>NC_140592.1:1283340588-1285840588 GCF_964204655.1 Triturus cristatus | reverse complement strand
GTAGGGATGGTGAGTGTTGGAGTAACTGTGGGAGTGGAGAATGCTAGAGTAGCTCTGGGAATAGAGAGTGATGGAGTAACTTTGGGGGTGGAGAGTTCTGGAGTAATTGTGGGGGTGGAGAGTTCTGGAGTGACTGTGGGTATGGAGATTTCTGGAATATCTTTGGGAGTGGAGAGTACTGGAGTAACTGTAGGGGTGGAGAGTTCTGGAGTAACTGTGGGGGGGAGAGTGCTGGTGTAACTGTGGGAATGGAAAGTGTTGGGGTAATTGTGAGGGTAGAGAGTACTGGAGTAACTGGGGGTGGAGAGTTTTTGAGTAATTGTGGGGGTGGAGAGTTCTGCAGTAAATGTGGGGGTGGAGAGTGCTGGAGTAACTGTGGGAATGAAGAGTGCGGGAGTAACTGTGGGGGTGGAGAGTGCTGGAGTAACTGTGGGGATGGAGAGTTTTGGATAAACTTTGTGGTGGAGAGTGCTGGCATAACTGAGGGGGTGAAGAGTGCTGGAGTAACTGTGGGGGTGGAGAGTTCTAGAGTAACAGTAGGGGTGGAGAGTGCTGGGGAAACTGTAGGGGTGGAGAATGCTGGAGTAACTGTGAGGCTGGAGAGTGCTTGAGTAACAGTGGGGGTGGAGAGTGCTGTCATAACTGTGGGGGTGGATAATGATGGAGTAACTGGGAATGGCGAGTGACGGAGGAACTGTGGGGGTGAAGAGTTGTGGAGTAGCTGTTGGGGGAGAGTGCTGGAGTAACTGTGGGGGTGGAGAGTTCTGTAGTAACTGTGGGAGGAGAGTACTAGCGTAACTGCGGGGGTGGAGAATGCTGGAATAACTGTGGGAATGGAGAGTTCTGGAGTAATTGTGGGGATGGAGAGTGCTGGAGGAACTGTAGGGGTGGAGAATGCTGGAGGAACTGAAGGGGTGGAGAATGCTGGAGTAACCATGGGGGTAGAGAATGCTGGAGTAACAGTGGGGGTAGAGGGTGCTGAAGGAACTGCAGGGGTGGTGCGTGCTGGAGGAACTGTGGGGGTGGATAGTACTGGAGGATCTGTAGGGGGAAATGTTGCAGTAATTGTGGGGGTAGAGAATGCTGGAGTAACTGTGGGGGTAGAGGGTGCTGACGGAACTGTAAGGGTGGTAAGTTTTGGAGTAACTGTGGGGGTGGAGAGTGCTGGAGTATCTGTGGGAATGGTGAGTGATGGAGTAACTGTGGGGGTGGAGAGTTCTGGAGTAACTCTGGGGGGAGAGTGCTAGCGTAACTGTGGGGGTGGAGAGTGATGGAGTCACTGTGGGAATGGAGAGTGCTGGAGTAATACTGGGGGTGGAGAGTACTGGAGTAACTGTGGGGGTGGAGAGTTCTTAAGTAATTTTAGGGATGGAGGGTTCTGGAGTAACTGTGGGGGAGGAGAGTGCTGGAGTAACTGTGGGAATGAAGAGTGCTGGAGTAACTGTGGGGGTGAAGAGTGCTGGAGTAACTGTGGGGATGGAGAGTTCTGGAGTAACTTTTGGGTGGAGAGTGCTGGCGTAACTGTGGGGGTGAAGAGTGCTGGAGTAACTGTGAGGGTGTTGAGTTCTTCAGTAACTAGGATTGGAGAGTGCTGGGGATATGTAGGGGTGGAGAATGCTGGAGTAACTGTGAGGGTGCAGAGTGCTGGGTCAACTGTGGGGACGAAGAGTGCTGGCGTTAACTGTGGGGGTGGAAAATGAAGGAGTAACTGTGGGAGTGGAGAATGATGGAGTCACTGTGCGGGTGGTGAGTTCTGGAGTAACTGTGGGGGGAGAGTGGAGTAACTTTGGGAGGGAGAGTGTTTGAGTAACAGTAGGAATGGAGAGCGCTGGAGTAATTGTGGGGGTGGAGAGTTCTGGCGTAACAGTGGGGGTGGAGAGTTCTGGAGTAATTGTGGCAGTAGAGAGTTCTGGAGTAACGTTGGGGGTGGGTTGTGCTAGAGTAACTGTGGGAATGAAGAGTGTTGGAGTAACTGGGGGTAGAGAGTGCTGGAGTAACTGTGGGGTTGAGAGCACTGGAGTAAATGTGGGGGTGTAGAGTGCTGGAGTAACTGTGAAAGTGAAGAGTGCTGGAGTAACTGTGGGGATGGAGAGTTCTGGAGTAACTTTGAGATGGAGAGTGCTGGCGTAACTGTGTGGGTGGAGTGTGCTGGCAGAACTGTAAGGTTAGAGAATGCTGGAGGAACCGTGGGAGTGGGGAATGCTGGAGTAACTTTGGGGGTAGAGGGTGCTGAAGGAACTGTAGGGCTGGTGAGTGTTGGAGTAACTGTGGGAGTGGAGAATGCTGGAGTAACTCTGGGAATGGAGAGTGATGGAGTAACTGTGGGGGTGGAGAGTTCTGGAGTAACTGTGGGGGGAGAGTGCTGGCATAACTGCGGGGGTGGAGAGTACTGGAGTAACTGTGGGGGTGGAGAGTTCCGAAGTAATTGTGGTGGTGGAGAGTTCTGCAGTAAGTGTGGGGAAGGAGAGTGCTGGAGTAACTGTGGGAATAAAGAGTGCTGGAGTAACTGTGGGTGTGGAGAGTGCTGGAGTAACTATGGGTGATAAGAGTGCTGGAGTAATTGTGGGGATGGAAAGTGCTGCCATAACTGCGGGAGTGGAGAATGCTGGAGTAACTGTGGGAATGGAGAGTGATGGAGTAACTGTGGGGGTGGAGAGTTCTGGAGTAACTGTGGGGGGAGAGTGCTGGCGTAACTGCGGGGGTGAAGAGTGCTGGAGTAACTGTGGGAGTGGAAAGTGCTGGAGTAATTGTGGCGGTGGAGAGTTCTGGAGTAACTGTGGGGGTGGGTAGTGCTGGAGGAACTGGGGGAATGAAGAGTGCAGGAGTAACTAGGTGTGGAGAATGCTGGAGTAACAGTAGGGTAGACGGTTGTGAAGGTACTGTACGGGTGGTGAGTGTTGAAGTCACTGTGGGGATTGAGAATGCTGAAGGAACTGTGGGGGTGGAGAGTGCTGGAGAAACTTTGGGGGTGAAGAGTGATGGAGGAACTATAGGAGTGGAGAATGTTGGAGTAATTGTGGGGGTAGAGGGTGCTGGAGTAACTGTGGGAATGAAGAGTGCTGGAGTAACTGTGGGGGTGGAGAGTGCTAGAGTAACTGTGAGGCTGAAGAGTGCTGGAGTAACTGTAGGGGTGGAGAGTGTTGGGGTAACTGTAGGGGTGGAGAATGCTGGAGAAACTGTGGGGGTGGAAAGTGCTGAAGGAACTGTAGGGGTGGAGAGTGCTGGAGTAACTGTGGGGGTGGAGAGTTCCAGAGTAACTGTGGGGATGGAGAGTGCTGGAGTAGCTGTGGGAATGAAGAGTGCTGGAGTAGCTGTGGGGGTGGAGCGTGCTGGAGTAACTTTGGGGGTGAAGAGTGCTGGAGTAACTGTGGGGGTGGAAAGTTCAGAGTAACTGTGGGGGTGGAGAGTGCTGGAGGAACTGTAGGGGTGGAAAATGCTGGAATAACTGGGGGTAGAGGGTGCTGAAGGAACTGTAGGGGTGGAGAGTGCTGGAGTAACAGTGGGGGTGGAGAGTGCTGAAGGAACTGTAGGGGTGGAGAGTGCTGGAGTAACAGTGGGGTTGGAGAGTTCTGGAGTAACTTTGGGGTGGAGAGTGCTGGAGTAACTTTGGGGTGGAGAGTGCTGGAGTAACTGTGGGGGTGGAGAGTGCTGGAGGAAGTGTGGGAATAAAGAGTGCTGGAAAAACTGTGGGGATCGAGAGTGCTGGAGTAATTGTGGGGGTGGAGAGTGCTGGAGTAACTGTGGGGGGGGTGGAGAGTTCTGGAGTAACTTTGGGGTGGAGAGTGCTGGCATAACTGGGGGTGGAGAGTGCTGGAGTAACTGTGGAAATGAAGGGTACTTGAGTAACTATGGGGGTGGAGAGTGCTGGCTTAACTTTAGAGTGGAGAGCTCTGGAGAAACTTTGTGGTGGAGAGTGCTTCAAGAACTGTGTGAATAAAGAGTGCTGGAGTAACTGTGGGGATCGAGAGTTCTTGAGTAACTTTGGGGTGGAGAGTTGTGTTGTAAATGTGGGGGTGGAGAGTGCAGGAGTAACTGTGGGGTTGGAGAGTTCTGGAGTAACTTTGGGGTGGAGAGTGCTGGAGTAATTTTGTGGTGGAGAGTGTTGGTGTAACTGTGGGGGTGAAGAGTTCTAGATTAACTTTATGGTGGCGAGTGCTGGAGTAACTGTGGGAATTGAGAGTGCTGGAGGAACTGTGGGAATAAAGAGTGCTGGAGTAACTGTGGGAATCGAGAGTGCTGGAGTAATTCTGGGGGTGCTGGAGTAACTGTGGGGGTGGAGAGTTCTGGAGTAGCTTTGTGGTGGAGAGTACAGGTGTAACTCTGGGGGTGGAGAGTGCTGGAGTAACTGTGGAGGTGAAGAGTTCTGGAGTAGCTTTGAGGTGGAGAGTGCTTCAGGAACAGTGGGAATAGGGTGCTGGAGTAACTGTGGGGGTGGAGAGTTCTTGAGTAATTGTGGGGTGGAGAGTTCTGGAGTAACTGTGGGTATGGAGATTTCCGGATTATCTTTGGAGTGTAGAGTACTGGAGTAACTGTGGGAAGAGAGTGCTGGCGTAAGTGCGGAGGTGGAGAGTGCTGGTGTAACTGTGGGGGTGAAGAGTGCTGGAGTAACTGTGGGGGTGGAGAGTTCTAGAGTAACAGTAGGGGTGGAGAGTGCTGGAGTTATTTTGAGGGTGGAGAGTACTGGAGTAACTGTACGGGTGGAGAGTGCTGGCGTAACTTTGGGGTGGAGAGTTCTGGAGTAGCTTTGAGGTGGAGACTGCTTCAGGAACAGTGGGAATAGGGTGCTGGAGTAACTGTGGGGGTGGAGAGTTCTTGAGTAATTGTGGGGTGGAGAGTTCTGGAGTAACTGTGGGTATGGAGATTTCCGGATTATCTTTGGAGTGGAGAGTACTGGAGTAACTGTGGGTGGAGAGTGCTGGCGTAAGTGCGGAGGTGGAGAGTGCTGGTGTAACTGTGGGGGTGAAGAGTACTGGAGTAACTGTGGGGGTGGAGAGTTCTAGAGTAACAGTAGGGGTGGAGAGTGCTGGAGTTATTTTGAGGGTGGAGAGTACTGGAGTAACTGTGGGGTTGGAGAGTTCTGGAGTAACTTTGGGGTGGAGAGTGCTGGAGTAATTTTGTGGTGGAGAGTGTTGGTGTAACTGTGGGGGTGAAGAGTTCTAGATTAACTTTATGGTGGCGAGTGCTGGAGTAACTGTGGGAATTGAGAGTGCTGGAGGAACTGTGGGAATAAAGAGTGCTGGAGTAACTGTGGGAATCGAGAGTGCTGGAGTAATTCTGGGGGTGCTGGAGTAACTGTGGGGGTGGAGAGTTCTGGAGTAGCTTTGTGGTGGAGAGTACAGGTGTAACTCTGGGGGTGGAGAGTGCTGGAGTAACTGTGGAGGTGAAGAGTTCTGGAGTAGCTTTGAGGTGGAGAGTGCTTCAGGAACAGTGGGAATAGGGTGCTGGAGTAACTGTGGGGGTGGAGAGTTCTTGAGTAATTGTGGGGTGGAGAGTTCTGGAGTAACTGTGGGTATGGAGATTTCCGGATTATCTTTGGAGTGTAGAGTACTGGAGTAACTGTGGGAGGAGAGTGCTGGCGTAAGTGCAGAGGTGGAGAGTGCTGGTGTAACTGTGGGGGTGAAGAGTGCTGGAGTAACTGTGGGGGTGGAGAGTTCTAGAGTAACAGTAGGGGTGGAGAGTGCTGGAGTTATTTTGAGGGTGGAGAGTACTGGAGTAACTGTACGGGTGGAGAGTGCTGGCGTAACTTTGGGGTGGAGAGTTCTGGAGTAGCTTTGAGGTGGAGAGTGCTTCAGGAACAGTGGGAATAGGGTGCTGGAGTAACTGTGGGGGCGGAGAGTTCTTGAGTAATTGTGGGGTGGAGAGTTCTGGAGTAACTGTGGGTATGGAGATTTCCGGATTATCTTTGGAGTGGAGAGTACTGGAGTAACTGTGGGAGGAGAGTGCTGGCGTAAGTGCGGAGGTGGAGAGTGCTGGTGTAACTGTGGGGGTGAAGAGTGCTGGAGTAACTGTGGGGGTGGAGAGTTCTAGAGTAACAGTAGGGGTGGAGAGTGCTGGAGTTATTTTGAGGTTGGAGAGTACTGGAGTAACTGTGGGGATGGAATGTTCTGGAGTAACTTTGTGGTGGAGAGTGCTGGCGTAACTGAGGGGGTGAAGAGTGCTGGAGTAACTGTGGGAATGAAGAGTGCTGGAGTAACTGTGGGGGTGGAGAGATCTAGAGTAACAGTAGGGGTGGAGAGTGCTGGGGAATTGTAGGGGTGGAGAATGCTGGAGTAACTGTGAGGCTGGAGAGTGCTTGAGTAACTGTGGGAGTAGAGAGTGCTGTCATAACTGCGGGGTGGAGAATGCTGGAGTAACTGTGGGAATGGCGAGTGATAGAGTAACTGTGGGGGTGGAGAGTTGTGGAGTAACTGTTTGGGGAGAGTGCTGGAGTAACTGTGGGAATGGAGAGTGATGGAGTAACTGGGGGTGGAGTGTTCTGTAGTAACTGTGGGGGAGAGTGCTAGCATAACTGCGGGGGTGGAGAGTGCAGGAGTAACTGTGGGAATAGAGAGTGCTGGAGTAATTGTGGGAATGGAGAGTTCTGGAATAACTTTGAGGTGGAGAGTGCTGGTTTAACTGTGTGGGTGGAGAGTGCTGGAGGAACTGTAGGGGTGGAGAATTTCTGGTGGAACTGTGGGGGTGGAGAAAGCTGGAGTAACTGTTGGGGTAGAGGGTGCTGAAGGAACTTTAGGGGTGGTGAGTGCTGGAGGAACTGTGGGGGGAGAGTGCTGGAGGAACTGTAGGGGCAAGAAGGTTGCAGCAATTGTGGGGGTAGAGAATACTGGAGTAACTGTGGGGGTAGAGGGTGCTGACGGAACTGTAAGGGTGGTGAGTTTTGGAGTAACTGGGGGTGGAGAATGCTGGAGTAACTGTGGGAATGGCGAGTGAGGAAGTAACTGTGGGGGTGGGGAGTTCTGGAGTAACTGTGGGGGAAGAGTGCAAGAGTAACTGCGGGGGTGGAGAGTGCTGGAGTAACTCTGGGAATGGAGAGTGCTCGAGTACTACTGGGGGTGGAGAGTACTGGAGTAACTGTGAGGTGGAGAGTTCTTAAGTAATTTTGGGGGTGGAGAGTTCTGGAGTAACTGTGGGGGTGAAGAGTGCTGGACTAACTGTGGGGATGGAGAGTTCTGGAGTAACTTTGGGGTGGAGAGTGCTGGCATAACTGTGGGGGTGAAGAGTGCTGGAGTAACTGTGGGAATGAAGAGTGCTGGAGTAACTGTGGGGGTAGAGAGTGCTGGCATAACTGTGGGGGTGAAGAGTGCTGGAGTAACTGTGGGGGTGCAGAGTTCTGGAGTAACTGCAGGATTGGAGAGTGCTGGAGTAACTGTGGGAATGAAGAGTGCTGGAGTAACTGTGGGGGTAGAGAGTGCTGGAGTAACCGTGGGGGTGAAGAGTGCTGGACTAACTGTGAGGATGGAAAGTTCTGGAGTAACTTTGGGGTGGAGAGTGCTGGCATAACTGTGGGGGTGAAGAGTGCTGGAGTAACTGTGGGAATGAAGAGTGCTGGAGTAACTGTGGGGGTAGAGAGTGCTGGGGAACTGTAGGGGTGGAGAATGCTGAAGTAACTGTGAGGGTGTAGAGTGCTGGAGTAACTGTGGGGGTGAAGAGTGCTGGCATAACTGTGGGGGTGGAGAATGAAGGAGTAACTGTGGGAATGGAGAGTGATGGAGTAACTGTGGGGTTGGTGAGTTCTGGAGTAACTGTGGGGGGAGAGTGGAATAACTCTGGGGGGAAAGTGCTTGAGTAACAGTAGGAATTGAGAGCGCTGGTGTAATTGTGGGGGTGGAGAGTACTGGAGTAAATGTGGGGGTGGAGAGTGCTGGGGTAATAGTGGGAGTGAAGAGTGCGCGAGTAACTGTGGGGGTGGAGAGTGCTGGAGGAACTGTAAGGGTGGAGAATGCTGGAGTAACTGTGAGGGTGTAGAGTGCTGGAGTAACTGTGGGGATGAAGAGAGCTGGCGTTAACTGTGGGGGTGGAAAATGAAGGAGTAACTGTGGGAATGGAGAATGATGGAGTCACTGTGGGGGTGGTGTGTTCTGGAGTAACTGTGGGGGGAGAGTGGAGTAACTGAGTGCTTGAGTAACAGTAGGAATGAGGAGCGCTGGAGTAATTGTGGGGGTGGAGAGTTCTGGAGTAACTGTGGGGGTGGAGAGTTCTGGAGTAATTGTGGCAGAGGAGAGTTCTGGAGTAACGTTAGGGGTGGGTCGTGCTAGAGTAACTGTGGGAATGAAGAGTAACTGGGGGTGGAGAGTGCTGGAGCAACTGTGGGGGTGGAGAGTACTGGAGTAAATATGGGGGTGTAGAGTGCTGGAGTAACTGTGAAAGTGAAGAGTGCTGGAGTAACTGTGGGGATGGAGAGTTCTGGAGTAACTTTGAGATGGAGAGTGCTGCCGTAACTGTGTGGGTGGAGAGTGCTGGAGGAACTCTAAGGGTGGAGAATGCTCGAGGAACCGTGGGAGTGGAGAATGCTGGAGTAACTTTGGGGGTAGAGGGTGCTGAAGGAACTGTAGGGGTGGTGAGTGTTGGAGTAACTGTGGGAGTGGAGAATGCTAGAGTAGCTCTGGGAATAGAGAGTGATGGAGTAACTGTGGGGGTGGAGAGTTCTGGAGTAATTGTGGGGGTGGAGAGTTCTGGAGTGACTGTGGGTATGGAGATTTCTGGAGTATCTTTGGGAGTGGAGAGTACTGGAGTAACTGTAGGGGTGGAGAGTTCTGGAGTAACTGTGGGGGGGAGAGTGTTGGCATAAGTGCAGGGTGGAGAGTGCTGGTGTAACTGTGGGAATGGAGAGTGTTGGAGTAATTGTGAGGGTAGAGAGTACTGGAGTAACTGGGGGTGGAGAGTTCTTGAGTAATTGTGGGGGTGGAGAGTTCTGCAGTAAATGTGGGGGTGGAGAGTGCTGGAGTAACTGTGGGAATGAAGAGTGCGGGAGTAACTGTGGGGGTGGAGGGTGCTGGAGTAACTGTGGGGATGGAGAGTTTTGAAGTAACTTTGTGGTGGAGAGTGCTGGCATAACTGAGGGGGTGAAGAGTGCTGGAGTAACTGTGGGGGTGGAGAGTTCTAGAGTAACAGTAGGGGTGGAGAGTGCTGGGGATCTGTAGGGGTGGAGAATGCTGGAGTAACTGTGAGGCTGGAGAGTGCTTGAGTAACAGTGGGGGTGGAGAGTGCTGTCATAACTGTGGGGGTGGATAATGATGGAGTAACTGTGGGAATGGCGAGTGACGGAGGAACTGTGGGGGTGAAGAGTTGTGGAGTAGCTGTTGGGGGGAGAGTGCTGGAGTAACTGTAGGAATGGAGAGTGATGGAGTAACTGTGGGGGTGGAGAGTTCTGTAGTAACTGTGGGAGGAGAGTGCTAGCGTAACTGCGGGGGTGGAGAGTGCTGGAATAACTGTGGGAATGGAGAGTGCTGGAGTAATTGTGGGGATGGAGAGTTCTGGAGTAACTTTGAGGTGGAGAGTGCTGGCGTAACTGTGTGGGTGGAGAGTGCTGGAGGAACTGTAGGGGTGGAGAATGCTGGAGAAACTGAAGGGGTGGAGAATGCTGGAGTAACCATGGGGGTAGAGAATGCTGGAGTAACAGTGGGGGTAGAGGAAGCTGAAGGAACTGTAGGGGTTTTGAGTGCTGGAGGAACTGTGGGGGTGGATAGTGCTGGAGGATCTGTAGGGGGAAATGTTGCAGTAATTGTGGGGGTAGAGAATGCTAGAGTAACTGTGGGGGTAGAGGGTGCTGACGGAACTGTAAGGGTGGTAAGTTTTGGAGTAACTGTGGGGGTGGAGAGTGCTGGAGTATCTGTGGGAATGGCGAGTGATGGAGTAACTGTGGGGGTGGAGAGTTCTGGAGTAACTCTGGGGGGAGAGTGCTAGTGTAACTGCGGGGGTGGAGAGTGCTGGAGTAACTGTGGGAATGGAGAGTGCTGGTGTAATACTGGGGGTGGAGAGTACTGGAGTAACTGTGGGGGTGGAGAGTTTTTAAGTAATTTTGGGGGTGGAGAGTTCTGGAGTAACTGTGGGGGAGGAGAGTGCTGGAGTAACTGTGGGAATGAAGAGTGCTGGAGTAACTGTGGGGGTGAAGAGTGCTGGAGTAATTGTGGGGATGGAGAGTTCTGGAGTAACTTTTGGGTGGAGAGTGCTGGCGTAACTGTGGGGGTGAAGAGTACTGGAGTAACTGTGGGGGTGTTGAGTTCTGGAGTAACTAGGATTGGAGAGTGCTGGGGAACTGTAGGGGTAGAGAGTGCTGGAGTATCTGTGGGAATGGTGAGTGGATCAACTGTGGGGACGAAGAGTGCTGGCGTTAACTGTGGGGGTGGAAAATGAAGGAGTAACTGTGGGAATGGAGAATGATGGAGTCACTGTGGGGGTGGTGAGTTCTGGAGTAACTGTGGGGGAAGAGTGGAGTAACTGTGAGGGGGAGAGTTCTTGAGTAACAGTAGGAATGGAGAGCGCTGGAGTAATTGTGGGGATGGAGAGTTCTGGAGTAACTGTGGGAATGGAGAGTGCTTGAGTAATACTAGGGGTGGAGAGTACTGGAGTAACTGTGGGGGTGGAGAGTTCTTAAGTAATTTTGGGGGTGGAGAGTTCTGGAGTAACTGTGGGGGAGGAGAGTGCTGGAGTAACTGTGGGAATGAAGAGTGCTGGAGTAACTGTGGGGGTGAAGAGTGCTGGAGTAACTGTGGAGATGGAGAGTTCTGGAGTTTCATCTTTGCTTTCAGGATCGACGTGGGACTAACCAGTTGACTTTCTTGCCTTTCCCGGCCCAACAACTCGCCGGACCCGCTGCGCGGGTTCCGCAGCGTCCAGTGAACACCGTAAGAGCGCCTGGACGGGGTTGCCTTCACCGGGGTGAGCGCATCTGTACAGGGCTGCGAGCAGCAGGGGACTCCATTGCCCAGGAGTCCCTGCGAGCCCCATTGCCTACACCTGGGCTGCTCTCCCTGCACGACACGCCCCCCTGCATAGCTGTGATTAAAAGCGGAATACCAAGCTCCCATCCCTGGGATTCATCTTTGCTTTCAGGATCGACGTGGGACTAACCAGTTGACTTTCTTGCCTTTCCCGGCCCAACAACTCGCCGGACCCGCTGCGCGGGTCCCGCAGCGTCCAGTGAACACCGTAAGAGCGCCTGGACGGGGTTGCCTTCACCGGGGTGAGCGCATCTGTACAGGGCTGCGAGCAGCAGGGGACTCCATTGCCCAGGAGTCCCTGCGAGCCCCATTGCCTACACCTGGGCTGCTCTCCCTGCACGACACGCCCCCCTGCATAGCTGTGATTAAAAGCGGAATACCAAGCTCCCATCCCTGGGATTCATCTTTGCTTTCAGGATCGACGTGGGACTAACCAGTTGACTTTCTTGCCTTTCCCGGCCCAACAACTCGCCGGACCCGCTGCGCGGGTCCCGCAGCGTCCAGTGAACACCGTAAGAGCGCCTGGACGGGGTTGCCTTCACCGGGGTGAGCGCATCTGTACAGGGCTGCGAGCAGCAGGGGACTCCATTGCCCAGGAGTCCCTGCGAGCCCCATTGCCTACACCTGGGCTGCTCTCCCAGCACGACACGCCCCCCTCACCTACGTAATTTCCAAACTTAAGCAGCCACTTAACCGCTGCGCGGGAGCGCGCGGGAGCGGGCGGGAGCGCCCGGGGCTAAGCCCGGGCAAAGGGCGGGCCGTCTAAGGCCGTCCAAGGACGTACAGGGACGGGACGGGCCCTTTCTCTTACTTTCGGGATTCGAGGACTCAAAGTATGTTTTAGTTATCAAAGTGATAAGATGTTGAATGTAGTTATAATGTGTAATTGAAGTTTTAAACTTTTATCTAATTTATATTTTAAATTGTACACATTATTTCTTATTTTTAGTCTTATGATGTCCTCATCACTAAGAAAGGGTAGGCGGGTTACAGTAAAGTCAAGTAGTATTAAAGCCACTGGAACCTTAGATGATTTTATCACCCGTGCCACGGGGATATTAGATAAGGAAATTGCTCTTACTGAAAAGCGTTTGTCTCTGGACTTAGTTACGGGGAAGCGTTCATCTTTGGGTCGGTTTGCATCTGTGGTCACTCCTGAAAAGAGCATAATAAACGACTTGGAAGCCAGCCCAGACTTAGCTGTTACTTCAGATAATCAAGAAATATCTATGGGCGATGTAGTGAACGGTCCAATAGAAGATTGTTCTGTATTGAGCAATATTGGGGATGGGATCCAACACCCTAATTTGACCCTGTCGGGCCCCATTTCCCTACAACCCAAAGTTTCGGCCTCTGTCCCAGAAGTCACAAAAATTAGTAAACGTAAAAGAGGGGGAGGTCACTTGAAGGGAAGGGTAATACGTATGGGAGACCCTGGTGATCTGACTCATTGCTGCCAAAACAACAACAATAAAGCTTTGTTAACACATATTGAGAAGCTGGTAAAAAGTCTCTTGTTACCCCTTATTGAGAGAACACAAATAGTTAACCTAAAATTGGACCAATTAGAGCACTTAATATCAGTTAACACACATTCGCTGGAAATTTTGGCTAACAACAGCAAACTCCCACAGGCCCAGGGGAATTGTATTGAAATAAAGAAGGGGGCTCACAAAACCTCTATTCAAAAACCAAGTAATCCGCCCCAGCCTATTGCATCTGTTGATTCCCAGCGAACCCCTGTACGATCAGTCCCAACTAGACCTGCACTGGTGGCTGATGGGGACTCTCAGTCAATACCGATTATGGCTATAGCAGCAGCACCGAGCTCAATTACATCTAAGCCAGTAGCCTCATCTCAAGTTAAACAAACTCCACTGAGCGGCCCATTAACTCTGGATGAAATGGCACCTCCAAGTAAACCAATATGTGTGAATATACCCCCCGAATCTGCACCTTTTATGGCCATCCTGACAGGTGTCCCGGTGGTCGCACCAAATAAACATGAATCAAATCAGGACCTATCAAATAAAGTCACATTCTGGCTCAACAACAATAGACCACTCCCCCCAGCCTCTAGTACAAAAATATTAAACGTACGAAGGGTCCCTTGGGTTGGCCCAAGCAAGAAGGATTTAGAGGGGGATTGTATCCTAATTAATTTTAGGGACAGGTGGGTCAAGGACTTAATCTGTAACAAAGCAAGGTTTGCTAGAATGGGGGATATTCAATGTATAGGTCTTGAATATTTTTATCCCAACTTGCATCATCTTCCCCCTAACCCTCGCTTTCCTGGGTCGAGAGTGCAGGGTAATAATTACTCTGGATGGACTCAGATTAATACTATATCTCGACCCCCTCAAAATCATCCTGGTTTGTGGTACCAGGGTGATGGATCTCTCATGGGGCCAACAAGTTTCAAAAAGTTTGGGCAAACCCCCTATGACCAATCAAGAAGGAGATTCCAGGGGGAGGAATACCTAGGGTGGATGCCAAATAACAATATTCCATTAAGAAACCGATTTGACCCACTGGTGGGAATGGAGGGTTTAGATTGACCATTAGACAAGAAAAAGGAAAGCATTCTATTTACCACAGATTTGGTCATGGGGGAAAACGGGGGGACAAGGCAGGAGGATAACCAGGCTGTGGACGCTTTCGACCACAATGCTCAACCTAATATGCTTTCGGATAGTCAAACTGTTAGCAACTTAGCCTGTGAGCTAAACCCACCAATTACTGGGCCTGACCTGGAAACTCCAATAAAGTCTGTGGACAATAGCCTAGGGGAACCTGGGCTGTGTCTAATCTCATGGAATATTGCAGGTCTTGCGGGTAGAATGGAGGATGAAGCTTGGCTGGAGCATGTGGGTGGTCAGGATATCCTGTGCTTTCAGGAGACATGGAGCAGAGCGGGTGGGGAAATTGATGGTTTTCAATCTTTTAATGTTTTGGCGGTCCCATCACTAGCTGGGAGGGCAAGGGGTGGGCTAATGACAGCTCTATCCATCAAACTAAAGAACCTGATAACCTCAAAAATAGTGGATACTCCTTGGTACCAGTTGCTCTTGTTGGAAAATTTGTTCCCAGAGCCCGTGTTGTTAATTAATTGGTACCATAATGTTTTTGACAGAAATGATGTATCTACAATTCAGAGTTTGGAGGAAGCAATATGTAAGGCTCGTAGTGATCGAGCTTTATTAGTAGTTATTTGGGTTGGTGATTTCAATTGTACACTGTGCAAATTTGGTGGCTCCAATGTCTGTGGTATCAATGATCTAAATGAACAGCCCTTGATGCATTTTAAACACACGCCCCAGGGGGACGCTTTAAATAATATCATTATTCTAAATGATTTATGTATGGTAGAGCCCTGGGCTGCCCCAAATATATCGCCAATACCAACCTTTCAGGGAACAAGAGGTGCAATGAGTACTATTGATTTTGTATTTGTGTCTAGTAACTTTCTTCATTATGTTAATAGGCTTGAGGTAATCGCAAGTGCCGTAAGCGATCATAACCCTTTAATGCTATCCTTGAGTGCCCCTGCTAGTAGAAAACATTTGGTTTGGGAGCAACCCATAACATATAATAAAAATCAGGGAGTCACTATGAAGTGGGGGAAAATAAATGCTGAAGGCCTTGAGGTAGAGATTCTGAATGTTTGTAAAACTGAGATCGAATCATGCCTGTCTCTGACGTCTGATCCAGACAAGGTCATTGGGAGTTTTGAAAAATTATGTGGGCACGTGGCTGAGCACCTTAGAAAACCAGTGGGGAAAAAGAATTTAAGGTGTTTTAAATGGTTTGACTCCGCATGCTCTGCCTCACATAAATCCTTAAAAGCTGCCCTTATACAAAAACCAAGAAATAAGGAACTGATAAGATCGACCAGAAGGGCTTATAAAGAGGCCATCACAAAGAGGAAGCAGGAATTGAAAAATCGAGCCTGGGACGATCTAGAGAAGGCCTCTGAGCTAAAAGATAGTAGGCTCTTCTGGGAAGTAGTAAATCGTCCCTTGTTTAAAAATGATACCAAAGAAAGTATACTGACGCAGATTACTGGTGAATCTTGGGAAGTTCACTTTGGTAAAATCTTTAATCCCAAAGCATTATTGCTTTCGGATTTGTTGGATGATGTAGGGGATTTGGTGGTACCATCTTCAGCTTTGCTTCTTAGCTCTTCACTTACACTGGAAGAGGTTGAAGAAGCTTTGAGGAAGGGCATATCATTAAAAGCCCCGGGCCCTGATGCTGTCCCTTTGGACTTTTTTAAACATAATATTGAAGCTTGGGCACCTTTATTACTGAATGTTTTTAGGGCTGTTGTTCTTGGTCGCATCCCTGTATCGTGGAAGGTGGCAGTGGTGGTGCCGATTTTCAAGAAGGGCGATAGGTGTGACCCCCGATGCTATCGCCCTATATCCTTGATCGATGCATCATGTAAATTATTGGGGAGGGTTATTTTGGCCAGATTAGAAACATGGGCTGACTCTGTTGGTCTAATTGTGAACTCCCAGTATGGATTCAGAAGTGGGAAGGGGACAGTTGAGCAGTGCCTGAATTTGGCGCTAATTATTGGCAAGTACATGAAGGCAAGGAGTTCTGCAATTTACCTTGCCTTCATGGACTTGTCAAGCGCCTTTGACACTGTTTGTAGAAGCAGGCTGTGGCAGATGATGGACGATATGGGCTTCGAAGAACCCCTGGTGACACTTCTCCGCAGACTACACGCAGCAACGTCCGTGGCTATAAGATTCGGACCTGGGGGAGAAACAACTAAACCTATTCCCTCAACTGAGGGGGTGCGTCAAGGTTGCATTTTGGCGCCTTTCTTGTTCCTAGTATACACAAATGGACTAGAGAAGTACTTGTTGGACCACTGTTGTGATTTTCCAAAGGTAAACGGTAGGAGTATTCCTATACTCTCATATGCAGACGATACTGTTTTAATGACCCTCACTGGAAACAGTTTGCAGTTGTGCCTAGATGCCTTTAACACCTTCATGCTGGATCTTGACCTGAAGGTAAATTTTGGAAAATCTTTTGCAATGGTCTGTGGTCCAAGAGGAACAAAACCTAGAACATTTGTGGTGAATCACTCTACTATTGAAAGGGTGGAAAATTTTAATTACCTTGGAAATCTTTTCAATAGCAAATTAAGTTGGGCCCCTTTAATGAAGGCTCGAGTCCAGAGTGCTACCCGCTCCATAGAAGGTCTTTTTCGCTTCTGTGGTAAGTTGGGTCAAAAACCTGTTGCGCACCTTAAAACTCTTTACACATCTAAATGTTTATCTGTGGCTACCTACGGGGCAGGAGTATGGGGGACCGAAAACCCCTCAGTGGTACAAGTGATGGAAAATAAATTCCTAAAACGGGTATTACTGATCCCATCGGGTTCATCGAATAGCTTCTGTCATAATGAAATGGGAATGACCAAAGTGACTGACATCATTCGTCTGTCACCCCTATTATTATGGGGCAAAATATGGTTATCTGACGATTTGCAGCTCTCGAGAGAAATTCTCTCAGACTGCTTGAGCCTGGATAATGCAAACAAGATCCCCTGGTTGTCATACGTCAGGGACATGTTGAATAAGATAGGTTTGGGTCATGTTTATGAAAATCCTGCAAATATCCAGGGAAACATAAAAACCCAAATTAAGTCAAATTACTGGAAATTTTTAGGCTCACCTTGTCTGGGAGGCCCTATTGGCTATGTACCTAAGTTACAGCATCAATTTTATTTAACTTTTACAACTAATGTCCAATGGCGGTTTTATCTCACGAGGTTTAGGCTAAATACCCTTCATTTTCTTTTTGCCTTTCCTAAACAAGGGGGTTGGTGTGAGCAGCTACCCCCTTGTCCCTGTAATGACAGAGTTAGCCAAAGTACTATACATGTTGTCCTGTTTTGCTCCTTATATCAAGATCCAAGGATTAGATTTATTAAACCTGTCCTGAAGGGGCGGCAACCATGCACTTATAAAGAAGGCTATGATTATTTGCTGTCATTATCTTCTGTTGATACTTGCTGTGCCATGTTAAATTTTATAAGAGTTTCACTTCAGATTAGGAAACGCTATGGATAAATTAGCTGTAGAACTGTGCTTTGCCATTGGATTTGTATTTATGCTGTATGATGGATTTTTTTAATTGTAATTTTTGTTTTACGGATGGATCACCTTATTTGTGTATTATGTTTTTTAACTTTGTGCTTTTATGATTCATTGTATGAATCGAATAAAGATTTTTGAACCGAACCGAGTAACTTTTGGGTGGAGAGTGCTGGCATAACTGTGGGGGTGAAGAGTGCTGGAGTAACTGTGGGGGTGTTGAGTTCTGGAGTAACTACGATTGGAGAGTGCTGGGGAACTGTAGGGGTGGAGAATGCTGGAGTAACTGTGAGGGTGTAGAGTGCTGGATCAACTGTGGGGACGAAGAGTGCTGGCGTTAACTGTGGGGGTGGAAAATGAAGGGGTAACTGTGGGAATGGAGAATGATGGAGTCACTGTGGGGGTGGTGAGTTCTGGAGTAACTGTGGGGGGAGAGTGGAGTAACTGTGGGGGGGAGAGTGCTTGAGTAACAGTAGGAATGGAGAGCGCTGGAGTAATTGTGGGGGTGGAGAGTTCTGGAGTAACTGTGGGGGTGGAGAGTTCTGGAGTAATTGTGGCAGTAGAGAGTTCTGGAGTAACGTTGGGGGTGGGTCGTGCTAGAGTAACTGTGGGAATGAAGAGTGCTGGAGGTGGAGAGTGCTGGAGCAACTGTGGGGGTGGAGAGTACTGGAGTAAATATGGGGGTGTAGAGTACTGGAGTAACTGTGAAAGTGAAGAGTGCTGGAGTAACTGTGGGGATGGAGAGTTCTGGAGTAACTTTGAGATGGAGAGTGCTGGCGTAACTGTGTGGGTGGAGAGTGCTGGAGGAACTCTAAGGGTGGAGAATGCTGGAGGAACCGTGGGAGTGGAGAATGCTGGAGTAACTTTGGGGGTAGAGGGTGCTGAAGGAACTGTAGGGGTGGTGAGTGTTGGAGTAACTGTGGGAGTGGAGAATGCTAGAGTAGCTCTGGGAATAGAGAGTTCTGGAGTAACTGTGGGTATGGAGATTTTTAGAGTATCTTTGGGAGTGGAGAGTACTGGAGTAACTGTAGGGGTGGAGAGTTCTAGAGTAACTGTGGGGGGAAGGGTGCTGGCATAAGTGCGGGGTGGAGAGTGCTGGTGTAACTGTGGGAATGGAGAGTGTTGGAGTAATTGTGAGGGTAGAGAGTACTGGAGTAACTGGGGTGGAGAGTTCTTGAGTAATTGTGGGGGTGGAGAGTTCTGCAGTAAATGTGGGGGTGGAGAGTGCTGGAGTAACTGTGGGAATGAAGAGTGCAGGAGTAACTGTGGGGGTGGAGAGTGCTAGAGTAACTGTGGGGATGGAGAGTTTTGGAGTAACTTTGTGGTGGAGAGTGCTGGCATAACTGAGGGGGTGAAGAGTGAAGAGTGCTGGAGTAACTGTGGGGGTGGGGAGTTCTAGAGTAACAGTAGGGGTGCTGGGGAAACTGTAGGGGTGGAGAATGCTGGAGTAACTGTGAGGCTGGAGAGTGCTTGAGTAACAGTGGGGGTGGAGAGTGCTGTCATAACTGTGGGGGTGGATAATGATGGAGTAACTGTGGGAATGGCGAGTGACGGAGGAACTGTGGGGGTGAAGAGTTGTGGAGTAGCTGTTGGGGGGAGAGTGCTGGAGTAACTGTGGGAATGGAGAGTGATGGAGTAACTGTGGGGGTGGAGAGTTCTGTAGTAAGTGTGGGAAGAGAGTGCTAGCATAACTGCGGGGGTGGAGAGTGCTGGAATAACTGTGGGAATGGAGAGTGCTGGAGTAATTGTGGGGATGGAGAGTTCTGGAGTAACTCTGGGGGGAGAGTGCTAGTGTAACTGCGGGGGTGGAGAGTGCTGGAGTAACTGTGGGAATGGAGAGTGCTGGTGTAATACTGGGGGTGGAGAGTACTGGAGTAACTGTGTGGGTGGAGAGTGCTGGCGTAACTGTGTGGGTGGAGAGTGCTGGAGGAACTGTAGGGGTGGAGAATGCTGGAGGAACTAAAGGGGTGGAGAATGCTGGAGTAACCATGGGGGTAGAGAATGCTGGAGTAACAGTGGGGGTAGAGGGTGCTAAAGGAACTGTAGGGGTGGTGAGTGCTGGAGGAACTGTGGGGGTGGATGGTGCTGGAGGATCTGTAGGGGTGAATGTTGCAGTAATTGTGGGGGTAGAGAATGCTGGAGTAACTGTGGGGGTAGAGGGTGCTGATGGAACTGTAAGGGTGGTAAGTTTTGGAGTAACTGTGGGGGTAGAGAGTGCTGGAGTATCTGTGGGAATGGTGAGTGGATCAACTGTGGGG
Source organism: Triturus cristatus (assembly GCF_964204655.1). NCBI lineage: Eukaryota > Metazoa > Chordata > Amphibia > Caudata > Salamandridae > Triturus > Triturus cristatus. The sequence goes on along the minus strand of NC_140592.1, from coordinate 1,285,821,277 downwards.
ACGAAGATTGCTGGCGTTAACTGTGGGGGTGGAAAATGAAGGAGTAACTGTGGGAATGGAGAATGATGGAGTCACTGTGGGGGTGGTGAGTTCTGGAGTAACTGTGGGGGGAAAGTGGAGTAACTTTGGGAGGGAGAGTGCTTGAGTAACAGTAGGATTGGAGAGTGCTGGAGTAACTGTGGGGATGGAGAGTTCTGGAGTAACTTTGAGATGGAGAGTGCTGGCGTAACTGTGTGGGTGGAGTGTGCTGGCAGAACTGTAAGGTTGGAGAATGCTGGAGGAACCGTGGGAGTGGAGAATGCTCGAGTAACTTTTGGGGTAGAGGGTGCTGAAGGAACTGTAGGGGTGGTGAGTGTTGGAGTAACTGTGGGAGTGGAGAATGCTGGAGTAACTCTGGGAATGGAGAGTGATGGAGTAACTGTGGGGGTGGAGATTTCTGGAGTAACTGTGGGGGGAGAGTGCTGGCGTAACTGCGGGGGTGGAGAGCGCTGGAGTAACTGCGGGAATGGATAGTGCTGGAGTAATTTTGGGGGTTGAGAGTTCTCGAGTAACTGTGGGTTGGAGAGTTCTGGAGTAATTCTGGGGGTGGAGAGTTCTGGAGTAACTGGTGGTGGGTAGTGCTGGAGTGACTGTGGGAATGAAGAGTGCTGGATTAACTGTGGGGTTGAAGAGTGCTGGAGTAACTGTGGGGGTGGAGAGTACTGGAGTAACTGTGGGGGTGGAAAGTGCTGGAATAACTGTGGGGGTGAAGAGTGCTGGAATAACTATGGGGTTGGAGTACCTTTGAGGTGGAGAGTGCTGGCGTAACTGTGTGGGTGGAGAGTGCTGGAGGAACTCTAGGGGTGGGGAATGCTGGATGAACTGTGGGGGTGGAGAATGCTGGAGCAACCATAGGGGTAGAGCATGCTGGAGTAACTGTGGGGTAGAGGGTGCTGAAGGAACTGTAGGGGTGGTGAGTGTTGGAGTCACTGTGGGGATCAAAAGTGCTGAAGGAACTGTAGGGGTGGAGAGTGCTGGAGTAACTGGGGTGGAGAGTGCTAAAGGAAATGTGGGGGTGGAGAGTGCTGGAAGAACTGTAGGGGGAGAATATTGGTGTAATTGTGGGGGTAGAGAATGCTGGAGTAACTGTGGGGGTAGAGGGTGTTGACGGAACTGTAGGAGTGGTGAGTGTTGGAGTGACTGTGGGGGTGGAGAGTGCTGAAGGAACTGTAGGGGTGGAGAGTGCTGGAGTAACTGTGGGGATAGAGAGTGCTGGAGTAACTGTGGGGGTAGAGGGTGCTAAAGGAACTGTAGGGGTGGTGAGTGTTGGAGTTACTGTGGGAATGGAGAGTGCTGAAGGTACTGTAGGGGTGGAAAGTGCTGGAGTAACTGTGGGGGTGGAGAGTGCTAGAGGAAATGTGGGGGTAGAGAGTGCTGGAAGAACTGTAGGGGGGAGAATGTTGGAGTAATTGTGGGGGTAGAGAATGCTAGAGTAACTGTGGGGGTAGAGGGAGTTGATGGAACTGTCGGAGTGGTGAGTGTTGGAGTAACTGTGGGGGTGGAGAATGCTGGAGTAACTGTGGGAATGGAGAGTGGTGGAGTAACTGTGGGGGTAGAGAGTTCTGGAGTAACTGTGGGGGGAGAGTGCTAGCATAACTGCAGGGGTGGAGAGTGCTGGAGTAACTGTGGGAATAGAGAGTGCTGGAGTAATTGTAGGGATGGAGAGTTCTGGAGCAACTTTGAGGTGGAGAGTGCTGGCGTAACTGTGTGGGTGGAGAGTGCTGGAGGAACTGTAGGGGTGGAGAATGCTGGAGTAACCATGGGGGTAGAGAACACTGGAGTAACTGTGGGGGTAGAGGGTGCTGAAGGAACTGTAGGGGTGGTGAGTGTTGGAGTCACTGTGGGGGTGGAGAGTGCTGAAGGAACTGTAGGTGTGGAGAGTGCTGGAGTAACTGTGGGGGTGGGGAGTGCTGTAAGAACCCTGGGGGGATGGAGAGTGCTGGAGGAACTGTAGGGGAGAATGTTGGAGTAATTTTGGGGGTAGAGAATGCTGGAGTAACTGTGGGGGTAGAGGGTGCTTACGGAACTGTAGGGGTGGTGAGTGTTGGAGTAACTGTGGGGGTAGAGAATGCAAGAGTAACTGTGGGAATGGAGAGTGATGGAGTAACTGTGGGGGTGGAGAGTGCTGGAGTAACTGTAGGGGGAGAGAGCTAGCATAACTGCTGGGGTGGAGAGTGCTGGAGTAACTGTGGGAATGGAGAGTGCTGGAGTAATTGTAGGGATGGAGAGTTCTGGAGCAACTTTGAGGTGGAGAGTGCTGGCGTAACTGTGTGTGTGGAGAGTGCTGGAGGAACTGTAGGAGTGGAGAATGCTGGAGTAACCATGGGGGTAGAAAATGCTGGAGTAACTGTGGGGGTAGAGGGTGCTGAAGGAACTGTAGGGGTGGTGAGTGTGGGAGTCACTGTGGGGGTGGAGAGTGCGGAAGGAACTGTAGGGGTGGAGAATGCTGGAGTAACTGTGGGGGTGGGGAGTGCTGGAAGAACCCTGGGGGGATGGAGAGTGCTGGAGGATCTGTAGGGGGGAGAATGTTGGAGTAATTGTGGGGGTAGAGAATGCTGGAGTAACTGTGGGGGTAGAGGGTGCTTACAGAACTGTAGGGGTGGTGAGTGTTGGAGTAACTGTGGGGGTAGAGAATGCTGGAGTAACTGTGGCAATGGAGAGTGATGGAGTAACTGTGGGGGTGGGGAGTGCTGGAGTAACTGTGGGGGGAGAGAGCTAGCATAACTGCGGGGGTGAAGAATGCTGGAGTAACTGTGGGAATGGAGAGTGATGGAGTAACTGTGGGGGTGGAGAGTTATGCAGTAACTGTGGGGGATATTGCAGGCGTAACTGTGGGGTTGTAGAGTGTAGAAGCCATCTTTTTTGTATGATACCAAATGCTGTAAGCTTCTAGGCCCTGCTAAGTTGACATGGAGAGCAGTGCACAAAATGCCTGTACTTTACCATTCGCTTCAGAGACACAGCTTTTGTAACACACGGTTCGATCAAGAATAATACAGAAGATGCTCATGTAGACACAGACATTTCAGCATAGCACATTTTGTAATATGTCTGGGACATTCTATTATGTTGCAACTATTAACTGAAAAAGCACCAGACCTATATCTTACATTACAGTGGAAAGTCCCAGAAGCAGACCTAGGTCACGCAGTCTGCAACAGTACTTTTCGGACCTTAAATGGTATATAACTATCTAGGCCCTTGCAAATTGGTCAAATGAACTATGCTTAATTTGTGCTACGTATGTGATGATGCCGTATCCTTTGTGGTTTTGGCTTATAAAAGCTATCACCAATGTCACATCTTTGGGCACTCAGTGACTTTGCTGGGTGCCCCCGTGCTGCACGCTAATCTGTTGTTGGTTTCTTATAAACGCTGTCATCTTACCCTTGACTGAGGACCGTTTGTGTGGATTCATTTCTTGCTTATATTTCAGATTCCACATTTGGTGGAGAATGCAGCTTCCAGACCACTGGCGATTTCACGGACTGGCGGCCTGGACTCCAGCTTCCATCAGGGTTCGGAGACGTGTGTATGAAGGACGATTTCCATTTGCCTTCCTCTCTCCTCCGCCTCCCTTGGAACGCTGGGGGACTGTCTGCCCGTCTGTTGACTTCGCTTTGCCTCTGGCTCCTGCTCCCTTTTCCTTTCTCTTTCTCTCTCTCTCCTATGTCAAGGGTAATATGCTTGTGCCCGGGCGACATATATAAGGTCTGCTTCCCCGACTTGTGGGACACCTCAATGGCTATCATTACGCCTGTACTTATCACTTTCTTCTGTGCTCTTTTTGTGGCTCTTGTGATTTACTTTGCGGTCTGTCATCATTCGGATGTGGACTGAGTTCCTGTTTTGTGTCTGCCCCTCGTTAGAGGATGCAGACAGGCTTTCTCCTCTGGTTCCGTGCGTAGCTCTTGATCTCTGACATTGCTGCCGCTCTCTGCCTGAATTTTTACATGTGCATTTTTGCTCTACCGTTCAGTTCCTGGTCCGGATTCCCTCCCCACCTGGCCGGTGACAGCGCCCTTCTGCAGGTTCCCAGCACGCAGTGACTCCCTGGTGCCAGGCAGCACCTGGCTGATGGCGTGCCGAGGAGGGCGACCTACTGCACCCCCCTGTCTTGCTAGCAGAGAGTCCCCGGCCGTTGGGGGGGGGCAGGGCATTCACGGATTTTTCCCGTGGACTTGAACAGAGGTCGGTACGCTTTGCCAGACTCAACAGACGCCGGTAAGTTTCCTTTGGGAGTTATGTACTCCAGTTTGGGTGGTAGCAGGTAGCTCCTCGTTTTAGAGTTGTAGCAGTTATGCTCCCCAGGTTTTGGGTGGTAGCAGTTAGCCCCTCGTTTTAGAGTTGTGGCGGTTTGGCTCCCCAGGTTCAGGTGGTGGCGGTTTTGCACCCCTGACAGCGCGCATCCTGTTTGGTACAGGTACGATATCGTGGGAGTGGCGGTCCACGGACTGCCCCTCTTTTGGTTGCAACGGTTTCTTAGGGCGCCAGTTCTCCAGGTCCCTGTACTCAGGTCTGGGCCAAGTTGCCTCACCTCAGCGCCACTGGACCCGGGTACCCAGTGGGGCGCTGCCTCCTACTGGACGCCTGAGGCGGTCTCCAGCTGTGCCTAGGGAATTTCCTAGGCACAGGGGGGGGGAGTATCAGTTGACCTATTTGTTGTAGTTGACCTGTTTGTTGTTGTTGATTTATTCGTGGTTGCTGATTTGTTTGTTGCTATGGGGATCCCTTGCATTTTTTGTGTACTACATAGGCCTCTTATATATAGTGGCAAGGTTTGGTTAGGGTTCCAGAGCTTTACTAGTCTCTGTATGATGTTATCTCTTCTTTGGGTATTGTGACGCTAACACCACTAACATTTGATGCTGCTAATCTGTCTGACTGCCCCATATCAATTGTCCTGTACGCCATCGTTCAATAATAATATACAGGGCAAGTGACCCTCTGCGTCCTGTCCCTGAGACCTCTTGACGTAATAAAAGTCCCCCCGTTACTATTTTGGGATTAGCGTAAGGGCAATACACATACTCTTAGTACACAGCCTCTTTGACAGCGCTGCGCGCAGGGATGTGTTTTGTTTCATATGTTTGCCTGCACTGAATGTAGAGTTCACCACCCTGCACTATCTAGTGGATTGCCTGACAGACTCCAATTCCGCCTTGCCGTTATCCCAGCTTATGGGATAACGGAAGACTGCAAGGAGGCGGAATTACTAACCTTCCTTCCGACACTATTCTGTCACCTTTTCTTCCGTTCATGGGACGCCAGTATTTAGCACCCAGAACTATTTCTCATTCTCACTTAAAACCGCTTGGGTGAACTTGAAGTAACTGATCTGTCTGTTTGCCTGACGAATGGCTCCCTCTGCTATCACATCAGCTGGAGAGTGGCTGAGAAGAGTATGATCACGTACGTTAACCCACTGTGGTGGTGTCTGTCCATTGTCCGGCGCGAGGCCCCCACCCATCTGTCCGGTGTGTCTGCCCTGTCCCTGTTTAGCGCTTGCACGCAACACACTGCACACTGACCTTTCACAATGGGAAATTCACTTGGTAAATATAAATTAGATAGCAGTCAGCCAGCCCCCCCGAAAGACTCCACGGTGTACAATGTGGCCCTAAGCCAAGGACTTCACTCCATATTGTTTGTATACAAATGGCATGACATGACAGCTAGAAGACCGGACTTACAGTTCCCGTGTCAGGGAACGTAAGACATAAAAAAATTGTTATATTTGAGACAGATGTTGAAACTAAAGGGAATGGAAGATTACGGTGTGGGACTAGTTTAGGGGAAATAGTTGCCGGAGATCAGCCGGTTCTGGTGCACTGCCTCCTGATGGATACCAAGGGTGGTCTCCAGATGTGAATAGGTGCCCACCTACTCACAACAAGGAGGGTGTTGGTGTTGGTATTGCATTATATGCATTAATTTGAAGATCTGTTATTGTATTGTGTGCATTTATTTGAAGTGCTTTTATTTAATTATAGGGTTTGTTTTGTAATACTCTAGCAACAGAGCTCTTGGACCCTGAGCTTGCACAACAAATTTTGGGCAGGCCCACTCTATCATCAGTAAGGGGTTGATAGACATCCCTTCAGTTAGATTAATGTACATGAGTGAGCACGCTTCTCCTCTGTGAGGAAGTGGGAGGCGCGCTGAAGTGTGTTTACCCTTACCAGTGCAAAGTAAATGTGTTTTTAGAGAGGATACATTGTGCCTGCTAAACACATATTTATGCACTGGTATTCTCTACCACAGGGGCACAACCCACCGAGCTGTCCCATGATGAGCAGACCTTTTGCAAATTTCTCGTGCACAAACTCATAAATGGGGAAGTTAACCAAATAGAACTTTTGACAGGATGTTTCAAAATACTGCTTCTCTTGTAACTATGGGACAGGAAGCAGCCTATGCACCTTTCAAGTTCTGCAGAAAGAAAAATAAGCTGTTAAAATTATGCACAGAAAAATAAAATACAATACCGCGTCTTAATGGGCTAAGGTCCTGAGGCCCACTGTGCTTCTAAGCAGAAAGCTTTGGCCCTAAGACTAACACAGAATACGGGAACAGCCCCCCTCTCTCCATAATATAGTTGCGATGTTGTCAAATTTACGTTCCCTGATTTCTTTCCAAGTGCCCACAACGCACCACATTGATAATGTCCCTGTGAAATGTGCCCCCTCCACCTGGGGAAAAGGAGAATAAAGTGGAATTTGTACATGTCTCATGGTCCAGAGCAGATCTCATGTCCTTTACCAACGTATTTCTGAAATTACATGTAGAACAAAGAAGAGGGTACATAGAACTAATGAGACAGGAAGGGAGACAAATAGATGGAAGGCAACGCCTGATAATTTTGTAGAGTAGAAAGAGTGAGAAAAAAAATAAAATATAAAGCAATAGTTACTGAGAAATGGCCAGCACGGCCTTTGATTATATGATACATTAAGGGGTTAAAGAAAACTCTTGTGGACTGGCTTTGAAATAACGATCGTGGGCTGGCCACAGATTCTGGGCATTGCGCCAAGACTACACCACACACTACAACAGTTTTCTGTGGGTATAAACAGAACTGGTTATACAAACAAAATATGTATTCTTCGCAGCGGAGAATGGAAGGAAATGCCAATTCTTAGGGGTATATTAACAAAATAGGATTGAATAACTGTTAGAAATTATTATTGTTTAAGGTTCATTTAAAGATTGATGAAGGGAAATGTTATTTTGTGTATATGCTCTTTAATAAGTTTTGGTTCAACATTTTCAGATGCAAGAACGTCAGAGAAAAGATGTGTGTCGTACGTGTCTGTTTGGTGTCTTGTCAATTGACATTGTGAGGGCCAGAGTGATGTTATCCACAGGTCCCCCACCCCATCTCCCAGAGTGATTTACAACAGGAGACATTTGCTATTTTAAAGGACAAAAGATTCCATTACATTGCGCAAAGGCTACTTAATTAAAAAGCAGGGGGAACAGAGGACCCTCCTGCCAGTTATCAGGATATTTCCGTGCATTGATAGGTATTGTCCCAGTTTCAAGTGCTGGTTTTTCAATGTGTGCATTTGAACATATTAGCTATTGAGCTAAAAGATGAATGATCTGGGTGGCCTGGGTTCCCATTATTAAGAAAGATGTTGTAAGTTGCTATGATGAAAATGAAATGCCCAAGATAACACAATTACGTCATGTTAGGTAGCTGGCTTGTTTTCCCCATTTCTCACTCCACAGACGGCAGCCTAACATATAACGTCACCATCCTCACAAGCACATATAGAATAGCACTGGGTATATTGCGCTCTTAAAGGGTTTTGCCTAATTGAATGGAGCAAGGAGACGTACTATGTTATGTATGCATCTAGAAGAAATATTGTGTATGTATATTAATGTTTTTCATTTCTAGGTTCTTCAGAGTTGCAGGATATATAACAATTTATACTGTAAGGGGAATGCGCTAAAATGCTTTTGAAAGCAGTGCATTCGCCAGGGGCTACAAAGGATTGGACAAAGAGTAGTGATATTATGTTTATTTATTGTTCTTTACTAATGAGTATATGCCAATGCAGAAGGATAGTGCGCATTGAATGACTGTGCTTCGTATAATGATGTTTTAAGGATACAATGTGTACAAATTTATTATGTCTTTTAATGTACAGGTGCAGTCTTTAGGGGTGTTAGTGAATAGGTGTCCTGTGACAAAAACCACTTGTCCCTTTTATGCCACGCAATGCGGCGACAAATTATGGCAGCAATATCATTATATAAGATCTCTAAATGAGCATTTCTGATTATGCCAGGGCTCCTTCCATAGTAGGGTTTGAATACTAACTATTACCTTATGCTGCCACGTTCCACAGATCTACATACAGAGGATGGAGGTAATGGTAGGAATGCTGAGACAGGTTGGATTTTTTACTCCTGAAAATGGCAGACATAATACTTCTTCCAAGGTTGGCTAAAAGTGGATGGAGGAAAAGTGAGCTTGCAAACACTCAAATTTTCGCATGAGTAGATCTACACCTGCATATTTGCTCATGCTTAAATGCAGTTCACAAATATTTTCTAGGAGTACTATTTCTTGTCCTGCTTCTGTAAAGTCTTGTGAAATAACCACAGATGTATATCTGCACTTAATCAGAGTACGTGGGTGCACTTTATTTCATAACTCAGCCCCTAATTAGGTCTGGCATTAACAGTGACCTTCTGTGTTTATCAAAATGTTGTCTCTTTCCCTCTCTCTCCATGAGGGGATTCCTCACACCCACAGGCCAACAAATATAACATGCACAGTTGATCAGTGGCTTCCTCCAAGCATTACTAAGACCAACCACAGTGGCTATAATAAAATGTGCAGCGCACACATCATCAATGGAATATGTATCAAAGGGCAACGCATTTATTGATGGAGAAGAAAAGACAATAGCACTGACAGGCTGCCAGTTAGCAATGGTACAAATAACAAGCAGCGAGAAGAATACTAAATATAACAGTGACTCAGTACACTCTGACCCAATTTATATTAAGAGGAAGGTAGGGGAGGATGAAAAAGAGAAATGGGCCAAAGGAGGATGTGTGCAAACAAAGGAGGGGTTATGGACAGGGCCCAATGGGAAGATATGCCTGCCCTCAGCAATGCTTCATTCTATCACATGCCTTTTTTCACGATCTCTCACATGTTGGCCGAGATGTCATGAATCAGACTGTTTTCCCAATGCTGGTACAACTCCAAGTTCCGCCAAATAGCAGAAAGACTTTGCAGGCAATGCACTGTTTGCGCACAATACAATACTGGAAAGGGCACACCAACTGCACATGGTCATTTCCCACCTCCCCAAGACCATTTGAAAGCCTCCAGATGGACTTCATAGACATGTCCCTCACCCACAAGTACAAACATGTGATGGTAATTGTGTGCATGTTCAGTAAGTGGACCGAAGCATACCCAACAGAGAACTGTGATGCACATACGGTTGCCAAATGCCTCCTACAGGAACTTATCGCATCGCTTTGGAATAAGATTGGAAAAATGTGTGCATCAACTGAACTTTCAGGGGTAGGTGCACTACCACTAGCCCTGCTGACTATGAGGAGCACGCCAGATAGGGTAACAAAGCCCAGCCCAGCAAATAATATTTGGCCACCCCATGAACATTGCAGGCCATATGTCCACAGCTCCACTATCATTAACAGACTACCTGCTTTTATGTTACTGCAAGAAATTAACAGAGAACTTACGTTATCTTCACCACCAGGTACTGCAGGCTCTTCCAGAGGCAACAACTCCACTGCCACATGACCTGTAGCCTGGTGACTGGATCTGGGTAAAAGCCCACACCCAACGGCACTGCTTCCAGCCAAGGTGGAAGGGACGTCACCAGATCATCCTCAGCACAGTAACAGCAGTGAAGTGCCAAGGGCTGACATCCTGGATCCACAGCTCCAAAGCAGACGGACCAAACAGCAGAGAATAAGCTGAGGCACCTCGCAGGTACAACCTTCGATCCACCACGCAAGACAAGAACAACAGGAGATAGAGGCAGACACCTGCTCGGGGCAGGCTGGGCCTCCAACAGAAAACAGAAGACACCAGAGGCAGTAACATAATGCGCACAACAAGCCCAGGCCTCTGGGTATCATCACTCCAAAGACGTCTGTACCAGCTACTTTCCAAGGGAGTGCCAACTGTCATGTGCTAGTAACCTCTGACAGTACACCATCAAGGCACCAACGTTTTCTTCTAAATGGTTGACTGGTGTCTGCACCAATAGACCCCTAGGAGGTGCATCACCCGCTAGTTAGATATCAAAAACAAGGCTTTGGAACATCAAAGAACTGAATTGAACACTTGGTTAAGGGTATGTAACTACCTAAGTACACACCAATTACGACAAATGCCAGCAACAAGATCTGGAAGGCTTAGATCTATACAAGTGAGGGTAGAAGAGTAACAACTAATAATTCATATGAGGTTCTTGTGTCCTGGAATAAAATTAAATAGTGTGCTGGAACTAACTGTGCCAAATACTCCGCTATTGAGTGTGTTAAGAGACCTGATCTTGCAAGACATCTTGTTCCCCACTTTTTTGGACATCAAACAATAGCACAAGAAATAGCAGACATTTGACTTGACATTTTGGATTGCGTGATTTATGCAATAGAAGAGATCTGATCTGATCTTATCAGAGACATTAACTAAAAAGTGAAAGAAAGGAACAATGCCCAGTACAAGAAGAAGGGACAGAACATGGTCATCAGTGTTAGGAGCCATATTGACACCAGTCCCAGGGATAAAAGTGACTGCACTGATAATAATATTTGCAAAAAACAATTGAAATACTGTTCATCAATGGCCGGCAGGGAGGTGGGGGGTTAGAAGATAGTGATTTGGTATCAGATGGGGCAATGTAGAAGCCATCTTTTTTGTATGATACCAAATGCTGTAAGCTTCTAGGCCCTGCTAAGTTGACATGGAGAGCAGTGCACAAAATGCCTGTACTTTACCATTCGCTTCAGAGACACAGCTTTTGTAACACACGGTTCGATCAAGAATAATACAGAAGATGCTCATGTAGACACAGACATTTCAGCATAGCACATTTTGTAATATGTCTGGGACATTCTATTATGTTGCAACTATTAACTGAAAAAGCACCAGACCTATATCTTACATTACAGTGGAAAGTCCCAGAAGCAGACCTAGGTCACGCAGTCTGCAACAGTACTTTTCGGACCTTAAATGGTATATAACTATCTAGGCCCTTGCAAATTGGTCAAATGAACTATGCTTAATTTGTGCTACGTATGTGATGATGCCGTATCCTTTGTGGTTTTGGCTTATAAAAGCTATCACCAATGTCACATCTTTGGGCACTCAGTGACTTTGCTGGGTGCCCCCGTGCTGCACGCTAATCTGTTGTTGGTTTCTTATAAACGCTGTCATCTTACCCTTGACTGAGGACCGTTTGTGTGGATTCATTTCTTGCTTATATTTCAGATTCCACAGGAGGAACTGTGAGAATGGAGAGTGCTGGAGTATTTGTGGGGGTGGAGAGTTATGGAGTAAGTGTGGGGGTGGAGCGTTCTGGAGTAATTGTGGAGGTGGAGCGTTCTGGACTAACTGTGGGGGTGGGTAGTGTTGGAGTAACTGTGGGAATGAAGAGTGCTGGAGTAACTGTGGGGGCGGAGAGTGCTGGAGTAACTGTGGAAGTGGAGAGTATGGGAGTAACTGTGGGGGTAGAGAGTGCTAGAGTAACTATGGGGGTGATCAGTGCTGGAGTAACTGTGGGGATGGAGAGTTCTGGAGTAACGTTGCGGTGGAGAGTGCTGGTGTAACTGTGTTGGTGGAGAGTGCTGGAGGAACTGTAGGGGTGGAGAATGCTGCAGGAAGTGGAGAATGCTGGAGGAACCGTGGGGGTAGAGAATGTTGGAGTAACTGTGGGGGTAGAGGGTGCTGAAGGAACTTTAGGGATGTGAGTGTTGGAGTTACTGTGGGGGTGGAGAGTGCTGAAGGAACTGTAGGGGTGTAGAGTGCTGGAGTAACTGTGTGGTGGAGAGTGCTGGGGTGACTGTGGGGGTGAAGAGTGCTGAAGGAACTGTGGGGGTAGAGAGTGCTGGAGAAACTGTAGGGGGGAGAATGTTGGAATAATTGTGGGGGTAGAGGGTGCTGAGAGAACTGTAGGGGTGGTGAGTGTTGGAGTAACTGTGGGTGTGGAGAATGCTGGAGTAACTGTGGAAATGGAGAGTGATGGAGTAACTGTGTGGGTGGAGAGTTATGAAGTAACTGTGGGGGGAGAGTGCTGGCATAACTGCAGGGGTGGAGATCGCTGGAGTAACTGCGGGAATGAAGAGTGCTGGAGTAATTGTGAGGGTGGAGAGTTCTGGAGAACTGTGGGGGTGCAGAGTTCTGGAGTAACTGTGGGGGGAGAGTGCTAGTATAACTGCAGGGGTGGAAAGTGCTGGAGTAACTGTGGGAATGGAGAGTGCTGGAGTAATTGTGGGGATGGAGAGTTCTGGAATAACTTTGAGGTGGAGAGTGCTGGCATAAATGTGTGGGTGGAGAGTGATGGAGGAACTGTAGGGGTGGAGGGTGCTGAAGGGACTGTGGGTGTGGAGAGTGCTGGAGTAACTATGGGGGTGGCGAGTCTGGAGTAACTGTTGGGGTGGAGAGTGCTGGAGAAACTTTGGGCGTTGAGAGTTTTTGAGGAACTTTAGGAGTGCAGAGTGCTGAATGAACTGTGGGGGTGTGGAGTGCTGGAGTAACTGTGGGGGTGGAGAGTTCTGGAGGAACTGTGGGGGTGGAGAGTGCTGGAGGAACTGTGGGGGTGGTGAGTGCTGAAGGAACTGTGGGGGTGGAGAGTGCTGGAGTAACTATGGGGGTGGAGAGTCTGGAATAACTGTTGGGGTGGAGAGTGCTGGAGAAACTGTGGGCGTGGAGAGTTTTTGAGCAACTTTAGAAGTGCATAGTGCTGAAGGAACTGTGGGGGTGGGGAGTGCTGGAATAAGTGAGGGAATGAAGAGTGCTGGAGTACATTTGGGGCTAGAGGGTGCTGAAGGAATTGTAGGGGTGGTGAGTGTTGGAATAAGTGTGGGGTGGAGAGATCTGAAGGAACTGTGAGGGTGGAGAGCACTGGGGGAACTGTTGGGGTGGGGAATGTTGGAGTAATTGTATGGGTAGAGAATGCTGGAGTACATGTGGGGTAGAGGGTGCTGAAGGAACTGTAGGGTTGGAGAGTGCTGGAGTAACTGTGGGAATGAAGAGTGCTGGAGGAACTGTAGGAGTGGACAGTGCTGGAGTAACTGTGGGGGTGGAGATTGTTGGAGAAACTTTGGGGATGGAGAGTTCTGAAGGAACAGTGGGGTGGAGAGTGCTGGAGGAACTGTTGGGGTGGACAATGTTAGAGTAATTGTGGGGGTAGAGAATGCTGGAGTAAATGTGGGGGTAGAGGGTACTAAAAGAACTGTAGGGGTGGAGAGTGCTGCAGTAACTGTGAGGGTGGAGAGATCTGAAGGAACAGTGCGGGTGAAGAGTGCTGGAGAAACTGTTGGGGTGGAGAATGTTGGAGTAATTGTGGGGGTAGAGAATGCTGGAGTAAATGTGGGGGTAGAGGGTGCTGAAGGAACTGTAGGGGTGGTGAGTGTTGGAGTCACTGTGGGAGTGGATAGTGCTGAAGGAACTGTAGGTGTGGAGAGTGCTGGAGTAACTGTGGGGTTGGAGAGTGCTAAAAGAACCCTGGAGGGATGGAGAGTGCTGGAGGAACTGTAGGGGGCTAGAATGTTGGAGTAATTGTGGAGGTAGAGAATGCTGGAGTAACTGTGGGGTTAGAGGGTGCTTACGGAACTGTAGGGGTGGTGCGTGTTGGAGTAACTGTGGGGGTGGAGAATGCTGGAGTAACTGTGGGAATGAAGAGTGCTAGAGTAACTGAGGGGGTGAAGAGTGCTGGAGTAACTGTGAGGGTGGAGAGTGCTGGAGTAACTGTGGGGATGGAGAGTGCTGCCGTAACTGTGGAGGAGAAGAATGCTGGAGTAACTGTGGGAATGGAGAGTGATGGAGTAATTGTGGGGTGGAGAGTTCTGGAGTAACTATGGGGGAGATTGCAGGCGTAACTGTGGGGTTGTAGAGCACTGGAATAACTGTGGGAATGGAGAGCGCTGGAGTAATTGTGGGGGTGGAGAGTTATGGAGTAACTGTGGGGGTGGAGCGTTCTGGAGTAATTATGGAGGTGGAGTGTTCTGGACTAACTGTGGGGGTGGAGAGTGCTGGAGTAACTGTGGGAGTAGAGAGTATGGGAGTAACTGTGGGGGTGGAGAGTGCTGGAGTAACTGTGGAGGTGATCAGTGCTGGAGTAACTGTGGGGATGGAGAATTCTGGAGTAACTTTGAGGTGGAGAGTGCTGGTGTAACTGTGTTGGTGGAGAGTGCTGGAGGAACTGTAGGGTGGAGAATGCTGGAGGAAGTGGAGAATGCTGGAGGAACCGTGGGGGTAGAGAATGCTGGAGTAACTGTGGGGGTAGAGGGTGCTGAAGGAACTGTAGGGACGGTAAGTGTTGGAGTTACTGTGTGGTGGAGAGTGCTGGAGTCACTGTGGGGGTGAAGAGTGCTGAAGGAACTGTGGGGGTGGTGAGTGCTGGAGGAACTGTAGGGAGGAGAATGTTGGAGTAAATGTGAGGGTAGAGTGTGCTGACAGAACTGTAGGGTTGGTGAGTGTTGGAGTAACTGTGGGTGTGAAGAATGCTGGAGTAACTGTGGGTGTGGAGAATTCTGGAGTAACTGTGGGAATGGAGAGTGATGAGTAACTGTGGAGGTGGAGAACTCTGGAGTAACTGTGGGGGGAGAGTGCTGGCATAACTGCAGGGGTGGAGATCGCTGGAGTAACTGTGGGAATGGAGAGTGCTGGAGTAATTGTGGGGGTGGAGAGTTCTGGAGTAACTGTGGGGGTGCAGAGTTCTGGAGTAACTGTGGGGGGAGAGTGCTAGTATAACTGCAGGGGTGGAGAGTGCTGGAGTAACTGTGGGAACGGAGAGTGCAGGAGTAATTGTGGGAATGGAGAGTTCTGGAGTAACTTTGAGGTGGAGAGTGCTGGTGTAACTGTGTGGGTGGAGAGCGATGGAGGAACTGTAGGGGTAGAGGGAAAATGCTGGAGGAACTGTGGGGGTGGAGAATACTGGAGTAACTGTGGGGGTAGAGAATGCTGGAGTAACAGTGGGGGTAGAGGGTGCAGAAGGAACTGTAGGGTTTGTGAGTGTTGGAGTCACTATGGGGGTGGAGAGTGCTGAAGGTACTGTAGGGGTGGAGAGTGCTGGAGTAACTGTGGGGGTAGAGAGTGCTGGAGTAACTGTGGGGGTGGAGAGTGCTGGAGGAACTGTGGGGGTGGAGAGTGGTAGAGGAACTGTAGGGGGGAGAATATTGGAGTAATTGTGGGGGTAGAGAATGCTGGAGTAACTGTGGGGGTACAGGCCGCTGACAGAACTGTAGGGGTGGTGAGTGTTGGAGTAACTGTGGGGGTGGAGAATGCTGGAGTAACTGTGGGAATGGAGAGTGATGGAGTAACTGTGGGGGTGGAGAGTTCTAGAGTAACTGTGGGGGGAGAGTGCAAGCTTAACTGCGGGGTGGAGAGTGCTGGAGTAACTGTGGGAATGGAGAGTGATGGAGTAAATGTGGGGGTGGAGAGTTCTGGAGTAACTGTGGGGGGGAGATTGCTGACGTAACTGCGGAAGTGGAGAGCACTAGAGTAACTGCGGGAATGGAGAGCGCTAAGTAACTGTGGGGGAGGACAGTTCTCAATAATTGTTGGGGTGGAGAGTTCTGTAGCAATTGTGGAGTTGGACCGTTCTGGAGTGACTGTGGGGGTGGGTAGTGCTGGAGTAACTGTGGGAATGAAGAGTGCTGGAGTAACTCTAGGGGTGGAGAATTTTAGAGGAACTGTGGGGGTGGAGAATGCTGGAGGATTTGTGGGGGTTGACAATGCTGGAGTAACTGTGGGAATGGAGAGTGATGGAGTAACTGTGGGGTAGAGAGTTCTGGAGTAACTGTGGGGGAGAGTGCTAGCGTAAATGCGGGGGTGGAGAGTGCTGGAGTAACTGTGGGAATGGAGAGTACTGGATTAATTGTGGGGATGGAGAGTTCTGGAGCAACTTTGAGGTGGAGAGTGCTGGTGTAACTGTGTGGGTGGAGAGTGTTTGAGGAACTGAAGGGGTGGAGAATGCTGGAGGAACTGTGGGGAGGGGAATGCTGGAGTAACCATGGGGGTAGAGAGTGCTGGAGTAACTGTGGGGGTAGAGGGTGCTAAAGGAACTGTAGGGGTGGTGAGTGTTGGAGTGATTGTGGGGGTGGAGAGTGCTGAAGGAACTGTAGGAATGGAGAGTGCTGGAGTAACTGTGGGGGTGGAGAGTGCTGGAGGAAATGTGGGGGTGGAGAGTGCTGGATGAACTGTAGGGGGAGAATGTTGGAGTAATTGTGAGGGTAGAAAATGCTGGAATAATAGGGGGTAGAGGGTGCTGATGGAACTGTAGGAGTGGTGAGTGCTGGAGTAACTGTGGGGGTGTAGAATGCTGGAGTAACTGTGGAAATGGAGAGTGATGGAGTAACTGTGGGGGTAGAGAGTTCTGGCGTAACTGTGGGGGGAGAGTGCTAGCATAACTGCAGGGGTGGAGAGTGCTGGAGTAACTGTGGGAATGGAGAGTGCTGGAGTAATTGTCGGGATGGAGAGTTCTGGAGCAACTTTGAGGTGGAGAGTGCTGGCGTAACTGTGTGGGTGGAGAATGCTGGAGTAACCATGGGGATAGAGAATGCTGGAGTAACTGTGGGGTAGAGGGTGCTGAAGGAACTGTAGGGATGGCGAGTGTTGGAGTCACTGTGGGGGTGGAGAGTGCTGAAGGAACTGTAGGGGTGGAGAGTGCTGGAGTAACTGTGGGGGTGGAGAGTGCTGGAAGAACCCTGGGGGGATGGAGAGTGCTGAAGGAACTGTAAGAGGGAGAACGTTGGAGTAATTGTGGGGGTAGAGAATGCTGGAGTAACTGTGGGGGTAGAGGTTGCTTACGGAACTGTAGGGATGGTGAGTGTTGGAGTATCTGTGGGGGTGGAGAATACTGGAGTAACTGTGGGAATGGAGAGTGATGGAGTAACAGTGGGGGTAGAGGGTGTAGAAGGAACTGTAGGGTTTGTGAGTGTTGGAGTCACTATGGGGGTGGAGAGTGCTGAAGGTACTGTAGGGGTGGAGAGTGCTGGAGTAACTGTGGGGGTAGAGAGTGCTGGAGTAAAATGCTGGAGGAACTGTGGGGGTGGAGAATACTGGAGTAACTGTGGGGGTAGAGAATGCTGGAGTAACAGTGGGGGTAGAGGGTGCAGAAGGAACTGTAGGGTTTGTGAGTGTTGGAGTCACTATGGGGGTGGAGAGTGCTGAAGGTACTGTAGGGGTGGAGAGTGCTGGAGTAACTGTGGAAATGGAGAATGATGGAGTAACTGTGGGGGTAGAGAGTTCTGGTGTAACTGTGGGGGGAGAGTGCTAGCATAACTGCAGGGGTGGAGAGTGCTGGAGTAACTGTGGGAATGGAGAGTGCTGGAGTAATTGTCAGGATGGAGAGTTCTGGAGCAACTTTGAGGTGGAGAGTGCTGGCGTAACTGTGTGGGTGGAGAATGCTGGAGTAACCATGGGGGTAGAGAATGCTGGAGTAACTGTGGGGTAGAGGGTGCTGAAGGAACTGTAGGGGTGGCGAGTGTTGGAGTCACTGTGGGGGTGGAGAGTGCTGAAGGAACTGTAGGGGTGGAGAGTGCTGGAGTAACTGTGGGGGTGGAGAGTGCTAGAAGAACCCTGGGGGGATGGAGAGTGCTGAAGGAACTGTAAGAGGGAGAACGTTGGAGTAATTGTGGGGGTAGACAATGCTGGAGTAACTGTGGGGGTAGAGGTTGCTTACGGAACTGTAGGGATGGTGAGTGTTGGAGTATCTGTGGGGGTGGAGAATACTGGAGTAACTGTGGGAATGGAGAGTGATGGAGTAACTGTGGGGGTGGAGAGTTCTGGAGTAACTGTGGGCGGAGATAGCTAGCATAACTGCGGGAGTGGAGAGTGCCGGAGTAACTGTGGGAATGGAGAGTGCTGGAGTAATTGTGGGGGCGGAGAGTACTGGAGTAACTGCGGGGGCGGAGAGTTCTTGAGAAATTGTGGGGGTGGAGAGTGCTGGAATAACTGTGAGAATGAAGAGTGCTGGATTAACTGTGGGGGTGAAGAGTGCTGGAGTAACTGTGACGGTGGAGAGTGCTGGAGTAACTGTGGGGATGGAGAGTGCTGCCGTAACTGCGGGGGAGAAGAATGCTGGAGTAACTGTGGGAATGAAGAGTGATGGAGTAACTGTGGGGGTGGAGAGTTCTTGAGTAACTGTGGGGGAGATTGCAGGCGTAACTGTGGGGTTGTAGTGCACTGGAGTAACTGTGGGAATGGAGAGTGCTGGAGTAATTGTGGGGGTGGAGAGTTATGGAGTAACTGTGGGGGTAGAGCCTTCTGGAATAATTGTGGAGGTGGAGCGTTCTGGACTAACTGTGGGGGTGGGTAGTGCTGGAGTAACTGTGGGAATGAAGAGTGCTGGAGTAACTGTGGGGGTGGAGAGTGCTGGAGTAACTGTGGGAGTGGAGAGTATGGGAGTAACTGTGGGGGTGGAGAAAGCTGGAGTAACTGTGGGGATGATCAGTGCTGGAGTAACTGTGGGGATGGAGAGTTCTGGAGTAACTTTGAGTTGGAGAGTGCTGGTGTAACTGTGTTGGTGGAGAGTGCTGGAGGAACTGTAGGGGTGGAGAATGCTGGAGGAAGTGGCGAATGCTGGAGGAACCGTGGGGGTAGAGAATGCCGGAGTAACTGTGGGGATAGAGGGTGCTGAAGGAACTTTAGGGATGGTGAGTGTTGGAGTCACTGTGGGGGTGGAGAGTGCTGAAGGAACTGTAGGGGTAGAGAGTGCTGGAGTAACTGTGTGGTAGAGAGTGCTAGTGTGATTGTGGGGTGAAGAGTGCTGAAGGAACTGTGGGGGTGGAGAGTGCTGGAGGAACTGTAGGGGGGAGAATGTTGGAGTAATTGTGGGGGTAGAGGGTGCTGACAGAACTGTAGGGTTGGTGAATGTTGGAGGAGCTGTGTGTTGTGGAGAATGCTGGAGTAACTGTGGGAATGGAGAGTGATGGAGTAACTGTGGGTGTGGAGAGTTCCGGAGTAATTGTGGGAGGAGAGTGCTGGCATAACTGCAGGGGTGGAGATCACTGGAGTAACTGCGGAAATGGAGAGTGCTGGAGTAATTGTGGGGGTGGAGAGTTCTGGTGTAACTGTGGGGGTTCTGGAGTAACTGTGGGGGGAGAGTGCTAGTGTAACTGCAGGGGTGGAGAGTGCTGGAGTAACTGTGGGAATGGAGAGTGCTGGAGTAATTGTGGGGATGGAGAGTTCTGGAGTAACTTTGAGGTGGAGAGTGCTGGCGTAACTGTGTGGGTGGAGAGCGATGGAGGAACTGTAGGGGTCGAGAGAGAATGCTGGAGGAACTGTGGGGGTGGAGAATGCTGAAGTAACTGTGGGGGTAGAGAATGCTGGAGTAACAGTGGGGGTAGAGGGTGCAGAAGGAACTGTAGGGTTGGTGAGTGTTGGAGTCACTGTGGGGGTGGCGAGTGCTGAAGGAACTGTAGGGGTGGAGAGTGCTGGAGTAACTGTAGGGGTAGAGAGTGCTGGAGTAACTGTGGGGGTGGAGAGTGCTGGAGGAACTGTGGGGGTGGAGAGTGCTGGAGGAACTGTAGGGGGGAGAATGTTGGAGTAATTGTGGGGGTAGAGAATGCTGGAATAACTGTGGGGGTACACGATGCTGACGGAACTGTAGGGGTGGTGAGTGTTGGAGTAACTGTGGGGGTGGAGAATGCTGGAGTAACTGTGGGAATAGAGAGTGATGGAGTAACTGTGGGGGTGGAGAGTTCTAGAGTAACTGTGGGGGGAGAGTGCAAGCTTAACTGCGGGGTGGAGAGTGCTCGAGTAACTGTGGGAATGTAGAGTGATGGAGTAACTGTGGGGGTGGAGAGTTCTGGAGTAACTGTTGGGGAGAGTGCTGGCATAACTATGGAAGTGGAGAACACTGGAGTAACTGCGGGAATGGGGAGCGCTGGAGTAACTGTGGGGGAGGACAGTTCTCGATAATTGTTGGGTTGGAGAGTTCTGGAGTAATTGTGGAGGTGGAGAGTTCTGGAGTGACTGTGGGGGTGAGTAGTGGTGGAGTAACTGTGGGAATGAAGAGTGCTGGAGTAACTGTGGAGGTGGAGAGTTCTAGAGTAACTGTGGGGGTAGAGAATGCTGAAGGAACCATGGGGTAGAGAATGCTGGAGTAACTGTCGGGGTAGAGGGTGCTGAAGGAACTGTAGGGGTGGTGAGTGTTGGCGTCACTGCGGGGGTGGAGAGTGCTGAAGGAACTATAGGGATAGAGAGTGCTGGAGGAACTATGGGGTGGCGAGTGCTGAAGGAACTGTAGGGTGGGAGAATGTTGGAGTAGTTGTGTGGGTAGAGAATGCTGGAGTAACTGTGGGGGTAGAGGGTGCTGATGGAACTGTAGGGGTGGTGAGTGTTGGAGTAACTGTGGGGGTGGAGAATGCTGGAGTAACTGTGGGAATGGAGAGTGATGGACTAACTGTGGGGGTGGAGAGTTCTGGAGTAACTGTGGGGGGAGAGTGCTGGCGTAACTGCGGGGGTGGAGAGTGCTGGAGTAACTGCGGGAATGGAGAGTACTGGAGTTATTGTGGGGTGGAGAGTTCTGGAGTAACTGTGGGTTGGAGCGTTCTGGAGTAATTGTGGGGGTGGAGAGTCCTGGAGTAACTCTGGGGGTGGGTAGTGCTGGAGTAACTGTGGGAATGAAGAGTGTTGGATTAACTGTGGGGGTGGAGAGTGCTGGAGTAACTCTGGGAATGAAGAGTGCTGGAGGAACTGTAGGGGAGCACAGTGCTGGAGTAACTGTGTGGGTGGAGAGTGCTGGACTATCTTTGGGGGTGGAGAGTGCTGGAGTAACTTGTGGTGGAGAATGCTTGGGTAATTGTGGGGGTGGACAGTGCTGGAGTAACAGTGAGAGTGGAGAGTTCTGGAGTAACAGTAGGGGGAGAGTGCTGGCATAACTACAGGGGTGGAGAGCGCTGGAGTAACTCTGGGAACAAAGAGTGCTGGAGTAACTGTGGGGGATGAGAGTGCTGGAGTAACTGTGGGGTTGAAGAGTGCTGGGGTAACTGTGGGGTGAAGAGTGCTGGAGTAACTGTGGGGGTGGAGAGTTCTGGAGGAACTGTGGGGGTGGAGAGTGCTGGAGTATCTGTGCGGGTGGAGAGTGCTGGAGTAACTGTGAGAATGAAGAGTGCTGGTGTAAATTTGGGGGTAGAGGGTGCTGAAGGAATTGTAGGGGTGGTGAGTGTTGGAGAAACAGTGGGGGTGGAGAGTGCTGGAGTAACTGTGTGGGTGAAGAGTGCTGGAGGAACTGTGGGGGTGGAGATTGCTAGAAGGACTGTTGGGGTGGAGAATGTTGGAGTAATTGTGGGGTAAAGAATGCTGGAGTAAATGTGGGAATGCAGAGTGCTGGATTAACTGTGGGGGTGGAGAGTGTTGGAGTAACTGTGGGGGTGAAGTGTGCTGGAATAACTAGGGATGGCGATTTTTGGAGTAACTTTGAGGTGGAGAGTGCTGGCGTAACTGTGTGGGTGGAGAGTGCTGGAGGAAATGTAGGGGTGGAGAATGCTGGATGAACTGTGGGAGTTGAGAATGCTGGAGTAACTGTGGGGGTAGAGGGTGCTGAAGGAACTGTAGGGGTGGTGAGTGCTAGAGTTACTGTGAGAATAAAGAGTGCTGGAGGAACTGTAGGGGTGGACAGTGCTGGAGTAACTGTGGGGGTGGCGAATGTTGGAGAATCTTTGGGGGTGGAGAGTACTGGAGTAACTGTGGTGGTGGAGAATGCTGGAGTAACTATGGGGGTGGAGAGTGCTGGAGTAACTATGGGAGTGGAGAGTTCTGGAGTAACTGTAGTGGTAGAGAATGCTGAAGGAACTGTAAGGGTGGTGAGTGTTGGAATAACTATGGGGGTGGAGAGTGCTGAAGGAACTGTAGGGGTGGACAGTGCTGAGGAAACTGTGAGGGTGGAGAATTCTGGAGTATTTGTGGGGTTGGAGAGTGCTGTAGGAACTGTAGGGGGGACAGTGCTGAAGAAACTGTGGGGGTGGAGAGTGCTGGAGTAACTGTGAGAAAGAAGAGTGCTGGAGTAACTGTGGGGGTGACGAGTGCTGGAGGAACTGTGGGGTGAAGAGTGCTGAAGCAACTGTAGGGTGGGAGAATGTTGGAGTAGTTGTGGGGGTAGAGAATGCTGGATTAACTGCGGGGGTAGAGGGTGCTGATGGAACTGTAGGGGTGGTGAGTGTTGAAGTAACTGTGGGGGTGGAGAATGCTGAAGTAACTGTGGGAATGGAGGGTGATGGAGTAACTGTGGGGGTGGAGAGTTCTGGAGTAACCGTGGGGGGAGAGTGCTGGCGTAACTGCGGGGGTGGAGAGTGCTGGAGTAACTGCGAGAATGGAGAGTGCTGGAGTTATTGTGGGGGTGGAGAGTTCTGGAGTAACTGTGGGTTGGAGCATTCTGGAGTAATTGTGGGGGTGGAGAGTCCTGGAGTAACTCTGGGGGTGGGTAGTGCTGGAGTAACTGTGGGAATGAAGAGTGCTGGATTAACTGTGGGGGTGGAGAGTGCTGGAGTAACTGTGGGAATGAAGAGTGCTGGAGGAACTGTAGGGGAGGACAGTGCTGGAGTAACTGTGCGGGTGGAGAGTGCTGGAGTATCTTTGGGGGTGGAGAGTGCTGGAGTAACTGTGGTGGTGGAGAATGCTGGGGTAACTGTGGAGGTGGACAGTGCTGGAGTAACAGTTAGAGTGGAGAGTTCTGGAGTAACTGTAGTGCTAGAGAGTGTTGAAGGAACTGTAGGGGTGGTGAGCATTGGAGTAACTGTGGGGGTGAAGAGTGCTGAAAGAACTGTAGGGGTGGACAGTGCTGAAGAAACTGTGAGGGTGGAGAGTTCCGGAGTATTTTTGGGGAGGAGATTGCTGAAGAAACTTTGGGAGTGGAGAGTGCTGGAGTAACTGTGGGGGTGAAGAGAGCTGGAGGAACTGTGGGGACTATAGGGGTGGAGAATGCTGAAGGAACTGTTGGGGTAGAGAATGCTGAAGGAACTGTAGGGGTGGTGAGTGCTGAAGGAACTGTAGTGGTGGACAGTGCTAAAGAATCTGGGGGTGGAGAGTGCTGGAGTAAATTTGGGGGTAGAGGGTGCTGAAGGAATTTTAGGGGTGGTGAGTGTTGGAGAAACAGTGGGGGTGGAGAGTTCTGAAGGAACTGTGGGGTGGAGAGTGCTGGAGTAACTGTGTGGGTGATGAGTGCTGGAGGAACTTTGGTGGTGGAGATTGCTAGAAGAACTGTTGGGGTGGAGAATATTGGAGTAATTGTGGGGTAAAGAATGCTGGAGTAAATGTGGGAATGAAGAGTGCTGGATTAACTGTGGGGGTGGAGAGTGTTGGAGTAACTGTGGGGGTGAAGTGTGGTGGAACAACTGTGGAGATGGCGAGTTTTGGAGTAACTTTGAGGTGGAGAGTGCTGGCCTAACTGTGTTGGTGGAGAGTGCTGGAGGAACTGTAGGTGTGGAGAATGCTGGATGAACAGTGGGGTTTGAGAATGCTGGAGTAACTGTGGGGGTAGAGGGTGCTGAAGGAACTGTAGGGTTGGTGAGTGTTGGAGTCACTGTGGGGGTGGTGGGTGCTGAAGGAACAGTAGTGGTGGACAGTGCTGAAGGAACTGTGGGGCTGGAGAGTGCTGAAGTAACTGTGAGAATAAAGAGTGCTGGAGGAACTGTAGGGGTGGACAGTGATGGAGTAACTGTGGGGGTGGAGAGTGTTGGAGTATCTTTGGAGATGGAGAGTGCTGGAGTAACTATGGGAGTGGATAGTTCTGGAGTAACTGTAGTGGTAGAGAGTGCTGAAGAAACTGTAGGGGTGGTGAGTGTTGGAGTAACGGTGGGGTGGAGAGTGCTGAAGGAACTGCAGGGGTGGACAGTGCGGAGGAAACTGTGAGGGTGGAGAATTCTGGAGTATTTGTGGGGGTGGAGAGTGCTGTAGGAACTGTATGGGTGGACAGTGCTGAAGAAACTGTGGGGGTGGAGAGTGCTGGAGTAACTGTGTGAAAGAAGAGTGCTGGAGTAACTGTGGGCATGGAGAGTTCTGGTGGAACTGTGGTGGTGGAGAGTGCTGGAGGAAGTGTGGGGTGGAGAGTGCTAACGGAACTGTGGGGATGGAGAGTGCTGGAGTAACTATGGAGGTGGAGAGTCTGGAGTAACTGTTGGGGTGGAGAGTGCTGGAGAAACTGTGGGGGTGGTGAGTGCTGGAGGAACGTAAGGGATGCACAGTGCTGAAGGATCTGTGGGGGTGGAGAGTGCTGGAGTAACTGTGGGAATGAAGTGTGCTGGAGTAAATTTGGGTTTAGAGGGTGCTGAAGGATTTGTAGAGGTGGTCGGTGTTGGAGTAACAGTGGGGGTGGAGAGTTCTGAAGGGAACTGTAGGCGTGGAGAGTGCTGGATTAACTGTGGGGGTGGAGAGTTCTAGAATAACTGTGGGGGTGGAGACTGCTGGGGGAAATGTAGGGCTGGACAGTGCCGTATGAACTGTGGGGGTGGAGAGTGCAGGAGTAACTGTGGGAATGAAGAGTGCTGGAGGAACTGTAGGGGAGGACAGTGCTGGAGTAACTGTGCGGGTGGAGAGTGCAGGAGTATCTTTGGGGTGGAGAGTGCTGGAGTAACTGTGGTGGTGGAGAGTTCTGGAGTGACTGTGGGGGTGGGTAGTGCTGGAGTAACTGTGGAAATGAAGAGTGCTGGAGTAACTGTGGGGGTGGAGAGTTCTAGAGGAACTGTGGGGGTGGAGAATGCTGGAGGAACCGTGGGGGTAGAGAATGCTGGAGTAACTGTGGGGGTAGAGGGTGCTGAAGGAACTGTAGGGGTGGAGAGTTCTGAAGGAACTGTAGGGTGGGAGAATGTTGGAGTAGTTGTGGGGGTAGAGAATGCTGGAGTAACTGTAGGGGTGGTGGATAGTGCTGGCATAACTGCAGAGGTGGAGAGCGCTGGAGTAACTGCGGGAATGGAGAGTGCTGGAGTTATTGTGGGGGTGGAGAGTTCTGGAGTAACTGTGGGTTGGAGCGTTCTAGAGTAATTGTGGGAGTGGAGAGTCCTGGAGTAACTCTGGGGGTGGGAATGAAGAGTGTTGAATTAACTGTGGGGGTGGAGAATGCTGGAGTAACTGTGGGAATGAAGAGTGCTGGAGGAACTGTAGGGGAGGACAGTGCTGGAGCAACTGTGCGGGTGGAGAGTGCTGTAGTAACTGTGGTGGTGGAGAATGCTGGGGTAACTGTGGGGGTGGACAGTGCTGGAGTAACAGTGGGAGTGGAGAGTTCTGGAGTAACTGTAGTTCTAGAGAGTGCTGAAGGAACTGTAGGGGTGGTGAGTGTTGGAGTTACTGTGGGGGTGAAGAGTGCTGAAGGAACTGTAGGGGTGGACAGTGCTGAAGAAACTGTGAGGGTGGAGAGTTCTGGAGTATTTTTGGGGTGGAGAGTGTTGAAGAAACTGTGGGGGTGGAGAGTGCTGGAGTAACTGTGGAGAGGTGGAGGAACTGTGGGGACTATAGGGGTGGAGAATGCTGAAGGAACTGTAGGGGTGGTGAGTCTTGGAGTAGCTGTGGGGGTGGAGAGTGCTGGAGTAACTGTGGTGGTGGAAAGTTCTGGAGTAACTGTAGGGACGGTGAGTGCTGAAGGAACTGTAGTGGTGGACAGTGCTAAATAATCTGTGGGGGTGGAGATTGCTGGAGTAACTGTGGGAAAGAAGAGTGCTGGAGTAACTGTGGGGTGGAGAGTGCTGAAGTAACTGTAGGGTGGGAGAATGTTGGAGTAGTTGTGGGGGTAGAGAATGCTGGAGTAACTGTGGGGGTAGAGGTTGCTGATGGAACTGTAGGGGCGGGGAGTGTTGGAGTAACTGTGGGGGTGGAGAATGCTGGAGTAACTGTGGGAATGGAGAGTGAATGAGTAACTGTGGGGGTGGAGATGTCTGAAATAACTATGGGTTGGAGCGTTGTGGAGTAATTGTGGGGGTGGAGAGTCCTGGAGTAACTCTGGGGGTGGGTAGTGCTGGAGTAACTGTGGGAATGAAGAGTGCTGGATTAACTGTGGGGGTGGAGAGTGCTGAAGTAACTGTGGGGGTGGAGAGTGCTGGAGTAACTGTGGGAATGAAGAGTGCTGGAGGAACTGTAGGGGAGGACAGTGCTGGAGTAACTGTGCGGGTGGAGAGTGCTGGAGTAACTGTGGCAGTGAAGAGTGCTGGAGTAACTGTGGGGGTGGAGAGTTCCAGAGGAACTGTGGGGGTGGAAAATGCTGGAGGAACTGTGGGTGTGTTGAGTGCTTAAGGAACTGTGGTGGTGTAGAGTGCTGGAGTAACTATTTGGAGAGAGTCTGGAGTAACTGTTCAGGTGGTGAGTGTTGGAGTAACTGTGGGAATGAAGAGTGCTGGAGGAACTGTAGGGGTGGACAGTGCTGGAGTATCTGTGGGGGTGGAGATTGCTGGAGTAACTGTGGGGGTGGTGAATGCTGAAGGAACTGTAGGGGTGGACAGTGCTGAAGAAACTGTGGGGGTGGATAGTCTGGTGTAACTCTGGGGGTGGAGAGTGCTGGAGGAACTGTAGGGGTGGACAGTGCTGAAGAAACTGTGAGGGTGGAGAATGCTGGTGGAACTGTGGAGGTGGAGAGTGATGCAGGAACAGCATGGGTGGTGAGTGTTGGAGTAACTGTGGGAGTGGAGAGTGCTGGAGTAACTGTTGGGATGGAGAGTTCTGGAGTAACTGTAGGGGTGGTGAGTGCTGGAGGAACTATAGGTGAAGAGTGCTGGAGTAACTGTGGGGGTGGAGAGTTCTGGAGTAACTGTGGGGGTGGAGAGTGCTGAGGAACTGTGGGGGTGGAGAGTGCTGAAGGAACTGTGGGGGTGGAGAGTGCTGGAGTAACTACGGGGGTGGAGAGTCTGGAGTAACTGTTGGGGTGGAGAGTTTGAGAAGTTGGCCTGGTATATGCTGTCCACTAGTTATAGTGGGCACCTTGTACCAGTCAAAACAACCCCTTATTGATGATAATTTAAAGACAAACTTTATTGAAAGCTATCCTAGTGGTAGCTATGGAGAGCAGCCTTCAGGCTAAGTCTTGAAGGAATGTAAAACAGCTTGTTTTACCAGTCTATAATCTCTTGAGTGGCTACATTAAAGGAGTCCACACCAGGTATATACATAAAATATATGTATTTATTACTAGACACACCCCTCTAGTCTCTTTATGAGGCTAGAGGCAAAAGCACATAAGTTAAACTTCAAAATATTACAGTAAAGTAGCACAATATACGTTAGGCCCTAGGGGCGGACCAAACCATATACTAAAATAGTGGTATAGGAACCACGACTTAACTAGACACAAGGCCTAAAGCCTGTAGAATCATTGGGACCCCAAGTAACCACCCAGGGTAGTGATGCAGGGGACCCATGGGGGCCATGTTCAGTGTGAGAACACAGCCGCGAGCTCCCGTTAGCTTCTATGGGGAAAGTCGCGGTTAGATTGTTTATAGTTAAAGGACACTGAGGAATGGACTAGGACCAAATCCTCTTGGACTTAGACAGTTCAACGGTCAACACCCACGGGAGCACCGGAGTACTTGAGTTACCTCACCCAGGAAAGCCGGGTGCATAGGTGTCAAATGGTGTCGGGTCGCGTCGTCGTTTTCAATGGCTGCTGGTGAAGAAGCGCTGCTGCCGGGAAGATGTGAAGTGTCCGAAGAGATCAAAGCCTGGATCGGAGATGTGAAGAACCTGAAAGCAGATGGGACAGAGTCTAGGTCACTTGCCAGTTACCAGAGGCACGATAGACGAATGCCCACCGATGTCGGGTGTTTCAGGTGAAGAAGGTGAATCTTGACTCTTCAGCCACGAGAACCAGGAGGTGTTGAGGATGACCAGGAGCTGATTCGAGCTATAAAAGATGTCGAATGCTGAAGCGTCGGTGCCCGGATTAGACACAACAAGCCTTGGCAATAGTAACCCACGTAGAAAGAAGAAAGATGCTTCGGTGCGGACAAGCAAGGTCCGAGGGACTCCCCCAGCTAGGAGGAGTGAGGGCACATCTGGAGCAACCAGGGAAGCCCAAGGAAAGTCATAGTTACCTTCACAGGGACCCACCAGTCGACCGACCAGGGATCGCGAAGGGACCTCGAGCGGGAATGCAAGGAGCGGGCTCACGGAACACTCGTGGAGTGTAGGCCCACAATCTGCGGTGCAAAGGGGGCTCAGGGTCTGGGCTACAAGTAAACTAATGCACAGCCTCGAGAGTCATCGGGAAGCTGATGCACATGTGCACGGTGTCCAGGGGTTCCAGTTCCACGGTACCCACGAGGGCTACGGGTCTCAGCTTTGCTGGGGACTCGGTTTGGCCTCGGGGAAGTCTGGAAATCAACCTCTGGTGTTGCATTGTCTTCGGTGTCCGGTGGGAGCTTCGGAGATGCAGACCGGACAGATGCGTCTTTGGTGCCTGCCAAGAAGGGGAGTAACTCCTTTACTCCAAGGGAGATTCTTCAGTCAACTGGCGTTGAACAGATTGGCGAAGTTCCAAGATTCAGTTTCAGAGTTTCGTCCAGGGATATCAAAAGTTCGGGTTACAGAGGTTCCTTCTTTATACCCAAGGAAGGGGTTGGACTAACTCAGGGACCCAACTATGGGAAGGTTTGGAAAGAGGGGTGGCTACACCCATTTTCTTTGTCCAGTTTTGCGCCAGAGCAGTGGCTCGTGGCCCCTGCAACCGGTTTGAGCTGGACTATGCACAGGGACACCAAATGTGCCCCCAGTGCAGGACTTCAATGCACTCCTGGAGTGCTCCCACTCAGCCCTAATCCACTAAGGCCTGTCTGGGAGGTGGTAACACCTCCCTGTGACAGGAAACCTATTGTCAAGGCCTCACCTGCCGGAGTTTCGGTCAGCAGCAGGAGGCCAGACTCGTGTCTGTGGCTGCAGCATCCATTTTGTGATGCCAAGGCTCTTTTAAGCTGGTACCGGGTATACCGGTGCTGTTATGTCGCTCCCTCTAGAAGGGTGGGATCATACTCCTACACCAGTTACTGGTGTGGGGGTATGATTCCAAGGTGTTTGACACCAAACACAACATGTTTTCCAAGCAGCCAGTCCAAAGTTAGCATTTACCGTTGGGTTATAATGCAATTAATGCAATTAAGAGTATATGGAGAAGAGATTCCAAAGGCTGCAGTGGGGCTCTGCTCATGCACAGGGACCCTCTCACACAAAACCAAGCACCCTGCCTTCAGGATTGATAAGGCCTGCCATAGGGGTGACTGATGGGTTTATATGTGCAGTGATAGGTGAGATATAGTGAACCTATATCTCAGTTAGGGGTTACCCAGGCTGCAGTAGCAGACCTGTGGTGTCATTTTGGAGGGCTTCCCAGGGGTGGCATAATACATGCTTCAGCCCCTGGGAGTCCATTGGGGTACCTATGCCCTGGGTACATAGTATACCATATACTAGGGACTTATAAGGGCTCCTCAGAATCCAATCTGTTGTGTACCTAAGGTACTAGGAATCAATTTAGAGGGGAAGCAGCTAGGCTGGGGTCCTGAATAGCAGGGCCCCAGCCAGACTAAAGTTGAAAAACAGTGTTACAGCAGCAAAAAGAGGGGGTAACCATAAGAAGTAGATCCTACTATCCTACAGAGAGTGCTAGAGGAACTGTAGGGGTTGGCAGTGCTGAAGGAACTCTGGGGGTGGAGAGTGCTGGAGTAACTGTGGAAATGAAGAGTGCTGGAGTAACTGTGGGGGTAGTGGGTGCTGAAGGAACTGTAGGGGTGGTGAGTGTTGGAGTAACTGTGGGGGTGGAGAGTGCTGAAGGAACTGTAGGGGTGGAGAGTGCTGGAGTAACTGTGGGGGTGGAGAGTTCTGGAGTAACTGTGGGGGTGGAGAGTGCTGGAGGAACTGTAGGGGGTTGACAGTGCTGAAGGAACTCTGGGGGTGGAGAGTGCTGGAGTAACTGTGGAAATGAAGAGTGCTGGAGTAACTGTGGGGGTAGAGGGTGCTGAAGGAACTGTAGGGGTGGTAAGTATTGGAGTAACTGTGGGAGTGGAGAGTGCTGGAGTAACTGTGGGGGTGGAGAGTTCTGGAATAACAGTGGGAATGAAGAGTATTGGAGTAACTGTGGTGGTGGAGAGTGCTGGAGTAACTGTGGAGGTGGAGAGTTCTGGAATAACTGTGTGGGTGGAGAGTGCTGGGGGAACTGTAGGGGTGGAGAATTCTGGAGTAACTGTGGGGGTGGACAATGCTGGAGTAACTGTGGGGGTAGAGGGTGCTGAAGGAACTGTAGGGGTGGTGAGTGTTGGAGTAACTGTGGGGGTGGAGAGTGCTGAAGGAGGTGTAGGGGTAGAGACTGCTAGAGTAACTGTGGGGGTGGAGAATGCTGGAGTAACTGTGGGGGTGAAGAGTGCTGGAGTAACTGTGGGGATGAAGAGTGCTGGAGAAACTGTGGGAGTGGAGAGTGCTGGAGGAACTGTAGGGGTGGAGAGTGCTGGAGTAACTGTGGGGGTGGAGAGTTCTAGAGTAACTGTGGGGGTGGAGAGTGCTGGAGGAACTGTAGGGGGTTGACAGTGCTGAAGGAACTCTGGGGGTGGAGAGTGCTGGAGTAACTGTGGAAATGAAGAGTGCTGGAGTAACTGTGGGGGTAGAGGGTGCTGAAGGAACTGTAGGGGTGGTGAGTATTGGAGTAACTGTGGGAGTGGAGAGTGCTGGAGTAACTGTGGGGGTGGAGAGTTCTGGAATAACAGTGGGAATGAAGAGTATTGGAGTAACTGTGGTGGTGGAGAGTGCTGGAGTAACTGTGGAGGTGGAGAGTTCTGGAATAACTGTGTGGGTGGAGAGTGCTGGGGGAACTGTAGGGGTGGAGAATTCTGGAGTAACTGTGGGGGTGGACAATGCTGGAGTAACTGTGGGGGTAGAGGGTGCTGAAGGAACTGTAGGGGTGGTGAGTGTTGGAGTAACTGTGGGGGTGGAGAGTGCTGAAGGAGGTGTAGGGGTAGAGACTGCTAGAGTAACTGTGGGGGTGGAGAATGCTGGAGTAACTGTGGGGGTGAAGAGTGCTGGAGTAACTGTGGGGATGAAGAGTGCTGGAGTAACTGTGGGGGTGGAGAGTGCTGGAGGAACTGTAGGGGTGGAGAATATTGGAGTAACTCTGGGGGTAGAGAATGCTGGAGTAACAGTGAAGGTAGAGGGTGCTGAAGGAACTGTAGGGGTGGTGAGTGTTGGAGCAACTGTGGGGGTTGAGAGTGCTGAAGGAACTGTAGGGGTGGACAGTGCTGAAGGAACTGTGGGGTTGGAGAGTGCTGGAGTAACTGTGGGAATGAAGAGTGCTGGAGGACCTGTAGGGGTGGACAGTGCTGGAGTAACTGTGGGGGTGGAGAGTGCTGGAGTAACTGTGGGGGTCGAGAATGCTAGAGTAACTGTGGGGGTGGTTAAGAGTGCTGGAGTAACTGTGGGAGTGGAGAGTTCTGGAGTAACTGTAGGGGTAGAGAGTGTTGAAGGAACTGTAGGGGTGGTGAGTGTTGGAGTAACTGTGGGGGTGGAGAGTTCTGTAGGAACTGTAGGCATGGACAGTGCTGAAGAAACTGTGGGGGTGGAGAGTTCTGGAGTAACTGTGGGAGTGGAGAGTGCTGGAAGAACTGCAGGTGTGGACAGTGCTGAAGAAACTGTGGGGTGGAGAGTGCTGGAGTAACTGTGGGGGTGAAGAGTGCTGGAGGAACTGTGGGGGTGGGGAATGCGGGAGGCACTGTGGGGTGGAGAGTGCTGAATGAACTGTAGGGGTGGTGAGTGTTTGATTAACA
Organism: Triturus cristatus; assembly: GCF_964204655.1. Taxonomy (NCBI): domain Eukaryota; kingdom Metazoa; phylum Chordata; class Amphibia; order Caudata; family Salamandridae; genus Triturus; species Triturus cristatus. The sequence goes on along the minus strand of NC_140592.1, from coordinate 1,285,789,285 downwards.
GTGGGGGTGGAAAGTTCTGGAGTAACTGGGGGTTTGGAGAGTTCTGGAGTCACTGTAGGGGTGGTGAGTGCTGGAGGAACTGTAGGGGTGGACAGTGCGGAAGAAACTGTGGGGGTGGAGAGTGCTGGATTAACTGTGGGAATGAAGAGTGCTGGAGTAACTGTGGAGGTTGAGAGTGCTGGAGTAACTGTGGAGGGGAAGTGTGCTGGAGTAACTGTGGGGGTGGAGAGTGCTGGAGGAACTTTGGGGGTGGAGAGTGCTGAAGGAACTGTGGGGGTGGAAAATGCTGAAGTAACTATGGGGGTGGAGAGTCTGGAGTAACTGTTGGGGTGGAGAGTGCTGGAGAAACTGTGGGGGTGGAGAGTGCTGGAGGAACTGTAGGAGTGGACAGTGCTGAAGGAACTGTAATGGTGGAGAGTGCCGGAGTAACTGTGGGAATGAAGAGTGCTAGAGTAACTGTGGGGGCGGAGAGTGCTATAGGAACTTTGGGGGTGGAGAGTGCGGGAGGAACTGTAGGGGTGGAGAGTTCTGAAGGAACTGTAGGGGTAAAGAGTGGAGTAACTGTGGGGTTGAAGAATGCTGGAGGAACTGTGGGGGTGGAGAGTGCTGGAGTAACTGTGGGGGTGGAGAGTCTGGAGTAACTGTGGGGGTAGAGGGTACTGATGGAACTGTAGGGGTGGTGAGTGTTGGAGTAAGTGTGGGGGTGGAAAGTGCTGAAGGAACTGAAAGGGTGGTGAGTGCTAGAGAAACTGTGGGGGTGAAGAGTGCTGGAGTAACTATGAGGTGGTGAGTGCTGGAGAAACTATGGGGTGGAGAGTGCTGGAGTAACTGTAGGGGTGAAGAATGTGGGAGGACCTGTGGGGGTGGAGAAAACTAGAGTAACTGTGGGAGTGGAGAGTGCTGGAGTAACTAAGGGGGTGGTGAGTGCTGGAGTAACTATGCGGGTGGAGAGTGCTTGAGTAACTGTAGGGGTAGAGAATGCTGGTAAAACTGTGGGGGTGGAGAGTGCTGAAGGAACTGTGGGGGTGGAGAGTGCTGATTAACTGTAGGGGTGGAGAATGCTGGAGGAACAGTGGGGGTGGAGAGTGCTGGAGTAACTATGGGGGTGGAGAGTGCTGGAGTAACTGTGGCGGTGGAGAGTCTGGAGGAACTGTTGGGGTGGAGAGTGCTGATGGAACTGTAGGGCTAGAGAGTGCTGAAGGAATTGTAGGGGTGGTGAGTGTTGGAGGAACTGTAGGGGTGGAGAGTGCTGAATGAACTTTAGGGGTGGAGAGTGCGGAATGAACTGTAGGGATGGGGCTGATGAAATATAGGTGTACAGCAGATACTATGAGCTGAGGGCTGTCAAAGGGTCCAGATTATGAGATGTCCAGGAGTGCATGGAGGGTGATGTGGGTCTTAGGTACTCTGCCCATGTGGGTCTGTGTAAATGGAATCGTGTGGGCGCTAATAAACATGTGTTATGTTTTGCGTTTTTGTATTGCACACAACTCACTGAGGAAGCTATCCTGGCTCTAAGGCAGAAGCCAAAAAGGCCAACCCAGTGTGGGACAAGGTGAAGAGACAGGTCTTTAGTTTCTTGAGGAATTCAAGAATTCAAGAATTGAAGTGGTGATGGAGCCCCCTGTATTCTATAGGGGGTGATAGCACTGTGTCCTATGGAGGGGTGAAACCACTATGTCCTTTAGAGGGTGGGGGCATTGTGTCCTATGGAGGGGTGACTGTGCTGTGTGCTACAGAGGAGTGAGCCCACTCTGTTGTATGGAAAGGTGTGCCCATTCTGTTGTATGGAAAGCTGAGTGCACTGTGTCCCATGGGGGTGAGTGCAATGTGTCCCATGGGGGGGGGGGCTAGTGCACTGTGTCCCATGGGGGGTGAGTGCACTGTGTTCCATGGAGGGTGAGCGCACTGTGTTCCATGGGGGCTGAGTGCACTGTGTCCTATGTAGTGTTGATTGTACTGTGAGAGAGTTGAGTGTGCTGTGTCTTATGGAGGGATGAGTGTGTTGTGGCCTTTGGAGAGGAGAGTGCACTGGGTTCCATGGGGGGTGAGTGCACTGGGTCCCATGGGGGTGAGTGCACTGGGTCCCATGGGGGGTGAGTGCACTGGGTCCCATGGGAGGTGAGTGCACTGTGTTCTCCCATGGGAGGTGAGTGCACTGTGTCTATGGAGGGTGAGTGCACTGGGTCCCATGTGGGTGAGTGCGCTGTATCCCATGGGGGTGAGTGCACTGTGTTCCATGGGAGGTGAGTGCACTGTGTCTATGGAGGGTGAGTGCACTGTGTCCCATGGGGGGTGAGTGCACTGTGTCCTATGTAGCGTTGATTGCACTGTGTCCTATGGAGAGGTGAGTGCACTGTGTTCCATGGGGGATGAATGCACTGTGTTCTATGTAGCGTTGATTGCACTGTGTTCTATGGAGAGGGGGCGCTCATGTCCCATGGAAAGGTGAGTGTACTGTGTCTATGGAGAGGTGAGTCCAGTGTGCTCTATAAAGGTGTGAGTGCACTGTGTCTATGGAGAGATGAGTCCAGTGTGCTCTATGGAGGGGTGAGTGCACTGTGTCTATGGAGAGGTGAGTCCAGTGTGCTCTATGGAGGGGTGAGAGCACTGTGTTCTATGGAGAGATGAGTCCAGTGTGCTCTGTGGAGGGGTGAGTGCACTGTGTCTATGGAGAGATGAGTCTAGTGTGCTCTATAGAGGGGTGAGTGTACTGTGTTTATGGAGAGGTGAGTCTAGTGTGCTCTATAGAGGGGTGAGTGCACTGTGTCTATGGAGAGGTGACTCCAGTGTGCTCTATGGAGAGGTGAGTGCACTGTGTTCTATGAAGTGGTGAGTCCAGTGTGCTCTATGGAGGGGTGAGTGCACTGTGTTCTATGGAGTGATAAGTCAACTGTGTTGTATGGAGTGGTAAGTCCACTGTGTTCTATGAAGGTGTGAGTACACTGTATTCTTGGAGCATGAGTGCACTGTATTCTTGGAGGCGTGAGTGCACTGCATCCTTGTAGGAAGCTGGCTCTATATATACTATACCAAAGTAAGATATAGTCTGCACAGAGTCCAGTGGATCCCACAGAAGTTGGGGAGAGGTCAGATCGGAGTCTACCAGGTACTGGTTGTAGGAAGGTGGATATCTGACTATGGTTACCCCCAACTTTTTGCCTAGTGTCTAGCTGGTTTTTCGACTTAGTTGGCCTGAGATCCTGCCATTCAGGGTCTCAGGCTGTCTGCTCTCTCTGTAAAATGGACTCCATGTACCCTAGGTACATACCCAATTGGTAAGGATCACCTTATTGGACCCTGTATAGTGTACCCTAGGTACCCAGGGCATAGGTGTACCCTAGGCCTCCCAGGGGCTGCAGCATGTATTATGCCACCCCTGGTCTGGCCTTCCAATCAGACACAACTGGCTGATCACTCAGCTGGGGCAAGGTCGTGTAATCACCCCTTGCTTAGATATAGTATGCCTATATCTGCCCTTATATATAGACACATGTGTACCTATCAGTCACTCCTATGGCAGGCCTTAACAATCCTGGAGGCAGAGTGCTTGGTAACATGTGAGATGGTGCTCTAGCATGAGCTGAGCCTGTCTGCAGCTTTCGGAACCTTGTCCTTATAGCTGTTCTATGATATAGCCTACCATATACTCTTAAAGTGCCTTATAATCTTAGACGGTTATGGTAACTATGGTTTGGCTTTATCAAAACATGTCGTGTAAGGTGTCTAACACTCGGGAATAATACCCCCATGCCATTTCTGGACATGAGAATATTATTCCCCCCTTCTAGAGGGAAAGACATGTTAAAATCATACTTCAACTGTTAGCCTCTGACCAAAGCCTCAGCATCACAAAATGGATGCTGCTGCCACGACACAAGTCTGACCTCCTGCTGCTGGGAGTGATCCCAGCCAGGGAGGCCTGGACAATAGGTTTCCTGCTTGGGGAGGTGCTTGCACCTCCCCAGACAGCCTTTAGTGTATTGGGGCAGGGTGGGCTGAAAGGAATGAGACATGCCTGGGGCACACAAGGTGTTCCTTGCATAGTCCAGTTCAAACCGGCGCTGGGGCACTCCAGCCCCAGCTCTGGCGCGAAACTGGACAAAGGGAAGTGGGTGTAACCACCCCCTCCCAGGTCCCACCCATAAGGCGTGACCTAGCAGGTATCCCAGCCCCCCAGATTAGTATAAGAGTGGGAGTTGGGCCTCAAGACTTTAGATTATCCTGAACCTGCAAAACTGAACAGAAACTCTGGACCTTCGACATTCGACGAAAGAAGAAGACTGAAGAATCTCCCTTGTAGCCAAGGAGTGGCTACCCTGTGCAAACAGGCACCATCAAGTGACTACCCTTTGCTTCGTGAAACGTTCGACGAGGAACCGATTGCAGAGCCCGACCAGAGCCTTGATTTCCAGACTTCTCTGACCCTCATCCACATCTGCAGCAGAGCTGAGATCCGTGGAGGCGACGAGCGACGTGGGACCGGCTACCTGGGAAAAGTGGCTAGTAACTTACAGCGCAGCTTCTGAGGTACCCTCGAAGTTGTGCACCGGGGATTGAGAAGCCCCAACCCCAAGCACCATCTGCACCGAAGACCAGCCCCCCACACTCCACGAGTCCTGCGTGGGGCCCTTCAGCATTTTCCTGCTTGCCGCGTCTGTCCGGTTGCTTGCCCGCTGGCTAGTGGCCTCTGTGACGACGCTCCCTGAAATCTTCTGCGCTGGTTTGGCTCCTCCAGACTGGCTCCCGCTTCTCTGCAAAGAAGAAGCACCCCAGACCTTCCTGGTCTGCACCAGAAGCAAGTCCCTTGTTCTTCGTGGGTTCCGCTTGCCAAGGCTTGGTGAGTCCTAGTCCAACTTCGACGCCGCCGACAGCAAGAGCCTTCGTGGGACAGCTCGCCTCCTGGTCCTGGTCGTCCTCGACGCTTCCTGGTCCTCCTGGCTGCAGCGACAAGCTTCACCTTCACCTGCAACTCTTCACGACATCGCCTGGTTCCTTCCTGGTTCCACGTGGTCACTGGCTAGTGACCTTGACTCTGTCCCCTCTGCTTGCAGGTTTCTTCTCTTCTTGATCCCAGGCTTGGGATCCACCGGACACTCTCTCCTGACTGCCTGTCAGCATCTTTCTTCAGGCATCCATAGGAGTCGACGACGAAAACGACGCATCTTCACCCCTATGCACCCGCAGCCTGTGGGCTAGGTAACTTGGGTACTCCGGTGCTCATCAGGATAGTGACTATCCTAGTGTCTAGTTTTCAAGTCTCAACTTCCTAGCTACTCCGGAAGTGTCCTAAATCTATCTATTTCTAAACTGTAACATTGCTATTGACTTTTACGCATTACGCGTGAGTGTTTCCACTCTGCACACGAATCCCGTGGGCCTCCCACTTCCTAACTAACGCTAGTGTAGTGTAGCCCCAGCGATTCCCTAGGCCTAGGCCTATTCTATTTCCGTGACAGTGGTTCTTATACCACTTACTTAGTATATGGTTTGCGTGGCCCCTAGGGCCTAACTGTATTACTTACCTGTGTGACTTACTGTATGCATTAATAAGACTGTGTTGTACTTACCTCTAAACTCATAAAGAGTGCTGAGGGTTTGCTTAGAATAAATACACTTTATTTTATATATATATCTGTTGTGGTGTCCTTTCATTTGGTATTCAAGGGATTATATATGGTATCACAGCTGGCTTCACATGCCATTCAGAGTTTAGCCTAAGACTGCTCTTGTCCATGCTACCACTAGGATAGCTGGTCTATAAGGTTGACTTTACAACCAATCACCATAAGGGTATTTGGACTGATATAAGGTGTACACTATAACTAGTGACATCATACATCAGGCCAACTTCTCACATTGGTGAGCAGCGGTTGGGATCTGAGCTTGCTGTTGTAATACCATTGTAATCTTGAGATACTAAATTGGAAGATCACACAGATATTGTCTAGGTACATATAACATAGTTTATAATACTTAAGTCCTACTGGACTTAGTAGTTGTAGGGTGAAGGGAGTAACACACCCTGACTACAACTACTAGAGAGGTTTAGTAGATACAACTAGTGTAGGTAGGTGCACACACCACACCCTCACTAGAATCATGCCCCTGGATGGAGATCACACTGATGCTCCCTCAGGAGAGGAGAATCCTAGACAGGTTCCCTCTAGGTATGATGCATTCACATTCCAGGAGATGAGACAATTGTGTACCTCCAGAGGAATAAAACAGGGTGCAAACCCTACCCTTAGACAGCTAGTGGAGCTTCTGGAGGCCTATGATGCTGAAAGAGCTGCCAGGGATGGTGCCATAGCTGTAGATAAGGGTCTACCCACCACAGATGAGTCAGATGGGACTTCAGAGGAAGAGGTAGACAGCCAGAGCCAAGTAAGGAGACTTAGCCAGGCTAACTTAAGCTTACATGGGAGTTTGCATGGGGTCCCCCCATACAGACCCACAAGTAGGCATTCACAGAGAAACAGGAGGGACAGATCCCCTTCAGGGGAATCCATCCACTCCCATGTCTCTAGCATCTCTAATGCTTCCTCTCACAGGGGAATGACTTCACCTGAGAGAAAGGAGCATAAAGCCAGAATGAGGGAAGCTAATCTGAGGATTCAGAGGGAAGAAATTGCCCTTGCCAAAGAGAAGCTTGCTCTGGCTAGAGAGCAAAAATTGTGTGGGTCAGAACCCACTGGTGGCAGCAACATTCCTAGAGATAGGGATAGGTCTTATGACCATAGAAACCTAAGCAAGATAGTCCCCCCATATCAGAATGGGGATGACATCCACAAATGGATGACTGCTTTGGAGAGGGCCTGCAAAGTACAGCAGGTACCCCAAAGTCAGTGGGCAGCTATCTTGTGGCTCTCCTTTTCTGACAAAGGTAGAGACAAGCTCCTCACAGTCAGTGATGAGGATGCAAACAATTACAAAGTCCTGAAGAGTGCTCTGATAGATGGGTTTGGCTTAACCACTGAGCAATATAGGTTGTTGTTCAGAGACACCCAGAAGACACAGACACAGGACTGGTCTGATTTTGTGGATTGTGCCACTAAGGCTTTGGAAGGTTGGTTAAATGGCAGCAAGGTGCAGGACTATACAGGATTGTACAACTTGATTATGAGGGAGCAGATCCTTAATAATTGTCAGAACCAGCTTCTCCATCAACACCTGGTAGACTCAGATTTGACCTCTCCCCAAGAATTGGGAAAGAGGGCAGATAAATGGGTCAGGACCAGGATTAGGCCTAAAAATCAGGGTGGTGACCAAAAGAAAGATACCACCAAGCCTCAAGAGAAGGGTGGGGATAAAGCAAAAGAGAAATCTTCCTCAGGGCCCCAAAACTCCACACAGGGTGGTGGGTCCCAAGCTCCCTCCTCTACCACAGTTAAAAAGCCTTACTGCCATGTGTGTAAAACACCTGGGCATTGGAAAACTGACAGCAGTTGTCCACAGGCTAAAAACAAAACTGTTCCTCCAACTACTCCTGTCACACCACCTATTACTGTCAGCAGTAATCCCCCAGGTGGTGGGAGTGCCCCCAAAAATTTGGTTGGGTTTTCTTGGGGAACACAGGGGGATCCTGGCTTAGCCAATTCCCCTACAGCAGCTACTCTTGTCTGTGATGGTGGCATGGGGTTTGCCAACTTCACTGCCTGTCCCAACACTTTGGGTAGGTACAGACAGGAACCCCACATCAATGGTAGAAAAGCTGAGGCCTACAGAGACACTGGAGCTAGCATCACTATGGTGGCCCATAGGCTGGTTCCCTCTGAGCAGCTTTTGCCTGGTTTCTCATACCAGGTAACTAACATTGATGGCAACCAGAACAGTCATCCCATGGCAGAGGTATGTCTCAGCTGGGGAGGTGTCACTGGCCCTAAACGGGTGGCAGTGTCTCCAACCTTGCCTGTGGACTGCTTGCTGGGGAATGACTTAGAACTCTCAGCTTGGGCTGGAGTTGAACAAGACACCCATTCTAAAATGGAAGGCCTTTCCAAAAAGGGTAGTGGGGTTGTGCCAGTCACAACCCCTGTCCAGGTAGCTTTCCTCCCTGAAAAGGTTGGAAGGGCAGTGGTAGCCACAGCCCAGGCACAGACAGACTTCCCTGTAGAAATTGGCAGAGCTGTGACAGTCACAGCTCACACACAAACTGAGTGCCTCCCTGAAAAGGTTGGCAAGGCTGTAATGGTCTCAGCCTATACTCAGACTGACATAGGTGTAGTGAAGCCTGAAACTATGGATCACTCCACACAAACAGAGAGTAGTGGGGAGGAAGAAAAGTCTCCCTCTCCCCAGACATTAGGAAAAGGTCAGCCTCCTCAGGGATCTGACCTCACCCCTTGTGAAGGAACTGCCCCAGAGGTAGCCAGGCCTGGCCTGGCAGAGCCTCTGATGTCAGTGGCCCCTTCCAAGGTGGGATCCAGTCTGGTGCAAGTAGCCTGCCTCTCTCTACCCTGCCTCAGTCAGCCCAGGGCTGCAGAGGTCAGGGAGGCCAGTGGACCCCAAGAGGGCCCCTGTCCACAAGAACCCCCCCTTCAAAAGAATGAGGATTGCCTGGTTAGTTGCCCTAGCCAGGTGATGGGTAAAAACATTCCTGAGGGATCCCCTTCACAGGTAGTTAGGGACCTCCCCCAGAGGGATTCTGTTGGGCACAGGCAAACATGGGACCTTAGGGCCCCAAACCTGACCTGTCCCTCCAGTAAGCCCATAAAAGGGACCCAGCCTCCAGCTTTAGGTAGCCAGAGGCTGACCCTGAGAGCACAGTGCAACTCAGTTAAGGAAAGAAAGGCATCCATGGTGGAGGATGATTGGAGGAAGCTGAGGCCTCACTTTGGGGACACTCACTTCAGTACTCCATCTCAACACCAGCCTTTTACTTTGCAAAAACACACCAAAGGTAGAGATTCCCTATGGTGGAGACCCTATGATATCTTTAGGATGAGGGATTGCTTAGAGGACCATGAGACAGGGGGTAACCATGCCAGTGCTGGTTCTTCCTTATATGGCCACTCAGGCAATAGAGGCTTACCTTGTCAAGGCCAGCCTTATCTCCTTTCGTTTGGGGGGGGGGTTGTGTAGGAAGGTGGATATCTGACTATGGTTACCCCCAACTTTTTGCCTAGTGTCTAGCTGGTTTTTCGACTTAGTTGGCCTGAGATCCTGCCATTCAGGGTCTCAGGCTGTCTGCTCTCTCTGTAAAATGGACTCCATGTACCCTAGGTACATACCCAATTGGTAAGGATCACCTTATTGGACCCTGTATAGTGTACCCTAGGTACCCAGGGCATAGGTGTACCCTAGGCCTCCCAGGGGCTGCAGCATGTATTATGCCACCCCTGGTCTGGCCTTCCAATCAGACACAACTGGCTGATCACTCAGCTGGGGCAAGGTCGTGTAATCACCCCTTGCTTAGATATAGTATGCCTATATCTGCCCTTATATATAGACACATGTGTACCTATCAGTCACTCCTATGGCAGGCCTTAACAATCCTGGAGGCAGAGTGCTTGGTAACATGTGAGATGGTGCTCTAGCATGAGCTGAGCCTGTCTGCAGCTTTCGGAACCTTGTCCTTATAGCTGTTCTATGATATAGCCTACCATATACTCTTAAAGTGCCTTATAATCTTAGACGGTTATGGTAACTATGGTTTGGCTTTATCAAAACATGTCGTGTAAGGTGTCTAACACTCGGGAATAATACCCCCATGCCATTTCTGGACATGAGAATATTATTCCCCCCTTCTAGAGGGAAAGACATGTTAAAATCATACTTCAACTGTTAGCCTCTGACCAAAGCCTCAGCATCACAAAATGGATGCTGCTGCCACGACATAAGTCTGACCTCCTGCTGCTGGGAGTGATCCCAGCCAGGGAGGCCTGGACAATAGGTTTCCTGCTTGGGGAGGTGCTTGCACCTCCCCAGACAGCCTTTAGTGTATTGGGGCAGGGTGGGCTGAAAGGAATGAGACATGCCTGGGGCACACAAGGTGTTCCTTGCATAGTCCAGTTCAAACCGGCGCTGGGGCACTCCAGCCCCAGCTCTGGCGCGAAACTGGACAAAGGGAAGTGGGTGTAACCACCCCCTCCCAGGTCCCACCCATAAGGCGTGACCTAGCAGGTATCCCAGCCCCCCAGATTAGTATAAGAGTGGGAGTTGGGCCTCAAGACTTTAGATTATCCTGAACCTGCAAAACTGAACAGAAACTCTGGACCTTCGACATTCGACGAAAGAAGAAGACTGAAGAATCTCCCTTGTAGCCAAGGAGTGGCTACCCTGTGCAAACAGGCACCATCAAGTGACTACCCTTTGCTTCGTGAAACGTTCGACGAGGAACCGATTGCAGAGCCCGACCAGAGCCTTGATTTCCAGACTTCTCCGACCCTCATCCACATCTGCAGCAGAGCTGAGATCCGTGGAGGCGACGAGCGACGTGGGACCGGCTACCTGGGAAAAGTGGCTAGTAACTTACAGCGCAGCTTCTGAGGTACCCTCGAAGTTGTGCACCGGGGATTGAGAAGCCCCAACCCCAAGCACCATCTGCACCGAAGACCAGCCCCCCACACTCCACGAGTCCTGCGTGGGGCCCTTCAGCATTTTCCTGCTTGCCGCGTCTGTCCGGTTGCTTGCCCGCTGGCTAGTGGCCTCTGTGACGACGCTCCCTGAAATCTTCTGCGCTGGTTTGGCTCCTCCAGACTGGCTCCCGCTTCTCTGCAAAGAAGAAGCACCCCAGACCTTCCTGGTCTGCACCAGAAGCAAGTCCCTTGTTCTTCGTGGGTTCCGCTTGCCAAGGCTTGGTGAGTCCTAGTCCAACTTCGACGCCGCCGACAGCAAGAGCCTTCGTGGGACAGCTCGCCTCCTGGTCCTGGTCGTCCTCGACGCTTCCTGGTCCTCCTGGCTGCAGCGACAAGCTTCACCTTCACCTGCAACTCTTCACGACATCGCCTGGTTCCTTCCTGGTTCCACGTGGTCACTGGCTAGTGACCTTGACTCTGTCCCCTCTGCTTGCAGGTTTCTTCTCTTCTTGATCCCAGGCTTGGGATCCACCGGACACTCTCTCCTGACTGCCTGTCAGCATCTTTCTTCAGGCATCCATAGGAGTCGACGACGAAAACGACGCATCTTCACCCCTATGCACCCGCAGCCTGTGGGCTAGGTAACTTGGGTACTCAGGTGCTCATCAGGATAGTGACTATCCTAGTGTCTAGTTTTCAAGTCTCAACTTCCTAGCTACTCCGGAAGTGTCCTAAATCTATCTATTTCTAAACTGTAACATTGCTATTGACTTTTACGCATTACGCGTGAGTGTTTCCACTCTGCACACGAATCCCGTGGGCCTCCCACTTCCTAACTAACGCTAGTGTAGTGTAGCCCCAGCGATTCCCTAGGCCTAGGCCTATTCTATTTCCGTGACAGTGGTTCTTATACCACTTACTTAGTATATGGTTTGCGTGGCCCCTAGGGCCTAACTGTATTACTTACCTGTGTGACTTACTGTATGCATTAATAAGACTGTGTTGTACTTACCTCTAAACTCATAAAGAGTGCTGAGGGTTTGCTTAGAATAAATACACTTTATTTTATATATATATCTGTTGTGGTGTCCTTTCATTTGGTATTCAAGGGATTATATATGGTATCACAGCTGGCTTCACATGCCATTCAGAGTTTAGCCTAAGACTGCTCTTGTCCATGCTACCACTAGGATAGCTGGTCTATAAGGTTGACTTTACAACCAATCACCATAAGGGTATTTGGACTGATATAAGGTGTACACTATAACTAGTGACATCATACATCAGGCCAACTTCTCACACTGGTGCATCTGTTCCCTCATTATCAAATTGTACAATCCTATGAAGTCAAACACTTTACTGCTCAATAACCAACCTTCCAGAGCCTTAGCAGCATAGTCAACAAAGTCAACCCAGTCTTGATTTTGTGCTTTTTGGGTGTCTCTGAACTTTAGCCTGTATTGTTCAGTGGTTAGGCCAAACCCATCTATTAGTGCACTTTTCAAGACCTTGTAATCATCAGCATCCTCTTCTCTTACAGCGAGGAGCTTGTCTCTACCTTTGTCTGCAAAGGAGAGCCATAAGATTGCTGCCCACTGACCTTGAGGGACCTTCTATACTTTGCAGGCCCTCTCCAAGGCGTTATCCATTTGTGGATGTCATCCCCACTCTGGTAGGGAGGGACAATCTTACTTAGGTTTCTATGGTCATGAGACCTCTCCCTATCTCTAGGGAAATTGCTGCCACCAAGGGACTCTAGTCCCTCCTTTTTACTAGCTCTGTAGAGCTCCAGGGCTTCCCTATCTAAGGCCATCTGCTGCTTTCTGAGGTTAAACGTATCTTGCTCATACTTCTCTCTCTCCTCTCCTGGGAGAAGAAATAGAGGTCCCTACAAATGAGGTATGCTGGACAGACTCCCTTGAGAGAGATCTATTCCTTCTAACCCTACTTTCAACTCTTCCTGGAGGGATAACGAGGGGAGCATTGGACTCATCCTCATCATCCTCATCCAGTTGAGCTGTGGTCACCAGATCCTGATCATTGTCATCAGTCTGGTCAGCAGCAGAGTTTGGGCCAGGGGAAGTTCCACCCCCAGATCCACCCTCAACTGCTACCCCACCCATTCTGCCTACCCCTTCAGGCCCGCTGGGCCCTGAGAGATCATCCAGCCTGAGTATCTTTATGAGGTGCTGGGTGGTTGGACTTTTGCCTGTCTTCAGCTTCCTAATGGAACATAAGGCCCTAAACTGTGCAAAGGAGAGAGCCTCATATTTATAGGGGAGAAGCCCACTGGCTCCTGACAGGGACCCACTGGTTCCTGGCTGATTAGACATTACTAGTGTGGTGTGGTGTATTGCACTACCTATACTAGTGTGGTCTACTAAACTCTCATGAGTTGTAGAAAGGGTGTGCTATCCCTTAACACACAACTCTAAGTTCAGTAGAACTTACTGTATACTAAGCTTGATGTTATATGTATCTAAGGTACCTTTAGTGGTTTTCAGTTGATCAATTAAATTGAGATTACCTGGTAAAACAATAGCAAGCTAGAATCCCACAAGCTGCCACCAATGTGAGAAGTTGGCCTGATATATGCTGTCCACTAGTTATAGTGGGCAGCTTGTATCAGTCCAAACAACCCCTTATGGTGATAGGTTAAAGACAACCTTTATTGAAAGCTATCCTAGTGGTAGCTATGGAGAGCAGCCTTCAGGCTAAGTCTTGAAGGAATGTAAAGCAGCTTGTTTTACCAGTCTATAATCTCCTGAATGACCAAATGAAAGGACAACCACACCAGGTATATATTTAAAATATACGTATTTAAGATAAAACACACCCCTCTAGTTTCTTTATGAGGCTGGAGTTCGAAGTACTTAAGTTACAAGTCAGTATTCAACAGTAAAAGCACAAATGCATGTTTGGGCCCTAGGGGCGTACCAAACCATATACCAATAAAGTGGTATAAGAACCACGACTGAACTAGACACAAGGCCTAGAGCCTGTAGAAGTGCTTGGACCACAAGGAACCACCCAAGGTAGTGACACAGGGGACCCACGGGGGGACGAGTGCAGTGTGAGAACACAGCCACGAATCGCCGTTAACTTCTATGGGGAAAGTCGCGGTTGGAAATTAAGAGTTTAAGGACACTTAGAGGAGGACTACGAGCGAACCCTTTTGGACTTAGAGGTGTCTAGGGCCAACACCCACGGGAGCACCAGAGTACTCGAGTTACCTCACCCAGGGAAGCCGGGTGCATAGGTGTCTTTTGGTGTCGGGTCGCGTCGCTGTTTTCAATGGAAGCTGGCAAAGAAATGCTGCTGCCGTGAAGATTAGAAGTGTCTGAAGAGATCCAAGCCTGGATATAGGATGGAAGGAACCTGAAAGCAGAGGGGACAGAGTCTGGGTCACGTACCAGTGACCAGGGGCACGATAGTCCAATGCCCACAGATGTCGGGTGCTTCAGGTGAGTTGACAGGTGTCTTGACTCTTCAGCCACGAGGTCCAGGAGGTGCCGACGATGACCAGGAGCTGGATTCGAGCTGTCCCACAAAGTCTGTCGAGTGCTGCGATGTCGGTGACTGGATTGGACCCAACAAGCCTTGGCAACGGCAAGTCACTTGGAAACAGAGAAAGGACTTTGGTGCAGACCAGCAAGGTCTGGGGGACTCACCCAGCAAGGGTAAGTCGGGACACGTCTGGAGCAACCAGGAAAGCCCAATAAAAAGAGGAGTGGCCTTCATGGGGACCCACTAGCCAACGGGCTAGCGATCGCGAAGAAGCCTCAAGCGGTCGCACTTGAAACTGGCCCACGGGTCACTCGTGGAGTGGAGGCCAGAGATCTTCGGTGCAGGAGGTGCTCAAGGCTGGGGCTATTTGGAGCCTAAAGCACAACTTCGAGGAAGACCAGAAAGATGATGGATCAGCAAAAGATCACGGCGTCCAGGGGACACGGTTCCACGTCACCCACGATAGCCACGGGCCTCAGCTTTGCTGTTGTCTCAAGGTAGCCTTGGGAAAGTCTGGAAATCCACCTCTGGTGATGCAAAGACGTTGGCATCTGGCGGGAGGTTTAGAGTTGCAGACCAGGTAGTTGCTTCTTTGGTGCCTGCCAAGCAGGGGGGTCACTCCTTGACCCCAAGGGAGATTTCTTCAGTCCTCTAGTTGAAATAGAACTTCGAAGGTCCAGGATATATGTTGCAGAGTTTCGTCCAGGGTAATCTAAAGTCTCAAGGACTGGGTTCCCATACTTATACTAAGTTTGGGGGTTGGACATACTCTAGGGACCCACCTATGGGAGGGTTTGGAAAGAGGGGGTGGTTACACCCATTTCCTTTGCCCAGTTTTGTGCCAGAGCAGGGGCAGGTAGCCACTGCAACCGGTTTGAACTGGACTATGCACAGGGACACCAAGTGTGCCCCCAGTGCAGGACTTCAAAGCACCAGAGAGTGCTCCTGCCCAACCCCAGTACACATCTGCCTGTCTGGGGAGGTGGTTACACCTCCCTGGGACAGGAAACCTACTGTCCAGGCCTCCCCTGCCAGAGTTTCGGTCAGTGGCAGTGGCATCCATTTTGTGATGCCAGGGCTTTAGAAAGTCTTTACCGAGTAGACAAGTGTGAACATGTCTCTCCCTCTAGAAGGGTGGAAGGCTACCCCCACCGCCAGAACTGGCAGGGGGTAGTATTCCAAAGCGTTTGACACCAAACACGACATGTTACGTGCAGCCAGTCCAAATTTAGCATTTACCGCGAGGTTATAATGCACTTAAGAGTATATGGTATTGTTGCACCACAAACAGCATCAGAGGAGGTACTCCAAACGCTGCAGAGGGACTCTGCTCATGCAGGGGCACCCTCTCACATAAAAACCAAGCACTCTGCCTCAGGATTGTTAAGGCCTGCCATAGGAGTGACTTATAGATTTTATGTGTGTGTGCAATGGTAGTGATATAGGTAGCCTATACCACTGTAAGGACTGCAAGCATCACCTTACCCAGGCTGCAGTAGCAGACCTGTGGTGCCATTTTGGAGTGCTTCCCAGGGGTGGGATAATATATGCTTCAGACCCTGGTAGGCCTCTGAGGTACCAATGCCCTAGGTACATAGTATACCATATACTAGGGGCTTATAAGGCACTCCAGAATCCAATTAGAAATGTACCTAATGTACATGGAAATCATTTTAGAGAGGAAGCAGCTAGGCTGGGGTCCTGATTAGCAGGGCCACAGCCAGACTAAGGTCGAAAAACAGTGAAACACCAGCAAAAAGTGGGGGTACCCATGTGTAGTAGATCCTACTCTCCTACAGCTGGGCACCCCAATGTCGGGGGCTGAGGATGCAGAGGTGTCTTTTGATGTCAGATTTTCTTCACTGGAGCCGGTCGCGGTCAGGTGGACCCTTCGTGTTGAGGCTGCAGGCGACTTTGTGGGGTCCAGAGGAGGTCAGCCACCAATGGAGATGTGGTCCGGATCGCTGGGGATATGTCACTTGGCAGGTGGGCCACTTACACTCAGGCCATCGGCGTCTGGTGCAGAGTGGGCAGAGGTCACAGATCCGTCTGGATCTGGAGTCCTTGGAGTTAGAATTTTTCTGGACAGGGCCACTATACTCAGAAGATCTAGTCTTTGTTGAAGAGTGGCAGTCTTCCTGGCAGTCTTAAAAGTCTCTGGTCACAGGACAGGCGTCGTCTTCTTCACAGATTCTTCAAGCTGGAGACTGGCCGGTAGGACTGGGGCCAAGTCACTCGTCGTCAAAAGTGATCAAACATTCTCCTCAGTCATAAAATGTCAAGGCCGTAATATACAAAGCGAAAATTCACAGACATGAAAAGTCTGAGCATTCAAATGGTACAGGCCGCCGGGCCATGGATCGACGGTTAGGCCACGGCATCAAGTGCTAGAATGTCCACTTGTTTTTTGTTTTTGTAGCTTTTTATAGCGCGAAGTCGACCTGAAAGTATTGGAGCGCTGTATATGAGCGCCAGATACGTTACACAAAGAAACATTCTTTTTTTGGTAGGCGCGAAGAGATTGAGTGATTTGCCCAGAATTGCGATTCTCCTATTACCATGACCAGAGAATCTGGATTTCATCAAAGACACGGAGGCTGACATTATGCATTAATCTTTTAATGCAACTTCAAGTGCAGCCACTTAAAAGTTACATCATAAAGGGAAACTTCTAGAATAAACAAGTGTAACTAGGCAACAGCAGCACAGAGATCCGCCTCTTTTAAATGCAGTGAGAGTAAAGAAAAGATCTTCAGAAGGCAACAAAGTCCACAAGCAGGTGTCATGCAGAGAAGGCCACTCCTTGGAACAGAGGAAGGCGAGGAGTCGAGTACTGCTTGCAACGGGTCGTGAAAATGAGCCAATCAAGACGAATTATCTGAAAAAGAACAAAATATTAGGAAAAAGAACTTAACACCCAATGTAAAGGGGAAAAGAAACAGTGGTACATGAAATTAGACATTAAAATGCAAAATACAGTGAAAAACTGAGTAAAATTTGAATCATATCAAATCAAAGATGACCCCTGACCCTGCTTGCAGGCCAGGTCGCGCCCCCTACTGCCGAGCAGCACCACCTGTGTGTGCTCGCCCGGCTGCTGCCGTTCTCTGCGTGTTCAAGTCTTCAGTGCCCCAGGACCTTTGTGCCGTTTTGGTTAGCCTTCAGTTTTGTTTTTTCCACTCTTGTGCATTGTTATTTCTGTCTCCATTGCTTGTATTTTCTGCCACTGTAGCCCAGTATTGTTCCACCCCTCCCCCCCTTCTTTGCTTCTGTGCCCACTCTCTTCCCGCGCCTGACCGCGGCCACGCCCTCTCGCCGCCCCGCTCCAGCATCCCAGCTGCTCCTCCCTCCCTCCCCACCTTAAATGCCTGTCGCTGCCCGACAGAGGAGGTGACCCCTGACCCTGCTTGCAGGCCAGGTCGTGCCCCTTACTGCCGAGCAGCACCACCTGTGTGTGCTCGCCCCGCTGCTGCCGTTCTCTGCGTGTTCAAGTCTTCAGTGCCTCAGGACCTTTGTGCCGCTTCGGTTAGCCTTCAGTTTTGTTTTTTCCACCCTTGTGCATTGTTATTTCTGTCTCCATTGCTTGTATTTACTGCCACTGTAGCTCAGTATTGTTCCACCCCTCCCCCCCTTCTTGGCTTCTGTGCCCGCTCTCTTCCCGCCGCTGACCCCGTGGCCACGCCCCCTAACTGCCCCGCTCCCGCATCCCAGCTGCTCCTCCCTCCCCACCTTAAATGCCGGCCACTGCCAGGACGCGCAGTGGACGCGCTCAGCGGGCGCGCCGATTGCGTGCCGAAGGCACGCCACAGGCAAGCCCATCTGTGCCTGTCCGCACCTGGACTGCACCCAGCGCCAGAACCCCTGGTCCCCGCACAGGCCACAACGCCAGAATCCGATACGACGCCAACACTCTCCACACTCTCAACATCGGCCGAGACCACCACTGCTTCCAGGCCGCCCTGAAACGCACCCACGGACCCTTCTCCTGCCTCACCTGCAACTTCACATGCGTCAGAACCACCAAAACCCCAAGGAATGGACCCAACCACCTCCGCTGCATACTCCTCAACACCCGCTCCACACGCAAACATGCCGTCAAGCTCTGGAACTGCTCAACACCACCGCCCCAGACGTTGCCTTCCTGACCGAGACCTGGTGGAACGACTCATCGGCACCTGACATCGCCATAGCCATCCCGGACGGCTACAAGATCTCCAGCAGAGACCGCACCAACGGGATGGGAGGAGGAATAGCCATTGTCCACAAGTCCACCCTCCAGGTCCACTAGCCTCGCAGACAACTCCCTCAACTCCACCGAACACTTCCGGATCCACACCGACTCCAACACCACCCTCAGAGGAACACTCATCTACAGACCCCCTGGACCCCGGGCCCTCTTCAGCGACTCCGTCGCCGACCTCGCCAGCACCCACGCCCTCGCCTCCATGGATTACATCCTCCTCAGGGACCTGAACTTCCACCTCGAGAACAACAACAATGCTACCTCCACCTCCCTGATTGCCAACCTCGTCAACCTCGGCCTCCGACAACTCGTCACCGAACCCACCCACGCCACCGGCCACACACTCAACCCCGTATTCTCCACCAGCACCCATGTCGCCTTCAACCACACCACTGAACTCCACTGGACTGACCACCGATGCATCCACTTCACCTTCAAGAAACCAACCACGCACCACCGCACCCAACAGCTGCCTCGCCGCTGCTGGAGCAAAATCACCGAAGACCAGCTGACCTCCACCCTCACCCAGAACCCACCCTCCGACCCCACCAACACAGACGCCGCCACCCGAAACTTCAAGCAGTGGATCGATGACTGCGCCAACACCCTCGCGCCGATCAAGAAACCCTCCACCAACCACCCCAGCAAGAAAGCCGCCTGGTTCACCGAAGAACTCCAAATCTCCAAACGAACATGCCGGAAGCTAGAGAAGAAATGGCTACACGACCGCGCACCAGACAGCCACACAACCCACAAGGATGCCATCCGCAGACATCACCACCTCATCAGAACAGCCAAGAGATCGTCCTTCAAAGCCCGACTGGATAACAACACACACAACAGCAAAGAACTGTTCAACATAGTGAAGGAACTCTCCAACCCCAGCGCTAACACCAACGACATCCCGCCCTCACAAGATCTGTGCAATTCACTGGCCACCTTCTTCCATCGCAAGATCGCCAACATCCACGACAGCTTCAACTCCTCATCCGCCCCGACCGCATCAGACCACACCCGAACGCCCCCGGCACCAACCAGCTGACCTCCTGGTGCCACATCAACGACGAAGAGACACGCAAAGTCCTGAACTCCATCCACTCAGGATCCCCGTCAGACCCCTGCTCACACCACATTTTCAACAAAGCTGATGCAACCATCGCACCCCAACTGCAGAAGATCATCAACATCTCCTTCGACACAGCGACATTCCCAGAAAGTTGGAAGCACGCCGAAATCAACGCCCTCCTCAAGGAGCCCAAGGCGGACCCCAAAGACCTCCAGAATTTCCGGCCCATCTCCCTGCTCCCCTTCCCGGCGAAGGTCATCGAGAAAACCGCCAACATGCAGCTGACCCGCCACCTTGAGGACAACAACATCCTGGACCCATCCCAGTCCGGATTCAGACGCAACCACAGCACCGAGACTGCCACAGACGACATCAGGCGCTATCTAGACAACGGCGAAACCTCAGCTCTCATCCTCCTGGACCTGTCAGCCGCCTTCGACATGGTCTGCCACCGCACACTAAGAACACGCCTCCAAGAAGCCGGAATCCAGAAGAAGGCCCTGGACTGGACCACGTCCTTCCTATCCGGCAGAACCCAGAGAATCCACCTCCCGCCCTTCCTATCCAAAGCCACCGACATCATCTGCGGCGTACCCCAGGTCTCATTCCTCAGCCCGACCCTGTTCAATGTCTACATGGCCCCGCTCGCACAAGTGCCCCGCCAGCACGACCTGAACATCATCTCCTACGCTGACGACACCCAGATCATTCTCTCCCTCACCAAGGACCCGCACACCGCCAAAACCAGCCTCCAAGAGGGAATGAAGGCCGTCGCCGAGTGGATGAGGAACAGCCGTCTGTAACTGAACTCGGACAAGACGGAGGTCCTCATCCTGGGTTCCACCCCCTCTGTGTGGAACGACTCCTGGTGGCCGACCACACTGGGAGCAGCGCCAACACCCACGGACCACGCACGCAACTAGGATTCACCCTCGACTCCTCCCTCTCCATGTCAGCGTCATCTCCTCCTCCTGCTACAACACCCTCCGCATGCTTCTCAGGATCTACAGGTGGATCCCGATAGAAACAAGAAGAACAGTGACCCAAGCCCTCGTCAGCAGCAGGCTGGACTACGGCAACGCACTCTACGCAGGCATCCCGGCCAAACACCTGCGACGACTACAACGCATCCAGAGTTCCTCAGCCAGACTGATCCTCGACGTCCCCCGCCGCAGCCACATCACCTCCCACCTAAGAGACCTGCACTGGCTCCCCGTCAACAAGAGGATCACCTTCAAACTCCTCACCCATGCACATAAAGTACTCCACAACACCGGACCAGCCTACCTGAACGACAGACTCAGCTTCTACACCCCCGCCCGGCAACTCCGCTCCGCCAGCCTCGCCCTCCGGCGGCAGATCCTTCTCCTTCCTTGCTGCCAAGACCTGGAACACCCTCCCGACCCACCTGCGGCAGACCCAAGACCTGCTCACCTTCAGAAGGCTCCTCAAGACCTGGCTCTTCGAGCAGTAGCAGCACCCCACCCCCCCCATCAGCGCCTTGAGACCCCCACGGGTAAGTAGCGCGCTTTACAAGTTCACTGATTGATTGATTGAAAGAGATGTTAAAATCCACTCCCGGGAAGGAGGGTTGGGATAATGTCAGTCTCCGTGTCTTTAATGAAATCCAGATTCTCTGGTCATGGTAATAGGAGAATCGCAATTTCATTACAAGACCGGAGGCTGCCGTTATGCATGATGGTAGTCAAGAAGGACTACATCTGACATGTTTTCGAAAGTTTTGCAGTAATGTTTTGCAAAAGTATAGGAACTTGACCAGTCTGCAGCTTTGAGAATATCATACAACTTACCTCCTATACAAAAGGACTGGCTAGCCATAGCCCCTCTAAAGGAAAGTGCCTGAAATCTAAGGAGATTGATGCCTGCCAACTGCATAGCCAGTTTGACCCATCTAGCTATAGAAGAAGAAGTGACAGGTTTGAAGGGCTTAACAAAGGATATAAGGAGTTGGTTTACATCAGGGGTGCGACGAGGGTCCATTCTTGAATCATATTCCTTCATGCAATCCATCACACATAATTTTTTACAAGCGTCAAACGTAGGGGAAAAATTCATATCAGACATCGTTTTAGTTCTTTTGATAATCTCGAATCTGACGCTGTCATAGGATCTGTTGGATATCTCCAACGCTTTAACGTCCGAAACTCTACGGCAGGATATTAGACAAAGGAGAAAAGCTAGTTTGATAGAGAGTCTCTTATTATCTAGCAAGTTATTACTTGGCCAGTTACAAAAAAGATCAAGATGCAACTTAACGTCCCAAAGGGTGTCGTATTTAGGTTTTGGAGGTCTTTTAAGTATGATACTTTTCATAATACTTTTCATAATTCTGCAAATTATAGGGTTTTTGCCAATAGTTCTACAATTAAAAAGGGAGTGACCCGCAGAAATGGCAGATCTATAACAGTTAATTGATCTATAGGAAAGATCTCTTTCAAACTGTTCGACAAGAAAATTGGCTACATGCACAATAGGAGCCTCCACGGAATCCAGATTCTTGGAGGAGAGAAGAAGCCTGCGCCGAAAGCCCAGAGATTTCATTGGCTCGCCTGAGACTTTCCAGCCAAGAAGGTTCAAAGTCCCGTTCAGAAGGAGCGGGTGATCCAAACCGTCTATGTCTCTTAGGAGGCCTGGCGAACCTGGAAGAAGAAAGGGTATTTCGTAAGCTAATTCCAAAGTCATTGGGAACCACTCTTGGGATAGCCAAAATGGGGTTACTAGGACTATTGAAGATTGTTCTGTCCTCAACTTATGAAGGACGCGTTGGATCATCGCAAAGGGGGGAAAAGCATAACCCCGAATATTTTTCCAATGCTGAAATCACCAATGGCAGAATAGGGTCAGGGCGAGGGGACAAAGAGGCCGCCAGGTGGGCGGGGGAGGAATTTATACCTCCCCCAACCCCAACCCCAACCCCGTCCGGAAGTGACGCGCGGGACCCCAAAGGGGTCTCTATACACTAGGTTGCCCAGTGTGCCATCCTGTGGCACTAAAGGGGGCCCCCTCTTATGAGGGTCCCCTACAGTGACTTTGTCAGTCAGCCCACAGAATAGGGAGCTGTACTGTATTTTTTTTCTTTTTGCAATTTTTTAGAGCGCAACCTTGAGGGCGGAAGCCGCTTTCCGGGTTTTTGTCGCTCCCCGTCTGTTGAACACCAGCACTGTCTGGCTTCCGCTTGTTTCTATCTGCAGCACATCATGCTTACTTTCACTTTATGAGGCGAGTGCTGTGAGGTACGGCAGCTATTTTTAAAGTGAAAGTGGCATGGCACGCTGCAAATACAAACAAGCAGCCACCATCACAACAGGAGTGCAGTACAAGGGAACACCAGCTTCGGCAATGGCGGCTACATGTTTGAATTTGCAGTGCGCCATGCGCTTTCACTTTCAGAAGGCAGATGCGAGAAGGCATCGGACTGCTGGGGGGAGGGGGGCACGGGAAAACATGCTGCGAGCTGCTGACATACCCGTGCAGGATCCCCACATTTTCCCTTCCACTGTGCATGAAAACAGGAAGAAGACACAGACCCTAGTATTGGGAAACTGCAAACGCAATATACCCGGGAAATGTAGTTTTTCCTACTCTTCGGAAATTCACTTAGACACTAGCACCACAACTCCACTAATCTTCAATCCAATGCTACGTTGTGCAAGATCTGTTTTCAAAAGCGGATTTTTGAATTCACATGTGCTTGCTGAAAATTGCTGAACATTTCTTTCTCAAGTGTGAAGCGTACACGCTGCATAAAGTTACTGTTTTGCACCTTCCTGTGACTATTATATATTGCATATTATAGCAGCCTCAACACAACCCAACAGCTTTCTGCGCGTTTGTGAAAGCGCAGTACTCTTTCAAACCTTTTCAAGAGGTCGCAAGTGTCCTGCCAGCATTGAAAGTGAAAGCGTGCTCAGCGTGATGAATATAAACAAAGCACATCAGCAAATGATGTGTTACGCAGCTCGGGTCAGGCACACCCATCGGGCGCCATCGTCATAAACATGGACCTTAAAATAAATGTTAATATTCACAACAGAGTTGTTTCGCACTTATAGCCACGAAACCAGCACTGCCGTCCCAAGATCCCGTCCTTCAAACGATAGGAGCAGCCACAACCCAACAGCTTTCTGAAAGCGCAGTACTCTTTCAAACCTTTTCAAGCAGTCGTAAGTGTTCCAGCAGCATTTAAAGTGAAGGCGCGCACAACGTGCTGAATATAAACAAAGCACTTTGCAGTTTTGGCATGCATGCCTATGAAGGCACTATTTTAAAAACAAGCATTTGCAATGCAATAGAACTCACATTTACGCGAGTTCTATTGCATTTTAAAAGTGAGTATGCGCAGGCTAAACGGCAGGAACGGGGGTGGTGGTGGGCTGAGAAGTCAAGGACTGCAGGAGGGGATGGGGGATGGGTGGAGGCACGGGAACAAAATAGTGTTTCCAGTAAAGGGGTCAATAGCCGTGGAAGGACACAAATGACAAGATGGCCATCAGGAGGAGGGACTAACAAGCCTAAAATCAATGGGAAGGACCTAAGCCAATACAAAAGCTGGGCAGAGAGTGGGCAGAGCTTAAACAAAGCTTGTACGCTATAGTATATACTGCATGTCTCAACGAGACAGCACAAGCGTTGCCTAGGCGAGACCTAAAAAGGAAGAAGAGAGATGGCAATACAGCATTGTTTACATTAGGCATAAAAAGCGGACTTAGCTTTCATAGTCTTAAAAAAGAATTGTCTCCCATTGTTTACATGGAGAACTATGGAACATGGTGCTGGAGCATGCTAGTTGTCAGACACAAATAGGTACTAAAACTCAAATGTAGTCATGCTAATAAAGCGTGGATGCTTTTGTAATCTCTCTAGATGGAGGGGTAGTAATCACGTGCAATGATGCAGCCATTAATCAGCAGGATAGCAACTCAGTACATGATGCAGCTCAGAAAATGAAACAGCTCAGTAAAAGATGCAGCTCAGTATAAGACACAGCTCAGTAAATGATGCAGCTCAGTAACTGATGCAGCTCAGTAAAAGATGCAGCTCAGTAGTATAAGACACAGCTCAGTAAATGATGCAGCTCAGTAACTGATGCAGCTCAGTAAAAGATGCAGCTCAGTACATGATGCAGCTCAGTAAAAGATGCAGCTCAGTAAATGATGAAGCTCAGTGAAGGATGCAGCTCAGTAAAAGATGCAGCTAAGTAAAAGATGCAGCTCAGTAAAAGATGCAGCTCAGATAAAGATGCAGCACAGTAAATGATACAGCTCAGTACATGATGCAACTCAGTAACAGATGCAGCATATTAAATGACACATCTCAGTCAAAGATGCAGCTCCATAATAGATGCAGCTCAGAACATGATGCAGCTCAGTACACGATGCAGCTCAGGACATGATGCAGGTCAGTACATGATGCAGCTCAGTACATGAAGCAGCTCAGTACATGATGTAACTCAGTACATGATGCAGCTCAGTACATGATGCAGCTCAGTAAATGATGTAGCTCAGTAAAAGATGCAGCTCAGTAAATGATGCAGCTAAGTACATGAAGCATCTCAGTACATAATAAAGCTCAGTAAATGATGCAGCTCAGTAAATGATGCAGCGCAGTAAATTTCACAGGTCAGTAAAAGATGCTGGTCAGTAACTGATACAGCTCAGTACATGACGCAGCTCAGTACATGACGCAGCTCAGTAAAAGATGCAGTTTGGTAAAAGATGGAGCTCAGTACGTGAGGCAGCTAAGTAAAGAATGCAGCTCAGTAAACGATGCAGCTCAGTAAAAGATGCATCTCAGTACATGACGCAGTTCAGTAAAAGATGCAGCTCAGTAAAAGATGCAGCTCAATAAAAGATGCAGCACATTAAATGACAGAGCTCAGTAAAAGATGCAGCTTTATAAAAGATGCAGCTCAGTAAAAGATGCAGTTCAGTAAAAGATGCAGCTCAGTAAATGATGCAGCTCATTAAATGATGAAGCTCAGTACATGACACAGCTCAGTACATGATGTATCTCAGTAAAAGATGCAGCACATTAAATGACAGAGCTCAGTAAAAGATGCAGCTTTATAAAAGATGCAGCTCAGTAAAAGATGCAGTTCAGTAAAAGATGCAGCTCAGTAAATGATGCAGCTCATTAAATGATGAAGCTCAGTACATGACACAGCTCAGTACATGATGTATCTCAGTAAAAGATGAAGCTCAGTAAATGATGCAGCTCAGTACATGATGTAGCTCAGTAAAGGATGCAGCTCAGTAAATGATGCAGCTCAGTACATGACACGGCTTAGTAAATGATGCAACTCAGTACATGACACAGCTCAGTAAAAGATGCAGCTCAGTACATGAAGCAACTCAGTACATAATAAAGCTCAGTAAATGATGCAGCTCAGTAAATGATGCAGCGCAGTAAATTTCACAGGTTAGTAAAAGATGCTGCTCAGTAACTGATGCAGCTCAGTACATGACGCAGCTCAGTACATGACGCAGCTCAGTAAAAGATGCAGTTTGGTAAAAGATGCAGCTCAGTATGTGAGGCAGCTAAGTAAATGATGCAGCTCAGTACATGATTCAGCTCACTAAATGATGCAGCTCAGTAAAAGATGCAGCT
The DNA here is from genome assembly GCF_964204655.1 of Triturus cristatus. NCBI lineage: Eukaryota > Metazoa > Chordata > Amphibia > Caudata > Salamandridae > Triturus > Triturus cristatus. Next base: position 1,285,763,322 of record NC_140592.1, on the reverse strand, counting down.
CAGTAACTTATGCAGCTCAGTACATGATGCAGCTCAGTAAAAGATGCAGCTCAGTAAAACATGCAGCTCAGTAAAAGATGCAGCTCAGTACGACGCAGCTCAGTACATGACACAGGTCAGTACATGATGCAGCTCAGTAAAAGATTAAGCTCAGTAAATAATGCAGCTCAGTAAATTACAGCTAAGTAAAAGATGCAACACAGTAAAACATGCAGCTCAGTGCATGATGCAGCTCAGTACATGATGCAGCTCAGTACACGATGCAGCTCAGTACATGACACAGCTCAGTAAAAGATACAGCTCAGTAAATGAGGCTGCTCGGTAAAATATGCAGCTCAGTAAAAGATACAGCTCAGTAAATGATGCAGCTCAGAACATGATGCAGCTTCGTACGTGATGCAGCTCAGTAAATGATTAAGCTCAGTAATTGAGGCAGCTCAGTACATGATGCAACTCAGTAAAAGATACAGCTAGGTACATGATGCAGCTCAGTAAATGATGCAGCTCAGCAAATGATGCAGTTCAGTAAATAATGCAGCTCAGAACATTTTGCAGCTCAGTAAAAGATGCAGCTCAGTACATGATGCAGCTCAGTACATGAAGCAGCTCAGTACATGATGCAGCTCGATAAATGAAACAGCTCAGTAAAATATGCAGTTTAGTACATGATGCAGCTCGATAAATGAAACAGTTCAGTAAAAGATGCAGCTCAGTAAAAGATGCAGCTCAGTACATGACACAGCTCAGTCAAAGATGCAGCTCAGTAAAAGATGCAGCTCAGTAAAAGATGCAGCTCAGTAAACGATACAGCTCAGTAAATGATTCATCTCAGTAAATGATGCAGCTCAGTAAAAGAGGCAGGTCAATAAAAGATGCAGCTCAGTAAAAGGTGGAGCTCAGTAAAAGGTTCAGCTCAGTAACTGATGCAGCTCAGTAATTGATGCAGCTCAGTAAAAGATACAGCTCAGTAAAAGATGCAACTCAGTTAATTACACAGCTCAGTAAAAGATGCAGCACAGTAAATGATGCAGCTCAGTAGATGATGCAGCTCAGTACATGATACAGCTCAGTACATCATGCAGCTCAGTACATGATGCAGCTCAGTAAATGATGAGGTTCAGTAAATGATGCAGCTCAGTACATGACGCAGCAAAGTAAAAGATGCATCTCAGTAAAAGATGCAGTTCAGTAAAAGATGCAGCTCAGTACATGGTGCAGCTCAGTACATGATGCAGCTCAGTGCCTGATGCAGGTCAGTAAATGATGCAGCTCACTAAAAGATGCAGCTCAGTAACTGATGAAGGTCAGTAAAAGATGCAGCTCAGTAAAAGATGCAGTTCAGTACATGATGCAGCTCAGTACATGATGCAGCTCAGTAAAAGATGCAGCTCAGTAAAAGATGCAGCTCAGTAAACGATACAGCTCAGTAAATGATTCATCTCAGTAAATGATGCAGCTCAGTAAAAGAGGCAGGTCAATAAAAGATGCAGCTCAGTAAAAGGTGGAGCTCAGTAAAAGGTTCAGCTCAGTAACTGATGCAGCTCAGTAATTGATGCAGCTCAGTAAAAGATACAGCTCAGTAAAAGATGCAGCTCAGTTAATTACACAGCTCAGTAAAAGATGCAGCACAGTAAATGATGCAGCTCAGTAGATGATGCAGCTCAGTACATGATGCAGCTCAGTACATCATGCAGCTCAGTACATGATGCAGCTCAGTAAATGATGAGGTTCAGTAAATGATGCAGCTCAGTACATGACGCAGCAAAGTAAAAGATGCATCTCAGTAAAAGATGCAGTTCAGTAAAAGATGCAGCTCAGTACATGGTGCAGCTCAGTACATGATGCAGCTCAGTGCCTGATGCAGGTCAGTAAATGATGCAGCTCACTAAAAGATGCAGCTCAGTAACTGATGAAGGTCAGTAAAAGATGCAGCTCAGTAAAAGATGCAGTTCAGTACATGATGCAGCTCAGTACATGATGCAGCTCAGTAAAAGATGCAGCTCGGTAAAAGATGCAGCTCAGGAAAAGATGCAGCTCGGTAAATGATGCAGCTCATTAAATGATGAAGCTCAGTACATGAAGCAGCTGAGTACATGATGCAGCTCAGTAAAAGAGGAAGCTCAGAAAATGATGCAGCTCAGTACATGACGTAGCTCTGTAAAAGATGCAGCTCAGTAAATGGCACAGCTCAGTAAAAGATGCAGCTCAGTAACTGATGCAGCTCAGTACATGATGCAGCTCAGTAAAAGATGCAGCTCAGTAAATGATGAAGCTCAGTGAAGGAGGCAGCTCAGTAAAAGATGCAGCTAAGTAAAAGATGCAGCTCAGTACATGATGCAGCTCAGTAAAAGATGCAGCTCGGTAAAAGATGCAGATCAGGAAAAGATGCAGCTCAGTACATGATGCAGCTCATTAAATGATGAAGCTCAGTACATGAAGCAACTGAGTACATGATGCAGTTCAGTAAAATAGGAAGCTCAGAAAATGATGCAGCTCAGTACATGACGTAGCTCAGTAAAAGATGCAGCTCAGTAAATGGCACAGCTCAGTAAAAGATGCAGCTCAGTAACTGATGCAGCTCAGTACATGATGCAGCTCAGTAAAAGATGCAGCTCAGTAAATGATGAAGCTCAGTGAAGGAGGCAGCTCAGTAAAAGATACAGCTAAGTAAAAGATGCAGCTCAGTAAAAGATGCAGCTCAGATAAAGATGCTAATATTTGAAATACTTGTGCACATTCGCAATAAAAGGTCATTGCACCCGAAGCCTACTTGGGAGGCCTCACTGCAGCTGACACACGCTGCTGCCTAAGAAATTGATTTATCCAGACAAGAACAACAATACCCTACAGTGCACCGTCAATGTAATCAGCACCACGTTCTCAAACAGAACGCTACGGCTGTAGCGAACTTAAAGAAGAGCTTACCAGCCATCTAACATCCTGAAGTGCCGTCCTGACCTCACTTTGAGAACCCGGCCGGGTCCTCACGTGAGTTTTTACCTTCACCTTTCACTTCACTGTCACAGAGACAGCACTCTCTTCATCCAGATGTCCCTACATCGTTAGTCCTGAGGAGACCCCCATTGTTAGAAGGGCCGAAACGCCGTCGACAAGTAAAAAAGAACAGACCATTACCCAACCCGTATCATTGTGTACTGAAGCTGTAAAAAATACTGTATAAGAATGGTCGTTTTTCACAACTGATGGAAACCGTGTACATAATAATTCACTTTGTATATTCACGTATTGGTTCCATTTCTTCACTTGGGGACACAATGCACAAACAGTACTACTTTTGACTGAAAGAATTGTACCTATTGTTTATTTATTTTTTCATAAAATATGTTATACTGAGCAAACTGTGTAGAAAGTTTTTCTTGCTCTCTAACATTAGATGGTCCTTTTATTGCGAATGTGCACAAGTATTTCAAATATTAGTTCTATTTATCCACAGGAACCATTATTTTCTTATATATAAATATTATCCTGGTTGCGTCGTGAGTAGGGTTCCCCTGTTACTTCCTTAGTCAGATAAAGATGCAGCACAGTAAATGATACAGCTCAGTACATGATGCAGCTCAGTAAAAGATGCAGAACATTAAATGACACAGCTCAGTAAAAGATGCAGCTCAATAAAAGATGCAGCTCAGAACATGATGCAGCTCAGTACACGATGCAGCTCAGGACATGATGCAGGTCAGTACATGATGCAACTCAGTACATGAAGCAGCTCAGTACATGATGTAACTCAGTACATGACGCAGTTCAGTAAAAGATGCAGCTCACTAAAAGATGCAGCTCAATAAAAGATGCAGCACATTAAATGACAAAGCTCAGTAAAAGATGCAGCTTTATAAAAGATGCAGCTCAGTAAAAGATGCAGCTCAGTAAAAGATGCAGCTCAGTAAATGATGCAGCTCATTAAATGATGAAGCTCAGTACATGACACAGCTCAGTACATGATGTATCTCAGTAAAAGATGAAGCTCAGTAAATGATGCAGCTCAGTACATGATGTAGCTCAGTAAAAGATGCAGCTCAGTAAATGATGCAGCTCAGTACATGACACGGCTTAGTAAATGATGCAACTCAGTACATGACACAGCTCAGTAAAAGATGCAGCTCAGTACATGAAGCAACTCAGTACATAATAAAGCTCAGTAAATGATGCAGCGCAGTAAATTTCACAGGTTAGTAAAAGATGCTGCTCAGTAACTGATGCAGCTCAGTACATGACGCAGCTCAGTACATGACGCAGCTCAGTAAAAGATGCAGTTTGGTAAAAGATGCAGCTCAGTATGTGAGGCAGCTAAGTAAATTATGCAGCTCAGTACATGATTCAGCTCACTAAATGATGCAGCTCAGTAAAAGATGCAGCTCAGTAACTTATGCAGCTCAGTACATGATGCAGCTCAGTAAAAGATGCAGCTCAGTAAAACATGCAGCTCAGTAAAAGATGCAGCTCAGTACGATGCAGCTCAGTACATGACACAGGTCAGTACATGATGCAGCTCAGTAAAAGATTAAGCTCAGTAAATAATGCAGCTCAGTAAATTACAGCTAAGTAAAAGATGCAACACAGTAAAATATGCAGCTCGGTGCATGATGCAGCTCAGTACATGATGCAGCTCAGTACATGACACAGATCAGTAGTAGATACAGCTCAGTAAATGAGGCTGCTCGGTAAAATATGCAGCTCAGTAAAAGATACAGCTCAGGAAATGATGCAGCTCAGAACATGATGCAGCTTCGTACGTGATGCAGCTCAGTAAATGATTAAGCTCAGGTATTGAGGCAGCTCTGTACATGATGCAACTCAGTAAAAGATACAGCTCGATAAAAAATGCAACTCAGTAAAAGATACAGCTAAGTACATGATGCAGCTCAGTAAATAATGCAGCTCAGCAAATGATGCAGTTCAGTAAATAATGCAGCTCAGAACATTTTGCAGCTCAGTAAAAGATGCAGCTCAGTAAAAGATGCAGCTCAGTACAGGATGCAGCTCAGTACATGAAGCAGCTCAGTACATGATGCAGCTTGATAAATGAAACAGCTCAGTAAAAGATGCAGCTCAGTAAAAGATGCAGCTCAGTACATGACACAGCTCAGTCAAAGATGCAGCTCAGTAAAAGATGCAGCTCAGTAAAAGATGCAGGTGAATAAAAGATGCAGCTCAGTACATGATTCATCTCAGTAAAAAATGCAGCTCAGTAAAATATGCAGCTCAGTAAAAGATGCAGCTCAGTAAACGATACAGCTCAGTAAATGATTCATCTCAGTAAATGATGCAGCTCAGTAAAAGATGCAGGTCAATAAAAGATGCAGCTCAGTAAAAGGTGGAGCTCAGTAAAAGGTTCAGCTCAGTAACTGATGCAGCTCAGTAAAAGATACAGCTCAGTAAAAGATGCAGCTCAGTTAATTACACAGCTCAGTAAAAGATGCAGCACAGTAAATGATGCAGCTCAGTAGATGATGCAGCTCAGTACATGATGCAGCTCAGTACATGATGCAGCTCAGTAAATGATGAGGTTCAGTAAATGATGCAGCTCAGTACATGACGCAGCTCAGTAAAAGATGCATCTCAGTAAAAGATGCAGTTCAGTAAAAGATGCAGCTCAGTACATGATGCAGCTCAGTGCCTGATGCAGCTCAGTAAATGATGCAGCTCACTAAAAGATGCAGCTCAGTAACTGATGAAGGTCAGTAAAAGATGCAGCTCAGTAAAAGATGCAGCTCAGTACATGATGCAGCTCAGTACATGATGCAGCTCAGTAAAAGATGCAGCTCGGTAAAAGATGCAGCTCAGGAAAAGATGCAGCTCAGTAAATGATGCAGCTCATTAAATGATGAAGCTCAGTACATGAAGCAGCTGAGTACATGATGAAGCTCAGTAAAAGAGGAAGCTCAGAAAATGATGCAGCTCAGTACATGACGTAGCTCACTAAAAGATGCAGCTCAGTAAATGGCACAGCTCAGTAAAAGATGCAGCTCAGTAACTGATGCAGCTCAGTACATGAAGCAGCTCAGTAAAAGATGTAGCTCAGTAAATGATGAAGCTCAGTGAAGGAGGCAGCTCAGTAAAAGATGCAGCTAAGTAAAGATGCAGCTCAGTACATGATGCAGCTCAGTAAAAGATGCAGCTCGGTAAAAGATGCAGCTCGGTAAAAGATGCAGCTCAGGAAAAGATGCAGCTCAGTAAATGATGCAGCTCATTAAATGATGAAGCCCAGTACATGAAGCAGCTGAGTACATGATGCAGCTCAGTAAAAGAGGAAGCTCAGAAAATGATGCAGCTCAGTACATGACGTAGCTCAGTAAAAGATGCAGCTCAGTAAATGGCACAGCTCAGTAAAAGATGCAGCTCAGTAACTGATGCAGCTCAGTACATGATGCAGCTCAGTAAAAGATGCAGCTCAGTAAATGATGAAGCTCAGTGAAGGAGGCAGCTCAGTAAAAGATGCAGCTAAGTAAAAGATGCAGCTCAGTAAAAGATGCAGCTCAGATAAAGATGCTAATATTTGAAATACTTGTGCACATTCGCAATAAAAGGTCATTGCACCCGAAGCCTACTTGGGAGGCCTCACTGCAGCTGACACACGCTGCTGCCTAAGAAATTGATTTATTCAGACAAGAACAACAATACCCTACAGTGCACCGTCAATGTAATCAGCACCACGCTCTCAAACAGAATGCTACGGCTGTAGCGAACTTAAAGAAGAGCTTACCGGCCATCTAACATCCTGAAGTGCCGTCCTGACCTCACTTTGAGAACCCGGCCGGGTCCTCACGTGAGTTTTTACCTTCACCTTTCACTTCACTGTCACAGAGGCAGCACTCTCTTCATCCAGATGTCCCTACATCGTTAGTCCTGAGGAGACCCCCATTGATAGAAGGGCCGAAACGCCGTCGACAAGTAAAAAAGAACAGACCATCACCCAACCCGTATCATTGTGTACTGAAGCTGTAAAAAATACTGTATAAGAATGGTCGTTTTTCACAACTGATGGAAACCATGTACATAATAATTCACTTTGTATATTCACGTATTGGTTCCATTTCTTCACTTGGGGACACAATGCACAAACAGTACTACTTTTGACTGAAAGAATTGTACCTATTGTTTATTTATTTTTTCATAAAATATGTTATACCGAGCAAACTGTGTAGAAAGTTTTTCTTGCCCTCTGACATTAGATGGTCCTTTTATTGCGAATGTGCACAAGTATTTCAAATATTAGTTCTATTTATCCACAGGAACCATTGTTTTCTTATATATAAATATTATCCTGGTTGCGTCGTGAGTAGGGTTCCCCTGTTACTTCCTTAGTCAGATAAAGATGCAGCACAGTAAATGATACAGCTCAGTACATGATGCAGCTCAGTAAAAGATGCAGAACATTAAATGACACAGCTCAGTAAAAGATGCTGCTCAATAAAAGATGCAGCTCAGAACATGATGCAGCTCAGTACACGATGCAGCTCAGGACATGATGCAGGTCAGTACATGATGCAACTCAGTACATGAAGCAGCTCAGTACATGATGTAACTCAGTACATGATGCAGCTCAGTACATGATGCAGCTCAGTAAATGATGTAGCTCAGTAAAAGATGCAGCTCAGTAAATGATGCAGCTCAGTACATGACACAGCTCAGTAAATGATGCAGCTAAGTACATGAGGCATCTCAGTACATAATAAAGCTCAGTAAATGATGCAGCTCAGTAAATGATGCAGCGCAGTAAATTTCACAGGTCAGTAAAAGATGCTGGTCAGTAACTGATACAGCTCAGTACATGACGCATGTCAGTAAATGACGCAGCTCAGTAAAAGATGCAGTTTGGTAAAAGATGGAGCTCAGTACGTGAGGCAGCTAAGTAAAGAATGCAGCTCAGTAAACGATGCAGCTCAGTAAAAGATGCATCTCAGTACATGACGCAGTTCAGTAAAAGATGCAGATCAGTAAAAGATGCAGCTCAGTAAAAGATGCAGCACATTAAATGACAGGGCTCAGTAAAAGATGCAGCTCAATAAAAGATGCAGCTCAGAACATGATGCAGCTCAGGACATGATGAAGGTCAGTACATGAAGCAGCTCAGTACATGAAGCATCTCAGTACATGATGTAGCTCAGTACATGATGCAGCTCAGTACATGATGCAGCTCAGTAAATTATGCAGCTCAGTAAAAGATGCAGCTCAGTAAATGATGCAGCTCAATACATGACACGGCTCAGTAAATGATGCAACTCAGTACATGACCCAGCTCAGTAAAAGATGCAGCTCAGTACATGAAGCATCTCAGTACATAATAAAGCTCAGTAAATGATGCAGCTCAGTAAATGATGCACCGCAGTAAATTTCACAGGTCAGTAAAAGTTGCTGCTCAGTAACTGATGCAGCTCAGTACATGACGCAGCTCAGTACATGACACAGCTCAGTAAAAGATGCAGTTTGGTAAAAGATGCAGCTCAGTATGTGAGGCAGCTAAGTAAAGGATGCAGCTCAGTACGTGAGGCAGCTAAGTAAAGGATGCAGCTCAGTAGAAGATGCATCTCAGTACATGACACAGTTCAGAAAAAGATGCAGCTCAGTAAAAGATGCAGCTCAGTAAAAGATGCAGCTCAGTACACAACACCGCTCAGTAAAAGATGCAGCTCAGTACATGATGCTGCTCAGTAAAAGAGGCAGCTTGTTAAAAGATGCGGCTTGATAAAAGATGCAGCTCAGTAAAAGATGCAGCTCAGTAAAAGATGCAGCTCAGTAAATGATGCATCTCATTAAATGATGAAGCTCAGTACATGACAGCTCAGTACATAATGCAGCTCAGTAAAAGATGAAGATCAGTAAATGATGCAGCTCAGTACATTGTGGTAAATAAATCAATTACCAGATCTGAATTTCTATAAATTATCAATATAAATGAAATAATGAACTGAGGAGTCCGTGGTGTGAGAGTTAAAAAGAATACATATCACAGTACACTTTCAACTCATGGGGAGGGGCCCTCCTGGTTGCGTCAAAGGAAAAAAAACATTACAAGTTAGCATTGCCCAAGACGTATATGCAAAAACACACAGATCAGCAAATTTTTCAAGAAAACAACTCGGGTGGATGCTGTCAGAGGGAGAGGGGGCTTGTGTGACTGAAAGATAAGGATGTGGTGAGCGAGTCATGAACAGACAAACTTGGAGAGAACTGAGTTACGTGACATTCTGACATTCTGCGAGGCCCCAGTGGGCCCTTGGCCAGCCGGCCTTGAAGAGATACGAGATAAACTTGCTTTTCTTAGAAAAGAGTAAGATGGTGGGCCCATTTGTTTAGAATCGGCTTAAGCACAAAAATGCGTGAAGGTTACTGTCTGAAAACCAGCTGCAGTATGAGGAGATACTTGAACTGGCTGACCCTGGGCAAGCTGACATGAATTCTTAAAATGGATGCTGTATAGAATTGTTTTAGAGCACAATGAGAAAGGGAAGTTTGTGAGGGGACAGAGCCGGGAGCGGTCTTTTAATTTTGATTTCCTCAACATGATGTAGCTCAGTAAAAGATGCAGCTTAGTAAATGATGCAGCTCAGTACATGACACGGCTCAGTAAATGATGCAACTCAGTACATAATAAAGCTCAGTAAATGATGCAGCTCAGTAAATGATGCAGCGCAGTAAATTTCACAGGTCAGTAAAAGAGGCTGCTCAGTAACTGATGCAGCTCAGTACATGACGCAGCTCAGTAAATGACAGAGCTCATTAAAAGATGCATCTCAGTAAATGATGAAGCTCAGTAAAGGAGGCAGCTCAGTAAAAGATGCAGCTCAGTGAAAGATGCAGTTCAGCAAACGATGCAGCTCAGTTAAAGATGCAGCTCAGTAAATAATGCAGTTCAGTACATGATGCAGCTCAGTAAAAGATTCAGCACAGTAAATGACAGAGATCAGTAAAAGATGCAGCTCAATAAAATATGCAGCTCAGTAACTGATGCAGCTCAGTAGATGATGCAGCTCAGTACATGATGCAGCACATGATGCAGGTCAGTACATGATGCAGCTCAGTACAAGAAGAAGCTCAGTACATGATGCAGCTCAGTAAATGACGCAGCTCAGTTAAAGATGCACCTCAGTAAATGATGCAGCTCAGTACATGGCACATCTCAGTAAACGATGCAACTCAGTACATGACACCGCTCAGTAAAAGATGCAACTCAGTGCATGAAGCAACTCAGTACAGGATGCAGCTCAGTAAATTATGCAACTCAGTAAATGATGCAGTGCTGTAAATTACACAGCTCAATTAAAAGATGCAACTCAGTAACTGATGCAGCTAAGTACATGACGCAGCTCAGTACATGACGCAGCTGAGTAAAAGATGCAGTTTGGTAAAAGATGCAGCTCAGTATGTGAGGCAGCTAAGTAAAGGATGCAGCTCAGTAAACAATGCAGCTCAGTAAAAGATGCATCTCAGTACATGACACAGTTCAGTAAAAGATGCAGCTCAGTAAAAGATGCAGCTCAGTAAATTATGCAGCTCAGTACATGACGTAGCTCAGTAAAACATGCAGCTCAGTAAATGACACAGCTCAGTAAAAGATGCATCTCAGTAAATGATAAAGCTCAGTAAAGGAGGCCGCTCAGTAAAAGATGCAGCTCAGTGAAAGATGCAGCTCAGCAAAAGATGCAGCTCAGTTAAATATGCAGCTCAGTAAATAATGCAGCTCAGTACATGATGCAGCTCAGTAAAAGATGCAGCACAGTAAATGACAGAGCTCAGTAAAAGATGCAGCTCAATAAAAGATGCAGCTCAGTAACTGATGCAGCTCAGTACATGATGCAGCTCATGATGCAGGTCAGTACATGATGCAGCTCAGTACAAGAAGAAGCTCAGTACATGATGCAGCTCAGTAAATGATGCAGCTCAGCAAAAGATGCAGCTCAGTAAATGATGCAGCTCAGTACATGACACTTCTCAGTAAAAGATGCTACTCAGTACATGAAGCAACTCAGTACATGATGCTGCTCAGTAAATGATGCAGCTCAGTAAATGATGCAGCGCAGTAAATTACACAGCTCAATTAAAAGATGCAGCTCAGTAACTGATGCAGCTCAGTACATGGCGCAGCTCAGTACATGACGCAGCTCAGTAAAAGATGTAGTTTGGTAAAAGATGCAGGTCAGTAAAAGATGCAGCTCAGTACACGACACCACTCAGTAAAAGATGGAGCACAGTACACGACGCTGCTCAGTAAAAGATGCAGCTTGGTAAAAGATGCAGCTTGATAAAAAGTTGCAGCTCAGTAAAAGATGCAGCTCAGTAAAAGATGCAGCTCAGTAAATGATGCAGCTCATTAAATGATGAAGCTCAGTTCATGGCGCAGCTCAGTACATGATACAGCTCAGTAAAAGATGAAGCTCACTAAATGATGCACTTCAGTACATGATGTAGCTCAGTAAAAGATGCAGCTCAGTAAATGACACAGTTCAGTAAAAGATGCAGCTCAGTAACTGATGCAGCTCAGTAAAGGAGGTAGCTCAGTAAAAGATGCAGCTAAGTAAAAGATGCAGCTCAGTTAAAGATGCAGCTCAGTAAATGATGCAGCTCGGTACATGATGCAGCTCAGTACATGATGAAGCTCAGGACATGATGCAGGTCAGTACATGATGCAGCTCAATACATGATGCTGCTCAGTACATGATGCAGCTCAGTAAATGATGCAACTCAGTAAAAGATGCAGCTCAGTAAATGATGAAGCTCAGTACGTGACACAGCTCAGTAAAAGATGCCGCTCAGTACATGAAGCAACTCAGTAAATGATCAAACTCAGTAAATGATGCTGCTCAGTAAATGATGCAGCGCAGTAAATTACACAGCTCAGTAAAATATGCAGCTCAGTAACTGATGCAACTCAGTACATGACACAGCACAGTAAAAGATGCAGCTTGGTAAAAGATGCAGCTCAGTACAAGAGGCAGCTAAGTAAATGATGCAGCTCAGTAAATGATGCAGCTCAGTAAACGATGCAGCTCAGTAAAATATGCAGCTCAGTACATGAGACAGTTCAGTAAAAGATGCAGCTGAGTAAAAGATGCAGGTCAGTACATGACACCGCTCAGTAAAAGATGCAGCTCAGTACACGACACCACTCAGTAAAAGTTGCAGCTCAGTACACGACGCTGCTCAGTAAAAGATGCAGCTTGGTAAAAGATGCAGCTTGATAAAAGTTGCAGCTCAGTAAAAGATGCAGCTCAGTAAAATATGCAGCTCAGTAAATGATGCAGCTCATTAAATAATGAAGCTCAGTACATGGCGAAGCTCAGTACATGATGTAGCTCAGTAAAAGATGAAGCTCAGTAAATGATGCAGCTCAGTAAATGACATAGCTCAGTAAAAGATGCAGCTCAGTAAATGACACAGCTCAGAAAAAGATGCAGCTCAGTAAATGATGAAGCTCAGTAAAGGAGGCAGCTGAGTAAAAGATGCAGCTCAGTGAAAGATGCAGCTCAGCAAAAGATGCAGCTCAGTTAAAGATGCAGCTCAGTGAATGATGCAGCTCAGTACATAATGCAGCTCAGTAAAAGATGCAGCACAGTAAATGACACAGCTCAGTAAAAGATGCAGCTCAATAAATGATGCAGCTCAGTAACTGATGCAGCTCAGTAGATGATGCAGCCCAGTACATGATGCAGCTCAGTACATGATGCAGCTCAGGACATGATGCAGGTCAGTATATGATGCAGCTCAGTACATGAAGAAGCTCAGTGCATGATGCAGCTCAGTAAATGATGCAGCTCAGTAAAAGATGCAGCTCAGTAAAAGATGCAGCTCAGTACATGACACAGCTCAGTAAATGATGCAACTCAGTACATGACACAGCTCAGTAAAAGATGCAGCTCAGTACATGAAGCAACTCAGTACATGATGCAGCTCAGTAAATGATGCAGCTCAGTAAATGATGCAGCACAGTAAAATACACAGTTCAGTAAAAGATGCAGCTCAGTAACTGATGCAGCTCAGTACATGACGCAGCTCGGTACATGACGCAGCTCAGTAAAAGATGCAGTTTGGTAAAAGATGCAGCTCAGTACATGAGGCAGCTAAGTAAATGATGCAGCTCAGTAAATGATGCAGCTCAGTAAAAGATGCAGCTCAGTACATGACACAGTTCAGTAAAGGATGCAGCTCAGTAAAAGATGCAGCTCAGTAAAAGATGCAGCTCAGTACATGACACCACACAGTAAAAGATGGAGCTCAGTACACGACGCTGCTCAGTAAAAGAGGCAGCTTGGTAAAAGATGCAGCTTGATAAAAGTTGCAGCTCAGTAAAAGATGCAGCTCAGTAAAAGAAGCAGCTCAGTAAATGATGCAGCCCATTAAATGATGAATCTCAGTACATGGCGCAGCTCAGTACATGATGCAGCTCAGTAAAAGATGAAGCTCAGTAAATGATGCAGCTCAGTACATGACGTAGCTCAGTAAAAGATGCAGTTCAGTAAATTACACAGCTCAGTAATAGATGCAGCTCAGTAACTGATGCAGCTCAGTACATGATGCAGCTCAGTGAAAGATGCAGCTCAGTAAATGATGAAGCTCAGTAAAGGAGGCAGCTCAGTAAAAGATGCAGCTCAGTTAAAGATGCAGCTCAGTAACTGATGCAGCTTAGTACATGATGCAGCTCAGTGAAAGATGCAGCTCAGTAAATGATGAAGCTCAGTAAAGGAAGTAGCTCAGTAAAAGATGCAGCTAAGTAAAAGATGCAGCTCAGTAAAAGATGCAGCTCAGTTAAAGATGCAGCTCAGTAAATGACGCAGCTCGGTACATGATGCAGCTCAGTACATGATGAAGCTCAGGACATGATGCAGGTCAGTACATGATGCAGCTCAATACATGATGCTGCTCGGTACATGATGCAGCTCAGTAAATGATGCAACTCAGTAAAAGATGCAGCTCAGTAAATGATGAAGCTCAGTACGTGACACAGCTCAGTAAAAGATGCAGCTCAGTACATGAATTAACTCAGTACATGATAAAACTCAGTAAATGATGCTGCTCAGTAAATGATGCAGCGCAGTAAATTACACAGCTCAGTAAAAGATGCAGCTCAGTAACTGATGCAACTCAGTACATGACACAGCTCAGTAAAAGATGCAGCTTGGTAAAAGATGCAGCTCAGTACATGAGGCAGCTAAGTAAATGATGCAGCTCAGTAAACGATGCAGCTCAGTAAAATATGCAGCTCAGTACATGAGACAGTTCAGTAAAAGATGCAGCTGAGTAAAAGATGCAGCTCAGTACATGACACCGCTCAGTAAAAGATGCAGCTCAGTACACGACACCACTCAGTAAAAGTTGCAGCTCAGTACATGAGACAGTTCAGTAAAAGATGCAGCTGAGTAAAAGATGCAGCTCAGTACATGACACCGCTCAGTAAAAGATGCAGCTCAGTACACAACTCCACTCAGTAAAAGTTGCAGCTCAGTACATGACGCTGCTCAGTAAAAGATGCAGCTTGGTAAAAGATGCAGCTTGATCAAAGTTGCAGCTCAGTAAAAGATGCAGCTCAGCAAAAGATGCAGCTCAGTAAGTGATGCAGCTCATTAATTGATGAAGCTCAGTACATGGCGCAGCTCAGTACATGATGCAGCTCAGTAAAAGGTGAAGCTCAGTAAATGATGCAGCTCAGTACATGACATAGCTCAGTAAAAGATGCAGCTCACTAAATGACACAGCTCAGTAAAAGATGCAGCTCAGTAAATGATGAAGCTCAGTAAAGGAGGCAGCTCAGTAAAAGATGCAGCTCAGTGTAAGATGCAGCTCAGCAAAAGATGCAGCTCAGTTAAAGATGCAGCTCAGTAAAAGATGCAGCACAGTAACTGACACAGCTCACTAAAAGATGCAGCTCAATAAAAGATGCATCTCAGTAACTGATGCAGCTCAGTAGATGATGCAGCCCAGTACATGATGCAGCTCAGTACATGATGCAGCTCAGGACATGATGCAGGTCAGTACATGATGCAGCTCAGTACATGAAGAAGCTCAGTACATGATGCAGCTCAGTAAATGATGCAGCTCAGTAAAAGATGCAGCTCAGTAAATGATGCAGCTCAGTACATGACACAGCTCAGTAAATGATGCAGCTCAGTACATGAAGCAACTCAGTACATGATGCAGCTCAGTAAATGATGCAGCTCAGTAAATGATGCAGCGCAGTAAAATACACAGTTCAGTAAAAGATGCAGCTCAGTAACTGATGCAGCTCAGTACATGACGCAGCTCAGTACATGACGCAGCTCAGTAAAAGATGCAGTTTGGTAAAAGATGCAGCTCAGTACATGAGGCAGCTAAGTAAATGATGCAGCTCAGTTAATGATGCAACTCAGTAAAAGTTGCAGCTCAGTACATGACACAGTTCAGTAAAGGATGCAGCTCAGTAAAAGATGCCGCTCAGTAAAAGATGCAGCTCAGTACATGACACCACTCAGTAAAAGATGGAGCTCAGTACACGACGCTGCTCAGTAAAAGATGCAGCTTGGTAAAAGATGCAGCTTGATAAATGTTGCAGCTCAGTAAAAGATGCAGCTCAGTAAAAGAAGCAGCTCAGTAAAAGAAGCAGCCCATTAAATGATGCATCTCAGTACATGGAGCAGCTCAGTACATGATGCAGCTCAGTAAAAGATGAAGCTCAGTAAATGATGCAGCTCAGTACATGTCGTAGCTCATTAAAAGATGCAGCTTGGTAAAAGTTGCAGCTTGATAAAAGTTGCAGCTCAGTAAAAGATGCAGCTCAGTAAAAGAAGCAGCTCAGTAAATGATGCAGCCCATTAAATGATGAATCTCAGTACATGGCGCAGCTCAGTACATGATGCAGCCCAGTAAAAGATGAAGCTCAGTAAATGATGCAGCTCAGTACATGACGTAGCTCAGTAAAAGATGCAGTTCAGTAAATGACACAGCTCAGTAAAAGATGCAGCTCAGTAACTGATGCAGCTCAGTACATGATGCAGCTCAGTGAAAGATGCAGCTCAGTAAATGATGAAGCTCAGTAAAGGAGGCAGCTCAGTAAAAGATGCAGCTCAGTTAAAGATGCAGCTCAGCAAATGATGCAGCTCAGTACATGATGCAGCTCAGTACATGATGAAGCTCAGTAAAAGATGCAGCACAGTAAATGACACAGTTCAGTAAAAGATGCAGCTCAATAAAAGATGCAGCTCAATAACTGATGCAGCTCAGGACATGATGCAGCTCAGTACATGATGCAGGTCAGTACATGATGCAGCTCAATACATGATGCAGCTCAGTACATGATGCAGCTCAGTACATGATGCAGCTCAATAAATGATGCAACTCAGTAAAAGATGCAGCTCAGTAACTGATGCAGCTCAGTCCATAACACAGCTGAGTAAAAGATGCAGCTCAGTACATGAAGCAACTCAGTACATGATGCAGCTCAGTAAATGATGCAGCTCAGTAAATGATGCAGCGCAGTAAAATACACAGTTCAGTAAAAGATGCAGCTCAGTAACTGGTGCAGCTCAGTACATGACACAGCTCAGTACATCACGCAGCTCAGTAAAAGATGCAGTTTGGTAAAAGATGCAGCTCAGTACATAAAGCAGCTAAGTAAATGATGCAGCTTAGTAAATGATTTAGCTCAGTAAAAGATGCAGCTCAGTACATGACACAGTTCAGTAAAGGATGCAGCTCAGTAAAAGATGCAGCTCAGTAAAAGATGCAGCTCAGTACATGACACCACTCAGTAAAAGATGGAGCTCAGTACACGACGCTGCTCAGTAAAAGATGCGGCTTGGTAAAAGATGCAGCTTGATAAAAGTTGCAGCTCAGTAAAAGATGCAGCTCAGTAAAAGAAGCAGCTCAGTAAATGATGCAGCCCATTAAATGATGAATCTCAGTACATGGCGCAGCTCAGTACATGATGCAGCTCAGTAAAAGATGAAGCTCAGTAAATGATGCAGCTCAGTGCATGACGTAGCTCAGTAAAAGATGCAGTTCAGTAAATGACACAGCTCAGTGAAAGATGCAGCTCAGTAAATGATGAACCTCAGTAAAGGACGCAGCTCAGTAAAAGATGCAGCTCAGTTAAAGATGCAGCTCAGTTAAAGATGCAGCTCAGCAAATGATGCAGCTCAGTACATGATGCAGCTCAGTACATGATGCAGCTCAGTAAAAGATGCAGCACAGTAAATGACACAGTTCAGTAAAAGATGCAGCTCAATAAAAGATGCAGCTCAATAACTGATGCAGCTTAGTACATGATGCAGCTCAGTACATGATGCAGCTCAGGACATGCTGCAGCTCAGGACATGATGCAGGTCAGTACATGATGCAGCTCAATACAAGATGCAGCTCAGTACATGAAGCAGCTCAGTACATGATGCAGCTCAGTAAATGATGCAACTCAGTAAAAGATGCAGCTCAGTAACTGATGCAGCTCAGTACATAACACAGCTGAGTAAAAGATGCAGCTCAGTACATGAAGCAACTCAGTACATGATAAAGCTCAGTAAATGATGCTGCTCAGTAAATGATGCAGCGCAGTAAATTACACAGCTCAGTAAAATATGCAGCTCATTAACTGATGCAGCTCAGTACATGACACAGCTCAGTACGGTAAATAGACATAATATCGAAAAAAAAATATCGAGTGGACAGAATATCGAGTTTTAAATATAGAATGGACAGAATATCGAATTACCAAAATATAGTAGTGAAGAATATCGAAAAACAGGTAAGAAATATCGATTGCAATAATATAGAAGTAAATAATATCGACAGTCATAATATAGTTGTTAAAAATATCGAATTTTTTATAGTGTTTTTAAGTGTTAGTATATGTGTTAAAAGTATGTATTAATATTGTAATGTATGTTAGAATATTTTTAAAGTAATGAATTTTATGATATTTTATTTTTGTGTAATTTAATTCCGTAGCGGGTTGTGGGTTTATAGGGGAGTAGGGTGGGAAGTAATTTAATTATAATACATTAAATAATAATTTATTGGAATTATTAATAATTTTTAATTTAATTTTGCGTTTTACTTCTGTAGCGGGTTGTGGGTTTATAGGGGAATAGGGTGGGAAGTAATTTAATTGTTATTAGTTAATTATTAATTGGTATTGAAAATTAATTGGTTGTTGATTAATTATTAATTGGTAAATAATTAGTATTAATTGGTAATTAATTTGTATTAATTGTTTAATTGATAATTATGTTAATTGTATTTATTTAATAATTGTAGTGGGTAGTGTGTTTATAGGGGAATATGGTGAGAAGTAATATAATTGTAAATAATTAATTATTTAATTGATGTGTGTATATTGTTAATTAATATATCATTAATTTAATTTAGCGTTTTACTTCTGTAGCGGGTTGTGGGTTTATAGGGGAATAGGGTGGGAAGTAATTTAATTGTTATTAGTTAATTATTAATTGGTATTGAAAATTAATTGGTGGTTGATTAATTATTAATTGGTAAATAATTTGTATTAATTGGTAATTAATTTGTATTAATTGTTTAATTGATAATTATATTAATTGTATTTATTTAATATTTGTAGTGGTTAGTGTGTTTATAGGGGAATATGGTGGGAAGTAATATAATTGTAAAAAATTAATTATTTAAATAATTTGTGTATATCGTTAATCAATATATTATTAATTAATGATTAATTGGTATTATTAGCATTTATTAATGTTTGTTATTGAAAAACAATTGGTTGTTAATTAATTATTAATAGGTAATTAAACAAAAATATATTGGTATTTATAAATAATCAATTATTAAATCTTGTGTGATTGGTAATTAATTGTAATTCTTGTTTTGGTATTAATAATTAATTAATTGTTAACAAAATATTAATTTATTATTTTCCCTACTTTTGCACTTACTTGAGTGGGAATAGTAATTTTTACCCTACTGCTTTGCAACGCTTTCCCTACTGTTGCACTCTCTGGAGTGGGAATAGTAATTTGTATCCCTACGCTATCCAATGCTTTCCCTACTGTTGCACTCTCTGGAGTGGGAATAGTAATTTTTACCCCTACGCTATCCAACGCTTTCCCTACTGTAGCACTCGCTGGAGTGGGAATAGTAAATTTTACCCTCCCGCTATCCAACGCTTTCCCTACTGTTGCACTCTCTGGAGTGAGAATAGTAATGTTTATCCCTACGCTATCCAACGCTTTCCCTACTGTTGCACTCTCTGGAGTGGGAATAGTAATTTTTACCCCTACGCTATCCAACGCTTTCCCTACTGTTGCACTCACTGGAGTGGGAATAGTAATTTTTATCCCTACGCTATCCAACGCTTTCTCTACTGTTGCACTCTCTGGAGTGGGAATAGTAATTTTTACCCCTACGCTATCCAATGCTTTCCCTACTGTTGCACTCACTGGAGTGGGAATAGTAATTTTTACCCCTACACTATCCAACGCTTTCCCTACTGTTGCACTCACTGGAGTGGGAATAGTAAATTTACCCTCCCGCTATCCAACGCTTTCCCTACTGTTGCACTCTCTGGAGTGGGAATAGTTATTTTTATCCCTACGCTATCCAATGCTTTCCCTACTGTTGCACTCTCTGGAGTGGGAATAGTAATTTTTACCCCTACGCTATCCAACGCTTTCCCTACTGTTGCACTCACTGGAGTGGGAATAGTACATTTTATCCTCCCGCTATCCAACGCTTTCTCTACTGTTGCATTCTCTGGAGTGGGAATAGTAATTTTTACCCTCCCGCTATCCAGTGCTTTCCCTACTATTGCAGTTACTGGAGTGGTAATAGTAAATTTTACCCGCCCGCTATCCTACGCAGAAAATATAGAATATTTTTAATAAATATTACGTTAATATATATGTATTAATTTATTTTTTTACTTACATTAATTATTTATTAATTTTAATGTTATTTAAGTATTTTTAAGTATGTGTCAGTTATTTATATGTATTATTTCATTAATTTTACATTACTTTTAAGCCATTTAAAAAATTCGATATTTTGACTAACTATATTATTTACAACGATATTTTGGATTCTATATTTTTGTATTTTCCTGTTTGGAGATAGGGAGTCGATATTTTGGTATTCTATATTTTGGCATCGATATTTTTGTAAGTCTATATTTTTGTAGTTGATATTATGTCAGTGATCCCTCAGTACATGACACAGCTCAGTAAAAGATGCAGCTTGGTAAAAGATGCAGTTCAGTACATGAGGCAGCTAAGTAAATGATGCAGCTCAGTAAACGATGCAGCTCAGTAAAATATGCAGCTCAGTAAAAGATGCAGCTCAGTACACGACACCGCCCAGTAAAAGATGCAGCTCAGTACACGACGCTGCTCAGTAAAAGATGCAGCTTGGTATAAGATACAGCTTGATAAAAGATGCTGCTCAGTAAAAGATGCAGCTCAGTAAAAGATGCAGCTCAGTACATGACACAGCTTAATAAAAGATGCACCTTGGTAAAAGATACAGCTGAGTAAAAGATGCAGCTCAGTAAAAGATGCAGCTCAGTAAAAGGTGCAGCTCAGTTAATGAGGAAGCTCAGTAAAGGAGGCAGCTCAGTAAAGGAGGCAGCTCAGTAAATGATGAAGCTCAGTAAAGGAGGCAGCTCAGTAAAAGATTCAGCTCAGTAAAAGTTGCAGCTCAGTACATGACACAGCTCAGTAAAAGATGCACCTTGGTAAAAGATACAGCTCAGTAAAAGATGCAGCTCAGTAAAAGATGCAGCTCAGTAATAGATGCAGCTCAGTAAAAGATGCAGCTCAGTACATGACGCAGCTCATTAAATAACTGCAACTGGTTTCATTTCTAGACTTTATTCATATGTTGGAGCTAACACTTCATGAGGATTTATTCCCTCACCCGCACCATGGTTGAATCACTCCGATGAGAAATGCTTCCGGACACATTAATTCTCTGGAAATTAATTTTGTGTAGCCATAGTTCTGGATAATATTTCCATGTCCATTTACTTCAGTGATTAATACTTCCAGGTCACTCAATCCAGCAAAAAATCATGCAGCTGCAGTTACTTCATCAAAAAATACTTTGGAAGCAGTCACTTTGGGGAGAAGTTTTTTGATGCAATGAGAAATACTCCCAGTTCAGTCACTTCCTCATAAACTACTCCAGTGAGAAGAACTCCAGGTCCAGTTACGTCAGCATAAACTATTCTAGTCCAGAACGGAGACTTGTTCTGGGTGTGAACCTGCCATGGGTCAGACTGAGGAGGTAGTTCCATGGGGCTGTACACCTGGTTCAGGTACTTCCTTAGCTCTTACAGCTAATGCAGGCCCGTCCATGAGTCATACTCCTGGTACAGTTCATTGTATCGGTCTACTCTTGGTGCTACTCTTTCTACTGGCCATACTCCTGAGACAGTTCATTTCCTTGGTCTTACTCCTGCCTCAGCTCCTTCCTTTGGTCATACTCCAAGGGCAATTTATGACCTTGGTCTTACTCCTGGTACAGTTCATTTGCTTGGTCTTACTCCTGAGGCAGTTCATTCCCTTGGTCTTACTCCAGGTGTAGATCATTCGCTTGGTCTTGCTCCTGGTTAAGTTCATTCCACTGGTCCCATTCCAAGTGTAGTTCTTTCCTCTGGTCGTTCTCCAGGTGCAGTTCATTCTCTTGGTCTTACTCCTGGTACAGTTCATTTGCTTGGTCTTACTCCTGAGGCAGTTCATTCCCTTGGTCTTACTCCAGGTGTAGATCATTCGCTTGGTCTTGCTCCTGGTGCAGTTCATTCCACTGGTCCCATTCCAAGTGCAGTTCTTTCCTCTGGTCGTTCTCCAGGTGCAGTTCATTCTCTTGGTCTCCCTCCTGCTGTGCGCCTTCCCTTGGTTTTACTCCTGCTGCGGGTTGTTTCCAGGGCTGCACTTCTGGTGAGTATGCATTAAAGACCTGAAACAACAGGACATCTTTCAGTTAATAACATTGGGCCCGATTCACAAAAGTAATCTGAGACACAATCCTAACTTTACGACTTTCGGTATTCACAAAAGGCATTTAGGAGTGTTAGGAATCCTAACTTTACGACTCCTAATCTGAGACAAAATCCAAACTTTACGACTTTCGGTATTCACAAAAGGCGTTTAGGAGTGTTAGGAATCCTAACTTTACGACTCCTAATCTGAGACAAAATCCAAACTTTACGACTTTCGGTATTCACAAAAGGCGTTTAGGAGTGTTAGGATTCCTAACTTTACGACCTCCGGTATTCACAAAAGGCATTTAGGAGTGTTAGGATTCCTAACTTTACGACCTCCGGTATTCACAAAAGGCGTTTAGGAGTGTTAGGAATCCTAACTTTACGACCTCCGGTATTCACAAAAGGCGTTTAGGAGTGTTAGGATTCCTAACTTTACGACCTCCGGTATTCACAAAAGGCGTTTAGGAGTGTTAGGAATCCTAACTTTACGACCTCCGGTATTCACAAAAGGCAATTAGGAGTGTTAGGATTCCTAGCTTTATTACTTCTAAACTGAGACAAAATCCTAACTTAAGTTGTAAAGGTAGGATTTTGTCTCAGATCACTCTTGTGAATCGGGCCCATAGGTTGCACTTTAGCACCGAACAGGAACGCAGTAACACTGGACAAATTGCGTCCTGGACAAATTGTGTCTACTTGCCTCTTACTAAAGGTGGCACGGGACCCACGTTTGGGCATACCTGTCCCACTTAGGCTGACACATGCAAAAAGAACAAATGTTAGGCAGAATGCCGAACAATGTCAAACATTCACCCCAGCACAGAGATCTGGCCCTAAATCCATAAGCAGGGTCAAGACTGATTTGCATATGGCTGGGTCCAAACTGGGGTGGAATGGTGAGCAAAAAAACTAAGGGGCAGATTTACAAGCCCCCTGCGCCACCAGTACCTCAGTTTTTGTGACGTACTGGTGGCGTATTTCACTGCTCCATATTTACAAGGACATAAAAAGCCGCCCTCTGTGGCTTTTACTGTCCTTGTAAATACGGCCCCTTTACACGCATCACTTTGCGCGAAAGGGTCGTTCCATGGGTTTTGCTGTTGGTGTTTCCACGCAGCACCCATGGAACCAGACACATTTCCAGATTTACCAGGAATCGTAAATCTGGAAATGCGTGTGAATGCTACGCCTCCACAGGGGAGGCATAGGGAGGCACAACGAGGTGAAATGTTTTCAGTTCTCCTCGTTTTTACCTCTTTCAATGCATGATGCATTCTATAGCACACATTGAAAGAGGAAAATGCCTGTAGTGATTGTTTTCGTGCAGGAAGGTGCCCCTTCCTGCCCAAAAACAATCTCCCCATGACGCAGGCATCCTTGCACCATGGTGCAAGGGTGCCTGCGCCTGCGCATGGCTGCAGTTTGTGTGCCAGCGCGTGGGAGTGCACATGAATACGACATATCATTGTAAATATGTCACATTCCTGTGCTTTGGAAGTGCCGCAGCGCGGCGCAGCCACATGGCTTGCGGAAAGCACTGAGTCACTTTCTCGTAAATCTGTCCCTAAGGATTTAACCCAGATCTGTGACTGGCAGTTAATGTTTCATAATGTTCAGTATTCTGTCTATCATCTTTTTGTGATACTATAGTCACCCTAAGTAAGAAGGGTATGCCCAGATGGTCTAACTCCTGCGTGCCAGTGTGAGTAATGTGTCACAGATGTCTCTCATGGAAGGACTTGCTGCACGTGTGCTGGTGCCAGTATTCTGCCCTGGTTACCTCTAGAAGACAATCGTTGCCTTCAGTATGCCAGGGCCAAAAACAAGCTCGTAAGCATCACATCACATTCTGGCTCACACTGACGTTCACACTCACACTCATTCTCTCACTCGCTCTCATTCATTCTTTCTCACTCACACTCACATCCTCTTACATTCAGTCTTATTCATTCTCACTCGCTTACGTTACTCTTAATCTCACTCACACTTACTGACACTCAGGCCCAGGTTTACTGACGCTTTGCCAGGTGTTAGGGTGGAATTTGCGATCCAGCGCAAATCCTGATTTGCTTTGGATAGACTCCGAAATTAACACAAAATTGTGCTATGTGCTTTGTGTTATTTTGAGTCAAGGGGCGTGGTGCATGGGAATTTTCTATGAAACTAACCATGGGTCTCGATCCACAAACAGTGGTTGACAGGAATGTGTGCCAAAATCATACAACTCCTCGAGGCAAGCAAAACGAGGAACAATGTTTTTGTTTCTCCTACATGTGTGCTGCATTGTACAACACACATACAAACTGTGATAAGCCTTTAAAAAACGTCTTTTTTATGAGACGGGTCCCCTTCCAGCACAAAACCAATGCTTCAGAGAACGCACTTCCCCTCAAACTATGGCGCAAGAGTGTGTGTGTTTGCGCATGTCTGTCAAAAGTGCAACAGTGCACAGGGAGAGAAAAAATGCACCATATCTTGGTACACACTGGGCATTTCTTCTAGTATCTCCCCCTTTGACACAAGGTGGCACTGCAACTGTGGAGCACCATTCCCTTGCGTCAAAGAATAGTAAATCGGGCCTCGATCTCACACAAAGTGTAGAGGTGATGGTTACAATCCATCCAAAATGCAATTTGTTACTAAATGTAATGCAAAGTGTACAATGCGCTGCTTTACATTACTTTGCATCAGAAGGGCGTTCCATGGGTGGTGCGTGTGCATTCCACGGGTGGTGCGTGTGCATTCCATGGGTGGTGCATGTGCGTTCCATGGGTAGTGTGTGTGCGTTCCATGGATGGTGCGTGTGCATTCCATAAGTGGCGCGTGGGCGTTCCATCGGTGGTGCGTGGGCTTTCCATGGGTGGTGCGTGGGTGTTCCATGGGTGGTGCATGTGCGTTCCATGGGTGGTGCGTGTGCTTTCCATGGGTGGTGCATGGGCATTCCATAGGTGCTGCATGGGTGTTCCGTGGGTGGTGCGTGGGCGTTCCATAGGTGGTGCATGGGCATTCCATGGGTGGTGCGTGGGCATTCCATGGGTGTTCCATGGGTGGTGCGTGGGCATTCCATGGGTGTTCCTTGGGTGGTGTGTGGGCATTCCCATGAGTTTTTACACAAATTCCTATCTGCAAAGAATTGTAAGCAGAGGTTGGCGCAAAACTCCTGTGCCTCCTTGAGGCTGGTGTGGTGTAAAAGGAGAAAGGTTTTAATTTCTCCCCATTTGTCCTTCTTTGCATGTGTGCTGCATTCTACATGTGTGCTCCTGTTACCTCTGTTATGCCCTCCCTCTCCTGTGCTCTGCTCCTGTTACCTCTGTTCTGCCCTCCCTCTCCCGTGCTCTGCTCCTGTTACCTTGTGTTCTGCCCTTCCTGCCCTGTGCTCTGCTCCTTTTACCTTGTGTTCTTCCTTTCCTGCTCTGTGCTCTGCTCCTGTCACCTTGTGTTCTGCCCTTCCTGCCCTCTGCTCTGCTCCTGTTACCTTGTGTTCTGCCCTTCCTGCCCTCTGCTCTGCTCCTGTCACCTTGTGTTCTGCCCTTCCTGCCCTCTGCTCTGCTCCTGTCACCTTGTGTTCTGCCCTTCCTGCCCTGTGCTCTGCTCCTGTTACCTTGTGCCCTGCCCTTCCTGCCCTGTGCTCTGCTCCTGTTACCTTGTGTTCTGCCCTCCCTGCTCTGTGCTCTGCTCCTGTTACCTTGTGTTCTGCCCTTCCTGCTCTGTGCTCTGCTCCTGTCACCTTGTGTTCTGCCCTCCCTGCTCTGTGCTCTGCTCCTGTTACCTTGTGTTCTGACCTTCCTGCTCTGTGCTCTGCTCCTGTCACCTTGTGTTCTGCCCTTCCTGCCCTGTGCTCTGCTCCTGTCACCTTGTGTTCTGCCCTTCCTGCCCTCTGCTCTGCTCCTGTCACCTTGTGTTCTGCCCTTCCTGCCCTCTGCTCTGCTCCTGTTACCTTGTGTTCTGCCCTTCCTGCCCTCTGCTCTGCTCCTGTCACCTTGTGTTCTGCCCTTCCTGCCCTCTGCTCTGCTCCTGTCACCTTGTGTTCTGCCCTCCCTGCCCTGTGCTCTGCTCCTGTTACCTTGTGTTCTGCCCTCCCTGCTCTGTGCTCTGCTCCTGTCACCTTGTGTTCTGCCCTCCCTGCTCTGTGCTCTGCTCCTGTCACCTTGTGTTCTGCCCTTCCTGCCCTCTGCTCTGCTCCTGTCACCTTGTGTTCTGCCCTCCCTGCCCTGTGCTCTGCTCCTGTCACCTTGTGTTCTGCCCTCCCTGCCCTGTGCTCTGCTCCTGTTACCTTGTGTTATGCCCTCCCTGCCCTGTGCTCTGCTCCTGTTACCTTGTGTTCTGCCCTCCCTCTCCTGTGCTCTGCTCCTGTTACCTTGTGTTCTGCCCTCCCTCTCCTCTGCTCTGCTCCTGTTACCTTGTGTTCTGCCCTCCCTGCCCTGTGCTCTGCTCCTGTTACCTTGTGTTCTGCCCTCCCTGCCCTGTGCTCTGCTCCTGTTACCTTGTGTTCTGCCCTCCCTGCCCTCTGCTCTGCTCCTGTCACCTTGTGTTCTGCCCTCCCTGCTCTGTGCTCTGCTCCTGTCACCTTGTGTTCTGCCCTTCCTGCCCTCTGCTCTGCTCCTGTCACCTTGTGTTCTGCCCTCCCTGCCCTGTGCTCTGCTCCTGTTACCTTGTGTTCTGCCCTCCCTGCTCTGTGCTCTGCTCCTTTTACCTTGTGTTCTTCCTTTCCTGCCCTCTGCTCTGCTCCTGTCACCTTGTGTTATGCCCTCCCTCTCCTGTGCTCTGCTCCTGTCACCTTGTATTCTGCCCTCCCTCTCCTGTGCTCTGCTCCTGTCACCTTGTATTCTGCCCTTCCTGCCCTCTGCTCTGCTCCTGTCACCTTGTGTTATGCCCTCCCTCTCCTGTGCTCTGCTCCTGTCACCTTGTATTCTGCCCTTCCTGCCCTGTGCTCTGCTCCTGTCACCTTGTGTTCTGCCCTTCCTGCCCTCTGCTCTGCTCCTGTTACCTTGTGCTCTGCCCTTCCTGCCCTCTGCTCTGCTCCTGTCACCTTGTGTTCTGCCCTTCCTGCCCTCTGCTCTGCTCCTGTCACCTTGTGTTCTGCCCTCCCTGCTCTGTGCTCTGCTCCTGTTACCTTGTGCTCTGCCCTTCCTGCCCTCTGCTCTGCTCCTGTCACCTTGTGTTCTGCCCTTCCTGCCCTCTGCTCTGCTCCTGTCACCTTGTGTTCTGCCCTCCCTGCTCTGTGCTCTGCTCCTGTCACCTTGTATTCTGCCCTTCCTGCCCTGTGCTCTGCTCCTGTTACCTTGTGTTCTGCCCTTCCTGCCCTGTGCTCTGCTCCTGTTACCTTGTGTTCTGCCCTTCCTGCCCTGTGCTCTGCTCCTGTTACCTTGTGCTCTGCCCTTCCTGCCCTCTGCTCTGCTCCTGTCACCTTGTGTTCTGCCCTTCCTGCCCTCTGCTCTGCTCCTGTCACCTTGTGTTCTGCCCTTCCTGCCCTCTGCTCTGCTCCTGTCACCTTGTGTTCTGCCCTCCCTGCCCTGTGCTCTGCTCCTGTTACCTTGTGCTCTGCCCTTCCTGCCCTCTGCTCTGCTCCTGTCACCTTGTGTTCTGCCCTCCCTGCTCTGTGCTCTGCTCCTGTTACCTTGTGTTTTGCCCTTCCTGCCCTGCACACTGCCCCTCCTGCACTGTGCTGTGCCCCATTGCCCTGCACACTGCCCCTCCTGCAATGTGGTCTGCCCCCTTGTCCTGCACACAGAACCTCCCGCTCACGGTGTTCTGCCCTTCCTGCCCCGTGCTCTGCTCCTGTTACCTTGTGTTCTGCCCTCCCTGCCCTGTGCTCTACTCCTGTTACCATGTGTTCTGCCCTTCTTCTCTGTGCTCAGTTCCTGTTACCTTGTGTTCTGCCGCATTTTCCTGCACACTGCCCCTCTTGCACTGTGTTCTGCTCCCTTGTCCTGCACACTGCCCCTCCTGCACTGCGTTCTGCCCCTCCTGTCCTGTGTTCTGCCTCTCTTGCCCTGTGTTCTGCCCCTCCTGCCCTGTGTTCAACCTCTCTTGCCCTGTGTTCTTCCTCTCTTGCCCTCTGTTCTGCCCTTCTTGCCCTGTGTTCTGCCTCTCTTGTCCTGTGTTCTGCCCCTCCTTCACTGTTCTGCCCCCTTGTCCTGCACACAGACCCTCCTGCACTGTGTTCTGCCCCCTTGCCCTGCACACTGCCCCTCCTGCACGGTGTTCTGCCCCTCCTGTCCGGTGTTCTGCCTATCCTCGCCTATGTTTCACCCCTCCTACCCTGTGTTCAACCTCTCTTGCCCTGTGTTCTGCCCCACCTGCACTGTGTTTGCCTCTCTTGCCCTGTGTTCTGCCTCTCTTGCCCTGTGTTCTGCCCCTCCTGCACTGTGTTCTGCCCCTCCTGCCCTGTGTTCTGCCTCTCTTGCCCTGTGTTCTGCCCCTCCTGCACTGTGTTCTGCCCCTCTTGCCCTGTGTTCTGCCTCTCTCGCCCTGTGTTCTGCCTCTCTTGCCCTGTGTTCTGCCCCACCTGCACTGTGTTTTGCCTCTCTTGCCCTGTGTTCTGGCTCTCTTGCCCTGGGTTCTGCCCCTCCTGCACTGTGTTCTGCCCCTCCTGCCCTGTGTTTTGCCTCTCTTGCCCTGTGTTCTGGCTCTCTTGCCCTGTGTTCTGCCCTTCCTGCCCTCTGCTCTGCTCCTGTCACCTTGTGTTCTGCCCTCCCTGCTCTGTGCTCTGCTCCTGTTACCTTGTGTTTTGCCCTTCATGCCCTGCACACTGCCCCTCCTGCACTGTGCTGTGCCCCATTGCCCTGCACACTGCCCCTCCTGCAATGTGTCTGCCCCCTTGTCCTGCACACAGACCCTCCCGCACACGGTGTTCTGCCCTTCCTGCCCCGTGCTCTGCTCCTGTTACCTTGTGTTCTGCCCTCCCTGCCCTGTGCTCTACTCCTGTTACCATGTGTTCTGCCCTTCTTCCCTGTGCTCAGTTCCTGTTACCTTGTGTTCTGCCGCATTTTCCTGCACACTGCCCCTCTTGCACTGTGTTCTGCTCCCTTGTCCTGCACACTGCCCCTCCTGCACTGCGTTCTGCCCCTCCTGTCCTGTGTTCTGCCTCTCTTGCCCTGTGTTCTGCCCCTCCTGCCCTGTGTTCAACCTCTCTTGCCCTGTGCTCTTCCTCTCTTGCCCTCTGTTCTGCCCTTCTTGCCCTGTGTTCTGCCCCTCTTGTCCTGTGTTCTGTCCCTCCTGCACTGTTCTGCCCCCTTGTCCTGCACACAGACCCTCCTGCACTGTGTTCTGCCCCCTTGCCCTGCACACTGCCCCTCCTGCACGGTGTTCTGCCTATCCTCGCCTATGTTTCACCCCTCCTGCCCTGTGTTCAACCTCTCTTGCCCTGTGTTCTGCCACACCTGCACTGTGTTTTGCCTCTCTTGCCCTGTGTTCTGCCTCTCTTGCCCTGTGTTCTGCCCCTCCTGCACTGTGTTCTGCCCCTCCTGCCCTGTGTTCTGCCTCTCTTGCCCTGTGTTCTGCCCCTCCTGCACTGTGTTCTGCCCCTCTTGTCCTGTGTTCTGCCTCTCTTGCCCTGTGTTCTGCCTCTCTTGCCCTGTGTTCTGCCCCACCTGCACTGTGTTTTGCCTCTCTTGCCCTGTGTTCTGCCTCTCTTGCCCTGTGTTCTGCCCCTCCTGCACTGTGTTCTGCCCCTCCTGCCCTGTGTTTTGCCTCTCTTGCCCTGTGTTCTGGCTCTCTTGCCCTGTGTTCTGCCCCTCCTGCACTGTGTTCTGCCTCTCTTGCCCTGTGTTCTGCCTCTCTTGCCCTGTGTTCTGCCCCTCCTGCACTGTGTTCTGCCTCTCTTGCCCTGTGTTCTGCCTCTCTTGCCCTGTGTTCTGCCCCTCTTGCCCTGTGTTCTACCTCACT
Organism: Triturus cristatus; assembly: GCF_964204655.1. NCBI lineage: Eukaryota > Metazoa > Chordata > Amphibia > Caudata > Salamandridae > Triturus > Triturus cristatus. The sequence goes on along the minus strand of NC_140592.1, from coordinate 1,285,733,501 downwards.
TGTCCTGTGTTCTGCCCCTCCTGCACTGTGTTCTGCTCCCTTGTCCTGTACAAAGACCCCCCTGCACTGTGTTCTGCCCTTCCTGCCCTATGCTCTACTCCTGTTACCTTGTGTTCTGCCCTCCCTGCCCTGTGCTCTGCTCCTGTTACCTTGTGTTCGGCCCCATTGTCCTGCACACTGCCCCTCTTGCACTGTGTTCTGCCCCCTTACCCTGCACACAGACCCTTCTGCCCTGTGTTCTGCCCCTGCTGCCCTGTGTTCTGCCCCTCCTGCCCTGCACACTGCTCTTCCTGCATGTTTTCTGACCCTCCTGCCCTGTGTTCTGCCCCTCCTGCCCTGTGTTCTGCCCCGCCGGATTCACTCACCGTTCTCCTCCGGGTGGTCCACAGAGGGCATGGGTTGCCCCTCCGGGTCGTTGCCCTCTGCGGTTGGCACTTTCTCCCTTGTCTTGCCTACTTTTCTTCTTCTGCAGCACATTTTGTAGATGGCGACGAAGAAGAGCGCGAGGATGCCCAGGGTGACGGCGGCAAGGATAGCTGGCACCAGCACATGGGCGAAGGAGCTGGCATCAGAGGCGGCCCCGGTGGGCTCAGGGCCCCCCTCTGCTGAGAGCCCGGGACCTTGGGTCAGGGGGTGGCCCGGGGATGTTGGTCCTGGCTCTGCGTGGGGCCTGGGAGTGGCTCTCTCGTCGCGCCCTGGCACCATCGCCTCATGCGTGCCTCCGGGTGCCAGTGTGCTGCCAGGCACTGACGTAGTTCCATCAAGGGATGAGAGGCCCCCTGTGCTCACCTCGGGGCAGGTGAACCCCCCCTGGGTGTTGTGACAAGCGCGGCCTCCACAAGGTGCCCCTTGGCATTCATTGGTGTCGGCGCAGTGCCCATTCCCAGTGGGCTCGTAGCCAGCAGGGCAGGAGCAGATGGGGTGCAGCCCCTCGGTGGACACCCACTGGAAGCCCCCCGCGTGCCACTGACAGGCCACAGTCACATTCCGGTCGCCGCTGTGGCACATGGCCGTGGCCTCGGTGCCAGCAGGGCTGAACACTGGTGGCCGGGTCGCCAGGAAGGGCTGCTGGTAGACCAGTTCACCATGGTACAGGTCCTGCGAGGAGCAGACCCCCTGGTGGTCGTGTCTACAGATATAGGAGTACCGCTTACTGCAGGAGTACTCCTTCCAGTGCCAGTCTGTGCCCCCCTCGGTCCTCTGCAGGGCCACACACCTGGCGCTGGTGCACGTGGACTGAGGGCTGGTAGCCCAGAGGGCCACCTCCGATGCCTCATCTCCAGGGGCCCACTGGAAGCCCCTGAGCGGCCTGTCCTCCACCACGCACTGCGCAGGGGGCTTGGACAGCCCTATCCAGGCCTTGTCCAGGCCCGCGCCCCCCTCCTCCATCAGTCCCAGGATGTGGCGCTTCTCCCGCTCGTCCTTCATGGGGGTCAGGCGGCCCTGGCGGGCACAGGCGGCCTCGGCCTCCGTGTAGCCACGAGCCTCGGAGTGCAGGCTGTAGCAGAGGCCTTGAGGCGAGCACAGGGTGACCGCCGGGGCCCCCGGGTCCTGTCCGGCGACCCCCAGAGAGGCCACCTGCAGAAGCAGGCAGGAGAGCCCAAGAGTCCTCATGGTGCAGGCGCTACACTGCCCCTCTACTGCCCTCTGCCAGAGACCCAGAGACCGCCGACTCCCGGGGCCACGCCCTGCCCCTTCCTTAGGACTTCCTGCCCAGAAGATGCCGTCATCCTGGGCAGGAAGTGATCGGTGATTGTGTGCGGGGCTCTGACTGTACGCAGCAGGCATCCTGCCTTTGTGAGTGAGGGCCGTGGGGGGTGGGGGGGGGGGTCTGGAGCCAAGACTGCTGAAGGAATGCCCCTCTGCCCCCTGGAGAACGAACTGACCAGCTACTCACCTGCAAATCGGTGCCCCCTACTCACCTGCCCAGCAGAGCCCGCTACTCTCCTGCCCACCAGTGCCCGCTACTCACCAGCCCACCAGTGCCAGCTCCCCACCTGCCTACCAGTGCCAGCTCCCCACCCGCCTACCAGTGCCAGCCACTCACCACCGCACCAGGGAAACCTTCCCCCAACCCATCAGGGACAGCACCAGCTACTCACAGCCACTGATTCCTGGTGCTCACTCAGTGCACCAATAACAGCTACTCACAGCCACTGATTCCTGGTACTCAACCTGGCCACCAGCTACTCACAGCCACTGATTCCTGGTGCTCACTCAGGGCATCAATAACAGCTACTCACAGCCACTGATTCCTGGTGCTCACTCAGTGCACCAATAACAGCTACTCACAGCCACTGATTCCTGGTACTCACTCAGTGCACCAATAACAGCTACTCACAGCCACTGATTCCTGGTGTTCACTCAGTGCATCAATAACAGCTACTCACAGCCTCTGATTCCTGGTGCTCACTCAGTGCATCAATAACAGCTACTCACAGCCACTGATTCCTGGTGCTCACTCAGTGCATCAATAACAGCTACTCACAGTCTCTGATTCCTGGTGCTCGCTCAGTGCATCAATAACAGCTACTCACAGCCCCTGATTCCTGGTGCTCACTCAGTGCATCAATAACAGCTACTCACAGCCACTGATTCCTGGTGCTCACTCAGTGCATCAATAGCAGCTACTCACAGCCACTGATTCCTGGTGCTCGCTCAGTGCATCAATAAAGGCTACTCACAGCCACTGATTCCTGGTGCTCGCTCAGTGCATCAATAACAGCTACTCAGCCACTGATTCCTGGTGCTCGCTCAGTGCATCAATAACAGCTACTCACAGCCACTGATTCCTGGTACTCAACCTGTCCACCAGCTACTCACAGCCTCTGATTCCTGGTGCTCACTCAGTGCATCAATAACAGCTACTCACAGCCACTGATTCCTGGTACTCGCTCAGTGCATCAATAACAGCTACTCACAGCCACTGATTCCTGGTACTCAACCTGTCCACCAGCTACTCACAGCCTCTGATTCCTGGTGCTCACTCAGTGCATCAATAACAGCTACTCACAGCCACTGATTCCTGGTACTCGCTCAGTGCATCAATAACAGCTACTCACAGCCACTGATTCCTGGTACTCAACCTGTCCACCAGCTACTCACAGCCTCTGATTCCTGGTGCTCACTCAGTGCATCAATAACAGCTACTCACAGCCACTGATTCCTGGTACTCGCTCAGTGCATCAATAACAGCTACTCACAGCCACTGATTCCTGGTACTCAACCTGTCCACCAGCTACTCACAGCCTCTGATTCCTGGCGCTCACTCAGTGCATCAATAACAGCTACTCACAGCCACTGATTCCTGGTACTCGCTCAGTGCATCAATAACAGCTACTCACAGCCACTGATTCCTGGTACTCAACCTGTCCACCAGCTACTCACAGCCTCTGATTCCTGGTGCTCACTCAGTGCATCAATAACAGCTACTCACAGCCACTGATTCCTGGTACTCGCTCAGTGCATCAATAACAGCTACTCACAGCCTCTGATTCCTGGTGCTCACTCAGTGCATCAATAACAGCTACTCACAGCCACTGATTCCTGGTACTCGCTCAGTGCATCAATAACAGCTACTCACAGCATCTGATTCCTGGTACTCAACCTGGCCACCAGCTACTCACAGCCACTGATTCCTGGTGCTCACTCAGGGCATCAATAACAGCTACTCACAGCCCCTGATTCCTGGTGTTAAAGTATCCCCATGTTGGCCAATGGAGCCAATGTGCTATAATGGGCAAAAGTGAAATTGGCATTTTTTCCCTCACCAGGGCATGTAAAACATATATTTTTTTTTGTCAAAATTGTTTTTATTAGCCACAAAAAGAGAGCATAACATACAGAACAGACCATGACATGTGCCTCATAGCTGAATGGACCAGCAAGCGATAGTGGATACAACAACGTACCAACCCTTAGCCGAACCCAAAACAGGCGAGCCTCCCCAATCGTAACATTCGCTATAGGAGGGGTACAGAAAAGCTAACATAAGGGGGGGAAGCAGGCCCGGGAGTGATACCCCGGAAACCTCCAGTGGGCGCCCATCGGGTACTAACAGTCCCATGCCGGTCCGGCACTCAAAAAGCTTGGCCTAAACACCCCGCTGGCACTATGTCATGATGCCGCAACTTCAATTTACGATCATCCCCAACTCCCCACATTCCCTCCCTACCCCCCCACCCCACCCCCAAATCATAAGAGAAAAAAGAGAGAAAGAGAAGGAAAAGTAGGAAAGAGAGAGACAGGGGAGGGACTCCGGTAGCGGGGCCCGAAGGCCCGGCGCTGTGAAAAGGGAAGGGAGATGTCCGTCCCAAGCGGAGGCCGGTCAAGGGTTCACCCAAGAACCCCGGAGCCGCAATCAGTACAAGCAGGGGATGTCACCCAAAGCCGCAGCGGCCGACTACAATTGAAACAGCCGTAGGCCCCTAAGCTGAGGCGGGCAAACCGCCGCCAGCAGACCTCGAGAAAGGAAAGTCACCAACGGGCCCCACTTGAGCTCAAACGCGGCATAGTCATCCCTGAAGATATCCGTCATTCTCTCTAGGCTCAGGAGTCTCCAGAGGCGGGCATGCCACATCGAGGCCGTGGGCGCTGTCCGCTTCTTCCAGTTGGCCGCAATGGCCACCTTCGCCGCCCCCAAGCACAGCCACATCACTGCCTTATCCGCTCTGGTTTGGTAGCGCAGGGAGGGGTCTCGCAGGCCCAACAATGCTGTCGCCATTGAGGTGGGGATCGGGTAGCCCAACATAGATTTAATGTGTGCCAAGATCTCTTCCCAGAAGGGGCGGATCGTAGGACAGGTCCACCAAATGTGCTCAAAGTCCCCCAGTAACCCGCATCCCCTCCAACAGCGATCAGAGGTGCCTGGAAAGATACGCCGCAATTTGTCTGGATATAAATACCAATCCACCATTACCTTCATGTGCGCCTCCCGCAATTCTATCGAGTGGTTGTGCTTAGAGATGTCCGACCACAACGCCTCCCACTCCCGTTCCTCAATTGGTCGCAGCAGCACCTCCTCCCATTTAGCCTTAAATCGTGGGGACGGGGAGACTACAGTGGCCAAAAGGTGACCATAAAGAAAGGAGATTGCCCCCCTCATAGATGTGGTAGTGCGCGCAAATTTTTCAAAGGGTGTCTGGGGCCTGCGGACCGCTGCCTGGAGCTCCTGTGTTTGAAGCCAGTGCTTGAGCTGGAGGTATCTATAGTGTTCAGTGTGCGGAAGGCTAAAGTCAGTCCTACATTCGGAAAAGGTCATCAACCGTGTCCCCCTAAAAAGATGTCCGACCATTAAACAACCCCCCTCCTCCCACGCAGCGAATGGCCCTCTAGTAAGCGCCGGTGGAAAGGCCGCCAACCCATGAATAGGTGTGTGGGGGGAAGGGAAAGTGGTCCACCGTTCGTCCGAAGCCAGTGTCCCAAACCCGCAAAGTTGTTCTAGTGGGCGTGCTGATGTAAGCGTTTTCGGGTCTATCTTGTTTCAGGCGCCACGCCAAATCCCAAATTGTCCGACCTGCCACCGACCTGTCCATATGTAGCCAATGTTTATCCGATTCTCTCTTCGACCATTCTATCAAAACCCGCAGTTGAGCCGCCTTGTAGTAAAGGTGGAAGTCGGGGAGGCCTGCCCCACCCGCAGAACGCGGCCTCCGCAACAAGGAAAATGACAGCCGGGCTCTGCCCCCCTGCCAGATGTAGCGAGAGCATAGGGAGCGTAGAGTCGAGAAAAAGGAGAGAGGGACATCAATGGGGAGGGCTTGGAACAAGTGGAGCAACTTCGGCAATATCGTCATTTTGAGCGAGTGAATACGCCCCAGCCAGGAGATAAACAAAGGCTTCCAGCGCGCTAAGTCAGCCTTAATATGCGCAAGAAGGGGGGGGAAGTTGGCCTTATATAGATCATCTACGGAGGGGGTGAGCTGAACTCCCAAGTATTGGAGCGATGTAGTCGCCCAACGGAAGGGTGTGCTCCTCCGGAGGTGTGCTAGCTCATCATCCTGAAGCGTAAGATTAAGGATATACGACTTGTCCTGATTAATCTTGAACCCCGCCACTCGTTCATAGCGCCGCAGCTCTGCGTGGAGAGTCGGAAGCGACGCGGAGGGGTGAGTAAGGAATAGAAGCACATCATCAGCGAACAGGGAGATCTTATGGTCCTCCCCTGCGAACAGGATACCCGTAATCTGCGGGTTGCGTCGAATGGCCATCGCCAGCGGCTCAATGCTCAGGGCAAACAGGAGGGGGGACAGCGGGCACCCCTGCCTGGTGCCCCTAGAGAGGGCGAACGGAGCCGAACAGGTCCCATTGACCTGAACCCGCGACATAGGAATTCGATAGTTGGCCCGTATCATCGCTATAAAGGCGTCTGCAAAGCCCATCCGACGCATGGTGGAGAAGGGAAAGCCCCAGTCCACCCGGTCGAACGCCTTCTCGGCATCCAGACCAACCAGGACGGCCGGCAAGCGTCGCCTAGAAGCCTTTTCTATGAGATGCACTATGCGTCGTGTGTTATCGTGCATTTGCCTCCCTGGAATGAAACCCGATTGGTCGGGATGGATCAGCGCTGCCATTAGAGGGCTGAGCCTAGCTGCCAGAATAGAGGAATACAATTTAGCGTCTAGGTTGGGCGGTAAGAGGAACAGTGATCCTTGGGTTTCCCCAGCTTGGGGATGACCGTAATAACCGCCTCCGCCATGGATGGGGAGACCACCCCCTGAGTGACGACGGCGTTAAACAGAGATTGCAGGCGTGGGGCCAGGTCCGGCGCGGAGGTACGATAGAATAGGGCTGTGAGGCCATCGGGCCCCGGAGCTTTATTCAATTTAAGCGCCATTATGGCCCTGGTGACCTCCTCCAACGAGATGGGGGCGCAGAGGTCCGCGTTGGCCGCAGTGGCAACTTGAGGGAGTTGTAACTCCTGCAGGTAATCTTCCTGCGCTGGGCCTTCCAAAGGATCCGACGAGTAGAGCTTGCTATAAAAGGAGCGGAAGCAGTCCGCCTTGCCCGCATCAGAGTGAGTAACCACGTCTGCGGCATCCCTCACCCCCTCGATATATTCCTTATCCCGTTTAACTCGGAGCTGTCTGGCCAGGTGCCTCCCCACCTTGTTCCCCTGGATATACGAGGTGTGACATAGCCGCAAGAGGGTAAGTTCAGCCCTGTTGGCATAGATAGACTTGACTTTGCCCGGTAGCGCCGTAAGGGGCCGCAAGGTGAGGCGAGAAGGCTTGGCCTTATGGGCCTGTTCCGCCGCCACTAACTCCTCCTCCAGGCGTGCCCGTTCAGCTGCTCTCTGCCGGTTAAGCGCGGAGTTGAGTGCGATGCACTTACCCTTGAGCACCGCTTTAAAGGCGTCCCATCGCGTCTGCTCTGAGGTCTCCTCTGCGCCGTTGAGGGCAAAGTAGTCATCTATAGCCTCCGGTAGCGATGCGCGCAGCACTATATCCCTGGTGAGGGAAGCGGGGAAATACCATTTCCGCTGGCGATCCCGGGGGCCCGGCCAGTGAAGTGCGATCGTGACCATACTATGGTCAGAAACAGAGAGCGGAAGGATCTGCGCATCTCGCAATGACCCCGAAAGAAAGCGATTAATGAAAATATAGTCCAACCAGGAATACGACCGGTGGACATGTGAAAAATGGGTATAGTCCTTCGTGGAAGGATGAAGGGTGCGCCAGGTGTCGCAAAGGCCCAAATCAGAACAGCGTTGTTTAGAAGCCGCCGAAAAGGCACCCGACTCAGCCCTCTGTGAGTGCGAACTATCCAACTCCGCCCGCCACACCAGATAAAGTCCCCCATCAGAACCACCGAGCCCTCCGCGAACTGCTCCAATTGCGAGCAAAAAGTGGACAGAAAGCCCGCTTGACCAGTGTTGGGTGCGTAGAGGGAAATGAAGGTGCAGGTCTGCCCCCGTAAGACCCCTTTTACCATCACCCACCTCCCTGCCTTGTCCGAGCAGACCTCCAGCGGCTGGAACCTTACTCCGCTATGAAACAGCAACATCACCCCCTGTGCTTGATGGTGGCTGACGAACTGTACATGAGTGGGTATGACCTATGTCGCAGCCTATGGTCTTCCCCCCTACGCAGGTGCGTTTCTTGCAGCGCAACTATGTCTAAGTGACGATCTGATATGTACTTCAGCACCCTCTGACGCTTCTGGGGGGAATTGAGCCCTTGTACATTCCAGGAGCCTAGGGATACAGCCATCGTGAATTGGAATGTATGCAACTCTCAGCGGCCAAGCCCATCGCCCGTCCCCCCCTCCCCGGTGTCAAGGAAAGAAAGGGAGAAAAAGAAGGAAGGGAGAGAAGAAAAAGGAAGAAAAATAACCCAAACACCCCATTGCTACACAGCATTCAAGTGGTAAGTACTCGGAGGGTATGGCAACCCGCCCCCCCACACCCCGGCAGCAAATATAACTCTTATGCATAGAGAAGAAATGAGGAAAACATCCTCAACGGTAGTCCCCGGGCCCCCTGACAGGCCCATTCCCGTAGTCCCGCACCCAGCGAAACTCCTTCTTCTGTATCGGCCATCCGCCCCGATGGGGCAGCCAGCGAGCGTGGCCTCAGGAGCTCATAACCAGTGCACAGGATCTCTCTCCGCTGGATAAAGCAATCCTCCAAATGGCGTCGCCCGTGGAATCATCTGGGAGGGGCACGACCCACCGTGGCCCAGTCTCCGGCCTGCGCCCCGGTGCCTCCAGCTGCTGTAGCCCCCCCTTCGACCTGCTCATCTTCTGGTGTGGAAAGACCCAGAATGGCCCTGCCGGCCGCCAAGTCTGTCACAGTTTGTTGCTTATTCTGGTATTCAAACGATAGGCCAAAGGGGAAAGTCCAACGGTACCTGATGTGCTCCGCTCTTAATTTAGTAGTCAGTGGCCGAAAGGACTGGCGCCTCGCCAACGTCGCCGGGGATAGATCCTGGTACAGCGCACATGTAAACCCCTGGAACGACACCTCCGAGGTCCTCCGGGCCGCCGCTAGGACAGCCTCCTGGATTTTGTAGGAGTGAAATTTAGCCAGTATGTCTCTCGGCCTCCGTTTGTCTCCAGGCGCCAGAAAGCCCACCCTGTGTGCCCGGTCTAGCTTGATCTTGAGGGTCTGCGGCTTCACCACCTCAGCGAAGAGGCCCTCCAGGAAGGCCTCTAGGTCCGGGCCTTCCGCTCATTCCTCCAAGTGGCGCACGCGTATTTTATCGCGGCGAACGCGGTTCTCCAGATCCTCCGCCTTGAGCTGCGTTTGCGCCAGTTGATCCCGAAGAGCCTGAATCTGTCGCGAGTGATCCGTGGACCTGCCGTCCAGGCTCTCATGGCGTGCCTCCAACTCCACCACTCGCGTGCCCACTGCGTCGACGTCGTGCCGGAGGCCGGACAGCAGGTCGCGCAAGTCCGCCCGCAACTGGTCCACCGAGCGTTGGGTATCCCGGCCAATCTCCTCCCGCAGCTCCGCCTTGAAATCTCGCAGTGAGGCCAGGAGATCCTCCTTAGTTAGCGCCATCGCTCCCGGCGATGCCGCCGGGGCCCCAGACAGCCCCCTGTCCGCTGGACCGAAGAAGGCGGTCACGGAGGTGTTGCGTTTTGCCTGGCCCTTCTTAGCCAGCATATGGCCTCCCCCACCGGCTCAACCAGCGCCTCGCTCGAGTAAGGGCCCCCCGAACAGTCCCTGGGGCCTCAGCCTGCTCCGACTGCTCCCTTCAGCCGCTCTGGGCCCCTCACACCAAGGCCTCCGCCGGGACCCCCGGGGCCCGCTAGTCGCTGCGAACGAGGAGGCGGACCTCCTCCGGCACCTCCGTCCGGCGCTCTTATGCCCCCTCCACAGTCTCTTTCTTCTGCCCCCCAAGGGGAAGGCACGCCACAAACAGGCCGCCGCCGAGGGCCCCCGGGGCGCCCACGCAGTCAAGGCCTCTCACCAGCGTCGCAGGGTTGAGGAGACCTCCACAGCGACCCAACAGCAGGCTCTCCACCCCCTCAGTCCAGGCTCATGAACTCTCTCACACGGGGCCCCCCGCATCGTCCGCCGCCTCGGGAGGATTCCCCTCCGGACCGTGCCTGGCCTTCCTCACGGCCCCTCCGGGCCCGAACCTCCACGAGGGCCCCCAGGAAGCCGACACATTCGCCTCCAGGCCAGGCGCGCCGGTCCCTCAGCCGCGGCCGATGCGCAGCGCCGATCCATCGGCGAGAGCCGCCACCTTGGCCGCCGCGGCGCATTCGCGGGTCTCGGGAGCCTCAGCCAGCCGCCGCTCGGGAATCGCCCAGGTCTACCGGTGCCCAGCAGCTCGCCAGCGCATTCGGTGAGCGTTCGTCCCGCCCAGGGACCCAGGAACCGCTCTGAAGCCGGGGTAAGCCCGGGGTGGTGCGGGAGCCGACTCGGATCACGTCCGATCGGCCATCTTGCCCAAGCCACGCCCCCTAAAACATATTTTTTAATGACCCTGTTTATAACTATTTCTTGGTCAGGGAAAAAATGCCAATTTCGTTTTTTTCCTCATTGTAGCACATGGGCTCCACAGACTAACATGGGAATACTTTAATCAAGTATAAATATTGACAGGAGCGAGATGAAAATATGTGTCAAAGTATTAAAATGATAGAATAAATCCAACAACTTGTCAAGGTTGGATTTACTGTCACTATTACGGAAAATAGATGTGCTAAAATCCAGCCTTCCAGCAGCCTCTCTTGACTGGCCAGCCATTGGCAGGCGGAGCCACAGTGCTCCAATGAGGTGTGAGGCGGCCTCCACAGAGACAAAGGAAGTCTGGCGGGAGGACGGGGTGGAGGAGCCACAGTGCTCCGATGATGAGGTGTGAGGCGGCCTCCACAGAGACAAAGGACGTCTGGTGGGAGGACGAGGTGGAGGAGCCACAGTGCTCCGATGAGGTGTGAGGCGGCCTCCACAGAGACAAAATACGTCTGGTGGGAGGACGAGGTGGAGGAGCCACAGTGCTCCGATGAGGTGTGAGGCGGCCTCCACAGAGACAAAGGACGTCTGGTGGGAGGATGGGGTGGAGGAGCCACAGTGCTCCGATAAGGTGTGAGGCGGCCTGCACAGAGACAAAAGACGTCTGGTGGGAGGACGAGGTGGAGGAGCCACAGTGCTCCGATGAGGTGTGAGGCGGCCTCCACAGAGACAAAGGACGTCTGGTGGGAGGACGGGGTGGAGGAGCCACAGTGCTCCGATAAGGTGTGAGGCGGCCTCCACAGAGACAAAGGACATCTGGTGGGAGGACGAGGTGGAGGAGCCACAGTGCTCTGATGAGGTGTGAGGCAGTGTTAGAAGGCGACCTCAGAGGAGACAGGGAGGGTACCTGAGCACCCTGAGACCTACCCTTGGGGTATCGTAGCCGGGCACTGGCGGGAGACTCCTCAGGGGAAGAGTCTCGTGTCTAGGATCGTACACACTGCACCACACGACAAAGAGACACCACACGGTATGTTCTTGGGAACAGATCTTTATCTAATCAGCTTCGTAGGATCTTTATGATCAACAAGGTAGATATTTACAAATAGAGCACGGGCTCAAAGAGTCTCTGTAGGGATAGGGGGTAGCGGGACAGTCTTTGGGGATCCGGATCAATGCAGGGACGTACGCGGTGCACAGCTCACAATCCTCGAGCTGGGGGATACGCTGTGGTCACTGGGGTCCAGCCGGACCGAGGGAGTCTTTAGGAGCCGCGAGTCACTCAGCAGGGCTCAAGCACAAGGTCGGAGGTCTTACGATCTGCAGGGGAGCCGCGAGTCACTCAGCAGGGCTCAAGCACAAGGTCGGAGCTCTTACGATCTTCAGGGGAGCCGCGAGTCACTCAGCAGGACTCAAGCACAAGGTCGGAGGTCTTACGATCTTCAGGGGAGCCGCGAATCACTCAGCAGGGCTCAAGCACAAGGTCGGAGCTCTTACAATCTTCAGGGGAGCCGCGAGTCACTCAGCAGGGCTCAGGTGTTCCAAGGTTGCAAGGGAGCCGCGACCACGTCAGCAGGGCTCTCGTCATTCCAGAGTCGAATCTGGCAGGGGTCTTAGCACCTGGGGGTCGCTTGTTGGAGTTTCCTGCCATGTCGTCCTTTGATCCTTTCAGGGCCGTGTCGGGAGGAGTCCCAGACACACAGCAGGCGTGGAGCCAGCCCTCAGGGAGGCCGGAGGGCCGATCGAAACCCATCTCCCAAGGGGAGGTCAGAGGTGCGATGGAAACTGCTCCTCCCTCTCTCACTCTGCGGGAGCACGATGTCCTCCAGCCGGGGCGGCGCCTCTAGGCCTGGGTTGCGCTGGAGCCGGGCAGCCATCGTAGGTGCATGAAGTGGGCACGCGGGCCCTGTGGTGCTGGGAAGATGTAGGGCACAGACGGGGAAGTCCGGGTCGGGTGTGTGTGGGTTCTGGCGGGAAGGACCGGCTAGGCCGTGTACTCGGGGGCTGAATGAGGTGCACGGGTCAGGGTGTGTGGCTAGGGGTCAGGGATGGCCATGCCACAAGGCCGGGTCTAACACGCGTCCCCCCCCAGCTGAAAGCCGGAGAGAACTACCCATCCTCTTGGGGGTTCTCTTCGCTGAGGCGGAAGAAATGGGAGAGGCCGTCAGCGTTGGCGTGGTCCGTACCAGGGCGATGCTCTACGGTGAAATCCATCCCCTGGAGGGAGATTGACCACCGCAGTAGTTTGGGGTTTTCTCCTCGCATCTGCATGAGCCATCGCAAGGGGCGATGGTCGGTGTGGACTTTGAAATGGGTGCCGAACACATAGGGTCATAATTTCTTGAGGGCCCAGACTACGGCGAACGCCTCACGCTCAATGGTGCTCCACTTCTGTTCTCTGGGTAACAGCCTTCGGCTGAGGAAGGCTACGGGCTGGTCTAGGCCTTTGTCATTCACCTGTGACAGGACTGCCCCAATGCCATGCTCGGAGGCATCAGTTTGTACCACAAACTCCTTGGAGTAGTCGGGGGCCTGGAGCACGGGGGCAGTACACATGGCCGCTTTCAGGGCATCGAACGCCTCCTGGCAGGCAGAGGTCCACTGCACTTTCTTGGGCTGTTTCTTGGACGTGAGTTCCGTGAGGGGACTGACAAGGCTGCCGTACCCCCGGATGAATCTCCGGTAATAGCCGGTGAGGCCCAGAAAGGCTCGGACCTCCGTTTGGGTAGTGGGTGGTTCCCAGGCTAGGATGGCGTCGATCTTAGGCTGCAGAGGGGCGACCTTCCCGCTTCCGACCCGGTGCCCTAGGTAGACCACCGAACCTTGCCCAATCTGACACTTGCTGGCTTTTACTGTGAGGCCTGCCTGGCGCAGGGCCGTTAGCACCCTCCGGAGGTGCTGGAGGTGCTCACTCCATTCGGAACTGAAAACCGCGATATCGTCTAGATATGCGGCGCTGATCTTTTCCAGCCCGGCCAGGACTCTATTTACCAGTCGCTAAAGGTGGGCGGGGCATTTTTCATCCCGAAGTGCATCACGCGAAAGCGATAGTGCCCATCCGGGGTGGAGAAGGCGGACCGCTCCTTGGCTCCTTCTGTGAGCGCAATTTGCCAGTACCCACAGGTTAGATCGAATGTGCTGAGGAAATGAGCAGACCCGAGACGGTCAATGAGCTCGTCTGCTCGGGGAATGGGGTGAGCGTCGGCTCGGGTGACTTCATTAAATCCCCGGTAGTCCACACAGAATCGGAGTTCTGGGGCGACACCCGTGGCAGCTGCTTTCGGGACCAGTACCACGGGGCTGGCCCAGGGGCTGTCTGAGGGTTCGATCACCCCCAAGGTCAACATCTTCGAGACCTCGGCCTGAATGCAGGACCGGACTCGATCAGGGACTCGGTAGGCTCGGTGCTTCACCGGCGGGCTGTCTCCGGTGTCCACGTCATGGACACACCAGTCGGTGACTTGGGGGACAAGAGAGAATAAGTCGGGGAACTGCCCTAAGAGCTGGCGGCAGTCCTCGCATTGCTGGGAAGTGAGGGATGGAGAGAGGTTCACTCCTTCCACGGAGCCATCCTTCTCCTTGGTACACAGGAGGTCAGGGAGGGGATCTGACTCCTCTTCGGCCCCGTCATCGGTGGCCAGTAGTAGACTCAGCTCCGTCCGCATGAAGTGAGGCTTGAGGCGGTTCACGTGAAGGACCCGAAGGGGGTCCCGAGGTGACTGGACGCCCACCAAGTACGTGACCTGGCTCTTCCGCTCAACAACTTTGAAGGGCCCGGTCCATTTATCCAGGAGGGCGCAAGGTTTCACTGGGGCCATGACCCATACCTGCTGGCCCGGCTGGAACTCGACCAGAGTGGCATTCTGGTCGTACCAGCGCCTCATTTCTTCCTGGCTCGCCTCCAGGTTGGCCTCGGCCAGTTCTCGAAACTTCCTAGTCTGGTTTAGGAGGGTCAGAACGTATCGGAACACATCTCGGGGGGGGGTCTCGGGGCGCCGCCTCCCACCCTTCCTTGACCAGGCTGAGGGGCCCCTGAACGGGATGCCCGTAGAGTAACTCAAACGGGCTGAACCCCAAGGATTTCTGGGGAACTTCCCGGTAGGCGAACAAAAGGCAGGGGAGCAGGACGTCCCACTTGCGCCGGAGGGGCTCTTCCAGGCCCGCGATCATCCCCTTCAGAGTCCTGTTAAACCGCTCTACTAGGCCATTTCCTTGGGGATGGTACGGGGTGGTGAACTTATAGGACACTCCACATTGTTGCCACAGGGACGTCATGTATTTGGAGATAAAGTTCGTCCCGCGATCGCTCACAACCTCGCGGGGAAAACCCACACGGGAAAAGATCCCCATCAACGCCCGGCCCACCACGGGGGCTGTGATGGTGCGTAGGGGAATGGCCTCAGGGTATCGGGTGGCATGGTCCACTAGGACGAGGATGAAGCGGTGACCTTGTGAGGTTGGGGGGTCCAGGGGCCCCACGATGTCGATCCCGACCCGTTCAAACGGGGTACTGACGACAGGGAAGGGTTGGAGAGGAGCCTTGCGCTTTCCTCCACTTTTCCCACTAGCCTGGCACGTGGGACAGGACTTGCAGTGGGTTTCTACATCTGCTTTCATTTTAGGCCAGTAAAAGTGAGTCACTAGGTGACTGTAGGTTTTGTCTTGGCCCAAGTGGCCTGCGAGGGGGACATCGTGGGCCAAGCCCAGGAGGAAGTCTCGGAAGCGTAGGGGTACCACCAGCACCCGGGCTGATCCTAGCTCCACCGACTTCTGCTCGCTGTACAAAAGGTCATTTTCCCAATATAACCGGTGTGTTCCAGATTGGTCGCCCGCGGCTTGGGCCTCTGCTTGCTGCCGGGGTCCTACCAGGGAAGGACAGGTAGCTTGCTCCTGGCAGAACTCCTCTCGGGAGGGGCCCCCCTCGTGGCGCCACTGGGCCACCTCGGGCAGATCGCCTAACTCTGCGATCTGTGCGGGGTCGGAAGGGAGGGGTTCGTCGCTGGCGACAGATTCTCCTCGTGGGGAGATGTGGGGGACCTCGGCTGGGACAATCCTGTCCTCGTTGGCAGGTGCGTCCTCGACTTCCCCAAGGGGGGGCAGTCGGGCCGCCATAGATCGGGTGGTGGAGCACACCCACTCGGGGAGACCCATCATCCCTAGGTGGGTCTTGCGCTCGACTTGCTTCAAGGGGGAACTTTCCAGGTCGTTCCCCAGGAGACAGTCGACCGGCTGGGAGGTTCTTACTGCTACTTTCAATTTACCGACCAATCCTCCCCATTCAAAAGGCTCCAGGGCTACCTTACAGAGGCTCTCAGTGTTGTCAGCTGCAATTACAGGGCAAAATATATTGGGGAGGACCTGGTCATCGTGGACTAAGTGGCTGAGGACACCGGTGATGCTCGCCCCGGTGTCACGAAGGGCCTCTACCTGTTGGCCATTGATCGTCACTAGCTGCCCGTATTTCTTCGTGTTGGAGGGCAGGAGGCTCCCAGTGACCATTTCTCTGTCTCCTAATGATACTAAGGCCATGGCGGCGGGTTCCCACTCTACGGTCTCCTCAATCTCCTCCCCTAGGGCTACATTGGCTATCTGTCTGGCTGGGGGGGCTGTAGTGGGGATGCGCAGGGCCATGGGGCATTCGGGGTCATTGGCGTAATGCCCGGGCTTCTGGCAACGGAAACAAGTGATGGTCACCCGGTGCCCCCTTCTCACGGGTGGACCGGATACAGCTGGTGGGGGTGCCGGGAGGTGCGGAGGTTGGTTTTTCGGAGGACCGGACTGGGATTCTTTCTGCCCTCCCTGGTTCCCCCCCCCCTCTCTGGCGGGGTGGTCCCTGACTGGCTCGGGGGTATTCTCCTACAGGGCCCCGGGAGACCCGGGCGTTGGTCCAGCGATCCGCCTCGACAGCCAGCTTCCTCGAATCCGTGAGCTTGCTGTCGAGCAGATGCTGGCGTAGTTCCACAAAGCAGTTCGCGGCCAGGTGTTCCCATAACATGAGGTCGGTTAGTTCGTCCAGGGTGGTTACTTTGCTGCCCTTAATCCACCCGTCGAATGCACGGCTGAAAAAGTTCACATACTCCACCCACGTGGTGCCAGGGATCTTCGTGCAGTCCCGGAACCGCTGGCGGTACATCTCCGGGGTGAGGCCGTACCTTGTGAGGAGGGCCTCCTTCATGTGGCTGTAGGAGGTCTGCATGGAGGATGGTAGGTCGAGCAGGGTGTCTCTCCCCTCGCTCAAAAATCGGCCCCACAACCCAGCCCCCCAATCCTTCTGCGGGACTCGGTGTGAGGTCATGGCGACCTCGTAGGCCTTGAACCATTGTTGGATGTCATCGTTTTTGTAATATTCCTTGACCACATCTTTGGGGATGTGGACCTTCTGTTCCGCCGGGGGGGCCGCCCCTCGGTTCTCCGGGGGTCGAGCCTCTTCGCTCCTTGCTTTGAGCTCGATTTCTTTCAAGCTGCGTTCGTGCTCCAGTTGAAATCTTCTTCCTTCGTGCTCCCGTTGGAGTTTTTTCTCTTCTAGTTCGCCTTGTACTCGCATCTGTTCCACTGGTAGTTTCTTCTCAGCTAATTTCAACTCGCCCTCGATTTTCAGTTTGGCCAGTTCGAGTTCGTGATTACGACTTCTCTCTCTGTCTGCGAGTTCTTACGGGGATAGACCCCCGTCTGGTACGAAGCTTCGTACCTGGTTGCTGCTGCTTTCTCTTTGGGAGAGTCCAGCTTCGTCGTGGAGCTCCACCGCTCCTTCTGGGCGGGGGGCTCCGGATTCCACCCAAGCTTTCAGTGCCTTCTGCATATCTTCTTTGGTGTTGAGACCAGTGGTAGCGATTTTTAGTTCTTTGCAGAATTGCTTCAGTTCTTTGTGCGTGTACTCTTCCAGTTGTTCCGCCGCGAACACAGTACTCGCGTCGGTTTCTGTGAGACTCATGGCGTTTTCTTCTGCCGACTTTGCCGGTAGTGCGTCAGCCGTTTACGGTACGATCTCTAGATTATAGGCCCGAATCCCGTCGCTTGCCACCAATGTTAGAAGGCGACCTCAGAGGAGACAGGGAGGGTACCTGAGCACCCTGAGACCTACCCTCGGGGTATCGTAGCCGGGCACTGGCGGGAGACTCCTCAGGGGAAGAGTCTCGTGTCTAGGATCGTACACACTGCACCACACGACAAAGAGACACCACACGGTATGTTCTTGGGAACAGATCTTTATCTAATCAGCTTCGTAGGATCTTTATGATCAACAAGGTAGATATTTACAAATAGAGCACGGGCTCAAAGAGTCTCGGTAGGGATAGGGGGTAGCGGGACAGTCTTTGGGGATCCGGATTAATGCAGGGACGTACCCGGCGCACAGCTCACAATCCTCGAGCTGGGGGATACGCTGAGGTCATTGGGGTCCAGCC
This sequence comes from Triturus cristatus, assembly GCF_964204655.1. Taxonomy (NCBI): domain Eukaryota; kingdom Metazoa; phylum Chordata; class Amphibia; order Caudata; family Salamandridae; genus Triturus; species Triturus cristatus. The sequence goes on along the minus strand of NC_140592.1, from coordinate 1,285,715,693 downwards.
GGACCGAGGGAGTCTTTAGGAGCCGCGAGTCACTCAGCAGGGCTCAAGCACAAGGTCGGAGGTCTTACGATCTTCAGGGGAGCCGCGAGTCACTCAGCAGGGCTCAAGCACAAGGTCGGAGGTCTTACGATCTTCAGGGGAGCCGCGAGTCACTCAGCAGGGCTCAAGCACAAGGTCGGAGGTCTTACGATCTTCAGGGGAGCCGCGAGTCACTCAGCAGGGCTCAAGCACAAGGTCAGAGGTCTTACGATCTTCAGGGGAGCCGCGAGTCACTCAGCAGGGCTCAGGTGTTCCAAAGTTGCAAGGGAGCCGCGACCACGTCAGCAGGGCTCTCGTCGTTCCAGAGTCGAATCTGCCAGATAGTCCCAGAGCACCCCTTGTTATAGGTCAACTCCTCTTTGATGTCCGGAGTCTGTGTAGGCAGGGGTCTTAGCACCTGGGGGTCGCTTGTTGGAGTTTCCTGCCATGTCGTCCTTTGATCCTTTCAGGGCCGGGTCGGGAGGAGTCCCAGACACACAGCAGGTGTGGAGCCAGCCCTCAGGGAGGCCGGAGGGCCGATCGAAACCCATCTCCCAAGGGGAGGTCAGAGGTGCGATGGAAACTGCTCCTCCCTCTCTCACTCCGTGGGAGCACGATGTCCTCCAGCCGGGGCGGCGCCTCTAGGCCTGGGTTGCGCTGGAGCCGGGCGGCCATCGTAGGTGCATGAAGTGGGCACGCGGGCCCTGTGGTGCTGGGAAGATGTAGGGCACGGACGGGGAAGTCCGGGTCGGGTGTGTGTGGGTTCTGGCGGGAAGGACCGGCTAGGCCGTGTACTCGGGGGCTGAATGAGGTGCACGGGTCAGGGTGTGTGGCTAGGGGTCAGGGATGGCCATGCCACAAGGCCAAGTCTAACACGCGTCCCCCCCAGCTGAAAGCCGGAGAGAACTACCCATCCTCTTGGGGGTTCTCTTCGCTGAGGCGGAAGAACTGGGAGAGGCCGTCAGCGTTGGCGTGGTCCGTACCAGGGCGATGCTCTACGCTGAAATCCATCCCCTAGAGGGAGATTGACCACCGCAGTAGTTTGGGGTCTTCTCCTCGCATCTGCATGAGCCATCGCAAGGGGCGATGGTCGGTTTGGACTTTGAAATGGGTGCCGAACAGATAGGGTCGTAATTTCTTGAGGGCCCAGACTACGGCGAACGCCTCGCGCTCAATGGTGCTCCACTTCTGTTCTCTGGGTAACAGCCTTCGGCTGAGGAAGGCTACGGGCTGGTCTAGGCCTTGGTCATTCACCTGTGACAGGACTGCCCCAATGTCATGCTCGGAGGCATCAGTTTGTACCACAAACACCGTGGAGTAGCCGGGGCCTGGAGCACGGGGGCAGTACACATGGCCGCTTTCAGGGCATCGAACGCCTCCTGGCAGGCAGAGGTCCACTGCACTTTCTTGGGCTGTTTCTTGGACGTGAGTTCCGTGAGGGGACCGACAAGGCTGCCGTACCCCCGGATGAATCTCCGGTAGTAGCCGGTGAGGCCCAGAAAGGCTCGGACCTCCGTTTGGGTAGTGGGTGGTTCCCAGGCTAGGATGGCGTCGATCTTAGGCTGCAGAGAGGCGACCTGCCCGCTTCCGACCCGGTGCCCTAGGTAGACGACTGAACCTTGCCCAATCTGACACTTGCTGGCTTTTACTGTGAGGCCTGCCTGGCGCAGGGCCGTTAGCACCCTCCGGAGGTGCTGGAGGTGCTCACTCCATTCGGAACTGAAAACCGCGATATCGTCTAGATATGCGGCGCTGAACTTTTCCAGCCCGGCCAGGACTCTATTTACCAGTCACTGGAAGGTGGCCGGGGCATTTTTCATCCCGAAGGGCATCACCCGAAAGCGATAGTGCCCATCCGGGGTGGAGAAGGCGGACCGCTCCTTGGCTCCTTCTGTGAGCGCAATTTGCCAGTACCCGCAGGTTAGATCGATTGTGCTGAGGAAATGAGCAGACCCGAGATGGTCAATGAGCTCGTCTGCTCGGGGAATGGGGTGAGCGTCGACTCGTGTGACTTCATTGAGTCCCCGGTAGTCCACACAGAATCGGAGTTCTGGGGCGACACCGGAGGCAGCTGCTTTCGGGACCAGTACCACGGGGCTGGCCCAGGGGCTGTCTGAGGGTTCGATCACCCCCAAGGTCAACATTTTCGAGACCTCGGCCTGAATGCAGGACCGGACTCGATCAGGGACTCGGTAGGCTCGGTGCTTCACCGGCGGGCTGTCTCCGGTGTCCACGTCATGGACAAACCAGTCGGTGACTTGGGGGACAAGAGAGAATACGTCGGGGAACTGCCCTAAGAGCTGGCGGCAGTCCTCGTGTTGCTGGGAAGTGAGGGATGGAGAGAGGTTCACTCCTTCCACGGAGCCATACTTCTTCTTGGTACACAGGAGGTCAGGTGATGAGTACAGGCCCCAGCTAGGCCCGCAAATACAAGGGTTCGCCCTCCTGTAACGAAAACTAGAAGGAAGTTGGCACGGAAACTGCAAATACAAAGACAGAGTTTATTAACCCTTAAGGGTGGTCCTACAACCTACACAACACTCTTCAGTATTGTATAGAGTAGCACACAGAACTTGCGTACACGGTCCCCTTTTATACACAACAGAGGGGCTCATAAGTGGGTGGATACAACATAGAGCAAAATTCATTACCATTTATGGACATTTTCAATACAGGATCAATATATGGGCGGAGTTAACAATTTCCTGAGCCCGCGAAAACATGGTCAAACAAGGACTAACTGATAACAGATGTGGTCAAGTCTGGGCATGCGCCAGACGGACAAAGGAGCTATTTATAGACTGTTACTAGGCAGATTACAAGGGCAACTAGCGAAAAGGTAGGACTCTTCTCGTGCAAAGCACGTGGAGAAATGACAATACAAAATGGAGTCCGGACATTAGTCAACATAAGACAAGAAACACGTTTTAACTGTAGAGAATTCAATGTCTTCAGTGAATGCTTAATCATATCGCTGTTTTAGTTTTCAACAGACGACCCTTTCAGCATTTACTGAAGACATTCGGCTTATTAGGATAATCATCATATATGTCAATTTTCATCATCTCTTCCACCTCCTTGTTTAAGTTTTTCTGATAGGTGACATTGGCAATAGCTTTCTTATCAGGAATACAAAATGACACACACAAAGAACAGACTAAGGGACCACACTGAACACAGATGCAGCAGGAAAACAGAACTGCTACAATAATACAGAGACCAGTTAAAACTTTTCCATCCCCATGTAGTGATCAATGCCCAAAACCATCCAGAAAATGTCCAAGTGGCATTTTCGGTATGAATCTCAGCTGCGATTTTATGCAATTTATTAATAACATTATAAACTGATGGCGTGTGGTCAGGAATGAATACACAACAACTACTCCCGATAATCCTACATGCTCCACCTCTGTCTGCTAACATAACATCTAATACCATACGATTCTGTAACGCAACAATTCTAGTGATTTGCAATTCTTCCGTAAGATTCCCAAGAGCAGCAGCAGCTTGATTTGTTACAGCCTCTACAACTCTTGTTAATTGTCGAACCTTCCTACTATTTAGGGCAGCTCTAACAAAGAAAAACAATCCTAAGTTAAAATCAACATACTGCTGTAAGCTAGTGTCGGTTTGGTCAACATCATCAATAGATAGAGTACGTTTATACCTATTTACAGTTACATTATTCAATAACTTCAAATCTTTATGATAGGATGCAGGCGCTAAAAATACAGGGGGTAATAAGAACGCTACATAACATACTCCGGACCAGCCGGCTGGTAAGCGATAATAGCCTTTAATCCCACATACAAAGTACGTATTATGGGAAGCTAAGAAAGTACTAATATTTAATCCATCTATGTTCAAGACAATAATACAGTCACTAACACCAACAGGAATATGACCCACACTCTGGACACACAGGTCCGCTTGAGCTTGTGCCACTTGAATTACAAATTTCTCATTTCCGACAATGTCTCTAGTGTTCGTGAAGATGTAGGGGATTGATTCATTATCTGGTTGATATTCTTCCCACTCCCATATTGTCCCATTGGCTTGTGGATAGCCTTCTTTATCTTGATGACATTCCTTATTAATTCAATTCAATTTTATTTATTATGTTTTGGCTCTCAAAAGAGGGCCACATAGAAATTTACAATGATAAAAGCAGAAGACAAGTACATATCAAGATTATGACATTTAAGAAACATATTTAAGTACAAAAATAACATACAATGACAGATCTACAGCAGGAAGCAATGTCAAACATCTCCAGAGGCATGTTAATAAATAGCTAAAAAACCTTTAAAAAAGTTAAAAATATAGAAACAGAACATTTCATTAGGAGGCCAATAAAGTGCTTGGAGAAAGCCGTTCAAAGTGGAAATGCCCAGACGGATACAAATAGGTTTTAACCATCTGAGACGCAATATACGGAGCGCAGGGCAGATCAATAAAACATGCATACAATCCTGGGTACTCAATTTACATAAATTGCACATAGGAGAAGAACCGTACCATTTGGATAAAAGTAGATTTAAAGGTACTAGGTCGTAACGTAAAAGAAACCAGAATCTACGAATACCATGCGGCAAGTTCCATGTGACATAGGGTTGGGCCAACTTCATCACATAAGAATTAAGGAGAAGGTCTACATCCCTTTTTTCACAGATTAACTTCTTATCAGACTGAAAACATAGTTCCCACGAGGCCTGTTTTAATACGAGTTTTAACTGTAAGGGAGAATACAAAAACAAGGTGTTTTCATCTAATTTTAGAAGGGTTACGGCTTTTCTAAAATTCCTTATTAAGTCTAAAAAGTAGTCGTCCCACTGTAGGTTTCCGGGTGGCAAAGAGCAAAGTGTACCATGCTCTACAAGAGCCATTATGAGAGAAAGGAAGAGGTATAAACGGCGTTCCTCCTTTCTTCTGATGGGCTGGCATCATACCACATATCCAACAGTTCGTAGCATTTGTAGCAACATGGGTATGATGCAACATCTGGATAAAAGTATTATTCAAATAAGACTGACGATGCTTCAATTCTTGATACGGAAGGGTGTAAAAGTAGTGCTCCTCAGGCACTGGAGTAGTCAAAACAAGCAACTCACGGGCAGGAGTCACATCCTCAACAAACCACGTGGTTATACCAACAATAGCTACAATGATAATAAAACTTGTCGCACAAAAAATCTTCTTCTTCTCCATTTTGTAGTAAAAGTCAATATCTCCCTGAAGCTAAAAGGTTGTCAGAACTCTTCCCCTTAGGCAGCCGTTGATTTCTTCACCAGCGGGCCAAGACGGGTGTCACTACACTAATGCAGGGCTGATCCCCCCCCCTTGCCTCATTGGCTCTCCGTTTCACTAACCTAAGGGCCGTTCTGACAATGTGTCCTGATACAGAAAGAAATCACTTCCTCGGTCTGAGATGATATCTTCTACCTCCAGGAATCGCTAGGTCCGGGAAGAGCTCCTCAGTGTCGTTCGGTTCCACAGCACGGCTTGTCTCTGAAGTCAGGATTTCTCGATGGTCGGTCAATACAGCAGGCTCCACTAATCCAGGTGGCACTTTACGACAGTGCAAGGAGTGGATCCAGTTCTTCCGATTGGCGACCTGCAAAGCTGTCCTCGTCGCGAGCAAGACTTGCTCAGGACCAACCCATCTCGGCTCCAGACTGTTCGTCCTTTCAAACACCTTGATCATAACATAGTCTCCAGGCCGGAGGTTATGTCCTTCACCTGTGGACCGATCAGGGAGCGCTTCTCGAACCTGTTGATGAATAGAAACCAAATTATCAGTTAACTGTGCCAGATAATCATTCATCATTACACAAGGTACATCATACACTGACTTCGGTTTCGGTGGACCCCAAATATTCATTGGGCGTCCGAACACGATCTCATATGGCGTGAGACCGGTCCGAGAATGCGGTATCGATCTAATTGACAATAATGCCAGCGGTAAAGCGTCTGGCCAAGTCAAAGAAGTCGAAGCTTGGATCTTAGCGATCTTAAGCTTCAAAGTACCGTTATATTTCTCAACCAATCCCGCAGACTGAGGGTGAAACACTGCATGAAATTTCTGGGTAATTCCCAGTCCTTTCAGGACATACATGATAACGTCTGCTATAAAATGAGGTCCGTTATCACTCCACAACAATCTACCAACACCATATCGAGGGAAGAACTCCTTCAATAACATCTTGGCTGTAGTCATTGCAGTATTGTCTTTCGTAGGGTGTGCCTCAACCCATTTACTGAAGGCACAAACCACTACTAGAACATACTTCAGATTGTTACAGCGTTCAAGCTGAATGTAATCCATCTGTAAAACCTCAAAGGGTGCAGTAGGTGTTGCAAATCCTCCTGCTGGAGTTCGTGTACCCTTTCCTGGGTTATACTTTAGGCAAATCATGCAAGTCTGCACTACCCTCTTTGCCGTGCTAGCGATCTCCGGATGCTCCCAAACTCGTGTGAGTAATTTTACAATTGCGGAAGCTCCGACATGCGCTAGTCCATGTGCCATCTGAACCATAGGTTGTACGAAAGCTGTGGGTAACTTCCATTTATCCATCTGCTTATTTCTCCAACACCCTTCATCATCTAATTCTCCATCATTGGACCATTGCTCCCGTTCCTTATCGGAAGCGGTCCTCTGTATCTCCAGCACTTCTCTCCTTGCATCATGCCATCTTTCTGCCTGTGACTTCACAACATACATTGCAGTAGAGTCAGGCTGCATCGCAGTCTCTCGTGCCACCCGGTCTGCCAAAGCATTCCCTTCTCCAATTTTATCAACCACCTTTTTATGGGCACTACATTTAACTATAGCAATCTTCTTTGGATATGTTAATGCCGTCAAAAGGTTGTGAACTAACTCTCCATACATTATCTGTGCTCCATGTGACGTTAGAAACCCTCTCTCCTTCCAGAGTAGGCCAAAATCGTGCGCTACTCCGAAGGCATAGCGGCTATCTGTATAAACATTCACACACAATCCTGCACTGAGCTCACATGCTCGTGTTAATGCTATCAGTTCCGCTGCTTGAGCTGATTTCTGCGGTATGCGTGCTGTCTCCACTATTGTTTGTAATGTGGTAATTGCATACGCTGCTGAAGTCGTACCATCTGGTAGCTTCAGGCATGATCCGTCCACCCATAGTTCTCCATCTACATCTGTAAAGGGCGTATCCTGGAGATCAATACGACCCTTTGTCTGTTCCTCAGTCACAAGAATACAGTCATGTGCTTTTCGTGCTTCAGACTGAGTTTCCGGGAACGGCAACAATGTGGCTGGATTTAACGTTGCACACCTCTTCAACGTAATATGAGGAGCCAAAAGCGTCAACTCATATCCCGTTAAACGAGCACTGGTCAAATGCTGCGTCTTTGTCTGATTAAGCAGGGCATCAACAGCATGGGGAACTAATACCAACAGCTTATGAGATAACACAATTCCCTCGCTTTGGCGTATTGACACAGCTGTCGCCGCAACCGAGCGAAAACAACCAGGCAATGCTCGGACAACAGGATCAAGTACGGCCAAAAAATATGCACAAGGGCGCTGCTTGTCGCCGTGCATCTGCACTAAAACTGATAATGCACATCCATCTCTCTCATGTACATATAATGTAAAAGGCTTCGTATAATCAGGGGTACCTAACACTGGTGCTGAGCAAAGGGCTTGTCGCAATTGCTGAAAGGCAATTTCACAACTATCTGACCAGGGAAGAGGAATTGGGGTATCTTTTGTCAAAAGTGCTAACAATGGCTTAACTATATATGAAAACCCCAATATCCATTGCCTACAAAAAGAAGCAAGACCCAAAAATGCACGCACGTCCTTCTGTGTGGAAGGTATTGGCGTGTCCAAAATTGCTTGAATACGATCTGGTGTGAGTGCACGCCCCTCCTTAGACAAAAGGTGACCCAAGTAAGTCACCTTTGGTCTACAGAATTGCAATTTCTTCTTCGACACTTTGTGATTGTGAGATGCCAAAAAGGAAAGCAAGGATAACGTGCACTTCTCACATAGCTCAGGAGTGTCGGCCGCCAACAAGATGTCGTCGACATATTGTATAAGGGCTACACCATCAGGCAGAGCAAAGGAATCCAATTGTCTTTTCAATGCTTGACTGTAAATGCTAGGACTCTCTGTATAACCCTGAGGGAATCTACAAAATCTGTAGGACCGATTATTCAAAGTGAAGCCGAAAAGGTACCGGCTATCAGGATGAATAGGAATCGAAAAGAAAGCATTTTTCAAATCGATAACCGAGAATGTGGTTGCCGTTGGCGGGACCAGAGTAAGCAACGTCGTAATATCAGAAACCACTGGATACTGAAGTATCACTATCTTATTCACCTCCCTTAAGTCAATAATAAAACGATAAACCCTAGTATCAGTGTCTTTCTTCAAAATGGGTAGAATAGGACTGTTGCAGACATTGTATGGAACTTCCTCCACTACTCCCACCTTAATCAAATCCTGCACAATCTGTATGAGTGCCTCCTCCCTCTCCTGGGAAATACGATATTGAGGGAGGCATGGTAACACAGCACCCTCCTTGACACTAATGTGTACAGGCGGAATCACCATCTGTCCCACATCAGTATCCGAAGTGGCCCACAAAGTACGAGGGAGAGAAGCTAATACAGTATCCTCTGCAACCACACACATCCGTTCTGTCATATGGTGATTATCGTTTAATAATACACGTACTCCAGTAGGGGAGCAGCGGATCGTAGCTCCGAAGTGCTTAAGCATATCAAGACCCATAATGTTGTCAGGCGTGTTCGGGGCAAGCAAAAACGGACAGGGTGCAGAAAGTTGGTCAACATGAAATGCAAGGGGTTGGGATAAAGGGCTTCGAGAGAGTGTACCATCAAATCCTACCGATGTAACCATTAAGCCAGATGGGGGAGCCCTCGGAACCAATTGTTTGGACAGCGCACTGAGAGTAGCTCCTGTATCAACTAGGAACCGATCAGTAGAACCCAGAACATTTGCTGTAACATAAGGACCCCTCTGATCAACCGGCACTTCAACTGATTCCAACCCCCTCCCAACGCAATCCTATGCATGCTGCGAATCATGGTACCCAGGGCGATCATTCCCAGACATTTGATACTGATTTTGCCGATCAAATACATTAGGTCTATCTCGTTGCTGCACGTTAGGCTCAAATCGAGCACGATCATTAGAATTCCCTCTGAAATTCGAAAAGCCCCCTCTACCTCTCGGGGGTCCCTGACCACGTCCCTGACGAGATGCATATAATACCGGACAATCCCTGGCCCAATGACCCAACTGTTTGCAATACGCACATTGATTCCTATTAACATCCGACCGACCCGAAGGGGAACCATAAAATCCTCCTCTACCTCTCTCAACACCCCGACGAGGCGGACCATACACTTGCGCTAACATCACCTTAGTTTTCAAATCTTTCGATTTCTTCTCCTCATGACCCTTCGCTTCTTGTTCCTGACGCTCATAATACTGAGCCATAGTCAGGAGGGATGCCGGAGACGAGGTGGACCAAGAGCTTTCACTCGCTTTTAATCGAGCTGCTATTCCCGGTAATAAATTCGCCACATATTTATCAACAAAAAGATGTCGACCCGTATCATCCGTAAGTGACTGACCACTGAAATCATGAAATGTTTCCTCAAAGCGCGTAAAGAAGTCTGAAACTGATTCATCAACCTTCTGTTTACACGAGGCTAACATATTCCAGTCAATCTTTTTAGGGGGAATAATCGTTTTCAACTTAGTCAAAATAGCAGCAGGAAGATCTAAAATAATCTGGGGCGGTTTTTGCGCGGGCTTTCTCTCCCTATCCTCATCCTCAATCTCAGACCATTTGGCCTTAAAAACGGCTTGATCATCCACCTTCCGCACAGATCGCCACATATCCGGTGGTAAAATGAGCCCAAAGAACAAATCTATATCTGCTAAAGTCATAGTACAAGAATTCAAGGCCCCTTCGACCTCTTCATAAAAGGCCGCTGGATTCTTGCGGGGGTCAGGCAATGCATTCTTCAATGCCATAACATCAGTCCTATGCCAGGGAGTATAAACCCAATTATACACGAAATATCCCCTAACATCGGGGGAAGACATGTCTGAACTAGTTCCCGCTCCTTTAGGAGGAACATACAAAGGTGCCGCCTCTCGCATCGGTTTAGCATGCACTAGTTCACTCTTATCTGAATGGGAGGTAGACGACTGTTTCCCGCCGACATGTGGATTAGATTGCTCCTCCTCCCCTGTCTTTTGGCGCGCTTTCTCTTTAAGTTCAAACATCGCGTCCCGCAATGCAAACAGCCGTCGGACCGCATCGGGTACCTTAGAGGGAGAAAAGACACCGTTACGTAATGCTTTAGAATCGAATACTATATAATCAGGCTCAAAAACATCAGAATATTTCCGAAAGGCAGTAATCACTTCATCAGAAAAGGTTTCAAGAAAATACAACTTCTCTCTATCCCGCCACTTTTCCAAAGAGTCCAATAATTCAGCAAGGGATAACTTGCCCTTAAGTGCACGAAGAGAAATTTTCCGAAGCACACTCACTCATACGCTCAACTGATAACATAGACCGCGTGTCTACCTTATCCGAAACCAATCCAGACTCCTATGATCTCGGGGCGGACGCGCCAACATAAGGGGGCGGAGAACGATCTAATAAATAAAAATCATCTTCAAGATTAGTAAGGACAGGATAAAGTGGCTGGCGGACAGCATATTGACCCAAGACTTGCAACCTACGCTCTTTCTCTTGTCTCTCCGCCAGTTCTCTTTCCTCCCGACGCTTCGCTTCCTGTGCTTTCACATGATCATTTATCAAACAGCGCTTTCTCACGTTTCTCTCGCTCACGCACTTCCTTTACCCATAACCGTACACATTCAAACATGTCTTGCCGAGCACGCCGTTTACACATACACTGTTCCACATACTCAATCTTACGCATATCAAACGATCCATACAAAGGCCATCGTAACTCAGGATCCTTTTTGGTGTATTTCCTCCACACTGTGCTGTACATTATAGAGGAAAGACCATGCTTCACATACATATCCCTATTAGGAGTCCCCTCTGGGGGGGCTGGAGCAGATTCCTCAAGTTTTAACCGGTTTCCAAAGCAGCAGCACCACTTACGGAGTGCGCTAAAAGCAGGCATGCTCAAAAATAATGCAAAATATGCAGTATTATCAAAAATGGCACTTAAACGTTGCGCCGTTCAAATTTAAACAACTCCGGAGAAATATCTCCACATTACCTGCCTATATGTGTTGCAACGCATATATTCCCACAGTAATCAATACAAAATATGACCGGTCATCACAAATCAAACTCAAAACTCGGAGCAAGTACCGTACAACGGTTCTTACCAATCAAGAGCGTCCAGATTCCAACTGCCAAGTTCCAAAATTCGCCAAAACGGCTATCACACGGCAAACCGACAGAAGAGGTCTCAGTCGAGGACCGGCGCCACCCAGATGGTCAGCTCGGAAGGGAAGGAAAAAACCTCGGGATGCCAGGACTAAAAGACGCCGCTGGCAGTGATCACATCCCCGGCCAAATTCCTCACCTTCGTCACGACCAGTCCTTCGAGCATCCGAGTCGCCGATGAGCCCCACGTGACGGGCGCCAATTGATGAGTACAGGCCCCAGCTAGGCCCGCAAATACAAGGGTTCGCCCTCCTGTAACGAAAACTAGAAGGAAGTTGGCACGGAAACTGCAAATACAAAGACAGAGTTTATTAACCCTTAAGGGTGGTCCTACAACCTACACAACACTCTTCAGTATTGCATAGAGTAGCACACAGAACTTGCGTACAAGGTCCCCTTTTATACACAACAGAGGGGCTCATAAGTGGGTGGATACAACATAGAGCAAAATTCATTACCATTTATGGACATTTTCAATACAGGATCAATATATGGGCGGAGTTAACAATTTCCTGAGCCCGCGAAAACATGGTCAAACAAGGACTAACTGATAACAGATGTGGTCAAGTCTGGGCATGCGCCAGACGGACAAAGGAGCTATTTATAGACTGTTACTAGGCAGATTACAAGGGCAACTAGCGAAAAGGTAGGACTCTTCTCGTGCAAAGCACGTGGAGACATGACAATACAAAATGGAGTCCGGACATTAGTCAACATAAGACAAGAAACACGTTTTAACTGTAGAGAATTCATGTCTTCAGTGAATGCTTAATCATATCGCTGTTTTAGTTTTCAACACAGGGAGGGGATCTGACTCCTCTTCGGCCCCGTCATCGGTGCCCAGTAGTAGACTCAGCTCCATCCGCACGAAGTGAGGCTTGAGGCGGTTCACGTGAAGGACCCGAAGGGGGTCCCGAGGTGACTGGACGCCCACCAAGTACGTGACCTGGCTCTTCCGCTCAACGACTTTGAAGGGCCCGGTCCATTTATCCAGGAGGGCGCAAGGTTTCACTGGGGCCATGACCCATACCTGCTGGCCCGGCTGGAACTTGACCAGAGTGGCATTCTGGTCGTACCAGCGCCTCATTTCTTCCTGGCTCGCCTCCAGGTTGGCCTCGGCCAGTTCTCGAAACTTCCTAGTCTGGTTTAGGAAGGTCAGAACGTATCGGAACACATCTCGGGGGGGTCTCGGGGCGCCGCCTCCCACCCTTCCTTGACCAGGCTGAGGGGTCCCCGAACGGGATGCCCGTAGAGTAACTCAAACGGGCTGAACCGCAAGGATTTCTGGGGAACTTCCCGGTAGGCGAACAAAAGGCAGGGGAGCAGGACGTCCCACTTGCGCCGGAGGGGCTCTTCCAGGCCCGTGATCATCCCCTTCAGAGTCCTGTTAAACCGCTCTACTAGGACATTTCCTTGGGGATGGTACGGGGTGGTGAACTTATAGGACACTCCACATTGTTGCCACAGGGACGTCATGTATTTTGAGATAAAGTTCGTTCCGCGATCGCTCACGACCTCGCAGGGAAAACCCACACGGGAAAAGATCCCCATCAACGCCCGGCCCACCACGGGGGCTGTGATGGTGCGTAGGGGAATGGCCTCAGGGTATCGGGTGGCATGGTCCACTAGGACGAGGATGAAGCGGTGACCTTGTGAGGTTGGGGGGTCCAGGGGCCCCACGATGTCGATCCCGACCCGTTCAAAAGGGGTACTGACGACAGGGAAGGGTTGGAGGGGAGCCTTGCGCTTTCCTCCACTTTTCCCACTAGCCTGGCACGTGGGACAGGACTTGCAGTGGGTTTCTACATCTGCTTTCATTTTAGGCCAGTAAAAGTGAGTCACTAGGCCTGCGAGGGGGACATCGTGGGCCAAGCCCAGGAGGAAGTCTCGGAAGCGTAGGGGTACCACCAGCACCCGGGCTGATCCTAGCTCCACCGACTTCTGCTCGCTGTACAAAAGGTCATTTTCCCAATATAACCGGTGTGTTCCAGATTGGTCGCCCGCGGCTTGGGCCTCTGCTTGCTGCCGGGGTCCGACCAGGGAAGGACAGGTAGCTTGCTCCTGGCAGAACTCCTCTCGGGAGGGGCCCCTCTCGTGGCGCCACTGGGCCAACTCGGGCAGATCACCTAACTCTACGATCTGTGCGGGGTCGGAAGGTAGGGGTTCGTCGCTGGCGACAGATTCTCCTCGTGGGGAGATGTGGGGGACTTCGGCTGGGACAATCCTGTCCTCGTTGGCAGGTGCGTCATCGACTTCCACGGGGGGGGGCAATCGGGCCGCCATAGATCGGGTGGTGGCGCACACCCACTCGGGGAGACCCATCATCCCTATGTGGGTCTTGCGCTCGACTTGCTTCCAGGGGGAACTTTCCAAGTCGTTCCCCAGGAGACAGTCGACCGGCTGGGAGGTTCTTACTGCTACTTTCAATTTACCGACCACTCCTCCCCATTCAAAAGGCACCAGGGCTACCTTACAGAGGCTCACAGTGTTGTCAGCTGCAATTACAGGTCAAAATATATTGAGGAGGACTTGGTCTTCGTGGACTAAGTGGCTGAGAACACCGGTGATGCTCGCCCCGGTGTCACGAAGGGCCTCTACCTGTTGGTCATTGATCGTCACTAGCTGCCCGTATTTCTTCGTGTTGGAGGGCAGGAGGCTCCCAGGGACCATTTCTCTGTCTCCTAATGATACTAAGGCCATGGCGGCGGGTTCCAACTCTACGGTCTCCTCAATCTCCTCCCCTAGGGCTACATTGGCTATCTGTCTGGCTGGGGGGGCTGTAGTGAGGATGCGCAGTGCCATGGGGCATTCGGGGTCATTGGTGTAATGCCCGGGCTTCTGGCAACGGAAACAAGTGATGGTCACCCGGTGCCCCCTTCTCACGGGTGGACCGGATACAGCTGGTGGGGGTGCCGGGAGGTGCGGAGGTTGGTTTTTCGGAGGACCGGACTGGGATTCTTACTGCCCTCCCTGGTTCCCCCCCCCCTCTCTGGCGGGGTGGTCTCTGACTGGCTCGGGGGTATTCTCCTACAGGGCCCCGGGAGACCCGGGTGTTGGTCCAGCGATCCGCCTCGACAGCCAGCTTCCTCGGATCCGTGAGCTTGCTGTTGAGCAGATGCTGGCGTAGTTCCACAAAGCAGTTCGCGGCCAGGTGTTCCCATAACATGAGGTCGGTTAATTCGTCCAGGGTGGTTACTTTGCTGCCCTTAATCCACCCGTCGAATGCACGGCTGAAAAAGTTCACATACTCCACCCACGTGGTGCCAGGGATCTTCGTGCAGTCCCGGAACCGCAGGCTGTACATCTCCGGGGTGAGGCCGTACCTTGTGAGGAGGGCCTCCTTCATGTGGCTGTAGGAGGTCTGCATGGAGGATGGTAGGTCGAGCAGGGTGTCTCTCCCCTCGCTCAAAAAGCGGCCCCACAACCCGGCCCCCCAATCCTTCTGCGGGACTCGGTGTGAGGTCATGGCGACCTCGTATGCCTTGAACCATTGTTGGATGTCATCGTTTTTGTAATATTCCTTGACCACATCTTTGGGGATGTGGACCTTCTGTTCCGCCGGGGGGCCGCCCCTCGGATCTCCGGGGGTCGAGCTTCTTCGCTCTTTGCTTTGAGCTCAATTTCTTTCAAGCTGTGTTCGTGCTCCAGTTGAAGTCTTCTTCCTTCGTGCTCCCGTTGGAGTTTTTTCTCTTCTAGTTCGCCTTGTACTCGCATCTGTTCCACTGCTAGTTTCTTCTCAGCTAATTTCAACTCGCCCTCGATTTTCAGTTTGGCCAGTTCGAGTTCGTGATTACAACTTCTCTCTCTGTCTGCGAGTTCTTCCGGGGATAGACCCCCGTCTGGTCCGAAGCTTCGTACCTGGTTGCTGCTGCTTTCTCTTTGGGAGAGTCCAGCTTCGTCATGGAGCTCCACCGCTCCTTCTGGGCGGGAGGCTCCGGATTCCACCCAAGCTTTCAGTGCCTTCTGCATATCTTCTTTGGTGTTGAGACCAGTGGTAGTGATTTTTAGTTCTTTGCAGAATTGCTTCAGTTCTTTGTGCGTGTACTCTTCCAGTTGTTCCGCCGCGAACACAGTACTCGCGTCGGTTTCTGTGAGACTCATGGCGTTTTCTTCTGCCGACTTTGCCGGTAGTGCGTCAGCCGTTTACGGTACGATCTCTAGATTATGGGCCCGAATCCCGTCGCTTGCCACCAATGTTAGAAGGCGACCTCAGAGGAGACAGGGAGGGTACCTGAGCACCCTGAGACCTACCCTCGGGGTATCCTAGCCGGGCACTGGCGGGAGACTCCTCAGGGGAAGAGTCTCGTGTCTAGGATCGTACACACTGCACCACACGACAAAGAGACACCACACAGTATGTTCTTGGGAACAGATCTTTATCTAATCAGCTTCGTAGGATCTTTATGATCAACAAGGTAGATATTTACAAATAGAGCACAGGCTCAAAGAGTCTCGGTAGGGATAGGGGGTAGCGGGACAGTCTTTGGGGATCCGGATCAATGCAGGGACGTACCTGACGCACAGCTCACAATCCTCAAGCTGGGGGATATGCTGTGGTCATTGGGGTCCAGCCGGACCGAGGGAGTCTTTAGGAGCCGCGAGTCACTCAGCAGGGTTCAAGCACAAGGTCGGAGGTCTTACGATCTTCAGGGGAGCCGCGAGTCACTCAGCAGGGCTCAAGCACAAGGTCGGAGGTCTTACGATCTTCAGGGGAGCCGCGAGTCACTTAGCAGGGCTCAAGCACAAGGTCGGATGTCTTACGATCTTCAGGGGAGCCGCGAGTCACTCAGCAGGGCTCAAGCACAAGGTCGGAGGTCTTACGATCTTCAGGGGAGCCGCGACTCACTCAGCAGGGCTCAAGCACAAGGTCGGAGGTCTTACGATCTTGAGGGGAGCCGCGGTCACTCAGCAGGGCTCAGGTGTTCCAAGGTTGCAAGGGAGCCGCGACCACGTCAGCAGGACTCTCGTCGTTCCAGAGTCGAATCTGCCAGATAGTCCCAGAGCACCCCTTGTTATAGGTCAACTCCTCTTTGATGTCCGGAGTCTGTGTAGGCAGGGGTCTTAGCACCTGGGGGTCGCTTGTTGGAGTTTCCTGCCATGTCATCCTTTGGTCCTTTCAGGGCCGGGTCGGGAGGAGTCCCAGACACACAGCAGGCGTGGAGCCAGCCCTCAGGGAGGCCGGAGGGCCGATCGAAACCCATCTCCCAAGGGGAGGTCAGAGGTGCGATGGAAACTGCTCCTCCCTCTCTCACTCCGTGGGAGCACGATGTCCTCCAGCCGGGCCGGCGCCTCTAGGCCTGGGATGCGCTGGAGCCGGGCGGCCATCGTAGGTGCATGCAGTGGGCACGCGGGCCCTGTGGTGCTGGGAAGATGGAGGGCACGGACGGGGAAGTCCGGGTCGGG
Organism: Triturus cristatus; assembly: GCF_964204655.1. NCBI lineage: Eukaryota > Metazoa > Chordata > Amphibia > Caudata > Salamandridae > Triturus > Triturus cristatus. Next base: position 1,285,698,813 of record NC_140592.1, on the reverse strand, counting down.
TGTGTGTGGGTTCTGGCGGGAAGGACCGGCTAGGCCGTGTACTCGGGGGCTGAATGAGGTGCACGGGTCAGGGTGTGTGGCTAGGGGTCAGGGATCGCCATGCCACAAGGCCGGGTCTAACAGGCAGCCTCCACAGAGACAAAGGACGTCTGGTGGGAGGACGGGGTGGAGGAGCCACAGTGCTCCGATGAGGTGTGAGGCGGCCTCCACAGAGACAAAGGACGTCTGGTGGGAGGACGAGGTGGAGGAGCCACAGTGCTCCGATGAGGTGCGAGGTGGCCTCCACAGAGACAAAGGACATCTGGCGGGAGGACGGGGTGGAGGAGCCACAGTGCTCTGATGAGGTGTGAGGCGGCCTCCACAGAGACAAAGGATGTCTGGTGGGAGGACGAAGTGGAGGAACCACAGTGCTCCGATGAGGTGTGAGGCGGCCCCCACGGAGACAAAGGACGTCTGGTGGGAGGACGAAGTGGAGGAGCCACAGTGCTCCGATGAGGTGTGAGGCGGCCTCCACAGAGACAAAGGATGTCTGGTGGGAGGACGAGGTGGAGGAGCCACAGTGCTCCGATGAGGTGTGAGGCGGCCTCCACAGAGACAAAGGACGTCTGGCGGGAGGACGGGGTGGAGGAGCCACAGTGCTATGATGAGGTGTCAGGCTGCCCCCACAAAGACAAAGGACGTCATCTGGTTAAAGGATGATTATAATGATTCTCCATCCACATCTTCTGGTGATGATGTCCCTAATAAGAAGGTTGACTGTGTTTTAGGAGTGTCTGATAGTGTCAATTCGTTAAGTATCAATTGTAAATCCAAACCTGTATGTAAAATGTCTATTGGTGGTGTTATAACACTCATTGTGGCGGATTCAGGATCTCCATACACGATCGTTGATCAAATCCAGTGGGAAAAGGATTTTGTCCCTGTATTAGGTGCCACATTATTTCCTCCTGATATCTCTCCTGAAAGTTTTACTGGAGAAAAAATTGATTTAGTGGGTTTTAGGGAACTTGTTTTTTAATTCAAAGGGAGGTCTTCAATTGGAAAATTGTATGTTGCACTGGAGGGCCCTCCTGTATTAGGATGGATCGATCAAAGGAACCTTAACATCATTTTGAACCCGAATGGAGTGGAGCAAGTTATGGTTTTAGACCATAGTGTAAATTACCACAGTGATCTTAGCTTACTGGATGACGGTATTATTGAAGAGGTGGAAGCTTCTAATTGGGTTGCTCCATTAGTAGTAGCTCGTAAGGCCAATGCAAAGGTCCGCCTATGCATTGATTTGAGGTCCTTGAACAAAAATATAGTAGTTGAAAGGTTTCCCTTGCCTAAAATAAACAAGTTAATCTCACTTACTAAAGGAATGCAGTGGTTTTCAGTTATCGACCTAACGTCAGCATATCACCAAATTCCCTTGCATGATGACAGTAAAAGCTTGACCACATTCATGACTCCCCAAGGTTGTTACTGATTCTGACGCATGCCGTTTGGCCTCGCGACAGCGGCTGCGGTGTTTCAAAAACTCATGTTTAAATTATTCCATGACTTACCTGGTATCCTCTTCTTTCAGGATGATATCCTTATTATGGGTGAGAACAAATCCATACATGATGAGAGAATTGATTCTGTTCTAGGGATACTAAAAGAAAAAGGTCTCACTGCAGAGTTGTCGAAATGTAAATTCGGTGTTGATTCATTGGATTATTTAGGTCATGAAATCTCTGCAAAAGGTATAAAACCTAAATCTAAATTAATGAATGCCTTTAGAGATGCTCCTCCTCCTACGAATAAGGATGAATTAAGATCCTTTTTAGGGCTCATAGAATTCTACAGCAAATTTGTAAAAAAAAATTCTGAAAAGACATTCAAATCAAATCAAAAAGTGCTTTATTCAATTTTTGTCACATAAAAAATCATAAAAGCATACATAACCATTTATACAATTATCAAATAATTTTTTTGTTTTCAATATTCCAAACACCATTATAAAAACATTATAAAAATTTCTATTAAAATATTGGAACAGTTAAAAAGTCACTTATACAGTACATTATTTGTTAAAAATTATGAGATCAGTAGACCAAAATTATAATACGACACATTAGGTTAGACCCTCATATTTACAATACGTATAAATAGCATTACAAAGACACCCTATTGTTACTAACAGGAGAATCTAAATCAAGTTGTTTCCTACACTTAATTATTTTCTTTAAAAATGAGGCGACATTTATTATTAAACATTCATTGTCAAGAAATTGAAGAGCAACATAAGCTGGGCGACATTGTCGGAGACCCCATATTTTTAAGATCGGTTTTATCCACTTTTTCCTCAATTCATTATAGAAGTTACAAAACAAAATTACGTGCATCGTTGATTGTAAAGATACATTGTCACATGGACAAATTGATAAATCTTTAGACCAATCATTGACCATTGGGAAGCTGACCAATCTGTGAAAAATATTCAACCTAAAACGGGTAAGGACAAATCTGTCATATCCCTTTATGGTGTTTCGGAGGTATGGTTGCGTGCTTAGAGAAGTAGTTATCATTAGATTTGATTGGACTGTAGATTTTATTGCCTCATTCGCAAATCTTATATTCTCCATATGCTGCATACAATGTTTTTTTAAATTCTTTACCTGGGATAAGGCAGATTGTCTCAGGATTATGATAATACTCTGGTTTTCCTAGGTCAGTCATAAAATTCCTTATATATCTTATCCATTCTACCTCTATCAATCAATCAATCAATCAGAGACACTTATAAAGCGCGCTACATACCCGCAGGGTCTCAAGGCGCTGGGGGGGGGGGGGGTGCCGCTACTGCTCGAATAGCCAGGTCTTCAGCTTCTTCCTGAAGGAGAGGTGGTCTTGGGTCAGGCGCAGGTCGGTCGGGAGGGAGTTCCAGTTCTTGGCGGCCAGGTAGGAGAAGGACCTTCCTCCTGTAGTCGCTCTTCGGATGCGGGGGACGGCGGCGAGGGCGTGGTTGGCTGATCGGAGGTGGCGCGTGGGAGCGTAGAAGTTGACTCGGCTGTTGAGGTAGCTCGGGCCTTGGTCGTGTAGGGCTTTGTGTGCGTGGGTGAGGAGGCGGAAGGTGATTCTCTTGTTGACGGGGAGCCAGTGAAGGTCTCTCAGATGTCCGGAGATGTGGCTGGATCGTGGGATGTCGAGGATGAGTCTGGCTGAGGCGTTCTGGATCCGCTTGAGTCTCTTCTGGAGCTTGGCGGTGGTACCGGCGTAGAGGGCGTTACCGTAGTCCAGTCGGCTGGTGACGAGGGCCTGGGTGACGGTCTTCCTGGTCTCTGTGGGGATCCACCAGAAGATCTTCCGAAGTATGCGTAGGATGTTGAAGCACGCTGAGGAGACGTTGTTGACCTGCCTGGTCATGGAGAGGGAGGAGTCCAGGATGAAGCCCAGGTTGCGTGCATGGTCTGTCGGTTTGGGTGCGGTGCCCAGGGCGGGAGGCCACCAGGAGTCGTCCCAGGCGGAGGGTGAAGAGCCCAGGATGAGAACCTCCGTCTTGTCCGAGTTCAGTTTCAAGCGGCTGGTCGTCATCCACTCGGCTACCTCTTTCATCCCTTCGTGCAGGTTGGCTCTGGCGGCGGCGGGGTCGTTGGTCAGGGAGAGGATCAGCTGGGTGTCGTCGGCGTAGGAGATTATGCTGAGGTTGTGTTTGCGTACGATGGCCGCGAGGGGGCTCATGTAGACGTTGAAGAGGGTGGGGCTCAGAGATGATCCTTGTGGGACGCCGCAGATGACTTCGGAGGCCTCTGACTTGTACGGTGGTAGGCGGACTCTCTGTGTTCTTCCGTCGAGGAAGGAGATGATCCATTCCAGCGCCTTGTCCTTGATTCCGATGTTGCTGAGGCGCCGTACTAGGGTGCGGTGGCAGACCGTGTCGAATGCCGCGGAGAGGTCTAGGAGGATGAGGGCCGCTGTTTCTCCATTGTCCATCAGGGCTCGGATGTCATCGGTGGCGGCGATGAGGGCGGTCTCGGTGCTGTGTTTGGCTCGGAAGCCGGACTGTGAGGGGTCGAGGGATCCGTTCGTCTCGAGGAAGGCGGCCATCTGCTTGTTGACGGTCTTCTCGATGACTTTGGCTGGAAACGGGAGAAGCGAGATGGGGCGGTAATTCTTGAGGTCGGTGGGGTCCGCTGTTGGTTTCTTGAGTAGAGCGCTGAGTTCGGCGTGTTTCCAGCTCTCGGGGAAGATGGTGGTGTCGAAGGATGTGTTGATGATGTCTCGCAGGTGGGGTGCGATGACAGCGTCGGCCTTGTTGAAGACGTGGTGAGGGCAGGGGTCGGTCGGTGATCCGGAGTGGATGGAGTTCATCGTGCGGGTGGTGTCTTCGGTGCTGATCGGGGTCCAGGCGTGGAGGGTGGTGGTGGGTGGGGGTGGTTGGTCGGTCATGGTGTGCGTTGGTTGGTTGTTGAAGCTACTGTGTATGTCCGTGATCTTGTTGTGGAAGTATGAAGCGAGGGAGTTGCAGAGGTCTTGCGATGGGGTGATGTTGTTGTTTCCTGCGCTGGGGTTGGAGAGCTCTTTCACGATGTTGAAGAGTTCCTTGCTGTTGTGTGCGTTGTTGTCCAACCGGTCCTTGAATGCTGTTTTCTTGGCGGCGCGGATCAGCTGGTGGTGTTTCCGGGTGGCAAGTTTGTAGGAGGTCCTGTTGTCCGGTGTCGGTTCCCTTTTCCAGACTTTCTCGAGGGCTCGGAGGTTCTTCTTGGAGCACTTGAGTTCGTCGGTGAACCATGGGGCCTTCTTGCTGCCGGGTCTGCTAGGCGGGGTCATCAGCGGGGCGAGCTCGTCCGCGCAGTTGCTGATCCACTTCGTGAGGTTGTCGGCGGCCTGGCTGGGGTTCGCTGAGCTGGCAGGAGGGTGCTGGCTCAGGGAGGTGGCGAGCTGGTCTGCTGTGATCTTGTTCCAGCTTCTGCGGGCGGCTTGTTGCTGGTGTTGGTGGGTCGTCGTTCTCTTGAAGGTGAAGTGGACGCAGCTGTGGTCCGTCCATTGAAGCTCTGTGGCGTGGCTGAAGAAGATGTCTGTGCTGGATGAGAAGACGGCGTCGAGTGTGTGTCCGGCGAGGTGGGTGGGGGTGGACACCAGTTGCTTGAGTCCCAGGTTGGCGAGGTTGTCGAGCAGGGTGCTGGTGTTGTGGTCGTTGTTGTTCTCCAGATGGAAGTTGAGGTCTCCCAGGAGGATGTAGTCAGCGGAGGGGAGGGCATGCGGGCTGACGAAGTCGGCGATGTCCTCGCTGAATTGCGTGCGTGGTCCAGGGGGTCGGTAGATCAGGGTGCCTCTGAGGGTGGTGTTCGGGTTGGTGTGGATCTGGAAGTGCAGGTGTTCGGCGCTGGTCAGGGTGTTGTCGGTGCTGGTCGTGATCCGGATGGTGTTTCTGTGGATGATGGCGATGCCTCCTCCCATCTGGTTGGCGTTTCGGTCCCTCCGGACGATCTTGTAGCCCTCTGGGATAGCGATGGCGATGTCGGGAGCTGAAGAGGCGTTCATCCAGGTCTCCGTGAGGAAGGCAACGTCCGGGGCTGTGGCGTCTAGGAGGTTCCAGAGTTCGATGGCGTGTCTGTGGACGGAGCGGGTGTTGAGCAGGATGCACTTGAGGTGGGTGCTGCTGGTGTTCGACTTGGCGGGTGCTGGTGTGCGGCTGGTCTGGGTGCAGGAGAACTTGCAGGCGTGGCAGCTGAAAGGTCCGTGGGTGCCTCGTGGTGTGGCTTGGTGGCAATCTGGGAGTCGGCCCGTGTTGAGAGCGATGAGGGTGGCGGCGGAGTACGTCAGGCGGGTAGGTCGGGGTCCTCGTGGGCCAGGGGTCCTGGCGCTGGACGCGATCCGGTCGCGGACGGGCGCAGACGGGCTTACCTTTGGCGCACCTTCGGCGCTCAGTCGGCGCACCCGCTGCGCGTGGCCGCTGCGCGTTCGCACGGTCGCCATTTAAGGCGAAGTGCGCGGGTGGGCGGAGCAGCTGGGAGGCGGGAGCGGGGAGGGTTACAGAAGGCAAAAGGGGCGGGGACAGGCGGCGGTGGCGGGAGCGGGGAGGGTTACAGAAGGCAAAACGGGCGGAAAGCAAACACGGGGAAAATGAAATAACCACAGAACAGGCAAAAATACGATCAACAAGGGAAAAAAAGAGAGTTAGACCAAGCAGGCACAGATTCACGTCAAGACAAGGGTGGGCGGAGCAGCTGGGAGGCGGGAGCGGGGAGGGTTACAGAAGGCAAAACGGGGCGGAAAGCAAACACGGGGAAAATGAAATAACCACAGAACAGGCAAAAATACGATAAACAAGGGGGAAAAAAGAGAGTTAGACCAAGCAGGCACAGATTCACGTCAAGACAAGGGCACAAACAACTGCAGCGGCGGCAGCCGGCGGACGAGGCAGCAGCGAGGCAGAGGGCAGGCAAGGGGCACACGCAGCAGCTGGTGGCCGTGCGGCACGGGGGTGTCCCACAAGTGGGTCACACTCACCTGCGTCGCACGGTCGCCATTTAAGGCCAAGTGCGCGGGTGGGCGGAGCAGCTGGGAGGCGGGAGCGGGGAGGGTTACAGAAGGCAAAAGGGGCGGGGACAGGCGGCGGTGGCGGGAGCGGGGAGGGTTACAGAAGGCAAAACGGGGCGGAAAGCAAACACGGGGAAAATGAAATAACCACAGAACAGGCAAAAATACGATCAACAAGGGAAAAAAGAGAGTTAGACCAAGCAGGCACAGATTCACGTCAAGACAAGGGTGGGCGGAGCAGCTGGGAGGCGGGAGCGGGGAGGGTTACAGAAGGCAAAACGGGGCGGAAAGCAAACACGGGGAAAATGAAATAACCACAGAACAGGCAAAAATACGATAAACAAGGGGGAAAAAAAGAGAGTTAGACCAAGCAGGCACAGATTCACGTCAAGACAAGGGCACAAACAACTGCAGCGGCGGCAGCCGGCGGACGAGGCAGCAGCGAGGCAGAGGGCAGGCAAGGGGCACACGCAGCAGCTGGTGGCCGTGCGGCACGGGGGTGTCCCACAAGTCTCTAAAGTATGTTCTAATTTCAGAGCGTCCTGCAGAACCATCTGAATAAATGTGTTATTTTGTGACTTCCAGAGCCGGTGCCACAGAACTACTGGTTGAATTTTTATAATGTCCGAAATATAGGGGACTCCTAACTCTGCGTGACAAATGTAGGTAGAAGTGGTTCTAGGCACAGCTAGTAGATATGTGAGAAACGCATTTTCCACTTTCTGTATCTATGATTTGTTTCGATGACCCCGTATCCCTGCCCCATATAATGCTACACTTGTACATTTGGCCTTGTAGATCTTAATGAGTTCAGTTGGGGGCCTCTTACCTAATTTTTGTGAGAAGTTAACAAGGGCTGTTGTGGTTCTCATAAATAAAAGCTTCCTGGTATTGATAGCTTGACCCCAAGAACCCTTATCATCTATTAATATCCCTAAATAGGGATAGGTAGAGGTATTTGCCAGCTTCCTCCCATTTAAAAAGATGTCCTTCTTTTTCTTGCCGCCTCTGCCACAATTCATTAAATATGTTTTTGAGGAGTTTATTTGTAAATCAATATTTTTCATAAAAACGTTGTAGGATTCTAATCCCCTTTGCAGTGCCAATGAGGTCCTAGCCATAATAACGGCATCATCCGCATAAAGTAATACGGGTATCGGTCTTCTTTCCAATTCCAATTGCAATTGGGGTACGTCCTGGCACCCCTCCAACATTGCCTTTTCTAGGCCGTTTGTATATAATGTAAAAAGGAAGGGTGCCAGGACGCACCCCTGTCTTACGCCTCTTCTCACCTGAAATGTTGTTGTACATTCACCTTTGGGCCCATAACGTACACATGCTTTAGCATTAGTATATAGGGGTTTCAGAAAGTCGATTAAGGATGCCTCTACCCCCATTTACGTTAGAATGCTCCAAAATTTCTCATGGGAAACACAATCAAAGGCAGCGGAGAGGTCGACAAACGCCAGATATAATTTCCCCCTCCTTGCCTTCGTGTATTTACCCATTAGTATGGCCAAGTTGAGCCCTTGATAGATTGTACTCAACCCTTCCCTGAAACCGAACTGTAAGTCCGATAGTATATTCTTCTCCTCTGCCCATTTTTGTAGGCGATTTAACAGTATCCTTCCCGCTACCTTCCCCAGTGAATCCAATAGGGAGATTGGTCTATAGCAAGAAGGATCCTGCCTGTCTCCTTTTTTGTAGATGGGGACCATAATAGACTCAGACCAGGTTTCAATTAATCCCTTCGTAGTGGCTGCGTTGAGGACACAGGTTAATAGTGGAGCCCAAAGGTCAGGATTGTGCTTATATATATCAACCGTAACCCCATCAGGTCCGGGGGCTTTGCTTCCTTTGCTTGCATTCAGTGCTGTTTGTACTTCTTTTAGGGAGAAGAGGACGTCTATAGGGTAGTTCACCCAATCGTTGGGCGGAGGAGATATTAAATCTTGTCTACTTGTAGTCGCCTCCACTTGTCCAAAGATTTTAGAAAAGTGACTCACCCACTGATTTTCATCAATCGCAATCTCCATTGAGGGTTTACCTTCAGGACTAAAAAAAGGGGATCTAACTACTCTCCAGAATGCCCTACTATCTTTTAAAATGCTAGCCCTATGCATATCTTCCCAGAGAGAATTTTTAATCTCCCTTTCCCGTGATTTTATCGCTTGGTTATATACTTTCCTGGCTCGTTGTTTTTCTTCAATATCATCCAATATGCGCCAATTGTTAAAGTGTAAATCTGATTTCTTAGATCTTAAAAATGAACTTTGTGATGCTAAGGAACTTGTTGGTTTTGATCCTCTCTTGCCTTGCATCATTACCACTGATGCAAGCCAAAAAGAGGAGAATGGGAAATAAGTGGCAATAGCATATGCCTCTAGAGCCTTGTCCCCAGCTGAAGAGAGATATTCTGTAATCGAAAGGGAAGCGTTAGCTGTAGTTTGGGCACTTGAACATTTTAGAAGTCTCGTTTGGGGTTATCATGTAGAGGTTAGATGTGATCATAAACCTCTGGTGAAAGTACTGTCTTCTGATGGACGTTTGACTGCCACACCTAGAATAGCTAGAATGTCTGTTCGCCTTTTAGATTACATATACTCCATAAACTATATTCCAGGAGTTAAGAACCAAGTGGCTGATTGTTTGAGTAGACTACCCTTGCCATTAGAAGTATCTACAGAGAATTTAGATGATTTTCAGGTAGCTGGAATAGATTTGAAGAAGGATAATGTTAGCTTGAGTCGTCAAGAATGGGAAGAGTCTATGATTAAGGATGAACTCCTTAACAAAGTTAAAAAATGTATTGTCAATGGGTGATCAGTTAAAAAATTGCTTTGTGAAGATCTTAAACAATTTTGGGAAGTGAGGGATGAATTATTCCTTAAAGATTGCAACATATTAAAACGTGAAAGAATAATTCCTCCCAAAAATTTAAGGATGAAGGTCATCCAACTCTGCCATGAGGGTCACCTTGGTATCGTAAAAACAAAAACATGTATCAGAGAATTATATTGGTGGCCAGGAGTAGATGCTGAAGTGGAGAGAGCAGTAAGAGAGTGTTCTTCGTGCAATAACTCCGACAAATCTCAGAGAACGTACACTCCTCCTTTGTGTCCTGTAGCATGTCCAGAGATGCCTTGGGAAACTCTAGGTATAGATATCACTGGACCCATCACAAAAAATAATTCCAACATGTATATTTTAGTCACAGTAGACTATTTTTCAAAATGGCCAGAAATTAAAGTAGTTGAGAAGGCTGATACTTCTGCAGTTATTGAATTTTTAGATGACTTATTTCAGAGAGAAGGGCTTCCCAAAGTCATTATAACAGATAATGGGGTCCAATTTAACCTCTTCAGTGCCCATGACGAGATAGTCTCGTCATGGAGCACGGTTGCGCTGTGCCCATGACGAGACTATCTCGTCATGAACCCCACCCACTAGTGCAACGCCCGGCACAGGAGGGGGAAAGGCCGTGGCACTGAAGGGGTTAAAAGTCATCTTATAGAAAAAAAATTGAAACGCAATGGTATAACTCATAGAGTCACCTCAATTTACCATCCTAGTGGAAATGGTGAAGTGGAAAGGTTGAATCGTGTAATCAAGGATTCAATTCAACTAGCTAACCTTAAGAATCTAGACTGGGTTGTAGGGATAAAGAAAATGGTTTGGATGTATCGTATTACTCCTACTGTTACAGGTTATAGTCTTTTTACCATTATGAAAGGACGTATTCCATTCACTAAAGATAATCAATGTTGGCTAAAACATTCCCGGTTATTGGAATGGTCACCTGAGTATGTAAAAGAAAATATTAAATCTCATCAGGAGAAATACAAGAGCTATTATGACATCAAACATAATACGAAACAAATAATTTTTAAAGTAGGTGATCTTGTTCGAGTTAAACCACCTTTTAAAGTGAGGAAAGGGCAAAGTAAATTCTCAAAACCTTTCACTGTAGTTAAAATCTTTAAGAATTCAGTCCAACTATCTGATGATAAGATTTGGCATATTGGTAGAATTGTGAAGTGCAATAATAAACTCAACAAATGGAATGAAGAGCAAACTTAAAAGTCGAATAACGAGCATCCATTGGCTTGATGGGGAAGATGTGGGAGTGGAATGCTGGTCGAAGTCTGTACATGATGAAATGAATTTAGAAAATCTGGATGCCTTAAATGATACAACCCAATTAGAGTGTTCATCTAATTCTTCACAAGTTGTGAATCAAAATTCTATTGACAACGCACAGAATGACTGTATTTCTGATGAACTTGTTCTTGATTCTGGTCCTTCAGAATTCACTGAACAAGAAATTTCTTCTGACCATGAACTTCCATCTGAAGGTAAAGATATCCTTGTTAATAGATTCGGTAGAATAGTTAAACCACTGGACTATCTCAAGGATTTTGTTATTGATTAGTTTTCTTTTATTCATTAGTTGTCTTATGGTTGTATAAGTACAAGTCATATTGTTTACTAAGATCATTCATTGTTTAGAGAGAAGATGTGTTGTATTTCACTTTTGTTGTTATTTCAATTTATTTTTTATTTTTTTCATTTTTATGTTAAAGGGAGAAGATGTGTTATGTCTTTCTTCTATTCTTATTTGCATGTTTTGAATTCTATGGGGTTACATCATTGATGACACATGGAATCCCCAGGTGTCATCAATGATCAGTTGAAGACATCTTCCTGTGGAGTGCAGCTGTGCGCGCTGTGTATGCTGTGTTGGCCTTTATACTATGAACTTAATAAATTCATGGTGAAATACTACGTTCCTGTCGATTCCTACTTAACAGGAGGTCATCTGGTTCCAGTAGGAGTAAGACAGAAGGTCATTTGGAGGCTATAGCAACCATGGTCTGTAAGGTTCCCATTCCAACTCCGTGGGTTTACTTACAGAGCCACTGACTGAGCTTAGTCTCTCCTGAGGCGGAAGCCGGGAGAAGTGTTTTTTAACGTGTTGCACTATCGTCCTCTTTCACACTCTACACTTCCTTTTGGAACTTACTTGGTTTTAACTAGCGTGCCATACTTGATAGGCTGTTTACTTATCTCACCCTGACTCACCGTATGCAGCCAAGCCAGGCGTGGGGCGGTGAAGGTGCCGGTACACATTGGAGGCAGCCGGGGGAAGGAGCGGCCATCTTGCTGGTAAAAGAAGGGTGGCGGGCTAGTAGAGGAGTCTACCTGAAGGGATAAAGGAAGGAGCATTATTGTCATCCTCTTCATCCTCATCCAGGAGATCTGTGTTCACCAGAGTCTGGTCATTGTCACCAGTCTGGTCAGCATTAGAGGTAGGGTCAGGGGAATTGCTACCCCTAGGCCCACCCTCACCTGCTGCCCCACCCACACTGTCTACCCTATCAGGCCTACTAGGCCCTGAGATATCATCCAGCTTAAGTATCTTCATGAGATGCTGGGTGGATGGACTTTTCCCTGTCTTCAGCTTCCTTATGGAACATAAGGCCCTAAGCTGAGCAAAGGAGAGATCCTCATATTTATAGGGAAGGAGCTCACTGGTCCCTGGTAGGGACCTACTGGTTCCTGGCTGGTTAGACATTACTAATGTGGTGTGGTGTATTGCACTACCTACACTAGTGTGGCCTATTAAACTCTCTTGAGTTGTAGAAAGGGTGTGCTATCCCTTAACACACAACTCTAAGATCAGTAGAACTTACTTTAGCTAAACCTGATATTATATGTACCTCAGATACCTTTAGTGGTTTTCAGTTGATCAATTCAATTGAGATTATCTGGTAAAACAATAGCAAGCTGGAATCCCACACGCTGCACACCAATGTGAGAAGGTGGCCTGATACATGCTGTCCACTGGTTCTAGTGGGCACCTTGTATCAGTCCAAACAACCCCTTATGGTGATAGGTTAAAGACAACCTTATGTGAAAGCTATCCTAGTGGTAGCTATGGAGAGCAGCCTTCAGGCTAAGTCTTGAAGGAATGTAAAGCAGCTTGTTTTACCAGTCTATAATCTCTTGAATGATCAAATGAAAAGACAACAACACCAGGTATATATTTAAAATATATGTATTTAAGATAACACACACCCCTCTAGTCTCTTTATGAGACTGGAGTTCGAAGTACTTTAGTTACAAGTGTTTAAGCATCAGTAACAGCACAAATACACGTTTGGGCCCTAGGGGCGTACCAAACCATATACTAAAATAGTGGTATAAGAACCACAACTGAAATAGGCATTATGCCTATTGCCTCTAGAATCGCTGGGACTCCAAGGAACCACCCAAGGTAGTGACACAGGGGACCCACGGGAGCTTTATACAGTGTGGAAACTCAACCGCGGGTTCCTATTACTCTCTATGGGGAACGTCGCGGTTGGAATTTTAAAGATTAGGGACACTTCTAATCGAACTAGGACCAAACCCTTTTGGACTTAGACAGTTCTAGGGTTAGCACCCACGAGAGCACAGGAGTAGTCGAGTTACCTTACCCATGGAAGCCGGGTGCATAGGTGTCTTTTGGTGTCAAGTTGCGTCGTCAATTCCAATGGAAGCCTGCAAAGAACTGCTGCTGCCGAGATGAGAAGTGTCCGGAGCGATCAAGCCTGAAACTAGGATGTAAGGAACCTGAAAGCAGAGGGGACAGAGTTTGGGTCACTTGCCAGTGACCTAGGGCAGGATGGACCAATGCCCACAGATGTCGGGTGCTTCAGGTGAGTTGACGGGTGTCTTGACTCTTCAGCCACGAGGTCCAGGAGGTGTCAATGAAGTCCTCAAGCTGGATTCGAGCTGTCCCACGAAGTCTGTCGAGTGCTGCGGTGCTGGCGACCAGAAAGGACCCAACATGCCTTGGCAACGGCAAGTCTCAGGAAATCAGAGAAAGGACTGCGGTGCAGAGCAGCAAGGTCTGATGGACTCACCCAGCAAGGGTAAGTAGGAGCAAGATAGGAACAACAAGAAAAGCCCAAACAGAAGTGGAGTTGCCTTCGTGGGGACCTGCTTGCCAACGGGCTAGTGATCGCAAAGGAGCCTCGAGCGATTGCACTTGGAGCTGGCCCACGGGTCACTCGTGGAGTGGAGGCCAACAATCTTTGGTGCAGGAGGTGCTCAAGGCTGGGGCTACTGGAAGCCCAAAGCACAACTTCGAGGATGACCAGGAAGGTGTTGTTGCTGCAAAAGTTCACGGTGTCCAGGGGTCACGGTTCCACATTACCCACGATAGCCACGGGCCTCAGCTTTGCTGTGGACTCAGGGTAGCCTGGGCAAAGTCTGGAAATCCACCTCTGGTGATGCAGAGACTTCGGTGTCTAGTGGGAGCTTCAGTAATGCAGACTGGTCAGTTGCTTCTTTGGTGCCTGCCAAGCAGGGGAGTCACTCCTTGACCCCAAGGGAGATTTCTTCTGTCTTCTAGTCGTGATAGAAAGTCGAAGGTCCAGGATATATATTTCAGAGGTTTGTCCAGGGTAATCTAAAGTCCTAGGGACTGGATTCCTATACTTATACTAAGTTTAGGGGATGGACTAACTCTAAGGCCCCACCTATGGGTGGGCCTGGGGTGGGGGTGGTTACACCCCTTTGTCCAGTTTCGCACCAGAGCAGGGGCTGAGTGTCCCTGCAACCGGTTTGAACTGGGCTATGCACAGGGACCCCTTTTGTGCCCCAGGCAGTGTCTCAAAAGCATTCTCTGAATGCACCCACCCTGCCACAATACACATCAGCCTGTCTGGGGAGGTGGTTACACCTCCCTGTGACAGGAAGCCTATTGTCCAGGCCTCCCCTGCCTGAGTTTCCCCCAGCAGCAGGAGGCCAGACCCGTGTCTGTGGCATCCATTTTGTGATGCCAGGGCTTTGAAAAGATTTAACCGGGTTTAGCCAGTGTGAACATGTCTCTCCCTCTAGAAGGGTGGAATGCTACCCCTGCCGCCAGAACTGGTGGGGGTGGGGGGTGGGGTAGCATTCCAAAGCGTTTGACACCAAACACGACATGTTTTGATGCAGCCATCCCAAAGTTAGCATTTACCTTGAGTTTATAATGCACTTAAGAATATATGGTATGGCTGTATGACATAACAGCCATAAGGAAGTATTACCGAACGCTGCAGAGGGGCTCAGCGCATGCTAGGGCACCCTCCTACATAAAACAAAGCACTCTGTCTTCAGGATTGTCAAGGCCTGCCATAGGAGTGACTTATAGGTTTATATGTCTCTGTATATACAGGTGGATATAGGTAGCTTATACCACTGTAAGAGGTGCAAGCACTCTGCAGTAGCAGACCTGTGGTGCCAATTAGGAGTGCTTCCCAGGGGTGGCATAATACATGCTTCAGCCCCTGGTAGGCCTCTGAGGTAATTATGCCCTAGGTACATAGTATACCATATACTAGGGTCTTATAAGGCACTCCAGAATCCAATTAGATATGTACCTAATGTACATGGAAACCATTTTAGAGAGGAAGCAGCTAGGCTGTGGTCCTGATTAGCAGGGCCACAGCCAGACTAAGGACGAAAAACTGTGAAACACCAGCAAAAAGTGGGGGTACCCATGTGAAGCAGATCCTACTCTCCTACACAACTCCCCCCCCAACTCAGGGACATTAAACTAACCTTGACCAGTTGAGTCTTCATATCCTAAGTGGAAATACCTAGTGAGTCCATCTGCATTGACATGGTTACTCCCAGGTCTATGTTTCACTGTAAAGTCTATTCCCTGTAGGGAAATGGACCACCTAAGCAGTTTGGGGTTTTCACCCTTCATTTGTTTTAGCCATAAGAGGGGTTATGGTCTGTCTGAACAAGGAAGTGAGTACCAAACAAGTATGGCCTCAACCACAGCAAAGGCCTCCCTCTCAATGGCTGACCAACGTTTCTCTCTAGGGGTCATTCTTCTGCTTATGAAAGCTACTGGCTGATCCTGACCTTCGTCATTCAATTGTGACAGTACAGCCCCTACCCCCAATTCAGATGCATCTGTTTGGACAATGAACTTCTTGGAGTAGTCAGGACTCTGCAGAATGGGAGCAGAGCACATGGCCTGCTTTAGGTCATCAAATGCATTTTGACAGCTAGCTGTCCACTGAACGTTTTTGGGAACTTTCTTAGAAGTTGTCATTCAGGGGTGTCACTATTGATCCATACCCCTTGACAAATCTTCTATAGTACCCAGTCAGGCCTAAGAAGGCTCCCACCTGAGTCTGGGTATTTGGAACAATCCATTCCATTGTGGTCTGGATTTTGCTCTGCAATGGTTGAACCTTGCCTCCATCTACAAGGTGGCCCAGGTATACAACCTGACTCTGCCCTATCTGGCACTTAGTAGCCTTGATAGTTAGGCCTGCTTATTGCAGGGCCTCCAAAACATTCCTTAAGTGGACGAGGTGATCCTACCAGGTGGAGCTAAAGACAGCAATATCATCTAGATATGCTGCACTAAAGTCTTCCAGGCCTGTAAGGACTTTGTTCACCAACCTTTGAAAAGTGGCAGGTGCATTCTTCAAACCAAAGGGCATCACCACAAATTGGTAGTGCCCACTAGGGGTAGAAAACGCTGTCTTCGGCTTTGCATCATCAGCTAGTCTGACCTGCCAGTAGCCAGCTGTTAGGTCAAATGTGCTCAGAAACCTGTCTGAGGCCAAAGTATCTATAAGCTCATCTGCCCCAGGGATTGGATGGGCATCAATCCTAGTGACTGCATTGAGACCCCTGTTGTCAATACAAAACCTCATCTCTCTCTCGTGCGATTCTGGGTGTGAGGTTTAGGTACTAAGACTACTGGACTAGCCCAAGGGCTATCTGAGGGTTCATTAACTCCCAATTCCAACATGTTCTGGACTTCAGCCCTGATGCAGTCCCTGACCTGGTCAGGTTGCCTGTAAAATCTATTTTTAACAGGCAGACTGTCCCCAGTGTCCACTTCATGAGTGCACCAGGTAGTCTGGCTGTGCCTCATCACAACACTGTACCAAGAGGTCCACAAGAGTGTGCAGAGGTCTTCAGGCTGTGTCTGGCTGCGCCTCATCACAATGACAACACTGTCCCAAGAGGTTCACACCTGTGTGCAGAGATCGTTAGCTGCGCCTCATCACAACACTGTCCCAAGAGGTTCACACCTGTGTGCAGAGATCGTTAGCTGCACCTCACCACAACACTGTCCCCAGAGATCTTTAGCTGAGCCTCATCACAACACTGTCCCAAGAGTTCCACACCTGTGTGCAGAGATCGTTAGACTGCGTCTGGCTGCGCCTCATCACCACACTGTCCCAGAGGTTCACACCTGTGTGTAGACATCGTTAGCTGTGCCTCATCACAAAACTGTCCCAAGAGGTTCACACATGAGTGCAGAGATCCTTGGGCTGTGTCTGGTTGTGCCTCACCACAATGACAACACTGTCCCAAGAGGTACACACCTGCGTGCAGAGATCCTTAGTTTTTTTCTGGCTGCGCCTCATCAGAACACTGTCCCAAGAGGTTCATACCTGTGTGCCGAGAACCTCAGGCTGTGTCTGGCTGAGCCTTATCACAATGACAACACTGTCCCAAGAGCTTCACATCTGTGTGCAGAGATCCTTAGCCTGTGTCTGTCAGCTCCTCATCACGATGACAACTCTGTCCCAAGAGGTTTACACCTGTGTGCAGAGATCCTAAGACTGTGTCTGGTTGTGACTCATCACAATGACAAGACTGTCCATAGATGTACACACCTGTATGCAGAGATTCCTAGCCTGTGTCTGGTGTGCCTCATCACTACGCTGTCCCAAGAGGTCCACACCTGTGTGCAGAGTTCCTTAGTGTTAGACCTGGCACCTTGGCGTGAGTTTCCCTTCCACTTTTTGCTGATGTGCCTCAAGTGTTTTGTTGGTGTTAGCTGCTCAGGGCACTGTGCCACTGCTAATCAGTGCCACTGTGCAAGTGCTCCCTTTGAAAAAGTGTATACATTGATTGGTGTCCATGTTTGGCTTATTTGGTTTACTATCAGCCCCTAGTAAAGTGCACCAGGAGTGCCAGGGCTTGTAAATGCGAATGCTGCTGGTGGGCCTGCAGCACTGGTTGTGCCACCCACAGAAGCGGCCTAGTAAAATGTGTCTAGGGTCTGCCATTGCAGAACCTGCGTGCAGTCTGGTACTGTCATGCTGACTGCGCAAGTGCACCTACTTGCCAGTCCCTAAACCTTCCCTTAACTACATATTAGTCACCCCTCTGGTAGGCCCAAGGGCAGGGTGCATTGTAGGCATAAGGTAGGACATGCCCTGATGTGAGTGGCATGTCCTAATAGTGAATTACAGCCATTTTCGTTTTTCACTATTGTAAGGCTACCTGCTCTCCATAGGCCAGAATGGGCTGTTGGAATTATTACACTCTATAATCCCAGCGGACTCAGAGAGCATGGTAGAAAGTCAAGTTTAGTATGCCTGAACTCAGAATAATAAAATACTTCTTTTAGTAAAGTTTATTTTAATATCCTGTGTTTGTGAATACTACTTTTAGAAAGTTAGTATTTACTTGCTTAGCCATTTCAGTCCGCCTCTGCTTTGTGTGTGCGAGTTCTGCCTAGTTACAGTGGGGAGCAGGGCTGGGGAATTCCAGGAGACAGGCTGGCTGCCAGGTGGTGGGTAGAGAGATTACACCAGGATGAGTGGGAGGAGTACACCTTGACTCTGAATAGACCTTTGCTCTGCCACCACAATGCTGTCTCCGCCCCCTGTGGAGCGGCTGATGTCTCTGCCCTGTGCACTGAAAGGAAAGAGCAGAGTCACCACAACAAAGTGCTCCAGAACCGGACTGAGCCAGGCACAGGCCCCCTGGCGACAAAGAACAAAAGAAACTGTGTATAAAAGAAGGAGCCCTGCTCCTAAGAAATCAGATCCTGTTTACGCCAAGAAGAAACTCTGCCTGAAGAGAAGGACCTGGGAAAGCTGCATGAAGGAGTACTGTCTCTAGCCTGAGAGACTGGCCTGTGGTGGGTGGCTTGCTGCAAGAAGGAGAGGAAAAGACTAAGAAAGACTTTTGAATCAACTTGTGCTGTGTGAACAATCTCCAAGGGCTTGCTGGTGAACTTGCCCCCTGAGCTGCGCCCCAGGAACAGTGGGCGCTACCCCTCCCTGGAAGAAAGGAAGCTGCTGTGGGTGGATTGCGAACGCTGACCCCAGAGAACCTGTGTGCCCCATCTTGCCGAGCAACGTGACCTCTGACCGACTGTGCTGCTGTGAGCACTGTGAAGGCCTGCCCTGCCTGGCCTGAGCAAAGTGAACTGCTGCCCCCTCGAGCCGGAGCTCGCACCGTAAGGGAAGACTGTCTGATTCCAAGCCCCGAGCCTCTGCGACCCCAAGCAGTAGAGACCACTGCAAAGATCGACGACACTCGGGTTCGCCGCTTCTGGATGACGCTGCAGCGCTGCGCGCTGAAATCGCCCCCGATACGCCCCTCCTTCCACCAACCCCGGAGTGAGCCATGAAAGTCCTGAGGCGCCCCATCAGGCACCGTCGTCCACTGCCAAGCGGGACTGCAACGCGCCGTGGGACGCCCCTCCTGTGACTGCTGAGGCCGCCCAGAACTCCCCACCAAGATCTGAGGTACTGTGCAACGCTGTACGAAGCGTCCCCTCGACTGTATGGCCCGTACGGCTCTGTACGAAGCGTCCCCGTAAGCTTGCTCACGCCGGAAGCGTGAGCTATTGAAAAGAACGTCCGGAAGAGTGTTCGGCACCGTACGAAGCGTACCTACGACAGTACGGCCCGTACGGCTGGAATCCCCATACGCTTACTCATGCGGGAAGCGTGAGGAGTAGCAAGAATCGGCCCAGCCTCATACAGAGCGTACCTAAGACGGTACGGCCCGTGCGGCTTGAGTCTCGGTATGCTTGCTCACGCGGGAAGCATGAGGAATAGTACGAAGCATACCAACGCCGGTTCGACGCGTACCAACGCCGGTACGACGCGTACGGAAGGCACTTCGAAGCGCACAGACCCCCAAAACGTGCAGATTGCACCCAAATTTACCTTTTTAAAGAACTGTGTACTTGTAAAGCATACCAAGTAACTGGAATCATATTTAAAGCATAAGAAGACTGTATTTGAAAGCCAACCTGAAGAGTTTAAATAAAGCATTAGATTTTTGATAAATACAGTCTTGTGTCTCTGTGTGGTGGGTTGGTGGTTACTGTGGGACATCCTAAATGCTTAACCTCATGCCCTCTGGAATCTAGCCTGACTACTCGCGCCACGTTACCTAGAGGGTGAGCAGGGGTTATTTTTCAAGAGTAATCCTTTGCCCTGACTTAGAGGAAAGGGTCCCTGCTTGTCGCAAGTGCATACCTGCGCCAACCAGAGACCCCGGATTCTAACATTGGTGGCAGCGGTGAGGATCACGGATTTGCATTTGTGGTGTCTGCACAGTGATTACTAGCCATTGCACAGTGAGGACAGTCCAGTAGCTTGAGCCACAGACTTTTAATTTTTGCTTGCCAAGAAAAGAAGATCCCTTGTGTTTGGAGTCATGCCGGGCCCAAACAGCATAGTGAGAACAACCTCTGAAGCATCTGAGGCTGGAGAGGTTGAATGGGATGAGTCAAAACTGGACAGCTACACAAAAGTTGAACTCAAATACTTCTGCAAGAAGTTCAAGGTTCCACATGTAGGATGCAGGGTCAAAGCAGACCTCTACAAGGCAGTGAAAGCCTGGATGGAATCAAGGGGCGCAACTGAGGAGGTTGTACCAGTGGAACCAGCGGAGAGCGTCCATAGTTTTGGCAGAGCCCTGTCGCCAGAGGAGCTGGCAGACAGAGAGGCCACCAGGGATCATGAAATGAAGTTGGCAGAGCTGAAATTAAATGGCCAATTGGAGCTAGAGAGCAAGAAGATGGCTCTGGAAGAAAGAAAAATTCAGATGGAGCACGACATGAAAATGAGGGAATTGGAGATAAAAGCCAAAAGTTTGGAAAACCCTCCCTCTGGTGGCAGCGCAACGCCGGTGCAGGTAGAGTCAAGGATGTACATGCCAAAAGATGTAGTTAAAGAGTACTTTAAGAATGACGACATAGGGCAATGGTTCAAGGCCTATGAGGTAGCCATGTCTTCCCATCGGGTCCCTGAGAGAGATTGGGGAGCGGGGTTGTGGGGGCGGTTCCTCAGTGAGGGGCAGGACACACTCTTAGATTTGCACTCTGACATGTATAACTCTTACCCCCACATGAAGGAAGCTTTAATGACCAGATATGGGCTAACTCCTGAATTATATAGACAGAGGTTCAGGGGGTGTACCAAGATTGTTGGGAGTACGTATGTGGAGTATGTAACCTTTTTCTGCAGAGCACTGGATGGCTGGGTGAAGGGTAGCAAAGTGAATGATTACCAAGGTCTCTTTGACTTAATTGCATGGGAGCACTTGTCCCTTAATTGTTTTCCAGAGCTACGCCAACACCTGATCGATAGCAAGCTGACTAACCCTAGGAAGCTTGCTGAAGAGGCGGACCGCTGGGTCAGCACCAGGGTCCACAAGGGTCAAGTGGGAGACTCCGCCAAGGGTGGGCAGGGTCCCCAGCAGAAGAGTTGGGGGGACAGGGGAAAACAGAAAGGGTTCCCAAAAGGACCCCAAAGTAATACCCAGGGGAACCAGCAGAAAGGTTCTCAGCCTCCCCCACCCTCGAAGCAGACAGGGGCCCCGATAGTTAAACCTGTTCCCAAGAGGCCCCCGCAGTGTTATAAATGTGGTGAGCTGGGTCACTTTGCCAGTGATCCCAAGTGTCGCCAGTATGTGAAACCAGCACCCACTGGTGCTCTACCGAAGCAGATGGCTACAGTAGCCTTTGGGGAGGAGGTGGAGGTCCAAGGTGGGTAGGATCCCGTTCAGATGACCTTAGTCTTCCTAGGAGACAGTGAGATGGTCCCTAACGCCGACTTGCCCTCTAACACTAAGAAATATGGGCAAGTGGTGACCGTCAATGGGATGAAGGTAGAGGCTCTTAGAGACACAGGCGCCAGTGTGACTGCAGTGCGGCAGCACCTGGTATCTCAAGAGCAGGTTGTACCCCATGCCTATTGTCGGGTTGTCAATGCTGACAACACGGAGAGTCATTGTCCAATGGCTCAAGTTCTCTTTGACTGGGGGGGGGGTCTCTGGTACTCTGCAAGTCGCTGTGAGAAATGACATGCCTGTAGACTGTCTCCTAGGGAATGATTTGGAGAGCTCCCCTTGGTAAAAGGTGGAGAAGACAGCTCATCTGCGGATGGTGGGTTTACCTGATTGGGCGTGCGTGACCACCTGGTCAATGGCAGCCAGTAGGGGTGTTCAAGAGAACCTGGAGCCTGAGGGAGAGGCCCAGGAACCGGCCTTAGGGAGAGGGCGCAGGGGGCGCGGGAAACCGGCCCCTGAAGTTCCCACGGCCCAGGATGAAGCAGACCTTGAGGGGGATGCCCTGGAGCCTACCGGGGAACAGATAGCCGAACTGGGGGACCTGCCTGAGCTGACACATTGGCAGCAAGAAGGAGGCCCCTCCAGGGAGGAATTCTGCAGGGAGCAGAGAGAGTGCCCCTCTCTAGTGGGTATGCGGCAGTAGGCTGCATCCCAGGTCAATGGTGATCAGTCCGGTACACACTTAATCTACTGGGAGAATGACCTCCTGTACTCAGAGCCTAAGGTTGCTGAACCTGGGTCAGCCCGTGCGCTGGTGGTACCCCAGAAGTTCAGAGCCTTCCTACTGGGGCTGGCTCACGATGTGCCATTAGCAGGGCATTTGGGGCAGGACAACACCTATGAGAGGCTTGTCACCCACTTTTATTGGCCTCAAATGCACAAGAGCTCAGATGCTCATTGTAGGACCTGCCAGACTTGCCAGGCAAGTGGTAAGAGTGGAAGGAAGCAAAAGGCTCCACTCCAACCTTTCCCTGTGGTTAGTACCCCATTCCAGAGAGTAGGGATTGACATTGTGGGGCCACTGGACCCCAAGACAGCCATGGGCAACAGGTTTATCCTGGTCTTGGTGGACCATGCCACCCGGTACCCTGAAGCTATCCCTCTGAGGACAGTGATGGCCCCCGTGGTGGGACAGGCACTGATGAGAATTTTCTCACGAGTGGGATTCCCTCTAGAGGTGGTGTCTGACAGGGGCACCAATTTCATATCGAAATATATGAAATCCCTTTGGCAAGAGTGTGGTGTAACCTACAAGTTTACCACCCCTTACCATCCCCAAGGAAACGGGTTGGTTGAGAGATTCAACCGAACCCTAAAGGGCATGATTATGGGTCTTGAGGAACCCATGAGGGGTAAGTGGGACGTCCTCTTACCATGCCTTCTCTTTGCGTACCGTGAGGTGCCACAGAAGTCTCTAGGGTTCAGTCCCTTTGAGCTTCTGTATGGCCACCCAGTACGAGGACCTCTTAGTCTGGTCAAGGAAGGCTGGGAGCAATCTCCCAGGAAACCTCCCCAGAATGTATACAGTTACATGCTGGCCTTCAGGAACCAGACTAGGCATTTCAGGCAACTTGCTGAGGCAAATCTGGAAGCCAGCTCGGAGGAAATGAAGCGGTGGTACGACCAGAATGCCACTCTGGTTGAGCTTCAACCTGGGCAAAAGGTATGGGTCCTGGCCCCTGTGGAGCCTTGTGCACTCCAAGACAAGTGGACCGGACCCTTTGAGATTGTGGAGCGCAAGAGTTCTGTCACCTATTTGGTGAACTTGCAGTCTCCCAGGAACCCCTTGAGGGTCCTACATGTCAATCGACTAAAGCCCCACTTGTAGAGGTCCGAAGTGGGCATGCTCTTGGCCACAGATGATGGGGTGGAAGAGGAGTCCGAGCCTCCTCCTGACCTCCTGGTAGCCTCAGGGCGAGACGGGTCAGTGAATGGAGTTAACCTCTCACCCACCCTGACCCCTGATCAACAGGATGACTGCCGCCAGCTGCTGGGGCAGTTTCCTGACCTGTTCTCCCTGGTTCCTGGTGTCACAGATTGGTGCGTCCATGATGTGGACACAGGAGACAGCTTGCCTGTGAAGCACAAGGCTTACAGAGTGACTGACAGGGTCAGAGCCTGCATCAAAGAGGAGGTCTCAAAGATGCTTGCTCTAGGGGTGATTGAGTCCTCCAGCAGTCCTTGGGCCAGCCCAGTGGTCTTGGTCCCAAAGGCTGCAGCGCCGGGTGCCACACCCGAACTCCGGTTCTGTGTGGACTACAGAGGACTCAATTCAGTCACGAAGACTGACGCGCACCCCATCCCCAGAGCTGATGAGCTCATCGATCGGTTAGGGGCTGCCCGGTACCTCAGCACGTTTGATTTGACGTCTGGGTACTGGCATATCGCCTTAACTGATGGGGCCAAAGAGAGGTCAGCATTTTCCACACCAGATGGACATTTCCAGTTCCGGGTTATGCCATTTGGGATGAAGAATGCCCCTGCCACCTTCCAGAGGTTGGTCAACCAGGTGTTGGCTGGGCTGACCGAGTTCAGCGCCGCCTACCTGGATGACATCGCAGTGTTCAGCTCCACTTGGGAAGAACACCTGCGCCACCTCTGGGAAGTGTTGATGGCGCTGCGCAAGGCAGGCCTCACGATCAAGGCAAGCAAGTGTCAGATCGGGCAGGGTTCCGTGGTGTACTTGGGACACCAAGTGGGCAGCGGCCAGGTGGCGCCCCTCCAACCCAAGATTGAAACCATCCTGGCTTGGGAGCCCCCAAAGACCCAGACAGAGGTGAGGGCCTTTTTAGGACTCACAGGATACTACAGGAGGTTTGTCAAGGGGTATGGCAGCATTGTTGCCCCCTTGTCAGAGCTGACTTCGAAGAAGCAGCCCAGGAAAGTGATCTGGACTGACACCTGTCAGAAGGCTTTTGACACCCTGAAAACTGCCATGTGGACGGCGCCTGTGCTCTTGGCTCCTGACTTCTCCAAAGAATTCCTAGTGCAGACAGGCGCATCAGAGCATGGTGTAGGGGCTGTTCTCTCACAGATGACTGAGGAGGGCTGGGACCAACCTGTAGCCTTCATTAGTAGGAGGCTACTTCCACGGGAACAAAGGTGGAGTGCAATCGAGCGAGAAGCTGTGGTCTGGGCGCTGAAGAAGCTAAGACCCTACTTGTTTGGGTCTCACTTCCGGGTTCAGACCGACCACAGGCCCCTCAGATGGTTGATGCAAATGAGGGGTGAGAACCCAAAACTGTTGAGGCGGTCCATCTCCCTACAGGGTATGGACTTTACGGTGGAGCATCGCCCTGGCACAGATCACGCCAATGCTGACGGTCTGTCCAGGTTTTTCCGCCGCAGTGAAGAGGAACTCCCTGGGGTAGGGTAGTTCCCCCCACATTTCAGCTGGAGGGGACACGTGTTAGACCTGGCACCTTGGCGTGAGATTCCCTTCCACTGTTTGCTGATGTGCCTCAAGTGTTTTGTTGGTGTTAGCTGCTCAGGGCACTGTGCCACTGCTAATCAGTGCCACAGTGCAAGTGCTCCCTTTGAAAAAGTGTATACATTGATTGGTGTCCATGTTTGGCTTATTTGGTTTACTATCAGCCCCTAGTAAAGTGAACCAGGAGTGCCAGGGCTTGTAAATACAAATGCTGCTGGTGGGATTGCAGCACTGGTTGTGCCACCCACAGAAGCGGCCTAGTAAAATGTGTCTAGGGTCTGCCATTGCAGAACCTGCGTGCAGTCTGGTACTGTCATGCTGACTGCGCAAGTGCACCTACTTGCCAGTCCCTAAACCTTCCCTCAACTACATATTAGTCACCCCTATGGTAGGCCCAAGGGCAGGGTGCATTGTAGGCATAAGGTAGGACATGCCCTGATGTGTGTGGCATGTCCTAATAGTGAATTACAGCCATTTTCGTTTTTCACTATTGAAGGCTACCTGCTCTCCATAGGCCAGAATGGGCTGTTGGAATTATTACACTCTATGATCCCAGCAGACTCAGAGAGCATGGTAGAAAGTCAAGTTTAGTATGCCTGAACTCAGAATAATAAAATACTTATTTTAGTAAAGTTTATTTTAATATCCTGTGTTTGTAAATACTACTTTTTAGAAAGTTAGTATTTACTTGCTTAGCCATTTCAGTCCGCCTCTGCGTTGTGTGTGTGTGCTGCCTAGGTTCAGTGAGGGGCAGGGCTGGGGAATTCCAGGAGACAGGCTGGCTGCCAGGTGGTGGGTAGAGAGATTACACCAGGATGGGTGGGAGGAGTACACCTTGACTCTGAATAGACCTGTGCTCTGCCACCACAATGCTGGCTCCGCCCCCTGTGGAGCGTCTGATGTCTCTGCCCTGTGCACTGAAAGGAAAGAGCAGAGTCACCACAACAAAGTGCTCCAAAACCGGACTGAGCCAGGCACAGGCCCCCTGGCGACAAAGAACAAAAGAAACTGTGTATAAAAGAAGGAGCCCTGCTCCTAAGAAATCAGATCCTGTTTACGCCAAGAAGAAACTCTGCCTGAAGAAAAAGGACCTGAGAAAGCTGCATGGAGGAGTACTGTCTCTAGCCTGAGAGACTGGCCTGTGGTGGGTGCCTTGCTGCAAGAAGGAGAGGAAAAGACTAAGAAAGACTTGTGAATCAACTTGTGCTGTGTGAACAATCTCCAAGGGCTTGCTGGTGAACTTGCCCCCTGAACTGCGCCCCAGGAACAGTGAGCGCTACCCCTCCCTGGAAGAAAGGAAGCTGCTGTGGGTGGATTGCGAACGCTGACCCCAGAGAACCTGTGTGCCCCCATCCTGCCGAGCAACGTGACCTCTGACCGACTGTGCTGCTGTGAGCACTGTGAAGGCCACCCCTGCCTGGCCTAAGCAAAGTGAACTGCTGCCCTCTCGAGCCGGAGCTCGCACCGTAAGGGAAGACTGTCTGATTCCAAGCCCCGAGCCTCTGCGACCCCAAGCCGTAGAGACCACTGCAAAGATCGACGACACTCGGGTTCGCCGCTTCTGGATGACGCTGCAGCGCTGCGCGCTGAAATCGCCCCCGAGCCGCCCCTCCTTCCACCAACCCCGGAGTGATCCGTGAAAGTCCTGAGGCGCCCCACCAAGCACTGTCGTCCACTGCCAAGCGGGACTGCAACGCGCCGTGGGACGCCCCTCCTGTGACTGCTGAGGCCGCCCCGAACTCCCCACCAAGATCTGAGGTACTGTGCAACGCTGTACGAAGCGTCCCCTCGACTGTACGGCCCGTACGGCTCTGTACGAAGCGTCCCCGTGAACTTGCTCACGCCGTAAGCATGAGCTATTGAAAGGAACGTCCGGAAGAGTGTTCGGCACCGTACGAAGCGTACCTACGACGGTACGGCCCATACGGCTGGAATCCCCATACCCTTACTCACTGCCAAGCGGGACTGCAACGCGCCGTGGGACGCCCCTCCTGTGACTGCTGAGGCCGCCCCGAACTCCCCACCAAGATCTGAGGTACTGTGCAACGCTGTACGAAGCGTCCCCTCGACTGTACGGCCCGTACGGCTCTGTACGAAGCGTCCCCGTGAACTTGCTCACGCCGTAAGCATGAGCTATTGAAAGGAACGTCCGGAAGAGTGTTCGGCACCGTATGAAGCGTACCTACGACGGTACGGCCCATACGGCTGGAATCCCCATACCCTTACTCACGCGGGAAGCGTGAGAAGTAGCAATAATCGTCCCAGCCTCGTACGGAGCGTACCTACGACGGTACGGCCCGTGCGGCTTGAGTCTCGGTACGCTTGCTCACGCGGGAAGCGTGAGGAATAGTGTTAGACTTGGGGGTCTCTGGTTGGCGCAAGGTTGCCCTTGTGTCAAGCAGGAACCCTCTCCTCTACGTCAGGGCGCAGGATAACCCCTCGTGAATTACCCTTGCTCACCCTCTAGGTGCGTGGCGTGAGCAGCCAAGGCGATTCCTCAGGCGTTGTTGGTTAAGCACTTACAATCACACACACAGTAAATACATCAATCCCCCCAGAAACGGACACCAGACTTGGATATGTAGAAAAATACGCTTCTTTATGTAAAAATAGGTATATATATCTCAGCAGACTTATCACAAGACCAATAACGTTTTCGCTATGCCACGAGGTTGTAAAGCAGGCAAATGTTCTTTGTTCGTAGTTTCAAATGGATACTTCGTAGTCTCTTGCAAATGTTACTTGTGGTTCCAGTACTTACAGAGATCGGCTCCTGCGAACGGGGAAATAAGGCGTTGCGGGCCCCGAGCCCGATACTGGAACTTCTTTCGTGACGTGGAGAGTCGGCACAGGTCGGTGCGACTCTCAGCTTGGGGAGTGGTCTTGGGTCCTCGATCAGCGGGTGTGGGCAGGTAGGCAGGCGCGGCCAGCTACCCTCGGCACGGCAGTGCAGGGGGGTCTCCACAACGGGGGCGGCGCGGCCTGAGGTGTCCGGGGATAGCGAAGCGGGGTCACAGGGCACGGTCAGTGCAGCTGGATGACCCGGCGTAGATCACAGTCGTCGGACGGTTTCCGGCGGGAGGGGTGATAGCGCGTTCAGCGCGCTCCAGTGGCAGGCGGTGACAGGGGCGCAGGCGGCCTAGCCCGGGGACAGAGAGCGGCTCCGGACGGAGCGGGGCTCTCACGGGGTTGCGGCAGGCAAGCTCCTGAGTGTCACGGCCCTAGGAGGGGCGTTGAGGGGCGCAGTCTCTTTCCAGCGGGATGCACACACGGCTCGAATCGGAGGACGAGCAAAAGCACAGAGAACCCACTGGTCCTGGGGTTCAGTTCAGGGGGCAAGCTCAGATCAAGCCCTTGGAGAATGTTTAAAGCACAAAGCAGCAAAGTCTTTTCAGTAGTCTCTTCCTCTCCTTTCTCAGCAAGGCAAGCAGCAGGCCAGCTCCTCCAGCGTCTTCTTCTCCTTCTAGTCGGGCAGAGGTTCTTTGTGGTAAAACAGGATTCTGATTTCTTAGGAGCCAGGCTCCTACTTTTATACCATGATTCTTTTGTTCTTTAGCGCCAGGGGGCCTGGGCCTGGCTCAGTCCAGTTCTGGAGCACTTTGTTATGGTGACTCTGCTCTTTCCTTTCAGCAGCAGGGCAGAGACATCAGCCGCTCCACAGGGGGCGGCGCCGGCTTTGTGGTGGCAGAGCACAGGTCTATTCAAGAGTCAAGGTGTACTCCTCCCACCCATCCTGGTGTCACCTCTCTACCCACCACCTGGCAGCCAACCTGTCTCTGGGGATTCCCCAACCCTGCTCCTTACTGTTGCTAGGCAGAACACACACACACAGCAGAGGCGGACTGAAATGGCCAGGTCAGTAAATACTAACTTTCTAAAAGTAGTATTTACAAACCCAGGATATTAAAATAAACTTGACTACAAGAAGTATTTTATTATTCTGAGTGCAGGCATACTAAACTTGACATTCTACCATGCTCTCTGAGTCCACTGGGGTCACAGCGTGTAGTGACTCCAGCAGCCCATTCTGGCCTATGGAGAGCAGGTAGCCTTCAATAGTGAAAAACGAAAATGGCTGTAATTCACTACTAAGACATGCCACACACATCAGGGCATGTCCTACCTTATGCCTACAATGCACCCTGCCCTTGGGCCTACCAGAGGGGTGGCTAATATGTAGGTAAGGGAAGGTTTAGGGACTGGCAAGTGGGGGCACTTGCGCAGTCAGCGCGACAGTACCAGACTGCACGCAGGGTCTGCGGTGGCAGACCCTAGACACATTTTACAAGGCCGCTTTCTGTGGGTGGCGCAACCAGCGCTGCAAGCCCACCAGCAGCATTGGCATTCACAAGCCCTGGCACCCCTGGTGCACTTTACTGGGGACTGACAGTAAATCCAATAAACCAATCATGAGCATCAATTACAGGTACACTTTACCTAGGGAGCACTTGCACTGTGGCACGGATTAGCCGTGGCGCAGTGCCCTGAGCGGACAACACCAGCAAAACAATCGAGGCACACCATCAAAAAGTGGAAGGGAAACTCACGCCAAGGTGCCAGGTCTAACACGTGTCCTCTCCAGCTGAAATGTGGGGAGAACTACCCTTGCCCAGGGGGTTCCTCGTCACTAAGGCGGAAATACCTGGACAGACCGTCAGCGTTGGCGTGATCTGTACCAGGACGGTGTTCCACCGTAAAGTCCATACCCTGTAGGGAGATGGACCACCTCAACAGCTTCGGGTTCTCACCCCTCATTTACATCAACCATCTGAGGGGCCTGTGGTCCGTCTGAACCCGGAAGTGAGACCCAAACAAGTAGGGTCTTAGCTTCTTCAGCGCCCAGACCACAGCAAATGCTTCTCGCTCAATTGCACTCCACCTACTTTCCTGTGGAAGTAACCTCCTACTGATGAAGGCTACGAGTTGGTCCCAGCCCTCCTCAGTCATCTGGAAGAGAACAGCCCCTACACCATGCTCTGAAGCGTCTGTCTGTACTTGGAATTCCTTGGAGAAGTCAGGGGCCAAGAGCACGGGCGCCGTGCACATGGCAGTCTTGAGGGTGTCGAATTTTTCTGACAGGTGTCAGTCCAGATCACGTTCCTGGGCTGCTTCTTGGAAGTCAGCTCTGTCAAGGGGGCAACAATCGTTCCATAGCCCTTGACAAACCTCCTGTAGTACCCAGTGAGCCCCAGGAAGGCCCTCACTGCGGTCTGCGTCTTGGGGGGTTCCCAAGCCAGGATGGTCTCAATTTTGGGTTGCAAGGGTGCCACCTTGCCACTCCCCACTTGGTGTCCCAAGTACACCACGGAACCCTGCCCGATCTGGCACTTGCTTGCCTTGATCGTGAGGCCTGCTCGGCGCAGAGCCATCAACACTTCCCAGAGGTGGCGCAGGTGTTCGGGCCAGGTGGCACTGAACACTGCGATGTCATCCAGGTAGGCGGCACTGAACGCATCCAGCCCAACCAGTACCTGGTTGACCAACCTCTGAAAGGTGGCAGGGGCATTCTTCAT
Source organism: Triturus cristatus (assembly GCF_964204655.1). Lineage (NCBI taxonomy): Eukaryota > Metazoa > Chordata > Amphibia > Caudata > Salamandridae > Triturus > Triturus cristatus. Next base: position 1,285,668,468 of record NC_140592.1, on the reverse strand, counting down.
TCCAAATGGCATGACTCGGAACTGGAAGTGCCCATCTGGTGTAGAGAATGCTGACCTCTCTTTGGCCCCATCGGTCAAGGCGATCTGCCAGTACCCAGACGTTAAATCAAACGTGCTGAGGAACCGGGCAGCCCCCAGCCGATCAATGAGCTCATCAGCTCTGGGGATGGGGTGCGTGTCAGTCTTCGTTACTGAATTGAGTCCTCTGTAGTCCACACAGAACCGGAGTTCAGGTGTGGCTCCCGGCGCAGCAGCTTTGGGGACCAAGACCACGGGGCTGGACCAAGGACTGCTGGAGGACTCAACCACCCCTAGCGCAAGCATCTTGGAGACCTCCTCCTTGATGCAAGCTCTGACCCTGTCAGTTACCCTGTAAGCCTTGTGCTTCACAGGTAAGCTGTCCCCTGTGTCCACATCATGGACGCACCAATCTGTGACACCAGGAACCAGGGAGAACCTATCGGAAAACTGCCCCAGCAAGTGGCGGCAATCTTCCTGTTGTTCGGGCGTCAGGGTGGGTGAGAGGTTAACTCCATCCACTGACCCATCTTTCTCAGAGGCTACTAAGAGGTCAGGAAGAGGCTCGGTCTCCTCTTCCATTCCATCATCAGTGGCCAGCAGCATGCCCACTTCGGTCCTCTCTAAGTGGGGCTTAAGGCGGTTAACATGTAGGACCCTCAAAGGGTTCCTGGGAGTCTGCATGTCCACCAAGTAGGTGATAGGACGTTTGCGCTCCACAACCTCAAATGGACCTGTCCACTTATCCTGAAGTGCACAAGGCTGCACTGGGGCCAAGACCCACACCTTTTGTCCAGGTTGAAGCTCTACCAGAGTGGCATTCTGGTCGTACCACCGCTTCACCTCCTCCTGGCTGGCTTCCAGATTTGCCTCAGCAAGTTGCCTGAAACGCCTAGTCTGGTTTCGGAAGGCCAGCATGTAACTGTATACATTCTGGGGAGGTTTCCTGGAAGATTGCTCCCAGCCTTCCTTTACCAAACTCAGAGGTCCTCTTACCGGGTGACCATACAGATGTTCAAAGGGGCTGAACCCTAGAGACTTCTGTGGCACCTCTCGGTAAGCGAAGAGCAGGCATGGCAAGAGGACGTCCCACTTACGCCTCATTGGACCGTCCAGGCCCATGATCATGCCTTTGAGGGTTCGGTTGAATCTCTCAACCAACCCATTTCCTTGGGGGTGGTAAGGAGTGGTGAACTTGTAAGTTACCCCACACTCCTTCCACAGGGATTTCATATATGTGGATATGAAATTGGTCCCCCTGTCGCTCACCACCTCTAGAGGGAATCCCACTCGGGAGAAAATTCCCATCAGTGCTCGTCCCACCACGGGGGCCGTCACTGTCCTCAGAGGGATGGCTTCAGGGTACCAGGTGGCATGGTCCACCAAGACCAGGATGAACCAGTTGCCCAGGGCTGTCTTGGGGTCCAGAGGCCCCACAATATCAATACCCACTCGCTGGAATGGCGTACCGACCACGGGGAAGGGCTGCAGAGGAGCCTTGTGCTTCCCTCCGCTCTTACCACTTGCCTGGCAAGTCTGACAGGTTCTGCAGTAGGAATCTGAATTCTTGTGCATTTGGGGCCAGTAAAAGTGGGTGACAAGCCTGTCGTAGGTCTTGTCCATCCCCAAATGTCCTGCTAAAGGCACATCATGAGCCAGCCCCAGTAGGAAGGTTCTGAACCTCTGGGGTACCACCAGCACACGGGCTGACCCAGGTTCAGCAGCCTTAGGCTCGGAATACAGGAGGTCACTCTCCCAGTACACGTAGTGTGTTTTGGCCTGAACACCATTGGCCTGGTCTGCAGCCTGTTGCCGCATACCCACGAGAGAAGGGCATTCTTTCTGCTCCCTGCAGAATTCCTCCCTGGAGGGACCTCCTTCTTGCTGCCAATGGGTCAGCTCAGGCAGGTCTCCCAGTTCGGCAATCTGTTCCCCGATAGGCTCCAGAGCATCCCCCTCAGGGTCTGCTTCCTCCTGGGCCGTGGGAACTTCGGGGGCCGGTTTCCCGCGCCTCCTGCGCCTTCTCCCTAAGGCCGGTTCCTGGACCTCTCCCTCAGGCTCCAGGACCCTCTCAACACCCCTACTGGCTGCCATGGACCGGGTGGTCACGCACGCCCAGTCGGGCAGACCCACCATCCTCAGATGCGTGGTCTTCTCCACCCTTTCCCAAGGGGAGCTCTCCAGGTCGTTCCCTAGCAGACAGTCTACAGGCATGTCAGTTCTCACACCGACTTGTAGAGTACCAGAGACCTCCCCCCACTCAAAGGGAACTTGAGCCATTGGACAACGACTCTCTATGTTGTCAGCTTTGACAACCCTACAGTAGGCATTGGGTACAATCTGCTCTTGAGACACCAGGTGTTGCCTCACCGAGGTCACGCTGGCTCCTGTATCTCTAAGAGCCTCAACCTTCTTTCCATTGATGGTCACTACTTGCCCATATTTCTTAGTGTTAGAGGGTAAGTAGGTTTCAGGGACCATCTCACTGTCTCCTAGCGAGACTAGGGTCATCTGCCCGGGACCCCCACCCTCCTGGACTGCTACCTCCTCCCCAAAGTTAATATTAGCTACTTGCCGGGGTGGAGCACCAGTGGGTGCGGTCTTACCAAACAGGCGACACTTAGGATCAGAGGCAATGTGACCCGGGTCACCACACCTGTAACAATTGAAGGGCCCCTTTGGAACAGGTCTACCTGTCGGGCCCCGTTCTGCTGCGGGGGTGGGGGAGGCTGAGAACCCTTCTGCTGGTTCCCTTGGGGATTACTTTGGGGGCCTTTTTGGAACCCCTTCTGTTTACCCCTGTCCCCCCCACTCTTCTGCTGGGGACCCTGCCCACCTTTGGCGGAGTCTCCCACTTGACCCTTGTGGACCCTGGTGCTGAGCCAGCGGTCCGCCTCCTCAGCAAGCTTCCTCGGGTTGGACAGCTTGCTATCAATCAGGTGCTGGCGTAGCTCAGGAAAACATTGACTGGACAAGTGCTCCCATGCAATTAAATCAAGCAGCCCTTGATAATCATTCACTTTGCTACCCTTCACCCAACCATCCAGTGCTCTGCAGAAAAAAGTTACATACTCCACATACGTACTCTCAGGGATCTTCTTAGTCTCCCTGAACCTCTGTCGATATAGCTCAGGAGTTAACCCATACCTGGTCATTAAAGCTTCCTTCATATGTGGGTATGAGGCTTGGAGATCTAGGGGTAAATCTAACAGTGTGTCACGCCCTTCAGCAAGGAACCTTCCCCACAACCCCGCTCCCCAGTCTTTCTCAGGGACCCGGTGTGAAGACATGGCCACCTCATAGGCTCTAAACCACTGCCCTATGTCATCCTTTCTAAAATACTCCTTTACTACATCTTTGGGGATGTACACCTTGGACTCTACCTGCACTGGTGGAGTGCTGCCACCAGAAGGAGCGGTGTCCAAACTTTTCGCCTTCAGCTCCAACTCCTTCAATCTTATATCATGATTAGGGCTCCCGGTTTTATGGTATTTATTTTTTTGTCATTTCCGTCTGTATTTATCCACATTTATTTTTTGTCAACTTTATCTGTATTTATCCATATTTATTACAGATTTTTTTTAAAAGTAACACTGAAACTGGTATATTTCCACATATATTCAACCAATGAATATGCAGTCATGCTTGAATGCCTGCCAGGTTTCAGTGATATGAACACCTTTCAGAAGATAAATCAATGCACTTATATGAAAATTTGCACATTTCAGTATCACCCTTGTGCATAGGCACTGCTGTTTAAGCCTTTTTACTAAAATCACTTTCTTTTTTAACCCCCTTACCTATCAATCCACACAGTTACTGGCCTGGCAGTCATGGCAAAGTGTATTTAGAATCATTCAAAAAGCACCCAATTTCCGTTTTTATCCGCATTTAAAAATAAATGCAGACAAGAAAATAAATGGTTTTCTGTCTGTATTTATCTGTAAAAATCAGTAAAAACGGAAAACAGGGAGCCTTAATCATGATCCATTTGGCGTTGTTGTGCCTCCAGGGCCAACTTCTGCTTTTCCATTTCCATTTGTCCTGCCAACTTTGCCATCTCCATTGCATGCGCCCTGTCTGCTGCCCTGTCTGCCAGCTCCTCTGGCGACCGGACTCTGCTGGGCTCCTCAAGGTTGTCGGGTGGAACGATGTCCCCCGCATTCCGTGGGTCTCTTGACTCCTTCCAGGCTCTCAACGCCTTGGTGTACTGGTTCTTCTTCCTGAATCCAGCATGGGGAACTCTGAATTTTACACTGTAGCCTTTCAATTGCTCCATCGTGTAGCCTTCCAGTCTCTCCCAATCCACCTCATCTATTCCAGAAATCACAGAGAGTGCTCTTCCAGCAGAGAGTGAGCCAGGCATGGTTGCAGTAATGGCAGATGTCTCAACAAAGTTCAAAAATGAAAACCTGTGGCTGCGTTACTTGGTCTGCTCTCACTATCTGGTGATTAATAATTCACTGTATGCAAATTACAAATGCAAATCCGAAATCCCAGCCGCTGCCACCAATGTTAGACTTGGGGGTCTCTGGTTGGCGCAAGGTTGCCCTTGTGTCAAGCAGGAACCCTCTCCTCTACGTCAGGGCGCAGGATAACCCCTCGTGAATGACCCTTGCTCACCCTCTATGTGCGTGGCGTGAGCAGCCAAGGCGATTCCTCAGGCGTTGTTGGTTAAGCACTTACAATCATACACACAGTAAATACATCAATCCCCCCAGAAACGGACACCAGACTTGGATATGTAGAAAAATACGCTTCTTTATGTAAAAATAGGTATATATATCTCAGCAGACTTATCACAAGACCAATAACGTTTTCGCTATGCCACCAGGTTGTAAAGCAGGCAAATGTTCTTTGTTCGTAGTTTCAAATGGATACTTCGTAGTCTCTTGCAAATGTTACTTGTGGTTCCAGTACTTACAGAGATCGGCTCCTGCGAACGGGGAAATAAGGCGTTGCGGGCCCCGAGCCCGATACTGGAACTTCTTTCGTGACGTGGAGAGTCGGCACAGGTCGGTGCGACTCTCAGCTTGGGGAGTGGTCTTGGGTCCTCGATCAGCGGGTGTGGGCAGGTAGGCAGGCGCGGCCAGCGACCCTCAGCACGGCGGTGCAGGGGGGGTCTCCACAACGGGGGCGGCGCGGCCTGAGGTGTCCGGGGATAGCGAAGCGGGGTCACAGGGCACGGTCAGTGCAGCTGGATGACCCGGCGTAGATCACAGTCGTCGGACGGTTTCTGGCGGGAGGGGTGATAGCGCGTTCAGCGCGCTCCAGTGGCAGGCGGTGACAGGGGCGCAGGCGGCCTAGCCCGGGGACAGAGAGCGGCTCCGGACGGAGCGGGGCTCTCACGGGGTTGCGGCAGGCGAGCTCCTGAGTGTCACGGCCCTAGGAGGGGCGTTGAGGGGCGCAGTCTCTTTCCAGCGGGATGCACACACGGCTCGAATCGGAGGACGAGCAAAAGCACAGAGAACCCACTGGTCCTGGGGTTCAGTTCAGGGGGCAAGCTCAGATCAAGCCCTTGGAGAATGTTTAAAGCACAAAGCAGCAAAGTCTTTTCAGTAGTCTCTTCCTCTCCTTTCTCAGCAAGGCAAGCAGCAGGCCAGCTCCTCCAGCGTCTTCTTCTCCTTCTAGTCGGGCAGAGGTTCTTTGTGGTGAAACAGGATTCTGATTTCTTAGGAGCCAGGCTCCTACTTTTATACCATGATTCTTTTGTTCTTTAGCGCCAGGGGGCCTGGGCCTGGCTCAGTCCAGTTCTGGAGCACTTTGTTATGGTGACTCTGCTCTTTCCTTTCAGCAGCAGGGCAGAGACATCAGCCGCTCCACAGGGGGCGGCGCCGGCTTTGTGGTGGCAGAGCACAGGTCTATTCAAGAGTCAAGGTGTACTCCTCCCACCCATCCTGGTGTCACCTCTCTACCCACCACCTGGCAGCCAACCTGTCTCTGGGGATTCCCCAACCCTGCTCCTTACTGTTGCTAGGCAGAACACACACACACAGCAGAGGCGGACTGAAATGGCCAGGTCAGTAAATACTAACTTTCTAAAAGTAGTATTTACAAACCCAGGATATTAAAATAAACTTGACTACAAGAAGTATTTTATTATTCTGAGTTCAGGCATACTAAACTTGACATTCTACCATGCTCTCTGAGTCCACTGGGGTCACAGCGTGTAGTGACTCCAGCAGCCCATTCTGGCCTATGGAGAGCAGGTAGCCTTCAATAGTGAAAAACGAAAATGGCTGTAATTTACTACTAAGACATGCCACACACATCAGGGCTTGTCCTACCTTATGCCTACAATGCACCCTGCCCTTGGGCCTACCAGAGGGGTGGCTAATATGTAGGTAAGGCAAGGTTTAGGGACTGGCAAGTGGGGGCACTTGCGCAGTCAGCGCGACAGTACCAGACTGCACGCAGGGTCTGCGGTGGCAGACCCTAGACACATTTTACTAGGCCGCTTTCTGTGGGTGGCGCAACCAGCACTGCAAGCCCACCAGCAGCATTGGCATTCACAAGCCCTGGCACCCCTGGTGCACTTTACTGGGGACTGACAGTAAATCCAATAAACCAATCATGAGCATCAATTACAGGTACACTTTACCTAGGGAGCACTTGCACTGCGGCACGGATTAGCCGTGGCGCAGTGCCCTGAGCGGACAACACCAGCAAAACAATCGAGGCACACCATCAAAAAGTGGAAGGGAAACTCACGCCAAGGTGCCAGGTCTAACAAATAGTACGAAGCGTACCAACGCCGGTACGACGCGGACAACGCCGGTACGACGCGTACGGAAGGCACTTCGAAGCGCACAGACCCCCAAAAGGTGCAGATTGCACCCAAATTGACCTTTTTAAAGAACTGTGGACTTGTAAAGCATACCTAGTAACTGGAATCATATTTAAAGCATGTTAGAATCCGGGATCTCTGGTTGGCGCGGGTATGCACTCAGGACCCTTTTCATCTAAGTCAGGGCGTAGGATGACCTCTTTAAAAATAACCCCTGCTCACCCTCTAGGTAACGTGGCGCGAGCAGTCAGGCTAGATTCCAGAGGGCATTAGGCTAAGCATTCAAGGCATCCAACAATAACCACCAACCCACCACACAGAGACACAAGGCTGTATTTTGTAAAAATAAAGTTCTTTATATAAAGTTCTTTAAGCAGGCTTTAAAAATACAGTTCTTCACTTTCAAATGAGGTTCCAGTTACTTGCAATTATCTTTAGGGAGTCCACAGTTCTTAAAATGGTCACTTTAGGTGCAATCTGCACCTTCTGGGGGCCTGTGCGCCTCGTAGGGCCTTCTGTACGCTTCGTACCAGCTTTTGGATGCGTCGTGCCGTTCCTCATGCTTCCCGCGTGAGCACGCGTACTAGGACTCAAGCCGTACGGACCGTACCTTCGTAGGTATGCGTCGTACGAGTCCGGTACGCCTCTTGCTACACCTCACGCTTCCCGCGTGAGCAACGTGTATATCTTCAACGCTGGACGGACCGTACAGGTGCAGGGACGCACCGTACAAGCTGGGGACGAGCCGCACAAATCCTCACGCTTCCCGCGTGAATGGTGTAGCGGTACGATAGCGTAGTACGGGCCGTACACTGGAAAGTACCGTTCGTACGATGGCGCTTGGGCTCACAGTACCTTAGTTCTTGGGGGCAATGTTCGTGGTGGCCTCAGAAGTCCGTAGAGGGGCGTCCCACATCGCGTTGCAGTCCCGCTTGGGCAGTGGACGACGATGCTTCTTGGGGCGCTTCAGGACGTCGCAGCACACCTCGGGGGCCAGAAGCAGGAGGAGCAGCTCGGGGTGATTTCTCAGCGCGCAGCGCTGTCGCGTCGACCAGGATCGGCGAACCAGGGCACCGGCGGTCCTCACAATGATCTCCATGGCCAGGGGTCGCAGAGGCTCGGCGCTTGGACGTAGGTGGTCTCTTCTTCACGTTGCGAGCTACGGCTCGAGGGGGCAGCTGTTTACTTTGTTTCAGCCAGGCAGGGTAGGCCTTCACGGTGCTCACAGCAGCACAGGCGGGCAGAAGTCGCGTTGCTCAGCGAGATGGAGGGCGCACAGGTTCTCTGGGATCAGCGTCAGCAATCCACCCACAGCAGCTTCCTTCTCTTCCAGGGAGGGGTAGCGCCCACTGTTCCTGGGGCGCAGTTCAGGGGGCAAGTTCACAAGCAAGCCCTTGGAGATTGTTTTAAAAGCACAAGTTGAATTCAAAGTCTTTCTCAGTCTTTTCCTCCTCTCCTTCCAGCAGCAAGGCACCCACCACAGGCCAGTCTCTCAGGCTTAGAGACAGTACTCCTCCATGCAGCTTTCCCAGGTCCTTCTCTTCGGGCAGAGTTTCTTCTTGGCGCAAACAGGATCTGATTTCTTAGGAGCAGGGATCCTTCTTTTATACACAGTTTCTTTTGTTCTTTGTCGCCAGGGGGCCTGGGCCTGGCTCGGTCCGGTTTTGGAGCACTTTGTTGTAGTGACTCTGCTCTTTCCTTTCAGTGCACAGGGCAGAGACATCAGCCGCTCCACAGGGGGCGGAGCCGGCATTGTGGTGGCAGAGCACAGGTCTATTCAGAGTCAAGGTGTACTCCTCCCACCCATCCTGGTGTAATCTGTCTACCCACCACCTGGCAGCCAGCCTGTCTCCTGGAATTCCCCAGCCCTGCCCCTCACTGAAACTAGGCAGCACACACACACACACAGCAGAGGCGGACTGAAATGGCTAAGCAAGTAAATACTAACTTTCTAAAAGTAGTATTTACAAACACAGGATATTACAATAAACTTTACTAAAAGAAGTATTTTATTTTTCTGAGTTAAGGCATACTAAACTTGACTTTCTACCATGCTCTCTGAGTCCGCTGGGATTATAGCGTGTAATAATTCCAGCAGCCCATTCTGGCCTATGGAGAGCAGGTAGCCTTCAATAGTGAAAAACGAAAATGGCTGTAATTCACTATTAAGACATGCCACACACACCAGGGCATGTCCTACCATATGCCTACAATGCACCCTGGCCGTGGGCCTACCATAGGGGCGACTAATATGTAGTTAAGGGAAGGTTTAGGGACTGGCAAGTAGGTGCACTTGCGCAATCAGCGTGACAGTACCAGACTGCACGCAGGTTCTGCAATGGCATACCTTATACACATTTTACCAGGCCGCTTCTGTGGGTGGCACAACCAGTGCTGCAAGCCCACCAGCAACATTTGTATTTACAAGCCCTGGCACTCCTGGTGCACTTTACTAGGGGCTGATAGTAAACCAAATAAGCCAAACATGGAAACCAATCGATATCAACATTTTACCATAGGGAGAGCATATACACCTTAGCACTGATCAGCAGTGGTACGGTGCCCAGAGTCATAAAACAGCCAACAACCGGTCAGAAAAAATACAGGAGGAAGGCAAAAAGTTTAGGGATGACCCTGCAAAAAGGGCCATGTCCAACAAAGCATAAGAAGACTGTATTTGAAAGCCAACCTGAAGAGTTTATATAAAGCATTATATTTTTGATAAATACAGTCTTGTGTCTCTGTGTGGTGGGTTGGTGGTTACTGTGGGACATCCTAAATGCTTAACCTCATGCCCTCTGGAATCTAGCCTGACTGCTCGCGCCACGTTACCTAGAGGGTGAGCAGGGGTTATTTTTCAAGAGTAATCCTTTGCCCTGACTTAGAGGAAAGGGTCCCTGCTTGTCGCAAGTGCATACCTGCGCCAACCAGAGACCCCGGATTCTAACACTTAGCCTGTGTCTGGTGCGCCTCATCACAACACTGTCCCAAGAGGTTTACACCTGTGTGCAGAGATCCTTAGCCTGTGTCTGTTTATGCCTCATCACAATGACAAGGTTGTCCCTAGATGTTCACAACTGTGTGCAGAGATCCCTAGCCTGTGTCTGGTGTGCTTCATCACAACACTGTCCCAAGAGGTCCACACCTGTGTGGAGAAATCCTTAGCCTGTGTCTGGTGCGCCTCATCACAACACTGTCCCAAGAGGTTCAGACCTTTGTGCAGAGATCCTTAGCAGTGCCTCATCACAACACTGTCCCAAGAGTTTCAAACCTGTGTGCAGAGATCCTTAGCTGCGCCTCATCACAACACTGTCCCAAGAGGTTCACACCTGTGTGCAGAGATCCTTAGCTGTGCCTCATCACAACACTGTCCCAAGAGGTTCACACCTGTGTGCCCAAGTACTTAGACTGTGTCTGGCTGCGCCTCATCACAATGACAACAATGTCCCAAGAGGTTCATACCTGTGTGCAGAGATCCTTAGCCTGTGTCTGCTGTGCCATATCACAATGACAACACTGTCCTAAGAGGTGAACACCAGTGTGTAGAGATCCTTAGGTTGTGTCTGGCTGCACCTCATCACATCACTGTCCCAAGAGGTTCACACCTGTGTGCAGAGATCCTTAGCTGCACCTCATCACAACACTGTCCCAAGAGCTTCACACCTGTCTTCAGAGATCCTTAGCCCTTTGTCTGGCTGCGCCTCATCACAACACTGTCCCAAGAGGTTCACACCTGTGTGCAAAGACCCTTAGCTTGTGTCTGTCTGTGCCTCATCACAATGACAACACTGTCCAAAGAGGTCCACACCTGTGTGCAGAGATCCTTAGCCTGTGTCTGGTGCGCCTCATCACAACACTGTCCCAAGAGGTCAACACCTGTGTGCAGAGATCCTTAGCCTGTGTCTTGCTGCGCCTCATCACAATGACAACACTGTCCCAAGAGGTCCACACCTGTGTGCAGAGATCCTTAGCCTGTGTCTGCTACGCCTCATCACAACACTGTACCAAGAGGTCCACACCTGTGTGCAGAGATCCTTAGCCTGTGTCTTGCTGCGCCTCATCACAATGACAACACTGTCGCAAGAGGTCCACACCTGTCTGCAGAGACCCTTAGGCTGTGTCTGGCTGCACCTCATCACAATGGCAACACTGTCCCAAGAGGTCCACACCTGTGTGCAGAGATCCTTAGCTGCCCCTCATCACAACACTTTCCCAAGAGATCTTTAGCTGCGCCTCATCACAACACTGTCCCAAGAGGTCCACACCTGTGTGCAGAGATCCTTAGACTGTGTCTGGCTGCGCCTCATCACAACACTGTCGCAAGAGGTTCACACCTGTGTGAAAAGATCATTAGCCTGTGTCTGGCTACGCCTCATCACAACACTGTCCCAGAGGTTCACACCTGCGTACAGAGATCATTAGCTGCGCCTCCTCACAACACTGTCCTAAGAGATTCACACCTGTGTGCAGAGATCCTAGGGCTGTGTCTGATGCGCCTCATCACAACACTGTCCCCAAAGGGTCCACACCTGTGTGAAGACATCCTTAGCCTGTGTCTGGCTGCGCCTCATCACAACACTGTCCCAGAGATTCACACCTGTGTGCAGAGATCGTTAGCTGCGCCTGATCACAACACTGTCCCAAGAGGTTCACACCTGTGTGCAGAGATCCTTAGCCTGTGTCTGGCTGCACCTCATCACAACACTAACCCAAGAGGTTCACACCTGTGTGCAGAGATTGTTAGCTGCGCCTCATGACAACAATGTCCCATGAGGTTCACACCTGTGTGCAGAGATTCTTAGACTGTCTGGCTGCGCCTCATCACAATGACAACACTGTCCCAAGAGGTTAACACCAGTGTGCAGAGATCCTTAAGCTGTGTCTGGCTGCGCCTCATCACAATGACAACACTGTCCCAAGAGTTTCTTATCTGTGGGCAGAGATTATTAGCCTGTGTCTGCTGCGTCTCATCACAATGACAACACTGTCCCAAGAGGTCCACACCTGTGTGCAGAGATCCTTAGGCTGGGTGTGACTGCGCCTCATCACAATGACAACACTGTCCCAAGAGGTCCACACCTGTGTGCAGAGATCCTTAGCTGCGCCTCATCACAACACTGTCCACTGAGATCTTTAGCTGCGCCTTATCACAACATTGTTCAAAGAGGTCCACACCTGTGTGCAGAGATCCTTAGACTGTGTCTGGCTGCGCCTCATCACAACACTGTCCCAAGAGGTTCACACCTGTGTACAGAGATCTTTAGCCTGTGTCTGGCTGCGCCTCATCACCACACTGTCCCAAGAGGTTCACACCTGTGTGAAGAGATCCTTAGCCTGTGTCTGGCTCCGCCTCATGACAACACTGTCCCAGAGGTTCACACCTGTGTTCAGAGATCGTTAGCTGTGCCTCATGACAACACTGTCCCAAGAGGTTCACACCTGTGTGCAGAGATCCTTAGGCTGTGTCTGGCTGCTCCTCCTCACAACACTGTCCCAAGAGGTCCTCACCTGTGTGCAGAGATCCTTGGGCTGTGTCTGGTGCGCCTCATCACAACACTTTCCCAAGAGGTCCACACCTGTGTGAAGAGATCCATAGCCTGTGTCTGGCTGCACCTCATCACAACACTGTCCCAGAGGTTCACTTCTGTGTACAGATATCGTTAGCTGTGCCTCATGACAACACTGTCCCAAGAAGTTCACACCTGTGTGCAGAGATCCTTAGGCTGTGTCTGGCTGCGCCTCATCACAACACTGTCCCAAGAAGTTCACACCTGTGTGCAGAGATCGTTAGCTGCGCCTCATGACAACACTGTCCTAAGAGGTTCACACCTGTGTGCAGAGATCTTTAGCCGGTGTCTAGCTGCACCTCATCACAACACTGTCCCAAGAGGTTTACACATGTGTGCAGAGATCCTTAGACTGTGTCTTACTGCGCGTCATCACAATGACAACACTGTCCCAAGAGGTTCACACCTGTGTGCAGAGATCCTTAGGCTGTGTCTGGCTACGCCTCATCACAACACTGTCCCTAGAGGTTCACACCTGTGTGCAGAGACCTTTAGCCTGTGTCTGGTTGCGCCTCATCACCACACTGTCCTAAGAGGTTCACACCTGTGTGAAGAGATCCTTAGCCTGTGTCTGGCTGCGCCTCATCACAACACTGTCCCAAGAAGTTCACACCTGTGTGCAGAGATCGTTAGCTGCGCCTCATGACAACACTTTCCCAAGAGGTCCACACCTGTGTGAAGAGATCCATAGCCTGTGTCTGGCTGCACCTCATCACAACACTGTCCCAGAGGTTCACTTCTGTGTACAGAGATCGTTAGCTGTGCCTTATGACAACACTGTCCCAAGAAGTTCACACCTGTGTGCAGAGATCCTTAGGCTGTGTCTGGCTGCGCCTCATCACAACACTGTCCCAAGAAGTTCACACCTGTGTGCAGAGATTGTTAGCTGCGCCTCATGACAACACTGTCCTAAGAGGTTCACACCTGTGTGCAGAGATCTTTAGCCGGTGTCTAGCTGCACCTCATCACAACACTGTCCCAAGAGGTTCACACCTGTGTGCAGAGATCCTTAGGCTGTGTCTGGCTACGCCTCATCACAACACTGTCCCTAGAGGTTCACACCTGTGTGCAGAGACCTTTAGCCTGTGTCTGGTTGCGCCTCATCACCACACTGTCCTAAGAGGTGCACACCTGTGTGAAGAGATCCTTAGCCTGTGTCTGGCTGCGCCTCATCACAACACTGTCCCAGAGGTTCACATCTGTGTGCAGAGATCGTTAGCTGTGCCTCATGACAACACTGTCCCAAGAGGTTCACACCTATGTGCAGAGATCCTTAGGCTGTATCTGGCTGCGCCTCATCACAACACTGTCCCAAGAGGTTCACACCTGTGTGCAGAGATCGTTAGCTGCGCCTCATGACAACACTGTCCCAAGAGTTTCACACCTGTGTGCAGAGATCCTTAGCCGGTGTCTAGCTGCACCTCATCACAACACTGTCCCAAGAGGTTTACACCTGTGTGCAGAGATCGTTAGATGAGCCTCATGACATCAGTGTCCCAAGAGCTTCACACCCGGGTGCAGAGATCCTTAGACTGTGTTTTACTGCGCCTCATCACAATGACAACACTGTCCCAAGAGGTTCACACCTGTGTGCAGAGATCCTTAGGCTGTGTCTGGCTGCGTCTCATCACAACACTGTCCCTAGAGGTTCAAACCTGTGTGCAGAGATGTTTAGCCTGTGTCTGGCTGCGCCTCATCACCACACTGTCCCAAGAGGTTCACACCTGTGTGAAGAGATCCTTAGCCTGTGTCTGGCTGCGCCTCATCACAACACTGTCCCAGAGGTTCACATCTGTGTGCAGAGATCCTTAGGCTGTGTCTGGCTGCTCCTCCTCACAACACTGTCCCAAAAGGTCCTCACCTGTGTGCAGAGATCCTTGGGCTGTTTCTGGTGCGCCTCATAACAACACTTTCCCAAGAGGTCCACACCTGTGTGAAGAGATCCATAGCCTGTGTCTGGCTACACCTCATCACAACACTGTCCCAGAGGTTCACATCTGTGTGCAGCGATCGTTAGCTGTGCCTCATGACAACACTGTCCCAAGAGGTTCACACCTGTGTGCAGAGATCCTTAGGCTGTGTCTGGCTGCGCCTCATCACAACACTGTCCCAAGAGGTTCACACCTGTGTGCAGAGATCGTTATCTGCGCCTCATGACAACACTGTCTCAAGAGGTTCACACCTGTGTGCAGAGATTCTTAGACTGTCTGGCTGCGCCTCATCACAATGACAACACTGTCCCAAGAGGTTCACACCTGTGTGCAGAGATGCTTAGCTTGTGTCTGGCTGCGCCTCATCACCACACTGTCCCAAGAGGTTAACACCAGTGTGCAGAGATCCTTAAGCTGTGTCTGGCTGCGCCTCATCACAATGACAACACTGTCCCAAGAGTTTCATATCTGTGGGCAGAGATCATTAGCCTGTGTCTGCTGCGTCTCATCACAATGACAACACTGTCCCAAGAGGTCCACACCTGTGTGCAGAGATCCTTAGGCTGGGTGTGACTGCGCCTCATCACAATGACAACACTGTCCCAAGAGGTCCACACCTGTGTGCAGAGATCCTTAGCTGCGCCTCATCACAACACTGTCCACTGAGATCTTTAGCTGCGCCTTATCACAACATTGTCCAAAGAGGTCCACACCTGTGTGCAGAGATCCTTAGACTGTGTCTGGCTGCGCCTCATCACAACACTGTCCCAAGAGGTTCACACCTGTGTACAGAGATCTTTAGCCTGTGTCTGGCTGCGCCTCATCACCACTCTGTCCCAAGAGGTTCACACCTGTGTGAAGAGATCCTTAGCCTGTGTCTGGCTCCGCCTCATGACAACACTGTCCCACAGGTTCACACCTGTGTTCAGAGATCGTTAGCTGTGCCTCATGACAACACTGTCCCAAGAGGTTCACACCTGTGTGCAGAGATCCTTAGGCTGTGTCTGGCTGCTCCTCCTCACAACACTGTCCCAAGAGGTCCTCACCTGTGTGCAGAGATCCTTGGGCTGTGTCTGGTGCGCCTCATCACAACACTTTCCCAAGAGGTCCACACCTGTGTGAAGAGATCCATAGCCTGTGTCTGGCTGCACCTCAGCACAACACTGTCCCAGAGGTTCACTTCTGTGTACAGAGATCGTTAGCTGTGCCTCATGACAACACTGTCCCAAGAAGTTCACACCTGTGTGCAGAGATCCTTAGGCTGTGTCTGGCTGCGCCTCATCACAAGACTGTCCCAAGAAGTTCACACCTGTGTGCAGAGATCGTTAGCTGCGCCTCATGACAACACTGTCCTAAGAGGTTCACAACTGTGTGCAGAGATCTTTAGCCGGTGTCTAGCTGCACCTCATCACAACACTGTCCCAAGAGGTTTACACATGTGTGCAGAGATCCTTAGACTGTGTGGGCCCGATTCACAGAACTAACTTAAGACAAAATCCTAAACTTACTACCATTTTGGTATTCACAGAAGGCACTTACTCATTTTGGTATTCACAGAAGGCACTTACTCATTTCGGTATTCAGAGAAGTTAGGAGTCCTAACTTCAGGACTCCTAAATGCCTTCTGTGAATACCGAAAGTCTTAAAATTAGGATTTTTCTCAGTTTAGTAGTAGTATAGCTAGGACTCCTAACTTTAGGACTCCTAAATGCCTTCTGTGAATACCGAAAGTCTTAAAATTAGGATTTTTCTCAATTTAGTAGTCCTAAGTTTAGGACTCCTAACTTTAAGACTCCTAAATGCCTTCTGTGAATACCGAAAGCCTTAAAATTAGGATTTTTCTCAGTTTAGTAGTTGTAAAGTTAGGAGTCCTAACCTTAGGACTCCTAAACTGAGAAAAATCCTAATTTTAAGGCTTTCGGTATTCAGAGAAGGCATTTAGGAGTCCTAAAGTTAGGAGTCCTAAATTTAGGACTACTAAATTGAGAAAAATCCTAATTTTAAGACTTTCGGTATTCACAGAAGGCATTTAGGAGTCCTAAAGTTAGGAGTCCTAGCTATACTACTACTAAACTGAGAAAAATCCTAATTTTAAGACTTTCGGTATTCACAGAAGGCATTTAGGAGTCCTAAAGTTAGGACTCCTAACTTCTGTGAATACCGAAAAGAGTAAGTGCCTTCTGTGAATACCAAAATGAGTAAGTGCCTTCTGTGAATACCAAAATGGTAGTACGTTTAGGATTTTGTCTTAAGTTAGTTCTGTGAATCGGGCCCTGTCTTACTGCGCGTCATCACAATGACAACACTGTCCCAAGAGGTTCACACCTGTGTGCAGAGATCCTTAGGCTGTGTCTGGCTACGCCTCATCACAACACTGTCCCTAGAGGTTCACACCTGTGTGCAGAGACCTTTAGACTGTGTCTGGTTGCGCCTCATCACCACACTGTCCTAAGAGGTTCACACCTGTGTGAAGAGATCCTTAGCCTGTGTCTGGCTGCGCCTCATCACAACACTGTCCCAAGAAGTTTACACCTGTGTGCCGAGATCGTTAGCTGCGCCTCATGACAACACTTTCCCAAGAGGTCCACACCTGTGTGAAGAGATCCATAGCCTGTGTCTGGCTGCACCTCATCACAACACTGTTCCAGAGGTTCACTTCTGTGTACAGAGATCGTTAGCTGTGCCTTATGACAACACTGTCCCAAGAAGTTCACACCTGTGTGCAGAGATCCTTAGGCTGTGTCTGGCTGCGCCTCATCACAACACTGTCCCAAGAAGTTCACACCTGTGTGCAGAGATCGTTAGCTGCGCCTCATGACAACACTGTCCTAAGAGGTTCACACCTGTGTGCAGAGATCTTTAGCCGGTGTCTAGCTGCACCTCATCACAACACTGTCCCAAGAGGTTCACACCTGTGTGCAGAGATCCTTAGGCTGTGTCTGGCTACGCCTCATCACAACACTGTCCCTAGAGGTTCACACCTGTGTGCAGAGACCTTTAGCCTGTGTCTGGTTGCGCCTCATCACCACACTGTCCTAAGAGGTGCACACCTGTGTGAAGAGATCCTTAGCCTGTGTCTGGCTGCGCCTCATCACAACACTGTCCCAGAGGTTCACATCTGTGTGCAGAGATCGTTAGCTGTGCCTCATGACAACACTGTCCCAAGAGGTTCACACCTATGTGCAGAGATCCTTAGGCTGTATCTGGCTGCGCCTCATCACAACACTGTCCCAAGAGGTTCACACCTGTGTGCAGAGATCGTTAGCTGCGCCTCATGACAACACTGTCCCAAGAGTTTCACACCTGTGTGCAGAGATCCTTAGCCGGTGTCTAGCTGCACCTCATCACAACAATGTCCCAAGTGGTTTACACCTGTGTGCAGAGATCGTTAGATGAGCCTCATGACATCAGTGTCCCAAGAGCTTCACACCCGGGTGCAGAGATCCTTAGACTGTGTTTTACTGCGCCTCATCACAATGACAACACTGTCCCAAGAGGTTCACACCTGTGTGCAGAGATCCTTAGGCTGTGTCTGGCTGCGTCTCATCACAACACTGTCCCTAGAGGTTCACACCTGTGTGCAGAGATGTTTAGCCTGTGTCTGGCTGCGCCTCATCACCACACTGTCCCAAGAGGTTCACACCTGTGTGAAGAGATCCTTAGCCTGTGTCTGGCTGCACCTCATCACAACACTGTCCCAGAGGTTCACATCTGTTTGCAGAGATTGTTAGCTGAGCCTCATGACAACACTGTCCCAAGAGGTTCACACCTATGTGCAGAGATCCTTAGGCTGTGTCTGGCTGCGCCTCATCACAACACTGTCCCAAGAGGTTCACACCTGTGTGCAGAGATCGTTTGCTGCGCCTCATGACAACACTGTCCCAGAGGTTCACACCTGCGTACAGAGATCGTTAGCTGCGCCTCATGACAACACTTTCCCAAGAGGTTCACACCTGTGTGCTGAGATCCTTAGGCTTTGTCTGGCTGTGTCTCCTCACAACATTGTCCTAAGAGATTCACACCTCTGTGCAGAAATCCTTGGGCTGTGTCTGATGCGCCTCATCACAACACTGTCCCCAAAGGGTCCACACCTGTGTGAAGACATCCTTAGCCTGTGTCTGGCTGCGCCTCATCACAACACTGTCCCAGAGATTCACACCTGTGTGCAGAGATCGTTAGCTGCGCCTCATCACAACACTGTCCCAAGAGGTTCACACCTGTGTGCAGAGATCCTTAGCCTGTGTCTGGCTGCACCTCATCACAACACTACCCCAAGAGGTTCACACCTGTGTGCAGAGATCGTTAGCTGCGCCTCATGACAACACTGTCCCAAGAGGTTCACACCTGTGTGCAGAGATTCTTAGACTGTCTGGCTGCGCCTCATCACAATGACAACACTGTCCCAAGAGGTTCACACCTGTGTGCAGAGATGCTTAGCTTGTGTCTGGCTGTGCCTCATCACAACACTGTCCCAAGAGGTTAACACCAGTGTGCAGAGATCCTTAAGCTGTGTCTGGCTGCGCCCCATCACAACGACAACACTGTCCCAAGAGTTTCACATCTGTGGGCAGAGATCATTAGCCTGTGTCTGCTGCGTCTCATCACAATGACAACACTGTCCCAAGAGGTCCACACCTGTGTGCAGAGATCCTTAGGCTGGGTGTGACTGCGCCTCATTACAATGACAACACTGTCCCAAGAGGTCCACACCTGTGTGCAGAGATGCTTAGCTTGTGTCTGGCTGTGCCTCATCACAACACTGTCCCAAGAGGTTAACACCAGTGTGCAGAGATCCTTAGCTGTGCCTCATCACAACACTCTCCACTGAGATCTTTAGCTGCGCCTTATCACAACATTGTCCAAAGAGGTCCACACCTGTGTGCAGAGATCCTTAGACTGTGTCTGGCTGCGCCTCATCACAACACTGTCCCAAGAGGTTCACACCTGTGTACAGAGATCTTTAGCCTGTGTCTGGCTGCGCCTCATCACCACACTGTCCCAAGAGGTTCACACCTGTGTGAAGAGATCCTTAGCCTGTGTCTGGCTGCGCCTCATCACAACATTGTCCCAGAGGTTCACACCTGTGTTCAGAGATCGTTAGCTGTGCCTCATGACAACAATGTCCCAAGGGGTTCACACCTGTGTGCAGAGATCCTTAGGCTGTGTCTGGCTGCTCCTCCTCACAACACTGTCCCAAAAGGTCCTCACCTGTGTGCAGAGATCCTTGGGCTGTGTCTGGTGCGCCTCATAACAACACTTTCCCAAGAGGTCCACACCTGTGTGAAGAGATCCATAGCCTGTGTCTGGCTGCACCTCATCACAACACTGTCCCAGAGGTTCACATCTGTGTGCAGCGATCGTTAGCTGTGCCTCATGACAACACTGTCCCAAGAGGTTCACACCTGTGTGCAGAGATCCTTAGGCTGTGTCTGGCTGCGCCTCATCACAACACTGTCCCAAGAGGTTCACACCTGTGTGCAGAGATCGTTAGCTGCGCCTCATGATAACGCTGTCCTAAGAGGTTCACACCTGTGTGCAGAGATCCTTAGCAGGTGTCTAGCTGCACCTCATCACAACACTGTCCCAGGAGGTTTACACCTGTGTGCAGAGATCGTTAGATGAGCCTCATGACATCACTGTCCCAAGAGGTTCACACCTGTGTGCAGAGATCCTTAGACTGTGTCTTACTGCGCCTCATCACAATGACAACACTGTCCCAAGAGGTTCACACCTGTGTGCAGAGATTCTTAGGCTGTGTCTGGCTGTGCCTCATCACAACACTGACCCTAGAGGTTCACACCTGTGTGCAGAGATCCTTATCCTGTGTCTGGCTGCGCCTCATCACAATGACAACACTGTCCCAAGAGGTTCACAAATGTGTGCAGAGATTCTTAGATTGTCTGGCTGCGCCTCATCACAATGACAACACTGCCCCAAGAGGTTCACACCTGTGTGCAGAGATGCTTAGCTTGTGTCTGGCTGCGCCTCATCACAACACTGTCCCAAGAGGTTAACACCAGTGTGCAGAGATCGTTAGCTGCGCCTCATGACAACACTGTCCCAAGAGTTTCACATCTGTGGGCAGAGATCATTAGCCTGTGTGTGCTGCGTCTCATCACAGTGACAACACTGTCCCAAGAGGTCCACACCTGTGTGCAGAGATCCTTAGGCTGGGTGTGACTGCTCCTCATTACAATGACAACACTGTCCCAAGAGGTCCACACCTGTGTGCAGAGATCCTTAGCTGCGCCTCATCACAACACTGTCCACTGAGATCTTTAGCTGCGCCTTATCACAACATTGTCCAAAGAGGTCCACACCTGTGTGCAGAGATCCTTAGCCTGTGTCTGGCTGCACCTCATCACAATGACAACACTGTCCCAAGAGGTTCACACCTGTGTGCAGAGATCCTTAGCTTGTGTGTGGCTGCACCTCATCACTACACTGTCCCAAGAGGTTCACATTTGTGTGCAGAGATCATTGGGCTGTGTCTGACTGCGCCTCATCACAATGACAACACTGTCCCAAGAGGTTCATACCTATGTGCATAGATCCTTAGCCTGCATCTGCTGTTCCTCATGACAACACTGTCCCAAGAGGTTCACACCTGTGTGCAGAGATCCTTAGCCGGTGTCTGGCTGCGCCTCATCACCACACTGTCCCAGAGGTTCACACCTGTGTTCAGAGATCGTTAGCTGTGCCTCATGACAACACTGTCCCAAGAGGTTCACACCTGTGTGCAGAGATCCTTAGGCTGTGTCTGGCTGCGCCTCATCACAACACTGTCCCAAGAGGTTCACACAAGTGTGCAGGGATCGTTTGCTGCACCTCATGACAATACTGTCCCAGAGGTTCACACCTGTGTACAGAGATCGTTAGCTGCGCCTCATGACAACACTTTCCCAAGAGGTTCACACCTGTGTACTGAGATCCTTAGGCTTTGTCTGGCTGTGCCTCCTCACAACATTGTCCTAAGAGATTCACACCTGTGTGCAGAGATCCTTGGGCTGTGTCTGATGCGCCTCATCACAACACTGTCCCCAAAGGGTCCACACCTGTGTGAAGACATCCTTAGCCTGTGTCTTGCTGCGCCTCATCACAACACTGTCCCAGAGATTCACACCTGTGTGCAGAGATCGTTAGCTGTGCCTCATCACAACACTGTCCCAAGAGGTTCACACCTGTGTGCAGAGATCCTTAGCCTGTGTCTGGCTGCACCTCATCACAACACTAACCCAAGAGGTTCACACCTGTGTGCAGAGATCGTTATCTGCGCCTCATGACAACACTGTCTCAAGAGGTTCACATCTGTGTGCAGAGATCTTTAGCTGTGCCTCATGACAACACTGTCCCAAGAGGTTCACACCTGTGTGCAGAGATCCTTAGGCTGTGTCTGGCTGCGCCTCATCACAACACTGTCCGAAGAGGTTCACACCTGTGTGCAGAGATCCTTAGCCGGTGTCAAGCTGCACCTCATCACAACACTGTCCCAAGAGGTTTACACCTGTGTGCAGAGATCGTTAGATGAGCCTCATGACATCACTGTCCCAAGAGGTTCACACCTGTGTGCAGAGATCCTTAGACTGTGTCTTACTGCGCCTCATCACAATGACAACACTGTCCCAAGAGGTTCACACCTGTGTGTAGAGATCCTTAGGCTGTGTCTGGCTGCGCCTCATTACAACACTGTCCCTAGAGGTTCACACCTGTGTGCAGAGATCCTTAGCCTGTGTCTGGCTGCACCTCATCACAATGACAACACTGTCTCAAGAGGTTCACACCTGTGTGCAGAGATCCTTAGCTGTGCCTCATCACAACACTCTCCACTGAGATCTTTAGCTGCGCCTTATCACAACATTGTCCAAAGAGGTCCACACCTGTGTGCAGAGATCCTTAGACTGTGTCTGGCTGCGCCTCATCACAACACTGTCCCAAGAGGTTCACACCTGTGTGAAGAGATCCTTAGCCTGTGTCTGGCTGCGCCTCATCACAACATTGTCCCAGAGGTTCACACCTGTGTTCAGAGATCGTTAGCTGTGCCTCATGACAACAATGTCCCAAGGGGTTCACACCTGTGTGCAGAGATCCTTAGGCTGTGTCTGGCTGCTCCTCCTCACAACACTGTCCCAAAAGGTCCTCACCTGTGTGCAGAGATCCTTGGGCTGTGTCTGGTGCGCCTCATAACAACACTTTCCCAAGAGGTCCACACCTGTGTGAAGAGATCCATAGCCTGTGTCTGGCTGCACCTCATCACAACACTGTCCCAGAGGTTCACATCTGTGTGCAGCGATCGTTAGCTGTGCCTCATGACAACACAGTCCCAAGAGGTTCACACCTGTGTGCAGAGATCCTTAGGCTGTGTCTGGCTGCGCCTCATCACAACACTGTCCCAAGAGGTTCACACCTGTGTGCAGAGATCGTTAGCTGCGCCTCATGATAACGCTGTCCTAAGAGGTTCACACCTGTGTGCAGAGATCCTTAGCAGGTGTCTAGCTGCACCTCATCACAACACTGTCCCAGGAGGTTTACACCTGTGTGCAGAGATCGTTAGATGAGCCTCATGACATCACTGTCCCAAGAGGTTCACACCTGTGTGCAGAGATCCTTAGACTGTGTCTTACTGCGCCTCATCACAATGACAACACTGTCCCAAGAGGTTCACACCTGTGTGCAGAGATTCTTAGGCTGTGTCTGGCTGTGCCTCATCACAACACTGACCCTAGAGGTTCACACCTGTGTGCAGAGATCCTTATCCTGTGTCTGGCTGCGCCTCATCACAATGACAACACTGTCCCAAGAGGTTCACAAATGTGTGCAGAGATTCTTAGATTGTCTGGCTGCGCCTCATCACAATGACAACACTGCCCCAAGAGGTTCACACCTGTGTGCAGAGATGCTTAGCTTGTGTCTGGCTGCGCCTCATCACAACACTGTCCCAAGAGGTTAACACCAGTGTGCAGAGATCGTTAGCTGCGCCTCATGACAACACTGTCCCAAGAGTTTCACATCTGTGGGCAGAGATCATTAGCCTGTGTGTGCTGCGTCTCATCACAGTGACAACACTGTCCCAAGAGGTCCACACCTGTGTGCAGAGATCCTTAGGCTGGGTGTGACTGCTCCTCATTACAATGACAACACTGTCCCAAGAGGTCCACACCTGTGTGCAGAGATCCTTAGCTGCGCCTCATCACAACACTGTCCACTGAGATCTTTAGCTGCGCCTTATCACAACATTGTCCAAAGAGGTCCACACCTGTGTGCAGAGATCCTTAGCCTGTGTCTGGCTGCACCTCATCACAATGACAACACTGTCCCAAGAGGTTCACACCTGTGTGCAGAGATCCTTAGCTTGTGTGTGGCTGCACCTCATCACTACACTGTCCCAAGAGGTTCACATTTGTGTGCAGAGATCATTGGGCTGTGTCTGACTGCGCCTCATCACAATGACAACACTGTCCCAAGAGGTTCATACCTATGTGCATAGATCCTTAGCCTGCATCTGCTGTTCCTCATGACAACACTGTCCCAAGAGGTTCACACCTGTGTGCAGAGATCCTTAGCCGGTGTCTGGCTGCGCCTCATCACCACACTGTCCCAGAGGTTCACACCTGTGTTCAGAGATCGTTAGCTGTGCCTCATGACAACACTGTCCCAAGAGGTTCACACCTGTGTGCAGAGATCCTTAGGCTGTGTCTGGCTGCGCCTCATCACAACACTGTCCCAAGAGGTTCACACAAGTGTGCAGGGATCGTTTGCTGCACCTCATGACAATACTGTCCCAGAGGTTCACACCTGTGTACAGAGATCGTTAGCTGCGCCTCATGACAACACTTTCCCAAGAGGTTCACACCTGTGTACTGAGATCCTTAGGCTTTGTCTGGCTGTGCCTCCTCACAACATTGTCCTAAGAGATTCACACCTGTGTGCAGAGATTCTTAGACTGTCTGGCTGCGCCTCATCACAATGACAACACTGTCCCAAGAGGTTCACACCTGTGTGCAGAGATGCTTAGCTTGTGTCTGGCTGCGCCTCATCACCACACTGTCCCAAGAGGTTAACACCAGTGTGCAGAGATCCTTAAGCTGTGTCTGGCTGCGCCTCATCACAATGACAACACTGTCCCAAGAGTTTCTTATCTGTGGGCAGAGATTATTAGCCTGTGTCTGCTGCGTCTCATCACAATGACAACACTGTCCCAAGAGGTCCACACCTGTGTGCAGAGATCCTTAGGCTGGGTGTGACTGCGCCTCATCACAATGACAACACTGTCCCAAGAGGTCCACACCTGTGTGCAGAGATCCTTAGCTGCGCCTCATCACAACACTGTCCACTGAGATCTTTAGCTGCGCCTTATCACAACATTGTTCAAAGAGGTCCACACCTGTGTGCAGAGATCCTTAGACTGTGTCTGGCTGCGCCTCATCACAACACTGTCCCAAGAGGTTCACACCTGTGTACAGAGATCTTTAGCCTGTGTCTGGCTGCGCCTCATCACCACACTGTCCCAAGAGGTTCACACCTGTGTGAAGAGATCCTTAGCCTGTGTCTGGCTCCGCCTCATGACAACACTGTCCCAGAGGTTCACACCTGTGTTCAGAGATCGTTAGCTGTGCCTCATGACAACACTGTCCCAAGAGGTTCACACCTGTGTGCAGAGATCCTTAGGCTGTGTCTGGCTGCTCCTCCTCACAACACTGTCCCAAGAGGTCCTCACCTGTGTGCAGAGATCCTTGGGCTGTGTCTGGTGCGCCTCATCACAACACTTTCCCAAGAGGTCCACACCTGTGTGAAGAGATCCATAGCCTGTGTCTGGCTGCACCTCATCACAACACTGTCCCAGAGGTTCACTTCTGTGTACAGATATCGTTAGCTGTGCCTCATGACAACACTGTCCCAAGAAGTTCACACCTGTGTGCAGAGATCCTTAGGCTGTGTCTGGCTGCGCCTCATCACAACACTGTCCCAAGAAGTTCACACCTGTGTGCAGAGATCGTTAGCTGCGCCTCATGACAACACTGTCCTAAGAGGTTCACACCTGTGTGCAGAGATCTTTAGCCGGTGTCTAGCTGCACCTCATCACAACACTGTCCCAAGAGGTTTACACATGTGTGCAGAGATCCTTAGACTGTGTCTTACTGCGCGTCATCACAATGACAACACTGTCCCAAGAGGTTCACACCTGTGTGCAGAGATCCTTAGGCTGTGTCTGGCTACGCCTCATCACAACACTG
Organism: Triturus cristatus; assembly: GCF_964204655.1. Classification (NCBI taxonomy): domain Eukaryota; kingdom Metazoa; phylum Chordata; class Amphibia; order Caudata; family Salamandridae; genus Triturus; species Triturus cristatus. The sequence goes on along the minus strand of NC_140592.1, from coordinate 1,285,642,934 downwards.
TCCCTAGAGGTTCACACCTGTGTGCAGAGACCTTTAGCCTGTGTCTGGTTGCGCCTCATCACCACACTGTCCTAAGAGGTTCACACCTGTGTGAAGAGATCCTTAGCCTGTGTCTGGCTGCGCCTCATCACAACACTGTCCCAAGAAGTTCACACCTGTGTGCAGAGATCGTTAGCTGCGCCTCATGACAACACTTTCCCAAGAGGTCCACACCTGTGTGAAGAGATCCATAGCCTGTGTCTGGCTGCACCTCATCACAACACTGTCCCAGAGGTTCACTTCTGTGTACAGAGATCGTTAGCTGTGCCTTATGACAACACTGTCCCAAGAAGTTCACACCTGTGTGCAGAGATCCTTAGGCTGTGTCTGGCTGCGCCTCATCACAACACTGTCCCAAGAAGTTCACACCTGTGTGCAGAGATTGTTAGCTGCGCCTCATGACAACACTGTCCTAAGAGGTTCACACCTGTGTGCAGAGATCTTTAGCCGGTGTCTAGCTGCACCTCATCACAACACTGTCCCAAGAGGTTCACACCTGTGTGCAGAGATCCTTAGGCTGTGTCTGGCTACGCCTCATCACAACACTGTCCCTAGAGGTTCACACCTGTGTGCAGAGACCTTTAGCCTGTGTCTGGTTGCGCCTCATCACCACACTGTCCTAAGAGGTGCACACCTGTGTGAAGAGATCCTTAGCCTGTGTCTGGCTGCGCCTCATCACAACACTGTCCCAGAGGTTCACATCTGTGTGCAGAGATCGTTAGCTGTGCCTCATGACAACACTGTCCCAAGAGGTTCACACCTATGTGCAGAGATCCTTAGGCTGTATCTGGCTGCGCCTCATCACAACACTGTCCCAAGAGGTTCACACCTGTGTGCAGAGATCGTTAGCTGCGCCTCATGACAACACTGTCCCAAGAGTTTCACACCTGTGTGCAGAGATCCTTAGCCGGTGTCTAGCTGCACCTCATCACAACACTGTCCCAAGAGGTTTACACCTGTGTGCAGAGATCGTTAGATGAGCCTCATGACATCAGTGTCCCAAGAGCTTCACACCCGGGTGCAGAGATCCTTAGACTGTGTTTTACTGCGCCTCATCACAATGACAACACTGTCCCAAGAGGTTCACACCTGTGTGCAGAGATCCTTAGGCTGTGTCTGGCTGCGTCTCATCACAACACTGTCCCTAGAGGTTCAAACCTGTGTGCAGAGATGTTTAGCCTGTGTCTGGCTGCGCCTCATCACCACACTGTCCCAAGAGGTTCACACCTGTGTGAAGAGATCCTTAGCCTGTGTCTGGCTGCGCCTCATCACAACACTGTCCCAGAGGTTCACATCTGTGTGCAGAGATCCTTAGGCTGTGTCTGGCTGCTCCTCCTCACAACACTGTCCCAAAAGGTCCTCACCTGTGTGCAGAGATCCTTGGGCTGTTTCTGGTGCGCCTCATAACAACACTTTCCCAAGAGGTCCACACCTGTGTGAAGAGATCCATAGGCTGTGTCTGGCTACACCTCATCACAACACTGTCCCAGAGGTTCACATCTGTGTGCAGCGATCGTTAGCTGTGCCTCATGACAACACTGTCCCAAGAGGTTCACACCTGTGTGCAGAGATCCTTAGGCTGTGTCTGGCTGCGCCTCATCACAACACTGTCCCAAGAGGTTCACACCTGTGTGCAGAGATCGTTATCTGCGCCTCATGACAACACTGTCTCAAGAGGTTCACACCTGTGTGCAGAGATTCTTAGACTGTCTGGCTGCGCCTCATCACAATGACAACACTGTCCCAAGAGGTTCACACCTGTGTGCAGAGATGCTTAGCTTGTGTCTGGCTGCGCCTCATCACCACACTGTCCCAAGAGGTTAACACCAGTGTGCAGAGATCCTTAAGCTGTGTCTGGCTGCGCCTCATCACAATGACAACACTGTCCCAAGAGTTTCATATCTGTGGGCAGAGATCATTAGCCTGTGTCTGCTGCGTCTCATCACAATGACAACACTGTCCCAAGAGGTCCACACCTGTGTGCAGAGATCCTTAGGCTGGGTGTGACTGCGCCTCATCACAATGACAACACTGTCCCAAGAGGTCCACACCTGTGTGCAGAGATCCTTAGCTGCGCCTCATCACAACACTGTCCACTGAGATCTTTAGCTGCGCCTTATCACAACATTGTCCAAAGAGGTCCACACCTGTGTGCAGAGATCCTTAGACTGTGTCTGGCTGCGCCTCATCACAACACTGTCCCAAGAGGTTCACACCTGTGTACAGAGATCTTTAGCCTGTGTCTGGCTGCGCCTCATCACCACTCTGTCCCAAGAGGTTCACACCTGTGTGAAGAGATCCTTAGCCTGTGTCTGGCTCCGCCTCATGACAACACTGTCCCACAGGTTCACACCTGTGTTCAGAGATCGTTAGCTGTGCCTCATGACAACACTGTCCCAAGAGGTTCACACCTGTGTGCAGAGATCCTTAGGCTGTGTCTGGCTGCTCCTCCTCACAACACTGTCCCAAGAGGTCCTCACCTGTGTGCAGAGATCCTTGGGCTGTGTCTGGTGCGCCTCATCACAACACTTTCCCAAGAGGTCCACACCTGTGTGAAGAGATCCATAGCCTGTGTCTGGCTGCACCTCAGCACAACACTGTCCCAGAGGTTCACTTCTGTGTACAGAGATCGTTAGCTGTGCCTCATGACAACACTGTCCCAAGAAGTTCACACCTGTGTGCAGAGATCCTTAGGCTGTGTCTGGCTGCGCCTCATCACAAGACTGTCCCAAGAAGTTCACACCTGTGTGCAGAGATCGTTAGCTGCGCCTCATGACAACACTGTCCTAAGAGGTTCACAACTGTGTGCAGAGATCTTTAGCCGGTGTCTAGCTGCACCTCATCACAACACTGTCCCAAGAGGTTTACACATGTGTGCAGAGATCCTTAGACTGTGTGGGCCCGATTCACAGAACTAACTTAAGACAAAATCCTAAACTTACTACCATTTTGGTATTCACAGAAGGCACTTACTCATTTTGGTATTCACAGAAGGCACTTACTCATTTCGGTATTCAGAGAAGTTAGGAGTCCTAACTTCAGGACTCCTAAATGCCTTCTGTGAATACCGAAAGTCTTAAAATTAGGATTTTTCTCAGTTTAGTAGTAGTATAGCTAGGACTCCTAACTTTAGGACTCCTAAATGCCTTCTGTGAATACCGAAAGTCTTAAAATTAGGATTTTTCTCAATTTAGTAGTCCTAAGTTTAGGACTCCTAACTTTAAGACTCCTAAATGCCTTCTGTGAATACCGAAAGCCTTAAAATTAGGATTTTTCTCAGTTTAGTAGTTGTAAAGTTAGGAGTCCTAACCTTAGGACTCCTAAACTGAGAAAAATCCTAATTTTAAGGCTTTCGGTATTCAGAGAAGGCATTTAGGAGTCCTAAAGTTAGGAGTCCTAAACTTAGGACTACTAAATTGAGAAAAATCCTAATTTTAAGACTTTCGGTATTCACAGAAGGCATTTAGGAGTCCTAAAGTTAGGAGTCCTAGCTATACTACTACTAAACTGAGAAAAATCCTAATTTTAAGACTTTCGGTATTCACAGAAGGCATTTAGGAGTCCTAAAGTTAGGACTCCTAACTTCTGTGAATACCGAAAAGAGTAAGTGCCTTCTGTGAATACCAAAATGAGTAAGTGCCTTCTGTGAATACCAAAATGGTAGTACGTTTAGGATTTTGTCTTAAGTTAGTTCTGTGAATCGGGCCCTGTCTTACTGCGCGTCATCACAATGACAACACTGTCCCAAGAGGTTCACACCTGTGTGCAGAGATCCTTAGGCTGTGTCTGGCTACGCCTCATCACAACACTGTCCCTAGAGGTTCACACCTGTGTGCAGAGACCTTTAGACTGTGTCTGGTTGCGCCTCATCACCACACTGTCCTAAGAGGTTCACACCTGTGTGAAGAGATCCTTAGCCTGTGTCTGGCTGCGCCTCATCACAACACTGTCCCAAGAAGTTTACACCTGTGTGCCGAGATCGTTAGCTGCGCCTCATGACAACACTTTCCCAAGAGGTCCACACCTGTGTGAAGAGATCCATAGCCTGTGTCTGGCTGCACCTCATCACAACACTGTTCCAGAGGTTCACTTCTGTGTACAGAGATCGTTAGCTGTGCCTTATGACAACACTGTCCCAAGAAGTTCACACCTGTGTGCAGAGATCCTTAGGCTGTGTCTGGCTGCGCCTCATCACAACACTGTCCCAAGAAGTTCACACCTGTGTGCAGAGATCGTTAGCTGCGCCTCATGACAACACTGTCCTAAGAGGTTCACACCTGTGTGCAGAGATCTTTAGCCGGTGTCTAGCTGCACCTCATCACAACACTGTCCCAAGAGGTTCACACCTGTGTGCAGAGATCCTTAGGCTGTGTCTGGCTACGCCTCATCACAACACTGTCCCTAGAGGTTCACACCTGTGTGCAGAGACCTTTAGCCTGTGTCTGGTTGCGCCTCATCACCACACTGTCCTAAGAGGTGCACACCTGTGTGAAGAGATCCTTAGCCTGTGTCTGGCTGCGCCTCATCACAACACTGTCCCAGAGGTTCACATCTGTGTGCAGAGATCGTTAGCTGTGCCTCATGACAACACTGTCCCAAGAGGTTCACACCTATGTGCAGAGATCCTTAGGCTGTATCTGGCTGCGCCTCATCACAACACTGTCCCAAGAGGTTCACACCTGTGTGCAGAGATCGTTAGCTGCGCCTCATGACAACACTGTCCCAAGAGTTTCACACCTGTGTGCAGAGATCCTTAGCCGGTGTCTAGCTGCACCTCATCACAACAATGTCCCAAGTGGTTTACACCTGTGTGCAGAGATCGTTAGATGAGCCTCATGACATCAGTGTCCCAAGAGCTTCACACCCGGGTGCAGAGATCCTTAGACTGTGTTTTACTGCGCCTCATCACAATGACAACACTGTCCCAAGAGGTTCACACCTGTGTGCAGAGATCCTTAGGCTGTGTCTGGCTGCGTCTCATCACAACACTGTCCCTAGAGGTTCACACCTGTGTGCAGAGATGTTTAGCCTGTGTCTGGCTGCGCCTCATCACCACACTGTCCCAAGAGGTTCACACCTGTGTGAAGAGATCCTTAGCCTGTGTCTGGCTGCACCTCATCACAACACTGTCCCAGAGGTTCACATCTGTTTGCAGAGATTGTTAGCTGAGCCTCATGACAACACTGTCCCAAGAGGTTCACACCTATGTGCAGAGATCCTTAGGCTGTGTCTGGCTGCGCCTCATCACAACACTGTCCCAAGAGGTTCACACCTGTGTGCAGAGATCGTTTGCTGCGCCTCATGACAACACTGTCCCAGAGGTTCACACCTGCGTACAGAGATCGTTAGCTGCGCCTCATGACAACACTTTCCCAAGAGGTTCACACCTGTGTGCTGAGATCCTTAGGCTTTGTCTGGCTGTGTCTCCTCACAACATTGTCCTAAGAGATTCACACCTCTGTGCAGAAATCCTTGGGCTGTGTCTGATGCGCCTCATCACAACACTGTCCCCAAAGGGTCCACACCTGTGTGAAGACATCCTTAGCCTGTGTCTGGCTGCGCCTCATCACAACACTGTCCCAGAGATTCACACCTGTGTGCAGAGATCGTTAGCTGCGCCTCATCACAACACTGTCCCAAGAGGTTCACACCTGTGTGCAGAGATCCTTAGCCTGTGTCTGGCTGCACCTCATCACAACACTACCCCAAGAGGTTCACACCTGTGTGCAGAGATCGTTAGCTGCGCCTCATGACAACACTGTCCCAAGAGGTTCACACCTGTGTGCAGAGATTCTTAGACTGTCTGGCTGCGCCTCATCACAATGACAACACTGTCCCAAGAGGTTCACACCTGTGTGCAGAGATGCTTAGCTTGTGTCTGGCTGTGCCTCATCACAACACTGTCCCAAGAGGTTAACACCAGTGTGCAGAGATCCTTAAGCTGTGTCTGGCTGCGCCTCATCACAACGACAACACTGTCCCAAGAGTTTCACATCTGTGGGCAGAGATCATTAGCCTGTGTCTGCTGCGTCTCATCACAATGACAACACTGTCCCAAGAGGTCCACACCTGTGTGCAGAGATCCTTAGGCTGGGTGTGACTGCGCCTCATTACAATGACAACACTGTCCCAAGAGGTCCACACCTGTGTGCAGAGATGCTTAGCTTGTGTCTGGCTGTGCCTCATCACAACACTGTCCCAAGAGGTTAACACCAGTGTGCAGAGATCCTTAGCTGTGCCTCATCACAACACTCTCCACTGAGATCTTTAGCTGCGCCTTATCACAACATTGTCCAAAGAGGTCCACACCTGTGTGCAGAGATCCTTAGACTGTGTCTGGCTGCGCCTCATCACAACACTGTCCCAAGAGGTTCACACCTGTGTACAGAGATCTTTAGCCTGTGTCTGGCTGCGCCTCATCACCACACTGTCCCAAGAGGTTCACACCTGTGTGAAGAGATCCTTAGCCTGTGTCTGGCTGCGCCTCATCACAACATTGTCCCAGAGGTTCACACCTGTGTTCAGAGATCGTTAGCTGTGCCTCATGACAACAATGTCCCAAGGGGTTCACACCTGTGTGCAGAGATCCTTAGGCTGTGTCTGGCTGCTCCTCCTCACAACACTGTCCCAAAAGGTCCTCACCTGTGTGCAGAGATCCTTGGGCTGTGTCTGGTGCGCCTCATAACAACACTTTCCCAAGAGGTCCACACCTGTGTGAAGAGATCCATAGCCTGTGTCTGGCTGCACCTCATCACAACACTGTCCCAGAGGTTCACATCTGTGTGCAGCGATCGTTAGCTGTGCCTCATGACAACACTGTCCCAAGAGGTTCACACCTGTGTGCAGAGATCCTTAGGCTGTGTCTGGCTGCGCCTCATCACAACACTGTCCCAAGAGGTTCACACCTGTGTGCAGAGATCGTTAGCTGCGCCTCATGATAACGCTGTCCTAAGAGGTTCACACCTGTGTGCAGAGATCCTTAGCAGGTGTCTAGCTGCACCTCATCACAACACTGTCCCAGGAGGTTTACACCTGTGTGCAGAGATCGTTAGATGAGCCTCATGACATCACTGTCCCAAGAGGTTCACACCTGTGTGCAGAGATCCTTAGACTGTGTCTTACTGCGCCTCATCACAATGACAACACTGTCCCAAGAGGTTCACACCTGTGTGCAGAGATTCTTAGGCTGTGTCTGGCTGTGCCTCATCACAACACTGACCCTAGAGGTTCACACCTGTGTGCAGAGATCCTTATCCTGTGTCTGGCTGCGCCTCATCACAATGACAACACTGTCCCAAGAGGTTCACAAATGTGTGCAGAGATTCTTAGATTGTCTGGCTGCGCCTCATCACAATGACAACACTGCCCCAAGAGGTTCACACCTGTGTGCAGAGATGCTTAGCTTGTGTCTGGCTGCGCCTCATCACAACACTGTCCCAAGAGGTTAACACCAGTGTGCAGAGATCGTTAGCTGCGCCTCATGACAACACTGTCCCAAGAGTTTCACATCTGTGGGCAGAGATCATTAGCCTGTGTGTGCTGCGTCTCATCACAGTGACAACACTGTCCCAAGAGGTCCACACCTGTGTGCAGAGATCCTTAGGCTGGGTGTGACTGCTCCTCATTACAATGACAACACTGTCCCAAGAGGTCCACACCTGTGTGCAGAGATCCTTAGCTGCGCCTCATCACAACACTGTCCACTGAGATCTTTAGCTGCGCCTTATCACAACATTGTCCAAAGAGGTCCACACCTGTGTGCAGAGATCCTTAGCCTGTGTCTGGCTGCACCTCATCACAATGACAACACTGTCCCAAGAGGTTCACACCTGTGTGCAGAGATCCTTAGCTTGTGTGTGGCTGCACCTCATCACTACACTGTCCCAAGAGGTTCACATTTGTGTGCAGAGATCATTGGGCTGTGTCTGACTGCGCCTCATCACAATGACAACACTGTCCCAAGAGGTTCATACCTATGTGCATAGATCCTTAGCCTGCATCTGCTGTTCCTCATGACAACACTGTCCCAAGAGGTTCACACCTGTGTGCAGAGATCCTTAGCCGGTGTCTGGCTGCGCCTCATCACCACACTGTCCCAGAGGTTCACACCTGTGTTCAGAGATCGTTAGCTGTGCCTCATGACAACACTGTCCCAAGAGGTTCACACCTGTGTGCAGAGATCCTTAGGCTGTGTCTGGCTGCGCCTCATCACAACACTGTCCCAAGAGGTTCACACAAGTGTGCAGGGATCGTTTGCTGCACCTCATGACAATACTGTCCCAGAGGTTCACACCTGTGTACAGAGATCGTTAGCTGCGCCTCATGACAACACTTTCCCAAGAGGTTCACACCTGTGTACTGAGATCCTTAGGCTTTGTCTGGCTGTGCCTCCTCACAACATTGTCCTAAGAGATTCACACCTGTGTGCAGAGATCCTTGGGCTGTGTCTGATGCGCCTCATCACAACACTGTCCCCAAAGGGTCCACACCTGTGTGAAGACATCCTTAGCCTGTGTCTTGCTGCGCCTCATCACAACACTGTCCCAGAGATTCACACCTGTGTGCAGAGATCGTTAGCTGTGCCTCATCACAACACTGTCCCAAGAGGTTCACACCTGTGTGCAGAGATCCTTAGCCTGTGTCTGGCTGCACCTCATCACAACACTAACCCAAGAGGTTCACACCTGTGTGCAGAGATCGTTATCTGCGCCTCATGACAACACTGTCTCAAGAGGTTCACATCTGTGTGCAGAGATCTTTAGCTGTGCCTCATGACAACACTGTCCCAAGAGGTTCACACCTGTGTGCAGAGATCCTTAGGCTGTGTCTGGCTGCGCCTCATCACAACACTGTCCGAAGAGGTTCACACCTGTGTGCAGAGATCCTTAGCCGGTGTCAAGCTGCACCTCATCACAACACTGTCCCAAGAGGTTTACACCTGTGTGCAGAGATCGTTAGATGAGCCTCATGACATCACTGTCCCAAGAGGTTCACACCTGTGTGCAGAGATCCTTAGACTGTGTCTTACTGCGCCTCATCACAATGACAACACTGTCCCAAGAGGTTCACACCTGTGTGTAGAGATCCTTAGGCTGTGTCTGGCTGCGCCTCATTACAACACTGTCCCTAGAGGTTCACACCTGTGTGCAGAGATCCTTAGCCTGTGTCTGGCTGCACCTCATCACAATGACAACACTGTCTCAAGAGGTTCACACCTGTGTGCAGAGATCCTTAGCTGTGCCTCATCACAACACTCTCCACTGAGATCTTTAGCTGCGCCTTATCACAACATTGTCCAAAGAGGTCCACACCTGTGTGCAGAGATCCTTAGACTGTGTCTGGCTGCGCCTCATCACAACACTGTCCCAAGAGGTTCACACCTGTGTGAAGAGATCCTTAGCCTGTGTCTGGCTGCGCCTCATCACAACATTGTCCCAGAGGTTCACACCTGTGTTCAGAGATCGTTAGCTGTGCCTCATGACAACAATGTCCCAAGGGGTTCACACCTGTGTGCAGAGATCCTTAGGCTGTGTCTGGCTGCTCCTCCTCACAACACTGTCCCAAAAGGTCCTCACCTGTGTGCAGAGATCCTTGGGCTGTGTCTGGTGCGCCTCATAACAACACTTTCCCAAGAGGTCCACACCTGTGTGAAGAGATCCATAGCCTGTGTCTGGCTGCACCTCATCACAACACTGTCCCAGAGGTTCACATCTGTGTGCAGCGATCGTTAGCTGTGCCTCATGACAACACTGTCCCAAGAGGTTCACACCTGTGTGCAGAGATCCTTAGGCTGTGTCTGGCTGCGCCTCATCACAACACTGTCCCAAGAGGTTCACACCTGTGTGCAGAGATCGTTAGCTGCGCCTCATGATAACGCTGTCCTAAGAGGTTCACACCTGTGTGCAGAGATCCTTAGCAGGTGTCTAGCTGCACCTCATCACAACACTGTCCCAGGAGGTTTACACCTGTGTGCAGAGATCGTTAGATGAGCCTCATGACATCACTGTCCCAAGAGGTTCACACCTGTGTGCAGAGATCCTTAGACTGTGTCTTACTGCGCCTCCTCACAATGACAACACTGTCCCAAGAGGTTCACACCTGTGTGCAGAGATTCTTAGGCTGTGTCTGGCTGTGCCTCATCACAACACTGACCCTAGAGGTTCACACCTGTGTGCAGAGATCCTTATCCTGTGTCTGGCTGCGCCTCATCACAATGACAACACTGTCCCAAGAGGTTCACAAATGTGTGCAGAGATTCTTAGATTGTCTGGCTGCGCCTCATCACAATGACAACACTGCCCCAAGAGGTTCACACCTGTGTGCAGAGATGCTTAGCTTGTGTCTGGCTGCGCCTCATCACAACACTGTCCCAAGAGGTTAACACCAGTGTGCAGAGATCGTTAGCTGCGCCTCATGACAACACTGTCCCAAGAGTTTCACATCTGTGGGCAGAGATCATTAGCCTGTGTGTGCTGCGTCTCATCACAGTGACAACACTGTCCCAAGAGGTCCACACCTGTGTGCAGAGATCCTTAGGCTGGGTGTGACTGCTCCTCATTACAATGACAACACTGTCCCAAGAGGTCCACACCTGTGTGCAGAGATCCTTAGCTGCGCCTCATCACAACACTGTCCACTGAGATCTTTAGCTGCGCCTTATCACAACATTGTCCAAAGAGGTCCACACCTGTGTGCAGAGATCCTTAGCCTGTGTCTGGCTGCACCTCATCACAATGACAACACTGTCCCAAGAGGTTCACACCTGTGTGCAGAGATCCTTAGCTTGTGTGTGGCTGCACCTCATCACTACACTGTCCCAAGAGGTTCACATTTGTGTGCAGAGATCATTGGGCTGTGTCTGACTGCGCCTCATCACAATGACAACACTGTCCCAAGAGGTTCATACCTATGTGCATAGATCCTTAGCCTGCATCTGCTGTTCCTCATGACAACACTGTCCCAAGAGGTTCACACCTGTGTGCAGAGATCCTTAGCCGGTGTCTGGCTGCGCCTCATCACCACACTGTCCCAGAGGTTCACACCTGTGTTCAGAGATCGTTAGCTGTGCCTCATGACAACACTGTCCCAAGAGGTTCACACCTGTGTGCAGAGATCCTTAGGCTGTGTCTGGCTGCGCCTCATCACAACACTGTCCCAAGAGGTTCACACAAGTGTGCAGGGATCGTTTGCTGCACCTCATGACAATACTGTCCCAGAGGTTCACACCTGTGTACAGAGATCGTTAGCTGCGCCTCATGACAACACTTTCCCAAGAGGTTCACACCTGTGTACTGAGATCCTTAGGCTTTGTCTGGCTGTGCCTCCTCACAACATTGTCCTAAGAGATTCACACCTGTGTGCAGAGATTCTTAGACTGTCTGGCTGCGCCTCATCACAATGACAACACTGTCCCAAGAGGTTCACACCTGTGTGCAGAGATGCTTAGCTTGTGTCTGGCTGCGCCTCATCACCACACTGTCCCAAGAGGTTAACACCAGTGTGCAGAGATCCTTAAGCTGTGTCTGGCTGCGCCTCATCACAATGACAACACTGTCCCAAGAGTTTCTTATCTGTGGGCAGAGATTATTAGCCTGTGTCTGCTGCGTCTCATCACAATGACAACACTGTCCCAAGAGGTCCACACCTGTGTGCAGAGATCCTTAGGCTGGGTGTGACTGCGCCTCATCACAATGACAACACTGTCCCAAGAGGTCCACACCTGTGTGCAGAGATCCTTAGCTGCGCCTCATCACAACACTGTCCACTGAGATCTTTAGCTGCGCCTTATCACAACATTGTTCAAAGAGGTCCACACCTGTGTGCAGAGATCCTTAGACTGTGTCTGGCTGCGCCTCATCACAACACTGTCCCAAGAGGTTCACACCTGTGTACAGAGATCTTTAGCCTGTGTCTGGCTGCGCCTCATCACCACACTGTCCCAAGAGGTTCACACCTGTGTGAAGAGATCCTTAGCCTGTGTCTGGCTCCGCCTCATGACAACACTGTCCCAGAGGTTCACACCTGTGTTCAGAGATCGTTAGCTGTGCCTCATGACAACACTGTCCCAAGAGGTTCACACCTGTGTGCAGAGATCCTTAGGCTGTGTCTGGCTGCTCCTCCTCACAACACTGTCCCAAGAGGTCCTCACCTGTGTGCAGAGATCCTTGGGCTGTGTCTGGTGCGCCTCATCACAACACTTTCCCAAGAGGTCCACACCTGTGTGAAGAGATCCATAGCCTGTGTCTGGCTGCACCTCATCACAACACTGTCCCAGAGGTTCACTTCTGTGTACAGATATCGTTAGCTGTGCCTCATGACAACACTGTCCCAAGAAGTTCACACCTGTGTGCAGAGATCCTTAGGCTGTGTCTGGCTGCGCCTCATCACAACACTGTCCCAAGAAGTTCACACCTGTGTGCAGAGATCGTTAGCTGCGCCTCATGACAACACTGTCCTAAGAGGTTCACACCTGTGTGCAGAGATCTTTAGCCGGTGTCTAGCTGCACCTCATCACAACACTGTCCCAAGAGGTTTACACATGTGTGCAGAGATCCTTAGACTGTGTCTTACTGCGCGTCATCACAATGACAACACTGTCCCAAGAGGTTCACACCTGTGTGCAGAGATCCTTAGGCTGTGTCTGGCTACGCCTCATCACAACACTGTCCCTAGAGGTTCACACCTGTGTGCAGAGACCTTTAGCCTGTGTCTGGTTGCGCCTCATCACCACACTGTCCTAAGAGGTTCACACCTGTGTGAAGAGATCCTTAGCCTGTGTCTGGCTGCGCCTCATCACAACACTGTCCCAAGAAGTTCACACCTGTGTGCAGAGATCGTTAGCTGCGCCTCATGACAACACTTTCCCAAGAGGTCCACACCTGTGTGAAGAGATCCATAGCCTGTGTCTGGCTGCACCTCATCACAACACTGTCCCAGAGGTTCACTTCTGTGTACAGAGATCGTTAGCTGTGCCTTATGACAACACTGTCCCAAGAAGTTCACACCTGTGTGCAGAGATCCTTAGGCTGTGTCTGGCTGCGCCTCATCACAACACTGTCCCAAGAAGTTCACACCTGTGTGCAGAGATTGTTAGCTGCGCCTCATGACAACACTGTCCTAAGAGGTTCACACCTGTGTGCAGAGATCTTTAGCCGGTGTCTAGCTGCACCTCATCACAACACTGTCCCAAGAGGTTCACACCTGTGTGCAGAGATCCTTAGGCTGTGTCTGGCTACGCCTCATCACAACACTGTCCCTAGAGGTTCACACCTGTGTGCAGAGACCTTTAGCCTGTGTCTGGTTGCGCCTCATCACCACACTGTCCTAAGAGGTGCACACCTGTGTGAAGAGATCCTTAGCCTGTGTCTGGCTGCGCCTCATCACAACACTGTCCCAGAGGTTCACATCTGTGTGCAGAGATCGTTAGCTGTGCCTCATGACAACACTGTCCCAAGAGGTTCACACCTATGTGCAGAGATCCTTAGGCTGTATCTGGCTGCGCCTCATCACAACACTGTCCCAAGAGGTTCACACCTGTGTGCAGAGATCGTTAGCTGCGCCTCATGACAACACTGTCCCAAGAGTTTCACACCTGTGTGCAGAGATCCTTAGCCGGTGTCTAGCTGCACCTCATCACAACACTGTCCCAAGAGGTTTACACCTGTGTGCAGAGATCGTTAGATGAGCCTCATGACATCAGTGTCCCAAGAGCTTCACACCCGGGTGCAGAGATCCTTAGACTGTGTTTTACTGCGCCTCATCACAATGACAACACTGTCCCAAGAGGTTCACACCTGTGTGCAGAGATCCTTAGGCTGTGTCTGGCTGCGTCTCATCACAACACTGTCCCTAGAGGTTCAAACCTGTGTGCAGAGATGTTTAGCCTGTGTCTGGCTGCGCCTCATCACCACACTGTCCCAAGAGGTTCACACCTGTGTGAAGAGATCCTTAGCCTGTGTCTGGCTGCGCCTCATCACAACACTGTCCCAGAGGTTCACATCTGTGTGCAGAGATCCTTAGGCTGTGTCTGGCTGCTCCTCCTCACAACACTGTCCCAAAAGGTCCTCACCTGTGTGCAGAGATCCTTGGGCTGTTTCTGGTGCGCCTCATAACAACACTTTCCCAAGAGGTCCACACCTGTGTGAAGAGATCCATAGCCTGTGTCTGGCTACACCTCATCACAACACTGTCCCAGAGGTTCACATCTGTGTGCAGCGATCGTTAGCTGTGCCTCATGACAACACTGTCCCAAGAGGTTCACACCTGTGTGCAGAGATCCTTAGGCTGTGTCTGGCTGCGCCTCATCACAACACTGTCCCAAGAGGTTCACACCTGTGTGCAGAGATCGTTATCTGCGCCTCATGACAACACTGTCTCAAGAGGTTCACACCTGTGTGCAGAGATTCTTAGACTGTCTGGCTGCGCCTCATCACAATGACAACACTGTCCCAAGAGGTTCACACCTGTGTGCAGAGATGCTTAGCTTGTGTCTGGCTGCGCCTCATCACCACACTGTCCCAAGAGGTTAACACCAGTGTGCAGAGATCCTTAAGCTGTGTCTGGCTGCGCCTCATCACAATGACAACACTGTCCCAAGAGTTTCATATCTGTGGGCAGAGATCATTAGCCTGTGTCTGCTGCGTCTCATCACAATGACAACACTGTCCCAAGAGGTCCACACCTGTGTGCAGAGATCCTTAGGCTGGGTGTGACTGCGCCTCATCACAATGACAACACTGTCCCAAGAGGTCCACACCTGTGTGCAGAGATCCTTAGCTGCGCCTCATCACAACACTGTCCACTGAGATCTTTAGCTGCGCCTTATCACAACATTGTCCAAAGAGGTCCACACCTGTGTGCAGAGATCCTTAGACTGTGTCTGGCTGCGCCTCATCACAACACTGTCCCAAGAGGTTCACACCTGTGTACAGAGATCTTTAGCCTGTGTCTGGCTGCGCCTCATCACCACTCTGTCCCAAGAGGTTCACACCTGTGTGAAGAGATCCTTAGCCTGTGTCTGGCTCCGCCTCATGACAACACTGTCCCACAGGTTCACACCTGTGTTCAGAGATCGTTAGCTGTGCCTCATGACAACACTGTCCCAAGAGGTTCACACCTGTGTGCAGAGATCCTTAGGCTGTGTCTGGCTGCTCCTCCTCACAACACTGTCCCAAGAGGTCCTCACCTGTGTGCAGAGATCCTTGGGCTGTGTCTGGTGCGCCTCATCACAACACTTTCCCAAGAGGTCCACACCTGTGTGAAGAGATCCATAGCCTGTGTCTGGCTGCACCTCAGCACAACACTGTCCCAGAGGTTCACTTCTGTGTACAGAGATCGTTAGCTGTGCCTCATGACAACACTGTCCCAAGAAGTTCACACCTGTGTGCAGAGATCCTTAGGCTGTGTCTGGCTGCGCCTCATCACAAGACTGTCCCAAGAAGTTCACACCTGTGTGCAGAGATCGTTAGCTGCGCCTCATGACAACACTGTCCTAAGAGGTTCACAACTGTGTGCAGAGATCTTTAGCCGGTGTCTAGCTGCACCTCATCACAACACTGTCCCAAGAGGTTTACACATGTGTGCAGAGATCCTTAGACTGTGTGGGCCCGATTCACAGAACTAACTTAAGACAAAATCCTAAACTTACTACCATTTTGGTATTCACAGAAGGCACTTACTCATTTTGGTATTCACAGAAGGCACTTACTCATTTCGGTATTCAGAGAAGTTAGGAGTCCTAACTTCAGGACTCCTAAATGCCTTCTGTGAATACCGAAAGTCTTAAAATTAGGATTTTTCTCAGTTTAGTAGTAGTATAGCTAGGACTCCTAACTTTAGGACTCCTAAATGCCTTCTGTGAATACCGAAAGTCTTAAAATTAGGATTTTTCTCAATTTAGTAGTCCTAAGTTTAGGACTCCTAACTTTAAGACTCCTAAATGCCTTCTGTGAATACCAAAAGCCTTAAAATTAGGATTTTTCTCAGTTTAGTAGTGTAACGCCCTGAACGTCTCAGGATCGTTTAACAGACACGACAATGAGGACGCAACCACTTGTGAAGGGTTAGTTCTTTTAATGAAGGCAAATAAAATACAAAGAACAAACAAAAGTTATAGTCACTGGAATCCTCCAGGCTAAGTACGTTACCAGCCCACAGCACGGATGGTCCTAACCGTCCTCTGCATATACGCCGATCCCGGCGTATGCCAACAGAGGGCAGAAATGAAATGGCCGACAATGCCAATCGGTAGGCTGTGAGGGGCACGAAGAGTGTTGGGGAGAATCGAGGAGTCAGGGAAACACCCAGCCGGGGTCTCTACCTGAAGGGAGCAGCCGCTCAACCTCTTCCTCAGACTGCACCGGGACGCGGAGTCACCTCCTGGTGATGCGTCACCGATACCCCAATCACAAGCAAGAAGACTGAACCGAGAGCAGCCGCTCGATCGATCCTGTGGACTTCCGAGTCTGTAACGCGGCAAACACCTCCTGGTGTGCGTTACAGCTGGCAGTCCCTGTGTCTCTGGTCGGGCTGGGAGTTACGACTCCAACCAGCAAAAGCGCCACTGCGCTTGGACTCAGCCGAGTCAAAAAGCGAAGCTCAATGGTTGACCGGTAGAGCTTCCGGGTCCTTCACAGGTGACGATGGGGCAAGACACGGCCCAGGGAGTAACGACTCGACCTACCTCCGTTCTTGCCTTACTGGAGCACCACTCCGGAACACTGCTCTTCACGAAGCAGGTACGTCGGTGTAAACACAATATCCGACAGCGTTGTACCTCCCGGTTCCTCCCTTTATAGGGCGTGTTTCCTTGAGTTATGTAACAGCTCTCCTGTTTACATAAGGGTGTGTTTTCCTTGAGTTATGTAACAGCTCTCCTGTTTACATAAGGGCGTGTTTCCCTTGAGTTATGTAACAGCTCTCCTGTTTACATAAGGGCGTGTTTCCCTTGAGTTATGTAACAGCTCTCCTGTTTACATAACCTCTCAACCGCTAAGCATCCTGGGAGATGTAGTCCGTTTTCGCTGGGTACCGTTTTCCTCCCCTCGTATGACAGGAATTCTTGACAGTACATCCTCCCTCTCAGCGGCTCCCCACGGGTCCAGCGCTGGCAGGAAAACGCCGATGGAACAAGGAGACCAAGCGCGGAGCATGAACCCCTTCAGCCGGTTCCCATGAACGCTCCTCCGGGCCATAGCCTTTCCACGCAACCAGGTACCACAGCTTCCCCCTGCGCCATTTGGACGCCCGTATGCCCGACACTTCATACTCCACCTCCGACTCCACGCATACCGGCCTAGGTGTCCCAGGCGGCTTGGAGGGTGCTGGTTTGAGCAATGATACATGAAAGACAGGGTGTATCCGCAATGACTGGGGCAAGCACACCTTCACGTTCACGGGACCCATACACTTGGTAATTCGATAGGGGCCCATGTACTTGGGATGGAACACACTGTTCTTTCGAAACCTCATGTTTCTTGTGGATATCCAGACGTAGTCTCCAGTGCGGTACAGTGGCCCGGGCCTTCTCTTCCTATCTGCCGCAGCCTTGTATCTTCTCTTGGCCTCTATTAGGACAGCCCTTGAGCGCATCAACGTGTCTTTTATGTGTGCCACCCTGTCCGCTGTGGCGGGAATCCTGTCCTCTCTGAACGGATGTAGAAATGGCAAGAACCTGGGATGTTGGCCATAGTTGCTATAGAACGGAGATGACAGTGTGGAGCTGTGAGTGGCGTTGTTATAGGCTATCTCTGCAACCCATAGCAAGTCGACCCATTCTTCCCTGCCCTGGGCCACAAAACATCGCAGATACTGTTTGAGCGTTTGGTTCAGGCGCTCGGTTTGGCCGTCCGTTTGAGGGTGGTAGCTGGTGGACAGGGCGGTCTTAACATGCAGCGCAGTGCACCAAGTCTTCCAGAATTGCGCAGTAAACTGCGACCCCCGGTCCGACACGATCACCCCAGGTAATCCATGCAGTCGTACCACATTCTTTAGGAGTAGTGACGCCAATTCCCCGGCCGTAGGGACTCTCTTGCAGGGGATGAAGTGCCCCATTTTCGTCAAGTAATCCACCACCACCAGTATTGCCGTCATCCCCTGGTCTACCGGTAGGCCCACCACGAAGTCCAGTGATATGCTATCCCATGGTCTATCCGGGGTCGGAAGTGGATGTAAGAGCCCTTGGGTTCGGCCATGGTCGGCCTTCATGGTAGCACACGTAGGACACTCCTGTCCCCACCTCCTGACATCCACTCTCATGGTTGGCCACCAGAAATGCCGTCCCATGCTAGCCACCGTTTTTTCAAAGCCCAAATGACCTGCGCATGGAGAGTCATGGCACCAGATGAATGCTTGTTTCCTTAGCCTAGGCGTGGGTATCAATAGGCACCTGCCCTTCAGGGGTATCCCGTCCTTCAGCTGCCATTCTCTGTGACTGAGGAGCCACCTCCGCCATGCGAATGACCTGATCCCTCTCTTTATTCCCCTCAGGAAAGTATCCGGTTGGATAACCCCCAATACCATCCTCGGGGAAATGATGGAACGCTCGGTCGCAGGCAATGGTTCCTTAACTGCAGATTGACGGGACAGGGCGTCCGCCTTCCGGTTTTCTGTCCCCGGCCGATATGTGATGCGGAAGTTGAACCCCGCAAAGAAGATCATCCACCGCAGCTGCCTGGGAGAAAGGTGTCTAGTGGCCGTCATGAACTGTAGGTTCCGATGGTCCGTGTACACCGATACCACATGTCTTGCCCCCATCAACCAATGCCTCCATTCGGTGAAGGCGTCCTTGATTGCGAGAAGCTCCTTCTCCGCAATATGGTAGTTGCGTTCGGCGTCGTTGAGTTTGCGGGACATGTACGCAACGGGATGAAGCACCCCTGTGTCGTGGTTGCGTTGGGACAAGATAGCCCCCAGCGCCACATCCGACGCGTCCGCTTCCACCACGTAGGGGAGATCCGGATCGGGGTGAGCCAACACCGGCGCCTTACCAAAGGCGCTTTTCAGGGCCTCAAAGGCTTTGTTCGCTTCAGGGGACCAGACAAACTCCTTGGACTTCCTCAGTAGCTGTGTGATTGGGGCCACCACTCCTGAAAATCCATCTATAAACCGCCTGTAAAAGTTGGCGAAGCCAATGAAACTTTGGACGTCCTTCACGCTTTGGGGCACCGGCCATTCTTTCACCGCCTTGATCTTTCGTTCTGCCATCTCCTGTCCCTCTGGACTCAGCATCACTCCGAGGAATTCCACGGATGTGACGTGGAAGTCACATTTGCTGAGTTTACAAAACAGCATGTTTTCCCTCAGCTTTTGGAGCACAGCTTTGACGTGGTGTACGTGCTCCTCCACACTGGACGAATAGATGAGGATGTCGTCGATACATACGACCACGTAGATATCCAACTCCTCTCTGAATACCTCATTCAAAAAGTACTGAAAGGCTGCCGGGGCGTTGCACAGACCGAACGGCATGACGAGGTACTCAAAAAGGCCGAACCTGGTCTTAAAGGCGGTCTTCCACTCGTCTCCGTCCCTCATGCGCACCAGATGGTATGCCCCTTTCAAATCCAACTTGGTGTAGATACGAGCTTTCTTGACCTGTTCCAGAAGTACACTGATGAGAGGCAAGGGGTACCGATTTTTTATGGTTATCGCATTCAATGCCCTAAAGTCCACACAGGCTCTCAGCTCCCCATTAGCCTTCGGGATGAAGAAGAGTGGCGAGGCGGCCGGAGACTTGGACGGGCGGATGAATCCTAGCTTGAGGAGTTTATCCAGGTACCCCCGGAGATGCACGTTTTCAGGCTCCGTCAGGGCATACAGCCTGCCGCTGGGAACGCTGGCCCCTGGCACCAGGTCGATCTGGCAGTCAAACTGTCTATGTGGTGGTAGCACTTCCGCCTTCACCTCATCAAATACATCCTCAAAACTGTGATAAGCCTGGGGGAGAGCCACATCTTTTTCTGCCGCTGTAGCCCCCGTCTGACTCCCGCTCTCATCTGCGTCAAGGGATTCCGTTCTTATTCCACAATGCAGGATGCAATACGGTGACGTCATTTCGATGCGATGTGTTGGCCAATCCACAAAGGGGTTGTGTTTCTGTAGCCACGGCAATCCCAATATGACGCCATATTGGGGCGCTCGGATGATGTTAAAATCGATTTGTTCCAAATGGTTCCTCCCATATCTCATCGGAAGGACCCCCGTGTGCTGTCCGATGGGCCCCGTCACCAATCGCCTTCCGTCTACCGCATAGACGTCTTCGGGTACTGCTTTGGGAAGAAGCACTAGCCCTAGCCTGCATGCCTCGTTGTGGTCCATAAACATGCCAGTGGCCCCTGAATCCACCATGGCCACAACGGGTATCCACTGGTCATGCACTCCCACGTGCACCGTGATAAACAGGTGTCGTTGTCCCTTAGTGACCGAGTTGGAAAGTGAAGGGATGGATGAGTGACTCCGAGATGCCCCTTCTCTGGTCTTGGAGTCCTCTAGTTTTCCACCGGTATGTCCACCACGGCTGCTACCGACCGGTTGGCCCGATAACGTGACGTCTTCGGTTTGGCAGGGCATTCACGTACGTAGTGGCCTTTTTTGCCACAATATAGGCACAATCCTTGTTTACGGCGTGACTCTTTCTCCGTGGCTGTGAGGCTCGCTCGTATTGCGCCGATGTCCATGGGTTCTCCCTTGGATGCGGTGGAAGTTTCAGGACTTCCCACCGTCACATAGGATGGAAGGGATTTTCCTTTTCTCCCATGATCCCCCTTTCTTTCACTTAGCCTATGTTCCAGCCGTAATACCAGGTTGATAAGGCCCTCACATGTCTTGGGTTGAGGGTCAATATGAGCCACGGCGTCCTTGAGCTCATCGCACAGCCCTTGATGGAAGAGCGCCGTCTGTTTAGCAACAGGCCACTTGGTTTCCGCAACCAGCCTTCGGAACGCGTTGAGATACTGCACCAGGTCGTTGGATCCCTGTCTCAATTCAAGCATTTCACGGTCCGCCGTGTACGAGTCAGCCCTTCTGTCGAATACCTTCAGGAATTCCTCGCGAAAAGCACCCCAATCACATAAGAGGGGGTCGTCCCTGCTCACCAGAGGTACGGCCCATTGTGCCGCGTTTCCAGCCAAATAGGATATAAGGAAAGCCACACGAGCCTGACTCGTGGGGAACGCCTTTGGTTTGCACGATAAATGTAGCGCCACTTGTGTGAGGAATACCTGCACTGTGTTAGGATCCCCACTGTACCTCTCTGGTGTTGCCAAGGGGATGGCTACCGGCATTTCCACTACTACCGCAGGGGTCTGGTTCGTGAGGGAGGTGCTGGGCGTGAGCGGGTCCAATTGGATAGCATCCAGTCTGGCTT
This sequence comes from Triturus cristatus, assembly GCF_964204655.1. Classification (NCBI taxonomy): domain Eukaryota; kingdom Metazoa; phylum Chordata; class Amphibia; order Caudata; family Salamandridae; genus Triturus; species Triturus cristatus. Next base: position 1,285,621,531 of record NC_140592.1, on the reverse strand, counting down.
TTACATCGGCTGTTTCTTGCCTAGAGGCAGCCACTTCAACTTGCATGGCCGCTAAAGCAGCCAGCACATCATCAAGTGTTGCCATGTCTGTTATCGACCGGGAGACAGTTAGTGTTATTAAGGTCGGATATTTTGTAACGCCCTGAACGTCTCAGGATCGTTTAACAGACACGACAATGAGGACGCAACCACTTGTGAAGGGTTAGTTCTTTTAATGAAGGCAAATAAAATACAAAGAACAAACAAAAGTTATAGTCACTGGAATCCTCCAGGCTAAGTACGTTACCAGCCCACAGCACGGATGGTCCTAACCGTCCTCTGCATATACGCCGATCCCGGCGTATGCCAACAGAGGGCAGAAATGAAATGGCCGACAATGCCAATCGGTAGGCTGTGAGGGGCACGAAGAGTGTTGGGGAGAATCGAGGAGTCAGGGAAACACCCAGCCGGGGTCTCTACCTGAAGGGAGCAGCCGCTCAACCTCTTCCTCAGACTGCACCGGGACGCGGAGTCACCTCCTGGTGATGCGTCACCGATACCCCAATCACAAGCAAGAAGACTGAACCGAGAGCAGCCGCTCGATCGATCCTGTGGACTTCCGAGTCTGTAACGCGGCAAACACCTCCTGGTGTGCGTTACAGCTGGCAGTCCCTGTGTCTCTGGTCGGGCTGGGAGTTACGACTCCAACCAGCAAAAGCGCCACTGCGCTTGGACTCAGCCGAGTCAAAAAGCGAAGCTCAATGGTTGACCGGTAGAGCTTCCGGGTCCTTCACAGGTGACGATGGGGCAAGACACGGCCCAGGGAGTAACGACTCGACCTACCTCCGTTCTTGCCTTACTGGAGCACCACTCCGGAACACTGCTCTTCACGAAGCAGGTACGTCGGTGTAAACACAATATCCGACAGCGTTGTACCTCCCGGTTCCTCCCTTTATAGGGCGTGTTTCCTTGAGTTATGTAACAGCTCTCCTGTTTACATAAGGGTGTGTTTTCCTTGAGTTATGTAACAGCTCTCCTGTTTACATAAGGGCGTGTTTCCCTTGAGTTATGTAACAGCTCTCCTGTTTACATAAGGGCGTGTTTCCCTTGAGTTATGTAACAGCTCTCCTGTTTACATAACCTCTCAACCGCTAAGCATCCTGGGAGATGTAGTCCGTTTTCGCTGGGTACCGTTTTCCTCCCCTCGTATGACAGGAATTCTTGACAAGTAGTTGTAAAGTTAGGAGTCCTAACCTTAGGACTCCTAAACTGAGAAAAATCCTAATTTTAAGGCTTTCGGTATTCAGAGAAGGCATTTAGGAGTCCTAAAGTTAGGAGTCCTAAACTTAGGACTACTAAATTGAGAAAAATCCTAATTTTAAGACTTTCGGTATTCACAGAAGGCATTTAGGAGTCCTAAAGTTAGGAGTCCTAGCTATACTACTACTAAACTGAGAAAAATCCTAATTTTAAGACTTTCGGTATTCACAGAAGGCATTTAGGAGTCCTAAAGTTAGGACTCCAAACTTCTGTGAATACCGAAAAGAGTAAGTGCCTTCTGTGAGTACCAAAATGAGTAAGTGCCTTCTGTGAATACCAAAATGGTAGTACGTTTAGGATTTTGTCTTAAGTTAGTTCTGTGAATCGGGCCCTGTCTTACTGCGCGTCATCACAATGACAACACTGTCCCAAGAGGTTCACACCTGTGTGCAGAGATCCTTAGGCTGTGTCTGGCTACGCCTCATCACAACACTGTCCCTAGAGGTTCACACCTGTGTGCAGAGACCTTTAGACTGTGTCTGGTTGCGCCTCATCACCACACTGTCCTAAGAGGTTCACACCTGTGTGAAGAGATCCTTAGCCTGTGTCTGGCTGCGCCTCATCACAACACTGTCCCAAGAAGTTTACACCTGTGTGCCGAGATCGTTAGCTGCGCCTCATGACAACACTTTCCCAAGAGGTCCACACCTGTGTGAAGAGATCCATAGCCTGTGTCTGGCTGCACCTCATCACAACACTGTTCCAGAGGTTCACTTCTGTGTACAGAGATCGTTAGCTGTGCCTTATGACAACACTGTCCCAAGAAGTTCACACCTGTGTGCAGAGATCCTTAGGCTGTGTCTGGCTGCGCCTCATCACAACACTGTCCCAAGAAGTTCACACCTGTGTGCAGAGATCGTTAGCTGCGACTCATGACAACACTGTCCTAAGAGGTTCACACCTGTGTGCAGAGATCTTTAGCCGGTGTCTAGCTGCACCTCATCACAACACTGTCCCAAGAGGTTCACACCTGTGTGCAGAGATCCTTAGGCTGTGTCTGGCTACGCCTCATCACAACACTGTCCCTAGAGGTTCACACCTGTGTGCAGAGACCTTTAGCCTGTGTCTGGTTGCGCCTCATCACCACACTGTCCTAAGAGGTGCACACCTGTGTGAAGAGATCCTTAGCCTGTGTCTGGCTGCGCCTCATCACAACACTGTCCCAGAGGTTCACATCTGTGTGCAGAGATCGTTAGCTGTGCCTCATGACAACACTGTCCCAAGAGGTTCACACCTATGTGCAGAGATCCTTAGGCTGTATCTGGCTGCGCCTCATCACAACACTGTCCCAAGAGGTTCACACCTGTGTGCAGAGATCGTTAGCTGCGCCTCATGACAACACTGTCCCAAGAGTTTCACACCTGTGTGCAGAGATCCTTAGCCGGTGTCTAGCTGCACCTCATCACAACAATGTCCCAAGTGGTTTACACCTGTGTGCAGAGATCGTTAGATGAGCCTCATGACATCAGTGTCCCAAGAGCTTCACACCCGGGTGCAGAGATCCTTAGACTGTGTTTTACTGCGCCTCATCACAATGACAACACTGTCCCAAGAGGTTCACACCTGTGTGCAGAGATCCTTAGGCTGTGTCTGGCTGCGTCTCATCACAACACTGTCCCTAGAGGTTCACACCTGTGTGCAGAGATGTTTAGCCTGTGTCTGGCTGCGCCTCATCACCACACTGTCCCAAGAGGTTCACACCTGTGTGAAGAGATCCTTAGCCTGTGTCTGGCTGCACCTCATCACAACACTGTCCCAGAGGTTCACATCTGTTTGCAGAGATTGTTAGCTGAGCCTCATGACAACACTGTCCCAAGAGGTTCACACCTATGTGCAGAGATCCTTAGGCTGTGTCTGGCTGCGCCTCATCACAACACTGTCCCAAGAGGTTCACACCTGTGTGCAGAGATCGTTTGCTGCGCCTCATGACAACACTGTCCCGGAGGTTCACACCTGCGTACAGAGATCGTTAGCTGCGCCTCATGACAACACTTTCCCAAGAGGTTCACACCTGTGTGCTGAGATCCTTAGGCTTTGTCTGGCTGTGTCTCCTCACAACATTGTCCTAAGAGATTCACACCTCTGTGCAGAAATCCTTGGGCTGTGTCTGATGCGCCTCATCACAACACTGTCCCCAAAGGGTCCACACCTGTGTGAAGACATCCTTAGCCTGTGTCTGGCTGCGCCTCATCACAACACTGTCCCAGAGATTCACACCTGTGTGCAGAGATCGTTAGCTGCGCCTCATCACAACACTGTCCCAAGAGGTTCACACCTGTGTGCAGAGATCCTTAGCCTGTGTCTGGCTGCACCTCATCACAACACTACCCCAAGAGGTTCACACCTGTGTGCAGAGATCGTTAGCTGCGCCTCATGACAACACTGTCCCAAGAGGTTCACACCTGTGTGCAGAGATTCTTAGACTGTCTGGCTGCGCCTCATCACAATGACAACACTGTCCCAAGAGGTTCACACCTGTGTGCAGAGATGCTTAGCTTGTGTCTGGCTGTGCCTCATCACAACACTGTCCCAAGAGGTTAACACCAGTGTGCAGAGATCCTTAAGCTGTGTCTGGCTGCGCCTCATCACAACGACAACACTGTCCCAAGAGTTTCACATCTGTGGGCAGAGATCATTAGCCTGTGTCTGCTGCGTCTCATCACAATGACAACACTGTCCCAAGAGGTCCACACCTGTGTGCAGAGATCCTTAGGCTAGGTGTGACTGCGCCTCATTACAATGACAACACTGTCCCAAGAGGTCCACACCTGTGTGCAGAGATGCTTAGCTTGTGTCTGGCTGTGCCTCATCACAACACTGTCCCAAGAGGTTAACACCAGTGTGCAGAGATCCTTAGCTGTGCCTCATCACAACACTCTCCACTGAGATCTTTAGCTGCGCCTTATCACAACATTGTCCAAAGAGGTCCACACCTGTGTGCAGAGATCCTTAGACTGTGTCTGGCTGCGCCTCATCACAACACTGTCCCAAGAGGTTCACACCTGTGTACAGAGATCTTTAGCCTGTGTCTGGCTGCGCCTCATCACCACACTGTCCCAAGAGGTTCACACCTGTGTGAAGAGATCCTTAGCCTGTGTCTGGCTGCGCCTCATCACAACATTGTCCCAGAGGTTCACACCTGTGTTCAGAGATCGTTAGCTGTGCCTCATGACAACAATGTCCCAAGGGGTTCACACCTGTGTGCAGAGATCCTTAGGCTGTGTCTGGCTGCTCCTCCTCACAACACTGTCCCAAAAGGTCCTCACCTGTGTGCAGAGATCCTTGGGCTGTGTCTGGTGCGCCTCATAACAACACTTTCCCAAGAGGTCCACACCTGTGTGAAGAGATCCATAGCCTGTGTCTGGCTGCACCTCATCACAACACTGTCCCAGAGGTTCACATCTGTGTGCAGCGATCGTTAGCTGTGCCTCATGACAACACTGTCCCAAGAGGTTCACACCTGTGTGCAGAGATCCTTAGGCTGTGTCTGGCTGCGCCTCATCACAACACTGTCCCAAGAGGTTCACACCTGTGTGCAGAGATCGTTAGCTGCGCCTCATGATAACGCTGTCCTAAGAGGTTCACACCTGTGTGCAGAGATCCTTAGCAGGTGTCTAGCTGCACCTCATCACAACACTGTCCCAGGAGGTTTACACCTGTGTGCAGAGATCGTTAGATGAGCCTCATGACATCACTGTCCCAAGAGGTTCACACCTGTGTGCAGAGATCCTTAGACTGTGTCTTACTGCGCCTCATCACAATGACAACACTGTCCCAAGAGGTTCACACCTGTGTGCAGAGATTCTTAGGCTGTGTCTGGCTGTGCCTCATCACAACACTGACCCTAGAGGTTCACACCTGTGTGCAGAGATCCTTATCCTGTGTCTGGCTGCGCCTCATCACAATGACAACACTGTCCCAAGAGGTTCACAAATGTGTGCAGAGATTCTTAGATTGTCTGGCTGCGCCTCATCACAATGACAACACTGCCCCAAGAGGTTCACACCTGTGTGCAGAGATGCTTAGCTTGTGTCTGGCTGCGCCTCATCACAACACTGTCCCAAGAGGTTAACACCAGTGTGCAGAGATCGTTAGCTGCGCCTCATGACAACACTGTCCCAAGAGTTTCACATCTGTGGGCAGAGATCATTAGCCTGTGTGTGCTGCGTCTCATCACAGTGACAACACTGTCCCAAGAGGTCCACACCTGTGTGCAGAGATCCTTAGGCTGGGTGTGACTGCTCCTCATTACAATGACAACACTGTCCCAAGAGGTCCACACCTGTGTGCAGAGATCCTTAGCTGCGCCTCATCACAACACTGTCCACTGAGATCTTTAGCTGCGCCTTATCACAACATTGTCCAAAGAGGTCCACACCTGTGTGCAGAGATCCTTAGCCTGTGTCTGGCTGCACCTCATCACAATGACAACACTGTCCCAAGAGGTTCACACCTGTGTGCAGAGATCCTTAGCTTGTGTGTGGCTGCACCTCATCACTACACTGTCCCAAGAGGTTCACATTTGTGTGCAGAGATCATTGGGCTGTGTCTGACTGCGCCTCATCACAATGACAACACTGTCCCAAGAGGTTCATACCTATGTGCATAGATCCTTAGCCTGCATCTGCTGTTCCTCATGACAACACTGTCCCAAGAGGTTCACACCTGTGTGCAGAGATCCTTAGCCGGTGTCTGGCTGCGCCTCATCACCACACTGTCCCAGAGGTTCACACCTGTGTTCAGAGATCGTTAGCTGTGCCTCATGACAACACTGTCCCAAGAGGTTCACACCTGTGTGCAGAGATCCTTAGGCTGTGTCTGGCTGCGCCTCATCACAACACTGTCCCAAGAGGTTCACACAAGTGTGCAGGGATCGTTTGCTGCACCTCATGACAATACTGTCCCAGAGGTTCACACCTGTGTACAGAGATCGTTAGCTGCGCCTCATGACAACACTTTCCCAAGAGGTTCACACCTGTGTACTGAGATCCTTAGGCTTTGTCTGGCTGTGCCTCCTCACAACATTGTCCTAAGAGATTCACACCTGTGTGCAGAGATCCTTGGGCTGTGTCTGATGCGCCTCATCACAACACTGTCCCCAAAGGGTCCACACCTGTGTGAAGACATCCTTAGCCTGTGTCTTGCTGCGCCTCATCACAACACTGTCCCAGAGATTCATACTTGTGTGCAGAGATCGTTAGCTGTGCCTCATCACAACACTGTCCCAAGAGGTTCACACCTGTGTGCAGAGATCCTTAGCCTGTGTCTGGCTGCACCTCATCACAACACTAACCCAAGAGGTTCACACCTGTGTGCAGAGATCGTTATCTGCGCCTCATGACAACACTGTCTCAAGAGGTTCACATCTGTGTGCAGAGATCTTTAGCTGTGCCTCATGACAACACTGTCCCAAGAGGTTCACACCTGTGTGCAGAGATCCTTAGGCTGTGTCTGGCTGCGCCTCATCACAACACTGTCCGAAGAGGTTCACACCTGTGTGCAGAGATCCTTAGCCGGTGTCAAGCTGCACCTCATCACAACACTGTCCCAAGAGGTTTACACCTGTGTGCAGAGATCGTTAGATGAGCCTCATGACATCACTGTCCCAAGAGGTTCACACCTGTGTGCAGAGATCCTTAGACTGTGTCTTACTGCGCCTCATCACAATGACAACACTGTCCCAAGAGGTTCACACCTGTGTGTAGAGATCCTTAGGCTGTGTCTGGCTGCGCCTCATTACAACACTGTCCCTAGAGGTTCACACCTGTGTGCAGAGATCCTTAGCCTGTGTCTGGCTGCACCTCATCACAATGACAACACTGTCTCAAGAGGTTCACACCTGTGTGCAGAGATCCTTAGCTGTGCCTCATCACAACACTCTCCACTGAGATCTTTAGCTGCGCCTTATCACAACATTGTCCAAAGAGGTCCACACCTGTGTGCAGAGATCCTTAGACTGTGTCTGGCTGCGCCTCATCACAACACTGTCCCAAGAGGTTCACACCTGTGTGAAGAGATCCTTAGCCTGTGTCTGGCTGCGCCTCATCACAACATTGTCCCAGAGGTTCACACCTGTGTTCAGAGATCGTTAGCTGTGCCTCATGACAACAATGTCCCAAGGGGTTCACACCTGTGTGCAGAGATCCTTAGGCTGTGTCTGGCTGCTCCTCCTCACAACACTGTCCCAAAAGGTCCTCACCTGTGTGCAGAGATCCTTGGGCTGTGTCTGGTGCGCCTCATAACAACACTTTCCCAAGAGGTCCACACCTGTGTGAAGAGATCCATAGCCTGTGTCTGGCTGCACCTCATCACAACACTGTCCCAGAGGTTCACATCTGTGTGCAGAGATCGTTAGCTGTGCCTCATGACAACACTGTCCCAAGAGGTTCACACCTGTGTGCAGAGATCCTTAGGCTGTGTCTGGCTGCGCCTCATCACAACACTGTCCCAAGAGGTTCACACCTGTGTGCAGAGATCGTTAGCTGCGCCTCATGATAACGCTGTCCTAAGAGGTTCACACCTGTGTGCAGAGATCCTTAGCAGGTGTCTAGCTGCACCTCATCACAACACTGTCCCAGGAGGTTTACACCTGTGTGCAGAGATCGTTAGATGAGCCTCATGACATCACTGTCCCAAGAGGTTCACACCTGTGTGCAGAGATCCTTAGACTGTGTCTTACTGCGCCTCATCACAATGACAACACTGTCCCAAGAGGTTCACACCTGTGTGCAGAGATTCTTAGGCTGTGTCTGGCTGTGCCTCATCACAACACTGACCCTAGAGGTTCACACCTGTGTGCAGAGATCCTTATCCTGTGTCTGGCTGTGCCTCATCACAATGACAACACTGTCCCAAGAGGTTCACAAATGTGTGCAGAGATTCTTAGATTGTCTGGCTGCGCCTCATCACAATGACAACACTGCCCCAAGAGGTTCACACCTGTGTGCAGAGATGCTTAGCTTGTGTCTGGCTGCGCCTCATCACAACACTGTCCCAAGAGGTTAACACCAGTGTGCAGAGATCGTTAGCTGCGCCTCATGACAACACTGTCCCAAGAGTTTCACATCTGTGGGCAGAGATCATTAGCCTGTGTGTGCTGCGTCTCATCACAGTGACAACACTGTCCCAAGAGGTCCACACCTGTGTGCAGAGATCCTTAGGCTGGGTGTGACTGCTCCTCATTACAATGACAACACTGTCCCAAGAGGTCCACACCTGTGTGCAGAGATCCTTAGCTGCGCCTCATCACAACACTGTCCACTGAGATCTTTAGCTGCGCCTTATCACAACATTGTCCAAAGAGGTCCACACCTGTGTGCAGAGATCCTTAGCCTGTGTCTGGCTGCACCTCATCACAATGACAACACTGTCCCAAGAGGTTCACACCTGTGTGCAGAGATCCTTAGCTTGTGTGTGGCTGCACCTCATCACTACACTGTCCCAAGAGGTTCACATTTGTGTGCAGAGATCATTGGGCTGTGTCTGACTGCGCCTCATCACAATGACAACACTGTCCCAAGAGGTTCATACCTATGTGCATAGATCCTTAGCCTGCATCTGCTGTTCCTCATGACAACACTGTCCCAAGAGGTTCACACCTGTGTGCAGAGATCCTTAGCCGGTGTCTGGCTGCGCCTCATCACCACACTGTCCCAGAGGTTCACACCTGTGTTCAGAGATCGTTAGCTGTGCCTCATGACAACACTGTCCCAAGAGGTTCACACCTGTGTGCAGAGATCCTTAGGCTGTGTCTGGCTGCGCCTCATCACAACACTGTCCCAAGAGGTTCACACAAGTGTGCAGGGATCGTTTGCTGCACCTCATGACAATACTGTCCCAGAGGTTCACACCTGTGTACAGAGATCGTTAGCTGCGCCTCATGACAACACTTTCCCAAGAGGTTCACACCTGTGTACTGAGATCCTTAGGCTTTGTCTGGCTGTGCCTCCTCACAACATTGTCCTAAGAGATTCACACCTGTGTGCAGAGATCCTTGGGCTGTGTCTGATGCGCCTCATCACAACACTGTCCCCAAAGGGTCCACACCTGTGTGAAGACATCCTTAGCCTGTGTCTTGCTGCGCCTCATCACAACACTGTCCCAGAGATTCACACCTGTGTGCAGAGATCGTTAGCTGTGCCTCATCACAACACTGTCCCAAGAGGTTCACACCTGTGTGCAGAGATCCTTAGCCTGTGTCTGGCTGCACCTCATCACAACACTAACCCAAGAGGTTCACACCTGTGTGCAGAGATCGTTATCTGCGCCTCATGACAACACTGTCTCAAGAGGTTCACATCTGTGTGCAGAGATCTTTAGCTGTGCCTCATGACAACACTGTCCCAAGAGGTTCACACCTGTGTGCAGAGATCCTTAGGCTGTGTCTGGCTGCGCCTCATCACAACACTGTCCGAAGAGGTTCACACCTGTGTGCAGAGATCCTTAGCCGGTGTCAAGCTGCACCTCATCACAACACTGTCCCAAGAGGTTTACACCTGTGTGCAGAGATCGTTAGATGAGCCTCATGACATCACTGTCCCAAGAGGTTCACACCTGTGTGCAGAGATCCTTAGACTGTGTCTTACTGCGCCTCATCACAATGACAACACTGTCCCAAGAGGTTCACACCTGTGTGCAGAGATGCTTAGCTTGTGTCTGGCTGCGCCTCATCACCACACTGTCCCAAGAGGTTAACACCAGTGTGCAGAGATCCTTAAGCTGTGTCTGGCTGCGCCTCATCACAATGACAACACTGTCCCAAGAGTTTCATATCTGTGGGCAGAGATCATTAGCCTGTGTCTGCTGCGTCTCATCACAATGACAACACTGTCCCAAGAGGTCCACACCTGTGTGCAGAGATCCTTAGGCTGGGTGTGACTGCGCCTCATCACAATGACAACACTGTCCCAAGAGGTCCACACCTGTGTGCAGAGATCCTTAGCTGCGCCTCATCACAACACTGTCCACTGAGATCTTTAGCTGCGCCTTATCACAACATTGTCCAAAGAGGTCCACACCTGTGTGCAGAGATCCTTAGACTGTGTCTGGCTGCGCCTCATCACAACACTGTCCCAAGAGGTTCACACCTGTGTACAGAGATCTTTAGCCTGTGTCTGGCTGCGCCTCATCACCACTCTGTCCCAAGAGGTTCACACCTGTGTGAAGAGATCCTTAGCCTGTGTCTGGCTCCGCCTCATGACAACACTGTCCCACAGGTTCACACCTGTGTTCAGAGATCGTTAGCTGTGCCTCATGACAACACTGTCCCAAGAGGTTCACACCTGTGTGCAGAGATCCTTAGGCTGTGTCTGGCTGCTCCTCCTCACAACACTGTCCCAAGAGGTCCTCACCTGTGTGCAGAGATCCTTGGGCTGTGTCTGGTGCGCCTCATCACAACACTTTCCCAAGAGGTCCACACCTGTGTGAAGAGATCCATAGCCTGTGTCTGGCTGCACCTCAGCACAACACTGTCCCAGAGGTTCACTTCTGTGTACAGAGATCGTTAGCTGTGCCTCATGACAACACTGTCCCAAGAAGTTCACACCTGTGTGCAGAGATCCTTAGGCTGTGTCTGGCTGCGCCTCATCACAAGACTGTCCCAAGAAGTTCACACCTGTGTGCAGAGATCGTTAGCTGCGCCTCATGACAACACTGTCCTAAGAGGTTCACAACTGTGTGCAGAGATCTTTAGCCGGTGTCTAGCTGCACCTCATCACAACACTGTCCCAAGAGGTTTACACATGTGTGCAGAGATCCTTAGACTGTGTGGGCCCGATTCACAGAACTAACTTAAGACAAAATCCTAAACTTACTACCATTTTGGTATTCACAGAAGGCACTTACTCATTTTGGTATTCACAGAAGGCACTTACTCATTTCGGTATTCAGAGAAGTTAGGAGTCCTAACTTCAGGACTCCTAAATGCCTTCTGTGAATACCGAAAGTCTTAAAATTAGGATTTTTCTCAGTTTAGTAGTAGTATAGCTAGGACTCCTAACTTTAGGACTCCTAAATGCCTTCTGTGAATACCGAAAGTCTTAAAATTAGGATTTTTCTCAATTTAGTAGTCCTAAGTTTAGGACTCCTAACTTTAAGACTCCTAAATGCCTTCTGTGAATACCGAAAGCCTTAAAATTAGGATTTTTCTCAGTTTAGTAGTTGTAAAGTTAGGAGTCCTAACCTTAGGACTCCTAAACTGAGAAAAATCCTAATTTTAAGGCTTTCGGTATTCAGAGAAGGCATTTAGGAGTCCTAAAGTTAGGAGTCCTAAACTTAGGACTACTAAATTGAGAAAAATCCTAATTTTAAGACTTTCGGTATTCACAGAAGGCATTTAGGAGTCCTAAAGTTAGGAGTCCTAGCTATACTACTACTAAACTGAGAAAAATCCTAATTTTAAGACTTTCGGTATTCACAGAAGGCATTTAGGAGTCCTAAAGTTAGGACTCCTAACTTCTGTGAATACCGAAAAGAGTAAGTGCCTTCTGTGAATACCAAAATGAGTAAGTGCCTTCTGTGAATACCAAAATGGTAGTACGTTTAGGATTTTGTCTTAAGTTAGTTCTGTGAATCGGGCCCTGTCTTACTGCGCGTCATCACAATGACAACACTGTCCCAAGAGGTTCACACCTGTGTGCAGAGATCCTTAGGCTGTGTCTGGCTACGCCTCATCACAACACTGTCCCTAGAGGTTCACACCTGTGTGCAGAGACCTTTAGACTGTGTCTGGTTGCGCCTCATCACCACACTGTCCTAAGAGGTTCACACCTGTGTGAAGAGATCCTTAGCCTGTGTCTGGCTGCGCCTCATCACAACACTGTCCCAAGAAGTTTACACCTGTGTGCCGAGATCGTTAGCTGCGCCTCATGACAACACTTTCCCAAGAGGTCCACACCTGTGTGAAGAGATCCATAGCCTGTGTCTGGCTGCACCTCATCACAACACTGTTCCAGAGGTTCACTTCTGTGTACAGAGATCGTTAGCTGTGCCTTATGACAACACTGTCCCAAGAAGTTCACACCTGTGTGCAGAGATCCTTAGGCTGTGTCTGGCTGCGCCTCATCACAACACTGTCCCAAGAAGTTCACACCTGTGTGCAGAGATCGTTAGCTGCGACTCATGACAACACTGTCCTAAGAGGTTCACACCTGTGTGCAGAGATCTTTAGCCGGTGTCTAGCTGCACCTCATCACAACACTGTCCCAAGAGGTTCACACCTGTGTGCAGAGATCCTTAGGCTGTGTCTGGCTACGCCTCATCACAACACTGTCCCTAGAGGTTCACACCTGTGTGCAGAGACCTTTAGCCTGTGTCTGGTTGCGCCTCATCACCACACTGTCCTAAGAGGTGCACACCTGTGTGAAGAGATCCTTAGCCTGTGTCTGGCTGCGCCTCATCACAACACTGTCCCAGAGGTTCACATCTGTGTGCAGAGATCGTTAGCTGTGCCTCATGACAACACTGTCCCAAGAGGTTCACACCTATGTGCAGAGATCCTTAGGCTGTATCTGGCTGCGCCTCATCACAACACTGTCCCAAGAGGTTCACACCTGTGTGCAGAGATCGTTAGCTGCGCCTCATGACAACACTGTCCCAAGAGTTTCACACCTGTGTGCAGAGATCCTTAGCCGGTGTCTAGCTGCACCTCATCACAACAATGTCCCAAGTGGTTTACACCTGTGTGCAGAGATCGTTAGATGAGCCTCATGACATCAGTGTCCCAAGAGCTTCACACCCGGGTGCAGAGATCCTTAGACTGTGTTTTACTGCGCCTCATCACAATGACAACACTGTCCCAAGAGGTTCACACCTGTGTGCAGAGATCCTTAGGCTGTGTCTGGCTGCGTCTCATCACAACACTGTCCCTAGAGGTTCACACCTGTGTGCAGAGATGTTTAGCCTGTGTCTGGCTGCGCCTCATCACCACACTGTCCCAAGAGGTTCACACCTGTGTGAAGAGATCCTTAGCCTGTGTCTGGCTGCACCTCATCACAACACTGTCCCAGAGGTTCACATCTGTTTGCAGAGATTGTTAGCTGAGCCTCATGACAACACTGTCCCAAGAGGTTCACACCTATGTGCAGAGATCCTTAGGCTGTGTCTGGCTGCGCCTCATCACAACACTGTCCCAAGAGGTTCACACCTGTGTGCAGAGATCGTTTGCTGCGCCTCATGACAACACTGTCCCAGAGGTTCACACCTGCGTACAGAGATCGTTAGCTGCGCCTCATGACAACACTTTCCCAAGAGGTTCACACCTGTGTGCTGAGATCCTTAGGCTTTGTCTGGCTGTGTCTCCTCACAACATTGTCCTAAGAGATTCACACCTCTGTGCAGAAATCCTTGGGCTGTGTCTGATGCGCCTCATCACAACACTGTCCCCAAAGGGTCCACACCTGTGTGAAGACATCCTTAGCCTGTGTCTGGCTGCGCCTCATCACAACACTGTCCCAGAGATTCACACCTGTGTGCAGAGATCGTTAGCTGCGCCTCATCACAACACTGTCCCAAGAGGTTCACACCTGTGTGCAGAGATCCTTAGCCTGTGTCTGGCTGCACCTCATCACAACACTACCCCAAGAGGTTCACACCTGTGTGCAGAGATCGTTAGCTGCGCCTCATGACAACACTGTCCCAAGAGGTTCACACCTGTGTGCAGAGATTCTTAGACTGTCTGGCTGCGCCTCATCACAATGACAACACTGTCCCAAGAGGTTCACACCTGTGTGCAGAGATGCTTAGCTTGTGTCTGGCTGTGCCTCATCACAACACTGTCCCAAGAGGTTAACACCAGTGTGCAGAGATCCTTAAGCTGTGTCTGGCTGCGCCTCATCACAACGACAACACTGTCCCAAGAGTTTCACATCTGTGGGCAGAGATCATTAGCCTGTGTCTGCTGCGTCTCATCACAATGACAACACTGTCCCAAGAGGTCCACACCTGTGTGCAGAGATCCTTAGGCTGGGTGTGACTGCGCCTCATTACAATGACAACACTGTCCCAAGAGGTCCACACCTGTGTGCAGAGATGCTTAGCTTGTGTCTGGCTGTGCCTCATCACAACACTGTCCCAAGAGGTTAACACCAGTGTGCAGAGATCCTTAGCTGTGCCTCATCACAACACTCTCCACTGAGATCTTTAGCTGCGCCTTATCACAACATTGTCCAAAGAGGTCCACACCTGTGTGCAGAGATCCTTAGACTGTGTCTGGCTGCGCCTCATCACAACACTGTCCCAAGAGGTTCACACCTGTGTACAGAGATCTTTAGCCTGTGTCTGGCTGCGCCTCATCACCACACTGTCCCAAGAGGTTCACACCTGTGTGAAGAGATCCTTAGCCTGTGTCTGGCTGCGCCTCATCACAACATTGTCCCAGAGGTTCACACCTGTGTTCAGAGATCGTTAGCTGTGCCTCATGACAACAATGTCCCAAGGGGTTCACACCTGTGTGCAGAGATCCTTAGGCTGTGTCTGGCTGCTCCTCCTCACAACACTGTCCCAAAAGGTCCTCACCTGTGTGCAGAGATCCTTGGGCTGTGTCTGGTGCGCCTCATAACAACACTTTCCCAAGAGGTCCACACCTGTGTGAAGAGATCCATAGCCTGTGTCTGGCTGCACCTCATCACAACACTGTCCCAGAGGTTCACATCTGTGTGCAGCGATCGTTAGCTGTGCCTCATGACAACACTGTCCCAAGAGGTTCACACCTGTGTGCAGAGATCCTTAGGCTGTGTCTGGCTGCGCCTCATCACAACACTGTCCCAAGAGGTTCACACCTGTGTGCAGAGATCGTTAGCTGCGCCTCATGATAACGCTGTCCTAAGAGGTTCACACCTGTGTGCAGAGATCCTTAGCAGGTGTCTAGCTGCACCTCATCACAACACTGTCCCAGGAGGTTTACACCTGTGTGCAGAGATCGTTAGATGAGCCTCATGACATCACTGTCCCAAGAGGTTCACACCTGTGTGCAGAGATCCTTAGACTGTGTCTTACTGCGCCTCATCACAATGACAACACTGTCCCAAGAGGTTCACACCTGTGTGCAGAGATTCTTAGGCTGTGTCTGGCTGTGCCTCATCACAACACTGACCCTAGAGGTTCACACCTGTGTGCAGAGATCCTTATCCTGTGTCTGGCTGCGCCTCATCACAATGACAACACTGTCCCAAGAGGTTCACAAATGTGTGCAGAGATTCTTAGATTGTCTGGCTGCGCCTCATCACAATGACAACACTGCCCCAAGAGGTTCACACCTGTGTGCAGAGATGCTTAGCTTGTGTCTGGCTGCGCCTCATCACAACACTGTCCCAAGAAGTTAACACCAGTGTGCAGAGATCGTTAGCTGCGCCTCATGACAACACTGTCCCAAGAGTTTCACATCTGTGGGCAGAGATCATTAGCCTGTGTGTGCTGCGTCTCATCACAGTGACAACACTGTCCCAAGAGGTCCACACCTGTGTGCAGAGATCCTTAGGCTGGGTGTGACTGCTCCTCATTACAATGACAACACTGTCCCAAGAGGTCCACACCTGTGTGCAGAGATCCTTAGCTGCGCCTCATCACAACACTGTCCACTGAGATCTTTAGCTGCGCCTTATCACAACATTGTCCAAAGAGGTCCACACCTGTGTGCAGAGATCCTTAGCCTGTGTCTGGCTGCACCTCATCACAATGACAACACTGTCCCAAGAGGTTCACACCTGTGTGCAGAGATCCTTAGCTTGTGTGTGGCTGCACCTCATCACTACACTGTCCCAAGAGGTTCACATTTGTGTGCAGAGATCATTGGGCTGTGTCTGACTGCGCCTCATCACAATGACAACACTGTCCCAAGAGGTTCATACCTATGTGCATAGATCCTTAGCCTGCATCTGCTGTTCCTCATGACAACACTGTCCCAAGAGGTTCACACCTGTGTGCAGAGATCCTTAGCCGGTGTCTGGCTGCGCCTCATCACCACACTGTCCCAGAGGTTCACACCTGTGTTCAGAGATCGTTAGCTGTGCCTCATGACAACACTGTCCCAAGAGGTTCACACCTGTGTGCAGAGATCCTTAGGCTGTGTCTGGCTGCGCCTCATCACAACACTGTCCCAAGAGGTTCACACAAGTGTGCAGGGATCGTTTGCTGCACCTCATGACAATCCTGTCCCAGAGGTTCACACCTGTGTACAGAGATCGTTAGCTGCGCCTCATGACAACACTTTCCCAAGAGGTTCACACCTGTGTACTGAGATCCTTAGGCTTTGTCTGGCTGTGCCTCCTCACAACATTGTCCTAAGAGATTCACACCTGTGTGCAGAGATCCTTGGGCTGTGTCTGATGCGCCTCATCACAACACTGTCCCCAAATGGTCCACACCTGTGTGAAGACATCCTTAGCCTGTGTCTTGCTGCGCCTCATCACAACACTGTCCCAGAGA
This sequence comes from Triturus cristatus, assembly GCF_964204655.1. Taxonomy (NCBI): domain Eukaryota; kingdom Metazoa; phylum Chordata; class Amphibia; order Caudata; family Salamandridae; genus Triturus; species Triturus cristatus. The sequence goes on along the minus strand of NC_140592.1, from coordinate 1,285,604,812 downwards.
TTCACACCTGTGTGCAGAGATCGTTAGCTGTGCCTCATCACAACACTGTCCCAAGAGGTTCACACCTGTGTGCAGAGATCCTTAGCCTGTGTCTGGCTGCACCTCATCACAACACTAACCCAAGAGGTTCACACCTGTGTGCAGAGATCGTTATCTGCGCCTCATGACAACACTGTCTCAAGAGGTTCACATCTGTGTGCAGAGATCTTTAGCTGTGCCTCATGACAACACTGTCCCAAGAGGTTCACACCTGTGTGCAGAGATCCTTAGGCTGTGTCTGGCTGCGCCTCATCACAACACTGTCCGAAGAGGTTCACACCTGTGTGCAGAGATCCTTAGCCGGTGTCAAGCTGCACCTCATCACAACACTGTCCCAAGAGGTTTACACCTGTGTGCAGAGATCGTTAGATGAGCCTCATGACATCACTGTCCCAAGAGGTTCACACCTGTGTGCAGAGATCCTTAGACTGTGTCTTACTGCGCCTCATCACAATGACAACACTGTCCCAAGAGGTTCACACCTGTGTGTAGAGATCCTTAGGCTGTGTCTGGCTGCGCCTCATTACAACACTGTCCCTAGAGGTTCACACCTGTGTGCAGAGATCCTTAGCCTGTGTCTGGCTGCACCTCATCACAATGACAACACTGTCTCAAGAGGTTCACACCTGTGTGCAGAGATCCTTAGCTGTGCCTCATCACAACACTCTCCACTGAGATCTTTAGCTGCGCCTTATCACAACATTGTCCAAAGAGGTCCACACCTGTGTGCAGAGATCCTTAGACTGTGTCTGGCTGCGCCTCATCACAACACTGTCCCAAGAGGTTCACACCTGTGTGAAGAGATCCTTAGCCTGTGTCTGGCTGCGCCTCATCACAACATTGTCCCAGAGGTTCACACCTGTGTTCAGAGATCGTTAGCTGTGCCTCATGACAACAATGTCCCAAGGGGTTCACACCTGTGTGCAGAGATCCTTAGGCTGTGTCTGGCTGCTCCTCCTCACAACACTGTCCCAAAAGGTCCTCACCTGTGTGCAGAGATCCTTGGGCTGTGTCTGGTGCGCCTCATAACAACACTTTCCCAAGAGGTCCACACCTGTGTGAAGAGATCCATAGCCTGTGTCTGGCTGCACCTCATCACAACACTGTCCCAGAGGTTCACATCTGTGTGCAGAGATCGTTAGCTGTGCCTCATGACAACACTGTCCCAAGAGGTTCACACCTGTGTGCAGAGATCCTTAGGCTGTGTCTGGCTGCGCCTCATCACAACACTGTCCCAAGAGGTTCACACCTGTGTGCAGAGATCGTTAGCTGCGCCTCATGATAACGCTGTCCTAAGAGGTTCACACCTGTGTGCAGAGATCCTTAGCAGGTGTCTAGCTGCACCTCATCACAACACTGTCCCAGGAGGTTTACACCTGTGTGCAGAGATCGTTAGATGAGCCTCATGACATCACTGTCCCAAGAGGTTCACACCTGTGTGCAGAGATCCTTAGACTGTGTCTTACTGCGCCTCATCACAATGACAACACTGTCCCAAGAGGTTCACACCTGTGTGCAGAGATTCTTAGGCTGTGTCTGGCTGTGCCTCATCACAACACTGACCCTAGAGGTTCACACCTGTGTGCAGAGATCCTTATCCTGTGTCTGGCTGTGCCTCATCACAATGACAACACTGTCCCAAGAGGTTCACAAATGTGTGCAGAGATTCTTAGATTGTCTGGCTGCGCCTCATCACAATGACAACACTGCCCCAAGAGGTTCACACCTGTGTGCAGAGATGCTTAGCTTGTGTCTGGCTGCGCCTCATCACAACACTGTCCCAAGAGGTTAACACCAGTGTGCAGAGATCGTTAGCTGCGCCTCATGACAACACTGTCCCAAGAGTTTCACATCTGTGGGCAGAGATCATTAGCCTGTGTGTGCTGCGTCTCATCACAGTGACAACACTGTCCCAAGAGGTCCACACCTGTGTGCAGAGATCCTTAGGCTGGGTGTGACTGCTCCTCATTACAATGACAACACTGTCCCAAGAGGTCCACACCTGTGTGCAGAGATCCTTAGCTGCGCCTCATCACAACACTGTCCACTGAGATCTTTAGCTGCGCCTTATCACAACATTGTCCAAAGAGGTCCACACCTGTGTGCAGAGATCCTTAGCCTGTGTCTGGCTGCACCTCATCACAATGACAACACTGTCCCAAGAGGTTCACACCTGTGTGCAGAGATCCTTAGCTTGTGTGTGGCTGCACCTCATCACTACACTGTCCCAAGAGGTTCACATTTGTGTGCAGAGATCATTGGGCTGTGTCTGACTGCGCCTCATCACAATGACAACACTGTCCCAAGAGGTTCATACCTATGTGCATAGATCCTTAGCCTGCATCTGCTGTTCCTCATGACAACACTGTCCCAAGAGGTTCACACCTGTGTGCAGAGATCCTTAGCCGGTGTCTGGCTGCGCCTCATCACCACACTGTCCCAGAGGTTCACACCTGTGTTCAGAGATCGTTAGCTGTGCCTCATGACAACACTGTCCCAAGAGGTTCACACCTGTGTGCAGAGATCCTTAGGCTGTGTCTGGCTGCGCCTCATCACAACACTGTCCCAAGAGGTTCACACAAGTGTGCAGGGATCGTTTGCTGCACCTCATGACAATACTGTCCCAGAGGTTCACACCTGTGTACAGAGATCGTTAGCTGCGCCTCATGACAACACTTTCCCAAGAGGTTCACACCTGTGTACTGAGATCCTTAGGCTTTGTCTGGCTGTGCCTCCTCACAACATTGTCCTAAGAGATTCACACCTGTGTGCAGAGATCCTTGGGCTGTGTCTGATGCGCCTCATCACAACACTGTCCCCAAAGGGTCCACACCTGTGTGAAGACATCCTTAGCCTGTGTCTTGCTGCGCCTCATCACAACACTGTCCCAGAGATTCACACCTGTGTGCAGAGATCGTTAGCTGTGCCTCATCACAACACTGTCCCAAGAGGTTCACACCTGTGTGCAGAGATCCTTAGCCTGTGTCTGGCTGCACCTCATCACAACACTAACCCAAGAGGTTCACACCTGTGTGCAGAGATCGTTATCTGCGCCTCATGACAACACTGTCTCAAGAGGTTCACATCTGTGTGCAGAGATCTTTAGCTGTGCCTCATGACAACACTGTCCCAAGAGGTTCACACCTGTGTGCAGAGATCCTTAGGCTGTGTCTGGCTGCGCCTCATCACAACACTGTCCGAAGAGGTTCACACCTGTGTGCAGAGATCCTTAGCCGGTGTCAAGCTGCACCTCATCACAACACTGTCCCAAGAGGTTTACACCTGTGTGCAGAGATCGTTAGATGAGCCTCATGACATCACTGTCCCAAGAGGTTCACACCTGTGTGCAGAGATCCTTAGACTGTGTCTTACTGCGCCTCATCACAATGACAACACTGTCCCAAGAGGTTCACACCTGTGTGCAGAGATGCTTAGCTTGTGTCTGGCTGCGCCTCATCACCACACTGTCCCAAGAGGTTAACACCAGTGTGCAGAGATCCTTAAGCTGTGTCTGGCTGCGCCTCATCACAATGACAACACTGTCCCAAGAGTTTCATATCTGTGGGCAGAGATCATTAGCCTGTGTCTGCTGCGTCTCATCACAATGACAACACTGTCCCAAGAGGTCCACACCTGTGTGCAGAGATCCTTAGGCTGGGTGTGACTGCGCCTCATCACAATGACAACACTGTCCCAAGAGGTCCACACCTGTGTGCAGAGATCCTTAGCTGCGCCTCATCACAACACTGTCCACTGAGATCTTTAGCTGCGCCTTATCACAACATTGTCCAAAGAGGTCCACACCTGTGTGCAGAGATCCTTAGACTGTGTCTGGCTGCGCCTCATCACAACACTGTCCCAAGAGGTTCACACCTGTGTACAGAGATCTTTAGCCTGTGTCTGGCTGCGCCTCATCACCACTCTGTCCCAAGAGGTTCACACCTGTGTGAAGAGATCCTTAGCCTGTGTCTGGCTCCGCCTCATGACAACACTGTCCCACAGGTTCACACCTGTGTTCAGAGATCGTTAGCTGTGCCTCATGACAACACTGTCCCAAGAGGTTCACACCTGTGTGCAGAGATCCTTAGGCTGTGTCTGGCTGCTCCTCCTCACAACACTGTCCCAAGAGGTCCTCACCTGTGTGCAGAGATCCTTGGGCTGTGTCTGGTGCGCCTCATCACAACACTTTCCCAAGAGGTCCACACCTGTGTGAAGAGATCCATAGCCTGTGTCTGGCTGCACCTCAGCACAACACTGTCCCAGAGGTTCACTTCTGTGTACAGAGATCGTTAGCTGTGCCTCATGACAACACTGTCCCAAGAAGTTCACACCTGTGTGCAGAGATCCTTAGGCTGTGTCTGGCTGCGCCTCATCACAAGACTGTCCCAAGAAGTTCACACCTGTGTGCAGAGATCGTTAGCTGCGCCTCATGACAACACTGTCCTAAGAGGTTCACAACTGTGTGCAGAGATCTTTAGCCGGTGTCTAGCTGCACCTCATCACAACACTGTCCCAAGAGGTTTACACATGTGTGCAGAGATCCTTAGACTGTGTGGGCCCGATTCACAGAACTAACTTAAGACAAAATCCTAAACTTACTACCATTTTGGTATTCACAGAAGGCACTTACTCATTTTGGTATTCACAGAAGGCACTTACTCATTTCGGTATTCAGAGAAGTTAGGAGTCCTAACTTCAGGACTCCTAAATGCCTTCTGTGAATACCGAAAGTCTTAAAATTAGGATTTTTCTCAGTTTAGTAGTAGTATAGCTAGGACTCCTAACTTTAGGACTCCTAAATGCCTTCTGTGAATACCGAAAGTCTTAAAATTAGGATTTTTCTCAATTTAGTAGTCCTAAGTTTAGGACTCCTAACTTTAAGACTCCTAAATGCCTTCTGTGAATACCGAAAGCCTTAAAATTAGGATTTTTCTCAGTTTAGTAGTTGTAAAGTTAGGAGTCCTAACCTTAGGACTCCTAAACTGAGAAAAATCCTAATTTTAAGGCTTTCGGTATTCAGAGAAGGCATTTAGGAGTCCTAAAGTTAGGAGTCCTAAATTTAGGACTACTAAATTGAGAAAAATCCTAATTTTAAGACTTTCGGTATTCACAGAAGGCATTTAGGAGTCCTAAAGTTAGGAGTCCTAGCTATACTACTACTAAACTGAGAAAAATCCTAATTTTAAGACTTTCGGTATTCACAGAAGGCATTTAGGAGTCCTAAAGTTAGGACTCCTAACTTCTGTGAATACCGAAAAGAGTAAGTGCCTTCTGTGAATACCAAAATGAGTAAGTGCCTTCTGTGAATACCAAAATGGTAGTACGTTTAGGATTTTGTCTTAAGTTAGTTCTGTGAATCGGGCCCTGTCTTACTGCGCGTCATCACAATGACAACACTGTCCCAAGAGGTTCACACCTGTGTGCAGAGATCCTTAGGCTGTGTCTGGCTACGCCTCATCACAACACTGTCCCTAGAGGTTCACACCTGTGTGCAGAGACCTTTAGACTGTGTCTGGTTGCGCCTCATCACCACACTGTCCTAAGAGGTTCACACCTGTGTGAAGAGATCCTTAGCCTGTGTCTGGCTGCGCCTCATCACAACACTGTCCCAAGAAGTTTACACCTGTGTGCCGAGATCGTTAGCTGCGCCTCATGACAACACTTTCCCAAGAGGTCCACACCTGTGTGAAGAGATCCATAGCCTGTGTCTGGCTGCACCTCATCACAACACTGTTCCAGAGGTTCACTTCTGTGTACAGAGATCGTTAGCTGTGCCTTATGACAACACTGTCCCAAGAAGTTCACACCTGTGTGCAGAGATCCTTAGGCTGTGTCTGGCTGCGCCTCATCACAACACTGTCCCAAGAAGTTCACACCTGTGTGCAGAGATCGTTAGCTGCGACTCATGACAACACTGTCCTAAGAGGTTCACACCTGTGTGCAGAGATCTTTAGCCGGTGTCTAGCTGCACCTCATCACAACACTGTCCCAAGAGGTTCACACCTGTGTGCAGAGATCCTTAGGCTGTGTCTGGCTACGCCTCATCACAACACTGTCCCTAGAGGTTCACACCTGTGTGCAGAGACCTTTAGCCTGTGTCTGGTTGCGCCTCATCACCACACTGTCCTAAGAGGTGCACACCTGTGTGAAGAGATCCTTAGCCTGTGTCTGGCTGCGCCTCATCACAACACTGTCCCAGAGGTTCACATCTGTGTGCAGAGATCGTTAGCTGTGCCTCATGACAACACTGTCCCAAGAGGTTCACACCTATGTGCAGAGATCCTTAGGCTGTATCTGGCTGCGCCTCATCACAACACTGTCCCAAGAGGTTCACACCTGTGTGCAGAGATCGTTAGCTGCGCCTCATGACAACACTGTCCCAAGAGTTTCACACCTGTGTGCAGAGATCCTTAGCCGGTGTCTAGCTGCACCTCATCACAACAATGTCCCAAGTGGTTTACACCTGTGTGCAGAGATCGTTAGATGAGCCTCATGACATCAGTGTCCCAAGAGCTTCACACCCGGGTGCAGAGATCCTTAGACTGTGTTTTACTGCGCCTCATCACAATGACAACACTGTCCCAAGAGGTTCACACCTGTGTGCAGAGATCCTTAGGCTGTGTCTGGCTGCGTCTCATCACAACACTGTCCCTAGAGGTTCACACCTGTGTGCAGAGATGTTTAGCCTGTGTCTGGCTGCGCCTCATCACCACACTGTCCCAAGAGGTTCACACCTGTGTGAAGAGATCCTTAGCCTGTGTCTGGCTGCACCTCATCACAACACTGTCCCAGAGGTTCACATCTGTTTGCAGAGATTGTTAGCTGAGCCTCATGACAACACTGTCCCAAGAGGTTCACACCTATGTGCAGAGATCCTTAGGCTGTGTCTGGCTGCGCCTCATCACAACACTGTCCCAAGAGGTTCACACCTGTGTGCAGAGATCGTTTGCTGCGCCTCATGACAACACTGTCCCAGAGGTTCACACCTGCGTACAGAGATCGTTAGCTGCGCCTCATGACAACACTTTCCCAAGAGGTTCACACCTGTGTGCTGAGATCCTTAGGCTTTGTCTGGCTGTGTCTCCTCACAACATTGTCCTAAGAGATTCACACCTCTGTGCAGAAATCCTTGGGCTGTGTCTGATGCGCCTCATCACAACACTGTCCCCAAAGGGTCCACACCTGTGTGAAGACATCCTTAGCCTGTGTCTGGCTGCGCCTCATCACAACACTGTCCCAGAGATTCACACCTGTGTGCAGAGATCGTTAGCTGCGCCTCATCACAACACTGTCCCAAGAGGTTCACACCTGTGTGCAGAGATCCTTAGCCTGTGTCTGGCTGCACCTCATCACAACACTACCCCAAGAGGTTCACACCTGTGTGCAGAGATCGTTAGCTGCGCCTCATGACAACACTGTCCCAAGAGGTTCACACCTGTGTGCAGAGATTCTTAGACTGTCTGGCTGCGCCTCATCACAATGACAACACTGTCCCAAGAGGTTCACACCTGTGTGCAGAGATGCTTAGCTTGTGTCTGGCTGTGCCTCATCACAACACTGTCCCAAGAGGTTAACACCAGTGTGCAGAGATCCTTAAGCTGTGTCTGGCTGCGCCTCATCACAACGACAACACTGTCCCAAGAGTTTCACATCTGTGGGCAGAGATCATTAGCCTGTGTCTGCTGCGTCTCATCACAATGACAACACTGTCCCAAGAGGTCCACACCTGTGTGCAGAGATCCTTAGGCTGGGTGTGACTGCGCCTCATTACAATGACAACACTGTCCCAAGAGGTCCACACCTGTGTGCAGAGATGCTTAGCTTGTGTCTGGCTGTGCCTCATCACAACACTGTCCCAAGAGGTTAACACCAGTGTGCAGAGATCCTTAGCTGTGCCTCATCACAACACTCTCCACTGAGATCTTTAGCTGCGCCTTATCACAACATTGTCCAAAGAGGTCCACACCTGTGTGCAGAGATCCTTAGACTGTGTCTGGCTGCGCCTCATCACAACACTGTCCCAAGAGGTTCACACCTGTGTACAGAGATCTTTAGCCTGTGTCTGGCTGCGCCTCATCACCACACTGTCCCAAGAGGTTCACACCTGTGTGAAGAGATCCTTAGCCTGTGTCTGGCTGCGCCTCATCACAACATTGTCCCAGAGGTTCACACCTGTGTTCAGAGATCGTTAGCTGTGCCTCATGACAACAATGTCCCAAGGGGTTCACACCTGTGTGCAGAGATCCTTAGGCTGTGTCTGGCTGCTCCTCCTCACAACACTGTCCCAAAAGGTCCTCACCTGTGTGCAGAGATCCTTGGGCTGTGTCTGGTGCGCCTCATAACAACACTTTCCCAAGAGGTCCACACCTGTGTGAAGAGATCCATAGCCTGTGTCTGGCTGCACCTCATCACAACACTGTCCCAGAGGTTCACATCTGTGTGCAGCGATCGTTAGCTGTGCCTCATGACAACACTGTCCCAAGAGGTTCACACCTGTGTGCAGAGATCCTTAGGCTGTGTCTGGCTGCGCCTCATCACAACACTGTCCCAAGAGGTTCACACCTGTGTGCAGAGATCGTTAGCTGCGCCTCATGATAACGCTGTCCTAAGAGGTTCACACCTGTGTGCAGAGATCCTTAGCAGGTGTCTAGCTGCACCTCATCACAACACTGTCCCAGGAGGTTTACACCTGTGTGCAGAGATCGTTAGATGAGCCTCATGACATCACTGTCCCAAGAGGTTCACACCTGTGTGCAGAGATCCTTAGACTGTGTCTTACTGCGCCTCATCACAATGACAACACTGTCCCAAGAGGTTCACACCTGTGTGCAGAGATTCTTAGGCTGTGTCTGGCTGTGCCTCATCACAACACTGACCCTAGAGGTTCACACCTGTGTGCAGAGATCCTTATCCTGTGTCTGGCTGCGCCTCATCACAATGACAACACTGTCCCAAGAGGTTCACAAATGTGTGCAGAGATTCTTAGATTGTCTGGCTGCGCCTCATCACAATGACAACACTGCCCCAAGAGGTTCACACCTGTGTGCAGAGATGCTTAGCTTGTGTCTGGCTGCGCCTCATCACAACACTGTCCCAAGAGGTTAACACCAGTGTGCAGAGATCGTTAGCTGCGCCTCATGACAACACTGTCCCAAGAGTTTCACATCTGTGGGCAGAGATCATTAGCCTGTGTGTGCTGCGTCTCATCACAGTGACAACACTGTCCCAAGAGGTCCACACCTGTGTGCAGAGATCCTTAGGCTGGGTGTGACTGCTCCTCATTACAATGACAACACTGTCCCAAGAGGTCCACACCTGTGTGCAGAGATCCTTAGCTGCGCCTCATCACAACACTGTCCACTGAGATCTTTAGCTGCGCCTTATCACAACATTGTCCAAAGAGGTCCACACCTGTGTGCAGAGATCCTTAGCCTGTGTCTGGCTGCACCTCATCACAATGACAACACTGTCCCAAGAGGTTCACACCTGTGTGCAGAGATCCTTAGCTTGTGTGTGGCTGCACCTCATCACTACACTGTCCCAAGAGGTTCACATTTGTGTGCAGAGATCATTGGGCTGTGTCTGACTGCGCCTCATCACAATGACAACACTGTCCCAAGAGGTTCATACCTATGTGCATAGATCCTTAGCCTGCATCTGCTGTTCCTCATGACAACACTGTCCCAAGAGGTTCACACCTGTGTGCAGAGATCCTTAGCCGGTGTCTGGCTGCGCCTCATCACCACACTGTCCCAGAGGTTCACACCTGTGTTCAGAGATCGTTAGCTGTGCCTCATGACAACACTGTCCCAAGAGGTTCACACCTGTGTGCAGAGATCCTTAGGCTGTGTCTGGCTGCGCCTCATCACAACACTGTCCCAAGAGGTTCACACAAGTGTGCAGGGATCGTTTGCTGCACCTCATGACAATACTGTCCCAGAGGTTCACACCTGTGTACAGAGATCGTTAGCTGCGCCTCATGACAACACTTTCCCAAGAGGTTCACACCTGTGTACTGAGATCCTTAGGCTTTGTCTGGCTGTGCCTCCTCACAACATTGTCCTAAGAGATTCACACCTGTGTGCAGAGATCCTTGGGCTGTGTCTGATGCGCCTCATCACAACACTGTCCCCAAAGGGTCCACACCTGTGTGAAGACATCCTTAGCCTGTGTCTTGCTGCGCCTCATCACAACACTGTCCCAGAGATTCACACCTGTGTGCAGAGATCGTTAGCTGTGCCTCATCACAACACTGTCCCAAGAGGTTCACACCTGTGTGCAGAGATCCTTAGCCTGTGTCTGGCTGCACCTCATCACAACACTAACCCAAGAGGTTCACACCTGTGTGCAGAGATCGTTATCTGCGCCTCATGACAACACTGTCTCAAGAGGTTCACATCTGTGTGCAGAGATCTTTAGCTGTGCCTCATGACAACACTGTCCCAAGAGGTTCACACCTGTGTGCAGAGATCCTTAGGCTGTGTCTGGCTGCGCCTCATCACAACACTGTCCGAAGAGGTTCACACCTGTGTGCAGAGATCCTTAGCCGGTGTCAAGCTGCACCTCATCACAACACTGTCCCAAGAGGTTTACACCTGTGTGCAGAGATCGTTAGATGAGCCTCATGACATCACTGTCCCAAGAGGTTCACACCTGTGTGCAGAGATCCTTAGACTGTGTCTTACTGCGCCTCATCACAATGACAACACTGTCCCAAGAGGTTCACACCTGTGTGTAGAGATCCTTAGGCTGTGTCTGGCTGCGCCTCATTACAACACTGTCCCTAGAGGTTCACACCTGTGTGCAGAGATCCTTAGCCTGTGTCTGGCTGCACCTCATCACAATGACAACACTGTCTCAAGAGGTTCACACCTGTGTGCAGAGATCCTTAGCTGTGCCTCATCACAACACTCTCCACTGAGATCTTTAGCTGCGCCTTATCACAACATTGTCCAAAGAGGTCCACACCTGTGTGCAGAGATCCTTAGACTGTGTCTGGCTGCGCCTCATCACAACACTGTCCCAAGAGGTTCACACCTGTGTGAAGAGATCCTTAGCCTGTGTCTGGCTGCGCCTCATCACAACATTGTCCCAGAGGTTCACACCTGTGTTCAGAGATCGTTAGCTGTGCCTCATGACAACAATGTCCCAAGGGGTTCACACCTGTGTGCAGAGATCCTTAGGCTGTGTCTGGCTGCTCCTCCTCACAACACTGTCCCAAAAGGTCCTCACCTGTGTGCAGAGATCCTTGGGCTGTGTCTGGTGCGCCTCATAACAACACTTTCCCAAGAGGTCCACACCTGTGTGAAGAGATCCATAGCCTGTGTCTGGCTGCACCTCATCACAACACTGTCCCAGAGGTTCACATCTGTGTGCAGAGATCGTTAGCTGTGCCTCATGACAACACTGTCCCAAGAGGTTCACACCTGTGTGCAGAGATCCTTAGGCTGTGTCTGGCTGCGCCTCATCACAACACTGTCCCAAGAGGTTCACACCTGTGTGCAGAGATCGTTAGCTGCGCCTCATGATAACGCTGTCCTAAGAGGTTCACACCTGTGTGCAGAGATCCTTAGCAGGTGTCTAGCTGCACCTCATCACAACACTGTCCCAGGAGGTTTACACCTGTGTGCAGAGATCGTTAGATGAGCCTCATGACATCACTGTCCCAAGAGGTTCACACCTGTGTGCAGAGATCCTTAGACTGTGTCTTACTGCGCCTCATCACAATGACAACACTGTCCCAAGAGGTTCACACCTGTGTGCAGAGATTCTTAGGCTGTGTCTGGCTGTGCCTCATCACAACACTGACCCTAGAGGTTCACACCTGTGTGCAGAGATCCTTATCCTGTGTCTGGCTGCGCCTCATCACAATGACAACACTGTCCCAAGAGGTTCACAAATGTGTGCAGAGATTCTTAGATTGTCTGGCTGCGCCTCATCACAATGACAACACTGCCCCAAGAGGTTCACACCTGTGTGCAGAGATGCTTAGCTTGTGTCTGGCTGCGCCTCATCACAACACTGTCCCAAGAGGTTAACACCAGTGTGCAGAGATCGTTAGCTGCGCCTCATGACAACACTGTCCCAAGAGTTTCACATCTGTGGGCAGAGATCATTAGCCTGTGTGTGCTGCGTCTCATCACAGTGACAACACTGTCCCAAGAGGTCCACACCTGTGTGCAGAGATCCTTAGGCTGGGTGTGACTGCTCCTCATTACAATGACAACACTGTCCCAAGAGGTCCACACCTGTGTGCAGAGATCCTTAGCTGCGCCTCATCACAACACTGTCCACTGAGATCTTTAGCTGCGCCTTATCACAACATTGTCCAAAGAGGTCCACACCTGTGTGCAGAGATCCTTAGCCTGTGTCTGGCTGCACCTCATCACAATGACAACACTGTCCCAAGAGGTTCACACCTGTGTGCAGAGATCCTTAGCTTGTGTGTGGCTGCACCTCATCACTACACTGTCCCAAGAGGTTCACATTTGTGTGCAGAGATCATTGGGCTGTGTCTGACTGCGCCTCATCACAATGACAACACTGTCCCAAGAGGTTCATACCTATGTGCATAGATCCTTAGCCTGCATCTGCTGTTCCTCATGACAACACTGTCCCAAGAGGTTCACACCTGTGTGCAGAGATCCTTAGCCGGTGTCTGGCTGCGCCTCATCACCACACTGTCCCAGAGGTTCACACCTGTGTTCAGAGATCGTTAGCTGTGCCTCATGACAACACTGTCCCAAGAGGTTCACACCTGTGTGCAGAGATCCTTAGGCTGTGTCTGGCTGCGCCTCATCACAACACTGTCCCAAGAGGTTCACACAAGTGTGCAGGGATCGTTTGCTGCACCTCATGACAATACTGTCCCAGAGGTTCACACCTGTGTACAGAGATCGTTAGCTGCGCCTCATGACAACACTTTCCCAAGAGGTTCACACCTGTGTACTGAGATCCTTAGGCTTTGTCTGGCTGTGCCTCCTCACAACATTGTCCTAAGAGATTCACACCTGTGTGCAGAGATCCTTGGGCTGTGTCTGATGCGCCTCATCACAACACTGTCCCCAAAGGGTCCACACCTGTGTGAAGACATCCTTAGCCTGTGTCTTGCTGCGCCTCATCACAACACTGTCCCAGAGATTCACACCTGTGTGCAGAGATCGTTAGCTGTGCCTCATCACAACACTGTCCCAAGAGGTTCACACCTGTGTGCAGAGATCCTTAGCCTGTGTCTGGCTGCACCTCATCACAACACTAACCCAAGAGGTTCACACCTGTGTGCAGAGATCGTTATCTGCGCCTCATGACAACACTGTCTCAAGAGGTTCACATCTGTGTGCAGAGATCTTTAGCTGTGCCTCATGACAACACTGTCCCAAGAGGTTCACACCTGTGTGCAGAGATCCTTAGGCTGTGTCTGGCTGCGCCTCATCACAACACTGTCCGAAGAGGTTCACACCTGTGTGCAGAGATCCTTAGCCGGTGTCAAGCTGCACCTCATCACAACACTGTCCCAAGAGGTTTACACCTGTGTGCAGAGATCGTTAGATGAGCCTCATGACATCACTGTCCCAAGAGGTTCACACCTGTGTGCAGAGATCCTTAGACTGTGTCTTACTGCGCCTCATCACAATGACAACACTGTCCCAAGAGGTTCACACCTGTGTGTAGAGATCCTTAGGCTGTGTCTGGCTGCGCCTCATTACAACACTGTCCCTAGAGGTTCACACCTGTGTGCAGAGATCCTTAGCCTGTGTCTGGCTGCACCTCATCACAATGACAACACTGTCTCAAGAGGTTCACACCTGTGTGCAGAGATCCTTAGCTTGTGTGTGGCTGCACCTCATCACAACACTGTCCCAAAAGGTTCACATCTGTGTGCAGAGATCATTGGGCTGTGTCTGGCTGCGCCTCATCACAATGACAACACTGTCCCAAGAGGTCCACACCTGTGTGAAGAGATCCATAGCCTGTGTCTGGCTGCGCCTCATCACAACACTGTCCCAGAGGTTCACATCTGTGTGCAGAGATCGTTAGCTGTGCCTCATGACAACACTGTCCCAAGAGGTTCACACCTGTGTGCAGAGATCCTTAGGCTGTGTCTGGCTGCGCCTCATCACAACACTGTCCCAAGAGGTTCACACCTGTGTGCAGAGATCATTAGCAGCACCTCATGACAACACTGTCCTAAGAGGTTCACACCTGTGTGCAGAGATCCTTAGCCGGTGTCAGGCTGCACCTCATCACAACACTGTCCCAAGAGGTTTACACCTGTGTGCAGAGATCGTTAGATGAGCCTCATGACATCACTGTCCCAAGAGATTCACACCTGTGTGCAGAGATCCTTAGACTGTGTGTTAGACCTGGCACCTTGGCGTGAGTTTCCCTTCCACTTTTTGATGGTGTGCCTCGATTGTTTTGCTGGTGTTGTCCGCTCAGGGCACTGCGCCACGGCTAATCCGTGCCGCAGTGCAAGTGCTCCCTAAGTAAAGTGTACCTGTAATGGATGTCCATGATTGGTTGATTGGATTCACTGTCAGTCCCCAGTAGAGTGCACCAGGGGTGCCAGGGCTCGTGAATGCCAATGCTGCTGGTGGGCTTGCAGCGCTGGTTGCGCCACCCACAGAAAGCGGCTTTGTAAAATGTGTCTAGGGTCTGCCACCGCAGACCCTGCGTGCAGTCTGGGACTGTCGCGCTGACTGCGCAAGTGCCCCCACTTGCCAGTCCCTAAACCTTCCCTTACCTACATATCAGCCACCCCTCTGGTAGGCCCAAGGGCAGGGTGCATTGAAGGCATAAGGTAGGACATGCCCTGATGTGGGTGGCATGTCTTAGTAGTGAATTACAGCCCTTGTCGTTTTTCACTATTGAAGGCTACCTGCTCTCCATAGGCCAGAATGGGCTGCCGGGATCACGCAAACGCTGTGACCCCAGTGGACTCAGAGAGCATGGTAGAAGTGTCAAGTTTAGTATGCCTGAACTCAGGATGATAAAATACTTCTTGTAGTCAAGTTTATTTTAATATCCTGGGTTTGTAAATACTACTTTTAGAAAGTTAGTATTTACTGACCTGACCATCTCAGTCCGCCTCTGCTGTGTGTATGTGTTCTGCCTGGCAACAGTAAGGAGCAGGGTTGGGGAATCCCCAGAGACAGGTTGGCTGCCAGGTGGTGGGTAGAGAGATTACACCTGGATGGGTGGGAGGAGTACACCTTGACTCTTGAATAGACCTGTGCTCTGCCACCACAAAGCCGGCGCCACCCCCTGTGGGGCGGCTGATGTCTCTGCCCTGCTGCTGAAAGGAAAGAGCAGACTCACCATAACAAAGTGCTCCAGAACTGGACTGAGCCAGGCCTAGGCCCCCTGGCGCTAAAGAACAAAAGAATCATGGTATAAAAGTAGGAGCCTGGCTCCTAAGAAATCAGAATCCTGTTTACCACAAAGAACCTCTGCCCGACTAGAAGGAGAAGAAGACGCCGGAGGAGCTGGCCTGCTGCTTGCCTTGCTGAGAAAGGAGAGGAAGAGACTTACTGAAAAGACTTTGCTACTTTGTGCTTGAACATTCTCCAAGGGCTTGATCTGAGCTT
Organism: Triturus cristatus; assembly: GCF_964204655.1. Taxonomy (NCBI): domain Eukaryota; kingdom Metazoa; phylum Chordata; class Amphibia; order Caudata; family Salamandridae; genus Triturus; species Triturus cristatus. The sequence goes on along the minus strand of NC_140592.1, from coordinate 1,285,589,186 downwards.
GCCCCCTGAACTGAACCCCAGGAACAGTGGGTTCTCTGTGCTTCTTGCTCGTCCTCCAATTCGAGCCGTGTGTGCATCCCGCCGGAAAAGAGACTGCGCCCCTCATCGCCCCTCCTAGGGCCGTGACACCCAGAAGCTCGCCTGCCTCAAACCCGTGAGAGCCCCGCTCCGTCCCGAGCCGCTCTCTGTCCCCGGGCCAGGCCGCCTGCATCCCTGTCACCGCCTGCTACTGGAGCGCGCTGAACGCGCTATCACCCCTCCTGCCGGAAGCCGTCCGACGACTGTGATCTACACCGGGTCACCCAGCTGCACTGACTGTGCCCTGTGGCCCCGCTTCGCTATCCTCGGACATCTCAGGCCGCGCCGCCCCCGCTGTGGAGACCCTCCTGCACCGCCGTGCTAAAGGGTCGCGGGCCGCGCCTGCCTACTTGCCCACACCTGCTGATTGAGGACCCAAGAACACTTCCCAAGCTGAGAGTCGCACCGACCTGTGCCGACTCTCCACATCACGAAAGAAGTTCCAGTATCGGGCTCGGGGCCCGCAACGCCTTATTTCCCCGTTCGCAGGAGTCGATCTCTGTGAGTACTGGAACTACAAGTAAAGAGACTACAAAGTATCCATTTGAAGCTACAAACAAGAACATTTGCCTGCTGTATAACCTGGTGGCCTAGCGAAAACGTTATTGGTCTTGTGATAAGTCTGTTGAGATATATATACCTTATTTTTACATAAAGAATCGTATTTTTATATATATCCCCGTCTGGTGTCCGTTTCTGGGGTGATTGATGTATTTACTGTGTGTACGATTGTAAGTGCTTAACCAACAACGCCTGAGGAATCGCCTTGGCTGCTCACGCCACGCACCTAGAGGGTGAGCAAGGGTCATTCGAGAGGGGTTATCCTGCGCCCTGACGTGGAGGAGAGGGTTCCTGCTTGACACAAGGGCAACCTTGCGCCAACCAGAGATCCCCGACTCTAACATTGTTGGCAGCGGTTGGGATTTTTGGATTTGCACTTGTAATTTACATACAGTGAATTATTAATCACCAGATAGTGAGAGCAGACCAAATAACGCAGCCACAGGTTTTGAGCTGTTGAACTTTGTTGAGACATCTGCCATTACTGCAACCATGCCTGGCTCACACTCCGCTGGGAGAGCACTCTCTGTGATTTCTGGAATAGATGAGGTGGATTGGGAGAGACTGGAAGGCTACACGATGGAGCAATTGAAAGGCTACAGTGTAAAATTCAGAGTCCCCCATGCTGGATTCAAGAGGAAGAACCAGTACACGAAGGCGCTGAGAGCCTGGAAGGAGTCACGAGACCCACGGAATGCGGGGGACATCGTTCCGCCCGACAACCTTGAGGAGCCCAGCAGAGTCCGGTCGCCAGAGGAGCTGGCAGACAGGGCAGCAGACAGGGCGCATGCAATGGAGATGGCAAAGTTGGCAGGACAAATGGAAATGGAAAAGCAGAAGTTGGCCCTGGAGGCACAACAACGCCAAATGGATCATGATATCAGATTGAAGGAGTTGGAGCTGAAGGCGAAAAGTTTGGACACCGCTCCTTCTGGTGGCAGCACTCCACCAGTGCAGGTAGAGTCCAAGGTGTACATCCCCAAAGATGTAGTAAAGGAGTATTTTAGAAAGGATGACATAGGGCAGTGGTTTAGAGCCTACGAGGTGGCCATGTCCTCACACCGGGTCCCTGAGAAAGACTGGGGAGCGGGGTTGTGGGGAAGGTTCCTTGCTGAAGGGCGTGACACCCTGTTAGATTTACCCTTAGATCTCCAAACCTCATACCCCCATATGAAGGAAGCTTTAATGACCAGGTATGGGTTAACTCCGGAGCTATATAGACAGCGGTTCAGGGAGACGAAGAAGATCCCTGAGAGTACGTATGTGGAGTATGTGACCTTTTTCTGCAGAGCGCTGGATGGTTGGGTGAAGGGTAGCAAAGTGAATGATTATCAAGGGCTGCTTGACTTAATTGCATGGGAGCACTTGTCCAGTCAATGTTTTCCTGAGCTACGCCAGCACCTGATTGATAGCAAGCTGTCCAACCCGAGGAAGCTTGCTGAGGAGGCGGACCGCTGGCTCAGCACCAGGGTCCACAAGGGTCAAGTGGGAGACTCCGCCAAAGGTGGGCAGGGTCCCCAGCAGAAGAGTGGGGGGGACAAGGGTAAACAGAAGGGGTTCCAAAAAGGCCCCCAAAGTAACTCCCAAGGGAACCAGCAGAAGGGTTCTCAGCCTCCCCCACCCCCGCAGCAGAACGGGGCCCCGACAGGTAGACCTGTTCCAAAGGGGCCCTTCAATTGTTATAAGTGTGGTGACCCGGGTCACATTGCCTCTGATCCTAAGTGTCGCCTGTTTGGTAAGACCGCACCCACTGGTGCTCCCCCCCGGCAAGTAGCTAGTGTTAACTTTGGGGAGGAAGTAGCAGTCCAGGAGGGTGGGGGTCCCGGGCAGATGACCCTAGTCTCGCTAGGAGACAGTGAGATGGTCCCTGTAACCTACCTGCCCTCTAACACTAAGAAATATGGGCAGGTGGTGACCATCAATGGAAGGAAGGTGGAGGCTCTTAGAGATACAGGAGCCAGCGTGACCTCGGTGAGGCAACACCTGGTGTCTCAAGAGCAGATTGTACCCAATGCCTACTGTAGGGTTGTCAATGCTGACAACGTAGAGAGTCGTTGTCCAATGGCTCAAGTTCCCTTTGAGTGGGGGGAGGTCTCTGGTACTCTACAAGTCGCTGTGAGAACTGACATGCCTGTAGATTGTCTGCTAGGGAACGACCTGGAGAGCTCCCCTTGGGAAAAGGTGGAGAAGACCACGCATCTGAGGATGGTGGGTCTACCCGACTGGGCGTGCGTGACCACCCGGTCCATGGCAGCCCGTAGGGGTGTTGAGAGGGTCCTGGAGCCTGAGGGAGAGGTCCAGGAACCGGCCTTAGGGAGAAGGCGCAGGAGGCGCGGGAAACCGGCCCCCGAAGTTCCCACGGCCCAGGAGGAAGTAGACCCTGAGGGGGATGCTCTGGAGCCTACCGGGGAACAGATTGCCGAACTGGGAGACTTGCCTGAGCTGACCCATTGGCAGCAAGAAGGAGGTCCCTCCAGGGAGGAATTCTGCAGGGAGCAGAAAGAATGCCCTTCTCTCGTGGGTATGCGGCAACAGGCTGCAGACCAGGCCAATGGTGTTCAGGCCAAAACACACTACGTGTACTGGGAGAGTGACCTCCTGTATTCCGAGCCTAAGGCTGCTGAACCTGGGTCAGCCCGTGTGCTGGTGGTACCCCAGAAGTTCAGAACCTTCCTACTGGGGCTGGCTCATGATGTGCCTTTAGCAGGACATTTGGGGATGGACAAGACCTATGACAGGCTTGTCACCCACTTTTACTGGCCCCAAATGCACAAGAATTCAGATTCCTACTGCCGAACCTGTCAGACTTGCCAGGCAAGTGGTAAGAGCGGAGGGAAGCACAAGGCTCCTCTGCAACCTTTCCCTGTGGTCGGTACGCCATTCCAACGAGTGGGTATTGATATTGTGGGGCCTCTGGACCCCAAGACAGCCCTGGGCAACAGGTTCATCCTGGTCTTGGTGGACCATGCCACCCGGTACCCTGAAGCCATCCCTCTGAGGACAGTGACGGCCCCCGTGGTGGGACGGGCACTGATGGGAATTTTCTCCCGAGTGGGATTCCCTCTAGAGGTGGTGAGCGACAGGGGGACCAATTTCATATCCACATATATGAAATCCCTGTGGAAGGAGTGTGGGGTAACTTACAAGTTCACCACTCCTTACCACCCCCAAGGAAATGGGTTGGTTGAGAGATTCAACCGAACCCTCAAAGGCATGATCATGGGCCTGGACGGTCCAATGAGGCGTAAGTGGGACGTCCTCTTGCCATGCCTGCTCTTCGCTTACCGAGAGGTGCCACAGAAGTCTCTAGGATTCAGCCCCTTTGAGCTTCTGTATGGTCACCCGGTAAGAGGACCTCTGAGTTTGGTAAAGGAAGGCTGGGAGCAATCTCCCAGGAAACCTCCCCAGAATGTATATAGTTACATGCTGGCCTTCCGAAACCAGACCCGGCGTTTCAGGCAACTTGCTGAGGCAAATCTGGAAGCCAGCCAGGAGGAGATGAAGCGGTGGTACGACCGGAATGCCACTCTGGTAGAGCTTCAACCTGGACAAAAGGTGTGGGTCTTGGCCCCAGTGGAGCCGTGTGCACTTCAGGATAAGTGGACAGGTCCATTTGAGGTTGTGGAGCGCAAAAGTCCTATCACCTACTTGGTGGACATGCAGACTCCCAGGAACCCTTTGAGGGTCCTACATGTTAACCGCCTTAAGCCCCACTTAGAGAGGACCGAAGTGGGCATGCTGCTGGCCACTGATGATGGAATGGAAGAGGAGACCGAGCCTCTTCCTGACCTCTTAGTGGCCTCTGAGAAAGATGGGTCAGTGGATGGAGTTAACCTCTCACCCACCCTGACGCCCGAACAACAGGAAGACTGCCGCCACTTGCTGGGACAGTTTTCCGACCGATTCTCCCTGGTTCCTGGTGTCACAGATTGGTGCGTCCATGATGTGGACACAGGAGACAGCTTACCTGTGAAGCACAAGGCTTACAGGGTAACTGACAGGGTCAGAGCTTGCATCAAGGAGGAGGTCTCCAAAATGCTTGCGCTCGGGGTGGTTGAGTCCTCCAGCAGTCCTTGGTCCAGCCCCGTGGTCTTGGTCCCAAAGGCTGCTGCGCCGGGAGCCACACCTGAACTCCGGTTCTGTGTGGACTACAGAGGACTCAATTCAGTCACGAAGACTGACGCGCACCCCATCCCCAGAGCTGATGAGCTCATTGATCGGCTGGGGGCTGCCCGGTTCCTCAGTACGTTTGATTTAACGTCTGGGTACTGGCAGATCGCCTTGACCGATGGGGCCAAAGAGAGGTCAGCATTCTCTACACCAGATGGGCACTTCCAGTTCCGAGTCATGCCATTTGGGATGAAGAATGCCCCTGCCACCTTTCAGAGGTTGGTCAACCAGGTACTGGTTGGGCTGGATGCGTTCAGTGCCGCCTACCTGGATGACATCGCAGTGTTCAGTGCCACCTGGCCTGAACACCTGCGCCACCTCTGGGAAGTGTTGATGGCGCTGCGCCGAGCAGGCCTCACGATCAAGGCAAGCAAGTGCCAGATCGGGCAGGGTTCCGTGGTGTACTTGGGACACCAAGTGGGGAGTGGCAAGGTGGCACCCTTGCAACCCAAAATTGAGACCATCCTGGCTTGGGAACCCCCCAAGACGCAGACCGCAGTGAGGGCCTTCCTGGGGCTCACTGGGTACTACAGGAGGTTTGTCAAGGGCTATGGAACGATCGTTGCCCCCTTGACAGAGCTGACTTCTAAGAAGCAGCCCAGGAACGTGATTTGGACTGACACCTGTCAGAAAGCTTTCGACACCCTGAAGACTGCCATGTGCACGGCGCCCGTGCTCTTGGCCCCTGACTTCTCCAAGGAATTCCTAGTGCAGACAGACGCTTCAGAGCATGGTGTAGGGGCTGTTCTCTCACAGATGACTGAGGAGGGCTGGGACCAACCCGTAGCCTTCATCAGTAGGAGGTTACTTCCACGGGAAAGTAGGTGGAGTGCAATTGAGCGAGAAGCATTTGCTGTGGTCTGGGCGCTGAAGAAGCTAAGACCCTACTTGTTTGGGTCTCACTTCCGGGTTCAGACGGACCACAGGCCCCTCAGATGGTTGATGCAAATGAGGGGTGAAAACCCGAAGCTGTTGAGGTGGTCCATCTCCCTACAGGGTATGGACTTTACGGTGGAACACCGTCCTGGTACAGATCACGCCAACGCTGACGGTCTGTCCAGGTATTTCCGCCTTAGTGACGAGGAACCCCCTGGGCAAGGGTAGTTCTCCCCACATTTCCGCTGGAGGGGACACGTGTTAGACCTGGCACCTTGGCGTGAGTTTCCCTTCCACTTTTTGATGGTGTGCCTCGATTGTTTTGCTGGTGTTGTCCGCTCAGGGCACTGCGCCACGGCTAATCCGTGCCGCAGTGCAAGTGCTCCCTAAGTAAAGTGTACCTGTAATGGATGTCCATGATTGGTTGATTGGATTCACTGTCAGTCCCCAGTAGAGTGCACCAGGGGTGCCAGGGCTCGTGAATGCCAATGCTGCTGGTGGGCTTGCAGCGCTGGTTGCGCCACCCACAGAAAGCGGCTTTGTAAAATGTGTCTAGGGTCTGCCACCGCAGACCCTGCGTGCAGTCTGGGACTGTCGCGCTGACTGCGCAAGTGCCCCCACTTGCCAGTCCCTAAACCTTCCCTTACCTACATATCAGCCACCCCTCTGGTAGGCCCAAGGGCAGGGTGCATTGAAGGCATAAGGTAGGACATGCCCTGATGTGGGTGGCATGTCTTAGTAGTGAATTACAGCCCTTGTCGTTTTTCACTATTGAAGGCTACCTGCTCTCCATAGGCCAGAATGGGCTGCCTGGATCACGCAAACGCTGTGACCCCAGTGGACTCAGAGAGCATGGTAGAAGTGTCAAGTTTAGTATGCCTGAACTCAGGATGATAAAATACTTCTTGTAGTCAAGTTTATTTTAATATCCTGGGTTTGTAAATACTACTTTTAGAAAGTTAGTATTTACTGACCTGACCATCTCAGTCCGCCTCTGCTGTGTGTATGTGTTCTGCCTGGCAACAGTAAGGAGCAGGGTTGGGGAATCCCCAGAGACAGGTTGGCTGCCAGGTGGTGGGTAGAGAGATTACACCTGGATGGGTGGGAGGAGTACACCTTGACTCTTGAATAGACCTGTGCTCTGCCACCACAAAGCCGGCGCCACCCCCTGTGGGGCGGCTGATGTCTCTGCCCTGCTGCTGAAAGGAAAGAGCAGACTCACCATAACAAAGTGCTCCAGAACTGGACTGAGCCAGGCCTAGGCCCCCTGGCGCTAAAGAACAAAAGAATCATGGTATAAAAGTAGGAGCCTGGCTCCTAAGAAATCAGAATCCTGTTTACCACAAAGAACCTCTGCCCGACTAGAAGGAGAAGAAGACGCCGGAGGAGCTGGCCTGCTGCTTGCCTTGCTGAGAAAGGAGAGGAAGAGACTTACTGAAAAGACTTTGCTACTTTGTGCTTGAACATTCTCCAAGGGCTTGATCTGAGCTTGCCCCCTGAACTGAACCCCAGGAACAGTGGGTTCTCTGTGCTTCTTGCTCGTCCTCCAATTCGAGCCGTGTGTGCATCCCGCCGGAAAAGAGACTGCGCCCCTCATCGCCCCTCCTAGGGCCGTGACACCCAGAAGCTCGCCTGCCTCAAACCCGTGAGAGCCCCGCTCCGTCCCGAGCCGCTCTCTGTCCCCGGGCCAGGCCGCCTGCATCCCTGTCACCGCCTGCTACTGGAGCGCGCTGAACGCGCTATCACCCCTCCTGCCGGAAGCCGTCCGACGACTGTGATCTACGCCGGGTCACCCAGCTGCACTGACTGTGCCCTGTGGCCCCGCTTCGCTATCCTCGGACATCTCAGGCCGCGCCGCCCCCGCTGTGGAGACCCTCCTGCACCGCCGTGCTAAAGGGTCGCGGGCCGCGCCTGCCTACTTGCCCACACCTGCTGATTGAGGACCCAAGAACACTTCCCAAGCTGAGAGTCGCACCGACCTGTGCCGACTCTCCACATCACGAAAGAAGTTCCAGTATCGGGCTCGGGGCCCGCAACGCCTTATTTCCCCGTTCGCAGGAGTCGATCTCTGTGAGTACTGGAACTACAAGTAAAGAGACTACAAAGTATCCATTTGAAGCTACAAACAAGAACATTTGCCTGCTGTATAACCTGGTGGCCTAGCGAAAACGTTATTGGTCTTGTGATAAGTCTGTTGAGATATATATACCTTATTTTTACATAAAGAATCGTATTTTTATATATATCCCCGTCTGGTGTCCGTTTCTGGGGTGATTGATGTATTTACTGTGTGTACGATTGTAAGTGCTTAACCAACAACGCCTGAGGAATCGCCTTGGCTGCTCACGCCACGCACCTAGAGGGTGAGCAAGGGTCATTCGAGAGGGGTTATCCTGCGCCCTGACGTGGAGGAGAGGGTTCCTGCTTGACACAAGGGCAACCTTGCGCCAACCAGAGATCCCCGACTCTAACACTGTGTCTTACTGCGCCTCATTACAATGACAACACTGTCCCAAGAGGTTCACACCTGTGTGCAGAGATCCTTAGGCTGTGTCTGGCTGCGCCTCATTACAACACTGTCCCTAGAGGTTCACACCTGTGTGCAGAGATCCTTAGCCTGTGTCTGGCTGCGCCTCATCACAATGACAACACTGTCTCAAGAGGTTCACACCTGTGTGCAGAGATCCTTAGCTTGTGTGTGGCTGCACCTCATCACAACACTGTCCCAAGAGGTTCACATCTGTGTGCAGAGATCATTGGGCTGTGTCTGGCTGCGCCTCATCACAATGACAACACTGTCCCAAGAGGTCCACACCTGTGTGAAAAGATCCATAGCCTGTGTCTGGCTGCACCTCATCACAACACTGTCCCAGAGGTTCACATCTGTGTGCAGAGATCGTTAGCTGTGCCTCATGACACCACTGTCCCAAGAAGTTCACACCTGTGTGCAGAGATCCTTAGGCTGTGTCTGGCTGTGCCTCATCACAACACTGTCCCAAGAGGTTCACACCTGTGTGCAGAGATCGTTAGCTGCACCTCATGACAACACTGTCATAAGAGTTTCACACCTGTGTGCAGAGATCCTTAGCCGGTGTCTAGCTGCACCTCATCACAACACTGTCCCAAGAGGTTTACACCTGTGTGCAGAGATCGTTAGCTGCGCCTCCTCACAACACTGTCCTAAGAGATTCACACCTGTGTGCAGAAATCCTAGGGCTGTGTCTGATGCGCCTCATCACAACACTGTCCCCAAAGGGTCCACACCTGTGTGAAGACATCCCTAGCCTGTGTCTGGCTGCGCCTCATCACAACACTGTCCCAGAGATTCACACCTGTGTGCAGAGATCGTTAGCTGCGCCTGATCACAACACTGTCCCAAGAGGTTCACACCTGTGTGCAGAGATCCTTAGCCTGTGTCTGGCAGCACCTCATCACAACACTAACCCAAGAGGTTCACACCTGTGTGCAGAGATTGTTAGCTGCGCCTCATGACAACAATGTCCCATGAGGATCACACCTGTGTGCAGAGATTCTTAGACTGTCTGGCTGTGCCTCATCACAATGACAACACTGTCCCAAGAGGTTCACACCTGTGTGCAGAGATGCTTAGCTTGTGTCTGGCTGCGCCTCATCACCACACTGTCCCAAGAGGTTAACACCAGTGTGCAGAGATCCTTAAGCTGTGTCTGGCTGCGCCTCATCACAATGACAACACTGTCCCAAGAGTTTCATATCTGTGGGCAGAGATCATTAGCCTGTGTCTGCTGCGTCTCATCACAATGACAACACTGTCCCAAGAGGTCCACACCTGTGTGCAGAGATCCTTAGGCTGGGTGTGACTGCACCTCATCACAATGACAACACTGTCCCAAGAGGTCCACACCTGTGTGCAGAGATCCTTAGCTGCGCCTCATCACAACACTGTCCACTGAGATCTTTAGCTGCGCTTTATCACAACATTGTCCAAAGAGGTCCACACCTGTGTGCAGAGATCCTTAGGCAGTGTCTGGCTGCGCCTCATCACAACACTGTCCCAAGAGGTTCACACCTGTGTACAGAGATCTTTAGCCTGTGTCTGGCTGCGCCTCATCACCACTCTGTCCCAAGAGGTTCACACCTGTGTGAAGAGATCCTTAGCCTGTGTCTGGCTGCGCCTCATCACAACACTGTCCCAGAGGTTCCCACCTGTGTTCAGATATGTTAGAGTCGGGGATCTCTGGTTGGCGCAAGGTTGCCCTTGTGTCAAGCAGGAACCCTCTCCTCCACGTCAGGGCGCAGGATAACCCCTCGCGAATGACCCTTGCTCACCCTCTAGGTGCGTGGCGTGAGCAGCCAAGGCGATTCCTCAGGCGTTGTTGGTTAAGCACTTACAATCATACACACAGTAAATACATCAATCCCCCCAGAAACGGACACCAGACTTGGATATATATAAAAATACGATTCTTTATGTAAAAATAAGGTATATATATCTCAACAGACTTATCACAAGACCAATAACGTTCTCGCTAGGCCACCAGGTTATAAAGCAGGCAAATGTTCGTTGTTCGTAGTTTCAAATGGATACTTTGTAGTCTCTTGCAAATGTTACTTGTGGTTCCAGTACTCACAGAGATCGGCTCCTGCGAACGGGGAAATAAGGCGTTGCGGGCCCCGAGCCCGATACTGGAACTTCTTTCGTGATGTGGAGAGTCGGCACAGGTCGGTGCGACTCGGCTTAAGAAGTGTTCTTGGATCCTCAATCAGCAGGTGTGGGCACGTAGGCAGGCGCGGCCAGCGACCCTTTAGCACGGCGGTGCAGGAGGGTCTCCACAGCGGGGGCGGCGCGGCCTGAGATGTCCGGGGATAGCGAAGCGGGGTCGCAGGGCACGGTCAGTGCAGCTGGATGACCCGGCGTAGATCACAGTCGTCGGACGGCTTCCGGCGGGAGGGGTGATAGCGCGGTCAGCGCGCTCCAGTAGCAGGCGGTGACAGGGATGCAGGCGGCCTGGCCCGGGGACAGAGAGCGGCTCGGGACGGAGCGGGGCTCTCACGGGTTTGAGGCAGGCGAGCTTCTGAGTGTCACGGCCCTAGGAGGGGCGATGAGGGGCGCAGTCTCTTTCCAGCGGGATGCACACACGGCTCGAATTGGAGGACGAGCAAAAGCACAGAGAACCCACTGTTCCTGGGGTTCAGTTCAGGGGGCAAGCTCAGATCAAGCCCTTGGAGAATGTTCAAGCACAAAGTAGCAAAGTCTTCTCAGTAAGTCTCTTCCTCTCCTTTCTCAGCAAGGCAAGCAGCAGGCCAGCTCCTCCAGCGTCTTCTTCTCCTTCTAGTCGGGCAGAGGTTCTTTGTGGTAAACAGGATTCTCATTTCTTAGGAGCCAGGCTCCTACTTTTATACCATGATTCTTTTGTTCTTTAGCGCCAGGGGGCCTAGGCCTGGCTCAGTCCAGTTCTGGAGCACTTTGTTATGGTGACTCTGCTCTTTCCTTTCAGCAGCAGGGCAGAGACATCAGCCGCCCCACAGGGGGTGGCGCCGGCTTTGTGGTGGCAGAGCACAGGTCTATTCAAGAGCCAAGGTGTACTCCTCCCACCCATCCAGGTGTCACCTCTCTACCCACCACCTGGCAGCCAACCTGTCTCTGGGGATTCCCCAACCCTGCTCCTTACTGTTGCCAGGCAGAACACATACACACAGCAGAGGCGGACTGAGATGGTCAGGTCAGTAAATACTAACTTTCTAAAAGTAGTATTTACAAACCCAGGATATTAAAATAGACTTGACTACAAGAAGTATTTTATCATCCTGAGTTCAGGCATACTAAACTTGACACTTCTACCATGCTCTCTGAGTCCACTGGGGTCACAGCGTTGGCGTGATCCCGGCAGCCCATTCTGGCCTATGGAGAGCAGGTAGCCTTCAATAGTGAAGAACGAAAATGGCTGTAATTCACTACTAAGACATGCCACACACATCAGGGCATGTCCTACCTTATGCCTACAATGCACCCTGCCCTTGGGCCTACCAGAGGGGTGGCTAAGATGTAGGTAAGGGAAGGTTTAGGGACTGGCAAGTGGGGGCACTTGCGCAGTCAGCGCGACGGTCCCGGACCGCGCACAGGGTCTGCGGTGGCAGACCCTAGACACACTTTACAAGGCCGCTTCCGTGGGTGGCGCAACCAGCGCTGCAAGCCCACCAGCAGCATTGGCATTCACAAGCCCTGGCACCCCTGGTGCACTTTACTGGGGACTGACAGTGAATCCAATAAACCAATCATGGACATCAATTACAGGTACACTTTACTTAGGGAGCACTTGCACTGCGGCACGGATTAGCCGTGGCGCAGTGCCCTGAGCGGACAACACCAGCAAAACAGTCGAGGCACACCATCAAAAAGTGGAAGGGAAACTCACGCCAAGGTGCCAGGTCTAACACGTGTCCCCTCCAGCTGAAATGTGGGGAGAACTACCCTTGCCCAGGGGGTTCCTCGTCACTAAGGCGGAAATACCTGGACAGACCGTCAGCGTTGGCGTGATCTGTACCAGGACGGTGTTCCACCGTAAAGTCCATACCCTGTAGGGAGATGGACCACCTCAACAGCTTCGGGTTCTCACCCCTCATTTGCATCAACCATCTGAGGGGCCTGTGGTCCGTCTGAACCCGGAAGTGAGACCCAAACAAGTAGGGTCTTAGCTTCTTCAGCGCCCAGACCACAGCAAATGCTTCTCGCTCAATTGCACTCCACCTACTTTCCCGTGGAAGTAACCTCCTACTGATGAAGGCTACGGGTTGGTCCCAGCCCTCCTCCGTCATCTGTGAAAGAACAGCCCCTACACCATGCTCTGAAGCGTCTGTCTGGACTAGGAATTCCTTGGAGAAGTCGGGGGCCAAGAGCACGGGCGCCGTGCACATGGCAGTCTTCAGGGTGTCGAAAGCTTTCTGACAGGTGTCAGTCCAAATCACGTTCCTGGGCTGCTTCTTCGAAGTCAGCTCTGTCAAGGGGGCAACGATCGTTCCATAGCCCTTGACAAACCTCCTGTAGTACCCAGTGAGCCCCAGGAAGGCCCTCACTGCGGTCTGCGTCTTGGGGGGTTCCCAAGCCAGGATGGTCTCGATTTTGGGTTGCAAGGGTGCCACCTTGCCACTCCCCACTTGGTGTCCCAAGTACACCACGGAACCCTGCCCGATCTGGCACTTGCTTGCCTTGATCGTGAGGCCTGCTCGGCGCAGCGCCATCAACACTTCCCAGAGGTGGCGCAGGTGTTCAGGCCAGGTGGCACTGAACACTGCGATGTCATCCAGGTAGGCGGCACTGAACGCATCCAGCCCAACCAGTACCTGGTTGACCAACCTCTGAAAGGTGGCAGGGGCATTCTTCATCCCAAATGGCATGACTCGGAACTGGAAGTGCCCATCTGGTGTAGAGAATGCTGACCTCTCTTTGGCCCCATCGGTCAAGGCGATCTGCCAGTACCCAGACGTTAAATCAAACGTGCTGAGGAACCGGGCAGCCCCCAGCCGATCAATGAGCTCATCAGCTCTGGGGATGGGGTGCGCGTCAGTCTTCGTGACTGAATTGAGTCCTCTGTAGTCCACACAGAACCGGAGTTCAGGTGTGGCTCCCGGCGCAGCAGCCTTTGGGACCAAGACCACGGGGCTGGACCAAGGACTGCTGGAGGACTCAACCACCCCTAGCGCAAGCATTTTGGAGACCTCCTCCTTGATGCAAGCTCTGACCCTGTCAGTTACCCTGTAAGCCTTGTGCTTCACAGGTAAGCTGTCTCCTGTGTCCACATCATGGACGCACCAATCTGTGACACCAGGAACCAGGGAGAATCGGTCGGAAAATTGTCCCAGCAAGTGGCGGCAGTCTTCCTGTTGTTCGGGCGTCAGGGTGGGTGAGAGGTTAACTCCATCCACTGACCCATCTTTCTCAGAGGCCACTAAGAGGTCAGGAAGAGGCTCGGTCTCCTCTTCCATTCCATCATCAGTGGCCAGCAGCATGCCCACTTCGGTCCTCTCTAAGTGGGGCTTAAGGCGGTTAACATGTAGGACCCTCAAAGGGTTCCTGGGAGTCTGCATGTCCACCAAGTAGGTGATAGGACTTTTGCGCTCCACAACCTCAAATGGACCTGTCCACTTATCCTGAAGTGCACACGGCTCCACTGGGGCCAAGACCCACACCTTTTGTCCAGGTTGAAGCTCTACCAGAGTGGCATTCCGGTCGTACCACCGCTTCATCTCCTCCTGGCTGGCTTCCAGATTTGCCTCAGCAAGTTGCCTGAAACGCCGAGTCTGGTTTCGGAAGGCCAGCATGTAGCTATATACATTCTGGGGAGGTTTCCTGGGAGATTGCTCCCAGCCTTCCTTTACCAAACTCAGAGGTCCTCTTACCGGGTGACCATACAGAAGCTCAAAGGGGCTGAATCCTAGAGACTTCTGTGGCACCTCTCGGTAAGCGAAGAGCAGGCATGGCAAGAGGACGTCCCACTTACGCCTCATTGGACCGTCCAGGCCCATGATCATGCCTTTGAGGGTTCGGTTGAATCTCTCAACCAACCCATTTCCTTGGGGATGGTAAGGAGTGGTGAACTTGTATGTTACCCCACACTCCTTCCACAGGGATTTCATATATGTGGATATGAAATTGGTCCCCCTGTCGCTCACCACCTCTAGAGGGAATCCCACTCGGGAGAAAATTCCCATCAGTGCCCGTCCCACCACGGGGGCCGTCACTGTCCTCAGAGGGATGGCTTCAGGGTACCGGGTGGCATGGTCCACCAAGACCAGGATGAACCTGTTGCCCAGGGCTGTCTTGGGGTCCAGAGGCCCCACAATATCAATACCCACTCGTTGGAATGGCGTACCGACCACAGGGAAAGGTTGCAGAGGAGCCTTGTGCTTCCCTCCGCTCTTACCACTTGCCTGGCAAGTCTGACAGGTTCTGCAGTAGGAATCTGAATTCTTATGCATTTGGGGCCAGTAAAAGTGGGTGACAAGCCTGTCATAGGTCTTGTCCATCCCCAAATGTCCTGCTAACGGCACATCATGAGCCAGCCCCAGTAGGAAGGTTCTGAACTTCTGGGGTACCACCAGCACACGGGCCGACCCAGGTTCAGCAGCCTTAGGCTCGGAATACAGGAGGTCACTCTCCCAGTACACGTAGTGTGTTTTGGCCTGAACACCATTGGCCTGGTCCGCAGCCTGTTGCCGCATACCTACGAGAGAAGGGCATTCTTTCTGCTCCCTGCAGAATTCCTCCCTGGAGGGACCTCCTTCTTGCTGCCAATGGGTCAGCTCAGGCAAGTCTCCCAGTTCGGCAATCTGTTCCCCGGTAGGCTCCAGAGCATCCCCCTCAGGGTCTACTTCCTCCTGGGCCGTGGGAACTTCGGGGGCCGGTTTCCCGCGCCTCCTGCGCCTTCTCCCTAAGGCCGGTTCCTGGACCTCTCCCTCAGGCTCCAGGACCCTCTCAACACCCCTACTGGCTGCCATGGACCGGGTGGTCACGCACGCCCAGTCGGGTAGACCCACCATCCTCAGATGCGTGGTCTTCTCCACCTTTTCCCAAGGGGAGCTCTCCAGGTCGTTCCCTAGCAGACAGTCTACAGGCATGTCAGTTCTCACAGCGACTTGTAGAGTACCAGAGACCTCCCCCCACTCAAAGGGAACTTGAGCCATTGGACAACGACTCTCTACGTTGTCAGCATTGACAACCCTACAGTAGGCATTGGGTACAATTTGCTCTTGAGACACCAGGTGTTGCCTCACCGAGGTCACGCTGGCTCCTGTATCTCTAAGAGCCTCAACCTTCTTTCCATTGATGGTCACTACTTGCCCATATTTCTTAGTGTTAGAGGGCAGGTAGGTTACAGGGACCATCTCACTGTCTCCTAGCGAGACTAGGGTCATCTGCCCGGGACCCCCACCCTCCTGGACTGCTACCTCCTCCCCAAAGTTAACACTAGCTACTTGCCGGGGTGGAGCACCAGTGGGTGCGGTCTTACCAAACAGGCGACACTTAGGATCAGAGGCAATGTGACCCGGGTCACCACACCTATAACAATTGAAGGGCCCCTTTGGAACAGGTCTACCTGTCGGGGCCCCGTTCTGCTGCGGGGGTGGGGGAGGCTGAGAACCCTTCTGCTGGTTCCCTTGGGGATTACTTTGGGGGCCTTTTTGGAACCCTTTCTGTTTACCCCTGTCCCCCCCACTCTTCTGCTGGGGACCCTGCCCACCTTTGGCGGAGTCTCCCACTTGACCCTTGTGGACCCTGGTGCTGAGCCAGCGGTCCGCCTCCTCAGCAAGCTTCCTCGGGTTGGACAGCTTGCTATCAATCAGGTGCTGGCGTAGCTCAGGAAAACATTGACTGGACAAGTGCTCCCATGCAATTAAATCAAGCAGCCCTTGATAATCATTAACTTTGCTACCCTTCACCCAACCATCCAGCGCTCTGCAGAAAAAGGTCACATATTCCACATACGTACTCTCAGGGATCTTCTTGGTCTCCCTGAACCTCTGTCTATATAGCTCAGGAGTTAACCCATACCTGGTCATTAAAGCTTCCTTCATATGGGGGTATGAGGTTTGGACTTCTAAGGGCAAATCTAACAGTGTGTCCCGCCCTTCCGCAAGGAACCTTCCCCACAACCCCGCTCCCCAGTCTTTCTCAGGGACCCGGTGTGAGGACATGGCCACCTCGTAGGCTCTAAACCACTGCCCTATGTCATCCTTTCTAAAATACTCCTTTACTACATCTTTGGGGATGTACACCTTGGACTCTACCTGCGCTGGTGGAGTGCTGCCACCAGAAGGAGCGGTGTCCAAACTTTTCGCCTTCAGCTCCAACTCCTTCAATCTGATATCATGATCCATTTGGCGTTGTTGTGCCTCCAGGGCCAACTTCTGCTTTTCCATTTCCATTTGTCCGGCCAACTTTGCCATCTCCATTGCATGCGCCCTGTCGGCTGCCCTGTCTGCCAGCTCCTCTGGCGACCGGACTCTGCTGGGCTCCTCAAGATTGTCGGGTGGAACGATGTCCCCCGCATTCCGTGGGTCTCGTGACTCCTTCCAGGCTCTCAGCGCCTTGAGGTACTGGTTCTTCTTCCTGAATCCAGCATGGGGAACTCTGAATTTTACACTGTAGCCTTTCAATTGCTCCGTTGTGTAACCTTCCAGTCTCTCCCAATCCACCTCATCTATTCCAGAAATCACAGAGAGCGCTCTTCCAGCAGAGAGCGAGCCAGGCATGGTTGCAGTAATGGCAGATGTCTCAACAAAGTTCAACAATAAAAAACCTGTGGCTGCGTTATTTGGTCTGCTCTCACTATCTGGTGATTAATAATTCACTGTATGCAAATTACAAGTGCAAATCTGAAATCCCAACCGCTGCCACCAATGTTAGAGTCGGGGATCTCTGGTTGGCGCAAGGTTGCCCTTGTGTCAAGCAGGAACCCTCTCCTCCACGTCAGGGCGCAGGATAACCCCTCGCGAATGACCCTTGCTCACCCTCTAGGTGCGTGGCGTGAGCAGCCAAGGCGATTCCTCAGGCGTTGTTGGTTAAGCACTTACAATCATACACACAGTAAATACATCAATCCCCCCAGAAACGGACACCAGACTTGGATATATATAAAAATACGATTCTTTATGTAAAAATAAGGTATATATATCTCAACAGACTTATCACAAGACCAATAACGTTCTCGCTAGGCCACCAGGTTATAAAGCAGGCAAATGTTCGTTGTTCGTAGTTTCAAATGGATACTTTGTAGTCTCTTGCAAATGTTACTTGTGGTTCCAGTACTCACAGAGATCGGCTCCTGCGAACGGGGAAATAAGGCGTTGCGGGCCCCGAGCCCGATACTGGAACTTCTTTCGTGATGTGGAGAGTCGGCACAGGTCGGTGCGACTCGGCTTAAGAAGTGTTCTTGGATCCTCAATCAGCAGGTGTGGGCACGTAGGCAGGCGCGGCCAGCGACCCTTTAGCACGGCGGTGCAGGAGGGTCTCCACAGCGGGGGCGGCGCGGCCTGAGATGTCCGGGGATAGCGAAGCGGGGTCGCAGGGCACGGTCAGTGCAGCTGGATGACCCGGCGTAGATCACAGTCGTCGGACGGCTTCCGGCGGGAGGGGTGATAGCGCGGTCAGCGCGCTCCAGTAGCAGGCGGTGACAGGGATGCAGGCGGCCTGGCCCGGGGACAGAGAGCGGCTCGGGACGGAGCGGGGCTCTCACGGGTTTGAGGCAGGCGAGCTTCTGAGTGTCACGGCCCTAGGAGGGGCGATGAGGGGCGCAGTCTCTTTCCAGCGGGATGCACACACGGCTCGAATTGGAGGACGAGCAAAAGCACAGAGAACCCACTGTTCCTGGGGTTCAGTTCAGGGGGCAAGCTCAGATCAAGCCCTTGGAGAATGTTCAAGCACAAAGTAGCAAAGTCTTCTCAGTAAGTCTCTTCCTCTCCTTTCTCAGCAAGGCAAGCAGCAGGCCAGCTCCTCCAGCGTCTTCTTCTCCTTCTAGTCGGGCAGAGGTTCTTTGTGGTAAACAGGATTCTCATTTCTTAGGAGCCAGGCTCCTACTTTTATACCATGATTCTTTTGTTCTTTAGCGCCAGGGGGCCTAGGCCTGGCTCAGTCCAGTTCTGGAGCACTTTGTTATGGTGACTCTGCTCTTTCCTTTCAGCAGCAGGGCAGAGACATCAGCCGCCCCACAGGGGGTGGCGCCGGCTTTGTGGTGGCAGAGCACAGGTCTATTCAAGAGCCAAGGTGTACTCCTCCCACCCATCCAGGTGTCACCTCTCTACCCACCACCTGGCAGCCAACCTGTCTCTGGGGATTCCCCAACCCTGCTCCTTACTGTTGCCAGGCAGAACACATACACACAGCAGAGGCGGACTGAGATGGTCAGGTCAGTAAATACTAACTTTCTAAAAGTAGTATTTACAAACCCAGGATATTAAAATAGACTTGACTACAAGAAGTATTTTATCATCCTGAGTTCAGGCATACTAAACTTGACACTTCTACCATGCTCTCTGAGTCCACTGGGGTCACAGCGTTGGCGTGATCCCGGCAGCCCATTCTGGCCTATGGAGAGCAGGTAGCCTTCAATAGTGAAGAACGAAAATGGCTGTAATTCACTACTAAGACATGCCACACACATCAGGGCATGTCCTACCTTATGCCTACAATGCACCCTGCCCTTGGGCCTACCAGAGGGGTGGCTAAGATGTAGGTAAGGGAAGGTTTAGGGACTGGCAAGTGGGGGCACTTGCGCAGTCAGCGCGACGGTCCCGGACCGCGCACAGGGTCTGCGGTGGCAGACCCTAGACACACTTTACAAGGCCGCTTCCGTGGGTGGCGCAACCAGCGCTGCAAGCCCACCAGCAGCATTGGCATTCACAAGCCCTGGCACCCCTGGTGCACTTTACTGGGGACTGACAGTGAATCCAATAAACCAATCATGGACATCAATTACAGGTACACTTTACTTAGGGAGCACTTGCACTGCGGCACGGATTAGCCGTGGCGCAGTGCCCTGAGCGGACAACACCAGCAAAACAGTCGAGGCACACCATCAAAAAGTGGAAGGGAAACTCACGCCAAGGTGCCAGGTCTAACAAGATATCGTTAGCTGTGCCTCATGACAACACTGTCCCAAGAGGTTCACACCTGTGTGCAGAGATCCTTAGGCTGTGTCTGGCTGCTCCTCCTCACAACACTGTCCCAAGAGGTCCTCACCTGTGTGCAGAGATCCTTGGGATGTGTCTGGTGCGCCTCATCACAACACTTTCCCAAGAGCTCCACACCTGTGTGAAGAGATCCATAGCCTGTGTCTGGCTGCGCCTCATCACAACACTGTCCCAGAGATTCAGATCTGTGTGCAGAGATCTTTAGCTGTGCCTCATGACAACACTGTCCCAAGAGGTTCACACCTGTGTGCAGAGATCCTTAGGCTGTGTCTGGCTGCGCCTCATCACAACACTGTCCGAAGAGGTTCACACCTGTGTGCAGAGATCCTTAGCCGGTGTCAAGCTGCACCTCATCACAACACTATCCCAAGAGGTTTACACCTGTGTGCAGAGATCGTTAGATGAGCCTCATGAAATCACTGTCCCAAGAGGTTCACACCTGTGTGCAGAGATCTCTAGACTGTGTCTTACTGCGCCTCATCACAATGACAACACTGTCCCAAGAGGTTCACACCTGTGTGCAGAGATCCTTAGGCTGTGTCTGGCTGCGCCTCATTACAACACTGTCCCTAGAGGTTCACACCTGTGTGCAGAGATCCTTAGCCTGTGTCTGGCTGCACCTCATCACAATGACAACACTGTCTCAAGAGGTTCACACCTGTGTGCAGAGATCCTTAGCTTGTGTGTGGCTGCACCTCATCACAACACTGTCCCAAGAGGTTCACATCTGTGTGCAGAGATCATTGGGCTGTGTCTGGCTGCGCCTCATCACAATGACAACACTGTCCCAAGAGGTCCACACCTGTCTGAAGAGATCCATAGCCTGTGTCTGGCTGCGCCTCATCACAACACTGTCCCAGAGTGTTGGACTTGGCCCTTCTGGCAGGTTCACCCCTGAACTTTTTGCTTTTTATTGGTGACTTGGTGTGGTGATTTGTTTGGTTCCTGCGCACTTTCCCTGTGTCCCAGGGTAAAGTGCGTGCGTGCTCTGAGTGCATGTGGTGAGATAGGCCTGCCCTCCCATAGGAATGCATGGGGAATGTATGTGTCCCTAGTAGTTCCTGAGGTGTGGGGTGTGCAGGCCCGAGTTTGGTATGTGCGGACTCGTGGGAGTGAATGCTGCGCGATGATGTGTGCGGCGTGCATGTACCTAGTGTGGAAGTGCCACTTCTAGAAGTGGGCACTTCTGTGTGCAGTGCGTCTGGCGTGTGATTGGCTGGAGCTGGCTGGTGAGCCTGGCTCCAGGAGTCTGGTTGGGTCTGCCCCAGTGGTGAGTGTGAGATTAGCATGCTGATGGCTGGGGAGGAGTGCACCTTGGACCTGAATAGGGCAGGGTTTTCCCCACACACTGCTGGCTCCGCCCCCTGTGGTGCGACTGACGACCCTAGCCCTGCCAGTGAATAGAGTGAGGGGCTGAGCACATCAAGGGTGCTCCCCAACCAGCTGCGACTGGTTTTCCCCCTCACCCTGAACCCAGACAAAGGGATTTGGTGTATAAAAAGGGGCTGTGTCCCCTTACAAAATGTTCTTGTTCTACACTTGAATCTACCAGGGGCGGGCTGCTGCTGGGGCTCAGGGGAAGGCTTGCCTCCCTGGGCCCTGCCCAGCCCCTGGATGCCCTGGACACTGGAGGACTTTACTTCTAGCGCCTGGTGAGCGCTTTATTGCTTGTTCTGCTTTGGCTCCTGGCAGGAGGGGGCTTGCTGCTGGTGGGGCCCAGGAGGGACCGCCATGGGGGCTGCCTCCCTGCTGGAGGGCCCTGTGTGCTGGCCCCTGGGCCCTACATTGCCCCCCTGATGCCTCCAGGACCTTCTGTTGACCTAGCTCCTGAAAAGCGCTATCTTTTCCCCCAGGAAGGAGGAACATGTGGGCCTTGGCAGCGCTGGGCTGCGATCGCCGCCGAGGGAATCCCGACGTAGGGATTCCCCCGTGATACTGGTCTCGCGGGTGCCCACCCCGCTGCTTTTGCGCTAATTTTATGCAGGTGCCCACCCTGCGTCTTCGTTTCCAGTTTATGACTAATGCGGGTGCCCACCCCGCTTATTGTAGTTTAATCGCGGGTGCCCACCCCGCTCTCGATTTAAATAACCGAGGGAGCCTACCCCTCACTTTGCCGCCGCAAAAGAAATCACCGCCGCGGCCCGAGCTGCATTTGAAATGCATCGCCGAGCCCGCGGCCCGCCTGGTTGTGGGCGGGGCCGCGGGACGGAAGGGGAAGTGCAGCCATTGCCGGCAAATTGAAGCTCCGGAGCCTCGCAGGCTCCATCGAGAAGCACCCGGGAGCTGGGAAGCCTCGCAGCCTCACGAAGCCAGGCGGGAGCCTACCCCGCTCTGGACAACGCCCCACAAGCCGGCCGTGGAGAGAGCCAGGCAGCGCGACTCGGCTGCCCGGCCTCAGGAGAGCCGGCACGTAGGAGACCCCGGTAAGGAGAGGGCTCGGGGTGGTCTCTGTGCGTGTCTGAGCCCCCCCCCACGAGGAGGCTCCACCAAAGGGGACAGCATTCTCTGCCTGAGAGCCCACGAGGCTCCAACGCATACGGGGGCAGTTCGTTTGGGTACTCAGAGCGGCCCCGGGAGGCAGCGGGCCGCTCCAACGTTACCGGGGCATTTCTGCCGTGTTTTGAGTGGCCCCAGATGGCAGCGGGCCACTCCCACATTAGTTACAGAGCCACAGAGGCTCTAGGGTGCTTTTGTTGTTGTTTAGAGCCCCGAGGCTCCCACGAGGCGGCCACGATTATTCTAGAGCCCAGAGAGGGCTCCAGCGTTTGGGGACACCTTCCATTTCGCCGCCAGTGCGCTCCACAGTACTTTGGGGCAAGTTCCTGTTCCATATTGGCACACAATTATTTCAGGAGCCTGTGTGCTCCAGGGGGACATGTTGCTTTAGAGCCTAGGTGGCTCCAACGTGCTGGATATTGTGTCATGGGCCATTTGAGAGCCCAGGCCCCTATTTGCCTACCACAGCTGCGCAGCACTTAGTGCCAGCTGCAGCGTTTAGGCCCTGTGCTTGTCCCCAGCTGCCCAGCAAGTAGTGGGCAGCTGCTACGTTTAGGTTCTGGCGCAACCTGGACTCTAATGTGCTTTTGGGTGCTAGGAAATGTATTGTGTATAGCCTGTTTTGCGCACCCTGTGTCTGATACCTCTAAATGTGGTTATTTCTGCCTAGAAGGTTGTTTTACCTGCTTAGGTTGATGGTAGGGAGAATGTACTTCCCTGTGCGAGGTGCGCCCCTAGTATAGTTATAGCTAGGTGGTTAGGTCTAATGAGTTAGACCAAGGAGAATTGCATAATGTGATTTATGCCCCTGTGATAGATGCAGGATAGGTTTTACACCTGATGCTAGTGTGATGACGCTGAGGTCATTAGTGCGCCAGTAGAGACTGGTTGTGCTCCACAGTTACTGTGTGTTATGTCCTATGTTTACTATTGGTGATTTGTGCTATGTTCTAAGTGCTAATTCCTGACAGTGGTCCATGTGGCCCTGTCCCCTGTATATATAATCCCTTGTAAATTCTGCCCGTGCCTGTTGGCACATTGTAGAGTGTGTGTTTTTATCTAATGTGTTGTGTATAATACAAAGGTTATTTTTATAGAATACCTTGTGTGGAGTTTCCTTTGTGGTGGGCCTTGGGTGTTGTTGCTGGGTGCGCGCGCAAACGCTTTACACATCGCCTCAGGGATAAGCCTGACTGCTCGTGCCAAGCTACCAAGGGGGTGAGCAGGGGTTATCTTTGGCGTGTAACTCCCCAGCCCTGACTAGAGTGGTGGTTTCTGCCTGGCTTTGGCGCAAGCCTCAGCCAACCAGAAATCGCCATTTCTAACATTGGTGATCAGCGGTGGGATTTGGACTTGCGTTTGCGCTGTACCGCAGCAGCAACTGGCCGCACTACAAAACTCTGCATTTAGATAAATCACATGGTATAGGGATTATTGTTTTAAAGTTTGCTTTTAAATGTCATTTCTTTGGAAATGTGTTTCTTGTGCACTGTGAGTTAGGTGTCCCTAGCTCGGGAGGGTAGATCATCCCCCTTAGTGCATTGTGTTTTCTGGATTCACCAGAGGGTGGGATCCAGTGGTGGCAGCAGATGTGTGTCCAGTGCATGTATTCCCATTCCCAGTTCCCGGGGTAGTGGTACCTGTGTCACGTGGTGGTCAGGTTGAGAAATCAGGGGCGGTAGAAACTGTCTTACCAGTCTTGGGAGGGGTTTGGGGATGAATGTGTAATGCGCTGGATGGATGTGAATGTCCCATTCCCAGTTCCCAGAGTAATAGTACCTGTGTCACGTGGTGGTCAGGTTGAGAAATCAGGGACGGTAGAAACTGTCTTACTAGTCTGGGGGGTGTGTGTGGGGATGAATGGTGTGAGTTCTCTGAAATAAGGAGCTTGCTGAATTCTTTGGTGTGAGTTCTCTGAAATAAGGAGCTTGCTGGTTGATTGGGTGTGAGTTCTCTGGGATAGGGAGCTTGCATTGGGGAGTGATTCCAAAAGTAGTGGCTGAGGTGTCTTCCAGCCCAGCGTGGTGGAAGAGGTTCAGAGTAGCCCAGCTAGGTCTCGGTGTAGGGGCTCACGGCCTGTCTCTGCGGAGAAGGAGTGGGTGGGACTGCGTGTCTCCAGGTGCCCGAAACCCAGTGTCAGGGCCTGGATGGTTTCTTTAGGGAACATCAGGTCGGGGGCCTAGGCTGTACCAATAGGTCACTTGAGGAGGATCTCCCAGTGTCTAGAGGACGTGGAGCGTCTGTAATCAGAGCTCCAGTAGTCCTGGTGTCTGGCGGTACCGCTCCAGTTGGGAGGGTGCGGAAGTCCAGAGGGAGGGGTGAGAGGGGGAGGGATTCCCCAGTGGGAACCAGTAGGTCAGGGACCAGCCGGGAGGGCTGTGTCGCCACTGAGTGACCGTGGTGTCGCCACTTCTGTCCTGGGGGGTCTGCACGCACTGTCAGATGGACAGGAGGTCGTGAGATCAGCGCCAGGCAGACTGTCACACGACCCATTAGGTATGTGTCACCCTCGTTAAGTCCTGGTTCGCCAGGCATCTGACCAAAGGGTACGTCCCTCGGTTGGGGAGCCAGTAGTCGGTGTTTCCGGATCTGGACGTAAGGGCAGCTGTAGTCCTGAGGGCAGGTGGGGCTCATCTTAGGTGAAGAGACCCTGCTCTACAGTGGAAGGGGGTGCAGAGGGAGGGAGTCCTCGCCTCTGACCCCTTGGATCCCAGGTGGTAGACCAGTTGGTGGAGAGAGGTCCTGAACTGGTGGGAGAGTTGTGTTCTGGTGGGTGCTTCCCTGGGAGGGTGCGGAACCCCAGAAGTAGAGGTAGGGTGGGGCATTCTTGCAAGTGACCTCTGGTCAGCCTGAGGGTGCGGACCCTAGGTTGAAGGATCAGTGGTAGTTGGGAACTACACTGAGAGGGAGAGTGGAGAATGGCTTGTATGCCAGGGGTTACTACCCCCCACTCTGGGTTTGGCAAGGACCAGTGGTATCTGGGTGGCCTAGGGCCTGGTCCTGGCCGTGGACAACTAGGTAGTACCAGTGGGGTAGCCTAGTTGGGCCTGAGTTCTTTTCGGTTGTTTTTTTTCAGATGGAACCATGTTGATTGAGAATGGCGTAGAACCGGAGAGTGTCCCTGCAGTGCGGGCCTGCGTCCGTGTTCTATCGCCCCAAGCAGGGAAGACCATCACGGTGGTGATTGGTCTGCCCTGCGTTTTGGCTGGAAGGGGGTTGTGTTGGACTTGGCCCTTCTGGCAGGTTCACCCCTGAACTTTTTGCTTTTTATTGGTGACTTGGTGTGGTGATTTGTTTGGTTCCTGCGCACTTTCCCTGTGTCCCAGGGTAAAGTGCGTGCGTGCTCTGAGTGCATGTGGTGAGATAGGCCTGCCCTCCCATAGGAATGCATGGGGAATGTATGTGTCCCTAGTAGTTCCTGAGGTGTGGGGTGTGCAGGCCCGAGTTTGGTATGTGCGGACTCGTGGGAGTGAATGCTGCGCGATGATGTGTGCGGCGTGCATGTACCTAGTGTGGAAGTGCCACTTCTAGAAGTGGGCACTTCTGTGTGCAGTGCGTCTGGCGTGTGATTGGCTGGAGCTGGCTGGTGAGCCTGGCTCCAGGAGTCTGGTTGGGTCTGCCCCAGTGGTGAGTGTGAGATTAGCATGCTGATGGCTGGGGAGGAGTGCACCTTGGACCTGAATAGGGCAGGGTTTTCCCCACACACTGCTGGCTCCGCCCCCTGTGGTGCGACTGACGACCCTAGCCCTGCCAGTGAATAGAGTGAGGGGCTGAGCACATCAAGGGTGCTCCCCAACCAGCTGCGACTGGTTTTCCCCCTCACCCTGAACCCAGACAAAGGGATTTGGTGTATAAAAAGGGGCTGTGTCCCCTTACAAAATGTTCTTGTTCTACACTTGAATCTACCAGGGGCGGGCTGCTGCTGGGGCTCAGGGGAAGGCTTGCCTCCCTGGGCCCTGCCCAGCCCCTGGATGCCCTGGACACTGGAGGACTTTACTTCTAGCGCCTGGTGAGCGCTTTATTGCTTGTTCTGCTTTGGCTCCTGGCAGGAGGGGGCTTGCTGCTGGTGGGGCCCAGGAGGGACCGCCATGGGGGCTGCCTCCCTGCTGGAGGGCCCTGTGTGCTGGCCCCTGGGCCCTACATTGCCCCCCTGATGCCTCCAGGACCTTCTGTTGACCTAGCGCCTGAAAAGCGCTATCTTTTCCCCCAGGAAGGAGGAACATGTGGGCCTTGGCAGCGCTGGGCTGCGATCGCCGCCGAGGGAATCCCGACGTAGGGATTCCCCCGTGATACTGGTCTCGCGGGTGCCCACCCCGCTGCTTTTGCGCTAATTTTATGCAGGTGCCCACCCTGCGTCTTCGTTTCCAGTTTATGACTAATGCGGGTGCCCACCCCGCTTATTGTAGTTTAATCGCGGGTGCCCACCCCGCTCTCGATTTAAATAACCGAGGGAGCCTACCCCTCACTTTGCCGCCGCAAAAGAAATCACCGCCGCGGCCCGAGCTGCATTTGAAATGCATCGCCGAGCCCGCGGCCCGCCTGGTTGTGGGCGGGGCCGCGGGACGGAAGGGGAAGTGCAGCCATTGCCGGCAAATTGAAGCTCCGGAGCCTCGCAGGCTCCATCGAGAAGCACCCGGGAGCTGGGAAGCCTCGCAGCCTCACGAAGCCAGGCGGGAGCCTACCCCGCTCTGGACAACGCCCCACAAGCCGGCCGTGGAGAGAGCCAGGCAGCGCGACTCGGCTGCCCGGCCTCAGGAGAGCCGGCACGTAGGAGACCCCGGTAAGGAGAGGGCTCGGGGTGGTCTCTGTGCGTGTCTGAGCCCCCCCCCACGAGGAGGCTCCACCAAAGGGGACAGCATTCTCTGCCTGAGAGCCCACGAGGCTCCAACGCATACGGGGGCAGTTCGTTTGGGTACTCAGAGCGGCCCCGGGAGGCAGCGGGCCGCTCCAACGTTACCGGGGCATTTCTGCCGTGTTTTGAGTGGCCCCAGATGGCAGCGGGCCACTCCCACATTAGTTACAGAGCCACAGAGGCTCTAGGGTGCTTTTGTTGTTGTTTAGAGCCCCGAGGCTCCCACGAGGCGGCCACGATTATTCTAGAGCCCAGAGAGGGCTCCAGCGTTTGGGGACACCTTCCATTTCGCCGCCAGTGCGCTCCACAGTACTTTGGGGCAAGTTCCTGTTCCATATTGGCACACAATTATTTCAGGAGCCTGTGTGCTCCAGGGGGACATGTTGCTTTAGAGCCTAGGTGGCTCCAACGTGCTGGATATTGTGTCATGGGCCATTTGAGAGCCCAGGCCCCTATTTGCCTACCACAGCTGCGCAGCACTTAGTGCCAGCTGCAGCGTTTAGGCCCTGTGCTTGTCCCCAGCTGCCCAGCAAGTAGTGGGCAGCTGCTACGTTTAGGTTCTGGCGCAACCTGGACTCTAATGTGCTTTTGGGTGCTAGGAAATGTATTGTGTATAGCCTGTTTTGCGCACCCTGTGTCTGATACCTCTAAATGTGGTTATTTCTGCCTAGAAGGTTGTTTTACCTGCTTAGGTTGATGGTAGGGAGAATGTACTTCCCTGTGCGAGGTGCGCCCCTAGTATAGTTATAGCTAGGTGGTTAGGTCTAATGAGTTAGACCAAGGAGAATTGCATAATGTGATTTATGCCCCTGTGATAGATGCAGGATAGGTTTTACACCTGATGCTAGTGTGATGACGCTGAGGTCATTAGTGCGCCAGTAGAGACTGGTTGTGCTCCACAGTTACTGTGTGTTATGTCCTATGTTTACTATTGGTGATTTGTGCTATGTTCTAAGTGCTAATTCCTGACAGTGGTCCATGTGGCCCTGTCCCCTGTATATATAATCCCTTGTA
This sequence comes from Triturus cristatus, assembly GCF_964204655.1. NCBI lineage: Eukaryota > Metazoa > Chordata > Amphibia > Caudata > Salamandridae > Triturus > Triturus cristatus. Next base: position 1,285,561,474 of record NC_140592.1, on the reverse strand, counting down.
AATTCTGCCCGTGCCTGTTGGCACATTGTAGAGTGTGTGTTTTTATCTAATGTGTTGTGTATAATACAAAGGTTATTTTTATAGAATACCTTGTGTGGAGTTTCCTTTGTGGTGGGCCTTGGGTGTTGTTGCTGGGTGCGCGCGCAAACGCTTTACACATCGCCTCAGGGATAAGCCTGACTGCTCGTGCCAAGCTACCAAGGGGGTGAGCAGGGGTTATCTTTGGCGTGTAACTCCCCAGCCCTGACTAGAGTGGTGGTTTCTGCCTGGCTTTGGCGCAAGCCTCAGCCAACCAGAAATCGCCATTTCTAACACAGAGGTTCACATCTGTGTGCAGAGATCGTTAGCTGTGCCTCATGACAACACTGTCCCAAGAGGTTCACACCTGTGTGCAGAGATCCTTAGGCTGTGTCTGGCTGCGCCTCATCACAACACTGTCCCAAGAGGTTCACACCTGTGTGCAGAGATCGTTAGCTGCGCCTCATGACAACACTGTCCTAAGACGTTCACACCTGTGTGCAGAGATCCTTAGCCGGTGTCAAGCTGCAATTCATCACAACACTGTCCCAAGAGGTTTACACCTGTGTGCAGAGATCGTTAGATGAGCCTCATGACATCACTGTCCCAAGAGGTTCACACCTGTGTGCAGAGATCCTTAGACTGTGTCTTACTACGCCTCATTACAATGACAACACTGTCCCAAGAGGTTCACACCTGTGTGCAGAGATCCTTAGGCTGTGTCTGGCTGCGCCTCATTACAACACTGTCCCTAGAGGTTCACACCTGTGTGCAGAGATCCTTAGCCTGTGTCTGGCTGCGCCTCATCACAATGACAACACTGTCTCAAGAGGTTCACACCTGTGTGCAGAGATCCTTAGCTTGTGTGTGGCTGCACCTCATCACAACACTGTCCCAAGAGGTTCACATCTGTGTGCAGAGATCATTGGGCTGTGTCTGGCTGTGCCTCATCACAATGACAACACTGTCCCAAGAGGTCCACACCTGTGTGAAAAGATCCATAGCCTGTGTCTGGCTGCGCCTCATCAAAACACTGTCCCAGAGGTTCACATCTGTGTGCAGAGATCGTTAGCTGTGCCTCATGACAACACTGTCCCAAGAAGTTCACACCTGTGTGCAGAGATCCTTAGGCTGTGTCTGGCTGCGCCTCATCACAACACTGTCCCAAGAGGTTCACACCTGTGTGCAGAGATCGTTAGCTGCACCTCATGACAACACTGTCCTAAGAGTTTCACACCTGTGTGCAGAGATCCTTAGCCGGTGTCTAGCTGCACCTCATCACAACACTGTCCCAAGAGGTTTACACCTGTGTGCAGAGATCGTTAGCTGCGCCTCCTCACAACACTGTCCTAAGAGATTCACACCTGTGTGCAGAGATCCTAGGGCTGTGTCTGATGCGCCTCATCACAACACTGTCCCCAAAGGGTCCACACCTGTGTGAAGACATCCTTAGCCTGTGTCTGGCTGCGCCTCATCACAACACTGTCCCAGAGATTCACACCTGTGTGCAGAGATCGTTAGCTGCGCCTGATCGCAACACTGTCCCAAGAGGTTCACACCTGTGTGCAGAGATCCTTAGCCTGTGTCTGGCTGCACCTCATCACAACACTAACCCAAGAGGTTCACACCTGTGTGCAGAGATTGTTAGCTGCGCCTCATGACAACAATGTCCCATGAGGTTCACACCTGTGTGCAGAGATTCTTAGACTGTCTGGCTGCGCCTCATCACAATGACAACACTGTCCCAAGAGGTTCACACCTGTGTGCAGAGATGCTTAGCTTGTGTCTGGCTGCGCCTCATCACCACACTGTCCCAAGAGGTTAACACCAGTGTGCAGAGATCCTTAAGCTCTGTCTGGCTGCGCCTCATCACAATGACAACACTGTCCCAAGAGTTTCATATCTGTGGGCAGAGATCATTAGCCTGTGTCTGCTGCGTCTCATTACAATGACAACACTGTCCCAAGAGGTCCACACCTGTGTGCAGAGATCCTTAGGCTGGGTGTGACTGCGCCTCATCACAATGACAACACTGTCCCAAGAGGTCCACACCTGTGTGCAGAGATCCTTAGCTGCGCCTCATCACAACACTGTCCACTGAGATCTTTAGCTGCGCCTTATCACAACATTGTCCAAAGAGGTCCACACCTGTGTGCAGAGATCCTTAGACTGTGTCTGGCTGCGCCTCATCACAACACTGTCCCAAGAGGTTCACACCTGTGTACAGAGATCTTTAGCCTGTGTCTGGCTGCGTCTCATCACCACACTGTCCCAAGAGGTTCACACCTGTGTGAAGAGATCCTTAGCCTGTGTCTGGCTCCGCCTCATGACAACACTGTCCCAGAGGTTCACACCTGTGTTCAGAGATCGTTAGCTGTGCCTCATGACAACACTGTCCCAAGAGGTTCACACCTGTGTGCAGAGATCCTTAGGCTGTGTCTGGCTGCTCCTCCTCACAACACTGTCCCAAGAGGTCCTCACCTGTGTGCAGAGATCCTTGGGCTGTGTCTGGTGCGCCTCATCACAACACTTTCCCAAGAGGTCCACACCTGTGTGAAGAGATCCATAGCCTGTGTCTGGCTGCACCTCATCACAACACTGTCCTAGAGGTTCACTTCTGTGTACAGAGATCGTTAGCTGTGCCTCATGACAACACTGTCCCAAGAAGTTCACACCTGTGTGCAGAGATCCTTAGGCTGTGTCTGGCTGCGCCTCATCACAACACTGTCCAAAGAAGTTCACACCTGTGTGCAGAGATCGTTAGCTGCGCCTCATGACAACACTGTCCTAGAGGTTCACTTCTGTGTACAGAGATCGTTAGCTGTGCCTCATGACAACACTGTCCCAAGAAGTTCACACCTGTGTGCAGAGATCTTTAGCCGGTGTCTAGCTGCACCTCATCACAACACTGTCCCAAGAGGTTTACACATGTGTGCAGAGATCCTTAGACTGTGTCTTACTGCGCGTCATCACAATGACAACACTGTCCCAAGAGGTTCACACCTGTGTGCAGAGATCCTTAGGCTGTGTCTGGCTATGCCTCATCACAACACTGTCCCTAGAGGTTCACACCTGTGTGCAGAGACCTTTAGCCTGTGTCTGGTTGCGCCTCATCACCACACTGTCCTAAGAGGTTCACACCTGTGTGAAGAGATCCTTAGCCTGTGTCTGGCTGCGCCTCATCACAACACTGTCCCAAGAAGTTCACACCTGTGTGCAGAGATCGTTAGCTGCGCCTCATGACAACACTTTCCCAAGAGGTCCACACCTGTGTGAAGAGATCCATAGCCTGTGTCTGGCTGCACCTCATCACAACACTGTCCCAAGAGGTTCACACCTGTGTGCAGAGATCCTTAGGCTGTGTCTGGCTACGCCTCATCACAACACTGTCCCCAGAGGTTCACTTCTGTGTACAGAGATCGTTAGCTGTGCCTCATGACAACACTGTCCCAAGAAGTTCACACCTTTGTGCAGAGATCGTTAGCTGCGCCTCATGACAACACTGTCCTAAGAGGTTCACACCTGTGTGCAGAGATCTTTAGCCGGTGTCTAGCTGCACCTCATCACAACACTGTCCCAAGAGGTTCACAGCTGTGTGCAGAGATCCTTAGGCTGTGTCTGGCTACGCCTCATCACAACACTGTCCCTAGAGGTTCACACCTGTGTGCAGAGACCTTTAGCCTGTGTCTGGTTGCGCCTCATCACCACACTGTCCTAAGAGGTGCACACCTGTGTGAAGAGATCCTTAGCCTGTGTCTGGCTGCGCCTCATCACAACACTGTCCCAGAGGTTCACATCTGTGTGCAGAGATCGTTAGCTGTGCCTCATGACAACACTGTCCCAAGAGGTTCACACCTATGTGCAGAGATCCTTAGGCTGTATCTGGCTGCACCTCATCACAACACTGTCCCAAGAGGTTCACACCTGTGTGCAGAGATCGTTAGCTGCGCCTCATGACAACACTGTCCCAAGAGTTTCACACCTGTGTGCAGAGATCCTTAGCCGGTGTCTAGCTGCACCTCATCACAACACTGTCCCAAGAGGTTTACACCTGTGTGCAGAGATCGTTAGATGAGCCTCATGACATCAGTGTCCCAAGAGCTTCACACCCGGGTGCAGAGATCCTTAGACTGTGTTTTACTGCGCCTCATCACAATGACAACACTGTCCCAAGAGGTTCACACCTGTGTGCAGAGATCCTTAGGCTGTGTCTGGCTGCGTCTCATCACAACACTGTCCTTAGAGGTTCACACCTGTGTGCAGAGATGTTTAGCCTGTGTCTGGCTGCGCCTCATCACCACACTGTCCCAAGAGGTTCACACCTGTGTGAAGAGATCCTTAGCCTGTGTCTGGCTGCGCCTCATCACAACACTGTCCCAGAGGTTCACATCTGTGTGCAGAGATCGTTAGCTGAGCCTCATGACAACACTGTCCCAAGAGGTTCACACCTATGTGCAGAGATCCTTAGGCTGTGTCTGGCTGCGCCTCATCACAACACTGTCCCAAGAGGTTCACACCTGTGTGCAGAGATCGTTTGCTGCGCCTCATGACAACACTGTCCCAGAGGTTCACACCTGCGTACAGAGATCGTTAGCTGCGCCTCATGATAACACTTTCCCAAGAGGTTCACACCTGTGTGCTGAGATCCTTAGGCTTTGTCTGGCTGTGCCTCCTCACAACATTGTCCTAAGAGATTCACACCTCTGTGCAGAAATCCTTGGGCTGTGTCTGATGCGCCTCATCACAACACTGTCCCCAAAGGGTCCACACCTGTGTGAAGACATCCTTAGCCTGTGTCTGGCTGCGCCTCATCACAACACTGTCCCAGAGATTCACACCTGTGTGCAGAGATCGTTAGCTGCGCCTCATCACAACACTGTCCCAAGAGGTTCACACCTGTGTGCAGAGATCCTTAGCCTGTGTCTGGCTGCACCTCATCACAACACTAACCCAAGAGGTTCACACCTGTGTGCAGAGATTGTTAGCTGCGCCTCATGACAACAATGTCCCATGAGGTTCACACCTGTGTGCAGAGATTCTTAGACTGTCTGGCTGCGCCTCATCACAATGACAACACTGTCCCAAGAGGTTCACACCTGTGTGCAGAGATGCTTAGCTTGTGTCTGGCTGCGCCTCATCACCACACTGTCCCAAGAGTTTAACACCAGTGTGCAGAGATCCTTAAGCTGTGTCTGGTTGTGCCTCATCACAATGACAACACTGTCCCAAGAGTTTCATATCTGTGGGCAGAGATCATTAGCCTGTGTCTGCTGCGTCTCATCACAATGACAACACTGTCCCAAGAGGTCCACACCTGTGTGCAGAGATCCTTAGGCTGGGTGTGACTGCGCCTCATCACAATGACAACACTGTCCCAAGAGGTCCACACCTGTGTGCAGAGATCCTTAGCTGCGCCTCATCACAACACTGTCCACTGAGATCTTTAGCTGCGCCTTATCACAACATTGTCCAAAGAGGTCCACACCTGTGTGCAGAGATCCTTAGACTGTGTCTGGCTGCGCCTCATCACAACACTGTCCCAAGAGGTTCACACCTGTGTACAGAGATCTTTAGCCTGTGTCTAGCTGCGCCTCATCACCACACTGTCCCAAGAGGTTCACACCTGTGTGCAGAGATCCTTAGGCTGTGTTAGAAATGGGATTTCTGGTTGGCTAGGGCTTGCGCCGAAGCCAGACAGAAACCACCACTCTAGTCAGGGCAAGGAAGTTACACGCCAAAGATAACCCCTGCTCACCCCCTTGGTAGCTTGGCACGAGCAGACAGGCTTATCCCTGAGGCGATGTGTAAAGCGTTTGCGCGCGCACCCAGCAACAACACCCAAGGCCCACCACAAAGGAAACTCCACACAAGGTATTCTATAAAAATAGCCTTTGTATTATACACAACACATTAGATAAAAACACACACTCTACAATGTGCCAACAGGCACGGGCAGAATTTACAAGGGATTATATATACAGGGGACAGGGCCACCTGGACCACTGTCAGGAATTAGCACTCTTTAGAACATAGGAATAATACTGTAGTACAAAATAACATATGTAGCACACAACCAGTAACTACTGGTATCAGGTCAGTACCACCTACGCAACCCTAACCACCTTAGGAAAATATTGCGCAGGGAATCAGGACCTCACTAGCACCACCTGTACTAGGGAGAAAACAACCACCTAAGTATCACAATACCTGTAGGGGTCTAAGCACATAAACACATGATGCATAACATTCAGAGGTGTAGAACAAGGGAAACACATGATGCATAAACTACATTCAGCGGTGTAAAGCAAGGCACATGACGCATAAAAACACATTCAGAGGTGCAGGAAAGGAACAATAGCGCCAGAACTCACATACGCCACAACCTGTGGCAGTCCCTAGGCCAACTGGCCTCGTTGGGGCTAGGACACCCTGTCCAGATAAGGCTGCGCCAGCTGCGCAAGCCAAGAGCGTAGAGTTCCCAACCTAAACGTTGCAGCTGCCCACTAAGTGCTGGGCAGCTGGAGGAATGAGCGTGGCACCACTGTGCCCTTCAAAACAACTCTGTTGCTCCCGTGGAGCCTCCCTGGGCTCTAAAACAATTAAAATGCCCCCTAGAGCCTTCGTGGCCCTAAACGTTACTGTGGGGCAAGGGGGGAGCGACCCGCTGCCATCTGGGGCCGCCCCGTCACGAAACAACTGGTGCCCCCTTTAGGTGGAGTCTCGATGGGCTCTCGCAAACCTTGCCCCGTCGTTGGAGCGCCACGCGCTCAGAAACTACAACAATGCCCCCGAGTACGTGGGAGCCTTCTAGGCTCGAGGACAACGTGCCCAGTCGTTGGAGCCTTCACGGCTCTGAACAAATTGGCCCTGTTCGTTGGAGCCACGGGGCTCTGATTCTGCCCCCGCACCCCCAGCACATGCGCGGAGTCCCCCAGCCCTCTTAAACACTCACGGGCTGTCTGCAGGGGACTCCCGCGTCGTCTCTCTCTCCGCTCGGGGGGGGGGGGGAAGAAGGATTCCTAGGCTTTTCCTGAACCGCGGAGGGGGCAGGCACCGATAACGTGCCTCGCGCCCCCCTCCACACAAGCTCCGGCCGCGCTCTCCTCACGGTCCAGCGCGGGGTGGGCTCCCGCCTGGATCTCCGGCTCCTCCGACTTGGCTGCGACCGCGTCGCTCCGTAGGAGGCAGGGTAGGCTCCCGCCCTCCTCTCCTCAGTTCCGGTTGTCCCGGAGGCCCGCCCGCCAGCCCGCCTGACTTCCGGTAAGCCCGGGCCGCGACGGTGATTCCAACTTTCGGGCAGCAAGAGGGGTAGGCTCCCTCGATTATAAAACACTATCCCGCGGGGTGGGCACCCGCTGTCAGTTACTGCAATGTCCCTGGCAGGATGGGCACCTGCCAGAGGACTCTAGAATCGGCACAAGCGGGGCACACGCCGGGTGGGCACCGGCTAACAGAATCAAAGCGCTCCTAGCGCTACGGTCAAAAATGAAAGCGCTTTCAGCGCTGAAGGCCAGTCCAGCGCTCCCAGGCGCTTAGAGCCACAGGTCCAGCAATAAGTCTCCAAAAAGCAGGGGGGGGGCAAAGACTGGGCCCAGGGGCCAGCTCACAGGGCCCTCCAGCAGGGAGGCAGTCCCCAGTGGCGGTCTCTCCTGGCGCCCAGCAGCAACAGGCCCCCCTCAGATGTGATCCTAGAAGAGAACAGTTTCTGTGGGGACACAGCCCCATTTTTATACAGGCAAACCCTTTGTTCTGGGTTCAGGGTGAGGGGGAAAACCAGTCGCAGCTGGTTGGGGAGCACCCTTGATGTGCTCAGCCCCTCACTCTATTCACTGGCAGGGCTAGGGTCGTCAGTCGCACCACAGGGGGCGGGGCCAGCATTGTGTGTGGAAAACCCTGTCCTATTCAGGACCCAGGTGTACTCCTCCCACCCATCTAGCTGCTGATCTCCCCATTCACCACTGGGTGACTCATCCTGACTCTGGGGAATCCCTAGCCCGTCACATGACACGACCAGCCAATCACGCGACAGACACACTGCACACAGAAGTGCCCACTTCTAGAAGTGGCACTTCCACACTAGGTACATGCACGCCGCACACATCATCGCGCAGCATTCACTCCCACGAGTCCGCACATACCAAACTCGGGCCTGCACACCCCACGCATCAGGAACTACTAGGGACACATACACTCCCCATGCATTCCTATGGGAGGGCAGGCCTATCTCACCACATGCATTCAGAGCACGCACGCACTTTACCCTGGGACACAGGGAAAGTGCGTAGAGACCAAACAATTACCACACCAAGTCACCAATAAAAAGCCAAAAAGTCCAGGGGTGAACCTGCAAGAAGGGCCAAGTCCAACAGGCTGTGTCTGGCTGCTCCTCCTCACAACACTGTCCCAAAAGGTCCTCACCTGTGTGCAGAGATCCTTGGGCTGTGTCTGGTGCGCCTCATAACAACACTTTCCCAAGAGGTCCACACCTGTGTGAAGAGATCCATAGCCTGTGTCTGGCTGCACCTCATCACAACACTGTCCCAGAGATTCACATCTGTGTGCAGCGATCGTTAGCTGTGCCTCATGACAACACTGTCCCAAGAGGTTCACACCTGTGTGCAGAGATCCTTAGGCTGTGTCTGGCTGCGCCTCATCACAACACTGTCCCAAGAGGTTCACACCTGTGTGCAGAGATCGTTAGCTGCGCCTCATGATAACACTGTCCTAAGAGGTTCACACCTGTGTGCAGAGATCCTTAGCAGGTGTCTAGCTGCACCTCATCACAACACTGTCCCAGGAGGTTTACACCTGTGTGCAGAGATCGTTAGATGAGCCTCATGACATCACTGTCCCAAGAGGTTCACACCTGTGTGCAGAGATCCTTAGACTGTGTCTTACCGCGCCTCATCACAATGACAACACTGTCCCAAGAGGTTCACACCTGTGTGCAGAGATCCTTAGGCTGTGTCTGGCTGTGCCTCATCACAACACTGACCCTAGAGGTTCACACCTGTGTGCAGAGATCCTTAGCCTGTGTCTGGCTGCGCCTCATCACAATGACAACACTGTCCCAAGAGGTTCACACCTGTGTGCAGAGATCCTTAGCTTGTGTGTGGCTGCACCTCATCACAACACTGTCCCAAGAGGTTCACATCTGTGTGCAGAGATCATTGGGCTGTGTCTGGCTGCGCCTCATCTCAATGACAACACTGTCCCAAGAGGTTCATACCTATGTGCATAGATCCTTAGCCTGCGTCTGCTGTTCCTCATGGCAACACTGTCTCAAGAGGTTCACACCTGTGTGCAGAGATCCTTATCCGGTGTCTAGCTGCACCTCATCACAACACTGTCCCAAGAGGTTTACACCTGTGTGCAGAGATCGTTAGATGATCCTCATGACATCACTGTACCAAGAGGTTCACACCTGTGTGCAGAGATCCTTAGACTGTGTCTTACTGAGCCTCATCAGAATGACAACACTGTCCCAAGAGGTTCACACCTGTGTGCAGAGATCCTTAGGCTGTGTCTGGCTGCGCCTCATCACAACACTGTCCCTAGAGGTTCACACCTGTGTACAGAGATCTTTAGCCTGTGTCTGGCTGCGCCTCATCATCACACTGTCCCAAGAGGTTCACACCTGTGTGCAGAGATCCTTAGCCTGTGTCTGGCTGCACCTCATCACAACACTAGCCCAAGAGGTTCACACCTGTGTGCAGAGATCGTTAGATGCGCCTAATGACAACACTGTCCCAAGAGGTTCACAAATGTGTGCAGAGATTCTTAGATTGTCTGGCTGCGCCTCATCACAATGACAACACTGTCCCAAGAGGTTCACACCTGTGTGCAGAGATGCTTAGCTTGTGTCTGGCTGCGCCTCATCACAACACTGTCCCAAGAGGTTAACACCAGTGTGCAGAGATCGTTAGCTGCGCCTCATGACAACACTGTCCCAAGAGTTTCACATCTGTGGGCAGAGATCATTAGCCTGTGTCTGCTGCGTCTCATCACAATGACAACACTGTCCCAAGAGGTCCACACCTGTGTGCAGAGATCCTTAGGCTGGGTGTGACTGCTCCTCATTACAATGACAACACTGTCCCAAGAGGTCCACACCTATGTGCAGAGATCCTTAGCTGCGCCTCATCACAACACTGTCCACTGAGATCTTTAGCTGCGCCTTATCACAACATTGTCCAAAGAGGTCCACACCTGTGTGCAGAGATCCTTAGCCTGTGTCTGGCTGCGCCTCATCACAATGACAACACTGTCCCAAGAGGTTCACACCTGTGTGCAGAGATCCTTGGCTTGTGTGTGGCTGCACCTCATCACAACACTGTCCCAAGAGGTTCACATTTGTGTGCAGAGATCATTGGGCTGTGTCTGACTGCGCCTCATCACAATGACAACACTGTCCCAAGAGGTTCATACCTATGCGCATAGATCCTTAGCCTGCGTCTGCTGTTCCTCATGACAACACAGTCCCAAGAGGTTCACACCTGTGTGCAGAGATCCTTAGGCTGTGTCTGGCTGCGCCTCATCACAACACTGTCCCAAGAGGTTCACACATGTGTGCAGGGATCGTTTGCTGCACCTCATGACAATACTGTCCCAGAGGTTCACACCTGTGTACAGAGATCGTTAGCTGCGCCTCATGACAACACTTTCCCAAGAGGTTCACACCTGTGTGCTGAGATCCTTAGGCTTTGTCTGGCTGTGCCTCCTCACAACATTGTCCTAAGAGATTCACACCTGTGTGCAGAGATCCTTGGGCTGTGTCTGATGCGCCTCATCACAACACTGTCCCCAAAGGGTCCACACCTGTGTGAAGACATCCTTAGCCTGTGTCTGGCTGCGCCTCATCACAACAATGTCCCAGAGATTCACACCTGTGTGCAGAGATCGTTAGCTGTGCCTCATCACAACACTGTCCCAAGAGGTTCACACCTGTGTGCAGAGATCCTTAGCCTGTGTCTGGCTGCACCTCATCACAACACTAACCCAAGAGGTTCACACCTGTGTGCAGAGATCGTTATCTGCGCCTCATGACAACACTGTCTCAAGAGGTTCACACCTGTGTGCAGAGATTCTTAGACTGTCTGGCTGCGCCTCATCACAATGACTACACTGTCCCAAGAGGTTCACACCTGTGTGCAGAGATGATTAGCTTGTGTCTGGCTGCGCCTCATCACAACACTGTCCCAAGAGGTTAACACCAGTGTGCAGAGATCCCTAAGCTGTGTCTGGCTGCGCCTCATCACAATGACAACACTGTCCCAAGAGTTTCACATCTGTGGGCAGAGATCATTAGCCTGTGTCTGCTGCGTCTCATCACAATGACAACACTGTCCCAAGAGGTCCACACCTGTGTGCAGAGATCCTTAGGCTGGGTGTGACTGCACCTCATCACAATGACAACACTGTCCCAAGAGGTCCACACCTGTGTGCAGAGATCCTTAGCTGCGCCTCATCACAACACTGTCCACTGAGATCTTTAGCTGCGCTTTATCACAACATTGTCCAAAGAGGTCCACACCTGTGTGCAGAGATCCTTAGACGGTGTCTGGCTGCGCCTCATCACAACACTGTCCCAAGAGGTTCACACCTGTGTACAGAGATCTTTAGCCTGTGTCTGGCTGCGCCTCATCACCACACTGTCCCAAGAGGTTTACACCTGTGTGAAGAGATCCTTAGCCTGTGTCTGGCTGCGCCTCATCACAACACTGTCCCAGAGGTTCCCACCTGTGTTCAGATATCGTTAGCTGTGCCTCATGACAACACTGTCCCAAGAGGTTCACACCTGTGTGCAGAGATCCTTAGGCTGTGTCTGGCTGCTCCTCCTCACAACACTGTCCCAAGAGGTCCTCACCTGTGTGCAGAGATCCTTGGGCTGTGTCTGGTGCGCCTCATCACAACACTTTCCCAAGAGCTCCACACCTGTGTGAAGAGATCCATAGCCTGTGTCTGGCTGCGCCTCATCACAACACTGTCCCAGAGGTTCACAACTGTGTGCAGAGATCTTTAGCTATGCCTCATGACAACACTGTCCCAAGAGGTTCACACCTGTGTGCAGAGATCCTTAGGCTGTGTCTGGCTGCGCCTCATCACAACACTGTCCCAAGAGGTTCACACCTGTGTGCAGAGATCCTTAGCCGGTGTCAAGCTGCACCTCATCACAACACTGTCCCAAGAGGTTTACACCTGTGTGCAGAGATCGTTAGATGAGCCTCATGACATCACTGTCCCAAGAGGTTCACACCTGTTTGCAGAGATCCTTAGACTGTGTCATACTGCGCCTCATCACAATGACAACACTGTCCCAAGAGGTTCACACCTGTGTGCAGAGATCCTTAGGCTGTGTCTGGCTGCGCCTCATTACAACACTGTCCCTAGAGGTTCACACCTGTGTGCAGAGATCCTTAGCCTGTGTCTGGCTGCACCTCATCACAATGACAACACTGTCTCAAGAGGTTCACACCTGTGTGCAGAGATCCTTAGCTTGTGTGTGGCTGCACCTCATCACAACACTGTCCCAAGAGGTTCACATCTGTGTGCAGAGATCATTGGGCTGTGTCTGGCTGCGCCTCATCACAATGACAACACTGTCCCAAGAGGTCCACACCTGTGTGAAGATTTCCATAGCCTGTGTCTGGCTGCGCCTCATCACAACACTGTCCCAGAGGTTCACATCTGTGTGCAGAGATCGTTAGCTGTGCCTCATGACAACACTGTCCCAAGAGGTTCACACCTGTGTGCAGAGGTCCTTAGGCTGTGTCTGGCTGCGCCTCATCACAACACTGTCCCAAGAGGTTCACACCTGTGTGCAGAGATCGTTAGCTGCGCCTCATGACAACACTGTCCTAAGAGGTTCACACCTGTGTGCAGAGATACTTAGCCGGTGTCAAGCTGCACCTCATCACAACACTGTCCCAAGAGGTTTACACCTGTGTGCAGAGATCGTTAGATGAGCCTCATGACATCACTGTCCCAAGAGGTTCACACCTGTGTGCAGAGATCCTTAGACTGTGTCTTACTGCGCCTCATTACAATGACAACACTGTCCCAAGAGGTTCACACCTGTGTGCAGAGATCCTTAGGCTGTGTCTGGCTGCACCTCATTACAACACTGTCCCTAGAGGTTCACACCTGTGTGCAGAGATCCTTAGCCTGTGTCTGGCTGCGCCTCATCACAATGACAACACTGTCTCAAGAGGTTCACACCTGTGTGCAGAGATCCTTAGCTTGTGTGTGGCTGCACCTCATCACAACACTGTCCCAAGAGGTTCACATCTGTGTGCAGAGATAATTGGGCTGTGTCTGGCTGCGCCGCATCACAATGACAACACTGTCCCAAGAGGACCACACCTGTGTGAAGAGATCCATAGCCTGTGTCTGGCTGCGCCTCATCACAACACTGTCCCAGAGGTTCACATCTGTGTGCAGAGATCGTTAGCTGTGCCTCATGACAACACTGTCCCAAGAAGTTCACACCTGTGTGCAGAGATCCTTAGGCTGTGTCTGGCTGCGCCTCATCACAACACTGTCCCAAGAGGTTCACACCTGTGTGCAGAGATCGTTAGCTGCACCTCATGACAACACTGTCCTAAGAGGTTCACACCTGTGTGCAGAGATCCTTAGCCGGTGTCAAGCTGCACCTCATCACAACACTAACCCAAGAGGTTTACACCTGTGTGCAGAGATCGTTAGATGAGCCTCATGACATCACTGTCCCAAGAGGTTCACACCTGTGTGCAGAGATCCTTAGACTGTGTCTTACTGCGCCTCATCACAATGACAACACTGTCCCAAGAGGTTCACACCTGTGTGCAGAGATCCTTAGGCTGTGTCTGGCTGCGCCTCATTACAACACTGTCCCTAGAGGTTCACACCTGTGTGCAGAGATCCTTAGCCTGTGTCTGGCTGCGCCTCATCAGTGTCATGACTTGCTCCCTGCGTTCTCATGTCCACCAGCAGGGTGCTGAACTGTGGGACTCTCCAGTGTTCTAATAAGCCTCCAGACCCTCCCCTTCATGTATATTCTAACTTTCAGCCATTTGGACATTATTTGGGAATTTACATTCATTCCCTATCCATGCCGGGTTTTGTGGAAGCCTTCCTGCTCATGCCTGAAACTCCATTACCTAGAATTCCCTGCTCACTGCTGTGTCTGGCTGCGCCTCATCACAATGACAACACTGTCTCAAGAGGTTCACACCTGTGTGCAGAGATCCTTAGCTGGTGTGTGGCTTCACCTCATCACAACACTGTCCCAAGAGGATCACATCTGTGTGCAGAGATCATTGGGCTGTGTCTGGCTGCGCCTCATCACAATGACAACACTGTCCCAAGAGGTTCATACCTATTTGCAGAGATCCTTAGCCTGCGTCTGCTGTTCCTCATCATAACTCTGTCCCAAGAGGTTCACACCTGTGTGCAGAGATCCTTAGCCTGTGTCTGCTGTGCCTCATCACAACACTGTCCCAAGAGGTTCACACCTGTGTGCAGAGATACTTAGGCTGTGTCTGGCTGCGCCTCATCACAACACTGTCCCAAGAGGTTCACACCTGTATGCAGAGATCCTTAGCCTGTGTCTGCTGCGCCTCATCAGTGTCATGACTTGCTCCGTGCGTTCTCATGTCCACCAGCAGGGTGCTGAACTGTGGGACTCTCCAGTGTTCTAATAAGCCTCCAGACCCTCCCCTTCATGTATATTCTAACTTTCAGCCATTTGGACATTATTTGGGAATTTACATTCATTCCCTATCCATGCCGGGTTTTGTGGAAGCCTTCCTGCTCATGCCTGAAACTCCATTACCTAGAATTCCCTGCTCACTGCTTTGTCTCTACCCCTGAAGGCCAAGGATGGGTGGAGGAATTCAGCTCACCTGTGGCTGGCTGCTGCTAGCCTGCTCACACCCGATGCATGTGATTACTGTGAGCTCTTTTAAGCCCCAGCTCCCTTCAGTCCAGTGTTGGTCATTGTAGCTGTATACCGGCGAGACCGATCCTTGTTTCCAGTGATTACGGAGCTATAGTTATTCTTTGTTCCTGTTCCTGGGCTTCAGCTATGTCTTGTTCCTGATTTGCACTGCTTGCAGTGCTCTCTTGACTCCTTGTTTCCTGAGCTGTAGCTATTTTCTGTTCCTGTACTAGCACTGCCTGCGGTGCTACCTCGACTCCTGGGCCTTAGCTCAAGTCTTATTCCTGCCCCAACTCTGCCTTCTTTGCTACTTTGTTTTCTTGATTCCTGAACCTGCACTATTCCAGTTTACACTTGTAGGCTCCCCTTCTGTAAATCCTTCTCCAGTCCCCGCCTTTCTTCCCATTTCCTTGGTTCCAGTTCCTAGTTCACTGTCTTTCTATTCTGCTGTCTTGCTTCTGTTTCCTTGTATGTTTGTTACCTGCTTTCTGCCAAGTGTGCCCTGTGATTTCCTTCCTTTCCTGTTTGGCTCTCCTCCTTGCTAGCTCCTTGTCTATTGTGCTCGTGTTTAGTTCTACCCCCTTTCCTGTTACTGCCCTGCGTGTTCCTGTTTGATCGCCAGGATCCACGGGCACGGCTGACTACCTGGGTGGTGTTTCTTGTTCACTATGAGTATTGTCTTTGAGTTACATTTATAACATCACCGTAGGTATCAGCTCCACAGACCCTGCCTTTGCATGCTTATCCTACATGTGGGTATTTGCAGTCAGTATCTGTAACAACAATTGTGGGTGAGAAACTTACTGAGCTTCGGTCTTACCATGTGGAGCTCCTGAGTGCTTTACCCCACACTCCCCTTATTGTTAATGTTGTTTCATATATATGTCATGCACATCCGTCCTGGGTGTAGTTAGTCTGAATGCTAAATTGCCTCGTGTGTGCCCTTCCTCTCTGAGTCTTACCCATCTTGTTCACTTGTTCCGGCTTCCCCTTGTCATCCCATTTTCTCCTCTGACTCCCTGTATGATCCTGGGCAGCGCTGTACTCCTTTCTGTGTACGTTTTCTACCCAGTTCCCAGTCCTTACCCAAGTCCCTGATTGTGTTCCCCGCATAGTGCCGGACAGTCCCTGACAATCACAATGACAACACTGTCCCAAGAGGTTCACACCTGTGTGCAGAGATCCTTAGCCTGTGTCTGGCTGCGCCTCATCACAACACTGTCCCAAGAGGTTCACACCTGTGTGCAGAGATCCTTAGCCTGTGTCTGGCTGTGCCTCATCACAACACTGTCCCAAGAAGTTCATACCTGTGTGCAGAGATCGTTAGATGAGCCTCATGACATCACTGTCCCAAGAGGTTCACACCTGTGTGCAGAGATCCTTAGACTGTGTCTTACTGCGCCTCATCACAATGACAACACTGTCCCAAGAGGTTCACACCTGTGTGCAGAGATCCTTAGGCTGTGTCTGGCTGCGCCTCATTACAACACTGTCCCTAGAGGTTCACACCTGTGTGCAGAGATCCTTAGCCTGTGTCTGGCTGCACCTCATCACAATGACAACACTGTCTCAAGAGGTTCACACCTGTGTGCATAGACCTTTAGCCTGTGTCTGGTTGCGCCTCATCACCACACTGTCCTAAGAGGTGCACACCTGTGTGAAGAGATCCTTAGCCTGTGTCTGGCTGCGCCTCATCACAACACTGTCCCAGAGGTTCACATCTGTGTGCAGAGATCGTTAGCTGTGCCTCATGACAACACTGTCCCAAGAGGTTCACACCTATGTGCAGAGATCCTTATTCTGTATCTGGCTGCGCCTCATCACAACACTGTCCCAAGAGGTTCACACCTGTGTGCAGAGATCGTTAGCTGCGCCTCATGACAACACTGTCCCAAGAGTTTCACACCTGTGTGCAGAGATCCTTAGCCGGTGTCTAGCTGCACCTCATCAGAACACTGTCCCAAGAGGTTTACACCTGTGTGCAGAGATCGTTAGATGAGCCTCATGACATCAGTGTCCCAAGAGCTTCACACCCGGGTGCAGAGATCCTTAGACTGTGTTTTACTGCGCCTCATCACAATGACAACACTGTCCCAAGAGGTTCACACCTGTGTGCAGAGATCCTTAGGCTGTGTCTGGCTGCGTCTCATCACAACACTGTCCCTAGAGGTTCACACCTGTGTGCAGAGATGTTTAGCCTGTGTCTGGCTGCGCCTCATCACCACACTGTCCCAAGAGGTTCACACCTGTGTGAAGAGATCCTTAGCCTGTGTCTGGCTGCGCCTCATCACAACACTGTCCCAGAGGTTCACATCTGTGTGCAGAGATCGTTAGCTGAGCCTCATGACAACACTGTTCCAAGAGGTTCACACCTATGTGCAGAGATCCTTAGGCTGTGTCTGGCTGCGCCTCATCACAACACTGTCCCAAGAGGTTCACACCTGTGTGCAGAGATCGTTTGCTTCGCCTCATGACAACACTGTCCCAGAGGTTCACACCTGCGTACAGAGATCGTTAGCTGCGCCTCATGATAACACTTTCCCAAGAGGTTCACACCTGTGTGCTGAGATCCTTAGGCTTTGTCTGGCTGTGCCTCCTCACAACATTGTCCTAAGAGATTCACACCTCTGTGCAGAAATCCTTGGGCTGTGTCTGATGCGCCTCATCACAACACTGTCCCCAAAGGGTCCACACCTGTGTGAAGACATCCTTAGCCTGTGTCTGGCTGCGCCTCATCACAACACTGTCCCAGAGATTCACACCTGTGTGCAGAGATCGTTAGCTGCGCCTCATCACAACACTGTCCCAAGAGGTTCACACCTGTGTGCAGAGATCCTTAGCCTGTGTCTGGCTGAACCTCATCACAACACTAACCCAAGAGGTTCACACCTGTGTGCAGAGATTGTTAGCTGCACCTCATGACAACAATGTCCCATGAGGTTCACACCTGTGTGCAGAGATTCTTAGACTGTCTGGCTGAGCCTCATCACAATGACAACACTGTCCCAAGAGATTCACACCTGTGTGCAGAGATGCTTAGCTTGTGTCTGGCTGCGCCTCATCACCACACTGTCCCAAGAGGTTAACACCAGTGTGCAGAGATCCTTAAGCTGTGTCTGGCTGCGCCTCATCACAATGACAACACTGTCCCAAGAGTTTCATATCTGTGGGCAGAGATCATTAGCCTGTGTCTGCTGCGTCTCATCACAATGACAACACTGTCCCAAGAGGTCCACACCTGTGTGCAGAGATCCTTAGGCTGGGTGTGACTGCGCCTCATCACAATGACAACACTGTCCCAAGAGGTCCACACCTGTGTGCAGAGATCCTTAGCTGCGCCTCATCACAACACTGTCCACTGAGATCTTTAGCTGCGCCTTATCACAACATTGTCCAAAGAGGTCCACACCTGTGTGCAGAGATCCTTAGACTGTGTCTGGCTGCGCCTCATCACAACACTGTCCCAAGAGGTTCACACCTGTGTACAGAGATCTTTAGCCTGTGTCTGGCTGTGCCTCATCACCACACTGTCCCAAGAGGTTCACACCTGTGTGCAGAGATCCTTAGGCTGTGTCTGGCTGCTCCTCCTCACAACACTGTCCCAAAAGGTCCTCACCTGTGTGCAGAGATCCTTGGGCTGTGTCTGGTGCGCCTCATAACAACACTTTCCCAAGAGGTCCACACCTGTGTGAAGAGATCCATAGCCTGTGTCTGGCTGCACCTCATCACAACACTGTCCCAGAGGTTCACATCTGTGTGCAGCGATCGTTAGCTGTGCCTCATGACAACACTGTCCCAAGAGGTTCACACCTGTGTGCAGAGATCCTTAGGCTGTGTCTGGCTGCGCCTCATCACAACACTGTCCCAAGAGGTTCACACCTGTGTGCAGAGATCGTTAGCTGCGCCTCATGATATCACTGTCCTAAGAGGTTCTCACCTGTGTGCAGAGATCCTTAGCAGGTGTCTAGCTGCACCTCATCACAACACTGTCCCAGGAGGTTTACACCTGTGTGCAGAGATCGTTAGATGAGCCTCATGACATCACTGTCCTAAGAGGTTCACACCTGTGTGCAGAGATCCTTAGACTGTGTCTTACCGCGCCTCATCACAATGACAACACTGTCCCAAGAGGTTCACACCTGTGTGCAGAGATCCTTAGGCTGTGTCTGGCTGTGCCTCATCACAACACTGACCCTAGAGGTTCACACCTGTGTGCAGAGATCCTTAGCCTGTGTCTGGCTGCGCCTCATCACAATGACAACACTGTCCCAAGAGGTTCACACCTGTGTGCAGAGATCCTTAGCTTGTGTGTGGCTGCACCTCATCACAACACTGTCCCAAGAGGTTCACATCTGTGTGCAGAGATCATTGGGCTGTGTCTGGCTGCACCTCATCACAATGACAACACTGTCCCAAGAGGTTCATACCTATGTGCATAGATCCTTAGCCTGCGTCTGCTGTTCCTCATGGCAACACTATCTCAAGAGGTTCACACCTGTGTGCAGAGATCCTTATCCGGTGTCTAGCTGCACCTCATCACAACACTGTCCCAAGAGGTTTACACCTGTGTGCAGAGATCGTTAGATGATCCTCATGACATCACTGTCCCAAGAGGTTCACACCTGTGTGCAGAGATCCTTAGACTGTGTCTTACTGAGCCTCATCAGAATGACAACACTGTCCCAAGAGGTTCACACCTGTGTGCAGAGATCCTTAGGCTGTGTCTGGCTGCACCTCATCACAACACTGTCCCTAGAGGTTCACACCTGTGTACAGAGATCTTTAGCCTGTGTCTGGCTGCGCCTCATCATCACACTGTCCCAAGAGGTTCACACCTGTGTGCAGAGATCCTTAGCCTGTGTCTGGCTGCACCTCATCACAACACTAGCCCAAGAGGTTCACACCTGTGTGCAGAGATCGTTAGATGCGCCTAATGACAACACTGTCCCAAGAGGTTCACAAATGTGTGCAGAGATTCTTAGATTGTCTGGCTGCGCCTCATCACAATGACAACACTGTCCCAAGAGGTTCACACCTGTGTGCAGAGATGCTTAGCTTGTGTCTGGCTGCGCCTCATCACAACACTGTCCCAAGAGGTTAACACCAGTGTGCAGAGATCGTTAGCTGCGCCTCATGACAACACTGTCCCAAGAGTTTCACATCTGTGGGCAGAGATCATTAGCCTGTGTCTGCTGCGTCTCATCACAATGACAACACTGTCCCAAGAGGTCCACACCTGTGTGCAGAGATCCTTAGGCTGGGTGTGACTGCTCCTCATTACAATGACAACACTGTCCCAAGAGGTCCACACCTGTGTGCAGAGATCCTTAGCTGCGCCTCATCACAACACTGTCCACTGAGATCTTTAGCTGCGCCTTATCACAACATTGTCCAAAGAGCTCCACACCTGTGTGCAGAGATCCTTAGCCTGTGTCTGGCTGCGCCTCATCACAATGACAACACTGTCCCAAGAGGTTCACACCTGTGTGCAGAGATCCTTAGCTTGTGTGTGGCTGCACCTCATCACAACACTGTCCCAAGAGGTTCACATTTGTGTGCAGAGATCATTGGGCTGTGTCTGACTGCGCCTCATCACAATGACAACACTGTCCCAAGAGGTTCATACCTATGCGCATAGATCCTTAGCCTGCGTCTGCTGTTCCTCATGACAACACTGTCCCAAGAGGTTCACACCTGTGTGCAGAGATCCTTAGCCGGTGTCTGGCTGCGCCTCATCACCACACTGTCCCAGAGGTTCACACCTGTGTACAGAGATCGTTAGCTGTGCCTCATGACAACACTGTCCCAAGAGGTTCACACCTGTGTGCAGAGATTCTTAGGCTGTGTCTGGCTGCGCCTCATCACAACACTGTCCCAAGAGGTTCACACATGTGTGCAGGGATCGTTTGCTGCACCTCATGACAATACTGTCCCAGAGGTTCACACCTGTGTACAGAGATCGTTAGCTGCGCCTCATGACAACACTTTCCCAAGAGGTTCACACCTGTGTGCAGAGATCCTTAGCAGGTGTCTAGCTGCACCTCATCACAACATTGTCCCAGGAGGTTTACACCTGTGTGCAGAGATCGTTAGATGAGCCTCATGACATCACTGTCCCAAGAGGTTCACACCTGTGTGCAGAGATCCTTAGACTGTGTCTTACCGCGCCTCATCACAATGACAACACTGTCCTAAGAGGTTCACACCTGTGTGCAGAGATCCTTAGGCTGTGTCTGGCTGTGCCTCATCACAACACTGACCCTAGAGGTTCACACCTGTGTGCAGAGATCCTTAGCCTGTGTCTGGCTGCGCCTCATCACAATGACAACACTGTCCCAAGAGGTTCACACCTGTGTGCAGAGATCCTTAGCTTGTGTGTGGCTGCACCTCATCACAACACTGTCCCAAGAGGTTCACATCTGTGTGCAGAGATCATTGGGCTGTGTCTGACTGCGCCTCATCACAATGACAACACTGTCCCAAGAGGTTCATACCTATGCGCATAGATCCTTAGCCTGCGTCTGCTGTTCCTCATGACAACACTGTCCCAAGAGGTTCACACCTGTGTGCAGAGATCCTTAGCCGGTGTCTGGCTGCGCCTCATCACCACACTGTCCCAGAGGTTCACACCTGTGTACAGAGATCGTTAGCTGTGCCTCATGACAACACTGTCCCAAGAGGTTCACACCTGTGTGCAGAGATCCTTAAGCTGTGTCTGGCTGCGCCTCATCACAACACTGTCCCAAGAGGTTCACACATGTGTGCAGGGATTGTTTGCTGCACCTCATGACAATAATGTCCCAGAGGTTCACACCTGTGTACAGAGATCGTTAGCTGCGCCTCATGACAACACTTTCCCAAGAGGTTCACACCTGTGTGCTGAGATCCTTAGGCTTTGTCTGGCTGTGCCTCCTCACAACATTGTCCTAAGAGATTCACACCTGTGTGCAGAGATCCTTGGGCTGTGTCTGATGCGCCTCATCATAACACTGTCCCCAAAGGGTCCACACCTGTGTGAAGACATCCTTAGCCTGTGTCTGGCTGCGCCTCATCACAACAATGTCCCAGAGATTCACACCTGTGTGCAGAGATCGTTAGCTGTGCCTCATCACAACACTGTCCCAAGAGGTTCACACCTGTGTGCAGAGATCCTTAGCCTGTGTCTGGCTGCACCTCATCACAACACTAACCCAAGAGGTTCACACCTGTGTGCAGAGATCGTTATCTGCGCATCATGACAACACTGTCTCAAGAGGTTCACATCTGTGTGCAGAGATTCTTAGACTGTCTGGCTGCGCCTCATCACAATGACTACACTGTCCCAAGAGGTTCACACCTGTGTGCAGAGATGCTTAGCTTGTGTCTGGCTGCGCCTCATCACCACACTGTCCCAAGAGGTTAACACCAGTGTGCAGAGATCCTTAAGCTGTGTCTGGCTGCGCCTCATCACAATGACAACACTGTCCCAAGAGTTTCACATCTGTGGGCAGAGCTCATTAGCCTGTGTCTGCTGCGTCTCATCACAATGACAACACTGTCCCAAGAGGTCCACACCTGTGTTCAGAGATCCTTAGGCTGGGTGTGACTGCACCTCATCACAATGACAACACTGTCCCAAGAGGTCCACACCTGTGTGCAGAGATCCTTAGCTGCGCCTCATCACAACACTGTCCACTGAGATCTTTAGCTGCGCTTTATCACAACATTGTCCAAAGAGGTCCACACCTGTGTGCAGAGATCCTTAGACAGTGTCTGGCTGCGCCTCATCACAACACTGTCCCAAGAGGTTCACACCTGTGTACAGAGATCTTTAGCCTGTGTCTGGCTGCGCCTCATCACCACACTGTCCCAAGAGGTTTACACCTGTGTGAAGAGATCCTTAGCCTGTGTCTGGCTGCGCCTCATCACAACACTGTCCCAGAGGTTCCCACCTGTGTTCAGATATCGTTAGCTGTGCCTCATGACAACACTGTCCCAAGAGGTTCACACCTGTGTGCAGAGATCCTTAGGCTGTGTCTGGCTGCTCCTCCTCACAACACTGTCCCAAGAGGTCCTCACCTGTGTGCAGAGATCCTTGGGCTGTGTCTGGTGCGCCTCATCACAACACTTTCCCAAGAGCTCCACACCTGTGTGAAGAGATCCATAGCCTGTGTCTTGCTGCGCCTCATCACAACACTGTCCCAGAGGTTCACATCTGTGTGCAGAGATCTTTAGCTGTGCCTCATGACAACACTGTCCCAAGAGGTTCACACCTGTGTGCAGAGATCCTTAGGCTGTGTCTGGCTGCGCCTCATCACAACACTGTCCCAAGAGGTTCACACCTGTGTGCAGAGATCCTTAGCCGGTGTCAAGCTGCACCTCATCACAACACTGTCCCAAGAGGTTTACACCTGTGTGCAGAGATCGTTAGATGAACCTCATGACATCACTGTCCCAAGAGGTTCACACCTGTGTGCAGAGATCCTTAGACTGTGTCTTACTGCGCCTCATCACAATGACAACACTGTCCCAAGAGGTTCACACCTGTGTGCAGAGATCCTTAGGCTGTGTCTGGCTGCGCCTCATTACAACACTGTCCCTAGAGGTTCACACCTGTGTGCAGAGATCCTTAGCCTGTGTCTGGCTGCACCTCATCACAATAACAACACTGTCTCAAGAGGTTCACACCTGTGTGCAGAGATCCTTAGCTTGTGTGTGGCTGCACCTCATCACAACACTGTCCCAAGAGGTTCACATCTGTGTGCAGAGATCATTGGGCTGTGTCTGGCTGCGCCTCATCACAATGACAACACTGTCCCAAGAGGTCCACACCTGTGTGAAGATTTCCATAGCCTGTGTCTGGCTGCGCCTCATCACAACACTGTCCCAGAGGTTCACATCTGTGTGCAGAGATCGTTAGCTGTGCCTCATGACAACACTGTCCCAAGAGGTTCACACCTGTGTGCAGAGATCCTTAGGCTGTGTCTGGCTGCGCCTCATCACAACACTGTCCCAAGAGGTTCACACCTGTGTGCAGAGATCGTTAGCTGCGCCTCATGACAACACTGTCCTAAGAGGTTCACACCTGTGTGCAGAGATCCTTAGCCGGTGTCAAGCTGCACCTCATCACAACACTGTCCCAAGAGGTTTACACCTGTGTGCAGAGATCGTTAGATGAGCCTCATGACATCACTGTCCCAAGAGGTTCACACCTGTGTGCAGAGATCCTTAGACTGTGTCTTACTGCGCCTCATTACAATGACAACACTGTCCCAAGAGGTTCACACCTGTGTGCAGAGATCCTTAGGCTGTGTCTGGCTGCGCCTCATTACAACACTGTCCCTAGAGGTTCACACCTGTGTGCAGAGATCCTTAGCCTGTGTCTGGCTGCGCCTCATCACAATGACAACACTGTCTCAAGAGGTTCACACCTGTGTGCAGAGATCCTTAGCTTGTGTGTGGCTGCACCTCATCACAACACTGTCCCAAGAGGTTCACATCTGTGTGCAGAGATCATTGGGCTGTGTCTGGCTGCGCCTCATCACAATGACAACACTGTCCCAAGAGGTCCACACCTGTGTGAAGAGATCCATAGCCTGTGTCTGGCTGCGCCTCATCACAACACTGTCCCAGAGGTTCACATCTGTGTGCAGAGATCGTTAGCTGTGCCTCATGACAACACTGTCCCAAGAAGTTCACACCTGGGTGCAGAGATCCTTAGGCTGTGTGTGGCTGCGCCTCATCACAACACTGTCCCAAGAGGTTCACACCTGTGTGCAGAGATCGTTAGCTGCACCTCATGACAACACTGTCCTAAGAGGTTCACACCTGTGTGCAGAGATCCTTAGCCAGTGTCAAGCTGCACCTCATCACAACACTAACCCAAGAGGTTTACACCTGTGTGCAGAGATCGTTAGATGAGCCTCATGACATCACTGTCCCAAGAGGTTCACACCTGTGTGCAGAGATCCTTAGACTGTGTCTTTCTGCGCCTCATCACAATGACAACACTGTCCCAAGAGGTTCACACCTGTGTGCAGAGATCCTAAGGCTGTGTCTGGCTGCGCCTCTTTACAACACTGTCCCTAGAGGTTCACACCTGTGTGCAGAGATCCTTAGCCTGTGTCTGGCTGCGCCTCATCACAATGACAACACTGTCTCAAGAGGTTCACACCTGTGTGCAGAGATCCTTAGCTTGTGTGTGGCTTCACCTCATCACAACACTGTCCCAAGAGGTTCACATCTGTGTGCAGAGATCATTGGGCTGTGTCTGGCTGCGCCTCATCACAATGACAACACTGTCCCAAGAGGTTCATACCTATTTGCAGAGATCCTTAGCCTGCGTCTGCTGTCCCTCATCATAACTCTGTCCCAAGAGGTTCACACCTGTGTGCAGAGATCCTTAGCCTGTGTCTGCTGTGCCTCATCACAACACTGTCCCAAGAGGTTCACACCTGTGTGCAGAGATACTTAGGCTGTGTCTGGCTGCGCCTCATCACAACACTGTCCCAAGAGGTTCACACCTGTATGCAGAGATCCTTAGCCTGTGTCTGCTGCGCCTCATCAGTGTCATGACTTGCTCCCTGCGTTCTCATGTCCACCAGCAGGGTGCTGAACTGTGGGACTCTCCAGTGTTCTAATAAGCCTCCAGACCCTCCCCTTCATGTATATTCTAACTTTCAGCCATTTGGACATTATTTGGGAATTTACATTCATTCCCTATCCATGCCGGGTTTTGTGGAAGCCTTCCTGCTCATGCCTGAAACTCCATTACCTAGAATTCCCTGCTCACTGCTTTGTCTCTACCCCTGCAGGCCAAGGATGGGTGGAGGAATTCAGCTCACCTGTGGCTGGCTGCTGCTAGCCTGCTCACACCCGATGCATGTGATTACTGTGAGCTCTTTTAAGCCCCAGCTCCCTTCAGTCCAGTGTTGGTCATTGTAGCTGTATACCGGCGAGACCGATCCTTGTTTCCAGTGATTACGGAGCTATAGTTATTCTTTGTTCCTGTTCCTGGGCTTCAGCTATGTCTTGTTCCTGATTTGCACTGCTTGCAGTGCTCTCTTGACTCCTTGTTTCCTGAGCTGTAGCTAATTCCTGTTTCCTTGAACCAGCACTGCCTGCGGTGCTACCTCGACTCCTGGGCCTTAGCTCAAGTCTTATTCCTGCCCCAACCCTGCCTTCTTTGCTACTTTGTTTTCTTGATTCCTGAACCTGCACTATTCCAGTTTACCCTTGTAGGCTCCCCTTCTGTAAATCCTTCTCCAGTCCCCGCCTTTCTTCCCATTTCCTTGGTTCCAGTTCCTAGTTCACTGTCTTTCTATTCTGCTGTCTTGCTTCTGTTTCCTTGTATGTTTGTTACCTGCTTTCTGCCAAGTGTGCCCTGTGATTTCCTTCCTTTCCTGTTTGGCTCTCCTCCTTGCTAGCTTCTTGTCTATTGTGCTCGTGTTTAGTTCTACCCCCTTTCCTGTTACTGCCCTGCGTGTTCCTGTTTGATCGCCAGGATCCACGGGCACGGCTGACTACCTGGGTGGTGTTTCTTCCTCACTATGAGTATTGTCTTTGAGTTACATTTATAACATCACCGTAGGTATCAGCTCCACAGACCCTGCCTTTGCATGTATATCCTACATGTGGGTATTTGCAGTCAGTATCTGTAACAACAATTGTGGGTGAGAAACTTACTGAGCTTCGGTCTTACCATGTGGAGCTCCTGAGTGCTTTACCCCACACTCCCCTTATTGTTAATGTTGTTTCATATATATGTCATGCACGTCCGTCCTGGGAGTAGTTAGTCTGAATGCTAAATTGCCTCGTGTGTGCCCTTCCTCTCTGAGTCTTACCCATCTTGTTCACTTGTTCCGGCTTCCCCTTGTCATCCCATTTTCTCCTCTGACTCCCTGTATGATCCTGGGCAGCGCTGTCCTCCTTTCTGTGTATGTTTTCTACCCAGTTCTCAGTCCTTACCCAAGTCCCTGATTGTGTTCCCCGCATAGTGCCGGACAGTCCCTGACAATCACAATGACAACACTGTCCCAAGAGGTTCACACCTGTGTGCAGAGATCCTTAGCCTGTGTCTGGCTGCGCCTCATCACAACACTGTCCCAAGAGGTTCACACCTGTGTGCAGAGATCCTTAGCCTGTGTCTGGCTGTGCCTCATCACAACACTGTCCCAAGAAGTTCATACCTGTGTGCAGAGATCCTTGGGCTGTGTTTGACTGTGCCTCATCTTAATGACAACATTGTCCCAAGAGGTTCACACCTGTGTGCAGAGATGCTTAGATGCGCCTCATCACAACACTGTCCCAAGAGGTTCACACCTGTGTGCAGAGATGCTTAGCTGCGCCTCATCACAACATTGTCCCAAGAGGTTCATACCTGTGTGCAGAGATCGTTATGTGTACCTCATCACAACACAACAGGTTCACAACTGTGTGCAGAGATCCTTAGCTGCGCCTCATGACAACACTGTCCCAAGAGGTTCACAACTGTGTGCAGAGATCCTTAGCTGCGCCTCATGACAACACTGTCCTGAGAGGTTCACACCTGTCTGCAGAGATCGTTATGTGTGCCTTGTGAGAAGGTGGCCTGATATATGCTGTCCACTAATTATAGTGAGCACCTTGTATCAGTCCAAACAACCCCTTATGGTAATAGGTTAAAGACAACCTTTATTGAAAGCTATCCTGGTGGTAGCTATGGAGAGCAGCCTTCAGGCTAAGTGTCAGAGGAATGTAAAGAAGCTTGTGTAGGAGAGTAGGATCTGATTCACATGGGTACCCCCACTTTTTGCTGGTGTTTCACTGTTTTTCGACCTTAGTCTGGCTGTGGCCCTGCTAATCAGGACCACAGCCTAGCTGCTTCCTCTCTAAAATGGTTTCCGTGTACATTAGGTACATATCTAATTGGATTCTGGAGTGCCTTAGAAGCCCCTAGAATATGGTATACTATGTACCTAGGGCATAGGTACCTCAGAGGCCTACCAGGGACTGCAGCATGTATTATGCCACCCCTGGGAAGCACTCCAAAATGACACCACAGGCCTGCTACTGCAACCTGGGTAAGGGTGTGCTTGCACCCCTTACTGTGGTATAGGCTACCTATATCACTACCTTAGACAGACACATAAAAACCTATAAGCCACTCCTATGGCAGGCCTTGACAATCCTGAAGGTGGCAGAGTGCTTGGTTTTATGTGAGAGGGTGCCCAAGCATGAGCTGAGCTCCTCTGCAGCATTCAGAAATACTTCCTTATGGCTATTCTGTGATACAGCCATACCATATACTCTTAAGTGCATTATAACCTCGCGGTAAATGCTAACTTTGGGATGGCTGCATCAAAACATGTCGTGTTTGGTGTCAAACGCTTTGGCATACTACCCCCCCCCGCTAGTTCTGGTTGCGGGGGTAGCATTCCACCCTTCTAGAGCGAGAGACATGTTCACACTTGTTGGAGGGAGGACCACCGGGGAGTCAGGGGGCCCACTCCGGGGCACCTTCCTACCGCAAAGTTATAGCCGAGCGCCGCTGAGAAGCCTCCTAGGAGAGGTCTTTCTCCTATGATCGTACTAGGCCCAGTAACACCACCACACAGGACTCCGTATCAGTTGCTTATCTAGGTACTTTATCAATAGTAGCACATTCGAAATATTTACAGGGGGATAGAGAGATCCAGAAAGAGTCTCAGTGTCTTTGTAGGGACAGGGTAGCGGGACAGTCTTAGTACCAGCCTGGTACGGGGAAGCTCTGCGCCAGACCTTGCGTTAGGCCGAAGGTGGCTCCGGGGATCGGAGCGGCAGGTGCTGGTCTCAAAGCAGCTCGGACGTGGAGAGCCGCGACGGTGTCTGCAGGGCTCGGGTGGTAGTTCCGCTTGGGTCGAGCCGCGACACAGTCAGCAGGGCTCCGGTGGTAGGTCCGCTTCGGTCGAGCCGCGACGAGGTCAGCCGGGCTCTGATGGCAAGTTCAACAAGGTCGGGCCGCGACAGCGTCAGCAGGGCCCCAAAGGTTCGTGAAGGTCTTTAAGCACGTTGGAGCCGCGACGTAGTCAGCAGGGCTCAGAGCGTGGTTCCAGGATGAGTCTTTCTCCGTAGGGTCAGCCGCGATCCGATCAGCAGGGCTCTTGACTCCGGGATACAACTGCTGTCCTGTTGCAGGGTCGCCCCAGATATAGGTCTGGAGCCCTTTGATGTCCGGACCCTTGTGCCCGGGGGGGGCGGAGAGGCCGGGTCGGGAGCGGTCAGATGCTCAGCAGGAGAGGCGCCAGGCCCAGGAGAGCTGGGGGGCGATCGCACCTAGGTGTGGAGGACGGTTGGGGGTCCCATCGATACTGCCCTCCGCCGGGAGTGGGGAAGTGTTCATGTGGTACCCCCTGGCCAGTTGTTGGTGCCTTGATGTCGGGGCTTGCTGGGGCCGAGGCCGGGTTGAGCGGGGTCACGTAGGCTGGTGCGCAGAGTCACGTACAATCCAAAATGGAGGAGCCCCGAGGTGCAGGGGACCTTGTGCGGCTTGGCGAGGGGGAACAGGACCGCGCCACGAGGCCGGCTCCAACAAGCGTCCCCCCCAGCTGAAGGCAGGGAGAGTTACCCATCTCCTTGGGGGTTCTCCTCGCCGAGGCGGAAGAATCTGGATAGGCCGTCGGCATTGGCGTGGTCGTTGCCTGGCCGGTGCTCTACGGTGAAGTCCATCCCTTGCAGCGAGATGGACCATCGCAACAATTTGGGGTTCTCGCCCCGCATCTGCATTAGCCACCGCAGGGGCCGGTGGTCAGTCTGGACTCGGAAGTGGGTGCCGAAAAGGTAGGGCCGGAGCTTTTTGAGAGCCCATACCACGGCGAAGGCCTCTCGCTCGATGGTGCTCCACCTCTGTTCTCGGGGCAGCAGTCGGCGGCTGATGAAGGCCGCAGGTCTGTCGAGGCCCTCGGTGTCCATCTGGGAGAGGACCGCCCCAACCCCGTACTCCGAGGCATCTGTCTGAACCACGAATTCCTTGCCGTAGTCAGGGGCCTGTAGTACAGGGGCAGCGCACATTGCCGCCTTGAGGGTTTCAAAAGCGGTCTGACAGCGGGGTGTCCAGTGCACCGTCTTGGGCTGCTTTTTGGAAGTGAGCTCCGTGAGGGGGCCCACAATACTGCCATAGTCTTTGATAAATCGCCGGTAGTAGCCTGTGAGGCCTAAGAAGGCCCGGACAGCTGTTTGGGTGGCGGGGGGCTCCCACGCCTGGATGGCATCGACCTTCAACTGGAGGGGCACCACCTGGCCACTCCCCACCTGATGGCCCAGATAGGTCACTGATCCTTGACCGATCTGGCACTTGCTGGCCTTAATCGTGAGCCCGGCTGTTGGACTTGGCCCTTCTGGCAGGTTCACCCCTGGACTTTTTGGCTTTTTATTGGTGACTTGGTATGGTGATTGTTTGGTCTCTGCGCACTTTCCCTGTGTCCCAGGGTAAAGTGCGTGCGTGCTCTGAGTGCATGTGGTGAGATAGGCCTGCCCTCCCATAGGAATGCATGGGGAATGTATGTGTCCCTAGTAGTTCCTGATGCGTGGGGTGTGCAGGCCCGAGTTTGGTATGTGCGGACTCGTGGGAGTGAATGCTGCGCGATGATGTGTGCGGCGTGCATGTACCTAGTGTGGAAGTGCCACTTCTAGAAGTGGGCACTTCTGTGTGCAGTGTGTCTGTTGCGTGATTGGCTGGTCGTGTCATGTGACGGGCTAGGGATTCCCCAGTGTCAGGATGAGTCACCCAGTGGTGAATGGGGAGATCAGCAGCTAGATGGGTGGGAGGAGTCCACCTGGGTCCTGAATAGGACAGGGTTTTCCAAACACAATGCTGGCCCCGCCCCCTGTGGTGCGACTGACGACCCTAGCCCTTCCAGTGAATAGAATGAGGGGCTGAGCACATCAAGGGTGCTCCCCAACCAGCTGCGACTGGTTTTCCCCCTCACCCTGAACCCAGAACAAAGGGTTTGCCTGTATAAAAATGGGGCTGTGTCCCCACAGAAACTGTTCTCTGCCAGGATCTTACCTGAGGGGGGCTGCTGCTGCTGCCGCTGGACCAGAGGACCGCCACTTGGACTACCTCCCTGCCTGGAGGCCCAGTGAGCTGGCTCTGGGTCCAGCCTTGCCCCCCACCCCTGCCCTGCTGCATGCAGGGAAGGACTTTGCTGGACTTTTGTACTTTCCTGCTCCCTAAAGCGCCTGGAAGCGCTTGTATTTTACACATAGCGCTAGGAGCGCTTTATTTGGTGCCCCCAGCGCTTCTAGAGCGCTCAGTGTCGCCTCTTTCCAAACGAGGGAATCCCCGGCGTAGGGATTCCCCCCCTCTGGGGTGCCGGATTGAGCGGGAGCCCACCCCGCATTGTGGTGTGCTTGCGGGTGCCCACCCCGCGTATTTGAGGATTCCTACGGCGGGTGCCCACCCCGCCGTAGATCGCATCGGCCGCGGGTGCCCACCCCGCTTATAGAGTTATATAGAGTGCTGGGAGCCTACCCCGTGTTGCCGGCGCAGAAAGCTTCCAGGGCCGCCGCGCTGCCCACGGTGACCCGGAAGCCGTCTGGGACGCCCTGATCGTGGGCGGAGCCTGACCGTAACCACCGGAAGCGCGTTGGGACCCGGGGAAGCGGCACCGGAAGCGCGTTGGGACCCGGGGAAGCGGACGGGAGCCTACACCGTGCTTCCCCGAAGAGGACGAGAAGCAGCGCCGGGACTGACCCAGCCCGCCGCGAGAGAAGTGCTGCGGGAGTGTTGCCGGTCCCGTGACACAGACGACGGAGTCCGGAGGTGAGTGGGGGCCGCAGGAGGGCGATCCTTGTCTGTGAGCCCCGTGAGGCTCCAAGTGCTCTGCATACTTACTCTCGAGCCCCGAGCGGGCTCCAACGTGAACGGGGGCCACCCTAACGAGAACGCTGGTGGCGCTCCAACGGAGAGGAGCACCGGTGTTCATTCCCGAGCGGCCCCGCTTGGCAGTGGGCCGCTCCGACGAGGCTCCCTCCCTCCGATCAGGGGACCAGCAACTCGGGGACATTCTTGTTTTTAGAGCCTGCGAGGCTCTGGGGGCACGATTCTTTTTGAGTCCATGAGAAGGACTCCAACGAAGGGGGACTAAGTGTTCACCGAGCCCCGTGAGGCTCTAACGCGGTGCCCAGGTGTTTTCAGAGCCCACGAGGCTCCCACGTTATTCGGGGGCATTTCGTTGGTCATTCTGAGTCCCAGACAGGACTCCAACACTTGGGGGCATTCTTTTTGGCAGAGCCCAGGGAGGCTCCAAGGCATGCCATATTTGTCTTAAGAAGCACAGTGGTGCCCACGCTCCTTTCCCAGCTGCCCAGCACTTGGTGGGCAGCTGCAACGTTTAGGTTGTGCTCCTGGCTGGCGCAGCTTGCGCAGCCTTGCCCCTGACATTGGGACACAGGGCGTCCTTGCCCCTTCAAGGCCAGTTGGCCCAGGGACTGCCACAGGTAGTGGCTTATGTGAGTTCTTGCGCAATTGTGTTTCCCTGCACCTCTGAATGTGTTTTTGTGTCATGTGCTCTGCTTTACACCTCTGAATGTTATGCATCATGTGTTTATGTGCTTAGACCCCTACAGGTATAGTGATACTTAGGTGGTTGTTTTCTCCCTAGTACAGGTGGTGCTAGTGAGGTCCTGATTCCCTGCGCAATATTTTCCTAAGGTGGTTAGGGTTGCGTAGGTGGTACTTACCTGATACCAGTAGTGACTGGTTGTGTGCTAGGTGTAATTTTGTGCAACAGTAATTTTATTTCCTATGTTCTAAGAGTGCTAATTCCGGACAGTGGTCCAGGTGGCCCTGTCCCCTGTATATATAATCCCTTGTAAATTCTGCCCGTGCCTGTTGGCACATTGTAGAGTGTGTGTTTTTATCTAATGTGTTGTGTATAATACAAAGGCTATTTTTATAGAATACCTTGTGTGGAGTTTCCTTTGTGGTGGGCCTTGGGTGTTGTTGCTGGGTGCGCGCGCAAACGCTTTACACATCGCCTCAGAGATAAGCCTGACTGCTCGTGCCAAGCTACCAAGGGGGTGAGCAGGGGTTATCTTTGGCGTGTAACTTCCTTGCCCTGACTAGAGTGGTGGTTTCTGCCTGACTTTGGCGCAAGCCTTAGCCAACCAGAAATCCCATTTCTAACATTGGTGATCAGCGGTGGGATTTGGACTTGCGTTTGCGCTGTACCGCAGCAGCAACTGGCCGCACTACAAAACTCTGCATTTAGATAAATCACATGGTATAGGGATTATTGTTTTAAAATTGTTTTTAATTGTCATTTCTTTGGAAATGTGGTTTTGTGCACTGTGAGTTAGGTGTCCCTAGCTCGGGAGGGTAGATCATCCCCCTTAGTGCATTGTGTTTTCTGGATTCACCAGAGGGTGGGATCCAGTGGTGGCAGCGTCATAGTGTCCAGTACATTTGTCCCCCGCCCTGCGCCCAGAGTTGGTACCTGTGTCACGTGGTGGTCAGGTTGAGGAATCAGGGGTGGTAGAAACTGCCTTACCAGTCCGAGGGGAGGGTTGTGTGTGTGGATGAATGGTGTGTGGCACTAGGCAAGTGAGTGTGAGTTCTCTGGGTTAGAGAGTTTGCTGAATCTTTTTGTGAATTGTGTGCTCCTGTGTGAAACTCAGACCCCTAGGTTCCCTGTATAATTGTTACCATAACGTCCGCCAGAATGGAGCCTGCTTGTGATCCCTATGAGCTAGCTTGGCGCCAGAGGCAGGAGTTAGAAAGGTACTGTACAGAGGAAGAGTCAGAAGAGGAGGTAGAGGATGACAATACCTGGACGCCAGTAGAGAGTGAGGACCCCATAGGTAGGGCGTCCCTTGCTGGGTCCAGCGTAGGAGGCAGCGCCTCATCCCTTTCCCTGTCCCCAGAGGAGTGGGAAGATAGGAGGAAAGAAAGGGAGCACCAGCTGGCGTTAGAGAAGCTCAGGTTAGAGCATGCTCAGGCTATGGCGCAGCTGGAGGCCAGGAAGCAACAGCGAGAGACTGAGTGGGTCTTGGCGCGGGAGAGGGTAGAGGAGGCTGAGAGGGCCTCCACCAGAGGCAAAGTAGCTCTGGAGGGTAGACTATCCCCTGCGCGCAGTTTTAATTTTCTGGGCTCCCCAGGGAGGGTTGAGTCCAGTGGTAGTAGCGATGTAGATTCCAGTGTAGGAAATCCCAATCCCAGTCCCCCCAGTCTGGTACCTGTTCCCCAGGAGGAGGAGTTAAGGTTGAAATTCAGGGGCAGTAGGAAACTGTCTCACCAGACTTGGGAGGAGTTTGTGGATGGATGTGAGGATGCAATGTTTGATTGGATTTCCACAGCAAGTGATTTTGACATACTGTGTAATCTGGTTCTCAAAGAACACCTGCTCAGTTGTTGTGTGCCAGGGTTGCGCCAACACCTGTTGGGGTGTGGATTGTCTGAGCCCCTTGAGCTTGCGGAAGAAGCAGAGCGCTGGGAAAGGGCTAGAGGTTCTCTAGAGTCATTAGGGAGTGACTCCAAAAGTAGTGGGTCAGGTATCTTCCAGCCCAGCGTGGTGGAAGAGGCTCAGTGTAGCCCAGCTAGGTCCCAGGATAGCGAGGAGGGTGTAGGGGCTCACTGCCTGGCTCAGTGGAGCAGGAGTGAGAGGGTGACCGAGGGTCCCCTAACGTACGAAACCCTGCCTCAGGACTTGGATGGTTCCATGAGGGAACACCAAGTTGGGGACCTAGGCTGTCCTGTTAGCCCATTTGAGGGAGATCTCCTGGTGAGTAGAGGACCTGGAGCACCTGTAACCAGGGCTCCTGTGGTTCTAGAGTCTGGCAGTACCGCTCCGGTAGGGAGGGTACAGGAGTCCAGTGTGAGGAGTGATTGGGGGATGAGTTTCCCAGTGGAAGAGCCTGTGGGTCAGGGACTACCCAGTTGGGCTAGGATCCCGTGTAGTGACCAGGGTGGCACCACTTCTGTTCTGGGGGATCTCCGCGCACTGTCAGGTGGACAGGGGACGGGAGATCAGCGCCAGACAGACAGTCGCTTGACGTATGTGTCCTTTGATAGCCTCAGGGGGATGGAGTGGAAATCCCCAGAAGTCCTGGAGTGCCAGGCAATTATTCCACCAAAGGTTCTAGGCCGGAGGTTGGGAGGCCAGGTTCAGGATCAGCCTGACCTGACGGGTGGGACGTCTGTAATCAGCGTCCCGACCAGTTCTTCTTCCAGAGGTACCGCCCCAGTTGGTAGGGAGCAGGGTTCTGGAAGGGGGTGCAGAGGGTGGGAGAGCCCACCTCTGCCCCCGGTACAACCTGAGGGGTTAAACCCTGGGTTGGGATGGCGTTCTAGGTGTACCCCTCGCCAGAGGAGGAGGAACCCTAGGAGAAGAGGTAGGGGGAGGAGAGCCTTCCCTGAGACTCCTGGTCCGCCTGAGGGTGTAGACCCTAGGCTGGAGAACCAGTGGCAGTCTAGTCCTGTCTTTCAGAGAGGAAGAGTGGAGAATGGCCGCTATGTGCCAGGGGTTACTACCCCCCACTCTGTGATTAGGCAAAGACCGGTGGCACCTGGGTGGCCTAGGGCCTGGTCTTGGCCGCGGACAGCTTGGGAGTACCAGTGGGGTAGCCCAGTTGGTCCAGACAGTGGTGTTAAAAAGAATTCCATGGGTTCACCGTGGCGTAGAACCGGAGGGTGTCCATGCAGTTGCGGGCCCGCGTCCGTGTTCTATCGCCCCAAGCAGGGAAGCCCATCACGGTGGTGATTGGTCTGCCCTGCGTTTTGGCTGGAAGGGGGTTGTGTTGGACTTGGCCCTTCTGGCAGGTTCACCCCTGGACTTTTTGGCTTTTTATTGGTGACTTGGTATGGTGATTGTTTGGTCTCTGCGCACTTTCCCTGTGTCCCAGGGTAAAGTGCGTGCGTGCTCTGAGTGCATGTGGTGAGATAGGCCTGCCCTCCCATAGGAATGCATGGGGAATGTATGTGTCCCTAGTAGTTCCTGATGCGTGGGGTGTGCAGAACCGAGTTTGGTATGTGCGGACTCGTGGGAGTGAATGCTGCGCGATGATGTGTGCGGCGTGCATGTACCTAGTGTGGAAGTGCCACTTCTAGAAGTGGGCACTTCTGTGTGCAGTGTGTCTGTTGCGTGATTGGCTGGTCGTGTCATGTGACGGGCTAGGGATTCCCCAGTGTCAGGATGAGT
This sequence comes from Triturus cristatus, assembly GCF_964204655.1. NCBI lineage: Eukaryota > Metazoa > Chordata > Amphibia > Caudata > Salamandridae > Triturus > Triturus cristatus. The sequence continues at coordinate 1,285,525,405 of NC_140592.1, read as the reverse complement.
CACCCAGTGGTGAATGGGGAGATCAGCAGCTAGATGGGTGGGAGGAGTCCACCTGGGTCCTGAATAGGACAGGGTTTTCCAAACACAATGCTGGCCCCGCCCCCTGTGGTGCGACTGACGACCCTAGCCCTTCCAGTGAATAGAATGAGGGGCTGAGCACATCAAGGGTGCTCCCCAACCAGCTGCGACTGGTTTTCCCCCTCACCCTGAACCCAGAACAAAGGGTTTGCCTGTATAAAAATGGGGCTGTGTCCCCACAGAAACTGTTCTCTGCCAGGATCTTACCTGAGGGGGGCTGCTGCTGCTGCCGCTGGACCAGAGGACCGCCACTTGGACTACCTCCCTGCCTGGAGGCCCAGTGAGCTGGCTCTGGGTCCAGCCTTGCCCCCCACCCCTGCCCTGCTGCATGCAGGGAAGGACTTTGCTGGACTTTTGTACTTTCCTGCTCCCTAAAGCGCCTGGAAGCGCTTGTATTTTACACATAGCGCTAGGAGCGCTTTATTTGGTGCCCCCAGCGCTTCTAGAGCGCTCAGTGTCGCCTCTTTCCAAACGAGGGAATCCCCGGCGTAGGGATTCCCCCCCTCTGGGGTGCCGGATTGAGCGGGAGCCCACCCCGCATTGTGGTGTGCTTGCGGGTGCCCACCCCGCGTATTTGAGGATTCCTACGGCGGGTGCCCACCCCGCCGTAGATCGCATCGGCCGCGGGTGCCCACCCCGCTTATAGAGTTATATAGAGTGCTGGGAGCCTACCCCGTGTTGCCGGCGCAGAAAGCTTCCAGGGCCGCCGCGCTGCCCACGGTGACCCGGAAGCCGTCTGGGACGCCCTGATCGTGGGCGGAGCCTGACCGTAACCACCGGAAGCGCGTTGGGACCCGGGGAAGCGGACGGGAGCCTACACCGTGCTTCCCCGAAGAGGACGAGAAGCAGCGCCGGGACTGACCCAGCCCGCCGCGAGAGAAGTGCTGCGGGAGTGTTGCCGGTCCCGTGACACAGACGACGGAGTCCGGAGGTGAGTGGGGGCCGCAGGAGGGCGATCCTTGTCTGTGAGCCCCGTGAGGCTCCAAGTGCTCTGCATACTTACTCTCGAGCCCCGAGCGGGCTCCAACGTGAACGGGGGCCACCCTAACGAGAACGCTGGTGGCGCTCCAACGGAGAGGAGCACCGGTGTTCATTCCCGAGCGGCCCCGCTTGGCAGTGGGCCGCTCCGACGAGGCTCCCTCCCTCCGATCAGGGGACCAGCAACTCGGGGACATTCTTGTTTTTAGAGCCTGCGAGGCTCTGGGGGCACGATTCTTTTTGAGTCCATGAGAAGGACTCCAACGAAGGGGGACTAAGTGTTCACCGAGCCCCGTGAGGCTCTAACGCGGTGCCCAGGTGTTTTCAGAGCCCACGAGGCTCCCACGTTATTCGGGGGCATTTCGTTGGTCATTCTGAGTCCCAGACAGGACTCCAACACTTGGGGGCATTCTTTTTGGCAGAGCCCAGGGAGGCTCCAAGGCATGCCATATTTGTCTTAAGAAGCACAGTGGTGCCCACGCTCCTTTCCCAGCTGCCCAGCACTTGGTGGGCAGCTGCAACGTTTAGGTTGTGCTCCTGGCTGGCGCAGCTTGCGCAGCCTTGCCCCTGACATTGGGACACAGGGCGTCCTTGCCCCTTCAAGGCCAGTTGGCCCAGGGACTGCCACAGGTAGTGGCTTATGTGAGTTCTTGCGCAATTGTGTTTCCCTGCACCTCTGAATGTGTTTTTGCGTCATGTGCTCTGCTTTACACCTCTGAATGTTATGCATCATGTGTTTATGTGCTTAGACCCCTACAGGTATAGTGATACTTAGGTGGTTGTTTTCTCCCTAGTACAGGTGGTGCTAGTGAGGTCCTGATTCCCTGCGCAATATTTTCCTAAGGTGGTTAGGGTTGCGTAGGTGGTACTTACCTGATACCAGTAGTGACTGGTTGTGTGCTAGGTGTAATTTTGTGCAACAGTAATTTTATTTCCTATGTTCTAAGAGTGCTAATTCCGGACAGTGGTCCAGGTGGCCCTGTCCCCTGTATATATAATCCCTTGTAAATTCTGCCCGTGCCTGTTGGCACATTGTAGAGTGTGTGTTTTTATCTAATGTGTTGTGTATAATACAAAGGCTATTTTTATAGAATACCTTGTGTGGAGTTTCCTTTGTGGTGGGCCTTGGGTGTTGTTGCTGGGTGCGCGCGCAAACGCTTTACACATCGCCTCAGAGATAAGCCTGACTGCTCGTGCCAAGCTACCAAGGGGGTGAGCAGGGGTTATCTTTGGCGTGTAACTTCCTTGCCCTGACTAGAGTGGTGGTTTCTGCCTGACTTTGGCGCAAGCCTTAGCCAACCAGAAATCCCATTTCTAACACCGGCCCTTTGGAGAGCGGCCAGGACTTCTCTGAGGTGTCCTAGGTGCGCGGCCCAGTGGTTGCTGAAGACTGCAATGTCGTCTAAGTAGGCCGCGCTGAAGGCTTCTAGTCCGGCCAGGACCTTGTTCACCAGTCTCTGGAAGGTCGCTGGGGCGTTCTTCATACCGAAGGGTGTTGGAAAGGCGTTCGCCGGAAGGGGGTTCGATACACGTCTTGCCCACCCCTTTGACCCACCTCTCCCAAGTAAGCCGAACCAGGCGCGCACACCCTGAACTGCACTGTGAACAGAGGGACACCACACGTATTCTTTGTAGGACGATAAGTTCTTTTATCGATGATTTCAAGGGATCTTTATGACCCAAAAGGCAAATAGTACAGCAGTGGCCCAACGTACCACAAGTCAGTCGTGGGGAATGGGGGTAGCGGGACAGTCTTTCAAGATAGTGTCTCTGCGAAATACCCTGCGGAAGCTCACAATCCTCGAGCCGGAGGGTGTCGTGTCTCTGGGCGATCTCTTCCCGAGTCGTCCTCAAGGGGAGCGCCGCGAGTCTCTCAGCAGGCACAGGTGGTCGGAGTTCAGGAGCCGCGATTCCGTCAGCAGGGCTCAGATGGTTTAATAGCTGGGGGCCGCGAGTCACTCAGCAGGCCTAGGTGGTTCAGTGTTCGGGAGCCGCGACCTCGTCCGCAGGGCTCAGATGGTTCAATAGCAAGAGGCCGCGAGTCACTCAGCAGGCCCAGGTGAATTCAGCGTTCAGGAGCCGCGACAGCGTCAGCAGGCTCAGGTGGTTCCAGGTCTTCTTCCCCCTTGTTTCTCCGGCACCCCTTGTTATACTCCGCTGGTTCTTTGAAGTCCGGAGTGCTCGCAGGGGGGGGACTGGGGTGACGGAGGGGGTTCGGCGGGATTTCCTGCCGCTCACTTCTTTGGTCTTTTCAGGTGGGTCTGGGAGGGACCCCAGACGCGCGGTAGGGGAGGCGCCTGCTCCCCAGGGGCCTGGTGGCCGATTGAGTCCTCCCGGGGAAGGCGACCCGAGGTGTGACTGGGCTGGCGCCTCTGGGTCTGTGTTGAGGGCTCCCGCTTCCTTGGTTGGACATGCGTGGTAGTGTGGTGAGTTGGTCAGGCCTCTGGCCGGCCCGCGGATCGGGGGTGGCTGGGGCGGCCGGAGTCGGGGATGTCGTGTCTTGAGGGTGGTTGCAGGTTGGCTGGATGATGGAGAGGGCCACGCCGTGAGGCCGGTCTCACAAAGGGCATCACCCAAAAGTGGTAGTGCCCATCGGGGGTGGAGAAGGCGGATCGTTCCTGGGCGCCGGGGGTGAGCCTGATCTGCCAGTACCCAGCGGTGCGATCAAAAGTGCTTAGGTAGCGGGCGGCCCCTAAGCGGTCGATCAGCTCGTCTGCCCGTGGCAGGGGGTGGGCATCGGTCTTGGTGACTGCGTTTAGGCCCCTGTAGTCCACACAAAATCTGAGTTCCGGGGGGGTGCCGGGGGCGGCGGCCTTTGGCACAGGGCTGGCCCACGGACTGTCGGATGGCTCGATGACTCCGAGAGCGAGCATCTTGGAGACCTCCGTTTGTATGCAGGCTCGGACCCGGTCGGGCACTCTGTAGGCGCGGTGTCGCACAGGGGGGCTGTCCCCGGTATCCACGTCGTGGACGCACCAGGGGGTCACCCCGGGCGTGAGAGAGAAGAGGGCAGCGAAGGGTTGCAGCAGCTGCCGGCAGTCATGGCGCTGTTCTGGGGTCAGGGTGGTGGAGAGTTTGACGCCCTCCATGGAGCCGTCTTGGTCCGAGGACCCCAGGGGGTCGGGTAGGGGCTCGGAGTCGCTTTCGCCCCCATCGTCGGTAGCCAGCAGCAGGCTTAGTTCGGTTCGGGCAAAGTGGGGCTTGAGCCGGTTGGCGTGTAGGACCCGGAGTGGGTTCCTTGGGGACTCCATGTCGACCAAGTAGTTGACGGGGCTCTTCTTCTCAACCACCTTGAAGGGCCTGGTCCATTTGTCCTGAAGGGCGCAGGGGTCCACGGGCGACATGACCCAAACTTGCTGGCCCGGCTCGAACTCGATGGTCGAGGCATTTTCGTCATACCAGCGATTCATGTCTTCTTGGCTGGCTTCGAGGTTGGCTTTTGCCAGGGCACGGAACTTCCGAGTCTGGTTCCGCAGGGTCAAGAGGTACCTGTAGACGTCGGGGGGGCATCTTGGACGCTCGCCTCCCAGCCCTCTTTGACCAGGCTGAGGGGCCCTCGGACGGGGTGCCCATACAACAGTTTGAAGGGGCTGAAGCCCAGGGATTTCTGTGGAACCTCTCGATAGGCGAACAGGAGGCATGGCAGCAGGACGTCCCATCTCCTCCTCAGGGGCTCTTCCAGGCCCTTGATCATTCCTTTCAAGGTTCTGTTGAACCGCTCGACCAGTCCGTTCCCCTGAGGGTGGTAAGGGGTGGTGAACTTGTAGGTGACCCCACATTGTTGCCAGAGGGATCTCATGTATTTCGAGATGAAGTTCGTACCCCTGTCGCTCACCACTTCTCGGGGGAACCCCACCCTGGAGAAGATGCCCATCAGGGCCCGGCCCACCACTGGAGCTGTCACAGTTCGGAGGGGGATGGCCTCTGGGTATCGGGTGGCGTGGTCGACCAGTACCAGGATGAAGAGGTGGCCCAGGGCGGTTCGGGGGTCAAGGGGCCCCACGATGTCGATCCCTACCCGTTTGCACGGGGTGTGGACGGCTGGAAATGGTTGGAGGGGGGCCTTGACTCGACCCCCAGTCTTCCCGCTGGCTTGGCAGGTCTGGCAGTGGTGGTCCACGTCTCTCCGCATTCGGGGCCAATAAAAATGGGTCACCAAGCGGCTGTAGGTCTTGTCTCGCCCGAGGTTTCCGGCGAGGGGCACGTCATGCGCCAGGTTCAGGAGGAACTCTCGGAATCGGAGGGGAACCATCAACACACGGCCGGCTCCTAGTTCGCCGACTTTCTGTTCGCTATATAACAAGTCATTGTCCGAATAGATCCAGTGGGTTCCCGTGGGGTCCCCCGTGGCCTGGGCGGCCGCTTGCTGTCGGGCCCCCTCGAGGGACGGGCAGGCCTTCAGTTCTTGTTGGAACTGTTCGCGGGTGGGGCCCCCGTCGTGGCGCCACTGGGCCAGCTCAGGGATCTCGCTGAGGGAGGCGGCCTCGTCGGGGGAAAGTTCGGATGGCCCGGCCTCATCGTCAGGCTCCTCCGTGCCGGAGGAGGGTGGCAGTTCTGGACCCGCAGGCTCGACGGGGACCGCTGCAGCGGCTGGTTGGGCGGTCATGGACCGGGTGGTGGCGAAGGGCCCATTCGGGCAGCCCTAGCATCCCCAGATGCTCCCGGCGCTCCACCTGGGCCCAGGGGGAGCTCTCCAGGTCGTTCCCCAGGAGGCAGTCCACTGGAGCGTCGTCGCGGACAGTTACTTTCAGGGTGCCTGACACTCCTCCCCACTCGAAGGGGATCTGGGCCATCCGGCACATGCTTTCGGTGTTGTCCGCGGTCCGGACAGGGCATAGGACATGCGGCAGGATCTGTTTGGGGGTCACCAGGTGGCAGCGGCCACGGTCACACTGGCCCCAGTGTCACGGAGGGCTTTGGCCCGTTGCCCATTGATGGTGACCCACTGCTGGTACTTCTGGGTGTTGCTCGGGATGGGGGCTCGGGGCACCATTTCTCGGGTGCCCAGGCATACGAGTGACATGGCAGCCGGTTCCCACTCGGGGGACCCGGCGTCGCGGTTTTCCTCCTCTTCTTCTCCTTCCCCCAGGGCTGCGGCGGCTATTTGTCGGGGAGGGGGCCCAGCGGTCCCGTTTCGTCGGTTCACGGGGCAGGCCGGGTCGCTCGCATAGTGGCCTGTCTGTTGGCAGCCGAGCAGTTCACTGTTGGTCGGGGTCCAGGCCTGGCGATGGGGGTCCCCCTACGGACCAGGGTCGGGGACGTGTGGTTGGCGGCTTGGCCTCGTGGCGGGCTTCGGGGCGGCCCGGCCGGGAATTCTCGACTGCGGTGGGACCCTCCTCCTCCGCCCCGCTGGCGAGGAGGTCCCGTGGTACTCCGTTGGTATTCCCCCACGGGGTTCCGGGGGACCCGGGTGTTGACCTATCGGTCGGCTTCGGCGGCGAGCTTCCGGGGCTCGGTCAGTTTGCTGTCAAGGAGGTGTTGCCTTAGTTCGACAAAGCAGTTGTTGGCGAGGTGCTCCCAGACAATGAGGTCGAACAGTTCGTTGTACGAGGTGACTTTTCTCCCTCTTATCCACCCTTCAAAGGCTCTGCTGAAGAAGTCCACGTATTCGACCCATGTGGTACCGGGGAGCTTCTTGCAGTCCCGGAAGCGCTGCCGGTACATCTCGGCTGATAGTCCGTAGCGGGTGAGTAGGGCCTCTTTCATGTGGTCGTACGAGGTCATCACCGCGTCGGGGAGTTGCAGCAGGGTATCCCGGCCCTCGCTGAGGAACCTTCCGCATAGGCCGGCACCCCAATCCTTCCGGGGTACCCGATGGGAGGTCATGGCTACCTCGTATGCTCGGAACCATTGCTGGATGTCGTCGTTTTTATAGTACTCCTTGACGACATCCTTGGGGTTATGAACCTTTGGCTCAGTCAGTGGCAGAGCGTCCCGGGATCCGGGGGTGCTGGTCTCCCCCGTTTTGGATTTCAGTTCGAGTTCCTTGAGGCCCCTCTCGTGCTCGAGGGTTAGCCGTTTCTCTTCTAGTTCTCGATGCCGTTTCTTTTCTTCGATTTCCTCCTGCAGCCGTAGTTGCTCCAAGGCCAACTTTTTCTCCGCCAGCAGGAGTTCACCGTCCAGCCGGAGTCGTGCGAGTTCCAATTTGTGTGTCCGGACCCTCTCCCGTTCTCGCATTTCTTCGTGGGATAGGCCGGCTTCCGGGATGCTTCGTCCCCCATCTGCCGGGGTCATGGTCGGCGGCAGGTTTTCGTCCCGGGCCGAGGTCCCTTCGCCTTGGGGTGGAGTGGCCTCGGATTCTGCCCAGGCTTTCAGGGCTTTCTGCATTTCTTCCTTGGTGCCCAATCCTGTGGTTGGGATCCCTTTGTCCTTGCAGAATTGTTTCAATTCTTTGTGGGTGTATTCTTCCAACCTTTCTTGCTGGAAGGTTGCGGCCACGGTTGTTTCTTGGCTGCTCATGGTTCTCTTTCTTTTTCCGTCTGGTTAGGCAGCGGGTGCGTTACTTGCCTGTACGATTGCGTCTGGCTCGGATCCAGTCGCTGGCCACCAACTGTTGGAGGGAGGACCACCGGGGAGTCAGGGGGCCCACTCCGGGGCACCTTCCTACCGCAAAGTTATAGCCGAGCGCCGCTGAGAAGCCTCCTAGGAGAGGTCTTTCTCCTATGATCGTACTAGGCCCAGTAACACCACCACACAGGACTCCGTATCAGTTGCTTATCTAGGTACTTTATCAATAGTAGCACATTCTAAATATTTACAGGGGGATAGAGAGATCCAGAAAGAGTCTCAGTGTCTTTGTAGGGACAGGGTAGCGGGACAGTCTTAGTACCAGCCTGGTACGGGGAAGCTCTGCGCCAGACCTTGCGTTAGGCCGAAGGTGGCTCCGGGGATCGGAGCGGCAGGTGCTGGTCTCAAAGCAGCTCGGACGTGGAGAGCCGCGACGGTGTCTGCAGGGCTCGGGTGGTAGTTCTGCTTGGGTCGAGCCGCGACACAGTCAGCAGGGCTCCGGTGGTAGGTCCGCTTCGGTCGAGCCGCGACGAGGTCAGCCGGGCTCTGATGGCAAGTTCAACAAGGTCGGGCCGCGACAGCGTCAGCAGGGCCCCAAAGGTTCGTGAAGGTCTTTAAGCACGTTGGAGCCGCGACGTAGTCAGCAGGGCTCAGAGCGTGGTTCCAGGATGAGTCTTTCTCCGTAGGGTCAGCCGCGATCCGATCAGCAGGGCTCTTGACTCCGGGATACAACTGCTGTCCTGTTGCAGGGTCGCCCCAGATATAGGTCTGGAGCCCTTTGATGTCCGGACCATTGCGCCCGGGGGGGCGGAGAGGCCGGGACGGGAGCGGCCAGATGCTCAGCAGGAGAGGCGCCAGGCCCAGGAAAGCTGGGGGGCGATCGCACCTAGGTGTGGGAGGACGGTTGGGAGTCCCATCGATACTGCCCTCAGCCGGGAGTGGGGGAGTGTTCACGTGGTACCCCCTGGCCAGTTGTTGGTGCCTTGATGTCGGGGCTTGCTGGGGCCGAGGCCGGGTTGAGCGGGGTCACGTAGGCTGGTGTGCAGAGTCACGTACAATCCAAAATGGAGGAGCCCCGAGGTGCAGGGGACCTCGTGCGGCTTGGCGAGGGGGAACAGGACCACGCCACGAGGCCGGCTCCAAAAACACTGGATTAACCAGGTAGGACTTTCTAGAGCCCTGGCATCACAAAATGGATGCCTCTACCTCCTGCTGCTGACCGAAACTCTGGCAGGGGAGGCCTGGGCAATAGGTTTCCTGTCCCAGGGAGGTGTAACCACCTCCCTAGACCGGCAGATGTGTATTGGGGTTGGGCAGGAGCACTCTCTGGTGCTTTGAAGTCCTGCACTGGGGGCACACTTGGTGTCCCTGTGCATAGTCCAGTTCAAACAAGTTGTAGGGGCTACCTGCCCATGCTCTGGTGAAAAACTGGACAAAGGAAATGGGTGTAACCACCCCTCTTTCCAAGCCCTCCCATAGGTGGGTCCCTAGAGTATGTCCAACCCCCAAATTTAGTATAAGTATGGGAACCCAGTCCTAGAGACTTTAGATTACCCTGGACGAAACTCTGCAACATATATCCTGGACCTTCGACTTTCTATCCTGACTAGAAGACTGAAGAAATCTCCCTTGGGGTCAAGGAGTGACTCCCCTGCTTGGCAGGCACCACATAAGCAACTGTCCGGTCTGCAATTCCGAAGCTCCAGTTGGACGCCGAAGTCTCTGCATCACCAGAGGTGGATTTCCTGACTTCCCTGAGGCTACCCTGAGTCCACAGCAAAGCTGGGGCCGTGGCTATCGTGGGTGACGAGGAACCATGACCCCTGGGCACCGCGTACTATTGCTGGTTCATCAACTTCTTGTTTTTTTCTGAAGTTCTGCTTTGGGCTTCGAGTAGCCCTAGCCTTGAGTACTGACTGCACTGAAGATCTCTGGCCTCCACTCCACGAGTGAACCATGGGCCAGTTTCCAGTACGACTGCTTGAGGCTCCTTCGCAATCACTAAACTGTTGGCTGGAGTGTCTCCACGAAGGCAACTCCTCTTCTGCTTGGGCTGCCCTGGTTGCTCCAGATGTGCCCTGACTTACCCTTGCTGGGTGAGTCCCTCAGACGTTGCTGGTCTGCACCGACGTCCTTCTTCTCTTTCCACAAGACTTGCCGTTGCCAAGGCTTGTTGGGTCCATTCTGGTCGCTGACACTGCAGCACTCGACAGACTTTTTGGGACATCTTGAATACGGCTCATGGACTTTGTCGACGCTTCCTGGACCTCGTGGCTGAAGAGTCAAGACACCCGTCAACTCACGTGAAGCACCCGACATCTGTGGGCATTGGTCCATCCTGCCCTCGGTCACTGGCTAGTGACCCAGACTCTGTCCCCTCTGCTTTCAGGGTCCTTACATCCTAGATCCAGGCTTGGATCTCTTCGGACACTTCTCCTCTTCACGGCAGCAGCACTTCTTTGCGGGCTTCCATTGAAATCGACGACACGACCCGACACCAAAAGACACCTATGCACCCGGCTTCCCTGGGTGAGGTAACACGAGTACTCTGGTGCTCCCATGGGTGCTAGCCCTAGAAGTGATTAAGTCTAAAGGGTTTGGTCCTGACTCGATTCTAAGAGTCCCTAATCTTTAAATTTCCAACCGCGACATTGCCCATAGAAGCTAACAGGAACCCGCGGTTGTGTTCACACACTGCACACGGCCCCCGTGGGTCCCCTGTGTCACTACCTTGGGTGGTTCCTTGGGGTCCCAGTGATTTTACAGGCTCTAGGCCTTGTGTCTAGTTCAGTCGTGGTTCTTATACCACTTTTTTGGTATATGGTTTGGTACGCCCCTAGGGCCCAAACGTGTATTTGTGCTATTACTGTTGATAACTAACTTGTAACCTAAGTACTTCGAACTCCAGTCTCATAAAGAGACCAGAGGGGTGAGTTTTATCTTAAATAAATATATTTTAAATATATACCTGGTGTGGTTGTCCTTTCATTTCAGGTGTTGTTCCAGGCGTCGAGGTTTGGGCCCATGATGAGTTCTTCTGTTTTGTTGGTGTTTAGTTGTAGGCAGCTGTTTTTCATCCATTTGACAACGGCTTCCAAGCCTTCTCAAAAGTTGTGTCTGGTGGTGTTGGGTTCGTTGGATAGGGAGAGGATGAGTTGGGTGTCGTCTGCGTATGACACAATGTTGAGTCCGTAGGTTCTGACGATGGGGGCGAGATGAGCCATGTAGACATTGAAGAGCGGAGGGCTGAGGGAGGAATCCTGGGCGACTCCGCAGGTGGTAGGTGTAGGGTCCCAGAGGAAAGGGGGGAGTCTGACCCGGTGCGTTCTGCCGGAGAGGAAGGAGCGGATCCAGTCGAGGGTCTTGTCTTGGATCCCTGCGTCGTGGAGTCTGTGTATTAGGGTGCGGTGAGAGACTGTGTTGAACACTGCTGAGAGGTCGAGGAGGATGAGGGCTGCTGTTTCTCCTTTGTCCAGTAAGGTACGGATGTCGTATGTTGCGGCGAGGAGGGAGGTTTCCGTACTGTGGTTTTTTCTGAAGCCGGATTGGGAGGAGTCGAGGATGTTGTGCTCTTCGATGAATGTGGCGAGTTGGCTGTTGATGGCTTTCTCGATTACTTTCGTGTGGAACGGGAGAAGGGAGATGGGTCTGTGGTTTTTGAGGTCAGTGGGGCCCACAGAGGGTTCCTTCAGAAGGGGGTAGATCTCAGCGTGTTTCTAGTCGTCAGGGAACGAGGCGGTTGCCAGGGAGCGGTTGATGATGTGGCAGAGCATGGGTGCAATGGTGTCGGCGGCTCTGTTGAAAATGTGGTGGGGGCAGGGGTCCGTGGGGGCCCCGGGGTGGATTGACTTCATCGTCTTCAGTGTGTCTTCGGTGGTGAGGGCTGTCCAGTTGTCGATCGCTGGCTTCAGGGTGTCGGGGGTGGTTGGTGAGGGTTCAGTGTGTTGGTTGTCTTCGTCATACACGAGTCATTGAAGCCCTAAAATGGCACATAGTGGAAAACGCCGACTGTATACGTTTACTGTGTGTGAACATTTTTGTTAGTAGACAGATACTTATATTTCTGCATGTGTATCTATACGTTTGTGTATTTAGTATTTATGGGTGTGTTTATTATGGTTTATAATTTAAAACACACATCGGATTATGCAAAATAATGTGTCACACAACACCCATTGGGCTCACCGGGCTTCAGCCCCCACTAGTGTGTATCAGCCGGGCTGAGACAGCTTCCGCACCCGAGCACTTCACAGGTCTTTTAAAGACCATTTACTTGTTAATGAGGCTTTTGTTGTGTTTTCACACCCCTTCTTAAAGCCACTCTGCCTATGGCTGGAAAAATTAACCCCCCCCCCGAAATCTTTTCCAGCCTCGCCCCCCCCCCCCGCAATTTGGCTCTCGTTGCCCGCCTGATATATACCCATCTTTATACTTTTCTGTGTTTTTCTGCGATTTCTGCGCAGCTCGAGTCTTTGCTTGAACCCCGTCTTGCCCCTGGGAATGCGTTGAAGGGCCTTGCGCTGCATCGTCTTTACAAAGCGCCCCAAACCCCCTCCCGCAGCCCATACAGAAGGGTTGAAGGACTGTTTCAAGCAGAGGGCGAGTCCATCCACGTGCCGCGTATTCAGTGGGGCGTTTCCGGTGTTTCCTGTCATTATATGTGACGTATGGTGTACCATTAAAGACGCACACGTTCAGGTTTTATATAACATTCAAACCTGGCGTTGAACCTGCTTCTAAGCGCTCCCTCGTTCGGCAGTTAACACTTAAATGCTAGTTTGGATGGATAATTGTGCATCAAAATACAGGGTTTCATGTATTTTGGCGAGTTTGCCAGCTGTTTTACTCGAGTCCTTCCAGGTAAATATCCATACGCTGGGCCCCTGGGTCGAAGCGGGGCTGTGCCGCCCACCAGGGCCCCTGGCAGGTCCTTTCACGAGTGCGCAGACACCGCAGTCGGAAACCGATCCTCGGCTCGGAGGAACACGTCCAGCGACTGCTCCCAGAGAGCAGCAGACTGACACAGCATCATTGTTATACACGCGGAATGTGAGCTATGGCGTGAGTTCCTGGTGCTGAACATAATATTATTTTTACTTTCTAGATATTATTTGAATCAGGCTGACCGTGGCCCATGTTTCTCTTGTTGCCCGGCCTCCGTGCTCTTAGCGCGCGCACTCCCAGCGTGTAACTCATAGTACCGAACACCTCGCAGCGAGGTGGACTCTGTCATATTTGAGGGCTTTTTCCAACATTTTCACAATTTTTAATTTCTTTGCCACAGAGTAGGAATGGACCTTTAACAACGGGACAGTTCACATTCCATTGAGAACTTTTGGTTGCAATGCACCCTAATGGCAGTGTAACTTAACGAGTTTGCAACAGTATGGGTGAAATGAATGATTACATGTTTCAACAAATACATTCTTTCTCACTTTTCTTTTTCATTCTTTCTTCTCTCCCATCTCCCGCTCTTATCTCTGTTAAGTTCACTGTCTCCCGCTCTTTCCCACCAATTCGTTAGGTAGTTTCTCTCTCCTTTTTAGTTCATTCTCTCCCTCTAGATCACCTGCTATTGATTTTTTCTCCTCCACTCTATCTCTACATTCCTCTATCTATTTTTCTCTTCTCTTTCATTCTCTCTCACTCTTCGCTACTTAGTAAGCGTTATATAAATTCAAATACTTACCTCTTCGCCCTTTCCCTGGCTTTCCTCGCCCTTGTTTCGCCTTCCATTCTACCATTTGCTGGCACTCTACTGACCCCTAGAATTCTTGTCACCACCCCTCTACCATCTCTTTATCTTTCAGTTCCTCATCCCCTTCTCGCTTTCATTTATGTTGTTCACTATTTCTCCGACACCTTTCTCGTTCACTTTTTAGGTCTCGGCCTGACGTAAGCAGCGCATGCGCTGCTCTCGTCATGCGAGGGCTTCTTGGAATCGATACAATTCCAGAAGTCGTGTCTCAGCTCCGCCCCTAATTTCTATTGGTGTGCATCATTTACCGTCATAGCTTATGCTAAACTGAGACTTCTAATTGTAAATGAGGCTATTTAGTCCCTCCTGGTTGCCGCCTTGTCTCCTTTCGGCCCTGCCCACCGGGATTAGATCGTTTACTGGCGGCGTGTTACTATCTCCTTTAATTACAGGGTGAGGACTTTTTTTGTCATTCCGGCTGGAGTGAGGCGCACACTGTACTAGCCTTAGGTACACGAATTTGCCACATGTCTCTGCGAAATATTCATGGACCTGCGCCGCCCCCGCACACACAATGAAAGGTTCTTAGAATAAACTAAAAGAATAAACTTTACAAAGAGGAACAGATGCACTCACCATATCACAGTGTAATCCGGACCACAAACCCTGCATCTCCTGGAAACGTACTCTAGTGTTTCCAGTCATGTCCAGAATTGACATCGTACACTTTGAATTCAACCTATAATAAACGTAGTTCGTAAGATCTCCAATAAAGTTGTACCGCCAAAGGTGGTTGTAGCGAATGCGTGTCTAGGTGTGCTGCCGATAAACAATCCGCCATATCCCATGGTCGGGGATTGGGCCAATCACGGACCCCTCATTTCCCCGAGTTCCCCCACGCTGCAGTCCCTACTGTGGGAGCTCCCTCTGACTGGGACCAGAGCTCCTCGCCTGATCCTTGTTCCAGGGAGGAGGGGGCTGAGCTGGCAGGAAGCCAAGGGATTAACCACTGATTGGAAGCCGGGAAGGGGGAACCAATAAATATTTTCACACCAAACAAATTCTGCCCTCCATGTGTCCCCTCCCGACCTCCGAGGATGTCAGGTGACAGCAAACTGTGAAACGAAAGTAACGCCCACCCCAGATGCCTGTTGTGCCTAAAAACTGTTTGATGAGACACTGGCACTTTTATTTGGAAAAATGATGCGTCCCGGCTGCTTGAAAGGGGAGGTGTGTGTGCTCAAAATCTAGCACCGAGAGGAGCCGCTTAGTGACGGGCCAGAACAAGAGGATACCTGACTGTTCTGGAGCGCGTGGGGTGGCCGGGGCTTGCTGGGTGGATTTGGGGTGGACACAGAGCAGCAACAGTTCTGAGAACAGAGTTTGTGCTGAACGCTAGTTTGTAGGGATGGAGGAAAGGCAGACATTGCAACCCTCCTGATTCAGGCGGGAGAGGGGCTCTAGAAGGGGTGAAAAACCAACAAAGCCTCATTAACAAGCGAATGGTCTTTTAAAGACCTGTGAAGTACTGGGGGCAGGGGGGTGCGGCTGTGTGGGTGCCCGGGAAGCTGTTTCAGCTCGGGCTGCCACACACGAGGAGCAGGGGGGGTGTATGCACGGCCAGCAACCTTCCAGGCCAGTGCACAACACTTGCATCACCCTCTCTCTGCCTGCCATTGCGCTCCATGCTTCTGAAAGGTAAGAAAAAAACCTGGATTTGCATTTCAAATGTCCGATCCTGCGGCAGCACGCTTCCAAAGCCCATACATGACAGTAACCCGATTCAAGGCCACATTCTCCCGATTTTTTTTTTTTTAAATCTCCCACTTTGCTCTTCTGAAATATTGGCATGTATGGAAAAGGTTGGAAGAAAAGGTACAGCGACCGTGAGTCCACATGGTACGACGTTAAATGTAAAACTTCAAGTACCAAAATACAACATGCTGAGCGACAAAACCAAGACTGCTTTACGACATCACACATGAGGCGGGGTCTTTTGTCATCTAAGCTCATGTTGATCCAGGTGGGAATTTGTGTTACATTGCCAAATATATCCAAAACGTAGTACAGGTCCCTCTTTTTCAAGGCTGTGCCAGGGTGCATCTTTGTGTGGCCAAGATTTGATCATGCAAACAGGCATTACTTCCGGGTGTGAAACCCGCAGCTGCGGCACTCTTCGGCCTCATTCTTCTTAAAAATGTACATGATTCCAAAAAGGCCGCGGGTCAAGGACCACCTGTCCGTCCTGTTCTTTCGGATCGATAGCGCTCTGGATTCTGGGACTTGTATGCTTGTTTTTAGGTCTTGCCTGGCGTAGGCTGCGCACATGCGCAGTCTCGCTGGTGAGATTGAATGATTTTGGGTATTTTGTGTAAAAGGCATTAAGCCCCACCCCTCTTTTCCATTGGCTGGCATCACCGTTTATGCTAAACGGTGGCCAGCCATTGGAAAAGAGTTGGTAGTGACTTTTTTGTTCAGCTTTTTGAGCCGTCCCATTTGGATGGGCTCGTCTGCCTTCCTTGCGTCATAAAAGCTTTCTTATCTTTATGGGGCCATGTGTTTCAAACACATGGCCCCATAAAGACAAGAAAGCTTTCACAACGGACGAAAGTGAAAGCGGACCGTGCTTGTTTTTTTGTTGTTGAGCTTCTACTGGGCTTTTTTTGGTAGGAACTACACGTGTTTGGGCTTCTTTTCAAGGGAGATTGTGTTTGCTTTGAATTTTTGATCGGGAAACAGTGCTCCTTCTGTCCTTTCTGACCGGAGCATCCACTGAGATAGGAAGAGAGAGCTGCTGCTGCCATGTACTGAAGGTGAGCGCTAGTCAGGGAGGGAGACACTTGCCGCGACAATGCATGACGCTCAATGGAGAAGACGAGAGCCTTAGTCTACGAGAGAGAGTTAGTGACCGGCACGGGTTTTTCATGATAGGAAGAACCAAGCCTCAAGCAGTGGTGCCGGTATATGGCCACCATGAAAATGATACCTGCCGAGGATCTTAAGCACACCTGTGCCATTGAAGGGAGAATGGGTCAATTTTACACCTCGACATTGAGGCTAACAATTGATCTGGATAACGAATTTATAATGTAGATGTTGACAACTACTGTAGAGCCACTCCTGAGTCCGGCGAGTCACTGCCCTCACCTGTACATGAGGGTGGGAGTGTGGGCACTTCTCACACCGGAAGCGTGGGGTCAGCCCCCTTGATCTTTCAGGGATCTGACGACTGACAATAGTAACGGACGATGGAGGACTGCTGACTGTGGGGTAGTAGTTTCACGCTTTCCCTATCGGAGTAAGTGAATTATGTAATCGGAGCTGTTTTCCCACTCGAAGGGGTTGTGTTGGAGGCAGGGGTTTTGTCAGAGTCAGGTCTTCTGACTCGGGTGTAATACCATTCCGGGGTAGGCACAGAGGTCCCCGAGCCCCCCTCAGGCTGGGTGACGCGTTACGCCGCACCTGGAGATATAGGGTAAGACCTGATCCGAGCGTGACAATGACTCTGACTCTGAGCTGGGTCAGGTGTCACTATGAACAGTGCATGACCTGTGAGACCGTACGCAGTAGGATTGTTACCTCTGAACCCTAATTTGGGGTAGTGACTTTTGAACACATGGGAGTGGCGTGTGTGGTGAGAGTAGGGCAACAAGCCGTAGAATTCGGGCAAGTAACTTCAGGCACCGATCTAGGGAATTGGCTTGAAAGTGGGAGCTAGGAAATTGGTCCTGACACCTGAACGGGTGCCCTTGAGATGGGAATAATAGAGGCAGCGAGTTGGACTGGAGGCAATACTGGAGTGGGTTTGGAGTTGTTAGACATACGACTGGGGAAAGGAAGGGGATCAGGAATTTTGCTAGGTTATGCTCATGTGGTCGACCACTTATTTGCACGTGAGCTTCGGTGTGATTCCTGATACATGGGTGGATCTGATCTCATGCCTTGCTTTGTTGTGTGAATTCTGACACCCGCCTGTACTATAGGAGAGCAGAATTATGACCTGGCAGTGACGCTTAATGCCACTTTCATATGGATGGCGACTCTAGTGTCAGCATATGGCAGTCAGCTGTGACAGAAAGGGCAGCTAGTTCGGAGGCGACTCCTGGTGTCCACCTGCAATGTAAGGGGCAAAGTCATCGTTCCAGGAGTGCCTTGTAGCGCCTCTCTCACAGGGAGGCTTACCCTAACTGCTTGACTCTTATTGCAGCTCTTGGCCACCGTATACTGTGCCAGGGTACCAGGCTCCAGGCGTGCTTCATGCCATCTAATCTTGGATGTTCATCTCAAACCCCTTGCCATTGAGTACGACACTTGCCGTATTTCCATAGATGGGATGGTTGGCAACCTCGGTCATGGATGGTGGCTCTGACACATGACTCGGGGGAGTGATAGGTTGACTGACTTCTTGACTCTGTGAAGAGGATCAGATTGTGGGACACTTGAATCATTCATTCTCTATGTGAAGTGGGAGCGGCAAAGGATCAAAGTTGGCAGCCGAGGGGACACAGAAGCATCCTTCATCTCTATGTGTTTGTCTTTTACCCGATCCTTAATTAAAGTATGAGCATAATTGGACTACTACCCTCTTTTCCAAGATTGGAACATTTCCGGGGTGATGGCCAACACTGCGGACAGTAGGACGCTTGATCTATTTCACATTCCGGCTGGCTCACTGCCAGTTTCTAGATCTACCTTTGTTACTTTCTCCTCTAGCTGTGCTTGAGGGGCCATCACAGGGTTTCCAATGGAGTAGCACTGCAGCGAGTGTGGTATCGATATATTAAGGGTGTACCCCAATGCATCCATGACTGCAGTTACCTAGGAGTATCTAGGAGGCATCTGTCTCATTGTGTGCTCGGATTGGCTGAATATTTTCCTGTCAATCACCGTGAAAAGTAATCAACGTAAAGTGCAGGCACAGTTACCTTCCCTGTGGACTCTGGCACGACCTTGTCAGCACCTCTGAGGGAAATATTATGGCAACTAAGAGGTTCAAAAGGAAATAAGTTATCTAACGTCCCCAAGCCTTTTAAGGTTCTCCATCAAGAGTATTATTTGATCAAAGAAAATATAGTGACATAAACTAGAGGCTAGTATTGGGCTTTTAAAACATGAACTCGTGTTGAGTGTGCTACTGTGTTTGGAATGTGGTGTTAAAGTGCACTCGACTCCCAGCTAACATTTATAAAAATGAATGGAGATGTGTTTGGTGCAATGGAGGGTGCATTGTGGAGGGTTATACTGGAGCCAGTAGGGACAGAGAGACTGCTCTACCTTTCAGCTTTTGGGTTTTATGTATGGGAATCAAGGGTGTCTGCGTCTTACTAGTTATCAGTATCAAACACACTGGGTCTTGGAGATGTGTGTTTGGGGCTCACCATGGAGGGGGCATTTTGTGCTCTGTGGGGGTGGGGGGATTGGTTGTTTAGGAATTCCGTCTGTGGGCCCTGTGGAGCCCGGTGGTGTGTGTGTGAAATGTGTTTGAGATGGGTGATGTGGCTTTGTTTTGTAGGCAGTGGGTCGATTCTGGAGCTCTGTCAGGGTTGACACTTGGTCTGCAGCTCGTTGGGTTCCATGATAGACCTGGTCTTGATTGGACATGGGCATTGGTGTCTGAGAGGCTTTGTGACTGTGGCTCTCCTGAAGCCATTGTTGTGCCTGGCCTCTTTTTCAGAGCCAGGCTTGATGTCTGGGGCTGAGTCTGGGGCTCGTGACCATGGCTGGTCCTCGCAGCTCTTGTGCAGTTTAAGAGTCGCGTTTGTAGATCTCCCCACTGCAGATTTTATAGTCCACTCTCAGAGTCCAGTATGAGTGAGGGGGAGCCACACACTCATCTCACTCCTCCATCCCAGATCATTGTCACTGAGGTGAATATTCAAAGGCAGCAATGTCTGGAAGGAGACTGCAAAGAGGCAAAGTATTTGCCAACAATGCTAACTTTCTGACTTCTGGGATCTGCAATCCCGCCATTGATGTCCTAACTAGGAGACACTGGTGTTGGTATTTTTTTTGCCATAAGATCGTCCCCCTGTAAGACCTCCCTGGACTATGTGCAATGTTTTACATCTGTAAGTAACGCCAGATGATTAGAAAAGTATTGTGTGTGATTTTTGCGCCACAGAAGTCAACCTTAAAGAAACAGCCTGTTCGCCATTAACATTGTTAATATGCAGCAACACTAGGCCGCGTGCTGAGAAATCCTGGCCGTGGATTACAGCCGAAAGGTGCACAGGGTTGGACGGTTGGGGTGCCCATGCTCGTGCCCATTGGCCATGTCCGGAGAACCTCTCAAATAATGTAATGTCATCTGGAAGCTGTTCATCATTTGGTTGTATTATTAAAATCATCGATATGCTAGAGTTAGCATATCACTTCATTGTTTTACTCCTACGCATGCTTTCTGTTTGTTAGCGCACACCAAAGCTAAGGCCACCAGTCGTCCATGCCAGATTCCATTTGCAGCCCTTGTACTGCTGCCGCACGTCAAGTTAAGGATATTACTCACATTTCAAATTCTTTCACGTACACAGAGTGTTTAAACATTTTTAATTTTGGAGATATATATATATATATGAATCTACCAGCCTGTGAGACCGGCACTGATGGCGGCCATTCCAGCTAGAAACGCGTGCGCCAAAGCGTTTCACGGACTGTAAAGCTAGAGCTGGGAATATGCTCAATAAATCCCTTTTTCTGTATCCGGAGCTGTGTCCCACCTGCTTTTTAATTAAGATGAGCATTGCTTGTGGATATATCTATATCTATATATATATATATATATATATATAATACTGCTAATATTTCCTATTCTAAGCAGCCGATAAACCCATGAGTTCGTGTTGCCGACAGCCAGACTTCCATCGCCAGGTTAAGAATCACTGTTCTATATGCGTACATAAGAGCTCAGAGAGGACACGCCTGTCTTCAGAAGAACAGGGCGCTGATCCCATCATGAGCATTTGATATCCTTGTGGCAGGACCCTCAGTCAGAGGAAGAAGAGGCGAGCTGGGTCATGCTTAATAGATATGTAGGTAAATGTCATGGAGGACGCCATCCTGACAACATTTTCCATATTCAATACATCGGCGCCTCCCCTTTTACATAATCATTGGTCACTTTTTCAAAAACAAGCATTGGCATAGCCAATAGGTCTCGCTTTTGGGACCTTATAAGTATTTAGTTATGCAGCACAATATCTTTGGTGCAACAACATCAACTGTTGCATGGCTAAACACTTATAAGGTCCCAAAGGCCAGACCTATTGGCTATGCCAATGCTTGTTTCCTACATGGGGGCCTCTATGTTCCTGCGTGTAGGCTGCTGTTTGCTGAAATATACTTGTTGTGTCCTGCTGGGCACAGTCTAGTGTTTCTGCCAGCTACTCCCCTGAGGGCTGGCCCACACACACACCTCCTCACCCATCCAACACGGCGTCACCAGTCAGGTGACCCCGCAAATTAAAGAGCCCGAGTGTACGTGCTCTGGGCTAGTGTTAGTACCAGACCTGAGTGTCCGTGTCGTCCTCCACAGGATATGTGGGCCTAGGCCCCTGAACTTAACATAGGCGACGAGCGGGTCTGCCCGCGTGTGCTGCTGCCAGGAGTTCCTCATGAGAGGAGGGTACAATGAGAGGCACCAGACACCTGCTGCCATTGTGATATTGACCGCAGCCGGAAAAGGTATTCAACGGCGTTCACCGGTAAGGCCCCCACGGGTACTGTTAGAAATGAGGGGGCTCTGGTTGACGCAGGTGTGAACCCACAACAAGCAGGGACCCTTTACTTCTTGTCAGGGCGAAGGATGACTCCCCAGAATAACCCCTGCTCACCCTCTAGGTGCGTGGCGCGAGCAGTCTAGGCTAAGTCTCAGGCGTACACGGTTAAGCAAATGCAATTACACATACAGTAAACCCCTTGCATGCACCACAAACGGACACCAATCAGGTAGTATATAAAAAAAATAAGCTTTTATGTAGTTTCAGCAGATTCAAATACACGGCCCAGTAACGTTGAACTGATGGGGCCACAATTCTTAGGAATACGGTAAAGTTCTCTTTGTACGGAAAGTTCTTTAGGCGGGCACAAGGTGACTGTAGGCCTCAGCGCACTCCGTGCTGAAGCGGCGATCGGGAAGCACACGGCAGATGACAGGGAAATCAGAACGTTGCGGACCCTGGATCCGATGCAAGCTCGGGGTCGAGTTCGTAGTACAGTACCTTGTTTCTTGGCGCAAAGGCGGGTGCGGGATTTCAGCGGCTCTTTGACAGAAGGGCGAGGCGGCGTCCGGGGCTCCCACACTTCACAATGGGGGTCTGATCTTCAGGCTCACGACAAGAGCGGGGTGTTGCAGGTGGCGGGTGAACAAAGCGGGGCAGCCGGGCACGCAGATTACGTCCGGGCCGTCCGAGGCTTGGAGATGCTCACAACGCCTATTCCGGCGGGAGGGTGAAGGTGCGCAGCGAGCCTCCGGCGAGCGAGGTGACAGGGGCAGCCCAGCACAGCGTAGGGGGAGCGGCTCAGATCGAGCGAGGCTCTTCCCAAGGCGGGGGCGGCTAAGCAGTCCTGGTCACGGCTCAGGGAGGGACTGGGGCACGAGGGTCACGGCTCCGGCGAGGGAAAGGACACCACAGTCCAGCGGCAGGCGAGTGAAGATCAGGTAGAGCCCAATGGTCCTGGGGTTCAGTTCAGGGGGCAAGCTCAGTTCCAAGCCCTTGGAGATCGTTTTGGAAAAGCACAAGTCTTGAAAGTAAAAATAAAGCAAAGTCTTCAGCAACAGTTTCTCTTCTCCCCTTTGGCAGCAAGGTCACCACTGTAGGCCAATCCCCCAGGATAGGGACAGTCTTCCTCCTACAGCTTTCCCGGTGCCTCCTCCTCAGGCAGAGATTCTTCTTGGTCAAAAGCGGATCTAGTTTCTCAGGAGCAGGGCTCCTACATTTATACAGCAAATCTTTTGTTCTCCCAGGCCAGGGGGGCCCTTGCCTAGTTCAGTCCGGTTTCTGAGCACTTTGTCTACGCGATGCAGGCTTCTTCTTTCAGAGTGCAGGGCAGAGTCCTCAGACGCTCCACAGGGGGCGGAGCCGGCATTGAGGTGGCAGAGCACTGTCCTATTCAGAGCCTAGGAGCACTCCTCCAACCCATCTACCTGTCAATCGTCCTATTCACCACCAGGCTACCTAGCCCTGCCCATCTGGGTTCCCCCAGCCCTGTCACTCACACCAGCCAGACATCAGATACACATCACGCAGAGGCGGCTGAAATGTTTAGGCAAGCAAAGGCCGGCTTTCTAAAAGCGACATTTGCAAACCCGGAATATTAAAATAAACCTTGCGAAAAGATGTACCTTATTATTCCGAGTTCAGGCATACTAAACTCGATCTTCTACCATGTTCCCTGGGTCGGTTAGGATCATAGGGTGTAACAATCCAAGCCGCCCATACTGGCCTATGAGAACAGGGTAGCCTTGCAGTAGTGAACAACAAAATGGCGGTCATTCACTACCAGGACATGCCACGCATCCAGGCTTGTCCTACCTTAGGCTCACAACGCACCCTGCCCGTGGGCCTACCAGAGGGGTGACTAACATGCAGCTAAGGGAAGGTTTCAGGGGCCGGCAAGTGTGGGCACTTGCCAGTCAGCATGTCAGTACTAGACTGCACGCAGGTTCTGCGATGGCAGACCTTAGACATATTTTACCGGCCGCTTCTGTGGGTGGCACAACCCGTGCTGCAAGCCCACTAGCGGTGTTTGCCTTTACGTGCCCTGGCGCTCCTGGCGCACTTTACTGGGGTCTGATAGTAAATCAAACAATCCAATCATGGAATCCAACCAACATATACAATTTACAAGGGAGCACTCGCACCGCGACACTGGTTGGCAGTGGCACAGCGCGCTGAGCGGCCAACACCATAAAATCACATGAGGCACAGCGACAAAAAGAGGGAGGGAGACTCACGCCAAGGTGCCAGGTCTAACATGTGTCCCCTCCAGCTGAAAAGTGGGGAGAACTACCCTACCCCAGGGAGTTCCTCATCACTAAGGCGGAAAAATCTGGACAGACCGTCAGCATTGGCGTGATCTGTACCAGGGCGATGTTCCACCGTGAAATCCATCCCCTGTAGGGAAATGGACCACCTCAACAGCTTTGGATTCTCACCCCTCATATGCATCAACCATCTGAGGGGCCTGTGGTCCGTCTGAACCCGGAAGTGAGACCCAAACAAGTAGGGTCTTAGCTTCTTCAGCGCCCAGACCACAGCAAATGCCTCACGCTCAATAGCACTCCACCTCTGTTCCCGTGGAAGTAACCTCCTGCTAAGAAAGGCTACGGGTTGATCTAGACCCTCCTCATTAATCTGTGAAAGAACAGCCCCCACACCATGCTCTGAAGCGTCTGTCTGAACGATAACTCTTTGGAGAAGTTGGGAGCCAAGAGCACGGGCGCCGTGCACATAGCAGTTTTCAAGGCCTCAAAAGCTTTCTGACAGGTGTCAGTCCAAATCACTTTCCTGGGCTGCTTCTTCGAAGTCAGCGCTGTCAAGGGGGCAACCATGTTGCCATACCCCTTGACAAACCTCCTGTAGTACCCAGTGAGACCTAGGAAGGCTCTCACCTCTGTCTGGGTTTTGGGCGCCTCCCAATTCAGGATGGTTTCTATCTTGGGCTGAAGGGGTGCCACCTGGCCACTCCCAACTTGGTGTCCCAAGTACACCACGGAACCCTGCCCGATCTGGCACTTACTCGCCTTGATCGTGAGGCCTGCCTTACGCAGCGCCATCAACACTTCCCAGAGGTGACGCAAGTGTTCCTCCCAAGTGGAGCTGAACACTGCGATGTCATCCAGGTAGGCTGCACTGAACGAATCCAGCCCAGCCAACACCTGGTTGACCAATCTCTGGAAGGTGGCAGGGGCATTCTTCATCCCAAATGGCATAACCCGGAACTGGTAGTGCCCATCTGGGGTGGAAAATGCTGACCTCTCTTTGGCCCCCTCGGTCAAGGCGATCTGCCAATACCCAGACGTTAAATCAAACGTGCTGAGGTAGTTGGCAGCCCCTAGCCGATCGATGAGCTCATCAGCTCTGGGGATGGGGTGTGCGTCAGTCCTAGTGACTGAATTGAGTCCTCTGTAGTCCACACAGAACCGGAGTTCGGGTGTGGCTCCCGGCGCTGCAGCCTTTGGGACCAAGACCACGGGGCTGGCCCAAGGACTGCTAGAAGACTCAATTACCCCGAGTGCAAACATCTTGGAGACCTCCTCCTTGATGCATGTCCTCACCCTGTCAGTCACCCTGTAGGCCTTGTGCCGCACAGGTGGACTATCCCCAGTGTCCACATCATGGACGCACCAATCAGTGACACCAGGGACCAGGGAAAACAGATCAGAAAATTGTCCCAGCAACTGGCGACAATCATTCTGTTGCTCAGGGGTCAGGGTGGAAGAGAGGATGACACCATCCACTGACCCATCTTGCTCCTTGGCCGACAGGAGGTCAGGAAGAGGTTCTGTCTCCTCTTCCATCCTAGCATCTGTTGCCAAGAGCATGCCCACTTGGGACCTCTCCAAGTGGGGCTTGAGGCGGTTGACATGTAGGACCCGTAAGGGGTTCCTAGGAGACTTCAGGTCCACCACGTAGGTAACAGGACTCTTGCGCTCCACCACCTCAAAGGGACCGGTCCACTTATCCTGGAGCGCACACGGCTCCACGGGGGCCAAGACCCATACTTTCTGCCCAGGCTGAAGCTCTACCAGAGTGGCATTCTGGTCGTACCACCGCTTCATCTCCTCCTGGCTGGCTTCCAGATTTGCCTCAGCAAGTTGCCTGAAACGCCTAGTCTGATTCCTGAAGGCCAGCACGTAGCTATATACATTCTGGGGAGGTTTCCTGGGAGATTGCTCCCAGCCTTCCTTGACCAGACTTAGAGGTCCTCTGACTGGGTGACCATACAGAAGCTCAAAGGGACTGAACCCCAGAGACTTCTGTGGCACCTCACGGTAAGCGAAGAGAAGGCATGGTAAGAGGACGTCCCACTTACGCCTCATGGGTCCTTCTAGGCCCATTATCATGCCTTTGAGGGTTCGGTTGAATCTTTCAACCAACCCGTTTCCTTGGGGGTGGTAAGGGGTGGTGAACTTGTAGGTTACACCACACTCTTGCCAAAGAGATTTCATGTACTTGGACATGAAATTGGTACCTCGGTCAGACACCACCTCTAGAGGGAATCCCACTCGGGAGAAAATTCCCATCAGTGCACGTCCCACCACGGGGGCCGTCACTGTCCTCAGAGGAATGGCTTCCGGGTACCGGGTGGCATGGTCCACCAGGACCAGGATGAACCTATTGCCCATCGCTGTCCTGGGGTCCAGTGGCCCTACAATGTCAATCCCCACTCGCTGGAATGGAGTACCGACCACAGGGAATGGCTGGAGTGGAGCCTTCTGCTTCCTTCCACTCTTTCCACTTGCCTGGCAAGTCTGGCATGTCCTGCAGTGAGTATCTGAACTCCTGCGCATTTGAGGCCAATAAAAGTGGGTGACAAGCCTTTCAAAGGTCTTGTCCTGCCCCAAATGCCCTGCCAATAGCACATCGTGAGCCAGCCCCAGTAGGAAGGCTCTGAAGTCCTGGGGTACCAACAGCGCACGGGCTGACCCAGGCTCAGCAACCTTAGGCTCTGTATATAGGAGGTCGTTCTCCCAGTAAACGAAATGTGATCCTGACTGATCACCTGCGGCCTGGTCTGCAGCCTGCTGCCGCATACCTATGAGAGAAGGGCACTCCTTCTGTGCCTTGCAAAAGTCCTCCCTGGTGGGACCCCCTTCCTGCTGCCAATGGGTCAGCTCCGGCAGGTCTCCCAGTTCAGCTATCTGTTCCCCTGTAGGCTCCAGGGCATCCCCCTCGAGGTCTGCTTCCTCCTGGACCGTGGGAACTTCAGGGGCCGGCTTCCCGCGCCCCTTGCTCCTTCTCTCTGAGGCCGGTTCCTGGGCCTCCCTCTCAGGCTCCAGGACCTCTTGAGTACCTCTACTGGCTGCCATGGACCGTGTGGTGACACACGCCCAATCCGGCATACCCAACATCTCCATGTGAGCACTCCGCTCCACCTTAGCCCAAGGTGAGCTCTCCAAATCGTTCCCTAACAAACAGTCTACAGGCATGGCGGGCCTCACAGCTACCTGAAGAGTACCAGAGACCCCCCCCCCACTCGAAGGGAACCCGAGCCACCTTGCAGTGCCTCTCTGTGTTGTCAGCGGCAACAACGGGATAGAATGCATTGGGGACCGCCTGCTCCTGAGACACCAGGTGACACCTGACAGCTGTCACACTGGCTCCTGTATCTCTAAGAGCTTCCACCCTATGGCCATTTATGGTCACCCACTGCCTGTACTTCTTAGTGTTCTCAGGCAGCTGGGTTGGAGGGACCACTTCACGGTCTCCTAGCGAGACCAGGGACATCTCTGCGGGACCCCACCCACCTTGGACATCCCTCTCCTCCCCCAAGGCTACACTAGTCACCTGCCGGGGTGGAGCACCAGTGGGTGCTGGTTTACCAAACAACGGGCACTTTACATCAGAGGCAAAATGCCCCAAATTGTTACACCTGTAACATCTTACGGGCCCCTTCTGAACAGGAGGACCTGTCGGGGCCCCGGTCGGTTTCTGGTGTGGGGGAGGCTGAGAACCCTTCCCTTGGTTCCCTTGGGGACTATTTTGGGGCCCTTTTTGGAACTGCTTCTGTTTACCCCTGTCCCCCCCACTCTTCTGCTGGGGACCCTGCCCACCTTTGGCGGAATCTCCCACGGTACCCTTGTGGACCCTGGTACTGACCCAGCGGTCCGCCTCCTCAGCAAGCTTCCTCTGGTTAGTCAGCCTACTATCTATCAGGTGCTGGCGTAGCTCAGGAAAATAATTACTGGACAAGTGCTCCCATGCCATTAAATCAAGAAGTCCTTGATAATCATTCACCTTACTACCCTTTACCCAACCATCCAGCGCTCTGCAAAAGAAAGTCACATACTCCACATATGTACTATTGGGAATCTTAGTGCAACCCCTGAACCTCTGTCTATATAACTCAGGGGTCAACCCATATCTAGCCATCAATGCTTCCTTCATATGGGCATAAGAATTATGAACATCAGCAGGTAAATCTAACAGTGTGTCCCGCCCTTCACTCAGGAACCGTCCCCACAACCCCTCTCCCCAATCCTTCTCAGGGATCCGGTGGGAAGACATGGCTACCTCGTAGGCTCTGAACCACTGCCTGATGTCGTCATTCTTGAAGAACTCCTTCACTACATCCTTGGGAATATAAACTCTTGGTTCCGCCGGCACTGGCGGTGTGCTGCCACCAGAGGGATTAAGCTCCAAACTTTTTGCTTTCAGCTCCAGCTCCCTCAGCTTCATGTCATGCTCTAATTGTAGTTTCTTTTCTTCCATGGCTAGTCTTTGTTTTTCCATATCCATCTGCCCATGAAGTTTTGCCATCTCCACCTCGTGTGCCCGGGTTGCTGCCCTGTCTGCCAACTCTTCTGGCGACAGGCCTCTGCAAACTCATGGACACTTTCTGGTGGAACCACTTCCACCTGATTCTCTGGTGCCTTTGACTCATACCAGGCCCTCAGCGCCTTCACGAATTGGGCCTTGTTTTTTAATCCAGTTTGGGCAATCCTGAACTTGGAGCAAAAACCTTTCAATTCTTCATTGGTACGATTCAGAAGTGCGTCTTCTTCCCAATCTACGTCCTCAAATCCAGAGATTATAGAAGCTGCCCTTCCGGCGGAAAGTGAACCAGGCATGGCTCTAACAACGGAGATTCTTGGCACAACAAAAACAAATGCTAGCCTTGTGGCTGTGTTACTGGTCTGCTCTCACTACGTGGTGATCAGTGATTCACTATACGCAAACCACAAATGCAAATCCGTAAATCCCACCGCTGCCACCAATGTTAGAAATGAGGGGGCTCTGGTTGACGCAGGTGTGAACCCACAACAAGCAGGGACCCTTTCCTTCTTGTCAGGGCGAAGGATGACTCCCCAGAATAACCCCTGCTCACCCTCTAGGTGCGTGGCGCGAGCAGTCTAGGCTAAGTCTCAGGCGTACACGGTTAAGCAAATGCAATTACACATACAGTAAACCCCTTGCATGCACCACAAACAGACACCAATCAGGTAGTATATAAAAAAAATAAGCTTTTATGTAGTTTCAGCAGATTCAAATACACGGCCCAGTAACGTTGAACTGATGGGGCCACAATTCTTAGGAATACGGTAAAGTTCTCTTTGTACGGAAAGTTCTTTAGGCGGGCACAAGGTGACTGTAGGCCTCAGCGCACTCCGTGCTGAAGCGGCGATCGGGAAGCACACGGCAGATGACAGAGAAATCAGAACGTTGCGGACCCTGGATCCGATGCGAGCTCGCGGTCGAGTTCGTAAGTACAGTACCTTGTTTCTTGACGCGAAGGGGGGTGCGGGATTTCAGCGGCTCTTCGACAGAAGAGCGAGGCGGCATCCGAGGCTCCCACACTTCACGATGGTTGTCTGATCTTCAGGCTCACGACAAGAGCGGGGTGTTGCAGGTGGCGGGTGAACAAAGCGGGGCAGCCGGGCACGCAGATGCGTCCGGGCCGTCCGAGGCTTGGAGATGCTCACAAACGCCGATTCTGGCGGCAGGGTGAAGGTGCAAAGAGAGCCTCCAACGAGCGAGGTGACAGGGGCAGCCCAGCACAGCGTAGGGGGAGCGGCTCCGATTGAGCGAGGCTCTTCCCAAGGCGGGGGCAGCTAAGCAGTCCTGGTCACGGCTCAGGGAGGGACTGGGGCACGAGGGTCACAGCTCCGGCGAGGGAAAGGACACCACAGTCCAGCGGCAGGCGAGTGAAGATCAGGTAGAGCCCAATGGTCCTGGGGCTCAGTTCAGGGGGCAAGCTCAGTTCCAAGCCCTTGGAGATCGTTTTGGAAAAGCACAAGTCCTGAAAGTAAAAATAAAGTAAAGTCTTCAGCAACAGGTTCTCTTCTCCCCTTTGGCAGCAAGGTCACCACTGCAGGCCAATCCCCCAGGATAGGGACAGTCTTCCTCCTACAGCTTTCCCAGTGCCTCCTCCTCAGGCAGAGATTCTTCTTGGTCAAAAGCGGATCTAGTTTCTCAGGAGCCGGGCTCCTCCATTTATACAGCAAATCTTTTGTTCTCCCAGGCCAGGGGGGCCCTTGCCTAGTTCAGTCCGGTTTCTGAGCACTTTGTCTACGCGATGCAGGCTTCTTCTTTCAGAGTGCAGGGCAGAGTCCTCAGACGCTCCACAGGGGGCGGAGCCGGCATTGAGGTGGTAGAGCACTGTCCTATTCAGAGCCTAGGAGCACTCCTCCCACCCATCTACCTGTCAATTGTCCTATTCACCACCAGGCTACCTAGCCCTGCCCATCTGGGTTCCCCCAGCCCTGTCACTCACACCAGCCAGACATCAGATACACATCACGCAGAGGCGGCTGAAATGTTTAGGCAAGCAAAGGCCGGCTTTCTAAAAGCGACATTTGCAAACCCGGAATATTAAAATAAACCTTGCGAAAAGATGTACCTTATTATTCCGAGTTCAGGCATACTAAACTCGATCTTCTACCATGTTCCCTGGGTCGGTTAGGATCATAGGGTGTAACAATCCAAGCCGCCCATACTGGCCTATGAGAACAGGGTAGCCTTGCAGTAGTGAACAACAAAATGGCGGTCATTCACTACCAGGACATGCCACGCATCCAGGCTTGTCCTACCTTAGGCTCACAACGCACCCTGCCCGTGGGCCTACCAGAGGGGTGACTAACGTGCAGCTAAGGGAAGGTTTCAGGGGCCGGCAAGTGTGGGCACTTGCCAGTCAGCATGTCAGTACCAGACTGCACGCAGGTTCTGCGATGGCAGACCTTAGACATATTTTACCGGCCGCTTCTGTGGGTGGCACAACCCGTGCTGCAAGCCCACTAGCGGTGTTTGCCTTTACATGCCCTGGCGCTCCTGGCGCACTTTACTGGGGTCTGATAGTAAATCAAACAATCCAATCATGGAATCCAACCAACATATACAATTTACAAGGGAGCACTCGCACCGCGACACTGGTTGGCAGTGGCACAGCGCGTTGAGCGGCCAACACCATAAAATCACATGAGGCACAGCGACAAAAAGAGGGAGGGAGACTCACGCCAAGGTGCCAGGTCTAACAGGTACCCTCATGCTTCTGTGACCCCTAGATGCCGTGACACCCGCCTGGCACGGAATGAAGTGAGTGCCAAAAACAAAGAAGGGGGGAATGAAGTGCCGCCACCAGCATAAGGCACTCGCACTGTTTAAACACACCGTTACAGCTCCTGCAAGTCGGAGCTTTATGTCGTGACTGCTTGAAGCGTGCCCATGTGCTACCCCGAGCCGGCTAACCTGTTGTTCTGGTGGACAGTGGAGGGAGAAGCACCCCTCTAATACGGTGCCAATCCATTGCCCTGCGTGCCGCCATCCATTCCAGGGGGTGGTGAGCTCGCACAACAGTGCGTGCCACATACCCCCAGTGAGGCCTGTGAACATGAGCGGCTGTTTTCGCACATACAGACTGATCCTCGGTGAAAAGGGAGCAGTGCCACAGCCAACACGGTGCATCCTCAATGCTCAAGGCAGGGTCATGCACAGCAATGTATAGACCCCCAACCATGCTGAAGCTCTCCGCCAGCAGGAGAAGAATAAGAGGCCTACGCCGGTGGTGAAAGGCACCCGCATCTGCAGTGTGCAACCAGCGCCCGTAGTGGTGGACAGCCTGCACATGATACATGAAGAGACTGCTCAGCAGTGGATCAAACTAATCAACGGAACAGCAACAGTGTGTGTCCTTACCTGCCGCTGGAAATGCCTGCATACTCTCACTGCATACCCTCATGCTGCCATCCTCGCTGCCTTAACAATCTCGACTGCGGCAGCAATGCACGTTCACTGCGCCACCTAGATGTCGTTTGCCAGCACCGTAACCAACCTAGGCTATTTAGAGAACCAATTACAGAACACCGGCAGATTTCAACCGTGACAGATATTGATTACCAGTAAAGAAGCTGCCCGGCGTTTATGACAGCCCTGCAAAGCACCTCTGAGTGTTTGTTGCCCACAGGACAGAGAGTGACTTCCCTTTTTAAGTCTCGCCTGAGCCAGTGCATGCGCTATCTTGGCGAGACTTTTAGTAAGTGGCTTCAGAAAATGCTGATTGTGGCCTGGAGCTTCAGGTTACGCGCGCGGGCGCGCGCTCGCGAGCAGAGGCACCATCTGGCTTTCATCGCTCGCGGGTACCGTCTCTCGTCATGTGCATCGCTCGTGGGAGTGCGCGCACATCGCACACCACTCGCCAGAATTTTATTGCTGTCCTTATAGCTTCCCACACCCCTCCCCTTTCAGCGATGGCCGCCCGATATGACATACAGTGACCGGAAGGTATTGGAGCACTTTACATGACCCCCTCTGTGTTCACGCTATGACCTGCATCCCCTGTAGTCTCTGTCCAGGATTCTAGGGTTATGCCTCTCCAGTGTACGCCCATCAGAAGAGAGGCTAATTTGCTAAGCCCCGCACCTCATGCTGCAACATTTACTTAGGTATTTTAAAGCAAACACACTTTATATAATACTTACGACACAGCTAACATGATTAATACTACTAGATGGCGCCAGAAGGTAGATCTGCTCAGTTCCCCTTCCTTCAAGGACTGTTTTTCCAACAAAGAAAAACAAACCTTTTCTGGGGTCCGCAAAGTGTTCCGACATGCCCTACAGTGCTCAGGTCTGTTGCTCAGTATGGGGGACTCCATGTCCCTGGTGGTCTCTAATCCTGCCCACTCTGTGTTCACTGCTCAGCTCAGCCCCCGGCTCCCTGCCACCGCTGCTACTTGTTTTCTTCTCTCCGTTTTGTAAAGTGGCAGAAGTTTTATTGCCCTCCGAGGTGGGCGCGCTCTAGATGGATACATTAACAGCTGACCGGGGGCGGGGCCTTTGAGAAGTCCTCGAGCACTTAGACACTACTTACGTCCACGGGGAACAGTTGTTTGATAAAAGAACCGACAATGTAACGTTTTATTCTTTTAGTGTGCCAAACGAGGGCAGACGCAGAGAAACATTTCCCTACATCAACACACGTATTTTCCAAGGAGAGCCGACGTCCCTTTTAAAAACTGATGCCGTCTGTTGTGATCTGCTCAAGTAGTGAGAAGCCCCTTGCAGTAAATACAATGTGCCAGCGTGTTAAAAAATACCTGTTCCTGCAGCGAGCGCAGTTGTAAGCGGTACAATGTCCAGTTAGCACCAGCATCTGCCTGTTGCTCCACATAATCTAGAAAAAGCTCTGTATAAATGTTATTAATCGCACCTGATAAATCCCACATCACACCGTATGAGATTTCACCAGGTGAAAAGAATGCTGACTACCCCTCGGGGGCTCTCTCATTGGCCTGGTGCCCCCTGTTCACCCCCCACCCCCCTCTGACATTTCGAACAGCTTTTTCACGTTTTGGAGTTACTTATGCTCAAAGAAGCGCGTTGACAGCCACTAATATTCATAGTCTTGCCAAAGATTGCCAGTGAAGCGCTCCTTCCTTTTTCTATAATTCCGCTCAACAGTGTTCTCTTCTGCTGCTCTGCCGCTGGGCCTCTTCCTCCTCTTCCTCTGTTAGACCTGGCACCTTGGCGTGAGTCTCCCTTCCACTTTTTGTCGCTGTGCCTCATGTGTTTTATGGTGTTGGCCGCTCAGGGCACTGTGCCACTGCCAACCAGTGCCACAGTGCAAGTGCTCCCTATGTAAAATGTATACGTTGTTTGGATTCCATGATTGGCTTATTTGATTTACTATCAGATCCCAGTAAAGTGCACCAGGAGTGCCAGGGCGTGTAAATACAAATGCCGCTGGTGGGCTCGCAGCACTGGTTGTGCCACCCACAGAAGCGGCCTGGTAAAATGTGTCAAAGGTCTGCCATTGCAGAACCTGCGTGCAGTCTGATACTGACATGCTGACTGGCAAGTGCACCCACTTGCCAGTCCCTAAAACATTCCCTTAACTTCATGTTAGTCACCCCTTTGGTAGGCCCAAGGGGAGGGCGCATTGTAAGCATAAGGTAGGACAAGCCCTGTGTGTGTGGCATGTCCTAATAGTGAATTACAGCCATTTTAGTTTTTCACTATTGTAAGGCTACCTGCTCTCCATAGGCCAGAATGGGCTGTTAAGATTGTTACATCCTATGATTCTAACAGGCCCAGGGAACATGGTAGAAACTCGAGTTTAGTATGCCTGAACTCAGAATAATAAGGTACACCATTTAGTAAGGTTTATTTTAATTTTCTGCGTTTGCAAATGCCACTTTTAGAAAGTTGGCCTTTGCTTGCCTAACCATTTCAGCCCGCCTCTGCGTGATGTGTATCTGCTGTCTGGCTTGCGTGAGTGACAGGGCTGGGGAAACCCAGATGGGCAGGGCTAGGTAGCCTGGTGGTGAATAGGAAGATTGACATATAGATGGGTGGGAGGAGTACACCTGGACTCTGAATAGGGCTGTGCTCTGCCACCAGAATGCTGGCTCCGCCCGCTGTGGAGCGTCTGATGACTCTGCCCTGCACCCTGAATGAAGAGCCTGCATCGCGTCAACAAAGTGCTCCAGAACTGGAATGAACTAGGCAAGGGCCCCCCTGGCCTGGGAGAACAAAGGATTTTTGGTATAATCAGTTCAGTTATTCTTTATTTCGATGGTTAAAAATCATCATAAAAATTCATATTATAAAAAGCAAAACAACACACATGATTTTACATTAAATTAGCATGAAAACAACCATCAACCAAACTGATACAATTCATGTAAGGTGCAACGCTACATACATAATTACTTAATCTCTTGTGTTCCTTAATCTTACTGCTACTTTTAAAAAACTTATTACTGAGCATAAGGTATGCATGTCACTTGCTCTTTGAAGGAACAACAGAGCTGATTTAGCATGACGGAATTTTCCATCTTTTAAGATGTCAACCAGAAACATGCGCCGAGGGAAACGGTAAAATGGACACAATAGTACAAAATGAAGGGTCTCCTGCGGAGACTTATTGTCGCAGCCGCAGGCACCCTTCTGCTCAATAGTTACGGTAAAACCAGATGGATAAGATAAAATATTAGGTAACAAATGTTAATGCTTTGGCTGCTCTAACCGTTTCCAATTTTTCCAGCAGCAGTTTTTTAATTTGTGGTTTGCTGGTCCTGGAGATTAGAGCCGGAGTGCTGAAGAGGATATGCTGGTCTATAGCCTCTAGAGTTGTTTTGACATATTTCAGCCAAGGGATTTGCATCCCTTTATCCCTTTGTATGCAGTCAGTGAAAATTTCTCTGCTTAGTTCCGCCTCAGGATTGGCCCAGATACTGAGCCAAGCCATAACCGGCCTAATCTTCACCTGATGTGTGATATGTGGGATCCCGAGTTCTGAATGTGCAATTTCTGCTGGTATTGACTGTGGGATCTTTAGGATTCTATGGAGAAATTTATCTTCCTCTTGCTGTAAATGTTTAGGATCCCTAAAGCCCCACACCTCGGCTCCATATAATGCCTTAGCGGTACTTATTGAGCTATATAAGCTCATTATTTGTTCTGGGGACCAGCGTCCCAACCTTTGGGCCAAATTTATAATTGCACCACATGAGGAAACCAGTTTGGTACAGTGTTCCTCGATCAATGCATCAAACTGAATTTTACCATCAAACAGAACGACTAAATAGGGAAAGGTGCTTACAGTGCCCATTGTGTGAGTCCCGATTTTAAACACAGATTTCTTAGTGGGTTTTTTGCCTGCAATCAACGTATAGGATTTGCTCAGATTCACTGACAAACCTACATTTTCCACAAATCCATTGATCAGTGATTGGAGGCTTCTCGGGGTCCGCACAAGCGGGACCGCGTCATCCGCGTACAAGAGTACCGGTATTTGACGCTTCCCTACTTTGGGACAGTCTACAGCCTGAGCAATGAGGCTTGTCTCCAAATAGTTAATGTATAATGAGAACAAAAAGGGAGCAAGGATGCACCCCTGCCTTACTCCACTAGTGCATGGGAAAGAGTCAGTTTGCCCCCCCTCCGTGCTAAAGCGGACCCTAGCTGTGGTGTTCCAATGCAACTCTCTCAAGATGTTCATAAGGCCCGGGTCTATACCCAGGGTATTCATCCTTTCCCACAGTTTATTTCTGTTCACATTGTGAAAGGCCGCCGCCAGGTCCATAAAACCCATATAGATGGTGCCATTGCTTGCTTTGGTATACTTGGCAACCAATAGATATAGATTTAGACATTGGTCACTGGTCGATTTTCCCGCTCTAAAACCATACTGTGTGTCAGCTATTATATGGTACTCTTCAGTCCAAGTCATAAGTCGATTCAGAACCACCCGCCCAAGTATTTTGGCTGAAACATCGATCAGCGATATTGGTCTGTAACATTGGGGGTTGTCCCTATTTCCTTTCTTAAAAATGGGCACAATCAGAGCGGTAGACCACGATCTCGGAAGTCCTGTTTTAATAGCCGCATTTAGCACCCTCGTTAAGATTGGCACCCATAGGTCAGTGTTACTTCGGTACAAATCTGGGGGAGTACCATCGGGCCCTGGAGCTTTATTTGGTGTCAACCCTTTAATTGCCTGTATGATCTCAGTAAGTGTGAAATCTAATACCAGACTCCTTGTCCCATCCCAGCCCCCTTCTTGCTTTGTGTCTTTAGAATGATTATAGAGACTCTCAAAATGGGTCACCCATTGCTGCGGGAGGATGTTTGTGCTAAGGACCGGAGCACTACTATCATGAAAACAGGGCCTATTAATAATCCTCCAAAATTCTGGAAAATCCCTGTTTTCTCCTGCCTCTCTTAAATCGGCCCAGACTTCTGCTTGTAAAGTGGCCTTCCTTTCTTTAATCTTAATTTTGTAGATTTGTCTATACTTTGCCACTTCCAACTTATCCCTTGGGTTAGCCTTGAGCTTGATTTTAAATTTCTTAATGCTCGAGAGCAATTGGTATCAAACCATCTCGGCTGTGTCCCTAATTTTCTAGGACCTTTTGCTTCTAATAATTTTTCGGCTGATTTGGTTAGTTCCCTGAAAGCAGCAACTAGGTCAACTCCCTCTATCTTAAAATCTAAACAGTCCTCAACACACTTTTTCCCCTTTACAAGCAGTGTGGCATAAAATTCGGGAGCATTGATTTTCGCCCACCTTAAGCGCCTTCCCTGGTCTGTTGGCCGTGAGATAATATCCACTTGCTTGTTCATTTTGGAATGGCCATTATAGGGTAATTCTATAATCAGGGGATTGTGATCACTAAAGGTACTCCATTTGGTGCTAACCTCTATGATCCATTGTTTTGCAAAGGGGGATATCAATATATAGTCTATAATAGACGAACATCCTCTTCCTTTAAAAGTTGGTACGAGAGTACCCTCTGGCCCTGGAATTACCAGATCAATGGTGTGTACTAATGAATGAGTACCTACTAGTTTAGTTAGTGATGCGCCCTCAATACTGTGCTCAAAGTGTGGCCCCTTCGTAACTGGGCAAAGATCCCAGTCTGCAGTTACCGGTATCAAATTTGAACAAAGGTGACAATTTAAATCACCCATTAATAACACAAATGGGTCAAGACCCCCCCCACCCCCCCCCCCTTCCTCAGATCAGTTTCCTGGTTCAGTCTGGCACCTAGTTCCTCTAAAACGGGATTTCTGCCGTTTACGGCACCTGAGTTATAAATGTTAAATATCTGTTCCCTCAGCCCTTGTCCTTGGAATGTTACTGCTTGCAGATTGTATGAGGTCCAAGATGGCAATGTCCATCTCCCCTTAAGGTTAATATCAACATACAGTATTAGGCCTCCTTTTGCCCTTCCTGCCCTGCTCTCCTGGGCTGGGACAAAGAAGCACTTGTAGCCCTCCAGATGGTAGAGGTCAGGCTCGACCGCCCAGGTCTCCTGTAAGGCTAGTATATGAGAGCCCCTTAGTTGGTTCCTCCAGTCTGCGTTTTCAAATTTTCCAGCTAGGCCTGCTATATTCCAGGATGTTATTTTCACCCTTCCCCCCAGCACCCCTGTCACACTTAAACCCTGGGCATTAAGCTTATCTACATCCCTCCTCTCTGGCAGGAGATCTTGTATCTCCCCGTCCTGCTTTAGCGGGGTATCTTCCGGGCCATTCGGTATATGCCTTCCCTCAGATGGTAATTCAGTGATATCTATAGGCATCCTTCTTTCCTTCACCTCAAGTTGTGTCTCTAAATTAGGTAGTCAGTCATTTTCATCCAAAAATTGAAGGGGACTGAATCTGTTTGTCCACTGCAGGCCACCCTGATTTATTGACGGTGGACCACTGTATTCAAGATTTCTTACCCTGTGTCCGTCTACTCCTCCTTCCTTTCTTCCCTGAATGTAAGTTAAGGGATGGATAACACCATTTCTAGGATAGAAATAGCCTAGTGGCATAGATCGTATAGTACTGGTTATATTTTTATTATAATTACCCAGTATATATTCCACTAGGTTCGGATTCCTGAAGTTTGCAATAATACAATCCCCTTCAATATCTTTCCCTCTACTTCCCAACCAAGGCACTCTCCTCACATGTATAATTTCTCCAGTTTCCTGCCCTTGTAATGGCCTATGTATATTTAGCCAGTTGATAATCTTGTTTTTTAGTTCCGTATATGGCTCCTTCTGCCCTGTCCTAAGTTCAGGTACCCCGGCAATAATTCCCACTTTTTTTGGTACTTCTATCCTCCAAATGCGCTGAAACCTTTGGTCGTGCATGGACTTGTGCAATGGTACATGTCTCATTACTTATACAGTTGTTGTTCGCAGGAATTGGCCTTCACGAGGAAGTCACTGATGGTGTTGAGTTTCCAGTAGGGTTGGGATTTATAGGTTCCTTCATCCTAGCCTGTTTTTGTAATTCATTAGCAATTTTATCTAATTTGCTAATTAATGGTTTTATTTGTGAAGTAATGAAGGTCTCAAAATGTTTTTGGAGGTCAATAATTACAGGGTGAAGCCACCCTGGAGGAATTAACAGACTTTGTGCTTCTTATTCCAAAACCTCATCCTCTATTAAATGTATCTTCCCACCCCCACTAGTTGGTTTCAGTTTCCTGGCATATGTGTTCTTTCCACCCCGTTTGTACAATCTATTTTTTGTTCTGTTTGGTCTTTTTTCTGCCCTACCAAGGGGTGACCCAGCATCTATTGCCTGTTGACCACAAGGCACAGCTTCAAGTGAGCCATCAGGACTGTCATCTTGTAAACTTTCACAGAGATTTATGTCTGGGATTTGTGGAGGTCTAGTTTGTATGTGGGAAGTGTTTGTAGGTGTCATTGATAAGCGTCTCTGGGTACGCTCAATCTCCCCATTAACCGCCCCATAACCTTCCTTAACATTAAATCTATTGCCATTGGTGGTGCTGTGTGTCCTACTGGAGTATTAGTGTCAGGCCCTGTTTGTGTGGGAATAAGCGGGGTACATGCTTTCCTCTTAGTAGAGCGTGTTTTAGGTTTAGTGGCCATAGTACAGTTTGTATCAATATTCCCTTATCTCCTAGTTTACTCACAACAATATGGCTAGATAATATTTAGCAGCCCAACATTGTAGGACACATAAATTATATCATTTACACTCCCCTGCGTGAGCAGTCAGTTGTCCGACTTATATGGTTAGTGTGCTATGTCCACCAATCCCAATTGGCAAACAGAATGTTTGTAACTTACACACACATATTCCACAGTACCTAGTTTTCCAGCCAAGGGGGATGGCCCAGCCCAGCCTACTCCGGCCACAGAGGGCCACAGGGGGCCCGCCCTTTGCCCGGGCTTAGCCCGGCGCTGCCCGTGCGCTATCCCGCGATGCGGGAGGAATGCTGTAATTTAAGGTGCCTGCAGGCGCGTAGGCTGCGTCTCTTAGTTCCGCCCACAAGCGCTGGGGAGCCTGGGTGGTGAAGTCCCTCCGTACTGCGGCCGCGGTGTTCTGGCGGTGCGGCGGCGGGAGGGAAGGAAAGTTACAAGACCCAAGACGATCACGTGACAAATCTGGTGGGTTGGTGCAAAATTCCAGCAATTAAGCAGGCGCTGGCAATGTCCCCCGCACCACCGGAGGAACGCTGTAATTTAAGGCGCCTCCAGGCGCGTAGGCTGCGTCTCTTAGTTACGCCCACAAGCGCTGGGGAGCCTGGGTGGTGAAGTCCCTCCGCACTGCGGCCGCGGTGTTCTGGCGGTGCGACGGCGGGAGGGAAGGAAAGTTACAAGACCCAAGGCGATCACGGGACAAATCTGGTGGGTTGGTGCAAAATTCCAGCGATTAAGCAGGCGCTGGCAATGTCCCCCGCACCACCGGAGGAACGCTGTAATTTAAGGCGCCTCCAGGCGCGTAGGCTGCGTCTCTTAGTTCCGCCCACAAGCGCTGGGGAGCCTGGGAGGTGAAGTCCCTCCGCACTGCGGCCGCGGTGTTCTGGCGGTGCGGCGGCGGGAGGGAAGGAAAGTTACAAGACCCAAGGCGATCACGGGACAAATCTGGTGGGTTGGTGCAAAATTCCAGCGATTAAGCAGGCGCTGGCAATGTCCCCCGCACCACCGGAGGAACGCTGTAATTTAAGGCGCCTCCAGGCGCGTAGGCTGCGTCTCTTAGTTACGCCCACAAGCGCTGGAGAGCCTGGGTGGTGAAGTCCCTCCGCACTGCGGCCGCGGTGTTCTGGCGGTGCGACGGCGGGAGGGAAGGAAAGTTACAAGACCCAAGGCGATCACGGGACAAATCTGGTGGGTTGGTGCAAAATTCCAGCGATTAAGCAGGCGCTGGCTATGTCTTCAGGAAATGTAGAAAAGTAAAATGCAGCGTCTGCTCTATCTTCATTAAAGCGCTGAGGGTGCTCCTTTATTGCCTTTTTTCAGGGGCATACGTCTGCCTTCTGAAATGAATCTGACCTTGAGATTATAGGAGCACGAAAATAAATGACACTTCACGAGTACAGAGTCCATGAAATTAATATCCTGCTACTTAGTTGCTGAACTTGGGGTTAAGTTATTTTCTCACAAAACAAAGACTGACAGCCTCAGCTCGAAGTAAGTCTTTACAAGGCAAAAAACAGAATCTCTCAGCCTTGAGTGATTATGACCAAACAAAGAGCGGCAGGAAGCCTCTAAATTCAGCATTTAGTTAAGCTAAGAGAGATGACAGAAAATAGCTGACCTGTGCCCCGAGGAAAAGATACAAGGTAGCGAGGCAGGCAGCCTCGGGCGTCAGGCTTCCACACGCTGAAAAGAGGAAACCGGCTTTGCAGGGTTGACGTCAGCTGTACATAATTAAAAGAAAAGAAGAGAGGCAAGCAGTCTCACTCAATAGCTCTAATACGTGCTTACTG
Organism: Triturus cristatus; assembly: GCF_964204655.1. Lineage (NCBI taxonomy): Eukaryota > Metazoa > Chordata > Amphibia > Caudata > Salamandridae > Triturus > Triturus cristatus. The sequence goes on along the minus strand of NC_140592.1, from coordinate 1,285,484,746 downwards.
GGAACACGATATCCACCATTTTCTTAGTGGCAAATAAACTGTAGTCACCGCGCAATGTAGATGAGGCTCTCGTCAAATGCACCAGATTAAACCTTACAAGTCTTTAGGGAATTCCACAAACGCCGTGCTGGATAAAAAAAAAAGGCCGCGTTATAGGCAGGGCGCGAGGCGGACCCCAATGCGCCACTCACCATTGATTGAGCCAGGTCCGGGATGCTCTGGTGCACGCACTGCAGACCAGAAATCAGGCCACACAGTGCTCCCGTGGCCCCGGGCAGGTCGCGCCTTCGTAGTCCACACCTCCCAGCACGAGTCCGGCGCTGCTCTTTGAGTCCGTAAAGCAAGGCCCCAGGCCCCACACGCCACAGTGGTGAGGCCGGCAAGGAGAACACAGGTCCGTCCACCGCGGGCCGGGAGCTTGGCTTTAGGGCGTGGTCGCGTACCAGGGAAGACCGATTTGTGGTATAAAGAAATTAGATCCTGTCCTGCCAAGAAGAAACCTCTGTCCGACGAGGAGGAACCGGGAAAGCTGCATGGAGGAGTACTGTCCCTGACCTGGGGGATTGGCCTGCTGTGGTTGCCTTGCTGCTGAAGAAGAGGAAGAAAAGACCCAAGAAACTTTTATTTTGACTTGTGCTGAGAGATCTCCAAGGGCTTGTGAGTGAGCTTGCCCCCTGAACAAAGTCCCAGGACCAGTGGACTTCACCGCCGTGAGATCGCCTTGGAAAACTGACCTTTTTCCCCGCATCTTCGACTCGAACTGCTGTGCACATCTCGCTGATCGCAGCGTACCCCCTACAAGCTGGTACCCCGCTGTCCGGCCCGAACAAAGCTTCTGAGGCCCCTCTACGAGCCGTAGCTCGCACCACGAAGGAAGGTAACCCCGGCCTGAGTAACACGACTTACAGGCCCCTACGAGCCCCAGTGCGCACCGTGACTGAAGGACATCATCCTGTACCCTTTGCACCCCCCCTCCGGACCGTACTGCCAGCTTGCACGCCTCTCCCCTGCTTTGGGAAACGCTGTGGTGCGTATGGTGGACCCGTACGTCTCCTTGTCCGGAGTGTACTGTTCATCTGTTGCCAGCACTTCTCAGAGTCAAGACCCGCGATCGCGGTACGACGCGTACACAGCGCCTGGAAAGAGAGAGCCGTACCTTCACACTGTCCCTGGAAGCCGCGCACGCCCAAGGTCTAACGTACCGTAGTGCGCGCCGCCCCCCCCAGAGGACATCGCACCGTACAGACCGCTTGTTGCCCGTGAAGTGTCCGTGTCAACCCAAAGACTCAAGGTACTGTGCCCATTCGCACCGTAGGGTGGACGCTTCATTTCCGAAGCGCCTGCGGTGCGTATGTAAGACCTGTTCCCAAGCCTATGTTAGCCGCGTACGAAGCGTACACCGAGGAACGAAGCACAGAGACTATCCCGAACAACGCTAAGCTCAAGAACTCTTTGTAAACAAGTATTGTGGTCATTCTAAACGTAACTTTGGTCTTGTGCTAAGCCTGATAAGAAAATATAAATCATTATTTTTCATATATATCCCGATGTGGAGTCCATTTGTGGAGGGTCACTGGATTACTGTGTGTGTGTTCACAAACGCTTAACCTGAACGCTCTGGGATAGGCCTTGTCTGCTCGCGCCAAGCTACCTAGAGGGTGAGGAGGGGTTGTCGTTAGAGTGTGCCCCTTTTCCCTGACTGGAAGAAGGACTCTCTGCTTGTCCCAGGTACCTACCTGTGCCAACCAGAGAATCCGGATTCTAACATCCTCTTACTCCGTCTCTCTGTCTCTGTCTCGCTCGTCCTCACTTGCTGAAAACCATAACTTCCACAAATGGCTCTCTTGCCTACATTCCACATGCTTTACTTAGTCTTGCATTCCCTATAACTCTTTGCTATTTCCAGGATGTTGTTCCTTTTTTTTTCTCCAGATAGCATATTACTCTGGACTCCCCTCCCTCATAACCTATGTCCCATTTCTAATTGTCTAGCGCCTCGAGTCATACCAATAGAAATAGCGCTAAGCAAATATCTTCACTCCACGGCATACAAAACAAGCATTGGCATAGCCAATAGGTCTTGCCTTTGGGACCTTATAAGTGTTTAGCCATGCAACGGTTGATGTTGTTGCACCAAGGATATTGTGCTGCAAAACTAAACACTTATAAGGTCCCAAAGGTGAGACCTATTGGCTATGCCAATGCTTGTTTTTTCAGCAACAAACAGCCGCAAGATCCCCAGTGTGAGAGGGGTGGTAGCAGTGGTGCCTTTCCAGGGGTCGCGTGTTATAGTGCATGAGGGCGCCCGTGAAAAAGTGAACAGAGAGCAAAAAATAAAAAAATAATAATAGAAGTGAAGTGCTGCAGAGAGGGCACTGCACTGGGGAAGACACCGTAGAAAGAAAGGATGCCGCCCCATCAATACGCTTCCATTCCTGAAACCACCCCATTTGAGGCAGAGGCTATGAGAAGGAGCCAGCATAGGCGCTGAGAGCCCAACACGCCCCCTGGTGACCGACTAGTGCCACTGCTGCACTGAAAAGTGGTGAACCACTAAAGCAAGACTATCTTACAGAACAGCCGCACGTGAGGCTGAAGCAGCAACAACAGAGAACCCTCCCTGGAGGGGAAGAGACTGAACCTCTACTGAGGAGCCCCACTTTCAAACCTGAATGCCGACATGACAGTGCAGATGGGAATCTATAACCAGGGACCGCCCCGGATAGTGAAAGCACAGGGAACAGGGACTGTGACTCCTGCGCTTAACAAGAGACTCCAAAGCAGCCACTACATTCACCCCGGCCTGAGCCTGGCCACATTTAACAACATAAGCAGGCCTACAGTACCCGTGCTCAAGCAATAACGGCACAAGACTGCCCAAGAGGGTGCCACACACACCAGTTGTGGGCTGTCTGTCATATTAGAGGGGAGAGACTGTGAACCCCCACAAGCACCCCACAGCGTCAGCAACGCTGCCCTACAACAAAGACGCAGCACCAACCCTCCTCAACCAGAAAAGATAAAGGTTTCTACAGTGCGGCCTAGACCAGCACAGAAAAGGAGGTTGCACCATTCTTCCTACCAGATCCACGTACCTGCAGGCCAAAAGCAGAGTGATGAGAGGATTGCACGCCCCAGGGTAGCTACCGCCTGCCACCCCAAGCTGCCTCAGCAAAGAAGCAACATACTGCTTGGGCCCTGGTTGCAAGCCCCAGCAAGAGTGACGATGCAGGCAGAGTGCCAGCAGACAGCACCCTGGAAGAGACTATGCATTTGCACCGCTAGTGCTCCCCAAATATAAGCGGGGAGGCTACTGCTCCTCAGAGGCGGACGAGCACCTCACTATAATCAGTGGCAGAAAGCATAAGAGAGAAGTGGCAACCATGTGCAACATATGTGAAAGACTGAGCGAATTCTCCCTGGCACCCATTGACAAGGAATGGCTGCATGAAGGAGTCTGTGCCAGCCAGCCAGCCATTCCAGCACTGAAAGGCCACCGTACGGCATCAATGGGAATTTCACAAGTAATTACTGTTAGAAATGGGGGTCTCTAGTTGGCAATGGCTGGCCACTGTCCAAGTAGGGACCCTTCTTCCTAAGTCAGAGTAAGCGGGCTACACCCTTTGATAACCCCTGCTCAACCCTGTGGTAACGTGGCACGAGCACCCAGGCTTATCTCAGAGGCAGTGTGTGAAGCATTTATGACCATACACAGCAACACAGTGAAGAACACTACAAAGGGATACCACACAAGTAGTTATAAAAAATAAGTATCTTTATATATAGACTTAACACAAGACCAATAACAGTAAAAATCCACAATACTAGAAAAATAGGGTTACTCTTAAAATGCTGCAAAAATAGTTCAAAGTGTGCAAAGAGGTGTTCAGTTCAAGGCAGTGGTCTCTGTGACCCTTTTACTCACGAAATACCTGGATTCTGTAGCAAAGCAACCGAAATGTCGCTAAGGAGTTGTAGCGATGATTTTCCTCACACGTGACCAGCGATGCGTTGAATCCTTGCCGCAAGGGAGGATGATGCACTGATCTGTGTGCAGGACAAAGCGAAAAACTTCTGCACGCTGAGCCGACGATGCGTTGAAATCCTTGCCGCGAAGGGAGGATGATGCGCCGAGCCTGTTGCGTGTGCGATGTTGTTGCGATGAAAAGAAATGGCGCTCCGCGAGGGAGCGATGATCCTGATGCGATGCGATGAAAATAGCAGACGCTCGGCGTCCGCGCTGCGATGTCGTGAAGCGATGAACTCGATGCGATGATCTTTGGTTAGCGAGCACTTGGAGGCCCGCAAACATGCAATGTGATAATCTTCGGGTTAGCGAGCATTTGACAGCCCGCAAACGTGTGATGCGATGATCTCCGGTAGCGTGCACTCAGCGGCAGCAGCGCGATGATTTTCCCTACGCTCTTCAGCTGCGGCGGCTCGCAAACGGACGTTAGTAACGATTTTCAGCACTCTCTTATCTGTAGTAGAACTAGAGGCCCTGGAACTCACAGGAGCCTCACCGGCAGATAGAAATCCTCGCTGGGAGGAATCAGGAGGCTGGTGGTGGAGTCTGATGTGCCTGAGTCTCCAGCAGGGGGCTAGCTCTCTTCTAGCCCTTGGGTGATTGCTGTAGCAAGATAAAATAAAAGTTCCTTTAAAGTCATTTTCCTCTTCTTCCAAGTCCAGTAGTAACCACTGCAGGCCAGTCCAAGAAACAGCACACAAGCACAAGGACAGTCCTTCTCCTGCAGATTCCTTCAGTCACACGGACAGAGGTTCTTCTTGTTGTCCAGGAGCAATACAAATTGTAGGGGTTAGGGCACAAATATTTATACCCCCAAAGTCTTTGTTCTTAGGGGTCACAAGCCTCTGAACCCAGCCAGAACCAGTTCTGCCCAGCCCTGGAGCACTTTGTTTACCAGGCTGCATCCTTCCTTTCAGAGAGAGGGGGTCTGCCATCAGACGCACAGCGGGAGGTGGAGCCAGCATTCACTTTGCCAGGCACAGCCCTATTCAGGTCCAGGAGCTACCCCTCCCCATACTCCAATGCAGATCTCTCTATTCAACCCAGGTCTGACTCAGCCTGCCCTGTCCCTCCAAAACCAGACAGCCAATACACATAATAGCAGAGCACACTGGAAGGCTTAGGCAAGAAAATACCTTCTTTCTAAAAGTGGTATTTTCAAACACAGAATATAAAAATAAACTTCACTGAAAGATGTATTTTAATATTCTGAGCTCAGGCATACTAAATTTGTTTTTCTACCATGTTCTGTGGGTCAGTTAGGACTATAGAATGTAATAGTCAAACCTCCCATTCTGGCCTATGGAGAACAGGTAGCCATACGATAGTGAAAAACGAAATTGGGTGTAATTCACTACCAGGACATGCTACACACATCAGAGCATGTCCTACCTTACACATACAATGCAACCTACCATAAGGGTGGCTCACATGATGCCAAGGGAAGGTTCAGGGGCTGGGAAGTGGGTGCACTTCACAGCCAAGATGGCAGTTCTAGACTGCACACAGATACTGCAGTGGCAGGTCTGAGACACACTTTACAAGCTGCTTCTGTGGGTGGCGCAAACCAACGCTGCAGTCCCACCAGCAGCATTTGGTTTACCAGCTCTGGGCACACACAGGCCACGCTACTAGGGACTGACAGGCAAACCAAATAAGCCAATCATGGATATACCAATTCACATGTCATATTTACACCGGGAGCATTCGCGCTGTGGCACTGAATGGCAGTGGCACAGCGCCCAGTACATCTATTAACAGCAAAAACAGAGGAGACAACAGCGAAAAATGAAAGGGAGACCCACACCAATGGTGCCAGGTCTAACAATTACCAACCCTGCCAAACATGTAGAAACCAAGGCAGGATCAACGGCATGACATCGCAATCTCAAGATGCAAGAGCGATGCCCTTGAGCAAAGAGTAGACGGAAGGAATATTAACCGCCATCTGCAAAGCATCACGGAGATCCCAGAGGAGAGAGGGGCCCCGTGTGGCCCGAACGCAGGAAGAAGAGAGATCCTAGTCACCCTACCTGCACCAACATCGCCCAGCAGTGGGCCAGAGATCATTCAGAGAGTGCCTCCAATACTACCTTAAGACTGTGGTGTGCATCAGTCCATTACAGGCATGAGGAGACTCTTGCACTCCGAGAGGCGCGCCGCCACAACTGATGAAAGAACAGGGGAGATACTTACCTCCCACAGCGATCCTAAATTACAGCCGGAATACTCTGTCAAGGAGAAGAAGGGTATGGAAGGCATTACAGAGCGGATCCATCAAAACACACCTACCTCCACTGCCGTCCTCGAAATGGCTGATGCACCTGAGAAGGCGCCCAGTCCTATTTGACAGGACTGGACCGGTGAGTGGTCCGTGATGGGAGAAAATGCGAGAAGATGCCCAGTCCTATCTGACAGGATCGGACCGGTGAGTGGTCCGTGGCGGGAGAAAATGCGAAGCCCAGAGAACACGACGGAGTGAGCAGGAAGTCCCTGTGAGATTGCGTGGCCCTTTCGCCACATTTTCAGAGCATATACTGACGGAACATGCGTTATGTGGCCTTTCACCACTATTCAGAGCCGGTGTTGAAGCGACCTGCATTGCGCGGTTGCTGCAGCATGATGCCACTGCAACAAGATGTCATTGCAAGAAGATGCCATTGCAACATGATGTCATTGCAGCATGATGCCACTGCAACACAATGTCATTGAAGCAAGATGCCACTGCAGCAAGAAGCAACCTGCATTACATGGCTGTCGCCGCATTTCAGATAAGGTAAGGAGTGGAGACATATAGGACGGTGACAGTCCTATTCCAGGAAAACAGATGACCACAGGTGCGCAGTAGAAATCATCAAAAGGGGACCAGAACGAGTACTCACTCCATCACTTGAGTGCACCTTCTAAGACACGACAGCCACTGGGGTGCGGTGTCGTCATTCTTCACAGTGACCGTCCAGCCACATCTCGCTGCCTGCTTAAAGGAAAGGGCATCCCTGTTTGCACACACACAACCAAACGAAGAGCTGCACCCAGTGTACGACGAGTATCATGACGGCAAAGGTCCGCCAGTCACCCCAAATCACTGCCAGTCATCACCACCTGTTGAACAGTCGTCTCATGGCAGCCATTCCATCATTTATCATGTGCATCACTACCATCCCGGGAGAGTCAAGTATCATGACGAGTCCTGCACCATTGCCATACCGAGCGACGACCTGAAGATACAGTGACCATCTGTTTAACTGGCGCCTGTCCTGATCCTGGTAGAGAGAGCAGGTTCTGACCAAGACACATCCACCCCTGAAGTTTGCACGAGTGACAAGGCGGTGGCTCCAGAGTCAGAGCCCATATGCAGTCCTGGGTCAACTCATCCAAGGGGCCTCCCAGAGCGTGAGAGATGGACTTTACTTTGCCCCACCAATGGATTCCAGGAGGTAGCCAGGCCATACAACCGAGACTTCAACAGGTCACAGAATGCCAAGACTGTCGTCAAGGAATCAAGTGCCATCATTGTCAGGTGTTTACAATGGACTCCCCCTATGCTCCTGATGCACCTATTTTGAACTATAAGACACCAATTGCCTCACAGCAAGAGTGCGCTGGACCGACGAACATCACTTAGGTGGACTATCACTAAACTCATGCCAAGCGGAAAGGTCCGGACTTCATCAGCACCGTGTTCGTGTCCAGATATGCCTGGTTAAAGGATGAACATGTGCCCAGATGTCCGGGTGCTCTCAGCTGCACCCGTCCACCGCTGTCCTGCGAGCTACATCTCTGAACTGTGAGACTGCCTTTATTTTAGTTGTTTTTTTCATTCCCTCCCATAGGTTGGACTCTTGTTTGTTTTTCGTTTTAATAAAATTTGGGAGGAATGTTGTGTCCTGCTGGACACAGTCTACTGCTTCTGCCAGCCACTCCCCTGAGGACTGGCCCACACACACACCCCCCCTCACCCATCCCACACGGGCGTCACCAGCCAGGTGACCCCGCAGATAGAAGAGCCCGAGTGCACGTGCTCTGGGCTAGTGTTAGCACCAGACCTGAGTGTCCGTGTCGTCCTCCATAGGATATGTGGGTCTAGTGCCCAGAACTTAACAAAACTAAGCAGAACTGCCTGCAAAAACAGTACTAGATCAAGTGGCCGCACATCCTGCTGTGGCGTGAGAGCTCAGCGAAAGCTTCTTAAACACAAAGTTAAGGTTCATCCTTTTGGGTGTGAGTAGCAGTGCACACCTTTTATTCTGGACATGACCCGGCTTTTAAAAAGGCATCAATACACGTATTGTTTCCCTCTTTGAGAAGCCACAATTTGAGTGCCACCCCAATCGATCAATTGCATTTGTAATCATTAATAAGCTCAAATAAAGAATATACTTTTGGAAAGCTAAATACAAATCCCCCGTAATTACACTACCAGCTAGCTAAACAAGCATTGAAAATGCAATAGGTCTCGCCTTTTATTAAGTTAAAGCTATTTGCTTTGCTAATGGTATTGTATAGCAAAGCAAATGGCTTTAACTTAATGAAAGGCGAGACCTATTGCATTTTTAATGCTTGTTTCTTCCCGTCGCTCTTTTCGGGCACTGCGGCACTGCGGCCTTCAGGAGGCCTCCATGGCAGAGCCCAATCCTGGTGGGCTCGGCCAGGGCTTTAAGTGGGCCGGGTCTCACTGGGCCTGAGCGACAGTAGTTTTGTAAAGGGGCCTTGAAAAGGGTCTCTATCGGTGATAAGTCTTTTTTTTTCTGGACGGCAGTGACAGCAGCACATCGATGTACACACGGTGACCGTTGTAGAGGAAGGGAAATCCTTTAATGAGTCGTTTTCTCTCTGGATTTCCCTTCTCTTTTTGAAACTCAGGAGCAGCAACATCTTGTGGTGTCACCAGGGCTTTAAGTGGAAGTTTTTTCAATATTATATACAAGCCATGGTTGCTGCTTATTTATCTTATGTAAGTAACAACCGTTGGCAAAGCCAATAGTCCTGACTTGTTGTAGGTATGATGTGACTTATCATATATCTGGACGTATTGACAGGAACAGTAATACAAAATACAAGATACAAAATACAAAATACAAGTGAGGCGGCACACTGTGCTAAACACAGATTTTTAGCTTGCGTGTTTTTAAGCCATGCCCTTAATTACATTGACCACGCCCCTTTGAGAGACCCCCCAGTTTTTTCATCCCACTTAAAGCCCTGGGCTCGGCTCAGGTCTCCCGGAGCCCCCTGCGCAGCACCCGGCCGCGAGCAGTATGCAGGGTACGGCCGGTCAGTGAGCTTTATTCCTTTCTATGTCTGAGAACAGCTCATCTCCATGTTTCTATACAAACACGGCTGAGGTTATTCCTACATAGTATAAACTATCCTCTGTGTGTGCCGATCTGTCACTCTTTTTAGGTCTTCTTCTCTCTCTCTGCCCCCCCAACACACTCTTTTTTTTTTTAAACTTTAATAAGCTTTTGGTATTGTAAATAAGAATGCTTTTTAATTTTTATAAAGGCATTGCCATTTACAATGTCAATAGCTCAAAATAATGTCATTGCGAGACCTATTGCTTGTTTGAGACAGGATGCTTCATAGACAGTGCAGCTCGGAGCTATGGGACCCGGCGGGCACGCCTCACAACACAACACTCTCCTTAACACTCCTCAACAGAGAATGGGCATGGAGGGCACTGTGCTTAAATGGTTTGGCTCCTTCCTCTCTGATAGATCCCAAATGATCAAAATAGCGAACAACCTTTCATCTCGTTTGGCGGTCGGTCAAGGTGTTCCTCAAGGCTCTATACTTGCACCCACATTGTTCAATCTCTATTTAGAACCGTTGGGAAATCTCCTGAGTAAATCCGGGATCCACTATCATCTCTATGCAGACAACACTCAAATCTACCTTAAGGTGGCCTCCACTCACGACCTCTCCATCCTAAACTCTACTCTCGACTCCATTCAAAACTGGATTTTAACTCATCAACTGATCCTGAATCCCTCCAAAACTGAATTCCTCCTCCTCTCCTCCTCACTTTCTCCTCCCCCAGTGCAATCATAGATGGATCAGATTAATCTACTTAACAATAAACCCATCATTGTCGACAGCGCAAAATCCCTTGGCGTCATACTCGACAAAAAACTCAATCTACTCTCCCACATCAATTCCATTGCAAAGTCTGCTCGATATCAACTGCGCCTTCTGTGAGGGATTCGTCGCTTCTTCCCGGAGCACGACCTTAAAACCCTGGTCCAATCTCTGGTTCTCTCCAGATTGGACTATTGCAATTCTCTTCTTACTGGCCTTCCCAAATCTCACCTGTCCCCCCCGAAGTCTGCAGCAGCTCGTTTCATATATGGAGCCAAAAGAAGCAACCACATCACACCCTCCGTTGGCTTCCCATCGAGGCAAGATCTATCTACAAGACGGCCTGTATCACCCACAAAGCCTCGCACTCCTCCTCCCCTCGCTACCTGGTGAATAAACTGAAACTCCCTGGAGGGTCCAGACCATCACGTAATGCAGAAAATGTATTGCTGGAACCTCCCACTTTCAAGAAGGAAAGATCGATGGTCCAATCCTTTTCAGGCAACGCGGTGAGAATCTGGAACTCACTTCCGCCTCAGCTCCGGACCACCCCCTCTTCCCAGGCCTTCAAAACTGACCTCAAAGCTCTCCTCCTTCAAAGACACTTCCAAATTTAATTCGCGCCCTCCATTATCTGAAGGAAGTCCTTCCATTATAGGAAATTCTTTTCTCCATGCCTCTAGAAGTCCCTTCCCAGTGTGTTCTTGTGTTTTGAGTGTCACACATGTCACTTTTTCCTTTTGTAACGTATCGTTTGCTACCTCTTGTATTCTGTTTGCTCCTGATACTTGCACAATTGTCACTATTGCCTCATGTAAAGTAACGTTTGCTTTTGTAACATGCTCACTTGTAATTTTTCTCCTCTTGTATCATTACTGTTCCTATTGTGAAGCGCTCTGACGCCTTCGGGTAAAGTCCGCGCTATATAAAAACGCATTAAATAAAATAAAATAAATAAAATAAATGTCCGCGGCTCTGATGGCCTCGGAGGGGGCGCCCGAGGCCCCCCCACTGCTGTGGGCCGAGGGCCCAAAGGTTGCCTGGGGTCGCTCAGAACTGCCCCTCTGCCATGCTGCCCGCCCAGCACACACCCACCAGCCCCCTGGCAGGTCTCCTGCCCCCCGCAGCCCCTCCACCCCTCCCTGCCGCTTCCAATTACAGAGCCTTCGATTCCCAATCCGAGGTTAACTAGAGACATCGATCGGGGGCTGTCCCCCCCTCCCCCAAGGCAAAGGAGAAGAGGCAGAGAAGCCATGTTTCACCCCGGTAAAAGTCCTAGAAAAGATGGTTTAAAGTCAGAGCATTTCTCACAGGCCCTGCCCCTCCGCAGGCTGTGGGAGAGGGGGGTGGGCCTGCGTGTCTCAGTATATAGCAGAGAGCAAGAACACCAGGGGCCCCAGTGCAAGCAACCCTCCCCCCCGCCATATCCGAGCGCTGAGAGCAATGAATGGGGAGCAGTAGGCCCTTCGCACCGCTGATCCCTGGTGCGACTTCACCTGGTGCACCAGTGATACCGACGCCCCTGGATAGTGTATGAGGGTCTCTTCAGACTATGTTTAGGCTTATGAGGTTGGCGCAGAATGTATTTCACGCCTAAATGTGATACTGTGCATAATATGGTTTGTTACAGGATGATGCCGAGTACAGTGTTTGCCAGTAGTTACTGGTTGTGTTCTATGTTTATTATATGTTCTACATTTACTATCTTTACTAAATGGTGGTTCTGACAGCGGTCCAAGTGGCCCTGTCATGTGTATATTATCCCCTGTAAATGTTGCCCAGTGCCAGTTGGCACAGTGTATATTGTGTGATTACTATTCTAATGTGTTATGATAATACAAAGGCTATTTTTGATATAACCTTGTGTGGAGTTCCTTTGGTGGTGTGCCTAGTATGTTGTTGCTGTGTGCGTGTTGCGCAAACGCTTTACACATTGCCTCCGGGATAAGCCTGACTGCTCGTGCCAAGCTACCAAGGGGGTTAGCAGTGTGAGAAGTTGGCCTGGTATATGCTGTCCACTAGTTATAATGGGCACCTTGCACCAGTCCAAACAACCCCTTATTGATTATAGGTTAAAGCCAACCTTTATTGAAAGCTATCCTACTGGTAGCTATGGAGAGCAGCCTTCAGGCTAAGTCTTGAAGGAATGTAAAGCAGTTTGTTTTACCAGTCTATAATCTCTTGAGTGGCTAAATGAAAGGAGAACCACACCAGGTATATATATAAAAAATATGTATTTATTACTAAACACACCCTTCTAGTCTCTTTATGAGGCTAGAGGCAAAAGCACATAAGTTACACTTCAAGTATTACAGTAAAGTAGCACAATACACGTTAGGCCCTAGGGGCGAGCCAAACCATATACTAAGAAAGTGGTATAAGAACCACAACTTAACTAGACACAAGGCCTAGAGCCTGTAGAATCACTGGGACCCCAAGGAACCACCCAAGGTAGTGACACAGGAGACCCACGGGGGCTGTGTGCAGTGTGAGAACACAGCTGCGAACTCCCGTTAGCTTCTATGAGGAAAATCGTGGTTAGAATTTTAGAGTTAAAGGACACTGAGGAATGAACTAGGACCAAACCCTCTTGAAGTTAGACAGTTCTAGGATCGACTCCCACGAGAGCACCGGAGTACTCGAGTTACCTCACCCAGGGAAGCCGGGTGCATAGGTGTCAAATGGTGTAGGGTCGCGTCGTCATTTTCAGTGGAAGCTGGCGAAGAAGTGCTGCTGCCGGAAAGATGGGAAGTGTCTGAAGGGATCGAAGCCTGGATCGGAGATGTAAAGAACCTGAAAGCAGACGGGACAGAGTCTGGGTCACTTGCCAGTGACCAGGGGCACAATAGATGAATGCCCATCGATGTCGAGTGTTTCAGATGAAAGAGGTGAAGCTTGACTCTTCAGCCACGAGGACCAGGAGGCATTGAGGACAACCAGGAGCTGGATTCGAGCTGTCCCACAAAGGATGTCGAGTGCTGCAGCGTCGGTGTCCAGATTGGACATAACAAGCCTTGGCAACAGCAACCCACACAGAAAGGAGAAAGATGCTTTGGTGCAAACCAGCAAGGTCCTGGGGACTCCCCAAGCGATGGAGAGTCAGGGCACGTCTGGAGCAACCAGGGAAGCCCAATTAAAGTAAAGTTACCCTTCTCAGGGACCCACAAGTCGACGGACAAGGGATCACGAAGGGACCTCGAGAGGAATCACAAAATGGTGGCCCATGGGTCATTCGGAGTTGGTAGGCAAGCAATCTTTGTGGATTCACTGCTCGGGGTCTAGGCTACAAGTAACCCAATACACAGCTTCATGGGACGTCGAGAAGCTAATGCACTAGCAAATGTGCACGGTGTCCAGGGGTTCAGGTTCCATGGTACCCACGAGGGCAACCGGTCTCAGCTCTGCTGGGGACTCGGTTCTGCCTCTGTGACATCTGGAAATCCACCTCTGGTGTTGCAAAGTCTTCAGCGTCCGGCAGGAGCTTCGGAGATGCAGACCGGACAGATGCGTCTTTGGTGCCTGTCAAGCAGGGGAGTAACTTTTTTACCCCAAGGGAAATTCTTCAGTCATCTGGCGTTGAACAGATCGTCAAAGGTCCAGGATTCAGTTTCAGAGTATCGTCCAGGAATATCTAAAGTTCTGGTTACAGAGGTTCCTTCTTTATACCCAAGGAAGGGGTTGGACTAACTCAGGGGACCCACCTATGGGAGGGTTTGGAAAGAGGGGTGACTACACCAATTTCCTTTGTCCAGTTTCCCGCCAGAGCAGGGGCTGGTAGCCCCTGTTACTGGTTTGAACTAGACTATGCACAGGGACATCAAATGTGCCCCCAGCGCAGGACTTCAAAGCACTCTCAGAGTGCACCCACCCGGCCCCTATACACTAAAGCCTGTCTGGAATGTGGTAACACCTCCCTGTGACAGGAAACATATTGTCCAGGACTCCCCTGCTGGAGTTTTGGTCAGCAGCAGGAGGCCAAATTCGTGTCTGTGGCTGCAGCATCCATTTTGTGATGCCAGGGCCATTTTAAGCTGGTACCGGGTATACCAGTGCTGTCATGTCTCTCCCTCTAGAAGGGTGGGATCATAATCCCACACCAGTTACTGGTGTGAGGTTATGTTTCCAAGGTGTTTGACACCAAACACGACATGTTTGCGTGCAGCCAGTCCAAAGTTAGCATTTACTGTTTGGTTATAATGCTCTTAAGAGTATATGGTAAGGCTGCATCACAGACAACCCCGGAGAAGTGATTCCAAAGGCTGCAGAGGGGCTCTGCTCATGCATGGGCACCCTCTCACAAAAAACCAAGCACCCTGCCTTCAGTATTGATAAGGCCTGCCATAGGGGTGACGGATAGGTTTATATGTGCAGTGATAGGTGAGATATAGTGAACCTATATCTCAGTAAGGGGTGCATGCACCACCTTACCCAGGCTGCAGAAGCAGACCTGTGGTGTCATTTTGGAGGGCTTCCCAGGGGTGGCATAATACATGCTTCAGCCCCTTGTAGGCCTCCGGGGTACCTATGCCCTGGGTACATAGTATACCATATACTAGGGACTTATAAGGGCACTCTAGAATCCAATCTGTGGTGTACCTAAGGTACTAGAGATCAATTTAGAGAGGAAGCAGCAAGGCTGGGTTCCTGAATAGCAGGGCCCCAGCCAGACTAAAGTCAAAAAACAGTGTTACAGCAGCAAAAAGTGGGGGTAAACATGTGAAGCAGATCCTACTCTCCTACAAGCAGGGGTTATCTTTGGCATGTAACTCCCTTGCCCTGACTAGAGTGGTTGTCTCTGCCTGGCCTTGGCGCACGCCTTAGCCAACCAGAGATCCCATTTCTAACAATAGCAGGGGAGAGGAGTTGGCCTAACGGTTAGGGCGCTCGACCTCGGACCTGGGGAAACTGGGTTCAAGTCTCAGTAATGACGCCAAACATCCTGTGATTCTGGGCATATCACTTAATCTCCCCGTGCCTAACAAAAAAAAAAATGAATGTGTGTCCTCATGTAACGTAACTGGTGCTATGTAAAGCGCTCTGATACCTGATTGGATTTGGGTCAAGTTCGCGCTATATAAAACTGCAAAAAAAAAAAAAAAAAATAGTGTTCAGGGTCTCTTCAGAGTGTGCAAGGCCCTGGTACCACTGCACCTGGTGCACAGTGGTACCGACGCCCCTGGTGTGTGGAGTGACTATGGAGGAGACTGTTTGGGGCTCTATTTAAAGAGCACACACCCCGGTGTCACTGCATCTAGTGCACCATGCTGCCGACGCACCTGGTGTATGCAAGGCTCGAGTATCACTGCACCTGGTGCACAAGTGATATCTATGCCTCTAGTGTGTGGAGATGAGTGTGTGAGGATCTCTTCAAAGTGTGCAATCAATCAGTCAATATTTCTAAAGCGCGCTAATCACCCCGGGGGGTAGCCAGGCGCTGCCTGGGGAGGGGCTACTCGAACATGTAGGTCTTGATGGTGCTCCTGAAATCAGCAAGGGAGGAAGAGGTTCAGAGGTGGATGGGAAGGCCGTTCGAGGCTTTAGCATTGAAGTGAGAGAAGGCGCATCCTCAGGCATAAGTACGATGGATGCAGGGGACAGTGGCCAAGGCAGACTGTAGGTGTCTAGTGGGCTGGTGGAAGGTCAGGTGGCTGTTCAGGTATTCAGTTCCCATGTTGTGAAGGGCTTTTTAGGTGTGCGTGAGCAGTTTGAAGTGGCATCTCTTCTTGATGGGGAGCCTGTGATGGCTACGGAGGTGGGGGGTGATGTGGGATCATCGGGCGTAGAGGGCGCTCCTGTAGTCGGGACAGCTGGTGATGAAGACTTGTGTGACGGCTCTCCTGGTGTCTGTTGGGATCCATCTGGAGACTTTGTAGAGCATTCTGAGGTTGTTGAAGCAGGTGAAGGAGTCTGAGTTGACCTTTTGTCTCGTGGAGAGCTCGCTGTTGAGGAGGATGCTGAGGTTGAGGGTGTGGCCGGTGAAGGTGGGTTCTTGTCCGAGGGCTGAGAGCCACAAGGACTCGCCCCACAGAGACAGGGGTCTTTCGAAGAGGAGAACTTTGATTTTGTAGGTGTTGAGTTTGAGGCAGTTGGCTCTCATTCAGTCGGTGACGTCACTCATGGCATTCTGGAAGTTCGCTCCAGTGGTGTCCGTGTCTTTGGTGAGGGAGAGTATGAGCTGGGTGTCATCGGTGATGTTGAGACCACGGCTGTGAACAATGGTTGCCAGCTGCAACATGTAGACGCTGAACAGTGTGGGACTGAGTGAGGAGCCCTGGGGTATGCCGCAGATGATGCTCTTGGGCTCAGAGCTGTATGGTGGGAGGCGGATTCTCTGAGTGCGCCCACTGAGGAAAGAGGATAGCAGCTTGAGGGCATTGCCGTAGACGCCAAAGTGGTGAAGTCTTTAAATGAGGAGATGGTGGGAGACTGTGTCGAAGGCTGCTGACAGGTCGAGGAGGTACAGGGCTGCTTACTCACTGTTGTCAGGGATGGCTCTGATGTTTTCCATGGCGGTTATAAGGGAGGTTTCTCTGCTGTGGTTCGAGCGGAAGATGGATTGGGAGAGGTTGAACCGGTGGTTGGATTCCAGGTAGTCTGTGAGTTGGAGGTTGGTGGATTTCTCCAGGACCTTTGCCAGAAAGGGGAGGGGAGAGATGAGGTGGTAGTCCTTGAGGTCAGATGCGTCACCTGTGGGTTTTTCGGAAGTGATTTGACTTCGGTGTGCTTCCAGGATTCCGGGAAGGTGGCAAATCTGAAGGCTGAGTTGGGGATGCTGGTGAGCGGGGGTCTGATTTTTTTTTTGTCCGCGGTTTAAGGCATCGTTTGGGCAGGAGTCAGATTGGGCTCCGGAATGGATGGAGGTTGTGGTTTCAGTGCAGAGAAGTGTCCAAATGGTCAGGAGGTAGGACAGGAGGATGGTGGGAGGAGCGGGGGATCAGGCTGCGGCAGTTGGGGTCGAAGTTCTTGTAGATGTTGGCAATCTTGGTGTGCAAGAAGTTGGCGAGTGAGTTGCAGGGGGACTGAGAGGGCTGGATGCTGCTTTCGATGGCATCTCGTGAGGACAATTCTCTGATGATGTGGTATAGTTCTTTAGTTCGGTTCGTGGACTGGAGGCGCATGGCGAGTGCAGCTTTTTTTGCTTCTCTAATGGCTTGGTGGTAAGATTTGAGGGCTGCCTTGAATGCTGTGTGGTCACCTAGGTCTTTGCCGGTTCGCCAGCGTTACTCCAGGGGTTGGCATTTTCATTACCCTGGTACCACTGCACCTGGTGTGTGGAGTTGTTGCTCGAATGTGAATTTACCTTGAAAAAATGAAAGACAAGAGGAGTTTGGCAAAACAGGAACAGTTTGTTTAATTAAATGCACCGGCCGGGAGAACAGGCAACAAGGTTTGGTTCTGAAGACTGTCTCAAAGCACATTGGTTTCGGCCGTCTTTTATAGATGGCATGAAGCGTCATAAAACAGTTTGTACATTCTTATGTCTTTCGGAGACAGTAATCTGGGCCTAGTCAAGGGGTTATAAATCTGGTGATTTGATAAGAAGAGCAGGTGGGTCTCGACCCTGCGTGGACACAATGTGGGGTCAGTGGGTACATGACCAGATGTCCGGCATGGAGAGCATGTGATAACGGCGTCTAGTGTGCATGCTGTGTTCTGATTGGCTGAGTGTTACTAACATCATGTGGCATCTGACTTTATGGTGTTTTGGGAAACGTGCGCCCCTTAAGCCAAACGTGTTTTATTTGGGCTAATCTTCAAGTGTTGCTGCCTATCTATGGGATTGATCGGGTTTTCCTGTTTGCACGATTGTCGAAGGGTTATGTGTCACCCCACCTGTGATCTGTCAATCAGTTGCTTCAGGCCTAGATTGCAGGGCTTATCTGACCACGTATTTCTGATTCTGGGTTGATATGGAGGTCATATCGGGTGGATTCAACAACAGCAATGCAAGTTTGTTGTTATACGGCCATATATCATGGTGTACATCGACATCGTATTTATAAAAAAAAGAAAAATACACCGAGTAGGCCATCTAGCATCACACCAGTGTGTTGCTTTATATTTATCTATGAACACTTTTTTGCTCAATTTTTAATGACACCACTGCTTAGGCGTCAAATCAAGACATTTAAACAATTATGTCATCCGAAAAATTCACATACAACATCAATTCAATCAAATTTAATCCACCAGGAGTTGTATATTTGATGTTCAGATTCGATTTTGTTAATTCTTTTATCCAGCAATCAGCCCAGCCAACGCGTTTCGACCATTAGGACTTCATCAGGGCTGTAAATGTAAAACATATACATGCATCATGTAATATATGTGTATAGTTATACATTTTTAACAATAGTACATTTAATAATCAAATACATTACAAGAAGCACAATTGACAAACAATGCCCGACTCCCTACCTATATACATCATTTTACTCGCAACTCATACAACATTCACTTAAAACCATTATATCATTTAATTTAAGCATGATTATGCGTTCATTGTGGCCTCATCCCATCAAAAGACAACAATTTACTCCTAAATAAGTCTTAGGTTATAAGGCCGTAATCCCACATACCTATCACTCCACTTCCCTCCATAGTGGCATCTGTTGTAAATTGGCGCTCATGTAAATGGAGATTGTTTTCTAAAGTTAACTCACTTGGTATATTCACGTGTTAAGTATCTCACTGTAGTGCGAGTTTTCCCCTAAATTCAGTCATAAGGCCAATAGTTTTAATTTCAGGTGGGATAGTACCCCCAAAGGATTTATAATTCAATGAAAATGCCGCCATCAGCACCCCATGTTGAAAAAGCATCCTTCCTATGAAAGGGAACATATTTCCACTTCTCTCTGAGGTCAAACCCTCCTCTCCATCATATGAAGTAGACTCCAACTGCAGCTAAAATTATCTCCCCACATCATCAAATCAGCACACAAATTTTCATTTTCTAAAGCGCTACAGAAGAACAAGCATTCCACCTAGTTCAAGGCACTTAATCTGACCGACTCTGTATCATGAAATCAGGGCATCAGATTTACCATTTGAAACACAATCTAATTTCCTTGGGACCTTGACATGCTGTATTCATCCCACAATATCTCTGTAATTCATAAAGCGCTCAACTCGGTGCAAACGACGCTGTACTGGACTCCATCGTTAGTAACGCAGCTCCAAACGTGGGAAAACAACCATCTAGTCACTAGTTGACTCCCTCATTATTTAAACATTTCAGAACCCAAAACCAGTCATGCCACACATTCCCATGTTACATTAGCATTCAGAATAAGTGACAGCCAATCCTGTTCTTTGAATTATGTATTTGTGGCAAAAACTACCAGTCCCCGCACATCTTCCTTTTATACCAGGTGCGATAAAATATTTTGGAACATTGCATTCCTTGGGATGGTGTCCGAGGGGGTCTTTGCTTAGCACAGGGTAAGGAGACTGTGGTCTTTTTGACTTGAACCCCTGGCCTTGTTGGGACTTTAAAGGTTGTCACCAAAGAGACAGCGGGATGCAGTAAAAGTGTGTATGTAAGGCTCGATTGCAGACCTATTGGATAGAAGCTGTGGGTTGTAGGTTAGTGTAGGAGAGTAGGGTCTGCTATCCTATGGTCACCCCAAATTTTTGCTTTTTGCTTCACTGGTTTTCGACATATTGAGGCTGTGGGCCTGCCAATCAGACCCCCAGCCTGCTGTCCTCTCTACTAAATTAACACTATGCACCCTAGGTGCATAACCAATTGGAAGTGGATCACCCTGTCAGCCCCTGTACCAGTGTACACTAGGTACCCAGGGCATTGGTGTACCCAAGGCCTGCCAGGGGCTGAAGCATGTATTATGCCACCCCAGGCTTGGCCTAACAATTTGACACAACTGGCTGATCACTCAGCTGGGGTAAGTTGGTGTAATCACCTCTTACTTAGGTGTAGTATACCTATACCTAACCTTAAATGGGACACCTGGTAACCTATAAGTCACTCCTATGGCAGGCCTTAACAATCCTGAAGGCAGAGTGCTTGGTTCCATGTGAGATGGTGCTCTGGCATGAGCTGAGCCTGTCTGCAGTGGTCGGAACCCCTTCCTTCTACTGTTTCCAGATATCGTCATACCATATACTCTTAAGTGCATTATGAACCTCGCGGTTAAATGCTATCTTTGGTTTGGCTTTATCAAAACATGTCGAGTAAGGTGTCATACGAATTGGAATACTAACCCCTCACCAATTCTGGCGACGGGGTTAGCATTCCACCCTTCTAGAGGGACACGACATGTACAGTACCTGAAACCCGGGTAAAATCAGACATAGCCTCAGCTCCACAAAATGGATGCTGCCACCACAGACACAAGTCTGCCCTCCTGCTGCTGGGAGTCCTTCCAGCTTGGGAGGTGTGGACAAAGGGTTTCCTGCCAGGGGAGGTGCGTGCACCACCCCAGACAGGATTTTGTGTATTGGTCAGGTAGGGCTTGAAAGGAACCAGACATGCCTGTGGCTCACAAGGAGCCTCGGTGCATATGCCAGTTCAAACCGGTCCTGGGGCACACTAGTCCCGGGCCTGGGGCGAGCTGGACAAAGGATTGGGGGTGTAATCACCCCCCTTCCTGGTCCCACCCATAGGGAGGGACCTAGCAGGTAGTCCGGCCCCTAGAATCCGCTTAAAAGTAGGAGCTGTGTCCTAAGACTTCAGACATCCTGGAATTAACTTGAAACTAAGAAGAAGACGGGAACTTCGACATTCTGCTGCACAGAAGACTGAAGGAAATCTCCCCTGTGGTCAGGGAGTGACCACCTTGCTAACGCAAGCACCATCCAGCGAATCAACGTCTGCTATTCCGCCGCCTCCCGCCAGAGCCCGAGCCCAGAGACTGACAAGACCTGGAACTCCAGACCTCTCACCGCCCGATCCACAGTCCCTGAAAAGAGGAGACCCGTGGAGGCACCGAGACACGTGGAGCCAGCCATCTTGGAACGACCACGACAAGCTGCAAGCGCAACAACCGAGGCTCCCTCCAAGTTGTGCTTTGGGATCTGAGAAGCCCAACACCCGAGCAGCATCTGCACCAAAGGTGAGCCCTCCAGCATCTCCACGATCTGCGTGGGGCCCTTCTGCATTTTGCCACTCGACGCGCCTAACCGGTTGCTGGCCCGTTGGCTAGTGGCCATCTTGGTGACGAACTTCAAGAAATACACCACTGGTCTGGTTGCTCCAGACTGGCCCTTGCTCCCCTCCAAAGGAGCAGTCCCTCTGACCGTGCTGGTCAGAACCATCAGCTTATCTTGTTCTCCACAACAATTGCTTTTGCCAAGGCTTGTTTGCTTCGATCAAGTCGCCGACACCGCCGACAGCGAGAGCCTGCGTGGGACAGCTCGTGAACTGACTCCTGGATGTCGTCGACCTCCAGGGACCACGTGGCTGCAGAGACAAGCTACACCTTTCTTCCTGTTTGCACCCGACATCGCCTGGTACCCACCTGGTGCCACGCTGGTCACTGGCTAGTGACTGTGAACACTGTCCCCTCTGCTTACAGGTCTTCTACAACTCCGATCCACTCTTGGATCCACCGCATCTCTCCCGGACCGACCGCCTGCAGCATCTTTGTCCACAGGCTCCATTGACCCGATAGAAGAAACCCGACGCACTTCGACACCTATGCACCCGCTTCCTGTGGGTGAGGTAAAGCTGGCACTCCGGTGCCCAAGTGTAGAGTAACATCTCTAGTGTCTGTGTTTCCAATCTTAAGGTCATAGTCCATCCGGAAGATCCTTTTTGCAGTAACTTTGTACTTTTTACGCACCCATTGAAACCTATGGGAGCACGCGTGTGACTATTTGCTCTGCACACGCCACCCGTGGACCTCCTGGTCACTAACTGAAGTTAGCTCCTTGTAGGCCCAGCGATTCTAGAGGCCCTAGGCCTTTTCCCTTTTCTGTTCGTGGTACTTATACCACTATTTTAGTATATGGTTTGAGCGGCCACCAGGGCCTATCCATATATAGTGCAACTTCTGTGTATTCTACTGTAATCTTGTTTGACGATTTGTGCTCCTGTGCTCATAAAGAGACTAGGGGTTACTTTGAGAAATAAATACATATATATTTTGAATATATATCTGTGTGGTGTCCTTTCATTGGTATAAAAGGGGGTTACATTTGGTAAAACAGCTGGCTTAACACGCTTCACGAGTTTAGCCTCAAAGACTGCTTAGCCTACGCTACCACTAGGGCAGCTAGTCCGAAAAGGTTGACTTACAACCACACCATAAGGGTTGCTTGGCATGGTACAGGGTGATCACTTTAACTAGTGAGCATCATATACCAGGCCAACTTCTCACAGTTAGCTTTTAGAAACACATACATCTTTATTCAGTCTCTGAAATTCATGTGCATGTACTTTCTGGGGCTTTTCTGTGTGTCCATTTTGCACAATCTTCGGTGAGGTACTGGATGGGGGGCTCCAGTTTGGACGTTATTTTGGGCATTGTTCAGAACAAGTAGTTAAACTTCTGATCCCACTCTCGTCGCCAATTTTAAGATCACAAGATGCACCTCCAGGTAGAATTAAGTAGAGTTTATTAAGATACAAAGAACAAACCCCCAGCAGATCCTCTCAGCTCCACAGCCAAGCCTCAGTGAAGACTCAACCATCTAGAATCCTCAATGAGACTCAGTTGCTAAGATACCGAGCCCTCATCTTCTCAGGCATTCCTACATGTCGAGGAAATTCAAATAGGATCTCCCCCTTCATGCCTTATACAATCTTCAGTGATGGCCAATGCCTCTGGTTCAAAGGATTCCTCCTTTGGTCAGGGTCTAAAACACTGGCCCTCCCTTTCTGTCCAGCAGGCTAGCAGGTGGCTAAATGGTCAAGCAAAGGCCTCACCTTCTTCTCAAGATGCTATCTTTCTAGGGGTCTGCTTGTTTGACCACCACTTTTGGGGGGAGCGGCAGACGTCCCCATCTCTGCTCTCCTCCTGCGCGCGTAGAGATGTAATTCTGCTTCTCCTATGTCTTAATGGAGTTTGAGCCAGGCTAGCCTGGTCTCTTCTTTATTGGTCGGCCACTTCCTATACTGATGATCTGGTAATGTTAGTGTTCCCGATAGGGGCTGTAGGAGAGTAGGATCTGCTTCACATGGGTACTCCACTTTTTGCTGGTGTTTCACTGTTTTTCGACATTAGTCTGGCTGTGGCCCTGCTAATCTCAGGACCCCAGCCTTGCTGCTTCCTCTCTAAAATGGTTTCCATGTACATTAGGTACATATCTAATTGGATTCTGGAGTGCCTTATAAGCCCCTAGTATATGGTATGCTATGTACCTAGAGCATAGGTACCTCAGAGGCCTACCAGGGGCTGAAGCATGTATTATGCTACTCCTGGGAAGCACTCCAAAATGGCACCACAGGTCTGCTACTGCAGCCTGGGTAAGGGTGTGCTTGCACCCCTCACTGTGGTATAGGCTACCTATATCACTACCATTGCACACAAATATAAAAACTATAAGTCACTCCTATGACAGGCCTTAACAATCTTGAAGGCAGAGTGCTTGGTTTTATTGTGAGAGGGTGCCCCTGCATGAGCAGAACCTCCTCTGATGCTGTTTGTGGTGCAGCCTGACCATATACTCTTAAGTGCATTATAACCTTGCGGTAAATGCTAACTTTGGGATGGCTGCACGGATACATGTCGTGTTTGGTGTCAAACACTTTGGAATACTACCCCCCGCCAGATCTGGTGGTGGGGGTAGCATTCCACCCTTCTAGAGGGAGAGACATGTTTACAATGGTTTGACCCGGTAGGACTTTCTACAGCCCTGGCATCACAAAATGGATGCCTCTGCCACAGACACGGGTCTGGCCTCCTGCTGCTGACCGAAACTCCAGCAGGGGAGGCCTGGACAATAGGTTTCCTGTCCCAGGGAGGCGTGACCACCTCCCCAGACAGGCAGATGTGTATTGGGGCTGAGTGGGAGCACTCTCTGGTGCTTTGAAGTCCTGCACTGGGGGCACACTTGGTGTCCCTGTGCATAGTCCAGTTCAAGCCAGTTGCAGGGGCTAACTGCCCCTGCTCTGGTGCGAAACTGGACAATGGAAATGGGTGCAACCACCCCTCTTTCCAAACCCTCCCATAGGTGGGTCCCTAGAGTATGTCCAACCCCCAAACTTTGTATAAGTATGGGAACCCGGTCCCTGCTACTTCAGATTACCCTGGACGAAACTCTGCAACTTATATCCTGGACCTTCGACGTTCCATCCTGACTAGAAGACTGAAGAGATCTCCCTTGGGGTCAAGGAGTGACTCCCCTGCTTGGCAGGCACCAAAGAAGCAACTGTCCGGTCTGCAATTCTGAAGCCCCCGTTGGACGCCTAAGTCTCTGTATCACCAGAGGTGGATTTCATGACTTCTCCTAGGCTACCCTGAGTCCACAGCAAAGCTGAGGCCTGTGGCTATCGTGGGTGACGAGGAACCATGACCCCTGGACACCATGAACTTTTGCTGGTACATCATCTTCCTGGTCTTCCTCGAAGTTGTGCTTTGGGCTCCGAGTAACCCCAGCCTTGAGCACCTACAGCACCGAAGATCTCTGGCCTCCACTCCACGAGTGACCCGTGGTCCAGTTTCCAGTGCGACTGCTTAAGGCTCCTTAACGATTGCTAGCCCGTTGGCTAGTGGGTCCCCACGAAGGCAGCTCCTCTTCTGCTTGGGCTTTTCTGGTTGCTTCAGATGTGCCCTGACGTACCCTTGCTGGGTGAGTTCCTCAGACCTTGCTGGTCTGCACCGACGTCCTTCTTCTCTTTCCACGAGACTTGCCGTTGCTAAGGCTTGTTGGGTCCTGTTGGAGGGAGGACCACCGGGGAGTCAGGGGGCCCACTCCGGGGCACCTTCCTACCGCAAAGTTATAGCCGAGCGCCGCTGAGAAGCCTCCTAGGAGAGGTCTTTCTCCTATGATCGTACTAGGCCCAGTAACACCACCACACAGGACTCCGTATCAGTTGCTTATCTAGGTACTTTATCAATAGTAGCACATTCGAAATATTTACAGGGGGATCGAGAGATCCAGGAAGAGTCTCAATGTCTTTGTAGGGACAGGGTAGCGGGACAGTCTTAGTACCAGCCTGGTACGGGGAAGCTCTGCGCCAGACCTTGCGTTAGGCCGAAGGTGGCTCCGGGGATCGGAGCGGCAGGTGCTGGTCTCAAAGCAGCTCGGACGTGGAGAGCCACGACGGTGTCTGCAGGGCTCTGGTGGTAGTTCCGCTTGGGTCGAGCCGCGACACAGTCAGCAGGGCTCCGGTGGTAGGTCCGCTTCGGTCGAGCCGCGACGAGGTCAGCCGGGCTCTGATGGCAAGTTCAACAAGGTCGGGCCGCGACAGCGTCAGCAGGGCCCCAAAGGTTCGTGAAGGTCATTAAGCACGGTGGAGCCGCGACGTAGTCAGAAGGGCTCAGAGCGTGGTTCCAGGATGAGTCTTTCTCCGTAGGGTCAGCCGCGATCCGATCACCAGGGCTCTTGACTCCGGGATACAACTGCTGTCCTGTTGCAGGGTCGCCCCAGATATAGGTCTGGAGCCCTTTGATGTCCGGACCCTTGGGGGGGCGGAGAGGCCGGGTCGGGAGCGGCCAGATGCTCAGCAGGAGAGGCGCCAGGCCCAGGAGAGCTGTGGGGCGATCGCACCTAGGTGTGGAAGGACGGTTGGGGGTCCCATCAATACTGCCCTCCGCCGGGAGTGGGGAAGTGTTCACGTGGTACCCCCTGGCCAGTTGTTGGTGCCTTGATGTCGGGGCTTGCTGGGGCCGAGGCCGGGTTGAGCGGAGTCACGTAGGCTGGTGCGCAGAGTCACGTACAATCCAAAATGGAGGAGCCCCGAGGTGCAGGGGACCTCGTGCGGCTTGGCGAGGGTGAACAGGACCACGCCACGAGGCCGGCTCCAACAAGCGTCGCCCCCAGCTGAAGGCAGGGAGAGTCACCCATCTCCTTGGGGGTTCTCCTCACCGAGGCGGAAGAATCTGGATAGGCCGTCGGCATTGGCGTGGTCGTTGCCGGGCCGGTGCTCTACGGTGAAGTCCATCCCTTGCAGCGAGATGGACCATCGCAACAATTTGGGATTCTCGCCCCGCATCTGCATTAGCCACCGCAGGGGCCGGTGGTCAGTCTGGACTCGGAAGTGGGTGCCGAAAAGGTAGGGCCGGAGCTTTTTGAGAGCCCATACCACGGCGAAGGCCTCCCGCTCGATGGTGCTCCACCTCTGTTCTCGGGGCAGCAGTCGGCGGCTGATGAAGGCCACAGGTCTGTCGAGGCCCTCGGTGTCCATCTGGGAGAGGACTGCCCCAACCCCGTATTCCGAGGCATCTGCCTGAACCACAAATTCCTTGCCGTAGTCAGGGGCCTGTAGTACAGGGGCAGCGCACATTGCCGCCTTGAGGGTTTCAAAAGCGGTCTGACAGCGGGGTGTCCAGTGCACCGTCTTGGGCTGCTTTTTGGAAGTGAGCTCCGTGAGGGGGCCCACAATACTGCCATAGTCTTTGATAAATCGCCGGTAGTAGCCTGTGAGGCCTAAGAAGGCCCGGACAGCTGTTTGGGTGGCGGGGGGCTCCCACGCCTGGATGGCATCGACCTTCAACTCGAGGGGCGCCACCTGGCCACTCCCCACCTGATGGCCCAGATAGGTCACTGATCCTTGACCGATCTGGCACTTGCTGGCCTTAATCGTGAGCCCGGCCCTTTGGAGAGCGGCCAGGACTTCTCGGAGGTGTCCTAGGTGCGCGGCCCAGTGGTTGCTGAAGACTGCAATGTCGTCTAAGTAGGCCGCGCTGAAGGCTTCTAGTCCGGCCAGGACCTTGTTCACCAGTCTCTGGAAGGTCGCTGGGGTGTTCTTCATACCGAAGGGCATCACCCGAAAGTGGTAGTGCCCATCGGGGGTGGAGAAGGCGGATCGTTCCTGGGCGCCGGGGGTGAGCCTGATCTGCCAGTACCCAGCGGTGAGATCAAAAGTGCTTAGGTAGCGGGCGGCCCCTAAGCGGTCGATCAGCTCGTCTGCCCGTGGCAGGGGGTGGGCATCGGACTGCGTTTAGGCCCCTGTAGTCCACACAAAATCTGAGTTCCGGGGGGGTGCCGGGGGCGGCGGCCTTCGGCACCAAGACCACAGGGCTGGCCCACGGGCTGTCGGATGGCTCGATGACTCCGAGGGCGAGCATCTTGGAGACCTCCGTTTGTATGCAGGCTCGGACCCAGTCGGGCACTCTGTAGGCGCGGTGTCGCACAGGGGGGCTGTCCCCGGTATCCACGTCGTGGACGCACCAGGGGGTCACCCCGGGCGTGAGAGAGAAGAGGGCAGCGAAGGGTTGTATCAGCTGCCGGCAGTCATGGCGCTGTTCTGGGGTCAGGGTGGTGAAGAGTTTGACGCCCTCCATGGAGCCGTCTTGGTCCGAGGACCCCAGGGGGGCGGGTAGGGGCTCGGAGTCGCTTTCGCCCCCATCGTCGGTAGCCAGCAGCAGGCTTAGTTCGGTTCGGGCAAAGTGGGGCTTGAGCCGGTTGGCGTGTAGGACCCGGAGGGGGTTCCTTGGGGACTCCATGTCGACCAAGTAGGTGACGGGGCTCTTCTTCTCAACCACCTTGAAGGGCCCGGTCCATTTGTCCTGAAGGGCGCAGGGGTCCACGGGCGACATGACCCAGACTTGCTGGCCCGGCTCGAACTCGATGGTTCGAGGCATTTTCGTCATACCAGCGTTTCATGTCTTCTTGGCTGGCTTCGAGGTTGGCTTTTGCCAGGGCCCTGAACTTCCGAGTCTGGTTCCGCAGGGTCAAGAGGTACCTGTAGACGTCGGGGGGGGCATCTTGGACGCTCGCCTCCCAGCTCTCTTTGACCAGGCTGAGGGGCCCTCGGACGGGGTGCCCATACAACAGTTCGAAGGGGCTGAAGCCCAGGGATTTCTGTGGAACCACTCGATAGGCGAACAGGAGGCATGGCAGCAGGACGTCCCATCTCCTCCTCAGGGGCTCTTCCAGGCCCTTGATCATTCCTTTCAAGGTTCTGTTGCACCGCTCGACCAGTCCATTCCCCTGGGGGTGGTAAGGGGTGGTGAACTTGTAGGTGACCCCACATTGTTGCCAGAGGGATCTCATGTATTTCGAGATGAAGTTCGTACCCCTGTCGCTCACCACTTCTCGGGGGAACCCCACCCTGGAGAAGATGCCCATCAGGGCCCGGCCCACCACTGGAGCTGTCACAGTTCGGAGGAGGATGGCCTCTGGGTATCGGGTGGCGTGGTCGACCAGTACCAGGATTAAGCGGTGGCCCAGGGCGGTTCGGGGGTCGAGGGGCCCCACGATGTCGATCCCTACCCGTTCGAACGGGGTGTGGACGGCTGGAAATGGTTGGAGGGGGGCCTTGACTCGACCCCCAGTCTTCCCGCTGGCTTGGCAGGTCTGGCAGGACCGGCAGTGGTGGTCCACGTCTCTCCGCATTCGGGGCCAATAAAAATGGGTCACCAAGCGGCTGTAGGTCTTGTCTCGCCCGAGGTGTCCGGCGAGGGGCACGTCATGCGCCAGGTTCAGGAGGAACTCTCAAAATCGGAGGGGAACCACCAACACACGGCCGGCTCCTAGTTCGGCGACTTTCTGTTCGCTATATAACAAGTCATTGTCCCAATAGATCCAGTGGGTTCCCGTGGGGTCCCCCGTGGCCTGGGCGGCCGCTTGCTGTCGGGCCCCCTCGAGGGACGGGCAGGCCTTCTGTTCTTGTTGGAACTGTTCGCGGGTGGGGCCCCCATCGTGGCGCCACTGGGCCAGCTCGGGGATCTCGCTGAGGGAGGCGGCCTCGTCGGGGGAAAGTTCGGATGGCCGGCCTCATCGTCAGGCTCCTCCGTGCTGGAGGAGGGTGGCAGTTCTGGACCCGCAGGCTCGACGGGGGCCGCTGCAGCGGCTGGTTGGGCGGTCATGGACCGGGTGGTGGCGCAGGCCCTTTCGGGCAGCCCTAGCATCCCCAGATGCTCTCGGCGCTCCACCTGGGCCTAGGGGGAGCTCTCCAGGTCGTTCCCCAGGAGGCAGTCCACTGGAGCGTCGTCGCGGACAGTTACTTTCAGGGTGCTTGACACTCCTCCCCACTCGAAGGGGATACGGGCCATCCGGCACATGCTTTCGGTGTTGTCCGCGGTCTGGACAGGGCATAGGACATGCGGCAGGATCTGTTCGGGGGTCACCAGGTGGCAGCGGACAGCGGTCACACTGGCCCCAGTGTCACGGAGGGCTTCGGCCCGTTGCCCATTGAAGGTGACCCACTGCTGGTACTTCTGGGTGTTGCTCGGGATGGGGGCTCGGGGCACCATTTCTCGGGTGCCCAGGCATACGAGTGACATGGCAGCCGGTTCCCACTCGGGGGACCCGACGTCGCGGTTTTCCTCCTCTTCTTCTCCTTCCCCCAGGGCTGCGGCGGCTATTTGTCGGGGAGGGGGCCCAGCGGTCCCGTTTCGTCGGTTCACGGGGCAGGCCGGGTCGCTCGCATAGTGGCCTGTCTGTTGGCAGCCGAAGCAGGTCACTGTTGGTCGGGGTCCAGGCCTGGCGATGGGGGTCCCCCTACGGACCAGGGTCAGGGATGTGTGGTTGGCGGCTTGGCCTCGTGGCGGGCTTCGGGGCGGCCCGGCCCGGCCGGGAATTCTCGACTGCGGTGGGACCCTCCTCCTCCGCCCCGCTGGCGAGGAGGTCCCGTGGTACTCCGTTGGTAGTCCCCCACGGGGTTCCGGGGGACCCGGGTGTTGACCCATCGGTCGGCTTCGGCGGCGAGCTTCCGGGGCTCGGTCAGTTTGCTGTCAAGGAGGTGTTGCCTTAGTTCGACAAAGCAGTTGTTGGCGAGGTGCTCCCAGACAATGAGGTCGAACAGTTCGTTGTACGAGGTGACCTTGCTCCCTCTTATCCACCCTTCAAAGGCTCTGCTGAAGAAGTCCACGTATTCGACCCATGTGGTACCGGGGAGCTTCTTGCAGTCCCGGAAGCGCTGCCGGTACATCTCGGCTGATAGTCCGTAGCAGGTGAGTAGGGCCTCTTTCATGTGGTCGTACGAGGTCATCACCGCGTCGGGGAGTTGCAGCAGGGTATCCCGGCCCTCGCTGAGGAACCTCCCCCATAGGCCGGCACCCCAATCCTTCCGGGGTACCCGATGGGAGGTCATGGCTACCTCGTATGCTCGGAACCATTGCTGGATGTCGTTGTTTTTATAGTACTCCTTGACAACATCCTTGGGGATATGAACCTTTGGCTCGGTCAGTGGCAGAGCGTCCCGGGATCCGGGGGTGCTGGTCTCCCCCGTTTTGGATTTCAGTTCGAGTTCCTTGAGGCCCCTCTCGTGCTCGAGGGTTAGCCGTTTCTCTTCTAGTTCTCGATGCCGTTTCTTTTCTTCGATTTCCTCCTGCAGCCGTAGTTGCTCCAAGGCCAACTTTTTCTCCGCCAGCAGGAGTTCACCGTCCAGCCGGAGTCGTGCGAGTTCCAATTCGTGTGTCCGGACCCTCTCCCGTTCTCGCATTTCTTCGTGGGATAGGCCGGCTTCCGGGATGCTTCGTCCCCCATCTGCCGGGGTCATGGTCGGCGGCAGGTTTTCGTCCCGGGCCGAGGTCCCTTCGCCTTGGGGTGGAGTGGCCTCGGATTCTGCCCAGGCTTTCAGGGCTTTCTGCATTTCTTCCTTGGTGCCCAATCCTGTGGTTGGGATCCCTTTGTCCTTGCAGAATTGTTTCAATTCTTTGTGGGTGTATTCTTCCAACCTTTCTTGCTGGAAGGTTGCGGCCACGGTTGTTTCTTGGCTGCTCATGGTTCTCTTTCTTTTTCCGTCTGGTTAGGCAGCGGGTGCGTTACTTGCCTGTACGATTGCGTCTGGCTCGGATCCCGTCGCTGGCCACCAAATGTTGGAGGGAGGACCACCGGGGAGTCAGGGGGCCCACTCCGGGGCACCTTCCTACCGCAAAGTTATAGCCGAGCGCCGCTGAGAAGCCTCCTAGGAGAGGTCTTTCTCCTATGATCGTACTAGGCCCAGTAACACCACCACACAGGACTCCGTATCAGTTGCTTATCTAGGTACTTTATCAATAGTAGCACATTCAAAATATTTACAGGGGGATCGAGAGATCCAGAAAGAGTCTCAATGTCTTTGTAGGGACAGGGTAGCGGGACAGTCTTAGTACCAGCCTGGTACGGGGAAGCTCTGCGCCAGACCTTGCGTTAGGCCGAAGGTGGCTCCGGGGATCGGAGCGGCAGGTGCTGGTCTCAAAGTAGCTCGGACATGGAGAGCCGCGACGGTGTCTGCAGGGCTCGGGTGGTAGTTCCGCTTGGGTCGAGCCGCGACACAGTCAGCAGGGCTCCGGTGGTAGGTCCGCTTCGGTCGAGCCGCGACGAGGTCAGCCGGGCTCTGATGGCAAGGTCGGGCCGCGACAGCGTCAGCAGGGCCCCAAAGGTTCGTGAAGGTCTTTAAGCACGGTGGAGCCGCGACGTAGTCAGCAGGGCTCAGAGCGTGGTTCCAGGATGAGTCTTTCTCCGTAGGGTCAGCCGCGATCCGATCAGCAGGGCTCTTGTCTCCGGGATACAACTGCTGTCCTGTTGCAGGATCGCCCCAGATATAGGTCTGGAGCCCTTTGATGTCCGGACCCTTGCGCCCAGGGGGGCGGAGAGGCCGGGTCGGGAGCGGCCAGATGCTCAGCAGGAGAGTCGCCAGGCCCAGGAGAGCTGTGGGGCGATCGCACCTAGGTGTGGAAGGACGGTTGGGGGTCCCATCGATACTGCCCTCCGCCGGGAGTGGGGAAGTGTTCACGTGGTACCCCCTGGCCAGTTGTTGGTGCCTTGATGTCGGGGCTTGCTGGGGCCGAGGCCGGGTTGAGCGGGGTCACGTAGGCTGGTGCGCAGAGTCACGTACAATCCAAAATGGAGGAGCCCCGAGGTGCAGGGGACCTCGTGCGGCTTGGCGAGGGGGAACAGGACCACGCCACGAGGCCGGCTCCAACAGGTCCAATCTGGTCGCAGACACTGCAACACTCGACAGACTCCGTGGAATCCAGCTCCTGGTTGTCATCGGTGCCTCCTGGACCTCGTGGCTGAAGTCAAGACACCTGTCAACTCACCCGAAGCACCCAAAATCTGTGGGCATTGGTCCATCCTGCCCTTGGTCATTGGTAAGTGACCCAGAATCAGTCCCCTCTGCTTTAAAGTTCCTTGCATCCTAGATCCAGGCTTGGATCACTTCGGACACTTCTCCTCTTCACGGAAGCAGCAGTTCTTTGCAGGCTTCCATTGCAATCGACTCGACACCAAAAGACACCTATGCACCCGGCTTCCCTGGATGAGGTAACACTAGTACTCCGGTGCTCTTGTGGGTGCTAGCCCTAGAACTTCCTAAGTCCAAAAGGGTTTGGTCCTAACTCGATTCTAAGTGTCCCTAATCTTTAAATTTCCAACCGCAACATTGCCCATAGAAGCTAACGGGAACCCGCGGTTGTGTTTACACACTGCACACAGTCCCCGTGGGTCCCCTGCGTCACTACCTTGGGTGGTTCCTTGGGGTCCCAGCAATTCTACAGGCTCTAGGCCTTGTGTCTATTTCAGTCGTGGTTCTTATACCACTTTATTGGTATATGGTTTGGTACGCCCCGGGGGTCCAAACGTGTATTTGTGCTATTATTGTTGATTGCTAACTTGTAAATTAAGTGCTTCGAACTCCAGTCTCATAAAGAGACAAGAGGGGTGTGTTTTATCTTAAATACATATATTTTAAATATATACCTGGTGTGGTTGTCCTTTCATTTGATCATTCAAGAGATTATAGACTGGTAAAATAAAATTCTTTACACTCCTTCAAGACTTAGCCTGAAGGCTGCTCTCCATAGCTAAAGCTAGGATAGCTTTCAATAAAGGTTGTCTTTACCCTATTCACCATGAGGGGTTGTTTGGACTGATACAAGGTGCCACTAGAACTAGTGGACAGCATATATCAGGCCAACTTCTCACATTG
Source organism: Triturus cristatus (assembly GCF_964204655.1). Taxonomy (NCBI): domain Eukaryota; kingdom Metazoa; phylum Chordata; class Amphibia; order Caudata; family Salamandridae; genus Triturus; species Triturus cristatus. The sequence goes on along the minus strand of NC_140592.1, from coordinate 1,285,451,660 downwards.
GTGTGCAGCGTGTGGGATTCCAGCTTGCTATTGTTTTACCAGATAATCTCAATTGAATTGATCAACTTAAAACCACTAAAGGTACCTTGGGCACATATAATATCAAGTTTAGTTACAGTAAATTCTACTGAACTTAGAGTTGTGTGTTAATGGATAGCACACCCTTACTACAACTCAAGAGAGTTTAGTAGGCCACACTAGTGTAGGTAGTGCAATACACCACACCACATTAGTAATGTCTAGTCAGCCAGGAAGCAGTGGGTCCCTACCAGGAACCAGTGAGCTCCTTCCCTATAAATATCAGGATCTCTCCTTTGCTCAGATTAGGGCCTTATGTTCCATTAGGAAGCTGAAGACAGGCAAAAGCCCAACCACCCAGCATGTCATAAAGATACATAAGCTGGATAATATCACAGGGCCTAGTGGGCCTGATAGGGTAGGCAGTGTGGGTGGGGCAAAAGCTGCGGGTGGGCCTAGGTGTGGAAACTCCCATGACCCTACCTCTAATGCTGACCAGACTGATGACAATGATCAGAATCTGGCAGACACAGCTCTCCTGGATGAGGATGAGGAGGATGACAACAATGCTCCCTCCTTTAATCCTCCAGGAAATTAGGGCTAGAAGGGATAGATCTCTCTCCAGGTGATCTGTCCAGTCTAACTCCTCTATAGGGACCTCTGTCTCTTCTCACAGAGGGAGGGAAACCTCCCAGGAGAGGAGAGAGATACTGCTGAAGTATGAGCAAGACAAGTTCAACCTCAGAAAGCAGCAGATGTCCCTAGATAGGGAAGCCCTAGAGCTCTACAGAGCAACTAAAAGGAGGGACTAGAGTCCCTTGGTGGCAGCAATTTCCCTAGAGATAGGGAGAGGTCTTATGACCATAGAGACCTAAGTAAGATTGTCCCTCCCTACCAGAGTGGGGATGACATTCACAAACGGATAACTGCCTTGGAGAGGGCCTGTAAAGTACAGAAGGTCCCTTAAAGTCAGTGGGCAGCAATCTTGTGGCTCTCCTTTGCAGACAAAGATAGAGATAAGCTCCTCACTGTAAGAGAAGAGGATGCTGATGATTACAAAGTCTTGAAAAGTGCACTGATAGATGGGTTTGGCCTAACCACTGAACAATACAGGTTAAAGTTCAGAGACACCCAAATAGCACAAAATCAAGACTGGGTTGACTTTGTTGACTGTGCCGCTAAGGCTCTGGAAGGTTGGTTATTGGGCAGTAAAGTGTGTGACTTCAAAGGATTGTACAATCTGATAATGAGGGAGCAGATTCTTAATAACTGTCAAAATCAGCTGTTGCACCAGTACCTGGTAGACTCTGATCTGACCTCTCCCCAAGAATTGGGAAAGAAGGCAGACAAATGGGTCAGAACCAGGGTGAGGCAGAAGGTACAGGACCAAGGCGGTGACCCAAAGAAGCAAGATTCCAAAAACTCTGACAAGGGTGGGGACGAGGGTAAAGGACAGAAGTCTTCTCAAGGGTCCCAAAAATCTTCTTCAGGTGGGGATTCACAGGCTAACAACGGGAAAGGCCAAAAGAAACCTTGGTGCAAAATCTGTAAACAGAAAACTCACTGGACTAGTGACTTCACCAAGGCCAAAGAAAATACTCCAGCCCCCACCAATGCCCCTAAGACACCTGCTCCCGCTAGTGCAGTTACAATTGGTGGTGGGAATACACAGAATAAGGGTGTAGTAGGGTTGACCCTGGGTTCTGAGAGGGACTCTGGCCTAGTCAGAGTACCAACTCAGGCTGTGCTTGTCAGTGATGCGGGCATGGATATGTCCCCCTTTGTGAGTCCCAGTAACCTGGGCAAATACCAACAGCAGCCTTTGATAAATGGAGTAGAAGCTTGGGCATTCAGGAACACAGGAGCAAGTGTCACAATGGTGACAAAAGATCTTGTGAATCCTGGGCAGATTATACTTGGTGAAATGTACCAAGTGACCAATGCTAGCAACGTCAGAACAGACCATTTTCTGGCAGTTGTTAACTTCTCCTGGGGAGGGGTAATTGGCCTTAAGAAGGTTGTGGTAAGTGCAGACCTACCAGTACAGTGCTTGCTTGGCAATGATCTAGAGACTTCAGCTTGGGCTGAAGTGGAGCTCAGGACACATGCAGAAATGTTATGGATCACTGCATATGTCTTTGCTGTGACCAGGTCACAGGCAAAAATGTATAAAACTGGACAGGCCCTGGATTCTGGAATAATGGACCAGGTGCCTCACAAGAGGAGGAGCAGTAGGGTTAAGGCAGAGCCTTCCCACCTGACTTAGAATACTGATCAGTCTCCTCAGGGAAATGATCTTGAGCCTGAAGAAGGAACTGTCCCAGAGGAGCTTGAACCTGACCAGGTTGAGTTCTTGGGGACAGGGGGCCCTTCCAGGTCTGATCTGAGCCAGGAGCAGAACACCTGCCCCTCTCTTGAAACCCTCAGATAGCAGGCTGTTGATGAGGCTGCTGGGAGTGCTAGTGGCACCCATAATGTTTATTGGGATGATGGACTCCTATACTCAGAGAATAGAGACCCCAAGCCTGATGCATTCAGGAGGTTGGTTATACCTTTGAATTTTAGGGGTCTCCTATTGACACTAGCCCATGATATTCCCCTAGCAGAACACCTGGGCCAGAACAAGATTTGGGACAGAATTGTCCCTCACTTTCACTGGCCCCATATGTCTGAAGACACAAAGGAGTTTTGTCGCTCCTGTGTAACCTGCCAAGCCATTGGCAAAGCAGGTGGCACTACAAAGGCCCCCCTGAGGTGGGGATGCCCTTTGAAAGGGTAGGGATTGACATTGTTGGTCAATGGATCGCCGAACAGCATCTGGGCACAGATTTATATTGGTGGTAGTGGATCATGCCACCAGGTATTCAGAAGCATTTCCCCTAAGGACCACTACAGCACCTGTAGTGGCAAGAGCTCTCTTGAGTGTGTTCTCAAGAGTAGGCTTTCCTAAGGAGGTAGTATCTGACAGGGGTGCAAACTTCATGTCTAGTTACTTGACTGCTACGTGGAAGGAGTGTGGAGTGAACTACAAGTTCACCACACCCTATCACCCACAATGCAATGGTTTAGTTGAGAGATTCAACAAAACCTTAAAGGGCATGATCAAAGGACTCCCAGAGAAGCTTAGGCAAAAATGGGACCTGCTCTTGCCCTGCCTTTTATTTGCATACAGGGATGTGCCTCAAAAGGAGGTTGGCTATAGCCCATTTGAACTTTTGTTTGGACACCCTGTCAGGGGTCCATTGTGTTTGGTGAAGGAAGGATGGGAGTTACCTCTCAAGCCCCCAAAGAAAGACATCGTGGACTATGTACTTGGTCTCCGCTCCAGGATGGCTGAGTACATGAAAAAGGCAAACAAAAACCTTGAGGCTAGCCAGGAACTGCAAAAAGCCTGGCATGACCAAAAGTCTGTACTGACTGTTTACCAGCCAGGACAGAAGGTGTGGTTGTTGGAGGCTGTGGCCCCAGCAGCTCTCCAGGACAAGTGGAGTGGACCCCACACTATTGTTGAACAGAAAGGGGAGGTTACCTACTTGGTAGACCTTGGAACCCCTAGGAGTCCCCACAGGGTACTTCATTTCAACAGACTAAAACCATATGTTGACAGTGCAGACATGGGCTTGCTCATGGCTACTGATGAAGGACAGGAGGAAGAAAGTGACCCACTGCCTGACCTGCTTTCTCAGAACCCTGATGATGGGTCAGTTGATGGTGTAGCCTTGACAGGCAGCCTTACTACCCAGCAGCAAACTGACTGCAGACACCTTCTCAGCCAGTTTAGACATATGTTTTGTCTGACTCCAAGTCAGACCACCTGGTGCACTCATGAAGCGGACACTGTGGACAATCTACCTGTGAAGAATAAGATCTACAGGGAACCTGACCATGTCAGGGACTGTAAAAGGACAGAAGTCCAAAAGATGTTGCATCTGGGTGTGATTGAACCCTCAGTTAGCCCTTGTGCTAGTCCAGTAGTCCTGGTACCAAAACCTCACACCAGTGGTGGGAAAGGAGAGATGAGGTTTTGTGTAGACTACAGGGGTCTCAATGCAGTCACTAGGACTGATGCCCATCCCATCCCTAGGGCAGATGAGCTGATAGATACTTTGGGCTCAGCCAAGTTTCTAAGCACATTTGACCTAATAGCTGGCTACTGGCAGATCAGACTAGCTGATGATGCAAAGCCAAAGACAGCATTTTCTACCACTAGTGGGCACTATCAATTTGTGGTAATGCCCTTTGGTTTGAAGAATGCACCTGTCACTTTCCAAATGTTGGTGAATCAAGTGCTTACAGGCCTGGAAGAGTTTAGTGCAGCATATCTAGATGATATTGCTATCTTTAGCTCCACCTGGGAGGATCACCTGGTCCACCTGAGGAATGTTTTAGAGGCCCTGCAAAGGGCAGTCCTCACTATCAAGGCTACTAAGTGCCAGATAGGGCAGAGTCAGGTTGTATACCTGAAACACCTTGTAGGCGGAGGCCAGGTTCAACCATTGCAGAGCAAAATCCAGACCATAATGGAATGGGTTGCTCCAACTACCCAGAGTCAGGTGAGAGCCTTCTTAGGCCTGACTGGGTACTGTAGGAGATTTGTCAAAGGGTATGGATCAATAGTTGATGCACACGCAACAATTAAAGACTGATAAATTAAATGTATTTCAAAGAGATGACAAAATCCATTCGGGCTTCTTTTCTTCTTTAATCATCAAAAAACAAGACTTCCACTCCCAACGCGTTTCGTCGCTGCGGGATTAACCCGAACGACTTCCTCAGGGCTGGAAGTTAATATAAATAACAAAAATTGGGATCCACAATATTTATAAAGACATTAACATCAATAAGCCCATTGTAACATTTGTGAAGAGGAAATACTTAAGTGCCATAAAAACATACTGCACTTACATATGTGCTCAAATTACATATGATTGGACTAGTTTTTAACACGTTTGTGTCATGCAACATCCTTAAAAAACTATGAATCAATATAGACAACCCAAGTGTTCCTAGGAAGCCTATTGAATAAGAGACACAATTTATACAGTGGCGTGAATCATTATCCACGGTGATAATAACATCAGTCTTAGTGCATACCATGTCTCAATCTTTGCAATAACCTCTACCATTATAAGTGGCATGCTATGTGAAATCACTCAATAATAATGTTTCTGTACCTCTATTTCTCTTGATTCCAAAATTCCTAAAATATTCAGTAAAACATTTTTATTAGCAACTGCGAGATACATGAGGCATAGGTTGATCAATCAAATGACCGTTTGCTATCATAACGATAGTCACCTTAGATAAGATCGTATACTTAAATCCATTAATTCTCACCTTTGTTAGTGTTATCAATAAATCTGATTTCTCATTTCATCATGTTCAAATTGCTTCCATTTTAGTCCTTTCCATTCATCAAAATATAATTCCCAATGACCTACAAACAATTTTAAGTCAATGTAATAATCATCGTCACTGAACAACAAATTTCGAAAACCATAAAAACTATTCAGTTACAATCCTTACCCAGTAAATATTTTCGTTTCTAAAGTCCAAAATAAAGTTCCAGTATCAATAGTTATCGGAAGGATTTCCCTTTTAATAACGGGATCTACAAATTAAGCAGAAAGATTGCTCAGAATCAAATATCTAACTCCTCAGTAATTCTTGGACAATAATAAACGCCGTTAGTAAGTCTTCCTTCACTCACCAGTCTACGTTCCCGCCAAACCCGAATACAGGTACGCGTACGCGGTTGTTTAGCACTCCCATCGTGCATTTGAAGGTAAAATCAAAGAGGTGACTAGTTAATTCCGCGATTAAACGCCATATTGAAAAGGTAAACAGTACAAAAAACATCACATTCAAGTTAGATGTACTATACCAAATATCTATAAAGCCATGGAAATACAAACGCGTATTATTTCCGAGCTCAATTTTTGGCCAACTCATATTATGAACGTGTATACCAAAAGTTTCAAAATGTATTACTTTTGAATAAAGCTATACCTTAGTTAGCCTTATAAGGCGCCATCTTTGAAAGTATGTAAAATTGAAAAGTGCGGCCATATAAATACATAAACAGAGTTTTAGAACAAACAAAAACAAACAGTAATTAGATTGTTGATTAATATAATAATCATCGTGTTAGAATCAAGCATATTTTGCCTAATACCTAGGTAGATATATTTATTCACTAATCTATACTACCGCCAGACCTGGATACAGGTACGCGTAGGCGGCTGTCTGAAATCCACGTCATTTTTTCAGAAAGAAATCAAAGAGGTGACTTAATCTGTTCCACAAGTAGACACCATATTGAAGAGGTAATCAGTACAAAGAATATCATGATAGAATTTTGATGTACTACACGTAACACCTAATTTTTCGAATGCATATCCATTCTCAACCCAATTCTTCCGCCAAACTGATACTATAAGCGTCTATACGCAAGTATCAAAGGCTTGTTTCCCTTAAAGACAGGTATTCCTTAATTAGCTTATTAGGGCGCCATCTTTCAAAAGTATTTACAATTGAAATATGCACCCATAAAAAACGAAATAAAAAATCTTTATCTCTTTCTACAAACTATAAACAATGACAAATATATTTGTAGTGACTAGATCAGTTGCGCTAATAGACGCCATACTGGAAAATAGTAATGTCATGATCACTTTGTTATAATCAAGTGAAACTTCCCTAATACCTAGGCATAAACGAACTAGTTTTCAACTCATTTTAACCACCAGTTAGTTTTATAAGTGCATATGTGCAAACAACAAATTCTTATTCTTTATTAAGGTAATGTTTACCTTATATTTATAATTCCATTAAGTAACCGCAAAACGTAATTTGACGTTCTCTTATTTAAACGTCAGCTTTGGAATTAAAAAGCACCCCAATATACTCAAAATTCTCTAATGAAATTAGTATGAAAATAACTGAATTGTATTTGTCTCTACTACAGCCATAATATGCCAAACCATGCCTCTAAACTCACAATAGCTTATTAATACAATTCTGAAATTTATTTCTTTAACAATTGCACAAGAAAGATTAAATACAGCTCTACAACGCCCTAATTCCCCAGAAAGTACTGTAACTCCTGGTCATAGTTAAGGCCTACTTCGACCGCCCTCAAATGCATGATCCACCTAGCCTCATGTCTACGCAGTTGAAGCTCTCTAGTCCCACCTCGTGGGTCTAATTTAATGTGCTCAATACCAAAAAATTGAAATGATTTTGATGTACCTTGTGCTTCACAATTGTAAACATGTTCTGCAATTGGATATCTAATATCATTATGTTTCACTGCTCTCATATGCTCACTGACACGATCTTTTAACGCCCTAATCGTACTGTCCACATAGATTCTCTCACATTTACACATTATGACATACACAACATATTTGGTGCTGCAATTTATGTTAGTTAAGATATCATATATTTGACCTCTATCATCTTTGAATTGTGTAGTTTTATCCCTAGCAAATTTGCACATACCACAGTGACCACATTTGTAAAATCCTTTACTAAATTGAATCAACCATGATTCTTGTGGTTTAATTAGAGGATAACTAGGACTCAATAGTGTGCCTAATGTCTTGCCTCTACGGAACGTGACTTGAGGTTTATCACTTATGAATTCCTGCAAAGACTTATCCGCTGTTAATATGTGCCAGTGCTTGTTTAAGCTTTTGCATAAGATCTTGCTGATAGGTGTGTAATCCGTTATCATCCTGATAGTCGGTACCTCCACTTTCTTAATTTGGGTCGGCTTTAAGGTGGATACCCTATTAATCTTTAAAGCCCTTTGCTTGGCTTTCTGAATATCTTGTGTGGAGTAACCCCCTTTGAGAAATCTCCTTTCCATGTCTGCAATCCAAATCCTAAACTCTTTATCATCACTGCAATTGCGACGTGCTCTCATCATTTCCCCAAAAGGAATCGCTTTTATCTGGTGCTTTGGATGTGCGCTATCTGCATGCAATAAAGCGTTACATGAAGTAGGTTTACGATACATATTACTATGAATTTTGTTATCTTTAACAAATAATTCCACATAAAAGAACACCACTTTTGTAGAACTTGCGTGAGATGTAAATCGGATGTTCATGTCATTATTATTCAAGTAGTTTATAAAATCATGCAACATTTCAAATGTACCTGTCCAAATCATCAGGCAGTCGTCTATGTAACGTCCCCAGTAGAGGATCTGATCATTCCAACGACTGCCCGACGGGCCCCAAACCACCACCTCCTCCAGCCAACCCATGAACAGATTGGCGTAGGCCGGCGAAAATCTAGAGCCCATAGCCACTCCTTGAGTTTGCCTGAACCATTCTTCCTTAAAAAGAAAATAATTATTACACAGTATCAGTTCTGTCATGGTCAACAACATTTTCGTATGTTCCCATTGGCTTGCTAGTCTTTTTGAGAGAAAATGGTTAACTGCTTTTAGACCAAGTTCATTTCGTATACTGGTATACAAAGATACCACATCAAGTGTTACAAGCATCATACCTGACTCCCACGTGATATCTCCTAAGATGTTGAGAATGTGCCTTGTGTCCTTTATATATGGGGACAAGTTAACCACTGTCGGCTGTAAAAACAAATCCACAAATTGTGATAACCGTTCTGTCGGGCCACCAATCCCAGATACAATAGGCCTCCCTGGTGGAAAAGGAAGGTCCTTATGAATTTTTGGTAAGGTGTATAGACATGGATATCTAGGGCGATTCACTTTCAAATAAAGAAATTCATCATCATCAATAAAACAATTGTCATGCCAGTTTTTAAGAAGTCCATTGATTTTGGTTACAAGAGAGAACATGGGATTATGTACTATTCTTTCATAACATTGAACATTATTAAGTTGTGAATACATTTCTTGTTCATGATCAACCCTATTCATTACAACAAGGTTTCCCCCTTTGTCCGCCTTCCTAATAGTCAAATTCGGATCTTCCATTAGGGTTTTCAATGCCTGACGTTCTTGTCCTGTTAAATTATCTCTTTCAAACTTAAGAATGGTATCTTTTTTACCCAAAATACTATCCAAATCATTTGTAACCAGAGTATGGAAAATCTCAATATTATTTCCACTCACTAAATTTGGAGACCAACAGGATTTTACCTTAAGTCCACTAGTGATAGAAAGATCTGGTCTAATATCTAAATCTTCCAATACTTTCCCTATTGTCGCTGGATCTTCTTCCATTTCAGTGATTGAAAGTAACATTACCGTATCCTGAATATCCCTAATTGACATTGTATTAGACAATGAATTACCAATTTGCGTTGACATTTCTTTATTGGGTTTGGGATTCAAAGCAAAATATTTCAGACGTCTAACAAATCTAAACAAATCAATTTTTGTGTCACACATATTCCCTTTATATTTTGGACAAAAACCCAAGCCTTTCTTTAATACCTTAATCATTTCTTCCGTAAGCACCTGATTTGATAGGTTAACCACTTCTACTTCCCTTGTTCCTGACGTGTTTAAGTCTTCTTGTTCCATGAGCGGGTCTTCATCCCGATCAGGCCCGGACTGGCAATGCCGGGCACCGGGCAATCCCCCGGTAGGCTGCCAGGGGTGGGGGCCGGTTTTTGGGCCGGGGGCCGGTTTTTGGGCCGGGGGCCGGTTTTGTTGCTCACTGTTTGCTCTGTACTGTCTCTGCTGCGTGACTGCGTCTCCCTCGCTCGGTGCGGAAAAAAGCAAAATTTATGAACACAATTAATGAATTTAGTGCTGACTGTAGGTCAGTGCTGGATAAATAGCGCGGTGCGCTGAAGTCTCCACCGCCGCGTCTGCGCTGCCTGCTCTTAGTCGCAGACTCGCAGTTCACCCACCTTAGGGGGGTGGGGCGGGTGCGGCTGTTGGTGGTGAGTTGACACATGCGCATTGGAGCTCACGCAATAAAAAGTGCGCGTGATCCCCAGGTTCCAGAACGCAGGCTGCAGCAGAGACTGAGACCTTGACGAGTCGACCAGAGGCCCTCTCTCGCCACCCCATAATTTAATTTATTTATAGCCCCCTAGCCCCTGCCTGTCCCAGTGTGTCCCAGTGCCGCCCGCCGCCAAGTGAGTGTTGTTTTTGCATTTTTGCTAATTGCATTTTCAATCAGATAATGCACAGCAGTAGGAGCGCGGGGTCAACGGGTAGGGATCGACCTGGTATTGTCTGATTGTCGTGTTCACCGAGCTCAGGTTTGTGTATGTAAGTTACGTAACAGAGCAACAGGAGAATCCAGATCAGAGTCTGATCTGGATTTTCCTTTTGCTCTGTTACATAACTTACATACACAAACCTGAGCTCGGTGAACACGACATATGGGCAACTGCGTGCATTGTTCCGTCCTATGGTGTGGTGGCACTGTAGTGTCAGGGCAGTGTTCCTGGTGCGGGGGAGTCGCGACTCAAGACCGGGCTGGAGCGGGCCAGAAATTTCAAAAGCAAAAGGGGCCTAAGGAAGTAAGGGGCAAGGGGGCTACTACTAGGCACAGGGAGCGAGGTGGTGGCTGGCCTCAGGCCTGGCACTGCAGCCAGCACGGGTTTAGGATTATCGCCTACTGCCTGACACGCGACGCTGCTCCCTGACACTAAAAGCCGCAGGACTGGGTGACTGTCCAGCGCTGATTGACAGTCTAGTTCACGGTGCGATGTGCGTCCCCTGTCTCATTCCTCTCCTTTCTTTTATTTGCTCCCCTGTGAAATGGATCCAAAAAAAAAAACACTTTTGTTGGAAATGTCGTATTTTTCTGTTATTTTATTTCCAAGGTGCAGCTTCGGGAATAAAAGGTTAAAATATGATAAAATAACTAAATAAAGTAAGACAGAGTGGTAGCAAGCTGGCCAGATTGATTTTATTAACACCCAAACACATTAGCGTCACTTTTACAGAGTTTGCCAGTGAAGCGCTATTTTTGTTTTCTTGTCTTTGTTTTTCCTGGGCTTGCACCTAGTGCACCAATCCTGGAGGTGCTGCAATGTGTGGATTGGAGAAAAGAAATGTGTACTGCGGCTCTGCGTCCAGGGATGTGGTCTTTTTTACCCTACTACTGCTTACATTTTGTAAGGATATAAGCAATGGACGTTAAAATGGGTCCATTCAGGGCCTTGTTGTCATGTCCTCAACTTTTCAGGCAAAAGCACTCACTGATTTCTGAATAGTGAGTGTAAAAGCGCTAAGCTAACCATGTTGTTCCTGCTTACATTTCACATGGTTTGCTAATTTTGCATTCCCTTTGAGTGTTTGCTTTTCCAGGATGTTGTTACTATTTTTTGTAGGCCACATATTGCTCTTGTCTAGTGCGTCATTTAAATTGAGCCACATCCAGGTGTTTATAGCCGGCAACAATTGGGTTGTAATTGAAGGTAGTGTGAGTTTTTCTCAGTGGGGCAGTATGGTTTTCAGTGGGGGAGAGGATGTGGCACTATGGCCAGAGCTGCTGAATTTGGAACTGGTGAACCAGGTTCAGCCTTAATAACCAGTCCATTAGACCACTCTCCTGAGTGAGCACAACCCATGCTAGACCTTAGAAGGCTTCGCAAGACCTTAGAAACTCTGGTGTCTTAGCACCAGCAGGCAGATCCTAGCAGTGGCAAGTGTGGTTTAACCTTCAAGGCTTGTCCACCACAATCCATACTGAAGTTCACCTCCAGTCTTGCGGGCAGGCCTATGAAGCAGCACACCCTAGAACAGTGACTGTCATTGAGGTCACAGGACCCTTGAAGGGCCAGCTCTAGGGCAGTGCAACCGGTGTGACCGCACCGGGTGCTGACTTTGGGTGGAGGCATTATGTTTGCAAGTATATTAAGATTTTAAAAGCGCTTGCTGCCTCCTTCCTGGCCTCCAGCAATTTTCGGCATCAATAAAAATGGCATGATGAATCTGGTGTTGAATGTTCTTCCTAGAGAGAGATCTGCATATTGTTTAGTGGAAGTTTTGACTTATGGAAAGGTAGCTCAGAGTGTTAATGTGCCTGCTGCAAAGAACATGTACCATGCAGATCACAAAGTGCACATAATGTAAATAGGTCAGTGGGCTACTGCTTTTGTCAGAGAGATCCTATTGTTACTTGCAGTTAATAAGTTAAAATCCTAACATAGAACAGTGAGCTATTAATGCAAAGGGCACCACCAGTGCTAAGGCCGTCCCTGGCCTTGAGGGCAGTCTTCCTCACTGACCTGCCTGTGCCTGAGGCTGCGAGCAAGACTCCGGCTATGCTAGCAGGCTGCACCACTACCTACCAGGCCCGGTTCTAGAGGGTGGGCCAGGCCCACCAAACATGAGCCTCCTTAGCCCTCGCAGTCGCAGTGAATCTGCCACCGATGTACAACAACAATAAAAACTGTTAACTTGTGATTTACGATCCTGCTGCAGAGCAACCATTTGTCGGTTGGTAGTTCGTAAATGCAGATAAACTGAATTTTATGGGAATAGCTCAGTGGGTTACTACCTCTGTCACAGATATCCTTGTGTTACTTGCAGTTCAGAAGTTAACATAAGACAGTGACCAATGAACTGTCATAAAAAAACTGCATACAAACTTCGCTTTTTTGTGTTGTGATGTAGTTAGAACTTCTCCATTCTTTCATTATTCTAATGTTACTAATAAGAGTTTGTTTGGGCAGTTATACATTTTTATCAGTAAAGCCAACCCTGACCACTGGAGTACTCTTTAAATCCTGACTTTGTGCTTCTCCGAGTCCCGACCAAACCCCTGTAAAATATACTGCCCACCAGAATGGATGAAGTGATTTCTACACCTTGTAATCCTCATTAGTTTATGTGACATTTCGCGTAAACTGATTTTGATTTATTGTCTCTGTATAATGTGTGCTGCTGTTATGTAAAGTACTGTGACACCTTACACTGATATGAGTAGTGCTATACAACGAATGGAATGGGTATGAGAGGGGCAACGGAGAGATAAGGGGCACTAGTGGAGGGTGGCAGTGAGGGAATACCAGGAAGAGGTCATGGGGTGGGGGGAGCTACAGAGAGATGAAGGGTGTGGGTGGCAGACAGTGAGGGAGGGTGGCAGTGAGGGAGTCAGAGGAGGAGGTCCCGGGGTGGGGGGGAACTACAGAGAGCTGAGGGGCACTAGTGGAGAGTGGGAGTGAGGGAAACCGAGGTGGAGGTCATGAGGTGGGGGAACTACAGGAGAGATGAGGGGTACTAATGGAGGGTGGCAGTGAGGGAAGCCAACGAGGATGTCATGGGGCAGGGGGAACTACAGAGCGATGAGGGGCAATAGTGGAGGGTGGCAGTGAGGGAATCTTATGAGGAGGTGGGTCACAGGCTGGAAGGGAACTACAGAGAGATGAGGGGCACTGGTGGGGGTGGCAGTGAGGGAATCCGAGGAGGAGGTCACGGGGTAGGGGGGGAACTACAGACAGATGAGGGGCGCTGGTGGAGGGAGCGGTGAGGGAATCTGAGTAGGTCATGGGGTGGGGGGCTACAGAGAAATGAGGGGCACTAGTGGAGGATGGAAGTGAGGGAATCTGAGGAGGAGGTCATGGGGTGGGGGGGCTACAGAGAAATGAGGGGCACTAGTGGAGGATGGCAGTGAGGGAATCCGATGAGGGGGTCATGGGGTGGGGGGAAACTACGGAGTGATGAGGGGTGCTGGTGAAGGTTGGCAGTGAGGGAATCTGAGGAGGAGGTCATGGGGTGTGGGAGCTACGGAGAGATGAGGGGCACTGGTGGAGGGTGGTAGTTAGGGTGTCTGAGGAGGAGGCCATGAGGGGGAGTGGCTACGGAGAGATGCTTTATTTTAGCACTATTTACAAAACTCAGGATATAAAAATCATTTAATGTTTGCACATTGTCTTGTACACTTTTTACTCTGAACCTTTGCACAATTGTTTGAAGTTAAGTGCGTTTTTAAATGTCTTTATGCTATTTTATATGAAGAATAAATTGTTTATATTTATATTCATGTTTTGTGCTCGACATTTCATTTTTTAGTGTTCTCTGTAGGAATGTCTATGTTTTATGACTGTGTATCTTGGTGCTCCTTAAGGTAATCATTTACTATGCTTTAAAAGTTAATACAATCCAATATAATATGTAATGAAAAATGTGTTGAAAAATACTTTTTTTTTTTGGCCTTTCTGTCTCCCAAATTTCTTGTGTGGGGGGGACAAGTTCAACCCCCCCAAACTCCCCCTAATAGTGGTTGCTCACTGCGCTTGCTCGTTACACACCATGTGGGGGCTGGTCTCACTTTTATTTCTCTCTGATTTACTACTCGTGCCTATTTTTGGTGCTCTCTGAAAGAATGTCTATGGGTACATATGACTGGGTGGGTAACCTGGTGCTCTTGAAGGTCATCATCTACTATTTACTGTGGTTTGAAAGTTGATACAATTGAATATGTAATGAAAAATGTGCTGTAAAATTCACCATTTTGGTCGGTTGTTTTCCAAAATTTTCTTGGGGGGAGAACCCCCCCAAACCCCCCTAGTAGCGGTCGGGCTCGCTCGCTGCGCTCGCTCGCTACGCGCTGGACGGAGGCTGGTCTGCAAAATTTGACGGGGGCTGGTCTGCCAAATTTTGCCAGGGCTGATTTCAGTTCCCAGTCCGGCCCTGATCCCGATTCTGTCTCCTTCTACTGCCGCTCCTTTTACCCCTCCTTGTTTTCTTACATTTCCCATTCTTTTGTCCGGTTCCCTGTTCCCTCTTTTGATCCGATTCCCCTCCTGTAGGAAAGAAGAATTCCCCAAAGGGTATAGTTGCCCACCCGTAGTACCTGCAGCTCCTTCTACATCACTACCACTTGTCGGGATAGTACTTAGTGAGGTATTACTTGAACTAGTTGACTGAGATTCTGGCACCTGTTTATTCTTATCAATTGTAATAAGATAGTCATATTTTTTGGAAAAAGTGAACACTCTACCACTATTATAGTCCACTTCATCCCTTTTTAACTTGTGTGCCTTCCTTTGTTTAATGTCATTTTGGTGATTTTGTAATACCCCCTTGAGGATTTCAAAATTCTTAGCAGCTACGTCTGGCATATTTAGAGATGTAATTTCCTCTTCCAATTGTGCAATTTCAACCTGCAGCTTTTTAACTTTTCTATCAGCATTTTCAATAAGGATTTCCATTAATTTAAAGGAACTGGATGTCAATTCTTTTCCCCAAATCATAAGGAGGTCTTCGTCCAAATCATCATACGTTGGTATGATTTGTGAACGAAGACCCCTCGGAATTCTATTCAATTTCATATACTGTTTGAGCGTGGCGCCGTCCCACCACTTAGACATCTCAGATCGTTTAAGTTTCTCAAGTCTTATGAATTTATCACGTAGTTCTTCATTTTTGATTTATTATTATCTTTGACTGCTTCATTAACTGTACTTCCTCTACACAGGTTGTCAAATAATTCTGCCGCTAACCTGTCTCTATCTCTTTATCCAAGTTGTCACTCATTATACTTACCAAAATAATGTGCTTGTGGTGCTGCCCACATGTCTAAGTGTCCCAGTATAGCGGGTGGGGTGTAGAGACTCACGTCCTGTCTCAGTGGAGAAGGAGTGAATGTGGCGCTGCGTGTCCCAAGGTGCCCAAAACCCAGTATCAGAGCCTGGATGGTTCTTTAAGGGAACACCAGGTGGGGAGCCTAGTCTGTCTTGAGGGGCTGCCCGTTGTGCGGGATCCCCTAGTGTCTAGTGAACTGGGAGTGTCTGTAAGCAGGCCTACATCCGTTCTGGTGTCTGGCAGTGCCACTCCTAAGTGGAGGGTGCAGAAGTCCAGACTGAGGGGTAAGAGGGGGAAAGAGTCCCCAGTGGAAGAACCAGTGGGTCAGGAGCCAGTCAGAAGGGCTGCGTCACCAGTGATTGACCATGGTGACACCACTTCTGTCCTGGGGGATCTTCGCGCACTGTCAGATGGACAGGGGTCAGGAGATCTGCGACAGGCAGACTATCACACTACACATGAGTTATGTGTTACCCTGGGGGGGGCATGCGTGCCCCACAGGAAATCCTTGTGCGCCAGGCGAGTGTTCAACTGCAGGGGTTGGTCCCTGGTTTGGGAAGCCAGGTTCAGGTGTTGACTGACCTGGAGGAAGGGACAACTGTAATCAGTGTCCTCAACGATGTAGCTTGTAGATGTACCACTCCTGGTGGGAGGGCCCAGCACTCTGGAAGGGGTTGCAGAGGGAGGGAGTCCTCGCCTCTGACCCCGGTACAGCCTGAGGGTTTAGACCCTAGGTTGGAGAGCCAGGTTCAGGTGTTGTCTGACCTGGAGGGAGGGACAACTGTAAACAGTGTCCTGTCCGGTTGGTCTTATAGGTGTACCACTCCAGGTGGGAGGGTACAGCACTCTGGAAGGGGGTGCAGAGGGAGGGAGTCCTCGCCTCTGACCCCAGTGCAGCCTGAGGGTTTAGACCCTAGGTTGGAGGGCCGGGTTCAGAGTGTCCCCCCTGACCTGGGCACCCAGTTGCAGGATAGAACCCCTGAACTGGTGGGTGAATTGTGCAGGACACCTGCCAAAGGTGCCCTGGCAATTCTGGAAGAGGGTACTACTCCAGGTGGGAGAGTACAGAGCCCCAACAAGGAGGCGGAGGACCGGGTGTGGGAATGGCCACCCCAGTCTCCTTTCCAGCCATTGGGTACAGGCCCGGGGCTGGTGGTTAGTGCCAGAATGTCATACCTGATCTGACAGGAGGGAGAGTGGACAAAGGGTGCCAAGCACCTGGGGCTACTGCTCCCCGCTCTCTGACGCCAGAGAGGTTTGGGAGCCCTGAGAGGCATAAGGCCTGGCTCTCATCACTGACTACTGTCAGTGACCACCGTGGCTTGCTGTCTGTCTGTTGGGACACACCTGTGAGCAAGTTAAGGTTAGGTGCTGCACAGATGGTGTCCAGAGGTGAGGAGAAGGGTTCCCCATGGATTAGCTTGGTGGGCCCTGAGAGTGTGGACAGAGAGTTTCCAATAGGTTGAGATTGGCGTAGAACTGGAGTCTGCTCCTGCAGTTGCGGGCCAGGTCCAGGTTCTATCGGCCAAAGCAGGGAAGCCCATCAAGGTGGTGATTGGTCTACCCTGCGTTTTTGCTGGAAGGCTGTTGTGTTGGACTTGGCCCTTTTTGCAGGGTCATCCCTGAACTTTTTGCATTCCTCCTGTAATTTTTCTGACATTTTGTTGGCTGTTTTATGACTCTGGGCACTTTATCACTGCTGATCAGTGCTAAAGTGCATATGCTCTGCATATGTACATTGATGTATGGATTAGTGATTCCATGATTGGCTGATTTGGTTTACTTGTCAGACCCTAGTACAGTGCACCAGGAGTGCCCAGGGCTTGTAAATCCAAATGCTGCTGGTGAGCTTGCATCACTGGTTGTGCCACCCACAGAAGCAGCCTGTAAAAATGTGTCTAAGGTTTGCCATTGCAGAGCCTGCGTGCAGTCTGGTACTGCCATGCTGACTGGCCAAGTGCACCGACGTGCCAGTCCCTAAACCTTCCCTTTTCTTCATATCAGACACCCCTATGGTAGGCCCAAGGGCAGGGTGCATTGTAAGGATAAGGTAGGACATGCCCTGATGTGTGTGGCATGTTCTAATAGTGAATTACAGCCATTTTCGTTTTTCACTATTGCAAGGCTACCTGTTCCCCATAGGCCAGAATGGGCAGCTTGATTATTACATCCTATAATCCTAACTGACTCAGGGCACATGGTAGAAATTCAAGTTTAGTATGCCTAAACTCAGAATGATAAAATACATATTTTAGTGAAGTTTGTTTTAACATTCTGTGTTTGAAAATACCACTTTTAGAAAGTAGGTATTTTCTTGTCTAACCATCCAAACCTGCCTCTGCTAGGCTGTGTATTCCTAGTCTGTACAGGGGCTGGGGAAAATCCAGGAGGCAGAGTGAGTCAGCACAGGGCTGAATAGGGCTATCTACATGTAGAGTGGTGGGAGGAGTTGCACCTGGGACCTGAAAGGGCTGTGCTTTCCCTCCACAATGCTGGCTCCACCTCCTGTGGTGCGTCTGATGGCCCTGGTCTACATTGTCAAAGGAAAGAAGGAGTCTTCTCAACAGAGTGCTCCAGGACTGACCAGAACTGGTTTGGACTAGGCAAGGACCTCTCTGCCTCAGAGAACAAAGAGAAACTGTGTATAAAAAGGGGGTCCCAGACCCCAGAACTTTAGATCACTTTGGGAAACAAGAAGAAACCGTTGCTGAGGAGTGGAACCAGAAGAAACTGAGGACAGACTATGTGAAAAGGTGGCCTGATATATGCTGTCCACTAGTTCTAGTGGGCACCTTGTATCAGTCCAAACAACCCCTTATGGTGATAGGTTAAAGACAACCTTTATTGAAAGCTATCCTAGTGGTAGTCTTGAAGGAATGTAAAGCAGCTTGTTTTACCAGTCTATAATCTCTTGAATGATCAAATGAAAGGACAACGACACCAGGTATATATTTAAAATATATGTATTTAGGTTAACACACACCCCTCTAGTCTCTTTATGAGTCAGCAAGTATCAGTAATAGCACAAATACACGATTGGGCCCTAGGGGCGTACCAAACCATATACCAATAAAGTGGTATAAGAACCACGACTGAACTAGACACAAGGCCTAGAGCCTGTAGAATCGCTGGGACCCCAAGGAACCACCCAAGGTAGTGACACAGGGGACCCACGGGGACTGTATGCAGTGTGTAAACACAACCGCAGGTTCCCGTTATCTTCTATGGGCAATGTCGTGGTTGGAAATTTAAATATCAGGGACACTTCTAATCGAATCAGGACCAAACCCTTTTGGACTTAAGAAGTTCTAGGGATAGCACCCACGGGAGCACCGGAGTACTCGACTTACCTCACCCAGGGAAACCGGGTGCATAGGTGTCTTTTGGTGTCGGGTCACGTCGTCGATGGCAATGGAAGCCTGCAAAGAACTGCTGCTGCCGTGAAGAGGAGAAGTGTCCAAAGAGATCCAAGCATGGATATAGGATGGAAGGAACCGGAAAGCAGAGGCAACAGAGTCTGGGTCACTAGCCAGTGACCAAGAGCAGGATGGACCAATGCCCACAGATGTCGGGTGCTTGAGGTGAGTTGATGGGTGTCTTGACTGTTCAGCCACGAGGTCCAGGAGGTATCGATGAAGTCCATGAGCCGGATTCGAGCTGTCCCACAAAGTCTGTTGAGTGCTGCGGTATCTGCAACCAGAATGGACCCAACAAGCCTTGGCAACGGCAAGTCACAGGAATTCAGAGAAAGGACTGCGGTGCAGACCAGTAAGGTCTGAGGGACTCACCCAGCAAGGGAAAGTTAGGGCACGTCTGGAACAACCAGGAAAGCCCAAGCAGAAAAGGAGTTGCCTTCGTGGGGACCTGCTAGCCAATGGCTAGTGATTGCAAAGGAGCCTCGAGCAGTCGCACTTGAAGCTGGCCCATGGGTCACTCGTGGAGTGGAGGCCAACAATCTTCAGTGCAGGAGGTGCTCCAGGCTGGGGCTACTCGGAGCCCAAAGCACAACTTCGAGGAGGTCCAGGAAGATAGTGTTGCTGTAAAAGTTCACGGTGTCCAGGGATCACGGTCCCATGTCACCCACGATAGCCACGGGCCTCAGCTTTGCTGTGGACTCAGGGTAGCCACAGAGAAGTCTGGAAATCCACCTCTGGGGATGCAGAGACTTCGGCGTCCGGTGGGAGCTTCAGAATTGCAGACCGGCCAGTTGCTTCTTTGGTGCCTGCCAAGCAGGGGAGTCACTCCTTGACCCCAAGGTAGATTTCTTCAGTCTGCTAGTCAGGATAGAACGTCGAAGGTCCAGGACGTACGTTGCAGAGTTTCGTCCAGGGTAATCTAAATTCCTAGGGACTGGATTCCTATACTTATAGTAAGTTTAGGGGATAGACTAACTCTAAGGCCCCACCTATGGGTGGGCTTGGAAAGAGGGTTGTTACACCCATTTCCTTTGTCCAGTTTCGTGCCAGAGCAGGGGCAGGTAGCCCCTGCAACTGGTTTGAACTGGGCTATGCACAGGAACAGCAAACGTGTCCCGAGTGCAGGACTTCAAAGCACCAGAGAGTGCTCCCGCCCAGCCCCAATACACATCTGCCTGTCTGGGGAGGTGGTTACACCTCCCTTCGACAGGAAACCTATTGTCCAGGCCTCCCCTGCTGGTGTTTCGGTCAGCAGCAGGAGGCCAGACCCGCGTCTGTGGCAGAGGCATCCATTTTGTGATGCCAGGGCTCAGGAAAGTCCTACCGGGTTTGACCAATGTGAACATGTCTCTCCCTCTAGAAGGGTGGAATGCTCCTCCCGCCGTTAGAACTGACAGGGGGGTAGTATTCCAAAGCGTTTGACACCAAACACGACATGTTTTGATGCAGCTATTCCAAAGTTAGCATTTACCGCAAGGTTATAATGCACTTAAGAGTATATGGTATGGCTGTATCACAGAACAGCCATAAGGAAGTATTTCCGAAAGCTGCAGAGGGGTTCAGCTCATGCTTGGGCACCTTCTCACACAAAACCAAGCACTCTGCCTTCAGGATTGTCAAGGCCTGTCATTGGAGTGGCTTATAGGTTTATATGTGTCTGTATATATATGTGGCTATAGGTAGCCTATACCACTGTAAGGGGTGCAAGAACACCCTTACCCAGGCTGCAGTAGCAGATCTGTGGTGCCATTTTGGAGTGCTTCCCAGGGGTGGCATAATACATGCTTCAGTCCCTGGTAGGCCTCTGAGGTACCTATGCCCTAGGTACATAGTATACCATATAATAGGGGCTTATAAGTGTGAGACCGGCATTTTTTTAATAAATATTACGTTAATATATATGTATTATTATTTTTTTTTAACTTACATTAATTATTTATTCATTTTAAAGTAATTTAAGTATTTTTAAGTATGTTTCAGTTAATTATATGTTTTATTTAATTAATTTTACATTAATTTTAAGACATTTAAAAAAATTCGATATTGTGACTAACTATATTTTTTACAACGATATTTAGGATTCTATATTTTTGTACTTACCTGTTTGGAGATAGGGCTTCGATATTTTGGCATTCTATATTTTTCCTTCGATATTTTGGCAAGTCGATATTCTTCTTCTCAATATTTCGTCAGTGATTCCGCCGGAAAGTGTGTTGCATCAAGGAGAAAGCGCCCTCTTTGTTTCTTTGCACCGGATCTTCAACACATCACCGTCCTTGCAACACTTTCGTTGTCTTGCGTTACGTATCTTCAGACACATTGAACTCTGAGTGTCGCATTTACCATCTTAAGAGAACTAAGCTAAATTCTACCATTTTAAAGTAACAGAATTGTGGAATTGTGTCGGTTGTGGTCTTGTGATAAGTCTATATAAAGAATACTTATTTTTTATATAAAACTTGTGTGTTGTCCATCTGTAGTGTTGTCACTTGATTACTGTATGTGTTTACAAATGCTTTACACTCTGCCTCTGAGATAAGCCTGTCTGCTCGTGCCAAGCTACCAAGGGGGTGAGCAGGGGTTATTTTAGGAGTGTACCCCCTTACCCTGACTATAGCAAGGGTCCCTATTTGTCACAGGTACCTACCTATGCCAACTAGAGAACCCAAATCTAACAGAACCTCTATGCATTGCTGTGGTGTTCTCGAGCGTGGGGGATTCTATGGGTGGCAGTTGGTGGCTCTCGTTTGGTGTGAGAGCAGTGGTGGCTCGAAGATCTTGTAATAAAGACTTAATAGTGTTAACGTACCGTGTCATCTCTTCAGTACGTGTGAGGACACAACACACATCTCATCCTACTCTCGCCCACTTCTCTCCCACCTCTCGTCCACCTCTTATCCATTATCCACCTCTCATTCATCACCTACCTCTTATCCATTTTCCTCCTCTCGTCCTCCTCTCATCCACCTCTTGCCCACCTCTCATCCACCTCTCACCCATCGTCCACCTCTTGTCCATAATCTACCTCTCACCCACCTCTGGTCCTTCATCCACCTCTCGTCCATCATCCACCTCTCATCCACCATCCACCTCTCATCCTCCTCTCGTCCATCGTCCATTGTTGACCTCCCATCATACTCTCATTCACTTCTCATCCTCCTCTCTTCCACCTTTCATTCATCATCCAGCTCTCATCCATCCTCCACCTCTTGCCCACCTCCCGTCCATTGCCCACCTCCCGTCCATTGTCTACCTCCCGTCCATTGTCCACCTGTCATCCATCATCCAACTCTCATCCTACAATTGTCCACCTCTAGTCCTACTCTCGTCCACCTCTCGTATGCAACTCATCCACCTCTAATCCATCATCCACCTATCATCCATCGTCCAGCTCTTGTCTGTTGTCCTCCTCTCATCCACCTCTAACCCACCTCTTGTCAACCTCTCACCCATTGTCCACCTTTCATCCATCACCTACATGTTGCCCACCTCCGGTCCTTCGGCCATCTCTAGTCCACCTCTCATGCATCATCCACTTCTCATCTACCATCCACCTCTCATCTACATCCACCTTTCGTCCATCGTCCACCTCTTGTCCACCTCTCATCCATCGTCCACCTCTAATCCATCGTTCACTTCTCGTCCACCTCTTGTCCACTTTTGCCCTTGGCCCGGAGGGCTCCCCTGTCATAGGGTCACCAGCAGTGACGTGGCACACGGCCAAAGAAGCACAAACACTGGCATGGGAATTTCCATGGACACAGTGACAAGGGGACACTCACACCATGGACACTTACAAGGGGACACTGACACATGCGCAGTGGAAAATGGGTGCGGTCCCCAGGAGAATGATAGCGGCAAATCAACACAGACACTAGTCACTGGCCCAGGGGACAGGAGCATCACCAGTGGAGTGCAGACGGTGGCACAGAAAGGCTGGCAGAGGGCACAGGCAATGACGCCGGGACAGCGTTATCGGCCAGTGACACTGGGAGACTAACACTTTGATTCTGACGCCCGGACACAGCACCAGGACTGTGATATAACCAGGGGCGGCTCCACGCTAAGGCGGAGGAGCGTCACCCCACTGCTTTCAGATCAGTGCAGAGGAAAAATGAAATGATAATAGCGGACATTATTATCCCGTTATTATTTTCCTGTTCCTAGGTGTGGGGAGGGCGTGGCTGGCCAGAGCAGGAGCCAGGGGGTGGACTGGCGAGCATACTTTGAGTGGGCATGACTGTTTGACCAGCCGTCTTGGCCCGGCCAAACAGTCATGCGCACTTTACATCTTCCTCACTAGGCAGCATAACACAGCCTAGTGGGGAACATGCCCATGCTCCCTGTCCCCGTCTGAGCACCGAACTGCAGCACTCAGACCAATCACAACACTGCATTGGAGCATTGTGATTGGCGGGAAGCCCGTGTACTTCCTGCTGCGATGGAAGAGAGGCAGTGGAGAGGCAGCGGCTGGCGACGCAAAGAGGAGGTAAGTTTCCTTTTTTTGATTTCTTTTTTATTTTCTACCCACAGCCTTCCCCTGCCACCTTTCCCGCCCGGCCGCCCCTGAATATAACACATCAACGCTAACATAAGGCACTGACTGACTGACGGACACAACACTTGGCTACTGACCCATGGCTATTGACATGAGTCACTGACACCGTGATACTGACACAAGAACACTGACACAGGAGCACCAACACTGATGTAGGGCACTGAAACAGCAGCACCACAAATCAAACAGTGAAACTGAGTCAAGGGCACTGACAGAGGGACACTAACACAGGTACATCACCACTCACACAGCAACACCTGCACAAGAACACTGGCACGGGCGCACCACCATTCACACAGCAATACCTGTAAAAAAATGCTGGGAAGGGAACATTGCCATTTGCACAGCAACCCCTGCAGAAGAGCAATGACACAGGTGCACCACCACTGGCACAGCAACGCCTGCACAAGATCTCTGGCACAGGCACACCACCACTCACACAGGAACACCTGCACAAGAAGACTGGAACAAGTGCACCATCATTCACACAGCAACACTTGCACAAGAAGAGTGGAACAAGTGCACCATCATTCACAGCGCAACGTGTGCAGAAGAACACTGGCACGAGCTCACCACCACTCACACAACAACTCCTGCACAAGAACACTGACACATGTGCACCACCACTCACACACCCACTCCTGCACAAGAACACCAGCACAGGTGCACCACCACTCACACAGCAACGCCTGCACAAGAAGACTGGAACAAGTGCACCCTCATTCACAGTGCAACGCCTGCAGAAGAACACTGGCACAAGCTCACCACCACTCACACAAGAACTCCTGCACAAGAACACTGACACATGTGCACCACCACTCACACAACAACTCCTGCAAATGAACACCAGCACAGGCGCACCACCACTCACACAGCAGCGCCTGCACAAGAACACTGACACAGGTGCAGCACCACTCACACAACAACTCCTGCAAATGAACACCAGCACAGGCGCACCACCACTCACACAGCAGCGCCTGCACGAGAACACTGACACAGGTGCAGCACCACTCACACAACAACTCCTGTACAAGAACACTGGCACAGGCGCACCACCACTCACAGAGCAAAACCTGCACAAGAACCCTGGCACAGGCGCACCATCACTAAAACACTGACACATGTGCACCACCACTCACACAGGAACACCTGCACAAGAAGACTGGAACAAGTGCACCATCATTCACACAGCAACACTTGCACAAGAAGAATGGAACAAGTGCACCATCATTCACAGCGCAACGTGTGCAGAAGAACACTGGCACAAGCTCACCACCACTCACACAACAACTCCTGCACAAGAACACTGACACATGTGCATCACCACTCACACACCCACTCCTGCACAAGAACACCAGCACAGGTGCACCACCACTCACACAGCAACGCCTGCACAAGAAGACTGGAACAAGTGCACCATCATTCACAGTGCAACGCCTGCAGAAGAACACTGGCACAAGCTCACCACCACTCACACAAGAACTCCTGCACAAGAACACTGACACATATGCACCACCACTCACACAACAACTCCTGCAAATGAACACCAGCACAGGCGCACCACCACTCACACAGCAGCACCTGCACAAGAACACTGACACAGGTGCAGCACCACTCACACAACAACACCTGCACAAGAAGACTGGAACAAGTGCACCATCATTCACAGTGCAACGCCTACAGAAGAACACTGGCACAAGCTCACCACCACTCACACAAGAACTCCTGCACAAGAACACTGACACATGTGCACCACCACTCACACAACAACTCCTGCAAATGAACACCAGCACAGGCGCACCAACACTCACACAGCAGCGCCTGCACAAGAACACTGACACAGGTGCAGCACCACTCACACAACAACTCCTGCACAAGAACACTGGCACAGGCGCACCACCACTCACACAGCAAAACCTGCACAAGAACCCTGGCACAGGCGCACCATCACTAAAACACTGACACATGTGCACCACCACTCACACAGGAACACCTGCACAAGAAGACTGGAACAAGTGCACCATCATTCACACAGCAACACTTGCACAAGAAGAATGGAACAAGTGCACCATCATTCACAGCGCAACGTGTGCAGAAGAACACTGGCACAAGCTCACCACCACTCACACAACAACTCCTGCACAAGAACACTGACACATGTGCACCACCACTCACACACCCACTCCTGCACAAGAACACCAGCACAGGTGCACCACCACTCACACAGCAACGCCTGCACAAGAAGACTGGAACAAGTGCACCCTCATTCACAGTGCAACGCCTACAGAAGAACACTGGCACAAGCTCACCACCACTCACACAAGGACTCCTGCACAAGAACACTGACACATGTGCACCACCACTCACACAACAACTCCTGCAAATGAACACCAGCACAGGCGCACCACCACTCACACAGCAGCGCCTGCACGAGAACACTGACACAGGTGCAGCACCACTCACACAACAACTCCTGCACAAGAACACTGGCACAGGCGCACCACCACTCACACAGCAAAACCTGTACAAGAACCCTGGCACAGGCGCACCATCACTAAAACACTGACACATGTGCACCACCACTCACATAGGAACACCTGCACAAGAAGACTGGAACAAGTGCACCATCGTTCACACAGCAACACTTGCACAAGAAGAATGGAACAAGTGCACCATCATTCACAGCGCAACGTGTGCAGAAGAACACTGGCACAAGCTCACCACCACTCACACAACAACTCCTGCACAAGAACACTGACACATGTGCACCACCACTCACACACCCACTCTTGCGCAAGAACACCAGCACAGGTGCACCACCACTCACACAGCAACGCCTGCACAAGAAGACTGGAACAAGTGCACCATCATTCACAGTGCAACGCCTGCAGAAGAACACTGGCACAAGCTCACCACCACTCACACAAGAACTCCTGCACAAGAACACTGACACATGTGCACCACCACTCACACAACAACTCCTGCAAATGAACACCAGCACAGGCGCACCACCACTCACACAGCAGCGCCTGCACAAGAACACTGACACAGGTGCAGCACCACTCACACAACAATGCCTGCACAAGAAGACTGGAACAAGTGCACCATCATTCACAGTGCAACGCCTACAGAAGAACACTGGCACAAGCTCACCACCACTCACACAAGAACTCCTGCACAAGAACACTGACACATGTGCACCACCACTCACACAACAACTCCTGCAAATGAACACCAGCACAGGCGCACCAACACTCACACAGCAGCGCCTGCACAAGAACACTGACACAGGTGCAGCACCACTCACACAACAACTCCTGCACAAGAACACTGGCACAAGTGCACCACCACTCACACACCTACATCTGCACAAGAAGAATGGCACAGGTTCACCACCACTCACACATCAGCGCCTGCAAAAAATGCTGGGAAGGGCACATTGCCATTTGCACAGCAACGCCTGCAGAAGAGCAATGGCACAGGTGCACCACCACTGGCACAGCAACACCTGCACAAGAACTCTGGAACAGGTGCACCACCACTCACACAGCACCACCTGCACAAGAACACTGGCACAGGCACACCACCACTCACACAGTAAAGCCTGCAAAAGAACACTGGGACAGGTGTAGTGCCATTTGCACAGCAACGCCTGCATAAGATCTCTGGCACAGGCACACCACCACTCACACAGCAATACCTGCACAAAAAGACTCGAGCAAGTGCACCATCATTCACAGGGCAATGCCTGCAGAAGAACACTGGCACAGGCTCACCACCACTCACACACCAACTCCTGCACAAGAACACTGACACATGTGCACCACCACTCACACAACAACTCCTGCAAATGAACACCAGCACAGGTGCACCAACACTCACACAGCAGCGCCTGCACAAGAACACTGACACAGGTGCAGCACCACTCACACAACAACTCCTGCACAAGAACACTGGCACAAGTGCACCACCACTCACACACCTACATCTGCACAAGAAGAATGGCACAGGTTCACCACCACTCACACATCAGCGCCTGCAAAAAATGCTGGGAAGGGCACATTGCCATTTGCACTGCAACGCCTGCAGAAGAGCAATGGCACAGGTGCACCACCACTGGCACAGCAACACCTGCACAAGAACTCTGGAACAGGTGCACCACCACTCACACAGCACCACCTGCACAAGAACACTGGCACAGGCACACCACCACTCACACAATAAAGCCTGCAAAAGAACACTGGGACAGGTGTAGTGCCATTTGCACAGCAACGCCTGCACAAGATCTCTAGCACAGGCACACTGATGAATACAAGCCCCAGCTAGGCCCGCAAGAGACAAGGGTTCGCTCTTCTGTAACGAAATCTATAAGGAAGTTGGCACGGAAACTGCAAAGTACAAAAACAACGTTTATTAACCCTTAAGGGTGGTCCTACAATCCGCACAACACTCTTCAGTATTGCAAGGAGTAGCACAAAGAACTTGCATACACAGTCCCCTTTTATACACAGCCAAGGGGCTCATGAGTGGGTGGATACCACTAAGTTGAAGAACATTACCATTTAGGGTCATTCTCGATACCGAATCAATACATGGGCGGAGCTAACACACTCCTTGGGCCCGCGAAAACACATGGTCAAGCAAAGCTAATTATAACAGATGTGGTCAAGTCTGGGCATGCGCCAGACGGACATGGGAGAGCTATTTATAACCTGTTGCTGGGCAGATTACAAGAGCAACTAACACAGAAGTCGGACTCTCCTCGTGGTGAACACATGGCAGCATGTCAATACAAAATGGAGTCCGGACTTCGGCCAACATAATGGGGAAAACACGAACAAAGGGAAACACTAATGTTTTCAGTAAATGCTTAATCACATTCTGCCTTAATTTACAACAGACGACCCTTTCAGCATTTACTGAAGACATCTGGCTTCCAAGAATAATCATCGTATATGTCAATTATCATCATTCCTTTAACCTCTTTAGCTAGACCCTTCTGGCGGGCAACATCGGCAATAGCTTTCTTATCTGGAATGCAGAATGAAATGCATACGGAACAGCACAATGGTCCACATTGAATACACATACAGAGAGAGAACAGAATTGCTATAATAATGCAGAGACCAGTTAAGACCTTCCATCCCCAGGCAGTAACCAATGCCCAAAACCATCCAGAAAAGGACCAAGTGCCGTTTTCCGTGTGGATTTCAGCTGCTATTTTATGCAGCTTATTAATGGCGTTATAAACGGATGGCGTATGATCAGGAATGAACACACAGCAGCTACTTCCAATAATTTTACAGGCTCCTCCTCGATCAGCTAGCATTACATCCAATACCATACGGTTCTGCAATGCAACAATTCTGGTAATCTGTAATTCTTCCGTAAGATTCCCAAGAGCAGTAGCAGTCTGATTAGTCACAGCTTCTACCACTCTTGTTAATCTTCGGATCTTCCTACTATTCAAAGCGGCTCCAACAAAGAAAAACAATCCTAAATTAAAATCAATATACTGTTGCAAACTGGTATCTGTTTGATCCACCTCGTCAATGGATAGAGTACGTTTATATCTATTTACAGTCACATTATTCAACAGTTTTAAATCCTTATGATATGACGCGGGTGCTAAAAATGCAGGAGGTAATAGGAATGATACATAGCATACCCCAGACCACCCAGCCGGCAAACGGTAATAACCTTTATTTCCACATACAAAGTAGGTATTATGGGATGCTAGGAAGGTGCTGTTGTTTAACCCATCAATGTTTAACACAGTTATACAATCACTGACACCAACAGGGATAAAACCCACACTCTGGACACACAGGTCCGCTTGGGCTTGTGCTACTTGAATTACAAACTTATCCTTCCCCACAGTGTCTCTGGTGTTCGTGAAGATATAGGGGATGGATTCATTGTCCGGTCGATATTCTTCCCATTCCCAAATTGTCCCATTCGCTTGTGGATATCCATTCTTGTCCTGATGGCATTCTTTATTGAGTCTAAAAAGCAATCGTCCCACTGTCGGTTTTCGAGTGGCAAACAACAGAGTGTACCATGCTCTACAAGAGCCATTATGAGAGAAAGGAAGTGGTATGAATGGCGTACCTCCTTTCTTCTGATGGGCTGGCATCATCCCACATATCCAACAGTTCGTAGCATTTGTAGCGACGTGGGTGTGATGCAGCATCTGAATGAAAGTGTTATTCAAATAGGATTGTCGATGCTTCAACTCTTGGTATGGCAATGTGTAAAAGTAGTGCTCCGCAGGCACTGGAGTCGTCAACACAAGCGTCTCTCGGGCAGGAGTTGCCTCCTCCACAAACCATGTGGTTATACCAACGATAGCTACTGTTAGCATGAACCCCAACGCACAAAGAATTTTCTTCTTCTCCATGTCAAAGGAAATAATACCCTGATATCTTCCTGAAACTAAAAGTCTGTCAGAACTCTTCCCCTTGGGCAGCGGTTGATTTCTTCACCAGCGGGCCAAGACGGGTGTCACTACACTAATGCAGGGCTGATCCCCCCCCCTTGCCTCATCGGCTCTCCATTTCACTAACCCAAGGGCCGTTCTGACAGTATGTCCCGGTACTGGAAACCTCACTTCCTTGGTCGCAGATGATATCGCCTTCCTCCAGAAGTCGTATGGTCCGGAAAGAGCTCCTCAGTGTCGTTTGGCTCTGCAGCACGGCCTGTCTCTGCTGCTAGGATGTCTCGTTGATCGGTCAGTACAGCAGATTCCACCAATCCGGGCGGTACCTTTCGACAGTGCAAGGAATGGATCCAATTCTTCCTGTTCGAGACTCGCACTGCCGTCCTCGTTGCAAGAAGGACTTGCTCAGGTCCGACCCATCTCGGCTCCAAACTGTTCGTTCTGTCGAAGACCTTCAGCATGACATGATCCCCAGGCCGGAGACCATGTCCTTCACCGGTAGACCGATCAGGGAGCGCCTCTCGGACCTGTTGATGAATAGAAACCAAGTTATCCGTTAACTGTGCCAGATAATCACTCATCATCACACAAGGTACATCATACACAGCCTTAGGCCTTGGTGGACCCCAAATATTCATTGGGCGTCCAAATACAATCTCATAAGGTGTAAGGCCGGTTCGAGAGTGTGGCACCGACCTAATTGACAATAACGCCAGTGGCAAGGCGTCTGGCCAAGTCAGAGATGTTGAAGCTTGAATTTTGGCGATCTTAAGCTTCAGTGTACCATTATACTTCTCGACTAGTCCTGCAGACTGAGGGTGGAACACGGCGTGGAACTTCTGGGTGATGCCTAGGCCCTTCAAGACATACTTTATAACATCTGCTACAAAGTGAGGGCCATTATCACTCCACAGAAGTCTACAGACGCCGTATCGGGGGAAAAACTCTTTCAGCAATAGCTTCGCTGTAGTCATTGCAGTATTGTCTTTCGCAGGGTACGCCTCAACCCACTTACTGAAGGCGCAAACCACTACTAGAACATACTTCAAATTGTTACAGCGCTCAAGCTGGATGTAATCCATCTGCAGAACCTCAAAGGGTGCAGTGGGTATCGCAAATCCTCCTGCTGGAGTTCGCGTGCCTTTCCCTGGGTTATACTTCAGACAGATCATACAGGTCTGCACCACCCTCTTTGCCGTGCTAGCAATCTCTGGATGCTCCCAGACTTGGGTAAGCAATTTCACAATTGCGGAAGCTCCAACATGTGCTAGCCCATGTGCCATCTGGACCATAGGTTGTACAAAAGCCGTGGGTAACTTCCATCTATCCATCTGCTTATTTCTCCAGCAACCCTCGTCATCCAGTTCTCCTTCGCTAACCCATTGTTCCCGCTCTTTGTCAGAAGCGGTCTTTTGTATTTCTCGCACTTGCTCCTTCGCATCATGCCATCTCTCCACCTGTGACTTCACTACATACATGGCAGTAGTGCCGGGCTGCATCGCAGTCTCCCGTGCTACTCGATCCGCTAACGCATTCCCTTCTCCAACCTTATCAACCACTTTCCTATGGGCGCTACACTTAACAATGGCGATTTTCTTTGGGTATGTCAATGCAGTTAAAAGGTTGTGAACTAACTCCCCATGCATTATCTGTACCCCATGTGACGTTAGAAACCCTCTCTCCTTCCAGAGTAGGCCGAAATCGTGCGCTACTCCGAAGGCATAGCGGCTGTCTGTGTAAACATTCACACACAATCCTGTACTGAGCTCACACGCTCGTGTTAACGCTATCAGTTCCGCTGCTTGAGCTGATTTCTGTGGTATGCGTGCTGTCTCCACTATCGTCTGTAACGTGGTAATTGCATACGCTGCTGAAGTCGTACCATCTGGTAGCTTCAGGCATGATCCATCCACCCACAACTCTCCATCTACATCTGAAAAGGGCGTATCCTGGAGATCAATACGACCCTTTGTCTGTTCCTCAGTCACAAGGATACAATCATGCGCTTTCTGTGCCTCAGGCTGGGTCTCGGGGTATGGCAACAATGTGGCCGGGTTTAATGTCACGCACCTTTTTAACGTAATGTGAGGAGCTAAAAGCGTCAACTCATATCCCGTTAAACGGGCACTGGTCAAATGCTGCGTCTTTGTTTGATTAAGCAGGGCATCAACAGCGTGGGGAACTAACACCAACAGTTTATGGGACAATACAATTCCTTCACTCTGCCGTATTGACACAGCTGTCGCCGCAACCGAGCGAAAACACCCTGGCAATGCTCGGGGACAGGATCAAGTACAGCCGAAAAGTATGCACAAGGGCGCTGCTTATCGCCGTGCATCTGCACTAAGACTGATAATGCACATCCATCTTTCTCATGCACATACAACGAAAAGGGTTTTGCATAATCAGGGGTCCCTAACACTGGTGCTGAACAAAGGGCCTGTCTTAATTGCTGAAAAGCAGCGTCACACTCATCTGACCAGGGGATCGGGATGGGCGTGTCTTTTGTCAAGAGCGCTAGTAATGGCTTAGCTATATGTGAAAACCCCAATATCCACTGTCTACAAAAAGAAACAAGACCCAAAAATGCACGCACATCCTTCTGCGTGGATGGCCTTGGTGTGTCCAAAATTACTTGGATACGATCTGGTGTGAGTGCACGCCCCTCCTTAGACAAAAGGTGACCCAAATAAGTCACCTTTGGTCTACAGAATTGCAATTTCTTCCTAGAGACCTTATGATTGTGGGATGCTAAAAAGGAAAGTAAGGCTATCGTACTTTTCTCACACAACTCCAGGGTGTCAGCCGCCAACAGGATGTCATCGACATATTGAATGAGGGCGACCCCCTCGAGTAAGGCAAAGGAATCCAACTGTCGCTTCAAAGCCTGACTATAAATACTAGGGCTTTCTGTATAGCCTTGGGGAATTCTACAAAAACGATAAGATCTATTGTTTAATGTGAACCCAAAAAGAAATCGGCTATCAGGGTGAATGGGAATAGAAAAGAAGGCATTTTTCAAATCAATCACTGAGAACACGGTCGCCGTAGGCGGGACCAAGGTAAGCAACGTCGTGATATCAGAAACCACCGGGTACTGAGGTATCACGATCTTGTTTACCTCCCTCAAATCAATTATAAACCGATAGACCTTTGCATCCGTGTCCTTTTTCAAAATTGGGAGAATCGGACTGTTACAGATATTATAGGGAACTTCTTCCACTACCCCCACTGCGATCAGGTCTTGCACAATCTGTATGAGAGCCTCCTCGCCCTCCTGGGAAATACGATACTGTGGGAGGCGTGGTAGTACCGCCCCCTCCTGGACACTAATGTGGACCGGAGGAATCACCATTTGTCCGACATCTGTGTCCGATGTTGCCCATAAAGTTTGGGGGAGGGTAGCCAACAACGCATCCTCTGATATCGTACACATCCGCCCAGATCGGGGGTAGTTGTCATTTAAAATCACCCTCACACCCTCAGGGGAACAGCGAATTGTAGCCCTAAAATGCTTTAACATATCAAGGCCCATAATGTTATCCGGTGTGTACGGAGCAAGCAGAAACGGACAAGGCGCAGAAAAACAATCAACTTTAAATGCAAGGGGCTGTGAAAGAGGGCTTCGGGAAAGTGTACCGTCAAACCCTACCGATGTAACTATTGAGCCGGATGGGGGAGCCCCCGGAACCAAGTACCTAGACAATGCACTACGTGTCGCTCCTGTATTCACTAGGAACTGATCAGTAGAACCTAAAACCTCAGCCGATACATAAGGACCCGTCTGATCGACCGGCACCTCAACTGATTCGGACCCCCATCCTACGCATTCCTATGCATGCTGAGAATCGTGATATCCCAATCGATCGCTGTCCGATACATGATACTGGTGCTGGCGATCGAAAACATTCGAGCTATCTCGGTGCTGTCCGGCAGTATCGAAACGGACATTATCGTTGGAATTCCCTCTAAAGTTCGAGAAGCCCCCTCTACCTCTCGGCCCACCCGGAGTGTGCCCCTGACGCGAAGCACGCAACGCTGGGCAATCCCTGGCCCAATGGCCCAACTGCTTGCAATACGCACACTGGTTCCTATTCAAATCAGATCGGCCCGAAGGGGGACCATAAGATCCGCCCCTTCCCCTATTATTATTACCCCGGCGGGGCGGGCCATATACTTGTGCTAACATCACTTTGGTTTTAAGATCTTTCGATTTCTTCTCCTCCTGGCCCTTCGCCTCGTGCTCCTGACGCTCATAATACTGGGCAATGGTCAGAAGGGCCGTCGGTGTTGCGGAGGACCAAGAACTCTCACTCGCTTTTAACCGGGCTGCAACTGCCGGCAGCAGATTAGCCACATATTTGTCCGCGAAAAGGTGGCGGCCCGTGTCGTCAGTAAGCGACTGGCCACTAAAATCATGGAACGTTTCCTCAAAACGCGTAAAGAAGTCCGCGACTGACTCGTCAACTTTCTGTTTACATGCTGCTAACATATTCCAGTCAATCTTTTTAGGGGGGATAATCGTCTTCAGTTTAGCCACAATAGCCGCAGGGAGATCTAAAATATTCTGGGGTGGTTTCTGTGCGGGCTTCCGTTCCCTATCCTCATCCTCAAGGTCAGACCACCGGGCCTTGAAGGCAACCGCATCATCTACCTTCCGGACAGAGCGCCACGTATCCCGCGGTAGGATAAGGCCAAAGAACAGGTCTATATCCGCCAAGGTCATAATGCAAGAATTCAAGGCCCCCTCGACTTCTTCATAGAAGGCCGCTGGATTCTTGCGGGGGTCAGGCAGCGCATTCTTTAATGCCATAACATCGGCCCTATGCCATGGAGTATAAACCCAGTTATATACAAAATATCCCCTTGCATCAGCGGAGTTAACATCCGAGCTAGTCCCCGCTCCCTTAGGAGGAACATACAAAGGCGCCGCCTCTCGCATTGGTTTAGCATGCACTATGTCATCCTTATCTGACTGGGAGGCGGATGGGTGGCCCCCTGCTGCAGACGAATCCGACTGCTTCTCCTCCTCCGTTTGTTGACGTGCTTTCTCTCTAAGGGCCAGTACCTCGTCCCGCAAAGCGAACAGCCGCCGAGCCGCCTCAGAAGCCTTAGGGGGAGAAAAAACACCATTACGTAATGCTCCGGCATCCGAAGACACGTCGTCAGGCTCAAGGACACTAGAATATTTTCGGAAAGCTGCAATTACTTCTTCTGAAAAATGAGACAGAAAATACACCCTCTCTCTATCTTGCCACGACCCCCAAGCATGGAACAACTCATCCATAGACATCTTGCCCTTAAGTGCACGGAGGGAAAGTTTCCGGAGCTCAGCCATATGCTCGGCCGATAACATGGACCGCGTGTCGACCTTACCCGAAGCCGGGCCAGAATCTTGCGGCCGTGGAGCAGATGCGCCAACATAAGGGGGCGGAGAGCGATCTAGTAAATAAAAATCGTCATCAGGATTATTAAGGACAGGATAAAGCGGCTGACGAACAACATATTGACCCGAAACTTGTAGCCTACGCTCTTTCTCTTGTCTGTCCGTTTGCTCTTTGTCCTCCCGACGCTTCGCTTCCTGCGCTCGCACATGATCATTCTTCCGCTGCTCCTTATCAAACAGCGCTTTCTCACGTTTCTCTCGCTCACGCACTTCCTTCACCCATAATCGCACACACTCAAACATATCCTGACGCGCACGTCGCTTACACATACACTGTTCCACATACTCAATCTTACGTAGATCAAACGATCCATACAAAGGCCATCGCAACTCAGGATCCTTCCTAGTATATTTCCTCCATAACGTGCTGTACATTATGGAAGAAAGACCATGCTTCACGTACATATCCCTATTAGGAGTCCCCTCTGGGGGAGCTGGAGCAGATTCCTCGAGGTTCAACCGGTTCCCAAGACAGCAACACCACTTACGGAGTGCGCTGAAAGCAGGCATGCTAGGAATAATGCAAAATATGCAGTATTATCAAAAAAATGGCACTTAATCGTTGCGCCGTTCAAAGTTTACACAGCTCCGGAGAAATTTCTCCACATTACCTGCCTATATGTGTTGCAACGCATATATTTTCACAAAGACAAATTCAAAATATGACTAGTCACCATCAATCAAACTCAAATAGCCAGACCAGGCTTCAAAACTCGGAGCAAGTACCGTACAACGGTTCTTACCAATCAAGAGTCCAGGTTCCAACTGCCAAGCTCCACAATCGCCCAAACGGCTCTCACGGCAGGACCGACAGAAGAGGTCTCAGTCGATGACCGGCGCCACCCAGATGGTCAGCTCGGAAGGGAAGGAAGAAAAACCTCGGGATGCCAAGGCTAAGACGCCGTTGGCAGTGATCACGTCCCTGGCCAAACTCCTCACCTTCGTCGCGACCAGTCCTTCGAGCATCCGAGTCGCCGATGAGCCCCACGTGACGGGCGCCAATTGATGAATACAAGCCCCAGCTAGGCCCGCAAGAGACAAGGGTTCGCTCTTCTGTAACGAAATCTATAAGGAAGTTGGCACGGAAACTGCAAAGTACAAAAACAACGTTTATTAACCCTTAAGGGTGGTCCTACAATCCGCACAACACTCTTCAGTATTGCAAGGAGTAGCACAAAGAACTTGCATACACAGTCCCCTTTTATACACAGCCAAGGGGCTCATGAGTGGGTGGATACCACTAAGTTGAAGAACATTACCATTTAGGGTCATTCTCGATACCGAATCAATACATGGGCGGAGCTAACACACTCCTTGGGCCCGCGAAAACACATGGTCAAGCAAAGCTAATTATAACAGATGTGGTCAAGTCTGGGCATGCGCCAGACGGACATGGGAGAGCTATTTATAACCTGTTGCTGGGCAGATTACAAGAGCAACTAACACAGAAGTCGGACTCTCCTCGTGGTGAACACATGGCAGCATGTCAATACAAAATGGAGTCCGGACTTCGGCCAACATAATGGGGAAAACACGAACAAAGGGAAACACTAATGTTTTCAGTAAATGCTTAATCACATTCTGCCTTAATTTACAACAACACCACCACTCACACAGCAATACCTGCACAAAAAGACTGGAGCAAGTGCACCATCATTCACAGGGCAATGCCTGCAGAAGAACACTGGCACAGGCGCACCACCACTCACACAAGAACTCCTGCACAAGAACACTGACACATGTGCACCACCACTCACACAACAACTCCTGCAAATGAACACCAGCACAGGCGCACCACCACTCACACACCAACTCCTGCACAAGAACACTGACACATGTGCACCACCACTCACACACCGACTCCTGCACAAGAACACCAGCACAGGCTCACCGCCACTCACACAGCAACACCTGCACAAGAAGACTGGAACAAGTGCACCATCATTCACAGCGCAACTCCTGCAAAAGAACACTGGCACAGGTGCACCACCACTGGGACAGCAACACCTGCACAAGAACTCTGGCACAGGCACACCGCCACTCACACAGCACCACCTGCACAAGAACACTGGCACATGTGCACCACCACTCACATAGCAACACCTGCACAAGAAGACTGTCACAAGTGCACCATCACTCACACGGCAATGCCTGCACAAGAAGACTGGCACAGGCGCACCACCACTCACACAGCAACACCTGCACAAGAACACTGACACAGGTGCACCACCACCTCTCATGTCGTGTAGTTCCTATAAACCTATATAGGATCTGCGCACATACACTGTGGATTGGTGTCCAGACTGATTCTAGACACCCCCACTGGGTATGTTCACATGTGTACCTAGCTAGCTCACAGTGCCACTGTAAACTCATCTTACCAAGAAGAGAATAGTTCTTGGCAACTATCGAACATGACAACTCTGTCCCATCAAGGATTGTGGAAACAGTACAGTACTTTTCGCTCAGTCACTTGTGCTCACTTTGTCTCAGAGAAATACACAGAATAAACGGTGGGGACGTTTTCAATAAGCATTTATTGAACCAGCTTCATTCTAGTGTAAAATAGGTGTGCTGAAACAACCATAAGACAGAAACAGATATAAATGATTATAAGCACTAACAGAGTAAAAGGATGGTAGATTTCTACCATTGTGCTAAAAAAATTAATACAGGCAGGTATATAAATACATGACAATAATAATGCATACTCCTATGATGCAAACCTAACTAGATGTACCTACGTGTACCTAGCATGGATTTAGGTGCAGAGCCAAGAATCCCCCTAGGCTGAAGCCAACTCCATTACCTGAAGAGAGAGACTGTGGGACCCCGACTTGGTCTTGAGATGGACAACCCCTGAGGGATGTCAGACCACTGTGAGCTGGAATGTCTGCGTGCAGGAACCTCAGGGTGTTGCGTCAGAGCATCAGCATGGAAGTCTTTCTCCTCTGCCTACCCTGGCAGAGATGTGGTGTACATATACCCAAAAGGTACCCTCAGGGCATTCCACTTTGCTGTGTCATGTCAGTTGAGGATGATGGAAGGGATGACCCTTATACAGAGTTATTATGCAGAAGATGGTTATCCTGCTGTGATTCTGAGAATCCTTATGCATAATTCATGAGGCTAGTTTTCGGGGAAAACCATACGACATTTATTCAGTCTTAACTAGGTTAAAGGACATTACCAAAACCCGTTATGTAGTGTAATGGTACGGTAAATGTGGGTGAAAGTTTAGGGGACTACTCAAGCCTATATTGGGGTACCCTATGAAACATAACACCCACTCCTCATCCTTCCGGACGACATACTAAAAAGGGAATGTCCTTCTAATCAAGCATTAAACATTATTAAAAAGGTGTTGAAAAAGCTTCTAAAGTTAAAAAAACTCTAAAAATTAAACTCAAAAAGTCCTTTGAAATATGTTCATATATATATTGTCTGAGGCACTGGGGTCGTCTGAAAGCCATGGAGCTCAGTAACAGCATTGAAAAAAATATTTTGTTTAAAGATCCAATTTTGGGTTGTTTTGAAAAAAGCCGAATTCTTCCCAGCACACAGAGAGACAAATGTTTATGTGTCCTGTGTGGAAGACGCAACAACACTGCTGCTTGCCTTCGCAGTGGTGGCTCTAAGAATACCGACATCAACTTTGGAATATGCTGGGGACACTACAGTACGTGGGCCATTAGCGGGTCCAACAATGCATCCATGTCTGGTGGCGCAACCAATGGAAGTGTTAGAAAGAGGTCCAACACGCATTCATAGCTGCAGAACAAGCAGCGGAGGACAGGCAAAACACAGTCAATCCAACTGTTCGAAACGATATGAACCAAGACTCGCTTAGCTCCCGAAGTTGAGGTTTGCCAAGATGAAGTACCATGCGATCACGGTAACGTCGCTCCAAGAGCACTTTTTCCATTTCCTTGGTTACTGGGATGTCCATTGCGTAGCAGAAAAAATTAAATCAGGATACCCACCACTAGTAGCAGGATTAGCTGAAGTCCTCCAAAAATGCTTCCGAACACGGAGTGTATGAAAGCTGGAATCACCCTGAATACTGTCTGAAAGGTGCTTAACAGTCAGAACCTATGGTCTTAAATAGGTGTAGTATTCCCTTCGTATCAGACATGTTAAATATACGCTGTACCACTTCTACGGAATGGAAAGGGAAGGCAGTACGTACCAGTGCCTGTATCTCAGCAGCGGACCTTGCACGCTGGAGATCAAAAGTCTCTCGAGCTGAGGTTAAGGGCACATCCTTCTGTAGAAGCATGGCTTTCATTCGGCTTAGAGTATCAAACCATATAAAGGAAACATTCAAGGAAGGCCATAACAGAGCCTCCCTGACTGTGTGGGACGGTGGAAACAATACTTTCATACAACAAGTAACCCTGGAACTTACAGTGACAAGATATGCGATGCCTGGCAGCATCCCACAACAACCTTGATCATTCAGCATTAAGCAACTCCCATTTGAGAGCAGCCTGAACACTGGATTACTCACGGCAGCTGGGGGGACCTTCAAATGACACGATAAGTTAGCAACTGAACCGTTAGAGGCCTGTGAAGCATAGTATCTTAGCAAATGAGACATCCACTGAAAGGTGCTCCATTGACTTCAGCAGTTGGTTCCAACACCGCTTTGCACCTGTGCTACCGGGCTCTCTGGTGCAGGTGTCCAGGTTCTCTGGGTATCCATGGGTGGGGTGTCCTCCAACCTTCCTTGATCCAACGGGTTTCCTCTGGGGCCTCTGGGAAGGACCCTGAAACCGTAAAACTCAAACCATGACTTCCCCACGTTAACCCATGGACACTGACCCGGGGTATCTGCACACGGGCACCTAGCAACTTATAGTTACTTACGTGTGGTGGTTCCGTGCCCAACCTGGTCCCTAGTTCCTTTGGTGTTAGTCTTGGTTTGAGACTCACCTCAGATTCCATTTACTTAATATATGGTTTGCTCCCCCCCCATAGGGGCCCATGTGTTTTATGTGCTTTACTTACATGTTTTGAAGTACATCTTATTATGCATTGATATCTGTGGGTAGGAGATATACCAACGT
Organism: Triturus cristatus; assembly: GCF_964204655.1. Lineage (NCBI taxonomy): Eukaryota > Metazoa > Chordata > Amphibia > Caudata > Salamandridae > Triturus > Triturus cristatus. Next base: position 1,285,411,218 of record NC_140592.1, on the reverse strand, counting down.
AGTTTTAGTGTCGGTGTATAATAAATACAAGGTATTTTTCTAACACTTGTGGGGTTCTCTCTTGTGTGTAAGCTTCACTGACTGACTGTGTGGTAATGAACCCGCTATACACCCTACCGGTACATGTCCTACCTTTAAGTTACACAACACCCCGCTATTAGGGCTACCTTGGGCCTACCTTAGGGTTGAATTATGTGTAATAAAAGTGCTGTTTAAGGCTTGGCAAGTGATTATAAATTCCAAGTCTAATCGACAGTAAACTGCGTACACAGGCTGTGCGGTGGCAGACCTGAGAAAGAGTTGAAGGGCTACTTCTATTAGTTGCACAATCAGTGCAGCAGGCCCCCTAGTATCCTTTAATTTACAGGCCCTGGGTACTTGGTATACCACTTTACAAGGGACTTACAAGTAAATCAAATATTCCAAACACGTTTAAGCCAATTATACATTGTTTACACGAGAGAGCACATGCACTTTAGCACAGGTCAGCAGTGGTAAAGTGCAGAGTCCCAAAACCAACAAAAAGATGGTCAGAAAAATAGGAGGAATAAGGGAAAGAGTTTAGGGTGACCCTTCAAAGAGGGCCATTTTGCAACAGGCACATGGGAATCACACTCATGTAGTGCTGCCCCTTTGTTCAGGTAGACAGGCTGGGGCGAGAACAGACAGGGAAAGCCAGTGGCCAAAAGAAGGCTTCGGACATCTTGTGAGTGGGCAGAATAGTGCACTCTGGGATTGCTGGATGCCGCACATAGCCTGCATAGTTTGGGAGGGATTCCAGTATCCCATTGGCTAGTGACTGCATCATCCCCTCAAGGTACTTTCTGGACATAAATATGACAACCCAGACACCATGAACTTCAGATCACATCTGGACTGGAGAAAGGACTGAAGAAGGACTGCCCTGCTGACCCATGGTCCTGGCAAGAGAGGCTGCACAAACCGCTGGGCTGCACCTGCTGCTCCTTGGGCTAGCCGGTGGTGCCTGGCTCCAGAAAAATATGCTCCTGAACCCCAGACCAAAGTCTTGAGTACAAGGGTCAGTCTGCAAAACCCCTGTTTCAGCAACGGAGCCATAAAAGCTGAAGATGCCCACCCTGGCCACTCAGTAGCCTCTCGCAAGGAATCGCCGTTAACCGTTGACTTGCAGCCAAGAAGACCTTCACCCTAGACTCAAAGTTGCTCTTATGTCTACCGGATCAGGAGAGTTGTCAAGAGTGTTGATTGGTCGCCAAAGATGGACACTAGGTCTCACCAAAGGATATCGCTGGATATCGACCTACCGGAGCTTGGTAGCCAATCCACAACTGGACTTCTCCTGGCCCAAAGAGGGCTTCAATGGACTCCGATCCCCATGGCCAAAGTTGCCCCACCTGACCCATGGGCACCCCTGTCACCTGCACAGCACATAGAGCATACTTTTCAGCCTCTTCAGCATCCTGCATCCCCAGCATCAGGACCACTCCACTGAAATTTATGGCGGTCTTGATGTAAAGTGTAGAGTGGGACTTGAGACTGCTTTGGTAATCAAGTAACTGATCAAATACTCCTTAGTGGCATCCCTGACCTCCCTGTTGGAATTGGTCGCCCAACTCAGGCCAGAGTAGCCAACCACAAGTCTTTACAACTTTTCAAAAGATTCCAAACTTTATGGTTAGCAATGTTTGTTTGCACTTTGGAATAAAAAAACGTAGATTTACGTTGTACTTAAAAATCTATATCTTTTGAACCCTCTGGTGGATTTTGCTCATCTTAATGTCTAAACATTCATAAAAATATAATCTATTTTTATAAATTGGTGTTGGATTTCTTTCGTAGTGCACACATTAAGATGGGCACACTGCCATACATTGAAATGGGCACGCTGCCGGTCTTTGAGGTGGGCATGCTGCCACACATTGTGGTGGGTGCACTGTCGCACATTGAGATGGGCACACTGCCACTCTTTGAGGTGAGCACGCTACCACACATTGAGGTGGGCATGCTGCCACACATTGAGATGCGCACACTGCCGCACACTGCCACACATTGAGATAGGAATGCTGCTACACATTGAGGTGGGCACTCTGACACATATTGAGATGTACACACTGTTGTTGGGACACTGACACGCACATAGAGATGGGCACACTGCTGCTGATACACTGGCATGGGCACTGGGATGGGCACACTGCCCATGGGACATTGAACATTGAGGTGGGCACGATGCCACTTGGACACTAACACAGCCATTGAGATGGACACGCTGCCAGACATTAAGATGGGCATGCTGCCACACATTGAGATGGGCACGCTGAAGCTGGGAAACGGATACAGACATTGAGATTGGTACACTGCCACTCAGACACAACATTAGGATGGGCACACTGCCAGACAATAGGATGGGCATGCTGCTGAACATTGAGATGGGCACTCTGGAACACATTGAGGTGGGCACGCTGCCACACATTGAGGTGAGCACGCTGCCACACATTGAGGTGACCACGCTGTCACACATTCACGTGGGCACGCTGCCACACATTGAGGTGAGCATGTTGTCACACATTGAGGTGGGCACGCTGGAACACATTGAGGTGGGCACGCTGCCACACATTGAAGTGAGCACACTGCCACACATTGAGGTGGGCATGCTGCCACACATTGAGGTGGGCGCCCTGCCACACATTGAGGTGGGCACTCTGGCACACATTGAGGTGGGCACGCTGCCACACATTGAGGTGGGCATAATGCCACACAATCAGATGGGCATGCTGCCACACAATGAGGTGGGCATGCTGCCAGACGTTGAAATGGACATGCTGCCGCTGGGACACTGACATGGACAATGAGGTGGGCACGCTTCTGCTGCTGGGACACTGACAAAGACATGGGTATGCTGGCAGACATTGAGATGGGAACGCTGCCAGACATTGAGATGGGCACCCTGCCAGACATTGAGATGGGCATGCTGCTGGACATTGAGATGGGCACGTTGTGGGCTTTGAGGTGGGCATGGTGCCATACACTGCAGTGGGCATGCTGCCACAAATTGAGGTGAGCACGCTGCCACACATTGAGGTGGGCAATCTGGCACACAGTGAGGTGGGCACTCTGGCACACATTGAAGTGGGCACGCTGCCACACATTGAGATGGGCATGCTGCCACACATTGAGATGAGCACGCTGACGCTGGGACACTGACATGGACATTGAGATGGGCACTTTTTGAACCAGCAGTATCTGGATGGCTGAAGGGATGATCACAGCCAGGCAGAACTACCGCTCCCGTCAAGGGCAGGTGATTGCATTCGCTGTATAACCCGTATTCACCCTTGGGTAGATTGGCATGGGCAGTCAGGCTCACTACGTGTAAAGCAAAGGCGGAGCACCTACTGATGATAATTACACTTAACGTCACAAAAGAGACATCACACAGGATGTTTGTAAAGACGTTTATATTCAATACACATAATCACTCATTATAATAGGATCGCCCATATACTTTTATGCATAAAACACATTCAGAAATATTACTAGCAGTACAAGGCCCACTCGTATTTTGATGACATCAATATTATGCACACTGTGAACAACTCCTAATGTAACCCCCCGCCCTAATTAAGAGCGAGCACCCTTATGCGGTGTGCGTTATTTGAATTATGCGCATACATAAAATTGAACAACTTTTTAGCAGCACCGCGGCCCGGAGCCACGTGGGAAACCCAATGTCAAAAGTTATAGTGCTCTTGGCACCAATCAACGTAAAATGTGACACCGCCGGCCAGTGTCATGAATCACATGCAGTCCACACACGATCACTCCCACTCACACACACTCACTCTGCACCACTACTCAGTGCGACAGCCAGTCCATAAGGCACACTCTTACACACATATGTACTCAGCCCCCTAATGCGGTGCCACTGGTAGCCAGAAAGTCAGTGGTTCACCCTCTGCAGACTCCGTGGCCCCAGCCTCACTCCACCCTTGAGTTTACCCCAATTGTCCTATACCCCAGTGTTAGATTTTGGGGTCTCTTGTTGGCAGAGGTAGGTACCTTTGACAAATAGGGACCCTTGTGTCTAGTCAGGGTAAGGGGGTACACTCCAAAAATAACCCATGCTCACCCCCTTGGTAGCTGGGCACGAGCAGACAGGCTTATATCAGAGGCAGTGTGTAAAGCATTTGTGAACACATACAGTAACTACAGATGGACACAACACAAGTTGTATTATAAAAATATGTAATCTTTATATTGTTTTAACACAAGACCATAAACGACAAAAATCCACAATACTGTACTTAAAATGGTAGAATTAGCTTAGTTCTCTTTAGATGTTAAAATGCGACACTTTGAGTTCAATGTACCTTAGGATGCGTAACGCTATACAACGAAAGTGTTGCAGGGAAGGTGATGCGTTGGTTCCTTACACACAAGAACGGTGATGCATCAGGTCTCTACTGATGCGTCGGTTCCTCTCTGCGAGGGGAGGTGATGCGTCGGTTTCTTACTGCGCTTCTGTGGCGATGAGGCCCGCAACGCCGTGATGCGATGAAGATCCGGTACAATGCGACAAAGACTGCGTCTTCTTCTTGATGCGACACGGTGCATGCACGCCCCATGGCCGATACTGTTGAGCCGCGACAGGCCCTGCGACACGCTTCCCAGGGATGCGGCGCCATCTGATGTGACGTCGATCCTCTTCTCGGGCGATGCGAGGCGCTTCGGCGAACCTGCGGAGACTCAACGATTCTTCTGAGCCGCGACAGGACCTGCGACACGCTTCCCGGTGATGCGGCAGCATCTGATGTGACATCGATCCTCTTCTCCGGCGATGTGAGGTGCTTTTGCGTTGTGAAGCGACAGCGGCAGTTCGGTATCACGCTTCTTGATCGTGAGTCGCGTTTCCAGCTCCTTGCAACACGCAGTCCCTCAGGCAAGCTCTTTTCTCAAGCCCTTAAAGATCCTTCACAAGTTGAATAAAGTACACACAAAGTTCCTTTCTCCTCTCTTTGGCAATCAGGCAACCACTGCAGGCCAATTCCTTCAGCTTAGGGATAGTCTCTCCCAAGTCTCTCTGATTCTTCACCTCAGCAAAGGTTTCTTCTTGTTTCCCAGAGTGATCTAAAGTTCTTGGGTTTGGGTCCCAATATTTATACTCAGTTTCCCTTTGTTCTCTGAAGGCAGAGAGGCCTTTGCCTAGTCCAAACCAGTTCTGGTCAGTCCTGGAGCACTCTGTTTACATGACTCCTTCTTTCCTTTCACAGTGCAGGGCAGGGATATCAGGGATATCAGACGCACCACAGGAGGTGGAGCCAGCATTGTGGAGGGAAGGCACAGCCCTATTCAGGTCCAAGGTGCAACTCCTCCCTCCCATCTAGATGCAGATCTCTCTATTCACCACTGGGGCACCTCACCCTGTCTCCTGGAACTCCCCAGCCCTGTCACTCAAACTCCAGACAGGGAATACACAGCCTAGCGGAGGCAGGTTTGAATGGTTAGATAAGAAAATACCTACTGACTGAAGACGGCTGAAATGCCAGAAACCGGTCCTAGGAAGCTTGTTTCCGGTCCAGGGAAGGCATGGCTTGGCAGTTCGGGCTGGACTGTTCCCATGAGGCACAGGGTCAGACTGATTTGCATATGGCCATGTCTGAACTGGGGTGGCAGAGTGGGCTAAAGAACGGTGATGGATCAAACCCAGATCTGTTGACTGGGTGTGAGTGTTTGATTGGTTCTGATGCTCCGTCCATCACCACTCCCTTTTGTACCGCTTTGTTCGCCATAAGTTGGCAGGGTATGCTCAGACGTGAGTCCCTTGCTCACTTTGCCACTGGATTCAAGCAAGCCTGGCTGAAGACGGCTGAAATGCCAGAAACCGGTCCTAGGAAGCTTGTTTCCGGTCCAGGGAAGGCATGGCTTGGCAGTTCGGGCTGGACTGTTCCCATGAGGCACAGGGTCAGACTGATTTGCATATGGCCATGTCTGAACTGGGGTGGCAGAGTGGGCTAAAGAACGGTGATGGATCAAACCCAGATCTGTTGACTGGGTGTGAGTGTTTGATTGGTTCTGATGCTCCGTCCATCACCACCCCCTTTTGTACCGCATAGTCTATACGTGGCATTTCTAAGCGAGTGGAAAGGGTTTGGCACTACAAATGCATTATTATGAAACATCATGAGGCTGCTCCACTGCAGTCCACTAACGCAGTCGAAAGCAGTGTCACCCACTTCCCTATGTTAACTCATGAGAAGAGCAGGCTTCATCGGTAGGGGAACACTTCTCTCTACCTGGGCGTAGGTGCACAATAGCGCATACCGACCTGCGATTGCAAGTGGGACACGTTGATCTAAGCACGAGGGGTGTAAGTGCGCACGTCCAAGTCTGCACAGCAGACTGGACATGGGTTTAACTAATATGTGTGTCTGTGCACATGCACATGCTTGGTTTGGCAGGCCGCATACGCAACTACAGGCACCACAGGTGCCGGTGCGCACTTACAGCAGCCTACAATGACAAGCTGCTAATAGGTTTACTCAGGATAGATGCCAGTGCGCCCCCATCAGTCTGCAATGACAGACCAACCCAAGCAGCAGAACATTGAATCAGCTCCACTTCCCAATATGGATGGGAAGGGCACGCACACTTTCATGCGGCAAGGACATGCTGGGCGCATGGCTTATTTAGGCCTCAGCAAATTTAGTGCAAGGACATGCACTGCACCCTGCTTGGACCAGCCGGAAACTGGTAAACCACTCACGGGTGCGATTGTGCACTTCCGACCAGTGACGGCAGTTCGGGCACCTTGCTGCTAGCACCATGGATGCAACCGCGCAGACACAGGGCTATTCCAGCATGCCTGAACCAGAGGTTAGAACACTGGGGATGCAGGTATAAGCTCATCACCCCTGATAGTAAGACGGGCACCTATCACAAATGGGAGCCAGGGCGCATCCGCCAATCTCCCACGGCAGGCAGGACACATGTCTGAAATTGCATCAGGACCGGGGCGCACACCCAGTCTGTGTTGGTAGACCAGCCCATGTTTCAGAACAGCGTGCCAGTGCCTCCTCCTAATCTGTGTAGGAAAGCTAACGTACTTCTACACGCCTTGACAATGAGGACGTGCGCAGGGCCTTGAGGCCACTCCAGAGAATAATCAGCACCCTAGGATTATTCAGGGGGAACCGAACTCTAAGGCAGGGAAGCCACATTTGGGGGGTTCTTTCCTACTTGGGCAGGGAACACCCATATGTGCCCATCCAGTCTTCAGCCTACCATCCCCCCTGGAGCCTGTCAGGACTTCCCTGTAAGGGTGCCCTAATGGGATCGGATGACGCCCTCAGGGTTGACTGAGGAGTAAGTGATGCCAACCTAAGCATGGGGTGCAATGGCTCCCCACAGGCCTTACATGGCAGACCCGATATAGGGATGAAGGCTATCCGTTGAGTGGCACACTCAGTCCTACGTCCCACTACTAGCTAGTGCCATACCCGCCCCAGATATGTGGTGTACCTGTTTACGGGGCGTATGGAGGTATGGCACCTAAAACCCATCATATATACACCCCCAGCCGCATGCAGGCGGGCATAACAAAACGTTTTTGGCTAATTTCCCCTAAGGAGGCCATGTCCAACATGCGCACTGTCAGATATTGAGAGGGGCATGCTGCCACAAATTGAGATGGGCATGCTGCCACACATTGAGATAAGCATGCTGCTACACATTGAGATGGGCACTCTGCCACACATTGAGATGGGCATGCTGCACACATTAAGATGGCGTGATGCCACACATTGAGATGGGCATGCTAAATCCTGGAACATGGACACGGACACTGAGGTTGGCACTCTGCCCTACATTGAGATGGGCATGCTGCCATACACTGAGATGGGCACAATGCTCTGGAAAATGGACATGGACACGGACACTGAGATGGGCAAGCTGCCATACATTGAGAAGGGCAGCTGCCAGACATTAAGATGGGCACGCTGCTGCTGGGACACTGACATGGACATGAAGATGGACACTCATACAGCCATTGAGATGGGCATGCTTGTGGTGGCACACTGACACGGGTATTGAGATGGGCATGCTGGCAGACATTAAGATGGGCACACTCCCACACATTAAGATGGGCACACTGCTGCTGGGACACTGACATGGACATTGAGATGGGCATGCTTCTGCTGATATACTGGCATGGGTACTGAGATGGGCACACTGCCGCTGGGACACTGCTATGGACATTGAGATAGGCACGCTGCCACTGGGACACTTCCACAGCCATTGAGATGGGCACGCTAGTGCTGGCACACTGATACAGCTTTTGGGATAGGCATATTGGCAGACATTAAGATGGGCACACTGTCTCTGGGACATGGACACTGAGGTGGGCACGTTGCCACACATTGAGGTGGACATGCTGGCACACATTTAGGTGGGCACATTGCTACACATTGAGGTGGGCATGCTGCCACACATTGAGATGGGCACACAGCTCATGGGACACTGACACGGACATTGAGTTGGGTAAGCTGCTGGACATTGAGATGGGAATGTTGACGCTGGGACATGGACACTGAGGTGGACATGCTGCCACACATTGAGATGGGCATGCTGCCACATATTGAGGTCGGCATGCTTCCACACATTGAGAAGGGCACGCTGCCATACATTGAGATGGGCACACTGCTACACATTGAGATGGGCATGCTGCTGCTGAGACGCTGCCACACACTGTGGTGGGAACACAGCTGCTGGGAGACTGACACGGACACTGAGGTGGGCATGCTTCCACACATTGAGAAGGGCACGCTTCCACACATTGAGAAGGGCACGCTGCCACACATTGAGATGGGCACACAGCTGCTGGGACATTGACACCGACACTGAGGTGGGCACACTGCCACAGATTGAGGTAGGCACACTGCCATACATTGAGTTGGGCACTCCCCCGCTGGGACACTGCCACACACTGAGGTGGGCACACTGCTGCTGGGACACTGACACAGACATTGAGGTGGGCACGCTGCCACACATTAAGATGGGCATGCTGCCAGACAGTGAGATGCAGTCCAATAAACAATTGGTCAAAGTAACTGCAATTTTATCAAAACAAAATAAATAACAGCATCACAACACCGATCCTGCAAAGTCTGCAGTGAATGCAATTTATTTTCAAAGCAATATTCACTTTAGTTTAAGCAACACAGTTGCTCCTGCATCTAAAATCAATTCAGGTATTTTTGAAAGCAAGGTGCTCAGGTGTTGGAAGGCTTGAATTACCTTGAGCATCTCAGGGGTCGAAACGTTGACTACTACACTTGCACAAGCCTTGGCGACCTGTTATAGGCCGGATTGGTCTCACCATGAAAATGTGATGTATATATGTCACATCACCTTTCCCATGTCCACCACCCTCACTCACCCACTTTCTTCCCCCATACCTTGACCCTTCCTCTTCCAACCCCTGAGCACCTTGCTTTCAAAAATACCTGAATTGATTTTAGATGCAGGAGCAACTGTGTTGCTTAAACTAAAGTGAATATTGCTTTGAAAATAACTTGCATTCACTGCAGACTGCAGGATCGGTGTTGTGAGGCTGTTATTGATTTCGGTTGTTGAGATAAAATTGCTGCTACTTTGACCAATCGTTTATTGGACTGCAATTAAGACCCGGGTCTAGTAGCTTTTCGGGTAACCCCATTGATACTTCACAGACATTGAGGTGGGCACGCTGCCACACATTAAGATGGGAATGCTGCCAGACATTGAGATGGGCATGCTGCCTCTGGGACGCTGACACGGACACTGAGGTGGGCACGCTGACACACACTGAGTGGGGCACACTGACACACACTGCGAGGGGCACGCTGGAATACACTGAGAGGGGCACGCTGGCACACACTGAGAGGGGTACGCTGGCACACATTGACAGGGGCACGCTGGCATTAGCACAATAACACGGACATTGAAACCAGTAAGAGACGTGCGTGGACATGACAGCTACCCATGGCAGTCCTACCACTGCCTCAGCCGATCACGTTCTGAGATGCTTTTTAGGTCGAGCCTAGCATTGCAGCGCATGTGCTGCTCACTCTGCAAGGCATGCTGTAGTAGGGTATGTTGTAGAAGTGCTGTGGAAGGCTCCGGCCATATTTTTCATTGGCTGGTGTCATTGTCCTTGGTAAATGCTGGCTTCCGATTCAATACGATGCTTCTTAGTCCCTCCTTGTGACCGGCCATAACAACTTGATCTTTTACTTGCAGCGATACACGGTCTCCTTCATAAGTCGGTACGCACTATTTTTTTTCAGCCGGCTTTGGCAATGGCGGCCGCTTGTCTATTTTTGCATCGCGCTTTCACTTTAACAATAGCTGCCGCCCGATCCTACGAGTGCTGTGTGGGGCGGCAGCTATTGTTAAAGTGAAAGCGAGATGCAAATATAAACACGCGGCTGCCTTTGCACCATGGCGACAGCGTGTTATTCTTCCTCGCAGAAAAAGAAAACACTTGGACTTTTTATGGATGATTCGACTAAGATACGAAACGTAACTTTTTGGGGCCGCCATAATTGAGTCTCTTGCGCCATCCTTACTACAAGCACCTGTTTGTGCAGCCCTATTGAATCTCTTGCATAGCTGGACTACAGTAGCACCGTGCTTGCCTTATGCACTACTTTATGCATAGACTCCTTCGTATCTGGAGGCCAAGTGAGAGATGTGTTTAATATATCTCCCAACATTTTTAAATTCCTCGAAGGTTTAAAATCGTTATTGTGTTACTGTTTACCTTCATATTTGAAACTATAACATCCACTTAACTTTTAGAAATGGACTACAGGTGCTACACGTCTGTGAATGTTTGGGAAATATGTGAAGGTTTTTTCGTTTTAAAGAAAAAATGTACTTAAATATTGTAATGTAAATTAAAAATATATAGAAAGTAATACACATGACACTTTGAAAAAGCGCCCTTTTTAAAAAGTAGAACGCACTGTTTTTCAATTTCAACTCTTTGTATGAGTTTGCTCGAAAGATTTCAGCTCAAGTTGTTTTGCTTTTCAGTGTTTCGTAGAAAAAAAGGGGCATATTATCAACGGCCAGCGATAATTATCGCTGGCCGTTCATAGCGACAGAAAAATTATCGCCAGCTATCGCTGAATATTATCGCCATGATAACGCTATATTTACAACGCATAGCGCTATGGCGATAATATTTCAGCGATAGCGGTGTTTTCAATGGAACATCGCTGGTTTTCCAGCGATGTTCCATTGAAAACAGCGATAACATTGCTGATAGGACCCTGTGATCCTATCAGCATAATCCATATCCTATTAAAAGTATGCCTTAGTCAGGAATTTAACAGGTGTTAAATTCCTGAGTTAAGGCTGAGGTAGCGCGATTTTTTTTATCGCTGCACCTCCTTGTTAATATCGCGAAGCTGCCTTCACGATATTAACATGTGTTGTTTTCACAGCCACGCCTCTTTTGCATCTCATTAGCGATGCGAGGCGAGGCTGTGAAAAAACGGTCTCTCGATCAAGGAAACACGCGCTATCGTGTCCTTGATGATATTGCGATAAAATTATCGCCGCTTTTCGGCCGAAAACGGCCGCAAAAGCGGCGATAATTTTTTATCGCCTCGTTGTTAATATGCCCCAAAATAACTATGGGGCATATTAACAACGAGGCGATAAAAAATTATCGCCGCTTTTGCGGCCGTTTTCGGCCGAAAAGCGGCGATAATTTTATCGCAATATCATCAAGGACACGCTAGCGCGTGTTTCCTTGATCGAGAGACCGTTTTTTCACAGCCTCGCCTCGCATCGCTAATGAGATGCAAAAGAGACGTGGCTGTGAAAACAACACATGTTAATATCGTGAAGGCAGCTTCGCGATATTAACAAGGAGGTGCAGCGATAAAAAAAATCGCGCTACCTCAGCCTTAACTCAGGAATTTAACACCTGTTAAATTCCTGACTAAGGCATACTTTTAATAGGATATGGATTATGCTGATAGGATCACAGGGTCCTATCAGCAATGTTATCGCTGTTTTTAATGGAACATCGCTGGAAAACCAGCGATGTTCCATTGAAAACACCGCTATCGCTGAAATATTATCGCCATAGCGCTATGCGTTGTAAATATAGCGTTATCATGGCGATAATATTCAGCGATAGCTGGCGATAATTTTTCTGTCGCTATGAACGGCCAGCGATAATTATCGCTGGCCGTTGATAATATGCCCCTATAATAGGTACATGAAGCTGTGCTGCCCCCCGGTGGTTTCCTTGACAAGTGCAACATGAGAGAGTTCGAAGACGGCAGAGGCTCGCCGTTCAAGTGCATTGGAGAACGATGCCTGGGATTATATTCTAAACTAAGCAGTTACAAAAGATGAGCTTTTATTTCCTCAGCTATTTTCTCGTCGGATTGCGTTTTCCTTGTTTTGGTAGAAACGTTTTACGGTTGCAGTTGTTGAAAACCACGCAAAAGAGTTGCGTTTCTTAACGGCAAACTTTTTTCAGAGCAGACCAGGATTCCTACTTTAAAACCGGGACCTCACGCACAGTTGTGCCATTGCACAGAGGTGTCTACGAGCCATAGCCGGGCAGACCTATGCAAGGGGGAATGCCTCGGAGCCTTGTGCACACCATCCTTGGAATGTGATTGGGTGAGGGGCAGAAGCCCTGCTGGGGGGGCGCTGCTAGTTGTACTGTCGTGGGCGATGCATTAGAGAGAACGGAAGGGTAACCTGCGCCTGAGCTTTCTCCTAACACACAGGGGCAGATTTACAAGCCCCGTGCGCCACTTTTGCACCGCCGTTGCATCACTTTTGTGACGCAGCGGCGGCGCAAAGCTAGCACCATGCTGCGACAGATTTACAACGTGACGCATCTAGGGAGATGCGTCACGTTGTAAAGCCCTGCGCCACATTAAACCCACGTCAGGTTTAATGTATGCAGGGTGGGCGTTACACCGGAAAATGCCTCGGAAAAGTGATGCAGTGAAATCTACAAGATTTCACGCAGTCAGTTTTCCGACGCTGGTGCGTCAAATCCTTACGCCTGCTTCAAGCAGGCGTAAGGCGTGACGCACCATGTTAGAGATAGGGCAGGTTGGAACAGTGCTGGAGTTGCGTCACGTTTGCGACACAATTTCAGCACTGCGCCAACCTTACGCCGGCAGATGCGTCACGCATCTGCTTGTCCTTGCGCCACGATGCACCGCATTGTAAATGCCGCGCATCTGCGGTGGCGCAAAGGCAAACTTGCGTGATGCATCTTCCCTGGCGCATCCCTGCTGATTTGCAGGGATGCGCCAGGGAACGTAAATCTGCCCCTAAGTAACTCGGGGCAGATTTACAAGCCCCTTGCGCCACTTTTGCGTCACTTTTAACATGGGAAAAGTGACACAAAAGTGGCGCAAGGGGCTTGTAAATCTGCCCCCTCGTGTTTTGGGGCACGCTAAAAGCGTGGCTGTTTTAAAACACAAAGGGGCAGATTTACAAGCTCCTTGCGCCACTTTTGTGTCACTTGTAACATGGGAAAAGTGACGCAAGGGGCTTGTAAATCTGCCCCAAAATACCTTTGAGACATGAGACAGCCGGTCAAAAATGAAAGACAAAATACCACATGCAGTACGTACTGCCTCGCATGTCAATGCCTACTCTAACACTTCCGCACAACATGGAGCTTGAACACGGCTTCTGCCTCTGTGGCACATGGTTGGAGCACATGTCAACCATCATGCCCTGCCCCCACAAAGGCAGCTCTGGAAAACAACACCTTATCATCCATCGTATTGAAAAGGATTTCCGGTTACACAATTGCAATTAAATACTTTTTGCGACCTTGCCAGGGGTGTAAAGTGTCATATGAATACCACAATACATGCATTAGAAAATCATAACCCCTTAAGTATTGGCCTCTTCTCCCCACTGTACTAAGCCCTTTTTTAGGTCTCGCTTAGGCAGCGCTTGCGCTGTCTCTTCAAGACATGCTGCATTCAGGATATGGGCATAAAGCGTTATTATTTGCAACCACAATATCTCAAGTTCTCAGTAATGCAAGACCAATTGAATTGCAAATGCTTGTTAGGTATCCTCTTCTGAGAAAAGGCTGCCTGTGCTCTGCTCTCATGGGGCTGTTTGTCGAGCTTCCACAGACGAGGCCTCCTGCAGGCTGCAGGCAGAGGAGGGCAGGGCTGGCCACTCTGCTTTTTTCCCAGTAGCCATCTGCTAGGAGGCTGGTTCACGAACACAAGGGGCTGCCAGGATCTTGTCATGCCCCCATGACCCAATTCTAGACACATGTTCCTGAAGTGTGAGGCTGGTTGGAACACTTTGACCAGCACTGATTCTGTTTCCTGCCCTGGCATGGAGGACAGGAGGGCTCGGCTTCCCCTCATTAGTTCATCCTTCTTCGTCTAATCAGTCTTTGTGCCCAGTCAGTCTGGGAGCCTAGTGTAGCAGCCACAGAAGGAGAGAGGGAAGTACAGGGCAAGAATCCCCACTCACTGTCAGCGGTAGGGGGTCCACACAGTGCTCAATGTATGGAAAAAACGAGTTTAAGGGTCCTCACTTGTTCCTAGGAGCCCCCTACCAGCTGCCGGGGTTGCCAAATACCAAGGCTGCCTCATTTTGATTCCACCCCATGCCTCTTTCTTCCACCACCGAACACTTCAGGTTTCTTTATCTTACATTTACTTGTGCTTGTTCATCACTGCTTACACCTGGTTTCCCACCCATCTCTTCCTCCACCTTTCTCCCATTCCATCTTTTCTCTTTTGGTCTGGGTCAACGTCTGATGATAGAAATATGTCCAGGCACCCATGAATGATTGTCGGTGCCCGCCGTGTGCAGTTCCCCCCACAAATTAAGCATTGGGTCTAAAGCTCTCGGGGCCAGATGTACGTAGCTTTGTGTTTGGGATTGCCTAATAGCGAATTTTTGAGATTCGCTATAGGTAATCACAAACAGCAATGTACAAATGTGTGTTTCACATATTTAGCTATTCCCAGTGGGTAGCAAATAGATCTACTTCATTAATATTCATGAGGTAGGTCTCGGTTTGCAACCCATTGGGCTGCGCAAAAATCAGAGATGCTGGCCTGCTGGGGTCAGCAGACCACAATTTCTGCGTTTGCTTTATGATAAAGCAATGTTTTTTTTTCTATGCAGTCCATTTTCCTTAAAGGAAAACGGAATGCCCTTCAAGAGGAAAAATATTTTTTTTATAAACATTCCCAAAGGGGAAGGAGTCCCTTGAAGACCCCTTCCATTTGCGAATGAGTTACCACCAACTTGAGCTAGGCACTAAAATGTGGATGTTTTGCGAACGCATTTCAGTTGCAGAACTTTCACACATACCAATGTGAGTCGCTATTAGGAATGGACGCCCTTAACACACCCCTGCCATATACCAAATCGCAAACCCATTTTGTGATTCGTTAATAGGTCACCAAATCGTAAAATAGGGCTTTTTCTACAATGAAAAAAGATTTTTTCTGTAAATTCGGCCGTTTGTGACATAAAAGATTCCCTCCTTCCTTGTGTACTCCCTGCAGGAGCCAGATACAGTCAGTGCGGGTACAGTCAGTGCGGGTACAGTCAGTGTGGGGTTGACAGTGGGACCATGCTTCCCACACCCTAAGTCTTCATTCTCTGCTCTCTGAAGAAGCCAGGTACAGTCATGCAGTTACAGTCAGTGCGGGTATAGTCAGTGCAGCTACAGTCAGTGCCAGTACAGTCAGTGCAGGTAAGGTCAGTGCAAGTACAGTCAGTGCCGGTACAGTCAGTGCAGGTAGAGTCAGTGCGGGTACAGTCAGTGCAGGTACAGTCAGTGCGGGTATAGTCAGTGCAGATACAGTCAGTGCAGGTACAGTCAGTGCAGGTAGAGTCAGTGCGGGTACAGTTATGCAGTTGCAGTCAGTGCAGATACAGTGAGTGCAGTTACAGTCGGTGCAAGTACAGTCATTGCAGGTACAGTCAGTGCAGGTACAGTCAGTGCCGGTACAGTCATTGCGGGTACAGTCAGTGCAGGTACAGTCAGTGCGGGTATAGTCAGTGCAGATACAGTCAGTGCAGGTACAGTCAGTGCGGGTACAGTCAGTGCAGGTGCAGTCAGTGTGGGTACAGTCAGTGCATGTACAGTCAGTGCCGGTACAGTCAATGCGGGTACACTCAGTGCATGTAGAGTCAATGCGGGTACAGTCAGTGCGGGTACAGTCAGTGCGGGTACAGTCAGTGCTGGTAGAGTCAGTGTGGGGACAGTCATGCAGTTGCTGTCAGTGCAGATACAGTGAGTGCAGTTACAATTGGTGCAGGTAGAGTCAGTGCCGGTACAGTCAGTGCGGGTACAATCAGTGCGAGTCAGTCAGTGCAGGTAAGGTCAGTGCAGGTACAGTCAGTGCGGGTACAGTCAGTTCAGGTGCAGTCAGTGCGGGTACAGTCAGTGCAGGTGCAGTCAGTGTGGGTACAGTCAGTGCATGTACAGTCAGTGCCGGTACAGTCAATGCGGGTACACTCAGTGCATGTAGAGTCAATGCGGGTACAGTCAGTGCGGGTACAGTCAGTGCAGGCAGAGTCAGTGCGGGTACAGTCAGTGCAGGTACAGTCAGTGCGGGTATAGTCAGTGCAGATACAGTCAGTGCAGGTACAGTCAGTGCAGGTAGAGTCAGTGCGGGTACAGTTATGCAGTTGCAGTCAGTGCAGATACAGTGAGTGCAGTTACAGTCGGTGCAAGTACAGTCATTGCAGGTACAGTCAGTGCAGGTACAGTCAGTGCCGGTACAGTCATTGCGGGTACAGTCAGTGCAGGTACAGTCAGTGCGGGTATAGTCAGTGCAGATACAGTCAGTGCAGGTACAGTCAGTGCGGGTACAGTCAGTGCAGGTGCAGTCAGTGTGGGTACAGTCAGTGCATGTACAGTCAGTGCCGGTACAGTCAATGCGGGTACACTCAGTGCATGTAGAGTCAATGCGGGTACAGTCAGTGCGGGTACAGTCAGTGCGGGTACAGTCAGTGCTGGTAGAGTCAGTGTGGGGACAGTCATGCAGTTGCTGTCAGTGCAGATACAGTGAGTGCAGTTACAATTGGTGCAGGTAGAGTCAGTGCCGGTACAGTCAGTGCGGGTACAATCAGTGCGAGTCAGTCAGTGCAGGTAAGGTCAGTGCAGGTACAGTCAGTGCGGGTACAGTCAGTTCAGGTGCAGTCAGTGCGGGTACAGTCAGTGCAGGTGCAGTCAGTGTGGGTACAGTCAGTGCATGTACAGTCAGTGCCGGTACAGTCAATGCGGGTACACTCAGTGCATGTAGAGTCAATGCGGGTACAGTCAGTGCGGGTACAGTCAGTGCAGGCAGAGTCAGTGCGGGTACAGTCAGTGCAGGTACAGTCAGTGCGGGTATAGTCAGTGCAGATACAGTCAGTGCAGGTACAGTCAGTGCAGGTAGAGTCAGTGCGGGTACAGTTATGCAGTTGCAGTCAGTGCAGATACAGTGAGTGCAGTTACAGTCGGTGCAAGTACAGTCATTGCAGGTACAGTCAGTGCAGGTACAGTCAGTGCCGGTACAGTCATTGCGGGTACAGTCAGTGCAGGTACAGTCAGTGCGGGTATAGTCAGTGCAGATACAGTCAGTGCAGGTACAGTCAGTGCGGGTACAGTCAGTGCAGGTGCAGTCAGTGTGGGTACAGTCAGTGCATGTACAGTCAGTGCCGGTACAGTCAATGCGGGTACACTCAGTGCATGTAGAGTCAATGCGGGTACAGTCAGTGCGGGTACAGTCAGTGCGGGTACAGTCAGTGCTGGTAGAGTCAGTGTGGGGACAGTCATGCAGTTGCTGTCAGTGCAGATACAGTGAGTGCAGTTACAATTGGTGCAGGTAGAGTCAGTGCCGGTACAGTCAGTGCGGGTACAATCAGTGCGAGTCAGTCAGTGCAGGTAAGGTCAGTGCAGGTACAGTCAGTGCGGGTACAGTCAGTTCAGGTGCAGTCAGTGCGGGTACAGTCAGTGCAGGTGCAGTCAGTGTGGGTACAGTCAGTGCATGTACAGTCAGTGCCGGTACAGTCAATGCGGGTACACTCAGTGCATGTAGAGTCAATGCGGGTACAGTCAGTGCGGGTACAGTCAGTGCAGGCAGAGTCAGTGCGGGTACAGTCAGTGCAGGTAGAGTCAGTGTGGGGACAGTCATGCAGTTGCTGTCAGTGCAGATACAGTGAGTGCAGTTACAATCGGTGCAGGTAGAGTCAGTGCTGGTACAGTCAGTGCGGGTACAATCAGTGCGAGTCAGTCAGTGCAGGTAAGGTCAGTGCGGGTACAGTCAGTGCGGGTACAGTCAGTGCGGGTACAGTCAGTGCGGGTACAGTCATACAGTTGCAGTCAGTGCGGGTACAGTCAGTGCGGTGCTGACAGAGGGACCATTCTTTCCACACCCTATGCCTTCCTTCTCTACTCTCTGCAGGAGCGAGGTACAGTCAGTGCAGGAAAGGTCAGTGCAGGTACAGTGAGTGCCGGTACAGTCAGTGCCGGTACAGTCAGTGCAGGTACAGTCAGTGCAGGAACAGTCATGCAGTTGCAGTCAGTGCAGGTACAGTCAGTGCGGTGCTGATAGAGGGACCATGCTTCCCACACCATATGCCTGTTGTAACATTGTATTGTGCCTTTAAGCTGTAAAGAATATCCTTCTAGCATCGTTCCATGTGGAATGTCTGTCTAAGAATGTATATGGAGATTCCATGAAAAGGCAGTTGAAGCTGGGCAGTCGATGGCTGAGGTGAATAAACCCTGCTTACCTGATTCTCCTGTGTGATCGTGTCTTCTTCTTCCATTCAAGACACTACATTTTATTGGCGACGATCGTGGGAGTCTACACTACCACCTCAACATCCAGCGCGTTCTCCCAGTGCCCTCTTGCGATCAGGAAAATCCGAATCGTTACTCTCCTCCAGCGGCAGTCTTCATTTAAGTTGAAAGAGAAGTTTATACTTCTCCAGCGGAAGTTACCCATCCTCCAAAGCGAATGGGAAGAAGGTGAGGAGATCTGAGGGAGGGGCGGAGAAAAGCGCTGATTTGCGTTTCAGTGACGCAATCGCACCAGTTCTCTCTGAAGACTGCGTTCCAGTGATGTCATCTCTTTCTGTCAACCACAGCGCATGCGGGATGATTTGTCCTTGTCGTTCTATTATCCTGTGCGCATGCCTCGAGTTGTGTTAGTTCTGCTCTGCATTCGGAAGACGTCATTGCTACTTTGTTTCTACGGCTCATGCCTGAAGCGCCTGACGTAGGTACTACTCCCTTTGTTCTGCGCATGCCTGAAGTTATTACGCTTTCTTGTTAGTCTGTGGCTTGCGGTTCACTGCAGTTTCAAAGTTCCTGGCTCTTCGGACTTCATCGGAACTCTTCTTCCTCTTCGTAAAGTGAGTGCATCTCTTATCATCTAATAAACGATCAGATATATGCACTAATAAGATTATGCGCGTCCTTTGTAACGAAGAATGAGCTCAAGTAAATATGTTTAGACGCGTCACTACGTGTCATACGTCTAGTCTTGGCTAATTTAATCTGGAAAGGAAACACATGTACGGAGGAAAGGAACTGGTATCCGGATATACTTAAAAAAAACAATTATATATATATAATTACTATTGGAAAAATGTGTTCCAATATACTCACTTAGTTGAAATTGTTTTGTTAATGATAATTGATACATCTACATAACCTATTTCAGTGACTTTTGTGATAGAGTCAAGTTGTATTTTATATCAACATGCAGAATGTTACGCAACCTCCATTTTTTTTTAACAAGTCCAGGTAGGCCAAGTATAGAATGGCAAAAGTGGAAAAAAAAATTGTGAACTACGCCAGAGTCTGTGGAACAAACCTAAGTACGGAACGCAAACATTCTTTATTACTTCATTGTCTAGGAGGCGAAGGTCAAGAAGTTCTTGAACACTTACCTGAACTCAGTGCTACAGAGCAGAGAAACTTAAATAAATATGAGATACGAGTGCTACATT
Organism: Triturus cristatus; assembly: GCF_964204655.1. NCBI lineage: Eukaryota > Metazoa > Chordata > Amphibia > Caudata > Salamandridae > Triturus > Triturus cristatus. The sequence continues at coordinate 1,285,391,217 of NC_140592.1, read as the reverse complement.
TAGATCGTCATTATCTTCCACGTTTAAGCACTATTATGGAAAGATATCATTTTTGGATTACGTGAGCAAAAAAAAGATGAATCGGTTGAAGAATTTGTTTCAGCTTTAAGGAAACTAGCCTCATCGTGCAAGTTTGGGGGTGCTACTGAAGAGAGAATAAGAGAACAATTTGTATTGAAATGTGCTCATGATAACATTAGAAAGGAACTATGGTTAAAAGATGAGCCACCGTTAGATGAGGTAATTACGATCGCAAAACAAGTTGAACACATGATGAAATGTGTGGATGAATTGAGTATTGAGAAAAACAAACCTGCCTCTACTAGCACCAATGTTGATGAGGTAGTATATCAAGTAAAAAAATAGGATTTAGAAGTCAAAGACAAAAATCTATCTACCCCAATTGCTGAAAACGTATCCAATAGTGTTGGCAAGCCAACATGTTTTAGGTGTGGGAGACTAGGACATCTGGCTAATGCACCTTTCTGTCCCGCTTTAAAGGTTGTGTGTAGCACCTGCGGAAGAAAGGGTCACTTTGCAAGATGTTGTAAAAGTAAAGTAAGGAAAGGAGATCAAGTTACAACAAAGGTCCAACCTCAAGTCAAAGTAGTAACTTTCAAGTAGATGTACTAGAAGCCATCCACCCTTCTCATTTGGTTAATATTGAAGGGGTGAATTAGAATTCAAATTTGATTCCTGTTCTCACTTAACCATGATTAATGAGGACATTTTTAAAAAACATTTCAACACCTCTGCTAAACTTGTCAAAAGTGATGTTTCTCCTCAAGGCTATGGTGGCACACCTATTAAAATGTTGGGGTATTTTTTAGCGACAATAGAGTTGTGTGGACACATGATTGCTGGTAAGGTGTACGTAGCTAAGCTTGGTGATGCACTTCTAGGGTGGCCCCATCAACGTCTTTTGGGTGTCACTCTCAATCCTAACACGGCTCCTCAAGTTCAGATACAACAAGTTGGTGACATAGGGTCAATGTTTGCAGAACAATTTCCGGAGGTGTTTGGAGACAAACTTGGATGTCTCAATGGATATAGACATCGCATTCGACTGAGAAAAGGTGCGATTCCAGTAGTTGCTAAAAGTAGAAGAATACCTGTCAGTGAACAAATCGGTGTTCAAAAGGAGATTGAACGGTTAATAGAAATAGGTGGTATTGAGCCACTAGAAGCAACGGAATGGTTGGCTCCCATAGTGGTAGCCAAGAAGGCCAATGGAGAACTTCGGCTTTGCATTGATTTGCGCTTCCTTAATAAAGAAGTGATAGTAGACCATTTCCCGTTACCCAACATTGATGAGATGGTTGGAACTTTAGTGGGTGCAAAGTTCTTCACCACGCTTGATTTGGCGTCAGCCTAGCATCAGGTTGAACGTGATGAGTTGTCACAAGAGTTGACTGCGTTCGTGACACCAATGGGCACTTACAAATTTCGTAGAATGCCTTTTGGGCTTGTATCTTCAGCTGCAGTTTTCCAGCGCATCATGTCAAGGATCCTGAGGGGGCTTAGTGGTGTCAGGTGCTATCAAGATGACCTATTCATTTTTGGTAGTTCTAAGTCAGAACATTACTCAAGAGTGTGTGCGGTGTTAGAACGTCTGAGGGAGTCGGGTCCAACATTAAAGAGAGCGAAGTGCAAGTTTGGTGTTGAGGAGGTAAATTACCTTGGACATTGTATTACTGGACATGGTGTTTTCCCAAAGAAAGAATTGGTTGATACTATTGTGAACATGAATGAGCCTATCAATAAAGAGGAACTTCTATCATTTCTTGGAATGGTCGAGTTCTATAGTAAGTTTATTCCTGGTTATGCTGACAAAACTCAAAACCTGAGGAAACTTACAGCAAAGAGTGTCGTTTTTCAATGGTCTGATGAGTGTGAAAATGAGTTCTGTTCCATAAAAAAAGATTTGATGAAAGCTCCTTCGTTACAAGCGTTTGTGCAAGGGCATGCCACTTAAATTTTGACTGAGGCCAGTATAAAGGGACTAGGAGCTGTCTTAATTCAAAAGAATGAGGGTGTCGAAAAATTGATTACTTGTGCTTCAAGGTGTCCGAGAGGTCCAGAGTCCAATTATTCAGTAATTTAAAAAGAATTGCTGGCTATCTTCTGGGCTTTAAGGACATTTAGGAATCTTGTTTGGGGTACCAAAGTAAAAGTTTTGTCTGACCACAAACCACTTAAAGAAGTTTTCTCAAAAAAAGGTTTAGATTCTATAGCCTCAAGGATTAGGAAGTGGATTATTTCTCTCCAAGAATTTGATTTTGAGGTAGATTATATTCCTGGGGTTATCGATAATTCTGCTGACTGTCTTTCTAGGTTAGTTAATCCCAAGATGAGTAACTTGGATGAAGATGTTAGCAATGAAGATGTTGGTGTCAATGTCTGTGAGGTGACCTCTGGTGCTATTAGTGAATCTGAATGGAAAGATGACATTGAGAAAGATAAAGAGATTAAGAACGTCATAGAAATGTTGAAGAGTAACAAGCGCTTGGAGAAAGATGGTTGGGGAAGAGCTCTCAGTTATTGATGGTATTCTTACTCGAGGTACCAAGCTTGTTCCTCCAGCAGGTATAAGAAGTCAACTTCTCAGTTTAGCTCACTCAGGGCATCTTGGGATTGTTAATACAAAAGAGTTTATAAGACTACAATTTTGGTGGCCAGGCATGGATTTAGAAGTCGAAAGGTTGGTTTGGGAGTGTGTAGAATGTTGTGCGAATGATAAGATATTAAAGACTAGACAAGTTCCCATGGTGTGTAGGAAGTTACCAAAGTATCCTTGGGATGAGATTGCTATTGATATTGTGGGTCCGTTGTAAGGTATGAGTGACACTCCCTATCTTATTGTAGTTTTAGATCTTTATTCCAGGTGGATTGAGGTGGGTGCAGTTAGAGACATCTCAACGGGGTGTGTCATTACATTTTTGGAAGGAATCTTTAAAAGAGAAAGTTTTCCCAATAGTATTCTTTCTGATAATGGGCCACAATTCTGTTCTAGAGAGTTCTTAAGTTTTTTAAGTGACTGTGGTATTGTTAAAAAAAGAGGTGCTATTTACCACCCTGAAACAAATGGAGCAGCGGAAAGAGTTAATAAAACTCTCAAAGAAAGTATACAACTCGCTAGGGTGAATAATTTGAACTGGAAAGAGGTCTTGCAGGACAGAACTACAGCTTATCGCATGTCACCACATTTAACTACTGGGAGATCACCCTTTGAACTTTTTAAGGGTAGAGCACCGAATTCAAAATTATGTCCAGGATGGATGAATCTAAACAAAGGTCTAGTTGACAATCAAATTGGTGTTTGGCGAAACAGGAAGGTGAATAAACAGGTCGAGAGGAAAGCATATTTTGATAAAAGAAAATCTGCCCATTTTAGTGAGGTAATAGTGGGTGATATGGTAAAGATTAAAGCTCCAGTCGGATGTCAGCCTGGGTCTAAGTTTTTAAGGTGTAAGTCGGTAATCAAGTTATTCAGAAATGCTGTTAAAACTGAAGATGGCCGGATTTGGAACAAAAATCGTGTTGTTGTAGTTAATCGTAATTTGTCCTTCTTCAATGAGCAAGGGGTTCTTAGTAACCCTTCTTACTCCTTGACGAACTCGACTTCTTCTTCTACTAGGCCCCCTGGTTCATTTACATGTGTCAGAGAAAGGAGTCAGAGGGTGCGAAGACTCCCAGAGTACATGAAAGACTATGTATGATATGTTTTCTTCATATTTTCTTTTTTCTGAAACTTTGTACTATATGTTTCTTTCACATTTATACTTGTATTTCTATTGTTGTAAAGGAGGGAGATGTGTGACATTGTATTGTGCCTTTAAGCTGTAAAGAATATCCTTCTAGCATCGTTCCATGTGGAATGTCTGTCTAAGAATGTATTTGGAGATTCCATGAAAAGGCAGTTGAAGCTGGGCAGTCGATGGCTGAGGTGAATAAACCCTGCTTACCTGATTCTCCTGTGTGATCATGTCTTCTTCTTCCATTGAAGACACTACACCTGTGTCTAGAAGTGCAGCACGCGACTCACGTCACCAGAGGTGCTTCGAGGGGGCCGGTCGAACCTTCTAGAACCGCAGTTCAGTTCTATTCAGTGGTCATCAGTGCTTCTGGTCAAAGGGCCTTTGCCTCACGCTTCCTGAGGGTTCCCCGTGCTTCCGCCTGACTGTTTTTTAAAGGGCACAATGGCCTTCTAATGACACAAACAGCCCTAAAGGCGGAGCCGCCAGGAATTACAAATACTGAAAAATGGTTTGTGTTCTTTAAAAGTACAAACTGTGGGGGCAGGTAGGGACCACATCCGTATTCAACCCTGGGACCCCTATTGTGCTGCAGTTGTTCCTTGCAGCTGCTCCCCCAAACAAAAAATACCAACCCCTGCCTATGGGCCTGCACCCACCCCCATGCCAGCAACGAAAAGCTCCCACCCACATTCAGGAAGCAACTATTCACAAGTCACCTCTTTTGATTTTATTAACCACAGGCACCAAACTAACCACACACCCCAGATGTGTGCTCCACACTGCCTCTGGTACAGCTGCCTGCAGCCCACCCACTCACAACACAGCTGTCTGGAACCCACCCACCCACTCACAACACTGCAGGCTGCTCAGGGTCCACGAAGGAGACCCTCTGTGAGAAGTTGGCCTGGTATATGATGTCCACTAGTTAAAGTGACCACCTTGTACCATGCCAAGCAACCCTTATGGTGTGGTTGTAAGTCAACCTTTTCGGACTAGCTGCCCTAGTGGTAGCGTAGGCTAAGCAGTCTTTGAGGCTAAACTCGTTAAAGCGTGTTAAGCAGGCTGTTTTACCATATGTAACCCCCCCTTTATACCAATGAAAGGACACCACACAGATATATATTCAAAATATATATGTATTTATTACTCAAAGTATCCCCTAGACTCTTTATGAGCACAGGAGCACAAATCGTTAAACAAGACAATGTTATAATACACAGAAGTTGCACTTTATATGGATGGGCCCTGGTGGCCACTCAAACCATATACTAAAATAGTGGTATAAGTACCACGAACAGGAAAGGGAAAAGGCCTAGGGCCTCTAGAATTGCTGGGCCTACAAGGAGCTAACTTCAGTTAGTGACCAGGAGGTCCACGGGTCGCGTGTGCAGTGAGGAAAGTTACACGCGGGCTCCCATAGGTTTTCAATGGGTGCGTAAAAGTTTAAAAGTTACTGCAGAAAGGGGTCTTCTGGATGGACTACGATCTTAAGATTCAAAACACAGACACTAGAGATGTTTCTCTACACTTGGGCACCGGAGTGCCAGCTTTACCTCACCCACAGGAAGCGGGTGCATAGGTCTCGAAGTGCGTCGGGTTTCTTCTATCGATTCAATGGAGCCTGATGACAAAGATGCTGCAGGCGGCCGGTCCAGAAGAGCTGCGTTGGATCCAAGGGTGGATCGGAGTTGTAGAAGACCTGAAAGCAGAGGGGACAGTGTTCACAGTCACTAGCCAGTGACCGGCGTGGCACCAGGTAGGTACCAGGCGATGTCGGGTGCAAACAGGTGGTTAGGTGTAGCTTGTCTCTGCAGCCACGTGGTCCCTGAAGGTCGACGATGTCCAGGAGTCGAGTCACGAGCTGTTCCACGCAGGCTCTCGCTGTCGGCGGTGTCGGCGACTCGAAAGAAGCAAACAAGCCTTGGCAAAGGCAGGAGTTGTGGAAATTCAAGAAAGCTGATTGTTCTGACCAGCAAGGTCAGAGGGGCTGCTCTTTTGGAGAGCAGCTGGGGCCGGTCTGGAGCAACCAGACCAGTGTCGTTGATTTCAAATTAGGTCGCCAAAATGGCCACTAGCCAACGGGCCAGGGACCGGGCAGGCGCGTCGAGTTGCAAAATGCAGAGGGGCCCCACGCAGATCGTGGAGATGCTGGAGGGCTCACCTTTCGTGCAGATGCTGCTCGGGTGTTGGGCTTCTCAGGACCCAAAGCACAACTTGGAGGGAGCCTCTGTTGTTGCGCTTGCAGCTTGTCGTCGGTCTTCCAAGATGGCTGGCTCCACGTGTCTCGGTGCCTCCACGGGTTCCTTCTTTTCAGGGACTGTGGATCGGGCGGTGAGAGGTCTGGAGGTCCAGGTCTTGTCGGGCTCTGGGCTCGGGCTCCGGCAGGAGGCGGCGGCAAAGCAGACGTCGAATAGCTGGTTGGTGCTTGCGTTAGCAAGATGGTCACTCCCTGACCATAGGGGAGATTTCCTTCAGTCCTCTGTGCAGCAGAGCGTCGAAGTTCCCGTCTTCTTCTTTGTAGTAAGTTGATTCCAGGATGTCTGAAGTCTTAGGACACAGCTCCTACCTTTAAGCGGATTCTAGGGGCCGGACTACCTGCTAGGTCCCTCCCTAAGGATGGGACCAGGAAGGGGGGTGGTTACACCCCCAATCCTTTGTCCAGCTCGCCCCAGGTCCGGGGCTGGTGTGCCCCAGGACCGGTTTGAACTGGCATATGCACCGAGGCTCCTTGTGAGCCTCAGGCATGTTTGATTCCTTTCAAGCCCTACCTGACCAATACACAAAATCCTGTCTGGGGTGGTGCTCGCACCTCCCCTGGCAGGAAACCCTTTGTCCACGTCTCTCAAGCTGGAAGGACTCCCAGCAGCAGGAGGGCAGACTTGTGTCTGTGGTGGCAGCATCCATTTTGTGGAGCTGAGGCTATGTCTGATTTTACCCGGGTTTCAGGTACTGTACATGTCGTGTCCCTCTAGAAGGGTGAAATGCTAACCCCGTCGCCAGAATTGGCGAGGGGTTAGTATTCCAATTCGTATGACACCTTACTCGACATGTTTTGATAAAGCCAAACCAAAGATAGCATTTAACCTCGAGGTTCATAATGCACTTAAGAGTATATGGTATGACGATATCTGGAAACGGTAGAAGGAAGTTGTTGCGACCACTGCAGACAGGCTCAGCTCATGCCAGATCACCATCTCACATGGAACCAAGCACTCTGCCTTCAGGATTGTTAAGGCCTGCCATAGGAGTGACTTATAGGTTAATATGGGTCCCATTTAAGGTTAGGTATAGGTATACTTACACCAACTTACCCCAGCTGAGTGATCAGCCAGTTGTGTCAAATTGTTAGGCCCGTCCAGGGGTGGCACAATACATGCTTCAGCCCCTGGTAGGCCTTAGATACACCAATGACCTGGGTACCTAGTGTACACTGGTACAGGGGCTCACAGGGTGATCCAATTCCAATTGTTTATGCACCTAGGGTGCATAGTGTCAATTTAGTTAGAGAGAACAGCAGGCTGGGGGTCTGATTAGCAGGCCCACAGCCTCAATATGTCAAAAACCAGTGAAGCATAAAGCAAACATTTGGGGTGACCATAGGATAGCAGACCCTACTCTCCTACACCCTCCTAAGATTACGGCCACCTTAGTGCCACATGAGGGCACACGAGGCAGCCTCCCAGTGTTGAGGACCCCCTAGGGGTCCACGCGCCCGTGTCACATCCGGGCATGAGTGGGCAAGGGGCGAGGTACAAATACCTCTCCCGCCCACTTGGCATCCTCTTTGCCCACATTCCTGACGCCGTATTAAAAATTGTTTTTACATTAGGCACCTAAGGTGTAAATCTGAGATCTTGGGGCACAGCTGGGCCGCAGTTAGGTCAAAGATATCTGGGCTGGTCCTTTCCTGCCCGGGTCTCGAATAACATGGGCAGTCACTGGGGCAGAGCTCCCTGCTGTACTCAGTACGAGAATCTATTGCGAATTTTTTGGGAAGCATGGCATAGCGCTATACCTGGAGGATTTTCTGGGTGGCAGCTTTCCCGAATATTGCACAGGTTGTTGTTTCCTCAGAGTGGGGGCAGGTTAGCAGGCCTCCTCTTGTCAGGGTTTGAGGTGTCGGTCGGGTCTTTTAGACTGAGTACGAATTGACTCTATCCTGTCAGCTGGGGCGTGAGTTTTCCCATTCCCAAAAGGGTGCTGGTACCGTAATAGTGTTGGAATAGAGGGTTAGGATCACAAAGACAGACGACTATCTGAGCAGGTTTTGCTTTTATAGTTAAGAGGGTACAGGTACACCGACCATAGGTTTACTCCATGCCCTCCGATGCACAGTGGCCTGATATTGGTTGCTTCAGTTAAGCAAAATATCCTTGGGAGTGATCAGCCAACAAGGGGACTAATGTCCCAATTTTGGCCTAGGGACGCGGGCGGGTGTGGTGCTCCCTTTCAAGGGGTAGGGATAAGGGCACTTTCAGACCAGGCTTGGCTGAAGGGTATTCTGTTACACCCAGCTAGGAGATGGATGTATGGCCCAGTGGGTCTGGTTGCCTCTTACCTGGCCCTTCGGGAGAGGGGTACTCTCTGGTTCATGCTGACAGCATGCCCCTTACCATTTTGGGGTTGAACGGGTATGGAAGGCATGATTAAATGTCAGGCTATGCGGGTCCTGGCAGGCAACTTTGCAAGCACTCTTTGGCAGGGGCAGCAAGCCCAGCGTTCTGGGCAGGCTTATCAGTGGAGCACATCATGCAGGTGGGACGAGGTGCATCCCAATGTGTTAAAAGGTACATTCGTCAACAGCCACCCAGGGGAGTGGCCGGATGACAGGTTAAGTGTTTGCTGTACAGGCGAATGGTGAATATACCATACGAACCCCTGTGAGGCACCTGAGGTTTGTTGGGGTGCAGTGTTATTAGGCAAATATGTGCAAGCTGGATTAGTTGTATATAATGGGGTGCAGTGTTCAACAAAGGGGGTGTTTGCAACCTACATTTCTTCAAGTTGCCAGGACCAACGGTCTGGGGGGAGGACCTTCTGGGCGTCCTGTGAGTGGGGGTCCCAGGCATGCACTGGAACAGCTTGCTGTATAGGATGCGACACAGACTAGGGGGGTGTCTCCCCTCCCCACAATTTTGGCCATACACCTGGGAGGCAATGACTGGACTTTCCTGGGTAGGAGGGCACGGTTGCCAGAAATGAATCCCCCCTGGTGTAAGTTAAGCAACCAACTGTGGGCATGTGTGTTATGATGGCCAGAGATAATGCCACTGTTAGTGTGGCAAGGGCACGGTCAGGGGTTGCCGCAGGAACATCTCGCAAGAGAGTTAAGAGTGCCAGGCGAAGAGTCACTGAACAAAGGGGGTTTGCGTGATCAGGCATGGCCTGCTGCATCAAAAATCCACAGGGAGTTTTTAGAGTTTGGGGTGCACTTGTCCAGAGGGTCAGGACTGACTTGTCCAGTAGGTAAAGATGCCTATCTTGGAGGGGGCCTTGGATGTGACGGTGGCCACACCCAGAGCTGTGGCGGACTTACAGGGCAATCCAGAGACTGTAAGGTACAGAGGGGTACCCGCTGCAGGAGCACAACAAGAGTGCAAAGGCCAAATATGCCCAGGGAGGTCCTCGCGTTGGACCCTGGAGGAGCGACGGCACCCCGTTAGTCCTACGGGCGGTTGTGGACCCGAGCAACTGTGGGTTGCCTGGAACGCTCCGCCCCCTTCTGTGGGCGTGAGTAATGGGGTGGACTGGCGGTCCACCGGTGGGAGGGGTTATCCACTCCCCCAAATCTGGCAAACACCGATTGACTATGGCCACGGTGTAATTTGGCTCATCAGGTGGGCAGGCAGCGAGGGGCTGCCTGCCATGGGATCGCCCGTAAGATAACCCAACATGATGGCATATTTGTTATGCAAATAAACCTGCAGCAAGTTTCTCCACAAAGAAGGTGTCTTGTCTGTTTCTGTCTCCAGGAGATTGCTGTATGGGGGATGGGGAGTGTTGCCGATATTGGCATTAAGCTGTCTGCAACCCACCCACTCACAGCACAGCTGTTTGGAACCCACCCACTCACAGCACAGCTGTCGGTAGCCCACCCCCTCCCAACACATCTGTAAGGAACCCAGCCACTCACAGCACAGCTGTCTGCAACACACCCACTCACAGCACAGCTCTCTGCAACCCACCCACTCACAACACAGGTGTCTGCAGCCCAGCCACACACAACACAGCTGTCTGCAGCCCACCCCCTCCCAACACAGCTGTAGGGAACCCACCCACTCACAGCACAGCTGTCTGCAACACACCCACTCATAGCACAGCTGTCTGGAACCTTCCCACTCACAGCACAGCTGTTTGTAGCCCACCCCCTCCCATCACAGCTGTAAGGAACCCACCCCCTCCCAACACAGCTGTAGGGAACCCACCCACTCACAGCACAGCTGTAAGGAACCCACCCCCTCCCAACACAGCTGTAGGGAACCCACCCACTCACAGCACAGCTGTCTGCAACACACCCACTCACAGCACCGCTGTCTGAAACCTGCCCACTCAAAGCACAGCTGTTTGTAGCCCACCCCCTCCCATCACAGCTGTAAGGAACCCACCCCCTCACAGCACAGCTGTCTGCAACACACCCACTCACAGCACAGCTGTCTGGAACCCGCCGACTCACAACACAGGTGTTTAGAACTCGCCCACTCAGCACAAGTCTGACACTCCTATCTCCAGCACATCTGTCTGCTGCCCACCCACCACCAGCACATCTAGATGGAGCCCACCCACCCACTCACAGCACAGCTGTCTGTAGCCCATCCAGTCACAACACAAAGAGATCCGGGCTCTCTCTCTTCAGCAGTTCCGGGCTTGCCCCCTTCAGCAGCACAGGGCTCTCTCCCCTCAGCAGCACGGGGTTCTCTCACCTCAGCAGCATGGGGCTCCCCCTCACATCAGCAACACAGGGCTCTCTCCCCTCAGCAGCACAAGGCTCTCTCTCTCTTTTCAGCAGCTCTGGGCTCTCTCCCCTCAGCAGCTCGGGGTTCTCTCACCTCAGCAGCACGGGGCTCCCCCCCTCTGCGAGAGGGTCTCTCTCCCCTCAGCAGCACGAGGCTCTCTCTCTCTTCAGCAGCTCTGGCTCTATCTTCTCAGCAGCACGGGGCTCTCTCCCCTCAGCAGCACCAGGCTCTCTCTCTTCAGCAGCTCCAGGCTCTCACTCCTCAGCAGCACGTGGCTCCCCCCACCTCAGCAGCATGGGGTTCTGTCCCCTTCAGCAGCACAGGGCTCTCTCCAATCAGCAGCACAGGACTATCTCCCCTCAGCAGCACATGGCTCTGTTCCCTCAGCAGCACAGGGCTCTCTCCCCTCAGCAGTACGGGGCTCTGTCCCCTCGCCAGCACGGGGCTCTCTCACCTCAATAGCACGGGGCTTCCCCCCTCAGCAGAACGGGGTTCTCTCTCTTCAGCAGCTCCGGGCTCTCTCCTCAGCAGCATGGGACTATCGTCCCTGAGCAGCACGGGGCTCTGTCCCCTCAGCAGCAGAGGGCTCTGTCCCCTCAGCAGCACAGGGCCCGGCCCCCCCAGGAGCACATGACTCTCTCCCCTCCTCAGCAGCTTGGGGCTCTCTCCCGTCAGCAGCATGGTGCTCTCTCCCATCAGGAGCACCGGCTCTCTCCCCACAGCAGCACATGGCCCTGTCCCCTCAGCAGCACATGGCTCTCTCCCCTCAGCAGCACAGGGCTCTCTCTCCTCAGCAGCACCGCTCTCTCCCCTCAGGAGTAGCGCCCGCGCTAGGCATGGGCAGTGTGGGCAGCTGCCCAGGGCCCCGCGGCTGTCTAACTAGGATGGGGGCCCCCACGAGTCCTTCATGCTTTTGAAATCTTGCCATTGCGCAAGTTACAGGTGGGCAGCCCCTCCATTTGGGTTCGCAAACATGGTGAACCATGGAAGGATGTGGCACAAGGCGGGCCCCCCTCTCCTGGGCCCGGCTGCCATGGGCTGAAACCACAGCGTGGCACCGCATCCCTCTGAGGGGCTGCAGACTGGGCAGGGCAGGAGGGTCTGATAGCTGTCCCTGCATCTCTATCTCTTCGCCTCATGGCTGCATCTGCACGAGAACCGCGTTAGGCAGACCCTTGACCTGGTGTGAGGTGTGAGGTGTGAGGTGAGCCCTGCCCTGCAAGAATGAAACGCAGAGTGTGTCCTGCAGGGCTCACAACAGGGAAACAGAGCGACCTCACATCACAATGGGCGCTGCTCACCTCCAAAGAAGGGGCGGGAGAAGAGCAGGGAACGGAGAGGGGCGGGTTTTCTTCTTTTCTTTACAATTCTGTGTTGTTTTATTTTCCAAACAAGCATTGGCGTCGAGAAGTAACACGAGCAGAGTCAAGCAGAAAGAGTAACTGCGGGCGAGTGGAACCGCTGACTGTTTTTTACTGTTTTTTACTGTTTTTTATTTTTATGTTATTTACATGAAACGAAGGAATATTGAACAAGACTAGTAGAGATGATAACATTGAGTTGGTAGGAGGGAAGGAGGGGTGACCCCACACCCATCCTTACCACCCTGAGGGGAGTGCCAAGAGCACCCCAGCTATGTGACCCCTCAAGCCGCACACCAGTCCTTGCTTCACATCTGAAAGGCGGCACTCCTCCCCGGCACCATGTTTGATCACATCTGAAATCCCTAACTCCTGTGTTCCTGGGTACATCTGAGGAGCTCTGGGGAGCTCGTTAGCTTCTAATAGAAGTGTTGAGGGAGAGGCGCATCTAACAGGGGTCAGACAAACACAAGAAAGGAAGAGGTGGGGGAGATGACAGAGTACAGCAGAGAGGGGAGAGCTGAACATAAGGGGCGAAACAGCAAAATAGAACAAGATGCCAAGGAAAGGGAGATGTGTATGTCATGGCAGAATCAATGACAGAAGGGAAGAATGCCGGTTCGGCAAAGGAATAGCTTGTAAAAAAAGAAATGTAACAGGCCTGGGGAGAGCGAGAGGGCGGAAGAGGAGAGAATGTTGTAAGTTACCGAAGAGCGGCGGGTAACACAAAATGACGGGGTCTCAGCAGAATGTGACAATGGGCCCCTGAGTCTCCCACATCTCACAGATATTCATTGGCTCTTGGCTGAATGGGAGCCCCCTAATGGGATGGGGCCCCCTGAAGTTTTGTGGGCCCCTCTGTGCTGCAGGGGCCTGTATTGCGTCCTGGCACAAGGGGTGGAGCAAGGTAAGAGGCCGGGGAGAGGAGTGGTGAATAGCAGCCCATGCAGGGGGAAGCGGAAGCTACAGGGGCAGAAACAGCGAATGGAGGTAAGAGGTGAGAGAGAGAGATAAAACATGAAGAGTTGAGCATGGCGGGGAGAGGTGGACATGACGCGGCAGAACCAGTGAATAAAGTGAAGGCTGGAGAGAAAGATGAAAGGCGAACGGCAGTGCTTGGACAGGAGAGGCAGAGACAAGAGCAGCGGAACCATTAGGATGACTTGAGTGTCCTGGAGAGGGAATGGTGACTGTTAAATGTAAGCGGCAACACAACCGAGATCAGGTACGTGGCTGGGAGAGAGAGGCAGGGGAGAGGTAGAACCAGTGAGAGAAGGTTAGAGACAGCAGAGAGATGAGAGGTGAAGGGTTCAGCAGGTAGGTAAGAGGTGGGTGTAATAGAGGCAGAATTAGTGAGAAAGGTAAGAGACCATAGTAGAGATAAAGTGAAGTGTAGAGCATGGAAGGGAGACCTGGATAGAAGAGACAGAAACAGTGAGACCAGGTAAGAGGCAAGGGGTTCAAAGAGGAGAGGTGGATGTAAAGGGGACAGACCAGCAAAAACATGTTATGAGGCTGGAGGAAGAAATGAGAGGTGAAGGGCAGTACAAGCATGGGGTATATCGAAGTAAGACAGGCAGAACAATCAAGACACCTTACACAAAGAAGAGAGTGGGAATGGAGAGAGGTGGATGTAGAAGGCCAGAATCGATGTGAAAAGTAAGAGGAAGGGGAGAGATGAGGCATACAGCATGGAGGAGAAAGGTGGATATAAGAGAAGCATAACGAGAAAGAGAAGCGACGAAGCTGTGGATAGCAGAGTGATTGATGTAAAAGGGGTGTTGTGAGAGGCTGGCTCACTATATGGTGCACACTTATGCAAGTGTAGCACCCGGCACTAATCCAGACAAACCTTATGGTGATTTTAGTGGTCTTAGACAACCTTAGAAAGCTCTCGAAGTGGTAGCTGTGGAGAGCAGCCTTCAAGCTTAGCCCAGAAGGAGTGTAAAGCAGCTTGTTTCACCAGAACATAATCTTATGGTGTAGGTTAGGTGAAAAACAATCACACAGTCTAGTTAAGAAAATAGGTATTTTATAACAAACACTCATTAACACAATGTATTATCTCCTACCCGGAGATATAAACACAATACACACAATATTTGGGAAATAGAGCACGTAGGTAGCACAAATACACAGTGGTCCCCAGGGGGAGACCAAACCATATACTAAAACAGTAGAATGCGAACCACAACCTAAGTCCAGAATGGACCCAGAAGACGTAGAAGAGCCGGGGACCCAAGGAACCACCCAAGGTGAGTTTCTAGGAGCCCCACAGAGGCCGTGTGCTGAGTGGGAACATGACAGCTGCCCAATGTTAGTCAATAGGTAAGACGCAGTCGCAATTTTTTAAGAAGGACCCTTCCCAGCGGACCCTGAAGAAACCCTGTGGAAGATGGAACATTGGAGAGTCACCCCACCCGTGTATACCCCAGAAACCAAGATACCCACATCAGGAAAGCTGGGTGCATAGGTGTCAAGTGACGTCGGAGACCGATGCAAACCACAATGGAGGACTTTAGGAAAGGTGCCACTGGCGAAGAAGACTAAGGAGTCCGGTGGAATACAAAGGTGTATTCAAGATGAGGTCTTGGCTGCAAGAGTTGCTTGAGGTTGGAGCTTTTTGGAGCCCGAAGATCTCTGTTGGAGAGAGCAAACAAGCCTTGGCAACAGCAAGTCGATGCAGTGCACAGGGGTTCTGTTCCAGCGGCTCTGAAGAGGGATACTGGCCTGAAACTTGGCATGTAGACAGTTCAGGTCTCGAGGGAGTTGCAGAACCACCACCTGTGTTGCTGAGCCTTTCGGAGTCAGTGGGAGCCTAGGATCAGCAGACTGGTCAGCTGTGTTGCGGTGCCTGCAGATGCAGGGGAGTGACTCCTTCACTCCTAGGGAGATTCCTTTGGATGTCTTGGATGTCCACAGGCCTGGTTAAGAACCTGTATGGAGTGCAGGCACAGACGTTGCAAAAGACCAGTAGGACGACGAGACCAGGAGCAGCAGGAATCTTGCCTGTTGCAGTCTTGGTTCCCAAAGCTTAGTCCAGAGTGTCCAGACGGTCAAAGTTGAAGTGGTGTATGGTTTGATTCTTGTCCCAAGACTAATCTAGGGATCCACCTACAGGTAAGCCCTTCAGGAAAGGGTTGGGACGATTCAGGGGTCCCGAGGGGTTGTACCGTGGGGGGACTGCCATGTCCTTTGTCCAGTTTTGCGCCAGAGCGGTGAGCCAATGGCTCCCTGAACTGCTTTGAACTGGAGTTTGCAAGGAGGGCACCATATGTCCCCTTCAAGCCATCTCAGTGGTGCTGGCCAGTGCCCCCACCCTGCCCCAATACACTAAACCCTTTTTGGGAAGTGTTCACACCTTTGTTCTGTCTTCCCCTGCTCGAGCTTGGCTCAGCAGCATGAGGGCAGAAACATGTCTCTGGTCGGCAGCAGCTCTAGCTTGCTGCCCGGTTCTGGAAGCCAGGTATCGGGAGAACTAAGGGCCTCCCGGAGGAGCTTTACAGTGCATGGAATCATACCTCCCACACCATTTATGGTATGGTATGATCCCAACATGTTTGATACCAAACATGACAGGGTTTGTTACAGCCAGTTTAGAGATGGTCATCGCGTAATGACGCATGGCCAGTCTATATGTTATAATGGCTGATGCACTTACAGCCCGGAAGAATGGACTCCGAAGGTTGTACATGTGCCCCACTCATGCAGGGGCACCCTCACACTTAGGACCCAGCATCTTGCCTACAGGATTGAAAGGTCTGCCTTAGGGGTGATTAATAGGTTTTAAGTGCAGTGACCTCAGATATAGGGAAACTTATATCTGTTGTAAGTGGTGCTAGCACCAACTCACACAGGCTGCAGTGGCAGGTCTGTAGTCACAATTTGAGTGGTCTCCCTTGGGTGGCATAATACATCCTTCCGCCCATGAGGGAACACTGGTGTACCTATGTCCTGGGTACCTCAGTACCATATAGTAGAGACTTATAAGGGTACCCCAGTAGCCAATCTGGAGTGTACCTAAGTACTCACCATGTCCAGTTTAGGGAAGACGCACAGAGACTGGTGTCCTGATTAGCAGGATCCCAGTCAGACTAATCATAAAATCAGAATGACTCCAGCAAAAAGTGGGAGTGACCATGAGAGCAGATCCTACTTTTCTACACGCCTAATCCACAAAAAGAGGTTTGCCAAAGAGACAATAATAGGAGTAGAGCATGAACAGCACTAGCTGGCGTAAGAGGCAAAATCAGTGAGAAAAGTTAAGAGTGTTCTAGAGGATGAAAATTGAGAGAAGATGTAAATGGGGCAGAGCCAGTGAAAAAAGTTATAAGGCTGGGGACAGATGAGCAGTGAAGATAGTGCATGGTTAAAATGTATGGCTATAAGAGAGACAGCACCAGCAAGAGTACATAAGCAGAGTGGCGAGAGAGAAGTGGATGGACGAGAGAAGACTCGCCAAGAGATAGTCAGAGGTTGGATGAAGAGCGAGAGAGGAGGGGAAGGTAGATGATCGATGTGCAGAACCAGTGAGAGAAAGTTAAAGGCTTGGTGAGAGATCAGAGAGGCAGAGTTCGATGCAAGAATCAGCAAGAGGAGAGAGGGAAGGAGAAAGGGGAGAGTGTAGTTAACGGGTCAGGAGCAGTAAGAGAAGATAAAAGGACAGGGGAGAAGGAAAAGGCATAGCTGTATTTAGAAAGGCAGAACCAGCAGAGAAGATCAAGACTGGGTGGAGAGTAGGGCAGGGAAGAGAGATGTGGAATTAAGAGGGGCATAATCAGCAAGCGAATTTGAGAGCCAAAGTGGAAAGATGAGAGTTTATGAGTAGAGCATGGAGGTATGAGGGTCAAGATGGATGTAAGAGTGGCAGAGCCAGAGAGAAAAGGTAAGAGGCTTGGGGATTGGGAAAAGATGAGACGTTAAGAGGAGAGCACGCAGAGCGATGCGGATGTAAGAGGGACTGAACCAGCAAGAGAAGAAAACAGGCTGAGGAAGAGGGGAGGGAAAGAGTAAAGCACAGAGGAGAGAGGTGGATGTAAGGGGGCAGAATCAGCAAAAAAAGTAGGAGGCTAAAGGAGAGGTAAAGGCGACTTTGAACTAGCATGTGCTGCTAAGTACATTGAGCCTTCTGCCAAAGTTTGCAATTATCTGTCTCTTTATTTTCCAAGGATTTGCGATGTGAATTATCCTTCACAAAGGTTTGTGATCTTGAACCATCCTCAACTCGGCTGCGGGATTACAGCCTGCTCTCTGTGTTCTTACTCCTCTTGACCTTTCTATTAAATCTAGCTCCTAGTTGGGACCCTTTCCTCCTCATTTCATGAATGGACATCTAAAGATCAAAGCCCCTGCCCTGACCTCCATTTGCATTATCGCCCTTGCCTCGTCATCTGTCCCGACCAACGTAGCAAAAACAAATAAACCAAAACCCTCAAAAGCTGCATGTGTTCCTCTGTTCAAACATCCTTCAGCGGGTTCGAAGTTTCTCCGCATCGTCTGACATCTCTTTACTGCCTTTTTCTGAAAAATCCTTGAAAAATAGGTCAACTGACAAATCTCTTTCATAGAAACTAATTTACTTATTGATCGCTTGCCAGTGGAGTCTGACCTCTCCATGACTTGGAAGTAGCATCTCTTGCTGTGTCAGACAGTTTGTACCCGATTGCTGATCAGGAAGGCAGAGCAGCCTTGATATTAATACATCTCAGTGTCACATTTATCATTTTCCCATCAACTGGAACAACCTGGAATTCAAGGTATTCCCCTGGCGTGGCTTTAGCTCTATCCTTTCGGAGAGGCCGGGTCTCTTGCATGCAATCGATCAGTTGCCTTTTGGATAAAGACAAATTCATTAAAAGTATATAGCGAACCATCCGGCACCCGCATCTTTAAGGGGCCTGGTGCCGTATACACTGCTCTTTGGTGGCTTATGGAGCTGGGCCAATAAACCACCATGGTTGAGTCAGGCACCCACATCTTTAAGGGGCCTGGTGCCGTATACACTGCTCTTTGGTGGCTTATGGAGCTGGGCCAATCAACCACCATGGTTGAGTCAGGCACCCTCACCTTTAAGGGGCCTGGTACCGTATACACTGCTCTTTGGTGGCTTATGGCGCTGGGCCAATAAACCACCATGGTTGAGTCAGGCATGCGCATCTTTAAGGGGCCTGGTACCGTATACACTGCTCTTTGGTGGCTTATGGAGCTGGGCCAATAAACCACCATGGTTGAGTCAGGCATGCGCATCTTTAAGGGGCCTGGTACCGTATACACTGCTCTTTGGTGGCTTATGGAGCTGGGCCAATCAACCACCATGGTTGAGTCAGGCATGCGCATCTTTAAGGGGCCTGGTACCGTATACACTGCTCTTTGGTGGCTTATGGAGCTGGGCCAATAAACCACCATGGTTGAGTCAGGCATGCGCATCTTTAAGGGGCCTGGTACCGTATACACTGCTCTTTGGTGGTTTATGGAGCTGGGCCAATCAACCACCATGGTTGAGTCAGGCACCCGCAACTTTAAGGGGCCTGGTACCATATACACTGTTCTTTGGTGGCTTATGGAGCTGGGCCAATAAACCACCATGGTTGAGTCAACAAAAGAATCTTGGATTGATTTTCCATGTCTTCTCTCCTTGTCTGGACAAACAGTGTGTTATCTACTTCTACTACATCCATATGCAACACAAAATCCTGCATTTTCACCCGTCACTGCCGCAAGACTGTTGTACAGTCAATCATCTTCTCACAACCAGACTATGCAAGTGCTCCCTGTCTTGAACTTCCCACCTTCTGCATTTGGTTCCTGCAGATCATCAAGAACGCTGGTAGGAGTCTAACCTGAGGCCACCCTAGCTGCTGTCGCTTTACTTTTCATCTTTCTGCTGATCCCAGCTGCCAAACCATCTATCCATTTGCCATTGCGCACTGCACAAAAGGGCCGGCTCATTATTCAGCTCTGTATTATTTCTTCTGTTTATTCCAGAATCCTATGCTCTGTAACAGCCATGCTCCTGTGCCGTACTAAAATTAAGAGGAAACATATTGGAGGTAGATCCTTCTCCCCTCTAGCCGCACAGGACTGGACATGTCTCAGTCTTGAGCTATGGTGCATCCTAAACATTTTGGAAAAAATGTAAAACTGGCCTTTCCATACATTAGTATAGCCCGTCCCTTGTCCTTGGAAATCCCTTAGCGCCAGGATACCCTCTTGGCGTGGTATTTACATTCATCGCTTTCAGTTGAACAAGAACTAAAGACATTTGCACAATCTGCACAATTTGGTGAAATTTAACAAAACACCCGAGGAAAGGGGAAGGCGAAGAAGTCCAAATATCTCGTAAAAGTAGTTTGAAGGCCTATTAGGTATTTACTCCAGCGTGTTTCAAAGTTTATCATTCATCACTAACTGTCCAAGTAGCTCGAGCCGTGCATGCTACACACTAGTCATCCTGTCCCAAAGGTTATTAAGAGACATTTGCCGGGCTGCGGCACAGGTCACTCTGGTCATGCTCCCAAAGACCGCCTGATCACCCTCAAGTGCAGAATGACAACGGTCCGACCATGGCAAGCACACGATGACGTGCGCCTCCTCCCACAACAAATGATCCCAAAGCTCCCGGAGGGACGCGAGGCCTGGGGAAAGAGCTGCTTTTCAGCCGCACACTTTGAATGAGCCTTGCTTTGGAGATGAGAAGAAGGGGCAGCGTGCAGGAAAGGGGGCTGCAGAGGGGAGCTGACAGGAGTGAGGGCCTCATCCCATAGAGTGCATCATCGCACACGGCGTGATTAGCCAGTCACTGAGCCTAGGTGAGTGGGTGGCCAGTAGTTTTAGGAAAGCACATCTTGTATTGGCGATTGGAAGGACCAACAGTGTTTGATTAGGTAGTAATTTATGGATGACGGACATGGCCTTTCAAGGGTCTTGCATTCAGTTATCTCTTTAACCAAGATCCGGTGGATTTACCTGAGGGCGGCGCAATTTGGTTGTTTCTTCTTAGGCTAAATTTGAGTCAAGCGATGCGTCTGGACCCTTCGCAATTTGGCAAGTGTCTTCTCAGCTATTGAGGATATGTGACTTCAAATCTTTAAAAGTGCAAATCTAAGGGATACTCGGGAAGTATGGGAGATTTATTTTGAAAGTCAAATACCACCTCCCCAACCTCTTCCACGTTGCTAGATTTAATTTCCTTGTGAGGGAAAATTGCGCTGAGTCTGCGATGATGAATCCCTCGTCTATTGTTGCTTCAATGAACTACTTGTCTGTTGAGTGACCGGCTCCCATCGGAGCTTGTGACAGTTTTTTCCCTTTGTACACATTCTTGTCCCTATTTACCCATCTCATCTTTATATCATTAAGGTAGTTCCGCTCTTTTCATCTCTTAAAAATGAAGTTTGAGAGCAGTGTCTGGGTTTAGGCATTCCGTTTGAGGGAAAGGTCTAGCTTTTGGTGCTCCTGGCACCGCACCTGTGTCTCTTCTCTGTGTCATCTCATCCTCTTATTTGTGCTTTCGTTATATACTGGAGCATTTGCAGGTCGCTCACCTGGACCAGCATGGATCCCTTAGGCCGCTCACCTGGACCAGCATGGATCCCTTAGGCCGCTCACCTGGACCAGCATGGATCCCTTAGGCCGCTCACCTGGACCAGCATGGATCCCTTCGGCCGCTCACCTGGACCAGCATGGATCCCTTCGGCCGCTCACCTGGACCAGCATGGATCCCTTCGGCCGCTCACCTGGACCAGCATGGATCCCTTAGGCCGCTCACCTGGACCAGCATGGATCCCTTAGGCCGATCACCTGGACCAGCATGGATCCCTTAGGCCACTCACCTGGACCAGCATGGATCCCTTAGGCCGCTCACCTGGACCAGCATGGATCCCTTCGGCCGCTCACCTGGACCAGCATGGATCCCTTAGGCCACTCACCTGGACCAGCATGGATCCCTTAGGCCGCTCACCTGGACCAGCATGGATCCCTTCGGCCGCTCACCTGGACCAGCATGGATCCCTTCGGCCGCTCACCTGGACCAGCATGGATCCCTTAGGCCGCTCACCTGGACCAGCATGGATCCCTTAGGCCGCTCACCTGGACCAGCATGGATCCCTTAGGCCGCTCACCTGGACCAGCATGGATCCCTTAGGCCGCTCACCTGGACCAGCATGGATCCCTTAGGCCGCTCACCTGGACCAGCATGGATCCCTTAGGCCGATCACCTGGACCAGCATGGATCCCTTAGGCCACTCACCTGGACCAGCATGGATCCCTTAGGCCGCTCACCTGGACCAGCATGGATCCCTTCGGCTGCTCACCTGGACCAGCATGGATCCCTTAGGCCACTCACCTGGACCAGCATGGATCCCTTCGGCCGCTCACCTGGACCAGCATGGATCCCTTCGGCCGCTCACCTGGACCAGCATGGATCCCTTCGGCCGCTCACCTGGACCAGCATGGATCCCTTAGGCCGCTCACCTGGACCAGCATGGATCCCTTCGGCCGCTCACCTGGACCAGCATGGATCCCTTCGGCCGCTCACCTGGACCAGCATGGATCCCTTAGGCCGCTCACCTGGACCAGCGTGGATTCCTTCGGCCGCTCACCTGGACCAGCATGGATCCCTTAGGCCGCTCACCTGGACCAGCGTGGATTCCTTTGTGTGGACGCCCACGCCTGCTAAAACCAAATGCCTTAACCGTGAACCTCACTGGTGCAAGGGGAGGATGGGGAGTCACCTGCTATGCGGCAGTCTGGCTTAGAATTTGAATCATGCACTTATCTGGAAACATCGGTTTTGGGGAGATATGGGCCTAGCTCTTAAACCCAGTTTGACGTGTTGTATTTCCACATAATAGAGCTTTAAAAAAGTTGCACTTACTTTCTTTGGGCTTTTATTTGTATTTGTGGCCATCTCGGCGATATCCACATTAGAGCAGCAGCGTCATGCAAAGCTCCTTCAACAGTTCCAGACAATGTTTAGTCAGTTTTACACTTCCTATGATGGCACTTGCTGTGATACTACATCTTATGCAAATTAGAGGGGCCTCGCATGTTCCTAACCTGCCCAGGACCACACAAATCCTAGGACCGGCCCTGCTCAGGAGAACCAGCTCTCTCCCCTCAGCAGTAGGGGACTCTCTCTCCTCAGCAGCAGAGGGCTCCCTCCCCTCAGCAGTGCAGGGCTGTCCCCACTCAGCAGCTCCGGGCTCTCTCCCCGCAGCAGCACTGGTTCTCTCCCATCAGCAGCACATGGCTCTCTCCCCTCAGCAGCATAGGACTCTCTCTCCTCAGCAGCATGGGGCTCCCTCCACTCAGCAGCACAAGGCTCCCTCCCCTCAGCAGCAGAGGACTCCCTCCCCTCAACAGCGCTGGGCTGTCCCCACTCAGCAGCTCCCGCTCTTTCCCCACAGCAGCACCGGCTCTCTCCCATCAGCAGCACAAGGCTCCCTCCCCTCAGCAGCACGGAACTCTCTTTCCTCAGCTGCATGGGGCTCTCTCCACTCAGCAGCACAAGGCTCCCTCCCCTCAGCAGCAGAGGACTCCCTCCCCTCAGCAGCGCTGGGCTGTCCCCACTCAGCAGCTCCGGGCTCTCTCCCCTCAGCAGCACCTGCTCTCTCCCATCAGCAGCACAAAGCTCCCTCCCCTCAGCAGCACAGAACTCTCTTTCCTCAGCTGCATGGGGCTCTCTCCACTCAGCAGCACAATGCTCCCTCCCCTCAGCAGCAGAGGACTCCCTCCCCACAGGAGCGCTGGGCTGTCCCCACTCAGCAGCACCGGCTCTCTCCCCGCAGCAGCACAAGGCTCTCTCCCCTCAGCAGCACAGGACTCTCTCTCCTCAGCAGCACGGGACTCTCTCTCATCAGCAGCACCGGCTCTCTCCCATCAGCAGCACATGGCTCACTCCCCTCAGCAGCACGGGACTCTCTCGTCAGCAGCATGGGCTTCTCTCCACTCAGCAGCACGTGACGGGGCTCCCTCCCCTCAGCAGCACAAGGCTCCCTCTCCTCAGCAGCACGGGACTCTCTCTCCTCAGCAGCATGGGGCTCTATTCACTCAGCAGCACTGGCTCTCTCCCCTCAGTAGCAGAGGGCTCTCTCCCCTCAGCTCCACCCTGTATCTGCTGCTACACACGCCTCAGCAGACAGTCCTGGCGCTCTCTGACACTGACAATCCGGTGTTTCTGGCGCATACTTTTATTTCACTTTGCGTTGCATTTTTTGATTTATTTTACATCAAACTGCATCTCCCTCCCTGGGGTGACGCGGAGGTCGAGTGAAGAGTAAAGTGGGAGGGGGGGGGGGGGGGTAAGCTGGCCGTGTGACAAGGTCCAAAAAAACATGTAGGGTGAAGGTGGGGGGTGGGGGGGCGACCAGACACAGCTCAGCAGCCACGTGCAGCCATGGTGCGGGGGTGGGACTCACCCTTACCAAGGTGGGGGGGCGGAGGTGGTGGTGGTAGGTGGAAGTGTTAGGGAGGGGGAGAAGTGAGAGAAGTAGAAGAGGGTGGAGAAAACAGAAATGGATAAGGTGGTGCCAGAACTGGGAATAGACAGGAGGGAAGGCAAAGCCTGGTTGGGGAGGTAAGAGGGCGTAGAGGAGGGGGAGAGGGCAGGCGGGGAGGAGGGAGAGGGTGGAGTAGGAGGAGGAGAGGCAGGTGGGGCTGGGGGCGCGTCAGTTTGGGAGGGCTGGAGTGTGAGGTAGGGGGCTGTAGATGAGGGGAGGGTGGAGAGGCAGGTGGGGCTGGGGGAGCGTCACGTACAGAAGGGTACCCTCTACAGGAGCACAGTAAGGGTGCTAAAGCCAATTATCCCCAGGGAGGCCCTCGCGTGGGATCCTGGAGGAGCGACGGCCCCCGTTAGTCCTACGGGCGGGTGTGCACCTGAGCAACCGGATGTTGCCTGCAATGCTCCGTCCCCCTTAGCTGGGAGGAGCGTGAGTAAGGGGTGGACTGGCGGTCCGCCGGAGGGAGGGGCTATCACCTCCCCCAAAAGGACAAACACCGGTTGGTCGTGGCCACCGGGTTTTATGGCTCATCAGGGGGGCAGGCGGCGAGGGGCCGCCTGCCCTGGGATCGCCTGTAAGTTAACCCACCATGTTGACATATTGTTATGTTAATAAACCTGCAGCAAGTTTCTCCACCAAAAATGTGTGTGTCTGAGTTATTACATGTTTTGCCGTGGGAGGGCTGGGGATTGTGCCGATATTGGCACTAAGAGGGAGCCAAGGGTGAGAGGGTGGGGGGTGTCGAGTTAACCAGGAAGTGCAGCAAAAAAGGGGTGTGTGGGAGAGGGAAAAAGAGGGCCTGGGAGAAGAAAACGGAGCAAGGGGAGAGGAGAACAGAGAGCGAAAGCGGCAAGGTAAGCGGGTGGGGACTTGTAGGAGAAAAGAGGAGCTCCGGCACCCCGAAGAGGAAGGTGGAAGAACGAGGGGAGTGAAATGAGGAAGTGAGAGGAAAGGCTATCACTGAGAAAAAAACATAGGGGCTAAGAGAGGGTATATGAGAAGTAGGCGGAGAGTAGCAGAGAGAAAGGGGGAGGTGCAAGTAGGACAGGGAAGAAGGGGAGAAGAGAGGGGAGGAAGTGGGTGAGGAAAGAGGAAGTGGGAGAGGAAAGGAGGGGAGTGGGTGATGAAAGGAGAAATTGAAAGAGGAAACAATAGAATGAGAGAGGAAAACGGGGAAGTGAGAGAGGAAATGTGGGAATTGGGAGAGAAAACGAGGAAAGTGGGATAGGAAACGAGGAAAGTGGGAGAGGAAAGGAGGGAATTAGGTGATGAAACAAACAAGTGTTAGAGAAAAGGCTACAATGAGAGAGGAAAACGGGCAAGTGAGAGAGAAAAAGGGGGAAGTGGGAGAGTAAATGAGGAAAATTGAATAGGAAACAAGGAAAGTGGGTGAGGAAAGGGGGGAAGGGGGAGATAAAAAGGGGGAAGTGAGAGAGGAAAGGATAGAAGTGGGAGAGGAAAAGTGGGAGTAGGAGAGAAAACGAGGAAAGTGGGAGAGGAAAGGAGGGAATTGGGTGATGAAACGATGAAGTGAGAGAGAAAAGGCTACAACGAGAGAGAGAAAAGGGCAAGCGAGAGAGAAAAAGGGGTAAGTGGGAGAGAAAATTAGGAAAGTTGAATAGGAAACAAGGAAAGTGGGAGAGGAAAGGGGGGACGGGGGAGATACAAAGGGGGAAGTGAGAGAGGAAATGATAGAAGTGGGAGAGGAAAAGGGGGAGTAGGGGAGAAAACAAGGAAAGTGGCATAGGAAATGTGGAAAGTGGGAGAGGAAAGGAGGGAAGGGGGAAAGGAAATAATGAAAATGGCAGAAAAAGGAAGGGAATTTGCGAGGAAAGGGAGTAAGTTGGTGAGGAAAGGGGGAAGTGAGAGAGGAAAGGAGGGAAGTGGGTGATAAATTGAGGAAGTGAAAGAGGAAAGGATAGAAGTGAGAAAGGAAAAGGGGAAGAGAGAGGAAAAGGGGGAAGTGGGGGAGTAAACAAGAAAATTGGGATAGGAAACGAGGAAAGTGGAAGAAGAAAGGAGGGAAGTGGTAAAGGAAAGGTTGGAAGTAGGTGAGGAAAGGAGGGAAGTGGAGAGGAAAAGGGGTGTTGGAGAGGAAAAGAGGGAAGTGGGAGACGAAATGAGGAAGTGAGAGATGAACGGATAGAAGTTGGAGAGGAAAAGGGGAAGTTGGAGAGGGGAAGGGGGAGTGGGAGAGGAAACAAGGAAAGTGGGTTAGGAAATGAGGAAAGTGGGAGAGGAAAGGAGGGAAGTTGGAAAGGAAATGAGGAAAGTGGGAGAATAAAGAAGGGAAGTGGGTGAGGAAAGGGAGGAAGTGGGAGAGAGAATGGTGGCAGTAAGAGAGGAAAAGGGGGAAGAGGAAGCGGGGAAAGTGGGAGACGAAATGAGAATACTGGAAAAGGAAATGAGGAAAATGGAAGAGGAAAGAAGGTAGGCGGAAAAGGAAAATGGTAGTGGGAAGGGCAATGAGAGAAGTGAGAGAGGAAAGGGGGAGTGAAGGGGCTAGTCTCAGGATCCGGTTCAAGTTGTAGATTCAGAACTCCACTATAGACCTGTACACAGGGTGGGCAGGGTACAGGGACACCATGGGAATGGGACACTCTGAGCCTGGCACAGAGGCACCTTAGCAACAGCAAACCCTAGTGCAGAGATGCCCTGGCATTGGGACACCCTCTGCCTGACACTAGGACACTATGTCGCAAGGATACTCTGATGCACGGTCAACCTGCCGCAGAGACACCATCGCCCTGACACTGGGCCATCCTGGAACAGGGACACCCCCAGGGATTGCAGTGGGTCACCTTGGCAATGGGAAACCATAGTGCAGAGACACCCTGGCAATGGAACACCCTCAACCTGGCACTGAGACAACATGGTATAGAGACACCCGCAGCCCTGCACAGGGGCACCCTAAGTATGGGACACCCTCCTCCTGACACTGAGCCAGCCTGGCACAGGGACACACTCAGCCCTGCATAGGGACACCTTGGATATGGGACTCCCTCCTCCTAACACAGAACCAGCCTGGCACAGGGACACACTCAGCCCTGCACAGGGACACCCTAGGCATGGGACACTCTCCTCCTGACACTGTGCCAGCCTGGCACAGGGACACCTTGGATATGGGACACCCTCCTCCTGACACGGAGCCAGCCTGGCACAGGGACACATTCAGCACTGCACAGGGGCACCCAAGGTATGGGACACTCTCTTCCTGACACCGTGCCAGCCTGGCACAGGGACACCTTAGATATGGGACACCCTCCTCATGACACGGAGCCAGCCTGGCAAAGGGACACACTCAGCACTGCACAGGGACACCTTGGATATGGGACACCCTCCTCCTGACACTGTGCCAGCCTGGCACTGGGACACTTTGGATATGGGACACCCTTCTCCTGACGTTGTGCCAGCCTGGCACAGGGACCCCCTCAGCCCTGGCACAGGGACACCCCCAGGATTGCACTGGGTCCCCTTGGCAATGGGAAACCATAGTGCAGAGACACCCTGGCAATGGAACACCCTCAACCTGGCACTGAGATAACATGGCACAGGGACCCCCTCGGCCTGGCACAGGGACACCTTGGATATGGGACACCCTCCTCCTGACACTGTGCCAGCTAGGCACAAGGACCCCCTCAACCCTGGCACAGAGACACCTTGGATATGGGACACCCTCCTCCTGACACTGTGCCAGCCTGGAACAGGGACACCCCCAGGATTGCACTGGGTCACCTTGACAATGGGAAACCATAGTGCAGAGACACTCTGGCAATGGAACACCCTCAACCTGGCACTGAGACAACGTGGCACAGAGACACCCGCAGCTCTGCACAGGGACACCCTAGGTATGGGACACCCTCCTCCTGACACTGTGCCAGCCTGGCACAGGGACACACTCAGCCCTGCAC
Organism: Triturus cristatus; assembly: GCF_964204655.1. Lineage (NCBI taxonomy): Eukaryota > Metazoa > Chordata > Amphibia > Caudata > Salamandridae > Triturus > Triturus cristatus. Next base: position 1,285,363,736 of record NC_140592.1, on the reverse strand, counting down.
AGGGACACCTTGGATATGGAACACCCTCCTCTTGACACGGAGTCAGCCTGGCACAGGGACACACTAAGCCCTGAATAGGGACACCCTCCTCCTGACACTGTGCCAACATGGCAGAGGGACAAACTCAGCCCTGCACAGGGAAACCTTGGATATGGGACACCCTCCTCCTGACACTGTGCCAGCCTGGCACAGGGACACACTCAGCCCTGCACAGGGACACCTTGGATATGGGACACCCTCCTCCTGACACTCTTCCCGCCTGGCACAGGGACCCTCTCAGCCCTGCACAGGGACACCTTGGATATGGGACACCCTCCTCCTGACACTGTGCCAGCCTGGCACAGGGACACACTCAGCACTGCACAGGGACACCTTGGATATGGGACTCCCTCCTCCTAACACAGAGCCAGCCTGGCACAGGGACACACTCAGCCCTGCACAGGGACACCCTAACACTGTGCCAGCCTGGCACAGGGACCCCCTCAGCCCTGGCACATGGACACCTTGGATTTGGGACACCCTCCTCCTGACACTGTGCCAGCCTGGAACAGGGACACCCCCAGGGATTGCAGTGGGTCACCTTGGCAATGAGAAACCATAGTGCCGTGACACACTGGCAATGGAACACCCTCAACCTGGCACTGAGACAACGTGGCATAGAGACACCCGCTGCCCTGCACAGGGACACCCTAGGTATGGGACACCCTCCTCCTGACACTGTGTCAGCCTGGCACAGGGACACACTCAGTCCGGCACAAGGACACCTTGGATATGGGACACCCTCCTCTTGACACGGAGTCAGCCTGGCACAGGGACACACTCAGCCCTGAATAGGGACACCCTCCTCCTGACACTGTGCCAACATGGCAGACGGACAAACTCAGCCCTGCACAGGGAAACCTTGGATATGGGACACCCTCCTCCTGACACTGTGCCAGCCTGGCACAGGGACACACTCAGCCCTGCACAGGGACACCTTGGATATGGGACACCCTCCTCCTGACACTGTGCCCGCCTGGCACAGGGACCCTCTCAGCCCTGCACAGGGACACCTTGGATATGGGACACCCTCCTCCTGACACTGTGCCAGCCTGGCACAGGGACACACTCAGCACTGCACAGGGACACCTTGGATATGGGACTCCCTCCTCCTAACACAGAGCGAGCCTGGCACAGGGACACACTCAGCCCTGCACAGGGACACCCTAGGCATGGGACACTCTCCTCCTGACACTGTGCCAGCCTGGCACAGGGACACCTTGGATATGGGACTCCCTCCTCCTGACACGGAGCCAGCCTGGCACAGGGGCACACTCAGCACTGCACAGGGGCACCCTAGGTATGGGACACTCTCCTCCTGACACCGTGCCCGCCTGGCACAGGGACATCTTAGATATGGGACACCCGCCTCCTGACACGGAGCCAGCCTGGCAAAGGGACACACTCAGCAATGCACAGTGACACCTTGGATATGGGACACCCTCCTCCTGACACTGTGCCAGCCTGGCACTGGGACACTTTGGATATGGGACTACCTTCTCCTGACATTGTGCCAGCCTGGCACGGGGACCCCCTCAGCCCTGGCACAGGGACACCCCCAGGATTGCACTGGGTCCCCTTGGCAATGGGAAACCATAGTGCAGAGACACCCTGGCAATGGAACACCCTCAACCTGGCACTGAGACAACGTGGCACAGGGACCCCCTCAGCCCTGGCACAGGGACACCTTGAATATGGAACACTCTCCTCCTGACACTGTGCCAGCCTGGCACAAGGACCCCCTCAACTCTGGCACAGAGACACCTTGGATATGGGACACCCTCTTCCTGACACTGTGCCAGCCTAGAACAGGGACACCCCCAGGATTGCACAGGGTCACCTTGGCAATGGGAAACCATAGTGCAGAGACACCCTGGCAATGGAACACCCTCAACCTGGCACTGAGACAACGTGGCACAGACACCCGCAGCTCTGCACAGGGACACCCTAGGTATGGGACACCTTCCTCCTGACACTGTGCCAGCCTGGCACAGGGACACACTCAGCCCTGCACAGGGACACCTTGGATATGGGACACCCTCCTCCTGACACGGAGCCAGCCCTGCACATGGACACACTAGGTATGGGACACTTTCCTCCTGACACTGTGCCAGCATGGCACAGGGACCCCCCAGCCCTGGCAAAGTGACACATTCCGCCCTGCACAGGGACACCCCCAGGATTGCACTGGGTCACCTTGTCAATGGGAAACCATAGTGCAGAGAACCCTGGCAATGGAACACCCTCAACCTGGCACTGAGAAAATGTGGCACAGGCACCCCATCAGCCCTGGCACAGGGACACCCTGGATATGGAACTCCCTCAGCCTGGTACTAGGCCACTTTAGCAATGGGACACCCTAGCACAGAGGCACCCTGGCAATATGACACCCTCAGCCTGTCACTGGGACAACCTGGAGCAGGGACACCCTGGATATGGGATACCAGCCTGGCACTAGGTCACCATGGTGCATTCACGGGGCTGGTTGTTTGCCCTCCTGTTAAGCCTGGGGCAGTGGCAGTCGTGCACTCGGATACTGTGGCACAACAACTGCCTATGGCAGGGGCTAATGAGGTACAGCTCCCCCAAAAGACTGCACTGTGGCAGCATGGCACACATTCAGCCTGCTCTAGAATCATATGCACCCGCAGCATGGCACAGGGGCAGCTGAGAGTGACCTTTCCTCCTGCAGGCTGGCATAGAATAGGCTGAAATGTGACCTCTGCTCAGGCACTCTAGCACAGTGGCAGCTGAGTGTGACCTGTCCTGCAGCCTGGCAAAGGGGGGGTGAGATGCGCCCTCTGTAACTGCAGCCTGGCACACCTACAGCCTGGCAAAGGGAAAGATTACAGTATAGACCCCCTGCAGCATGGCACATGAGTAGTTGGTGTGCGTCTGCTTGCTTTGCAGCATGGCAGACGGGCACATTGGCACATAGAGGCATGGCACAGATTCGCCTCCTTCTATAGGCTTGACTAGAGACAGTCGGCCCGCGGCCCTGTACCTCTGCAGCCTGGCACGAGGCCAGCTGGGACATATCCTCGACAGGAGGAGGCAGGATGGCAGGGTGCAGGGTGCAGGGGTCCCTCCCTCTGCTGGCACCATGCCAGCTGTGCTCGACGCACAAGTGTATCTAGGCAGGGTCTCTCTGTGGAGGGTAAAGGGACAGCTGAGACCCCACCGCAGCTTGGCATGGGGACGAGGGAATGGAGTACTTTCTAGGCGGGGCACCGGTGCAGCTGCCTTGGGTACTCTCTGAAGTGGGCACTGCTGGTCATGGAAGGAGGACTTCTTATGTAGAGGACACGGACACATATGGGGGGGTTCTGTCTGGAGAAGGCACTCGGAGTGTTGGGGATACTGAGACAATTCTCTGGAAGGCACGTAGGACCTGTCTAGGGAAGGGGAGGGGGCACATGGAGAGGTGGGTGGGGACCTCTCTGGGAAGCACACAGGGTTAACTGGGAAAATACCTCTCTGGGGGGCACATAGGGTTAACTAGGTAAAGACCTCTCTGGGGGGCACATAGGGTTAACTAGGTAAAGACCTCTCTGGAGAAGGGGAGGGGGATAGCTGAATGGGGATCTCTCTGGAGGGGCAGAATTGTCATTAGCACGTCTACAGTAACTCTTTGGTGAACATAATAATACTGGTTTCTGTGCGCCTCCAGAGTTGCCCACCACTGCACCTTATGGGAGACAAGTACAGTTGAGGCAGGATAAACAACAAGAAACAGAGAAGGAGAACGTGCAGATACCTGACACCAAATGTCTGTGAAGGCCACGTGTACGGAAAGAGGCGTGTCCTCATCGAAGAGGCCTAACCTCATTGAGGCAGTCCAACTTCATGGAAGAGTCTCAGCCTCATTAAGGAGGTCCAACCTCATCGTAGAGGCACAGCCTCATTGACAAGGTCCAACCTCCTCAAAGAAGCTCAATCTCATTGAGGAGGTGCAATTTTATGAAGGAGGTCCAGCCTCACTGAAGATGTCTAACCTCGTTGAAGAGGCTCAGCCTTACCGTGGAGGTCCCTGCTCATCGAAGAGGCCCAGCCTCATCTTTGAGACTTACCCTAATCAAAGAAGATCCTCATCACAAAGCTCAATCCTCATTGAGGACATCAGTCTGCATCGTAGAGGTCCATCCTCCCTGAAGAAGCTTGTCCTCAGATGGGAGATCCTCCATCCTCCACGTGGTCCATTCTCATCAAAGTGCACAGTCCTTGTCAAAGGGGTCGAACCCCACCAAACAGATCCATATCACTCAAAGAGGACTTGAAGAGATCTGTCCTCCTCGAAGAGGTTCTTCCTTATTGAGGAGGTCTTTCTTCTCACATGAGGTCTCTTTTCAACGAGGAGTTGTAGGCTCGTTAAAGGGTACACTGTTCATCAAGAGAGCGAATCCTCATCAAAGAGTACAATCTTCTTCATTACGTCCAAGACACCGACTGAGGGAGGTGGTCCTTGCAGCTCCTCCGTTGCCCTCTCTCTGCCCTACCTGCATCAGAGGGTGGTGACTCTTGAGGTGCAGGTGCCATTGCGGTACGCGCTCCCAGACTCCAGCGTGTCAGGCTGGAAGTCCTCCACGCTGTAGGCCCTGCTCTTTAGGGCAGTGGCGTAGTAGTCAATGGGCTCCTCCATGGCGTTCTCCATCCAACTGAGGCACAACATCCGCTGGAAGGACCGCTTGAAGTTGTCCGAAAGGAAACCATAGAGGATGGGGTTAGCACAGCTGTTGGCGTAGCCCAGGATGACCGATAGTTGGCTTACGGTGGCATCCTCTGGCTCCACAAAGATGTTCACCAACTGGACCACGTAGAATGGCATCCAGCAGACCACAAAGACCATGACCACCGTCATGACCATAAGCGTGATCTTGCGCTCCGACCTCTTCCGTTGCTGCCAACCTGCCTTGAGCGCCACCACCCTGATCTTGAAGATGATGAGAACATAGCACATGCAGATGGCTACGACTGGGAAGAGGAAGCCCATCAGGAAGGTGTAGACCACAAAGACCACCAGCCACCGATGCGAAGGCTCTGGCATCAGCATGTTGCAGGCCACCGTGCCATCGCTGTTGACTGCTGTGCTGGAGAAGACAACAATGGGCATGATGATGATGAGGGACAGCAGCCAGACACCAGTGTTGATGACCTTGGCTACAGTGGGCCGGCGGTATCGTGCGGCCTTGATGGGGTGCACCACAGCGATATAGCGGTCAATGCTGAGCACCGTCAGGCAGTAGACACTGGTGAACATGTTGATGGCATCAACGCTGAGCACCAGGCGGCAGAGCAAGGCTCCGAAGGGCCAGTGGCGCAGGAGGGTGGAGGTGACCAGGAACGGCACGCTGAGCATGAGCAGCTCGTCGGCAATGGCCAAGTTGAGGATGTAGATGTTTGTGGCCGTCTTCATCTTGGCATACCGCAGGATCACGTAGATCACCATGGAGTTGCCGCAGAGGCCCACCAGACAGACCACAGAGTAGATGAAGGAGATGAGTATAGCGCCCCCTGGGGAGTCACTCAGGGTGCCATTCTGTGAGCCATTGCCCCATGTTGGGTCCATCAGGCGTGATGGAGCGGTGGTCTTGTTGGGGAGCATCTCTGGATGATGAGTTCTAGTTGTGAGAAGTTCAGGGAATCACTGGGAACACATCACTACCATCAACTCCAAAGCGGCCATGACCCCGTTGAAGCCGGTCAAATCTTGGAGGGGCTTCTTATGGGTGAGCACTCTATGAGTGATTCACTCTCACCAAGAGTCACAAGCAGGTGGTTACAGGCTGGCAGCTACAGCCAACAGCCACAGACAGGCATCTAAAGATGGTTACAGGCACGTGACTGCAGCAGGCAGCTTCACGTGGAAACTGCAGATGGATACAGGTTGGTGGCTGCAGATGGACAGATACAGGTGGAGAAGGACTGGTGGTCACAGGCAGGTAGCCGCAGGAATACAGCAAAACACAGGTTTTAGCATTTACACATATCTGCTTACAGGCAGTTGGCTCCAGATGGACAGCAACAGACAGGTGGGTTCAGCCTTATGACTGCAGAAAGTCAGCTTTAAGGGGATAAAGGCAGGTGGCTGCTGGCATACAGTGCGACTCCGTTTCTAGCCTCTACATCCAGGTGGTTGCCGATAGGTGGCTGCGGACGGACAGTGCCTGGCCTCTAGCGAGGTGACTGCAGGCAGACAGCTTCATATAGAAACTGCAGGTGCTGCTGACAGACAGGTGGTTACAGGCAGGTGGATGCAGGTAGACAACTTCAGGTGGTTACAGGCAGGTGGCTGCTGACAGACAACTTCAGGTGGTTACAGGCAGGTGGCTGCTGACAGACAGCTCCAGGCAGCTCCAGGAAGGTGGATGCAGGCTGACAGCTTCAGGAGGTTACAGGCAGGTGGCTGCAGGCAGACAGCTTCAGGTGGTTCCAGGCAGGTGGCAGCAAGCTGACAGCTTCAGGTGGTTCCAGGCAGGTGGCAGCAGGCAGACAGCTTCAGGTGGTTCCAGGCAGGTGGCTGCAGGCAGACAGCTTCAGGTGGTTACAGGCAGGTGGCTGCAGGCAGACAGCTTCAGGTGGCTACAGGCAGGTGGCTGCTGACAGACAGCTTCAGGTGGTTACAGGCAGGTGGCAGCAGGCTGACAGCTTCAGGTGGTTCCAGGCAGGTGGCAGCAGGCTGACAGCTTCAGGTGGTTCCAGGCAGGTGGTTGGAGTCATGTTTGAGGAAAAGCATCGCGACGCGCTCTAACTTCTCTCTGGGCTCTGGAGGGTGCCGAGGGATGCAGGAATCTCTCCCAGGGCAGCTGTCAGTCAGCCTCGTCTCACTGTTGTTTCTCCCTGGTCTCAGGGGATGGGCTCTCGCTGTCTTTCCTTCCCCTCGCCTGCTCTCCTGGTGGGGGGGTCTCTCTCCCCGTTCCCTCTCCTGCTATGCTAGCGAGGAGGGGTTTCTCCCTTCCTCTAGACTTCTCTCCTCCCTTCTTCAAGCCGTCTCTCCTGGCGAGGAGGGGTCTCTCCCTTCTTCTAGCCGTCTCTCCTGGTGAGGAGGGGTCTCTCCCTTCTTCTAGCCGTCTCTCCTGGTGAGGAGGGGTCTCTCCCTTCTTCTAGCCGTCTCTCCTGGCGAGGAGGGGGTCTCTCTTCCTTTCTTCTAGCCGTCTCTCCTGGTGAGGTAGGGACTCTATACCCTACCTCTCTCCTGCTCTCCCAGGCTCAGCGTCTCTCCCCTCTCTCCCAGGCGTAAGGGGTCTCTCTCCCCTCACCCTCGCCTGCTCTCCGGGTCTAGAGGGGATGGGGTAAGGAGCGGTCTCTCTTCCCTTCTTCTAGCCGTCTCTCCTGGGGAGGTAGGGACTCTCATCAATCTCTCCCCCTCTCTCTCACGCTCAGCGTCTCTCCCCTCTCTCCAGGCTCAAGGGGTCTCTTCTCCCCACCTCCTCGCCTGCTCTCCCAGCTCATCTGTGGTCCCGGGGAGGCTCCATCTATGCGGACTCTGGAGGCTGGGGGGGCGGGGGCAGCGCCTCACCTCTGGATGAGGAGGAGGAGGAAGGGCAGGGTGAGCTGGAGGTGCGGGAGGGAGGGGGGCTGCTGCAGGACGCATGGCTTCTCTGCTCTGTTTGTTGAATGATTCACAGCGCGCAGCTGTCGACAGAGTCAGAGCTGGAACATCAGGGGGCCGAGGGCATGTGAGGGGGGCCTGGCATCACTCCCTGCGTCACTCCCCGGTGAACGCTGCATCCCTCGCTGCATCACTCAAGTCCACACTGCATCACACACGTCACCACTTCCGTGGTCCTCACTGCATCACACACTGCATGACGTACCCCAGTCCTCGCTCCATACCATTACCCGCTCCAGTCCTCGCTCTATCACTCACTGCATTACACACTGCATCACATACCCCAGTCCTCGCTGCAGTCCTCGCTGCATCACCCACCCCAGTCCTCACTGCTGCATCACTCACTGCATTACACACTGCATCACCCACTCAAGTCCTCGCTGCATCACTCACTGCATCTCACACCACAGTCCTCACTCCATCACCCACTCCAGTCCACACTGCATCACCCACTCCAGCGCTCACTCCATCACTCACTGCATCACACACGTCACCACTTCCGTGGTCCTCAGTGCATCACACACTGCATCACTCACTGCATCTCACACCCCAGTCCTCGCTACATCACCCACCCCAGTCCTCACTGCTGCATCACTCACTGCATTACACACTGCATCACCCACTCCAGTCCTCGCTCCATCACTCACTGCATCTCACACTGCATCACCCACTCCAGTCCTCGCTCTGTCACTCATTTCAATCTTACACTCCAGTCCTCGCTGCATCACCCACCCCAGTCCTCACTGCATCACCCACTCCAGTCCTCACTGCATCACCCACTCCAGTCCTCACTGCATCACCCACTCCAGTCTTCGCTCCATCACCCACGCCAGTCCTCACTGCTTCACCTACCCCTGTCCTCGCTCCATCACCCACTCCAGTCCTCGCTCTATCACTCACTGCATCACATACCCCAATCCTCGCTGCAGTCCTCGCTGCATCACCCACTCCAGTCCTCACTGCATCACCTGCTCCAGTCCTCGCTCCATTACCCGCTCCAGCGCTCGCTCCATCACTCACTGCATCTCACACTGCATCACCCACCCCAGTCCTCACTGCATCACCTGTGAGAAGGTGCCCTGATATATGCTGTCCACTAGTTCTAGTGGGCACCTTGTATCAGTCCAAACAACCCCTTATGGTGATAGGTTAAAGACAACCTTTATTGAAAGCTATCCTAGTGGTAGCTGTGGAGAGCAGCCTTCAGGCTAAGTCTTGAAGGAATGTAAAGCAGCTTGTTTTACCAGTCTATAATCTCTTGAATGGTGTTTGAGGGAGGAGATAAGTTTTTGTATTTGTATTTATTTTTGCCATTTATATAGTGCGGACAAGGCCCAAAAGGATGCCAGAGTGCTTTACTTAAGGGAGGTTACTGTACATACACATTCAACAGCTCATTAATCAGAATCAGGAATTAGAATTAAGGTGGAACTAATGCAAGAAAGTCCATTTGTAGGTTGAATCCCTGGGCCAATAGGCAAGTCAGAATTGTAGGGCTCTCGCATACAAGCATATAGGGTTTTATTTAGAATTAGTCGGATGATGCCAAGTAGCAGGTGCTCCGTACGCCATTTTAAGAGTGCACTGATGTCACATGGTGCTATAAAGATGGTGCATATGACATTAACCACTTTGTAGCTGATGTCCTATTCCACCGACTCGAAGCACGGCCCACAGCCTTTCCCGTCACTATGCGACGATCACCCGTCCCTAGAAACTATGCCACCCCTGACTAGGTTGCCCTATTACCCTTCAAGTTGAGAACATAGAAGTCCAGAGGGGTTTAGTGAAGTCACACTTCCCGTCACCACATTGACAGGATTACTTTCCCTGGTAACAGATTAACTCCTTCCTTGTTGATCTAGTTAAACTAGTAGAGGTGAAGTGGGCTGCTATGTTTTCGTCCAACATGGCCACCACCACTTCAGGCTCTCGTGTAGGGTGGTGGTCTAGATGTTCTCCAGCCCCAGAGAAGGACATGGCGGTCCCTCCCACAAGCTTGTGCCCCAGGGGACCAATCTCTGGGATCCACTGGTGCAGCCCCTGTGCAGACCATGTTCCCCTCGGCTTTAGGGACTCCAGGGGTGAAGGGCGCTCCCCTCATTGCGCCTCAATGTCTGCCTCTATGACCGCAAGACGCACCCACAGCTGGCACGTGAAGCACATCGGTGACCATTCCATGGATACCTTAAAGGGGGTTGAGACTGCCCAGCAAGGTACAGTTATGGCAATGGCATCTGCAGTTTTTTAGCAAACAGAATTTCAGGATAAAGAGCAGGATAGAAACAGAGAAGAAGGATACTGAGGGAAGCTGAGGCGACAAGCTCCTTCCTACACACAGGTGAAATGGATGCGGCAAGGCATAGAAGGTAGGGACAAGGGGCAGCTCTGCCATGTGCCTGTGGTGAAGGCTGAACAGGTGGCCATGACATGCATCCCTTATAGTTACTGAATTATGGCGATGGATTCACCTCTAATCTAGAAGCCGCTTGCATTCCATTCCAGCGGGTTGCAGACACTTCCAGCTTAGAGCGGCGGTGCTCTACGCCAGGTGTCTGTGCTCCAAGCCAAGGACCTTACATCACATCATGAAGGAATGCAGAGTTTAACCTGCCTTTCACAAGGGCATCCTCTAATGGTGTAACACTGGGGGACACTGGTGAGACTTGTCTAAGCGACTGTCAGTACTTTTGTTAAAGACTTGCAGTCAGCATTCACTAAAGAAACAGATCTGTAGTCATACCTGGGGCCCGATTCACAGAACTAACTTAAGACAAAATCCTAAACTTACTACCGTTTTGGTATTCACAGAAGGCACTTACTCACTTCGGTATTCACAGAAGTTAGGAGTCCTAACTTTAGGACTCCTAAATGCCTTCTGTGAATACCAAAAGTCTTAAAATTAGGATTCTTCTCAGTTTAGGAGTCCTAAAGTTAGGAGTCCTAACTTTACTGCTACTAAATTGAGAAAAATCCTAATTTTAAGGCTTTCGGTATTCACAGAAGGCATTTAGGAGTCCTAAAGTTAGGACTCCTAACTTCTGTGAATACCGGAATGGGTAAGTGCCTTCTGTGAATACCAAAATGGTAGTAAGTTTAGGATTTTGTCTTAAGTTAGTTCTGTGAATCAGGCTCCTTGTTCTTGTCTAGCATGGGTGAGAGAGAGTGGTCATCCTGTCACTGAAAGTCACTGCCGTGCTCCTTGTGGTGAAGACGATGGCCTCGATGCAGAAGTGTAGGCGTATGTTAGGCGACTTTTGCTACAATTCCCCTGAGGCATGCTGGGACTCTGAGCCCTTGCGGGTTTCAATTCTCTTTTCGCAATGTGTTTTCCAGTTGGCTGCCAGTGGCGTCAGGGCAGGAGAGAGCCAGCCTTTTTTATATTTTTGGGTCTGGGATGCCTTGAAAGACTTTCCCTAGTTTAGCGGCAGAAGTCTTGCCCTGGGACAGCTGCAGTTCTTTGTAGGGTTTTCTACGTTGCTGCTTGTTCTCGTTGTCTTAGTTTACGATGAGACCTTACTGTTTCTATGTTTTGTGATGTTAAGGTAAGTGGCCAGAGAGGTCCATGTGCAACCGCTTCCTTCGTGAAACTTGACCTGTCTCTGCAAGATGTCAACTCTAAGGCACATTCTGTTGTCAAATTCAAATTGTAGTCAGATTACAGCTTGTAAACCACTGTGCAATGTATTTGTCTCTACAATGCTTCAGATAATGTGCTGGTTTCCAGCTGCTTCCTCATTTATTTTCATATATATTTTTAATGGATATGTTACACATTACTTTGCCTCTCAGGAGAGCATTGAGGGCATCCCAGTGGTTGTGTTTGACAGTGTTCCTGCCTCAATCCGAACATTCTATGGCCTCTGGGTCATGAATGTCTTTCAGGACTGAAGTTTTTAGAGGCCCTCCACTAGATGAAACTTGTGGTCTGGAAACATACCAGTTTTATTGTCTGCACTGAGAATATTGATGGTGAACAATGTCTTAGGAAATAAAGAGATGGTCCCGGAGTGGCCTGATGACGGTCTACAGGAATTTGCCACATTGTTAAATTGTGATGCTGTTACCTGGTGTTTTGTGGTTTAAGAAGAGAATCTGGGAGTCATGAACTGCAAGCTTTGTGCAGCTTCTTGCTCTCTCTCTGACATAGGGGCACACGTCAAGCACACAACAAGGAACTCCCTCCTCCAAGTTACGCACAGAAACCTGGTCACTATTTTATTCTGGTTCATGTGTAAATGTTCATTTTCCGTTTGAAAAGGCTCTAAGTGACACGTTACTGTTTCCACTTGGAAAGCCCCCTCTTCTGCTCTTTACACATCTGCAGGATTCCTTGGAAAGCCCCCTCTTCTGCTCTTTACACATCTGCAGGATTCCTTGGAAAGCCCCCTCTTCTGCTCCTTACACATCTGCAGGATTCCTTGGAAAGCCCCCTCTTCTTCTCTTTACACATCTGCAGGATTCCTTGGAAAGCCCCCTCTTCTGCTCTTTACACATCTGCAGGATTCCTTCGAAAGCCCCCTCTTCTGCTCTTTACACATCTGCAGGATTCCTTCGAAAGCCCCCTCTTCTGCTCTTTACACATCTGCAGGATTCCTTCGAAAGCCCCCTCTTCTGCTCTTTACACATCTGCAGGATTCCTTGGAAAGCCCCCTCTTCTGCTCTTTACACATCTGCAGGATTCCTTGGAAAGCCCCCTCTTCTGCTCTTTACACATCTGCAGGATTCCTTGGAAAGCCTTCTCTTCTGCTCTTTACACATCTGCAGGATTCCTTGGAAAGCCCCCTCTTCTGCTCTTTACACATCTGCAGGAGTCCTTGGAAAGAACCCTCTTCTGCTCTTTACACATCTGCAGGATTCCTTCGAAAGCCCCCTCTTCTGCTCTTTACACATCTGCAGGATTCCTTGGAAATCCCCCTCTTCTGCTCTTTACACATCTGCAGGATTCCTTGGAAAGTCCCCTCTCTTCTGCTCTTTATACATCTGCAGGATTCCTTGGAAAGCCCCCTCTTCTGCTCTTTACACATCTGCAGGATTCCTTGGAAAGCCCCCTCTTCTGCTCTTTACACATCTGCAGGATTCCTTGGAAAGCCCCCTCTTCTGCTCCTTACACATCTGCAGGATTCTTCGGAAAGCCCCCTCTTCTGCTCTTTACACATCTGCAGGATTCCTTGGAAAGCCCCCTCTTCTGCTCTTTACACATCTGCAGGATTCCTTGGAAAGCCCCCTCTTCTGCTCCTTACACATCTGCAGGATTCCTTGGAAAGCCCCCTCTGCTGCTCTTTACACATCTGCAGGATTCCTTGGAAAGCCCCCTCTTCTGCTCTTTACACATCTGCAGGATTCTGCTTCTTTAGTGATTGGTTTTGCTTCTTGGTCCTCGGCACAAGTATGACTTCTCCTTTCTTGTAGTCTGAAAGGCTTCAGATATCTGCTACTTGGAAGCACTCAAGGTTTTGCGACACCTTATTGTGGTTGCTAAGACCAGGCTACGATAATACCCCTTCCACTACACAGCCTATGGCTGCACCAGAAGGTAAGTACGAGATTACGCTTCTCAGCTCCACCTACCTACACTCATGTGCAGCAGTGGCAGCTGGAAGTAGTGCATGCGATGGGACGCACACAAAGGAGTGAGGCTTTGTTAAAGCCCCTCGACATAGGGCGGCAGTTCTGGGGCATTCTTGTGTTTCAACACATAACCCCAAAGATGAAGGACACGCTTTTGCACAGGCGTCCAGCCTTCCAAACAACTAGTGATGTAGAGAAGCTGGAAGCGATCGTGAAGGCATTGTGGTGTCTCCTCAAACCTAAGGTGGTGGAAGGCTTACTGCAAAGAAAACCCTGGCTTTCACGGTCTCCTGGTAGTTGGGAGGCTTTCTGAGGCTTTTCCTTTCGGCACCATTTATTGCAGCCAAGTGACCTGATTTCAATTTACTTGGAATAACGAGGGTCAGCCAATAACACATCTGCCATCGCTTGTGCGACAATACGCTGTGGTTTTGTGGTTTTGGCTTTAGCAGGTGAGCCCATGGTGATTGTAACGTAACAGCTCGCGTTCACATGACTACCATCAGATTGCATCAACGAGTCCCATGTAGGAACAGTTTTTCCCATTGTTAGGTTTGAAATTGCCCTCTCACCATAATGCACTTGTTTATGCTATATTAGATTAGCGATATGTGGCTAAATAGATGCCATTTGTGTTCAGGTTATGCAACCCACTGTGTTATCCCTGTATCAGTCCCACCAGTGTCCTTTTCACAGGACAGCCCCTGCCTGCTTCTACTTCATTGAGCTCAAGGATTGCCTATTCCTGCTTCTGTGACGTCTTGTGTGATCCTGAGCACTTATCAGTGAACAGCCCAGCCTGGACAAGCCTCATTGGTCTACTTAAATGACGTTTCCAAGTGGATAGCTTGTGTGATCCTGATCACTGTCTATTCTACTCTTTCTTTTGTGACAACTTGTGTGATCTTGAGCATTTTCCCCTGCTCTTCGCGAGTCTTCCTCACACTGCGTGACCCCAGCACAAGTGTGGAGCGCTCACAAGGAAATCCTGCAACAGCGACATGAGACTTCATTCCAGATTCCTGCAACTATGACAACTTGTGTGATCCTCAGCATGACAGCTTGTGTGATCCTGAGCATGACAGCTTGTGGGATCCTGAGCATGACAGCTTGTGTGATCCTGAGCATGACAGCTTGTGTGATCCTGAGCATGACAGCTTGTGGGATCCTGAGCATGACAGCTTGTGTGATCCTGAGCATGACAGCTTGTGTGATCCTCAGCATGACAGCTTGTGTGATCCTGAGCATGACAGCTTGTGGGATCCTGAGCATGACAGCTTGTGTGATCCTGAGCATGACAGCTTGTGTGATCCTGAGCATGACAGCTTGTGTGATCCTGAGCATGACAGCTTGTGTGATCCTGAGCATGACAGCTTGTGTGATCCTGAGCATGACAGCTTGTGGGATCCTGAGCATGACAGCTTGTGTGATCCTCAGCATGACAGCTTGTGGGATCCTCAGCATGACAGCTTGTGTGATCCTGAGCATGACAGCTTGTGGGATCCTGATCATGACAGCTTGTGTGATCCTCAGCATGACAGCTTGTGTGATCCTCAGCATGACAGCTTGTGTGATCCTGAGCATGACAGCTTGTGTGATCCTCAGCATGACAGCTTGTGTGATCCTGAGCATGACAGCTTGTGTGATCCTGAGCATGACAGCTTGTGGGATCCTGAGCATGACAGCTTGTGTGATCCTCAGCATGACAGCTTGTGTGATCCTCAGCATGACAGCTTGTGTGATCCTGAGCATGACAGCTTGTGTGATCCTCAGCATGACAGCTTGTGTGATCCTGAGCATGACAGCTTGTGTGATCCTGAGCATGACAGCTTGTGTGATCCTCAGCATGACAGCTTGTGTGATCCTCAGCATGACAGCTTGTGTGATCCTGAGCATGACAGCTTGTGTGATCCTGAGCATGACAGCTTGTGTGATCCTGAGCATGACAGCTTGTGTGATCCTGAGCATGACAGCTTGTGTGATCCTCAGCATGACAGCTTGTGGGATCCTGAGCATGACAGCTTGTGTGATCCTCAGCATGACAGCTTGTGTGATCCTGAGCATGACAGCTTGTGTGATCCTGAGCATGACAGCTTGTGTGATCCTGAGCATGACAGCTTGTGTGATCCTGAGCATGACAGCTTGTGTGATCCTGAGCATGACAGCTTGTGTGATCCTCAGCATGAGAGCTTGTGTGATCCTCAGCATGAGAGCTTGTGTGATCCTGAGCACTACACCAGTGTCTCTTACACCAGACAGTCCCAGCCTCCGCACACTTCACTGGGGTAAAGCATTGGGAATGATTGTTGTACACTGTGTTTTTGTGTTCCTGGTAATCTGGATCTGGAAAAGTTTACAGAGAAAGTTTTATTTGCTGCGAGTTGGTGCAAGACAATTGTTGTGTACTCTCTTGTGGGAAGGAGTAAACGTGTGGCATCTTTATCAATCCATGATGTTTGTGGTTTTCAATACCATCAAAAGTACCATTGTGAGGCACCCCTCATTGTACAGCTTTTGGCCGGTGCATAGATAAACGTTTAGTCTTAAAGCCATCGGCTTACGCAATGCCAGCCTGTTTGGATTTGGGTGATTTGTGTGGTCGGAGGTATTTTAGACAACGTGAGCAGATGGTAACTTTATTATTTATTTTTGCCCATCTAGCAAAATGACCTCGCTGCGGTGAAGCCATTTAAACAGTTTTTTGATGTGGTTTAAATTACGAACTGTACGCGCGCACCTTACCTGGTTTGTGTTCTTCCACGGTGCCGCAGTTTGCTTCAGTGACGTCTTGGTGATGTGATCAACTTTGGCTGCTGTGGGAAGCCCAGCTGCACAGACTTGCCGCTGACCGCGGCCCCCGCAGGGGGCCACTCGGCGGTCGGCGCCTTAGTGGCCCCGGGGCCCGGTCACCCCTCCCCACTCCCTGCATCGTGCCTTGTAGGAGAGCGATTGTGGTCTGACGGTTGGCAGGAAACCAAGGTTCGAGCCTAGTGGTCGACTCTACATCCTGTGCTTCTGGGTGAATCACTTAATCTCCCCGCGCCGGAATGTAACGGGTGTTCATTTAAAGCGCCGTCATTCCGTCGCGCTGCACAAACCTGCATTGAATGAATAAGGTAACAGATGCTCCTGTAAAGCACCGTCATACCTTCGCGCAGTACAAACCTGCATTAAATAAATATTTTGATTTCCTGCCGATTTTGGTGCTGGTAACCAGGGTTCAATCATTCTCGGGTTGCGTCAACATCCTGTGATTCCGGCCAAATCTTTTAAGTTCCCCATGCCTGAATGCGTAATGTAAATACGGTGCTCGTGTAAAGCGCTCCAATACATTTGGGTCGAGTTCGCGCTATAAATAGGCAACAATCTTCACAACTGTTAGAAAAGGTAGATGGACCGGGAGGGCCGGCCGGGGTCAGGAGGAGAGGTCTCCGGGGAGAGCCGTCTCCAGCGATCGTACAGACAAGTAACTTCCCCCCCACAGACAGATATCACACACGGATAAGGTTCAGTGTTCTTTATAAGCACTTATTTAAGGTACGGTTGGATGGTACAAGGAGGTCTGGACTCAGGGGTCCCCTCGATTAGAGTCTCGTAAGGTAGGGAAGGGGGCAGCGGGACAGTCTATTTACCAATTAGGTAGTTCGGATGAGATGATGATGAGCTCACAATCCTCGAGCTTGGTGGTTAGGTGGTATGGGCCGCGGCAGCGCCAGCAGGTCCCGGTGCGGGTGGTCGATACAACGGGCCGCGGCAGCGCCAGCAGGTCCCCGGAAGGTGTACGGTCCGCGGCAGCGCCAGCAGGTCCCGGTGAGGATGGTCGTTACAACGGGCCGCGGCAGCGCCAGCAGGTCCCAGGAAGATGACTGTTGCAGAAGGCCGCGGCAGCGCCAGCAGGTCCCGGTGAGGATGGTCGTTACAACGGGCCGCGGCAGCGCCAGCAGGTCCCAGGAAGATAAATGTTGCAGAAGGCCGCGGCAGCGCCAGCAGGCAGGACGATGGTTCACAAGAGCGGCTACGGCAGCGCCAGTAGACCGTCAAGGTTGAGTTCACTCGGTGTCTCTCGACTCCAGGATACAACTGCCTTCCTGCTCCGGAGCTGCCTCAGTTATAGGGCTGGTGCCCTTTGATGTCCGGACCCTCGCACTTGGAGGTCGGAGGGTCCGGGATGAAGGTGTCCAGACACCCAGCAGGGGGTGGAGCCAGTGCCTGGGGGAGCTGGGGGCGATCGGCACCTGGCGGGGGAGAGCCCTTGACACTTCGTTCTCCCATTGACCTGCCAAGTGGTCCGCTCACCTCCTGGGTGGATGGTGGTGCCGGGATGTCGGGGCCGGCCATGCCCGGGGTTAGGGTCGAGGTGAGGCCATGCGACTGCGTGGTGCAGGGCCCAAGAGGGCGGCTTGACCGGGCCGGGGAAGCCGGTGGGGCTGGACCCCGTGATGAGTAGGGGTCCGAGGGCAGAGGGTCCGTCGGGAGACGGAGTACGGGTGCTTGTCGCGGGGATATGCCAGGTGGGCCGGAGTTCGGGCCCTGTCGTGCGGGGAGGGAGCAAGCCGTCTGTGAGGCCTGTCCAACATGCGTCCCCCCCAGCTGAAGGCGGGGAGAGTCACCCATCTCCTTGGGGACTCTCTTCGTCGAGGCGGATAAAGCGGGACAGGCCATTCGCGTTGGCGTGGTCTTGGCCTGGTCGGTGCTCCACGGTGAAGTCCATTCCCTGCAGGGAAATGGACCAGCGCCAGAGTTTTGGGTTCTCCCCCCGCATCTGCATCAGCCATTGCAGGGGTCGATGGGCGGTTTGTACCCGGAAGTGGGTACCGAAGAGATAGGGTCGGAGCTTTTTGAGGGCCCACACTACTGCAAATGCCTCCCTCTCGATGGTGCTCCAACGTTGTTCTCGGGCCAGGAGACGTCGACTGATGAAGGCCACCGGCTGGTCATGACCTTCGGGGTTCAACTGAGAGAGGACGGCTCCGATGCCGTGGTCGGAGGCGTCGGTCTGCACCACAAATTCCCGACTGTAATCGGGGGCCTGGAGCACAGGGGCGGTGCACAGGGCGGCCTTCAGCTCCTCGAAGGCCGCTTGACAATCAGGAGTCCAGTTGACCCGCTTCGGTTGGTTCTTGGATGTGAGACCCGTGAGGGGCCCCACGATGCTGCCGTAGTCCTTCACGAACCGCCGGTAGTAGCCGGTGAGCCCCAAGAAGGCTCGGACCTCGGTCTGGGTGACGGGGGGCTGCCAGGACTGGATGGCCGCAATCTTAAGTTGTAGTGGGGCCACCAGCCCGCTTCCCACTTGGTGCCCAAGGTAGGTTACAGACCCTTGGCCAATTTGGCACTTGCCGGCCTTAATGGTGAGGCCGGCCCGCTGGAGGGCTTGTAGGACCTCTTGGAGGTGACGGAGGTGGTCGGACCAGTGGCGGCTGTATACAGCGATATCGTCCAGGTAGGCAGCGCTGAATTCTTCGAGCCCCGCCAAGACCTGGTTCACAAGGCGTTGGAACGTGGCGGGGGCATTCTTCATGCCAAAGGGCATGACCTTAAATTGATAGTGGCCATCGGGGGTGGAGAAGGCTGACCGTTCCTGAGCCCTGGGTGTGAGGCCGATCTGCCAGTAGCCCGCCGTTAGGTCGAAGATACTAAGGTAGCGGGCGGCCCCCAGCCGGTCGATCAGCTCGTCTGCTCTGGGGATGGGATGAGCGTCGGTCCGGGTGACAGCGTTCAAGCCCCGGTAGTCGACGCAGAATCTCAGTTCAGGTGCGGTGCCGGGGGCGGCGGCCTTGGGAACTAATACAACCGGACTGGCCCAGGGACTGTCCGAGGGCTCGATGACCCCGATCGTGAGCATCTTGGCCACTTCCTCCTGTATGCAGGCCCGTACCCGATCTGGTACGCGGTAGGCCCGGTGCCGGACAGGGGGACTGTCCCCGGTGTCTACGTCGTGCAAACACCAAGGGGTGACCCCGGGGGTGAGGGAGAACAGGGCAGCGAACTGCAGCAGGAGGTCCCGGCAGTCCTGGCGTTGCTCCGAAGTGAGGGCGTCAGAGAGCCGGACCCCGTCCACGGAGCCGTCCTTCTCCTGAGTCTTGTGGTAAATAAAATCTTCTTTACCGGACTGAATTTCATACGGAATCTTAAAATAAAGTAAAATAGCTCAAAATAACAAGAGGCAGAATCCGTGGTATAAGAGGTTTTCTAAATGGGTTTTATTCCATTCAAAATGGCCGACTCGAGTCGCGGCCTTCAGGTTCCGTCACCACGAGGGTTCAGGAAGTGAAGTACAATACTTTATTGACAGACATGCATTTTTATAATAAGTACATTACAATGAAACGAATGTAGAAGGCGTAACATTTGATAAGAAAAGTGACATAACAGGTATGTAATCGAAACTAGGCGTAATAAGGAATAAAAGAAACATGATTGGTTAGGATTATCAGACATAGGTGGATCTATAAGATAATACTTGGCATAGATGCGCGCGCAGCAGCATGACGTGTGAGTGACGTGCAACTAGGGGGTGAAGGGGACTTGACATTTAGCTCTACATGTGGAGACAAGAAGTCTGGGGGGTCAAGTCAACCTAATCCCAAATCATATCTAACATCCTATGTTTAGAGAACTATGTTATCCACAAGGAAGGACTCTCGGACAGAATCTAGTCTATACTGACTGTGTGCGTGCACAAACGCCTAAGTGTCTATATGAGATGCGAGGGGCAGAAAACTTTCCATGGCAGCAGGGCTATGAATCACTTGCAGGAGGACGGAAAGGCTGAGTCCTTTGCTTGTGAGCTAAAGGAAATGTTTACCTAAATCACTAGACAGGAATGCATCGGCTGAAGAGCAAAATAGATAATTCGAAGGTGAAATACAGCTTCTTGGCAGGCAGGCGAAAACTGGCCGAGGCAGGCACCGTTAGCTGCGCAGGGAGTAGGACAAAGTTCATGGATACAGATGCGAGCTCAAGCTGAAGCTGTCAGAGACAGAGAGCAGGGAAAGGCTTTGAGGACAGAATCGGGCCTACTTGCCTGAACTGTAAAAATGGAGTAACTTAGCCATATAAAGTCGGTGGCCTTTCATACTTAGGAATCGAATATCCAGCCCATTGATGGCGGATCTGACAGAGAACATGTCGACGGTAGACACACATATGTTTGCGTCTTAGAAACTGGAACTGGAGGGAACATACATGTACTTGTAACATGCATATAGAACCGTTGGGGTCCAAGATAGGGGACATAACTGATCAGGAAAATCCACATTTCCACATTCCCTCCTTGTCCCCTACTTGCCCTTCAAGAGATATCAATCTTCATCATTCCATCGATTTGCTCATGGAGCATCATTTCTTCTTCCTTCTTCTTCCGGTATTTTGAACGAGAACTGTGATATGGAATACATGATGTGGCACACAGACCACAAATCGCTGGTCCACTTTGCAGGCATAAACAACAACTGAAGAGCATAAGAAGGCCAATACCTAGGAAGGATAGAACTCTCCATCCCCAGGCTGATATCACACTCCAAAACCACCCGGACCACGTCCAAGTGCCTGGATTTTCGTGTATCTGGCTCACAATCTTATGAAGGCGTGTTATAGCTTTATATACAGATGGCGAATTTTCTGGTATAAATATGCAACAGCTGGATCCGATGACCCTGCAAGCTCCGCCCCTATCGGCCAGGATGACGTCAAGGACAAGACGATTCTGGAGAACAACAATTCTCATCACTGATTGTTCCTCTGTCAGATTGCCTAGGGCGGCTATAGTCTCGTTTACTACAGCTTCAAGAGTCTTGGTGAGTCTGCGTATCAGCTTACTATTTGATATGGTACCTATATAGGGAAAGATACCTTTATTGAAATCTACATACTTGTCCCATGCCGTCTCAGTATAATCGACAACTGGGAGATCTCTACGCTCTCTATTGTGTACTAAATGAACATTTCGATAATAATCAGGGGGAGCTAGGAAAACAGGTGGCAGAAGGAATGCTATGTAACAGGTACCATCCCAATCTAGAGGCAGACGCATATATGCCGTCTGACCACATATAAAGTAAGAATGGCGAGAAGCTCTAAATGAAGATTTACCTTGATCACGATATTCTACTGTAGTAACGCATTGGCTATGGCCCATATGTATGGAACCAACTTTTCTCACACATAATTCACCCTTAACTGGAAATACAGACATAGTGGGCAGAATTAGTTCAACTTCGGATTTGACATTCAAAATCATAAGATTAGGCGTAAAATTACCTAATTTATACACTTCATTTTCTAAATCAGTTCCTGTTCTACTGGGGTGACCCTCCTTATTGGGGTGACAGACTTTGAATAAAACTAGATTCAGATTTCCCCATATCCAATGTTGTTGATAAACTGCTGTGTCTGGGTCTATGGAATTTAATAAACTAAACCATGCTCCACAGGAGCCATTGTGTGTGAACGGATGTGGAAAGAAAGGCAGAACTCCTTTGTTATTCTGATAGGGAGGGAGTCGGCCACACACCCAACAATTGGTGGCATTACTAGTCTGATGGGAATGATGTAACATACTAATGAAGGTGTTGTTGCGCAGCGCAAGTCTATAGGACAACTCATGTGGGGGTAATTCACTAAAAGAATGTTCATCAGTTATATTGAAAGCACGTTTAGAAACAGGATAATACATATGCAACAATATACTTGCAGTAACTATTAAAAAACTCAAGGAAAACAAAATTAATAAAGTCACAATACAGTGGCTACGCAGTAATTTACAATAAGCATGTCGTTTCATTATGATTCTGGACTCTACATCATTCAGACCTAAGGGATACATGTCGGGACAGATTCAACCGCTTCACCTTGGAGAGGACTTAAACAATCAAATCGTCCGACAGTTTGGATCTGGACCTGAGTTTCTGCTTATAGAGTTCGGTGCTACTGGCCTCAGCCAAGGGTAGCTTTGAGTCAATGGGGGAAGACACACGGGGAGTACTGTTTGTGTCAGGAGGAAGTCCATGAAATTTCTTGATATGGCTGGAATGCACCCAGCCTTTTCTCCCTTCGATCTTCACAGCTGTTCTGGTTGTCAGCAGGACCAACTTAGGAAGCCTCCACCTTGGCTCCAGTTGGGTTTTCCGATCAAAATTCCTGACGAGAACATAATCGCCGGGAATTACATCATGAGGTTTCACCTCGGTGTTGTCGGGAAAAGCTGCGACTACCTGTGAACGACAAGATTGTAGTGCAGACATCAAGGAAGCCAGGTAATCTGTCAGCATATTACAGTCAACATCAGTTATTTTACGGGGTATAGGCGTCCCCCACATATTCGGTGGTCTACCAAAGATCACCTCATAAGGGGATAGCCCTGTTCGAGAGTGTGCTACCATTCTCATGTAAAATAGCGCAACTGGTAAGGCTACTATCCAGTCCACACCTTTTTCCTGACATATTTTAGACAATCTGATTTTTAAAAGTTGATTATGTCGTTCCACGAGACCTGCTGCCTCGGGGTGTCGGACACAGTGGAATTTCCACTGATATCCCAACAAAAGTGAGACATGTTTCATTAATTCGGATGAGAAAGGCTGGCCGTTATCTGAATATACAACACGTGGTAAACCGTACCGTGGGAAGAATTCTCGAACTAGCTGCTTGGCAGTAGTCGGGGCAGTGTAATCTGATACGGGATACGCCTCTGTCCAACGGGAGAGAGCGCAGACAACTACGAGAACATATTTGAATCCTCGACAACGTTCCATCTGAATATAATCCATCTGGAGGACTTCAAAAGGATGGTCAGGAGGCTGAAATCCACCCTGCTCTACGGGAACACTCTTTCCTGGATTAAACTGACAACATATCATACAGGTACGAACTTTTTGTTTAGCTGCTGCTCGTAAATGTTTGTTGAACCAAATGTGCTGAATGCTGTCTAGCATAGCCTTCTCTCCTAAATGTGCTGGACTGTGAACTGTAGCTATAATGGCTTGAACCATGGAATCAGGGAGAAACCATACAGATTTCTCCTTCGTCATCCATCCTTGATCTGTCTGGATCCCTCCTAGTTCAGTCCACTTCTTTATTTCTTCTGCTGTGGCATGTGTCTGTATGTCAATTACGTCAAGTGCGGGATCCTTAATTGTCATACACTGTGTTGGTGTCTGAACTATTGGCTTTGTCATGTCTAATATGCGATTCTGAGCAGTCTGTTTAGCTGTTCTGTCAGCTAAATCATTGCCTTGAGAAATGGTATCAGTAACCTTCGTGTGTGCTTTACATTTCATAATCGATATAGCAGTGGGTAGATGTATTGCGTCTAACAAAGCATGAATGAGGGGTCCGTGCTGAATGTGGGCACCATGGGAGGTTAAATAACCTCTCTCTCGCCATAGCACGCCGAAGTCGTGTACAACTCCGAATGCATAACGTGAGTCAGTGTATACATTAACTTTCTTATTTGTGGCTTGAATACAGGCTTGTGTTAGAGCAATAAGTTCTGCTGCTTGGGCTGACAAAGTATCTATACAATTTGTCTTAATAACTTTAGTGTCTGTTGTGACTGCATACGCGGCCACTAAATCTCCTGTACTTGTTCTCATGCACGATCCGTCTACATACAACGTCAGGTCTGGATCTAACAATGGAACGTCTGTCAAGTCTTGTCTAGGTTTCGTCTTTATTTCAATGATTTCAACACAATCATGAGCTAGTGGGTCTGTTCCAATTATAGGTAATAGTGTAGCAGGATTCAATGTATTACACCGTCGGATCTCTATGTGTGGTTGAAACAATGTCAGTTCATAACCGGTAAGTCTTGCTATGGTCAAGTGTTGTGTTTGTGTTCGGTTCACAAGAACCTCTACTGCATGTGGTACTTGTACTGTCAATGGGTGTCCTAACACTATGGCATCGCTTTGTCTGATTGCTAAAGCTGTCGCTGCCACTGATTTCAGGCATGCAGGCAAAGCCTGAGCTACGGGATCTAATGTACTGGAAAAATAAGCACATGGCTTGCGTGATCCTGCTTGATCCTGAGTGAGTACTGACAAGGCAGTACCTTCGCGTTCTGTAACAAAGAGTGTAAAATGTTTGCTATAACATGGTGTTGCTAAAACAGGTGCTTGACATAAAGCTTCCTTTAGGCTTTCAAAAGCTTGTGTATGTTCCTGAGTCCAAGGGAGAACAGTCGATGTGGCTGCCTCCTGTGTGGTTAACTGAATGAGTGGTTTTGCTAGAAATGCGTACTGAGGGATCCACTGCCTACAATATGAAGTGAGGCCTATGAAAGCCCGCACCTCCTTTTGTGTCTGTGGTATTGACATGTTAGCAATTAACTGGATGCGATCTGGTGTAAGCTGCCTTCCCTCCTTGGACAGCGAGTGACCAAGATAAATAACTCGCTGGACACAGAATTGCAGCTTAGAAGGAGACACCTTGTGCCCCTTGTCGGCTAGAAAATGTAAAACTGTCAGAGAAGCTTTTTCAAATTCTGGCTCGCTTCTCGCTGTGATCAGCAGATCATCGACATATTGAAGCAGTGCAGTATTGACTGGCATGTGGATACTGTCAAGTTCTCGTTTCAGTGCTTGGCTGTAAATGCTGGGGCTTTCTGTGAATCCTTGGGGAGCGCGTGAGAATTTAAAGCTGCGCCCATTTAAACTGAATCCGAACAAATATTGGCTTTCCGGATCTATTGGGACGCTGAAAAAGGCATTCTTGAGATCGATTACAGTAAAGAATGTTGCTTCGGAATCAATTGCTGTCAACAATGATGATATATCAGGGACCACAGGGAATTGTGGTACAATGCACTTGTTTAGTTCACGCAAATCAATAACCAATCGGTACACTGGTGGGGCAGTAGGATCAGTTCGTTTAAGAATCGGAATTATCGGTGAATTACATACATTGGAGTCTGTTTCTACAACTACTCCCTGGGCAATCAGCTCATCAATGATTTTCAGCAAAGCCACTACAGCATCATGCGGTAACTTGTATTGTCGCATTCGTGGTAGTACCACTCCTGCTTTCAATGTGACTCGATAGGGTGTAATGTTCATGCAGCCAACATCCGTAGGGCCTTGTGCCCATAGATGTACTGGTAAAGTCTGTAGTCGGGGATCCATGTCTCTAGACACATAGTGACCTTTAAAATCACGTAAAAACAACCTTACTCCTTCCGGAGAACAACATATTATGGCTCCTAGTGCTTTCAGAGTTTTAATTCCTAACAGATTTTCTGGGCATGATTTAGTAAGCAATAAATCTGTAGTTCGTGTCAAAGGTCCTATCGTAAGTGGTAGAGGCTGTGATACTTCATTAACAATAGGTTTTCCTGAAAAACCAAGGGAAACATTTTGAGAGCCTGAGAGGGGTGCCCCTGGAACTTCACTACGTTTTATAGTTGTTCGACTTGCCCCTGTATCGAGTAAGAATTTTCTATCTTGACCTAATAATTCACTATGTACATAAGGTCCTTCTTGATCTACAGGAATCTCGATAAGCGGTAAGTCAACTTCCCTCTCTAGGCTGGTTCATGCGTAACGCTGATACTCAGGGTATTCATACTGTGCAGTCTGATACATTTGTCGTGTTGTGGTTTGTGTGGCAGTAGCAGGCAACGGTGGTGCAGCTGGCACAAACTGTATGGGTTGCTGTGAGGCTGGCATGGACTGTTGCTGAACTGGCATGGACTGTCCATGCTGCATAGCTCCTTGTTCATTCTGATCTGGTCTAACTAATCGTGGTCTCTCCTTTGCAATACCTGTAGCTATATTACGTTTCAGGACTGGACAATCGTGTACATAATGGCCTAGTTGTTTACAGTAGTGGCAGGTTCCTTTTACAGGAACTGCAGAATCACCAGAATGTGTCACACCCTTTTTGTGACCATCTGCTGGTACTGTCTGAGAAACTAGCATTTTCATTTTTGTATCCTTCATACGTCTATGCTCGTGTTCTTGTTCATCCCTAATTCTATTGTGATGATACTGTAACATTTGTAGCATTTGTGACGGAGTGTTACTTTGCCAGGTACTCTCGAATTTCAATATTCTATTCTTTACTGGAGGCAATGCATTTTCCACTAATTTTGTCACAAATAAATGTGGATATGAGTCACTGCTTGCTTTTATACCACTATTTATACCAAAACATTTTTCAAATCGAGCATAATAATCGCTTGTGTCTTCATCTTGCTTTTGTTTGCAGGCTGTGATTGCACCCCAATCTTCCTTTTTTGTAGTTAATAAACGTGGCAGTACCTGTACTAGTAAACCTGGTAACAGTTTAACTTTATCCCCGAGCCCTGAACCTGCAGTTCGGTCCCTTTCTTCCTCTGCTAATGCTGTCCAGTCTATCTTTTGGTCACCCACTTCCCACTCTTTTTCTTTCAGTTTTTCATAAATGCCAGCAGGCAAAAGCACCTTTAATATCGTCATAATATCAGGAAAGGTGTACTCTCCCATCAGTAACATATCTTTAATTTCTCGGTGGAAACCCGCTGGGTCTTTGTCATGACTAGGTACTACTTTTTTCATTTCTAATAATTCCATTTTTGATATGGGTGTGTAAACAAATACACGGTGAAACTCATTGTCTTCGCCTTTAATGGGGGTGGCAAGTCTTTTGGCATCTCTGGAGCAGCCTTAGGTAGTCCTTCGGCTAGAAGGGGATACATACCATTCATAAGAGCATTTCTTTGTCTATTTACTTGTTCTGATTTCACTCGGATACCTTCCTTAATTAATAGATTTTCTTGAACTTTATTTGAACTTTCTTTACTCCTCTCTTCTTGTCTACGTGCTTTTTCTGTTCGTCTATGAGATTCTTTACGCCATAACTCAACAGCGTCTTTCTGTGATTGTCTGACCTTTCTTTTCCATAACTCTTCCTCCACTTTCATGATGCACTCTGCATCCCAGGTTCCCGCTACGGGCCACCTTTGACTTTCCGGCAATCCCTTGGTATAATCTACCCATAGATCAAGAAACAATATGGCATCTAAGCCATGCTTATGGTACATAAAATGCCCTGGAGTGTCCCTAGGAGGAATAGGAACTGCTTCCTCAAGCACCCCTTTTCTGGTAGTAATCTGTCTTAACTTCGAGAAGAGCGGCATATTGACAACTGATCTGATACTTACTCTTGAACTTACTTAATACGAAAAACACAATAATGAACAGTGAACAATGAACAATCATTCATACCACAATATGCAAGACATTTAAACACTTTAAATATTTGAACATTAAATATTTTAACAATGACCGACAATGATGACAGTCTGCCTAACTAATCACCACGCTGAATTCTTGACAGTAACTGAATACTTCGGAATACTTGATATACTGCTAAACAGTACATATACACTGCTAAACAGTGCAGACCGGATTTGTGTACCCAAATCCGTCTTGACCGGCACAACCTATGTGCGCGTCAACACGCCTCCCCGGCGATGGTACTCACCGAGTAGCTCCTTGAAACGGAAGGCCTCAGAGAATGGACAGGACTCGATGACTGCGGACAGCGGACCCTCTGGACATCGGGATTTCGAGAAACCTGGTGGGCCTCTGTATACCTCGGATCTTGCTCTCTC
This sequence comes from Triturus cristatus, assembly GCF_964204655.1. NCBI lineage: Eukaryota > Metazoa > Chordata > Amphibia > Caudata > Salamandridae > Triturus > Triturus cristatus. The sequence continues at coordinate 1,285,335,924 of NC_140592.1, read as the reverse complement.
AGCTAGGCTCTGGTCGGGATACTTCGCACTTCTCACCGCCTCGTCTGGGTTGATCGCAGCCTCAGTCGCCCCCGCTTGACCGGAGGGAGCTTACAGGAAATCCTGCTGGTACGCGTTTATGGTCCGTCCAGCTGTGGCAGGAGACCGGGCCTGCAACGCACCGCCGGCGCGTGAGATGAGAAAGTGTCCCTGTTCGGGCGCCATTATGTGGTAAATAAAATCTTCTTTACCGGACTGAATTTCATACGGAATCTTAAAATAAAGTAAAATAGCTCAAAATAACAAGAGGCAGAATCCGTGGTATAAGAGGTTTTCTAAATGGGTTTTATTCCATTCAAAATGGCCGACTCGAGTCGCGGCCTTCAGGTTCCGTCACCACGAGGGTTCAGGAAGTGAAGTACAATACTTTATTGACAGACATGCATTTTTATAATAAGTACATTACAATGAAACGAATGTAGAAGGCGTAACATTTGATAAGAAAAGTGACATAACAGGTATGTAATCGAAACTAGGCGTAATAAGGAATAAAAGAAACATGATTGGTTAGGATTATCAGACATAGGTGGATCTATAAGATAATACTTGGCATAGATGCGCGCGCAGCAGCATGACGTGTGAGTGACGTGCAACTAGGGGGTGAAGGGGACTTGACATTTAGCTCTACATGTGGAGACAAGAAGTCTGGGGGGTCAAGTCAACCTAATCCCAAATCATATCTAACATCCTATGTTTAGAGAACTATGTTATCCACAAGGAAGGACTCTCGGACAGAATCTAGTCTATACTGACTGTGTGCGTGCACAAACGCCTAAGTGTCTATATGAGATGCGAGGGGCAGAAAACTTTCCATGGCAGCAGGGCTATGAATCACTTGCAGGAGGACGGAAAGGCTGAGTCCTTTGCTTGTGAGCTAAAGGAAATGTTTACCTAAATCACTAGACAGGAATGCATCGGCTGAAGAGCAAAATAGATAATTCGAAGGTGAAATACAGCTTCTTGGCAGGCAGGCGAAAACTGGCCGAGGCAGGCACCGTTAGCTGCGCAGGGAGTAGGACAAAGTTCATGGATACAGATGCGAGCTCAAGCTGAAGCTGTCAGAGACAGAGAGCAGGGAAAGGCTTTGAGGACAGAATCGGGCCTACTTGCCTGAACTGTAAAAATGGAGTAACTTAGCCATATAAAGTCGGTGGCCTTTCATACTTAGGAATCGAATATCCAGCCCATTGATGGCGGATCTGACAGAGAACATGTCGACGGTAGACACACATATGTTTGCGTCTTAGAAACTGGAACTGGAGGGAACATACATGTACTTGTAACATGCATATAGAACCGTTGGGGTCCAAGATAGGGGACATAACTGATCAGGAAAATCCACATTTCCACAGTCTTCAGGAGATCCGGGAGGGGCTCGGAGTCTTCTTCTGTACCACTGTCTGTAGCCATCAAGAGGCTTAGTTCGGAGCGCACAAAGTGTGGTTTGAGCCGGTTGGTGTGGAGGACCCGAAGGGGGTTCCGGGAGGACCCCATGTCGATGAGGTAAGTGACGGGGCTTTTACGCTCGACCACTTTGAAGGGCCCCGTCCACTTATCTTGCAGGGCACATGGTTCGGTGGGGGACATCACCCATACTTGCTGCCCAGGCTCGAATTCAACGGAGGAGGCATTGTGATCATACCACCTCTTCATGTCCTCCTGGCTGGCCTCGAGGTTCGCCTTGGCCATTTCCCTGAAGCGCCGGGTCTGGTTTCGTAAGGCCAGGATGTATTTGAAGACGTCTGGAGGGGTCGTTAAGGGGGCCATCTCCCAACCTTCCTTGACTAGGCTGAGGGGCCCTCGCACAGGGTGTCCGTACAGGAGTTCGAAGGGGCTAAAACCGAGGGACTTCTGGGGAACTTCCCGGTAGGCGAAGAGGAGGCACGGGAGCAGTATATCCCACTGGCGACGGAGAGGCTCTTCCAATCCCCCAATCATCCCCTTGAGAGTGCGGTTAAAACGCTCCACTAGTCCGTTCCCTTGGGGGTGATAGGGGGTCGTGAATCTGTAGGTGACCCCGCATTGTTGCCAGAGGGACTTCATGTATTTAGATATGAAATTCGTACCTCGGTCGCTGACGACTTCTCGGGGGAAGCCTACCCGGGAGAAGATCCCCATCAGGGCCCGGCCAACCACCGGAGCTGTCACTGTCCGTAGGGGCACCGCTTCGGGGTAGCGGGTGGCATGGTCCACTAGTACCAAGATGAACCTGTGTCCTTGTGCCGTGCGGGGGTCCAGAGGCCCCACAATGTCTATCCCCACCCTCTCGAACGGGGTGGTGACCCCAGGGAAGGGTTGCAGAGGGGCCTTCAGCTTCCGACCACTCTTCCCGCTGGCTTGGCATGTGGGGCAAGATCGGCAGTGGTTCAGGACGTCATTCCTCATTTTCGGCCAGAAAAAGTGGGTCACCAGGCGACTGTACGTTTTGTCCTGGCCCAGGTGTCCAGCCAGGGGGACATCGTGGGCCAGGTTGAGCAGAAAGTCTCGGAAGCGGAGCGGTACCACCAGAACTCGACCGGCCCCCAGCTCGGCGATTCTTTGCTCGCTGTAGAGCAGGTCGTTATCCCAGTAGACCCAGTGGGTTCCGGTGGTGTCCCCGGCGTTTTGGGTACTGGCTTGTTGGCGGAGTCCCTCGAGGGAGGGACAGGTCTTTTGTTCCTGGCGGAACTGTTCTTGGGTGGGCCCCCCTTCTTGACGCCACTGAGCCAGATCCGGAAGGTCCTGGTGTTGCGCGTCTTCTTCGGTAGTCGGGTCCGGGAGGTCGGACTCGCCGTTGTCCTCTACGGGGGCAACCGGGGGCGGAGGTGCTGGCCATTCGGTTTCTTCTGATCGGGGGGCGGCACGGGCGGCCATGGATCGGGTGGTTATGCAGGCCCAGTCCGGGAGGCCCAGCATCCCCAGGTGCTCTCTTTTCTCGACGGTGGCCCACGGGGAACTCTCGAGGTCATTCCCCAGGAGGCAGTCCACGGGGGCATCGTCCCGGACCGTCACCTTCAGTAGGCCGGAGACCCCTCCCCATTCAAACGGGACGCAGGCCATCTTACACATACTCTCAGAGTTATCTGCCGAGCGGACGGGGCAGAGAATGTTCGGCAGGATCTGCTCGGGCTTCACCAGATGACAGCGGACGGCCGTCACGCTGGCGCCGGTGTCACGCAAGGCCTCGGCTCTCTGTCCATTAATGGTCACCCACTGACCGTATTTTCTGGTGTTGGCGGGTAGGGGAGCCCGCGGAACCATGTCTCTTCCCCCTAAGCACGCCAGGACCATGGCGGCCGGTTCCCACCCTTGCTGGGCCGGCTCGTACTCTTCGGGTCCCTCCGATGATTGTTCTTCCCCTAGGGCAGCGGCAGCTACCTGGCGGGGCTTGGGTGTTTGGTTTAGCGGGCAGTTCGGGTCATTGGCGTAGTGGCCTAGTCGCTGGCACCGGTGGCACGTGACGTTGGCTCGGTACCCAGGCCGCAACGGGGGGTTGCCCCGGCCGGCCGGAGGCGGGGTGCTGGCCACGGGTGTTGCTGGTAAGGCGTCTCTCCCTCGCCCCTGGCCCCCTCCTCCTCCCCGAGGACGGTGCTGGCCTTGGTTGCTTCTGTTCTGGTCGTGTGGCCCTCTCCGGCCCACTCGGGTGCTTTCCCACCGGTCAGCTTCGGCGGCGAGCTGCCGGGGGTCAGTCAGCTTACTGTCGAGTAGGTGCTGCCTGAGCTCGACGAAACAGTTGTTTGACAGGTGCTCCCATACCATAAGGTTGAAGAGTTGTTCGTAGGTGGTGACCTGACTTCCCTTGATCCAACCCTCGAAGGCCCGGCTGAAATAGTTCACGTATTCTACCCAAGTTGTACCTGGGATCCGGGTGCAATCTCTGAACCTCTGGCGGTACATCTCGGGCGTGAGGCCGTAGCGGGTGAGGAGGGCAGCCTTCATGTGGTCGTAGGACGACATTTGGTGATCGGGGAGCTGCAGCAGGGCATCGCGACCCTCGTTGATAAATCTCCCCCAAAGTCCGGCTCCCCAATCACTCCGGTCGATCCGGTGGGAGGTCATTGCGATCTCATAGGCTTTAAACCACTGTTGTATGTCGTCTTCTCGGACATATTCGCGGACAACATCCTTGGGGATGTGAACTTTTTTCTCACTTGGCCCCGGGGTGTGTGGACGCTCAGGCACCCCCAGTTCCTTATTCTGTTTGCGCAGTTCGATTTCCGCTAGTCGGCGCTCGTGCTCGAGCGTTATTTTTTTCTCTTCCAGCTCTCTCTGTCTCTGCTTTTCTTCTCGTTCCTCTCGAAGCCGCATATGCTCGAGGTTGAGTTTCTGTTCAGCTAACTTGAGTACCCCATCCATCTTGAGTCGTGCCATCTCCAACTCGTGTAATCTGACTCTGTCTCTTTCTCGGATCTCCTCTTGTGAGAGGCCCGTTCCCCGCTCCTCGGGAGCCGTGGCGTTCCCCTCTGGTGTGGTGCTGTTTTGGTCTGGTGTGACGCTGCTTTGGTCGGGGGGTCCTGTGACCCCAGTTTCTGTCCATGACTCAAGAGCGCGCTTTAGATCATCCTTGGTACTCAGGCCTGTGGTAGCAATGCCAAGTTCTATGCAAAATTGTCTCAGTTCGCGGTGGTTGTATTCTTCTAATTTTTCCATTTGGAATTTCTCGGTGGAGCTGCTATCTTTGGTCGACATCGTGCTTATGTCGTGGGGTGAGCTACTCTCTGTACGATTACGCGTTGATTCGGATCGCGCCGCTGGCCACCAATGTTAGAAAAGGTAGACGGACCGGGAGGCCGGCCGGGGTCAGGGGGAGAGGTCTCCGGGGAGAGCCGTCTCCAGCGATCGTACAGACGAGTAACTTCCCCCCCACAGACAGATACCACACACGGATAAGGTTCAGTGTTCTTTATAAGCACTTATTTAAGATACGGTTGAATGGTACAAGGAGGTCTGGACTCAGGGGTCCCCTCGATTAGAGTCTCGCAAGGTAGGGAAGGGGGCAGCGGGACAGTCTATTTACCAATCAGGTAGTTCGGATGAGATGATGATGAGCTCACAATCCTCGAGCTTGGTGGTTAGGTGGTACGGACCGCGGCAGCGCCAGCAGGTCCCGGTGCGGGTGGTCGATACAACGGGCCGCGGCAGCGCCAGCAGGTCCCCGGAAGGTGTACGGTCCGCGGCAGCGCCAGCAGGTCCCGGTGAGGATGTTCGTTACAACGGGCCGCGGCAGCGCCAGCAGGTCCCAGGAAGATGACTGTTGCAGAAGGCCGCGGCAGCGCCAGCAGGTCCCGGTGAGGATGGTCGTTACAACGGGCCGCGGCAGCGCCAGCAGGTCCCAGGAAGATAAATGTTGCAGAAGGCCGCGGCAGCGCCAGCAGGCAGGACGATGGTTCACAAGAGCGGCTACGGCAGCGCCAGTAGACCGTCAAGGTTGAGTTCACTCGGTGTCTCTCGACTCCAGGATACAACTGCCTTCCTGCTCCGGAGCTGCCTCAGTTATAGGGCTGGTGCCCTTTGATGTCCGGACCCTCGCACTTGGAGGTCGGAGGGTCCGGGATGAAGGTGTCCAGACACCCAGCAGGGGGTGGAGCCAGTGCCTGGGGGAGCTGGGGGCGATCGGCACCTGGCGGGGGAGAGCCCTTGACACTTCGTTCTCCCATTGACCTGCCAAGTAGTCCGCTCACCTCCTGGGTGGATGGTGGTGCCGGGATGTCGGGGCCGGCCATGCCCGGGGTTAGGGTCGAGGTGAGGCCATGCGACTGCGTGGTGCAGGGCCCAAGAGGGCGGCTTGACCGGGCCGGGGAAGCCGGTGGGGCTGGACCCCGTGATGAGTAGGGGTCCGAGGGCAGAGGGTCCGTCGGGAGACGGAGTACGGGTGCTTGTCGCGGGGATATGCCAGGTGGACCGGAGTTCGGGCCCTGTCGTGCGGGGAGGGAGCAAGCCGTCTGTGAGGCCTGTCCAACAACAACCTTTCAAAGAGGTGCAGCTCCCATCTTTTCGATCGGTCGTCGTCGGGTCTCCAGATTGCGGTGAGTCTTGCTGCACCCACTCCGCCCTGGCCCTGTCCCTGGGCAGTACCAGATCGACAGGGCCCTGTGGCGCGGTGGGCCACGGGCGGAGGGGGCGCAAGATTAGGGCGAGGGTGGCGCCTTTAAAGGGCAGTGACGCGGTCCGCTGGCCGAATTTATCGGTGTACCGAGGGACATAGCCCCGATTGGTAGAGCTCCTGACGGGGCGCTGCCGACATTGGTAATAGGAAACGAGGTTCGAAGCATCGGCGTCGGCAAACATCCCGTGATTCTGGGCTCTTGCAAGCGCTTCAAAGCGTTCGTGTGGAGCTCGCGTGATCTGGGGCATTCAAGCATGTTAATATTGTACTGCAAGACTTAAGTAAGGCGCCACAATACCTCGTGTCGATTTCGCGTTCGAACGCGATTGAGGTACTGAGTTACCAGTGCCCTGGGTAGGGTCAATACGATGTTCATGCGCGTGCAAAGTAAATGAATGGGGGTTCGACGGCAAAGAAGCCGCACACCCTGCGCCGTGGGAGCCGTTACGAGATTAGCGTCGGTTCACGGCCCTAATACACCAGCACTGCAAGGCTGGGAGCTGCCTGGGTCCCCGCTGATCGCGGGCGGTGCAACACCTGTGGCGCTCCCTGGTTAAGGTTATCTCCCCCCCCTCCCGCTGCAGTTGGGGGTGGGGGGGGGCATGCAGTGTGCTGCGGCAGGCGCAATGGTCCTGGCGCGGGGATCGTTTAGTATGGTACGAATCTTGTAAGCTCCCCGTGCTTGAATGTGTAATGTAATAAGGTTCTCAGGTAAAGCGCTCCAACACCTTCAGGTCGCGTTCGCGCCATATAATTATGCAAACATGTATTGCTGGCTTCCTATAAGGCAGATAAATGATACAAGTGCATGCATTGTTCACATACGCGATTACGGGCATTAATAAACCCCCCGCACGTCAATGGATAATCTGGTGCGGTACTCGCATGATCTGGTTCGGGGAGCTGGTAATATGGTATGAATGTCTTAAGCACCCCCTGCGTGTAGATGTAATGTAAATACGGTGCTCATGTAAAGTGCTCCAATGCCTTCCGGTCGAGTTCGCGCTAAATAAATATTCATCATGTAATTGCAGGCTTCCTATAAGGCAGATACATGATACCAATACATGCACTGTCCACATCACGCGATTACGGGTATTACGAATCCCCCCCCCGCACCTCAAGGGTTAATCTGGTGCGGTGCTCGCGTGACCTGCCACGGGGATCGTGTTATGGGTACTAATCTCCTAGGCTCCCCGTGCCGGTTTGTGTAATGTAGATACGGTGCTCATATACAGCGCTCCAATACCTTTGGCGTCGAGTTCGCGCTATACAGATATGCAACATGTATGTGCTGGCTTCCTATAAGGCAGATACTTGATACAAGTGCAGGCATTGTTCACAAGATTTTCCTCCAATACCTTCCGGTCGAGTTCACGCTAGATAAATATGCAACATGTAGTGGCTGGCTTCCTATAATGCAGACACATGATTCAAGTGCATGTATTACTCACAAGAATTTGCTTGTGCCCACATTCGCGCGCATTAGGTGATTCCGGGCATTGCGACGACTCCTGCACATGAATGGTATTTGGTCGGTGCTTGTGTCCAGCGCTCTAATAATTTTGCGCGCATTACGGCTTGAGCTAATCACTAGTCGACCATGCCCTAATAGGTATGTAATACAGGGCTCATGTACTGCACTCCCAACACCTTCGGGCGGGTCACGCTGTGACTCTGGACAGATAATTATTATCAACGTGCCTGATGATGTATGTATATCGGTGCTCATGAACGGCGCACCATTACCTTCGGATCGAGTTCGCGCTGTGGTTGTGACTCCGGGCAAATCACTGATCACCCCATGCCCAGATATGCATACGTGCTGCTGGGCCTGGTCCACCTGGACCCCCGAGGGTCGCGAATATGCACGGGTGCTGCCGGGCCTGGTCTACCTGGCCCCCCCGAGGGTCGCGACTCATGATCACACTTCCGTGCCCGAATATGTATGTAGATACGGGGCGCATGGACTGCGCTCCATATATCGTCGGCCGAGTCGCGCTGTGACTGCGGGCAGATCACTTAATCTCTCCGTGCCCGATTATGTATGTAAATACGGTGCTCATGAACTGCGCGCCTATACCTTCGGATCGAGTTCGCGCTGGGTTTGTGACGCTGGGTAAATCAATGAATATCGCCATGCCCGAATATGTATGCGAGCTGCTGGACCTGGTATGCCCGGGTTCCCGAGGGTCGCGGACCTGGCGGCTCATGATCTCACTCCCGTGCCCGAATATGTGTGTAAATATGTGACTCATGCAGAGCGTTAAATCAATAAGGACATTGTTCCCTGTTGGCGGCGAAACTGAGAATATCGTTCACCTGCTCAACAGAGGAGAAAAAGGTGGGAAGAGTGTGAAGATAGGGAGAGGGAACAAAAGGGGGGGGGGGGAAGAAAGAAGAGGAGAGGGGGATAGGGGTAGGATGAAAAGAGGCAAAGAGAATTTCCCCAGTCTCAAGGATCCACTCCTGAAGGGGAGGACTCTATGAAGCCTTATTGATTTAACTGTTACGAGTGGAGCACGGACATTGGACCATAACGAGCTCCTGGTCCCCCCCTCTTTTTTTGACTGAGTCATGCAGAGCGTTGCCATACCTTCGGGTTGAGTTCGCGCGACATATAGGTGCTAATTACAGCAAGGGTCGCGCAGTCCGATCCTGACCACACGTGACCACGTGTCGCTCGTCTCCAACCTTTTGCTTACGGCCTCGCCCTCCCAGGTGCATCAGTCCTTGGGCAGGGCGGACCAGTGTGGGGATAGTCCTAACGTAGAACTGTCATTGCCATGTTAGTAACAGTTAAACACGGGTCGCTGCCGACAGTCTATAAGAGGTATGCTTAAGCCCGCAACTCGGCCCCGCCAACATGCTTATGTGGGCCGCCTTCAACGGTCACTGATACGGGGAACTCACACATATCTAACTGTAACCTAGACACCCGGGAGGGTGCCTAGTCGGGCAGGGCAACGCAACCGAGATAGAATGGTAGTTATTATCTAATGCTAAAGGAAGTCTGGATTGAGCCACTAGATGGGTTAGATATGGGTGCAGCTCAGTGCCCCTATCGCATTGAATACGGGGACGCACTGACATAGCGGCAAAAGAATAAGTGGTCACCACATAGCGCATCACTAGGGCCTAAATCACGGCACAAGGTTACCGGCGTGATTGTCCAAGTGGTTGCGGGTGCGCCGCTCGCGAGCGGATTGCAACCCGTGGTTTACCTCTGTCTCAAATCGACCGATAGTTCATGGTTAAGCCGATTGGCCTGCAGAATACTGAGCTGGGCACCATAACCAAGAGTTAGGCCTGCAGGAGGAGTAGCTGAAGGAACAATATATGAATAGGTCCAGATGTACTTTGGGGGGTATTCCCCTGCAACCAAAGACAGATTTAAGACCTTCCACCCGGCTTGGGGGTGGTATGGTTGTTATATAGCAAGTGTGCGGTCATTCAAAGTTTGGTAAAGACCACGTAGAGCCCCAGGGCATCAGGGCATTATTGACCGTGCAGCATTCGCTACGTTCAGAATAGGGCCGGTATTTGCACCAAAGTTTCCGGTTGGTTCTCACAGACTTGTCTGCCCCCAAGGTTATCCTCTAGGGGTAGAACTTGAGACTAAGGGGGCATTGCCTGCTTCGGCGGCACGAATAAGCGATAGCTACGCTGGGATGGATTTACCATGCAGGTCCTGCCACCACTGGGTTCCCCCCAGGTGATGGGATCAAGTTAGGTGGGACCGCGAAGTCTACGGTTCTTGGGAAACTTCCTGCAATAGGGCATTTAGCAACAGATAAGGTACCAGTGTGTGAGTATCAGATATCTGCTTTCCAGCAGCACCGTGCCCTGGGAGCACACGCGTTGCCCTAACTCTGAGGCCCTCCCAGAAGGGAGCCGGGTAGCAAAACAAGTGAATAGGCTCCTTAGGCGGGCCTCTGGCCTTCAGCTGGGTGTGATCAACATCAATTGGAGATAGGCCCAGGTAAAATGGGCTTTCCATAATGCTTGGAGGACCATTGCGGTTGGTGGCACTCCCCACCGGAATCACTGGTCGCGTACGGCAGCTGCAGGAGACTGGGATCCTGGTTTACGGACACTTTTACCGCACTATGGGTGCTGCTGTCCCAATAACTGGGGTGTCAGCGGGGCAAACACAAGGGGACATTACGACAGCGCGCAATGCTTAAGCCAAACAGATTCCCAAAGCTGGTATGCCTAAGGGATCATCACTGAGGGATCCGTAGGGGCATAATTCCTATAAGGTATAAGGGATGGTGGGCAGGGGCAAGAGTCGCCCCTTGCCCATGGCCACGCGCTGGCAGTTAGGTGCACTCCCGTGCCCCAGGTTATCTATCTGAGGGGACTGTTCAAATGTTAAGTAAAAACCTTCTCGTCATAATAGTCAAAGCGGGCAGGCCCAGGATTGTGAATAGGTGTAACCTTCCTGCTGGGGGGCGAATAGTTATTGCACATCTTCACAGGCGCCTTTATTTCAACAGACCCTATCCGATTAGGATAGCGTCTAGGGATTGGGGACATAGATGGGGCCATCTACAACTCCAGGAGCTATAGCTCACTGGTAAGTCTTGGGCCTATGGTTATAAGGGATCTCACAGGGTTTGAGTCCCGCGAGCACTGTCAAACTGTCATGAGGTGGCAGAATGTCAAACTCTTCTGTCTGCAGGGATGGTTCCCTTCCAGCTAGTTGCAGGAAGCCCTAGATAGGAGAGGTGCAGGTAAGACTATAGCAGGTTGGTGGGGGGCCCTGGCTGTGACGGTTAGCCGCCTCCAGGGCTGTGGCGGAGTTACAGGGCGATCTGGAAGCAGGCCGGTACAAAGGGTACCTCTGCGCGGCACCACGTGGTGCCTGAGCCAAAACGAGGAGCCTCCAGAGAGGTCCCGGAAGCCGGTCGGCGCCCCGCTAGTCCTGCGGGCGGTTGTGGGCCTGAACAACCGGGGGCTTGCTATGCGACGCTCCGCCCCGAGAGGGGGGGCGTGAGTAGAATTTCAACGGCACGTGATCGTTAAAAGAATCACTTGGGGGGCAGCACTTGCGGGTCGTTCCCGCGCTGCCCGGCTCATCAGGCGGGCAGGTGAAGTAGATGGTCGCCTGCCCTTGGATCGCCCGTAAGATAACCCACCCATTACATATACTGGAATTATGTAATAAACCTGCAGCATTTGTTACCCACTTACAACTGTTTCTTGTGTTTCATTGGGTAACCTAATTTGGGGGAGGGGGGAAAGCGGGGTGCCCCTGGGGGTACTATGCCGATGACCGCGGCCCCCGCAGGGGGCCACTCGGCGGTCGGCGCCTTAGTGGCACCGGGGCCCCGGTCACCCCTCCCCACTCCCTCCCTTCGGGGGGGGGGGGGCAGGGACACAGAATGGTGCCCCCTCCGTGTCAGGGCCGGAAGTGACGCGCAATGCGCGTCACTTCCGGGCCCAGGAGTGAGGGGGAGGCTATTTAGCCTTCCCCCACCCTCACTGGCGACCTCTTTTGTCGCCCACCTCGCCTTTTCCCTCCCTACCGCTTACCCGGCGTAGGCGTGGTTGGGGGGGGGGGTTTCTGAGCGTTGTAATGTTTTCCTTTTCGTTGCAGGCGGAGTTACAGGGCGATCTGGAAGCAGGCCGGTACAAAGGGTACCTCTGCGCGGCACCACGTGGTGCCTGAGCCAAAACAAGGAGCCTCCAGAGAGGTCCCGGAAGCCGGTCGGCGCCCCGCTAGTCCTGCGGGCGGTTGTGGGCCTGAACAACCGGGGGCTTGCTATGCGACGCTCCGCCCCGAGAGGGGGGGCGTGAGTAGAATTTCAACGGCACGTGATCATTAAAAGAATCACTTGGGGGGCAGCACTTGCGGGTCGTTCCCGCGCTGCCCGGCTCATCAGGCGGGCAGGTGAAGTAGATGGTCGCCTGCCCTTGGATCGCCCGTAAGATAACCCACCCATTACATATACTGGAATTATGTAATAAACCTGCAGCATTTGTTACCCACTTACAACTGTTTCTTGTGTTTCATTGGGTAACCTAATTTGGGGGAGGGGGGAAAGCGGGGTGCCCCTGGGGGTACTATGCAGTGAGCCATCCAGGCGAGCATCGTCAACGTGCCGCCATCTTTTCGTGGTGGTTTGCATGGATACTGCGGAAATCTTCAATGTTTGTCATGTTTCCTAAGGTACGCCGGCGCCTCTGCTACCCAGGATTTATTTTTTAAAGCAGCAGAGATGACAATTCGGCATGCAACGTCATGGCGCAAGTCCGGGAAGCATGTTCATACTACGCTTCTTGTTTTTTTCTTCAAGAAGCTTTTCAAACGTATACTAGCGCGCTGCTAGCTCTCATGTTTGGATAACCTACTGCTATACCTTTTCCAAGAAGATTGTGCCTTCTATGTACATCGACACATACACCATCCTTGGGGAAACAGAGCGTGTCATCTCTCCTACTGATCTATGGTGACACGCACACCGGTTGTATCTATTACATGTACATTGCGGTCTGGTGTGTTGTTGTCGAGTTGACACACACACGTTATCATTATGTTCTTGTCTCTGCAAATTTTGAAAGATGCTTATGTTCGTCTTCACTTGTCCACGATGTATGTCTTATTTTCTTACTCTTGCACGTGGTTGTGTTGTTTTGGTCATGCACTGTTCTTTCAAAGCAATGTTTTAGTTTGTTCAGGTCCTCTGTCCTAATAGCTCTCGCTATGGGTTTTGTCTTTAATGCAGTATTTCATTGGACTAAAACAAAAACCAGCCGACACATGTTTCGTCGCATTCTGAAATAGTTCCGCGACTTCCTCAGGGCTGCGAAAGATACAAAGAATATGTATGATACATTTTAGGTGCAACTGAAAGTGTAGACGTTCTTATTGTTATTGTGTAAAATTCTTACTAGTGGAAACCCTATTCACCGAAAGATGGTGCAGGACCAAGTTACAATTATAAGAGATTCAACATATGTCCTCGAGGTCTGGCGTTTAGGGGAACACAGTCCCTTGGATACGACAAGCCCAGTGGTGCCCAATGTAATAACAAGCAAACACAAAGGATCATACTTTTTATAAGGCATATTATAAGTTTAGAATACAAGGCAAAATTAAACCAAATAGATAGCGCTCTATTAGATTCTAAAACTTCTAACAAAGGCTCGTGTTAAGTGTGTGGAAATACAAATAGAGCCTTGGAGACAAACAGGGATCGCTTTGTACCTGAATGGAGAAGATGACGGTCTTTGTAATCTAGGGTAATGCAGAAGAAGAATAAAGAAAAGAAAAAACGTGGGAAAAACAGGGTGGGAAAGAGAGAAGGGGGAATTATGAGCATCTAGGATTCCCAAATAAAGAACAAATAAACAATGGTAAATGAAGAAAAACCAAAAAGGAAGTTGAAATAAGAAAGGCGCTTACCGCGCTGCCGGTGATAATTCCAACCCGGCTGGGCTATATCCTCAAGGTAATAATGAGAAAAGTACGAATGCGTCTGAGGATAAGATTGAAACGGGAAATAAATTCAGGGACGCTAATAGCATGAAAAAAGATCTAACTAGTACTTGCTCTTTAAATGACATAGATAGCGCAACCCGTGGAACGGTGCTCACACCGTACTGCCGGATAAGAGAAGTCCTAAATAAGTGAGGTTGACGGGATCAAAAGACTCTTTGAATTTTGGATAGTCATGTATTTAAAGGCCCGAATTGGATTTACACGGGTGGTTTTTCACGAACAACGCGGTTTTCCAAGTTAGGAAGCCAATTATCCTTACGTAGCATTGTGATCTCGCTTTCACTTTTAACATAGCACTAAGATACCTATATCCGTAGGATCTCGAGTCTCCTTATCTCTGGTAGAGGCAACTACGTATTATATTCACGCACAATTTTGGCGGTCCCGTCAACCTCACTTATTTAGGAATTCTCTTATCCGGCAGTACGGTGAGAGCACCGTTCCACGGGTTGCGCTATCTATGTCATTTAAAGAACAAGTACTAGTTAGATCTTTTTTCATGCTATTAGCGTCCCTGAATTTATTTCCCGTTTCAATCTTATCCTCAGATGCATTCTTACTTTTATCGTTATTACCTTGAGGATATAGCCCAGCCGGGTTGGAATTATCACCGGCAGCGCGGTAAGCGGCTTTCTTATTTCAACTTCCTTTTTGGTTTTTCTTCATTTACCATTGTTTATTTGTTCTTTATTTGGGAATCCTAGATGCTCATAATTCCCCCTTCTCTCTTTCCCACCCTGTTTTTCCCACGTTTTTTCTTTTCTTTATTCTTCTTCTGCATTACCCTAGATTACAAAGACCGTCATCTTCTCCATTCGGGTAGAAAGCGATCCCTGTTTGTCTCCAAGGCTCTATTTGTATTTCAACATTCTTAACACGAGCCTTTGTTAGAAGTTTTAGAATCTAATAGAGCACTATCTAATTGGTTTAATTTTGCCTTGTCTTCTAAACTTATAATATGCCTTATAAAAAGTATGATCCTTTGTGTTTGCTTGTTATTACATTGGGCACCAATAGCCTTGTCGTATCCAAGGGACTGTGTTCCCCTAAACGCCACACCTCGAGGACATATGTTGAATCTCTTATAATTGTAACTTGGTCCTGCACCATCTTTCGCTGAATAGGGTTTCCACTAGTAAGAATTTTACACAATAACAATATGAACGTATACACTTTCAGTTGCACCTAAAATGTATCATACACATTCTTTGTATCTTTCCCAGCCCTGAGGAAGTCGCGGAACTATTTCCGAATGCGACGAAACATGTGTTGGCTAGTTTTTGTTTTGGTCCAATGAAATGCTGCATTAAAGACGAAGCAACTTCATCTTCTTTTGATTTTTTACAAATTGTGTAGAGACTTGACATACTATATATTTACTCTGATGTGTGCCTGGATTTGGATGTACATTTTGTAAGTGTGAGAACCTCTTCCCACACAATTTTGAGGGGTTATAGGGCTCATCCCCTCTCCAAGTAGCACCATCCTAATATTTTTCGGAACAACAAGTGACGTTACATAGCTGAGCGCCCACATTCCCTGGCCTTAGAAAACCCTTATTCATAGATGTACTCTCTTTATGGGTTGTTCCCATAAAGTGCATGTTACATTAGGGGCAGTTAGTTGGGTTTCAGTCCCATGTTTTGTTTTGCTCACACTACTAACCTCCACATAAGGTTTCTAATGGGTACAAGTCCCATGCTTTTGTAGTGGGTGTTAGTCCCATTTATGCTGTTCTATTGGGTACAAGTCCCATGTTTTTGTATGGGGTTTTAATCCCATATACGCAGTTTGTAGTGGGTTTTAGTCCCATCTACGTGGTTCCAATGGGTACAAGTCCCATGTGTTACATTGTTGTGTGCATGTGTCTAACTTTCACACAAGGGGTTCTTATGGGTACAAGTCCCATGTGTTTTTGTGTTCTGTGCACGTAGCTAACCTCCACACAGGAGTTCTATTGGGTACGAGTCTCATGTGTTCAATTGTATGTTCAAACTAACCACCACATAGGGGTTCTAATAGGTTTTTAGTCCCATGTGTTTTATTGTTCTTTACACTTTTCTAACCTTCATTTAGAGGTTCTAATGGGTTTGAGTCCCATGTGTATCATTGTATGTGTGTATTTGTGCACACTCGTTGGTTGTCTGCTCCTAGGCCTGTTTAGCTGTATGGTTAGTAGTCAACATTTCTTTCCCCTTAACCATTTCTTTTGTTGTTCTTGTTTGGTGTAGATGTTCCATGTTCCTGGTCCATTTATTCACCTCTATGTTGAGAAAAGTCCGCTTGGGGGTTCTTCACCCATTTCTATTGTTTTCTTTTAAAAATGTATTGGAGGATGATGGGTGAGTAATTTATATTTTATGTATATTTATCTTTGGATCTCCTCTACATTGTTTATTCTTATTGCATGTACTTTTTGTACATTTTATCTGTATTTTCTTGTTGTAAACAAGCTTTCGTTAGCCCGTGTGAATCCATTTTGTACTTCCTAATCCATATTAGACTGCTTGGACTCGGCTCGTACTAGGCCTTAGTATTCAGAATTGCTTGTCTCAGCAGAACACTGTACTTCATTAATATTTTCTCTGCCGTTCAAGGCTGCTACCTGACTTGCTAACAAGCAATTATTCTGCTTCTGCATACCATTCTCTATGTGTAACTCTGCTCCCATGTTAGGAGACGCTGAGACTCGGCACAGTGGCCTTGGACTACTGATAGAATGTACCCATCTGGCAGGTGTGAGCTCATCTCTGTGCCTCATTTGTCTATGCTTGGCTCAGGCCGGTAGTTTTCCACTAGAGGCGTGGCCGAAGTCTCCAAAAGGGGTTTATCATGTATTAGCAAACATTGGGTAGTCAGTCCCGTGGGCAGACATCTTAGGGGGAAGGTCTGATAGGACTCCTCTGCAGAGTATATGCTGAATAAACGTACGTTTGTATTCTCTACTGGCTGACCGAATCCTCATTTTTGGGAAGGCATAGCAGGTGGTTTTAAGTAACCCGCGTGGCCCTAGAGGGCCCCATCCTTCAGTTGGCGCCCAAACAGGGACCCCACAAGGTAAATCGAGTTGCAGGGTCGAGGTGGTGTCCGGTCGGTTGGGCGGATCGGGGCCTCACACACAAGATCGAGCTTGGTTCTCGCAGCTGCCCCGCCCTTCTGATCGGACGGATCCTCGGCTAGTGGTCACCAGCTGGGGTCCTGAGAATGTAAAACCTTAGAGTTGACCGTTTGGTCCAAAGAATCAGCAGTGGAGAATAACTTGACTTGACCTGTGTGCACCAGGTGAGTGATTTGGTTTTTGGGAAAATTGTGCCATTCTTGGACGGCACGAGCCTCTGGGCTGTGTCTTGATTCAGTCGATGGACTGTGGCTTGGTACGGTCTTAAAATTGTCTTGTCTTGAACTTGGTGGGTCGGTGAACCCTTGAAAAGACAAAGAGTGTTTGTGGGCAGTCGGCTGGACCAACTGGTAATCTGGCCCGTGTTTTATAAAAGGTCTGAGACAGTTCGCGAACCATCTGCCAGGCCAGCTGGAAATTGGCATACGCTCGTAAAGGTCTGGGGCTAGAGCCTGTCTTCTTGAACTTGGTACAGTCTCTGAACTGTCGTCTTGGATGCGATGCAAACCCTGGGCTGGCTTGTGGTTTGCTTGTCGCGTCTGGGTGCTGTGAAGTCTGTGGACAGACCCCGATAACGGTGCTGGTGAAATGTTTGTTTGAGTGAGTAGCAATTGTAATTTCCGAACAGTGGATTTTGATTCTTGAGTAATTTTTCATATTCTATCTTTCCTTTTTTTGCAGATGTTGGTGTTATCGTTGTCCGTCAGGGACAGTACATGTGTCTTATATTAAGATGCCTTGTTTAAGTAAGTTAGCATGTTTCGGTTGTCGATGTTGTTCTACTGATGCTCGGTTGGATGAGAGTCAGCCTGCACCTCCGGAGGGTACCCCAAATTTCGACATATATGTCAAGCATGGTATTGGCCCTATTATGCTTAGCACATTGTGGAATAAATTTACGAGGGACAATACAGAGCTGCAATGGTCACTTACTGGCTCATTTGATGAACAGAAATTGAATTTCCTGCAGGACAAATTGTTCGCCAAAAGGAGCAGGCAGTCTATGTTTGATTCTTTAAGAGTGTGGCAGAAGGAAGCAAAGCAGCGGCGTATGGGAGCAGAGAAAGACACTTGAAGGAGATAGACGCAAACGATTACACAGATAGCAGTAGCCTATGAAAGAGAAAAGAGAGAGAAAGGCATAGAGTGCGCAGATAGGAAGTTTCGACTGAAGACTGACAAATGTTATGTTGCATGGGATGAGAGTGATGAGCTTGTTGAAGAACTATTGGATTCTCGTCCCCCACCACCCTATGCGCCTGAACAAATATACCCTATTACCCTACAGGTCCGATGTCCCACTCTTCGGTTTCTAGTGCTCTCTGGTACTACTGCTTCTAGTACTACGGCCACGGCCTCGGCCCCACTTGCTTCCCCTTTACTCATGCCAGTAACAGGGGCAGGTGTCGTTACCTTCCCTGCCCTGTCTCTTGGTTCCGTCTCCACCGCTACGCCCCCTTTCACCCCTACAACTCTGCCTCCCTACATGATGGTGCCTGTTTCTGCATCTGCTCTTTCCCCTGTGAGTGTGACACCCCAAAACGCTGTTGAATGTTGACACGCCTGCACGTGGGGCACATGGAGCGAACTGGGCAGCAGCACGAAACCGCATGGAGAAAGTGTTAGTGCGCTCTGCTGTGGGTAATGAGGAGAAACAGATGGTGGCGAATCGGGTGGCTCAATGGGCTCGGCACTCGATCTATAGCATGGAGGATATCTGGAGTGTGATGAAAGATTATGAGACTTTTTTACAGGAGCATGGCCTTAAGCATATGGCAGCTACGCTTATAGTCTTGTGGGAGCAGTGCTTCCAGGGTGTTGCACCACAGATTATCTATGACATACGGGACAGAGTATTGCTGCAGATATGGCCCGAATTAGGTTTTCAGCAATCTATCTACAATGGTGGATTACCAAGGTAGGTTACTCCAGAAGGTTCTGACACTATGGACACAGCACCCAGTGAGAGAAGCCCACCCCATCTACCATCCTGAAATACCGGAATTGTGCTACTCCACGGACACTGTAATAAGACCTCGAGTCGGCGCTCGGTTTCAAGAACAATGGATCTACACCCCTTGGAAAAGGAGCGAGGTCCTTTCCCTAAAGAGCCAGTTGCCGGACCCCCGAAAAAACCCGACTGCATATTATAAGGAATTGACAGAAGCAGCCTCCTCCATGGTGATGACATTAGCTGACATAGAGGTATTTTTCAGCTTGCTGGTAGATATATGGAGACAGGTCCATACGCAGGACCATGCATCGGAGTTGGGTGGCACATGAGACAAGTTTAGAGCATGGGAGAAGGAGCGCAAGCCCAGTGAGAAGCCAAAGGCAGAGCTATTGGCTTTGGCGAGGTGTATTATCGCCTACATACACTCCCTTATCGCACCGAAGCGAGTGGACTGGGATAAGTTGACTGCGTGTCGTCAGAAGAAAGATGAGAGTGTGTCGGACATCTTTACCAGATTTGAAGGGGTGTTTCTGGATTTTAGTGGTCAGGATTTGTCACAGGAGGGTGGTGTATGTATATTGTTCGTGAACAGATTTGTCACTAATTTGCTCCCTGAGGTTGCAACAAGGCTGCAGGCATCGGAGAGTACCTGGACGACCTCCTCTCCGTCAGTCATATTATGTATGGCACAGTACTGTGAGCATTGAGAGAATGAGGACAAGGAAAAGGTAGAGAAGAAGTCGAAAGATTTGAAGACGAGGGTGTTGATGCAACAAGTTGTGAGGAGAGGTGGAAGAGGACGAGGTTCAGGTTCAGATCCATGGCCACCTGGATCTAACAGGGGTGGTACTTCAAGTGCGCCTCTGGGACCCAATCAATGTGTATACTATAATAAGGAGGGACCTTGGTGGAACGAGTGTCTGGAATTGTTGCAGAAAGGTGTTGCCCAGGTTTTGGAGGACACAGAGGTGGAGGAGGAGGAGGCCGAGGGGGATAAAGTCAGAGGACTCATTGTACAATAGGCTGAGCGGGAACTATTTTGATGACCCTCGAGGAAGGCAGTACTACCATGACGACTATGATACGGACGAAGTGACGGGGTTGTCTCACAGCTAGGACAGCCAGGGGCAGGGCAAGGGACCAGTTCCCGTGCCGGTAGATCAATGTGGACCCTACATAAGTGCAGATCTACAAGGTACCACAGAGACATTTGTAGTTGACACAGGGGCTATAAATTGCTCTGTTTCCCGTTCACTGGTCCCATGGCCAGCTCTGTCTGGCCATAATAATGTTTTGGTGGGTTTCTCAGGTGTGCTGGTTGTTAGCCACATTTCAAGCCTCTTACTTTGACTATTGGCTCCTTTACAGTTGACTCACCATTTTTACTGACATCAAATTGTGGGGAGAACTTACTAGGACTGGATCTGTTAAAAAGGTTGCATGCAACAATTCATTGCTCCCCAGACGTTGTTTACATGACTGTTGGCCGGCAAGTGGCCCTTGCCAAACAATGCTTTACAAAAGATGCCCCCCTTCCCACTGAGTTCCAAGATGTGCCAAGCGCATTATGGGCTACAGGAGACACAGATGTGGGGTTACTCCAGATCCAACCAATCTCTATACAGATAAAGGATAACGCTAAATTGCCTCGAATTCCCCATTACAAGATATCCCAGGCAGGAGAAAGGGCCTTATTGCAAATAATACAAGAGTTGATTAAGTCTGGTGTGGTTGAAGAGACAGTGGCAAATTTGTGTAATAGTCCTATCCTTCCTATTCTTAAAAAGGCACCTTTGGACTCTTCTGACGCCCATCCTGATGTTTATCGTTTTGTCATTGACCATAGCGAGGTCAATAAAATTGTGGTTCCCTGGTATCCTGTGGTCCCTGACATTACCACGATCCTGACAATGATTCCCCGTCTGCCAAATTCTTTTTTTAGTGATAGATTTGAAGAATGCTTTCTTTAGCATTCCAATCCATCCAGATAGCAGATATCTGTTTGGATTTGCAATAGCTGGTTGGAGCTTTAGATTCTGCCGTGCTCCACAAGGCTATACAGAAAGTATTTATAGTCAGGCTTTGAAAACACAATTGGACTCTTTAGAACATCCCCTTGGTAATGTGTTGCTGCAATACGATGATGATCTCCTTGTGGCCTAAGACACTGAAAAGGCTGTAAAGAGGCCACGGTTATAGTGCTGCTACATTCAGCACACCATAGACACAAGGTGTCACTTTCAAAATTTCAATATTGTTGACAGGAGGTTACCTATTTAGGTCACCTACTGTCGAAGGAGGGTCGCAGACAAACACCTGAACGCATAGCGCTTTTACTAATATGCCTGTTCATAAGACCCAACGCCAGGTACACGTGTTTATTGGGATAACTTCGTATTGTCGGCATTGGATACCTAATTACTCCCTACTAACAAAACCTCTTCTTTACCTCACCACCAAAGATGTTCATGAACCCCTGCCTTGGACACCTGCATGCCAGCAAGCTTTTGAGCAATTAAAGGTTGCGCTTTGCTCTGCTCCTGTGCTTGGTATTCCTGAATACCAGAAGCCTTTTGTGCTCTACGTACACAAGGCCGATGCGGGCTTTCTGTTCTAACACAGGGTTTCGGTGGTAAGCAGAGACCCTGTGCTTACTTCTGCGCTATCCTTGATAATGTCGCCAGAGCACTCCGGAGTTGCCTGAGAGCTTCCGCAGAGGCGGCAGTTTCTATCAGACAATCGGCAGGGCTCATCCTTGATACTGACCTCATAGTCATGGTACCCCATGCTGTGGACACGCTTTTGAACAAGACGAAAACGGAGCACCTCACCAGTTCACGTCTCACTGGAAATGCGCTGACCTTATTTGCTCCGCACATTACCATTAAACGAAGCGCTACTTTGAACCCTGCCTCGTTACAGCCCCTCCCTTCGGAAGAAAAGGACAGTGATGTCCATGTTTGTTTATTTCAGACTGAGGAAGAAACAAAGAGACGGGTAGAACTGACTGATGTTCCCTTATCTGACCCTCAAGGGGAACTTTATGTCAATGGCTCTTGTTTCAAACTACCAGGTGGCACTGCCACTGCAGCTCATGCAATCACAGCATTACATACTGTAGTTGAGACATCCCATACCAATTGGCCCAAGCTGCAGAGTTGGGTGCCCTCCTTAGAGCTTGTGAGTTGAGTGAGGGACTGACTGTCAATGTCTACACCGACAGCCAGTATGCCTTTGGGGTGGCCCATAATTTTGGGCGCCTTTGGGCGGAGAGAGGGTTCTTGACCTCGCACGGACAGCAAATACAGAACGGCCCATTGATACATAGATTGCTGTCCGCATTGACACTTCCCACTAAGTTAGCAATAGCGAAATGCAGCGCTCATAAAGCCATTACAGATGATGTTGGGAGGGGAAATGCTTTCGCAGACCAGACAGCTAAGGAGACAGCTCGATCGAAGATGAAAAAGATGTTTGTGGCATGTCGCGCTAGATGGGTTCTAGACAATGGAATGTTTGAGGACACATTGGAAAACGTTAGGGAGATTCAGAGAGAGACGACTGTGGATGAACTGGCAATATGGGAGGAAAGGACAGGGCGTCTGGACGAGAATGGGTGTTGGATTGACTTGTCAGGGAAACAGAGATGGCTGCTGCCTAATGCCAATGTTCTCCCTGTTGTTACTATGGCTCATGGCCCACCTCACATTAGTGCCAAGGGAATATGTAAGCTACTGGATCCAGTATGGCAGAATGACAATATCTCTAAGGTAGCTACACATTTAGTAAAACACTGTATTATCTGTCTGAAACATAATCCTGGGAAGGGCACCCCTACACCTGCAGGTAACTTCGCACCACCTTCTTTCCCTTTTGAGGTTCTCCAGATGGATTTCATTGCAATGGAATGAGTAAATAACCTGAAATAAGTACTCGTAGTAGTTATGCATTCAGTAAATGAATTGAGGCTTACCCTACTAAAGAGAATACGGCCATGGCGACGGCAAAGGCACTCTTTAAAGAGTATTTCCCACGCTATGGATTGCCACCCGTGATCTGGAGTGACAATCGAAGTCACTTTAACTCAAAAGTCATTGATTTGGTGTGCACGGGCTTACAAAGTAAGCAAATATTTCGTGCTGCGAACCGCCCCCAGTCAGCAGGCCTGGTTGAGAAGAACAATGGCACTTTCAAAGTGAAATTAGTGAAAATCCAAGAGAGCACAGGGTTGCGATTGCCAGATGCGTTGCCTTTGTCGTTATTGTGTACAAGAGTGACAGCGCATTCTAGAACGGTATTATCCCCGACGAGGTGGTCTTTAGGCGCCCTGCTAAAGTCTGGGGCATCCCAAGATCCAAGCACTTCTCCGAGATAGAGTGACCCCTGTTGATTACTTGTATGAGTTGTCTAAAGATCTCCGTTCTGTTCACCAACAGATTCAAGCCACGCTGCAACCAGTACCAGAGGGGTCCGGGCACCAGCTGCAGCCCGGATGCTGGGTGAGGATGAAGAATTTTCAGCAACAGAACAGTTTAGCGCTGAGGTGGAAGGGACCTGCCCAGGTGTTGCTTGCCACACGTACAGCCGTCAAGCTAGAAGGCCGGAAGGCAGGTCCCTCTACCACTTCTGTATGATGCCTGGGTGCATGAAGGCATCACCGATCAGGAAGGGGAGCTAGTGTTCCGCTGCATTCCTTTCTCTGATGCCTGGTTAAGGGAGGCGCAGACGGACAAGGAGAGCGACAAGGCCCTATTCGAGGGTATTCCCTCTGAGATAAGGGCCACCCCGGATGCTCCTGCTTCTGGTGTACAACAATCTGAGTCTAAATGCCCAACTGAGCCTGAATATTTGCCTCTTTTTGTTGATGAAGAAGTGCCTGGGCGTGTCAGGTACAATCTGCGCCCCGACGGGAGGACAGTGCGCCAGTCGGACAGTCCAGGAGTTAGGGACGGACTTGAGCTTAGGGTGTGGGTACTATGTCCCAGGCACCTGCCTTAGATTAGAGTGAACTAAAATGGTGCACTGCCCTGAACACTGGACAGGATTGTTGAGAGTATTTGCCGGAGGACGGAGGGTGCCCTATCCTGAAAGAAGAGGATTTGTTTCTTAGCAAGGGCCGCGATTGTTTTAAAGCAAGGGTTGCGATCGTGCAGCTCCTCCGTAGGAGTTTAGTTGTTGAACAATAAGAGCCTGCCAGTGAGGCTCTGATGGACACTGGGCGAAGAGTACCTCTATGGTCGGTTGTATTTTTGAGCCTTCAATTCCTAAAGTACTTTCTATGTACCCGTTTGGTCATGCAATAATGAGGGAGGAGCAGCCTTTAGTGGCTTCTCCAATGCAGCATAGTAGTCCTGGGTGGTCCAGTTGGTCTACAGGGAGTAGGGTAGTGGTAGTGGTGTTCATTCACTTGGTGACGATAACACTGTTTGGGGTAGTCTGGTAATTAGAGGAACAACACCCTGTGCATACTCTGCAAGGGACTACCCCGGCTCCATTTGAGCATTTGTTTATTACATTGGCCCCACATAAAGAAAGACATACACAGACTTATACCCTGAATGCATTTATCCAGATGCTCCATCAGGTACACAGCACCACTAATGCCACAAAGTGTTGGGTGTGTGGGCTACTCCCCTCAGTTATGCATAAAAATTACTTACTGGTGTTGTTGCCCTTATCATATTTGGGCAGCTGGAAAGCCCCGTTTCAACTGCTTTCTATGGTATACATGCATTATTATGCGGATGCGATGAAAATGACACAGGCTGATTTTGAGGCGGTTTTAGATTGTATAGTGATACATCAGAGATACACGCCTTGAACAGATGGAAAGGAGGGTACCCTGCATCCTGACGCATGTATGAATGTATTTACAACTCATGAAAATGTCACTTGGTTGCAAAATGAAGTACTAGACTTCCAATGATTCAATGTCACTGAATATTTTAAATGTTTCCAGGAGCGTAACATTACTAAAGATAAAGCTATGCCCGTCCCCATGATAAATGCAACAGCTAGTTTTTTTGTTCAAGGGTTAGGGAATGTTTCAGTAGGAAAGAGTCATTGTAACTACACATATTGATTGAATACTATCAGTAGTCCACCCTTGCTGACACCCCCGAATGTATATTTCATCTGTGGGGAACAAGCTTACACTTGGCTTCCTAGAGGGTGGTCTGGCCGGTGTTATCTCTCCTACCCCCTGCCTCCCGTTTATATTGCACCGTCCAATTATCACAAAGATCATAAGTTGCACCGTAGGGATCTTCATGTGCATTGAGTTAAGAGTTTGTTAATCCAGATGGTATTGATCAAACAGATACCTCCCAACAGCAATTTACTGATATAATGAAGGGTATTGTACCGTTCTGGGGCCCCATGTTCAATAGCCACAACATTCGTCACCTTGCAAGAGTAGTTGAGGGAGTCATCAATACCACTGCTGGTATACTAACTAATATTACAGTCGAGCTCCAAGCTACGAGGCTCGTTTCCCTTCAAAATTGGATGGTTCTAGCTGATAGGGGTGGAGCTTGCCGCGTCATCGGCAGCAGCTGTTGTGTTTACATACCAGATAGTGCCCCAACTATAAATTTTGCAATACAGAAATTACACAAACTTGCTTCAGATATTCATCAGGATAACTGTTCATGGTCCCTCACAGGGTGGCTCTGGGGGTCTACTGGCTTTGTGGGGTTGGAAGATATTTCTTGTCCTAATAGCCATTGAGGAGTCATATTTACCTGTTGTTTGTGCAGCATTTGCCTCCCAGCCTGTTGCACCTATTGTGTGAGTAAACTCACCCCTAACATTACACTGCCCAAACAGGATAATAAGTGTTGGACCCGGCCTCGTAGAATGGCCCTCCGTGCCCCCGCACCACCGAAACCGGGTACCTACAGCCCAAGCACACGGCCCAGCCGAACCTCCCCACCAGGACACACGCACCGACCCGGACATCCCCGTCCCTGGCCTCTTTCCTTTCGGCCACCCCGGGCCCGCGTGCCCACTTCATGCACCAAGATGGCCGCCCGGCCCCAGCGCGACCCGGGCCTAGAGGCGCCACTCCGGCTGGAGGACATCACGCTTCCAGGGGATGAGAGAGGGAGGAGCAGTTTCTATCGCACCTCTGAACTCCCCCGGGACGATGGGTTTCGATCGGCCCTCCGGCCTCCCTGAGGGCTGGCTCCATGCCTGCTGGGTGTCTGGGACTCCTCCCGACCCGGCCCTGAAAGGATCAAAAGACAATAGCAGGAAATCCCGACAAGCGACCCCCAGGTGACAAGACCCCTGCCTGCACAGACTCCGGACATCAAAGAGGGGTCGACCTATAACAAGGGGTGCTCTGGGTCTGTCCGGGAGATTCGACGCTGGAACAACGAGAGCTTGCCGACGTGGTCGAGGCTCCTGGAACTTGGACCCACCTGAGCCCTGCTGAGTGACTCGCGGCTCCCTGAAGATCGTAAGACCTCCGAACTTGTACCTGAGCCCTGCTGAGTGACTCGCGGCTCCCTGAAGATCGTAAGACCTCCGAACTTGTACCTGAGCCCTGCTGAGTGACTCGCGGCTCCCTGAAGATCGTAAGACCTCCGAACCTGTACCTGAGCCCGCTGAGTGACTCGCGGCTCCAACCGACTCTCACGGTCCCGCCGGACCCCGACTACAACATCGTATCCCCCAGCTCGAGGATTGTGAGCTGTGCGCCGGATACGTCCCTGCTTGAACCTTTACCAGAGACTGTCCCGCTACCCCCTACCCCTTCCGAGACTCTTGAGCCCGTGCTCACCTTGTACATATTTGCAGTGATAACCTACTTGATAAAGATTGTTTTCTCAGAATACCCGGTGTGGTCACTCTGTGTCGTGTGGTGCCAGAAGTACGATCCTAGATACAAGATTCCTCCCCCTGGGGAGTCTCCCGCCAGTGCCCGGCTACGATACCTTGAGGGTGGGACTCAGGGTAGTCAGGACCCCTTCCAGGCTCCTCTGAGGTCGCCGTCTAACATTGGTGGCAAGCGACGGGATTCGGGCCCATCACCTAGAGATCGTACCGTGAACAACGGAAGCACTACCGACAAAGATGGCAGAAGGAAGCGCCGTGAGCCCCGCAGAAACCAGCGCCAACAGGGTGTTCCAGGTGGAGCAGCTAGAAGAATACACACACAAGGAGCTAAAGCAATTTTGCAAAGAACTTAAAATCGCTACCACTGGTCTCAACACTAAAGAGGATTTGCAGAAAGCCCTGAAAACTTGGGTGGAGACCGGGGCCTCCCGCCCGGAAGGCACGGGGGAGCGCCCCGACGAAGCCGAACCCCCCCAAAGTGGAAGCAGTAGCAATCAGGTGCGAGGCATCGTACCAGACGGGGGCCTATCCCCGGAAGAGCTCGCGGACAGAGAGAGAAGCCGCAATCATGAACTCGAGTTAGCCAAACTCAAAATCGAGGGCGAATTGAAGTTAGCGGAAAAAAAGCTAGCAGTAGAGCAAATGCGTGTACAAGGCGAACTAGAAGAAAAGAAGCTCCAACGGGAGCACGAAGGAAGGAAGCTCCAACTAGAGCACGAACGCAGCTTGAAAGAAATCGAGCTCAAGGCCAGAAGCGAGGAAGGAAGGCCCCCGGGAAACCGAGAGACGGCCTCCCCAGCGGAACAGAAGGTCCACATCCCCAAGGATGTGGTCAAGGAATATTATAAAAACGATGACATTCAGCAATGGTTCAGGGCCTACGAGGTCGCCATGACCTCCCATCGGATCCCGCAGAAGGACTGGGGGGCGGGGTTGTGGGGGCGGTTTCTGAGCGAAGGAAGGGACACCCTGCTCGACCTACCCCTCTCCCTGCAGACCTCCTACAGCCACATGAAAGAGGCTCTACTCACAAGATACGGCCTCACCCCAGAAATGTACCGTCAGCGATTCCGGGACTGCCGGAAGATCCCGGGCACCACCTGGGTGGAGTATGTAAACCTTTTCAGTCGGGCCTTCGATGGGTGGATCAAGGGCAGCAAAGTCACCACCCTTGCCGAACTCACTGACCTCATGTTGTGGGAACATCTGGCTGCGAACTGCTTCATAGAACTACGTCAGCATCTGCTTGACAGCAAGCTCACAGATCCCCGGAAGCTGGCTGTGGAGGCCGACCGCTGGACCAACACCCGGGTCTCCCGGGGCATGGTAGGAGAGTACCCCCTGAGCCGGTCAGGGACCACCCCGCCAGAGAGGGGGAGGGAACCAGGGAGGGCCGAGAGAGTCCCAGCCTAGCCCCCCGAAGACACAACCTCCACCTTTCCCGGCGCCCCCCCCACCGGTGACAGGGCCCCCTGGGAGACGGGGACACCGGGTGACCGTCACATGTTTCCGTTGCCAGAAACCCGGGCACTACGCCAATGACCCAGAGTGCCCCATGGCCACCCAAGTCTCCCCTACCACCCCTGCGAGACAGATAGCCAACGTAGCTCTGGGGGAGGAGGTTGGAAGCTGAGGAGTGGGAACCCGCAGCAATGGCCCTAGTATCCCTGGGAGATAGAGAGATGATCCCTGGTAGCCTCCTACCCTCCAACACACAGAAATACGGGCAGCTCGTCAAGATCAATGGCCACCAGGTAGAGGCCCTGCGGGACACCGGGGCCAGTATCACCGGTGTCCTCAGGCACCTAGTCCCCGAGGAGCAGATCCTCCCCAACGTCTTTTGCCCCGTAATATCCGCAGACAATAGAGAAAGTATGTGTCAGGTAGCCCTGGTGCCGTTTGAGTGGGGAGGGGTGATAGGTAAACTCAAGGTGGCCGTAAGAACCTCCCAGCCGGTCGACTGCCTCTTAGGGAACGACCTAGAGAGTTCTCCCTGGAAGCACGTCGAGCGCAAGGCCCACCTAGGAATGATGGGACTCCCCGAGTGGGTGTGCGCCACCACCCGATCTATGTCAGCCCGGCTCACTCCCCGGAGAGAAGTCGAGAACACCCCGATCGAAGAGACCAGTACAGTCCCCGCCGAGGGTCCTCCCGTCCCCCCAGCAGAAGGGTCCGCCGCCCCCGGCGAACCCGCACCATCCGACCCCGCCCCGGTCCCCGAGTTGGGAGATCTACCCGAGTTGGCCCATTGGCGCCACGAGGGCGGGCCCACTCGGGAAGAGTTTTGCCGGGAGCAAGCCACTTGTCCTTCCCTGGTCGGACTGCGGCGCCAGGCCGAGGGCCAAGCCGCAGGTGACCAGACCGGGACACACCGAATCTATTGGGAAAATAGCATCTTGTACAGTGAGCAGAAGTCGGTGGAGCTGGGATCTGGACGGGTACTGGTGGTACCCCTCCGCTTCCGAGATTTCCTCCTGGGCTTAGCCCACGACGTCCCCCTCGCCGGCCACCTGGGTCAGGACAAGACCTACAGCCGACTCGTGACCCATTTTTTCTGGCCTAGAATGAGAGCAGCGGTAGAAGCCCACTGCAAGTCCTGCCCCACGTGCCAGGCTAGTGGGAAGAGTGGGGGGAAGTGCAAGGCTCCCCTCCAACCCTTCCCGGTCATCAGTACCCCTTTTGAACGAGTCGGAATCGACATCGTGGGACCACTGGACCCCCCCACCTCCCAAGGCCACCGTTTCATCTTGGTCCTCGTGGACCACGCCACCCGCTATCCTGAGGCTATTCCCCTATGCACCATTACGGCCCCCGTGGTGGGCCGGGCCCTGATGGGGATCTTTTCCAGGGTGGGTTTTCCCCGCGAGGTCGTGAGCGATCGCGGCACTAATTTTATCTCGAAGTATATGACGTCCCTGTGGCAACAATATGGGGTGTCCTATAAGTTCACCACCCCGTACCATCCCCAAGGGAACGGCCTAGTAGAAAGGTTTAATAGGACTTTGAAAGGGATGATCGCTGGCCTAGAAGAGCCCCTCCGGCGTAAGTGGGACGTCCTGCTCCCCTGCCTCTTGTTCGCTTACCGGGAGGTCCCCCAGAAGTCCTTAGGGTTCAGCCCGTTTGAATTACTCTATGGACACCCCGTCCGAGGTCCCCTCAGTTTGGTTAAGGATGGTGGGAGGCAGCACCCCAGACCACCCCCGAGATGTGTTCCAATACGTCCTGGCCCTCCGAAACCAGACCAGGAAGTTCCGAGAACTGGCCGAGGCCAACCTGGAGGCAAGTCAAGAGGAGATGAAGCGCTGGTACGACCAGAATGCCACTCTGGTCGAGTTCCAGCCGGGCCAGCAGGTGTGGGTCATGGCCCCCGTGAAGCCTGGCGCCCTCCAGGACCGATGGACTGGGCCCTACAAAGTGGTTGAGCGGAAGAGCGAAGTCACATACTTGGTGGACGTCCAGTCACCTCGGGATCCCCTCCGGGTCCTGCACGTGAACCGCCTCAAGCCTCACTTCCAGCGGACAGAACTGAGCCTCCTGCTGGCCACCGATGACGGGGCCGAAGATGAGTCGGATCCCCTCCCGGACCTCCTGTGTGTCAAGGAGCAGGATGGCTCCGTGGAAGGAGTGAACCTCTCCCCAGCCCTCACTGCCCAGCAACAAGTGGACTGCCGCCAGCTCCTAAGACAATTTTCCGACCTCTTCTCCCTGACCCCCCGGGTCACCAACTGGTGTGTTCATGACGTGGACACCGGGGACAGCCCGCCGGTGAGACACCGAGCCTACCGGGTTCCTGACCGGGTCCGGTCCTGCATTCAAGCGGAAGTCTCGAAGATGTTGACCCTGGGGGTGATCGAGCCCTCTGACAGTCCCTGGGCCAGCCCCGTGGTCCTGGTCCCGAAGGCAGCGGCCCCCGGTGTCGCCCCCGAGCTCCGATTCTGCGTTGACTACCGGGGGCTCAATGACGTTACCCGAGCTGATGCCCACCCCATTCCACGAGCCGACGAACTCATTGACCGACTAGGGGCAGCCCGGTTCCTCAGCACATTCGACCTCACCTGCGGATACTGGCAGATTGCGCTCACCGAAGGGGCCAAGGAGCGGTCCGCTTTCTCCACCCCCGATGGGCACTACCGCTTCCGCGTAATGCCCTTCGGGATGAAAAATGCCCCGGCCACTTTCCAGCGACTGGTGAATAGGGTCCTGGCCGGGCTAGAACAGTTCAGCGCGGCATATCTGGACGACATCGCTGTCTTCAGTTCAGAGTGGAGTGAGCACCTCCAGCACCTCCGGAGGGTGCTAACCGCCCTGCGCCAGGCAGGCCTCACAGTAAAAGCCAGCAAGTGCCAGATCGGGCAAGGATCCGTGGTCTACTTGGGGCACCAGGTCGGGAGTGGCCAGGTCGCCCCTTTACAGCCAAAGATCGACGCCATCCTGGCCTGGGAACCACCCATCACCCAGACGGAGGTCCGAGCCTTTCTGGGACTCACGGGCTACTACCGAAGATTCATTCGGGGGTATGGCAGCCTTATCGGCCCTCTCACAGAACTCACGTCTAAAAGACAGCCAAAGAAAGTGCAGTGGACGGCTGCCTGCCAGGAAGCTTTCGATGCCCTAAAAAAGGCCATGTGTACTGCCCCCGTCCTCCAGGCTCCCAACTACGCCAAGGAGTTCATAGTCCAGACCGATGCCTCCGAGCATGGCATTGGGGCCGTCCTGTCCCAAGTAAATGACCAAGGCCTAGACCAGCCCGTCGCCTTCCTCAGTCGGCGGCTGTTGCCCCGAGAACAGAGATGGAGCACCATAGAGCGCGAAGCCTTTGCCGTGGTCTGGGCACTCAAAAAGCTACGACCCTACCTGTTCGGCACCCATTTCAGAGTCCAAACTGACCATCGGCCCTTGCGATGGCTCATGCAGATGCGAGGAGAAAACCCCAAGCTACTGCGGTGGTCAATCTCCCTCCAGGGGATGGATTTCACCGTGGAACACCGCCCTGGTACGGACCACGCCAATGCTGACGGCCTCTCCCGGTTCTTCCGCCTCAGCGAAGAGAACCCCCCAAGCTGATGGGCAGTTCTCTACGGCTTTCAGCTGGGGGGGACGCGTGTTGGACCCGGCCTCGTAGAATGGCCCTCCGTGCCCCCGCACCACCGAAACCGGGTACCTACAGCCCAAGCACACGGCCCAGCCGAACCTCCCCACCAGGACACACGCACCGACCCGGACATCCCCGTCCCTGGCCTCTCTCCTTTCGGCCACCCCGGGCCCGCGTGCCCACTTCATGCACCAAGATGGCCGCCCGGCCCCAGCGCGACCCGGGCCTAGAGGCGCCACTCCGGCTGGAGGACATCACGCTTCCAGGGGATGAGAGAGGGAGGAGCAGTTTCTATCGCACCTCTGAACTCCCCCGGGACGATGGGTTTCGATCGGCCCTCCGGCCTCCCTGAGGGCTGGCTCCATGCCTGCTGGGTGTCTGGGACTCCTCCCGACCCGGCCCTGAAAGGATCAAAAGACAATAGCAGGAAATCCCGACAAGCGACCTCCAGGTGACAAGACCCCTGCCTGCACAGACTCCGGACATCAAAGAGGGGTCGACCTATAACAAGGGGTGCTCTGGGTCTGTCCGGGAGATTCGACGCTGGAACAACGAGAGCCTGCCGACGTGGTCGCGGCTCCTGGAACTTGGACCCACCTGAGCCCTGCTGAGTGACTCGCGGCTCCCTGAAGATCGTAAGACCTCCGAACTTGTACCTGAGCCCTGCTGAGTGACTCGCGGCTCCCTGAAGATCGTAAGACCTCCGAACTTGTACCTGAGCCCTGCTGAGTGACTCGCGGCTCCCTGAAGATCGTAAGACCTCCGAACCTGTACCTGAGCCCGCTGAGTGACTCGCGGCTCCAACCGACTCTCACGGTCCCGCCGGACCCCGACTACAACATCGTATCCCCCAGCTCGAGGATTGTGAGCTGTGCGCCGGATACGTCCCTGCTTGAACCTTTACCAGAGACTGTCCCGCTACCCCCTACCCCTTCCGAGACTCTTGAGCCCGTGCTCACCTTGTACATATTTGCAGTGATAACCTACTTGATAAAGATTGTTTTCTCAGAATACCCGGTGTGGTCACTCTGTGTCGTGTGGTGCCAGAAGTACGATCCTAGATACGAGATTCCTCCCCCTGGGGAGTCTCCCGCCAGTGCCCGGCTACGATACCTTGAGGGTGGGACTCAGGGTAGTCAGGACCCCTTCCAGGCTCCTCTGAGGTCGCCGTCTAACAATAAGATTTCCCCTATGATGATGCAAGAAATTCAGTCCATTATGCTCATTGATGAGGGTATTGTTATGAAATATAAATGACTATGCAATTCCTTTCTTCCCACTTAGAATTGCAAAGACCCTGCCAGATAGCAATAAAGCTTTCAGCCACATATGATAAAAGGAGGGTCTGTTAGGTTTGAAATTCCCCTCTCATCATAATGCACTTGTTTATGCTATATTAGATTAGCAATATGTGGCTAAATAGATGCCATTTGTGTTCACGTTATGCAAGCCACTGAGTTATCCTTGTAACATGTAAGCTTTCATTAGCCTGTGTGACTCCATTTTGTATTTCGTAATCCGTATTAGACTGCTTGGACTCGGCTCGTACTAGGCCTTAGTATTCAGAATTGCTTGTCTCAGCAGAACACTGTACTTCGTTATTATTTTCTCTGCCGTTCAAGGCTGCTACCTGACTTGCTAACGAGCAAATATTCTGCTTCTGCATACCATTCTCTATGTGTAACTCTGCCACGTTAG
The DNA here is from genome assembly GCF_964204655.1 of Triturus cristatus. Lineage (NCBI taxonomy): Eukaryota > Metazoa > Chordata > Amphibia > Caudata > Salamandridae > Triturus > Triturus cristatus. The sequence continues at coordinate 1,285,302,589 of NC_140592.1, read as the reverse complement.
GAGACGCTGAGACTCGGCACAGTGGCCTTGAAAAACTGATAGAATGTACCCATCTGGGAGGTGTTAGCTCATCTCTGTGCCTCATTTGTCTATGCCCAGGTCAGGCCGGTAGTTTTCCACTAGAGGCGTGGCCGAAGTCTGCGAAAGGGGTTTATCATGTATTAGCAAACGTTGGGGAGTCAGTCCCGTTGGCAGACATCTTAGGGTGAAGGTCTGATAGGACTCCTCTGCAGAGTATATGCTGAATAAACGTAAGTTTGTGTTCTCTACTGGCTCTTCATTTTGGGAAGGCATAGCAGGTGGTTGTAAGTAACCTGCGTGGCCCTAGAGGGCCCCGTCCTTCACCATAACAAGGTCTGTCAGGTAGAAAGGGCGGGAAAACCAAAACTCAATGTATCAAAATGACATTACAAGTTGTAGATGCTTAGCAACTCAGTGTCAGCATTATAATTCTTTGTGAGTGCAGGGAAAAGGGATGGTACGAAGGTGACCCCCCACATCCTTGTGATTCAACAGGAATTGTCTGAATGGACCGTGAGCACTTCTGCTGTTGCAAAGCTATTAATGGTGCCCACCGCCCTTGTCACTCAGCAGTAGTCCACCACAAGCTCTCCACAAAGGACAGCAGTGGCCCTTCTGATCTCTCAAGGCAAATGCAACTGCAGAGAGAAGATATCTGGCCCTTGCAGGCCTCCATCACAGGCCCTCACAGCTGCCCATAACCATTTGCCAAAGGAATCTTGACTCATGAATATTTATGAGGCGGGATGTCTGAAAATCCTTGTGATCAGCCTTGATGCAGTGCCAGATCGATGCATCCAGTGCAAACAACGGACAAAGACGTTTCGCAGAGGCTGATCCATCTGATGTGGCCTCATCACGTGCCACCGGCCACAGTAAGAAACCATTCCAAGATGGCGAACACAGACCTGTCTCCTGAGCAGACCTGTCCTGGCTCTACAGCTCTCTCCTTTCCTTCCCCACCTTCTCATTCCCGACTACGCTCCCTGCGAGACCACTCTTTGTTTCCAAAATGACTTCAACTGTGACATTGGCTTCCTGGAACCTGGGTGTCATGGGGTTCCCGATGGAGCCGCTGTAAGAGGGGCTTGGTGCCAATGAGGACAGACACAGCCACCAAATTCCAACACACACTCCTCTTCACACAGGTTTCCCAGAGTCCTGTGGGTTCTAGTCCTTGTGGTTTGTGCAATAACTGCATGCATGTACGTTGTTTGGCCTGTTGTTTTGATATATGCTCTTCCACCAGCAAGGATGTAAAAGTCTCACCAGCTACCCTTCTTCTCACAGGTTTACACTGTCCATAGGTTCCAGGACGGGGCTTGCACCAGCCATCTGCTGCCACCGAGCCTTTGTATCCAGGTTATTAGTAGCGACAAGGCCAGTGAACGTGAACCACCTACCCGTGGGTGAAAATGTCTGCCAAGTGAGACTTTCCTCAAAGCGTTGACGTGGACCCTTCACACAACTCCACCCAAGACATGCACCAGACGGTGCCCTCTGTGAATTAACAGCAAGCCCACATTTATATTTGCATAAATGGAGTCTGTTAGAACTGGGGGTCTCTATTTGGCAGTGGTTTGCACCTTTTTCCAAATAGGGACCCTTGCTTCTACTCAGGGTAAGGGGGCTACACTCCTAAAATAACCCCTGCTCAACCCTGTGGCAGCTTGGCACAAGCAGGAAGGTTTATCTCAGAGGCAGTGTGTAAAGCATTTGTGAACACATACAGTAACACAGTGAAAACACTACAGATGGACACCACACAGGTTCTATAAAAATAAGTATTCTTTATATACATTAAAAACAAGACCCAAATGACAAAAATCCACAATACAGTATTAAGAAAATGACTTTTAAATGGTAGAAAGAGCTTAGTTCAAAGATGATGGTAAATGCGACACGTTTCTCACAAAGTACCTTTGGATGCGTCACGCAAGATAAACAAAAGGTTCGCAAGAAGAACGATGCGTCGGTTCCCTGCATTGGGGGAGGCGATGTGACTGTTCATCAGTGCTTCCACAAAGTAGGTGATGCATCTGTTTCTTACCGGAGAGGAGGTGATGCATCGATCTCGTGTTGCGTTCCGGTTGCGGTCCGACAAGATGGTGCCTCGATGCGATGCGACGATCCGGTGCGATGCGACAAGATGCCGTCTTTGATGCGATGCGATGATGTGAAGGCGATATGTGCACACTCAACGGCTGTGCGGCGACTCTGGAACTTCTGAGCCGCGACTGGCCTTGCGACCTGCTTCTCCAGTGATGCGACGGCAACCCCTGCGGTGGCAACACTTTTCTCTGGTGATGTGGCGAAAACAGCTGCGACGGAGACACGCTTCTCCGGTGATGCGACGGGGACCCTTGCGGTGGCAACACGCTTCTCCGATGATGTGACGGCAACAGCTGCGGATGCGACACTCTTCTTCTCGTTGAGTCATGCATCCAGCTCCCAACAATACGCAGGCTTCTGCAGACAGAATTTCCAGCAAGGAAATTCAGGGGGGAGCTGGTGGGGAAGTCTTGTATCCCTGAGACTTCAGCAGGAGGCAAGCACAGTTCAAGCCCTTGGAGATTCTTCTTCTAGATGATGAAAGTTCAATAAAAGTTCCTTCTCCTCTCCTTGGGAAATAAGCAACCACTGCAGCGCAACCCCAGAAAATAGCACACTGGCACAGGGGCAGTCAATTCCTTCAGCTTCTTATGGTTCTTCTCCTTGGCAAAGGTTTGTCTTGATTCCCAGAAGTGATCTAAAGTCTTGGGGTCTGGGCCCCAATATTTATACTAGTAAATCCTTTGTCCTCTAAAGGCAGAGGGTGCCTGTGCCTAGCCAAAACCAGTTCTGTGCAGCTTCCTGGCAGGAGGTGGAGACAGCATTCTTGAAAGCAGACCTGGCCCAGGTGGCTAAAAGGAAATCTCCTCCCCCTACTCTCTATTCTATGAGGGCTCAGGGGAGTGAAAGGAAGTCTCCGCCCCACCACTCTCTATGCAGCCAAGGTCCTATACAGCCCAGCCCTGACTCATCGGACTGCTGGACCCCGAGCCCTCCTGTCACTCACAAACCAGAAATGCAGTACATAACCTAGCAGAGGCAGGCTGGATGGTTAGGCAAGAAAATACCCACTTTCTAAAAGTGGTATTTTCAAACACAGAATGTTAAAACCAACTCTACTAAAAGATGTATTTTATCATTCTGAGTTCAGGCATACTTAAATTCGTTTTTCCAGCGTGTTCCCTAGGTCAGTTAGGATTATAAGCTGTTATAATCAAACAGCCCATTCAGGCCTATGGGGACAGGTAGCCTTGCAATAGTGAAAAACGAAATTTGCTGTAATTCACTATCAGGAAATGTCACACACACCAGGGAATGTTCTACCTCTTACTTACAATGCACCCTGCCCGTAGGCCTACCTTAGGGGTGACTAACTTGTAGAAAAGGGAAAGTTTAGAGACTGGTAAGTGGGTGCACTTACCAAGTCGACATGGCAGTACCAGACTGCACACAGGCTCAGCAATGGCAGGCCTGAGACACACTTTACAAGATGCTTCTGTGGGTGGCACAATCAGTGCTTCAAGTCCACCAGCAGCATTTGATCTACAGGCCCTGGGCACATTCGGTGCACTGTACTAGGGTCTGACAAGTAAATCAAATAAGCCAATCAGGGAATCACTAATCCATTACAACAATATACAATAGGGAGCATTTGCACTGTGGCACTGAATGGCAGTGGCACAGTGCCCAAAGCATCTAAAACCAGCAAAGCATATTAAAAACAGAGGAGACAACAGCAAAAAATGGAAGGGAGACTCACGCCAATGGTACCAGGTCTAACAGTCTTTATGTGAAGGCAGAGAGGCTTTACGCTGCATCTTTGATGCCCCTTTACTAGAGAGCCGTGACATACTCTTGGCAGCCGTCCACTTCCGCTTGTTACTGCTCGGCTCAGACAACCACCCCTCCCACCTTCTGCTGTCTGTCACTTTTAGTGACGTTGTGGTAGCGATAGGGGCTTTGCCTTATTTACAAGGCAGCGTTATAAGTCCCCCTTTCACGCTATACTTAGTCTGAAAGGAGAGGGCAATGGGTGCTGCGGTGGGCATTCTACGCAACCCCCATTGATTTTGACGCTGGCCCATATTTACCAGGGTGGCGTAAAAACGAGACAGTGCCAACATTAAGACCAGTTAAAGCCTGGTCTTAAACAGGTGCAACAAGGAGCAATGTTTCATTTCTCCCCATTTTTGCTGTTTCTATGTGTGCTGTGTTGTGCTGCGTTGTGCTGCGTTGTGCAGCACACATGGAAACAGCAAAAGGCATTAAGCAGCACACATAGAAGTTTTAAAATGCCATTTCAGATTGTTTATGTGCAGGAGGGCACACCTTCCTGCACATAACAATATTCCCCTACAACACAGGCACCCTTGCACTATGGTACAAGGGTGTCTGTGTTGGCGTGAGAGAGCCAATATTAGCACCAGTGCAGAGGGAAACGCATGGCTGCACCATATCGTTGTAAATATGATGCTGCTTTGCATTTTGGAAGTGGCGGAGCACAGCGTTAAGCAAAGGTGGCTAACGCCGCGCTCTGCTACTTCCTAGTAAATATGCCCCTCTGTTTGCATCTCGATATCGAACGCACTATCTTCCTTTGGCACCTCTGGCTCTGTTTGCTTTTCTCTTTATGAAAGTTTCTTTCTGTTTCTCCCTCGAGTTTCCAGGATTCATTTGCCTGTTGGTTCTTTAGACATCTCTTTATTTGCACTGTGTTTGTTTACCTCTGATAAAGTCTCACGTTTCCTCGTTCAGTTCTTCGTGTTGCCCAGGCTTCAGCTGGTATCCAGGCACTGTACATATTTATAATGGTGTTTTGTCTCTCCTGTGACGCACCACTGGGCTTTCGCTTGCTTGTGGTAATCCTCACTAACCCCTGTGGTAACGCCCACCGCTCACTGTGGTAATGCCCACCGCCACCTGTGGTAACCCCCACAGCCCCCTGTGGTAACCCCCACAGCCCTATTGGTAACCGCCACCGTCCCCTGTGGTAACCCCCACTGCCCCTTGTGGTAACCCCCACCACCCTCTGTGGTAACAACCACCACCCCTTGTGGTAGCCCCCACCACCACCTGTGGTAACCCCCACAGCCCTATTGGTAACCGCCACCGTACCCTGTGGTAACCCCCACTCCCCCTTGTGGTAACACCCACCACCCCTGTGGCAACCCCCACTGTCCCTTGTGGTAAGACCCTCCACCCCGTGTGGTTACCCCTACTGCCCCCTGTGGTAAGCCTTACTGCCCCCTGTGGTAACCGCAACCGCCCCCTGTGGTGAGCCCCTCCCCCCCTTTGGTTAATTGCCTCTAACGCACATTCTGGCACCTTCCTTTTTTCCTTGGTCCGAGTGTGATAAAGGTTCAGCCTGCAGACCTACCAACTTGAAAAAGAAGCATTGGCAAAGCCAAAAGGTCTCGGCAATGCAAGAGCTTTGTTAATGTCAATGTCCAAACAATTCCATGTGGTCCAAAACACATTAGTCCAGAATATGCCGGCCAGAACTGCCTCTCCCATCCTCTTGCGCTCACTCCATTAGCTTCCTATATGCAAGAGAATCACATTCAAGATCAATTGTATAGTTTACAAATCACTGAATGGCAGAGGCCCTAGTTATCTGACAGAAAAACTAATTCCACCTGCTGAGCAGATCTTTGCTATCCGTGGAGAAATCCCTTCTCACTACACCTCGCTTTAGGAAAAACGCTCGGGGGTAACGCCTTGTCTTATCTGCGCCTGCCCCTCATACGGGAATCATTTACTCCCACTTTCGAAAGAGCACAGACCACCTTCACTTTAGAAAGCTTCTCAAATCGGAGATTTTCAGAGACTAATACTGCCTGCCTGGGGCCCACAGCACCGTGGAGATGACCCTACCAGGGTGATTCACACGCTTTATAAATTATATTAGCATAACACTAACAATGTCTTTCAGCCGTGTTGTACGGCAGCGTCACAGCGCTTCGTTACCTGATTTTCAGCCTTGGTGAACAGCAGCCATGCGGCTATACGACATGGCTAAAAGACATTGGCAAAGCCAAGAGCCCCCGCAATGCACTTTCTAAAATCAGTTTTAGCCGCACTGCAAAGCACCTGTGCTGCTGCACAGTATGGCTACATAACAATGTGAAACCGATAGCTCTCATAAACAAGAACTAGTGCCGTTGCCAATGTTTGTTGAGGATTGGGGCCCATTTTTCACCATCAGACATTGACCCAGAGCAGAAGCGAGAAAGACGGTGTTTATGCACTATATTTAACACTGATTTGATTTGATTCATAAATTTGTATAGCGCACGGATGCCCAAGGGCGTCTTGGCGCTAGAGTTGGCAGGACCGAGTGATGCTGATATGGGATTCAGGCTGAATCAGTTGGAGACGAGCCAGGTTTTCAGCGCTCTTCTAAAAGACATAAGCGTTGTGCTGCTCTTTATCGAGATTGGAAGGAGGTTCCAAATTTTAACTGTCCCTGATAGGAAACTTCTCCCACCCCAGCGGGCCTGCTTGAACTTGGGTGCTTGTAGAAGTTTTGAGTGGGCTGATCGTAAACTTCGGGCTGGCACATACCATTTCAGGTGTGTCCTCAGAAACTGTGGCCCTTTACCATGTAGAGCTTTAAAGGCAAGGCATTGTGATTTGAATGTAATCCTTTTGTCCACTGGAAGCCAGTGGAGCACTCTTAATTTGTGGGAGACTGGCTCATATTTGGGGATATCCAGTATTAATCCAGCTGCAGCATTCATCAATCGCTGCACTTTTAGTAAATACTGGGATTGGATCCCCAAATATAGGGCATTGCCATAGTCCAGTTTGGAGAGGGCCAAGGCTGTAACTTAATGCATCGGGGGGGATGAATGGATGGATTTTCCTGATCGTCTTTAAAATACCCTAAAAGGTGGAGGAAAGCTTATTGATCTGACTATCAAATGTCAATTTGTCATCAAAGACAACACCTATGTTCTTAACCTTAGGGACTGGGGTTGGGCATTCGCCCAGATTGGCAGGCCACCATCTAGGAGACCAAAAGGAAGAATTGGATCCTAGCCACATGACTTCAGTTTTTTCGCCTTTCAAATTCAGGCAGTTGGTCTGCATTCATGTGTTTACCTGAGTCATGCAGCAGTTAAAACTACCGGCTGTCTCCTCCATGTTATTTGAGACTGATACCACCGCCTGGGTGTCATCAGCATAGGAGACCACCGAAAAACCACACTGCCTAATGATCAAGGCCAAAGGAGCCACATGATTATTAAAGAGTGTGGGGCTCAACGAGGAGCCTTGTGGCAAACCACACGGCAGTTTGAAGGACTTGGAAGCTGGGTCTCCCAGTTCTACTGAAAAAGTCATGTCCGTTAGGTAGGATGACAGTAGAGTGAGGACGGTGTCTTGAATCCCCAGCTCCGCTAGTCTGCCAGTTAGTATTTCGTGGTTCACTGTGTCGAAGGCCGCCGATAGATCTAACAAAATCAAGGCGGCCTTCCCCCCGCATCTAGTATTATCCTGAGTTCCTCCGCCGCCATGACCAGAGCCGTCTCTATTCCGTGACCGTCCCTGAAGCCAAATTGTGAATGGTCCAGGAGGTCCCCAGGGAAAGGAATCCTAGAAATCGGACGTCAAACGTTCGTTTTTTTTAACAGAGGCAGGACTGACGGAATTATCTCACTGAACACTAGACTTAATTGTTCACTTAGTAGTTCTGGGAACAAATGGAAAACTTTAGGGGGACAAGGATCTTACGGGGTTTCTGACGTAGTTGTCTTCACCACTGAGGGAGAAGAAAAGGAGAAACCTGTTCGAATGTGCAGGCATCTTACCCTGGCATCGAAAGCTTCGAGGAAGAGTGAGTGCTATCCTTGAAGGCTGTGTACACTGTCTCAACTTTATTTATGAAAAACTGTCCCAGTGTATTGCAGAATTCAGGGCTACTGTACTCAGATACATTTTTGGTTCATCTCCACCGTCCTTTTTAGCCTTTCCTTTCTCTAGTAAAGTTGCAATCCTAGCATTTGGTATGAAAACCATGTTCCCAGTGCAGCCTGGGATTTAACAAGCCGCACAGTCTGTCTGTTCCCAGCAGCCTGTTCATGACAGCTATCTCTATGAACTGGGCTCTGCAGCTGAAACCGGATCCCTAGCGACAGGTTATCCTACAGGCAGAAGAAAGAGATGGGAAGCCTCACTTTGCCAGGGCTCGAGATGCTTCAAAGATAATTCCTTGACACAGATCCATAAATACTATTTTACTTACGAGAGTCCCATATCGCACGGAGTCCCGCCAGAAGAGCTCGCAACAGCTTGTGTCATTAATGAAATACAGCAGCACCTGCATCATTCTTGAAGCCTGAAGTTTGAAGAAACTTTATTCTGCTGTTCTTACTGAGCAGACAAAACATACGGTCAAAGTGCTGAGATGAAGGATTGAGTATAAATTCAGATTTGGAGGGAAGATTTCTCATGGCGAGAGAGGACTTGTGTAGAGACGGCTTTGGAGGTGACAAGTCCATTCATAGTTTCAGTTATTGGGGGCCAACACTCCCTCCTGTAACCTCCAGTAAGTCCCAAACAGCGAGATTGTTGAGAGGACTATTGAGGTCACGTCCCCTTTCTCCACCTCTCTACAAACACACCTTCTGGTGCACTGCTGGTTGGGGAAAGAAGTCCTCTTGGCTACCGTTGGTGCTTGGAGGCCAACTACTCCTCCTGCTACCCGCAGTAAGTCCCACACCTGGGGATTGATGAAAGGTCTTCAGTGGCCACGCCTCCTTTGTCCAGCACTCTGCAAATGCGCCTCCTGGTGCACTGATGGTTCTAAATGAAGTCCCCTTGGCTACTGATGGGCCTTGGGGAACAACTACCCCTCCTGATATCTCCAGTAAGTCACAGAGAGTGGAATTGCAGAGAGGTTGTTAGAGACCACACACCCTTTCTCCACCATTCTGCAAACGCTCTCCTGGTGCACTGCTGGTTGGGGGGCAAAGTCTCCTTGAATGCTAAGGGTCCTTGGGGGCCAGGAGCCCTTTCTGTCACCTCCAGTAAATCCCACACAGCGGGATTGCTGAGAGCTTGTCGGAGGCCCCACCCCCTTTCTCCACTCTCCAAAATCAACTACGAGCTCAAAAACCATAGAAATTTACTGAAAAAACATAGGTTACAGGGACGTTATAGTTAGGCTCAGATTTCACTCAGACAAAACCAATGAAATTCAGCAGTTTTAGTTAGTTGAGCTAACTATAACTCATGCCCCCACAATGACCACTTATGGCCTCACAAATTACATCACTCATGACATGGTCAGTGACATCACTCATGACATCACTGAATCACTGACGCACCCACTCACATCAGCATAGAACCTTTCATATACCCACTCCTAGACAACCATTCACAGAGTGATACCAGTACTTACACACCCACTCACTGATTTATAGATCTACACACACAATCACTCACTGACCCGTACAGCCACTCATACACCCACTCACTAACTAATGCAGCGACTGACATATCCACTCATCCACCCATACAGCCACTCACACACTGGGTCAGTTACCCATAGAACTACTCACAACACCTAGTCACTCACCCATACAGATAATCACACAGCCACTTACTCACCCATACAGATAAACAAGCACACCCACTCACTTACTCATTCTGGGCCCGATTCACAGAACTAACTTAAGACAAAATCCTAAACTTACTACCATTTTGGTATTCACAGAAGGCACTTACACATTTCGGTATTCACAGAAGTTAGGAGTCCTAACTTTGGGACTCCCAAATGCCTTCTGTGAATACCGAAAGTCTTAAAGTTAGGATTTTTCTCAGTTTAGGAGTAGTAAAGTTAGGAGTCCTAACTTTAGGACTAAATGCCTTCTGTGAATGCCGAATTTGGCGAGGCAGGAAGGTGATGCTGCGATCCATGCTAGAGCCAGTCTTTAACACCAATTCACCAAAATGCCATAGGTAATGTGACTTTACATACCTTATGACCCTAATGACCTCGGAGAAGGGTATTTATTCTCTCAGACTCCGTTTTCATGCTGCTCATACATGATATTTACAACTGTGGCCTTGCTGTGGTATATCCTCTAGACCCCGTGTAAAACATGCACAATAACACACCCCGATGTCAGTGCTCACAGCGTTGATATGTCCATCACTCCTCATTCATGCATGATCATAGAATACCTTTCTATAATTGGCAGGGCCATAAGTCTGACTGTAGATCTCGCTCCATTGCAGCTCTTTACAGAATACGGACTGTAATCGGTGTAATTAATGTTTGTGAACGAGGAGGGGAAGAGTGGCGACCCCGCGGTCAGAGCTTTGTGAATCAGCGCTCCACCATTGAGCCGACTTTTGTGGGAGTTGACAAGACTTCATCAGAAGGACAAGCGTGAGGATGTCACCTATCGAGCCCCCTTCTACTGCCGTAATGTGGGACGGGATTCTGCAACCGGACTGACAATAAATACAAGACGACGTGCTCATGACTCTGTGGCCTTCTTCCACCCTTGCAAAAATATTTCCTCTTGTATTAGTCTGACCATTTTCATCAAACCATTTAAGGAGGGTGTAGAATATGGCTTCTGATTACCCAGCCTGAAGAGTTTGTGGGTCTGCACCAGTGCTTAATTTATAAAAGAATAAGTGCTGGGGACCAAAGGTTTTCTCAGAAGCCGTCTACTAACTTGACTGAATTTCGGGGCTGTGAATACCAAGGTGGTCTAGTCCTTATTCAACCACATTACTCTCATCAACCACTGTACACTCCCTGCCCCTTTATTTCTCATGCATGTTCTTTTTCATCCCTTAGTTCTCCGTTTGTCACGGTTTTCCTGCATTTTTCTTCATCTGTTTTTCTCCCTTTTCTGCAGCTTCCTCCTTCTTGGTCAAAGTCTTACAGTAAACAATCATTGGCATAGCCAATAGGTCTCGCCTTTGGGACCTTATAAGTGTTTAGCCATGCAACGGTTGATGTTGTTACACCAACGATATTGTACTGCATAACTAAATACTTATGAGGTCACAACAGCGAGACCTATTGGCTATGCCAATGCTTGTTTTTTAATGTGCTTAGTAAATGCAAATCATAAAAATCTTCTTTGGCAGCTATTTCTTTGGATGCCGAAAAAGCGTTTGATAGTGTTAGTTGGTCTTTTATGTTTTCTACGCTTTCCTGGTTCGGTTTTGGCCCTAAATGTATTAATTATGTATCTTTGTTATACTCCTCTCCTAAATTATCCGTTTTGGTCAACGGTCTCATGTCCCCTTTTTTCGCCATTTCATAGAGGTGTCCGCCAAGGTTGTCCCCTTTCCCCCTTATTCGCTCTAACTCACAGATTACGGGGTTTACTTACGGGGACACTCAGCTGACCCTCTCTCTTTATGCTGATGATATTTTACTTTTTATTTCAAATCCACAAATTTCTTTATCAGCCTTTTTATTAGAAGTGGATCATTTTGCATCTGTTTCGGGTTATAGATTAAATGCAGATAAGTGTGAAATTCTCTCTCAAAATCAATTATTTTTTCATGCTGATTTTATTTAATCTTCTTTTCATTGGAATCCAGATAAGATTACATATCTAGATCTATGGTTCTCTGATACGGGTAAAGTTACTGTGGCCCTTAATTTTAAATCCCTTCATTCAATTCTTTCTGCACACACATCGCATTGGAATTATTTGTTTTTATCCTGGTAGGGACGCCTTGGCACTATAAAAATGATGTTAGTACTTATATTGTCTTTTTTATCTCATACATGGCAATTAATATCCCACAATCTCAATACAAAAAAATCTATTCTGTTCTATCTCGTTTTTTATGGAATAATAAAAAAAGCTTGGATGTCACATATTAAGCTCAAAAAGCTGAAATATCTGGGTGGAGTTAATTTTCAGGACTTTCCTGAGTATCATTTAGCTTTTTGTCTTAAACAAACGTTGTTTTTATTACAAGTAAATGACTCTATACTTTGTCCTTTATGAACAGAACTCATTGTGGCATCCTTTTTCCTTAAAGGAGTGCCTATCTTTTACCTGTAGACCTGGCATCCTTTTTCCTTAAAGGAGTGCCTGTCTTTTACCTGTAGACCTGGCATCCTTTTTCCTTAAAGGAGTGCCTGTCTTTTACCTGTAGACCTGGCATCCTTTTTCCTTGAAGGAGTGCCTGTCTTTTACCTGTAGACCTGGCATCCTTTTTCCTTGAAGGAGTGCCTGTCTTTTACCTGTGGACCTGGCATCCTTTTTCCTTGAAGGAGTGCCTGTCTTTTACCTGTAGACCTGTCATCCTTTTTCCTTAAAGGAGTGCCTGTCTTTTACCTGTAGACCTGGCATCCTTTTTCCTTAAAGGAGTGCCTGTCTTTTACCTGTAGACCTGGCATCCTTTTTCCTTGAAGGAGTGCCTGTCTTTTACCTGTAGACCTGGCATCCTTTTTCCTTGAAGGAGTGCCTGTCTTTTACCTGTAGACCTGGCATCCTTTTTCCTTGAAGGAGTGCCTGTCTTTTACCTGTAGACCTGGCATCCTTTTTCCTTAAAGGAGTGCCTGTCTTTTACCTGTAGACCTGGCATCCTTTTTCCTTGAAGGAGTGCCTGTCTTTTACCTGTAGACCTGGCCTCCTTTTTCCTTGAAGGAGTGCCTGTCTTTTACCTGTAGACCTGGCATCCTTTTTCCTTAAAGGAGTGCCTGTCTTTTACCTGTAGACCTGGCATCCTTTTTCCTTAATGGAGTGCCTGTCTTTTACCTGTAGACCTTCATCTTTATCTCTACCAATTTTTAAGAATACATGTAAAATGTTATCTTCTATCTTTGTTTCTTATAAATCTCCCAGAGATCAATTTTTGCATTCATCAATTTGGTATAATACTTCTATTAAAATAAATAATAATATTATTTTCTGGAAGGATTGGTATTCTAAAGGTTTTAAATGGGTTCACCAATTCTGCCACCACGACACCTGTTGACCATTTCGGGTAGTGCAGTCGTTGTTCTTCTTTCCGGATTCATTTGCAACCAAATACCACTTGCTTATTTCAGCAACTCGATCGGCTTATAACAAACTTTCTCCTGATCAATTAATCTCTCCCTCTCCTCCTCCCATGTGCAATTTATTGGACGAATTGCTTTCTGCATCTCAAATATACAAACAGCTTATTTTGGTTCCGGAAGATAGAGCCAAGTCAGCAGTAGAGATTCTTTGGCAACCGACCTGCTAACTACTTTTTCTTGTTTAATTTGGAACAAAATCTGGACTAAAATATGATAATCATCTAGATCAGCGAATGCAACTCAAACCCTTTTCTTCATTTATAACCGTCTTTTGATCACCCCTGCTACTCTTCACAAAATTGATTCTACTATATCTTTTAGTTGTTGGTCTTTTTTCTCAACCTTCTCCGGATCTTAAACGCATGCTTTTTGATTGTCCTCTTACTTATGAACTTTGGTTGAAAGTTTGGCAAAAGATAAATTCTATCTTCAATACAAAAGCCCCATTTAATTTTATTAACATTTTTCTAGGTAGTGTTTCTGATTACTGGGATTCCCAATTCAAACATTTTCATATAATAGACTTACTTTTGGATGTTGCTTTTCAAGAAATTACGAAATTCTGGAAGGACCCTTCTCAGGTGTCCTATCAAGCTTGGTGGTATGGCGTGTGTTATAATCATAGACTTGACAGAGCATACGTTTACCCTACAACGCTCGCTATTAAGAGAGGTCTTATGTGACTGCCCATAAATACTTTTTTAAACAAATCTGCCCACATTTCACAGTTACACACACCTAGAATTGAAGAAGTACCTAAACCTCCATAACTTGTTTTAAAGTAATAAAGAAAAGTTTTTTGTTTCATACGTTCTAGATCTTAGTTATAAATGTTTTACAGGTCCCTGTAGATTTTGATAATATTGTTCTATATCGCATACTTGAAATAATAGTCCTAGTGATTTTTTCTGTTTCACTGTATTTTACTTGTATTTTATTTGCAAATGTATTTCAATAAACTTCTACTTTTAAACTTAAAAATATATTAAATGCATTGTTTTGCATAGTGTTGCAGCTCTGGAGGCTATGTGAATTTAGGTGCAAACTTTATCCCAAAAATAAAAGGATCAATAAACAGGTAAATCTTCTTCCAGTTGGAGTTTAAGATTTGACTTAGTTCTAACATTAGGCGGCAAAAGATGTTTTTACATCAAAGAGGCTTTAGAACGAGCTTTTAACAAACAAATCAATCAAATCAACTTTATTCAGTTTCAAAGACCATTTAAGTTTGACAAACAAAACACCACAATTGTAAGAGTTCATAGCATATTCGTAAAATCGTACAGTTAAAATCAAAAAACGAGGAGTTCAGAAGTATCTGGCAGGGGAAAACATGTCATCCATAATACAAATGACCGACAGGGTCAGATATAGGGTCAGATATAGGGTCAGATATATCACTGATCAGAAAATTCCAAAGGTATAAAAGTTGTCCATTGAAAATGTCAACATTCCTGGTCAGCTCCTACAGCTCATGACGCTTTCTAACGGCCATCGCAACTTTAATGTAGTTAGAGGCAGCAATGCAAATAGCAGAAGTGGCCAAAAAGTACAGCTGATTAAAACCTTCAATGTATGGGCAAGGCCAGATTTCCCTTGGAAGTGGAGCAAAAAATGTTCCCCTTGCCTCTTTATAAAGGGGGCAAAATAAAATAAAGTGCAAGGTGCTCTGAGCTGCTAAATTGTCACACGGACAGGGCATAAGTTTGTCGGCCCACCCTGATTGTCTCGGGAATGCCACTAAGAAGTGCAGAGTGCGTAAACGAAGTCTAGTTAAAAGAACTTGTGTCTGTTCATTGGTGGTAAAGGTTAAATAAAACTTCTGTTGGGCAGGGAACAAGCATAAGAGACTGAAGAGTTCGTCTGAGTGTCAAATATTTATACTTGGTGCCAGCTTTGTATTAGGAGAAGGATCTGGAGGTTTCCACCCCCAGCAGTGTTTTGAATTACCTGCCTCCCTGCCTCCCTGCCATGGCTCCAGATTGTCTGAAGGCACAAATGATTAGTGTCAAACCCGTTGTGAGTCTTTGTGATGTGCAAGTGTGGCAGGTGAGAGCGCCGCCCCTCTATCAAATCAGAGATGGCCCATCCTGCCAACACTTAATCCTCCTTTATCTCACTGTCTGGGAGTAATGCACAAGACCAAATGCCAGCTGCACCCAGTCATGTGACCCAGTGTAGGAAAGTCCCCCTTTTGACATTGTTACCCCCCAGTTTTTGCCTGGTATTATGGCTGGGCAGTGAACTCCGCTCCATTTGCGGAGTTTCTGGCATTTTCCGCACTCCACGCTCTGCATGCCAAGTTCCGAAAAACTCAGCTCCTCGAAGCGGAGTGGAGTTTTTTCCTTGCTCGACCTCACCAACATTAAGATGGCAAGCACGAGCGAGGAAAATCCAACGCTAGACCACCTTCCAGCGAGATTTCTCAACGCAGGCGGTCGCGGATGGCCAGGACCGCTCGCATTGAGAAACCGCCCGGTCGTGTTGAGAAACTGCCCGCTCACGATGAGGAAGCTGCTGCTTGGGTAGAAAATCTACTTGAGCGGCAGAAAGAAGCAGCACCCTCTTGCCCTGCGTGTGGTGCCATTTGCACTGATTTTCAAGCACAGGACAAACACCAGCGCTAAAAATCAGCATGAGCGGCATGACCTAACGCAGAACTCAGCACAGCAAAGGTTTCGGGTCACTTCACAGAGTTCTGCATAGCAGAACTCCTCAAACTCCGTCCAGGGCCGACTCTAGGGGGGTGCGATTGCACCAGGCGCTGACTTGGGGTGGGGGCGCCAAGTTCATCTATTTTAAAAGCACCTGATGCGGCGTAGATTGTCCCAGCAATTTTCAGGCATCAATAAAAATGACAACTCCGGTGATTAATGTTCTTCCTGGAGAGGGACCCGGAGCTTCGTCTAGTGAACGTTTTGATCCATCATAGAGCAGAGGGTTACTGTGCCTGCTGCAAAGCACGTGTTCCATTCACATCACAAATATAAATAAATATATAAAACATAAATAGGTCAGTGGGTCACTGCTTTTATCAGAGATCCTCTTGTTTCTTGCAGTTTATCAGTTAAAATCCTCACAATACAGCAGTGAGCTATTAGCTGCCGTCAAAGAGCTGCACGCAAACTGCAAGGAACATATTAAAGCTATATATTTTTTGCCCAGTCTTTCTTTATCCTAATATTGCAAAAGGCCGGGTTCATTTGGGTAGAAATCACTTATTATTAAAGAAAACCCCTAACAATAGTGTTACATTTTAAATTCTGAATGTATGCTTTTCCAGTCCAAGGACTCTTAAAATATACTGCCTACCGGTATGGATGAAAAGTGACTCCTACACCTTGTAGACCACTGTCTTGTCTAACACTTCCTATATAATGATTTACACACATATGATTGTGCAAAGTGTGCCTGATGTAAAGTGCTCTGATACCTTAAACTGCTACGAGTGGCACTATAAAACTAAATGAATCTAAGAGACAGTGGTAATGGAGACTTGAGGGGCACTGTCAAATGTTGATAGTGAGGGAATCCATGGCGGATGTGGTCAGTGGGGGGGCGCCTACAAACATTGTCGCACAGGGCGGGGGAACAACCTTTACAACGCAACTTTTACAACGCACTACCTTTACAACGCATTTTTTACGACGCATAATCCATTACAACGCATGACATTACAACGCATACCATTACAACGCATTTTTAAAAACTACCTTTACAACGCATTCCATTACAACGCATACTACCATTACAACGCATACCATTACAACGCATAATATTACACTACACTATCCAACACTTACCCTACTGTTGCACCCCCTGGAGTTAGAATAGTAATTTTTACCCCTATACTATCCAACACTTACCCAACTGATGCACCCCCTGGAGTTAGAATAGTAATTTTTACCCCTATACTATCCAACACTTACCCTACTGATGCACCCCCTGGAGTTAGAATAGTAATTTTTACCCCTATACTATCCAACACTTACCCTACTGATGCACCCCCTGGGGTTAGAATAGTAATTTTTACCCCTATACTATCCAACACTTACCCTACTGATGCACCCCCTGGAGTTAGAATAGTAATTTTTACCCCTATACTATCCAACACTTACCCTACTGATGCACCCCCTGGAGTTAGAATAGTAATTTTTACCCCTACACTATCCAACACTTACCCTACTGTTGCACCCCCTGGAGTTAGAATAGTAATTTTTACCCCTATACTATCCAACACTTACCCTACTGATGCACCCCCTGGAGTTAGAATAGTAATTTTTACCCCTATACTATCCAACACTTACCCTACTGATGCACCCCCTGGAGTTAGAATAGTAATTTTTACCCCTATACTATCCAACACTTACCCTACTGATGCACCCCCTGGAGTTAGAATAGTAATTTTTACCCCTATACTATCCAACACTTACCCTACTGATGCACCCCCTGGAGTTAGAATAGTAATTTTTACCCCTACACTATCCAACACTTACCCTACTGATGCACCCCCTGGAGTTAGAATAGTAATTTTTACCCCTACACTATCCAACACTTACCCTACTGTTGCACCCCCTGGAGTTAGAATAGTAATTTTTACCCCTACACTATCCAACAGTTACCCTACTGTTGCACCCCCTGGAGTTAGAATAGTAATTTTTACCCCTATACTATCCAACACTTACCCTACTGATGCACCCCCTGGAGTTAGAATAGTAATTTTTACCCCTATACTATCTAATACTTACCTTAAATGTAATTTAATATTATGCGTTGTAATGGTATGCGTTGTAAAGGTAGTATGCGTTGTAATGGTAATGCGTTGTAAAGGTATTTTTTTAAAATGCGTTGTAGTGTCCTGCGTTGTAATGTCATGCGTTGTAATGGATTATGCGTTGTAAAAAATGCGTTGTAAGTGCATGCGTTGTAAAAGTGTGCGTTGTAACGTCATACATCCCACAGGGCGTCACCAGTGCTGAAGCCGGCCCTGACTCCGTCCAGGCCTACCGAGTATCTGGTGCAACTTTGACTGAAAGTGCACTGGTTTCCCGCTAAGCAGGTCCCCAGGACTAGTGTTCTTTCCCTAAAACAGTACAATTGTTCCACAATTGGCACCCCTCTAGGTAGTAAGTGGTGACCCTTGTACCTAGGGCCTGGGAACTAAAGAGAGTCCCTAAGGGCTGCGGCATGAATTGTGCCACCCTAAGGGACCCCTTACCACGCTCATGCACACTGCCAGTGCAGGCTGCGTGTCTTGGTGCAGAGAAAACTGAAGAGTCGACATGGCACTCATCCCTGTGTGTCCTGCCTGCCAGCACTACATGTGGTAGAGGTAAGTCACCCCTACAGCAGGCTTTACAGCCCTAAAGCAGGGTGCACTATACCCATCTGTGGGCACATCTACAAGAGTGGATGTGTCCCGGTGGCATCCTAGGGTCACCCTTAGATATTACGAGTGCACGGGGAGCCATGACGAGCACATGGGCTGGACACTCATGATTGCGAGTCCCCGGCTACACTGAACCCTAATGTGTTTGGTACCAAACACCTCATCTTAATAAACTAACACTGCTGCAGGATTTATTAACGAATGCACCCAGAGAGCACCTTAGAGGTGCCCCCTGAAAACCTACCAACTACTAGTGTGTTGACTGACTGGTGTCGACCAGCCAGCCACCATAGACAGGTTTCTGACCTCCTGAGGCGAGAGCCCTCGCTCTCAGGGGCCAGGAACGAAGCCTGCTCTGGGTAGATGTGTTCACACCTCCTCCAAGCAGGATGAGAATTCCAGGGCGGGAAGCTTCAAAGGCCCTGCCACCTTTGTTATACGAGCCAGGTCTCTCCAGATCGTGGAGATGCCCACCCCCCAGGCCTGACCTCACTTTTTGGCAGCAAGACAGGCAGGGAAATTAGTAAGATTAGGAGGTGTGCTTCATTCAGCCAACTCCACCCCTAGGGCGGGCCAGCAGATGTGTACCCCACTTTTCAAATGCCTCCATCTTGTTTTGTATGTAATTAGTATTCTAGGTTCAAGGTTATGCCCACTTCCCACAGGAAGAGGTCATATAGAGGGTGTTGACACCCTAAAGGTGGGTAACCCATTGGCTACTACCTGTCACACCCTTTAACGCCCCTAAATTGAGTATTTAGGTGGCACCCCTGAACCCAAGAAGTTAGATTCGATGGATCATGAGAAGAAGGACGAAGAGGAGTCACTGCTTGGCTAGAACTGCAGTAGACCTGTGGACTTTGGTGCGAAACCCTGCCCGTCCGCAGCACACTCTAGACAATTGCGACAGAGTGACTCATCCTGCAAGCTGCAGAACTACCAAAGCTTGGGTAGCGTGCTAGCACTTTGAAAATCACCTACAATTCTCCCTTGGAGTAGAGGAGCTACGCCCCTGCAGTCCGCAGGCACCGACAAGGAGAGTCCGGTCCACCACTTAGCAGCTCTCCAGACCGACCGACCGACCGTGACCAGGAGAAGGAACTCGTGCTCAGACAGGTCAAATCTGTTTCCCCTCTGACTGTGAAGACACCAGCACCAATCGAAGCCGTGCAGTACCAACCCCAGGGGTGGCGGATGCCCTGCACCAACAGTGAGGGTGCAGTCCAGATCCTCAATACAGAATGCCCAAGCAGCTATCGAGAGATACCAGCATCACTGAGACCCACTTCGAGAGTGGCCCAGCTGCCTTGATTTCTCCATTGCTGGCTGTTTGTCCCTGACTGCGAAGTGCATCTTTGTGCACCAGCCTAGCCAACCAAACCACTCTGCAGCTGAGTGACGCCGCCTAGGTCCAGACGAACTGGCTGTGCCCCCATGCTCTGAGACTCCTTGAGACCCAAGCCCCTGTTTGGGACATCTCAGACTTGTCCACTGGTCCCTTGTGCTGCCTATGTTTGGGTGGCCCCACTTCAACATGGCATTCCAGGTGCCAGCCTCACCAGCACCCTGAACCCGGTAGAACCCGGGCGGGCTCCTGAAGAATTGCTGGTAGTACTTTGGACCATGGTCCACTGCAACTCCCAACCATGAAGGTGAACCCCTGAAACTGACTGTCCGTACCTTTATGCATCTTTGACTTATTCTCCTATACGATTGCATGGTGCTTAAAAGTGATAGGTTTGCACGTTTTACTTACCTGTGAATATTGCTATTGAAAACAGTACTTACCTTGGAATGAAGTTCTTGGTTTTAAAACATCTTTAAAAAGAAGTGTTGGGAGGAGCCTAGCGCGCAACCAAGATGGCCGCGTAGGTGCGAGGCTCCCGAGGACCTCCGCGACCTCCTGAATTAATCCTGGCGATATCCTGTCCTTGTTGAGGGGACTGTGTCGGGGAACCCGAGCTGAGGCGCCGCCCGTTTTTTGGGCTCGAATCGGACCCCGAACACCGGTGGGAGCATCGATCGAAGGTTGCGGCCTTCTCCTCGCCGGCCCCCCGGATTGGAGTAGTGGGGTGATCCGGGGACAAAGTGAATAACAGCGGCGAGCGGGGCTGGGCGGCTCGCGTACCCCGCACTTTCACTTTCGCTTTTGCGCCCTCCTTGCTTCCAGCGGGGTCGGGCTGCGGAGCGGGGTGCGGTGGTGTGGCCTTGTCCAGGTGCCCGGCTGACCCGCCGGCGGTGGGTTGTCCCGCGGCCCGGTGGTCGCCCCCGCCCCCCCCCTGACACCCGTGATTTGGTGTGGCGGCCCGTTTGGAGATCTTGGCACGACGGTGGAAGAGCCAGCATGTCCACCAGACAAGATGGCGACCGGGCGAAGATGAAGACAACTCGCCGTGGCACGGCGCACCAGGCCAATAGTATGGATCGCTACACGCTCCAGAAGGGTTCTCCGGAGACATCGCGGACATCCCCGGTGGGCCCGACGGAGGCACCTGCCCATCCGGCAGATCTGACCCTCCGGGACGTCATGGGCGCCATCGCGGAGATGAAGGCCTCAGTGGACCAGCGTTTTGATACCTTGGCGCAAAAAATTGACTCGGTCCTGGTGGATGTGGGCCTTGTGAGGGCAGACCTGTCAAAAACAAACGACCGAGTCGACTCCCTGGCCCACACCACTACGAGCCTCACGACGGACGTGGTGGCCCTCCAGAGGGAGGTGCGCCGGCTTGGCCAGGTGAGCGCCCTGATGGACCGGCGGCTAGAGGATTCCGAGGGTCGGGCCCGGAGGAATAATGTCCGTATTATTGGTGTGCCGGAGGGCCGAGAGGCGGAGGCGGCGGATCTCTTCGTGGAAGAATTGATCCTGACCCATCTCCAGCCCCGGGGGCTGAGTAAGCTTTTTGCGGTGGAGCGTGCCCACCGGGTCCCCGGGGGCCGCCCTAAGACCGGTGCCCCGCCGCGGCCTCTTATTGCCCGGATTTTTAACTTTCGGGACAGAGATGCCATCCTCCAGACCTCCAGGCAACAGGGACCGGTCAGGCTGGACAACATGGACGTACACTTCTACCCAGACTTTACTCCGGCGGTCCAGAAGCAGCGACAGAGCTTTCTTGGTGTTAAACGTCGCCTAAGGGACCTAAACCTCAAGTACTCAATGCTCTTTCCGGCTAAGCTGAGGGTGGAGGTGGATGGCCGTACGCACTTCTTCGACCGGCCCGAGGCGGCTGGGGACTGGTTAGACACTTTGCCTGGGGATCGGGGCGGGGGGGGCGCGGCTGGCGAGGAGGGCCCGCCGGATCAGAATTGAGGGGTGACTGTATAGGCCTTGCTCGGGATGTTGTTCCTTTACCATATTTTGCTTTCGTATGTTCCCCTCCCATGGAGGTCGGATGGGGTCTGCTGGGGGCTTCCCTCCTCCTCTGGGGGACTAGTTAGTATTTAGCTATGGGGCGACAGGCACACTGCACTTTGGGGGGGCTGTCTGGGCTCATGCAGGGGTGCAGGGAGGGGGGAGTTCTGTTGGGACCGGGGGGTGGGGGGGGTGTGTTGTTTGTTAGCACCGCAAGGCAAACCCGCAACTGTTTTGTCGTTTTTAAGATGCTCGGTGGGGGACGACCGATTGTTTTGACGTATGATGGGGGGTAGGGATTTGACTGTGTTGTCATGGAATGTTAACGGCCTGGGGGATAGGATTAAGCGTGGTGTGGTCCTGCAGTACTTAAAACGTATTTCACCAGATGTTGTCTTCCTGCAGGAGACGCACCTTATAGGTAACACCTTTCATGCAATGAATCGGCGGGGATACCGTTTGGCGGCCCACTCCGGCTTCACTTCGGGCTCGCGGGGGGTGGGTATTATGGTCAAGAACTCGCTCCCGTTGGAGATTGACGAGGTGCGCCATGATGAGAGGGGACGCTACACTGTTCTGGTGGGACGAATGGAGGGTAGAGTGTTTATCTTTATATCAGTGTACGTCCCGCCTGGGTTACAAGCCACTACATTTGCAGACCTGGGGCGCCTCCTTCTGGACCTTCCGAGTGGCCTGTTGGTGGTTGGAGGGGACTTTAATGCGGTTGCCTCCGGGTCTATGGATCGCCACCCCCCTAGGGACCTCCCCCGGGCACAGGCATGGCTGCCCGGCCTTATAGACACGCTGGGCCTGGTGGACTGCTGGCGCTTAAAGCATCCTGGATTGCTACAGTACACCTTCCACTCGGGGGCCCATGGTAGCCTCTCGCGGCTTGATTACATCCTTGTCCCGGCGGCCCATGCAGGGAGGGTGGGGGAGGTGCGCCATTTGGCACGGGGTATCTCAGACCACTCCCCATTGTTGTTGCATTTCGATGTCTTCCCGAGGGGGGATGGCAGGGTGGCCCCGATTAATGCATGGTATTTGCGCGACCCCACCATTCGTGCCGACTTGATCAAATCCTTACAGCGCTATTTTGAGGAGAATGTGGGGTCGGTTCCGTCTGCCATCTCCCTGTGGGAGGCTTTCAAGGTGGTTCTTAGAGGGGAGGCCCTCTCCGTTATTTCCAATGCCCGACGGCGCGAGCGGGAGGAGGTGACCCGGGTTGAGGCCGAAATTGCAGAACTGGAGGGTGACCTGGGGAGCGGGGTAGCAGACGCCAAGTTGCATGTGTTGCATTTAAAGCAGGCGGCCTATCGGGCCCTCGTCACGGAGGCGGCCAGGGGCCTCAGTAGAGAGCAGCAGGGGCGATTGTATGATGTGGGTGACAAGGCTGGCAAACTGATTGCGTGGTTGGATAAGAGGGAGAGAGCGAGCCGCGTGGTGCCTTTGATTGAGAGCGTGGATGGAGTGTGTGTCACCGAGCCGGAAGCCATTGTCTCCTGCTTCGCGGACTATTTCCGCGAAGTTTACTCCCCGGTTTCTCCCTGCTCGGAGGAAGATTCCCATGCCCTGCTTCGGGACATCGCACTGCCCTCCCTTACGGTGGAGGACAGGGACTCGCTGGACGCCCCTCCCACCTCGGACGAAATTGCCTCGGCTATTCGCTCGGTTGCATCCGGCAAGGCCATGGGCCCCAATGGTATTCCCATTGAGCTATACAAGCTACGCCCGGATGTGCTGGCGCCCCACCTGCGCGCGATGTTCCTTGCGGCCCACTCGCAGGGCTCCCTCCCGCCGGACCAGCGTCTGGCTACAATTGTGGTGATCCATAAGGAGGGGAAGCCCCGTGAGCGGGTCACATCCTATAGGCCGATTTCGCTTTTGAACGCGGAGCCCAAAATCCTCGCCAAGGTGTTGGCCAACCGGTTGGTTGGCGTGGTGGGCGATTTGGTCCACCAAGACCAATCGGGCTTTATACCACACCGCAACACGGCGCTTAATCTGCGGCGCTTACATGGGGTGCTCGCGCGTGTTCCATTTGTGCGGGAGCCGGCCATCTTGGCGTCCTTGGACGCCACCATGGCGTTTGATACGCTCGAATGGCCATATATCTGGGCGATGCTGGCGAAGTTTGGGTTCGGCCCGGGTTTTGTCAGCTGGGTCAAATTGCTATATTCGGGCCCGTTGGCGCAGGTGGTGGTGAATGGGCGAGTATCGGCCCCATTCGCGCTGGGGCGGGGCACGCGACAGGGTTGTCCCCTGTCGCCTCTCCTGTTCGCCCTGGCCATGGAGCCCCTGGCGGAGTGGCTGCGGTGGCACCCTTCTATCCGTGGTCTCCGCTGGACCCCCGAGCATGAGGACCGCGTGTCCCTCTATGCTGACGATATCCTTTTGTATCTCGCCTCCCCGCGCAAATCACTGATCGTCCTGGTTGATGTTTTGCGCTCCTTTGGTCGCAACTCAGGCCTGGTCATCAACTGGGCGAAATCCTGTGTCTATGTGCTTTCCGGGGAGGCTCCGGTCCTGCCACGGGACTGTCCGATCCAGATTGCCTCCCAGGGTTTCCAGTACCTGGGTATCTATATCACTCTTGACCAGGAGGCCCGCTATGAGCGGAACTTGCTGCCCCCCCTCCAGCGTTTGAGGGAGGACGTGGTGCGCTGGCGGCGTTTGCCGCTCTCGCCGCTCGGCCGAGCGGCCTTATTTAAAATGATGTCCCTGCCGCGCTTCCTCTACGCCCTCCAGAATACCATGGACTTGGTCCCGGCACGCTACTTTCGCGAGGTGGAGGGCCTCCAGCGGCGCCTGTTCTGGGACGGGAGGCCGCGTATTGCTCTGGCTAAATTGACGCTCCCGTGGTACGATGGAGGGGTCGCCCTCCCGGACATCAAACGGTATTACTGGGCCTCCCAACTAGCTGCAATTAATCATGGCCTTTACGGGCCCGCCTTGAACCCGGCATTTGAGATGGACAGGATGCTTCTGCCCGGTGGCGATTATAATCGAGCGCTCTACTCTGGCGCGCCCGACTCCCGTTTGACGGGACCGACGCGTGTCATGGTGCGTGTCTGGCACGCGGCTAATGCAGCTATGGGGTGGAAGGACCGTTTGACCCGAGCGTCTCCGCTGTATGCATCTGAGAGGTTGGGCTCCCTGTGGATGTTGAAGGGCTTCGAGAAGTGGGACACGATCGGAATCAGCACGGTGGGAGATCTCTGGACGAGGGGGGGATTCAAAACTTTTGAGACGCTGCAGGCGGAGTTTCAGCTGCAGGGCAGTGAGTACTTTCGGTACCTACAGGTCCGCCATGCGCTGGGATCCGTCTTCCCGGATGTCGCATCCATTCCGGAGTCTTCCCCCCTGGAGGACAGAGTGCTAGATGGCCATGTCCCGGACAGCACGATCTCCCTCATATACAAAAAATTGATCAACGATAGATCGTGCCTGCTGACTACTCTCCGCGCGGCTTGGGTTGCCGACGGGCTGGAGCTGGACGACGAGGATTGGATTTCTGCGGTGGCCTCTCCGAAAGAGGTGGCCATCCCGGCTCGCCTTCGTTTCGTCCAGCTCAAGATCCTTCACCGGGTCTACGTGACGGGGCCAAGGCTTCTACGTATGGGTTTTGCCGGTGATGGAATGTGTAAGCGTGGCTGTGGTGCGTTGGCGACTTTCATGCATATACTGTGGGAGTGCCCGAGGGTGGAGCGATTCTGGCGTGGTGTGCATGAGGTTCTACGAGTGGTTACGCGTGTCGCGCTGCTGCCTGAAGCGAGGAGATGCTTGCTGAATGTCTGGGAACCTAATGACTATTCGGTCCCCCAGACGCGGTGGGTGACTCTGGGATACATGATAGCTAAGCGTGATATTGCTCAATTGTGGGGATCCCAGAGGCCCCCTGCGGTGTCGGCCTGGAAAGAGCATATGGATTGGTGTATGTTTCGTGAAAAGGTGGTGTATGTGGCGAGGGGTAAGCCTGGGGCGTGGATGAAACTCTGGGGCCCCTGGAACGCCTACCGCGGGGGTATTTGTGAGCCGCCACTGCTACCGGCTGCCTCGCCTGCTCCGTCTCCCTAGATGGCCCCCCTCCCTCGGCCGCGGGCGCGCGGTCCCCCAGTCCCTGATCTACTCCCGTCCCCCTCTTCAGAGTTTTGCTGCTGTTTGGATCCCCCACTTATGGAGCACGTGTTGTCACTTTGGATCGCGGGTTGCCTTGCGGTTGTAGTTTGTTGATGTTGTGTTGTTGTAAGAAAATGGAACCGTATTGTGGGCATGGAGCTATGTGGCCTGCACCATTGATTACCCCTGTTCTCCTACTGTGCACCGCTGAGAGACTTTTTGCTGTATGTATGTAATATGCTTCTGATGCTCTAGCGGCCGGCCGTGTGGTTGTAGGCCCATACCTGTAACTTTTATAAACTGTAATAAACGGTTTCAAAAAAAAAAAAAAAAAAAAAAAAAAAAAAAAGAAGTGTTATTTTTCTAATTTGGTCTCGGATTTATTAGAGTTAAAATCCTTACAAAACGTCAGCCATGCAGTGTTAGAAATCAAATAAATAGATTCAAATACTACATTGTAAAACTGGACGTTTAAACGGCCTGACCACATATCCTGATGATGAGCGCTCAAGAGACCACAGTGCACGACTGGGCCATACTCTAGAGGGGTGAGGGATGTGCTGCACTTTGAGCATGCCTGTAAACCGCACGTCATTGGCTGAGTATGCATGAGACCACACTGCACGACTGGGCCACGCTCTAGAGGGATGAGGGATGTGCTGCAATTTGAGCATGCCTGTAAACCGCACGTCATTGGCTGAGTATGCATGAGACCACACTGCATGACTGGGCCACGCTCTAGAGGGGTGAGTGATGTGCTGCACTTTGCGCATGGCTATAAACCGCACGTCATTTGCTGAGCATGCATGAGACCACAGTGCAGGACTGGGCCATGCTCTTTTGGACCGACTCTAGAGGGGTGAGGATTGGCCTCAGTGTTTTCCTCCTCTCTTTTTTCCTGCCGGGGTCCGTCCCAGTGGCCTCAGTGTTTTCCTCCTCTCCTTGTTCCTGCCGGGGTCCGTCCCAGTGGCATCAGTGTTTTCCTCCTCTCCTTGTTCCTGCCGGGGTCCGGCCCAGTGGCCTCAGTGTTTTCCTCCTCTCCTTGGTCCTGCCGGGGTCCGGCCCAGTGGCCTCAGTGTTTTCCTCCTCTCCTTGTTCCTGCCGGGGTCCGGCCCAGGGGCCTCAGTGTTTTACTCCTCTCCTTGTTCCTGCTGGGGTCCGGCCCAGTGGCCTCAGTGTTTTCCTCCTCTCCTTGTTCCTGCCGGGATCCGTCCCAGTGGCCTCAGTGTTTTCCTCCTCTCCTTGTTCCTGCTGGGGTCCGGCCCAGGGGCCTCAGTGTTTTCCTCCTCTCCTTGTTCCAGCAGGGGTCCGGCCCAGTGGCCTCGGTGTTTTCCTCCTCTCCTTGTTCCTGCCGTGGTCCGGCCCAGTGGCCTCAGTGTTTTCCTCCTCTCCTTGTTCCTGCCGGGGTCCGGCCCAGGGGCCTCAGTGTTTTCCTCCTCTCCTTGTTACTGCCGGGGTCCGGCCCTGGGGCCTCAGTGTTTTCCTCCTCTCCTTGTTCCTGCCGTGGTCCGGCCCAGTGGCCTCAGTGTTTTCCTCCTCTCCTTGTTCCTGCAGGGGTCCGGCCCAGGGGCCTCAGTGTTTTCCTCTTCTCCTTGTTCCTGCTGGGGTCCGGCCCAGGGGCCTCAGTGTTTTCCTCCTCTCCTTGTTCCTGCAGGGGTCCGGCCCAGGGGCCTCAGTGTTTTGCTCCTCTCCTTGTTCCTGCCGGGATCCGTCCCAGTGGCCTCAGTGTTTTCCTCCTCTCCTTGTTCCTGCCAGGGTCCAGCTCAGTGGCCTCAGTGTTTTCCTCCTCTCGTTGTTCCTGCCGGGATCCGTCCCAGTGGCCTCAGTGTTTTCCTCCTCTCCTTGTTCCTGCCGGGGTCCGGCCCAGCGGCCTCAGTGTTTTCCTCCTCTCCTTGTTCCTGCCTGAGTCCGGCCCAGTGACCTCAGTGTTTTCCTCCTCTCCTTGTTCCTGCCGGGATCCGTCCCAGTGGCCTCAGTGTTTTCCTCCTCTCCTTGTTCCTGTCGGGGTCGGGCCCAGGGGCCTCAGTGTTCTCCTCCTCTCCTTGTTCCTGCCGGGGTCCGGCCCAGTGGCCTCAGTGTTTTACTCCTCTCCTTGTTCCTGCCGGGGTCCGTCCCAGTGGCCTCAGTGTTTTCCTCCTCTCCTTGTTCCTGCCGGGGTCCGGCCCAGTGGCCTCAGTGTTTTCTTCCTCTCCTTGTTCCTGCTGGGGTCCAGCCAAGGGGCCTCAGTGTTTTCCTCCTCTCCTTGTTCCTGCCGGGGTCCGGCCCAGTGGCCTCAGTGTTTTCCTCCTCTCCTTGTTCCTGCAGGGGTCCCGCCCAGGGGCCTTAGTGTTTTCCTCCTCTCCTTGTTCCTGCAGGGGTCCGGCCCAGTGGCCTCAGTGTTTTCCTCCTCTCCTTGTTCCTGCAGGGGTCCAGCCCAGTGGCCTCAGTGTTTTCCTCCTCTCCTTCTTCCTGCTGGGTTCCGGCCCAGTGGCCTCAGTGTTTTCCTCATCTCCTTGTTCCTGCCGGGGTCTGGCTCAGTGGCCTCAGTGTCTTCCTCCTCTCCTTGTTCCTGCTGGGGTTTGGCCCAGTGGCCTCAGTGTTTTCCTCCTCTCCTTCTTCCTGCTGGGTTCCGGCCCAGTGGCCTCAGTGTTTTCCTCCTCTCCTTGTTCCTGCCGGGGTCCGGCCCAGGGGCCTCAGTGTTTTCCTCCTCTCCTTGTTCCTGCTGGAGTCCGGCCCAGTGGCCTCAGTGTTTTCCTCCTCTCCTTGTTTCTGCCGGGGTCCGGCCCAGTGGCCTCAGTGTTTTCCTCCTCTCCTTGTTCATGCTGGGGTCCGGCTCAGTGGCCTCAGTGTTTTCCTCCTCTCCTTGTTTCTGCCAGGGTCCGGCCCAGTGGCCTCAGTGTTTTCCTCCTCTCCTTGTTCCTGCCGGGGTCCGGCCCAGTGGCCTCAGTGTTTTCCTCCTCTCCTTGTTCCTGCAGGGGTCCAGCCCAGTGGCCTCAGTGTTTTCCTCCTCTCCTTCTTCCTGCTGGGTTCCGGCCCAGTGGCCTCAGTGTTTTCCTCATCTCCTTGTTCCTGCCGGGGTCTGGCTCAGTGGCCTCAGTGTCTTCCTCCTCTCCTTGTTCCTGCTGGGGTTTGGCCCAGTGGCCTCAGTGTTTTCCTCCTCTCCTTCTTCCTGCTGGGTTCCGGCCCAGTGGCCTCAGTGTTTTCCTCCTCTCCTTGTTCCTGACGGGGTCCGGCCCAGGGGCCTCAGTGTTTTCCTCCTCTCCTTGTTCCTGCTGGAGTCCGGCCCAGTGGCCTCAGTGTTTTCCTCCTCTCCTTGTTTCTGCCGGGGTCCGGCCCAGTGGCCTCAGTGTTTTCCTCCTCTCCTTGTTCATGCTGGGGTCCGGCTCAGTGGCCTCAGTGTTTTCCTCCTCTCCTTGTTTCTGCCAGGGTCCGGCCCAGTGGCCTCAGTGTTTTCCTCCTCTCCTTGTTCCTGCCGGGGTCCGGCCCAGTGGCCTCAGTGTTTTCCTCCTCTCCTTGTTCCTGCAGGGGTCCGGCCCAGGGGCCTCAGTGTTTTCCTCCTCTCCTTGTTCCTGCCGGGGTCCGGCCCAGGGGCCTCAGTGTTCTCCTCCTCTCCTTGTTCCTGCCGGGATCCGTCACAGTGGCCTCAGTGTTTTCCTCCTCTCCTTGTTCTTGCAGTGGTCTGGCCCAGTGGCCTCAGTGTTTTCCTCCTCTCCTTGTTCCTGCAGGGGTCCGGCCCAGGTGCCTCAGTGTTTTCCTCCTCTCCTTGTTCCTGCTGGTGTCCGGCCCAGTGGCCTCTGTGTTTTCCTCCTCTCCTTGTTCCTGCTGGGGTCCGGCCCAGTGGCCTCGGTGTTTTCCTCCTCTCCTTGTTCCTGCCGGGGTCCGGCCCAGTGGCCTCAGTGTTTTCCTCCTCTCCTTGTTCCTGCTGGGGTCCGGCCCAGTGGCCTCAGTGTTTTCCTCCTCTCCTTGTTCCTGCAGGGGTCCGGCCCAGGGGCCTCAGTGTTTTCCTCCTCTCCTTGTTCCTGCCGGGGTCCGGCCCAGTGGCCTCAGTGTTTTCCTCCTCTCCTTGTTCCTGCAGGGGTCCCGCCCAGGGGCCTCAGTGTTTTCCTCCTCTCCTTGTTCCTGCAGGGGTCCGGCCCAGTGGCTTCAGTGTTTTCCTCCTCTCCTTGTTCCTGCCGGGGTCCGGCCCAGTGGCCTCAGTGTTTTCCTCCTCTCCTTGTTCCTGCAGGGGTCCCGCCCAGGGGCCTCAGTGTTTTCCTCCTCTCCTTGTTCCTGCTGGGGTCCGGCCCAGTGGCCTCAGTGTTTTCCTCCTCTCCTTGTTCCTGCAGGGGTCCAGCCCAGTGGCCTCGGTGTTTTCCTCCTCTCCTTCTTCCTGCCGGGGTCCGGCCCAGCGGCCTCAGTGTTTTCCTCCTCTCCTTGTTCCTGCCTGAGTCCGGCCCAGTGACCTCAGTGTTTTCCTCCTCTCCTTGTTCCTGCCGGGATCCGTCCCAGTGGCCTCAGTGTTTTCCTCCTCTCCTTGTTCCTGCCGGGGTCCGGCCCAGTGGCCTCAGTGTTTTACTCCTCTCCTTGTTCCTGCCGGGGTCCGTCCCAGTGGCCTCAGTGTTTTCCTCCTCTCCTTGTTCCTGCCGGGGTCCGGCCCAGTGGCCTCAGTGTTTTCCTCCTCTCCTTGTTCCTGCTGGGGTCCAGCCAAGGGGCCTCAGTGTTTTCCTCCTCTCCTTGTTCCTGCCGGGGTCCGGCCCAGTGGCCTCAGTGTTTTCCTCCTCTCCTTGTTCCTGCAGGGGTCCCGCCCAGGGGCCTTAGTGTTTTCCTCCTCTCCTTGTTCCTGCTGGGGTCCGGCCCAGTGGCCTCAGTGTTTTCCTCCTCTCCTTGTTCCTGCAGGGGTCCAGCCCAGTGGCCTCAGTGTTTTCCTCCTCTCCTTCTTCCTGCTGGGTTCCGGCCCAGTGGCCTCAGTGTTTTCCTCATCTCCTTGTTCCTGCCGGGGTCTGGCTCAGTGGCCTCAGTGTCTTCCTCCTCTCCTTGTTCCTGCTGGGGTTTGGCCCAGTGGCCTCAGCGTTTTCCTCCTCTCCTTCTTCCTGCTGGGTTCCGGCCCAGTGGCCTCAGTGTTTTCCTCCTCTCCTTGTTCCTGCCGGGGTCCGGCCCAGGGGCCTCAGTGTTTTCCTCCTCTCCTTGTTCCTGCTGGAGTCCGGCCCAGTGGCCTCAGTGTTTTTCTCCTCTCCTTGTTTCTGCCGGGGTCCGGCCCAGTGGCCTCAGTGTTTTCCTCCTCTCCTTGTTCATGCTGGGGTCCGGCTCAGTGGCCTCAGTGTTTTCCTCCTCTCCTTGTTTCTGCCAGGGTCCGGCCCAGTGGCCTCAGTGTTTTCCTCCTCTCCTTGTTCCTGCCGGGGTCCGGATCAGTGGCCTCAGTGTTTTCCTCCTCTCCTTGTTCCTGCAGGGGTCCGGCCCAGGGGCCTCAGTGTTTTCCTCCTCTCCTTGTTCCTGCCGGGGTCCGGCCCAGGGGCCTCAGTGTTCTCCTCCTCTCCTTGTTCCTGCCGGGATCCGTCACAGTGGCCTCAGTGTTTTCCTCCTCTCCTTGTTCTTGCAGTGGTCTGGCCCAGTGGCCTCAGTGTTTTCCTCCTCTCCTTGTTCCTGCAGGGGTCCGGCCCAGGTGCCTCAGTGTTTTCCTCCTCTCCTTGTTCCTGCTGGTGTCCGGCCCAGTGGCCTCTGTGTTTTCCTCCTCTCCTTGTTCCTGCTGGGGTCCGGCCCAGTGGCCTCGGTGTTTTCCTCCTCTCCTTGTTCCTGCCGGGGTCCGGCCCAGTGGCCTCAGTGTTTTCCTCCTCTCCTTGTTCCTGCTGGGGTCCGGCCCAGTGGCCTCAGTGTTTTCCTCCTCTCCTTGTTCCTGCAGGGGTCCGGCCCAGGGGCCTCAGTGTTTTCCTCCTCTCCTTGTTCCTGCCGGGGTCCGGCCCAGTGGCCTCAGTGTTTTCCTCCTCTCCTTGTTCCTGCAGGGGTCCCGCCCAGGGGCCTCAGTGTTTTCCTCCTCTCCTTGTTCCTGCAGGGGTCCGGCCCAGTGGCTTCAGTGTTTTCCTCCTCTCCTTGTTCCTGCCGGGGTCCAGCTTAGTGGCCTCAGTGTTTTCCTCCTCTCCTTGTTCCTGCTGGGGTCCGGCCCAGTGGCCTCAGTGTTTTCCTCCTCTCCTTGTTCCTGCAGGGGTCCAGCCCAGTGGCCTCAGTGTTTTCCTCCTCTCCTTCTTCCTGCTGGGTTCCGGCCCAGTGGCCTCAGTGTTTTCCTCATCTCCTTGTTCCTGCAGGGGTCTGGCTCAGTGGCCTCAGTGTTTTCCTCCTCTCCTTGTTCCTGCTGGGGTTTGGCCCAGTGGCCTCAGTGTTTTCCTCCTCTCCTTCTTCCTGCTGGGTTCCGGCCCAGTGGCCTCAGTGTTTTCCTCCTCTCCTTGTTCCTGCCGGGGTCCGGCCCAGGGGCCTCAGTGTTTTCTTCCTCTCCTTGTTCCTGCTGGAGTCCGGCCCAGTGGCCTCAGTGTTTTCTTCCTCTCCTTGTTTCTGCCGGGGGTCCGGCCCAGTGGCCTCAGTGTTTTCCTCCTCTCCTTGTTCATGCTGGGGTCCGGCTCAGTGGCCTCAGTGTTTTCCTCCTCTCCTTGTTTCTGCCAGGGTCCGGACCAGTGGCCTCAGTGTTTTCCTCCTCTCCTTGTTCTTGCAGTGGTCTGGCCCAGTGGCCTCAGTGTTTTCCTCCTCTCCTTGTTCCTGCAGGGGTCCGGCCCAGGTGCCTCAGTGTTTTCCTCCTCTCCTTGTTCCTGCTGGTGTCCGGCCCAGTGGCCTCTGTGTTTTCCTCCTCTCCTTGTTCCTGCTGGGGTCCGGCCCAGTGGCCTCGGTGTTTTCCTCCTCTCCTTGTTCCTGCAGGGGTCCGGCCCAGGGGCCTCAGTGTTTTCCTCCTCTCCTTGTTCCTGCCGGGGTCCGGCCCAGTGGCCTCGGTGTTTTCCTCCTCTCCTTGTTCCTGCCGGGGTCTGGCCCAGTGGCCTCAGTGTTTTCCTCCTCTCCTTGTTCCTGCCGGGGTCCGGCTCAGTGGCCTCAGTGTTGTCCTCCTCTCCTTGTTCCTGCTGGGGTCCGGCCCAGGGGCCTCAGTGTTTTCCTCCTTTCCTTGTTCCTGCTGGGGTCTGGCCCAGTGGCCTCAGTGTTTTCCTTCTCTCCTTGTTCCTGCAGGGGTCCAATCCAGTGACCTCAGTGTTTTCCTCCTCTCCTTGTTCCTGCAGGGGTCTGGCCCAGTGGCCTCAGTGTTTTCCTCCTCTCCTTGTTCCTGCTGGGGTCAGGTCCGGCCCAGGGGCCTCAGTGTTTTCCTCCTCTCTTTGCTCCTGCCGGGGTCAGTCCCAGTGGCTTCAGTGTTTTCCTCCTCTCCTTGTTCCTGCCGGGGTCCGGCCCAGTGGCCTCAGTGTTTTCCTCCTCTCCTTGTTCCTGCTGGGGTCCGGCCCAGGGGCCTCAGTGTTTTCCTCCTCTCCTTGTTCCTGCAGGGGTCCGGCCCAGTGACCTCAGTGTTTTCCTCCTCTCCTTGTTCCTGCCGGGATCCGTCCCAGTGGCCTCAGTGTTTTCCTCCTCTCCTTGTTCCTGCCGGGGTCCGGCCCAGTGGCCTCAGTGTTTTCCTCCTCTCCTTGTTCATGCTGGGGTCCGGCTCAGTGGCCTCAGTGTTTTCCTCCTCTCCTTGTTTCTGCCAGGGTCCGGCCCAGTGGCCTCAGTGTTTTCCTCCTCCCCTTGTTCTTGCAGGGGTCTGGCCCAGTGGCCTCGGTGTTTTCTTCCTCTCCTTGTTCCTGCCGGGGTCCGTCCCCGTGGCCTCAGTGTTTTCCTCCTCTCCTTGTTCCTGCTGGGGTCCGGCCCAGTGGCCTCAGTGTTTTCCTCGTCTCCTTGTTCCTGCAGGGGTCCGGCCCAGGTGCCTCAGTGTTTTCCTCCTCTCCTTGTTCCTGCTGGTGTCCGGCCCAGTGGCCTCTGTGTTTTCCTCCTCTCCTTGTTCCTGCTGGGGTCCGGCCCAGTGGCCTCGGTGTTTTCCTCCTCTCCTAGTTCCTTCAGGGGTCCGGCCCAGGGGCCTCAGTGTTTTCCTCCTCTCCTTGTTCCTGCCGGGGTCCGGCCCAGTGGCCTCGGTGTTTTCCTCCTCTCCTTGTTCCTGCCGGGGTCCGGCCCAGTGGCCTCAGTGTTTTCCTCCTCTCCTTGTTCCTGCCGGGGTCCGGCTCAGTGGCCTCAGTGTTGTCCTCCTCTCCTTGTTCCTGCTGGGGTCCGGCCCAGGGGCCTCAGTGTTTTCCTCCTTTCCTTGTTCCTGCTGGGGTCTGGCCCAGTGGCCTCAGTGTTTTCCTTCTCTCCTTGTTCCTGCAGGGGTCCAACCCAGTGACCTCAGTGTTTTCCTCCTCTCCTTGTTCCTGCAGGGGTCTGGCCCAGTGGCCTCAGAGTTTTCCTCCTCTCCTTGTTCCTGCTGGGGTCAGGTCCGGCCCAGGGGCCTCAGTGTTTTCCTCCTCTCTTTGTTCCTGCCGGGGTCCGTCCCAGTGGCTTCAGTGTTTTCCTCCTCTCCTTGTTCCTGCCGGGGTCCGGCCCAGTGGCCTCAGTGTTTTCCTCCTCTCCTTGTTCCTGCTGGGGTCCGACCCAGGGGCCTCAGTGTTTTCCTCCTCTCCTTGTTCCTGCTGGGGTCCGGCCCAGTGGCCTCAGTGTTTTCCTCCTCTCCTTGTTCCTGCCGGGGTCCGTCCCAGTGGCCTCAGTGTTTTCCTCCTCTCCTTGTTCCTGCCGGGGTCCGGCCCAGGGGCCTCAGTGTTTTCCTCCTCTCCTTGTTCCTGCTGGGGTTCGGCCCAGTTGCCTCAGTGTTTTCCTCCTCTCCTTGTTCCTGCCGGGGTCCGTCCCAGTGGCCTCAGTGTTTTCCTCCTCTCCTTGTTCCTGCCGGGGCCAGGCCCAGTGGCCTCAGTGTTTTCCTCCTCTCCTTGTTCCTGCTGGGGTCCGGCCCGGGGTCCTCAGTGTTTTCCTCCTCTCCTTGTTCCTGCCGGGGTCCGGCCAAGTGGCCTCAGTGTTTTCCTCCTCTCCTTGTTCCTGCCGGGGTCCGTCCCAGTGGCCTCAGTGTTTTCCTCCTCTCCTTGTTCCTGCCTGGGTCCGGCCCAGTGGCCTCAGTGTTTTCCTCCTCTCCTTGTTCCTGCCGGGGTCCGGCCCAGTGACCTCAGTGTTTTCCTCCTCTCCTGGTTCCTGCCGGGATCCGTCCCAGTGGCCTCAGTGTTTTCCTCCTCTCCTTGTTCGGATGTATGTCGTTACAATGCACACTTTTACAACGCATGCACTTACAACGCATTTTTTACAACGCAACATCCACTACAACGCATTCCATTACATAGCAAGACACTACAACGCATTTTTAAATACTACCTTTACAATGCATTCCATTACATCGCCCTCTACCTTTACAACGCATACCATTACAACGCATAATATTAAATTGCATTTAAGGTAAGTATTGGATAGTATAGGGGTAAAAATTACTATTCTAACTCCAGGGGGTGCAACAGTAGGGTAAGTGTTGGATTGCGTTGTAATGGTATGCGTTGTAAAGGTAGTATGCGATGTAATTGAATGCGTTGTAAAGGTAGTTTTTAAACATGCGTTGTAGTGTCATGCGATGTAATGGAATGCGTTGTAGTGGATGTTGCGTTGTAAAAATTTTGTTGGAAGTGTAATGCGTTGTTATAGTTGCGTTGTAAAGGTTGTTCACCCCTTGTTCCTGCCGGAGTCCGGCCCAGGGGCCTCAGTGTTTTCCTCCTCTCCTTTTTCCTGCCGGGGTCCGGCCCAGTGGCCTCAGTATTTTCCTCCTCTCCTTGTTCCTGCTGGGGTCCGGCCCAGGGGCCTCAGTGTTTTCCTCCTCTCCTTGTTCCTGCTGGGGTCCGATCCGGCCCAGGGGCCTCAGTGTTTTCCTCCTCTCCTTGTTCCTGCAGAGGTCCGGCCCAGTGGCCTCAGTGTTTTCCTCCTCTCCTTGTTCCTGCAGGGGTCCGGCCCAGGGGCCTCAGTGTTTTCCTCCTCTCCTTGTTCCTGCCGGGGTCCGGCCCAGTGGCCTCAGTGTTTTCCTCCGCTCCTTGTTCCTACAGGGGTCCGGCCCAGGGGCCTCCGTGTTTTCCTCCTCTCCTTGTTCCTGCAGGGGTCCGGCCCAGGGGCCTCAGTGTTTTCCTCCTCTCCTTGTTCCTGCCGGGGTCCGGCACAGGGGCCTCAGTGTTTTCCTCCTCTCCTTGTTCCTGCTGGGGTCCGGCCCAGGGGCCTCAGTGTTTTCCTCCTCTCCTTGTTCCTGCAGGGGTCCGGCCCAGTGGCCTCAGTGTTTTCCTCCTCTCCTTGTTCCTGCAGGGGTCCCGCCCAGGGGCCTTAGTGTTTTCCTCCTCTCCTTGTTCCTGCTGGGGTCCGGCCCAGGGGCCTCAGTGTTTTCCTCCTCTCCTTGTTCCTGCAGGGGTCCAGCCCAGGGGCCTCGGTGTTTTCCTCCTCTCCTTGTTCCTGCAGGGGTCCGGCCCAGTGGCCTCAGTGTTTTCCTCCTCTGCTTGTTCCTGCCGGGGTCCAGCTTAGTGGCCTCAGTGTTTTCCTCCTCTCCTTGTTCCTGCTGGGGTCCGGCCCAGTGGCCTCAGTGTTTTCCTCCTCTCCTTGTTCCTGCTGGGGTCCGGCCCAGGGGCCTCAGTGTTTTCCTCCTCTCCTTGTTCCTGCTGGGGTCCGATCCGGCCCAGGGGCCTCAGTGTTTTCCTCCTCTCCTTGTTCCTGCAGAGGTCCGGCCCAATGGCCTCAGTGTTTTCCTCCTCTCCTTGTTCCTGCAGGGGTCCGGCGCAGGGGCCTCAGTGTTTTCCTCCTCTCCTTGTTCCTGCCGGGGTCCGGCCCAGTGGCCTCAGTATTTTCCTCCTCTCCTTGTTCCTGCTGGGGTCCGGCCCAGGGGCCTCAGTGTTTTCCTCCTCTCCTTGTTCCTGCTGGGGTCCGATCCGGCCCAGGGGCCTCAGTGTTTTCCTCCTCTCCTTGTTCCTGCAGAGGTCCGGCCCAGTGGCCTCAGTGTTTTCCTCCTCTCCTTGTTCCTGCAGGGGTCCGGCGCAGGGGCCTCAGTGTTTTCCTCCTCTCCTTGTTCCTGCAGGGGTCCGGCCCAGGGGCCTCAGTGTTTTCCTCCTCTCCTTGTTCCTGCTGGGGTCCGGCCCAGGGGCCTCAGTGTTTTCCTCCTCTCCTTGTTCCTGCTGGGGTCCGGCCCAGTGGCCTCAGTGTTTTCCTCCTCTCCTTGTTCCTACAGGCGTCCGGCCCAGGGGCCTCAGTGTTTTCCTCCTCTCCTTGTTCCTGCTGGGGTCCGGCCCAGGGGCCTCAGTATTTCCTCCTCTCCTTGTTCCTGCCGGGGTCCGGCCCAGTGGCCTCAGTGTTTTCCTCCTCTCCTTGTTCCTGCCGGGGTCCGTCCCAGTGGCCTCAGTGTTTTCCTCCTCTCCTTGTTCCTGCCGGGGTCCGGCCCAGTGGCCTCAGTGTTTTCCTCCTCTCCTTGTTCCTACAGGGGTCCGGCCCAGGGGCCTCAGTGTTTTCCTCCTCTCCTTGTTCCTGCTGGGGTCCGGCCCAGGGGCCTCAGTATTTCCTCCTCTCCTTGTTCCTGCAGGGGTCCGGCCCAGTGGCCTCGGTGTTTTCCTCCTCTCCTTGTTCCTGCTGGGGTACGACCGAGTGGCCTCGGTGTTTTCCTCCTCTCCTTGTTCCTGCCGGGGTCCGTCCCAGGGGCCTCAGTGTTTTCCTCCTCTCCTTGTTCCTGCAGGGGTCCGGCCCAGGGGCCTCGGTGTTTTCCTCCTCTCCTTGTTCCTGCCGGGGTCCGGCCCAGTGGCCTCAGTGTTTTCCTCCTCTCCTTGTTCCTGCAGGGATCCGGCCCAGTGGCCTCAGTGTTTTCCTCCTCCCCTTGTTTCTGCAGGGGTTCGGCCTAGTGGCCTCAGTGTTTTCCTCTTCTCCTTGTTCCTGCTGGGGTCCGGCCCAGTGGCCTCAGTATTTTCCTCCTCTCCTTGTTCCTGCTGGGGTCCGGCCCAGGGGCCTCAGTGTTTTCCTCCTCTCCTTGTTCCTGCCGGGGTCCGGCCCAGGGGCCTCAGTGTTTTCCTCCTCTCCTTGTTCCTGCAGAGGTCCGGCCCAGTGGCCTCAGTGTTTTCCTCCTCTCCTTGTTCCTGCTGGGGTCCGGCCCAGTGGCCTCAGTGTTTTCCTCCTCTCCTTGTTCCTACAGGGGTCTGGCCCAGGGGCCTCAGTGTCTTCCTCCTCTCCTTGTTCCTGCTGGGGTCCGGCCCAGGGGCCTCAGTATTTCCTCCTCTCCTTGTTCCTGCCGGGGTCCGGCCCAGGGGCCTCAGTGTTTTCCTCCTCTCCTTGTTCCTGCCGGGGTCCGTCCCAGGGGCCTCAGTGTTTTCCTCCTCTCCTTGTTCCTGCAGGGGTCCGGCCCAGGGGCCTCAGTGTTTTCCTCCTCTCCTTGTTCCTGCCGGGGTCCGGCCCAGTGGCCTCAGTGTTTTCCTCCTCTCCTTGTTCCTGCCGGGGTCCGACCCAGTGGCCTCAGTGTTTTCCTCCTCTCCTTGTTCCTGCTGGAGTCCGGCCCAGTGGCCTCAGTGTTTTCCTCCTCTCCTTGTTCCTGCTGGGGTCCGGCCCAGTGGCCTCAGTGTTTTCCTCCTCTCCTTGTTCCTGCTGGGGTCCGGCCCAGGGTCCTCAGTGTTTTCCTCCTCTCCTTGTTCCTGCAGGGGTCCCGCCCAGGGGCCTTAGTGTTTTCCTCCTCCCCTTGTTCCTGCCGGGATCCGTCCCAGGGGCCTCAGTGTTTTCCTCCTCTCCTTGTTCCTGCCGGGGTCCGGCCCAGGGGCCTCAGTGTGTTCCTCCTCCCCTTGTTCCTGCCGGGATCCGTCCCAGTGGCCCCAGTGTTTTCCTCCTCTCCTTGTTCCTGCCGGGGTCCGTCCCAGGGGCCTCAGTGTTTTCCTCCTCTCCTTTTTCCTGCCGGGGTACGTCCCAGGGGCCTCAGTGTTTTCCTCCTCTCCTTGTTCCTGCCGGGGTCCGTCCCAGGAGCCTCAGTGTTTTCCTCCTCTCCTTGTTCCTGCAGGGGTCCGGCCCAGGGGCCTCAGTGTTTTCCTCCTCTCCTTGTTCCTGCCGGGGTCCGGCCCAGGGGCCTCAGTGTTTTCCTCCTCTCCTTGTTCCTGCAGGGGTCTGGCACAGGGGCCTCAGTGTTTTCCTCCTCTCCTTGTTCCTGCCGGGGTCCGGCCCAGTGGCCACAGTGTTTTCCTCCTCTCCTTGTTCCTGCCGGGGTCCGGCCCAGGGGCCTCAGTGTTTTCCTCCTCTCCTTGTTCCTGCCGGGGTCCAGCCCAGGGGCCTAAGTGTTTTCCTCCTCTCCTTGTTTCTGCCGGGGTCCAGCCCAGGGGCCTCAGTGTTTTCCTCCTCTCCTTGTTCCTGCTGGGGTCCGGCGCAGGGGCTTCAGTGTTTTCCTCCTCTCCTTGTTCCTGCCGGGGTCCGGCCCAGGGGCCTCAGTGTTTTCCTCCTCTCCTTGTTCCTGCTGGGGTCCGGCCCAGGGGCCTCGGTGTTTTCCTCCTCTCGTTGTTCCTGCCGGGGTCCGGCCCAGTGGCCTCGGTGTTTTCCTCCTCTCCTTGTTCCTGCCGGGGTCCGGCCCAGTGGCCTCAGTGTTTTCCTCCTCTCCTTGTTCCTGCCGGGGTCCGACCCAGTGGCCTCAGTGTTTTCCTCCTCTCCTTGTTCCTGCCGGGGTCCGGCCCAGGGTCCTCAGTGTTTTCCTCCTCTCCTTGTTCCTGCAGGGGTCCCGCCCAGGGGCCTTAGTGTTTTCCTCCTCCCCTTGTTCCTGCCGGGATCCGTCCCAGGGGCCTCAGTGTTTTCCTCCTCTCCTTGTTCCTGCCGGGGTCCGGCCCAGGGGTCTCAGTGTGTTCCTCCTCCCCTTGTTCCTGCCGGGATCCGTCCCAGTGGCCCCAGTGTTTTCCTCCTCTCCTTGTTCCTGCCGGGGTCCGTCCCAGGGGCCTCAGTGTTTTCCTCCTCTCCTTTTTCCTGCCGGGGTACGTCCCAGGGGCCTCAGTGTTTTCCTCCTCTCCTTGTTCCTGCCGGGGTCCGTCCCAGGGGCCTCAGTGTTTTCCTCCTCTCCTTGTTCCTGCAGGGGTCCGGCCCCGGGGCCTCAGTGTTTTCCTCCTCTCCTTGTTCCTGCCAGGGTCCGGCCCAGGGGCCTCAGTGTTTTCCTCCTCTCCTTGTTCCTGCAGGGGTCTGGCACAGGGGCCTCAGTGTTTTCCTCCTCTCCTTGTTCCTGCCGGGGTCCGGCCCAGTGGCCACAGTGTTTTCCTCCTCTCCTTGTTCCTGCCGGGGTCCGGCCCAGGGGCCTCAGTGTTTTCCTCCTCTCCTTGTTCCTGCCGGGGTCCAGCCCAGGGGCCTCAGTGTTTTCCTCCTCTCCTTGTTTCTGCCGGGGTCCGTCCCAGGGGCCTCAGTGTTTTCCTCCTCTCCTTGTTCCTGCCGGGGTCCAGCCCAGGGGCCTCAGTGTTTTCCTCCTCTCCTTGTTCCTGCTGGGGTCCGGCGCAGGGGCCTCAGTGTTTTCCTCCTCTCCTTGTTCCTGCAGGGGTCCGGCCCAGGGGCCTCAGTGTTTTCCTCCTCTCCTTGTTCCTGCCGGGGTCCGGCCCAGTGGCCTCAGTGTTTTCCTCCTCTCCGTGTTCCTGCCGGGGTCCGACCCAGTGGCCTCAGTGTTTTCCTCCTCTCCTTGTTCCTGCTGGAGTCCGGCCCAGTGGCCTCAGTGTTTTCCTCCTCTCCTTGTTCCTGCTGGGGTCCGGCCCAGTGGCCTCAGTGTTTTCCTCCTCTCCTTGTTCCTGCTGGGGTCCGGCCCAGGGTCCTCAGTGTTTTCCTCCTCTCCTTGTTCCTGCAGGGGTCCCGCCCAGGGGCCTTAGTGTTTTCCTCCTCCCCTTGTTCCTGCCGGGATCCGTCCCAGGGGCCTCAGTGTTTTCCTCCTCTCCTTGTTCCTGCCGGGGTCCGGCCTCAGTGTTTTCCTCCTCTCCTTTTTCCTGCCGGGGTACGTCCCAGGGGCCTCAGTGTTTTCCTCCTCTCCTTGTTCCTGCCGGGGTCCGTCCCAGGGGCCTCAGTGTTTTCCTCCTCTCCTTGTTCCTGCAGGGGTCCGGCCCCGGGGCCTCAGTGTTTTCCTCCTCTCCTTGTTCCTGCCGGGGTCCGGCCCAGGGGCCTCAGTGTTTTCCTCCTCTCCTTGTTCCTGCAGGGGTCTGGCACAGGGGCCTCAGTGTTTTCCTCCTCTTCTTGTTCCTGCCGGGGTCCGGCCCAGTGGCCACAGTGTTTTCCTCCTCTCCTTGTTCCTGCCGGGGTCCGGCCCAGGGGCCTCAGTGTTTTCCTCCTCTCCTTGTTCCTGCCGGGGTCCAGCCCAGGGGCCTCAGTGTTTTCCTCCTCTCCTTGTTTCTGCCGGGGTCCGTCCCAGGGGCCTCAGTGTTTTCCTCCTCTCCTTGTTCCTGCCGGGGTCCAGCCCAGGGGCCTCAGTGTTTTCCTCCTCTCCTTGTTCCTGCTGGGGTCCGGCGCAGGGGCCTCAGTGTTTTCCTCCTCTCCTTGTTCCTGCAGGGGTCCGGCCCAGGGGCCTCAGTGTTTTCCTCCTCTCCTTGTTCCTGCCGGGGTCCGGCCCAGTGGCCTCAGTGTTTTCCTCCTCTCCTTGTTCCTGCCGGGGTCCGTCCCAGGAGCCTCAGTGTTTTCCTCCTCTCCTTGTTCCTGCAGGGGTCCGGCCCAGGGGCCTCAGTGTTTTCCTCCTCTCCTTGTTCCTGCCGGGGTCCGGCCCAGGGGCCTCAGTGTTTTCCTCCTCTCCTTGTTCCTGCAGGGGTCTGGCACAGGGGCCTCAGTGTTTTCCTCCTCTCCTTGTTCCTGCCGGGGTCCGGCCCAGTGGCCACAGTGTTTTCCTCCTCTCCTTGTTCCTGCCGGGGTCCGGCCCAGGGGCCTCAGTGTTTTCCTCCTCTCCTTGTTCCTGCCGGGGTCCAGCCCAGGGGCCTCAGTGTTTTCCTGCTCTCCTTGTTTCTGCCAGGGTCCGTCCCAGGGGCCTCAGTGTTTTCCTCCTCTCCTTGTTCCTGCCGGGGTCCAGCCCAGGGGCCTCAGTGTTTTCCTCCTCTCCTTGTTCCTGCTGGGGTCCGGCGCAGGGGCTTCAGTGTTTTCCTCCTCTCCTTGTTCCTGCCGGGGTCCGGCCCAGGGGCCTCAGTGTTTTCCTCCTCTCCTTGTTCCTGCTGGGGTCCGGCCCAGGGGCCTCGGTGTTTTCCTCCTCTCCTTGTTCCTGCCGGGGTCCGGCCCAGTGGCCTCGGTGTTTTCCTCCTCTCCTTGTTCCTGCCGGGGTCCGGCCCAGTGGCCTCAGTGTTTTCCTCCTCTCCTTGTTCCTGCCGGGGTCCGACCCAGTGGCCTCAGTGTTTTCCTCCTCTCCTTGTTCCTGCCGGGGTCCGGCCCAGGGTCCTCAGTGTTTTCCTCCTCTCCTTGTTCCTGCAGGGGTCCCGCCCAGGGGCCTTAGTGTTTTCCTCCTCCCCTTGTTCCTGCCGGGATCCGTCCCAGGGGCCTCAGTGTTTTCCTCCTCTCCTTGTTCCTGCCGGGGTCCGGCCCAGGGGTCTCAGTGTGTTCCTCCTCCCCTTGTTCCTGCCGGGATCCGTCCCAGTGGCCCAAGTGTTTTCCTCCTCTCCTTGTTCCTGCCGGGGTCCGTCCCAGGGGCCTCAGTGTTTTCCTCCTCTCCTTTTTCCTGCCGGGGTACGTCCCAGGGGCCTCAGTATTTTCCTCCTCTCCTTGTTCCTGCCGGGGTCCGTCCCAGGGGCCTCAGTGTTTTCCTCCTCTCCTTGTTCCTGCAGGGGTCCGGCCCCGGGGCCTCAGTGTTTTCCTCCTCTCCTTGTTCCTGCCGGGGTCCGGCCCAGGGGCCTCAGTGTTTTCCTCCTCTCCTTGTTCCTGCAGGGGTCTGGCACAGGGGCCTCAGTGTTTTCCTCCTCTTCTTGTTCCTGCCGGGGTCCGGCCCAGTGGCCACAGTGTTTTCCTCCTCTCCTTGTTCCTGCCGGGGTCCGGCCCAGGGGCCTCAGTGTTTTCCTCCTCTCCTTGTTCCTGCCGGGGTCCAGCCCAGGGGCCTCAGTGTTTTCC
This sequence comes from Triturus cristatus, assembly GCF_964204655.1. Lineage (NCBI taxonomy): Eukaryota > Metazoa > Chordata > Amphibia > Caudata > Salamandridae > Triturus > Triturus cristatus. Next base: position 1,285,259,581 of record NC_140592.1, on the reverse strand, counting down.
TCCTCTCCTTGTTTCTGCCGGGGTCCGTCCCAGGGGCCTCAGTGTTTTCCTCCTCTCCTTGTTCCTGCCGGGGTCCAGCCCAGGGGCCTCAGTGTTTTCCTCCTCTCCTTGTTCCTGCTGGGGTCCGGCGCAGGGGCCTCAGTGTTTTCCTCCTCTCCTTGTTCCTGCAGGGGTCCGGCCCAGGGGCCTCAGTGTTTTCCTCCTCTCCTTGTTCCTGCCGGGGTCCGGCCCAGTGGCCTCAGTGTTTTCCTCCTCTCCTTGTTCCTGCCGGGGTCCGGCCCAGTGGCCTCAGTGTTTTCCTCCTCTCCTTGTTCCTGCAGGGGTCCGGCCCAGGGGCCTCAGTGTTTTCCTCCTCTCCTTGTTCCTGCCGGGGTCCGGCCCAGGGGACTCAGTGTTTTCCTCCTCTCCTTGTTCCTGCCGGGGTCCGGCCCAGTGGCCACAGTGTTTTCCTCCTCTCCTTGTTCCTGCTGGGGTCCGGCGCAGGGGCCTCAGTGTTTTCCTCCTCTCCTTGTTCCTGCCGGGGTCCAGCCCAGGGGCCTCAGTATTTTCCTCCTCTCCTTGTTCCTGCCGGGGTCCGGCCCAGGGGCCTCAGTGTTTTCCTCCTCTCCTTGTTCCTGCTGGGGTCCGGCCCCGTGGCCTCAGTGTTTTCCTCCTCTCCTTGTTCCTGCTGGGGTCCGGCGCAGGGGCTTCAGTGTTTTCCTCCTCTCCTTGTTCCTGCCGGGGTCCGGCCCAGGGGCCTCAGTGTTTTCCTCCTCTCCTTGTTCCTGCCGGGGTCCGTCCCAGGGGCCTCAGTGTTTTCCTCCTCTCCTTGTTCCTGCCGGGGTCCAGCCCAGGGGCCTCAGTGTTTTCCTCCTCTCCTTGTTCCTGCTGGGGTCCGGCGCAGGGGCTTCAGTGTTTTCCTCCTCTCCTTGTTCCTGCCGGGGTCCGGCCCAGGGGCCTCAGTGTTTTCCTCCTCTCCTTGTTCCTGCTGGGGTCCGGCCCAGGGGCCTCGGTGTTTTCCTCCTCTCCTTGTTCCTGCCGGGGTCCGGCCCCGTGGCCTCGGTGTTTTCCTCCTCTCCTTGTTCCTGCCGGGGTCCGGCCCAGTGGCCTCAGTGTTTTCCTCCTCTCCTTGTTCCTGCCGGGGTCCGACCCAGTGGCCTCAGTGTTTTCCTCCTCTCCTTGTTCCTGCCGGGGTCCGGCCCAGGGTCCTCAGTGTTTTCCTCCTCTCCTTGTTCCTGCAGGGGTCCCGCCCAGGGGCCTTAGTGTTTTCTTCCTCCCCTTGTTCCTGCCGGGATCCGTCCCAGGGGCCTCAGTGTTTTCCTCCTCTCCTTGTTCCTGCCGGGGTCCGGCCCAGGGGTCTCAGTGTGTTCCTCCTCCCCTTGTTCCTGCCGGGATCCGTCCCAGTGGCCCCAGTGTTTTCCTCCTCTCCTTGTTCCTGCCGGGGTCCGTCCCAGGGGCCTCAGTGTTTTCCTCCTCTCCTTTTTCCTGCCGGGGTACGTCCCAGGGGCCTCAGTGTTTTCCTCCTCTCCTTGTTCCTGCCGGGGTCCGTCCCAGGGGCCTCAGTGTTTTCCTCCTCTCCTTGTTCCTGCAGGGGTCCGGCCCCGGGGCCTCAGTGTTTTCCTCCTCTCCTTGTTCCTGCCGGGGTCCGGCCCAGGGGCCTCAGTGTTTTCCTCCTCTCCTTGTTCCTGCAGGGGTCTGGCACAGGGGCCTCAGTGTTTTCCTCCTCTTCTTGTTCCTGCCGGGGTCCGGCCCAGTGGCCACAGTGTTTTCCTCCTCTCCTTGTTCCTGCCGGGGTCCGGCCCAGGGGCCTCAGTGTTTTCCTCCTCTCCTTGTTCCTGCCGGGGTCCAGCCCAGGGCCTCAGTGTTTTCCTCCTCTCCTTGTTTCTGCCGGGGTCAGTCCCAGGGGCCTCAGTGTTTTCCTCCTCTCCTTGTTCCTGCCGGGGTCCAGCCCAGGGGCCTCAGTGTTTTCCTCCTCTCCTTGTTCCTGCTGGGGTCCGGCGCAGGGGCCTCAGTGTTTTCCTCCTCTCCTTGTTCCTGCAGGGGTCCGGCCCAGGGGCCTCAGTGTTTTCCTCCTCTCCTTGTTCCTGCCGGGGTCCGGCCCAGTGGCCTCAGTGTTTTCCTCCTCTCCTTGTTCCTGCCGGGGTCCGGCCCAGTGGCCTCAGTGTTTTCCTCCTCTCCTTGTTCCTGCAGGGGTCCGGCCCAGGGGCCTCAGTGTTTTCCTCCTCTCCTTGTTCCTGCCGGGGTCCGGCCCAGGGGACTCAGTGTTTTCCTCCTCTCCTTGTTCCTGCCGGGGTCCGGCCCAGTGGCCACAGTGTTTTCCTCCTCTCCTTGTTCCTGCTGGGGTCCGGCGCAGGGGCCTCAGTGTTTTCCTCCTCTCCTTGTTCCTGCCGGGGTCCAGCCCAGGGGCCTCAGTATTTTCCTCCTCTCCTTGTTCCTGCCGGGGTCCGGCCCAGGGGCCTCAGTGTTTTCCTCCTCTCCTTGTTCCTGCAGGGGTCCGGCCCAGGGGCCTCAGTGTTTTCCTCCCATCCTTGTTCCTGCCGGGGTCCGGCCCAGGGGCCTCAGTGTTTTCCTCCTCTCCTTGTTCCTGCAGGGGTCCGGCCCAGGGGCCTCAGTGTTTTCCTCCTCTCCTTGTTCCTGCCGGGGTCCGGCCCAGGGGCCTCAGTGTTTTCCTCCTCTCCTTGTTCCTGCCGGGGTCCAGCCCAGGGGCCTCAGTGTTTTCCTCCTCTCCTTGTTCCTGCTGGGGTCCGGCGCAGGGGCTTCAGTGTTTTCCTCCTCTCCTTGTTCCTGCCGGGGTCCGGCCCAGGGGCCTCAGTGTTTTCCTCCTCTCCTTGTTCCTGCCGGGGTCCAGCCCAGGGGCCTCAGTGTTTTCCTCCTCTCCTTGTTTCTGCCGGGGTCCGTCCCAGGGGCCTCAGTGTTTTCCTCCTCTCCTTGTTCCTGCCGGGGTCCAGCCCAGGGGCCTCAGTGTTTTCCTCCTCTCCTTGTTCCTGCCGGGGTCGGCCCAGTGGCTTCAGTGTTTTCCTCCTCTCCTTGTTCCTGCTGGGGTCCGGCCCAGGGGCCTCAGTGTTTTCCTCCTCTCCTTGTTCCTGCTGGGGTCCAGCGCAGGGGCCTCAGTGTTTTCCTCCTCTCCTTGTTCCTGCCGGGGTCCAGCCCAGGGGCCTCAGTGTTTTCCTCCTCTCCTTGTTCCTGCCGGGGTCCGACCCAGTGGCCTCAGTGTTTTCCTTCTCTCCTTGTTCCTGCCGGGGTCCGTCCCAGGGGCCTCAGTGTTTTCCTCCTCTCCTTTTTCCTGCCGGGGTACGTCCCAGGGGCCTCAGTGTTTTCCTCCTCTCCTTGTTCCTGCCGGGGTCTGTCCCAGGGGCCTCAGTGTTTTCCTCCTCTCCTTGTTCCTGCAGGGGTCCGGCCCAGGGGCCTCAGTGTTTTCCTCCTCTCCTTGTTCCTGCAGGGGTCCGGCCCAGGGGCCTCAGTGTTTTCCTCCTCTCCTTGTTCCTGCCGGGGTCCGGCCCAGGGGCCTCAGTGTTTTCCTCCTCTCCTTGTTCCTGCAGGGGTCTGGCACAGGGGCCTCAGTGTTTTCCTCCTCTCCTTGTTCCTGCCGGGGTCCGGCCCAGTGGCCACAGTGTTTTCCTCCTCTCCTTGTTCCTGCAGGGGTCTGGCACAGGGGTCTCGGTGTTTTCCTCCTCTCCTTGTTCCTGCCGGGGTCCAGCCCAGGGGCCTCAGTGTTTTCCTCCTCTCCTTGTTCCTGCTGGGATTCGGCCCAGGGGCCTCAGTGTTTTCCTCCTCTCCTTGTTCCTGCCGGGGTCCAGCCCAGGGGCCTCAGTGTTTTCCTCCTCTCCTTGTTTCTGCCGGGGTCCGTCCCAGGGGCCTCAGTGTTTTCCTCCTCTCCTTGTTCCTGCCGGGGTCCAGCCCAGGGGCCTCAGTGTTTTCCTCCTCTCCTTGTTCCTGCCGTGATCCGGCCCAGGGGCCTCAGTGTTTTCCTCCTCTCCTTGTTCCTGCCGGGGTCCGGCCCAGTGGCCTCAGTGTTTTCCTCCTCTCCTTGTTCCTGACGGGGTCCGTCCCAGGGGCCTCAGTGTTTTCCTCCTCTCCTTGTTCCTGCAGGGGTCTGGCTCAGGGGCCTCAGTGTTTTCCTCCTCTCCTTGTTTCTGCCGGGGTCCGTCCGAGGGGCCTCAGTGTTTTCCTCCTCTCCTTGTTCCTGCCGGGGTCCAGCCCAGGGGCCTCAGTGTTTTCCTCCTCTCCTTGTTCCTGCTGGGGTCTGGCGCAGGAGCTTCAGTGTTTTCCTCCTCTCCTTGTTCCTGCCGGGGTCTGGCCCAGGGGCCTCAGTGTTTTCCTCCTCTCCTTGTTCCTGCTGGGGTCCGGCACAGGGGCCTCAGTGTTTTCCTCCTCTCCTTGTTCCTGCCGGGGTCCGGCCCAGGGGCCTCAGTGTTTTCCTCCTCTCCTTGTTCCTGCTGGGGTCCGGCGCAGGGGCCTCAGTGTTTTCCTCCTCTCCTTGTTCCTGCTGGGGTCAGGTCCGGCCCAGGGGCCTCAGTGTTTTCCTCCTCTCCTTGTTCCTGCAGGGGTCCGGCCCAGGGGCCTCAGTGTTTTCCTCCTCTCCTTGTTCCTGCCGGGGTCCGGCCCAGGGGCCTCAGTGTTTTCCTCCTCTCCTTGTTCCTGCCGGGGTCCGGCCCAGGGGCCTCAGTGTTCTCCTCCTCTCCTTGTTCCTGCCAGGGTCCGGCCAAGGGGCCTCAGTGTTTTCCTCCTCTCCTTGTTCCTGCAGGGGTCTGGCACAGGGGCCTCAGTGTTTTCCTCCTCTCCTTGTTCCTGCCGGGGTCCGGCCCAGTGGCCACAGTGTTTTCCTCCTCTCCTTGTTCCTGCAGGGGTCCGGCCCAGTGGCCTCAGTGTTTTCCTCCTCTCCTTGTTCCTGCCGGGGTCCGTCCCAGGGGCCTCAGTGTTTTCCTCCTCTCCTTGTTTCTGCCGGGGTCCGTCCCAGGGGCCTCAGTGTTTTCCTCCTCTCCTTGTTCCTGCCGGGGTCCAGCCCAGGGGCCTCAGTGTTTTCCTCCTCTCCTTGTTCCTGCCGTGATCCGGCCCAGGGGCCTCAGTGTTTTCCTCCTCTCCTTGTTCCTGCCGTGATCCGGCCCAGGGGCCTCAGTGTTTTCCTCCTCTCCTTGTTCCTGCCGTGATCCGGCCCAGGGGCCTCAGTGTTTTCCTCCTCTCCTTGTTCCTGCCGGGGTCCGGCCCAGTGGCCTCAGTGTTTTCCTCATCTCCTTGTTCCTGCCGGGGTCCGGTTCAGTGGCCTCAGTGTTTTCCTCCTCTCCTTGTTCCAGCTGGGGTCTGGCCCAGTGGCCTCAGTGTTTTCCTCCTCTCCTTGTTCCTGCCGGGGTCCGTCCCAGGGGCCTCAGTGTTTTCCTCCTCTCGTTGTTCCTGCAGGGGTCCGGCCCAGTGGCCTCGGTGTTTTCCTCCTCTCCTTGTTCCTGCAGGGGTCCGGCCCAGGGGCCTCAGTGTTTTCCTCCTCTCCTTGTTCCTGCCGGGGTCGGCCCAGGGGCCTCAGTGTTTTCCTCCTCTCCTTGTTCCTGCCGGGGTCCGTCCCAGTGGCCTCAGTGTTTTCCTCCTCTCCTTCTTCCTGCTGGGGTCCGGCCCAGGGGCCTGAGTGTTTTCCTCCTCTCCTTGTTCCTGCCGGGGTCCGGCCCAGGGGCCTCAGTGTTTTCCTCCTCTCCTTGTTCCTGCCGGGGTCCGACCCAGTGGCCTCAGTGTTTTCCTCCTCTCCTTGTTCCTGCAGGGGTCCGGCCCAGCGGCCTCAGTGTTTTCCTCCTCTCCTTGTTCCTGCTGGGGTCCGGCGCAGGGGCCTCAATGTTTTCATCCTCTCCTTGTTCCTGCAGGGGTCCGGCGCAGGGGCCTCAGTGTTTTCCTCCTCTCCTTGTTCCTGCCGGGGTCTGGCCCAGGGGCCTCAGTGTTTTCCTCCTCTCCTTCTTCCTGCTGGGGTCCGGCCCAGTGGCCTTGGTGTTTTCCTCCTCTCCTTCTTCCTGCTGGGGTCCGGCCCAGTGGCCTTGGTGTTTTCCTCCTCTCCTTGTTCCTGCCGGGGTCCGGCCCAGTGGCCTCAGTGTTTTCCTCCTCTCCTTGTTCCTGCAGGGGTCCGGCCCAGGGGCCTCAGTGTTTTCCTCCTCTCCTTGTTCCTGCCGGGGTCCGGCACAGGGGCCTCAGTGTTTTCCTCCTCTCCTTCTTCCTGCTGGGGTCCAGCTCAGTGGCCTCAGTGTTTTCCTCCTCTCCTTGTTCCTGCCGGGGTCCGGCGCAGGGGCCTCGGTGCTTTCCTCCTCTCCTTGTTCCTGCCGGGGTCCGTCCCAGTGGCCCCAGTGTTTTCCTCCTCTCCTTGTTCCTGTCGGGGTCCGGCCCAGTGGCCTCAGTGTTTTCCTCCTCTCCTTGTTCCTGCCGGAGTCCGTCCCAGGGTCCTCAGTGTTTTCCCCGTCTCCTTCTTCCTGCTGGGGTCCAGCTCAGTGGCCTCAGTGTTTTCCTCCTCTCCTTGTTCCTCCCGGGGTCCATCCCAGTGGCCTCAGTGTTTTCCTCCTCTCCTTGTTCCTGCAGGGGTCCGGCCCAGTGGCCTCAGTGTTTTCCTCCTCTCCTTCTTCCTGCTGGGGTCCGGCCCAGGGGCCTCAGTGTTTTCCTCCTCCCCTTGTTCCTGAGGGGGTCCGGCCCAGGGGCCTCAGTGTTTTCCTCCTCTCCTTGTTCCTGCTGGGGTCCGGCACAGGGGCCTCAGTGTTTTCCTCCTCTCCTTGTTCCTGCCGGGGTCCGGCCCAGGGGCCTCAGTGTTTTCCTCCTCTCCTTGTTCCTGCTGGGGTCCGGCGCAGGGGCCTCAGTGTTTTCCTCCTCTCCTTGTTCCTGCTGGGGTCAGGTCCGGCCCAGGGGCCTCAGTGTTTTCCTCCTCTCCTTGTTCCTGCAGGGGTCCGGCCCAGGGGCCTCAGTGTTTTCCTCCTCTCCTTGTTCCTGCCGGGGTCCGGCCCAGGGGCCTCAGTGTTTTCCTCCTCTCCTTGTTCCTGCCGGGGTCCGGCCCAGGGGCCTCAGTGTTCTCCTCCTCTCCTTGTTCCTGCCAGGGTCCGGCCCAGGGGCCTCAGTGTTTTCCTCATCTCCTTGTTCCTGCAGGGGTCTGGCACAGGGGCCTCAGTGTTTTCCTCCTCTCCTTGTTCCTGCCGGGGTCCGGCCCAGTGGCCACAGTGTTTTCCTCCTCTCCTTGTTCCTGCAGGGGTCTGGCGCAGGGGTCTCGGTGTTTTCCTCCTCTCCTTGTTCCTGCCGGGGTCCAGCCCAGGGGCCTCAGTGTTTTCCTCCTCTCCTTGTTCCTGCTGGGGTTCGGCCCAGGTGCCTCAGTGTTTTCCTCCTCTCCTTGTTCCTGCCGGGGTCCGGCCCAGTGGCCTCAGTGTTTTCCTCCTCTCCTTGTTCCTGCCGGGGTCCGTCCCAGGGGCCTCAGTGTTTTCCTCCTCTCCTTGTTTCTGCCGGGGTCCGTCCCAGGGGCCTCAGTGTTTTCCTCCTCTCCTTGTTCCTGCCGGGGTCCAGCCCAGGGGCCTCAGTGTTTTCCTCCTCTCCTTGTTCCTGCCGTGATCCGGCCCAGGGGCCTCAGTGTTTTCCTCCTCTCCTTGTTCCTGCCGTGATCCGGCCCAGTGGCCTCAGTGTTTTCCTCCTCTCCTTGTTCCTGCCGTGATCCGGCCCAGGGGCCTCAGTGTTTTCCTCCTCTCCTTGTTCCTGCCGGGGTCCGGCCCAGTGGCCTCAGTGTTTTCCTCATCTCCTTGTTCCTGCCGGGGTCCGGTTCAGTGGCCTCAGTGTTTTCCTCCTCTCCTTGTTCCAGCTGGGGTCTGGCCCAGTGGCCTCAGTGTTTTCCTCCTCTCCTTGTTCCTGCCGGGGTCCGTCCCAGGGGCCTCAGTGTTTTCCTCCTCTCGTTGTTCCTGCAGGGGTCCGGCCCAGTGGCCTCGGTGTTTTCCTCCTCTCCTTGTTCCTGCAGGGGTCCGGCCCAGGGGCCTCAGTGTTTTCCTCCTCTCCTTGTTCCTGCCGGGGTCGGCCCAGGGGCCTCAGTGTTTTCCTCCTCTCCTTGTTCCTGCCGGGGTCCGTCCCAGTGGCCTCAGTGTTTTCCTCCTCTCCTTCTTCCTGCTGGGGTCCGGCCCAGGGGCCTGAGTGTTTTCCTCCTCTCCTTGTTCCTGCCGGGGTCCGGCCCAGGGGCCTCAGTGTTTTCCTCCTCTCCTTGTTCCTGCCGGGGTCCGACCCAGTGGCCTCAGTGTTTTCCTCCTCTCCTTGTTCCTGCAGGGGTCCGGCCCAGCGGCCTCAGTGTTTTCCTCCTCTCCTTGTTCCTGCTGGGGTCCGGCGCAGGGGCCTCAATGTTTTCATCCTCTCCTTGTTCCTGCAGGGGTCCGGCGCAGGGGCCTCAGTGTTTTCCTCCTCTCCTTGTTCCTGCTGGGGTCTGGCCCAGGGGCCTCAGTGTTTTCCTCCTCTCCTTCTTCCTGCTGGGGTCCGGCCCAGTGGCCTTGGTGTTTTCCTCCTCTCCTTCTTCCTGCTGGGGTCCGGCCCAGTGGCCTCGGTGTTTTCCTCCTCTCCTTGTTCCTGCCGGGGTCCGGCCCAGTGGCCTCAGTGTTTTCCTCCTCTCCTTGTTCCTGCAGGGGTCCGGCCCAGGGGCCTCAGTGTTTTCCTCCTCTCCTTGTTCCTGCCGGGGTCCGGCACAGGGGCCTCAGTGTTTTCCTCCTCTCCTTCTTCCTGCTGGGGTCCAGCTCAGTGGCCTCAGTGTTTTCCTCCTCTCCTTGTTCCTGCCGGGGTCCGGCGCAGGGGCCTCGGTGCTTTCCTCCTCTCCTTGTTCCTGCCGGGGTCCGTCCCAGTGGCCCAAGTGTTTTCCTCCTCTCCTTGTTCCTGTCGGGGTCCGGCCCAGTGGCCTCAGTGTTTTCCTCCTCTCCTTGTTCCTGCCGGAGTCCGTCCCAGGGTCCTCAGTGTTTTCCTCCTCTCCTTCTTCCTGCTGGGGTCCAGCTCAGTGGCCTCTGTGTTTTCCTCCTCTCCTTGTTCCTCCCGGGGTCCGTCCCAGTGGCCTCAGTGTTTTCCTCCTCTCCTTGTTCCTGCAGGGGTCCGGCCCAGTGGCCTCAGTGTTTTCCTCCTCTCCTTCTTCCTGCTGGGGTCCGGCCCAGGGGCCTCAGTGTTTTCCTCCTCCCCTTGTTCCTGAGGGGGTCCGGCCCAGGGGCCTCAGTGTTTTCCTCCTCTCCTTGTTCCTGCAGGGGTTCGGCCCAGGAGCCTCAGTGTTTTCCTCCTCCCCTTGTTCCTGAGGGGGTCCGGCCCAGGGGCCTCAGTGTTTTCCTCCTCTCCTTGTTCCTGAGGGGGTCCGGCCCAGGGGCCTCAGTGTTTTCCTCCTCTCCTTGTTCCTACTGGGGTCTGGCCCAGTGGCCTCAGTGTTTTCCTCCTCTCCTTGTTCCTGCTGGGGTCCGGCGCAGGGGCCTCAATGTTTTCATCCTCTCCTTGTTCCTGCAGGGGTCCGGCGCAGGGGCCTCAGTGTTTTCCTCCTCTCCTTGTTCCTGCTGGGGTCCGGCCCAGGGGCCTCCGTGTTTTCCGCCTCTCCTTGTTCCGGCCGGGGTCCGGCCCAGGGGCCTCAGTGTTTTCCTCCTCTCCTTGTTCCTGCTGGGGTCCGGCCCAGGGGCCTCAGTGTTTTGCTCCTCTCCTTGTTCCTGCCGGGTCCAGCCCAGGGGCCTCAGTGTTTTCCTCCTTGTTAGAAATGGGATTTCTGGTTGGCTAAGGCTTGCGCCAAAGTCAGGCAGAAACCACCACTCTAGTCAGGGCAAGGAAGTTACACGCCAAAGATAACCCCTGCTCACCCCCTTGGTAGCTTGGCACGAGCAGTCAGGCTTATCTCTGAGGCGATGTGTAAAGCGTTTGCGCGCGCACCCAGCAACAACACCCAAGGCCCACCACAAAGGAAACTCCACACAAGGTATTCTATAAAAATAGCCTTTGTATTATACACAACACATCAGATAAAAACACACACTCTACAATGTGCCAACAGGCACGGGCAGAATTTACAAGGGATTATATGCACAGGGGACGGGGCCACATGGACCACTGTCAGGAATTAGCACTTTGTAGAAATAGCACTTAGAACGTAGGAGTAATATTTTAGAACATAGCACATACAATCACTGTAGCACTAAAAATAGAACATATAGCACACAACCAGTAACTACTGACGCAATAATGACCTCAGCGTCATCACACTAGCATCAGGTAAGTACCACCTACGCAACCCTAACCACCTTTAGGAAAATATTGCGCAGGGAATCAGGACCTCACTAGCACCACCTGTGTTAGGGAGAAAACAACCACCTAAGTATCACAATACCTGTAGGGGTCTAAGCACATAAACACATGATGCATAACATTCAGAGGTGTAAAGCAAAGCACATGACGCATAAACACATTCAGAGGTGCAGGAAAGGTACAATAGCGCAAAAACCTACAGTAGCCACCACTGTGGCAGTCCCTAGGCCAACTGGCCTCGTTGGGGCTAGGACACCATGTCCAGATAAGGCTGCGCCAGCTGCGCAAGCCAAGAGCGTAGAGTTCCCAACCTAAACGTTGCAGCTGCCCACTAAGTGCTGGGCAGCTGGAGGAATGAGCGTGGCACCACTGTGCCCTTTAAAACAACTCTGTTGCTCCCGTGGAACCTCCCTGGGCTCTAAAACAATTAAAATGCCCCCTAGAGCCTTCGTGGCCCTAAACATTACTGTGGGGCAAGGGGGGAGCGACCCGCTGCCATCTGGGGCCGCCCCGTCACAAAACAACTGGTGCCCCCTTTAGGTGGAGCCTCGATGGGCTCTCGCAAACCTTGCCCCGTCGTTGGAGCGCCACGCGCTCAGAAACTACAACAATGCCCCCGAGTACGTGGGAGTCTTCTAGGCTCGAGGACAACGTGCCCAGTCGTTGTAGCCTTCACGGCTCTGAACAAATTGGCCCTGTTCGTTGGAGCTCTCTGGGCGCTCTGAGCACAAGGATGCCCTGTACACGTTGGAGCCACGGGGCTCTGATTCTGCCCCCGCACCCCCAGCACATGCGCGGAGTCCCCCAGCCCTCTTTAACACTCACCGGGCTGTCTGCAGGGGACTCCCGCGTCGTCTCTCTCTCCGCTCGGGGGGGGGGGGGGGGGGGGGGAAAGAAGGATTCCTAGGCTTTTCCTGAACCGCGGAGGGGGCAGGCACCGATAACGTGCCTCGCGCCCCCCCTCCACACAAGCTCCGGCCGCGCTCTCCTCACGGTCCAGCGCGGGGTGGGCTCCCGCCTGGATCTCCGGCTCCTCCGACTTGGCTGCGACCGCGTCGCTCTGTAGGAGGCGGGGTAGGCTCCCGCCCTCCTCTCCTCAGTTCCGGTTGTCCCGGAGGCCCGCCCGCCAGCCCGCCTGACTTCCGGTAAGCCCGGGCCGCGACGGTGATTCCAACTTTCGGGCAGCAAGAGGGGTAGGCTCCCTCGATTATAAAACACTATCCCGCGGGGTGGGCACCCGCTGTCAGTTACTGCAATGTCCCTGGCAGGGTGGGCACCTGCCAGAGGACTCTAGAATCGGCACAAGCGGGGCACACGCCGGGTGGGCACCGGCTAACAGAATCAAAGCGCTCCTAGCGCTACGGTCAAAAATGAAAGCGCTTTCAGCGCTGAAGGCCAGTCCAGCGCTCCCAGGCGCTTAGAGCCACAGGTCCAGCAATAAAGCGCTCCTGGCGCTAAACGGAAAATAAAAGCGCTTCCAGGCGCTTGAGGGACACAATAAAGCGCTCCCAGCGCTTTGGGGCAAATTACCACAAAGTCCAGCAAAGTTCTTCCCTGCATGCAGCAGGGCAGGGGTGGGGGGCAAGGCTGGACCCAGAGCCAGCTCACTGGGCCTCCAGGCAGGGAGGTAATCCAAGTGGCGGTCCTCTGGTCCAGCAGCAGCAGCAGCAGCCCCCCTCAGGTAAGATCCTGGCAGAGAACAGTTTCTGTGGGGACACAGCCCCATTTTTATACAGGCAAACCCTTTGTTCTGGGTTCAGGGTGAGGGGGAAAACCAGTCGCAGCTGGTTGGGGAGCACCCTTGATGTGCTCAGCCCCTCACTCTATTCACTGGAAGGGCTAGGGTCGTCAGTCGCACCACAGGGGGCGGGGCCAGCATTGTGTTTGGAAAACCCTGTCCTATTCAGGACCCAGGTGGACTCCTCCCACCCATCTAGCTGCTGATCTCCCCATTCACCACTGGGTGACTCATCCTGACACTGGGGAATCCCTAGCCCGTCACATGACATGACCAGCCAATCACGCGACAGACACACTGCACACAGAAGTGCCCACTTCTAGAAGTGGCACTTCCACACTAGGTACATACACGCCGCACACATCATCGCGCAGCATTCACTCCCACGAGTCTGCACATACCAAACTCGGGCCTGCACACCCCACGCATCAGGAACTACTAGGGACACATACATTCCCCATGCATTCCTATGGGAGGGCAGGCCTATCTCACCACATGCACTCAGCGCACGCACGCACTTTACCCTGGGACACAGGGAAAGTGCGCAGGAAACCAAAAAATCACCACACCAAGTCATCAGTAAAAAGCAAAAAAAGTTCAGGGGTGAACCTGCCAGAAGGGCCAAGTCCAACACTCCTCTCCTTGTTCCTGCCGGGGTCCGGCCCAGTGGCCTCGGTGTTTTCCTCCTCTCCTTGTTCCTGCCGGGGTCCGGCCCAGTGGCCTCAGTGTTTTCCTCCTCTCCTTTTTCCTGCCGGGGTCCGGCCCAGGGGACTCAGTGTTTTCCTCCTCTCCTTGTTCCTGCCGGGGTCCGGCCCAGGGGACTCAGTGTTTTCCTCCTCTCCTTGTTCCTGCCGGGGTCCGGCCCAGGGGACTCAGTGTTTTCCTCCTCTCCTTGTTCCTGCCGGGGTCCGGCCCAGGGGACTCAGTGTTTTCCTCCTCTCCTTGTTCCTGCCGGGGTCCAGCCCAGTGGCCTCGGTGTTTTCCTCCTCTCCTTGTTCCTGCTGGGGTCCGGCCCAGGGGCCTCAGTGTTTTCCTCCTCTCCTTGTTCCTGCCGGGGTCCGTCCCAGGGGCCTCAGTGTTTTCCTCCTCTCCTTGTTCCTGCCGGGGTCCAGCCCAGGGGCCTCAGTGTTTTCCTCCTCTCCTTGTTCCTGCCGTGATCCGGCCCAGGGGCCTCAGTGTTTTCCTCCTCTCCTTGTTCCTGCCGTGATCCGGCCCAGTGGCCTCAGTGTTTTCCTCCTCTCCTTGTTCCTGCCGTGATCCGGCCCAGGGGCCTCAGTGTTTTCCTCCTCTCCTTGTTCCTGCCGGGGTCCGGCCCAGTGGCCTCAGTGTTTTCCTCATCTCCTTGTTCCTGCCGGGGTCCGGTTCAGTGGCCTCAGTGTTTTCCTCCTCTCCTTGTTCCAGCTGGGGTCTGGCCCAGTGGCCTCAGTGTTTTCCTCCTCTCCTTGTTCCTGCCGGGGTCCGTCCCAGGGGCCTCAGTGTTTTCCTCCTCTCGTTGTTCCTGCAGGGGTCCGGCCCAGTGGCCTCGGTGTTTTCCTCCTCTCCTTGTTCCTGCAGGGGTCCGGCCCAGGGGCCTCAGTGTTTTCCTCCTCTCCTTGTTCCTGCCGGGGTCGGCCCAGGGGCCTCAGTGTTTTCCTCCTCTCCTTGTTCCTGCCGGGGTCCGTCCCAGTGGCCTCAGTGTTTTCCTCCTCTCCTTCTTCCTGCTGGGGTCCGGCCCAGGGGCCTGAGTGTTTTCCTCCTCTCCTTGTTCCTGCCGGGGTCCGGCCCAGGGGCCTCAGTGTTTTCCTCCTCTCCTTGTTCCTGCCGGGGTCCGACCCAGTGGCCTCAGTGTTTTCCTCCTCTCCTTGTTCCTGCAGGGGTCCGGCCCAGCGGCCTCAGTGTTTTCCTCCTCTCCTTGTTCCTGCTGGGGTCCGGCGCAGGGGCCTCAATGTTTTCATCCTCTCCTTGTTCCTGCAGGGGTCCGGCGCAGGGGCCTCAGTGTTTTCCTCCTCTCCTTGTTCCTGCTGGGGTCTGGCCCAGGGGCCTCAGTGTTTTCCTCCTCTCCTTCTTCCTGCTGGGGTCCGGCCCAGTGGCCTTGGTGTTTTCCTCCTCTCCTTCTTCCTGCTGGGGTCCGGCCCAGTGGCCTCGGTGTTTTCCTCCTCTCCTTGTTCCTGCCGGGGTCCGGCCCAGTGGCCTCAGTGTTTTCCTCCTCTCCTTGTTCCTGCAGGGGTCCGGCCCAGGGGCCTCAGTGTTTTCCTCCTCTCCTTGTTCCTGCCGGGGTCCGGCACAGGGGCCTCAGTGTTTTCCTCCTCTCCTTCTTCCTGCTGGGGTCCAGCTCAGTGGCCTCAGTGTTTTCCTCCTCTCCTTGTTCCTGCCGGGGTCCGGCGCAGGGGCCTCGGTGCTTTCCTCCTCTCCTTGTTCCTGCCGGGGTCCGTCCCAGTGGCCCAAGTGTTTTCCTCCTCTCCTTGTTCCTGTCGGGGTCCGGCCCAGTGGCCTCAGTGTTTTCCTCCTCTCCTTGTTCCTGCCGGAGTCCGTCCCAGGGTCCTCAGTGTTTTCCTCCTCTCCTTCTTCCTGCTGGGGTCCAGCTCAGTGGCCTCTGTGTTTTCCTCCTCTCCTTGTTCCTCCCGGGGTCCGTCCCAGTGGCCTCAGTGTTTTCCTCCTCTCCTTGTTCCTGCAGGGGTCCGGCCCAGTGGCCTCAGTGTTTTCCTCCTCTCCTTCTTCCTGCTGGGGTCCGGCCCAGGGGCCTCAGTGTTTTCCTCCTCCCCTTGTTCCTGAGGGGGTCCGGCCCAGGGGCCTCAGTGTTTTCCTCCTCTCCTTGTTCCTGCAGGGGTTCGGCCCAGGAGCCTCAGTGTTTTCCTCCTCCCCTTGTTCCTGAGGGGGTCCGGCCCAGGGGCCTCAGTGTTTTCCTCCTCTCCTTGTTCCTGAGGGGGTCCGGCCCAGGGGCCTCAGTGTTTTCCTCCTCTCCTTGTTCCTACTGGGGTCTGGCCCAGTGGCCTCAGTGTTTTCCTCCTCTCCTTGTTCCTGCTGGGGTCCGGCGCAGGGGCTCAATGTTTTCATCCTCTCCTTGTTCCTGCAGGGGTCCGGCGCAGGGGCCTCAGTGTTTTCCTCCTCTCCTTGTTCCTGCTGGGGTCCGGCCCAGGGGCCTCCGTGTTTTCCGCCTCTCCTTGTTCCGGCCGGGGTCCGGCCCAGGGGCCTCAGTGTTTTCCTCCTCTCCTTGTTCCTGCTGGGGTCCGGCCCAGGGGCCTCAGTGTTTTGCTCCTCTCCTTGTTCCTGCCGGGTCCAGCCCAGGGGCCTCAGTGTTTTCCTCCTTGTTAGAAATGGGATTTCTGGTTGGCTAAGGCTTGCGCCAAAGTCAGGCAGAAACCACCACTCTAGTCAGGGCAAGGAAGTTACACGCCAAAGATAACCCCTGCTCACCCCCTTGGTAGCTTGGCACGAGCAGTCAGGCTTATCTCTGAGGCGATGTGTAAAGCGTTTGCGCGCGCACCCAGCAACAACACCCAAGGCCCACCACAAAGGAAACTCCACACAAGGTATTCTATAAAAATAGCCTTTGTATTATACACAACACATCAGATAAAAACACACACTCTACAATGTGCCAACAGGCACGGGCAGAATTTACAAGGGATTATATGCACAGGGGACGGGGCCACATGGACCACTGTCAGGAATTAGCACTTTGTAGAAATAGCACTTAGAACGTAGGAGTAATATTTTAGAACATAGCACATACAATCACTGTAGCACTAAAAATAGAACATATAGCACACAACCAGTAACTACTGACGCAATAATGACCTCAGCGTCATCACACTAGCATCAGGTAAGTACCACCTACGCAACCCTAACCACCTTTAGGAAAATATTGCGCAGGGAATCAGGACCTCACTAGCACCACCTGTGTTAGGGAGAAAACAACCACCTAAGTATCACAATACCTGTAGGGGTCTAAGCACATAAACACATGATGCATAACATTCAGAGGTGTAAAGCAAAGCACATGACGCATAAACACATTCAGAGGTGCAGGAAAGGTACAATAGCGCAAAAACCTACAGTAGCCACCACTGTGGCAGTCCCTAGGCCAACTGGCCTCGTTGGGGCTAGGACACCATGTCCAGATAAGGCTGCGCCAGCTGCGCAAGCCAAGAGCGTAGAGTTCCCAACCTAAACGTTGCAGCTGCCCACTAAGTGCTGGGCAGCTGGAGGAATGAGCGTGGCACCACTGTGCCCTTTAAAACAACTCTGTTGCTCCCGTGGAACCTCCCTGGGCTCTAAAACAATTAAAATGCCCCCTAGAGCCTTCGTGGCCCTAAACATTACTGTGGGGCAAGGGGGGAGCGACCCGCTGCCATCTGGGGCCGCCCCGTCACAAAACAACTGGTGCCCCCTTTAGGTGGAGCCTCGATGGGCTCTCGCAAACCTTGCCCCGTCGTTGGAGCGCCACGCGCTCAGAAACTACAACAATGCCCCCGAGTACGTGGGAGTCTTCTAGGCTCGAGGACAACGTGCCCAGTCGTTGTAGCCTTCACGGCTCTGAACAAATTGGCCCTGTTCGTTGGAGCTCTCTGGGCGCTCTGAGCACAAGGATGCCCTGTACACGTTGGAGCCACGGGGCTCTGATTCTGCCCCCGCACCCCCAGCACATGCGCGGAGTCCCCCAGCCCTCTTTAACACTCACCGGGCTGTCTGCAGGGGACTCCCGCGTCGTCTCTCTCTCCGCTCGGGGGGGGGGGGGGGGGGGGGGAAAGAAGGATTCCTAGGCTTTTCCTGAACCGCGGAGGGGGCAGGCACCGATAACGTGCCTCGCGCCCCCCCTCCACACAAGCTCCGGCCGCGCTCTCCTCACGGTCCAGCGCGGGGTGGGCTCCCGCCTGGATCTCCGGCTCCTCCGACTTGGCTGCGACCGCGTCGCTCCGTAGGAGGCGGGGTAGGCTCCCGCCCTCCTCTCCTCAGTTCCGGTTGTCCCGGAGGCCCGCCCGCCAGCCCGCCTGACTTCCGGTAAGCCCGGGCCGCGACGGTGATTCCAACTTTCGGGCAGCAAGAGGGGTAGGCTCCCTCGATTATAAAACACTATCCCGCGGGGTGGGCACCCGCTGTCAGTTACTGCAATGTCCCTGGCAGGGTGGGCACCTGCCAGAGGACTCTAGAATCGGCACAAGCGGGGCACACGCCGGGTGGGCACCGGCTAACAGAATCAAAGCGCTCCTAGCGCTACGGTCAAAAATGAAAGCGCTTTCAGCGCTGAAGGCCAGTCCAGCGCTCCCAGGCGCTTAGAGCCACAGGTCCAGCAATAAAGCGCTCCTGGCGCTAAACGGAAAATAAAAGCGCTTCCAGGCGCTTGAGGGACACAATAAAGCGCTCCCAGCGCTTTGGGGCAAATTACCACAAAGTCCAGCAAAGTTCTTCCCTGCATGCAGCAGGGCAGGGGTGGGGGGCAAGGCTGGACCCAGAGCCAGCTCACTGGGCCTCCAGGCAGGGAGGTAATCCAAGTGGCGGTCCTCTGGTCCAGCAGCAGCAGCAGCAGCCCCCCTCAGGTAAGATCCTGGCAGAGAACAGTTTCTGTGGGGACACAGCCCCATTTTTATACAGGCAAACCCTTTGTTCTGGGTTCAGGGTGAGGGGGAAAACCAGTCGCAGCTGGTTGGGGAGCACCCTTGATGTGCTCAGCCCCTCACTCTATTCACTGGAAGGGCTAGGGTCGTCAGTCGCACCACAGGGGGCGGGGCCAGCATTGTGTTTGGAAAACCCTGTCCTATTCAGGACCCAGGTGGACTCCTCCCACCCATCTAGCTGCTGATCTCCCCATTCACCACTGGGTGACTCATCCTGACACTGGGGAATCCCTAGCCCGTCACATGACATGACCAGCCAATCACGCGACAGACACACTGCACACAGAAGTGCCCACTTCTAGAAGTGGCACTTCCACACTAGGTACATACACGCCGCACACATCATCGCGCAGCATTCACTCCCACGAGTCTGCACATACCAAACTCGGGCCTGCACACCCCACGCATCAGGAACTACTAGGGACACATACATTCCCCATGCATTCCTATGGGAGGGCAGGCCTATCTCACCACATGCACTCAGCGCACGCACGCACTTTACCCTGGGACACAGGGAAAGTGCGCAGGAAACCAAAAAATCACCACACCAAGTCATCAGTAAAAAGCAAAAAAAGTTCAGGGGTGAACCTGCCAGAAGGGCCAAGTCCAACACTCCTCTCCTTGTTCCTGCCGGGGTCCGGCCCAGTGGCCTCGGTGTTTTCCTCCTCTCCTTGTTCCTGCCGGGGTCCGGCCCAGTGGCCTCAGTGTTTTCCTCCTCTCCTTTTTCCTGCCGGGGTCCGGCCCAGGGGACTCAGTGTTTTCCTCCTCTCCTTGTTCCTGCCGGGGTCCGGCCCAGGGGACTCAGTGTTTTCCTCCTCTCCTTGTTCCTGCCGGGGTCCGGCCCAGGGGACTCAGTGTTTTCCTCCTCTCCTTGTTCCTGCCGGGGTCCGGCCCAGGGGACTCAGTGTTTTCCTCCTCTCCTTGTTCCTGCCGGGGTCCAGCCCAGTGGCCTCGGTGTTTTCCTCCTCTCCTTGTTCCTGCTGGGGTCCGGCCCAGGGGCCTCAGTGTTTTCCTCCTCTCCTTGTTCCTGCCGGGGTCCGGCCCAGGGGACTCAGTGTTTTCCTCCTCTCCTTGTTCCTGCCAGGGTCCAACCCAGTGGCCTCGGTGTTTTCCTCCTCTCCTTGTTCCTGCTGGGGTCCGGCCCAGTGGCCTCAGTGTTTTCCTCCTCTCCTTGTTCCTGCTGGGGTCCGATCCGGCCCAGGGGCCTCAGTGTTTTCCTCCTCTCCTTGTTTCTGCCGGGGTCCGGCCCAGTGGCCTCAGTGTTTTCCTCCTCTCCTTGTTCCTGCAGGGGTCCGGCCCAGGGGCCTCCGTGTTTTCCTCCTCTCCTTGTTCCTGCAGGGGTCCGGCCCAGTGGCCTCGGTGTTTTCCTCCTCTCCTTGTTCCTGCCGGGGTCCGGCCCAGGGGACTCAGTGTTTTCCTCCTCTCCTTGTTCCTGCCGGGGTCCAGCCCAGTGGCCTCGGTGTTTTCCTCCTCTCCTTGTTCCTGCAGGGGTACGGCGCAGGGGCCTCAGTGTTTTCCTCCTCTCCTTGTTCCTGCTGGGGTCCGGCCCAGTGGCCTCGGTGTTTTCCTCCTCTCCTTGTTCCTGCAGGGGTCCGGCACAGGGGCCTCAGTGTTTTCCTCCTCTCCTTGTTCCTGCTGGGGTCCGGCCCAGGGGCCTCGGTGTTTTCCTCCTCTCCTTGTTCCTGCCGGGGTCCAGCCCAGGAGCCTCAGTGTTTTCCTCCTCTCCTTGTTCCTGCTGGGGTCCGGCCCAGTGGCCTCAGTGTTTTCCTCCTCTCCTAGTTCCTGCCGGGGTCTGTCCCAGTGTCCTCAGTGTTTTCCTCCTCTCCTTGTTCCTGCCAGGGTCCGGCCCAGTGGCCTCAGTGTTTTCCTCCTCTCCTTGTTCCTGCAGGGGTCCGGCCCAGGGGCCTCAGTGTTTTCCTCCTCTCCTTGTTCCTGCCGGGGTCCGGCCCAGGGGACTCAGTGTTTTCCTCCTCTCCGTGATCCTGCAGGGGTCCGGCCCACGGGCCTCGGTGTTTTCCTCCTCTCCTTGTTCCTGCCGGGGTCCGGCCCAGGGGACTCAGTGTTTTCCTCCTCTCCTTGTTCCTGCCGGGGTCCAGCCCAGTGGCCTCGGTGTTTTCCTCCTCTCCTTGTTCCTGCAGGGGTCCGGCGCAGGGGCCTCAGTGTTTTCCTCCTCTCCTTGTTCCTGCTGGGGTCCGGCCCAGGGGCCTCAGTGTTTTCCTCCTCTCCTTGTTCCTGCTGGGGTCCGGCCCAGTGGCCTCAGTGTTTTCCTCCTCTCCTTGTTCCTGCCGGGGTCCGTCCCAGTGGCCTCAGTGTTTTCCTCCTCTCCTTGTTCCTGCCGGGGTCCGGCCCAGTGGCCTCAGTGTTTTCCTCCTCTCCTTGTTCCTGCCGGGGTCCGTCCCAGTGGCCTCAGTGTTTTCCTCCTCTCCTTGTTCCTGCCGGGGTCCGGCCCAGTGGCCTCAGTGTTTTCCTCCTCTCCTTGTTCCTGCCGGGGTCCGGCCCAGTGGCCTCAGTGTTTTCCTCCTCTCCTTGTTCCTGCAGGGGTCCGGCCCAGGGGCCTCCGTGTTTTCATCCTCTCCTTGTTCCTGCCGGCTCCGGCCCAGGGGCCTCAGTGTTTTCCTCCTCTCCTTGTTCCTGTAGGGGTCCGGCCCAGGGGCCTCGGTGTTCTCCTCCTCTCCTTGTTCCTGCCGGGTCCGGCCCAGGGGCCTCAGTGTTTTCCTCCTCTCCTTGTTCCTGCAGGGGTCCGGCCCAGGGGCCTCGGTGTTTTCCTCCTCTCCTTGTTCCTGCAGGGGTCCGGCCCAGTGGCCTCAGTGTTTTCCTCCTCTCCTTGTTCCTGCAGGGGTCCGGCCCAGGGGCCTCAGTGTTTTCCTCCTCTCCTTGTTCCTACAGGGGTCCGGCCCAGGGGCCTCAGTGTTTTCCTCCTCTCCTTGTTCCTGCCGGGGTCACGCCCAGTGGCCTCAGTGTTTTCCTCCTCTCCTTGTTCCTGCTGGGGTCCGGCCCAGTGGCCTCAGT
This sequence comes from Triturus cristatus, assembly GCF_964204655.1. NCBI lineage: Eukaryota > Metazoa > Chordata > Amphibia > Caudata > Salamandridae > Triturus > Triturus cristatus. The sequence goes on along the minus strand of NC_140592.1, from coordinate 1,285,239,031 downwards.
GTTTTCCTCCTCCCCTTGTTCCTGCCGGGGTCCGGCCCAGTGGCCTCAGTGTTTTCCTCGTCTCCTTGTTCCTGCAGGGGTCCGGCCCAGGGGCCTCGGTGTTTTCCTCCTCTCCTTGTTCCTGCTGGGGTCGGGCCCAGGGGCCTCAGTGTTTTCCTCCTCTCCTTGTTCCTGCCGGGGTCCGGCCCAGTAGCCTCGGTGTTTTCCTCCTCTCCTTGTTCCTACAGGGGTCCGGCCCAGGGGCCTCAGTGTTTTCCTCCTCTCCTTGTTCCTGCCGGGGTCCAGCCCAGTGGCCTCAGTGTTTTCCTCCTCTCCTTGTTCCTGCTGGGGTCTGGCCCAGTGGCCTCAGTGTTTTTCTCCTCTCCTTGTTCCTGCCGGGGTCCGTCGCAGTGGCCTCAGTGTTTTCCTCCTCTCCTTGTTCCTGCCGGGGTCCGGCCCAGGGGCCTCAGTGTTTTGCTCCTCTCCTTGTTCCTGCTGGGGTCCGGCCCAGGGGCCTCAGTGTTTTCCTCCTCTCCTTGTTCCTGCTGGGGTCCGGCCCAGGGGCCTCAGTGTTTTCCTCCTCTCCTTGTTCCTGCCGGGGTCCGGCCCAGGGGCCTCAGTGTTTTCCTCCTCTCCTTGTTCCTGCCGGGGTCCGGCCCAGGGGCCTGAGTGTTTTCCTCCTCTCCTTGTTCCTGCCGGGGTCCGGCCCAGGGGCCTCAGTGTTTTCCTCCTCTCCTTGTTCCTGCTGGGGTCCGGCCCAGTGGCCTCAGTGTTTTGCTCCTCTCCTTGTTCCTGCCGGGGTCCGGCCCAGGAGCCTCAGTGTTTTCCTCCTCTCCTTGTTCCTGCAGGGGTCCGGCCCAGGGGCCTCAGTGTTTTCCTCCTCTCCTTGTTCCTGCCGGGGTCCGGCCCAGGGGCCTCAGTGTTTTCCTCCTCTCCTTGTTCCTGCAGGGGTCCGGCCCAGGGGCCTCAGTGTTTTCCTCCTCTCCTTGTTCCTGCCGGGGTCCGGCCCAGGGGCCTGAGTGTTTTCCTCCTCTCCTTGTTCCTGCCGGGGTCCGGCCCAGGGGCCTCAGTGTTTTCCTCCTCTCCTTGTTCCTGCCGGGGTTCGGCCCAGGGGCCTCAGTGTTTGCCTCCTCTCCTTGTTCCTGCCGGGGTCCAGCTTAGTGGCCTCAGTGTTTTCTTCCTCTCCTTGTTCCTGCAGGGGTCCAGCCCAGGGGCCTCGGTGTTTTCCTCCTCTCCTTGTTCCTGCCGGGGTCCGGCCCAGTGGCCTCAGTGTTTTCCTCCTCTCCTTGTTCCTGCAGGGGTCCGGCCCAGGGGCCTCAGTGTTTTCCTCCTCTCCTTGTTCCTACAGGGGTCCGGCCCAGGGGCCTCAGTGTTTTCCTCCTCTCCTTGTTCCTGCCGGGGTCACGCCCAGTGGCCTCAGTGTTTTCCTCCTCTCCTTGTTCCTGCAGGGGTCCGGCCCAGGGGCCTCAGTGTTTTCCTCCTCTCCTTGTTCCTTCCGGGGTCCGGCCCAGGGGCCTCAGTGTTTTCCTCCTCTCCTTGTTCCTGCAGGGCTCTGGTTCAGGGGCCTCAGTGTTTTCCTCCTCTCCCTGTTTCTGCAGGGGTCCGGCCTAGGGGCCTGAGTGTTTTCCTCCTCTCCTTGTTCCTGCCGGGGTCCGGCCCAGGGGCCTCCGTGTTTTCCTCCTCTCCTTGTTCCTGCAGGGGTCCGGCCCAGGGGCCTCCGTGTTTTCATCCTCTCCTTGTTCCTGCCGGCTCCGGCCCAGGGGCCTCAGTGTTTTCCTCCTCTCCTTGTTCCTGCAGGGGTCCGGCCCAGGGGCCTCGGTGTTCTCCTCCTCTCCTTGTTCCTGCAGGGGTCCGGCCCAGGGGCCTCGGTGTTTTCCTCCTCTCCTTGTTCCTGCCGGGGTCCGGCCCAGTGGCCTCAGTGTTTTCCTCCTCTCCTTGTTCCTGCAGGGGTCCGGCCCAGGGGCCTCAGTGTTTTCCTCCTCTCCTTGTTCCTGCAGGGGTCCGGCCCAGGGGCCTCGGTGTTTTCCTCCTCTCCTTGTTCCTGCCGGGGTCCGGCCCAGTGGCCTCAGTGTTTTCCTCCTCTCCTTGTTCCTGCAGGGGTCCGGCCCAGGGGCCTCAGTGTTTTCCTCCTCTCCTTGTTCCTACAGGGGTCCGGCCCAGGGGCCTCAGTGTTTTCCTCCTCTCCTTGTTCCTGCCGGGGTCACGCCCAGTGGCCTCAGTGTTTTCCTCCTCTCCTTGTTCCTGCTGGGGTCCGGCCCAGTGGCCTCAGTGTTTTCCTCCTCCCCTTGTTCCTGCCGGGGTCCGGCCCAGTGGCCTCAGTGTTTTCCTCGTCTCCTTGTTCCTGCAGGGGTCCGGCCCAGGGGCCTCGGTGTTTTCCTCCTCTCCTTGTTCCTGCTGGGGTCGGGCCCAGGGGCCTCAGTGTTTTCCTCCTCTCCTTGTTCCTGCCGGGGTCCGGCCCAGTAGCCTCGGTGTTTTCCTCCTCTCCTTGTTCCTACAGGGGTCTGGCCCAGGGGCCTCAGTGTTTTCCTCCTCTCCTTGTTCCTGCCGGGGTCCAGCCCAGTGGCCTCAGTGTTTTCCTCCTCTCCTTGTTCCTGCTGGGGTCTGGCCCAGTGGCCTCAGTGTTTTCCTCCTCTCCTTGTTCCTGCCGGGGTCCGTCGCAGTGGCCTCAGTGTTTTCCTCCTCTCCTTGTTCCTGCCGGGGTCCGGCCCAGGGGCCTCAGTGTTTTGCTCCTCTCCTTGTTCCTGCTGGGGTCCGGCCCAGGGGCCTCAGTGTTTTCCTCCTCTCCTTGTTCCTGCTGGGGTCCGGCCCAGGGGCCTCAGTGTTTTCCTCCTCTCCTTGTTCCTGCCGGGGTCCGGCCCAGGGGCCTCAGTGTTTTCCTCCTCTCCTTGTTCCTGCCGGGGTCCGGCCCAGGGGCCTGAGTGTTTTCCTCCTCTCCTTGTTCCTGCCGGGGTCCGGCCGAGGGGCCTGAGTGTTTTCCTCCTCTCCTTGTTCCTGCCGGGGTCCGGCCCAGGGGCCTCAGTGTTTTCCTCCTCTCCTTGTTCCTGCTGGGGTCCGGCCCAGTGGCCTCAGTGTTTTGCTCCTCTCCTTGTTCCTGCCGGGGTCCGGCCCAGGAGCCTCAGTGTTTTCCTCCTCTCCTTGTTCCTGCAGGGGTCCGGCCCAGGGGCCTCAGTGTTTTCCTCCTCTCCTTGTTCCTGCCGGGGTCAGGCCCAGGGGCCTCAGTGTTTTCCTCCTCTCCTTGTTCCTGCAGGGGTCCGGCCCAGGGGTCTGAGTGTTTTCCTCCTCTCCTTGTTCCTGCCGGGGTCCGGCCCAGGGGCCTGAGTGTTTTCCTCCTCTCCTTGTTCCTGCCGGGGTCCGGCCCAGGGGCCTCAGTGTTTTCCTCCTCTCCTTGTTCCTGCCGGGGTCCGGCCCAGGGGCCTCAGTGTTTGCCTCCTCTCCTTGTTCCTGCCGGGGTCCAGCTTAGTGGCCTCAGTGTTTTCTTCCTCTCCTTGTTCCTGCTGGGGTTCAGCCCAGGGGCCTCAGTGTTCTCCTCCTCTCCTTGTTCCTGCTGGGGTCCGGCCCAGGGGCCTCAGTGTTTTCCTCCTCTCCCTGTTTCTGCAGGGGTCCGGCCTAGGGGCCTGAGTGTTTTCCTCCTCTCCTTGTTCCTGCTGGGGTCCGGCCCTGGGGCCTCAGTGTTTTCCTCCTCTCCTTGTTCCTTCCGGGGTCCGGCCCAGGGGCCTCAGTGTTTTCCTCCTCTCCTTGTTCCTGCAGGGGTCCGGCCCAGGGGCCTCAGTGTTTTCCTCCTCTCCTTGTTCCTTCCGGGGTCCGGCCCAGGGGCCTCAGTGTTTTCCTCCTCTCCTTGTTCCTGCAGGGCTCTGGTTCAGGGGCCTCAGTGTTTTCCTCCTCTCCCTGTTTCTGCAGGGGTCCGGCCTAGGGGCCTGAGTGTTTTCCTCCTCTCCTTGTTCCTGCCGGGGTCCGGCCCAGGGGCCTCAGTGTTTTCCTCCTCTCCTTGTTCCTGCAGGGGTCCGGCCCAGGGGCCTCAGTGTTTTCCTCCTCTCCTTGTTCCTTCCGGGGTCCGGCCCAGGGGCCTCAGTGTTTTCCTCCTCTCCTTGTTCCTGCAGGGCTCTGGTTCAGGGGCCTCAGTGTTTTCCTCCTCTCCTTGTTCCTGCAGGGGTCCGGCCCAGGGGCCTCAGTGTTTTCCTCCTCTCCTTGTTCCTTCCGGGGTCCGGCCCAGGGGCCTCAGTGTTTTCCTCCTCTCCTTGTTCCTGCAGGGCTCTGGTTCAGGGGCCTCAGTGTTTTCCTCCTCTCCCTGTTTCTGCAGGGGTCCGGCCTAGGGGCCTGAGTGTTTTCCTCCTCTCCTTGTTCCTTCCGGGGTCCGGCCCAGGGGCCTCAGTGTTTTCCTCCTCTCCTTGTTCCTGCAGGGGTCCGGCCCAGGGGCCTCAGTGTTTTCCTCCTCTCCTTGTTCCTTCCGGGGTCCGGCCCAGGGGCCTCAGTGTTTTCCTCCTCTCCTTGTTCCTGCAGGGCTCTGGTTCAGGGGCCTCAGTGTTTTCCTCCTCTCCCTGTTTCTGCAGGGGTCCGGCCTAGGGGCCTGAGTGTTTTCCTCCTCTCCTTGTTCCTGCCGGGGTCCGGCCCAGGGGCCTCAGTGTTTTCCTCCTCTCCTTGTTCCTGCAGGGGTCCGGCCCAGGGGCCTCAGTGTTTTCCTCCTCTCCTTGTTCCTTCCGGGGTCCGGCCCAGGGGCCTCAGTGTTTTCCTCCTCTCCTTGTTCCTGCAGGGCTCTGGTTCAGGGGCCTCAGTGTTTTCCTCCTCTCCTTGTCCCTGCAGGGGTCCGGCCCAGGGGCCTCAGTGTTTTCCTCCTCTCCTTGTTCCTTCCGGGGTCCGGCCCAGGGGCCTCAGTGTTTTCCTCCTCTCCTTGTTCCTGCAGGGCTCTGGTTCAGGGGCCTCAGTGTTTTCCTCCTCTCCCTGTTTCTGCAGGGGTCCGGCCTAGGGGCCTGAGTGTTTTCCTCCTCTCCTTGTTCCTGCCGGGGTCCGGCCCAGGGGCCTCAGTGTTTTCCTCCTCTCCTTGTTCCTGCAGGGGTCCGGCCCAGGGGCCTCAGTGTTTTCCTCCTCTCCTTGTTCCTTCCGGGGTCCGGCCCAGGGGCCTCAGTGTTTTCCTCCTCTCCTTGTTCCTGCAGGGCTCTGGTTCAGGGGCCTCAGTGTTTTCCTCCTCTCCTTGTTCCTGCAGGGGTCCGGCCCAGGGGCCTCAGTGTTTTCCTCCTCTCCTTGTTCCTTCCGGGGTCCGGCCCAGGGGCCTCAGTGTTTTCCTCCTCTCCTTGTTCCTGCAGGGCTCTGGTTCAGGGGCCTCAGTGTTTTCCTCCTCTCCCTGTTTCTGCAGGGGTCCGGCCTAGGGGCCTGAGTGTTTTCCTCCTCTCCTTGTTCCTTGCGGGGTCCGCCCCAGGGGCCTCAGTGTTTTCCTCCTCTCCTTGTTCCTGCAGGGGTCCGGCCCAGGGGCCTCAGTGTTTTCCTCCTCTCCTTGTTCCTTCCGGGGTCCGGCCCAGGGGCCTCAGTGTTTTCCTCCTCTCCTTGTTCCTGCAGGGCTCTGGTTCAGGGGCCTCAGTGTTTTCCTCCTCTCCCTGTTTCTGCAGAGGTCCGGCCTAGGGGCCTGAGTGTTTTCCTCCTCTCCTTGTTCCTGCCGGGGTCCGGCCCAGGGGCCTCAGTGTTTTCCTCCTCTCCTTGTTCCTGCAGGGGTCCGGCCCAGGGGCCTCAGTGTTTTCCTCCTCTCCTTGTTCCTTCCGGGGTCCGGCCCAGGGGCCTCAGTGTTTTCCTCCTCTCCTTGTTCCTGCAGGGCTCTGGTTCAGGGGCCTCAGTGTTTTCCTCCTCTCCTTGTTCCTGCAGGGGTCCGGCCCAGGGGCCTCAGTGTTTTCCTCCTCTCCTTGTTCCTTCCGGGGTCCGGCCCAGGGGCCTCAGTGTTTTCCTCCTCTCCTTGTTCCTGCAGGGCTCTGGTTCAGGGGCCTCAGTGTTTTCCTCCTCTCCCTGTTTCTGCAGGGGTCCGGCCTAGGGGCCTGAGTGTTTTCCTCCTCTCCTTGTTCCTGCAGGGGTCCGGCCCAGGGGCCTCAGTGTTTTCCTCCTCTCCTTGTTCCTTCCGGGGTCCGGCCCAGGGGCCTCAGTGTTTTCCTCCTCTCCTTGTTCCTGCAGGGCTCTGGTTCAGGGGCCTCAGTGTTTTCCTCCTCTCCTTGTCCCTGCAGGGGTCCGGCCCAGGGGCCTCAGTGTTTTCCTCCTCTCCTTGTTCCTTCCGGGGTCCGGCCCAGGGGCCTCAGTGTTTTCCTCCTCTCCTTGTTCCTGCAGGGCTCTGGTTCAGGGGCCTCAGTGTTTTCCTCCTCTCCCTGTTTCTGCAGGGGTCCGGCCTAGGGGCCTGAGTGTTTTCCTCCTCTCCTTGTTCCTGCCGGGGTCCGGCCCAGGGGCCTCAGTGTTTTCCTCCTCTCCTTGTTCCTGCAGGGGTCCGGCCCAGGGGCCTCAGTGTTTTCCTCCTCTCCTTGTTCCTTCCGGGGTCCGGCCCAGGGGCCTCAGTGTTTTCCTCCTCTCCTTGTTCCTGCAGGGCTCTGGTTCAGGGGCCTCAGTGTTTTCCTCCTCTCCTTGTTCCTGCAGGGGTCCGGCCCAGGGGCCTCAGTGTTTTCCTCCTCTCCTTGTTCCTTCCGGGGTCCGGCCCAGGGGCCTCAGTGTTTTCCTCCTCTCCTTGTTCCTGCAGGGCTCTGGTTCAGGGGCCTCAGTGTTTTCCTCCTCTCCCTGTTTCTGCAGGGGTCCGGCCTAGGGGCCTGAGTGTTTTCCTCCTCTCCTTGTTCCTTCCGGGGTCCGGCCCAGGGGCCTCAGTGTTTTCCTCCTCTCCTTGTTCCTGCAGGGGTCCGGCCCAGGGGCCTCAGTGTTTTCCTCCTCTCCTTGTTCCTTCCGGGGTCCGGCCCAGGGGCCTCAGTGTTTTCCTCCTCTCCTTGTTCCTGCAGGGCTCTGGTTCAGGGGCCTCAGTGTTTTCCTCCTCTCCCTGTTTCTGCAGGGGTCCGGCCTAGGGGCCTGAGTGTTTTCCTCCTCTCCTTGTTCCTGCCGGGGTCCGGCCCAGGGGCCTCAGTGTTTTGCTCCTCTCCTTGTTCCTTCCGGGGTCCGGCCCAGGGGCCTCAGTGTTTTCCTCTTCTCCTTGTTCCTGCTGGGGTCCGGCCCAGTGGCCTCAGTGTTTTCCTCCTCTCCTTGTTCCTGCTGGGGTCCAGCCCAGGGGCCTTAGTGTTTTCCTCCTCCCCTTGTTCCTGCCGGGGTCCGGCCCAGGGGCCTCAGTGTTTTCCTCCTCCCCTTGTTCCTGCCGGGGTCCGGCCCAGTGGCCTCAGTGTTTTCCTCGTCTCCTTGTTCCTGCAGGGGTCCGGCCCAGGGGCCTCGGTGTTTCCCTCCTCTCCTTGTTCCTGCCGGGGTCCGGCCCAGGGGCCTCAGTGTTTTCCTCCTCTCCTTGTTCCTGCCGGGATCCGTCCCAGGGGCCTCAGTGTTTTCCTCCTCTCCTTGTTCCTGCTGGGGTCCGGCCCAGCGGCCTCGGTGTTTTCCTCCTCTCCTTGTTCCTGCCGGGGTCCGGCCCAGCGGCCTCAGTGTTTTCCTCCTCTCCTTGTTCCTGCTGGGGTCTGGCCCAGGGGCCTCGGTGTTTTCCTCCTCTCCTTGTTCCTGCTGGGGTCCGGCCCAGTGGCCTCTGTGTTTTCCTCCTCTCCTTGTTCCTGCCGGCGTCCGGCCCAGCGGCCTCAGTGTTTTCCTCCTCTCCTTGTTCCTGCCGGGGTCCGGCTCAGTGGCCTCGGTGTTTTCTTCCTCTCCTTGTTCCTGCAGGGGTCCAGCCCAGTGGCCCCAGTGTTTTCCTCCTCTCCTTGTTCCTGCCGGGGTCCGGCCCAGGGGCCTCAGTGTTTTCCTCCTCTCCTTGTTCCTGCATGGGTCCGGCCCAGGGGCCTCAGTGTTTTCCTCCTCTCCTTGTTCCTGCCGGGGTCGGCCCAGTGGCCTCGGTGTTTTCCTCCTCTCCTTGTTCCTGTCGGGGTCCGGCCTAGTGGCCTCAGTGTTTTCCTCCTCTCCTTGTTCCTGCCGGGGTCGGCCCAGTGGCCTCAGTGTTTTCCTCCTCTCCTTCTTCCTGCAGGAGTCAGGCCCAGGGGCCTCTGTGTTTTGCTCCTCTCCTTGTTCCTGCTGGGGTCCGGCGCAGGGGCCTCAGTGTTTTCCTCCTCTCCTTGTTCCTGCCGGGGTCCAGCCCAGGGGCCTCAGTGTTTTCCTCCTCTCCTTGTTCCTGCCGGGGTCCGACCCAGTGGCCTCAGTGTTTTCCTCCTCTCCTTGTTCCTGCCGGGGTCCGTCCCAGAGGCCTTAGTGTTTTCCTCCTCTCCTTTTTCCTGCCGGGGTACGTCCCAGGGGCCTCAGTGTTTTCCTCCTCTCCTTGTTCCTGCCGGGGTCCGTCCCAGGGGCCTCAGTGTTTTCCTCCTCTCCTTGTTCCTGCAGGGGTCCAGCCCAGGGGCCTCAGTGTTTTCCTCCTCTCCTTGTTCCTGCAGGGGTCCGGCCCAGGGTCCTCAGTGTTTTCCTCCTCTCCTTGTTCCTGCCGGGGTCCGGCCCAGGGGCCTCAGTGTTTTCCTCCTCTCCTTGTTCCTGCAGGGGTCTGGCACAGGGGCCTCAGTGTTTTCCTCCTCTCCTTGTTCCTGCCGGGGTCCGGCCCAGTGGCCACAGTGTTTTCCTCCTCTCCTTGTTCCTGCAGGGGTCTGGCACAGGGGTCTCGGTGTTTTCCTCCTCTCCTTGTTCCTGCCGGGGTCCAGCCCAGGGGCCTCAGTGTTTTCCTCCTCTCCTTGTTCCTGCTGGGGTTCGGCCCAGGGGCCTCAGTGTTTTCCTCCTCTCCTTGTTCCTGCCGGGGTCCAGCCCAGGGGCCTCAGTGTTTTCCTCCTCTCCTTGTTTCTGCCAGGGTCCGTCCCAGGGGCCTCAGTGTTTTCCTCCTCTCCTTGTTCCTGCCGGGGTCCAGCCCAGGGGCCTCAGTGTTTTCCTCCTCTCCTTGTTCCTGCCGTGATCCGGCCCAGGGGCCTCAGTGTTTTCCTCCTCTCCTTGTTCCTGCCGGGGTCCGGCCCAGTGGCCTCAGTGTTTTCCTCCTCTCCTTGTTCCTGCCGGGGTCCGTCCCAGGGGCCTCAGTGTTTTCCTCCTCTCCTTGTTCCTGCAGGGGTCCGGCTCAGGGGCCTCAGTGTTTTCCTCCTCTCCTTGTTTCTGCCGGGGTCCAGCCCAGGGGCCTCAGTGTTTTCCTCCTCTCCTTGTTCCTGCTGGGGTCCGGCGCAGGGGCTTCAGTGTTTTCCTCCTCTCCTTGTTCCTGCCGGGGTCTGGCCCAGGGGCCTCAGTGTTTTCCTCCTCTCCTTGTTCCTGCTGGGGTCCGGCGCAGGGGCCTCGGTGTTTTCCTCCTCTCCTTGTTCCTGCCGGGGTCCGGCACAGGGGCCTCAGTGTTTTCCTCCTCTCCTTGTTCCTGCTGGGGTCCGGCGCAGGGGCCTCAGTGTTTTCCTCCTTTCCTTGTTCCTGCTGGGGTCAGGTCCGGCCCAGGGGCCTCAGTGTTTTCCTCCTCTCCTTGTTCCTGCAGGGGTCCGGCCCAGGGGCCTCAGTGTTTTCCTCCTCTCCTTGTTCCTGCCGGGGTCCGGCCCAGGGGCCTCAGTGTTTTCCTCCTCTCCTTGTTCCTGCCGGGGTCCGGCCCAGGGGCCTCAGTGTTCTCCTCCTCTCCTTGTTCCTGCCGGGGTCTGGCCCAGTGGCCTCAGTGTTTTCCTCCTCTCCTTGTTCCTGCCTGCGTCCGTCCCAGGGGCCTCAGTGTTTTCCTCCTCTCCTTGTTTCAGCCGGGGTCCGTCCCAGGGGCCTCAGTGTTTTCCTCCTCTCCTTGTTCCTGCCGGGGTCCAGCCCAGGGGCCTCAGTGTTTTCCTCCTCTCCTTGTTCCTGCTGTGATCCGGCCCAGGGGCCTCAGTGTTTTCCTCCTCTCCTTGTTCCTGCCGTGATCCGGCCCAGGGGCCTCAGTGTTTTCCTCCTCTCCTTGTTCCTGCCGTGATCCGGCCCAGGGGCCTCAGTGTTTTCCTCCTCTCCTTGTTCCTGCCGGGGTCCGGCCCAGTGGCCTCAGTGTTTTCCTCATCTGCTTGTTCCTGCCGGGGTCCGGCTCAGTGGCCTCAGTGTTTTCCTCCTCTCCTTGTTCCAGCTGGGGTCTGGCCCAGTGGCCTCAGTGTTTTCCTCCTCTCCTTGTTCCTGCCGGGGTCCGTCCCAGGGGCCTCAGTGTTTTCCTCCTCTCGTTGTTCCTGCAGGGGTCCGGCCCAGTGGCCTCGGTGTTTTCCTCCTCTTCTTGTTCCTGCAGGGGTCCGGCCCAGGGGCCTCAGTGTTTTCCTCCTCTCCTTGTTCCTGCCGGGGTCGGCCCAGGGGCCTCAGTGTTTTCCTCCTCTCCTTGTTCCTGCCGGGGTCCGTCCCAGTGGCCTCAGTGTTTTCCTCCTCTCCTTCTTCCTGCTGGGGTCCGGCCCAGGGGCCTGAGTGTTTTCCTCCTCTCCTTGTTCCTGCCGGGGTCCGGCCCAGGGGCCTCTGTGTTTTCCTCCTCTCCTTGTTCCTGCCGGGGTCCGACCCAGTGGCCTCAGTGTTTTCCTCCTCTCCTTGTTCCTGCAGGGGTCCCTCCTCTCCTTGTTCCTGCTGGGGTCCGGCGCAGGGGCCTCAATGTTTTCATCCTCTCCTTGTTCCTGCAGGGGTCCGGCCCAGGGGCCTCAGTGTTTTCCTCCTCTCCTTGTTCCTGCTGGGGTCCGGCCCAGGGGCCTCAGTGTTTTGCTCCTCTCCTTGTTCCTGCCGGGTCCGGCCCAGGGGCCTCAGTGTTTTCCTCCTCTCCTTGATCCTGCCGGGGTCCGGCCCAGTGGCCTCGGTGTTTTCCTCCTCTCCTTGTTCCTGCCGGGGTCCGGCCCAGTGGCCTCAGTGTTTTCCTCCTCTCCTTGTTCCTGCCGGGGTCCGGCCCAGGGGACTCAGTGTTTTCCTCCTCTCCTTGTTCCTGCCGGGGTCCGGCCCAGGGGACTCAGTGTTTTCCTCCTCTCCTTGTTCCTGCCGGGGTCCGGCCCAGGGGACTCAGTGTTTTCCTCCTCTCCTTGTTCCTGCCGGGGTCCGGCCCAGGGGACTCAGTGTTTTCCTCCTCTCCTTGTTCCTGCCGGGGTCCAGCCCAGTGGCCTCGGTGTTTTCCTCCTCTCCTTGTTCCTGCTGGGGTCCGGCCCAGGGGCCTCAGTGTTTTCCTCCTCTCCTTGTTCCTGCCGGGGTCCGGCCCAGGGGACTCAGTGTTTTCCTCCTCTCCTTGTTCCTGCCGGGGTCCAGCCCAGTGGCCTCGGTGTTTTCCTCCTCTCCTTGTTCCTGCTGGGGTCCGGCCCAGTGGCCTCTGTGTTTTCCTCCTCTCCTTGTTCCTGCTGGGGTCCTATCCGGCCCAGGGGCCTCAGTGTTTTCCTCCTCTCCTTGTTCCTACAGGGGTCCGGCCCAGGGGCCTCAGTGTTTTCCTCCTCTCCTTGTTCCTGCCGGGGTCCAGCCCAGTGGCCTCAGTGTTTTCCTCCTCTCCTTGTTCCTGCTGGGGTCCGGCCCAGTGGCCTCAGTGTTTTCCTCCTCTCCTTGTTCCTGCCGGGGTCCGTCCCAGTGGCCTCAGTGTTTTCCTCCTCTCCTTGTTCCTGCCGGGGTCCGGCCCAGGGGCCTCAGTGTTTTGCTCCTCTCCTTGTTCCTGCTGGGGTCCGGCCCAGGGGCCTCAGTGTTTTCCTCCTCTCCTTGTTCCTGCTGGGGTCCGGCCCAGGGGCCTCAGTGTTTTCCTCCTCTCCTTGTTCCTGCTGGGGTCCGGCCCAGTGGCCTCAGTGTTTTCCTCCTCTCCTTGTTCCTGCCGGGGTCCGTCCCAGTGGCCTCAGTGTTTTCCTCCTCTCCTTGTTCCTGCCGGGGTCCGGCCCAGGGGCCTCAGTGTTTTGCTCCTCTCCTTGTTCCTGCCGGGGTCCGTCCCAGGGGCCTCAGTGTTTTCCTCCTCTCCTTGTTCCTGCCGGGGTCCGGCCCAGGGGCCTCAGTGTTTTCCTCCTCTCCTTGTTCCTGCCGGGGTCCGGCCCAGGGACCTGAGTGTTTTCCTCCTCTCCTTGTTCCTGCCGGGGTCCGGCCCAGGGGCCTCAGTGTTTTCCTCCTCTCCTTGTTCCTGCAGGGGTCCCGCCCAGGGGCCTTAGTGTTTTCCTCCTCTCCTTGTCCCTGCCGGGGTCCAGCTCAGTGGCCTCAGTGTTTTCTTCCTCTCCTTGTTCCTGCTGGGGTCCCTGCGCAGTGGCCTCAATGTTTTCCTCCTCTCCTTGTTCCTGCCGGGGTTCGGCCCAGTGGCCTCAGTGTTTTCCTCCTCTCCTTGTTCCTGCCGGGGTCCTGCCCAGTGGCCTCCGTGTTTTCCTCCTCTCCTTGTTCCTGCTGGGGTCGGCCCAGGAGCCTCAGTGTTTTCCTCCTCTCCTTGTTCCTGCAGGGGTCCGGCCCAGGGGCCTCAGTGTTTTCCTCCTCTCCTTGTTCCTGCCGGGGTCCGGCCCAGGGGCCTCAGTGTTTTCCTCCTCTCCTTGTTCCTGCCGGGGTCCGGCCCAGGGCCCTGAGTGTTTTCCTCCTCTCCTTGTTCCTGCCGGGGTCCGGCCCAGGGGCCTCAGTGTTTTCCTCCTCTCCTTGTTCCTGCCGGGGTCCGGCCCAGGGGCCTGAGTGTTTTCCTCCTCTCCTTGTTCCTGCCGGGGTCCGGCCCAGGGGCCTCAGTGTTTTCCTCCTCTCCTTGTTCCTGCCGGGGTCCGGCCCAGGGGCCTCAGTGTTTTCCTCCTCTCCTTGTTCCTGCCGGGGTCCGGCCCAGGGGCCTGAGTGTTTTCCTCCTCTCCTTGTTCCTGCCGGGGTCCGGCCCAGGGGCCTCAGTGTTTTCCTCCTCTCCTTGTTCCTGCTGGGGTCCGGCCCAGTGGCCTCAGTGTTTTGCTCCTCTCCTTGTTCCTGCCGGGGTCCGGCCCAGGAGCCTCAGTGTTTTCCTCCTCTCCTTGTTCCTGCAGGGGTCCGGCCCAGGGGCCTCAGTGTTTTCCTCCTCTCCTTGTTCCTGCCGGGGTCCGGCCCAGGGGCCTCAGTGTTTTCCTCCTCTCCTTGTTCCTGCAGGGGTCCGGCCCAGGGGCCTCAGTGTTTTCCTCCTCTCCTTGTTCCTGCCGGGGTCCGGCCCAGGGGCCTGAGTGTTTTCCTCCTCTCCTTGTTCCTGCCGGGGTCCGGCCCAGGGGCCTCAGTTTTTTCCTCCTCTCCTTGTTCCTGCCGGGGTCCGGCCCAGGGGCCTCAGTGTTTGCCTCCTCTCCTTGTTCCTGCCGGGGTCCAGCTTTGTGGCCTCAGTGTTTTCTTCCTCTCCTTGTTCCTGCTGGGGTCCAGCCCAGGGGCCTCAGTGTTCTCCTCCTCTCCTTGTTCCTGCTGGGGTCCGGCCCAGGGGCCTCAGTGTTTTCCTCCTCTCCCTGTTTCTGCAGGGGTCCGGCCTAGGGGCCTGAGTGTTTTCCTCCTCTCCTTGTTCCTGCTGGGGTCCGGCCCTGGGGCCTCAGTGTTTTCCTCCTCTCCTTGTTCCTTCCGGGGTCCGGCCCAGGGGCCTCAGTGTTTTCCTCCTCTCCTTGTTCCTGCAGGGGTCCTGCCCAGGGGCCTCAGTGTTTTCCTCCTCTCCTTGTTCCTTCCGGGGTCCGGCCCAGGGGCCTCAGTGTTTTCCTCCTCTCCTTGTTCCTGCAGGGCTCTGGTTCAGGGGCCTCAGTGTTTTCCTCCTCTCCCTGTTTCTGCAGGGGTCCGGCCTAGGGGCCTGAGTGTTTTCCTCCTCTCCTTGTTCCTGCCGGGGTCCGGCCCAGGGGCCTCAGTGTTTTGCTCCTCTCCTTGTTCCTCCCGGGGTCCGGCCCAGGGGCCTCAGTGTTTTCCTCTTCTCCTTGTTCCTGCTGGGGTCCGGCCCAGTGGCCTCAGTGTTTTCCTCCTCTCCTTGTTCCTGCTGGGGTCCAGCCCAGGGGCCTTAGTGTTTTCCTCCTCCCCTTGTTCCTGCCGGGGTCCGGCCCAGGGGCCTCAGTGTTTTCCTCCTCCCCTTGTTCCTGCCGGGGTCCGGCCCAGTGGCCTCAGTGTTTTCCTCGTCTCCTTGTTCCTGCAGGGCTCTGGTTCAGGGGCCTCAGTGTTTTCCTCCTCTCCCTGTTTCTGCAGGGGTCCGGCCTAGGGGCCTGAGTGTTTTCCTCCTCTCCTTGTTCCTGCCGGGGTCCGGCCCAGGGGCCTCAGTGTTTTGCTCCTCTCCTTGTTCCTCCCGGGGTCCGGCCCAGGGGCCTCAGTGTTTTCCTCTTCTCCTTGTTCCTGCTGGGGTCCGGCCCAGTGGCCTCAGTGTTTTCCTCCTCTCCTTGTTCCTGCTGGGGTCCAGCCCAGGGGCCTTAGTGTTTTCCTCCTCCCCTTGTTCCTGCCGGGGTCCGGCCCAGGGGCCTCAGTGTTTTCCTCCTCCCCTTGTTCCTGCCGGGGTCCGGCCCAGTGGCCTCAGTGTTTTCCTCGTCTCCTTGTTCCTGCAGGGGTCCGGCCCAGGGGCCTCGGTGTTTTCCTCCTCTCCTTGTTCCTGCCGGGGTCCGGCCCAGGGGCCTCAGTGTTTTCCTCCTCTCCTTGTTCCTGCCGGGATCCGTCCCAGGGGCCTCAGTGTTTTCCTCCTCTCCTTGTTCCTGCTGGGGTCCGGCCCAGCGGCCTCGGTGTTTTCCTCCTCTCCTTGTTCCTGCCGGGGTCCGGCCCAGCGGCCTCAGTGTTTTCCTCCTCTCCTTGTTCCTGCTGGGGTCTGGCCCAGGGGCCTCGGTGTTTTCCTCCTCTCCTTGTTCCTGCTGGGGTCCGGCCCAGTGGCCTCTGTGTTTTCCTCCTCTCCTTGTTCCTGCCGGGGTCCGGCCCAGCGGCCTCAGTGTTTTCCTCCTCTCCTTGTTCCTGCCGGGGTCCGGCTCAGTGGCCTCAGTGTTTTCTTCCTCTCCTTGTTCCTGCAGGGGTCCAGCCCAGTGGCCTCAGTGTTTTCCTCCTCTCCTTGTTCCTGCCGGGGTCCGGCCCAGTGGCCTCAGTGTTTTCCTCCTCTCCTTGTTCCTGCTGGGGTCCAGCCAAGGGGCCTCAGTGTTTTCCTCCTCTCCTTGTTCCTGCCGGGGTCCGTCCCAGTGGCCTCAGTGTTTTCCTCCTCTCCTTGTTCCTGCCGGGGTCCGGCCCAGTGGCCTCAGTGTTTTCCTCATCTCCTTGTTCCTGCCGGGGTCCGGCTCAGTGGCCTCAGTGTTTTCCTCCTCTCCTTGTTCCAGCTGGGGTCTGGCCCAGTGGCCTCAGTGTTTTCCTCCTCTCCTTGTTCCTGCCGGGGTCCGTCCCAGGGGCCTCAGTGTTTTCCTCCTCTCGTTGTTCCAGCAGGGGTCCGGCCCAGTGGCCTCGGTGTTTTCCTCCTCTCCTTGTTCCTGCAGGGGTCCGGCCCAGGGGCCTCAGTGTTTTCCTCCTCTCCTTGTTCCTGCCGGGGTCGGCCCAGGGGCCTCAGTGTTTTCCTCCTCTCCTTGTTCCTGCCGGGGTCCGTCCCAGTGGCCTCAGTGTTTTCCTCCTCTCCTTCTTCCTGCTGGGGTCCGGCCCAGGGGCCTGAGTGTTTTCCTCCTCTCCTTGTTCCTGCCGGGGTCCGGCCCAGGGGCCTCAGTGTTTTCCTCCTCTCCTTGTTCCTGCCGGGGTCCGACCCAGTGGCCTCAGTGTTTTCCTCCTCTCCTTGTTCCTGCAGGGGTCCGGCCCAGCGGCCTCAGTGTTTTCCTCCTCTCCTTGTTCCTGCTGGGGTCCGGCGCAGGGGCCTCAATGTTTTCATCCTCTCCTTGTTCCTGCAGGGGTCCGGCGCAGGGGCCTCAGTGTTTTCCTCCTCTCCTTGTTCCTGCCGGGGTCTGGCCCAGGGGCCTCAGTGTTTTCCTCCTCTCCTTCCTTCTGCTGGGGTCCGGCCCAGTGGCCTTGGTGTTTTCCTCCTCTCCTTCTTCCTGCTGGGGTCCGGCCCAGTGGCCTCAGTGTTTTCCTCCTCTCCTTGTTCCTGCAGGGGTCCGGCCCAGGGGCCTCAGTGTTTTCCTCCTCTCCTTGTTCCTGCCGGGGTCCGGCACAGGGGCCTCAATGTTTTCCTCCTCTCCTTCTTCCTGCTGGGGTCCAGCTCAGTGGCCTCAGTGTTTTCCTCCTCTCCTTGTTCCTGCCGGGGTCCGGCGCAGGGGCCTCGGTGCTTTCCTCCTCTCCTTGTTCCTGCCGGGGTCCGTCCCAGTGGCCCCAGTGTTTTCCTCCTCTCCTTGTTCCTGTCGGGGTCCGGCCCAGTGGCCTCAGTGTTTTCCTCCTCTCCTTGTTCCTGCCGGGGTCCGTCCCAGGGTCCCCAGTGTTTTCCTTCTCTCCTTCTTCCTGCTGGGGTCCAGCTCAGTGGCCTCAGTGTTTTCCTCCTCTCCTTTTTCCTGCCGGAGTCCGTCCCAGTGGCCTCAGTGTTTTCCTCCTCTCCTTGTTCCTGCAGGGGTCCGGCCCAGTGGCCTCAGTGTTTTCCTCCTCTCCTTCTTCCTGCTGGGGTCCGGCCCAGGGGCCTCAGTGTTTTCCTCCTCCCCTTGTTCCTGAGGAGGTCCGGCCCAGGGGCCTCAGTGTTTTCCTCCTCTCCTTGTTCCTGCAGGGGTTCGGCCCAGGAGCCTCAGTGTTTTCCTCCTCCCCTTGTTCCTGAGGGGGTCCGGCCCAGGGGCCTCAGTGTTTTCCTCCTCTCCTTGTTCCTGAGGGGGTCCGGGCCAGGGGCCTCAGTGTTTTCCTCCTCTCCTTGTTCCTACTGGGGTCTGGCCCAGTGGCCTCAGTGTTTCCCTCCTCTCCTTGTTCCTGCTGGGGTCCGGCGCAGGGGCCTCAATGTTTTCATCCTCTCCTTGTTCCTGCAGGGGTCCGGCGCAGGGGCCTCAGTGTTTTCCTCCTCTCCTTGTTCCTGCTGGGGTCCGGCCCAGGGGCCTCCGTGTTTTCCGCCTCTCCTTGTTCCGGCCGGGGTCCGGCCCAGGGGCCTCAGTGTTTTCCTCCTCTCCTTGTTCCTGCTGGGGTCCGGCCCAGGGGCCTCAGTGTTTTGCTCCTCTCCTTGTTCCTGCCGGGTCCGGCCCAGGGGCCTCAGTGTTTTCCTCCTCTCCTTGTTCCTGCCGGGGTCCGGCCCAGTGGCCTCGGTGTTTTCCTCCTCTCCTTGTTCCTGCCGGGGTCCGGCCCAGTGGCCTCAGTGTTTTCCTCCTCTCCTTGTTCCTGCCGGGGTCCGGCCCAGGGGACTCAGTGTTTTCCTCCTCTCCTTGTTCCTGCCGGGGTCCGGCCCAGGGGACTCAGTGTTTTCCTCCTCTCCTTGTTCCTGCCGGGGTCCGGCCCAGGGGACTCAGTGTTTTCCTCCTCTCCTTGTTCCTGCCGGGGTCCGGCCCAGGGGACTCAGTGTTTTCCTCCTCTCCTTGTTCCTGCCGGGGTCCAGCCCAGTGGCCTCGGTGTTTTCCTCCTCTCCTTGTTCCTGCTGGGGTCCGGCCCAGGGGCCTCAGTGTTTTCCTCCTCTCCTTGTTCCTGCCGGGGTCCGGCCCAGGGGACTCGGTGTTTTCCTCCTCTCCTTGTTCCTGCCGGGGTCCAGCCCAGTGGCCTCGGTGTTTTCCTCCTCTCCTTGTTCCTGCTGGGGTCCGGCCCAGTGGCCTCAGTGTTTTCCTCCTCTCCTTGTTCCTGCTGGGGTCCGATCCGGCCCAGGGGCCTCAGTGTTTTCCTCCTCTCCTTGTTTCTGCCGGGGTCCGGCCCAGTGGCCTCAGTGTTTTCCTCCTCTCCTTGTTCCTGCAGGGGTCCGGCCCAGGGGCCTCCGTGTTTTCCTCCTCTCCTTGTTCCTGCAGGGGTCCGGCCCAGTGGCCTCGGTGTTTTCCTCCTCTCCTTGTTCCTGCCGGGGTTCCGGCCCAGGGGACTCAGTGTTTTCCTCCTCTCCTTGTTCCTGCAGGGGTCCGGCCCAGGGGCCTCAGTGTTTTCCTCCTCTCCTTGTTCCTGCCGGGGTCCGGCACAGGGGCCTCAGTGTTTTCCTCCTCTCCTTCTTCCTGCTGGGGTCCAGCTCAGTGGCCTCAGTGTTTTCCTCCTCTCCTTGTTCCTGCCGGGGTCCGGCGCAGGGGCCTCGGTGCTTTCCTCCTCTCCTTGTTCCTGCCGGGGTCCGTCCCAGTGGCCCCAGTGTTTTCCTCCTCTCCTTGTTCCTGTCGGGGTCCGGCCCAGTGGCCTCAGTGTTTTCCTCCTCTCCTTGTTCCTGCCGGAGTCCGTCCCAGGGTCCTCAGTGTTTTCCTCCTCTCCTTCTTCCTGCTGGGGTCCAGCTCAGTGGCCTCTGTGTTTTCCTCCTCTCCTTGTTCCTCCCGGGGTCCGTCCCAGTGGCCTCAGTGTTTTCCTCCTCTCCTTGTTCCTGCAGGGGTCCGGCCCAGTGGCCTCAGTGTTTTCCTCCTCTCCTTCTTCCTGCTGGGGTCCGGCCCAGGGGCCTCAGTGTTTTCCTCCTCCCCTTGTTCCTGAGGGGGTCCGGCCCAGGGGCCTCAGTGTTTTCCTCCTCTCCTTGTTCCTGCAGGGGTTCGGCCCAGGAGCCTCAGTGTTTTCCTCCTCCCCTTGTTCCTGAGGGGGTCCGGCCCAGGGGCCTCAGTGTTTTCCTCCTCTCCTTGTTCCTGAGGGGGTCCGGCCCAGGGGCCTCAGTGTTTTCCTCCTCTCCTTGTTCCTACTGGGGTCTGGCCCAGTGGCCTCAGTGTTTTCCTCCTCTCCTTGTTCCTGCTGGGGTCCGGCGCAGGGGCCTCAATGTTTTCATCCTCTCCTTGTTCCTGCAGGGGTCCGGCGCAGGGGCCTCAGTGTTTTCCTCCTCTCCTTGTTCCTGCTGGGGTCCGGCCCAGGGGCCTCCGTGTTTTCCGCCTCTCCTTGTTCCGGCCGGGGTCCGGCCCAGGGGCCTCAGTGTTTTCCTCCTCTCCTTGTTCCTGCTGGGGTCCGGCCCAGGGGCCTCAGTGTTTTGCTCCTCTCCTTGTTCCTGCCGGGTCCAGCCCAGGGGCCTCAGTGTTTTCCTCCTTGTTAGAAATGGGATTTCTGGTTGGCTAAGGCTTGCGCCAAAGTCAGGCAGAAACCACCACTCTAGTCAGGGCAAGGAAGTTACACGCCAAAGATAACCCCTGCTCACCCCCTTGGTAGCTTGGCACGAGCAGTCAGGCTTATCTCTGAGGCGATGTGTAAAGCGTTTGCGCGCGCACCCAGCAACAACACCCAAGGCCCACCACAAAGGAAACTCCACACAAGGTATTCTATAAAAATAGCCTTTGTATTATACACAACACATCAGATAAAAACACACACTCTACAATGTGCCAACAGGCACGGGCAGAATTTACAAGGGATTATATGCACAGGGGACGGGGCCACATGGACCACTGTCAGGAATTAGCACTTTGTAGAAATAGCACTTAGAACGTAGGAGTAATATTTTAGAACATAGCACATACAATCACTGTAGCACTAAAAATAGAACATATAGCACACAACCAGTAACTACTGACGCAATAATGACCTCAGCGTCATCACACTAGCATCAGGTAAGTACCACCTACGCAACCCTAACCACCTTTAGGAAAATATTGCGCAGGGAATCAGGACCTCACTAGCACCACCTGTGTTAGGGAGAAAACAACCACCTAAGTATCACAATACCTGTAGGGGTCTAAGCACATAAACACATGATGCATAACATTCAGAGGTGTAAAGCAAAGCACATGACGCATAAACACATTCAGAGGTGCAGGAAAGGTACAATAGCGCAAAAACCTACAGTAGCCACCACTGTGGCAGTCCCTAGGCCAACTGGCCTCGTTGGGGCTAGGACACCATGTCCAGATAAGGCTGCGCCAGCTGCGCAAGCCAAGAGCGTAGAGTTCCCAACCTAAACGTTGCAGCTGCCCACTAAGTGCTGGGCAGCTGGAGGAATGAGCGTGGCACCACTGTGCCCTTTAAAACAACTCTGTTGCTCCCGTGGAACCTCCCTGGGCTCTAAAACAATTAAAATGCCCCCTAGAGCCTTCGTGGCCCTAAACGTTACTGTGGGGCAAGGGGGGAGCGACCCGCTGCCATCTGGGGCCGCCCCGTCACAAAACAACTGGTGCCCCCTTTAGGTGGAGCCTCGATGGGCTCTCGCAAACCTTGCCCCGTCGTTGGAGCGCCACGCGCTCAGAAACTACAACAATGCCCCCGAGTACGTGGGAGTCTTCTAGGCTCGAGGACAACGTGCCCAGTCGTTGTAGCCTTCACGGCTCTGAACAAATTGTCCCTGTTCGTTGGAGCGCTCTGGGCGCTCTGAGCACAAGGATGCCCTGTACACGTTGGAGCCACGGGGCTCTGATTCTGCCCCCGCACCCCCAGCACATGCGCGGAGTCCCCCAGCCCTCTTTAACACTCACCGGGCTGTCTGCAGGGGACTCCCGCGTCGTCTCTCTCTCCGCTCGGGGGGGGGGGGGGGGGGGGGGAAAGAAGGATTCCTAGGCTTTTCCTGAACCGCGGAGGGGGCAGGCACCGATAACGTGCCTCGCGCCCCCCCTCCACACAAGCTCCGGCCGCGCTCTCCTCACGGTCCAGCGCGGGGTGGGCTCCCGCCTGGATCTCCGGCTCCTCCGACTTGGCTGCGACTGCGTCGCTCCGTAGGAGGCGGGGTAGGCTCCCGCCCTCCTCTCCTCAGTTCCGGTTGTCCCGGAGGCCCGCCCGCCAGCCCGCCTGACTTCCGGTAAGCCCGGGCCGCGACGGTGATTCCAACTTTCGGGCAGCAAGAGGGGTAGGCTCCCTCGATTATAAAACACTATCCCGCGGGGTGGGCACCCGCTGTCAGTTACTGCAATGTCCCTGGCAGGGTGGGCACCTGCCAGAGGACTCTAGAATCGGCACAAGCGGGGCACACGCCGGGTGGGCACCGGCTAACAGAATCAAAGCGCTCCTAGCGCTACGGTCAAAAATGAAAGCGCTTTCAGCGCTGAAGGCCAGTCCAGCGCTCCCAGGCGCTTAGAGCCACAGGTCCAGCAATAAAGCGCTCCTGGCGCTAAACGGAAAATAAAAGCGCTTCCAGGCGCTTGAGGGACACAATAAAGCGCTCCCAGCGCTTTGGGGCAAATTACCACAAAGTCCAGCAAAGTTCTTCCCTGCATGCAGCAGGGCAGGGGTGGGGGGCAAGGCTGGACCCAGAGCCAGCTCACTGGGCCTCCAGGCAGGGAGGTAATCCAAGTGGCGGTCCTCTGGTCCAGCAGCAGCAGCAGCAGCCCCCCTCAGGTAAGATCCTGGCAGAGAACAGTTTCTGTGGGGACACAGCCCCATTTTTATACAGGCAAACCCTTTGTTCTGGGTTCAGGGTGAGGGGGAAAACCAGTCGCAGCTGGTTGGGGAGCACCCTTGATGTGCTCAGCCCCTCACTCTATTCACTGGAAGGGCTAGGGTCGTCAGTCGCACCACAGGGGGCGGGGCCAGCATTGTGTTTAGAAAACCCTGTCCTATTCAGGACCCAGGTGGACTCCTCCCACCCATCTAGCTGCTGATCTCCCCATTCACCACTGGGTGACTCATCCTGACACTGGGGAATCCCTAGCCCGTCACATGACATGACCAGCCAATCACGCGACAGACACACTGCACACAGAAGTGCCCACTTCTAGAAGTGGCACTTCCACACTAGGTACATACACGCCGCACACATCATCGCGCAGCATTCACTCCCACGAGTCCGCACATACCAAACTCGGGCCTGCACACCCCACGCATCAGGAACTACTAGGGACACATACATTCCCCATGCATTCCTATGGGAGGGCAGGCCTATCTCACCACATGCACTCAGCGCACGCACGCACTTTACCCTGGGACACAGGGAAAGTGCGCAGGAAACCAAAAAATCACCACACCAAGTCATCAGTAAAAAGCAAAAAAAGTTCAGGGGTGAACCTGCCAGAAGGGCCAAGTCCAACACTCCTCTCCTTGTTCCTGCCGGGGTCCGGCCCAGTGGCCTCGGTGTTTTCCTCCTCTCCTTGTTCCTGCCGGGGTCCGGCCCAGTGGCCTCAGTGTTTTCCTCCTCTCCTTTTTCCTGCCGGGGTCCGGCCCAGGGGACTCAGTGTTTTCCTCCTCTCCTTGTTCCTGCCGGGGTCCGGCCCAGGGGACTCAGTGTTTTCCTCCTCTCCTTGTTCCTGCCGGGGTCCGGCCCAGGGGCCTCAGTGTTTTCCTCCTCTCCTTGTTCCTACTGGGGTCTGGCCCAGTGGCCTCAGTGTTTTCCTCCTCTCCTTGTTCCTGCTGGGGTCCGGCGCAGGGGCCTCAATGTTTTCATCCTCTCCTTGTTCCTGCAGGGGTCCGGCGCAGGGGCCTCAGTGTTTTCCTCCTCTCCTTGTTCCTGCTGGGGTCCGGCCCAGGGGCCTCCGTGTTTTCCGCCTCTCCTTGTTCCGGCCGGGGTCCGGCCCAGGGGCCTCAGTGTTTTCCTCCTCTCCTTGTTCCTGCTGGGGTCCGGCCCAGGGGCCTCAGTGTTTTGCTCCTCTCCTTGTTCCTGCCGGGTCCAGCCCAGGGGCCTCAGTGTTTTCCTCCTTGTTAGAAATGGGATTTCTGGTTGGCTAAGGCTTGCGCCAAAGTCAGGCAGAAACCACCACTCTAGTCAGGGCAAGGAAGTTACACGCCAAAGATAACCCCTGCTCACCCCCTTGGTAGCTTGGCACGAGCAGTCAGGCTTATCTCTGAGGCGATGTGTAAAGCGTTTGCGCGCGCACCCAGCAACAACACCCAAGGCCCACCACAAAGGAAACTCCACACAAGGTATTCTATAAAAATAGCCTTTGTATTATACACAACACATCAGATAAAAACACACACTCTACAATGTGCCAACAGGCACGGGCAGAATTTACAAGGGATTATATGCACAGGGGACGGGGCCACATGGACCACTGTCAGGAATTAGCACTTTGTAGAAATAGCACTTAGAACGTAGGAGTAATATTTTAGAACATAGCACATACAATCACTGTAGCACTAAAAATAGAACATATAGCACACAACCAGTAACTACTGACGCAATAATGACCTCAGCGTCATCACACTAGCATCAGGTAAGTACCACCTACGCAACCCTAACCACCTTTAGGAAAATATTGCGCAGGGAATCAGGACCTCACTAGCACCACCTGTGTTAGGGAGAAAACAACCACCTAAGTATCACAATACCTGTAGGGGTCTAAGCACATAAACACATGATGCATAACATTCAGAGGTGTAAAGCAAAGCACATGACGCATAAACACATTCAGAGGTGCAGGAAAGGTACAATAGCGCAAAAACCTACAGTAGCCACCACTGTGGCAGTCCCTAGGCCAACTGGCCTCGTTGGGGCTAGGACACCATGTCCAGATAAGGCTGCGCCAGCTGCGCAAGCCAAGAGCGTAGAGTTCCCAACCTAAACGTTGCAGCTGCCCACTAAGTGCTGGGCAGCTGGAGGAATGAGCGTGGCACCACTGTGCCCTTTAAAACAACTCTGTTGCTCCCGTGGAACCTCCCTGGGCTCTAAAACAATTAAAATGCCCCCTAGAGCCTTCGTGGCCCTAAACGTTACTGTGGGGCAAGGGGGGAGCGACCCGCTGCCATCTGGGGCCGCCCCGTCACAAAACAACTGGTGCCCCCTTTAGGTGGAGCCTCGATGGGCTCTCGCAAACCTTGCCCCGTCGTTGGAGCGCCACGCGCTCAGAAACTACAACAATGCCCCCGAGTACGTGGGAGTCTTCTAGGCTCGAGGACAACGTGCCCAGTCGTTGTAGCCTTCACGGCTCTGAACAAATTGGCCCTGTTCGTTGGAGCGCTCTGGGCGCTCTGAGCACAAGGATGCCCTGTACACGTTGGAGCCACGGGGCTCTGATTCTGCCCCCGCACCCCCAGCACATGCGCGGAGTCCCCCAGCCCTCTTTAACACTCACCGGGCTGTCTGCAGGGGACTCCCGCGTCGTCTCTCTCTCCGCTCGGGGGGGGGGGGGGGGGGGGGAAGAAGGATTCCTAGGCTTTTCCTGAACCGCGGAGGGGGCAGGCACCGATAACGTGCCTCGCGCCCCCCCTCCACACAAGCTCCGGCCGCGCTCTCCTCACGGTCCAGCGCGGGGTGGGCTCCCGCCTGGATCTCCGGCTCCTCCGACTTGGCTGCGACTGCGTCGCTCCGTAGGAGGCGGGGTAGGCTCCCGCCCTCCTCTCCTCAGTTCCGGTTGTCCCGGAGGCCCGCCCGCCAGCCCGCCTGACTTCCGGTAAGCCCGGGCCGCGACGGTGATTCCAACTTTCGGGCAGCAAGAGGGGTAGGCTCCCTCGATTATAAAACACTATCCCGCGGGGTGGGCACCCGCTGTCAGTTACTGCAATGTCCCTGGCAGGGTGGGCACCTGCCAGAGGACTCTAGAATCGGCACAAGCGGGGCACACGCCGGGTGGGCACCGGCTAACAGAAT
The DNA here is from genome assembly GCF_964204655.1 of Triturus cristatus. Taxonomy (NCBI): domain Eukaryota; kingdom Metazoa; phylum Chordata; class Amphibia; order Caudata; family Salamandridae; genus Triturus; species Triturus cristatus. The sequence continues at coordinate 1,285,214,670 of NC_140592.1, read as the reverse complement.
CAAAGCGCTCCTAGCGCTACGGTCAAAAATGAAAGCGCTTTCAGCGCTGAAGGCCAGTCCAGCGCTCCCAGGCGCTTAGAGCCACAGGTCCAGCAATAAAGCGCTCCTGGCGCTAAACGGAAAATAAAAGCGCTTCCAGGCGCTTGAGGGACACAATAAAGCGCTCCCAGCGCTTTGGGGCAAATTACCACAAAGTCCAGCAAAGTTCTTCCCTGCATGCAGCAGGGCAGGGGTGGGGGGCAAGGCTGGACCCAGAGCCAGCTCACTGGGCCTCCAGGCAGGGAGGTAATCCAAGTGGCGGTCCTCTGGTCCAGCAGCAGCAGCAGCAGCCCCCCTCAGGTAAGATCCTGGCAGAGAACAGTTTCTGTGGGGACACAGCCCCATTTTTATACAGGCAAACCCTTTGTTCTGGGTTCAGGGTGAGGGGGAAAACCAGTCGCAGCTGGTTGGGGAGCACCCTTGATGTGCTCAGCCCCTCACTCTATTCACTGGAAGGGCTAGGGTCGTCAGTCGCACCACAGGGGGCGGGGCCAGCATTGTGTTTAGAAAACCCTGTCCTATTCAGGACCCAGGTGGACTCCTCCCACCCATCTAGCTGCTGATCTCCCCATTCACCACTGGGTGACTCATCCTGACACTGGGGAATCCCTAGCCCGTCACATGACATGACCAGCCAATCACGCGACAGACACACTGCACACAGAAGTGCCCACTTCTAGAAGTGGCACTTCCACACTAGGTACATACACGCCGCACACATCATCGCGCAGCATTCACTCCCACGAGTCCGCACATACCAAACTCGGGCCTGCACACCCCACGCATCAGGAACTACTAGGGACACATACATTCCCCATGCATTCCTATGGGAGGGCAGGCCTATCTCACCACATGCACTCAGCGCACGCACGCACTTTACCCTGGGACACAGGGAAAGTGCGCAGGAAACCAAAAAATCACCACACCAAGTCATCAGTAAAAAGCAAAAAAAGTTCAGGGGTGAACCTGCCAGAAGGGCCAAGTCCAACACTCCTCTCCTTGTTCCTGCCGGGGTCCGGCCCAGTGGCCTCGGTGTTTTCCTCCTCTCCTTGTTCCTGCCGGGGTCCGGCCCAGTGGCCTCAGTGTTTTCCTCCTCTCCTTTTTCCTGCCGGGGTCCGGCCCAGGGGACTCAGTGTTTTCCTCCTCTCCTTGTTCCTGCCGGGGTCCGGCCCAGGGGACTCAGTGTTTTCCTCCTCTCCTTGTTCCTGCCGGGGTCCGGCCCAGGGGACTCAGTGTTTTCCTCCTCTCCTTGTTCCTGCCGGGGTCCGGCCCAGGGGACTCAGTGTTTTCCTCCTCTCCTTGTTCCTGCCGGGGTCCAGCCCAGTGGCCTCGGTGTTTTCCTCCTCTCCTTGTTCCTGCTGGGGTCCGGCCCAGGGGCCTCAGTGTTTTCCTCCTCTCCTTGTTCCTGCCGGGGTCCGGCCCAGGGGACTCAGTGTTTTCCTCCTCTCCTTGTTCCTGCCAGGGTCCAACCCAGTGGCCTCGGTGTTTTCCTCCTCTCCTTGTTCCTGCTGGGGTCCGGCCCAGTGGCCTCAGTGTTATCCTCCTCTCCTTGTTCCTGCTGGGGTCCGATCCGGCCCAGGGGCCTCAGTGTTTTCCTCCTCTCCTTGTTTCTGCCGGGGTCCGGCCCAGTGGCCTCAGTGTTTTCCTCCTCTCCTTGTTCCTGCAGGGGTCCGGCCCAGGGGCCTCCGTGTTTTCCTCCTCTCCTTGTTCCTGCAGGGGTCCGGCCCAGTGGCCTCGGTGTTTTCCTCCTCTCCTTGTTCCTGCCGGGGTCCGGCCCAGGGGACTCAGTGTTTTCAGCCTCTCCTTGATCCTGCAGGGGTCCGGCCCACGGGCCTCGGTGTTTTCCTCCTCTCCTTGTTCCTGCCGGGGTCCGGCCCAGGGGACTCAGTGTTTTCCTCCTCTCCTTGTTCCTGCCGGGGTCCAGCCCAGTGGCCTCGGTGTTTTCCTCCTCTCCTTGTTCCTGCAGGGGTCCGGCGCAGGGGCCTCAGTGTTTTCCTCCTCTCCTTGTTCCTGCTGGGGTCCGGCCCAGGGGCCTCGGTGTTTTCCTCCTCTCCTTGTTCCTGCCGGGGTCCAGCCCAGGAGCCTCAGTGTTTTCCTCCTCTCCTTGTTCCTGCTGGGGTCCGGCCCAGTGGCCTCAGTGTTTTCCTCCTCTCCTAGTTCCTGCCGGGGTCTGTCCCAGTGTCCTCAGTGTTTTCCTCCTCTCCTTGTTCCTGCCGGGGTCCGGCCCAGTGGCCTCAGTGTTTTCCTCCTCTCCTTGTTCCTGCAGGGGTCCGGCCCAGGGGCCTCAGTGTTTTCCTCCTCTCCTTGTTCCTGCCGGGGTCCGGCCCAGGGGACTCAGTGTTTTCCTCCTCTCCGTGATCCTGCAGGGGTCCGGCCCACGGGCCTCGGTGTTTTCCTCCTCTCCTTGTTCCTGCCGGGGTCCGGCCCAGGGGACTCAGTGTTTCCTCCTCTCCTTGTTCCTGCCGGGGTCCAGCCCAGTGGCCTCGGTGTTTTCCTCCTCTCCTTGTTCCTGCAGGGGTCCGGCGCAGGGGCCTCAGTGTTTTCCTCCTCTCCTTGTTCCTGCTGGGGTCCGGCCCAGGGGCCTCAGTGTTTTCCTCCTCTCCTTGTTCCTGCTGGGGTCCGGCCCAGTGGCCTCAGTGTTTTCCTCCTCTCCTTGTTCCTGCCGGGGTCCGTCCCAGTGGCCTCAGTGTTTTCCTCCTCTCCTTGTTCCTGCCGGGGTCCGGCCCAGTGGCCTCAGTGTTTTCCTCCTCTCCTTGTTCCTGCCGGGGTCCGTCCCAGTGGCCTCAGTGTTTTCCTCCTCTCCTTGTTCCTGCCGGGGTCCGGCCCAGTGGCCTCAGTGTTTTCCTCCTCTCCTTGTTCCTGCCGGGGTCCGGCCCAGTGGCCTCAGTGTTTTCCTCCTCTCCTTGTTCCTGCAGGGGTCCGGCCCAGGGGCCTCCGTGTTTTCATCCTCTCCTTGTTCCTGCCGGCTCCGGCCCAGGGGCCTCAGTGTTTTCCTCCTCTCCTTGTTCCTGCAGGGGTCCGGCCCAGGGGCCTCGGTGTTCTCCTCCTCTCCTTGTTCCTGCCGGGTCCGGCCCAGGGGCCTCAGTGTTTTCCTCCTCTCCTTGTTCCTGCAGGGGTCCGGCCCAGGGGCCTCGGTGTTTTCCTCCTCTCCTTGTTCCTGCAGGGGTCCGGCCCAGTGGCCTCAGTGTTTTCCTCCTCTCCTTGTTCCTGCAGGGGTCTGGCCCAGGGGCCTCAGTGTTTTCCTCCTCTCCTTGTTCCTACAGGGGTCCGGCCCAGGGGCCTCAGTGTTTTCCTCCTCTCCTTGTTCCTGCCGGGGTCACGCCCAGTGGCCTCAGTGTTTTCCTCCTCTCCTTGTTCCTGCTGGGGTCCGGCCCAGTGGCCTCAGTGTTTTCCTCCTCCCCTTGTTCCTGCCGGGGTCCAGCCCAGTGGCCTCAGTGTTTTCCTCCTCTCCTTGTTCCTGCTGGGGTCTGGCCCAGTGGCCTCAGTGTTTTTCTCCTCTCCTTGTTCCTGCCGGGGTCCGTCGCAGTGGCCTCAGTGTTTTCCTCCTCTCCTTGTTCCTGCCGGGGTCCGGCCCAGGGGCCTCAGTGTTTTGCTCCTCTCCTTGTTCCTGCTGGGGTCCGGCCCAGGGGCCTCAGTGTTTTCCTCCTCTCCTTGTTCCTGCTGGGGTCCGGCCCAGGGGCCTCAGTGTTTTCCTCCTCTCCTTGTTCCTGCCGGGGTCCGGCCCAGGGGCCTCAGTGTTTTCCTCCTCTCCTTGTTCCTGCCGGGGTCCGGCCCAGGGGCCTGAGTGTTTTCCTCCTCTCCTTGTTCCTGCCGGGGTCCAGCCGAGGGGCCTGAGTGTTTTCCTCCTCTCCTTGTTCCTGCCGGGGTCCGGCCCAGGGGCCTCAGTGTTTTCCTCCTCTCCTTGTTCCTGCTGGGGTCCGGCCCAGTGGCCTCAGTGTTTTGCTCCTCTCCTTGTTCCTGCCGGGGTCCGGCCCAGGAGCCTCAGTGTTTTCCTCCTCTCCTTGTTCCTGCAGGGGTCCGGCCCAGGGGCCTCAGTGTTTTCCTCCTCTCCTTGTTCCTGCCGGGGTCCGGCCCAGGGGCCTCAGTGTTTTCCTCCTCTCCTTGTTCCTGCAGGGGTCCGGCCCAGGGGCCTCAGTGTTTTCCTCCTCTCCTTGTTCCTGCCGGGGTCCGGCCCAGGGGCCTGAGTGTTTTCCTCCTCTCCTTGTTCCTGCCGGGGTCCGGCCCAGGGGCCTCAGTGTTTTCCTCCTCTCCTTGTTCCTGCCGGGGTTCGGCCCAGGGGCCTCAGTGTTTGCCTCCTCTCCTTGTTCCTGCCGGGGTCCAGCTTAGTGGCCTCAGTGTTTTCTTCCTCTCCTTGTTCCTGCTGGGGTCCAGCCCAGGGGCCTCGGTGTTTTCCTCCTCTCCTTGTTCCTGCCGGGGTCCGGCCCAGTGGCCTCAGTGTTTTCCTCCTCTCCTTGTTCCTGCAGGGGTCCGGCCCAGGGGCCTCAGTGTTTTCCTCCTCTCCTTGTTCCTACAGGGGTCCGGCCCAGGGGCCTCAGTGTTTTCCTCCTCTCCTTGTTCCTGCCGGGGTCACGCCCAGTGGCCTCAGTGTTTTCCTCCTCTCCTTGTTCCTGCAGGGGTCCGGCCCAGGGGCCTCAGTGTTTTCCTCCTCTCCTTGTTCCTTCCGGGGTCCGGCCCAGGGGCCTCAGTGTTTTCCTCCTCTCCTTGTTCCTGCAGGGCTCTGGTTCAGGGGCCTCAGTGTTTTCCTCCTCTCCCTGTTTCTGCAGGGGTCCGGCCTAGGGGCCTGAGTGTTTTCCTCCTCTCCTTGTTCCTGCCGGGGTCCGGCCCAGGGGCCTCAGTGTTTTCCTCCTCTCCTTGTTCCTGCAGGGGTCCGGCCCAGGGGCCTCCGTGTTTTCATCCTCTCCTTGTTCCTGCCGGCTCCGGCCCAGGGGCCTCAGTGTTTTCCTCCTCTCCTTGTTCCTGCAGGGGTCCGGCCCAGGGGCCTCGGTGTTCTCCTCCTCTCCTTGTTCCTGCCGGGTCCGGCCCAGGGGCCTCAGTGTTTTCCTCCTCTCCTTGTTCCTGCAGGGGTCCGGCCCAGGGGCCTCGGTGTTTTCCTCCTCTCCTTGTTCCTGCCGGGGTCCGGCCCAGTGGCCTCAGTGTTTTCCTCCTCTCCTTGTTCCTGCAGGGGTCCGGCCCAGGGGCCTCAGTGTTTTCCTCCTCTCCTTGTTCCTACAGGGGTCCGGCCCAGGGGCCTCAGTGTTTTCCTCCTCTCCTTGTTCCTGCCGGGGTCACGCCCAGTGGCCTCAGTGTTTTCCTCCTCTCCTTGTTCCTGCTGGGGTCCGGCCCAGTGGCCTCAGTGTTTTCCTCCTCCCCTTGTTCCTGCCGGGGTCCGGCCCAGTGGCCTCAGTGTTTTCCTCGTCTCCTTGTTCCTGCAGGGGTCCGGCCCAGGGGCCTCGGTGTTTTCCTCCTCTCCTTGTTCCTGCTGGGGTCGGGCCCAGGGGCCTCAGTGTTTTCCTCCTCTCCTTGTTCCTGCCGGGGTCCGGCCCAGTAGCCTCGGTGTTTTCCTCCTCTCCTTGTTCCTACAGGGGTCTGGCCCAGGGGCCTCAGTGTTTTCCTCCTCTCCTTGTTCCTGCCGGGGTCCAGCCCAGTGGCCTCAGTGTTTTCCTCCTCTCCTTGTTCCTGCTGGGGTCTGGCCCAGTGGCCTCAGTGTTTTCCTCCTCTCCTTGTTCCTGCCGGGGTCCGTCGCAGTGGCATCAGTGTTTTCCTCCTCTCCTTGTTCCTGCCGGGGTCCGGCCCAGGGGCCTCAGTGTTTTGCTCCTCTCCTTGTTCCTGCTGGGGTCCGGCCCAGGGGCCTCAGTGTTTTCCTCCTCTCCTTGTTCCTGCTGGGGTCCGGCCCAGGGGCCTCAGTGTTTTCCTCCTCTCCTTGTTCCTGCCGGGGTCCGGCCCAGGGGCCTCAGTGTTTTCCTCCTCTCCTTGTTCCTGCCGGGGTCCGGCCCAGGGGCCTCAGTGTTTTCCTCCTCTCCTTGTTCCTGCCGGGGTCCGGCCGAGGGGCCTGAGTGTTTTCCTCCTCTCCTTGTTCCTGCCGGGGTCCGGCCCAGGGGCCTCAGTGTTTTCCTCCTCTCCTTGTTCCTGCTGGGGTCCGGCCCAGTGGCCTCAGTGTTTTGCTCCTCTCCTTGTTCCTGCCGGGGTCCGGCCCAGGAGCCTCAGTGTTTTCCTCCTCTCCTTGTTCCTGCAGGGGTCCGGCCCAGGGGCCTCAGTGTTTTCCTCCTCTCCTTGTTCCTGCCGGGGTCAGGCCCAGGGGCCTCAGTGTTTTCCTCCTCTCCTTGTTCCTGCAGGGGTCCGGCCCAGGGGCCTGAGTGTTTTCCTCCTCTCCTTGTTCCTGCCGGGGTCCGGCCCAGGGGCCTGAGTGTTTTCCTCCTCTCCTTGTTCCTGCCGGGGTCCGGCCCAGGGGCCTCAGTGTTTTCCTCCTCTCCTTGTTCCTGCCGGGGTCCGGCCCAGGGGCCTCAGTGTTTGCCTCCTCTCCTTGTTCCTGCCGGGGTCCAGCTTAGTGGCTTCAGTGTTTTCTTCCTCTCCTTGTTCCTGCTGGGGTTCAGCCCAGGGGCCTCAGTGTTCTCCTCCTCTCCTTGTTCCTGCTGGGGTCCGGCCCAGGGGCCTCAGTGTTTTCCTCCTCTCCCTGTTTCTGCAGGGGTCCGGCCTAGGGGCCTGAGTGTTTTCCTCCTCTCCTTGTTCCTGCTGGGGTCCGGCCCTGGGGCCTCAGTGTTTTCCTCCTCTCCTTGTTCCTTCCGGGGTCCGGCCCAGGGGCCTCAGTGTTTTCCTCCTCTCCTTGTTCCTGCAGGGGTCCGGCCCAGGGGCCTCAGTGTTTTCCTCCTCTCCTTGTTCCTTCCGGGGTCCGGCCCAGGGGCCTCAGTGTTTTCCTCCTCTCCTTGTTCCTGCAGGGCTCTGGTTCAGGGGCCTCAGTGTTTTCCTCCTCTCCCTGTTTCTGCAGGGGTCCGGCCTAGGGGCCTGAGTGTTTTCCTCCTCTCCTTGTTCCTGCCGGGGTCCGGCCCAGGGGCCTCAGTGTTTTCCTCCTCTCCTTGTTCCTGCAGGGGTCCGGCCCAGGGGCCTCAGTGTTTTCCTCCTCTCCTTGTTCCTTCCGGGGTCCGGCCCAGGGGCCTCAGTGTTTTCCTCCTCTCCTTGTTCCTGCAGGGCTCTGGTTCAGGGGCCTCAGTGTTTTCCTCCTCTCCTTGTTCCTGCAGGGGTCCGGCCCAGGGGCCTCAGTGTTTTCCTCCTCTCCTTGTTCCTTCCGGGGTCCGGCCCAGGGGCCTCAGTGTTTTCCTCCTCTCCTTGTTCCTGCAGGGCTCTGGTTCAGGGGCCTCAGTGTTTTCCTCCTCTCCCTGTTTCTGCAGGGGTCCGGCCTAGGGGCCTGAGTGTTTTCCTCCTCTCCTTGTTCCTTCCGGGGTCCGGCCCAGGGGCCTCAGTGTTTTCCTCCTCTCCTTGTTCCTGCAGGGGTCCGGCCCAGGGGCCTCAGTGTTTTCCTCCTCTCCTTGTTCCTTCCGGGGTCCGGCCCAGGGGCCTCAGTGTTTTCCTCCTCTCCTTGTTCCTGCAGGGCTCTGGTTCAGGGGCCTCAGTGTTTTCCTCCTCTCCCTGTTTCTGCAGGGGTCCGGCCTAGGGGCCTGATTTTTTTCCTCCTCTCCTTGTTCCTGCCGGGGTCCGGCCCAGGGGCCTCAGTGTTTTCCTCCTCTCCTTGTTCCTGCAGGGGTCCGGCCCAGGGGCCTCAGTGTTTTCCTCCTCTCCTTGTTCCTTCCGGGGTCCGGCCCAGGGGCCTCAGTGTTTTCCTCCTCTCCTTGTTCCTGCAGGGCTCTGGTTCAGGGGCCTCAGTGTTTTCCTCCTCTCCTTGTCCCTGCAGGGGTCCGGCCCAGGGGCCTCAGTGTTTTCCTCCTCTCCTTGTTCCTTCCGGGGTCCGGCCCAGGGGCCTCAGTGTTTTCCTCCTCTCCTTGTTCCTGCAGGGCTCTGGTTCAGGGGCCTCAGTGTTTTCCTCCTCTCCCTGTTTCTGCAGGGGTCCGGCCTAGGGGCCTGAGTGTTTTCCTCCTCTCCTTGTTCCTGCCGGGGTCCGGCCCAGGGGCCTCAGTGTTTTCCTCCTCTCCTTGTTCCTGCAGGGGTCCGGCCCAGGGGCCTCAGTGTTTTCCTCCTCTCCTTGTTCCTTCCGGGGTCCGGCCCAGGGGCCTCAGTGTTTTCCTCCTCTCCTTGTTCCTGCAGGGCTCTGGTTCAGGGGCCTCAGTGTTTTCCTCCTCTCCTTGTTCCTGCAGGGGTCCGGCCCAGGGGCCTCAGTGTTTTCCTCCTCTCCTTGTTCCTTCCGGGGTCCGGCCCAGGGGCCTCAGTGTTTTCCTCCTCTCCTTGTTCCTGCAGGGCTCTGGTTCAGGGGCCTCAGTGTTTTCCTCCTCTCCCTGTTTCTGCAGGGGTCCGGCCTAGGGGCCTGAGTGTTTTCCTCCTCTCCTTGTTCCTTGCGGGGTCCGGCCCAGGGGCCTCAGTGTTTTCCTCCTCTCCTTGTTCCTGCAGGGGTCCGGCCCAGGGGCCTCAGTGTTTTCCTCCTCTCCTTGTTCCTTCCGGGGTCCGGCCCAGGGGCCTCAGTGTTTTCCTCCTCTCCTTGTTCCTGCAGGGCTCTGGTTCAGGGGCCTCAGTGTTTTCCTCCTCTCCCTGTTTCTGCAGGGGTCCGGCCTAGGGGCCTGAGTGTTTTCCTCCTCTCCTTGTTCCTGCCGGGGTCCGGCCCAGGGGCCTCAGTGTTTTCCTCCTCTCCTTGTTCCTGCAGGGGTCCGGCCCAGGGGCCTCAGTGTTTTCCTCCTCTCCTTGTTCCTTCCGGGGTCCAGCCCAGGGGCCTCAGTGTTTTCCTCCTCTCCTTGTTCCTGCAGGGCTCTGGTTCAGGGGCCTCAGTGTTTTCCTCCTCTCCTTGTCCCTGCAGGGGTCCGGCCCAGGGGCCTCAGTGTTTTCCTCCTCTCCTTGTTCCTTCCGGGGTCCGGCCCAGGGGCCTCAGTGTTTTCCTCCTCTCCTTGTTCCTGCAGGGCTCTGGTTCAGGGGCCTCAGTGTTTTCCTCCTCTCCCTGTTTCTGCAGGGGTCCGGCCTAGGGGCCTGAGTGTTTTCCTCCTCTCCTTGTTCCTGCCGGGGTCCGGCCCAGGGGCCTCAGTGTTTTCCTCCTCTCCTTGTTCCTGCAGGGGTCCGGCCCAGGGGCCTCAGTGTTTTCCTCCTCTCCTTGTTCCTTCCGGGGTCCGGCCCAGGGGCCTCAGTGTTTTCCTCCTCTCCTTGTTCCTGCAGGGCTCTGGTTCAGGGGCCTCAGTGTTTTCCTCCTCTCCTTGTTCCTGCAGGGGTCCGGCCCAGGGGCCTCAGTGTTTTCCTCCTCTCCTTGTTCCTTCCGGGGTCCGGCCCAGGGGCCTCAGTGTTTTCCTCCTCTCCTTGTTCCTGCAGGGCTCTGGTTCAGGGGCCTCAGTGTTTTCCTCCTCTCCCTGTTTCTGCAGGGGTCCGGCCTAGGGGCCTGAGTGTTTTCCTCCTCTCCTTGTTCCTTCCGGGGTCCGGCCCAGGGGCCTCAGTGTTTTCCTCCTCTCCTTGTTCCTGCAGGGGTCCGGCCCAGGGGCCTCAGTGTTTTCCTCCTCTCCTTGTTCCTTCCGGGGTCCGGCCCAGGGGCCTCAGTGTTTTCCTCCTCTCCTTGTTCCTGCAGGGCTCTGGTTCAGGGGCCTCAGTGTTTTCCTCCTCTCCCTGTTTCTGCAGGGGTCCGGCCTAGGGGCCTGAGTGTTTTCCTCCTCTCCTTGTTCCTGCCGGGGTCCGGCCCAGGGGCCTCAGTGTTTTGCTCCTCTCCTTGTTCCTTCCGGGGTCCGGCCCAGGGGCCTCAGTGTTTTCCTCTTCTCCTTGTTCCTGCTGGGGTCCGGCCCAGTGGCCTCAGTGTTTTCCTCCTCTCCTTGTTCCTGCTGGGGTCCAGCCCAGGGGCCTTAGTGTTTTCCTCCTCCCCTTGTTCCTGCCGGGGTCCGGCCCAGGGGCCTCAGTGTTTTCCTCCTCCCCTTGTTCCTGCCGGGGTCCGGCCCAGTGGCCTCAGTGTTTTCCTCGTCTCCTTGTTCCTGCAGGGGTCCGGCCCAGGGGCCTCGGTGTTTCCCTCCTCTCCTTGTTCCTGCCGGGGTCCGGCCCAGGGGCCTCAGTGTTTTCCTCCTCTCCTTGTTCCTGCCGGGATCCGTCCCAGGGGCCTCAGTGTTTTCCTCCTCTCCTTGTTCCTGCTGGGGTCCGGCCCAGCGGCCTCGGTGTTTTCCTCCTCTCCTTGTTCCTGCCGGGGTCCGGCCCAGCGGCCTCAGTGTTTTCCTCCTCTCCTTGTTCCTGCTGGGGTCTGGCCCAGGGGCCTCGGTGTTTTCCTCCTCTCCTTGTTCCTGCTGGGGTCCGGCCCAGTGGCCTCTGTGTTTTCCTCCTCTCCTTGTTCCTGCCGGCGTCCGGCCCAGCGGCCTCAGTGTTTTCCTCCTCTCCTTGTTCCTGCCGGGGTCCGGCTCAGTGGCCTCTGTGTTTTCCTCCTCTCCTTGTTCCTGCCGGCGTCCGGCCCAGGGGCCTCAGTGTTTTCCTCCTCTCCTTGTTCCTGCAGGGGTCCGGCCCAGGGGCCTCAGTGTTTTCCTCCTCTCCTTGTTCCTTCCGGGGTCCGGCCCAGGGGCCTCAGTGTTTTCCTCCTCTCCTTGTTCCTGCAGGGCTCTGGTTCAGGGGCCTCAGTGTTTTCCTCCTCTCCTTGTCCCTGCAGGGGTCCGGCCCAGGGGCCTCAGTGTTTTCCTCCTCTCCTTGTTCCTGCAGGGGTCCGGCCCAGGGGCCTCAGTGTTTTCCTCCTCTCCTTGTTCCTTCCGGGGTCCGGCCCAGGGGCCTCAGTGTTTTCCTCCTCTCCTTGTTCCTGCAGGGCTCTGGTTCAGGGGCCTCAGTGTTTTCCTCCTCTCCCTGTTTCTGCAGGGGTCCGGCCTAGGGGCCTGAGTGTTTTCCTCCTCTCCTTGTTCCTGCCGGGGTCCGGCCCAGTGGCCTCTGTGTTTTCCTCCTCTCCTTGTTCCTGCCGGCGTCCGGCCCAGGGGCCTCAGTGTTTTCCTCCTCTCCTTGTTCCTGCAGGGGTCCGGCCCAGGGGCCTCAGTGTTTTCCTCCTCTCCTTGTTCCTTCCGGGGTCCGGCCCAGGGGCCTCAGTGTTTTCCTCCTCTCCTTGTTCCTGCAGGGCTCTGGTTCAGGGGCCTCAGTGTTTTCCTCCTCTCCTTGTCCCTGCAGGGGTCCGGCCCAGGGGCCTCAGTGTTTTCCTCCTCTCCTTGTTCCTTCCGGGGTCCGGCCCAGGGGCCTCAGTGTTTTCCTCCTCTCCTTGTTCCTGCAGGGCTCTGGTTCAGGGGCCTCAGTGTTTTCCTCCTCTCCCTGTTTCTGCAGGGGTCCGGCCTAGGGGCCTGAGTGTTTTCCTCCTCTCCTTGTTCCTGCCGGGGTCCGGCCCAGGGGCCTCAGTGTTTTCCTCCTCTCCTTGTTCCTGCAGGGGTCCGGCCCAGGGGCCTCAGTGTTTTCCTCCTCTCCTTGTTCCTTCCGGGGTCCGGCCCAGGGGCCTCAGTGTTTTCCTCCTCTCCTTGTTCCTGCAGGGCTCTGGTTCAGGGGCCTCAGTGTTTTCCTCCTCTCCTTGTTCCTGCAGGGGTCCGGCCCAGGGGCCTCAGTGTTTTCCTCCTCTCCTTGTTCCTTCCGGGGTCCGGCCCAGGGGCCTCAGTGTTTTCCTCCTCTCCTTGTTCCTGCAGGGCTCTGGTTCAGGGGCCTCAGTGTTTTCCTCCTCTCCCTGTTTCTGCAGGGGTCCGGCCTAGGGGCCTGAGTGTTTTCCTCCTCTCCTTGTTCCTTCCGGGGTCCGGCCCAGGGGCCTCAGTGTTTTCCTCCTCTCCTTGTTCCTGCAGGGGTCCGGCCCAGGGGCCTCAGTGTTTTCCTCCTCTCCTTGTTCCTTCCGGGGTCCGGCCCAGGGGCCTCAGTGTTTTCCTCCTCTCCTTGTTCCTGCAGGGCTCTGGTTCAGTGGCCTCAGTGTTTTCCTCCTCTCCCTGTTTCTGCAGGGGTCCGGCCTAGGGGCCTGAGTGTTTTCCTCCTCTGCTTGTTCCTGCCGGGGTCCGGCCCAGGGGCCTCAGTGTTTTGCTCCTCTCCTTGTTCCTTCCGGGGTCCGGCCCAGGGGCCTCAGTGTTTTCCTCTTCTCCTTGTTCCTGCTGGGGTCCGGCCCAGTGGCCTCAGTGTTTTCCTCCTCTCCTTGTTCCTGCTGGGGTCCAGCCCAGGGGCCTTAGTGTTTTCCTCCTCCCCTTGTTCCTGCCGGGGTCCGGCCCAGGGGCCTCAGTGTTTTCCTCCTCCCCTTGTTCCTGCCGGGGTCCGGCCCAGTGGCCTCAGTGTTTTCCTCGTCTCCTTGTTCCTGCAGGGGTCCGGCCCAGGGGCCTCGGTGTTTCCCTCCTCTCCTTGTTCCTGCCGGGGTCCGGCCCAGGGGCCTCAGTGTTTTCCTCCTCTCCTTGTTCCTGCCGGGATCCGTCCCAGGGGCCTCAGTGTTTTCCTCCTCTCCTTGTTCCTGCTGGGGTCCGGCCCAGCGGCCTCGGTGTTTTCCTCCTCTCCTTGTTCCTGCCGGGGTCCGGCCCAGCGGCCTCAGTGTTTTCCTCCTCTCCTTGTTCCTGCTGGGGTCTGGCCCAGGGGCCTCGGTGTTTTCCTCCTCTCCTTGTTCCTGCTGGGGTCCGGCCCAGTGGCCTCTGTGTTTTCCTCCTCTCCTTGTTCCTGCCGGCGTCCGGCCCAGCGGCCTCAGTGTTTTCCTCCTCTCCTTGTTCCTGCCGGGGTCCGGCTCAGTGGCCTCGGTGTTTTCTTCCTCTCCTTGTTCCTGCAGGGGTCCAGCCCAGTGGCCCCAGTGTTTTCCTCCTCTCCTTGTTCCTGCCGGGGTCCGGCCCAGGGGCCTCAGTGTTTTCCTCCTCTCCTTGTTCCTGCATGGGTCCGGCCCAGGGGCCTCAGTGTTTTCCTCCTCTCCTTGTTCCTGCCGGGGTCGGCCCAGTGGCCTCGGTGTTTTCCTCCTCTCCTTGTTCCTGTCGGGGTCCGGCCTAGGGGCCTCAGTGTTTTCCTCCTCTCCTTGTTCCTGCCGGGGTCGGCCCAGTGGCCTCAGTGTTTTCCTCCTCTCCTTCTTCCTGCAGGAGTCAGGCCCAGGGGCCTCTGTGTTTTGCTCCTCTCCTTGTTCCTGCTGGGGTCCGGCGCAGGGGCCTCAGTGTTTTCCTCCTCTCCTTGTTCCTGCCGGGGTCCAGCCCAGGGGCCTCAGTGTTTTCCTCCTCTCCTTGTTCCTGCCGGGGTCCGACCCAGTGGCCTCAGTGTTTTCCTCCTCTCCTTGTTCCTGCCGGGGTCCGTCCCAGAGGCCTCAGTGTTTTCCTCCTCTCCTTTTTCCTGCCGGGGTACGTCCCAGGGGCCTCAGTGTTTTCCTCCTCTCCTTGTTCCTGCCGGGGTCCGTCCCAGGGGCCTCAGTGTTTTCCTCCTCTCCTTGTTCCTGCAGGGGTCCAGCCCAGGGGCCTCAGTGTTTTCCTCCTCTCCTTGTTCCTGCAGGGGTCCGGCCCAGGGTCCTCAGTGTTTTCCTCCTCTCCTTGTTCCTGCCGGGGTCCGGCCCAGGGGCCTCAGTGTTTTCCTCCTCTCCTTGTTCCTGCAGGGGTCTGGCACAGGGGCCTCAGTGTTTTCCTCCTCTCCTTGTTCCTGCCGGGGTCCGGCCCAGTGGCCACAGTGTTTTCCTCCTCTCCTTGTTCCTGCAGGGGTCTGGCACAGGGGTCTCGGTGTTTTCCTCCTCTCCTTGTTCCTGCCGGGGTCCAGCCCAGGGGCCTCAGTGTTTTCCTCCTCTCCTTGTTCCTGCTGGGGTTCGGCCCAGGGGCCTCAGTGTTTTCCTCCTCTCCTTGTTCCTGCCGGGGTCCAGCCCAGGGGCCTCAGTGTTTTCCTCCTCTCCTTGTTTCTGCCAGGGTCCGTCCCAGGGGCCTCAGTGTTTTCCTCCTCTCCTTGTTCCTGCCGGGGTCCAGCCCAGGGGCCTCAGTGTTTTCCTCCTCTCCTTGTTCCTGCCGTGATCCGGCCCAGGGGCCTCAGTGTTTTCCTCCTCTCCTTGTTCCTGCCGGGGTCCGGCCCAGTGGCCTCAGTGTTTTCCTCCTCTCCTTGTTCCTGCCGGGGTCCGTCCCAGGGGCCTCAGTGTTTTCCTCCTCTCCTTGTTCCTGCAGGGGTCCGGCTCAGGGGCCTCAGTGTTTTCCTCCTCTCCTTGTTTCTGCCGGGGTCCAGCCCAGGGGCCTCAGTGTTTTCCTCCTCTCCTTGTTCCTGCTGGGGTCCGGCGCAGGGGCTTCAGTGTTTTCCTCCTCTCCTTGTTCCTGCCGGGGTCTGGCCCAGGGGCCTCAGTGTTTTCCTCCTCTCCTTGTTCCTGCTGGGGTCCGGCGCAGGGGCCTCGGTGTTTTCCTCCTCTCCTTGTTCCTGCCGGGGTCCGGCACAGGGGCCTCAGTGTTTTCCTCCTCTCCTTGTTCCTGCTGGGGTCCGGCGCAGGGGCCTCAGTGTTTTCCTCCTTTCCTTGTTCCTGCTGGGGTCAGGTCCGGCCCAGGGGCCTCAGTGTTTTCCTCCTCTCCTTGTTCCTGCAGGGGTCCGGCCCAGGGGCCTCAGTGTTTTCCTCCTCTCCTTGTTCCTGCCGGGGTCCGGCCCAGGGGCCTCAGTGTTTTCCTCCTCTCCTTGTTCCTGCCGGGGTCCGGCCCAGGGGCCTCAGTGTTCTCCTCCTCTCCTTGTTCCTGCCGGGGTCTGGCCCAGGGGCCTCAGTGTTTTCCTCCTCTCCTTGTTCCTGCAGGGGTCTGGCACAGGGGCCTCAGTGTTTTCCTCCTCTCCTTGTTCCTGCCGGGGTCCGGCCCAGTGGCCACAGTGTTTTCCTCCTCTCCTTGTTCCTGCAGGGGTCTGGCACAGGGGTCTCGGTGTTTTCCTCCTCTCCTTGTTCCTACCGGGGTCCAGCCCAGGGGCCTCAGTGTTTTCCTCCTCTCCTTGTTCCTGCTGGGGTTCGGCCCAGGTGCCTCAGTGTTTTCCTCCTCTTCTTGATCCTGCCGGGATCCGGCCCAGTGGCCTCAGTGTTTTCCTCCTCTCCTTGTTCCTGCCTGGGTCCGTCCCAGGGGCCTCAGTGTTTTCCTCCTCTCCTTGTTTCTGCCGGGGTCCGTCCCAGGGGCCTCAGTGTTTTCCTCCTCTCCTTGTTCCTGCCGTGATCCGGCCCAGGGGCCTCAGTGTTTTCCTCCTCTCCTTGTTCCTGCCGTGATCCGGCCCAGGGGCCTCAGTGTTTTCCTCCTCTCCTTGTTCCTGCCGGGGTCCGGCCCAGTGGCCTCAGTGTTTTCCTCATCTGCTTGTTCCTGCCGGGGTCCGGCTCAGTGGCCTCAGTGTTTTCCTCCTCTCCTTGTTCCAGCTGGGGTCTGGCCCAGTGGCCTCAGTGTTTTCCTCCTCTCCTTGTTCCTGCCGGGGTCCGTCCCAGGGGCCTCAGTGTTTTCCTCCTCTCGTTGTTCCTGCAGGGGTCCGGCCCAGTGGCCTCGGTGTTTTCCTCCTCTTCTTGTTCCTGCAGGGGTCCGGCCCAGGGGCCTCAGTGTTTTCCTCCTCTCCTTGTTCCTGCCGGGGTCGGCCCAGGGGCCTCAGTGTTTTCCTCCTCTCCTTGTTCCTGCCGGGGTCCGTCCCAGTGGCCTCAGTGTTTTCCTCCTCTCCTTCTTCCTGCTGGGGTCCGGCCCAGGGGCCTGAGTGTTTTCCTCCTCTCCTTGTTCCTGCCGGGGTCCGGCCCAGGGGCCTCAGTGTTTTCCTCCTCTCCTTGTTCCTGCCGGGGTCCGACCCAGTGGCCTCAGTGTTTTCCTCCTCTCCTTGTTCCTGCAGGGGTCCGGCCCAGCGGCCTCAGTGTTTTCCTCCTCTCCTTGTTCCTGCTGGGGTCCGGCGCAGGGGCCTCAATGTTTTCATCCTCTCCTTGTTCCTGCAGGGGTCCGGCCCAGGGGCCTCAGTGTTTTCCTCCTCTCCTTGTTCCTGCTGGGGTCCGGCCCAGGGGCCTCAGTGTTTTGCTCCTCTCCTTGTTCCTGCCGGGTCCGGCCCAGGGGCCTCAGTGTTTTCCTCCTCTCCTTGATCCTGCCGGGGTCCGGCCCAGTGGCCTCGGTGTTTTCCTCCTCTCCTTGTTCCTGCCGGGGTCCGGCCCAGTGGCCTCAGTGTTTTCCTCCTCTCCTTGTTCCTGCCGGGGTCCGGCCCAGGGGACTCAGTGTTTTCCTCCTCTCCTTGTTCCTGCCGGGGTCCGGCCCAGGGGACTCAGTGTTTTCCTCCTCTCCTTGTTCCTGCCGGGGTCCGGCCCAGGGGACTCAGTGTTTTCCTCCTCTCCTTGTTCCTGCCGGGGTCCGGCCCAGGGGACTCGGTGTTTTCCTCCTCTCCTTGTTCCTGCCGGGGTCCAGCCCAGTGGCCTCGGTGTTTTCCTCCTCTTCTTGTTCCTGCTGGGGTCCGGCCCAGGGGCCTCAGTGTTTTCCTCCTCTCCTTGTTCCTGCCGGGGTCCGGCCCAGGGGACTCAGTGTTTTCCTCCTCTCCTTGTTCCTGCCGGGGTCCAGCCCAGTGGCCTCGGTGTTTTCCTCCTCTCCTTGTTCCTGCTGGGGTCCGGCCCAGTGGCCTCTGTGTTTTCCTCCTCTCCTTGTTCCTGCTGGGGTCCTATCCGGCCCAGGGGCCTCAGTGTTTTCCTCCTCTCCTTGTTCCTACAGGGGTCCGGCCCAGGGGCCTCAGTGTTTTCCTCCTCTCCTTGTTCCTGCCGGGGTCCAGCCCAGTGGCCTCAGTGTTTTCCTCCTCTCCCTGTTCCTGCTGGGGTCCGGCCCAGTGGCCTCAGTGTTTTCCTCCTCTCCTTGTTCCTGCCGGGGTCCGTCCCAGTGGCCTCAGTGTTTTCCTCCTCTCCTTGTTCCTGCCGGGGTCCGGCCCAGGGGCCTCAGTGTTTTGCTCCTCTCCTTGTTCCTGCTGGGGTCCGGCCCAGGGGCCTCAGTGTTTTCCTCCTCTCCTTGTTCCTGCTGGGGTCCGGCCCAGGGGCCTCAGTGTTTTCCTCCTCTCCTTGTTCCTGCTGGGGTCCGGCCCAGTGGCCTCAGTGTTTTCCTCCTCTCCTTGTTCCTGCCGGGGTCCGTCCCAGTGGCCTCAGTGTTTTCCTCCTCTCCTTGTTCCTGCCGGGGTCCGGCCCAGGGGCCTCAGTGTTTTGCTCCTCTCCTTGTTCCTGCCGGGGTCCGTCCCAGGGGCCTCAGTGTTTTCCTCCTCTCCTTGTTCCTGCCGGGGTCCGGCCCAGGGGCCTCAGTGTTTTCCTCCTCTCCTTGTTCCTGCCGGGGTCCGGCCCAGGGGCCTGAGTGTTTTCCTCCTCTCCTTGTTCCTGCCGGGGTCCGGCCCAGGGGCCTCAGTGTTTTCCTCCTCTCCTTGTTCCTGCAGGGGTCCCGCCCAGGGGCCTTAGTGTTTTCCTCCTCTCCTTGTCCCTGCCGGGGTCCAGCTCAGTGGCCTCAGTGTTTTCTTCCTCTCCTTGTTCCTGCTGGGGTCCCTGCGCAGTGGCCTCAATGTTTTCCTCCTCTCCTTGTTCCTGCCGGGGTTCGGCCCAGTGGCCTCAGTGTTTTCCTCCTCTCCTTGTTCCTGCCGGGGTCCTGCCCAGTGGCCTCCGTGTTTTCCTCCTCTCCTTGTTCCTGCTGGGGTCGGCCCAGGAGCCTCAGTGTTTTCCTCCTCTCCTTGTTCCTGCAGGGGTCCGGCCCAGGGGCCTCAGTGTTTTCCTCCTCTCCTTGTTCCTGCCGGGGTCCGGCCCAGGGGCCTCAGTGTTTTCCTCCTCTCCTTGTTCCTGCCGGGGTCCGGCCCAGGGCCCTGAGTGTTTTCCTCCTCTCCTTGTTCCTGCCGGGGTCCGGCCCAGGGGCCTCAGTGTTTTCCTCCTCTCCTTGTTCCTGCCGGGGTCCGGCCCAGGGGCCTGAGTGTTTTCCTCCTCTCCTTGTTCCTGCCGGGGTCCGGCCCAGGGGCCTCAGTGTTTTCCTCCTCTCCTTGTTCCTGCCGGGGTCCGGCCCAGGGGCCTCAGTGTTTTCCTCCTCTCCTTGTTCCTGCCGGGGTCCGGCCCAGGGGCCTGAGTGTTTTCCTCCTCTCCTTGTTCCTGCCGGGGTCCGGCCCAGGGGCCTCAGTGTTTTCCTCCTCTCCTTGTTCCTGCTGGGGTCCGGCCCAGTGGCCTCAGTGTTTTGCTCCTCTCCTTGTTCCTGCCGGGGTCCGGCCCAGGAGCCTCAGTGTTTTCCTCCTCTCCTTGTTCCTGCAGGGGTCCGGCCCAGGGGCCTCAGTGTTTTCCTCCTCTCCTTGTTCCTGCCGGGGTCCGGCCCAGGGGCCTCAGTGTTTTCCTCCTCTCCTTGTTCCTGCAGGGGTCCGGCCCAGGGGCCTCAGTGTTTTCCTCCTCTCCTTGTTCCTGCCGGGGTCCGGCCCAGGGGCCTGAGTGTTTTCCTCCTCTCCTTGTTCCTGCCGGGGTCCGGCCCAGGGGCCTCAGTTTTTTCCTCCTCTCCTTGTTCCTGCCGGGGTCCGGCCCAGGGGCCTCAGTGTTTGCCTCCTCTCCTTGTTCCTGCCGGGGTCCAGCTTTGTGGCCTCAGTGTTTTCTTCCTCTCCTTGTTCCTGCTGGGGTCCAGCCCAGGGGCCTCAGTGTTCTCCTCCTCTCCTTGTTCCTGCTGGGGTCCGGCCCAGGGGCCTCAGTGTTTTCCTCCTCTCCCTGTTTCTGCAGGGGTCCGGCCTAGGGGCCTGAGTGTTTTCCTCCTCTCCTTGTTCCTGCTGGGGTCCGGCCCTGGGGCCTCAGTGTTTTCCTCCTCTCCTTGTTCCTTCCGGGGTCCGGCCCAGGGGCCTCAGTGTTTTCCTCCTCTCCTTGTTCCTGCAGGGGTCCTGCCCAGGGGCCTCAGTGTTTTCCTCCTCTCCTTGTTCCTTCCGGGGTCCGGCCCAGGGGCCTCAGTGTTTTCCTCCTCTCCTTGTTCCTGCAGGGCTCTGGTTCAGGGGCCTCAGTGTTTTCCTCCTCTCCCTGTTTCTGCAGGGGTCCGGCCTAGGGGCCTGAGTGTTTTCCTCCTCTCCTTGTTCCTGCCGGGGTCCGGCCCAGGGGCCTCAGTGTTTTGCTCCTCTCCTTGTTCCTCCCGGGGTCCGGCCCAGGGGCCTCAGTGTTTTCCTCTTCTCCTTGTTCCTGCTGGGGTCCGACCCAGTGGCCTCAGTGTTTTCCTCCTCTCCTTGTTCCTGCTGGGGTCCAGCCCAGGGGCCTTAGTGTTTTCCTCCTCCCCTTGTTCCTGCCGGGGTCCGGCCCAGGGGCCTCAGTGTTTTCCTCCTCCCCTTGTTCCTGCCGGGGTCCGGCCCAGTGGCCTCAGTGTTTTCCTCGTCTCCTTGTTCCTGCAGGGCTCTGGTTCAGGGGCCTCAGTGTTTTCCTCCTCTCCCTGTTTCTGCAGGGGTCCGGCCTAGGGGCCTGAGTGTTTTCCTCCTCTCCTTGTTCCTGCCGGGGTCCGGCCCAGGGGCCTCAGTGTTTTGCTCCTCTCCTTGTTCCTCCCGGGGTCCGGCCCAGGGGCCTCAGTGTTTTCCTCTTCTCCTTGTTCCTGCTGGGGTCCGGCCCAGTGGCCTCAGTGTTTTCCTCCTCTCCTTGTTCCTGCTGGGGTCCAGCCCAGGGGCCTTAGTGTTTTCCTCCTCCCCTTGTTCCTGCCGGGGTCCGGCCCAGGGGCCTCAGTGTTTTCCTCCTCCCCTTGTTCCTGCCGGGGTCCGGCCAAGTGGCCTCAGTGTTTTCCTCGTCTCCTTGTTCCTGCAGGGGTCCGGCCCAGGGGCCTCGGTGTTTTCCTCCTCTCCTTGTTCCTGCCGGGGTCCGGCCCAGGGGCCTCAGTGTTTTCCTCCTCTCCTTGTTCCTGCCGGGATCCGTCCCAGGGGCCTCAGTGTTTTCCTCCTCTCCTTGTTCCTGCTGGGGTCCGGCCCAGCGGCCTCGGTGTTTTCCTCCTCTCCTTGTTTCTGCCGGGGTCCGGCCCAGCGGCCTCAGTGTTTTCCTCCTCTCCTTGTTCCTGCTGGGGTCTGGCCCAGGGGCCTCGGTGTTTTCCTCCTCTCCTTGTTCCTGCTGGGGTCCGGCCCAGTGGCCTCTGTGTTTTCCTCCTCTCCTTGTTCCTGCCGGGGTCCGGCCCAGCGGCCTCAGTGTTTTCCTCCTCTCCTTGTTCCTGCCGGGGTCCGGCTCAGTGGCCTCAGTGTTTTCTTCCTCTCCTTGTTCCTGCAGGGGTCCAGCCCAGTGGCCTCAGTGTTTTCCTCCTCTCCTTGTTCCTGCCGGGGTCCGGCCCAGTGGCCTCAGTGTTTTCCTCCTCTCCTTGTTCCTGCTGGGGTCCAGCCAAGGGGCCTCAGTGTTTTCCTCCTCTCCTTGTTCCTGCCGGGGTCCGTCCCAGTGGCCTCAGTGTTTTCCTCCTCTCCTTGTTCCTGCCGGGGTCCGGCCCAGTGGCCTCAGTGTTTTCCTCATCTCCTTGTTCCTGCCGGGGTCCGGCTCAGTGGCCTCAGTGTTTTCCTCCTCTCCTTGTTCCAGCTGGGGTCTGGCCCAGTGGCCTCAGTGTTTTCCTCCTCTCCTTGTTCCTGCCGGGGTCCGTCCCAGGGGCCTCAGTGTTTTCCTCCTCTCGTTGTTCCAGCAGGGGTCCGGCCCAGTGGCCTTGGTGTTTTCCTCCTCTCCTTGTTCCTGCAGGGGTCCGGCCCAGGGGCCTCAGTGTTTTCCTCCTCTCCTTGTTCCTGCCGGGGTCGGCCCAGGGGCCTCAGTGTTTTCCTCCTCTCCTTGTTCCTGCCGGGGTCCGTCCCAGTGGCCTCAGTGTTTTCCTCCTCTCCTTCTTCCTGCTGGGGTCCGGCCCAGGGGCCTGAGTGTTTTCCTCCTCTCCTTGTTCCTGCCGGGGTCCGGCCCAGGGGCCTCAGTGTTTTCCTCCTCTCCTTGTTCCTGCCGGGGTCCGACCCAGTGGCCTCAGTGTTTTCCTCCTCTCCTTGTTCCTGCAGGGGTCCGGCCCAGCGGCCTCAGTGTTTTCCTCCTCTCCTTGTTCCTGCTGGGGTCCGGCGCAGGGGCCTCAATGTTTTCATCCTCTCCTTGTTCCTGCAGGGGTCCGGCGCAGGGGCCTCAGTGTTTTCCTCCTCTCCTTGTTCCTGCCGGGGTCTGGCCCAGGGGCCTCAGTGTTTTCCTCCTCTCCTTCTTCCTGCTGGGGTCCGGCCCAGTGGCCTTGGTGTTTTCCTCCTCTCCTTCTTCCTGCTGGGGTCCGGCCCAGTGGCCTCGGTGTTTTCCTCCTCTCCTTGTTCCTGCCGGGGTCCGGCCCAGTGGCCTCAGTGTTTTCCTCCTCTCCTTGTTCCTGCAGGGGTCCGGCCCAGGGGCCTCAGTGTTTTCCTCCTCTCCTTGTTCCTGCCGGGGTCCGGCACAGGGGCCTCAATGTTTTCCTCCTCTCCTTCTTCCTGCTGGGGTCCAGCTCAGTGGCCTCAGTGTTTTCCTCCTCTCCTTGTTCCTGCCGGGGTCCGGCGCAGGGGCCTCGGTGCTTTCCTCCTCTCCTTGTTCCTGCCGGGGTCCGTCCCAGTGGCCCCAGTGTTTTCCTCCTCTCCTTGTTCCTGTCGGGGTCCGGCCCAGTGGCCTCAGTGTTTTCCTCCTCTCCTTGTTCCTGCCGGGGTCCGTCCCAGGGTCCCCAGTGTTTTCCTTCTCTCCTTCTTCCTGCTGGGGTCCAGCTCAGTGGCCTCAGTGTTTTCCTCCTCTCCTTTTTCCTGCCGGAGTCCGTCCCAGTGGCCTCAGTGTTTTCCTCCTCTCCTTGTTCCTGCAGGGGTCCGGCCCAGTGGCCTCAGTGTTTTCCTCCTCTCCTTCTTCCTGCTGGGGTCCGGCCCAGGGGCCTCAGTGTTTTCCTCCTCCCCTTGTTCCTGAGGAGGTCCGGCCCAGGGGCCTCAGTGTTTTCCTCCTCTCCTTGTTCCTGCAGGGGTTCGGCCCAGGAGCCTCAGTGTTTTCCTCCTCCCCTTGTTCCTGAGGGGGTCCGGCCCAGGGGCCTCAGTGTTTTCCTCCTCTCCTTGTTCCTGAGGGGGTCCGGGCCAGGGGCCTCAGTGTTTTCCTCCTCTCCTTGTTCCTACTGGGGTCTGGCCCAGTGGCCTCAGTGTTTCCCTCCTCTCCTTGTTCCTGCTGGGGTCCGGCGCAGGGGCCTCAATGTTTTCATCCTCTCCTTGTTCCTGCAGGGGTCCGGCGCAGGGGCCTCAGTGTTTTCCTCCTCTCCTTGTTCCTGCTGGGGTCCGGCCCAGGGGCCTCCGTGTTTTCCGCCTCTCCTTGTTCCGGCCGGGGTCCGGCCCAGGGGCCTCAGTGTTTTCCTCCTCTCCTTGTTCCTGCTGGGGTCCGGCCCAGGGGCCTCAGTGTTTTGCTCCTCTCCTTGTTCCTGCCGGGTCCGGCCCAGGGGCCTCAGTGTTTTCCTCCTCTCCTTGTTCCTGCCGGTGTCCGGCCCAGTGGCCTCGGTGTTTTCCTCCTCTCCTTGTTCCTGCCGGGGTCCGGCCCAGTGGCCTCAGTGTTTTCCTCCTCTCCTTGTTCCTGCCGGGGTCCGGCCCAGGGGACTCAGTGTTTTCCTCCTCTCCTTGTTCCTGCCGGGGTCCGGCCCAGGGGACTCAGTGTTTTCCTCCTCTCCTTGTTCCTGCCGGGGTCCGGCCCAGGGGACTCAGTGTTTTCCTCCTCTCCTTGTTCCTGCCGGGGTCCGGCCCAGGGGACTCAGTGTTTTCCTCCTCTCCTTGTTCCTGCCGGGGTCCGGCCCAGGGGACTCAGTGTTTTCCTCCTCTCCTTGTTCCTGCCGGGGTCCAGCCCAGTGGCCTCAGTGTTTTCCTCCTCTCCTTGTTCCTGCCGGGGTCCGGCCCAGGGGACTCGGTGTTTTCCTCCTCTCCTTGTTCCTGCCGGGGTCCAGCCCAGTGGCCTCGGTGTTTTCCTCCTCTCCTTGTTCCTGCTGGGGTCCGGCCCAGTGGCCTCAGTGTTTTCCTCCTCTCCTTGTTCCTGCTGGGGTCCGATCCGGCCCAGGGGCCTCAGTGTTTTCCTCCTCTCCTTGTTTCTGCCGGGGTCCGGCCCAGTGGCCTCAGTGTTTTCCTCCTCTCCTTGTTCCTGCAGGGGTCCGGCCCAGGGGCCTCCGTGTTTTCCTCCTCTCCTTGTTCCTGCAGGGGTCCGGCCCAGTGGCCTCGGTGTTTTCCTCCTCTCCTTGTTCCTGCCGGGGTTCCGGCCCAGGGGACTCAGTGTTTTCCTCCTCTCCTTGATCCTGCAGGGGTCCGGCCCATGGGCCTCGGTGTTTTCCTCCTCTCCTTGTTCCTGCCGGGGTCCGGCCCAGGGGACTCAGTGTTTTCCTCCTCTCCTTGTTCCTGCCGGGGTCCAGCCCAGTGGCCTCGGTGTTTTCCTCCTCTCCTTGTTCCTGCAGGGGTCCGGCGCAGGGGCCTCAGTGTTTTCCTCCTCTCCTTGTTCCTGCTGGGGTCCGGCCCAGGGGCCTCAGTGTTTTCCTCCGTGTTAGACCTGGCACCTTGGCGTGAGTCTCCCTCCCTCTTTTTGTCACTGTGCCTCATGTGTGTTTATGGTGTTGGCCGCTCAGCGCGCTGTACCACTGCCAACCAGTGTCGCGGTGCGAGTGCTCCCTATGTAAATTGTATATGTTGGTTGGATTCCATGATTGGATTGTTTGGTTTACTGTCAGACCCCAGTAAAGTGCGCCGGGGGCGCCAGGGCATGTAAATGCGAACACCGCTGGTGGGCTGCAGCACTGGTTGTGCCACCCACAGAAGCGGCCGGTAAAATACGTCTGAGGTCTGCCATCGCAGAACCTGCGTGCAGTCTGGTACTGACATGCTGACCGGCAAGTGCCCACACTTGCCGGTCCCTAAAACCTTCCCTTAGCTGCATGTTAGTCACCCCTCTGGTAGGCCCGCGGGCAGGGTGCGTTGTAAGCCTAAGGTAGGACAAGCCTGGATGCGTGGCATGTCCTAGTAGTGAATTACCGCCATCTTGTTGTTCACTACTGCAAGGCTACCCTGTTCTCATAGGCCAGTATGGGCGGCCTGGATCATTACACCCTATGATCCTAACCGACCCAGGGAACATGGTAGAAGATCGAGTTTAGTATGCCTGAACTCGGAATAATAAGGTACATCTTTTCGCAAGGTTTTTTTTAATATTCCGGGTTTGCAAATGCCGCTTTTAGAGAGTTGGCCTTTGCTTGCCTAAACCTTTCAGCCGCCTCTGCGTGATGTGTATCTGATGTCTGGCTGGTATGAGTGACAGGGCTGGGGGAACCCAGATGGGCAGGGCTAGGTAGCCTGGTAATGAATAGGACGATCGACAGGTAGATGGGTGGGAGGAGTACTCCTAGGCTCTGAATAGGACAGTGCTCTGCTACCTCAATGCCGGCTCCGCCCCCTGTGGAGCGTCTGATGACTCTGCCCTGCACTCTGAAAGGAGAAGCCTGCATCACGTAAACAAAGTGCTCAGAAACCGGACTGAACTAGGCAAGGGCCCCCCTGGCCTGGGAGAACAAAAGATTTGTGGTATAAATGGAGGAGCCCTGCTCCTAAGAAACTAGATCCGCTTTTGACCAAGAAGAATCTCTGCCTGAGGAGGAGGCACCGGGAAAGCTGTAGGAGGAAGACTGTCCCTATCCTGGGGGATTGGCCTGCAGTGGTGACCTTGCTGCCAAAGGAGAGAAGAGAAACTGTTGCTGAAGACTTTTACTTTACTTTTACTTTCAAGACTTGTGCTTTTCCAAAACGATCTCCAAGGGCTTGGAACTGAGCTTGCCCCCTGAACTGAGCCCCAGGACCATTGGGCTCTACCTGATCTTCACTCGCCTGCTGCTGGACGGTGGTGTCCTTTCCCTCGCCGGAGCTGTGACCCTCGTGCCCCAGTCCCTCCTTGAGCCGTGACCAGGACTGCTTAGCCGCCCCCGCCTTGGGAAGAGCCTCGCTCGATCGGAGCCGCTCCCCCTACGCTGTGCTGGGCTGCCCCGTCACCTCGCTCGTTGGAGGCTCGCTGTGCACCTTCACCCTCCCGCCGGAATCGGCGTTTGTGAGCATCTCCAAGCCTCGGACGGCCCGGACGCATCTGCGTGCCCGGCTGCCCCGCTTTGTTCACCCGCCACCTGCAACACCCCGCTCTTGTCGTGAGCCTGAAGATCAGACCCCCATCGTGAAGTGTGGGAGCCCCGGACGCCGCCTCGCTCTTCTGTCGAAGAGCCGCTGAAATCCCGCACCCGCCTTTGCGTCAAGAAACAAGGTACTGTACTTACGAACTCGACCGCGAGCTCGCATCGGATCCAGGGTCCGCAACGTTCTTATTTCCCTGTCATCTGCTGTGTGCTCCCTGGGCGCTGCCTCAGCACGAAGTGCGCTGAGGCCTACAGTTACCTTGTGCCCGCCTAAAGAACTTTCCGTAAAACCAAGAGAACTTGACCGTATTTCCGAGAATTGTGGCCCCATCAGTTCAACGTTACTGGGCCTTGTATTTGAATCTGCTGAAACTACATAAAAGCTTATTTTTATAGACTTCCTGATTGGTGTCCGTTTGTGGTGCATGCAAGGGGTTTACTGTATGTGTAATTGCATTTGCTTAACCGTGTACGCCTGAGACTTAGCCTAGACTGCTCGCGCCACGCACCTAGAGGGTGAGCAGGGGTTATTCTGGGGAGTCATCCTTCGCCCTGACAAGAAGTAAAGGGTCCCTGCTTGTTGTGGGTTCACACCTGCGTCAACCAGAGCCCCCTCATTTCTAACATTGGTGGCAGCGGTGAGGATTTACGGATTTGCATTTGTGGTTTGCGTATAGTGAATCACTGATCACCACGTAGTGAGAGCAGACCAGTAACACAGCCACAAGGCTAGCATTTGTTTTTGTTTTGCCAAGAGTCTCCGTTGTTAGAGCCATGCCTGGTTCACTTTCAGCCGGAAGAGCGGCTTCCATAATCTCTGGATTTGAAGACGTAGATTGGGAGGAAGACGCACTTCAGAATCGTACCAATGAAGACTTGAAAGGTCTTTGCTCCAAGTTCAGGATTGCCCAGACTGGATTCGCTGGGGTATTTGACCGTTACCATTTCCACTGTAGACTGCGCTTTGAACACTTGTCCGGCAACTATCATATTGCGGTAAGAATATTGTGACGCTGACCTTTGCCTACATCTGTAGAACCGGAGGGTGTTGGATTCCTGTGAATGTGGGACCCGCATAGAATTTATCTCTTGGACCACAATGAAACTTTGGCGTGAATCTAACTGATTGGCGGGAACGACGCCGTCGACTTTGAATCATCTTATGTTTGGTGAAACACTTTGGAAGTTTCTTCCTTGAATTGAACGTTGCCATATCTTTATGCCCTGAAGAAGTCCTTGTTTAGGACGAAACGCGTCGGCTGGTCTTTCTGTAGAAAAACGAAAATAAAATGAATATATAAAAATTGACTCTTGAAGACAATTCACAATCACGTATGAACTGTGTGACTTTGGGCTTCTCGTGTGGTGCACCTCTCTTTTGTTGTGAATTACATTTGATTCCTTATGGAATAGGCATTGTGACAGTGGGTGCTATTGAGTGTGCACACATCTTTCCCATAAATAGAGGGTTGGAATAGGGAGAGTATTTTAAGGTTAGGTGCTTGTCAATTGAAGGTTCCACTGTTATCTTTTGTTTTACTTTTGGATTGAAAAACAAGACCCAATTTGTCAAGGCACTGAGGGCCTGGTATGAGTCAAAGGCACCAGAGAATCAGGTGGAAGTGGTTCCACCAGAAAGTGTCCATGAGTTTGGCAGGTGCCTGTCGCCAGAAGAGTTGGCAGACAGGGCCGCAACCCGGGCACACGAGGTGGAAATGGCAAAACTTCATGGGCAGATGGATATGGAAAAACAAAGATTAGCCATGGAAGAAAAGAAACTACAATTAGAGCATGACATGAAGCTGAGGGAGCTGGAGCTGAAAGCAAAAAGTTTGGAGCTTAATCCCTCTGGTGGCAGCACACCGCCAGTACCGGCGGAACCAAGAGTTTATATTCCCAAGGATGTAGTGAAGGAGTTCTTCAGGAATGACGACATCGGGCAGTGGTTCAGAGCCTACGAGGTAGCCATGTCTTCCCACCGGGTCCCTGAGAAAGATTGGGGAGCGGGGTTGTGGGGAAGGTTCCTGAGTGAAGGGCGGGACACACTGTTAGATTTACCTGTTGATGTTCGTAATTCCTATGCCCATATGAAGGAAGCATTGATGGCTAGGTATGGGTTGACCCCTGAGTTATATAGACAGAGGTTCAGGGGTTGCACTAAGATTCCCAATAGTACGTATGTGGAGTATGTGACTTTCTTTTGCAGAGCGCTGGATGGTTGGGTAAAGGGTAGTAAGGTAAATGATTATCAAGGGCTTCTTGATTTAATGGCATGGGAGCACTTGTCCAGTAATTGTTTTCCTGAGCTACGCCAGCACCTGATCGATAGTAAGCTGACTAACCCGAGGAAGCTTGCTGAGGAGGCGGACCGCTGGGTCAGTACCAGGGTCCACAAGGGTACCGTGGGAGATTCCGCCAAAGGTGGGCAGGGTCCCCAGCAGAAGAGTGGGGGGGACAGGGGTAAACAGAAGCAGTTCCAAAAAGGGCCCCAAAATAGTCCCCAAGGGAACCAAGGGAAGGGTTCTCAGCCTCCCCCACCCCAGAAACCGACCGGGGCCCCGGCAGGTCCTCCTGTTCCAAAGGGGCCCGTAAGATGTTACAGGTGTAACAATTTGGGGCATTTTGCCTCTGATGTAAAGTGTCCATTGTTTGGTAAACCAGCACCCACTGGTGCGCCACCCCGGCAGGTGACTAGTGTAGCCTTGGGGGAGGAGAGGGATGTCCAAGGTGGGTGGGGTCCCGCAGAGATGTCCCTGGTCTCGCTAGGAGACCGTGAAGTGGTCCCTCCAACCCAGCTGCCTGAGAACACTAAGAAGTACAGGCAGTGGGTGACCATAAATGGCCATAGAGTGGAAGCTCTTAGAGATACAGGAGCCAGTGTGACGGCTGTCAGGTGTCACCTGGTGTCTCAGGAGCAGGTGGTCCCCAATGCATTCTATCCCGTTGTTGCCGCTGACAACACAGAGAGACACTGCAAGGTGGCTCAGGTTCCCTTTGAGTGGGGGGGGGTCTCTGGTACTCTTCAGGTAGCTGTGAGGCCCGCCATGCCTGTAGACTGTTTGTTAGGGAACGATTTGGAGAGCTCACCTTGGGCTAAGGTGGAGCGGAGTGCTCACCTGGAGATGTTGGGTATGCCGGATTGGGCGTGTGTCACCACACGGTCCATGGCAGCCAGTAGAGGTACTCAAGAGGTCCTGGAGCCTGAGAGGGAGGCCCAGGAACCGGCCTCAGAGAGAAGGAGCAAGGGGCGCGGGAAGCCGGCCCCTGAAGTTCCCACGGTCCAGGAGGAAGCAGACCTTGAGGGGGATGCCCTGGAGCCTACAGGGGAGCAGATAGCTGAACTGGGAGACCTGCCGGAGCTGACCCATTGGCAGCAGGAAGGGGGTCCCACCAGGGAGGACTTTTGCAAGGCACAGAAGGAGTGCCCTTCTCTCGTGGGTATGCGGCAGCAGGCTGCAGACCAGGCCGCAGGTGATCAGTCAGGATCACATTTCGTTTACTGGGAGAACGACCTCCTATATACAGAGCCTAAGGTTGCTGAGCCGGGGTCAGCCCGTGCGCTGGTGGTACCCCAGGACTTCAGAGCCTTCCTACTGGGGCTGGCTCACGATGTGCCATTGGCAGGGCATTTGGGGCAGGACAAGACCTTTGAAAGGCTTGTCACCCACTTTTATTGGCCTCAAATGCGCAGGAGTTCAGATACTCACTGCAGGACATGCCAGACTTGCCAGGCAAGTGGAAAGAGTGGAAGGAAGCAGAAGGCTCCACTCCAGCCATTCCCTGTGGTCGGTACCCCATTCCAGCGAGTGGGGATTGACATTGTAGGGCCACTGGACCCCAGGACAGCGATGGGCAATAGGTTTATCCTGGTCCTGGTGGACCATGCCACCCGGTACCCGGAAGCCATTCCTCTAAGGACAGTGACGGCCCCCGTGGTGGGACGGGCACTGATGGGAATTTTCTCCCGAGTGGGATTCCCTCTAGAAGTGGTGTCTGACCGGGGTACCAATTTCATGTCCAAGTACATGAAGTCTCTTTGGCAAGAGTGTGGTGTAACCTACAAGTTCACCACCCCTTACCACCCCCAAGGAAACGGGTTGGTTGAGAGATTCAACCGAACCCTCAAAGGCATGATAATGGGCCTAGAAGGAGCCATGAGGCGTAAGTGGGACGTCCTCTTACCATGCCTTCTCTTCGCTTACCGTGAGGTGCCACAGAAGTCTCTGGGGTTCAGTCCCTTTGAGCTTCTGTATGGTCACCCAGTCAGAGGACCTCTAAGTCTGGTCAAAGAAGGCTGGGAGCAATCTCCCAGGAAGCCTCCCCAGAATGTATATAGTTACATGCTGGCCTTCAGGAATCAGACTAGGCGATTCAGGCAACTTGCTGAGGCAAATCTGGAAGCCAGCCAGGAGGAGATGAAGCGGTGGTACGACCAGAATGCCACTCTGGTAGAGCTTCAGCCTGGACAGAAAGTATGGGTCTTGGCCCCCGTGGAGCCGTGTGCGCTCCAGGATAAGTGGACCGGTCCCTTTGAGGTGGTGGAGCGCAAGAGTCCTGTTACCTACGTGGTGGACCTGAAGTCTCCTAGGAACCCCTTAAGGGTCCTACATGTCAACCGCCTCAAGCCCCACTTGGAGAGGTCCCAAGTGGGCATGCTCTTGGCAACAGATGCTGGAATGGAAGAGGAGACAGAACCTCTTCCTGACCTCCTGTCAGCCAAGGAGCAAGATGGGTCAGTGGATGGTGTCATCCTCTCTTCCACCCTGACCCCTGAGCAACAGAATGATTGTCGCCAGTTGCTGGGACAGTTTTCTGACCTGTTTTCCCTGGTCCCTGGTGTCACTGATTGGTGCGTCCATGATGTGGACACTGGGGATAGTCCACCTGTGCGGCACAAGGCCTACAGGGTGACTGACAGGGTGAGGACATGCATCAAGGAGGAGGTCTCCAAGATGTTTGCACTCGGGGTAATTGAGTCTTCTAGCAGTCCTTGGGCCAGCCCCGTGGTCTTGGTCCCAAACGCTGCAGCGCCGGGAGCCACACCCGAACTCCGGTTCTGTGTGGACTACAGAGGACTCAATTCGGTCACTAGGACCGACGCACACCCCATCCCCAGAGCTGATGAGCTCATCGATCGGCTAGGGGCTGCCAACTACCTCAGCACGTTCGATTTAACGTCTGGGTATTGGCAGATCGCCTTGACCGAGGGGGCCAAAGAGAGGTCAGCATTTTCCACCCCAGATGGGCACTACCAGTTCCGGGTTATGCCATTTGGGATGAAGAATGCCCCTGCCACCTTCCAGAGATTGGTCAACCAGGTGTTGGCTGGGCTGGATTCATTCAGTGCAGCCTACCTGGATGACATCGCAGTGTTCAGCTCCACTTGGGAGGAACACTTGCGTCACCTCTGGGAAGTGTTGATGGCGCTGCGCAAGGCAGGCCTCACGATCAAGGCGAGTAAGTGCCAGATCGGGCAGGGTTCCGTGGTGTACTTGGGACACCAAGTTGGGAGTGGCCAGGTGGCACCCCTTCAGCCCAAGATAGAAACCATCCTGAATTGGGAGGCGCCCAAAACCCAGACGGAGGTGAGAGCCTTCCTAGGTCTCACCGGGTACTACAGGAGGTTTGTCAAGGGGTATGGCAACATGGTTGCCCCCTTGACAGCGCTGACTTCGAAGAAGCAGCCCAGGAAAGTGATCTGGACTGACACCTGTCAGAAAGCTTTTGAGGCCTTGAAAACTGCTATGTGCACGGCGCCCGTGCTCTTGGCTCCCAACTTCTCCAAAGAGTTTATCGTTCAGACAGACGCTTCAGAGCATGGTGTGGGGGCTGTTCTTTCACAGATTAATGAGGAGGGCCTAGATCAACCCGTAGCCTTTCTTAGCAGGAGGTTACTTCCACGGGAACAAAGGTGGAGTGCTATTGAGCGTGAGGCATTTGCTGTGGTCTGGGCGCTGAAGAAGCTAAGACCCTACTTGTTTGGGTCTCACTTCCGGGTTCAGACGGACCACAGGCCCCTCAGATGGTTGATGCATATGAGGGGTGAGAATCCCAAGCTGTTGAGGTGGTCCATTTCCCTACAGGGTATGGATTTCACGGTGGAACATCGCCCTGGTACAGATCACGCCAATGCTGACGGTCTGTCCAGATTTTTCCGCCTTAGTGATGAGGAACTCCCTGGGGTAGGGTAGTTCTCCCCACTTTTCAGCTGGAGGGGACACGTGTTAGACCTGGC
Organism: Triturus cristatus; assembly: GCF_964204655.1. Classification (NCBI taxonomy): domain Eukaryota; kingdom Metazoa; phylum Chordata; class Amphibia; order Caudata; family Salamandridae; genus Triturus; species Triturus cristatus. The sequence goes on along the minus strand of NC_140592.1, from coordinate 1,285,183,362 downwards.
ACCTTGGCGTGAGTCTCCCTCCCTCTTTTTGTCACTGTGCCTCATGTGTTTTTATGGTGTTGGCCGCTCAGCGCGCTGTACCACTGCCAACCAGTGTTGCGGTGCGAGTGCTCCCTATGTAAATTGTATATGTTGGTTGGATTCCATGATTGGATTGTTTGGTTTACTGTCAGACCCCAGTAAAGTGCGCCGGGGGCGCCAGGGCATGTAAATGCGAACACCGCTGGTGGGCTGCAGCACTGGTTGTGCCACCCACAGAAGCGGCCGGTAAAATACGTCTGAGGTCTGCCATCGCAGAACCTGCGTGCAGTCTGGTACTGACATGCTGACCGGCAAGTGCCCACACTTGCCGGTCCCTAAAACCTTCCCTTAGCTGCATGTTAGTCACCCCTCTGGTAGGCCCGCGGGCAGGGTGCGTTGTAAGCCTAAGGTAGGACAAGCCTGGATGCGTGGCATGTCCTAGTAGTGAATTACCGCCATCTTGTTGTTCACTACTGCAAGGCTACCCTGTTCTCATAGGCCAGTATGGGCGGCCTGGATCATTACACCCTATGATCCTAACCGACCCAGGGAACATGGTAGAAGATCGAGTTTAGTATGCCTGAACTCGGAATAATAAGGTACATCTTTTCGCAAGGTTTATTTTAATATTCCGGGTTTGCAAATGCCGCTTTTAGAGAGTTGGCCTTTGCTTGCCTAAACCTTTCAGCCGCCTCTGCGTGATGTGTATCTGATGTCTGGCTGGTATGAGTGACAGGGCTGGGGGAACCCAGATGGGCAGGGCTAGGTAGCCTGGTAATGAATAGGACGATCGACAGGTAGATGGGTGGGAGGAGTACTCCTAGGCTCTGAATAGGACAGTGCTCTGCTACCTCAATGCCGGCTCCGCCCCCTGTGGAGCGTCTGATGACTCTGCCCTGCACTCTGAAAGGAGAAGCCTGCATCAGGTAAACAAAGTGCTCAGAAACCGGACTGAACTAGGCAAGGGCCCCCCTGGCCTGGGAGAACAAAAGATTTGTGGTATAAATGGAGGAGCCCTGCTCCTAAGAAACTAGATCCGCTTTTGACCAAGAAGAATCTCTGCCTGAGGAGGAGGCACCGGGAAAGCTGTAGGAGGAAGACTGTCCCTATCCTGGGGGATTGGCCTGCAGTGGTGACCTTGCTGCCAAAGGAGAGAAGAGAAACTGTTGCTGAAGACTTTTACTTTACTTTTACTTTCAAGACTTGTGCTTTTCCAAAACGATCTCCAAGGGCTTGGAACTGAGCTTGCCCCCTGAACTGAGCCCCAGGACCATTGGGCTCTACCTGATCTTCACTCGCCTGCTGCTGGACGGTGGTGTCCTTTCCCTCGCCGGAGCTGTGACCCTCGTGCCCCAGTCCCTCCTTGAGCCGTGACCAGGACTGCTTAGCCGCCCCCGCCTTGGGAAGAGCCTCGCTCGATCGGAGCCGCTCCCCCTACGCTGTGCTGGGCTGCCCCGTCACCTCGCTCGTTGGAGGCTCGCTGTGCACCTTCACCCTCCTGCCGGAATCGGCGTTTGTGAGCATCTCCAAGCCTCGGACGGCCCGGACGCATCTGCGTGCCCGGCTGCCCCGCTTTGTTCACCCGCCACCTGCAACACCCCGCTCTTGTCGTGAGCCTGAAGATCAGACCCCCATCGTGAAGTGTGGGAGCCCCGGACGCCGCCTCGCTCTTCTGTCGAAGAGCCGCTGAAATCCCGCACCCGCCTTTGCGTCAAGAAACAAGGTACTGTACTTACGAACTCGACCGCGAGCTCGCATCGGATCCAGGGTCCGCAACGTTCTTATTTCCCTGTCATCTGCTGTGTGCTCCCTGGGCGCTGCCTCAGCACGAAGTGCGCTGAGGCCTACAGTTACCTTGTGCCCGCCTAAAGAACTTTCCGTAAAACCAAGAGAACTTGACCGTATTTCCGAGAATTGTGGCCCCATCAGTTCAACGTTACTGGGCCTTGTATTTGAATCTGCTGAAACTACATAAAAGCTTATTTTTATAGACTTCCTGATTGGTGTCCGTTTGTGGTGCATGCAAGGGGTTTACTGTATGTGTAATTGCATTTGCTTAACCGTGTACGCCTGAGACTTAGCCTAGACTGCTCGCGCCACGCACCTAGAGGGTGAGCAGGGGTTATTCTGGGGAGTCATCCTTCGCCCTGACAAGAAGTAAAGGGTCCCTGCTTGTTGTGGGTTCACACCTGCGTCAACCAGAGCCCCCTCATTTCTAACACTCCTCTCCTTGTTCCTGCTGGGGTCTGGCCCAGGGGCCTCGGTGTTTTCCTCCTCTCCTTGTTCCTGCCGGGGTCCAGCCCAGGGGCCTCAGTGTTTTCCTCCTCTCCTTGTTCCTGCTGGGGTCCGGCCCAGTGGCCTCAGTGTTTTCCTCCTCTCCTTGTTCCTGCCGGGGTCCGTCCCAGTGGCCCCAGTGTTTTCCTCCTCTCCTTGTTCCTGCCGGGGTCCGGCCCAGTGGCCTCAGTGTTTTCCTCCTCTCCTTGTTCCTGCAGGGGTCCGGCCCAGGGGCCTCAGTGTTTTCCTCCTCTCCTTGTTCCTGCCGGGGTCCGGCCCAGGGGACTCAGTGTTTTCCTCCTCTCCTTGATCCTGCAGGGGTCCGGCCCACGGGCCTCGGTGTTTTCCTCCTCTCCTTGTTCCTGCCGGGGTCCGGCCCAGGGGACTCAGTGTTTTCCTCCTCTCCTTGTTCCTGCCGGGGTCCAGCCCAGTGGCCTCGGTGTTTTCCTCCTCTCCTTGTTCCTGCAGGGGTCCGGCGCAGGGGCCTCAGTGTTTTCCTCCTCTCCTTGTTCCTGCTGGGGTCCGGCCCAGGGGCCTCAGTGTTTTCCTCCTCTCCTTGTTCCTGCTGGGGTCCGGCCCAGTGGCCTCAGTGTTTTCCTCCTCTCCTTGTTCCTGCCGGGGTCCGTCCCAGTGGCCTCAGTGTTTTCCTCCTCTCCTTGTTCCTGCCGGGGTCTGGCCCAGTGGCCTCAGTGTTTTCCTCCTCTCCTTGTTCCTGCCGGGGTCCGGCCCAGTGGCCTCAGTGTTTTCCTCCTCTCCTTGTTCCTGCAGGGGTCCGGCCCAGGGGCCTCAGTGTTTTCCTCCTCTCCTTGTTCCTGCCGGGGTCCAGCCCAGTGGCCTCAGTGTTTTCCTCCTCTCCTTGTTCCTGCTGGGGTCCGGCCCAGTGGCCTTAGTGTTTTCCTCCTCTCCTTGTTCCTGCCGGGGTCCGTCCCAGTGGCCTCAGTGTTTTCCTCCTCTCCTTGTTCCTGCCGGGGTCCGGCCCAGGGGCCTCACTGTTTTGCTCCTCTCCTTGTTCCTGCTGGGGTCCGGCCCAGGGGCCTCAGTGTTTTCCTCCTCTCCTTGTTCCTGCTGGGGTCCGGCCCAGGGGCCTCAGTGTTTTCCTCCTCTCCTTGTTCCTGCTGGGGTCCGTCCCAGTGGCCTCAGTGTTTTCCTCCTCTCCTTGTTCCTGCCGGGGTCCGTCCCAGTGGCCTCAGTGTTTTCCTCCTCTCCTTGTTCCTGCCGGGGTCCGGCCCAGGGACCTCAGTGTTTTGCTCCTCTCCTTGTTCCTGCCGGGGTCCGTCCCAGGGGCCTCAGTGTTTTCCTCCTCTCCTTGTTCCTGCCGGGGTCCGGCCCAGGGGCCTCAGTGTTTTCCTCCTCTCCTTGTTCCTGCCGGGGTCCGGCCCAGGGGCCTGAGTGTTTTCCTCCTCTCCTTGTTCCTGCCGGGGTCCGGCCCAGGGGCCTCAGTGTTTTCCTCCTCTCCTTGTTCCTGCAGGGGTCCCGCCCAGGGGCCTTAGTGTTTTCCTCCTCTCCTTGTTCCTGCAGGGGTCCAGCTCAGTGGCCTCAGTGTTTTCTTCCTCTCCTTGTTCCTGCTGGGGTCCCTGCCCAGTGGCCTCAATGTTTTCCTCCTCTCCTTGTTCCTGCCGGGGTTCGGCCCAGTGGCCTCAGTGTTTTCCTCCTCTCCTTGTTCCTGCCGGGGTCCAGCCCAGTGGCCTCGGTGTTTTCCTCCTCTCCTTGTTCCTGCTGGGGTCGGCCCAGGAGCCTCAGTGTTTTCCTCCTCTCCTTGTTCCTGCAGGGGTCCGGCCCAGGGGCCTCAGTGTTTTCCTCCTCTCCTTGTTCCTGCCGGGGTCCGGCCCAGGGACCTGAGTGTTTTCCTCCTCTCCTTGTTCCTGCCGGGGTCCGGCCCAGGGGCCTCAGTGTTTTCCTCCTCTCCTTGTTCCTGCCGGGGTCCGGCCCAGGGCCCTGAGTGTTTTCCTCCTCTCCTTGTTCCTGCCGGGGTCCGGCCCAGGGGCCTCAGTGTTTTCCTCCTCTCCTTGTTCCTGCCGGGGTCCGGCCCAGGGGCCTGAGTGTTTTCCTCCTCTCCTTGTTCCTGCCGGGCTCCGGCCCAGGGGCCTCAGTGTTTTCCTCCTCTCCTTGTTCCTGCCGGGGTCCGGCCCAGGGGCCTCAGTGTTTTCCTCCTCTCCTTGTTCCTGCCGGGGTCCGGCCCAGGGGCCTGAGTGTTTTCCTCCTCTCCTTGTTCCTGCCGGGGTCCGGCCCAGGGGCCTCAGTGTTTTCCTCCTCTCCTTGTTCCTGCTGGGGTCCGGCCCAGTGGCCTCAGTGTTTTGCTCCTCTCCTTGTTCCTGGCGGGGTCCGGCCCAGGAGCCTCAGTGTTTTCCTCCTCTCCTTGTTCCTGCAGGGGTCCGGCCCAGGGGCCTCAGTGTTTTCCTCCTCTCCTTGTTCCTGCCGGGGTCCGGCCCAGGGGCCTCAGTGTTTTCCTCCTCTCCTTGTTCCTGCAGGGGTCCGGCCCAGGGGCCTCAGTGTTTTCCTCCTCTCCTTGTTCCTGCCGGGGTCCGGCCCAGGGGCCTGAGTGTTTTCCTCCTCTCCTTGTTCCTGCCGGGGTCCGGCCCAGGGGCCTCAGTGTTTTCCTCCTCTCCTTGTTCCTGCCGGGGTCCGACCCAGGGGCCTCAGTGTTTGCCTCCTCTCCTTGTTCCTGCCGGGGTCCAGCTTAGTGGCCTCAGTGTTTTCTTCCTCTCCTTGTTCCTGCTGGGGTCCAGCCCAGGGGCCTCAGTGTTCTCCTCCTCTCCTTGTTCCTGCTGGGGTCCGGCCCAGGGGCCTCAGTGTTTTCCTCCTCTCCCTGTTTCTGCAGGGGTCCGGCCTAGGGGCCTGAGTGTTTTCCTCCTCTCCTTGTTCCTGCTGGGGTCCGGCCCTGGGGCCTCAGTGTTTTCCTCCTCTCCTTGTTCCTTCCGGGGTCCGGCCCAGGGGCCTCAGTGTTTTCCTCCTCTCCTTGTTCCTGCAGGGGTCCGGCCCAGGGGCCTCAGTGTTTTTCTCCTCTCCTTGTTCCTTCCGGGGTCCGGCCCAGGGGCCTCAGTGTTTTCCTCCTCTCCTTGTTCCTGCAGGGCTCTGGTTCAGGGGCCTCAGTGTTTTCCTCCTCTCCCTGTTTCTGCAGGGGTCCGGCCTAGGGGCCTGAGTGTTTTCCTCCTCTCCTTGTTCCTGCCGGGGTCCGGCCCAGGGGCCTCAGTGTTTTGCTCCTCTCCTTGTTCCTTCCGGGGTCCGGCCCAGGGGCCTCAGTGTTTTCCTCTTCTCCTTGTTCCTGCTGGGGTCCGGCCCAGTGGCCTCAGTGTTTTCCTCCTCTCCTTGTTCCTGCTGGGGTCCAGCCCAGGGGCCTTAGTGTTTTCCTCCTCCCCTTGTTCCTGCCGGGGTCCGGCCCAGGGGCCTCAGTGTTTTCCTCCTCCCCTTGTTCCTGCCGGGGTCTGGCCCAGTGGCCTCAGTGTTTTCCTCGTCTCCTTGTTCCTGCAGGGGTCCGGCCCAGGGGCCTCGGTGTTTTCCTCCTCTCCTTGTTCCTGCCGGGGTCCGGCCCAGGGGCCTCAGTGTTTTCCTCCTCTCCTTGTTCCTGCCGGGATCCATCCCAGGGGCCTCAGTGTTTTCCTCCTCTCCTTGTTCCTGCTGGGGTCCGGCCCAGCGGCCTCGGTGTTTTCCTCCTCTCCTTGTTCCTGCCGGGGTCCGGCCCAGCGGCCTCAGTGTTTTCCTCCTCTCCTTGTTCCTGCTGGGGTCCGGCCCAGGGGCCTCGGTGTTTTCCTCCTCTCCTTGTTCCTGCTGGGGTCCGGCCCAGTGGCCTCTGTGTTTTCCTCCTCTCCTTGTTCCTGCCGGGGTCCGGCCCAGCAGCCTCAGTGTTTTCCTCCTCTCCTTGTTCCTGCCGGGGTCCGGCTCAGTGGCCTCGGTGTTTTCTTCCTCTCCTTGTTCCTGCAGGGGTCCAGCCCAGTGGCCTCAGTGTTTTCCTCCTCTCCTTGTTCCTGCCGGGGTCCGGCCCAGGGGCCTCAGTGTTTTCCTCCTCTCCTTGTTCCTGCATGGGTCCGGCCCAGGGGCCTCAGTGTTTTCCTCCTCTCCTTGTTCCTGCCGGGGTCGGCCCAGTGGCCTCGGTGTTTTCCTCCTCTCCTTGTTCCTGTCGGGGTCCGGCCTAGGGGCCTCAGTGTTTTCCTCCTCTCCTTGTTCCTGCCGGGGTCTGCCCAGTGGCCTCAGTGTTTTCCTCCTCTCCTTGTTCCTGCAGGAGTCAGGCCCAGGGGCCTCTGTGTTTTCCTCCTCTCCTTGTTCCTGCAGGGGCCTCAGTGTTTTCCTCCTCTCCTTGTTCCTGCCGGGGTCCGGCCCAGTGGCCACAGTGTTTTCCTCCTCTCCTTGTTCCTGCAGGGGTCTGGCACAGGGGTCTCGGTGTTTTCCTCCTCTCCTTGTTCCTGCCGGGGTCCAGCCCAGGGGCCTCAGTGTTTTCCTCCTCTCCTTGTTCCTGCCGGGGTCCGACCCAGTGGCCTCAGTGTTTTCCTCCTCTCATTGGGCCTGATTCACAGAACTAACTTAAGACAAAATCCTAAACTTACTACTTTTGGTATTCACAGAAGGCATTTAGTAGTAGTAAAGTTAGGATTTTGTCTTAAGTCTGTCTTAAGTCTGTCTTAAGTCTGTCCTAAGTTTGTCTTAAGTCTGTCTTAAGTCTGTCTTAAGTCTGTCTTAAGTCTGTCCTAAGTTTGTCTTAAGTCTGTCTTAAGTCTGTCTTAAGTCAAACTTAAGACAAAATCCTAACTTTACTACTACTAAATACATTCTGTGAATACCAAAAGTAGACAGTTTAGGATTTTGTCTTAAGTTAGTTCTGTGAATCAGGCCCCTTGTTCCTGCCGGGGTCCGTCCCAGGGGCCTCAGTGTTTTCCTCCTCTCCTTTTTCCTGCCGGGGTACGTCCCAGGGGCCTCAGTGTTTTCCTCCTCTCCTTGTTCCTGCCAGGGTCCGTCCCAGGGGCCTCAGTGTTTTCCTCCTCTCCTTGTTCCTGCAGGGGTCCAGCCCAGGGGCCTCAGTGTGTTCCTCCTCTCCTTGTTCCTGCAGGGGTCCGGCCCAGGGGCCTCAGTGTTTTCCTCCTCTCCTTGTTCCTGCCGGGGTCCGGCCCAGGGGCCTCAGTGTTTTCCTCCTCTCCTTGTTCCTGCAGGGGTCTGGCACAGGGGCCTCAGTGTTTTCCTCCTCTCCTTGTTCCTGCCGGGGTCCGGCCCAGTGGCCACAGTGTTTTCCTCCTCTCCTTGTTCCTGCAGGGGTCTGGCACAGGGGTCTCGGTGTTTTCCTCCTCTCCTTGTTCCTGCCGGGGTCCAGCCCAGGGGCCTCAGTGTTTTCCTCCTCTCCTTGTTCCTGCTGGGGTTCGGCCCAGGGGCCTCAGTGATTTCCTCCTCTCCTTGTTCCTGCCGGGGTCCAGCCCAGGGGCCTCAGTGTTTTCCTCCTCTCCTTGTTTTTGCCAGGGTCCGTCCCAGGGGCCTCAGTGTTTTCCTCCTCTCCTTGTTCCTGCCGGGGTCCAGCCCAGGGGCCTCAGTGTTTTCCTCCTCTCCTTGTTCCTGCCGTGATCCGGCCCAGGGGCCTCAGTGTTTTCCTCCTCTCCTTGTTCCTGCCGGGGTCCGGCCCAGTGGCCTCAGTGTTTTCCTCCTCTCCTTGTTCCTGCCGGGGTCCGTCCGAGGGGCCTCAGTGTTTTCCTCCTCTCCTTGTTCCTGCAGGGGTCCGGCTCAGGGGCCTCAGTGTTTTCCTCCTCTCCTTGTTTCTGCCGGGGTCCGTCCCAGGGGCCTCAGTGTTTTCCTCCTCTCCTTGTTCCTGCCGGGGTCCAGCCCAGGGGCCTCAGTGTTTTCCTCCTCTCCTTGTTCCTGCTGGGGTCCGGCGCAGGGGCTTCAGTGTTTTCCTCCTCTCCTTGTTCCTGCCGGGGTCTGGCCCAGGGTCCTCAGTGTTTTCCTCCTCTCCTTTTTCCTGCTGGGGTCCGGCGCAGGGGCCTCGGTGTTTTCCTCCTCTCCTTGTTCCTGCCGGGGTCCGGCACAGGGGCCTCAGTGTTTTCCTCCTCTCCTTGTTCCTGCTGGGGTCCGGCGCAGGGGCCTCAGTGTTTTCCTCCTCTCCTTGTTCCTGCTGGGGTCAGGTCCGGCCCAGGGGCCTCAGTGTTTTCCTCCTCTCCTTGTTCCTGCAGGGGTCCGGCCCAGGGGCCTCAGTGTTTTCCTCCTCTCCTTGTTCCTGCCGGGGTCCGGCCCAGGGGCCTCAGTGTTTTCCTCCTCTCCTTGTTCCTGCCGGGGTCCGGCCCAGGGGCCTCAGTGTTCTCCTCCTCTCCTTGTTCCTGCCGGGGTCCGGCCCAGGGGCCTCAGTGTTTTCCTCCTCTCCTTGTTCCTGCAGGGGCCTCAGTGTTTTCCTCCTCTCCTTGTTCCTGCCGGGGTCCGGCCCAGTGGCCACAGTGTTTTCCTCCTCTCCTTGTTCCTGCAGGGGTCTGGCACAGGGGTCTCGGTGTTTTCCTCCTCTCCTTGTTCCTGCCGGGGTCCAGCCCAGGGGCCTCAGTGTTTTCCTCCTCTCCTTGTTCCTGCTGGGGTTCGGCCCAGGTGCCTCAGTGTTTTCCTCCTCTTCTTGTTCCTGCCGGGGTCCGGCCCAGTGGCCTCAGTGTTTTCCTCCTCTCCTTGTTCCTGCCTGGGTCCGTCCCAGGGGCCTCAGTGTTTTCCTCCTCTCCTTGTTTCTGCCGGGGTCCGTCCCAGGGGCCTCAGTGTTTTCCTCCTCTCCTTGTTCCTGCCGGGGTCCAGCCCAGGGGCCTCAGTGTTTTCCTCCTCTCCTTGTTCCTGCCGTGATCCGGGCCAGGGGCCTCAGTGTTTTCCTCCTCTCCTTGTTCCTGCCGTGATCCGGCCCAGGGGCCTCAGTGTTTTCCTCCTCTCCTTGTTCCTGCCGTGATCCGGCCCAGGGGCCTCAGTGTTTTCCTCCTCTCCTTGTTCCTGCCGGGGTCCGGCCCAGTGGCCTCAGTGTTTTCCTCATCTCCTTGTTCCTGCCGGGGTCCGGCTCAGTGGCCTCAGTGTTTTCCTCCTCTCCTTGTTCCAGCTGGGGTCTGGCCCAGTGGCCTCAGTGTTTTCCTCCTCTCCTTGTTCCTGCCGGGGTCCGTCCCAGGGGCCTCAGTGTTTTCCTCCTCTCGTTGTTCCTGCAGGGGTCCGGCCCAGTGGCCTCGGTGTTTTCCTCCTCTCCTTGTTCCTGCAGGGGTCCGGCCCAGGGGCCTCAGTGTTTTCCTCCTCTCCTTGTTCCTGCCGGGGTCGGCCCAGGGGCCTCAGTGTTTTCCTCCTCTCCTTGTTCCTGCCGGGGTCCGTCCCAGTGGCCTCAGTGTTTTCCTCCTCTCCTTCTTCCTGCTGGGGTCCGGCCCAGGGGCCTGAGTGTTTTCCTCCTCTCCTTGTTCCTGCCGGGGTCCGGCCCAGGGGCCTCAGTGTTTTCCTCCTCTCCTTGTTCCTGCCGGGGTCCGACCCAGTGGCCTCAGTTTTTTCCTCCTCTCCTTGTTCCTGCAGGGGTCCGGCCCAGCGGCCTCAGTGTTTTCCTCCTCTCCTTGTTCCTGCTGGGGTCCGGCGCAGGGGCCTCAATGTTTTCATCCTCTCCTTGTTCCTGCAGGGGTCCGGCGCAGGGGCCTCAGTGTTTTCCTCCTCTCCTTGTTCCTGCCGGGGTCTGGCCCAGGGGCCTCAGTGTTTTCCTCCTCTCCTTCTTCCTGCTGGGGTCCGGCCCAGTGGCCTTGGTGTTTTCCTCCTCTCCTTCTTCCTGCTGGGGTCCGGCCCAGTGGCCTCGGTGTTTTCCTCCTCTCCTTGTTCCTGTCGGGGTCCGGCCCAGTGGCGTCAGTGTTTTCCTCCTCTCCTTGTTCCTGCAGGGGTCCGGCCCAGGGGCCTCAGTGTTTTCCTCCTCTCCTTGTTCCTGCCGGGGTCCGGCACAGGGGCCTCAGTGTTTTCCTCCTCTCCTTCTTCCTGCTGGGGTCCAGCTCAGTGGCCTCAGTGTTTTCCTCCTCTCCTTGTTCCTGCCGGGGTCCGGCGCAGGGGCCTCGGTGCTTTCCTCCTCTCCTTGTTCCTGCCGGGGTCCGTCCCAGTGGCCCCAGTGTTTTCCTCCTCTCCTTGTGCCTGTCGGGGTCCGGCCCAGTGGCCTCAGTGTTTTCCTCCTCTCCTTGTTCCTGCCGGGGTCCGTCCCAGGGTCCTCAGTGTTTTCCTTCTCTCCTTCTTCCTGCTGGGGTCCAGCTCAGTGGCCTCAGTGTTTTCCTCCTCTCCTTGTTCCTGCCGGAGTCCGTCCCAGTGGCCTCAGTGTTTTCCTCCTCTCCTTGTTCCTGCAGGGGTCCGGCCCAGTGGCCTCAGTGTTTTCCTCCTCTCCTTCTTCCTGCTGGGGTCCGGCCCAGGGGCCTCAGTGTTTTCCTCCTCCCCTTGTTCCTGAGGGGGTCCGGCCCAGGGGCCTCAGTGTTTTCCTCCTCTCCTTGTTCCTGCAGGGGTTCGGCCCAGGAGCCTCAGTGTTTTCCTCCTCCCCTTGTTCCTGAGGGGGTCCGGCCCAGGGGCCTCAGTGTTTTCCTCCTCTCCTTGTTCCTGAGGGGGTCCGGCCCAGGGGCCTCAGTGTTTTCCTCCTCTCCTTGTTCCTACTGGGGTCTGGCCCAGTGGCCTCAGTGTTTCCCTCCTCTCCTTGTTCCTGCTGGGGTCCGGCGCAGGGGCCTCAATGTTTTCATCCTCTCCTTGTTCCTGCAGGGGTCCGGCGCAGGGGCCTCAGTGTTTTCCTCCTCTCCTTGTTCCTGCTGGGGTCCGGCCACGAGGCCTCCGTGTTTTCCGCCTCTCCTTGTTCCGGCCGGGGTCCGGCCCAGGGGCCTCAGTGTTTTCCTCCTCTCCTTGTTCCTGCTGGGGTCCGGCCCAGGGGCCTCAGTGTTTTGCTCCTCTCCTTGTTCCTGCCGGGTCCGGCCCAGGGGCCTCAGTGTTTTCCTCCTCTCCTTGTTCCTGCCGGGGTCCGGCCCAGTGGCCTCGGTGTTTTCCTCCTCTCCTTGTTCCTGCCGGGGTCCGGCCCAGTGGCCTCAGTGTTTTCCTCCTCTCCTTGTTCCTGCCGGGGTCCGGCCCAGGGGACTCAGTGTTTTCCTCCTCTCCTTGTTCCTGCCGGGGTCCGGCCCAGGGGACTCAGTGTTTTCCTCCTCTCCTTGTTCCTGCCGGGGTCCGGCCCAGGGGACTCAGTGTTTTCCTCCTCTCCTTGTTCCTGGCGGGGTCCGGCCCAGGGGACTCAGTGTTTTCCTCCTCTCCTTGTTCCTGCCGGGGTCCAGCCCAGTGGCCTCGGTGTTTTCCTCCTCTCCTTGTTCCTGCTGGGGTCCGGCCCAGGGGCCTCAGTGTTTTCCTCCTCTCCTTGTTCCTGCCGGGGTCCGGCCCAGGGAACTCAGTGTTTTCCTCCTCTCCTTGTTCCTGCCGGGGTCCAGCCCAGTGGCCTCGGTGTTTTCCTCCTCTCCTTGTTCCTGCTGGGGTCCGGCCCAGTGGCCTCAGTGTTTTCCTCCTCTCCTTGTTCCTGCTGGGGTCCGATCCGGCCCAGGGGCCTCAGTGTTTTCCTCCTCTCCTTGTTTCTGCCGGGGTCCGGCCCAGTGGCCTCAGTGTTTTCCTCCTCTCCTTGTTCCTGCAGGGGTCCGGCCCAGGGGCCTCCGTGTTTTCCTCCTCTCCTTGATCCTGCAGGGGTCCGGCCCACGGGCCTCGGTGTTTTCCTCCTCTCCTTGTTCCTGCCGGGGTCCGGCCCAGGGGACTCAGTGTTTTTCTCCTCTCCTTGTTCCTGCCGGGGTCCAGCCCAGTGGCCTCGGTGTTTTCCTCCTCTCCTTGTTCCTGCAGGGGTCCGGCGCAGGGGCCTCAGTGTTTTCCTCCTCTCCTTGTTCCTGCTGGGGTCCGGCCTAGGGGCCTCAGTGTTTTCCTCCTCTCCTTGTTCCTGCTGGGGTCCGGCCCAGGGGCCTCGGTGTTTTCCTCCTCTCCTTGTTCCTGCCGGGGTCCAGCCCAGGGGCCTCAGTGTTTTCCTCCTCTCCTTGTTCCTGCTGGGGTCCGGCCCAGTGGCCTCAGTGTTTTCCTTCTCTCCTTGTTCCTGCCGGGGTCCGTCCCAGTGGCCTCAGTGTTTTCCTTCTCTCCTTGTTCCTGCCGGGGTCCGGCCCAGTGGCCTCAGTGTTTTCCTCCTCTCCTTGTTCCTGCAGGGGTCCGGCCCAGGGGCCTCAGTGTTTTCCTCCTCTCCTTGTTCCTGCCGGGGTCCGGCCCAGGGGACTCAGTGTTTTCCTCCTCTCCTTGATCCTGCAGGGGTCCGGCCCACGGGCCTCGGTGTTTTCCTCCTCTCCTTGTTCCTGCCGGGGTCCGGCCCAGGGGACTCAGTGTTTTCCTCCTCTCCTTGTTCCTGCCGGGGTCCAGCCCAGTGGCCTCGGTGTTTTCCTCCTCTCCTTGTTCCTGCAGGGGTCCGGCGCAGGGGCCTCAGTGTTTTCCTCCTCTCCTTGTTCCTGTTGGGGTCCGGCCCAGGGGCCTCAGTGTTTTCCTCCTCTCCTTGTTCCTGCTGGGGTCCGGCCCAGTGGCCTCAGTGTTTTCCTCCTCTCCTTGTTCCTGCCGGGGTCCGTCCCAGTGGCCTCAGTGTTTTCCTCCTCTCCTTGTTCCTGCCGGGGTCCGGCCCAGTGGCCTCAGTGTTTTCCTCCTCTCCTTGTTCCTGCCGGGGTCCGGCCCAGTGGCCTCAGTGTTTTCCTCCTCTCCTTGTTCCTGCAGGGGTCCGGCCCAGGGGCCTCCGTGTTTTCCTCCTCTCCTTGTTCCTGCCGGGTCCGGCCCAGGGGCCTCAGTGTTTTCCTCCTCTCCTTGTTCCTGCAGGGGTCCGGCCCAGGGGCCTCGGTGTTTTCCTCCTCTCCTTGTTCCTGCCAGGTCCGGCCCAGGGGCCTCAGTGTTTTCCTCCTCTCCTTGTTCCTGCAGGGGTCCGGCCCAGGGGCCTCGGTGTTTTCCTCCTCTCCTTGTTCCTGCCGGGGTCCGGCCCAGTGGTCTCAGTGTTTTCCTCCTCTCCTTGTTCCTGCAGGGGTCCGGCCCAGGGGCCTCAGTGTTTTCCTCCTCTCCTTGTTCCTGCTGGGGTCGGGCCCAGGGGCCTCAGTGTTTTCCTCCTCTCCTTGTTCCTGCCGGGGTCCGGCCCAGTAGCCTCGGTGTTTTCCTCCTCTCCTTGTTCCTACAGGGGTCCGGCCCAGGGGCCTCAGTGTTTTCCTCCTCTCCTTGTTCCTGCCGGGGTCCAGCCCAGTGGCCTCAGTGTTTTCCTCCTCTCCTTGTTCCTGCTGGGGTCCGGCCCAGTGGCCTCAGTGTTTTCCTCCTCTCCTTGTTCCTGCCGGGGTCCGTCCCAGTGGCCTCAGTGTTTTCCTCCTCTCCTTGTTCCTGCCGGGGTCCGGCCCAGGGGCCTCAGTGTTTTGCTCCTCTCCTTGTTCCTGCTGGGGTCCGGCCCAGGGGCCTCAGTGTTTTCCTCCTCTCCTTGTTCCTGCTGGGGTCCGGCCCAGGGGCCTCAGTGTTTTCCTCCTCTCCTTGTTCCTGCTGGGGTCCGGCCCAGTGGCCTCAGTGTTTTCCTCCTCTCCTAGTTCCTGCCGGGGTCCGTCCCAGTGGCCTCAGTGTTTTCCTCCTCTCCTTGTTCCTGCCGGGGTCCGGCCCAGGGGCCTCAGTGTTTTGCTCCTCTCCTTGTTCCTGCCGGGGTCCGTCCCAGGGGCCTCAGTGTTTTCCTCCTCTCCTTGTTCCTGCCGGGGTCCGGCCCAGGGGCCTCAGTGTTTTCCTCCTCTCCTTGTTCCTGCCGGGGTCCGGCCCAGGGGCCTGAGTGTTTTCCTCCTCTCCTTGTTCCTGCCGGGGTCCGGCCCAGGGGCCTCAGTGTTTTCCTCCTCTCCTTGTTCCTGCAGGGGTCCCGCCCAGGGTCCTTAGTGTTTTCCTCCTCTCCTTGTTCCTGCCGGGGTCCAGCTCAGTGGCCTCAGTGTTTTCTTCCTCTCCTTGTTCCTGCTGGGGTCCGGCCCAGTGGCCTCAGTGTTTTCCTCCTCTCCTTGTTCCTGCCGGGGTTCGGCCCAGTGGCCTCAGTGTTTTCCTCTTCTCCTTGTTCCTGCTGGGGTCCAGCCCAGTGGCCTCGGTGTTTTCCTCCTCTCCTTGTTCCTGCTGGGGTCCGGCCCAGGAGCCTCAGGGTTTTCCTCCTCTCCTTGTTCCTGCAGGGGTCCGGCCCAGGGGCCTCAGTGTTTTCCTCCTCTCCTTGTTCCTGCCGGGGTCCGGCCCAGGGGCCTCAGTGTTTTCCTCCTCTCCTTGTTCCTGCCGGGGTCCGGCCCAGGGGCCTGAGTGTTTTCCTCCTCTCCTTGTTCCTGCCGGGGTCCGGCCCAGGGGCCTCAGTGTTTTCCTCCTCTCCTTGTTCCTGCCGGGGTCCGGCCCAGGGCCCTGAGTGTTTTCCTCCTCTCCTTGTTCCTGCCGGGGTCCGGCCCAGGGGCCTCAGTGTTTTCCTCCTCTCCTTGTTCCTGCCGGGGTCCGGCCCAGGGGCCTGAGTGTTTTCCTCCTCTCCTTGTTCCTGCCGGGGTCCGGCCCAGGGGCCTCAGTGTTTTCCTCCTCTCCTTGTTCCTGCCGGGGTCCGGCCCGGGGGCCTCAGTGTTTTCCTCCTCTCCTTGTTCCTGCCGGGGTCCGGCCCAGGGGCCTGAGTGTTTTCCTCCTCTCCTTGTTCCTGCCGGGGTCCGGCCCAGGGGCGTCAGTGTTTTCCTCCTCTCCTTGTTCCTGCTGGGGTCCGGCCCAGTGGCCTCAGTGTTTTGCTCCTCTCCTTGTTCCTGCCGGGGTCCGGCCCAGGAGCCTCAGTGTTTTCCTCCTCTCCTTGTTCCTGCAGGGGTCCGGCCCAGGGGCCTCAGTGTTTTCCTCCTCTCCTTGTTCCTGCCGGGGTCCGGCCCAGGGGCCTCAGTGTTTTCCTCCTCTCCTTGTTCCTGCAGGGGTCCGGCCCAGGGGCCTCAGTGTTTTCCTCCTCTCCTTGTTCCTGCCGGGGTCCGGCCCAGGGGCCTGAGTGTTTTCCTCCTCTCCTTGTTCCTGCCGGGGTCCGGCCCAGGGGCCTCAGTGTTTTCCTCCTCTCCTTGTTCCTGCCGGGGTCCGGCCCAGGGGCCTCAGTGTTTTCCTCCTCTCCTTGTTCCTGCCGGGGTCCGACCCAGTGGCCTCAGTTTTTTCCTCCTCTCCTTGTTCCTGCAGGGGTCCGGCACAGCGGCCTCAGTGTTTTCCTCCTCTCCTTGTTCCTGCTGGGGTCCGGCGCAGGGGCCTCAATGTTTTCATCCTTTCCTTGTTCCTGCAGGGGTCCGGCGCAGGGGCCTCAGTGTTTTCCTCCTCTCCTTGTTCCTGCCGGGGTCTGGCCCAGGGGCCTCAGTGTTTTCCTCCTCTCCTTCTTCCTGCTGGGGTCCGGCCCAGTGGCCTTGGTGTTTTCCTCCTCTCCTTCTTCCTGCTGGGGTCCGGCCCAGTGGCCTCGGTGTTTTCCTCCTCTCCTTGTTCCTGTCGGGGTCCGGCCCAGTGGCCTCAGTGTTTTCCTCCTCTCCTTGTTCCTGCAGGGGTCCGGCCCAGGGGCCTCAGTGTTTTCCTCCTCTCCTTGTTCCTGCCGGGGTCCGGCACAGGGGCCTCAGTGTTTTCCTCCTCTCCTTCTTCCTGCTGGGGTCCAGCTCAGTGGCCTCAGTGTTTTCCTCCTCTCCTTGTTCCTGCCGGGGTCCGGCGCAGGGGCCTCGGTGCTTTCCTCCTCTCCTTGTTCCTGCCGGGGTCCGTCCCAGTGGCCCCAGTGTTTTCCTCCTCTCCTTGTACCTGTCGGGGTCCGGCCCAGTGGCCTCAGTGTTTTCCTCCTCTCCTTGTTCCTGCCGGGGTCCGTCCCAGGGTCCTCAGTGTTTTCCTTCTCTCCTTCTTCCTGCTGGGGTCCAGCTCAGTGGCCTCAGTGTTTTCCTCCTCTCCTTGTTTCTGCCGGAGTCCGTCCCAGTGGCCTCAGTGTTTTCCTCCTCTCCTTGTTCCTGCAGGGGTCCGGCCCAGTGGCCTCAGTGTTTTCCTCCTCTCCTTCTTCCTGCTGGGGTCCGGCCCAGGGGCCTCAGTGTTTTCCTCCTCCCCTTGTTCCTGAGGGGGTCCGGCCCAGGGGCCTCAGTGTTTTCCTCCTCTCCTTGTTCCTGCAGGGGTTAGGCCCAGGAGCCTCAGTGTTTTCCTCCTCCCCTTGTTCCTGAGGGGGTCCGGCCCAGGGGCCTCAGTGTTTTCCTCCTCTCCTTGTTCCTGAGGGGGTCCGGCCCAGGGGCCTCAGTGTTTTCCTCCTCTCCTTGTTCCTACTGGGGTCTGGCCCAGTGGCCTCAGTGTTTCCCTCCTCTCCTTGTTCCTGCTGGAGTCCGGCGCAGGGGCCTCAATGTTTTCATCCTCTCCTTGTTCCTGCAGGGGTCCGGCGCAGGGGCCTCAGTGTTTTCCTCCTCTCCTTGTTCCTGCTGGGGTCCGGCCCAGGGGCCTCCGTGTTTTCCGCCTCTCCTTGTTCCGGCCGGGGTCCGGCCCAGGGGCCTCAGTGT
Source organism: Triturus cristatus (assembly GCF_964204655.1). Classification (NCBI taxonomy): domain Eukaryota; kingdom Metazoa; phylum Chordata; class Amphibia; order Caudata; family Salamandridae; genus Triturus; species Triturus cristatus. The sequence goes on along the minus strand of NC_140592.1, from coordinate 1,285,166,611 downwards.
TTTCCTCCTCTCCTTGTTCCTGCTGGGGTCCGGCCCAGGGGCCTCAGTGTTTTGCTCCTCTCCTTGTTCCTGCCGGGTCCGGCCCAGGAGCCTCAGTGTTTTCCTCCTCTCCTTGTTCCTGCCGGGGTCCGGCCCAGTGGCCTCGGTGTTTTCCTCCTCTCCTTGTTCCTGCCGGGGTCCGGCCAAGTGGCCTCAGTGTTTTCCTCCTCTCCTTGTTCCTGCCGGGGTCCGGCCCAGGGGACTCAGTGTTTTCCTCCTCTCCTTGTTCCTGCCGGGGTCCGGCCCAGGGGACTCAGTGTTTTCCTCCTCTCCTTGTTCCTGCCGGGGTCCGGCCCAGGGGACTCAGTGTTTTCCTCCTCTCCTTGTTCCTGGCGGGGTCCGGCCCAGGGGACTCAGTGTTTTCCTCCTCTCCTTGTTCCTGCCGGGGTCCAGCCCAGTGGCCTCGGTGTTTTCCTCCTCTCCTTGTTCCTGCTGGGGTCCGGCCCAGGGGCCTCAGTGTTTTCCTCCTCTCCTTGTTCCTGCCGGGGTCCGGCCCAGGGAACTCAGTGTTTTCCTCCTCTCCTTGTTCCTGCCGGGGTCCAGCCCAGTGGCCTCGGTGTTTTCCTCCTCTCCTTGTTCCTGCTGGGGTCCGGCCCAGTGGCCTCAGTGTTTTCCTCCTCTCCTTGTTCCTGCTGGGGTCCGATCCGGCCCAGGGGCCTCAGTGTTTTCCTCCTCTCCTTGTTTCTGCCGGGGTCCGGCCCAGTGGCCTCAGTGTTTTCCTCCTCTCCTTGTTCCTGCAGGGGTCCGGCCCAGGGGCCTCCGTGTTTTCCTCCTCTCCTTGTTCCTGCAGGGGTCCGGCCCAGTGGCCTCGGTGTTTTCCTCCTCTCCTTGTTCCTGCCGGGGTCCGGCCCAGGGGACTCAGTGTTTTCCTCCTCTCCTTGATCCTGCAGGGGTCCGGCCCACGGGCCTCGGTGTTTTCCTCCTCTCCTTGTTCCTGCCGGGGTCCGGCCCAGGGGACTCAGTGTTTTCCTCCTCTCCTTGTTCCTGCCGGGGTCCAGCCCAGTGGCCTCGGTGTTTTCCTCCTCTCCTTGTTCCTGCAGGGGTCCGGCGCAGGGGCCTCAGTGTTTTCCTCCTCTCCTTGTTCCTGCTGGGGTCCGGCCTAGGGGCCTCAGTGTTTTCCTCCTCTCCTTGTTCCTGCTGGGGTCCGGCCCAGGGGCCTCGGTGTTTTCCTCCTCTCCTTGTTCCTGCCGGGGTCCAGCCCAGGGGCCTCAGTGTTTTCCTCCTCTCCTTGTTCCTGCTGGGGTCCGGCCCAGTGGCCTCAGTGTTTTCCTTCTCTCCTTGTTCCTGCCGGGGTCCGTCCCAGTGGCCTCAGTGTTTTCCTTCTCTCCTTGTTCCTGCCGGGGTCCGGCCCAGTGGCCTCAGTGTTTTCCTCCTCTCCTTGTTCCTGCAGGGGTCCGGCCCAGGGGCCTCAGTGTTTTCCTCCTCTCCTTGTTCCTGCCGGGGTCCGGCCCAGGGGCCTCAGTGTTTTCCTCCTCTCCTTGATCCTGCAGGGGTCCGGCCCACGGGCCTCGGTGTTTTCCTCCTCTCCTTGTTCCTGCCGGGGTCCGGCCCAGGGGACTCAGTGTTTTCCTCCTCTCCTTGTTCCTGCCGGGGTCCAGCCCAGTGGCCTCGGTGTTTTCCTCCTCTCCTTGTTCCTGCAGGGGTCCGGCGCAGGGGCCTCAGTGTTTTCCTCCTCTCCTTGTTCCTGCTGGGGTCCGGCCCAGGGGCCTCAGTGTTTTCCTCCTCTCCTTGTTCCTGCTGGGGTCCGGCCCAGTGGCCTCAGTGTTTTCCTCCTCTCCTTGTTCCTGCCGGGGTCCGTCCCAGTGGCCTCAGTGTTTTCCTCCTCTCCTTGTTCCTGCCGGGGTCCGGCCCAGTGGCCTCAGTGTTTTCCTCCTCTCCTTGTTCCTGCCGGGGTCCGGCCCAGTGGCCTCAGTGTTTTCCTCCTCTCCTTGTTCCTGCAGGGGTCCGGCCCAGGGGCCTCCGTGTTTTCCTCCTCTTCTTGTTCCTGCCGGGTCCGGCCCAGGGGCCTCAGTGTTTTCCTCCTCTCCTTGTTCCTGCAGGGGTCCGGCCCAGGGGCCTTGGTGTTTTCCTCCTCTCCTTGTTCCTGCCAGGTCCGGCCCAGGGGCCTCGGTGTTTTCCTCCTCTCCTTGTTCCTGCCGGGGTCCGGCCCAGTGGCCTCAGTGTTTTCCTCCTCTCCTTGTTCCTGCAGGGGTCCGGCCCAGGGGCCTCAGTGTTTTCCTCCTCTCCTTGTTCCTGCTGGGGTCGGGCCCAGGGGCCTCAGTGTTTTCCTCCTCTCCTTGTTCCTGCCGGGGTCTGGCCCAGTAGCCTCGGTGTTTTCCTCCTCTCCTTGTTCCTACAGGGGTCCGGCCCAGGGGCCTCAGTGTTTTCCTCCTCTCCTTGTTCCTGCCGGGGTCCAGCCCAGTGGCCTCAGTGTTTTCCTCCTCTCCTTGTTCCTGCTGGGGTCCGGCCCAGTGGCCTCAGTGTTTTCCTCCTCTCCTTGTTCCTGCCGGGGTCCGTCCCAGTGGCCTCAGTGTTTTCCTCCTCTCCTTGTTCCTGCCGGGGTCCGGCCCAGGGGCCTCAGTGTTTTGCTCCTCTCCTTGTTCCTGCTGGGGTCCGGCCCAGGGGCCTCAGTGTTTTCCTCCTCTCCTTGTTCCTGCTGGGGTCCGGCCCAGGGGCCTCAGTGTTTTTCTCCTCTCCTTGTTCCTGCTGGGGTCCGGCCCAGTGGCCTCAGTGTTTTCCTCCTCTCCTAGTTCCTGCCGGGGTCCGTCCCAGTGGCCTCAGTGTTTTCCTCCTCTCCTTGTTCCTGCCGGGGTCCGGCCCAGGGGCCTCAGTGTTTTGCTCCTCTCCTTGTTCCTGCCGGGGTCCGTCCCAGGGGCCTCAGTGTTTTCCTCCTCTCCTTGTTCCTGCCGGGGTCCGGCCCAGGGGCCTCAGTGTTTTCCTCCTCTCCTTGTTCCTGCCGGGGTCCGGCCCAGGGGCCTGAGTGTTTTCCTCCTCTCCTTGTTCCTGCCGGGGTCCGGCCCAGGGGCCTCAGTGTTTTCCTCCTCTCCTTGTTCCTGCAGGGGTCCCGCCCAGGGGCCTTAGTGTTTTCCTCCTCTCCTTGTTCCTGCCGGGGTCCAGCTCAGTGGCCTCAGTGTTTTCTTCCTCTCCTTGTTCCTGCTGGGGTCCGGCCCAGTGGCCTCAGTGTTTTCCTCCTCTCCTTGTTCCTGCCGGGGTTCGGCCCAGTGGCCTCAGTGTTTTCCTCCTCTCCTTGTTCCTGCTGGGGTCCAGCCCAGTGGCCTCGGTGTTTTCCTCCTCTCCTTGTTCCTGCTGGGGTCCGGCCCAGGAGCCTCAGGGTTTTCCTCCTCTCCTTGTTCCTGCAGGGGTCCGGCCCAGGGGCCTCAGTGTTTTCCTCCTCTCCTTGTTCCTGCCGGGGTCCGGCCCAGGGGCCTCAGTGTTTTCCTCCTCTCCTTGTTCCTGCCGGGGTCCGGCCCAGGGGCCTGAGTGTTTTCCTCCTCTCCTTGTTCCTGCCGGGGTCCGGCCCAGGGGCCTCAGTGTTTTCCTCCTCTCCTTGTTCCTGCCGGGGTCCGGCCCAGGGCCCTGAGTGTTTTCCTCCTCTCCTTGTTCCTGCCGGGGTCCGGCCCAGGGGCCTCAGTGTTTTCCTCCTCTCCTTGTTCCTGCCGGGGTCCGGCCCAGGGGCCTGAGTGTTTTCCTCCTCTCCTTGTTCCTGCCGGGGTCCGGCCCAGGGGCCTCAGTGTTTTCCTCCTCTCCTTGTTCCTGCCGGGGTCCGGCCCGGGGGCCTCAGTGTTTTCCTCCTCTCCTTGTTCCTGCCGGGGTCCGGCCCAGGGGCCTGAGTGTTTTCCTCCTCTCCTTGTTCCTGCCGGGGTCCGGCCCAGGGGCGTCAGTGTTTTCCTCCTCTCCTTGTTCCTGCTGGGGTCCGGCCCAGTGGCCTCAGTGTTTTGCTCCTCTCCTTGTTCCTGCCGGGGTCCGGCCCAGGAGCCTCAGTGTTTTCCTCCTCTCCTTGTTCCTGCAGGGGTCCGGCCCAGGGGCCTCAGTGTTTTCCTCCTCTCCTTGTTCCTGCCGGGGTCCGGCCCAGGGTCCTCAGTGTTTTCCTCCTCTCCTTGTTCCTGCAGGGGTCCGGCCCAGGGGCCTCAGTGTTTTCCTCCTCTCCTTGTTCCTGCCGGGGTCAAGCCCAGGGGCCTGAGTGTTTTCCTCCTCTCCTTGTTCCTGCCGGGGTCCGGCCCAGGGGCCTCAGTGTTTTCCTCCTCTCCTTGTTCCTGCCGGGGTCCGGCCCAGGGGCGTCAGTGTTTTCCTCCTCTCCTTGTTCCTGCAGGGGTCCGGCGCAGGGGCCTCAGTGTTTTCCTCCTCTCCTTGTTCCTGCCGGGGTCTGGCCCAGGGGCCTCAGTGTTTTCCTCCTCTCCTTCTTCCTGCTGGGGTCCGGCCCAGTGGCCTTGGTGTTTTCCTCCTCTCCTTCTTCCTGCTGGGGTCCGGCCCAGTGGCCTCGGTGTTTTCCTCCTCTCCTTGTTCCTGCCGGGGTCCGGCCCAGTGGCCTCAGTGTTTTCCTCCTCTCCTTGTTCCTGCAGGGGTCCGGCCCAGGGGCCTCAGTGTTTTCCTCCTCTCCTTGTTCCTGCCGGGGTCCGGCACAGTGGCCTCAGTGTTTTCCTCCTCTCCTTCTTCCTGCTGGGGTCCAGCTCAGTGGCCTCAGTGTTTTCCTCCTCTCCTTGTTCCTGCCGGGGTCCGGCGCAGGGGCCTCGGTGCTTTCCTCCTCTCCTTGTTCCTGCCGGGGTCCGTCCCAGTGGCCCCAGTGTTTTCCTCCTCTCCTTGTACCTGTCGGGGTCCGGCCCAGTGGCCTCAGTGTTTTCCTCCTCTCCTTGTTCCTGCCGGGATCCGTCCCAGGGTCCTCAGTGTTTTCCTTCTCTCCTTCTTCCTGCTGGGGTCCAGCTCAGTGGCCTCAGTGTTTTCCTCCTCTCCTTGTTCCTGCCGGAGTCCGTCCCAGTGGCCTCAGTGTTTTCCTCCTCTCCTTGTTCCTGCAGGGGTCCGGCCCAGTGGCCTCAGTGTTTTCCTCCTCTCCTTCTTCCTGCTGGGGTCCGGCCCAGGGGCCTCAGTGTTTTCCTCCTCCCCTTGTTCCTGAGGGGGTCCGGCCCAGGGGCCTCAGTGTTTTCCTCCTCTCCTTGTTCCTGCAGGGGTTCGGCCCAGGAGCCTCAGTGTTTTCCTCCTCCCCTTGTTCCTGAGGGGGTCCAGCCCAGGGGCCTCAGTGTTTTCCTCCTCTCCTTGTTCCTGAGGGGGTCCGGCCCACGGGCCTCAGTGTTTTCCTCCTCTCCTTGTTCCTACTGGGGTCTGGCCCAGTGGCCTCAGTGTTTCCCTCCTCTCCTTGTTCCTGCTGGGGTCCGGCTCAGGGGCCTCAATGTTTTCATCCTCTCCTTGTTCCTGCAGGGGTCCGGCGCAGGGGCCTCAGTGTTTTCCTCCTCTCCTTGTTCCTGCTGGGGTCCGGCCCAGGGGCCTCCGTGTTTTCCGCCTCTCCTTGTTCCGGCCGGGGTCCAGCCCAGGGGCCTCAGTGTTTTCCTCCTCTCCTTGTTCCTGCTGGGGTCCGGCCCAGGGGCCTCAGTGTTTTGCTCCTCTCCTTGTTCCTGCCGGGTCCGGCCCAGGGGCCTCAGTGTTTTCCTCCTCTCCTTGTTCCTGCCGGGGTCCGGCCCAGTGGCCTCGGTGTTTTCCTCCTCTCCTTGTTCCTGCCGGGGTCCGGCCCAGTGGCCTCAGTGTTTACCTCCTCTCCTTGTTCCTGCCGGGGTCCGGCCCAGGGGACTCAGTGTTTTCCTCCTCTCCTTGTTCCTGCCGGGGTCCGGCCCAGGGGACTCAGTGTTTTCCTCCTCTCCTTGTTCCTGCCGGGGTCCGGCCCAGGGGACTCAGTGTTTTCCTCCTCTCCTTGTTCCTGCCGGGGTCCGGCCCAGGGGACTCAGTGTTTTCCTCCTCTCCTTGTTCCTGCCGGGGTCCAGCCCAGTGGCCTCGGTGTTTTCCTCCTCTCCTTGTTCCTGCTGGGGTCCGGCCCAGGGGCCTCAGTGTTTTCCTCCTCTCCTTGTTCCTGCCGGGGTCCGGCACAGGGAACTCAGTGTTTTCCTCCTCTCCTTGTTCCTGCCGGGGTCCAGCCCAGTGGCCTCGGTGTTTTCCTCCTCTCCTTGTTCCTGCTGGGGTCCGGCCCAGTGGCCTCAGTGTTTTCCTCCTCTCCTTGTTCCTGCTGGGGTCCGATCCGGCCCAGGGGCCTCAGTATTTTCCTCCTCTCCTTGTTTCTGCCGGGGTCCGGCCCAGTGGCCTCAGTGTTTTCCTCCTCTCCTTGTTCCTGCAGGGGTCCGGCCCAGGGGCCTCCGTGTTTTCCTCCTCTCCTTGTTCCTGCAGGGGTCCGGCCCAGTGGCCTCGGTGTTTTCCTCCTCTCCTTGTTCCTGCCGGGGTCCGGCCCAGGGGACTCAGTGTTTTCCTCCTCTCCTTGATCCTGCAGGTGTCCGGCCCACGGGCCTCGGTGTTTTCCTCCTCTCCTTGTTCCTGCCGGGGTCCGGCCCAGGGGACTCAGTGTTTTCCTCCTCTCCTTGTTCCTGCCGGGGTCCAGCCCAGTGGCCTAGGGGTTTTCCTCCTCTCCTTGTTCCTGCAGGGGTCCAGCGCAGGGGCCTCAGTGTTTTCCTCCTCTCCTTGTTCCTGCTGGGGTCCGGCCCAGGGGCCTCAGTGTTTTCCTCCTCTCCTTGTTCCTGCTGGGGTCCAGCCCAGGGAACTCGGTGTTTTCCTCCTCTCCTTGTTCCTGCCGGGGTCCAGCCCAGGGGCCTCAGTGTTTTCCTCCTCTCCTTGTTCCTGCTGGGGTCCGGCCCAGTGGCCTCAGTGTTTTCCTCCTCTCCTTGTTCCTGCCGGGGTCCGTCCCAGTGGCCTCAGTGTTTTCCTCCTCTCCTTGTTCCTGCCGGGGTCCGGCCCAGTGGCCTCAGTGTTTTCCTCCTCTCCTTGTTCCTGCAGGGGTCTGGCCCAGGGGCCTCAGTGTTTTCCTCCTCTCCTTGTTCCTGCCGGGGTCCGGCCCAGGGGACTCAGTGTTTTCCTCCTCTCCTTGTTCCTGCCGGGGTCCAGCCCAGTGGCCTCGGTGTTTTCCTCCTCTCCTTGTTCCTGCAGGGGTCCGGCGCAGGGGCCTCAGTGTTTTCCTCCTCTCCTTGTTCCTGCTGGGGTCCGGCCCAGGGGCCTCAGTGTTTTCCTCCTCTCCTTGTTCCTGCTGGGGTCCGGCCCAGTGGCCTCAGTGTTTTCCTCCTCTCCTTGTTCCTGCCGGGGTCCGTCCCAGTGGCCTCAGTGTTTTCCTCCTCTCCTTGTTCCTGCCGGGGTCCGGCCCAGTGGCCTCAGTGTTTTCCTCCTCTCCTTGTTCCTGCCGGGGTCCGGCCCAGTGGCCTCAGTGTTTTCCTCCTCTCCTTGTTCCTGCAGGGGTCCGGCCCAGGGGCCTCCATGTTTTCCTCCTCTCCTTGTTCCTGCCGGGTCCGGCCCAGGGGCCTCAGTGTTTTCCTCCTCTCCTTGTTCCTGCAGGGGTCCGGCCCAGGGGCCTCGGTGTTTTCCTCCTCTCCTTGTTCCTGCCAGGTCCGGCCCAGGGGCCTCAGTGTTTTCCTCCTCTCCTTGTTCCTGCAGGGGTCCGGCCCAGGGGCCTCGGTGTTTTCCTCCTCTCCTTGTTCCTGCCGGGGTCCGGCCCAGTGGCCTCAGTGTTTTCCTCCTCTCCTTGTTCCTGCAGGGGTCCGGCCCAGGGGCCTCAGTGTTTTCCTCCTCTCCTTGTTCCTGCTGGGGTCGGGCCCAGGGGCCTCAGTGTTTTCCTCCTCTCCTTGTTCCTGCAGGGGTCCGGCCCAGGGGCCTCAGTGTTTTCCTCCTCTCCTTGTTCCTGCCGGGGTCCGGCCCAGGGGACTCAGTGTTTTCCTCCTCTCCTTGATCCTGCAGGGGTCCGGCCCACGGGCCTCGGTGTTTTCCTCCTCTCCTTGTTCCTGCCGGGGTCCGGCCCAGGGGACTCAGTGTTTTCCTCCTCTCCTTGTTCCTGCCGGGGTCCAGCCCAGTGGCCTCGGTGTTTTCCTCCTCTCCTTGTTCCTGCAGGGGTCCGGCGCAGGGGCCTCAGTGTTTTCCTCCTCTCCTTGTTCCTGCTGGGGTCCGGCCCAGTGGCCTCAGTGTTTTCCTCCTCTCCTTGTTCCTGCCGGGGTCCGTCCCAGTGGCCTCAGTGTTTTCCTCCTCTCCTTGTTCCTGCCGGGGTCCGGCCCAGTGGCCTCAGTGTTTTCCTCCTCTCCTTGTTCCTGCCGGGGTCCGGCCCAGTGGCCTCAGTGTTTTCCTCCTCTCCTTGTTCCTGCAGGGGTCCGGCCCAGGGGCCTCCGTGTTTTCCTCCTCTCCTTGTTCCTGCCGGGTCCGGCCCAGGGGCCTCAGTGTTTTCCTCCTCTCCTTGTTCCTGCAGGGGTCCGGCCCAGGGGCCTCGGTGTTTTCCTCCTCTCCTTGTTCCTGCCAGGTCCGGCCCAGGGGCCTCAGTGTTTTCCTCCTCTCCTTGTTCCTGCAGGGGTCCGGCCCAGGGGCCTCGGTGTTTTCCTCCTCTCCTTGTTCCTGCCGGGGTCCGGCCCAGTGGCCTCAGTGTTTTCCTCCTCTCCTTGTTCCTGCAGGGGTCCGGCCCAGGGGCCTCAGTGTTTTCCTCCTCTCCTTGTTCCTGCTGGGGTCGGGCCCAGGGGCCTCAGTGTTTTCCTCCTCTCCTTGTTCCTGCCGGGGTCCGGCCCAGTAGCCTCGGTGTTTTCCTCCTCTCCTTGTTCCTACAGGTGTCCGGCCCAGGGGCCTCAGTGTTTTCCTCCTCTCCTTGTTCCTGCCGGGGTCCAGCCCAGTGGCCTCTGTGTTTTCCTCCTCTCCTTGTTCCTGCTGGGGTCCGGCCCAGTGGCCTCAGTGTTTTCCTCCTCTCCTTGTTCCTGCCGGGGTCCGTCCCAGTGGCCTCAGTGTTTTCCTCCTCTCCTTGTTCCTGCCGGGGTCCGGCCCAGGGGCCTCAGTGTTTTGCTCCTCTCCTTGTTCCTGCTGGGGTCCGGCCCAGGGGCCTCAGTATTTTCCTCCTCTCCTTGTTCCTGCTGGGGTCCGGCCCAGGGGCCTCAGTGTTTTCCTCCTCTCCTTGTTCCTGCTGGGGTCCGGCCCAGTGGCCTCAGTGTTTTCCTCCTCTCCTAGTTCCTGCCGGGGTCCGTCCCAGTGGCCTCAGTGTTTTCCTCCTCTCCTTGTTCCTGCCGGGGTCCGGCCCAGGGGCCTCAGTGTTTTGCTCCTCTCCTTGTTCCTGCCGGGGTCCGTCCCAGGGGCCTCAGTGTTTTCCTCCTCTCCTTGTTCCTGCCGGGGTCCGGCCCAGGGGCCTCAGTGTTTTCCTCCTCTCCTTGTTCCTGCCGGGGTCCGGCCCAGGGGCCTGAGTGTTTTCCTCCTCTCCTTGTTCCTGCCGGGGTCCGGCCCAGAGGCCTCAGTGTTTTCCTCCTCTCCTTGTTCCTGCAGGGGTCCCGCTCAGGGGCCTTAGTGTTTTCCTCCTCTCCTTGTTCCTGCCGGGGTCCAGCTCAGTGGCCTCAGTGTTTTCTTCCTCTCCTTGTTCCTGCTGGGGTCCGGCCCAGTGGCCTCAGTGTTTTCCTCCTCTCCTTGTTCCTGCCGGGGTTCGGCCCAGTGGCCTCAGTGTTTTCCTCCTCTCCTTGTTCCTGCTGGGGTCCAGCCCAGTGGCCTCGGTGTTTTCCTCCTCTCCTTGTTCCTGCTGGGGTCCGGCCCAGGAGCCTCAGGGTTTTCCTCCTCTCCTTGTTCCTGCAGGGGTCCGGCCCAGGGGCCTCAGTGTTTTCCTCCTCTCCTTGTTCCTGCCGGGGTCCGGCCCAGGGGCCTCAGTGTTTTCCTCCTCTCCTTGTTCCTGCCGGGGTCCGGCCCAGGGGCCTGAGTGTTTTCCTCCTCTCCTTGTTCCTGCCGGGGTCCGGCCCAGGGGCCTCAGTGTTTTCCTCCTCTCCTTGTTCCTGCCGGGGTCCGGCCCAGGGCCCTGAGTGTTTTCCTCCTCTCCTTGTTCCTGCCGGGGTCCGGCCCAGGGGCCTCAGTGTTTTCCTCCTCTCCTTGTTCCTGCCGGGGTCCGGCCCAGGGGCCTGAGTGTTTTCCTCCTCTCCTTGTTCCTGCCGGGGTCCGGCCCAGGGGCCTCAGTGTTTTCCTCCTCTCCTTGTTCCTGCCGGGGTCCGGCCCAGGGGCCTCAGTGTTTTCCTCCTCTCCTTGTTCCTGCCGGGGTCCGGCCCAGGGGCCTGAGTGTTTTCCTCCTCTCCTTGTTCCTGCCGGGGTCCGGCCCAGGGGCGTCAGTGTTTTCCTCCTCTCCTTGTTCCTGCTGGGATCCGGCCCAGTGGCCTCAGTGTTTTGCTCCTCTCCTTGTTCCTGCCGGGGTCCGGCCCAGGAGCCCCAGTGTTTTCCTCCTCTCCTTGTTCCTGCAGGGGTCCGGCCCAGGGGCCTCAGTGTTTTCCTCCTCTCCTTGTTCCTGCCGGGGTCCGGCCCAGGGGCCTCAGTGTTTTCCTCCTCTCCTTGTTCCTGCAGGGGTCCGGCCCAGGGGCCTCAGTGTTTTCCTCCTCTCCTTGTTCCTGCCGGGGTCCGGCCCAGGGGCCTGAGTGTTTTCCTCCTCTCCTTGTTCCTGCCGGGGTCCGGCCCAGGGGCCTCAGTGTTTTCCTCCTCTCCTTGTTCCTGCCGGGGTCCGGCCCAGGGGCGTCAGTGTTTTCCTCCTCTCCTTGTTCCGGCAGGGGTCCGGCGCAGGGGCCTCAGTGTTTTCCTCCTCTCCTTGTTCCTGCCGGGGTCTGGCCCAGGGGCCTCAGTGTTTTCCTCCTCTCCTTCTTCCTGCTGGGGTCCGGCCCAGTGGCCTTGGTGTTTTCCTCCTCTCCTTCTTCCTGCTGGGGTCCGGCCCAGTGGCCTCGGTGTTTTCCTCCTCTCCTTGTTCCTGCCGGGGTCCGGCCCAGTGGCCTCAGTGTTTTCCTCCTCTCCTTGTTCCTGCAGGGGTCCGGCCCAGGGGCCTCAGTGTTTTCCTCCTCTCCTTGTTCCTGCCGGGGTCCGGCACAGGGGCCTCAGTGTTTTCCTCCTCTCCTTCTTCCTGCTGGGGTCCAGCTCAGTGGCCTCAGTGTTTTCCTCCTCTCCTTGTTCCTGCCGGGGTCCGGCGCAGGGGCCTCGGTGCTTTCCTCCTCTCCTTGTTCCTGCCGGGGTCCGTCCCAGTGGCCCCAGTGTTTTCCTCCTCTCCTTGTACCTGTCGGGGTCCGGCCCAGTGGCCTCAGTGTTTTCCTCCTCTCCTTGTTCCTGCCGGGGTCCGTCCCAGGGTCCTCAGTGTTTTCCTTCTCTCCTTCTTCCTGCTGGGGTCCAGCTCAGTGGCCTCAGTGTTTTCCTCCTCTCCTTGTTCCTGCCGGAGTCCGTCCCAGTGGCCTCAGTGTTTTCCTCCTCTCCTTGTTCCTGCAGGGGTCCGGCCCAGTGGCCTCAGTGTTTTCCTCCTCTCCTTCTTCCTGCTGGGGTCCGGCCCAGGGGCCTCAGTGTTTTCCTCCTCCCCTTGTTCCTGAGGGGGTCCGGCCCAGGGGCCTCAGTGTTTTCCTCCTCTCCTTGTTCCTGCAGGGGTTCGGCCCAGGAGCCTCAGTGTTTTCCTCCTCCCCTTGTTCCTGAGGGGTTCCGGCCCAGGGGCCTCAGTGTTTTCCTCCTCTCCTTGTTCCTGAGGGGGTCCGGCCCAGGGGCCTCAGTGTTTTCCTCCTCTCCTTGTTCCTACTGGGGTCTGGCCCAGTGGCCTCAGTGTTTCCCTCCTCTCCTTGTTCCTGCTGGGGTCCGGCGCAGGGGCCTCAATGTTTTCATCCTCTCCTTGTTCCTGCAGGGGTCCGGCGCAGGGGCCTCAGTGTTTTCCTCCTCTCCTTGTTCCTGCTGGGGTCCGGCCCAGGGGCCTCCGTGTTTTCCGCCTCTCCTTGTTCCGGCCGGGGTCCGGCCCAGGGGCCTCAGTGTTTTCCTCCTCTCCTTGTTCCTGCTGGGGTCCGGCCCAGGGGCCTCAGTGTTTTGCTCCTCTCCTTGTTCCTGCCGGGTCCGGCCCAGGGGCCTCAGTGTTTTGCTCCTCTCCTTGTTCCTGCCGGGTCCGGCCCAGGGGCCTCAGTGTTTTCCTCCTCTCCTTGTTCCTGCCGGGGTCCGGCCCAGTGGCCTCGGTGTTTTCCTCCTCTCCTTGTTCCTGCCAGGGTCCGGCCCAGTGGCCTCAGTGTTTTCCTCCTCTCCTTGTTCCTGTAACAATCGCCAGCAGTCTCACTGATTATGCCCCTTGTCAGGAAACCGGGAGTGTTTCCGCGTTTTCCCGACGTCAGGAATTCACGAACTACAAATCCCTGCATGCACTGGGGCGCATCCGACGACCCTGCCTATATAAGCACTTCCGCGGGAAGCGGACGGTGCTTGTCAATCAGAGAGCTTGTGGATGTTTGTGGCGGAAGGAGTTCCCCGCCGGATTCCAGCGAGAAGCATTTCAGCAGCCATCCCTGTGACGGGCCGTGTCCCGCGTTTCCGAGGATTCCAGCGAGAAGCATTTCAGCAGCCATTCCTGTGACGGGCCGTGTCCCGCGTTTCCGAGGAAGTCAGCCCAAGTCAGCGGCGAGAGAGAAGCCGAGGTATTTGGGACGGTTTATTCTTCAGCTTTCTGGTAAGCCACGAGTGTTGCTTTGTCAACACAACTTTATTGACACCGAGAGAGACAGTGCAACCTCCCGGAATACTTCTTCCCTTTTTGCCTGGACATAGTGGGGTCGGTGTAAGTAGACACGGACACTGGTGCCTCTTTGCCGTCCTGCTTCGCAAACGGGAAGTAGTCAAGTAGTCCCGAGGAAGGGAGTAACATTTAATTATTATTATTTCGAACTTTACTGTCGTGGTGACAGTGTACCTACGGAGGGCTCCCGGTTGGACCCGTTCCGTCCTTGGCTTTTGGGAGTGAGAGAATATCACTCCCGAGTACTTTGTAAGGGACTGTGGAATAATCCAGGAAAGGGTGTGTGCAATTAAGGGAGAGTTCCGCAAGAAGACAGGTATATTTCAGATATCTCCTTTCAGGAGGGTAGGCGTAGTCCTGTGCCTTCACCACAATATACCGAAAGGTCTCCTGTTAACCGGTTCTCTCTCTCTCTCGTCCCATGTCTGCAGGTACTTATCTTCTCAGAAGAGATTCCAACCCCGACCTTCATCCTGGAGAGTCCCAATCCCTGGCCTCATCTATTTATGTTATCCACTTCCCTTTTTCCCACAGACCTGATCTCACGCAGTTAGGTTTCCTTCCGCTGCTGGGGAGTAGGTATTTGGGAGTCAGGGACCTTCTCATCTATCGTCTCTGCTGGATTCTACCTTGCAGGTTAGTGGCGGGTTATTGGCTTGGGCGCTACTGACAACCTGACAGACCTGACAGATTGACAAGCCCACGTTTACACCCAGCCCAGACGATGGATACCAATGTAGTGCTCGCCTCTCTGCTGGACAGCCTGACGGCTCTCCAGCAAGAGGTTCAGACATCCCGACACGAAAATCAGAACATCCAGAGAGAAGTAAGCTCCTTGAGGAGAGAAGTGGCAGGTCTTTCTCGCAGGGGTCAGGGGGAGGGTTCGTATATAAGACCAGCAACCTTACCCCCTCCTGTCTCTACCTCCACTAACCCGTCTCCTGTAGGGGGCTCTTTCACCAATCCTCATTCCCACGCCTCTACAGATACGGTTCCGACGGTCCACGTGGTACAGAATACCAGCATTCCGTTAGCCCCCCCTGAACGCTTTTATGGGGATCCTAAAAAGTTCGAGACATATTTAAATCAGTGTAGGCTTCATTTTCTCTGCAAACCTATAGTATTTCAAGGAGACGCAGCTAAAACGGCCTTTATGATGTCTTACATGGGGGGTAACGCAGCCAGTTGGACCATCCCTCTGATGGAAAGAAACGATCCAGTCCTCCATAATTTTACGGAATTCTGCGTGGCCTTACGGAAACTGTTCGACAGGAAATCCCACATGCTGTCACTGGATCGTGAATTACTCACCTTACGACAGGGATCTCAAGACCTGCTGTCCTACATAACAACGTTCAATCGGTTGGTGGTGGAGACCGAGTGGCCTTATCAAGGACTAAGGGGAGAGCTCAAAGATGTGCTAGCCCAGGTTGTGCAACTGCCACAAACGTGTGAAGAACTGATCGACTTAACCGTCCAGTTGGATCATCGTCTCCTAGAGAGAAAAGGGGATAAGAACCGAGGGGAAAATCGATTTCCCTATACACGGCCACGGAACGTCCCGGAAGAACCACCTAAATCCCCAGAGGGGGTGGAACCCATGCAACTAGGAGGTCTTCGAGGCCCTCTCACCCCAGAAGAGAGAGAAAAAAGACGAAAAATGAAACTGTGCCTCTACTGCGGCAAGAGCGGCCACTTCATACGAGAGTGCCGGGCTAGGACGCCAATCGGTAACAAAACACCAGTGTCTCGAGTACATGCAGCTATGAATCTGGACGAACCGACGGAAAACTAATATGTCCGAATCAGGTTGAGGTCTCTGGTTTGGACGTTCCTAGGGTCATGATCTCATCGGTAATAGCCAATACCCTGCAAGCAGCTGTTGCCCATTTGAATATCGGGGTATCTTTGTGGCTCACGCCCCAGAACTTGTTGGAAGTAGATGCGCTGTTGGATTCTGGAGCCACAGGGAACTACATAGACCAGGAGTTTGCCCGGAAATTGGGAATCTCCCACGAAATGAAAGAGATTCCGGAGTATGTCAAGACAGTAGACGGAACCGCCCTTTCTTCCGGACCGGTAACATATCGGACACTGCCTTTGAGAATGACTATCAAGCCGGACCATCACGAGTATATCCAGTTCGACCTCATTGACGCCCCTCAATTTCGTCTAATCCTAGGAGTACCGTGGTTGACCTTACACGACCCTGACATCAGTTGGGCGGAGCGCACGGTGAAGTTGGCCTCCGTGTATTGCCAAGAATATTGCAAAAGTCGAGATAGTGAGGATCCTGAAGCAGGGGAAACACCGGCCGCGTATTTAGCGCTTGCCTGCGAGTCAGAACAGTCCAGTCGCTCCAGCACCCTGCCGGATGATTACGGCTTGTATCGCGATCTCTTCGATAAGCAAAAGGCAACTACCCTTCCGCCTCATCGAGAGTACGATTGCCGCATTGAGTTGATACCAGGGGCATCCATTCCCTGCAGTAGAGTGTACTCCTTGACTGAGCCGGAAACCCTTTATCTCAAGAAATACCTCGAGGATAATCTGGCCTCCGGATTCATCAGACATTCCTCCTCTCCCGCTTCTTCGCCTCTTTTCTTCATACCGAAGAAGGACTGCGAAGAATTGAGGACGTGTATTGACTACCGTGCGTTGAATAAGATAACCATCAAGAACCGGTACCCACTCCCTCTCATACCGGTACTGTTGGACCAGTTAAAAGGGGCAAAATACTTTACCAAGCTTGATCTTCGAGGAGCCTACCACCTGGTCCGAGTACGAAAAGGAGATGAGTGGAAGACCGCTTTCAGAACTAAGTTCGGTCTTTTTGAGTACCTGGTGATGCCCTTCGGGCTCTGCAACGCCCCGGCGGCTTTTCAGTTTTTCATGGATGAAGTACTGCGGGGTTATTTGGATACCTTCTGTGTAGTATACATAGATGATATCCTGATACATTCAGCAACATACCAGGAACACCTAACCCATGTTAAAGCGGTGTTAGCAAGATTACAACAACATTCTCTGTATGCTAAACTAGAGAAGTGCCTCTTTCATGTTCAGGAGGTCGCATTTTTGGGATACATCATCAACGCCCAAGGATTTCAAATGGAAACCTCTAAGGTGGAAGCCATCACTCAATGGCCTACTCCCCAGAATATCAAGGCCGTGCAAAGCTTCCTAGGATTTGCCAATTTTTATCGACGCTTTATCCAGGATTTTTCAAAGGTGATCCGCCCCATCTCTGGTTTGCTACGTAAAAACGTCCCTTTCAGGTGGGGAGAGGAAGCTGAGCGATCCTTCCAGGAGCTAAAGGACAAATTCACTCAAGCCCCCATCCTACGACATCCTGATACACGGATCCCGTTTATACTGGAAACGGACGCTTCACAACACGCCGTGGGAGGGGTACTATCTCAGCGTCATCCTGAAACAGGACAAATACATCCAGTTGCGTTCTATTCCCGAAAACTTACTCCGTGTGAAGTCAATTACACTATTTCAGACAAGGAACTCCTGGCTATAAAGAGAGCGTGTGAGGAATGGAGACACTACCTCCTGGGGGCGCAGCACACGGTAGAGATTTACACGGATCATAGGAACTTGTTGTTTCTGAAGACAGCCAGAGCACTGACTCCTCGGCAATTACGCTGGACCTTGTTCTTCTCGGACTACGATTTCGTTATCAAATACCGGCCCGGACCCCAAAACGGGAAAGCGGATGCCCTTTCTCGCATAGGAGAATCAGACAACAACATCTCCCCGAACGTAGATCCACCGTGTATACTCACCGAGAACAAGCAACCCCGACCTACGATAGCTCTCCTCACCTCTTCAGACTTCATCGAAGATGTGAAGGTGTCGTTAGCAGAGGTCGACGTACAAGCCTGGATTCAAGAAGAACCCGAAATCAGGTCGGAAGTAGAGGAGTTGGCCTATCGCTACCAGGCGCTGTACATTCCTCATCCCAGTCAACAGCGACAGGTTATGCAATGGGCTCACGACTCTGTTTTGGGCGGACATCTCGGAACCTATAAGACTATCGCTTGTGTAGAACGATCTTTTTGGTGGCCAGATCTGAGAAAAGACATTCATGACTACGTGAAGACTTGTGCTATTTGTGTGCAAGGCAAGGCCAGACATGTGAAACCAGTAGGGCTACTACGGTCCTTGCCTATTCCCCCACGACCTTGGCACACAATATCAATGGATTTTGTAGTTGAAATGCCCCCCAGCGATGGGAAGACAGTGATTTTGGTGCTGATTGATCATTTGACCAAGATGGGTCACTTCATTGCCTTAGGACGGTTACCCACATCCCAGGAACTAGCTGGGGTGTTTCTACAGCATGTGATCCGAGCTCACGGAATACCGAATGTCTTAATTACTGATAGGGGGACACAATTCACCTCCCGGTTTTGGAAGGCTCTCTGTAAAACATTGGACATAGATGCGCGTCTTTCATCCAGTTACCACCCCCAGACAGACGGCAAGACAGAACGCCTAAATCAAACCATGGAACAATATCTCCGCTGCTTTTCTTTGTAAAATGCCATACACTGGCCTACCTTGTTATGGATGGCGGAGTTCGCATACAACAACGCCACACATGCCACCTTGGGTTGTTCCCCGTTTTATTGTAATTATGGTCATCACCCCAACATGCTCCCGTTTGAATGGCCAGTCAAAACCCCCGTACCCAGTATCCAAGAACATCATGCACACCTCAGAGCCGTATTAACAGAAGCTAAACAAAATCTAGCAGATGCCCAGGCCACTCAAAAGACCTATGCAGACAGAAAGAGAACAAGAGAACCCGAGTATCAGGTGGGGGACAAGGTGTGGCTGTCGACAAAAAATCTACACTTAAGGGGGGTGAATAAATTTAAGCCCAAATACGTGGGACCCTATAGTGTAGAAGAAATTATCAACCCAGTAGCCCTACGACTGTCCTTACCTAGGGCCTGGAAACTCCACCCTGTCTTCCATGTTTCTCTTCTTCAACCCTGTCTCCCCAACACTAGATTACCTGCAAAACCGCAGCCCCTAGAGATAGAGGGTCAGGAGGAGTATGAGGTGCGAGAAATCCTAGATTCCAAGTTGGTCCGGGGGAGGGTGCAATACCTCGTGGACTGGGAAGGTTTTGGGGTAGAAGAGAGAACTTGGGAACCTGAGGAGCATTTGCATTGCCCAGAGCTGGTAGAACGGTTTCATGAAGAAAACCCAGGGAAACCAGGTCGACCGCCGAGTCGTCGGTCCTTGAGAAGGGGTACTGTAACAATCGCCAGCAGTCTCACTGATTATGCCCCTTGTCAGGAAACCGGGAGTGTTTCCGCGTTTTCCCGACGTCAGGAATTCACGAACTACAAATCCCTGCATGCACTGGGGCGCATCCGACGACCCTGCCTATATAAGCACTTCCGCGGGAAGCGGACGGTGCTTGTCAATCAGAGAGCTTGTGGATGTTTGTGGCGGAAGGAGTTCCCCGCCGGATTCCAGCGAGAAGCATTTCAGCAGCCATCCCTGTGACGGGCCGTGTCCCGCGTTTCCGAGGATTCCAGCGAGAAGCATTTCAGCAGCCATTCCTGTGACGGGCCGTGTCCCGCGTTTCCGAGGAAGTCAGCCCAAGTCAGCGGCGAGAGAGAAGCCGAGGTATTTGGGACGGTTTATTCTTCAGCTTTCTGGTAAGCCACGAGTGTTGCTTTGTCAACACAACTTTATTGACACCGAGAGAGACAGTGCAACCTCCCGGAATACTTCTTCCCTTTTTGCCTGGACATAGTGGGGTCGGTGTAAGTAGACACGGACACTGGTGCCTCTTTGCCGTCCTGCTTCGCAAACGGGAAGTAGTCAAGTAGTCCCGAGGAAGGGAGTAACATTTAATTATTATTATTTCGAACTTTACTGTCGTGGTGACAGTGTACCTACGGAGGGCTCCCGGTTGGACCCGTTCCGTCCTTGGCTTTTGGGAGTGAGAGAATATCACTCCCGAGTACTTTGTAAGGGACTGTGGAATAATCCAGGAAAGGGTGTGTGCAATTAAGGGAGAGTTCCGCAAGAAGACAGGTATATTTCAGATATCTCCTTTCAGGAGGGTAGGCGTAGTCCTGTGCCTTCACCACAATATACCGAAAGGTCTCCTGTTAACCGGTTCTCTCTCTCTCTCGTCCCATGTCTGCAGGTACTTATCTTCTCAGAAGAGATTCCAACCCCGACCTTCATCCTGGAGAGTCCCAATCCCTGGCCTCATCTATTTATGTTATCCACTTCCCTTTTTCCCACAGACCTGATCTCACGCAGTTAGGTTACCTTCCGCTGCTGGGGAGTAGGTATTTGGGAGTCAGGGACCTTCTCATCTATCGTCTCTGCTGGATTCTACCTTGCAGGTTAGTGGCGGGTTATTGGCTTGGGCGCTACTGACAACCTGACAGACCTGACAGTTCCTGCCGGGGTCCGGCCCAGGGGACTCAGTGTTTTCCTCCTCTCCTTGTTCCTGCCGGGGTCCGGCCCAGGGGACTCAGTGTTTTCCTCCTCTCCTTGTTCCTGCCGGGGTCCGGCCCAGGGGACTCAGTGTTTTCCTCCTCTCCTTGTTCCTGCCGGGGTCCGGCCCAGGGGACTCAGTGTTTTCCTCCTCTCCTTGTTCCTGCCGGGGTCCAGCCCAGTGGCCTCGGTGTTTTCCTCCTCTCCTTGTTCCTGCTGGGGTCCGGCCCAGGGGCCTCAGTGTTTTCCTCCTCTCCTTGTTCCTGCCGGGGTCCGGCCCAGGGAACTCAGTGTTTTCCTCCTCTCCTTGTTCCTGCCGGGGTCCAGCCCAGTGGCCTCGGTGTTTTCCTCCTCTCCTTGTTCCTGCTGGGGTCCGGCCCAGTGGCCTCAGTGTTTTCCTCCTCTCCTTGTTCCTGCTGGGGTCCGATCCGGCCCAGGGGCCTCAGTGTTTTCCTCCTCTCCTTGTTTCTGCCGGGGTCCGGCCCAGTGGCCTCAGTGTTTTCCTCCTCTCCTTGTTCCTGCAGGGGTCCGGCCCAGGGGCCTCCGTGTTTTCCTCCTCTCCTTGTTCCTGCAGGGGTCCGGCCCAGTGGCCTCGGTGTTTTCCTCCTCTCCTTGTTCCTGCCGGGGTCCGGCCCAGGGGACTCAGTGTTTTCCTCCTCTCCTTGATCCTGCAGGGGTCCGGCCCACGGGCCTCGGTGTTTTCCTCCTCTCCTTGTTCCTGCCGGGGTCCGGCCCAGGGGACTCAGTGTTTTCCTCCTCTCCTTGTTCCTGCCGGGGTCCAGCCCAGTGGCCTCGGTGTTTTCCTCCTCTCCTTGTTCCTGCAGGGGTCCGGCGCAGGGGCCTCAGTGTTTTCCTCCTCTCCTTGTTCCTGCTGGGGTCCGGCCCAGGGGCCTCAGTGTTTTCCTCCTCTCCTTGTTCCTGCTGGGGTCCGGCCCAGGGGCCTCGGTGTTTTCCTCCTCTCCTTGTTCCTGCCGGGGTCCAGCCCCGGGGCCTCAGTGTTTTCCTCCTCTCCTTGTTCCTGCTGGGGTCCGGCCCAGTGGCCTCAGTGTATTCCTCCTCTCCTTGTTCCTGCCGGGGTCCGTCCCAGTGGCCTCAGTGTTTTCCTCCTCTCCTTGTTCCTGCCGGGGTCCGGCCCAGTGGCCTCAGTGTTTTCCTCCTCTCCTTGTTCCTGCAGGGGTCCGGCCCAGGGGCCTCAGTGTTTTCCTCCTCTCCTTGTTCCTGCCGGGGTCCGGCCCAGGGGACTCAGTGTTTTCCTCCTCTCCTTGATCCTGCAGGGGTCCGGCCCACGGGCCTCGGTGTTTTCCTCCTCTCCTTGTTCCTGCCGGGGTCCGGCCCAGGGGACTCAGTGTTTTCCTCCTCTCCTTGTTCCTGCCGGGGTCCAGCCCAGTGGCCTCGGTGTTTTCCTCCTCTCCTTGTTCCTGCAGGGGTCCGGCGCAGGGGCCTCAGTGTTTTCCTCCTCTCCTTGTTCCTGCTGGGGTCCGGCCCAGGGGCCTCAGTGTTTTCCTCCTCTCCTTGTTCCTGCTGGGGTCCGGCCCAGTGGCCTCAGTGTTTTCCTCCTCTCCTTGTTCCTGCCGGGGTCCGTCCCAGTGGCCTCAGTGTTTTCCTCCTCTCCTTGTTCCTGCCGGGGTCCGGCCCAGTGGCCTCAGTGTTTTCCTCCTCTCCTTGTTCCTGCCGGGGTCCGGCCCAGTGGCCTCAGTGTTTTCCTCCTCTCCTTGTTCCTGCAGGGGTCCGGCCCAGGGGCCTCCGTGTTTTCCTCCTCTCCTTGTTCCTGCCGGGTCCGGCCCAGGGGCCTCAGTGTTTTCCTCCTCTCCTTGGTCCTGCAGGGGTCCGGCCCAGGGGCCTCGGTGTTTTCCTCCTCTCCTTGTTCCTGCCAGGTCCGGCCCAGGGGCCTCAGTGTTTTCCTCCTCTCCTTGTTCCTGCAGGGGTCCGGCCCAGGGGCCTCGGTGTTTTCCTCCTCTCCTTGTTCCTGCCGGGGTCCGGCCCAGTGGCCTCAGTGTTTTCCTCCTCTCCTTGTTCCTGCAGGGGTCCGGCCCAGGGGCCTCAGTGTTTTCCTCCTCTCCTTGTTCCTGCTGGGGTCGGGCCCAGGGGCCTCAGTGTTTTCCTCCTCTCCTTGTTCCTGCCGGGGTCCGGCCCAGTAGCCTCGGTGTTTTCCTCCTCTCCTTGTTCCTACAGGGGTCCGGCCCAGGGGCCTCAGTGTTTTCCTCCTCTCCTTGTTCCTGCCGGGGTCCAGCCCAGTGGCCTCAGTGTTTTCCTCCTCTCCTTGTTCCTGCTGGGGTCCGGCCCAGTGGCCTCAGTGTTTTACTCCTCTCCTTGTTCCTGCCGGGGTCCGTCCCAGTGGCCTCAGTGTTTTCCTCCTCTCCTTGTTCCTGCCGGGGTCCGGCCCAGGGGCCTCAGTGTTTTGCTCCTCTCCTTGTTCCTGCTGGGGTCCGGCCCAGGGGCCTCAGTGTTTTCCTCCTCTCCTTGTTCCTGCTGGGGTCCGGCCCAGGGGCCTCAGTGTTTTCCTCCTCTCCTTGTTCCTGCTGGGGTCCGGCCCAGTGGCCTCACTGTTTTCCTCCTCTCCTAGTTCCTGCCGGGGTCCGTCCCAGTGGCCTCAGTGTTTTCCTCCTCTCCTTGTTCCTGCCGGGGTCCGGCCCAGGGGCCTCAGTGTTTTGCTCCTCTCCTTGTTCCTGCCGGGGTCCGTCCCAGGGGCCTCAGTGTTTTCCTCCTCTCCTTGTTCCTGCCGGGGTCCGGCCCAGGGGCCTCAGTGTTTTCCTCCTCTCCTTGTTCCTGCCGGGGTCCGGCCCAGTGGCCTCAGTGTTTTCCTCCTCTCCTTGTTCCTGCAGGGGTCCGGCCCAGGGGCCTCAGTGTTTTCCTCCTCTCCTTGTTCCTGCCGGGGTCCGGCCCAGGGGACTCAGTGTTTTCCTCCTCTCCTTGATCCTGCAGGGGTCCGGCCCACGGGCCTCGGTGTTTTCCTCCTCTCCTTGTTCCTGCCGGGGTCCGGCCCAGGGGACTCAGTGTTTTCCTCCTCTCCTTGTTCCTGCCGGGGTCCAGCCCAGTGGCCTCGGTGTTTTCCTCCTCTCCTTGTTCCTGCAGGGGTCCGGCGCAGGGGCCTCAGTGTTTTCCTCCTCTCCTTGTTCCTGCTGGGGTCCGGCCCAGGGGCCTCAGTGTTTTCCTCCTCTCCTTGTTCCTGCTGGGGTCCGGCCCAGTGGCCTCAGTGTTTTCCTCCTCTCCTTGTTCCTGCCGGGGTCCGTCCCAGTGGCCTCAGTGTTTTCCTCCTCTCCTTGTTCCTGCCGGGGTCCGGCCCAGTGGCCTCAGTGTTTTCCTCCTCTCCTTGTTCCTGCCGGGGTCCGGCCCAGTGGCCTCAGTGTTTTCCTCCTCTCCTTGTTCCTGCAGGGGTCCGGCCCAGGGGCCTCCGTGTTTTCCTCCTCTCCTTGTTCCTGCCGGGTCCGGCCCAGGGGCCTCAGTGTTTTCCTCCTCTCCTTGTTCCTGCAGGGGTCCGGCCCAGGGGCCTCGGTGTTTTCCTCCTCTCCTTGTTCCTGCCAGGTCCGGCCCAGGGGCCTCAGTGTTTTCCTCCTCTCCTTGTTCCTGCAGGGGTCCGGCCCAGGGGCCTCGGTGTTTTCCTCCTCTCCTTGTTCCTGCCGGGGTCCGGCCCAGTGGCCTCAGTGTTTTCCTCCTCTCCTTGTTCCTGCAGGGGTCCGGCCCAGGGGCCTCAGTGTTTTCCTCCTCTCCTTGTTCCTGCTGGGGTCGGGCCCAGGGGCCTCAGTGTTTTCCTCCTCTCCTTGTTCCTGCCGGGGTCCGGCCCAGTAGCCTCGGTGTTTTCCTCCTCTCCTTGTTCCTACAGGGGTCCGGCCCAGGGGCCTCAGTGTTTTCCTCCTCTCCTTGTTCCTGCCGGGGTCCAGCCCAGTGGCCTCAGTGTTTTCCTCCTCTCCTTGTTCCTGCTGGGGTCCGGCCCAGTGGCCTCAGTGTTTTACTCCTCTCCTTGTTCCTGCCGGGGTCCGTCCCAGTGGCCTCAGTGTTTTCCTCCTCTCCTTGTTCCTGCCGGGGTCCGGCCCAGGGGCCTCAGTGTTTTGCTCCTCTCCTTGTTCCTGCTGGGGTCCGGCCCAGGGGCCTCAGTGTTTTCCTCCTCTCCTTGTTCCTGCTGGGGTCCGGCCCAGGGGCCTCAGTGTTTTCCTCCTCTCCTTGTTCCTGCTGGGGTCCGGCCCAGTGGCCTCACTGTTTTCCTCCTCTCCTAGTTCCTGCCGGGGTCCGTCCCAGTGGCCTCAGTGTTTTCCTCCTCTCCTTGTTCCTGCCGGGGTCCGGCCCAGGGGCCTCAGTGTTTTGCTCCTCTCCTTGTTCCTGCCGGGGTCCGTCCCAGGGGCCTCAGTGTTTTCCTCCTCTCCTTGTTCCTGCCGGGGTCCGGCCCAGGGGCCTCAGTGTTTTCCTCCTCTCCTTGTTCCTGCCGGGGTCCGGCCCAGGGGCCTGAGTGTTTTCCTCCTCTCCTTGTTCCTGCCGGGGTCCGGCCCAGGGGCCTCAGTGTTTTCCTCCTCTCCTTGTTCCTGCAGGGGTCCCGCCCAGGGGCCTTAGTGTTTTCCCCCTCTCCTTGTTCCTGCCGGGGTCCAGCTCAGTGGCCTTAGTGTTTTCTTCCTCTCCTTGTTCCTGCTGGGGTCCGGCCCAGTGGCCTCAGTGTTTTCCTCCTCTCCTAGTTCCTGCCGGGGTCCGTCCCAGTGGCCTCAGTGTTTTCCTCCTCTCCTTGTTCCTGCCGGGGTCCGGCCCAGGGGCCTCAGTGTTTTGCTCCTCTCCTTGTTCCTGCCGGGGTCCGTCCCAGGGGCCTCAGTGTTTTCCTCCTCTCCTTGTTCCTGCCGGGGTCCGGCCCAGGGGCCTGAGTGTTTTCCTCCTCTCCTTGTTCCTGCCGGGGTCCGGCCCAGGGGCCTGAGTGTTTTCCTCCTCTCCTTGTTCCTGCCGGGGTCCGGCCCAGAGGCCTCAGTGTTTTCCTCCTCTCCTTGTTCCTGCAGGGGTCCCGCTCAGGGGCCTTAGTGTTTTCCTCCTCTCCTTGTTCCTGCCGGGGTCCAGCTCAGTGGCCTCAGTGTTTTCTTCCTCTCCTTGTTCCTGCTGGGGTCCGGCCCAGTGGCCTCAGTGTTTTCCTCCTCTCCTTGTTCCTGCCGGGGTTCGGCCCAGTGGCCTCAGTGTTTTCCTCCTCTCCTTGTTCCTGCTGGGGTCCAGCCCAGTGGCCTCGGTGTTTTCCTCCTCTCCTTGTTCCTGCTGGGGTCCGGCCCAGGAGCCTCAGGGTTTTCCTCCTCTCCTTGTTCCTGCAGGGGTCCGGCCCAGGGGCCTCAGTGTTTTCCTCCTCTCCTTGTTCCTGCCAGGGTCCGGCCCAGGGGCCTCAGTGTTTTCCTCCTCTCCTTGTTCCTGCCGGGGTCCGGCCCAGGGGCCTGAGTGTTTTCCTCCTCTCCTTGTTCCTGCCGGGGTCCGGCCCAGGGGCCTCAGTGTTTTCCTCCTCTCCTTGTTCCTGCCGGGGTCCGGCCCAGGGCCCTGAGTGTTTTCCTCCTCTCCTTGTTCCTGCCGGGGTCCGGCCCAGGGGCCTCAGTGTTTTCCTCCTCTCCTTGTTCCTGCCGGGGTCCGGCCCAGGGGCCTGAGTGTTTTCCTCCTCTCCTTGTTCCTGCCGGGGTCCGGCCCAGGGGCCTCAGTGTTTTCCTCCTCTCCTTGTTCCTGCCGGGGTCCGGCCCAGGGGCCTCAGTGTTTTCCTCCTCTCCTTGTTCCTGCCGGGGTCCGGCCCAGGGGCCTGAGTGTTTTCCTCCTCTCCTTGTTCCTGCCGGGGTCCGGCCCAGGGGCGTCAGTGTTTTCCTCCTCTCCTTGTTCCTGCTGGGGTCCGGCCCAGTGGCCTCAGTGTTTTGCTCCTCTCCTTGTTCCTGCCGGGGTCCGGCCCAGGAGCCCCAGTGTTTTCCTCCTCTCCTTGTTCCTGCAGGGGTCCGGCCCAGGGGCCTCAGTGTTTTCCTCCTCTCCTTGTTCCTGCCGGGGTCCGGCCCAGGGGCCTCAGTGTTTTCCTCCTCTCCTTGTTCCTGCAGGGGTCCGGCCCAGGGGCCTCAGTGTTTTCCTCCTCTCCTTGTTCCTGCCGGGGTCCGGCCCAGGGGCCTGAGTGTTTTCCTCCTCTCCTTGTTCCTGCCGGGGTCCGGCCCAGGGGCCTCAGTGTTTTCCTCCTCTCCTTGTTCCTGCCGGGGTCCGGCCCAGGGGCGTCAGTGTTTTCCTCCTCTCCTTGTTCCTGCAGGGGTCCGGCGCAGGGGCCTCAGTGTTTTCCTCCTCTCCTTGTTCCTGCCGGGGTCTGGCCCAGGGGCCTCAGTGTTTTCCTCCTCTCCTTCTTCCTGCTGGGGTCCGGCCCAGTGGCCTTGGTGTTTTCCTCCTCTCCTTCTTCCTGCTGGGGTCCGGCCCAGTGGCCTCGGTGTTTTCCTCCTCTCCTTGTTCCTGCCGGGGTCCGGCCCACTGGCCTCAGTGTTTTCCTCCTCTCCTTGTTCCTGCAGGGGTCCGGCCCAGGGGCCTCAGTGTTTTCCTCCTCTCCTTGTTCCAGCCGGGGTCCGGCACAGGGGCCTCAGTGTTTTCCTCCTCTCCTTCTTCCTGCTGGGGTCCAGCTCAGTGGCCTCAGTGTTTTCCTCCTCTCCTTGTTCCTGCCGGGGTCCGGCGCAGGGGCCTCGGTGCTTTCCTCCTCTCCTTGTTCCTGCCGGGGTCCGTCCCAGTGGCCCCAGTGTTTTCCTCCTCTCCTTGTACCTGTCGGGGTCCGGCCCAGTGGCCTCAGTGTTTTCCTCCTCTCCTTGTTCCTGCCGGGGTCCGTCCCAGGGTCCTCAGTGTTTTCCTTCTCTCCTTCTTCCTGCTGGGGTCCAGCTCAGTGGCCTCAGTGTTTTCCTCCTCTCCTTGTTCCTGCCGGAGTCCGTCCCAGTGGCCTCAGTGTTTTCCTCCTCTCCTTGTTCCTGCAGGGGTCCGGCCCAGTGGCCTCAGTGTTTTCCTCCTCTCCTTCTTCCTGCTGGGGTCCGGCCCAGGGGCCTCAGTGTTTTCCTCCTCCCCTTGTTCCTGAGGGGGTCCGGCCCAGGGGCCTCAGTGTTTTCCTCCTCTCCTTGTTCCTGCAGGGGTTCGGCCCAGGAGCCTCAGTGTTTTCCTCCTCCCCTTGTTCCTGAGGGGGTCCGGCCCAGGGGCCTCAGTGTTTTCCTCCTCCCCTTGTTCCTGCTGGGGTCCGGCCCAGGGGCCTCCGTGTTTTCCGCCTCTCCTTGTTCCGGCCGGGGTCCGGCCCAGGGGCCTCAGTGTTTTCCTCCTCTCCTTGTTCCTGCCGGGGTCCGGCCCAGGGGACTCAGTGTTTTCCTCCTCTCCTTGTTCCTGCCGGGGTCCGGCCCAGGGGACTCAGTGTTTTCCTCCTCTCCTTGTTCCTGCCGGGGTCCGGCCCAGGGGACTCAGTGTTTTCCTCCTCTCCTTGTTCCTGCCGGGGTCCGGCCCAGGGGACTCAGTGTTTTCCTCCTCTCCTTGTTCCTGCCGGGGTCCAGCCCAGTGGCCTCGGTGTTTTCCTCCTCTCCTTGTTCCTGCTGGGGTCCGGCCCAGGGGCCTCAGTGTTTTCCTCCTCTCCTTGTTCCTGCCGGGGTCCGGCCCAGGGAACTCAGTGTTTTCCTCCTCTCCTTGTTCCTGCCGGGGTCCAGCCCAGTGGCCTCGGTGTTTTCCTCCTCTCCTTGTTCCTGCTGGGGTCCGGCCCAGTGGCCTCAGTGTTTTCCTCCTCTCCTTGTTCCTGCTGGGGTCCGATCCGGCCCAGGGGCCTCAGTGTTTTCCTCCTCTCCTTGTTTCTGCCGGGGTCCGGCCCAGTGGCCTCAGTGTTTTCCTCCTCTCCTTGTTCCTGCAGGGGTCCGGCCCAGGGGCCTCCGTGTTTTCCTCCTCTCCTTGTTCCTGCAGGGGTCCGGCCCAGTGGCCTCGGTGTTTTCCTCCTCTCCTTGTTCCTGCCGGGGTCCGGCCCAGGGGACTCAGTGTTTTCCTCCTCTCCTTGATCCTGCAGGGGTCCGGCCCACGGGCCTCGGTGTTTTCCTCCTCTCCTTGTTCCTGCCGGGGTCCGGCCCGGGGACTCAGTGTTTTCCTCCTCTCCTTGTTCCTGCCGGGGTCCAGCCCAGTGGCCTCGGTGTTTTCCTCCTCTCCTTGTTCCTGCAGGGGTCCGGCGCAGGGGCCTCAGTGTTTTCCTCCTCTCCTTGTTCCTGCTGGGGTCCGGCCCAGGGGCCTCAGTGTTTTCCTCCTCTCCTTGTTCCTGCTGGGGTCCGGCCCAGGGGCCTCGGTGTTTTCCTCCTCTCCTTGTTCCTGCCGGGGTCCAGCCCAGGGGCCTCAGTGTTTTCCTCCTCTCCTTGTTCCTGCTGGGGTCCGGCCCAGTGGCCTCAGTGTATTCCTCCTCTCCTTGTTCCTGCCGGGGTCCGTCCCAGTGGCCTCAGTGTTTTCCTCCTCTCCTTGTTCCTGCCGGGGTCCGGCCCAGTGGCCTCAGTGTTTTCCTCCTCTCCTTGTTCCTGCAGGGGTCCGGCCCAGGGGCCTCAGTGTTTTCCTCCTCTCCTTGTTCCTGCCGGGGTCCGGCCCAGGGGACTCAGTGTTTTCCTCCTCTCCTTGATCCTGCAGGGGTCCGGCCCACGGGCCTCGGTGTTTTCCTCCTCTCCTTGTTCCTGCCGGGGTCCGGCCCAGGGGACTCAGTGTTTTCCTCCTCTCCTTGTTCCTGCCGGGGTCCAGCCCAGTGGCCTCGGTGTTTTCCTCCTCTCCTTGTTCCTGCAGGGGTCCGGCGCAGGGGCCTCAGTGTTTTCCTCCTCTCCTTGTTCCTGCTGGGGTCCGGCCCAGGGGCCTCAGTGTTTTCCTCCTCTCCTTGTTCCTGCTGGGGTCCGGCCCAGTGGCCTCAGTGTTTTCCTCCTCTCCTTGTTCCTGCCGGGGTCCGTCCCAGTGGCCTCAGTGTTTTCCTCCTCTCCTTTTTCCTGCCGGGGTCCGGCCCAGTGGCCTCAGTGTTTTCCTCCTCTCCTTGTTCCTGCCGGGGTCCGGCCCAGTGGCCTCAGTGTTTTCCTCCTCTCCTTGTTCCTGCAGGGGTCCGGCCCAGGGGCCTCCGTGTTTTCCTCCTCTCCTTGTTCCTGCCGGGTCCGGCCCAGGGGCCTCAGTGTTTTCCTCCTCTCCTTGTTCCTGCAGGGGTCCGGCCCAGGGGCCTCGGTGTTTTCCTCCTCTCCTTGTTCCTGCCAGGTCCGGCCCAGGGGCCTCAGTGTTTTCCTCCTCTCCTTGTTCCTGCAGGGGTCCGGCCCAGGGGCCTCGGTGTTTTCCTCCTCTCCTTGTTCCTGCCGGGGTCCGGCCCAGTGGCCTCAGTGTTTTCCTCCTCTCCTTGTTCCTGCAGGGGTCCGGCCCAGGGGCCTCAGTGTTTTCCTCCTCTCCTTGTTCCTGCTGGGGTCGGGCCCAGGGGCCTCAGTGTTTTCCTCCTCTCCTTGTTCCTGCCGGGGTCCGGCCCAGTAGCCTCGGTGTTTTCCTCCTCTCCTTGTTCCTACAGGGGTCCGGCCCAGGGGCCTCAGTGTTTTCCTCCTCTCCTTGTTCCTGCCGGGGTCCAGCCCAGTGGCCTCAGTGTTTTCCTCCTCTCCTTGTTCCTGCTGGGGTCCGGCCCAGTGGCCTCAGTGTTTTACTCCTCTCCTTGTTCCTGCCGGGGTCCGTCCCAGTGGCCTCAGTGTTTTCCTCCTCTCCTTGTTCCTGCCGGGGTCCGGCCCAGGGGCCTCAGTGTTTTGCTCCTCTCCTTGTTCCTGCTGGGGTCCGGCCCAGGGGCCTCAGTGTTTTCCTCCTCTCCTTGTTCCTGCTGGGGTCCGGCCCAGGGGCCTCAGTGTTTTCCTCCTCTCCTTGTTCCTGCTGGGGTCCGGCCCAGTGGCCTCACTGTTTTCCTCCTCTCCTAGTTCCTGCCGGGGTCCGTCCCAGTGGCCTCAGTGTTTTCCTCCTCTCCTTGTTCCTGCCGGGGTCCGGCCCAGGGGCCTCAGTGTTTTGCTCCTCTCCTTGTTCCTGCCGGGGTCCGTCCCAGGGGCCTCAGTGTTTTCCTCCTCTCCTTGTTCCTGCCGGGGTCCGGCCCAGGGGCCTGAGTGTTTTCCTCCTCTCCTTGTTCCTGCCGGGGTCCGGCCCAGGGGCCTCAGTGTTTTCCTCCTCTCCTTGTTCCTGCAGGGGTCCCGCCCAGGGGCCTTAGTGTTTTCCCCCTCTCCTTGTTCCTGCCGGGGTCCAGCTCAGTGGCCTTAGTGTTTTCTTCCTCTCCTTGTTCCTGCTGGGGTCCGGCCCAGTGGCCTCAGTGTTTTCCTCCTCTCCTTGTTCCTGCTGGGGTTCGGCCCAGTGGCCTCAGTGTTTTCCTCCTCTCCTTGTTCCCGCTGGGGTCCAGCCCAGTGGCCTCGGTGTTTTCCTCCTCTCCTTGTTCCTGCTGGGGTCCGGCCCAGGAGCCTCAGGGTTTTCCTCCTCTCCTTGTTCCTGCAGGGGTCCGGCCCAGGGGCCTCAGTGTTTTCCTCCTCTCCTTGTTCCTGCCGGGGTCCGGCCCAGGGGCCTCAGTGTTTTCCTCCTCTCCTTGTTCCTGCCGGGGTCCGGCCCAGGGCCCTGAGTGTTTTCCTCCTCTCCTTGTTCCTGCCGGGGTCCGGCCCAGTAGCCTCGGTGTTTTCCTCCTCTCCTTGTTCCTACAGGGGTCCGGCCCAGGGGCCTCAGTGTTTTCCTCCTCTCCTTGTTCCTGCCGGGGTCCAGCCCAGTGGCCTCAGTGTTTTCCTCCTCTCCTTGTTCCTGCTGGGGTCCGGCCCAGTGGCCTCAGTGTTTTACTCCTCTCCTTGTTCCTGCCGGGGTCCGTCCCAGTGGCCTCAGTGTTTTCCTCCTCTCCTTGTTCCTGCCGGGGTCCGGCCCAGGGGCCTCAGTGTTTTGCTCCTCTCCTTGTTCCTGCTGGGGTCCGGCCCAGGGGCCTCAGTGTTTTCCTCCTCTCCTTGTTCCTGCTGGGGTCCGGCCCAGGGGCCTCAGTGTTTTCCTCCTCTCCTTGTTCCTGCTGGGGTCCGGCCCAGTGGCCTCACTGTTTTCCTCCTCTCCTAGTTCCTGCCGGGGTCCGTCCCAGTGGCCTCAGTGTTTTCCTCCTCTCCTTGTTCCTGCCGGGGTCCGGCCCAGGGGCCTCAGTGTTTTGCTCCTCTCCTTGTTCCTGCCGGGGTCCGTCCCAAGGGCCTCAGTGTTTTCCTCCTCTCCTTGTTCCTGCCGGGGTCCGGCCCAGGGGCCTCAGTGTTTTCCTCCTCTCCTTGTTCCTGCCGGGGTCCGGCCCAGGGGCCTGAGTGTTTTCCTCCTCTCCTTGTTCCTGCCGGGGTCCGGCCCAGGGGCCTCAGTGTTTTCCTCCTCTCCTTGTTCCTGCCGGGGTCCAGCTCAGTGGCCTTAGTGTTTTCTTCCTCTCCTTGTTCCTGCTGGGGTCCGGCCCAGTGGCCTCAGTGTTTTCCTCCTCTCCTTGTTCCTGCCGGGGTTCGGCCCAGTGGCCTCAGTGTTTTCCTCCTCTCCTTGTTCCTGCTGGGGTCCAGCCCAGTGGCCTCGGTGTTTTCCTCCTCTCCTTGTTCCTGCTGGGGTCCGGCCCAGGAGCCTCAGGGTTTTCCTCCTCTCCTTGTTCCTGCAGGGGTCCGGCCCAGGGGCCTCAGTGTTTTCCTCCTCTCCTTGTTCCTGCCGGGGTCCGGCCCAGGGGCCTCAGTGTTTTCCTCCTCTCCTTGTTCCTGCCGGGGTCCGGCCCAGGGGCCTGAGTGTTTTCCTCCTCTCCTTGTTCCTGCCGGGGTCCGGCCCAGGGGCCTCAGTGTTTTCCTCCTCTCCTTGTTCCTGCCGGGGTCCGGCCCAGGGCCCTGAGTGTTTTCCTCCTCTCCTTGTTCCTGCCGGGGTCCGGCCCAGGGGCCTCAGTGTTTTCCTCCTCTCCTTGTTCCTGCCGGGGTCCGGCCCAGGGGCCTAAGTGTTTTCCTCCTCTCCTTGTTCCTGCCGGGGTCCGGCCCAGGGGCCTCAGTGTTTTCCTCCTCTCCTTGTTCCTGCCGGGGTCCGGCCCAGGGGCCTCAGTGTTTTCCTCCTCTCCTTGTTCCTGCCGGGGTCCGGCCCAGGGGCCTGAGTGTTTTCCTCCTCTCCTTGTTCCTGCCGGGGTCCGGCCCAGGGGCGTCAGTGTTTTCCTCCTCTCCTTGTTCCTGCTGGGGTCCGGCCCAGTGGCCTCAGTGTTTTGCTCCTCTCCTTGTTCCTGCCGGGGTCCGGCCCAGGAGCCTCAGTGTTTTCCTCCTCTCCTTGTTCCTGCAGGGGTCCGGCCCAGGGGCCTCAGTGTTTTCCTCCTCTCCTTGTTCCTGCCGGGGTCCGGCCCAGGGGCCTCAGTGTTTTCCTCCTCTCCTTGTTCCTGCAGGGGTCCGGCCCAGGGGCCTCAGTGTTTTCCTCCTCTCCTTGTTCCTGCCGGGGTCCGGCCCAGGGGCCTGAGTGTTTTCCTCCTCTCCTTGTTCCTGCCGGGGTCCGGCCCAGGGGCCTCAGTGTTTTCCTCCTCTCCTTGTTCCTGCCGGGGTCCGGCCCAGGGGCCTCAGCGTTTTCCTCCTCTCCTTGTTCCTGCCGGGGTCCAGCTTAGTGGCCTCAGTGTTTTCTTCCTCTCCTTGTTCCTGCTGGGGTCCAGCCCAGGGGCCTCAGTGTTTTCCTCCTCTCCTTGTTCCTGCTGGGGTCCGGCCCAGGGGCCTCAGTGTTTTCCTCCTCTCCCTCTTTCTGCAGGGGTTCGGCCTAGGGGCCTGAGTGTTTTCCTCCTCTCCTTGTTCCTGCTGGGGTCCGGCCCTAGGGCCTCAGTGTTTTCCTCTTCTCCTTGTTCCTTCCGGGGTCCGGCCCAGGGGCCTCAGTGTTTTCCTCCTCTCCTTGTTCCTGCAGGGGTCCGGCCCAGGGGCCTCAGTGTTTTCCTCCTCTTCTTGTTCCTTCCGGGGTCCGGGCCAGGGGCCTCAGTGTTTTCCTCCTCTCCTTGTTCCTGCAGGGCTCTGGTTCAGGGGCCTCAGTGTTTTCCTCCTCTCCCTGTTTCTGCAGGGGTCCGGCCTAGGGGCCTGAGTGTTTTCCTCCTCTCCTTGTTCCTGCCGGGGTCCGGCCCAGGGGCCTCAGTGTTTTGCTCCTCTCCTTGTTCCTTCCGGGGTCCGGCCCAGGGGCCTCAGTGTTTTCCTCTTCTCCTTGTTCCTGCTGGGGTCCGGCCCAGTGGCCTCAGTGTTTTCCTCCTCTCCTTGTTCCTGCTGGGGTCCAGCCCAGGGGCCTTAGTGTTTTCCTCCTCCCCTTGTTCCTGCCGGGGTTCCGGCCCAGAGGCCTCAGTGTTTTCCTCCTCCCCTTGTTCCTGCCGGGGTCCGGCCCAGTGGCCTCAGTGTTTTCCTCGTCTCCTTGTTCCTGCAGGGGTCCGGCCCAGGGGCCTCGGTGTTTTCCTCCTCTCCTTGTTCCTGCCGGGGTCCGGCCCAGGGGCCTCAGTGTTTTCCTCCTCTCCTTGTTCCTGCCGGGATCCGTCCCAGGGGCCTCAGTGTTTTCCTCCTCTCCTTGTTCCTGCTGGGGTCCGGCCCAGCGGCCTCGGTGTTTTCCTCCTCTCCTTGTTCCTGCCGGGGTCCGACCCAGCGGCCTCAGTGTTTTCCTCCTCTCCTTGTTCCTGCTGGGGTCCGGCCCAGGGGCCTCGGTGTTTTCCTCCTCTCCTTGTTCCTTCTGGGGTCCGGCCCAGTGGCCTCTGTGTTTTCCTCCTCTCCTTGTTCCTGCCGGGGTCCGGCCCAGCGGCCTCAGTGTTTTCCTCCTCTCCTTGTTCCTGCCGGGGTCCGGCTCAGTGGCCTCGGTGTTTTCTTCCTCTCCTTGTTCCTGCAGGGGTCCAGCCCAGTGGCCTCAGTGTTTTCCTCCTCTCCTTGTTCCTGCCGGGGTCCGGCCCAGGGGCCTCAGTGTTTTCCTCCTCTCCTTGTTCCTGCATGGGTCCGGCCCAGGGGCCTCAGTGTTTTCCTCCTCTCCTTGTTCCTGCCGGGGTCGGCCCAGTGGCCTCGGTGTTTTCCTCCTCTCCTTGTTCCTGCCGGGGTCCGGCCTAGGGGCCTCAGTGGTTTCCTCCTCTCCTTGTTCCTGCCGGGGTCGGCCCAGTGGCCTCAGTGTTTTCCTCCTCTCCTTGTTCCTGCAGGAGTCAGGCCCAGGGGCCTCTGTGTTTTCCTCCTCTCCTTGTTCCTGCCGGGGTCCGGCCCAGGGGCCTCAGTGTTTTCCTCCTCTCGTTGTTCCTGCCGGGGTCCGGCCCAGGGGCCTCAGTGTTTTCCTCCTCTCTTTGCTCCTGCCGGGGTCCGTCCCAGTGGCTTCAGTGTTTTCCTCCTCTCCTTGTTCCTGCCGGGGTCCGGCCCAGTGGCCTCAGTGTTTTCCTCCTCTCGTTGTTCCTGCCGGGGTCTGGCCCAGGGGCCTCAGTGTTTTCCTCCTCTCCTTGTTCCTGCCGGGGTCCGGCCCAGTGGCCTCAGTGTTTTCCTCCTCTCCTTGTTCCTGCCGGGGTCCGGCCCAGGGGCCTCAGTGTTTTCCTCCTCTCGTTGTTCCTGCCGGGGTCCGTCCCAGTGGCCTCAGTGTTTTCCTCCTCTCCTTGTTCCTGCCGGGGTCCGGCCCAGGGGCCTCAGTGTTTTCCTCCTCTCCTTGTTCCTGCCGGGGTCCGGCCCAGTGGCCTCAGTGTTTTCCTCCTCTCCTTGTTTCTGCCGGGGTCCGGCCCAGGGGCCTCAGTGTTTTCCTCCTCTCCTTGTTCCTGCCGGGGTCCGGCCCAGGGGCCTCAGTGTTTTCCTCCTCTCCTTGTTCCTGCCGGGGTCCGGCCCAGTGGCCTCAGTGTTTTCCTCCTCTCCTTGTTCCTGCCGGGGTCCGGCCCAGGGGCCTCGGTGTTTTCCTCCTCTCGTTGTTGCTGCCGGGGTCCGGCCCAGGGGCCTCGGTGTTTTCCTCCTCTCCTTGTTCCTGCCGGGTCCGGCCCAGGGGCCTCAGTGTTTTCCTCCTCTCCTTGTTCCTGCCGGGGTCCGGCCCAGGGGCCTCAGTGTTTTCCTCCTCTCCTTGTTCCTGCTGGGGTCCGGCCCAGTGGCCTCAGTGTTTTCCTCCTCTCGTGTTGTTCCTGCCGGGGTCCGGCCCAGGGGCCTCAGTGTTTTCTTCCTCTCCTTGTTCCTGCTGGGGTCCGGCCCAGTGGCCTCGGTGTTTTCCTCCTCTCCTTGTTCCTGCTGGGGTCCGGCCCAGTGGCCTCAGTGTTTTCCTCCTCTCGTTGTTCCTGCCGGGGTCCGGCCCAGGGGCCTCAGTGTTTTCTTCCTCTCCTTGTTCCTGCTGGGGTCCCGCCCAGGGGCCTCGGTGTTTTCCTCCTCTCCTTGTTCCTGCCGGGGTCCGTCCCAGGGGCCTCGGTGTTTTCCTCCTTTCCTTGTTCCTGCCGGGGTCTGGCCCAGGGGCCTCGGTGTTTTCCTCCTCTCCTTGTTCCTGCCGGGGTCCGTCCCAGGGGCCTCGGTGTTTTCCTCCATTCCTTGTTCCTGCCGGGGACCGGCCCAGGGGCCTCGGTGTTTTCCTCCTCTCCTTGTTCCTGCCGGGGTCCGTCCCAGGGGCCTCGGTGTTTTCCTCCTTTCCTTGTTCCTGCTGGGGTCCGGCCCAGGGGCATCGGTCCCAGCGGCCTCAGTGTTTTCCTCCTCTCCTTGTTCCTACAGGGGTCTGTTAGGGCTTTAAATAGAAGAATAAACATGGCCGGTCAGGCCTGGGCTCTTATCTGGGTGCTCGGGGCCAGCTGGGCAAACAGCGCCTAGATATGGCCTCCTCCGCTGCTGATGTAGAGGCGCAGGCGGGCCCGATGCCCCTTCCGCCTGGAATCATTAACCAGCGCCTCCAAGCTCACAAAGGACCGGAAGGGGGCGCCTCAGCGCGTCCTGAGCGTCAGATAAGGATAGACCCGGGAGCTGGTTTAGGGAGGGATCATTCACGGTGTTTACACTTCACCCCACGCGCTGTGTGCTGATCTGTCCTTTGCAGCTCGGAAATGAAGAAATTGTGAGTCACATTTACGACCCGATGTGCGTCACACACAGATATGCAGCAGCAGTCAGGCTTTACACACACAACTGGCACACCACAGATGTCAGGTGTGAGTGCAAGCTTCACACACATATGCACACAGATGTGCAGTCAGCAACACTCAAGCTTCACACACACAGATGTGCAGCACAGGCAGCAGCAGAGCAAGCTTCACACACACATGTGCACACAGATGTGCAGCACAGGCAGCAGTAGAGCAAGCTTCACACACACATGCACACAGATGTGCAGCACAGACAGCAGCAGAGCAAACTTCACACACACAACTGGTACACCACAGGTATCAGGTGTGAGTGCAAGCTTCACACACACAACTGGTACACCACAGGTATCAGGTGTGAGTGCAAGCTTCACACACACATGCACACAGATGTGCAGCACAGGCAGCAGGAGGAGAGCAAACTTCACACACACATGCACACAGATGTGCAGTGCAGGCAGCAACACTCAAGCTTCACACACAGATGTGCAACACAGGAGCAACAGAGCAAGCTTCACACACCCAGATGTGCAGCACAGGCAGCAGCAGAGCAAGCTTCACACACACAGATGTGCAGTGCAGGCAGCAACAGTCAAGCTTCACACACACACAGATGTGCAGCACAGGCAGCAAGAGAGCAAGCTTCACACACACAGATGTGCAGCACAGGCAGCAGCAGAGCACGCTTCACACACCCAGATGTGCAGCAGCATTCAAGCTTCACACACCCAGACGTGCAGCACAGGCAGCAGCAGCCAAGCTTCATACGTACAGAAAAGGCTTCAGCTAGGTTTTGTCAAAGGTTTTGTGATTTAATGAAGAGCTTCACCACATGTTGTTATGTGAGTTTGTGAATTGTTTGTGAGGCGTGTGAGCACCTAAGGCCTGAATCTTTGAGCCCGTCGAAACTGACGCCAAGAAAAGGCTGAGAAATGGGTAGAGCCCCCCCCCCCCTTGAAGAGTAACACTGCAAACAGGGGTCCCTCCTTCTTCCCATGTTTCTCTCGCGGAAGAGCTCAGTTGTGCTCAGTTTCCTCGCGCTATTTCAAGTGCCTAGAGTGGGTTTCAATCCCCTTCATCTGGGACTCCCACTGTTGTACACATCGTAACCGAGGGGACAGACGAGAGGGTGGCCGTGAGCACGATCTATCGCTGGGCTCCTACGGGGGTGTCAGAACGGCCCCCCGGCTGGCCCCTTCTGTTGGTGGGCCAGGAGCCAGCGCCCAGTTTGGGGGGGGGGGGCGGGGCCGTGGGGGAAGGGTGGGTGGCGGAGGGCCCCTGCCCTGCAGGTGGGAGCGGGCCCCAGCAGCTGCTTCCAGACAAGCGTCCCAGCGCCTCGGGCGAGACTCTCCTCCACCAGGCGCTTTGGCCGGCATCTGAGCGGCGCTACAAGGACCTGTGAGGCGCTGTTCGAGTCTCCAAATCCTGAATCATAGAATGACATCGTGTTTAAGGCGCCGCAACTTGGGGTTTCCTTCATTTAAGACTTTGGAATTTTTATATTTTTAGTGCTGTAAATATTTTACTAAATTTTACAGAGATAAGCAACAGAGATCCCGGTACAAGATCCCTGCGGAGGATAGATCGGGTACAGTCCATTATGGTGAATAACGCAACTAAAACCTGGGCTTACAAAGGGTACATAAAGCGGGTTTCACTTGTTGAAAGTAAACA
Source organism: Triturus cristatus (assembly GCF_964204655.1). NCBI lineage: Eukaryota > Metazoa > Chordata > Amphibia > Caudata > Salamandridae > Triturus > Triturus cristatus. The sequence continues at coordinate 1,285,129,808 of NC_140592.1, read as the reverse complement.
TGGCTGGATTTTTGCTGAAAACAGATTGATGGTTTGTCCACTTTCACAACCCACCCCTTACCTTGAAGGAGTCGAGGCGCCTGCGCCTGCGCCTCCCCACACGTGTCGGGTCAATTATTTATCAGTACTCACTTCCCAGCATGCACCTGCTGATAGAGCTCATTCTGTACGGACAGCTCAGTCCACTGACAGACGTCTGGACAAAAAGACTGAGCAGTGCTTTGAATGGGCCGGTGCTGTCCGGTACTGAGTGCTAGCTCTTTTCTATTTTCAGAGGGACAGTACCTGCACTTCTTAAGAGTGACGTAATACTTTTAATTGGAGAGTACCAGCACTTCTCAGAAACAAGCAGGTGCTCTGGTGCAGAGTGCCTGCACTTCTATGAGACTGACTGACTTCTGGACAAGGAGAATGTGGTTCCGTGAATTCTGAACCCGTTCAATGAAGGTTGTCGTATCGTGATGATTTTGGTGTCAGCGAACCGCGACTGACAAGTGCGGTATGCGTAAGCGTTCTTGTCATGCTACACCCGATGGATTCACTGTGTATTTGACGATCTAGTCTGCACCAGTGGGTTCCATTTTGTGCATAACCGCCATTTTGTGGTTGCCCTCACATAGGCTAATGACTACAGGATGACTGTGGCCAAGCGAGCCTCTAGGGACGCGTGCACCTTAGTTCGAGTTCGTGTTGACTTCAGTTTGACCTGAGTCAACTGACCCTGTTGCCCGAGGCTAAACTTGTTGAGCCAGTACCTTGTTAAGCAGCTGGTCAGATAGAGATCAAAGAGCAGGACATTATTGATTCTATGGCACACGCACACACCCCTCTATCTTGCTCCTCATCTGTTTTTGCTCCTTCCTTTTATGGCCTTATGGCCTAATTATTGATTTGGGTTGAGGTCTTTTACGATGGGCCCGTCCGGCCTGTTCGAGCAAGAATGCTGGATTTTTGCCTTGTCATTGGCGATGGGTTGGATAACTGAAAGTGGGTTTGTCGTTATGTGATGCCTCTGTAAATGTCATCCTCTGATTGGTCAAATTTGTAAGTAAGTGATGCTAGCCAGGAACGTGGTTTTTGGGCATAAAAGACGATGCTCCGCTCTATTATTTTGAGCAGTCTCCTGAGAACATACACCGTGTTGTACTTCTAGGACCTCTGTTACTGGCTGCAGCTAATAAAATTGATCTTTGATGTCAACAGAAGAATCCCATGTCTCTGTAGCTCTAAGACAGGTGGACCCGAAGACTTCGGGCGTGTCCCCTGCGCCGCTGGGTTTAAATCCCGGTTCTTCAGTTGGCGCCCAACTCTGGGGCGACTTCAGCGGTACCGGTCCACGCCTGAAGATCGTGAGGAGCTTCGTGTGAAAATTCTGGAGGGAGGCCTACCACTTCATCGACCCCTGTATGTCGTTGTGGTCTGAAAGTCTTTGCTGCGAAGTTCCCCGCATTCCGACGGCTACGAAGGACTGCTGCCCTGACTGTCGCCCTGTCTTGGAGCCCTTTGATGACTTGTAAAGCGAGACGATAGACGGGTCTTCTGGCGACGTCATCGATATTTCAGTTAAGTATGAGTGGAGCGTCTCCCAGTCCTTAGTTTGTTTTGGTATCCTTCGGGATCGCTTTGATTTGGTACCTGCAGGCCCCAAAGCCGAGGGACTCGTGTATTCACGAGGCTATCGTTTTGATATTTCCCTTAAGTTTGAAGCTAGACTAGTGAGTGAAGATGCCTGGTCTTAGCAGACTTGGAAAGATATTTTGTTATGGTTGTAATAGGGATTCCCGATTGGAGGACTCGTGTCCGGTGCCTCCGATTGGAAGTCTGACTTAGAGCTGTATTTAAAACACGGCGTGGGCCCCATCACGTATAATGATGTATGGATTCGGTATACTAGGAAGGATGGTGTCCTAAAATGGCCCCAATATGGTAGTTATGACACGGAAATTTTAGATAATTTGGAAGTCAGACTCTTCAAAAAGAAAGCCCGGCCGGCAATGTTTGACTCTTTCCGCCTTTGGCGAAAGGAAGCCAAACAAAAGGAAATTAAGTTAGCGAAACGAAATAAGCGTGCACGAGGTATGTCGATGGTGCAGGCTGCTATACAGTTTAAGGATAATGAGGAAGAGCAAGAAAGCGAACAGATGTTTAGGCAACGTAAATTAGCGGTAGACAAATGTTATCCAGCTTTGCCGCCTCAACAGCAAGAAGAAAAGAAAGATCTTGCGAAAGATCCTTTAATGTCGCATCTATTAAGTTCGCCACCCCCTTATGCTCAGAGTGCTACCGCACCTCGGCCACTTGTAGTTGCGCAACCCCAGGTTGTTTTACCTGTAGTGGTTCCTCAACAGCCAGCTCTCCCTCTACTGGCTACTACTGCCTCGGCACAGCCTTCTCAAGGGCCGCCGTCTTTGCTACCTCCTTCGTCTGCTACTCCTATACCTGTGTTGTCTGTTCCCTCTGTCACTGTTCCGACTTCGGTTCCTTCTCATTCTGCTTTGTCTCTTGTTCTTTTGTCACCTTCTCCTTCTGCTCGACGGAGAATGACTGATGCGGTTGCTAGTCTTTTTTCTCCTCTAATGGGTTCATTGGGTATGTCTCCTGTTGTAGAGCGTAAGCAATTGCGTAGTCAATTGCCTGGTCCTGATGAACGGACAGTGTTGGATCACTTGGCGCGTAAATGGGTTACCTTTCCTTCGCACTATGATCTTGAGGGTGTGATGGATGTTTTCCATCAATGGGAAGCACCGAAACAGAGATACGTATTTGATATGATGTGTTCTTTCCTTCGTGAACAGTGGGAAGATAGTGAGGTAGGGCAGACTCCGCCTGAGTTGTTCCGTGTGCGGTCCGAGTTTGCGAAAGGAACTATAGTGGGTCTTGATGTTGAAAGAGCAGTCGCGACATTGTTGTCGTTTAGGAGTGCGTCTCCTGCTAGGTCGTTATTTGAGCCTGATTCTTCAGTTAGGAGAACGGCGCGTCAATATCCGATGCGTGAGGTTCCTCCCGTTTGGAGACCTGGTGATGCGAATGCTAATCCACCTGTTCTGGCACATTTCCAGCGCGTTTGGGTACATGTTCCATGGAAGCGTGCCGAAGTCCTCGCTCTAAAGCAGACTCTGCCTGATCCACGTAAAAATCCTGCGGGGTTTTATAAGGAGCTATCCCAAACTGCGGGTTCATGTATTATGAATTTGGCTGATATAGATATGTTATTTGGGAATGTTGTTCCACGGCCTATATGGAGTAAGATTCGTCATACGGATCATGCGCAGGAATTAGGTGATACATGGAATAACCTTAGAACTGCAGATGAAAGACAAATAGGTGGTGCTAAACCCGAGAATGTGATTGCTGATCTCCCCGGTAGAATTATTGAGTATATGAAGACTTTGATGCCTGCTATGCGTGTCAATTGGGACAAGTTGTCTGCATGCAAGCAGAAGAAAGACGAAACTGTGTCCGACTTTTTCAGTCGATTTGAAGAGACATTTGCAGACCACAGTGGTCAAGACATGAGTACAGAAGGTGGTCAAAGGTTGTTCGTTAACAAGTTTGTGCATAATTTGCTTCCCGAGTTGTGCAATAGGTTGAAGGATTCTGAAAGTGCCTGGGCTGTTTCTTCGTCAGCACAGATATTGGCTACTGCCCAGTACTATGAGAATAGAAATAAGGATGAGATAGAGAAAGCGGATAAAAAGACTAAAGAACTGAAGACTACGGTTCTTTTGCAGCAAGCATACCCGCCTCGCAACACCCAGCGTGATTATCAGCAACCCCAACAATATCAGAGAAACTCGCAAAGGTTCGAGTCTTCTCAACAGCGTTTTCTTGTAGGCCCTAATCAGTGTGCGTATTGCAAAGAAGAGGGTCACTTCAAGAATAGTTGCCCGATTTTATTACAGCGCACGAATGGTGTTTCTGGTATGAGAGGTCGAGGTGTTCAACAAGCTCCGCGATGTCGAGGACGTGGTATGTGTCAGATTGCGCGTTCCCTGCCTCCGCAGAATTCGATGAATTGTTTTGATCAACAGAATGGCGCGTCTGGTAGGACGGCTCAGTATTATGCGGACGATTATTACGTTGAAGGAGAGGATAAGGAAGGTAATGATTGTTAGGACAGCCACAGACAAAGAGAGGGAGTCGTTTCAGCTCCAGTAGATCAGAGTGGACCTTATGTTGAAGTGATTGCATCAGGTGTGTCAGAGCCTTTTCTGTTGGATACTGGTGCTGCGAGGAGCTCTATCATGCACTCTAAACTCCCTGGCGCACCTTTGTCTGGCTCTACGAATGTTTCAGTAGGTTTTTCTGGCGCCCCGGTTAGAAATTCGATTTCTAGTCCTTTGTCTCTTTCTGTCGGACCTTGTGAATTCGAAGCACCCCTCATTCTGACGACTGGTTGTGGTGAGAACTTGTTGGGATTGTACTTGTTGAAGAGATTGTATGCGACGCTTTATTGTTCTCCATCAGGGGTACAGCTTACATTGGGAAAGAGAGTGATCTCTCCGATGTATTTGGCTAAAGACCAACTTCCAGTTGAATTGTCTTCTCTCCCTGATTCTCTTTGGGCTACTGGTCCTAATGATGTGGGTCTTTTGGAGATTCCGCCATATGTTGTGACGTTGAAGGCGAATGCTAGATTGCCACGCATTCCACAGTATCGTATCTCAAGTGATGGTGAAAGAGCACTCTTGGCGATCTTCTCTGATCTGATTGAGAAAGGTGTGATTGAGGAAACGAGAGGTAATGTGTGCAATAATCCGGTTTTGCCTGTTCTGAAAAGAACCGATTCTTCTCAGCCTCCTGTATATAGGTTTGTGATCGATCTTCGCGAGGTGAATAAGATCGTTGTTCCGCAATTCCCTGTCGTGCCTGATATCACCGCTTTAATGACTTTGATTCCGGCTACAGCCACGTGGTTTTCGGAGATTGATTTGAAGAATGCTTTCTTCAGCATCCCAATTGCCGTGGAGAGTAGAGATATTTTTGGCTTCTCTTTAGGAGGCCGAAGTTTCCGATTTAAACGCGCTCCTCAAGGCTCTTGTGAGAGTCCATCGATCTATAGTCAAGCCTTGAAGACGCAACTTGATTTGTTGGTTTTACCTGATGGTGCTGCCCTTATTCAGTATGTTGACGATCTGTTAGTTGCTGCTGACAATGAAGAGATTTGTAGAGAGGCTACTCTGTCGTTGTTAAGTCACTTGTCTGATTTCCATCATAAGGTTTCTCTTTCGAAGTTGCAGTATTGCCGACAAGAAGTTACCTACTTAGGTCACATCTTATCGAAGAAGGGAAGAAGATTGACCCCAGAAAGAATTCAAGCGATTGTGAAAATGAGTGTGCCTACGATACAGAGAGAAGTGCGTGCGTTTCTAGGTATTACATCGTACTGTAGACAGTGGATTCCTAATTTTTCGTTGCTTGCAAAACCTTTGATAGCTCTTACTGTTAAGGATACTCCGAATCCTATTCCTTGGACTGACGAATGTCAGAAGAGTTTTTCAGAAGTGCGTGATGCGCTGTGTTCGGCTCCTGTGTTGGGTACTCCCGATTACGGTAAACTCTTCACATTGTATGTCCACGAGAGAGAGGGATGTGCATTGTCAGTTTTGACTCAGCAGTTTGGCGATAAGCAACGTCCATGTGCTTATTTTTCGTCGACTTTGGATCCGGTAGCTAGAGCGTTGCCGAGTTGTTTGAGAGCTACAGCGGCAGCGGCTGTTTCAATCCGACAGTCTGCTGGTTTGGTGATGGACAATACACTGATCGTGATGGTTCCACATGCAGTGGATACCTTGTTGAACCGTACCAAGACACAGCACTTAACTAGTGCTCGGTTGTCAGGTTACGAATTGACCTTGTTAGCAAGTCATGTACATATAAAGAGATGCAACACGTTGAACCCAGCCACGTTGTTGCCGATCTCAACTGAGACAGATGATACCGAACAGCATGATTGTTTTCTTAGGACTGAGGAAGAAACAAAAGGGAGGATAGACCTTAGGGACACTCCTCTTGCAGAATGTGATGGTACTTTATGGGTTGATGGTTCATGCTTCAAGCTTCCGAATGGTGATACGACTGCGGCATATGCGGTTACGACTTTGCATACGATTGTTGAAGCTGCCCGTATCCCACATAATTCAGCACAAGCGGCAGAGTTTATTGCATTGACAAGAGTGTGTGTGTTATCGAAAGGGAAAAGAGTGACTGTGTACACTGACAGCCAGTATGCGTTCAGTGTTGCTCTTAGCTTTGGACGATTGTGAAGAGAACGTGGGTTTCTGACTTCGCATGGGACCAAGATCCAACATGGTCAATTGGTGAATGAACTTCTTGAGTCTCTTACTCTGCCGTTGCAAGTTGCGATTGTGAAATGCAGTGCGCATAAGAAAGTCACGGATGATGTTGGTCGTGGTAATGCGTTTGCAGATGAAGTCGCGAAAGAGACTGCGAGAGATGTGATGAGTCGAATGTATGTTGCGGGTTCCAGATAGAAGTATGTGTGAAGATACGATTGAGAGTGTGAAATCCATCCAAGCTGAAGCTACAGAGAAAGAGTTGAATGAATGGAGAGAAAGCAAGGGTAAATTGGACTCGAATGGTTATTGGGTTGAGCTGTCAGAGCATCAGCGATGGTTGTTGCCTGATGCGTATGTACTTCCAGTGGTTACGATGGCACATGGAATGGCCCATATCAGTATGAAAGGGATTTGTAAGTTGTTGGCCCCAGTATGGCAAAATGCTGGAATTCCTAAGTGTGCAGAGAATTTGGTCAAGAACTGTATGGTTTGTTTGATGTACAATCCTGGTAAGGGAACTCCAACTCCAGCTGGTCATTTTGCTCCTCCCACGTATCCGTTTGAGGCTTTGCAGCTAGATTTCATCCACATGGAGAGGTGCAACAACCTGAAGTATGTCTTAGTGGTTGTTTGTTCTTTTTCTAGATGGGTGGAAGCCTACCCTTTGAAGGACAACACTGCCTTGTCCACAGCTAAAGCCCTTATTAAGGAATTTTTCCCTAGGTATGGGTTGATGAGAATGGTCTGGAGTGACAATGGGAGTGAATTTGTGGGTCAAGTAATGAAGAGAGTGTGTGATGGGTTAGGAATCCGGCAGAAGTTCCACGCTGCCAATCATCCCCAGTCAGCTGGTCTAGTTGAGTGCTACAATGGCACGTTAAAATTGAAATTGGCCAAAATTCAAGCGAGCTCTGGTCTACAATGGGCTGATGCTTTGCCGTTAGCCCTTCTGTCCACAAGAATGACTGTGCATTCGCGAATGGGACCTTATGAGGTTGTGTTTGGTCGCCCGGCAAATATTTGGGGAGTGCCGCGGCAGACAAAATTTAGTGAGATAGAACACCCTGTATTGCTTGACTACCTGTACGAATTGACGGCTAAATTGCGTGTTCTGCATCAACAGGTTCATGATACTTTGCCACAGGTTTCTGAAGATCCAGGGCACACCATTGAACCTGGCGCGTGGGTGCTCGTGAAGAATTTTCAGCGAACCAAGAACGAGCAGCCCCGCTGGACAGGACCTTACCTGGTCTTATTATCTACCCGTTCTGCGGTACGAGTGCACGGTAAAAAGAACTGGATTCACGGCGTACATTGTAAGAGGGCCCCTTTGCCTCTGCCGTACGACCGGTGGGTCCAAAAAGGACTTCCTGATTCTGAGACTGAGACCGTGCCTCGTTTTCTGCCTTTCAGCGATGCCCGTTTGATTGGAACAAACACTGAGCCAGAAAGCGATAATCTTCTTCAAGAAGCTGTGCCTCCATCGAACCGTTTGAACACTGTTAAACCTGAGCTACTTTTCCAAGAACAGACATTGCCTGGCAAAGAGCGTTATAATTTGCGACCAAGAGTCGCGGGACAAAAAACAAATTAAGTTCCTTCTTTGCTATTTTTTTAAGGTTAGCTCCCCTCCGAGAAACTATTTAGATTTTTGTTTTTCGAACCACCATCCGGGTTCAACTGTAGGGTCGCGGTGCCAAGTCCTTGGAGTGCAAGCCGAAGACGTTAGGTCGACGGTTCTGGTTGGTCTAAGAGCGTCACCTGGACCGACAGGCGCATTCCTTAGCACAGAACACCCATCCATCGCGAGCAGCACGATTAGAGGATGGAGTTTTTCGGGATGGAGAGACCTACTAAAAGAATGAGCTTCAAGAACGAAATGTGTATAATAATGAGTAGAAAACGTTTTTTAATATTATGTCTGTCTATACTGTTTAGTTTAATGATGTTTTTAATTGGATATGTGACATTCTCTATTCAAGTGACATTCATGCCCACTACACAACCCATGCCTCCTCCTACTGTTTCTTCGCATTCTTTTCACCCTCTGCCCGAACATGAGTCCATTAGGAGAATGGAGTTCGCTAATAATTCCTTTGTTCAGCTTCTGCAACAACACCAGCTAGTAGTGAACACAACTAATTCTTGGGTGTGTGGCCTTTTGCCCCATACTACCGATAAAGGTATTCCTTACCTGGTCCTGCCATTTAGCTACAATGGTTCTGTGTGGGCATACAGAACAATGTTCATTTATGCCCGTGAAGTTAACCCCCTACGTTCTGTGAAGGATAATCCAAAGAATAGTGCTCTGGTCAAGGGAATAGTCGACATGATTAGAGGAATAGGTTCTTATGAGACTATCCCGAGAGATGAGACGCTAGCGTATACTGGATGGAACGTTACTGGATATGGAGCTCGTCTGAGTGGGAACCAGCGAGCGAAGAGATCCTCTCCGATTTGGATAGTACCCCATCAGGGTCATTACTGTCTGCAAGGTAATGGCAAGAATCCTAGAGCTCAGCTAGGGAAGAGTGTTTGCATTCAGACATATGTTTTTGCATCCCAGACTTCCCCACCGTTTCTAGCAGCTAAGGGTACCTACTTCATTTGCCATGACAGAGCGTATACATGATTGCCCCCTGATTTCTCGGGCACATGTTTTGTCTCGTTCTTGTTACCACCTACATTTACAGCTGCGGCAGATTACCACAAGATGAGAGTCGTTAGAGGTGTCTTCAGAAAGGAAGATACCGCAGGACAAGAGTTGGGAGATTCCTTGAAGGGTTTTCTGCCGTTTTGGGGACCTATGGTTAACAGCAGGAACATACGGCAATTGACGAGAGTAGTTGAGTCCACCATAGTCAATACTGCCAGTGCCCTTAGTAACTTGACTGCTGAGCTCCAGAAGGATCGCCTTATGACTCTTCAGAACAGAGTTGTGTTAGATGTCATACTTGCAGATAGAGGAGGGGTCTGTAAATTGATCCAATCAAGCTGTTGCGTTTTCATTCCAGACAACGCTCCGACAGTTTTCCAAGCCATCTCCAAGCTACATAAGCTCTCCGAGTCCATACATGTGGACGAAGGAGATTGGTCGTTAATGGGATGGTTCTGGGGATTGTTATCCACCTGGGGATGCAAGATTCTGATGGTCATTGGGACGGTACTAGCTATCCTTTTCCTGTTCTGTCTTTGTATACAGTGTGCTCCTGCTATCTGTGGCCTTTTTGCTACAAGGAGACCTGTCCAGAGAGAGTTACTAAGTACCAGGATGATGCTACAGCAACATCTCAATGATCTGATGAATATAGACCTGGACTCAGATTGACGTGAGTTTAGGTTATTGCCTATGTAAGGGCAAAAGGAGGGTCTGTGGTTCCGTGAATTCTGAACCCATTCAATGAAGCTTGTCGTAACGTGATGATTTTGGTATCAGCGAACCTCGACTGACAAGTGCGGTCTGCGTAAGCGTTTTCGTTATGCTACACCGATGGATTCACTGTGTATTTGACGATCTAGTCTGCACCCTTGGGTTTCATTTTGTGCATAACCGCCATTTTGTGGTTGCCCTCACATAGGCTAATGACTACAGGATGACTATGGCCAAGCGAGCCTCTAGGGACGCGTGCACCTTAGCTTGAGTTCGTGGTGACTCCTGTTTGACCTGAGTCAACTGACCCTGTTGCCCGAGGCTAAACTTGTTGAGCCAGTACCTTGTTAAGCAGCTGGTCAGATAGAGATCAAAGAGCAGGACATTATTGATTCTATGGCACACGCACACACCCCTCTATCTTGCTCCTCATCTGTTTCTGCTCCTTCCTTTTATGGCCTTATGGCCTAATTATTGATTTGGGTTGAGGTCTTTTACGATGGGCCCGTCCGGCCTGTTAGAGCAAGAATGCTGGATTTTTACCTTGTCATTGGCGATGGGTTGGATAACTGAAAGTGGGTTTGTTGTTATGTGATGCCTCTGTAAATGTCATCCTCTGATTGGTCAAATTTGTAAGTAAGTGATGCTAGCCAGGAACGTGGTTTTTGGGCATAAAAGACGATGCTCCGCTCTATTATTTTGATCAGTCTCCTGAGAACATACACCGTGTTGTACTTCTAGGACCACTGTTACTGGCTGCAGCTAATAAAGACTTCGGGCGTGTCCCCTGCGCCGCTGGGTTTAAATCCCGGTTCTTCAAGACTTCTGGACAAAGAGACTGACTGACTTCTGGACATTGAGACTTCTGGACAAAGAGACTGACTGACTTCTGGACAAGGAGACTTCTGGACAAAGAGACTGACTGACTTCTGGACAAGGATACTTCTGGACAAAGAGACTGACTGACTTCTGGACAAGGAGACTTCTGGACAAAGAGACTGACTGACTTCTGGACAAGGAGACTGAGACTTCTGGACAAGGAGACTGACTGACTTCTGGACAAAGAGACTTACTTGGTGCACAAGATTTACTCATGCACAAACCGACACCAGACACGCTGGCAGGGATAACACAACACATATTCACACAGTCAAAACAGAACACACACGTACCAACGCAGACCACTCAACACAGCACTCATACACATTGGCACAGACAACACAGTAACTTCACTTGTTTTTTCGATACTAGCCCTCTCTTCTCACATACATTGCTTCATTATCTGCCCTCTCTTCTCGGCAGTTTTCCCTCATCTTCCCCCCTCTCTGGTCAGTAATTCCAACTCTCTTATAGTTCCAATAATCCTCACCCTGGTCTCCTTTTGCCAGAGTCTGCTGTACACTTTCCTCTAGCTGTCCCACCCCATCTGTGTCCATCTGAGTCTGGTAGACACCATCTGCCTCCGTGCACATTCAATTGTGCACTTTTTGAAATGATCGCCTTTAGATAGCAATGCACAGCTCTGAGAGAACATTCTATACTTGGCCTCTTTGCTATAATTGTACTTAAGTAGTTTTCATCTGGGTGAACATAGCTGCCAAGTTTCCCAGGTCAAAGCGTGACTAGTTAGGCCACGCTCGTTTCTTTCTCAGAATTCTGGGACTTGTAGTCTTAGTTTTATGCAAGTATATGACTATGAGTCCCAGATTATAGGAAACAAGTCCAGACTGGCCTAAATAGTCATGCATGGACCTGGGAACCTTGTAAGAGTGGTACCTTCAATGCAGGTCAGTCTGGCCCCGGGGTCTGCAGAATAGTTAATATTGTTAATTAAAAGATGTATGGTATAATCCTGCGGCCCCCGACCCTCCCCCCAGTGGAAATGTTCACCATCAAGACACAGAAACAAGCAGAGTTAATAAATCCGAAGCAAACTCCAGAGAATAAGAACATCAAACTCTGGGCCACAGAGAGGGCCAGCCCTGAAAGAGCGGGAACGCAACCCCAACGCAAAGAGTAGGAAAAAGAACAAGAAGGGTCCTGCTTGAAAGGAAAAACCCAGTGTAAATGCACAAAGCCATCCCAAGCAAAACTGTATTTAAACATAGCTGGCCAAAGGGCACACTGTCGAGCAGGTGAGTGTTGAGCAGCGGAAAGAATGCATATGCCTGCTCGAGCAGGCGGGTGTTGAGCAGTGGCAAGAATGGGTATGCCTGCTTGAGCAGGCGGGTGTTGTGCAGCGGCAAGAATGCGTATGCCTGCTCGAGCAGGCGGGTGTTGCGCAGCGGCAAGAATGCGTATGCCTGCTCGAGCAGGCGGGTGTTGAGCAGCGGCAAGAATACGTATGCCTGCTTGAGCAGGCGGGTGTTGAGCAGCCGAAACAATACGTATGCAACCATTATGTTATCGTTCATTTCAAGACAATAATATATATGCAAATGCGAGTACAAACGATCGTGTAATGTCTGCAATCTTACCCGACCGAGAAGTCCACTGGGGCAATGCTCTATCTCCGAGGCTCAAGCTGCTGTCTACTGACACCAACGCAAACCTATCCATATTCAATCCTGCAGCTGCTCTCATGAGAGAAGCAGCAAGAATCGCACTGAACATGAGGTGCGTGTGTGTGGCGCCGGCGGTCTGCTGCGACGTCACGGTCCGTCCGTCATCATCATCACTGTAGTTAGAGAAATCTGTCGAAATCGGGCCAATCACTGTCTGCATAAGTCACAGTGATTGGTCAACTTACAGTGCCAGGCCTGCAAATGCGTGCCTCTCAGCCAATCCAGACGCTGCTCCAGCAACGCCAGGATTGGCTTGAACAGGGAATACTCCCTGCCCATTACGAGGCCGGGGGCTGCGGTATGAAGCAACCCTTGCTCTCCTATTGTGCAGGCCAGTGCGCATGTTCGTGCTGGGCTGAAAAATGACGAGCCCCAAACCGAACATGCACACTCTGCCGCACTAGACCACCCGTGCTTGCTTGCAGTTTCAATGCATGTTGTCATTGTCAAACTTACTTGTCAGTCAAACAAACCCGGCTGCTGCCCCACCCCTTCATAGAGTCCTGACTGCCTCGTAAGTTTTGTTTGCTGCAGCCTGCGCCCAAATCGCCCGATGCCACTCTCTGATGATGAATGTGGCCATGTGGGTCGTGGCATTAATAGTGGGGCAACACCCAAGCGCCCTAACGGATGCACCGCCGCTGCTTACCACTTGTACAGCGCGCAGTCTGATGTCAGTGCGGCCACGCAGCGCAGTGTCTGTGGTACCACTCTATAACATTTCTAAGTCCGACTCTATTCTGGGGCCGCAGTCAGTGGGTGGGTGCGTTAGTTATGATTGGACCGTGTTTCCATAGGAAAAGCATATTTGCTTTGCTTATAACTTTGGCACCACTTGACGAATCTTCACAAAACTTCCCAAAAAAAGTCTCCTCCATCAGAGGCGTAAAAAGCCTCCAGAAATGTAGAATTTTCGCAACAGGAGGAGGGCGAAGAGTCTGCAAGAAATAAAGTTCTCCAAACAGTGCTAGGACCAGACAGAACTGAAAGGGACCTGGGCTGAAAAGGCGCTAACGAGAGTAGAATCAAAGTTAGGATGAAGATAGAGAGAAACAGGAAGGCTTAGGGGCGTGCACCCCCGAAAAAGGCTACAGCTACACTGTGACGCTGCGATAGAGGGAAAGGCTCTGCTTCGATTAGGGGACACCGGAAACGGAAGTAGTGACATCCCTGGGCTCCACAATGTGTGGTACTGACCTCACCAGGGTTGTGAATGGCAGCCATCTTGCATTGGGCTAAAGGTTGAAAAAATTCCCTAATGGAAAAATGCTCGTTCTGGGCCTGACAAAATGCCACATGCCCTCTCCCTTCTCCTTTATACACGCTGCTTGATCTCACTTTGAATCGTGGCACCTGCCTGCTCCTCTTTTTGTTATTTCTCGTTATGGTCTGAAAGTCTTTGGAGGGCTTTGCAAACTCCCATGAAAAGAAAAACAAAAACTGGTTTGTGCTGCATGGGTTTGTGGAGTGTTGGCACAGGCCGGGTGCATCTGTGAGGGTTTACACCTGTGGGGTAAGTTTGCGAAGTTGGCCTGGGTGAGAACCGTCCTGGTCCGTCTGTGCTGCATGGGGTTGTGGAGTGTTGGCACAGGCCGGGTGCATCTGTGAGGGTTTACGCCTGTGTTGGGTGCATCTGTGAGGGTTTACGCCAGTGTTGGGTAAGTCTGTGATGGTGGTCAGGGTGAGAACCGTCCTGGTCTGCGCTGCATGGGGTTGTGGAGGGTTTGCCAGGATGCGTACATCTGTGAGGGTTTACGCCTGTGTTGGGTACGTCTGTGAGGGTTTACGCCTGTGTTGGGTGCGTCTGGGAGGGTTTACACCTGTGTTGGGTAAGTCTGTGAAGGTGGTCAGGGTGAGAACCGTCCTGTTGTGCGCTGCATGGGGTTGTGGAGTGTTGGCTCAGGCCGGTGCATCTGTGAGGGTTTACACCTGTGTGGGGTAAGTCTGTGAAGTTGGCCTGGGTGAGAACCGTCCTGGTCTGCGCTGCATGGGGTTGTGGAGGGTTTGCCAGGATGCGTACGACTGGGAGGGTTTACGCCTGTGTTGGGTGCGTCTGGGAGGGTTTACGCCTGTGTTGGGTAAGTCTGTGAAGTTGGTCAAGGTGAGAACCGTCCTCTTGTGCGCTGCATGGGGTTGTGGAAGGTGTTGGCACAGACTGGTTTGATGCCACTGTCAGGACAGGCCTGGGAAGCCTATGCACCAGTACAACAGCTCCCCCCACCCCACCTCCTCCCCCATGGATGAGGGCTGTGTAACAAGCACCTCTCTGCTTGTGCTCTGGGTGTGTAAAGAGAGGGGTCCCCTGACTGCTTCTCTTCGTAGGATCAATTCCTGAACCAACTCCCGCCTATTGACCGATCAATGGAGTCAGAGAAAAAACGATCAATCAGTCCTTTTCACTGCTCAATTAATCACCCCCAAAACTGGTTAATAATGCAGACTAAAGTGGAACAGTAATTAACGGTAAAGAGAAGCTGTGCAGCAGAGAAGGAAGCGCTGGCTGGGGTTCATCACTTCACAGGTCATTGTGTGTGTGGGGGCAGTGCACGTGTGAATTTACTGGAAAACGGTTTGAGTTTATCGAGCCTGACCAGTATTTATAATGTATTTTACCCATAATCCATTCAACCCCCTCTGCCATAGGCCGAGACTGCTCCTGTCTCAACCACTGAGAGACCAGAAAGAGACTGACCAACTCTGGTCTCCAAATGGAATGACAGAGAGCACCGCATGCCATGTGCACAGCACTCCATTTAATGCTATGTGCCTAGCGCTCCCTTTCATGCTATGTACCTAGCGCTCCCTTTCCTGCTATGTACCTAGCGCTCCCTTTCCTGCTATGTGCCTAGCACTCCGTTTCATGCTATGTGCCAAGCACTCCGTTTCATGCTATGTGCCTAGCGCTTCATTTCCTGCTATGTGCCTAGTCAAGTCAAGTCAAGTCATAGAATTTATATAGCGCACTACATACCCAGAGGGTCTCAGGCGCTAAGGGGGGGGAGGAGGATTACTTGTCAAATATCCACGTTTTAAGTTGCTTTCTGAATGCTAGGTGGTTCTGGGTAAGGCGAAGGTGGGTGGGGAGTGAGTTCCATGTTTTAGCAGCCAGGTAAGAGAAGGATCTACCTCCCATTGTGGTCTTGTTGATGCGAGGTACAGTGGCGAGGGCTTGGCTGGAGGAGCGTAGCTGGCGGGAGGGGGTGTAGAAGGACAGTCTTGAGTTGAGGCATTCTGGTCCGATGTCGTAGAGTGATTTGTGTGCGTGGGTTAGCAGTCGGAAAGTGATTCTCTTATTGACGGGTAGCCAGTGGAGGTCTTTCAGGTGACCAGAGATGTGTTCGTTGCGTGGGATGTCTAATATGATTCTGGCTGAGGCGTTTTGGATTCGTTGGAGTTTCTTTTGGAGTTTAGCGGTAGTGCCTGCGTAGAGGGTGTTTCCGTAGTCCAGTCGGCTCGTGACCAGAGCATGGGTGACTGTTTTCCTGGTTTCGGTGGGGATCCAGCGAAAAGTTTTTTTGAGCATGCGAAGAATGTTGAAGCAGGATGAGGATACGGCGCTGACTTGTCTGTTAATTGAAAGTGAAGAATCCAGGATAACGCCTAGATTCCGTGCGTGGTCTGTCGGGATGGGTGCTTTTCCAAGGGCTTCCGGCCACCAAGAGTCGTCCCATGCAGAGGGGGATGTACCTAGGATGAGGACTTCTGTTTTATCTGAGTTCAGTTTCAGACGGCTGAGTTTCATCCATTCGGCAACTTCTTTCATTCCTTCGTGTAGGTTAGATTTGGCGGTGCTGGGGTCCTTGGTGAGGGAAAGGATCAGTTGAGTGTCATCCGCGTAAGAGATGATGTTGAGGTTGTGTTGGCGGGCGATGGTCGCGAGGGGGCTCATGTATACGTTGAAGAGGGTGGGGCTGAGAGAGGAACCTTGTGGTACGCCACAGATGACTTCGGTGGCCTCGGACTTGAATGGTGGGAGGCGGACTCTCTGGGTTCTTCCGGTGAGGAACGAGGTGATCCATCCAAGTGCTTTTCCATGTATTCCGATGTTGCTGAGGCGTTGTAAAAGGGTGCTGTGGCAGACTGTGTCGAATGCTGCAGAGAGGTCGAGGAGGATGAGGGCGACTGTGTCTCCATTGTCCAGTAGAGTTCGAATGTCGTCTGTTGCTGCGATGAGGGCGGTCTCAGTGCTGTGTTTTGCTCGGAAGCCTGATTGTGAGGAGTCGAGGGATTTGTTGGCTTCGAGGAAAGCGGCGAGCTGGATGTTGACAGCTTTCTCGATGACTTTGGCCGGGAATGGAAGGAGCGAGATGGGGCGGTAATTTTTGAGTTCGGTGGGGTCCGCTGTTGGTTTTTTCAGAAGGGCGGTGAGTTCAGCGTGTTTCCAGTTTTCCGGAAAGGTGGCGGAGTTGAAGGAGCAGTTGATGACGTCTCGGAGGTGCGGTGCTATGACGGAGTCTGCTTTGTTGAAGATGTGGTGAGGACATGGGTCTGTGGGGGATCCTGAGTGGATGGAGTTCATCAAGCGGATGGTGTCCTCAGTGGAGATTGGGTTCCAGTCGTTAAGGGTGTTCACGGGGGTGGAGTGTTCAGCATGTGGTTGGGTGGGTTGGGCTCCGGGTTGGTTGTCGAAGCTGTTGTGGATGTCTGCAATCTTGTTGTGGAAGAATGAGGCTAGGGAGTCGCAGAGGGCTTGAGAGGGGGTGATGTCGTTGGAGTTGGCCGAGGGATTGGAAAACTCCTTGACGATGTTGAAAAGTTCCTTGCTGTTGTGGGCGTTGTTGTCAAGTCGATCCTTGAATGCTGTTTTCTTGGCCTTTCGGATTAGTTGGTGGTGAGTGCGGGTGGCGTTTTTGAAGGCGTCCTTGGTGCTGGTGGTTGGGTCTTTTTTCCACGCTTTTTCAAGGGTGCGGCAGAGTTTCTTGGACTTCTTAAGGTCATCGTTGAACCATAAGGCCTTCTTGTTGCCAGGTTTGCTGTGACGTTTTTTCAGTGGTGCTAAGGTGTCGGCGGTGTTGGCTAACCATTGGGTGAAGTTGGCGACGGCTAGGTTTGGGTCCCAGGAGTGGGTTGGGGTGTTTAGAAGGAGCGAAGAGGAGATCTGGTCGGTGGTGATTTTGTTCCAGTTTCTTTGCAGAGTTGGTTGGAGGTGGTTGGTGGGTTTGGGCTTGTTGTAGGTGAAGTGAACGCAGCTGTGGTCAGTCCAGAGGAGATCCGCAGTGTGGCTGAAGGAGACATGATTGCTGGAGGTGAAGATGGGGTCGAGTGTGTGACCTGCGATGTGGGTGGGGGAAGTGACCAGTTGTTTAAGTCCGAGGTTGGCGAGGTTGTCCAGGAGGGTGGTGGTGTTGCGGTCGTTGCTCATTTCAAGGTGAAAGTTGAGGTCTCCCAGAAGGATGTATTCTTTGGAAGGGAGCGCGTGTGGAGTGATGAAGTCCGTGATGTCTTCACTGAATTTCGCGCGGGGTCCTGGTGGTCTGTAGAGGAGGGTGCCTCTGAGTGTGGTTTTGGGGTCGATGTGGATTTGGAAGTGAAGGTGTTCGGAATTGGCGAGGTTGGCGTCAGAGCTGGTTGAGATGCGGATAGATTTCTTGTGGACGATAGCGATTCCTCCTCCTGTGTGGCCGATGCGGTCCTTGCGTGTGATCTTATAGTCTTCCGGGATGGCAATGGTGATGTCTGGTGCGGAGGAAGCATTCATCCATGTTTCCGTAAGGAAGGCGACGTCTGGAGAAATGGTGTCTAGTAGATTCCATAGGTCAATGGCGTGCCTGTGGACTGATCGGGTGTTGAGAAGGATGCATTGTAGGTGGTTGGGTTCGGGAGTCAGTGGTGTGGTCGTGACGGAGATGTTGTTGGTGCCGCTGAATTTGCAGGAGTAGCAGGAGAAAGGTCCATGGGTTTGTCCAGGGGCGGCTTGGACGCAGTTGGGGGCGCGACCGGGGTTGAGGGCTAGGAGGGTGGCGGCATCGTAGGTGATGCGGGAGGGTTGGGCAGCGCGAGGGGCAGGGGGTCTGGCGCTGGGCGCGGTCCAGGCGCGGACGGGCGTAGACGGGCTTACCTTTGGCGCACCTTCGGCGCGGGTTGGGCGCGGGCGCTGCGCGTAAACGCTGCGCGCGGGAACTCCTGTCATATATGGATAGTGGAGGGGGAGGGGCGAGGGCGTCTCAGCTGGGAGGCGGGGCGGGCTACGGAGGACAACAATCAACAAAATGGAGGCGGAGGGGTCTGAACGCCGAGAACGCTTGGGGGAGAATGCAAAAACAGGAATAAAGTTGGCAAATATAAGACAATGCAACTAACGCTGGCAATTAAACATATAATTGGGCAGAGCGGCGGTCAGAGCACACAGCTGGCAGTCGGTAAAGGCAAAGCGCTGCAAGTAATGGAATAAAGTTGGCAAATATAAGACAATGCAACTAGCGCTGGCAATTAAATATGTAATTGGGCAAAGCGGCGGTCAGAGCACACAGCTGGCAGTCGGTAGAGGCAAAGCGCTGCAAGTACGATACCACAGTCACAGGGGAAGCGACCACTCTGCTGGGAAGCGGAGATCGAGCCTAGCGCTCTGTTTCATGCTATGTGCCTAGCGCTACCTTTCATGCTGTGTACCTAGCGCTTCGTTTCATGCTATGTGTCTAGCGCTCCCTTTCATGCTATGAACCTAGCTCTCCGTTTCATGCTATGTGCCCAGCGCTCCCTTTCATGCTATGGGCCTGGAGCTCCATTTCATGCTACCTAACTAGCGCTCCGTTCCATGCTATGTGCCCAGCGCTCCCTTTCATGCTATGTGCCTAGCACTCCCTCTCATGCTATGTGCCTAGCGCTCCGTTTCATGCTATGGGCCTAGAGCTCCATTTCATGCTATGAGCCTAGCGCTCCGTTTCATGCTATGTACCTAGCGCTCTGTTTCATGCTATGAACCCAGCGCTCCCTTTCATGCTATGAACCTAGCGCTCCGTTTCATGCCATGTACCTAGCGCTCTGTTTCATGCTGTGTGCTTAGCGCTCCGTTTTATGCTATGGGCTTAGTTGTGGGCTAGTGGATAAGGGGAAAACTGTGGAATCTGTAGACATGGTTTAAATACCAAACCCCCCCCAGCCACTGACAGGTACCTCTTACAGCTCAGAAAGGGCTAGAAAAGTGCTTGTACTGTGAGATGGGTGAATATGGCGGGGAGAAAAAAAATACAGGACTAAGGGGCTTCTGAGCGGACAGCATGACAGGGTCCTCGATTGCAGGTCAATGCTACAAATACAGGTCAGTGCCACCCAAAACAGGCATTTGCAATGCAGTAGGTCTCGCATTCTTCAGCGTTAGAGATGTTGGCGCTGTAAATGACAGTGTCTTTTAAACAATGGGGCAGATTTATATCGGACTTGCGCCACTTTTACACCGCCGTTGCGTCCCTTTTGTGACGCAGCGGCGGCGTAAACCCTGCGCCATGTTGCGCCCCATTTACAACGTGACGCATCTAGGGAGATGCGTCACGTTGTAAAGCTTGCGCCACATGTGGGCGTATCTGCACAGGGGGGGCGTTCCGGCGCAGGAACGCCTCCTAAAAGTGGCTGAGTGAAATCTACAAGATTTCACTCAGTCACTTTTGAGCCCATGCTGCGTCAAAACCCTGCGCCTGCTTGAAGCAGGCGTAAGGATTGACGCAGCATTGTAACCATAGGGCCCCCCAGAGCATTGCTGGAGCTGCGTCGCGCTTGCGACGCAACTCCAGCAATGCGCCACTTTTACGGCACAGATGCGTCACGCATCTGTGCCGTTTTTGCCCCATGGTGCGCCGCATTGTAAATGCGGCGCATCCATGGTGGCGGAGCTGTGGCGCACAATAACTGGCGCATCCCTGCTGATATGCAGGGATGCGCCAGTCGTCATAAATCTGCCCCAATGTGTTTTGGGTTGGAGTGTAGTGGATGTATGAACAGAGACGTAGCTGCAACACTGTCTACAGCAGGGACACTCAAAGTACCACCCAGGGTCCGCATGCGGCCCTCCTGACCTTTAACTGTGGCCCTGAGCTGCTGTTCACCTGACAGAGCAGGAACATTCAGAAAGCAAAACAACCAGGCACACTTTATTTACACATTGTACACATTAGCTAAAGTAACCGTAAGGAAGAAAAGAAGGTGCCCTAGACAACTTATCTTTAGGAACACCTTTAGTTCTACAGACCTCTTGCACCAAACGTAAAAACATGATAAACTCTCTGCAAACTCCAAAAAGCGTATTCTTTTCACATTCATGAGCGCTTCACCTTAATAGATCAGATTGTCGCTGCATTGAGAGGCATTTATGAGCAGTGATAGTTTTCAAACATGGTCTTGGAAACACTCATGCCGCCCCCATTCTGAAAACAATGCTTTAACTTTCATTCTTGGCGCTTGAGAATAGAGCATGGGCGGCAGACTGGAGTCATGTGAAGAGGCTCGGTTTGTTGTCCACACCATGCATATGCTTCGCGTCCCCCAACTCTCACCTTTCATCACCCGACCCTCCCACTGCTGGCATCGGTGCACCCTTCAGACATGCCACAGAGAGTACTTTGCGGCCCCCTGGGAAATGTTTGTGAGTACCCATGGTCTAGAGGACTCAGAATGAGGAATTACCACTGTGACTAAAGACACAGCTGCAGTGCTGCCTAGAGGACTCAGAATGAGGAATTACCACCATGACTAAAGACACAGCTGCAGTACTGTCTAGAGGACTCAGATTGAGGAATTACCACTGTGACTAAAGACACAGCTGCAGTGCTGCCTAGAGGACTAAGAATGGAGGAATTGCCAACAGGGCCAGAGAAGCAGCTAGAACGCTGTCTTGAGGATTTAGAATGAGGAATTACCACCGTGACTAAAGACACAGCTGCAGTGCTGCCTAGAGGACTAAGAATGAGGAATTACCACTGGGACCAGAGAAACAGCTAACTGCACTGCCTAGAGGACTAAGAATGAGGAATTACCACTGTGACTAAAGACACAGCTGCAGTGCTGCCTAGAGGACTTAGAATGAGGAATTACCACTGGGACCAGAGAAGCAGCTGCAGCACTGGCTAGGGGACTCAGAATGAGGAATTACCACCGTGACTAAAGACGCAGCTGCAGCACTGCCTAGAGGACTTAGAATGAGGAATTACCACTGTAACCAGAGAAGCAGCTGCAGCACTGTCTGGAGGACTTAGAATGAGGAATTACCACTGGGACAAGAGAAGCAGCTAGTAGCACTGCACAGAGGACTAAAAATGAGGAATAACCACTGGGATCAGTGAAGCAGCACTGTATAGAGGACTTAGAATGAGTAATTACCACTGGGACCAGAGATGCAGCTGCAACACTGCCTAGAGGATTTAGAATGGAGGAATTACCAACAACACCAGAGTAGCAACTAGCAGCACTGTCTGGAAGGATTAGAATGAGGAATAACCACTGAGGCAAGAGAAGCAGCTGCAACACTGTCTAGAGGACTAAGAATGAGGAATTACCACCGTGACTAAAGACACAGCTGCAGTGCTGCCTAGAGGACTAAGAATGGAGGAATTGCCAACAGGGCCAGAGAAGCAGCTAGAACGCTGTCTTGAGGATTTAGAATGAGGAATTACCACCGTGACTAAAGACACAGCTGCAGTGCTGCCTAGAGGACTAAGAATGAGGAATTACCACTGGGACCAGAGAAACAGCTAACTGCACTGCCTAGAGGACTAAGAATGAGGAATTACCACTGTGACTAAAGACACAGCTGCAGTGCTGCCTAGAGGACTTAGAATGAGGAATTACCACTGGGACCAGAGAAGCAGCTGCAGCACTGGCTAGGGGACTCAGAATGAGGAATTACCACCGTGACTAAAGACGCAGCTGCAGCACTGCCTAGAGGACTTAGAATGAGGAATTACCACTGTAACCAGAGAAGCAGCTGCAGCACTGTCTGGAGGACTTAGAATGAGGAATTACCACTGGGACAAGAGAAGCAGCTAGTAGCACTGCACAGAGGACTAAAAATGAGGAATAACCACTGGGATCAGTGAAGCAGCACTGTATAGAGGACTTAGAATGAGTAATTACCACTGGGACCAGAGATGCAGCTGCAACACTGCCTAGAGGATTTAGAATGGAGGAATTACCAACAACACCAGAGTAGCAACTAGCAGCACTGTCTGGAAGGATTAGAATGAGGAATAACCACTGAGGCAAGAGAAGCAGCTGCAACACTGTCTAGAGGACTAAGAATGAGGAATTACCACCGTGACTAAAGACACAGCTGCAGTGCTGCCTAGAGGACTAAGAATGAGGAATTACCACTGTGACCAGAGAAGCAGCTGCAGCACTGTCTAGAGGACTCAGAATGAGGAATTACCACCGCGACTAAAGACACAGCTGCAGCACTGTCTAGGGGACTAAGAATGAGGAATTACCACTGTGACTAAAGACACAGCTGCAGTGCTGCCTAGAGGACTTAGAATGAGGAATTACCACTGTGACCAGAGTAGCAGCTGCAGCACTGTCTAGGGGACTAAGAATGAGGAATTTCCACTGTGACCAGAGAAGCAGCTGCAGCACTGGCTAGGGGACTCAGAATGAGGAATTACCACTGTGACCAGAGACGCAGCTGCAGCACTGCCTAGAGGACTAAGAATGGAGGAATTGCCAACAGGGCCAGAGAAGCAGCTAGAACGCTGTCTTGAGGATTTAGAATGAGGAATCACAACTGGGACCAGAGAAACAGCTAACTGCACTGCCTAGAGGACTAAGAATGAGGAATTACCACCGTGACTAAAGACACAGCTGCAGTGCTGCCTAGAGGACTTAGAATGAGGAATTACCACTGTGACCAGAGAAGCAGCTGCAGCACTGGCTAGGGGACTCAGAATGAGGAATTACCACCGTGACTAAATTCGCAGCTGCAGCACTGCCTAGAGGACTTAGAATGAGGAATTACCACTGTAACCAGAGAAGCAGCTGCAGCACTGTCTGGAGGACTTAGAATGGGGAATTACCGACAACATCAGAGAAGCAACTAGCAACACTGCCTGGAGGGCTTACAATGAGGAATTACCACTCGGACAAGAGAAGCCGCTAGTAGCACTGCACAGAGGACTAAAAATGAGGAATAACCACTGGGATCAGTGAAGCAGCACTGTCTAGAGGACTTAGAATGAGTAATTACCACTGGGACCAGAGATGCAGCTGCAACACTGCCTAGAGGACTTAGAATGGAGGAATTACCAACAACACCAGAGTAGCAACTAGCAGCACTGTCTGGAAGGATTAGAATGAGGAATAACCACTGAGGCAAGAGAAGCAGCTGCAACACTGTCTAGAGGACTAAGAATGAGGAATTACCACCGTGACTAAAGACACAGCTGCAGTGCTGCCTAGAGGACTAAGAATGAGGAATTACCACTGTGACCAGAGAAGCAGCTGCAGCACTGGCTAGAGGACTTAGAATGGAGGAATTACCAACAACACCAGAGTAGCAACTAGCAGCACTGTCTGGAAGGCTTAGAATGAGGAATTACCACTGGGTCAAGAGAAGCAGCTAGCAACACTGTCTAGAGGACTAAGAATGAGGAATTACCACCGTGACTAAAGACACAGCTGCAGTGCTGCCTAGAGGACTAAGAATGAGGAATTACCACTGGGACAAGAGAAGCAGCTAGTAGCACTGCACAGAGGACTAAAAATGAGGAATAACCACTGGGATCAGTGAAGCAGCACTGTCTAGAGGACTCAGAATGAGGAATTACCACTGGGACCAGAGATGCAGCTGCAACACTGCCTAGAGGACTTAGAATGGAGGAATTACCAACAACACCAGAGTAGCAACTAGCAGCACTGTCTGGAAGGATTAGAATGAGGAATTACCACTGGGGCGAGAGAAGCAACTAGCAGCACTGCCTCAAAAACTTAGAATGAGGAATTACCAACGGGACCAGAGTAGCACCTAGCAGCTCTGTCTAGAGGACTTAGAATGATAAATTACCCCTGGAACCAAAGAAGCAGCTGCAGCACGGCCTCAATTTGTTCAAGTGTGCAGTCCACTGCGGGAGATGGGTCAGTGCATGATTTGTCCACCAACATTAATTTTTGAGATGTGCACTTAAATTTCATTATCCGACTTGAACCCAGGGAAAATGGGAAAATGCAATGAAAGGGAGAAAGAAGGAGGACATTAAAGGAAACAGTGAGAAATAGTGAACGCAAGGATAAAGAACTTGCAAGAGTGAGATAAAAATATAGGAGGTGTATGGTGGTGGAATGAGGAAGCATGAGTTGAATGAAAACTAGCCAACAGTGATATTCGGAAGCTCACAGCGTTTACCAGTAGGAGCAGTGGGCTCATACAGATAGTTGGGCCCCTGCACTTCTGTTTGTTTTGTTTTCTGACAAGTTACGCACTGGGTGGTGTGCGGTGTGAGGAGGACTTGTGGGTTTCAGAGGTATGGAATGATGTGGGTTTTCGGAGCAGGCTACACTAGGACGTGGGGAGGATTCCACCCTCTGTTGAAGATGGCGCTGAGGTGATGTGTGCAGGGTGGAGTGTTGAGTGCATGTTGAGAGCTGGAGGTCTAGGAGATGCTCTGCTGAGTGATGATGGTTGATGTATATCCCATTATTAGTTGTAATATTCCTTGTATTCTGATGATGGGATTGAGTGGGAACCAGCTGGATTCTGGCAGCTGCTTCTGAGCTGGCCCAAGACTCTCCTGAAAGAGACCGGATTCTCTGGGGAGACGCTTGGCACATTCGCGGGTTCACACACTTTGACTTCACTTCAGCAGGAGACGCCGCAGTCTTCAGGTGGGCATCTCCCTGCAGCAAAAGGCTCATTTCAAGGACAGTCACCCATACATTGTGCCCAAGTAGCTGTTGGATGTCAAATGAAGCAGAGATTAAATCCTTCATCCAGACCCTGCAACAAACACTGGTACAATCCGGTGTCACTTCACATATTCCCAAAAGTTAAAGTGAGTTCCAAGTGTTTTTGACCTAAGCGATCTGTATTGTTTAGAATGTGTAGTTTAAAGGAATGTCAGGTGCGTCCATCGGTGTGTGTCATAGTGCCATTATCGGCCACACTCACCAGCCCTCTTGAAGCAACATACAGGTAGCATAAATAAGCAGACAAGACAACTTTTTGGTGGAGAAAATTGCTGCAGGTTTATTAGCATACCAAATATGCCAACATGGTAGGTTATCTTACAAGCGATCCAAAGGCAAGCCGCCCCTCGCGGCCTACCACCTGATGGGCCAACTTGCATCGTGGTCTTAGCCAATCGGTGCTTAGCGGTTGTGGTGAGGGGATAGCCCTTCCCACTTCCGGTGAACCATTGGTCCACCATATAACTCATGCACCCCTCCTACGAGGGGCGGAGCGTTCAAGCGACCCCCGGTTGTACAGGTTTCCATCTGCCCGTAGGACAGATGGGGCGCCGTCGCACCCCAGGGTCCACTGCACAAACTTCCTGGGGATATTCGGCCTCAGCACCCTTTGTGCTCCTGAAGAGGGTACCCCTGTGTACCTTTCCGCCTCTGGATCGCCATGTAACTCCGCCTGCAACACAAATAAAAAGATTAGAATATCCTTCCTCCCCTCACCTTGACACGCCGAGTAAGCGGTAGGGAGGGAGTCGGCGTCAGGGCGAGGGGCCAAAGAGGCCACCAGGGGGGCAGGGGAGGACTATATACCTCTCCCTGCCCCCCCCACCCCGTCCGGAAGTGACGCGCAGGGGACCCCAACAGGGGTCTCAGGCCAAACACTAGGCTGCCCAGTGTGCCGTCTTGTGGCACTAAAGGGGCTGCCCTCTTATGAGGGTCCCCTGCGAGGACTGTCGGTCAGCCCGCATTACAAGTGCAATCATACATGTAGCACACTACACAAAGTACATTCTTCGGCACTCAGTAATGAGGATTTATCACTATTCAGCTGAACACAGTTTTATCAACATTAAATATGAAAGATTGAGTTCAAACATGCAAGAATTCAGAATGACGCCATGTTACATGCAGATGTTTTCAGTGAGTTTTTTGCTCACTGAAGCAAGTCATCCGATTGTAACTCGAGATCCCCCAGCTAAAACTAATCTCTGAAACATCAGTTTTAACCCACTGACCCTCCTTAAACAAGAGTGATATGCTGCCTGAAAAAAAGTCACAAAATCTTTGAAAATGAAACACTTATAACACTTGTAGCATTTAGTGGCCAAAATACGGGCTACTTGTGTCTCTGTAGCACAAAGCGCCCAGACCCTTGTGAAGATAACAGACGCCATCTGATACACTCACCCACACACACAGCTAGGGTGTGGAATCAGTGTGGTGTGAAGTAAAACGGGTCGGCGCACAGGGAACAGAACAGATGTTTTGTCTTTTGTTAAAAGTTTGGACTATTATTTAATGTTTCCTCTTTGAGAAAATTATTGTATTGTTTGTTCGCATTGGCTTCCTGTTTTTTCTTTTATTAAAAAGAAAAAAAATCCAAGAGAGGCCAGAGGAGGGGAGGATCACACCGGAAGTTTCCTGGGGAGCTGTCTGTCTGCATGGGAACCCTTCAAGACAGACATCTCCCTCCCTCTGGTATAATTGAAATGGCACGTTTTCGCAGATGCAAATTAGCCGAACGCATATGGTTTTGATGGCCGGAGGGAGAGAGAGAGAAAGAACAAGCATTGGCATAGCCAATAGGTCTCGCCTTTGGCAGGTGCAAGTATATTTGCTGAATATGAGGGCTCCATAAATAATAATTTGCAAAGTGTCCTGTAAATGAAAAATAAGTACCTATATGGACAGCCTGTGCCAAGCAAAGCCTCAGCTGAGAAGTTTTTAGGTGTCGCCTGGCGTTGCAGCGCAAAGCGCTGCCCGCTATGCGCAGGCTTTTTGTAATCGATACAATTTCAGAAGGGGACTTGAAGCTCCGCCCCTCTTTTCCATTGGCTTGCATCAGCATTTATGTTAAACGCTGGCGCGTGATTGGCAATCAGGTTTTTAGGTTACCGCCTTGTCCACTTTTAGGACAGCCTGACGCCATCTTTGTTTTCTTTAATGAGCACGCACGCTCTTGCTTCTGATAACGATCTTTGTTTCCTTTAATGAGCGCGCGCGCTCTCGCTTCTGATAACGCAGCTTTTATTTCAGTGAGCCATGAGGGGCTTGGTGTACAACGGTTCCTCAAAGTACTGAGCGAACACGTTCCATGAGACCGAGGAAACTCATGGTCTCATAGCCAACTAGGCAGACTTGCACCTGGTATTATAAGTTTGTACTATAGAAAGTTTAACAAACCAGACGCCGAATGGAAGAAAGGGAGACAAAACAGCCTTGCATTGTCAGAAGGGAGCGTTGCACAGAATATTTGAAACTTTTGCAAAAGGGCTGCAACCTCAGTAAAACACATCTAAACGTTTCACCAACAAAAAAAGTAGGTAAGAGGACTTCGGCACGTAAATGAAAGGGCAGGTCTGGGGGCTGTTGTTTTGTGTGTGCTGCCATGCACGTCCCTCCTCACTGCTGCTCTGCCCGGCCAGGCCAATAAAGCACGCTGTAAGCATTGTATCAAAGGGCGTGTGTTCCCCATAAGGGACGAGAGCGGCAGTCCAGAGAGCTCATCATCTCTTCCTGCGGAGAGGTCCATGGGGGCAGCCTCATCCATGGAGTGAGTCACAAGCATCACCCTCCGCAGGGCAGGCTGCCAGCTGGGCATGCCAGAGGCCGCACTGCCACACCGGCCCACAGCTGCCAGCCCTTGCCCCACGCAGCTGTCACTGGCGCCTTCAGTGGCTGCCCTGTCCCTGTGACAGGAGGCAGCAACAGCTCTGCCAGCTAACGAGGTGCCCCCGTTGTCCATCTCACAAGCCCACTTGTGTCCCAATGGATGGACAGCTGGAAGCATGCTCCTCACCGCGACCCCCACTTGTGTGCAGCGTGTCTCCTGGGTGTTAGCGCCTGCAGGCCGGCCCCTGCCGAAGAGGCACTCCTGGAGGGCTGAAAACTGACTGCGCAGCTCTGCTCTCCACGGAGCACTGGTGACGTTTAGAAAGGCAACAAGGAGGACTGGAGGTTGATCGGAGGAGCAGGCGAAGGGCGCTGCAGACTTACGGTCCTTCGATTTTTAGAGCAAGTACGGAATTTTGTAAGATTTCAATTAGGAGGAACAGGAAGGAATGTCACTGTCTTGAAGCTATGTTGCATTAAAAAGCTAGACTACTCAATCTGAGGAAAGTCCAGGGAGGCAGAATTCGCTTCACCGCCTGCATGTGATACATAGTTCAATGAAGTAGGGACTCAACCTATAACCTCAACTAATGGGTTGATCCAAGCAGATCAATTAAAGCAGTTCCCAGAAAGCATTAAGATGTCAAGCGAAATTTCAAAACGGAAACCGTAGTGACTCTGCCGAAATGCAACAAATTGTTAATGATTAAGGGGCATATCAGCAACAACCCGCAATAATTATCGCTAATTGCTCCTAGCGTGAGGATAATTATTGCCGGCTAGCGTGGATTTTTATCGCTGAGATAGCGTGCTATTAGCAACACTTATCTCAAAAGCGATAAAAATCCTAGCGCTAACTGCCTAAAGTGAGATTATCACTGAAAATCCAGCGATAATCCCAAGAAGTTTGGCGATAGCTTGCTGATAGGGACTCACAAACTTAGCCATGATATCCACCTTCCATAGGATATCATGGCTAAGTCAGTTTCAAAGCAGGCGTAAGGAAAGTAGTGATAACCTCTGTTATCGCTACTTTTCTTGTCGCTATGCTGCTTTGTGTGAGGCTTGATAATAGGAGAAATGTCACTTAGCGACATTTCTCCCATTATCCTGGGGAGGAACGCCCACTTTGCATCTCATTAGAGATACAAAGATGGGCATTAGGAATTCAGGCGCTAAGGCAAGGTTTCACGCGATAGCGTGACCTTGCTAATATAGCGATAAAATTATCACTGCTTTTCGGCCGAAAACTGCCGCAAAAGCGGCGATAATTTTATATCGCCGCCTTGTAGATATGCTCCCAAGTACTTAAAAGAGGATAAACATGTCCGCTTCTTAGTTGCAACTTTGCTTTATATTGCCGAGAAAGTGTTGGTTCTATTTTGAAAGTTAAAGGCTGCCCAAGCAAAAAAGCAGATCTGGCGAAATAGTTACTGCGTTTGACTTTGAACCTTGGGTGCCAGAGTCCTGCCTCTGTAGGTGCTTTAACATTCTGGCATTTATAGCAATTAACTGTAGCTCACCCTGTTGATAACGTATGCAAATGCAGTTTGCCTCTGTGAACACTGTGTTTTAGATACACAAATTCAGGGGCATATTATCAAGACAGGCGATACAATTATCGCCGCTTTAGCGGCAGAAAACTGCAGCTAAAACGGCGATAATCGGTTTTAATAATATGCTCTATGGAATTCCAATTGAAGCTCAGGTTAGATGTCCTTCACATTTAACATGGGTTTCAATTGGAATTCCATAGAGCATATTATCAAGCCCATTATCGCCGCTTTAGCGGCAGTTTTCTGCCGCTAAAGCGGAGTTAAATTTTATTGCCTCCTTGATGATATGCCCCTCACTTCGTTCACTCAATGCACACCACTTCAAAAGCACTGCTAGAAGGGGTGTTTCCCCTTCAGTTCGGGTGCGAGTACATCCTATTGGCGCTTCTCACCAGAAGGAGTCTGAGCCCTTGCAAACTGATGCTAGTTGTGCCCGAGTTCTTTTCAACATTAAAAGAAGGGGGGAATGAACACAGGAGAGGAAGAGTCTGAAAAGCTAGAGCCTACACAAACGTGAAAGCGATGAACAATATTTAGCTTTGGACTCTACTCTTTCCTACTTTATGAAATAATGCCATCCACTTTGCCCACTGTTTATCACATTTGCTAATCCTTTCAGATAAGGCAAAGACTTTATTGTTGATGTTATCGCCAAGTTGTTTCATCAAAAGAAAGATAAGTACAGACGAGGAACACTTTAAATAGAAAACACCCACTCGAAGTGGTGTCTTTGGCAGCATGGCAATAATATGAATTCACACAGCAGCTCCCCCTGCGTTCACATTCGGAGTGTTTGCACACATTCACTTTTTTAGTGTTAAGTAGTGTTGCCGCTACAGCTAAATATAGAGAAGAGTAAGTACTACTCTGCTTGTTACAGTTTTTAAAAACAAGCATTAAAAATGCAATAGGTCTCGCCTTTGATTAAGTTAAAGCCATTTGCTTTGCTAATGGTATTGTATAGCAAAGCAAATGGCTTTAACTTAATGAAAGACGAGACCTATTGCATTTTTAATGCTTGTTAGAACTGCTAGTGCTGAGCACTGGCAAGACCCAGTCTACTTAAACCCCTGCTACAACCTTTTGTGCGAGGACTCCGTTATGTGGCGTGAGGGAGACTGAGTCCCGTATGCCTGTGTGTGACTGGTTCACACTTCCCAAGAAGTTCACATGCGTTACTAAGAGTAATCCCTCGAGTGCTCTGTGTCTCCAAATGTTTTCCAAGGTTTCATTGCTTGGCTGCTGCCACATCACCCCTGTATGAGTGTTCTTTGTGACGTTTCCGTATCTTATTTGTTCATGACATGACAGACGCCACTTGCACCCAAGACTCCCTTCCGCTCCTCGTTCGAAGCCTACAGCAGAAGGGGTATGTGGGGGCTCGGTGTGGGCGTCAAATGGACGGTTCAAATACTCCACAGCCCGCGGCACACTGAAACCTAACCTGGCTGGCTGCCCAGTGGCCCGGAGCATTGTGGGAGGGGCCACCATGCTCGATAGCGTTCTGTCAAGAATCGATACCTGAACCTGTTGAAGTCCACGGGAGCAGAAGGCCGAAGTCCTAATGGAGTTTAGTTCCCAACTCCCCTACACCTCTGAACCAGAATACACTCTGGACTCAGAAACGGGGGGAAAGGGGAATGGGAAAATAACAAGAGAGACTGCCACTCGGGTGCCCTCGCTGTATCCCTCAGGGGAGTATCTGCACCTGCAATGACAAGTGCAGAATTACTACGTCCAGAAAACCCTTTTGAGAATCTAACAATTTAACATCACATTTAACTTTTCTTTACCTGTCTGATAGTGGATTTTGCCTCTCTCTGTACAGTTAGAAAATCTTATGCAACCTTTCTTACTAGAGTTGAGTAAATAAGCACTTGAATTGACCAGTTGAAACAATCCAAATGAATTAACTGTCTTTCTCCTTCTCTTTTAGGTATTCTTCCTGAAAGGATGCTGACTTGGTGGTTGGTAAGTATAATATATATATATATATTTAATACATACAGTCGAGTTATGATGATTGTAGACTTTAACTCGGCTTGCTGGTATGTTTTTTGAAGGTCACTTGATGCCAGAACTAAGTAGTATTCTGTTCTAATGCTAGGGCTAAAAACTAACTTAGAAGAATAAAGAGCAAATAGGATTCTAAACAACTTAATGTCTTTTTTTCCTTATCTCAGTCTTATCCTTAGTTCTGGAGCAAATCTTTAGTAATATGTCTCTATTAATAATTGGAGATTCTGTCCTTTAGCGATGAATGAACAAACAGTCTATTGCAGGAAAATTCGTAAACTCAGTCTGAGCGCTATTCAAAATACTGAGTTCCTTCTGAAGATGAAGACTGCCTCACAAAGGGAATGTTCAGCGCAAGAACCGGCGCTGGCTAGAACTGCTTCAAGATATAAATAACCTTACCAGCAGTAATACGTCTCAGGCACAGCCTTAAAACTCCTCACACTCCTCGCTGCTTCAGGAACTCCCAAAATATTCAAGCCTTTCAAGAGAAAATCCAGTCACTGAGGAGCGCAGTACAGAACCTGCCTCCTCTGAAGGTTTGACAGTTGAAGTGCGCAGAGCAGCTGCAGCACCCGAACAATAACAGAGTGGCTGTCAGGCTAAAGAGAGGAAAACACTAGAACGCTAACTACCTGCATCCGCCCTCCATGTTGACTGTACTCTGCCAAACAAGCGTCTAGCCACCAATTCTCTCCAAGTATAAGGTGAAAGGGCAAGTCTAGAAACCTTCCCAAACTTATGATCGGGACAACTTAGCACAGAATTATGGCGACTTGACCTTGACGTGAACTCTCGACCTAAATGCTTTTGTGGCCTGAAGCCTCACTGTGGTAACTTTGGGTGTTATTGGCGAGAGTGTTTTTGTGAGGGGGTAGGCGAAGGTTAACTGAGAAGTCAGTGGGGTGTTTTTGCGTGGTACCGCCACTAAGTGTTGGCTGTTATTTATCACACAATGCTACTGCGCGGGTGGCACTGGGTCAGTGGTGGTGCACAGCTGTGTGTAGGGTATAGCTGCAGTTCTGTCGGATTCTGCCAAAACGAAATGTTTTTGATAAAAGCACATAAAGCACAGAATGTTTTTTTATAACTTTAATTGCAGCCAATTGTTTTCTTTTGAAATAAGCGTGTGTATTTTGGGGGCATTTTTACATCGTTAATTTGAGTATTGCAGGAACTGCAAAGAATGAGGCTCGCTGGCCTCGCCAATAAAGGACAACAAAATATTCTTCGCTTTTGCACCTGAGCGCTGGTTTATTGCCTTATATTGTTGAAAAATTAGAGCATCAGGTCCATTGTTAATACGTTTGCGCTGTCTTCGCGATAAACATAGGAGTGCTTCACAGTGTAAATGTCAGCCCAAGCAACAGTTATGCACAAAATCGTTTTTTTTGTGCTGAAAGATGGCCCCAACACTGCACCAAAATCACTCTGATAACGAGCGCTCGCCATTCCTGCTGTTTATTTTTGCATTTTTCTTTCACTTTAAGTGAAAGAGCGATGCACAAATAAACACGCGGTGCCTGTCTCCTTGTGGGACGGCCCATCGGGACTGGATCTCACGGCTTGTTTATATAACAGCCTCATAAAGATAAGAAATTGCTTCACAACAGCCGTGAAGCAGGCGATCCAGTCCGGATGGACCAGACCAAAAGGCGAAAGGGCAGCGGCTAAAATCCCTAATTTCCAATGGCAGGCCACCGTTTAGTATGAACAATGACGTCAGCCAATGGAAATTAGGAGCGGGGCTTCAAGCCCTCTTCTCAAATTCCTTGTTGACAATAAATCTCGCCGAGAGTGCAGCGCATGCGTGCGCTGCAACGCTAGGTGAGACCTAAAAAGGCAGAAGAGCAGCTTTACAAAGGAGAACCTTCCCATACCGGTGCAAACTCCCCACAAAACGGGTATTTTTAATTTAAAATCCTCTTTTGCTTATACTCCCTTTAGCTGCAATATAAACAAGCATTGGCATAGTCAATAGGTCTCGCCTTTGGGACCTTATAAGTATTTAGTTATGCAGCACAATATCCTTGGTGCAACAACATCAACTGTTGCATGGCTAAACACTTATAAGGCCCCAAAGGAGAGACCTATTGGCTGTGCCGATGCTTGTTCTCTGGATGATATTGCTAGTTAATTTCGCAGCGCCTAAACAATAAAATCCATGAAGCGCAGCAGACATTTGTATTATTTTCATGGGGAACCAGGTTCGAATCTAGGCAGGGATGCTTAACATCCTGTGATTCTGGGCAAGTTACTTCATCTCCCCGTGCCTAACAAAATAAATGTGTCCATCTGTAATTCAAGTTTTATGTGAACTTGCCAATGTGCACACTGGCATACACCGGCTTAAATTAAGCTCCCTGCAGGGGCCCACATTACGCCATTTAGTTGAGCGAGCCCAAACAGCCTCTTTCTGGAATGTGAATATGGCCAATTACAGTGCTCTGCGCCTGAAGTATTCAGGCTTCCCAGAGGACAGGCACACACATTCAGTCCACGGAGGCGAGAGCGAGACGCAGCTCGCTCAGATTAAAACTGGGAAGGAAAAGAACACATAGGGAGCATCTGAAGGGATCGTGTGGAGAACCTTTCTGATCTCTGCGGTTGTCAGCTTGCACACAAGCATTTTGTAAGGTGAATGTGCTTTCTGGCAGACACCGGCTTCAATTAAGCTCCCTGCATGGGCCTACATGGACAGCCTGTGACAAGCAAAGCCTCAGCTGAGAAGGGTTTCTCAGAATGGAAATTTCGCAGTGCCTAAACAATAAAATCGTATAAAGCGCAGCAGACATTTGTATTTTTTTCATGGGGAATCGGGTTCAAATCTAGGCAGGGATGCTTAACATTCTGTGTTTCTGAGTGAGTTACTTAATCTCCCGTGCCTAACAAAATGAATGTGTCCATCTGTAATGAAATTGGTGCACATGTAAAGCGCTCTGGAGTGAGTGGGAGAGAGATAGGGGAACATTAAAAGGATGCGGGTGAGGAGCAAATGAAGGGAAATAAAGTTTACTGCGAGCCTTTTTTGGGGAGTGGGTGAGGGGTGCTGTGTCTGCCTGCTGCTACCGTAGCAGCGGTGGTCTGCTTCCTGTTAAGAGTTGTCACATCAACATTTTAATTCAAGTGCGGGGAAGCCCCCGAGGATGTGTTTACAACTTGTAGATAAGCAGTGACGGGAGTGGGGGCAGGGTAGACCGGGAAAGAGGGAGTTGAGAAAAAGGAAGGGATTTTCAAGGGAAGTCCAGGTGCGAGTGGTGCGCGTGCACGGGTGTGCTGCAAGGAATTTAAGGAATGCAGCTGGCACACAGGGCGCCAGCTGCTCGCTCCCGAGACCCATAGTCCATGGGAGTGAACATTCACAGAAAAGGCGGGACATACCCCCGTCTTTGGCAATTTGCGTGCTTTCATTTTTGAAAGCCACACGCAAAGGCCAATGGAATGTGTTGGAGGAGTCCGACCCACACGGAGAAGTATCTAGGAAGTCTGGAGTGATTCCAAGAGGCCCTCTCCTAGAGCAGCGCATGCTCGACCAAAAAATGAGCCTTTGCACACATTAGCAAATCAAAAGTGTGGGGAGGGGATAAAAACATAGTAAAGTCAAAATTATACTCACCTCCAGAAAAATATATAATGAAAACTGGAAGCCTCCCATTGTTTTCAAATGCAATCCATTTTTATCAAGTTTAAGAGTGCTGCTCAAATTGTCTAAGAGAGTGTGGAGCTAAACGAGAACCACGCCCTATGTTAGTTATTTAGAAACTGAAACTATGCCTAGTCGAATATGACTGGGGAAATATCACATGAAGGGCTAGGGCTGTGCTAATTGAAATTGTAGCCCAATCCTTTGCCCTGGAGGCGTTTGGAAAGCCTTGAGCAAGAATTCTGTTTTTTTGTCTGTCTCATTCTCTTTCCCTTTCCTCATTTACAGTTGGGTTATTTTTTTCTCTTTTATGCCCTTTCTTCCTCTCACAACAGTTTCGGTTTTAAGGGCAGCGGAAAAAATGACAAACAGAGATGAAGTAATCAAGGTTTTGTTGTGTTTAAGAGGGGATGCGGCTAGGCCTGGGCTAAAATTCCGTTCCACTCGCGGAAATTGCGATAATTTGACATTTTCGCATTCCGCGGAGAGCGCGAAAATGTAAACATTACCGCAATCCGCATTTTACCGGAAATCTTTTGCTTACTCGCGCTGTAAAATAATACATTCTCGCGTGCGCGCGATCGCCGTACCTGAATCCCCATGTTCACCGACAAGTTTTCCCGATCCTGTGGCGTTCTCCACGATAAGTTGGATTGTTGGTAGCCATTTGAACTGTCTCGCGACAGTTCGCGCCCGCAGTAACGTCATTCGTCGCGCGATCAAGTCTTTCTTCTCGCGATCATGCACCGCGAGACAAGTGAAAACAAGATGGCCGTGCCCGCGAGCAACCGCATGGGTAAGTTGGCGAGCCGCGACCACGCAGAAAATACCGCGAACGGGCGGGAAAAAAACCTCTGCATCTTCGCGATATTTCCGCGTGTTTGCAGAGATTTTTAACATTTTCGTGATAATTTGCGAAAGTGAATTTCGCAAATTCCGCCCACCCCTAGATGCGGGACAGCTGCTTTCTGTCTTCCGCCAGTACCATAAAACCGAGGCTGTTATGTGAGGAAGGGCATAATTAATAAGATACGGTCTGCATGCCACGCATTCACGCCAGGCTGCTGCTTGCCTGCCTCTTCAGGGGGTGGCTGATGCTGCGGGAGGGAGAATGAGGAAGCTTTGTCGCCCGCCATTGTGTGAAAGTGAAAGCGCCCAATGGCACACCGAAAACTAAAACAAGCAGTGTAAAAACATGATTCTGTAAACTCCAAGGGAGAGGGAGAGAGGGGGGGAGGGAGGGGTGGATGCCAGCTAAAGCAGCTGCTGGATATAAAAGAAGCTGCTGCCATTGCTATGCACTCGCACAGCATGCAAAAAGAAAGTGCTTACCAGCTAATTGAAGGAGACAGTATAACACCGCAGGTAAACGATCCAGTCCTGATGGGCGGTCCCCAAAGTAGACAGGGCGGTAACAAGGAGGGACTAAGAAGCCTCATTATCAATCGGAAGCCGGCATTTACCAAACACAATGACACCAGCCAATGAAAAAGATGGGCGGGGCTTCCACTCCACTTCTAAAACCTACCCTACTACAATATGCCTCGCAGAGCGAGCAGGGCATGCGTGCTGCAATGCTAGGCGACACCTAATAAACGGGACTGGAGGGACGGGCCTGGCCTGATATGGGAAAATCCCATGTGCAGCTGCAACTGCTGCTGTGCGCACACTTCTGCACACGCACGTCTGCCAACCAACTTCTGCCAACGCACCTCTGCACACACACCTCTGCAGACACACTTCTGTGCGCACACTTCTGAACACACACCTCTTCCCACAGCACTTCTGCCAACGCACCTCTGCACACACACACCTCTGCAGACACATTTATGCATGCACACTTCTGCACATGCACCGTTTCCCACGCACTTCTGCCAATGCACCTCTACACACACACCTCTGCAGGCACATTTATGCATGCACACTTCTGCACATGCACCGTTTCCCACGCACTTCTGCCAATACACCTCTGCACACACACACACCTCTGCAGACACATTTCTGCTTGCACACTTCTGCACATGCACCGTTTCCCACGCACTTCTGCCAATGCACCTCTGCACACACACACACACCTCTGCAGACACATTTCTGCTTGCACACTTCTGCACACGCACCTCTTCCCACGCACTTCTGCCAATGCACCTCTGCACACACACACACCTCTTCAGACACATCTCTGCGTGCACACCTCTGCACACACACCTCTTCCCACGCACACACACACCTCTGCAGACACACTACTGCGCACACACTTCTGCACACGCCTCTGCACACATTTCACACACCTCTGCAGATGCACTTTTGCACACCTCTGCAGACACACTTAAGCGCACATCTTTGCACACTTCCACCACACATCTTTGCACACTTCCACCACACATCTTTGCACACGCCTCTGCACACACTTCACACACCTCTGCAGATGCTCTTTTGCAGACGCACTTCGGCACACACACTTCACTCCACGAGTGCTTTGTTCCCAGATGTCTCTCTTAGAAAACAGTTTCTGCCTGAGCCTTAAAGGACCCATGTCCAGGGCCTAGGAGGAGGTGAACACCCCCCAGTTAGTACCTTGGCGAGGAAGGGGTGAGAAAGTAATGTTTCTGCCAGTGACTCTCAGAGCCAATGTCCAGGGTCGAGGGTGGTGAACACACCTTGGTTAAGGAAAGACCAGGAGACAAGGAAGAGCTGAGGTGGTAATGTGTCTGCCAGCACCTCACAGAGTCCATGCCAAGGGAGGGTGGAAGGGAGGCAAGGGGGCAAGACCACCCCAGGTAAGTAAGGATTGGGGCGATGAAGGGTTGAGGAGGTAATGTGTCTGCTAGCACCTCACAGAGCCCATGCCAAGGGCCGGGGGGGCCAAGGGGGCAAGAGCACCCCAGGTAAGTAAGGACCGGGGCAACAAAGGGATGAAGAGGTAATGTGTCTGCTAGCACCACAGGGAGCCCATGCCAAGGGCCTGCAGGGGGAGGGGGCAAGAACACCCCAGGTAAGGAATGGCTGGGGCGATGAAGGGTTGAGGAGGTAATGTGTCTGCCAGCACCTCACAGAGCCCATGCCAAGGGCCTGGGGGGCGGGGCAAGAGCTCCCAAGCTAAGTAAGGATTGGGGCAAGGAAGGGTTGAGGAGGTAATGTGTATGCCAGCACCTCACAGAGCCCATGCCAAGGGCCTGGGGGGCATGAGCACCCTAGGTAAGGAATGACTATGGCGATGAAGGGATGAGGAGGTAAAGTGTCTGCTAGCACCTCACAGAACCCATGCCAAGGACCTGGGCAGGAGGCATGAGCACCCCAGGTAAGTAAGGACTGGGGCGACAAAGGGTTTAGGAG
Source organism: Triturus cristatus (assembly GCF_964204655.1). Classification (NCBI taxonomy): domain Eukaryota; kingdom Metazoa; phylum Chordata; class Amphibia; order Caudata; family Salamandridae; genus Triturus; species Triturus cristatus. The sequence goes on along the minus strand of NC_140592.1, from coordinate 1,285,091,319 downwards.
GTAATGTGTCTGCCAGCACCTCAGGGAGCCCATGGCAAGGGCCTGCGGGGGGAGGGGGCAAGAACACCCCAGGTAAGGAATGGCTGGGGCGATGAAGGGTTGAGGAGGTAATGTGTCTGCTAGCACCTCACAGAGCCCATGCCAAGGGCTGGGGGGGGCAAGGGGGCAAGAACACCCAGGTAAGGAATGGCTGGGGCGATGAAGGGTTGAGGAGGTGGTGTGTCTGCTAGCACCTCACAGAGCCCATGCCAAGGGCCTGGAGGGGAGGAAAACTCACCCTCACCTCAGTTAAGTAAGAACTGGGAAGAGGAAGAGATGAGAAGTTAGACCCAGGTTTGCCAACGCTTTGCACCAGTTTGCTTCACAAAAGTGACGCAAACCAAGTGCAAAGTGTTGGGGTGGGATTTACAATCAAACAAGGAGTCGCTTTGGAAAGTCCCCAAAGTGATGCAATGTTGCGCTGTGCACTACTTTGCATCAAGGAGGTGTCCCCTTAGTGGTGCATGGGTCAATCAATCAATCAGGGGGTTTGTATAGCACAGTCTATTCACCCGGAACGGGTCTCAAGGCGCCGAGTCCCCTTCAACCACGCATGGGTTTGATGCAAATCCCTATCTACTATTATTCATAGACCAGGAATTGTGTTAAAACTTAATGCCCCCTCAAGGCAGACGTAACAAGGACAAATGTTTTAATTTCTCCTTATTTTTCCAACTTTGCATGTGTTTCATTGTGCAGCACACGTACGTAGTGGAAAAACTCTTCAAGGATAATTTGTGTCAGGAAAGCTCCCATTCTCGGACAAACCCAATACTTCAGAGAATGCACAAGCCCTTGCACTATGGTGCAAGGGTGTGTGCATTGGCACGTGGCAGCCAAAACTACGACAGCACAGGGGGGACAATAGATGTGCCATGTATGTCACATTTTTTCTTTCTCCCTTTGATGCAGGGCAGCACTTTTCGGCATATAATAGCTCCAAAATTACCACAGTTATCAAAGTAACTATCCAAGTAACAGCTCACCCAGCGGCTATGGTGCCTCTAGGTAACCTCGGCCCGATCGCACCTCCCTGTGACGGCGATGACACTTTTGATGTCTGCTCTATCAATTTTCAATGGTATTTTCTGGTACTTTTTGGGCCTGTCATGGTAACCACAGGGAATAAAGGGTTTTAATTCCAAAGAGGGAGCCTGACAAACGGCTCCCACTTCCAAGGAAGGCAGCAGGCACGCAAATTACCAACTCCCGATTTGGGGAGGTAGTGAGAAAAAATAACAATACAAGTCTTTTTTGAAGCCCTGTAAATGTAGACTTTACATACTTTAACAAGCATCCAGTGGAGGGCACGACTGATGACAGCAGTCGCTGTAATTCCAGTGTCAATAACATGTATATTAAAGTCGGCGGCCAGCAGCAGAATCGTCTGTCTTCTGTCCCACGTCCTGCCTCTTGGCTCTCCCTTCGCGATCTTGACTGGGAGCCCAAAGCATTTACTTCGAAAAAATGTAGGGGCAGATTTACAAGCCCCTTGCATCACTTTTGCACCGTCGTTACGTCACTTTTGTGATGCAGCGGCAGCGTAAAAGTTGCGGCCCATTTACAACGTGACGCATCTAGGGAGATGCGTCACGTTGTGAAGCCCTGCGCCACATTAAACCTGCGTCAGGTTTAATGTATGCAGGGTGGGCGTTCCGTTGCAGGAAGCCCCGTAAAATTGACGCAGTGAAATCTACAAGATTTCACGGAGTCACTTTTACGTCCATGCTGCGTCAAAACCCTGCGCCTGCTTGAAGCAGGCATAAGGAGTGACGCAGCATGTTAGGTATAGGGCGCCCCTGAGCATTGCTGAAGTTGCGTCGTGCTTGCGACACGACTCCAGCAATGCGTGACTTTTCCGTCAACAGATGCGTCAGAATATCTGACGCATCTATCAATCCTTACGCCATGGTGCGCCATATTGTAAATACGGTGCATCCATGGTGACGCAAGGATTTGGCATATTGGCGCAGGGAATGTGACGCATCTCTATAGATGCGTCACTTTCTTGTAACTCTGCCCCTTAGTGTTCAAAGCAGGCTGGCCATCTGAATACGTCAGCTAGAAATACCACACCAAATTTCAAATTAGTGCAGATGACATTTGTAAATATTACAAAGACATTATTAAAAAGAACAACACAAAAAATAAAAAATTCACTTGAGTCGAGTGGATTCCAGAGGAATGGGAGTGTGAACATCTGTGCAAAGAAATCCTTGTTCCTGAAGTAACTGCAGCTTTCGAAGGAACTTCTTAAACCAAGCATCGTGGCAGACAGCGTTGCCCTAAATGGACTTTATTATGTTCACAACAGGACCAGAGCTGCTGTCCAGAGTTCTATCGCCTGGTTCCAAATGAGGCCATTGCAACAGCCACAGCAATTCATGAAATTTCTATTCAAAATCCTAAAAAGAAGGCAAACAAAAAAAAACACTTACATTTACCAGTTTAATGAAGCAGCTATAACTTGTGTCCCCACCATGCACAGTGATGTCATTGCAAATGTCATCAATGATGCTAAAGAACATGTCATGAGTGACATAATATGTGAGATCATGAGCGGTGCATGGCGGAGCATGAGTTAGAGTTGCTTACGTTAACTATAACTGGTTTTAAACTGACATATTCAGCTAACTATAAAGTCACATTAACCTTTTCATTTTTCAGTGAATTTTTTTAGATTTGTTTAAAGCAAAGTAAGATATTATTACTGTAGCTAACTATAATGTCACATTAACCCTAGTTTTTCTGTGAATTTGTAGGGTAGGATTTCGTGACCACACGTAACTATGCCAACCCCCGGTAAGCACAACCGGTCGTGTGTGGCATGTATTTGGCCCCGACCGCCAGCCAAGCTCCCCCCGTTCATAGCCTATGGCCGTGTGTGGTATACAGCTGGCCTCAAGGCCAGAGCTCCAGCTATTCCCTACATCCAACTATCCACAGGCAGCCAAACCCAACCGCTCACGGCTGAACGGACCACAGGACTAACGTCCAACCCCACATAGGCGTCCAGCCCCTCTCCCCGCTGAGCGCAGAATGTATTTGGCCAGAGTGCTTGACCTGAAGTCTATCCCCATGAGGTTATGTTATGTTATGTTAATAACACTTCTATAGCGCACAGCTGCCCCAGCCAAGGGGCGTCCCGGCGCTTAGAGAGAGGTCCCAAACATAACACAGCTATACAAGGGCAGAAGCGCACAGATCAAAGTACTAAGATGAATGAGGGGACAAATGCGTTTTAATAGCCCTTCTAAACTTGAAAAGCTCATCCATTTCACGAATGTGGGACGGAAGAGAATTCCACAGTTTTGCAGCCAAAACCCGGAAGGACCGGCCTCCGGCCCTGCATAGCCTGAACCGTGGGACCACCACCAAGTTTTGACCCAGGGATCTCAAAGAACGCGAGGGCACGTAAGGCACCAAAAGATTATCAAGAATCTGGGGAGAGGCCCACTTGAGGATCTTAAAAGAAAGACACAAGGTCTTAAAATGGATCCTCTGTGCCATGGGCAGCCAGTGCAGAGAACGGATGGTACTTTCTGCAGAGCAGAACCTCGGTAAACCTACCAGGGCTCTTGCTGCGGCGTTCTGGACACATTGCATCCGGGCAATTTCAGCCTGGTTGGCCCCCAACAGGAGCGAACTGGCTTAGTCAAGCCGAGATAGTATGGATGCCTGTATGACCAACTGCCTGGTAGCAGCATCAAAGAACCTCAAGATAGGTCTCAACCCTCGTAAAATGCCGAAACAGGTGGCCGCCACTTTTTTTGTGTGGCCACTAAAGCTGAGGGCAGGATCTAACCACACCCCCAAGTTTTTTACCTCTGCAACTGGAATAGGAGTTACACCCAGCTCAGGAGGCCACCACATGTCACCCCAAAGATCCGTCCGCTTGCCCACAATCATGACCTCAGTTTTTTTAGCATTAAGCTGAAGACGCACAGTCAGCCACTGTACGTGGCCGCGGGCCTGGCCTGTCCCAAGTTCCATATACCCCACTTATTGGTTTTTTAAAATCATTGTTTGATCTCACATGACTCTCATGGGAGAAAGGGGGGTGCACTGGCTCCTGAAAGAGTCCAGTGAGATTGCTGCAACCCCAGTTTTTAAATGTTTTTATTAGGTCCCTCTGGGACACCCGCCACAACATCTAGGGTTTGAGGGTAACCCTACCCTGCCCCATGATACCTTTTTTCCCATTTCTCTTCATGTTGCAACCAGCCAATCGGAGCATGAGCTCCGGCGGGACTTGCAGGAGCCCCTCACTCCAGTGAGAACGACTGGAAACAAAACCCCTCTCGGCCAATCAGATTACTCTATTTGAAGTTGCGTGCCCACGAAACTCCTGCGGGAGTCCCGCTTACCCAACCACCCTGATAGCTAATCATTTTAAACTTTCATTTCTCAAAAACGATTGTTGGATTTACACCGAATCACAAATAGCACACTTTCTAGTGTTCAAAAATCCCTATGGAAATTACATAGGGATATTGCGTCTTAGGACACCCTTTTTTCCCTACACCCAATCGATGGATCATGCCAAAACTTTCCAGGAAGAAGTTGGACTGGATGAACATTGTTCGGAAAAGGTCAGTGAAGATTCGTCAAACAACACCAAAGTTATTAGCAAATCCATTTCCTATGATAAGTAGGTCCTAACTATAAATACACAGTGGTGACCGTCACTGCGTAATATATATTGTTTATGTTTTTTGGGGAGGTGACCCACCAGCCACCTCTTTTTATAAGATAAAAATATAACCTTACCCCCCTTTACCTCTACCCTCCCAACACCATAACAACCCCTGTCTCCCCTTTACCTCTACCCACACATTTACCCTAAATTTACTGTTAACCCTTTTACCTCTACTTTGATCCTCACACAGATCACACAAAAACAGCAATGTGCTAAAAACATGACAGTCTTACACTCAAGCTTACACAAAAGATTGAAATACTGTGTCAATATCTGGGAATGGCACGCCCAGAAGCTAAGACTCTCATTGAACTAGACCAGTTAATAAAGAAATATGTCAAGAAATATATCCACCTACCTGCTTACACGTGTGTTGCTTGAACATGAAATACTTTGAAAAAACAGACAAGATGCATTTGGCAAAACAAGCACAGTTTGTTTAATTATACGGTGCGGCCGGGAGCACAATTACAGGTGCGGGGTCTGAGGGCTGTCTCAATTTACAATCGGTCTGCGGCCTCTTTTTATACAGTTCATCATAGGTAATAAACAATTTCCAAAGATCAGTGTATGGTGAGGAATGTAAGCTGATGCATTTGGAGTCATAAATTAATTTTCTAATGGAAAGTTAAGTACAGGTGGGCCTCGACCTTGCGTGGACACAATGTGACCAGTGGGTAATGTGTCCAGATGTCCGCCTTGGGGAGTGCGTGATTACTGAGTGTGATGTGTCCTGATTGGTTATATGTTCCTAACTCATGTGGCATCTGACGTTATGGTGTTTTAGGAGTTCTCATACCCCCTAGCAATGTGTGCTTTATTGGGGCCAATCTCCCTTGACCATTGAATGGTCGCTGCACCTATGTGTGCAATTGATCTAAGGTTTCCGGTTCATGCCTTTGTCTGCTGGCTACGCGCCATCTCACCTCTGATCTATCAATCAGTAACCACAGGCCTAGGTCACAGAGCTTTCCTGACTACGTATTTGTGAGTTGGTTGGATGTGGAGTTCACAAAGGGTGATTTTGTTTATAAGGACGTGATTTCGTTCTCAAAAATCAATGTATTATTTTTTATATTATCGACTTCTTCCATATTAACATTCCCCCCACTAGTTGATTTGTCAACTACACTATCTAACTCCTAACTTTTGGCAGTTACTGCATTTGGGGGCTGTTGCTCTTTATGCTCGCTCTCGACAACCACTTCCTTCCTCGTTACTTGCATTTTTCCCAGTTTGAGGACTGCGTTTTTGCAGCAGGGGATCTTCAGTTGTACAAACCTGCACACAAATAGAAACACATTGAAAACTGACAACAGCAATTTGCACAATGCGGAGATCCACCAGGGGACCTCGGAGAACCAATTCAAAAACCACTCCTGCTCAGAGGCACCTCCCTCCTCATGCATGTCTCTCTGTAAGTGGTGCAATGCTTGGATGGCAAGTGTCAATATCCCATTAGCCATATCATTCCCTGTGATGAACTAGCAGCAAGCCGCACTGATCTTAGCGCAGACCCCTCCTTCCATTGATATCATCAAGCCCAATTCATATCGGTGCTGCATTACCATGAGGCGGATTGCTCCCAGTTCTTTCTTGATTGATTTGAGGCCGAGCTCAGTGCTGTTCATCATTTTGAGCATTTCCCACTTGGTTATTTGTAGCCAGAGGGCATTGGCTTTTGTTTGCTGGGTGAATAAAGGTATCAACCCTCTTGACAACACTGTCAGTAAACAGTCTGAATTCTTCTGGAATGTCTTTGTACTGAGCTCAGCCAAAATAGTCTGTATTTCTCTTCTTGCGAGGCTGGTGCAGAAAAGTTGTCTTCTTCCTTGACGGGTGTTGGTATAAGTCAAATAGTTCTTCTCCAGGAATAGCCAGGGTTGAGGTGTGTATGGTGACCAGGGGACAGTACGTGCCATCCGGGGATAAGCTGAGTATAGGCAGACTTTCCGCACTTCCAGTAGTAATTCATCAGCATGAAGGTGCACCATTGCATATCTGGAATGTGCATGATCACTACGCAGTTAGCACTCATGTCCAATGGAAGCATTCCTTTACCTCTGAAACACCAGGAATATAGTGTACGTTTCTGTAGAGTTAGGGGTTACCCCTTCCCTTCTAGCCAAGTATATCAACCCACCTTGGTGTCCCAGATTTCCTGACATGTGTGGCCTGCTCTTGTTCAACCCTCTCCCATGTGACTCATTCCTCTTTTTATCCTCGAGCTGGATGGTCCTACATAGAAATTCCATGTTGGAGTCCACCTGTTGATAAAGAAGACTGCCCCAGACAAGCTAAGAACCATCCTTGGTCCACAAATGGATGCAGGAGCGGACGTGTTTGTGCACTGAGTTTAGTGTTTTACTACCTCAAAGAATCTCTTCTCCTGGAAGTCTTGGTGCCAAACCCTATGGTTCTCTTTTTCTGCATCCTGTCCAGCTCGCTTTAGATATCATTACGTTTAGTGAAGAGGTGTAGCACAGTTGGGTTAGTTCGTATTTTGCTATTTCGCCGGAGCTCATGTGATATCGTTACCACGTGCCTCGTAGCTATACCTACCCCTGTTGAAGTGCTTTTGCAAATCTTTAATGTTACAAATGCAGACGGGGCGGTGGAGGAACAGGATGTAACGCCCCATCTATCTTCTTACGAGTTTTGCTGATTTTTTCCTGAAACTACCGATACTGATTGGAAGAACATGTCACAAGTAATTACATTTAACATTACTGAATCCGACGTTTGTTACAATTTAACTTGCGACCCAACTATCATTGGTAAATGTGCTCAAATTCGACACGACGGAAATACATTCACTATGTCATGGCAAGAAGAAGTTTTATGTCAACATAGACATGACAATGTTTGTGCAAATGTGCAAAACAACATGGTGTGCAAAAATGTGGTCTCTGCTGCCAGTCATTTCAGGCATGTCAAGTTGCCTGTAGGGGGGTTATTCTCATGTGGGAATGTGACTTATACGTATATTCCAGCAAACATTACAGGGGGGCCGCGTGCCTTTACTAGATTAGGTCTCATGATTTTCCCGCTAGATCCATCATCACATGCTCGGAATATGAGAGAAGGTGTTCAGCTTAGTGAACATTGTGACTCTGAAGTTCATTTGTTTTCCAAATCTGAATATATTAGTTTAGCTGCTTCATTAGTAGGAATTCCAGGTTTAGCTATTTATAACTCCGGAACTATTAGTAGAGTGGCATCTTTAATGGTGAAAAATATTAATCATACATCGATTGCTTTAGCAGAATTATTATTGGATGTACGGGGTGCTAGAAAGGCCATATTACAGAACAGAGCCACTATTGAATATTTACTGCTGAAACATGATCATGGATCCTCAGATTTTGAGGGAATGTGTTGCATTAATCTGTCAGATCGCTCTAAGTCAATCCAATCCCATATTGATGCTTTACACAAATTAGCCAAAGAAGTCGAGCAGGACGTGGAACAGGGAATGTGGGATTGGTTGTTTGGGTGGCTACCAGATTTTGGTAAACTTCGCTCTGTTCTAGTTGGGATAGCAGTAGCAATATGTATCTTAGCATCCCTATGTTGTTGTATACAGTGTGTGTCTTATCTTTTATCTATGCTTCGTCCCCAAGTGGTTGATTTTAGACCAATGTATTATAGGAGTCCTTAGTCAAGGGATGGATCGTTATAAGTGATTAGTTGAGAGGTTCAGTTTTTGATATATATATATATAAATGGTGATAGTCGAAGGTCATGGGTGGAATGTAGTGAAAGAGCCACTCTTGTGGTTGGGCACCCTATGATGACCTTCAACTACCACCATTTTAACAGACTTTAGTGTGTTATTTTGCCCTAGCCTAGATTTATGTAGGACGGTCCTACATATGCCTGCCTCTCTTCTGTCTTGTAATCTTGCTGTGTTTTAGTGGTATCTGTCATGGAGTAGAACAGTACATTTATATTGTAGGTGCTTACTATTGGCTTTGACATGGCCTCATGTCTGACTTTGCCTTATTTCTGCGTGCACAGCAGTGCTTGCAATTCATATTCAAGGTCTTTCTGCTCTTCACTTGTTTTTCGCTGTTCACGGACCAGAGTGAACTGAATATTATCTGTAGAATGTACAACTCTGCCTCAGAGCCAAAACACGGGAGCTTGGCCAGCCTCCATCTTGGTCTTGACCCAGACGGGTACCAGCCAGCTCGGTTTTTTCTAATGAGAAGGAGGCGAGGTTTTCTAGAAGCTTCGCTTCACGTTGAATAATGATATTTAAGCTGGGAGCGGACGGGGGCCAGGTGAAAGTTCACCACAGAACAGATGTATTGCTGTGGAGGTGACGGAACTTGAGTCCTGATTGAAACTCCTACTTGGGCTCTTGACGGGCTTCCCAAAGCTTGAGTTGGCAAGGATGATGCAAAATCAATCGGTGAGGTGTTCCTAACCATTTTATAGATATGTTTTACTCTTTGCTACCTGTACATACTGCATTTTATTTCAATTGTTCATTTAATAATTCATTTGACAATCTGCATTTATTGATATATTTGGCCTACCTTTTTAAACATTGCATTAATAAACTTGAGCATGTTATTTCAAAAAGCACCTGAATTTGTCTTTTTGCCTCCAGAGTGGGAGTGCTGTGCAAACGTGTATTATTTAATGGCGCAGTGGTAAATTTGCCCCCCAGAGTGGGAGAGCAGGGTTTGGGTGTGTCCTTTCAGTGAAAAGCACATTCATTACAAAGATACATAAAAAATACAATTTAAGTCACACATGATTAAATAATACGTTTTAAAATCATTTCATATAATGATTAAAGCCTGATATTCTACAATTATAACATCCGTACATTGTTTTTACATAATTAGTTTAATTCAGAGGTAAATTAAGAGGAAAGAAATGTAAAAACCTCAGCTGAGGCCCCACTGTGCATTACTGCCCAACTCTTTTTCTGGTAGTCCTCTGTTCTATAATAGTAACTTTTCAAATTTGCCAAAATCCATGGTTTAGAATATATTTCTAAGCAATGATTATAAGTCCATATTAATAAAACATGTGTCAATTAATCATTTATAAATGTCCAGCGGGTCAATCATATTATCGATGTAATGTTCTTTCTGGCTTAAACGACGGCCCGCAGAAAACTTGACATTCCACAACAGAGCTCAACAGTGGGCAGTGAATGCAGGAAATGATGTGCAGGCCGACATTGTGTAAACTGTAGCGACCTTAGAAATGGTAGGATATAACGTTTGCCTCAAAAGTTATAAAATTTACAAAAGAGCAAGACATGCATGGTGCTCTGAAGCATCTTGCCGTCACAGGGGCAGTTACTTAAGCTAAATGTCCCATCATTGGGTTTAGGGAAGCTGACCAGCTGATGGAAAATATGCATTATAAAGCGAGTCAGGACAAATCTATCGCTTGAAATAGATACAGCTTTCAAATATAACTGCATGTCGTGACTGGTAAAAATATGTTGATTTTTTAAAACAGAAGGTTTTAATAACTCAGCGGTCAGCCTTAGGTTCTCTGAGTGTACAGTGCATTCATTTAATGATATTCTACTAACAGCTACCAGGGAATTAGGATTCTCAAAATAGTCTGGTTGCCCCAGGTCTCGACAAAAACGTTGGATAAATGCCAACCATCGAATGCGGGTAGACAGGATTGATTTTAAACAATCCCCAATAGTAGCACGGTTTAGGGTAGTATATTCAGAAGTCCAGACTTTATGCCATTGTAATCTGGGTTGCATCCTGATTAGATCGGTGAGAAACGTAACCTCCAACTCACAAAGACAGACATATGAAGAGGCGCTTTTGGGGGCTGTACATTTTGTATGCCCCCATAACCCGCCCCATGTAGTGCTACACTAATGCATTTGGTCTTGGAAATCTCAATCATCTCCACTGGGGGATTTGTACCCAACCTGCTGGCAAAATATCATAGGGCCATGCTAGCATTTCTAAATAATCAGACCCTCATGGATGTAGCACAGTTCCATGTGCCTTCCTTGTCGAACAGGACACCTAGATATGAAAGCTCTTTGCGAAATCGATCTTGGTGTCCCTGATTTTTATATCTCGACAGATGGTGGTTCTCCTGCCGCTTCTCATTATAAATGTTTTTGATTGATTAACTAGCAAGTTGTGATACTGCATAAATTCAACAAGAGTCTTAAGCAGACATTGCAAGGGGAGTGCAGGCCATAAGGACAGCATCGTACGTGTAGAGAAGGGCCGGCACTGGGCGATGACCCACAGGTGGAAGGTTTTTAGCTTATGAAATCAACGATGCACCTACATCATTTATATATAAGGAGAAAAGAAAGGGTGCTAAAACTGAATGCTGTCTTACCCCTCTCACCTTGCTGAAAGGCTGGGTATAGTCTCCCCTAATGGCGTATCTAACCCTGGCTTTGATCCTGTGTAGAGGTCTCAAAGAAAGGTAATGTTCGATGTCTCCACTCCCATATCAGACATAATTGTCCATAACTTAGCATGGATGACACAATGAAATGCAGAGGAAAGATCGACAAATCCCAGAAATAAGTTCCCACTCTTGGTCTCAGTGTATTTTCCTATTAAGCTGCTTAAGTTGAGGCCCTGTTCAATTGTCCCCACCCCACTACGAAACCCATATTGAAGGTCTAACAAAATTTCCCTTGATTCTGCCCACTCCTGTAGCCTGTTCAAAACAATGCGGCCCGCTATCTTCGCTAAAGAGTCGAGCAAAGAAATCCGCCTATAGGACGCTGGATTTTGTCGGTCACTCTTTTTATAAATGGGTACAATTATTGATTCCGACCATGTCAGGCACCGGAAGGTTGCCCCGGTCGGGTATCTTTTTTAGATAGGTTTGGGGGAAGAAGGAAGATTATTGGTTATCCAGACAGTTTAGTATCCTATTATGAGCCATTTACCCCTCCCCCTTTTATTTCTAAGTGGATGCTTCGTTAAGTGCAAGATATTTTGTAGGGTGGTCTCGTGGGGCGTACGGATAGATAGCATTATGCTCTATCGGGAGTTCTGTGGGTGTCACCAGTTTTCCAGGAACGCGTCTTACTTGGTGTGGGTGTGAATATGTGATGAGGGGTGTGTCACTATTTAGTGTCACTGATGGTTGCAATGTGCCCCGAGATCACCTGTGTATGTATCCCTCCGTTCCCGGCATGTGACCCTCCCTTGTGGCGCCAGGTATCTAGACCCTGCCTTTTATCTAGAAACCTTTTTTGGGGCTAACTTTTTGCTGTTTTCCTTTAAAATTGAGCATTTACCCAAGTCTTGTGTAATCTACTATCTCCTTTGTCGTGTGTGGAAGGGGGTTGGAGGCTACTCCGTGGCTCCCTTTTTACCCCTACCTATCCTGCCTTGTGGTGTCTGAGGTTGGGGCCAACCGCTTTCCCTGGATGGTGCCTGCAAGGTTTGGAGCATTTGTTAGCCGCTATGGTTGATTTAGGGGTGAGCACATCCTGCGCCCCACCTTTGCCTGGAGCTGCAGGGGCCATTTGAAATCCCTCTCCCAGGCACCCCCTCCCTCGGACCACACCCTGATTCCTCTCAGTGCACTTGGGCCTGTTGTCCCTAGCTGATGGCCAAGATCGCTACAGTCGTGTGTTGTGAGGGCATGGCACGATGACCGAACTTTGGAAAACCAGGATAGTTCATAAAGCATAGGAGAAAGCTGGCTCGTAACCTCAAAACGTGGAATTCAGGGGATTGTATACAAAATTGTAAGAATCTGCTGGGTAACGATGAAAACAAAAACCTGAGGACTGCCTTGACAATTTTGGGACGGCTGTTCGCACTGGTGACCCCCGCCTCCCACTGAAAGCTTGGGCTCGAAATTATGCAGATGTCTCGCAGCTTACTGACTTTTTGTGCGTGCTCTGTGGAGTTTCGTTGTGGTTCTGTCCTCCTAAGCACATGGGAATCCTGGTTCCCACCACTGAGGACAGCTTCAATTTAGAACTGAAAAGGGTCCTCCTTTGGGCGGAGGCACCTGGCTCATTGGAGGCGCTTGTGTGACTACACACTTTACAGGAGACATTGGTCCTGGGAATGGGGACCTTTCAACTTGGTGATTGGAACCCGTCCCTATTGACTTTAGACGCAGGGACCTGGGTGTCTGCTTTTTAAATACATTCTCTGGGTGCCGCCCTGTTGCTCTCGTCAAGCTGCCCTCCCCTAGGGTGTGGACAGCCCTCTCTGCCCCGGGGGATCAGCAGCAGAGTGGGGCATCGGCTCCCGGAGGTGCCCCTGATGTCGAAGTCCAGTGAGGATACCTGGACAACAGAAAGCTCCTGGACCCCAATACACTCTATGGATCCTTGCTGCTGTAAGTTTCTTTTTTTCCAAAGGGAGGAGGCTATTGTTTGTGTCTGCTAGGGTTTTGTCTCTGGTATTGTTATTGACTAGTCTATTGTGAGTTTTGGTTCTTAGGAGTGAGGGTGCTAACTCCCCATACTGTTACCCATCCTTGCCTGGGCTTTGGCCCCGGTCCCATGTGTGCTGGGTTCCCTGTCTGTGGTTGTTGCTGCCATGTGTTTGTCCAACTACCTAATCCCTTGTGCGGCAGATGGCAGACCTCCCTGAGGGTGTGTGTAGGGTGCTTTCTGATTCCCCTGGGCTTGGTTTTGTTGATTGACATTTGTGGGGTTTTGTGGCGGCTGGCCCTGGCCCTGGCCTATCGATCTCTGCTCATGGTATGCCTTCAACCGCCTTCTGTCTGCCAGGTGGCCCTACATGTGACAATAGTAGTGCTCCCTGGGGTTTGGTTGTTGCCAGCCTCCATGGTCTCTACCGCCACAGCTGGAACAGAACCCTCTGGAGTTCTGTGGTGGAGTTCCCCTGGAAACTGGTGCCATTTGCACGGTCTCGGTCATCACTGCCCCCTAGAGGCTGGTCTTTTTCAATTTGTGTTGGTCCAATTTAGCAGTTTCTCTCTGGGATGCTCGTTTCAGGATCGTCCCTTTGGGTCGCTGAGTGGGGAGTACGTGTGATCGCCCACAAGTTCCGTACACGGCCTTCTTCCCCATGCAGTCGGTGGGGGCATTTTCTTGCAATAGGTCTTTGCCCTCCGTATGCACTGCACACTTTACTACTGCTACGCATTCAGGTAAAGTAATAAACATCTTGAAGGGGTCTTTAGGCATGGTGGGTGCACTGCATAATTCCAGGCAGTCTCGTCCGTCCCAAATCCCAGTGCTCGTGGGCACTGTGGTGGTGGCATAGTCTTAGTTCCAGTAACTCGTGATTTGCAGCGTTTCCAACGGCGCGTGGGTTCTAGCTGTTACAGCAATCGCCCCCATGTGTCTTACCCCTGTTTCCTCATTTATCACAGGGGGCTCAGCCGCACGTATGGAGCTTTATGGTGCTTTAGGAGAGCGCAAACCACCGGCCATGTGTGCTTTATTGGGGCCAATCTCCCTTGACCATTGTAGAGTCGCTGCACCTATCTGTGGGATGGATCTAAGGTTTCCTGTCTGTGCGTTTGTCTGCCGGCCACATGTCATCCCACCTGTGACCTGTCAACCAATAAACTCAGGCCTAGTTCTCAGTGCTTGCCTGACCATGTATTTGTAAGTCGGGGTTCATGTGGAGTTTACAACGGGCGAATTCGATAATGAAGACACAGTTTTGTTCTCATGAATGAATGAATAATTTTTCATATTAGCATCAACTTCTTCCATATCAACACATGTGATGGTCTGAAACGATTAAATGGCAGATTAGTATACCAAAACTATGCACAACTATAGAACTCAACAAATACAACAGGCCATTGTATCTCAGAGGCACTCATAACTTATTCATTGCTCACTCTGATATGTAGGCAGGAGATATAAAGAACAATAGAACTGATAACCTTATCAAAACACACAACCAAAAGCTATCAGAAACAGACTCATACACTACCCTTTGCAATTAATTGCATCTTATGACTGGAGAAAATAATTATTTGAAAAAATCTCAATTTACAAAGAGATGGTATACAATACCTAGAAAATAAACCAACCTCAAACATTTAGAGCATGAAGCGCGTGAAACTAAAGGAAAATGAATACATAACTGAGTGTAAATTTCATGAACACTAGACGAACACTTCCTACAAGAAGGGTTCAAACATTCACCACTGGGTCATATTGCAAAGATGTATTTGAAACAATTGCACACATGTCAGGTGCATGTCCTAAAGCAACGGACAAACACATGAAAAGTCATAACAAGATTCTGGAGCTACGCTTTGATCGAGCAGATCGATGTGGTTGGCGAGCATACAGGGAACCTCGTTTAAAGAACAGTCAAGATGGATGAAGAAAACCTGCTGTAGTGTTCACCAGGGCTGGTACCACTGTGGTACTAATGTTTCAATTGTCATGAAAGCTTACTGAATTGCCTTGAATGAGTATGTGAAAGTAAAGTGAATTATTATAGTGAACTCTCAAGAAATCAAAACTTTCACCAACTGGTCCAGTGTGAACTTTCAAGGTTTATCGTACGTTGTTTGGGAATGTGGCCTCAGTGTAGCGATGCTGCCCTCACAGATCTAGGACTGCAGTTGGCGTTCAGTGACGTGTGTTCCTTACAACGATGATGGACGCTAGAAATCTGCTGAACATATTAAGTTTAGCATTTAAATACAGTGTGGATAACAGTTATATAAATGTTATTAGTTGATTATTAGGTATTGACAATATTCTATAGAGTGTGACATTTTAGTGTGAAGAGCTGTTAGAGGTTCATGTTAAGATTTGTTAGTGTAGTTAAGTGTGAAATTAAACTAGAAAAGGGATTAGAAAAGGCATTACTGAAACACTGCTGCATGCAAGAATGTGCTATGTTCTGCAATCTACATACACATAATGGGTACATGTCAAATTATTGTATGCCAATCCGGTGCAGGGCTCCAGGCACCGGGCAGGGCCACCTTCCCTACCGGAGAAAGGGTGGCATCGGGCCGGGGAGGTGTCTGGGGCTGTTGCAGGCCGAGCAGCTCCCATAATCCCCAGTGAGAGGCATGCAAAGAGGGGGTTTCACCTGGGAAGCCCAGGCTCTGGAGACCAGGGCTCCAGGCACCGGGGAAGGGCCACCTTCCCTACCTGGGCATGGTGTTGTTAGATTGGGGAGAAGTCTGGGGCGCCTGCAGGCTAAACAGTTCCCACAATCTGCTGTGAGAGGTAGACGAAGCCACTTCCTTCACCTGGGAGACCCCGTCCCCACAGACCGGGTGCCAGCCAGTGGCCTGAACCTCCTAGCCTGCCCATGGCAGGGTGGTGCCCCACCTGCAGGGGAGTACCAGGATTCAAGACATTCATCAGTTTGCTTGTTGGTTTCGAAATCACATGTTGGCTAAAGCATCGCCAGTGAGGTTTCATTCTCAGGAAACGTCACCAGTGAGGTTTCATTCTCAAGTAACGTCACCAGTGAGGTTTCATTCTGAAGAAACATCACCAGTGAGGTTTCATTCTCAAGAAACATCCCCAGTTGAGGTTTCATTCTCAGGAAACGTCACCAGTGAGGTTTCATTCTCAAGTAACGTCACCAGTGAGGTTTCATTCTCAAGAAACATCACCAGTGAGGTTTCATTCTCAAGTAACGTCACCAGTGAGGTTTCATTCTCAGGAAACATCACCAGTGAGGTTTCATACTCAGAAAACGTCACCAGTGAGGTTTCATTCTCAAGTAAGGTCACCAGTGAGGTTTCATTCTCAAGTAACGTCACCTGTGAGGTTTTATTCTCAGGAAACATCACCAGTGAGGTTTCATTCTCAAGTAACGTCACCAGTGAGGTTTCATTCTCAGGAAACGTCACCAGTGAGGTTTCATTCTCAAGTAACGTCACCAGTGAGGTTTCATTCTCAGGAAACGTCACCAGTGAGGTTTCATTCTCAGGACACATCATCAGTAAGGTTTAATTATTCTCTGATTGTTCTCTGGACACATCACCAGTGAGGTTTCATTCTCCAGAAACCTCACCAGTGAGGTTTCATTCTCAAGAAAAATCACCAGTGAGGTTTCATTCTCAAGAAACATTGCCAGTGAGGTTGCATTCTCAAGAAACATCACCACGAGGTATCATTCTCAAGAAACATCACCAGTGAGGTTTCATTCTCAAGAAAGATCGCCAGTGAGGTTTCATTCTCAAGTAACGTCACCAGTGAGGTTTCATTCTCAAGAAACATTGCCAGTGAGGTTTCATTCTCCAGAAACCTCTACAGTGACGTTTAATTCGCAAGAAACATCGCCAGTGAGGTTTCATTCTCAAGTAACATCGCCGGTGAGGTTTCATTCTCAAGCAACGTCACCAGTGAGGTTTCATTCTCAAGAAACATTACCAATGAGGTTTCATTCTCAAGAAACCTCACCAGTGAGGTTTCATTCTCAAGTAACGTCGCCAGTGAGGTTTCATTCTCAAGAAACATCACCAGCGAGGTTTCATTCTCAAGAAACATCGCCAGTGAGGTTTCATTCTAAAGTAACATTGCCAGTGAGGTTTCATTCTCAAGTAACGTCGTCAGTGAGGTTTCATTCTCAAGAAACATTACCAGTGAGGTTTCCTTCTCAAGTAACGTCGCCAGTGAGGTTTCATTCTCAAGTAACATCGCCAGTGAGGTTTCATTCTCAAGTAACGTCGCCAGTGAGGTTTCATTCTCAAGTAACGTCGCCAGTGAGGTTTCATTCTCAAGAAACATTACCAGTGAGGTTTCATTCTCAAGTAACGTCGCCAGTGAGGTTTCATTCTCAAGTAACGTTGCCAGTGAGGTTTCATTCTCAAGAAACATCACCAGTGAGGTTTCATTCTCAAGAAACATCGCCAGTGAGGTTTCTTTCTCAAGTAACGTCGCCAGTGAGGTTTCATTCTCAAGAAACATCACCAGTGAGGTTTCATTCTCAAGAAACATCGCCAGTGAAGTTTCATTCTCAAGAAACATCACCAGTGAAGTTTCATTCTCAAGAAACATCACTGTGAGGTTTCATTCTCAAGTATGTCACCAGTAAGGTTTCATTTTCAAGTAACATCACCAGTGAGGTTTCATTCTCAAGAAACATTATCAGTGAAGTTTTATTCTCAAGAAACTTCGCCAGTGAGCATTCTTTCTCTGGAAACTTCACCAATGAGGTTTCATTCTAAAGAAACATCACCAGTGAGGTTTCATTCTCAAGTAACGTCGCCAGTGAGGTTTCATTCTCAAGTAACGTCACCAGTGAGGTTTCATTCTCAATAAACATCACCAGTGAGGTTTCATTCTCAAGAAACATTGCCAGTGAGGTTTCATTCTCAAGTAACATCGCCAGAGAGGTTTCATTTTCCAGGAACATCACAAGTGAGGTTTCATTCTCAAGAAACATCGCCAGTGAGGTTTCATTCTCAAGAAACATCACCAGTGAAGTTTCATTCTCAAGAAACATCGCCAGTGAGCTTTCTTTCTCTGAAAACATCACCAGTGAGGTTTCATTCTCAAGAAACATCACCAGTGAGGTTTCATTCTCGGGAAACATCACCAGTGAGGTTTCATTCTCAAGAAACATCACTGTGAGGTTTCATTCTCGAGTATGTCTCCAGTGAGGTTTCATTTTCAAGTAACATCACCAGTGAGGTTTCATTCTCAAGAAACATTACCAGTGAGGTTTAATTCTCAAGAAACATCACCAGTGAAGTTTCATTCTCAAGAAACATCACCAGTGAGGTTTCATTCTCAGGAAACATCACCAGTGAGGTTTCATTCTCAAGAAACATCAGCAGTGAGTTTTCATTCTCAAGAAACATCGCCAGTGAGGTTTCATTCTCAGGAAACATTACCAGTGAAGTTTTATTCTCAAGAAACATCGCCAATGAGCATTCTTTCTCCGGACACTTCACCAGTTTGGTTTCATTCTAAAGAAACATCACCAGTGAAGTTTCATTCTCAAGTAACGTCACCAGTGAGGTTTCATTCTCAAGAAACGTCACTAGTGAGGTTTCATTCTCAAGAAACATCGCCAGTGAGGTTTCATTCTCAAGTAACATCACCAGTGAGGTTTCATTCTCAGGAAACATCACCAGTGAGGTTTCATTCTCAGGAAACATCACCAGTGAGGTTTCATTCTCAGGAAACATCACCAGTGAGGTTTCTTTCTCAGGAAACATCACCAGTGAGGTTTCATTCTCAGGAAACATCGCCAGTGAGCTTCATTCTCCAGAAACATCGCCAGTGAGGTTTCATTCTCAAGTAACGTCACCAGGGAGGTTTCATTCTCAGGAAACCTCGCCAGTGAGGTTTCATTCTCCGGAAACCTCACCAGTGAGGTTTCATTCTCAAGTAGCGTCACCAGTGAGGATTCATTCTCAAGAAAAGTCACCAGTGAGGTTTCTCTCTCAGGAAACATCACCAGTGAGTTTTCATTCTCAAGTAACGTCGCCAGTGAGGTTTCATTCTCAGGAAACATCACCAGTGAGTTTTCATTCTCAAGTAACGTCGCCAGTGAGGTTTCATTCTCAGGAAACATCGCCAGTGAGGTTTCATTCTCAGGAAACATCACCAGTGAGTTTTCATTCTCAAGTAACGTTACCAGTGAGGTTTCATTCTCAAGTACGTCACCAGTGAGGTTTCATTCTCAAGAAACATTACCAGTGAAGTTTTATTCTCAAGAAACATCGCCAATGAGCATTCTTTCTCCGGAAACTTCACCAGTGAGGTTTCATTCTCAAGTAACGTTACCAGTGAGGTTTCATTTTCAAGTAAAATCACCAGTGAGGTTTCATTCTCAAGAAACATTACCAGTGAAGTTTTATTCTCAAGAAACATCGCCAATGAGCATTCTTTCTCCGGAAACTTCACCAGTGAAGTTTCATTCTCAAGTAACGTCACCAGTGAGGTTTCATTCTCCAGAAACATCGCCAGTGAGGTTTCATTCTCAAGTAACGTCACCAGGGAGGTTTCCTCCTCAGGAAACCTCGCCAGTGAGGTTTCATTCTCCGGAAACATCACCAGTGAGGTTTCATTCTCCAGAAACATCGCCAGTGAGGTTTCATTCTCAAGTAAATCACCAGGGAGGTTTCCTCCTTAGGAAACCTCGCCAGTGAGGTTTCATTCTCCGGAAACCTCGCCAGTGAGGTTTCATTCTCAAGTAGCGTCACCAGTGAGGATTCATTCTCAAGAAAAGTCCCCAGTGAGGTTTCATTCTCAAGTAGCGTCACCAGTGAGGATTCATTCTCAAGAAAAGTCCCCAGTGAGGTTTCATTCTCAAGTGACGTCACCAGTGAGGTTTCATTCTCAGGAAACATCACCAGTGAGGTTTCATTCTCAGGAAACATCACCAGTGAGGTTTCATTCTCAGGAAACATCACCAGTGAGGTTTCATTCTCCAGAAACATCGCCAGTGAGGTTTCATTCTCAAGTAACGTCACCAGGGAGGTTTCATTCTCAGGAAACCTCGCCAGTGAGGTTTCATTCTCCGGAAACCTCACCAGTGAGGTTTCATTCTCAAGTAGCGTCACCAGTGAGGATTCATTCTCAAGAAAAGTCACCAGTGAGGTTTCTCTCTCAGGAAACATCACCAGTGAGTTTTCATTCTCAAGTAACGTCGCCAGTGAGGTTTCATTCTCAGGAAACATCACCAGTGAGTTTTCATTCTCAAGTAACGTCGCCAGTGAGGTTTCATTCTCAGGAAACATCGCCAGTGAGGTTTCATTCTCAGGAAACATCACCAGTGAGGTTTCATTCTCAGGAAACATCACCAGTGAGGTTTCATTCTCAGGAAACATCGCCAGTGAGCTTTCATTCTCCAGAAACATCGCCAGTGAGGTTTCATTCTCACGTAACGTCACCAGGGAGGTTTCATTCTCAGGAAACCTTGCCAGTGAGGTTTCATTCTCCGGAAACCTCACCAGTGAGGTTTCATTCTCAAGTAGCGTCACCAGTGAGTATTCATTCTCAAGAAAAGTCACCAGTGAGGTTTCTCTCTCAGGGAACATCACCAGTGAGTTTTCATTCTCAAGTAACGTCGCCAGTGAGGTTTCATTCTCAGGAAACATCACCAGTGAGTTTTCATTCTCAAGTAACGTCGCCAGTGAGGTTTCATTCTCAGGAAACATCGCCAGTGAGGTTTCATTCTCAGGAAACATAACCAGTGAGTTTTCATTCTCAAGTAACGTTACCAGTGAGGTTTCATTCTCAAGTACGTCACCAGTGAGGTTTCATTCTCAAGAAACATTACCAGTGAAGTTTTATTCTCAAGAAACATCGCCAATGAGCATTCTTTCTCCGGAAACTTCACCAGTGAGGTTTCATTCTCAAGTAACGTTACCAGTGAGGTTTCATTTTCAAGTAAAATCACCAGTGAGGTTTCATTCTCAAGAAACATTACCAGTGAAGTTTTATTCTCAAGAAACATCGCCAATGAGCATTCTTTCTCCGGAAACTTCACCAGTGAAGTTTCATTCTCAAGTAACGTCACCAGTGAGGTTTCATTCTCCAGAAACATCGCCAGTGAGGTTTCATTCTCAAGTAACGTCACCAGGGAGGTTTCCTCCTCAGGAAAGCTCGCCAGTGAGGTTTCATTCTCCGGAAACATCACCAGTGAGGTTTCATTCTCCAGAAACATCGCCAGTGAGGTTTAATTCTCAAGTAAATCACCAGGGAGGTTTCCTCCTTAGGAAACCTCGCCAGTGAGGTTTCATTCTCCGGAAACCTCGCCAGTGAGGTTTCATTCTCAAGTAGCGTCACCAGTGAGGATTCATTCTCAAGAAAAGTCCCCAGTGAGGTTTCATTCTCAAGTAGCGTCACCAGTGAGGATTCATTCTCAAGAAAAGTCCCCAGTGAGGTTTCATTCTCAGGAAACATCGCCAGTGAGGTTTCATTCTCAAGTGACGTCACCAGTGAGGTTTCATTCTCAGGAAACATCGCCAGTGAGGTTTCATTCTCAAGTGACGTCACCAGTGAGGTTTCATTCTCCAGAAACATTGCCAGTGAGGTTTCATTCTCAAGTGACGTCACCAGTGAGGTTTCATTCTCAGGAAACATCACCAGTGATGTTTCATTCTCAGGAAACATCACCAGTGAGGTTTCATTCTCAAGTGACGTCACCAGTGAGGTTTCATTCTCAGGAAACATCACCAGTGAGGTTTCATTCTCAAGTGACGTCACCAGTGAGGTTTCATTCTCAAGAAAAATCACCAGTGAGGTTTCATTCTCCAGAAACATCGCCAGTGAGGTTTCATTCTCAGGAAACATCACCAGTGAGGTTTCATTCTCCAGAAACATCGCCAGTGAGGTTTCATTCTCAGGAAACATCACCAGTGAGGTTTCATTCTCAAGTATCGTCACCAGTGAGGTTTCATTCTCAGGGCACATCGCCAATGAGGTTTCATTTTCAAGTGACGTCACCAGCGAGGTTTCATTCTCAAGAAAAATCACCAATGAAGTTTCCTTTGCAAGACCCATGGAGCCAAAGTACAAATATGAGTCTGCTAACCCAATGAACCCCCTCACCAGCAAAGCAGGCCTAATTTAAATTTCGCACAGCCCTTGTCACAACATGATGTCAGTTGAAAGAGTTCTGATAGTGTGCAGCCAATTATACTAAGAACAAGCTTAGAACCATAGTGAGCTCCCTAGGCGACCCGTGCAGATACACTGCTCCACTGACACACTGGATGTCTGAGGCGAGCTGTGCAGATACACTGCTCCACTGACACACTCGGTGTCTGAGGTGGGCTGTGCAGATAGTGTTCCACTGATAAACTTCTTGTCTGAGCTTAGCTGTGCAGATACACTGCTCCACTGACACACTCGATGTCTGAGCCAACCTGTTCAGATACACTGCTCCACTGACACAATCGATGACTGAGCTGAGCTGTGCAGATACACTGCTCCACTGACACACTCGATGTCTGAGCCAACCTGTGCAGAAACACTGCTCCACTGACACAATCGATGCCTGAGCTGAGCTGTGCAGATACACTGCTCCACTGACACTTTCGGTGTCTGAGGTGAGCTGTGCAGATACACTTCTCCAATGTACACTCAAAGTCTGAGGCAAGCTGTGCAGATACACTGCTCCACTGACACACTCGATGTCTAAGCTGGGCAGTGCAGATGCACTGCTTCACTGAAACACTCAATGTCTGAGGCAAGCTGTGCAGATACACTGCTCCACTGACACACTCGATGTCTGAGCCGAGCTGTGCAGATACACTGCTCCACTGACACACTCGATGTGTGAGGCGAGCTGCGCAGATACACAGCCACATTGACACATTCGATGTTTGAGGCGAGCTGTGCAGATACTTTGCTCCACTGACACACTCGATGTCTAAGCTGAGCTGTGCAGATACTTTGCTCCACTGACACACTAGATGTCTGAGGCGAGCAGTGCAGATAAACTGCTCCACTGACACACTTGATGTCTGAGGCGAGCAGTGCAGATACACTTCTCCACTGACACACTCAATGTCTAAGCTGAGCTGTGCAGATGCACTACTCCACTGACACACTCGATGTCTGAGCTGAGCTGCGCAGATAGTGTTCAACTGACACACTAAATGTCTGAGCCAAGCTGCGCAGATACACTGCTCCACTGACACACTCGATGTGTGAGGCGAGCTGTGCAGATACACTGCTCCACTGACACACTCAAAGTCTGAGGCGAGCTGTGCAGATACACTGCTCCACTGAAACACTTGATGTCTAAGCTGAGCTGTGCAGATGCACTGCTACACTGAAACACTCGATGTCTGAGGCGAGCTGTGCAGATACACTGCTCCACTGACACACTCGATGTCTGAGGCAAGCTGTGCAGATACACTGCTCCACTGACACAGTCGATGTCTAAGCTGAGCTGTGCAGATGCACTGCTCCACTGAAACACTTGATGTCTGAGGTGAGCTGTGCAGATACACTGGTCCACTGACACTCTTGATGTCTGAGCTGAGCTGTGCAGATACACTGCTCCACTTACACACTCGATATCTGAGGCGAGCTGTGCAGATCCACTGCTCCACTGACACACTCGATGTCTGAGCCGAGATGTTCCGATACGCTGCTCTACTGACACACTCGATGTCTCAGGTGAGCTGCGCAGATACACAGCCCCACTGACACATTCGATGTCTGAGGTGAGCTTCACAGATACACTGCTCCAATGACACATTCCATGTCTGAGCCGAGCTGTGCAGATACACTGCTCCACAGACACACTCTCTGTCTGAGCCAAGCTGTGCAGATACACTGCTCCACTGACACACTCGATGTCTGAGGCAAGCTGTGCAGATAGTGTTCCACTGGGGCACTCGATGTCTGAGGCGAGCTGTGCCGATAGTGTTCCACTGATAAACTTCTGGTCTGAACTGAGCTGTGCAGATACACTGCTCCACTGACACACTTGATGGCTGAGCTGTGCAGATACACTGCTCCACTGACACACTTGATGTCTGAGGCAAGCTGTGCAGATACACTGCTCCACTGACACACTCGATGTCTAAGCTGAGCTGTGCAGATGCACTGCTCCACTGAAACACTCGATGTCTGAGGTGAGCTGTGCAGATACACTGGTCCACTGACACTCTCGATGTCTGAGCCAAGCTGTGCAGATACACTGCCCCACTTACACACTCGATGTCTGAGGCGAGCTGTGCAGATCCACTGCTCCACTGACACACTCGATGTCTGAGCTGAGATGTGCCGATACGCTGCTCTACTGACACACTCGATGTCTGAGGTGAGCTGCGCAGATACACAGCCCCACTGACACATTCGATGTCTGAGGTGAGCTTCGCAGATCCACTGCTCCACTGACACACTCGATGTCTGAGCCGAGATGTGCCGATACGCTGCTCTACTGACACACTCGATGTCTGAGGCAAGCTGTGCAGATAGTGTTCCACTGGGGCACTCGATATCTGAGGCGAGCTGTGCCGATAGTTTTCCACTGATAAACTTCTTGTCTGAGCTGAGCTGTGTAGATACACTGTTCTACTGATGCACTTCTTATCTGAGCCTAGTTGTGCAGATACGCTGCTCCACTGACACACTCGATGTGTGAGGCGAGCTGTGCAGATACACTGTTCCACTGACACACTCTGTGTCTGAGGTGGGCTGTGCAGATAGTGTTCCACTGATAAACTTCTTGTCTGAGCTGAGCTGTGCAGATACACTGCTCTACTGATGCACTTCTTATCTGAGCCGAGTTGTGCAGATACACTGCTCCACTGACACAATCGATGTCTAAGCTGAGCTGTGCAGATGCACTTCTCCACTGACACACTTGATGTCTGAGGCGAGCTGTGCAGATACAATTCTCCACTGACACACTCGATGTCTGAGGCGAGCTGTGCAGATACACTGCTCCACTGACACACTCGATGTCTGAGCGAAGCTGTGCAGATACACTGCTCCACTGACACACTCGATGTCTGAGCTGAGGTGTGTAGATACACTGCTCCACTGACACACTTGATGTCTAAGCTGAGCTGTGCAGATGCACTGCTACACTGACACACTCGATGTCTGAGGTGAGCTGTGCAGATACACTGCTCCACTGACACACTCAATGTCTGAGGCAAGCTGTGCAGATACACTGCTCCACTGACAAACTCGATGTCTAAGGTGAGCTGTGTAGATGCACTGCTCCACTTACACACGCGATATCTGAGGCGAGCTGTGCAGATCCACTGCTCCACTGACACACTCGATGTCTGAGCCGAGATGTTCCGATACGCTGCTCTACTGACACACTCGATGTCTGAGGTGAGCTGCGCAGATAAACATCCCCACTGACACACTCGATGTCTGAGGTGAGCTTCGCAGATACACTGCTCCAATGACACACTCAATGTCTGAGCCGAGCTGTGCAGATACACTGCTCCACTGACACACTCTCTGTCTGAGCCAAGCTGTGCAGATACACTGCTCCAGTGACACACTCGATGTCTGAGGAAAGCTGTGCAGATAGTGTTCCACTGGGGCACTCGATGTCTGAGGCGAGCTGTGCCAATAGTGTTCCACTGATAAACTTCTGGTCTGAGCTGAGCTGTGCAGATACACTGCTCCACTGACACACTCGATGTCTGAGGCAAGCTGTGCAGATACACTGCTCCACTGACACACTCGATGTCTAAGCTGAGCTGTGCAGATGCACTGCTCCACTGAAACACTCGATGTCTGAGGTGAGCTGTGCAGATACACTGGTCCACTGACACTCTTGATGTCTGAGCTGAGATGTGCCAATACGCTGCTCTACAGACACACTCGATGTCTGAGGTGAGCTGCGCAGATACACAGCCCCACTGACACATTCGATGTCTGAGGTGAGCTTCGCAGATCCACTGCTCCACTGACACACTCGATGTCTGAGCTGAGATGTGCCGATACGCTGCTCTACTGACACACTCGATGTCTGAGGCAAGCTGTGCAGATAGTGTTCCACTGGGGCACTCGATGTCTGAGGCGAGCTGTGCCGATAGTGTTCCACTGATAAACTTCTTGTCTGAGCTGAGCTCTGCAGATACACTGTTCTACTGATGCACATCTTATCTGAGCCGAGTTGTGCAGATACACTGCTCCACTGACACACTCGATGTCTGAGCCAACCTGTGCAGATACACTGCTCCACTGACACACTCGATGTCTGAGCTGAGCTGTTCAGATACACTGCTCCACTGACACACTCGATGTCTGAGCCAACCTGTGCAGATACACTGCTCCACTGACACACTCGATGTCTGAGCTGAGCTGTTCAGATACGCTGCTCCACTGACTCACTCGATGTCTGAGCCGAGCTGTGTAGATACAGTGCTCCACTGACAAACTCAAAGTCTGAGGTGAGCTGTGCAGATACACTGCTCTACTGACACACTCGATGTTTGAGCCAACCTGTGCAGATACACTGCTCCACTGACACACTCGATGTCTCAGCTGAGCTGTGCAGATGCACTTCTCCACTGACACACTTGATGTCTGAGGCGAGCTGTGCAGATACACTGCTCCACTGACACACTCGATGTCTGAACGAAGCTGTGCAGATACACTGCTCCACTGACACACTCGATGTCTGAGCTGAGGTGTGTAGATACACTGCTCCACTGACACACTCGATGTCTGAACTGAGCTGTGTAAATACACTGCTCCACTGTCACACTCGATGTCTAAGCTGAGCTGTGCAGATGCTCTGCTCCACTGAAACACTCGATGTCTGAGGCAAGCTGTGCAGATACACTGCTCCACTGACACACTCGATGTCTGAGCTGAGCTGTGCAGATACACTGCTCCACTTACACACTCGATGTCTAAGCTGAGCTGTGCAGATGCACTGCTACACTGACACACTCGATGTCTGAGGTGAGCTGTGCAGATACACTGCTCCACTGACACACTCAATGTCTGAGACAAGCTGTGCAGATACACTGCTCCACTGACACACTCGATGTCTAAGCTGAGCTTTTCAGATGCACTGCTCCACTGAAACACTCGATGTCTGAGGTGAGCTGTGCAGATACACTGGTCCACTGACACTCTCGATGTCTGAGCCGAGCTGTGCAGATACACTGCTCCACTTACACACTCGATGTCTGAGCTGAGCTGTTCAGATACACTGCTCCACTTACACACTCGATGTCTAAGCTGAGCTGTGCAGATGCACTGCTACACTGACACACTCGATGTCTGAGGTGAGCTGTGCAGATACACTGCTCCACTGACACACTCAATGTCTGAGACAAGCTGTGCAGATACACTGCTCCACTGACACACTCGATGTCTAAGCTGAGCTGTGCAGATGCACTGCTCCACTGAAACACTCGATGTCTGAGGTGAGCTGTGCAGATACACTGGTCCACTGACACTCTCGATGTCTGAGCTGAGCTGTGCAGATACACTGCTCCACTTACACACTCGATGTCTGAGCTGAGCTGTTCAGATACGCTGCTCCACTGACTCACTCGATGTCTGAGCCGAGCTGTGCCGATACACTGCTCCACTGACAAACTCAAAGTCTGAGGTGAGCTGTGCAGATACACTGCTCTACTGACACACTTGATGTCTAAGCTGAGCTGTGCAGATGCACTGCTCCACTGAAACACTCGATGTCTGAGGCGAGCTGTGCAGATCCACTGCTCCACTGACACACTCGATGTCTGAGCCGAGATGTGCCGATACGCTGCTCTACTGACACACTCGATGTCTGAGGTGAGCTGCGCAGATACACAGCCCCACTGACACATTCGATGTCTGAGGTGAGCTTCGCAGATCCACTGCTCCACTGACACACTCGATGTCTGAGCCGAGATGTGCCGATACGCTGCTCTACTGACACACTCGATGTCTGAGGCAAGCTGTGCAGATAGTGTTCCACTGGGGCACTCGATGTCTGAGGCGAGCTGTGCCGATAGTGTTCCACTGAAAAACTTCTTGTCTGAGCTGAGCTGTGCAGATACACTGCTCCACTGACACACTTGATGTCTGAGCTGAGCTGTGCAGATACACTGCTCCACTGACACACTCGATGTCTGAGGCGAGCTGTGCAGATACACTGCTCTACTGACATACTTAATGTCTGAGGCGAGCTGTGCAGATACACTGCTCCACTGACTCACTCGATGTCTAAAGCGAACTGTGTCGATACACTGCTCATCTGACACACTCAATGTCTAAGCCAAGCGGTGCAGATACACTGCTCCACTGCCACTCACTCAGTGTCTGAGGTGGGCTGTGCAGATAGTGTTCCACTGATAAACTTCTTGTCTGAGCTGAGCTGTGCAGATACACTGTTCTACTGATGCACATCTTATCTGAGCCGAGTTGTGCAGATACACTGCTCCACTGACACACTCGATGTCTGAGCCAACCTGTGCAGATACACTGCTCCACTGACACACTCGATGTCTGAGCTGAGCTGTTCAGATACGCTGCTCCACTGACTCACTCGATGTCTGAGCCGAGCTGTGTAGATACAGTGCTCCACTGACAAACTCAAAGTCTGAGGTGAGCTGTGCAGATACACTGCTCTACTGACACACTCGATGTTTGAGTCAACCTGTGCAGATACACTGCTCCACTGACACACTCGATGTCTCAGCTGAGCTGTGCAGATGCACTTCTCCACTGACACACTTGATGTCTGAGGCGAGCTGTGCAGATACACTGCTCCACTGACACACTCGATGTCTGAACGAAGCTGTGCAGATACACTGCTCCACTGACACACTCGATGTCTGAGCTGAGGTGTGTAGATACACTGCTCCACTGACACACTCGATGTCTGAACTGAGCTGTGTAAATACACTGCTCCACTGTCACACTCGATGTCTAAGCTGAGCTGTGCAGATGCTCTGCTCCACTGAAACACTCGATGTCTGAGGCAAGCTGTGCAGATACACTGCTCCACTGACACACTCGATGTCTGAGCTGAGCTGTGCAGATACACTGCTCCACTTACACACTCGATGTCTAAGCTGAGCTGTGCAGATGCACTGCTACACTGACACACTCGATGTCTGAGGTGAGCTGTGCAGATACACTGCTCCACTGACACACTCAATGTCTGAGACAAGCTGTGCAGATACACTTCTCCACTGACACACTCGATGTCTAAGCTGAGCTTTTCAGATGCACTGCTCCACTGAAACACTCGATGTCTGAGGTGAGCTGTGCAGATACACTGGTCCACTGACACTCTCGATGTCTGAGCCGAGCTGTGCAGATACACTGCTCCACTTACACACTCGATGTCTGAGCTGAGCTGTTCAGATACACTGCTCCACTTACACACTCGATGTCTAAGCTGAGCTGTGCAGATGCACTGCTACACTGACACACTCGATGTCTGAGGTGAGCTGTGCAGATACACTGCTCCACTGACACACTCAATGTCTGAGACAAGCTGTGCAGATACACTGCTCCACTGACACACTCGATGTCTAAGCTGAGCTGTGCAGATGCACTGCTCCACTGAAACACTCGATGTCTGAGGTGAGCTGTGCAGATACACTGGTCCACTGACACTCTCGATGTCTGAGCTGAGCTGTGCAGATACACTGCTCCACTTACACACTCGATGTCTGAGCTGAGCTGTTCAGATACGCTGCTCCACTGACTCACTCGATGTCTGAGCTGAGCTGTGCCGATACACTGCTCCACTGACAAACTCAAAGTCTGAGGTGAGCTGTGCAGATACACTGCTCTACTGACACACTTGATGTCTAAGCTGAGCTGTGCAGATGCACTGCTCCACTGAAACACTCGATGTCTGAGGCGAGCTGTGCAGATCCACTGCTCCACTGACACACTCGATGTCTGAGCCGAGATGTGCCGATACGCTGCTCTACTGACACACTCGATGTCTGAGGTGAGCTGCGCAGATACACAGCCCCACTGACACATTCGATGTCTGAGGTGAGCTTCGCAGATCCACTGCTCCACTGACACACTCGATGTCTGAGCCGAGATGTGCCGATACGCTGCTCTACTGACACACTCGATGTCTGAGGCAAGCTGTGCAGATAGTGTTCCACTGGGGCACTCGATGTCTGAGGCGAGCTGTGCCGATAGTGTTCCACTGAAAAACTTCTTGTCTGAGCTGAGCTGTGCAGATACACTGCTCCACTGACACACTTGATGTCTGAGCTGAGCTGTGCAGATACACTGCTCCACTGACACACTCGATGTCTGAGGCGAGCTGTGCAGATACACTGCTCTACTGACATACTTAATGTCTGAGGCGAGCTGTGCAGATACACTGCTCCACTGACTCACTCGATGTCTAAAGCGAACTGTGTCGATACACTGCTCATCTGACACACTCAATGTCTAAGCCAAGCGGTGCAGATACACTGCTCCACTGCCACTCACTCAGTGTCTGAGGTGGGCTGTGCAGATAGTGTTCCACTGATAAACT
Organism: Triturus cristatus; assembly: GCF_964204655.1. NCBI lineage: Eukaryota > Metazoa > Chordata > Amphibia > Caudata > Salamandridae > Triturus > Triturus cristatus. Next base: position 1,285,060,716 of record NC_140592.1, on the reverse strand, counting down.
TCTTGTCTGAGCTGAGCTGTGCGGATACACTGTTCTACTGATGCACATCTTATCTGAGCCGAGTTGTGCAGATACACTGCTCCACTGACACACTCGATGTCTGAGCCAACCTGTGCAGATACACTGCTCCACTGACACACTCGATGTCTGAGCTGAGCTGTTCAGATACGCTGCTCCACTGACTCACTCGATGTCTGAGCCGAGCTGTGTAGATACAGTGCTCCACTGACAAAGTCAAAGTCTGAGGTGAGCTGTGCAGATACACTGCTCTACTGACACACTCGATGTTTGAGTCAACCTGTGCAGATACACTGCTCCACTGACACACTCGATGTCTCAGCTGAGCTGTGCAGATGCACTTCTCCACTGACACACTTGATGTCTGAGGCGAGCTGTGCAGATACACTGCTCCACTGACACACTCGATGTCTGAGCGAAGCTGTGCAGATACACTGCTCCACTGACACACTCGATGTCTGAGCTGAGGTGTGTAGATACACTGCTCCACTGACACACTCGATGTCTGAACTGAGCTGTGTAAATACACTGCTCCACTGTCACACTCGATGTCTAAGCTGAGCTGTGCAGATGCTCTGCTCCACTGAAACACTCGATGTCTGAGGCAAGCTGTGCAGATACACTTCTCCACTGACACACTCGATGTCTGAGCTGAGCTGTGCAGATACACTGCTCCACTTACACACTCGATGTCTAAGCTGAGCTGTGCAGATGCACTGCTACACTGACACACTCGATGTCTGAGGTGAGCTGTGCAGATACACTGCTCCACTGACACACTCAATGTCTGAGACAAGCTGTGCAGATACACTGCTCCACTGACACACTCGATGTCTAAGCTGAGCTGTGCAGATGCACTGCTCCACTGAAACACTCGATGTCTGAGGTGAGCTGTGCAGATACACTGGTCCACTGACACTCTCGATGTCTGAGCCGAGCTGTGCAGATACACTGCTCCACTTACACACTCGATGTCTGAGCTGAGCTGTTCAGATACGCTGCTCCACTGACTCACTCGATGTCTGAGCCGAGCTGTGACGATACACTGCTCCACTGACAAACTCAAAGTCTGAGGTGAGCTGTGCAGATACACTGCTCTACTGACACACTCGATGTCTAAGCTGAGCTGTGCAGATGCACTGCTCCACTGAAATACTCGATGTCTGAGGCGAGCTGTGCAGATCCACTGCTCCACTGACATACTCGATGTCTGAGCCGAGATGTGCCGATACGCTGCTCTACTGACACACTCGATGTCTGAGGTGAGCTGCGCAGATACACAGCCCCACTGACACATTCGATGTCTGAGGTGAGCTTCGCAGATCCAGTGCTCCACTGACACACTCGATGTCTGAGCCGAGATGTGCCGATACGCTGCTCTACTGACACACTCGATGTCTGAGGCAAGCTGTGCAGATAGTGTTCCACTGGGGCACTCGATGTCTGAGGCGAGCTGTGCCGATAGTGTTCCACTGAAAAACTTCTTGTCTGAGCTGAGCTGTGCAGATACACTGCTCCACTGACACACTTGATGTCTGAGCTGAGCTGTGCAGATACACTTCTCCACTGACACACTCGATGTCTGAGGCGAGCTGTGCAGATACACTGCTCCACTGACTCACTCGATGTCTAAAGCGAACTGTGTCGATACACTGCTCATCTGACACACTCAATGTCTGAGCCAAGCGGTGCAGATACACTGCTCCACTGCCACTCACTCAGTGTCTGAGGTGGGCTGTGCAGATAGTGTTCCACTGATAAACTTCTTGTCTGAGCTGAGCTGTGCAGATACACTGTTCTACTGATGCACATCTTATCTGAGCCGAGTTGTGCAGATACACTGCTCCACTGACACACTCGATGTCTGAGCCAACCTGTGCAGATACACTGCTCCACTGACACACTCGATGTCTGAGCCAACCTGTGTAGATACAGTGCTCCACTGACACACTCGATATCTGAGGCAAGCTGTAGAGACACACTGCTCCACTGACACACTCGATGTCTGAGGCGAGCTGTGCAGATACACTGCTCCACTGACACACTCTGTGTCTAAGGTGGGCTGTGCAGATAGTGTTCCACTGATAAACTTCTTGTCTGAGCTGAGCTCTGCAGATACACTGCTCCACTGACACACTCGATGTCTGAGCTGAGCTGCTCAGATACGCTGCTCCACTGACTCACTCGATGTCTGAGCCGAGTTGTGTAGATACACTGCTCCACTGACAAACTCAAAGTCTGAGGTGAGCTGTGCAGATCCACTGCTCTACTGACACACTCGATGTTTGAGCCAACCTGTGCAGATACACTGCTCCACTGACACACTCGATGTCTAATCTGAGCTGTGCAGATGCACTTCTCCACTGACACACTTGATATCTGAGGCGAGCTGTGCAGATACACTGCTCCACTTACACACTCGATGTCTAAGCTGAGCTGTGCAGATGCTCTGCTCCACTGAAACACTCGATGTCTGAGGCAAGCTGTGCAGATACACTGCTCCACTGACACACTCGATGTCTGAACTGAGCTGTGTAAATACACTGCTCCACTGTCACACTCGATGTCTAAGCTGAGCTGTGCAGATGCTCTGCTCCACTGAAACACTCGATGTCTGAGGCAAGCTGTGCAGATACACTGCTCCACTGACACACTCGATGTCTGAGCTGAGCTGTGCAGATACACTGCTCCACTTACACACTCGATGTCTAAGCTGAGCTGTGCAGATGCACTGCTCCACTGAAACACTCGATGTCTGAGGTGAGCTGTGCAGATACACTGGTCCACTGACACTCTCGATGTCTGAGCCGAGCTGTGCAGATACACTGCTCCACTTACACACTCGATGTCTGAGCTGAGCTGTTCAGATACGCTGCTCCACTGACTCACTCGATGTCTGAGGTGAGCTGTGCAGATACACTGCTCTACTGACACACTCGATGTCTAAGCTGAGCTGTGCAGATGCACTGCTCCACTGAAACACTCGATGTCTGAGGCGAGCTGTGCAGATCCACTGCTCCACTGACACACTCGATGTCTGAGCCGAGATGTGCCGATACGCTGCTCTACTGACACACTCGATGTCTGAGGTGAGCTGCGCAGATACACAGCCCCACTGACACATTCGATGTCTGAGGTGAGCTTCGCAGATCCACTGCTCCACTGACACACTCGATGTCTGAGCCGAGATGTGCCGATACGCTGCTCTACTGACACACTCGATGTCTGAGGCAAGCTGTGCAGATAGTGTTCCACTGGGGCACTCGATGTCTGAGGCGAGCTGTGCCGATAGTGTTCCACTGAAAAACTTCTTGTCTGAGCTGAGCTGTGCAGATACACTGCTCCACTGACACACTTGATGTCTGAGCTGAGCTGTGCAGATACACTGCTCCACTGACACACTCGATGTCTGAGGCGAGCTGTGCAGATACACTGCTCTACTGACATACTTAATGTCTGAGGCGAGCTGTGCAGATACACTGCTCCACTGACTCACTCGATGTCTAAAGCGAACTGTGTCAATACACTGCTCATCTGACACACTCAATGTCTGAGCCAAGCGGTGCAGATACACTGCTCCACTGCCCCTCACTTAGTGTCTGAGGTGGGCAGTGCAGATAGTGTTCCACTGATAAACTTCTTGTCTGAGCTGAGCTGTGCAGATACACTGTTCTACTGATGCACATCTTATCTGAGCCGAGTTGTGCAGATACACTGCTCCACTGACACACTCGATGTCTGAGCCAACCTGTGCAGATACACTGCTCCACTGACACACTCGATATCTGAGCTGAGCTGCTCAGATACGCTGCTCCACTGACTCACTCGATGTCTGAGCCGAGTTGTGTAGATACACTGCTCCACTGACAAACTCAAAGTCTGAGGTGAGCTGTGCAGATACACTGCTCTACTGACACACTCGATGTTTGATCCAACCTGTGCAGATACACTGCTCCACTGACACACTCGATGTCTAAGCTGAGCTGTGCAGATGCACTGCTCCACTGAAACACTCGATGTCTGAGGTGAGCTGTGCAGATACACTGGTCCACTGACACTCTTGATGTCTGAGCTGAGATGTGCCAATACGCTGCTCTGCAGACACACTCGATGTCTGAGGTGAGCTGCGCAGATACACAGCCCCACTGACACATTCGATGTCTGAGGTGAGCTTCGCAGATCCACTGCTCCACTGACACACTCGATGTCTGAGCTGAGATGTGCCGATACGCTGCTCTACTGACACACTCGATGTCTGAGGCAAGCTGTGCAGATAGTGTTCCACTGGGGCACTCGATGTCTGAGGCGAGCTGTGCCGATAGTGTTCCACTGATAAACTTCTTGTCTGAGCTGAGCTGTGCAGATACACTGTTCTACTGATGCACTTCTTATCTGAGCCGAGTTGTGCAGATACACTGCTCCACTGACAAACTCGATATCTGAGGCAAGCTGTGCAGATACACTGCTCCACTGACACACTCGATGTCTGAGGCGAGCTGTGCAGATAGTGTTCCACTGATAAACTTCTTGTCTGAGCTGAGCTGTGCAGATACACTGTTCTACTGATGCACTTCTTATCTGAGCCGAGTTGTGCAGATACACTGCTCCACTGACACACTCGATGTCTGAGCCAACCTGTGCAGATACACTGCTCCACTGACACACTCGATGTCTGAGCTGAGCTGTTCAGATACACTGCTCCACTGACTCACTCTATGTCTGAGCCAAGCTGTGTAGATACAGTGCTCCACTGACAAACTCAAAGTCTGAGGTGAGCTGTGCAGATACACTGCTCTACTGACACACTCGATGTTTGAGCCAACCTGTGCAGATACACTGCTCCACTGACACACTCGATGTCTCAGCTGAGCTGTGCAGATGCACTTCTCCACTGACACACTTGATGTCTGAGGCGAGCTGTGCAGATACACTGCTCCACTGACACACTCGATGTCTGAGCGAAGCTGTGCAGATACACTGCTCCACTGACACACTCGATGTCTGAGCTGAGGTGTGTAGATACACTGCTCCAATGACACACTCGATGTCTGAACTGAGCTGTGTAAATACACTGCTCCACTGTCACACTCGATGTCTAAGCTGAGCTGTGCAGATTCTCTGCTCCACTGAAACACTCGATGTCTGAGGCAAGCTGTGCAGATACACTGCTCCACTGACACACTCGATGTCTGAGCTGAGCTGTGCAGATACACTGCTCCACTTACACACTCGATGTCTAAGCTGAGCTGTGCAGATGCACTGCTACACTGACACACTCGATGTCTGAGGTGAGCTGTGCAGATACACTGCTCCACTGACACACTCAATGTCTGAGACAAGCTGTGCAGATACACTGCTCCACTGACACACTCGATGTCTAAGCTGAGCTGTGCAGATGCACTGCTCCACTGAAACACTCGATGTCTGAGGTGAGCTGTGCAGATACACTGGTCCACTGACACTCTCGATGTCTGAGCCGAGCTGTGCAGATACACTGCTCCACTTACACACTCGATGTCTGAGCTGAGCTGTTCAGATACGCTGCTCCACTGACTCACTCGATGTCTGAGCCGAGCTGTGCCGATACACTGCTCCACTGACAAACTCAAAGTCTGAGGTGAGCTGTGCAGATACACTGCTCTACTGACACACTCGATGTCTAAGCTGAGCTGTGCAGATGCACTGCTCCACTGAAACACTCGATGTCTGAGGCGAGCTGTGCAGATCCACTGCTCCACTGACACACTCGATGTCTGAGCCGAGATGTGCCGATACGCTGCTCTACTGACACACTCGATGTCTGAGGTGAGCTGCGCAGATACACAGCCCCACTGACACATTCGATGTCTGAGGTGAGCTGCGCAGATCCACTGCTCCACTGACACACTCGATGTCTGAGCCGAGATGTGCCGATACGCTGCTCTACTGACACACTCGATGTCTGAGGCAAGCTGTGCAGATAGTGTTCCACTGGGGCACTCGATGTCTGAGGCGGGCTGTGCCGATAGTGTTCCACTGAAAAACTTCTTGTCTGAGCTGAGCTGTGCAGATACACTGCTCCACTGACACACTTGATGTCTGAGCTGAGCTGTGCAGATACACTGCTCCACTGACACACTCGATGTCTGAGGCGAGCTGTGCAGATACACTGCTCTACTGACATACTTAATGTCTGAGGCGAGCTGTGCAGATACACTGCTCCACTGACTCACTCGATGTCTAAAGCGAACTGTGTCGATACACTGCTCATCTGACACACTCAATGTCTGAGCCAAGCGGTGCAGATACACTGCTCCACTGCCACTCACTCAGTGTCTGAGGTGGGCTGTGCAGATAGTGTTCCACTGATAAACTTCTTGTCTGAGCTGAGCTGTGCAGATACACTGTTCTACTGATGCACTTCTTATCTGAGCCGAGTTGTGCAGATACACTGCTCCACTGACACACTCGATGTCTGAGGCGAGCTGTGCAGATACACTGCTCCACTGACACACTCGATGTCTGAGGCGAGCTGTGCAGATACGCTGCTCCACTGACACACTCGATGTCTGAGCCAACCTGTGCAGATACAGTGCTCCACTGACACACTCGATATCTGAGGCAAGCTGTACAGACACACTGCTCCACTGACACACTCGATGTCTGAGGCGAGCTGTGCAGATACACTGCTCCACTGACACACTCTGTGTCTGAGGTGGGCTGTGCAGATAGTGTTCCACTGATAAACTTCTTGTCTGAGCTGAGCTCTGCAGATACACTTTTCTACTGATGCACTTCTTATCTGAGCCGAGTTGTGCAGATACACTGCTCCACTGACAAACTCAAAGTCTGAGGTGAGCTGTGCAGATACACTGCTCTACTGACACACTCGATGTTTGAGCCAACCTGTGCAGATACACTGCTCCACTGACACACTCGATGTCTAAGCTGAGCTGTGCAGATGCACTTCTCCACTGACACACTTGATATCTGAGGCGAGCTGTGCAGATACACTGCTCCACTTACACACTCGATGTCTGAGCCAAGCTGTGCAAATACACTGCTCCACTGACACACTCGATGTCTGAGCTGAGATGTGTAGATACACTGCTCCACTGACACACTCGATGTCTGAACTGAGCTGTGTAGATACACTGCTCGACTGTCACACTCGAAGTCTGAGGCGAACTGTGCAGATACACTGCTCCACTGACACACTCGATGTCTGAGGCGAGCTGTGCAGATACACTGCTCCACTGACACACTAGATGTCTAAGCTGAGCTGTGCAGATGCACTGCTCCACTGAAACACTCGATGTTTGAGGCAAGCTGTGCAGATACACTGCTCCACTGACACACTCGATGTCTGAGCTGAGCTGTGCAGATGCACTTCTCCACTGACACACTCGATGTCTAAGCTGAGCTGTGCAGATGCACTTCTCCACTGACACACTTGATATCTGAGGCGAGCTGTGCAGATACACTGCTCCACTTACACACTCGATGTCTGAGCCAAGCTGTGCAGATACACTGCTCCACTGACACACTCGATGTCTGAGCTGAGATGTGTAGATACACTGCTCCACTGACACACTCGATGTCTGAACTGAGCTGTGTAGATACACTGCTCGACTGTCACACTCGAAGTCTGAGGCGAACTGTGCAGATACACTGCTCCACTGACACACTCGATGTCTGAGGCGAGCTGTGCAGATACACTGCTCCACTGACACACTCGATGTCTGAGCCAACCTGTGCAGATACACTGCTCCACTGACACACTCGATGTCTGAGCTGAGCTGCTCAGATACGCTGCTCCACTGACTCACTCGATGTCTGAGCCGAGTTGTGTAGATACACTGCTCCACTTACACACTCGATGTCTAAGCTGAGCTGTGCAGATGCTCTGCTCCACTGAAACACTCGATGTCTGAGGCAAGCTGTGCAGATACACTGCTCCACTGACACACTCGATGTCTGAGCTGAGCTGTGCAGATACACTGCTCCACTTACACACTCGATGTCTAAGCTGAGCTGTGCAGATGCACTGCTACACTGACACACTCGATGTCTGAGCTGAGCTGTGCAGATACACTGCTCCACTTACACACTCGATGTCTAAGCTGAGCTGTGCAGATGCACTGCTACACTGACACACTCGATGTCTGAGGTGAGCTGTGCAGATACACTGCTCCACTGACACACTCAATGTCTGAGACAAACTGTGCAGATACACTGCTCCACTGACACACTCGATGTCTAAGCTGTGCTGTGCAGATGCACTGCTCCACTGAAACACTCGATGTCTGAGGTGAGCTGTGCAGATACACTGGTCCACTGACACTCTCGATGTCTGAGCCGAGTTGTGCAGATACACTGCTCCACTTACACACTCGATGTCTGAGCTGAGCTGTTCAGATACGCTGCTCCACTGACTCACTCGATGTCTGAGCCGAGCTGTGCCAATACACTGCTCCACTGACAAACTCAAAGTCTGAGGTGAGCTGTGCAGATACACTGCTCTACTGACACACTCGATGTCTAAGCTGAGCTGTGCAGATGCACTGCTCCACTGAAACACTCGATGTCTGAGGCGAGCTGTGCAGATCCACTGCTCCACTGACACACTCGATGTCTGAGCCGAGATGTGCTGATACGCTGCTCTACTGACACACTCGATGTCTGAGGTGAGCTGCGCAGATACACAGCCCCACTGACACATTCGATGTCTGAGGTGAGCTTCGCAGATCCACTGCTCCACTGACACACTCGATGTCTGAGCCGAGATGTGCCGATACGCTGCTCTACTGACACACTCGATGTCTGAGGCAAGCTGTGCAGATAGTGTTCCACTGGGGCACTCGATGTCTGAGGCGAGCTGTGCCGATAGTGTTCCACTGAAAAACTTCTTGTCTGAGCTGAGCTGTGCAGATACACTGCTCCACTGACACACTTGATGTCTGAGCTGAGCTGTGCAGATACACTGCTCCACTGACACACTCGATGTCTGAGGCGAGCTGTGCAGATACACTGCTCTACTGACATACTTAATGTCTGAGGCGAGCTGTGCAGATACACTGCTCCACTGACTCACTCGATGTCTAAAGTGAACTGTGTCGATACACTGCTCATCTGACACACTCAATGTCTGAGCCAAGCGGTGCAGATACACTGCTCCACTGACACACTCGATGTCTGAGGCGAGCTGTGCAGATACACTGCTCTACTGACATACTTAATGTCTGAGCCGAGTTGTGCAGATACACTGCTCCACTGACACACTCGATGTCTGAGCCAACCTGTGCAGATACACTGCTCCACTGACACACTCGATGTCTGAGCCAACCTGTGCAGATACACTGCTCCACTGACACACTCGATGTCTGAGGCAAGCTGTACAGACACACTGCTCCACTGACACACTCGATGTCTGAGCTGAGCTGCTCAGATACGCTGCTCCACTGACTCACTCGATGTCTGAGCCGAGTTGTGTAGATACACTGCTCCACTGACAAACTCAAAGTCTGAGGTGAGCTGTGCAGATACACTGCTCCACTGACACACTCGATGTCTGAGCCAACCTGTGCAGATACAGTGCTCCACTGACACACTCGATATCTGAGGCAAGCTGTACAGACACACTGCTCCACTGACACACTCGATGTCTGAGGAGAGCTGTGCAGATACACTGCTCCACTGACACACTCTGTGTCTGAGGTGGGCTGTGCAGATAGTGTTCCACTGATAAACTTCTTATCTGAGCCGAGCTGTGCAGATACACTGCTCCACTGACACACTCGATGTCTGAGCCAACCTGTGCAGATACACTGCTCCACTGACACACTCGATGTCTGAGCCAACCTGTGCAGATACACTGCTCCACTGACACACTCGATGTCTGAGGCAAGCTGTACAGACACACTGCTCCACTGACACACTCGATGTCTGAGCTGAGCTGCTCAGATACGCTGCTCCACTGACTCACTCGATGTCTGAGCCAACCTGTGCAGATACACTGCTCCACTGACACACTCGATGTCTGAGCTGAGCTGCTCAGATACGCTGCTCCACTGACTCACTCGATGTCTGAGCCGAGTTGTGTAGATACACTGCTCCACTGACAAACTCAAAGTCTGAGGTAAGCTGTGCAGATACACTGCTCTACTGACACACTCGATGTTTGAGCCAACCTGTGCAGATACACTGCTCCACTGACACACTCGATGTCTAAGCTGAGCTGTGCAGATGCACTTCTCCACTGACACACTTGATATCTGAGGCGAGCTGTGCAGATACACTGCTCCACTTACACACTCGATGTCTAAGCTGAGCTGTGCAGATGCTCTGCTCCACTGAAACACTCGATGTCTGAGGCAAGCTGTGCAGATACACTGCTCCACTGACACACTCGATGTCTGAGCTGAGCTGTGCAGATACACTGCTCCACTTACACACTCGATGTCTAAGCTGAGCTGTGCAGATGCACTGCTACACTGACACACTCGATGTCTGAGCTGAGCTGTGCAGATACACTGCTCCACTTACACACTCGATGTCTAAGCTGAGCTGTGCAGATGCACTGCTACACTGACACACTCGATGTCTGAGGTGAGCTGTGCAGATACACTGCTCCACTGACACACTCAATGTCTGAGACAAACTGTGCAGATACACTGCTCCACTGACACACTCGATGTCTAAGCTGTGCTGTGCAGATGCACTGCTCCACTGAAACACTCGATGTCTGAGGTGAGCTGTGCAGATACACTGGTCCACTGACACTCTCGATGTCTGAGCCGAGCTGTGCAGATACACTGCTCCACTTACACACTCGATGTCTGAGCTGAGCTGTTCAGATACGCTGCTCCACTGACTCACGCGATGTCTGAGCCGAGCTGTGCCGATACACTGCTCCACTGACAAACTCAAAGTCTGAGGTGAGCTGTGCAGATACACTGCTCTACTGACACACTCGATGTCTAAGCTGAGCTGTGCAGATGCACTGCTCCACTGAAACACTCGATGTCTGAGGCGAGCTGTGCAGATCCACTGCTCCACTGACACACTCGATGTCTGAGCCGAGATGTGCCGATACGCTGCTCTACTGACACACTCGATGTCTGAGGTGAGCTGCGCAGATACACAGCCCCACTGACACATTCGATGTCTGAGGTGAGCTTCGCAGATCCACTGCTCCACTGACACACTCGATGTCTGAGCCGAGATGTGCCGATACGCTGCTCTACTGACACACTCGATGTCTGAGGCAAGCTGTGCAGATAGTGTTCCACTGGGGCACTCGATGTCTGAGGCGAGCTGTGCCGATAGTGTTCCACTGAAAAACTTCTTGTCTGAGCTGAGCTGTGCAGATACACTGCTCCACTGACACACTTGATGTCTGAGCTGAGCTGTGCAGATACACTGCTCCACTGACACACTCGATGTCTGAGGCGAGCTGTGCAGATACACTGCTCTACTGACATACTTAATGTCTGAGGCGAGCTGTGCAGATACACTGCTCCACTGACTCACTCGATGTCTAAAGTGAACTGTGTCGATACACTGCTCATCTGACACACTCAATGTCTGAGCCAAGCGGTGCAGATACACTGCTCCACTGACACACTCGATGTCTGAGGCGAGCTGTGCAGATACACTGCTCTACTGACATACTTAATGTCTGAGCCGAGTTGTGCAGATACACTGCTCCACTGACACACTCGATGTCTGAGCCAACCTGTGCAGATACACTGCTCCACTGACACACTCGATGTCTGAGCCAACCTGTGCAGATACACTGCTCCACTGACACACTCGATGTCTGAGGCAAGCTGTACAGACACACTGCTCCACTGACACACTCGATGTCTGAGCTGAGCTGCTCAGATACGCTGCTCCACTGACTCACTCGATGTCTGAGCCGAGTTGTGTAGATACACTGCTCCACTGACAAACTCAAAGTCTGAGGTGAGCTGTGCAGATACACTGCTCCACTGACACACTCGATGTCTGAGCCAACCTGTGCAGATACAGTGCTCCACTGACACACTCGATATCTGAGGCAAGCTGTACAGACACACTGCTCCACTGACACACTCGATGTCTGAGGCGAGCTGTGCAGATACACTGCTCCACTGACACACTCTGTGTCTGAGGTGGGCTGTGCAGATAGTGTTCCACTGATAAACTTCTTATCTGAGCCGAGCTGTGCAGATACACTGCTCCACTGACACACTCGATGTCTGAGCCAACCTGTGCAGATACACTGCTCCACTGACACACTCGATGTCTGAGCCAACCTGTGCAGATACACTGCTCCACTGACACACTCGATGTCTGAGGCAAGCTGTACAGACACACTGCTCCACTGACACACTCGATGTCTGAGCTGAGCTGCTCAGATACGCTGCTCCACTGACTCACTCGATGTCTGAGCCGAGTTGTGTAGATACACTGCTCCACTGACAAACTCAAAGTCTGAGGTGAGCTGTGCAGATACACTGCTCTACTGACACACTCGATGTTTGAGCCAACCTGTGCAGATACACTGCTCCACTGACACACTCGATGTCTAAGCTGAGCTGTGCAGATGCACTTCTCCACTGACACACTTGATATCTGAGGCGAGCTGTGCAGATACACTGCTCCACAGACACACTCTCTGTCTGAGCCAAGCTGTGCAGATACACTGCTCCACTAACACACTCGATGTCTGAGCCAAGCTGTGCAGATACACTGCTCCACTGACACACTCGATGTTTGAGCTGAGATGTGTAGATACACTGCTCCACTGACACACTCGATGTCTGAACTGAGCTGTGTAGATACACTGCTCGACTGTCACACTCGAAGTCTGAGGCGAACTGTGCAGATACACTGCTCCACTGACACACTCGATGTCTGAGGCGAGCTGTGCAGATACACTGCTCCACTGACACACTCTGGGGCATATCAACAAGGGCTTTATCTCTGCTTTTTTGGCTTTAAAAGCCAAAAAAGCAGAGATAAAACTAGCGCCCTATCAACAACAGGGTGCTAACACGCAAATTTGCATGTTAGCACCCTTTTACTCTACGCTTCCCCTTGCATCTCTAATGAGATGCAAAGGGGGCGTTCCAGAGTAAAATAATAGGAGAAATGTCGCTAAGCGACATTTCTCCTATTATCAAGAATGTCGCTAACCCTGTTAGAGACAAAAAAAAGCAGCGCTAACCGCGGTTAACGCTGCTTTTTTACGTCTGCTAATTTTCTGATTTAGCCATGATATCCTATGGAAGGAGGATATCATGGCTAAGTTTGCCTGTCCCTATCAACAAGGTAACGTGTGATTATCGCTGGGTTTTCAGCGAGAATCTCACGTTAGCCTGTTAGCGTGTAGATTTTTATCGCTATTGAGATAAGCGTTGCTAATAGCACGCTATCTCAGCGATAAAAATTCACGCTAGCCGGCGATAATTATCCTCACGCTAAGAGCGCTGAGCGATAATTATCGCCGGTTGTTGTTGATATGCCCCTTAGTTTTGCAGCACAATATCCTTGGTGCAACAACATCAACTGCTGCATGGCTAAACACTTATAAGGTCCCAAAGGCGAGGTCTATTGGCTATGCCAATGCTTGTCTAAATAAGAAAGCTGCTTTTCACAGAGCAGCCTGAAATGAAGGGCTTTTGCTGCGTCCTGGACTCGCGGGGGGCACTGCGGTAACCATCGAATGCTGCCCGCAACCCTGGCGCTGCCTTTTTACCTTTATTACATAGCCTTTTTCACATAGTAGCATTCATCCTTCTTCTACATGTGCCACAATTCTACTGAGCTGACCTACACCTAAAAACAGCCAAGACTATTAGATGTCTAAGCTGAGCTGTGCAGATGCACTGCTCCACTGAAACACTCGATGTTTGAGGCAAGCTGTGCAGATACACTGCTCCACTGACACACTCGATGTCTGAGCTGAGCTGTGCAGATGCACTTCTCCACTGACACACTCGATGTCTAAGCTGAGCTGTGCAGATGCACTTCTCCACTGACACACTTGATATCTGAGGCGAGCTGTGCAGATACACTGCTCCACTGACACACTCGATGTCTGAGCTGAGATGTGTAGATACACTGCTCCACTGACACACTCGATGTCTGAACTGAGCTGTGTAGATACACTGCTCGACTGTCACACTCGAAGTCTGAGGCGAACTGTGCAGATGCACTGCTCCACTGAAACACTCGATGTTTGAGGCAAGCTGTGCAGATACACTGCTCCACTGACACACTCGATGTCTGAGCTGAGCTGTGCAGATACACTGCTCCACTGACACACTCGATGTCTGAGGTGAGCTGTGCAGATACACTGCTCCACTGACACACTCGATGTCTGAGCTGAGATGTGTAGATACACTGCTCCACTGACACACTCGATGTCTGAACTGAGCTGTGTAGATACACTGCTCGACTGTCACACTCGAAGTCTGAGGCGAACTGTGCAGATGCACTGCTCCACTGAAACACTCGATGTTTGAGGCAAGCTGTGCAGATACACTGCTCCACTGACACACTCGATGTCTGAGCTGAGCTGTGCAGATACACTGCTCCACTGACACACTCGATGTCTGAGGCGAGCTGTGCAGATACACTGCTCGACTGACACACTCGATGTCTAAGCCGAGCTGTGCCGATGCACTGCTCCACTGGCACACTTGATGTCTGAGGTGAGCTGCGCAGATACACTGCTCCACTGACACACTCGATGTCTGAGCTGAGCTGTGCAGATGCACTGCTCCACTGACACACTCGATGTCTGAGCTGAGGTTACAGGGCACAGGGTGGAGTAGTGAAGGGCGTGGGGGGCATGGCAGCCTCATGTCAGAAGAAGTAAAGGATGGAGGAGATGTGGCGTAGCAGACAGAGCTGAATTTGGAACCCGGGGACTTTTATTCAAACCCCAGCCTCAGTGGTGAACTCCACATCCTGTGATTCTGGACAAATCCCTTAATCTTCTGTGCATCAAATGTGAAATGTAATTTATGAATTCCGTTTGTGTAATCCCCACTTGATGCACATGATCCAATTAATATACAGAGCTCTGTTGCTTCCTGTCTCGTCTGAACTATAGAAATACCAACACATCCCTAATATACAGAAGTCTTGCTTTCTAGCTAGGTTTGCAGCATATAAAAATGTCAATAGATACATACATGGGGAGCCTCCGCTCCACCAATGCATGGCCTCTCTGCTGTCACAGGTTGTCACTGTGAGTGTCATGTCGCAGTCACATCTTGGTTTCAGGCCGGTTCTTAAAGCAGGTCAGTTTCTTCAGCTTGCGGGGAGCATCGCCTGGAGTCTTGGTATCACTTAGGAGTGAGTGTGGGCAAACAAGTCTCAAACCGAAGCGAGCCAAGAGAGGGTGAAATATTCTCCTTTGAAAATGTGCTTTTTTGTGAAAAATGTAGAATCTGCATTTCAATTCTCGCGCAGAACTTATTTTTGTAAGATTTGTTACATGATCTAAAAAATGCTAACTTCTAAAAGGGTCTGAGTTTTCCAACATTTTTAAAGTTGATGGAAAGGAAGTTTGTCAACTTCACACCAATTTATTCTCAGATAGACTTAATTCATGTATTAATTACCACCTCATAATGGCCCATAGTTTGACTTTTCGTACTGCATAATTCAGCCCCCCCCTGCCGCATAATTCCGTTGGCTCTGGTCATCATGCAGACCGGTAATATCTCTCTCTCATCCTTCTAACCTGACCTGGTAATAACCTCTCAAAACAAGAACGCATTTCCGGGCACTGAAGGGATTTTATTAGGCACCAAACTGGCGGCCAGCGGCATGTGGCCTCGAGTGACTGTGCTCTGTGGCCGGGGGTGTTAAGCTGTGAGCTTTACACTGATGTATTTTGCTCTTTATATCCTGCCCGGTGCTGAGACCTCACTGTCTGCTGCTAAATCTCACGTCTGACCATAAACCGCCTTCAGCTCTTTTCCGTACTGTTTTCAGCTCGCTGACACGTAGAAGTTTGTCATTCACTATAACTTTATTCAGCTTTCTCCAACAATGTATTCTCTGAAAAAGAAGATGAAACGGCTTGAAATCTGTGTTTTACTTTATTTGTAGTGACTTCAGGGGCCCACGTAGGATAGTGCCAATATCGCCAACAGTTATCACAAAACACATAATTACATAAATAAAACACACGACACTATTGTAAGTGGAGAAATATTGCTGCAGGTTTATTAGCATACCAATATGCAAACATGGTGGGTTATCTTACGGGCGATCCCAGGGCAGGCGGCCCCTCGCCGACTGCCCACCTGATAAGCCTAAAGTACACCGAGGTCAACGCCAAATGGTGTATACCAAATATTGGGAGGGGCCACCCCTCCCAACCGTGGACCTTTCTGCACACGCCCCCCCCCCCCAGTGAGGGGTGGGCGGAGCATACATGGGAGCCCCCGGTTGCTCAGACCCACAACCGCCTGTCGGCTAACGGGGCGCCGTCGTTCTTCCAGGGGACAACGCTAAAACATCCATGGGTATCCTGGCTTAGCACCCCGCGGTGCTGCTGCATGCTGTACCCCTTGGTATGTGCAGACCCTGGATCGCCCTGTAACTCCTCCACAGCCTTGGGAGTGGCCACCGTCACTATCAGGGCCCCCCACCAAGGTAGACCTATTTCCCTACAACCTGCTGCAGCCAAAGCTTCCCCTAGGTCCAGTAGGAAAGGATCCGTGCCTAAACTAGAGAGGTGCACCCCATCTCCCTCCAGGCACCCTGTGGACTTAGCGTGCATAGGACCATGCCTGATGAAGCCAAGACCTCTTTGTTCTGCGCAACCGCGCATGGCTCCAGGTAGTCCTTTTTACCTACCGCATGCTGATATCGGGCTTCTCCCAGGTCCAGCCAAAACAAGTCTACGCCCAACCGGGCCGGCGGCCAGCGTGCACCATCAGGACAGGTTCCCCCATCCTTTCTAAACTCCCCCGTGGATTTTTGACTGAAATGACCGTAAACCTATAACTAGGCGATGGTCCAATGTAGCCTTTACATGGCTGAAGAACAATCCCTTTGACAGGACACTCCTGCCTGGCAGTGCCAATGCGGGAGGGGGTAAGAGTTGACAAGCCTGCCTTCCTTCCTCCTTCACTCCGTTGAAGTACGCCCATCGCATTCCATCAGTCACCACCCAATGTGAAGCCTTGCCCTCCCAAAATTCTGCTAGTATACCAGGGAGGGACAGGACAGAGTGACCACAGAAGAGAACCAGCGGGTAAAATGCTTCTCTATTTGAATACTGGGAAAGCCAATTAGTCTCCTGCTAATTTGTAGCTATAAAAGTGTTACCCCGGGGTTTCCCTTAATCATATGGACCATATCGCCCCCGTTGAGGCCACTTCCACAACCTGCATAGCTGCCAGCCAGTGCTGGAGGGCGGGAGAAGTTACCCGGTACCGATACTCGCATCAAAGCTACCTGTTTCGTCGAACTCAAGGGCGGGCTACTAAGTGAGCAACCAGGCTCCGCCCTAGTATCCAGAGGTCAAACCCAGGCCCCTCCAGGTTCTGCTGCTTCACCTGCCTGTTAACACGAATCCCAGGGCAGACCACCGGCCTATAACCCATGCTTGGCCATGCCTGAGCTAAAATACCTCTGAACAGCCTGACAACAGGCTAACCACCAGCCTTGCGTTCTGAATGTTTCTGACACTGCCAAGAAACATGCGCATAACTAAAGCAACTGGCACCATGCCATAAAAGTAACAATTCAGCCTTCTATGAAACAAAACGTGCCCTTGTGGCGATCCGAGTAGTGCTCCCTCCAAGCCAGCAGCCCTACCCAGGCAACCCGCACCCTCTTGGCACTGGCACACCCCCGCCACAGCTTCCCTCGAGAGTCTGGTCGTGTGTAGCCACAACCTATGTTTCATCACTGCGTCATACCGGGGTATGATGACCCATCTAACTCTACTGCTGAGTGCCCGTTGCACCATCGCAAGTATGCCTTTGCCTGCTCAGAGTCTGGCTGCAAAGTTGGATGACATTGACAACCCAGCCCAGGGCGAGAATGGCAGCTTTACAGTTTCTGGTGCTAGAGACGGTCCCCGTACCCTGATGGAACAGAATGCAATTCCCTTGCTCCTGATGAGCACGAACCCAAAACCAATTGCTCACCATGGGTCAATACCTTCCTGCTGCTAATCATTTCCTAGCCGAATGTTGACAAATCTATGTTCTGCAATGGCTCTACTTCGCAGCCTGCACCATTCTGTCAGTGCCGAAAAGACCTTCGTCATGCTGCCTGGCCTAATCAATCTTGCCCTGTTCTAGAAGCGCCCGCTTCAGCGTGGAGCAAACAACTCGCCAGTAACCCCAAACTGGCCCTGATGAGAGACAAACCGGACCAGGCACAACAGAGAGTGTACTAACTAATAGCAGGTCTAACAGCGTCAACAGGCATCCTCAGCTCACAATAGGAGTGATGGAGTAAGGGTATCCAGTGAGAATCAAGATGACAGCTTCCCATCTGACCGACCGTGGTGGGAACCACTCCTGTATATTCTAGTACACATGGTCCCAGTTTACCTGTCACTGCCTGGTCGACGTGACCTAGGTCCCTGGTCCCCTTGCATGGCGGCATGCCATTGAGACCAACATCCAGTCCCCGATAAGTACCACTATCTGCCTACGCTACAATCTTGCCTGGCGTTCCTTCATGCCCAGATATACCACGCGATGATTGCTCCCCTCCGTCACTTGACCAGACCACACCTAGAAGAACAAACAAAGCGAGAGGAAGCAGCCTGTGACCTGTCCCAACACTCTAGGAAATCCTCCTACCGAATGATGTGGGAGCTCGCGGACCCTTATTGCTCCAAGAATTGGAGGGGGGAGGAGGGGCAGTCCTGTCTGGAGATGTGTGTAATGGAGGACATGCGACCTAGAGACCTATTGTTGGGTGCAAACGAGTACCTGATGTGTTTGATACTAAAAACAGTAGTAACAACTCAATCAGCACAGGACTAGTTGCCCCCCCCGTCTTACAACCGTGTGTGACAAATGGGGAGATTAAAAGAAGGCTAACCCCAGTCAGACACAGAAAGACCCACCACGTGGCTGTGCCCAAAAACCACCATCCCACATCAAACCGACCCGATGGAAAGACAACCAGCGCCTAAAGCTCTACACCCGCGGATGACCCAGGAAATAACCAATCGTTTAACAATTGAGTAAATAACAACGGACATCCTTTCAGCATCTGAAGGCCTCGCCCTTCAGAAGAAACCTGGGACCCCAGTGCCAGGCATCAGAGCAGGCCTCGGCACCTGTGGTGTGAGTGATCTTAGCCCACTTCCGTGTGAGCCAGGGCCCGCGATGCATACTTTTTGCATGATCGCTGAGCACACGTGAACCACCCTAGCTGTTCCTTGCCGCTAGGTCATCCTACCCTAAGGAGCCCCAATGAACGACCAGGTAACATTAACACTCACTCAACACTAGGCGTAACTCTTTGCTTGGCCTAGGTGCTGGATGGAAAGTGACACCTCCCCCTGCTCCCGACCATAGTGGTGAAGTGTCCCAGGAGTGCCCGGCTAATATAAAAGACCTCGACATACCGAGGGAGCCCTGCGCAGCTACAGACGCCTGACAGTTCTCCCGCTCCGTGGAAGCCTGCATGATCACCATTCATAGCGTTACTCTAATGCGCATAGGGAAATACATTTGATATAATAATGTCTGTATGTGAGCGCAAAGGTGTTGAAACGATAAACATGAGCTCCAGTTACCTGACATACTGCGCACCTGGCATCGCATCTCTGTATGTACTACGCGAAGAGCACCACCTAGCCAGCCCATCTATCGGCTGATCAGTGCTTATAATTGCGTGTAGAGAAATAAATCCCCATCATAGCTCAGTTGCAAGGGCCACCAGGAGCTATTCTACCTCATGTCAGCCTGCCTGCGAGTACGACCGTTGGGCTGTCCCCCCAAACGTGTAAACAGCCAATTCTCTAGGAAAGACACCATTAGCGCAGAGTGCGCCCTGCGCATGCTTCA
Source organism: Triturus cristatus (assembly GCF_964204655.1). NCBI lineage: Eukaryota > Metazoa > Chordata > Amphibia > Caudata > Salamandridae > Triturus > Triturus cristatus. The sequence goes on along the minus strand of NC_140592.1, from coordinate 1,285,040,668 downwards.
AATAGTGAAAAAGAGCACGTGTCACTGCCTCCCTATATTTACTACAAACAGCACCACCTTCCAAAGGCCACTAATGACTAACCAGCTGAGACCCGCAGAAGCGAATGAAGAACAGGGACACAGTGCGCGTGCCCGCACTGGAAAGCCGCAGCCATAATGGAGCCGGGCTGGCGAAGAAGCCGACCACCTTCTAGCCGGCTAGCGCTAAGACCCTTCCCAGCCTGGGCGACCCTGAAGCACCGGCTTCCTTACACCACAAGGATCCAGGCTGGCTGTGCGTTACTGCGCCCATATATATATATTGCGCAAACTCAATCCGAAGCGCTATACATCGCTAATTAAATTACACACTCAAGCACGAGGAGAAATAAGTGATTTGCCCAGACTGGCGGGATGTGTACGCAAGCTCGAGGCTCGACCCTGGTTTCCTGCCCCAGAACCGGCAGCGCCGCCCACGAACCACATCCTCTCCCAAATTCGGCCGCCTAATATTAGTCAAGACGGAGGAGCACTCGAAGGCCTACGTAATGTTCCCAATGCGCAGCACTACCTCCCAGTGGCCTGAATACCTAAGGCATAAGTCATGTGCCGACCCACAGGAGAGGGAACAGAAGTAGTGTGTTCTTGTGCTGACGGACCATCCTGGTGATGGAGGACGACTAATTAAATTATCGTAGCTCTACCGGACTTACACCGCCGAGCGGCGCGCTTACATAGGCAAACTGCAACGGGCAGTCAAAGTGCCCCACACCATTGCTGAGTGCCTATGCCTCGGGCTCTGCCACACCCGGCCGTCGCAACTTGATCAATGTTGCCCGCGCGTAGCGTCAAGCGCGCGTGAGAGCTCTAAACTGCCCTCTGCCAATGAGGGCAGGACACCTGGTGGACCCCGCTCTCTCCCCCAGCTGCACGAAACACCTGGCAAATACCTCGGCAAGCTCCCAAAACACGCCCATGCACTCTCGCTATCAAGCTACCCGATGGGATGCCCCCCGTCCCAGGGCTGGTGCCACTTCCGACTTCAATTTCCGACCACAAACCAAGCTCCGATTAGGCTAACCAACTTGGAAAGTGAGAACTGCTTCCCTGCACCTGGAGAAAGTCTGGTTCTCTACACCAGTCTGACAATCGAAAAGGTGACTTTTGTTTCCAGAAAGCAATTCACTACTTTTCACTAAGTTTCATAGCAGGGAGACATCCTTAGACATAGTGGCATACAAGAGAACAGGAAAGTGCATGTGTAAAACAAAGAACAACAACTGTTATGTCCCACGCCCAACGGTGACCTTCCCCTGTGCTTGCAGGCCGGGAGCTTACTCTCCGTGTCCCCCACCGTCCCCTAGCGAACTTACACCCCTGTCCAGCAGCGAACAAGTTCCACCGGTCAGCCGGACACCAGGCACGGCACCATCTAAGGGGGGGAATGGAGAGGTTAGTAACTTTTTTTTTTCTTTTTTTTTTTTTTCCTTCTGTGGCCTGCAGGCATTGCCCCCGTACCCCCACGACGCGGTGGAAGGGAAGCTGGAAATGTTACCAACTTCAAACACTTGACCGTGATTGCAGGACTCGGAACCTTACCCTGTGGCCTGGCAACAACCCGCGCAAGACTTTACCCTTGAGCAATACTCCTGTTGGCTCACATGGGGGGGGGGGGGGCACACCAAGGATGCTGGGACTGCCCTCCTCTCCCGCCTCCCCGCACGTGGCTCCGGCCGGGTGCAGCTCGTGGCGCGGGATCCAGGGCGCAATAACCCTAGCGCCGAGCCCTACTGTGCAGGACAGGGGGGGGGGAGAAGGGGCACGAGGTCCGCCGCACTCCCGTCAGCCGAGCGGCCCGGAAGGGCCGAATGTAGGGCCTGGGAAGCGCCCTCCGGGCGCAGGAACACCGGTAGTATGCACCACAGAGCTCCATGTGCCCCTCCTAAAGCCAGATACGCGGGAGAGCGACACAAGTTCCCACCAGGACCCAAGGCGCGGAAACCGAGAGGGCGCAGACCAGGAAAGCATGGTCCGTGACTCGCTATCGCCGGCTCATGGAATGCATGTGGCATGCCTCCCCTCCCCCGCCAAATCATTGTTTTGACGCGCACTGTGCTCGGAAGATCAGAGCGCTTAACATGACCCCAATTTCTTACCCCATTCAATGTCCGTTGGGCACAGACGGTGAAAAGATTTGCCCAAGAACACTGGATGTAAAGCGCTGTTGCCGAGACTCGAACTCAGTGTTCCCACCCGTGGCCCCGCTCAAGCTAAGACACCACGACCTGTGCAAGCCATGCCAGCAGGAGGTGGGCACGAGTCGGACGCATGCAGGGAGCTAGGTCGAGGCTGGGCAGGAATGCTGTACACCCCATATCCACCCTCATGCATTCGCTGTCATCCTAGCTGGAGCTCTGGGGCTCCGTGACTTCCGCGAGCACCTTCCCCGTGTGGAATCAAACCCCAGGGGCTCAAACTCTTAATCCTGCTAAGACGCGGCCTACTACCGACATGGACCGCTCGCGGAGGTTCCTGGCGTGGCCAGAAATGCAGGACGGTGGCGCGACCTCGGGGCCGACCTCTGGAACTGCACAACGGTAGTAAAGGCAGCAGACCCCTCCTACCTATCGCACGGAACCTGCATAGCTAAGTACTCATGCACCCGGGATCACTGGGATACTTAAAACCTCACACATGCAACATTCAAATGTGTTTATGTCGCAAGACTCGGCCGCCAGCCTTAGAGCACTTCGATTGAGCACCCGGAAAGCATTTCCAGGTGCCGGCGACAAATTGTTGCTTCTTTTATATAGCGCGTGCTCGACCCGAAGGCAAGGTAGCGCGGTACATGATCACCGGATTAACATTACATATTCAGGCACGGGAAGGTGGTGAATTGCCCAGAATAACAGGATGTGGACGCAACCTCCAGGCTCAAACCCTGGTTTCCTGCACCACAGACGGCAGCGCAGTCGACGGACCACATCCACTCCCCTTACAACCCGGCTATATTTTTCGCAAAATCGGCAGCTCTCGCCATTAGACCGCATATACACCATAAGGGGGGGGGGGGGGGGGGGGAGGTACCAAGCAGGATGGTCCAAAAACCCCGGGGCTACAAGTGTTAGCGTATGACGCCTAGGCCGGCGTGCCCCGTGAGTACTACGCCCCCGACCCCAGAACAGCCTCGAACCCCGGTCCCCAGTCCGCGGTCGAGAGCACTACCGTTTAACCAACTAAAAGCTATCATACCGGGAACTGGCCTCGACGACCAACCCCTCTCCCGCGTCGAGCTCAAGCAGGTGAATGCCGGGAGGGCCTACAAGCGAGGTTGCCCGGGACATTCAAAGAGATCCACCGCAACAGAAACAATGCGATTGAAACTGTGACCGAAGTACGTTTCACAATATTAAACAGTGAGACAATAGTGACTCTCAGAAAATGCCCCCAACAACACGACACAGCCAGCCCTCACGCGCACGGACCCCCCCCCGCCCGTGGTACACCGACCACAGGGCCCCGTCTCCTGGAACTGCCCAGGGACGAGGCCGGGGCAAGAGGAAGGTAGCCGGCAGAACTCACCGAGAAAGATGGAGAGGGATGAGCGCACGACGAATCCTACGACGGCGAACTGCTACCCAAGGCGAACGAGCGGACAAGAGGACGAGGAGGGGGCGGAGACAGTATATGTACCCCTGTCTCCTCCCCGCCCCCGCCAGAAGCAGCTATCTGCTGGGGTCTCCCCTGGAATAGCCCAGGGACTCGACCTCCCACCCCTGTGCCTTCCTGTGGCACTAAGGCGGCCGCCCTCTAAGGGGCGGGCCGCTACGCAACCCCCCCCCCGGCAGCCTTACATAGTGCCAATATCGGCAACAGTTATCACAAAACACATAATTACATAAATAAAACACACGACACTGTATTGTAAGTGGAGAAATATTGCTGCAGGATTATTAGCATAACCAATATGCAAACAAGGCGAACGAGCGGACAAGAGAACGAGGAGGGGGCGGAGACAGTATATGTACCCCTGTCTCCTCCCCGCCGGAAGCAGCTATCTGCTGGGGTCTCCCCTGGAATCGCCCAGGGACTCGACCTCCCACCTCTGTGCCTTCCTGTGGCACTAAGGCGGCCGCCCTCTAAGGGGCGGGCCGCTACGCAACCCCCCCGGGCAGCCTTACATTGCTGCAGGGGAACCAGGGGCCCACTGAACCCCTAGAATGAAGGTTGTTTACGACCCCAACACAAGTTAAAGGGGGCATTTTCTTTGCTTGGACAGGGCCCATGGCATCCAGGCTACAGTGACCTCGTGGGGCCAGACTCGCATTGGCCTTTGTCTGTGGAGCAGAGCCCTATCTCAGACTCGGGGCTGGGACTCCCTCTCCCCCCTCGGTCTGTACTCACAGGAGAGTGGGCAGAGACCTCTGTGGCTGTGCGGATGGTTATGGACAGGCAGATATTGAACAGTGGTTTGGGCTTGCCAATGTCTAAGACAGGACTTTCATTGGCCACTGACCCAGATCTGTCATGTTCTCACTGCAGAGAGAGAGAACCTCACTTTATTGAAACCGGCCTTGGGCAAATAGAAAAGGCCCCTGTGAATTCCAGTTCATTGAGCAACATCTGGAGCAGTTAGAGTTGGATCCCAGTGCAGCAGCCAGGGAGGCGTGTGTTGGACTTGGGGTACCAAACATGTTTCCATGGGTTGCACTCCTAATATCATTGATTCCACTCCTCCACAGGGTGTTGTGCACTCTTTCTGTACTCCCCAACTTTCCCCCCTGCTCATGGGGCTGGATGTTCAGTTCAATGCACAGAAACTCATTTCTGGACCTCTGTAAGCTTCTCCTTCAAAAAATGCTTGCTGGCATGGTACTAAATAAAGCACCCTCTTGTAACTAATCGAGCCCGGTAGTCGTGATTTAGAACCTGCAGTACCACAGGTAGTTAAGTAAAAGCTGGAGTACCTTAAATGATGAAGTACAATTTAATGGACTTCACTTTCTTTGAGTGAGTGTACATTTTAATTCCACATGATAGTAGTCCCTTCATAAAGTTCTCGGATTTTTGTAACAAGCCTCTGTCCAAGATTACTTCAAAAGGTCAGATAAGTAGAAAGAATTATTGGCTTCTAAGAAATTTGGTTGCAGTTAAATATTCTTTTTAAACTATTTATAATGGTGTGTTAAATATAGTATGTTATAGTCCTTTTTAGGTCTCGCCTACGCAGCGCGCATGCGCTGCATAGGAGGACCTTTAGCCGTCGCTCTGCTGTTTTTGGAAGCACACACTCGTGCTTGTGGCGGCATCCAGCATGCGGGAGCGAGCAGGGGCGGGCCACAAGCACGAGTGCAGTGCTTCCAAAAACAGCAGACTGTGCATGCATGCAGCGCTCCCGGGCTCTCGCTCTCTCTCTCGCTCTCTCTCTTTCTCTCCTCTCGCTTTCTCTCTCTTTCTCTCTCTCTCCCGCTCTCTCTTTCTCTGTCTCACTCTCTCACTTGTTTGCAAAAAAAACAGTCTTGGATGTAGATCGTCACGTTTGGTATCCTTCACTTGCATGGATCCATGAAACGGTGATGACCAATACTATTTCGTTTCAGGGATATGAATCATTTAATTTGGGCTCCACCAGACTCAAAATATTATCGCCGCGGCGCGATCACTGCTGCTGCTGCTGGAAATGCCGAGCTGCGAACTCTGGAACTGGGAACCTTGGTTTTGAGTGCTTGACATCCTGGTTATAGCTTTACTTTGCGCTGCAGTGCCTTCCTGGCACAGTGCCCCTGTGGATACACTAACAACGATTTCAAATCTGCTCCTTGGATTGTGGGTACCAACGTACACTTGCATAATAAGCCTGCCGGGCGCTGGATTACCAGTCAATGCACTGGTAGAGCTGAGGGGTCAGCCAGGCCCCAACCCACCATTTTAGCAAAACATTGGTATAACAAGGACAGCCTCCCCTCTCCTCAGCCCCGGTTTATGCCTGAACACCTGGCTGCGGCAGTCCGGGTGCCTCAGGCAATGCGGCAGGAGCTACTACCATGGCACGACGGTGCATTTCAGAGCGGTGAAGCGAAAAGGCACTGAAGGGCTTTAGCCTAACCCTTGACGCCTAGTACTTGGCAAGACCAGGGCATAAGGTACATTGTTTTGTTGCAGTTTTGTATAGCGCAAACTCGACCCGAATATATCAGAGCGCCAGTTGCATTACATACGGATACATTCATTTTATTTTTAGGCACCGGGAGTGATTTGCCCAAAATCACAGAATGTTTGAGCCTCTGCCAGACTCGAACCTGGTTCCCCATCTTAAAGTCAGCCGCTCTTGCCATTAAGCTACATCGATGTGCTGTCCTGATCATAGCTTTCAAGTTAAATGAGCAAATGGAAACGTACCAGTTTGTGCTTTGTCCATTTTATGTTTGTGCAGTTCGTTGTCTGATTTGTAGTTTGTATGTGGTATGGGAAACATTAATGGTGAGCGGTGAAACGGCCATGCGGTCAAAGAGGGTGATAACGAGCATAGCCTTGCGGCCTTGCTGATGTGACCTTTGCCCTTCTGGAAGGCCTGTCCTTGGATGTATTTAGTGAATGGCTTCACCTAAGACTTAGGAACAGCAGGAGTGTTGGGTGAGTGGACAATGGGCCTGGTTCAGGAGTGCCTCGTAAGGCGGAGATCCTGGTGGCAACGCATTTTCCTGAGGTGCCCAATGCGACGTGCCTCTCTGTTCCCCATTTTGAGATGAGTGACTAAGTACGTTTATTATGTGTTATTAATAAAAACCGATGCATATGCATGTCATCATATGCATTCTTTAACATAACTTAGACAAAATATTTTTACAAAAACCGCAATAAGGTGCAGGCTACTGGAGGTGAAACTTTGAGCTTTCAAGCTGTGAGTAAGAAGAGACAATGGTAGCAATGTTTGTGCAGTAAACTATTTTAAGATTCAACCAATAATGACGATATAAAGCCAAGATAAAACTTTTAAGAACATAGATAACAAGCATTGGCATAGCCAATAGGTCTCGCCTTTGGGACCTTTTTAAGTGTTTAGCCATGCAACACTTGATGTTGTTGCTACAAGGATATTGTGCTGCATAACTAAATACTTATAAGGTCCCAAAGGCGAGACCTATTGGCTATGCCAATGCTTGTTTTGAGAATCTGGTCACCCTACCAAAGCGCTGCGAACCTTCAAATTACAACCATTGAAAGCACTGGACGTCAGGGCGGTAACACATGTGCAGACTGAGACTAGCTCATCACAACACGCCGTACTCCAAACACTACACAAGCTCTCTTAAAAACAGTTCGAAGCATAGTGCCTGGTCCATGAAGCGCTACACGGCTGTGCATCAAGCATAGTGCTTGGTCCATGAAGCGCTACACGGCTGTGCATCAAGCATAGTGCCTGGTCCATGAAGTGCTCCACGGCTTGCATCAAGCATAGTGTCTCGCCCATGAAGCGCTACACGGCTGTGCATCAAGCATAGTGCCTGGTCATGAAGCGCTACACGGCTGTACATCAGGACATCTCTCCAAAATCTAGTCTTATCACCCTTACATCAGCCAATTATAACCTCATAGCCAGACACATACCGTTCAATGATTCATCGACATATTCCTGTTGGAAGAACAAGCATTGGCAAAGCCAATATGTCTCACCTATCCAATGCTAGTTCCCAGCTATTGGCTTTGCCAATTTTTGTAAAGTTTTGTTTATAAAAGTAAAAGAAAAAAATATAGAAAGGTAAACACATATCTTTTGGTATCTCAAAACTGTACATAGAATTCAATGTTCTGCGAGGAGTGACGAGTAGCAAAGGTGCTTCTTGTGTAATGGCAAGAGAGGGTGTGTGTGTGTGTGTGTCTGTGTGTGTATGTGTGTGTGGGTGTGTCTGTGTGTGTGTGTGTGTGTGCATGTGTGTGTGTGTTTGTGTGTGCGTGTGTGTGTATGTGTGTCTGTGTGTGGGTGTGTGTGTGTGTGTGCGTGGGTGTGTGTGCATGTGTGTCTGTGTGTCTGTGTGTGTGTCTGCGTGGGTGTGTGTGTGTGTGTGTATGTGTGTGTGTGTCTGCGTGTGTGTGTGCGTGTGTGTGGGTGTGTTTGAGATTAGGGGAGCAGTTACAGACCCAGGAGAAGTGGGCCTGCCGTCTGAATCCATTTGCTTCTCAGCGCTAAAACGTGATTTTACGCATTGAACAACACGGGTAAATGTGACACAGAATAAGGAAGTCACGTGATCCGTACCGTAGTTGTGTAATTGACCCTGGGGCATATTTACAAGGCGGCAATAGAAAATTATTGCTGCTTTTGCGGACGTTTTCGCCCAAAAAGCGGCGATAATTTTATTGCCTAATTAGCAAGGTCACGCTAACGCGTGAAACCTTGCATTAGCGCACGTATTCTTAACGCCCAGCTTTGCATCTCTAATGAGATGCAAAGTGGGCGTTCCTGACCTGACATGACAGGAGAAATGTTGCTAAGCGACATTTCTCCTATCATCAAGCCCCACGCTATGAAGCATAGCGGCAGGAAAAGTAGCGATAACCCCTGTTATCGCTACTTTCCTTACGCCTGCTTCAGGACTGACTTAGCCATGATATCCTATGGAAGGTGGATATCATGGCTAAGTATGTGAGGCCCTATTATCAAGCTAACGCCAAACTTCGTGAGATTATCGCTGGGTTTCCAGCGATAATTTCACGTTAGGCAGTTAGCGCTAGAATTTTTATCGCTTTTGAGATAAGCGTTGCTAATAGCACGCTATCTCAGCGATAAAAATCCACGCTAGCCGGCGATAATTATCCTAGCGCTAAGTGCGCTTAGCGATAATTATCGCCGGTTGTTGCTGATATGCCCCCTAGTATTAATCTATGAAAGGAAGGCAGTGGGAATCGCCACGCCATGAAGTGATGACCGCAGTATTTCCAGAAGACCCCAAGTGTCAATCGTAAAGAATCTTACAAATATAGTAAAGTAACTTCAAGAGCATCTTTTATCCTCCAATCCTGAGAAGGTGAAATAACCGTCCTTTAAATGCATGATATGGGAATCAGGCCGTTTTTGATGAAATTAAAATAAAAGTGTTGTGTTGAAAAAAGAGAGCTCATGAATTAGCTTATGTTTCTATTCTTTCAGGTATGAGGTTGTGAACGGGCGCCTCCATGTCTAGGTTTCGCCTGCGCAGCGCGTGCGCTGCCCTCATGGAATCTATTGTATTTAATATTAATGTCAAAAGGGGCTTACATCCTGCCATTGTTTGCTTGTCATTGGTTCTTGCGCTTGCCACTTACTTTTCCTCCTTGTCTATTGGCTGTAGCATACCACCACTCAAATCACTTTCATACTTCACTATACTAATTCACCACTAATCCTTTAAGGGTTCCGTAGTAGCGTGCTACTCGCCAAAAAAGCACTTCAACGCCTCGTCAGAGATAGTAAGCACTATATAAATGCAATTACAATACAATACAATGGTTTCAATCTTTATAAATGGCATGCTTCATTGTTCAAATACTTTTCACTCTGAATCAAATTTAAAAAGAATACGGTAGTGTCTGAATGTAAATGGGAATGCTTGGCAAAACCTAATCTACTTTCTGCTTTCCGCAGGATTTGGTCCTCTGTTGTATCCTAAGAAGCAGATTTATGGGCCTCCAGTAGAAATGTCATGCTAAGTACACCTTCTGCCTCAGATGCCAAATCTGTGACTGCAGCAGCTGGCCCTTCCTCCAGCACCATGAACATCTTTGTTTACCAAAGCTTATACTTTAATGGAAAATGTGCCGTGCAGAAGATAAAACAAAACAACCTTAAAGTCTGCTCTTCAGCCCTATCCTAGCACAAATATACCCTCTGCTGTGCTTTTAGAGACAAGCTGGAAGGAATGGGGAGCAGCACAGCGCGGAAAGGGAATATTCGAGGGGAAGAAACGGGGCATAAGGGAGAGAGCTAGAAAACACATGAACTTTTATTGAGTTCTGAATCAAAAAGGAAAAAATACATGTGAGGAAATCCAAATTATCGTAAAGAGGCTATGCTCTAGGGGAAACACAAGAAGAGACAGGCAAGCCATAAATATGAAGCAACCTAAGGACGGTGACCATAGAGCCAACCAATGGCAAGCAATGGGCGGGCTCTAAGTCCCTGTAAGTCCACAATAGGTCTTTCATAACCAAACAGCTTGCACTATCTGGTAGACGATCCAGGCCAGACTAGCTATTCTACCATTCTGGCACTGTGTCGGTGCGATGCTGGCTAGTGGGCAGCTTTGAGAGCTGAATTGGCTAGCATGACCCAACCCAGAAAGCTCTCATGGCCGTTGTCTATGTGTGTTCTCCCCCTCCGTCACACACATTGTGTGCCTAGGCTGATTTCGATTTCCAGTCTGGCCATATGAACAGACTGTCTCTACATCAATGATTCAAGATAGACTCCTAAAGTACCGGCGAGACCTGGAGACCCACCGCTCTGGAGAGACCTGGAGAACCCAGCGCTCTGGAGAGAGTTGGAAAGCCCACCGCTTTCGAGAGACCTGGGGAACCCACCGCTCTGGAGAGACCTGGAGAACCCAGCACTCTGGAGAGAGCTGGAGAACCAACTGCTCTGGAGAGAGCTGGAGACCCCACCACTCTGGAGATAGCTGGAGACCCCACCGCTCTGGAGATAGCTGGAGACCCCACCGCTCAGGAGAAAAGCTGGAGACCCCACCGCTCTGGAGAGAGCTGGAGACCCCACCGCTCTGGAGATAGCTGGAGACCCCACCGCTCTGGAGATAGCTGGAGATCCCACCGCTCAGGAGAAAGCTGGAGACCCCACCGCTCTGGAGAGAGCTGGAGACCCCACCACTCTGGAGAGAGCTGGAGAACCACCTGCTCTGGAGAGACCTGGAGACCCACCGCTCTGGAGAGAGCTGGAGACCCCACCGCTCTGAGGAACAATGGAGACCCCACTGCTCTTGAGAGAGCTGGAGATCCCACCGCTCTAGAGAGACCTGGAGACCCCACTGGTCTGGAGAGAGCTGGAGACCCCACCGCTCTGAGGAGAGCTGGAGACTCACCGCTCTGGAGAGACTTGGAGACCCACCACTCTGGAGAGAGCTGGAGACCCACTGCTCTGGAGAGACCTCGAGACCCACCGCTCTGAAGAGAGCTGGAGACCCCACCACTTTACAGAGAGCTGGAGACCCACCGCTCTGGAGAGAGCTGGAGACCCAACCGCTCTGGAGAGACTTGGCGACCCCACCGCTCTGGAGAGACCTGGAGACCCACAGCTCTGGAGAGAGCTGGAGACCCACCGCTCTGAGGAGAGCTAGAGACCCCATCGCTCTGGAGAGAACTGGAGACCCACAGCTCTGGAGTGACCTGGAGACCCACGGCTCTGGAGAGAGCTAGAGATCCCACTGCTCTGGAGAGACCTGGAGACCCCACCGCTCTGAAGAGAGCTGGAGACCCCACTGTTCTGAGGAGAGCTGGAGGACCCCACTGCTCTGGAGAGATCTGGATATCCCACCGCTCTGGAGAGACCTGGAGACCCACCACTTTGAGGAGAGCTCGAGACCCACCGCTCTGAAGAGAGCTGGAGACCCCACCACTTTACAGAGAGCTGGAGACCCACCGCTCTGGAGAGAGCTGGAGACCCAACCGCTCTGGAGAGACTTGGCGACCCCACCGCTCTGGAGAGACCTGGAGACCCACAGCTCTGGAGAGAGCTGGAGACCCACGGCTCTGGAGAGAGCTAGAGATCCCACTGCTCTGGAGAGACCTGGAGACCCCACCGCTCTGAAGAGACCTGGAGACCCACCACTTTGAGGAGAGCTCGAGACCCCACTGCTCTGAAGAGATCCGGAGACCCCAATGCCCTGAAGAGAGCTGGAGACCCCACCGCTCTGGATAGACCTGGAGACCCCACCACTTTGGAGAGACCTGGAGACCCACCGCTCTGGAGAGAGCTGGAGACTCCACCGCTCTGGTGGGAGCTGGAGATACAACCGCTCTGGAGAGACCAGGAGACCCACCGCTCTGGAGAGAGCTGGAGACCCCACCGCTCTGGAGAGAGCTGGCGAGCCTACCGCTCTGGAGAGACCTGGAGACCCACAGCTCTGGAGAGAGCTGGAGACCCACCGCTCTGAGGAGAGCTGGAGACCCCATCGCTCTGGAGAGAACTGGAGACCCACCGCTCTGGGGAGACCTGGAGACCCACGGCTCTGGAGAGAGCTAGAGATCCCACTGCTCTGGAGAGACCTGGAGACCCCACCGCTCTGAAGAGAGCTGGAGACCCCAATGTTCTGAGGAGAGCTGGAGGACCCCACTGCTCTGGAGAGATCTGGATATCCCACCGCTCTGGAGAGACCTGGAGACCCACCGCTCTGGAGATACCTGGAGACCCACCACTCTGGAGAGACCTGGAGACCCACCACTTTGAGGAGAGCTGGAGACCCCACTGCTCTGGAGAGATCCGGAGACCCCAACGCCCTGAGGAGAGCTGGAGACCCCACTGCTCTGGAGAGACCTGGAGACCCCACCACTCTGGAGAGACCTGGAGACCCACCGCTCTGGAGAGAGCTGGAGACCCCACCGCTCTGGTGGGAGCTGGAGATACAACCGCTCTGGAGAGTCCTGGAGACCCACCGCTCTGGAGAGAGCTGGAGACCCCACCGCTCTGGAGAGAGCTGGCGAGCCCACCGCTCTGAGGAGAGCTGGAGACCCCACCTCCCTGGAGAGAGCTGGAGACCCCACCACTCTGGAGAGAGCTGGAGACCTCACCGCTCTGGAGAAAGCTGGAGACCCCACCGCTCTGAGGAGAGCTGGAGACCCCACCACTTTGGAGAGACCTGGAGACCCATCACTCTGGAGAGAACTGGAGACCCACCACTCTGGAAAGACCTGGAGACCCCACCGCTCTGAGGAGAGCTGGAGACCCCACCTCTCTGGAGAGAGCTGGAGACCCCACCGCTCTGGAGAGAGCTGGAGACCCCACTGCTCCGAGGAGAGAGCTGGAAACCCCACCGCTCTGAGGAGAGCTGGAGACCCCACCGCTCTGGAGAGAGCTGGAGATCCCACCACTCTGGAGAGACCTGGAGACCCACTGCTCTGAGGAGAACTGGAGACCCCACCGCTCTGGAGAGAGCTGGAGATCCCACCACTCTGGAGAGACCTGGAGACCCACTGCTCTGGAGATAGCTGGAGACCCCACTGCTCAGTAGAAAGCTGGAGACCCCACCGCTCTGGAGAGAGCTGGAGATCCCACCGCTCTGGAGAGACCTGGAGACCCACCGCTCTGGAGAGAGCTGGAGATCCCACCACTCTGGAGAGACCTGGAGACCCACTGCTCTGGAGATGGCTGGAGACCCCACTGCTCAGTAGAAAGCTGGAGACCCCACCGCTCTGGAGAGAGCTGGAGATCCCACCGCTCTGGAGAGACCTGGAGACCCACCACTCTGGAGAGAGCTGGAGAACCACCTGCTCTGGAGAAACCTGGAGACCCCACCGCTCTGGAGAGAGCTGGAGACCCCACCGCTCTGGAGAGACCTGGAGATCCCACCGCTCTGGAGAGACCTGGAGACCCACCGCTCTGGAGAGAGCTGGAGACCCCACCGCTCTGAAGAGAACTGGAGACCCACCGCTCTGGAGAGAGCTGGAGAACCACCTGCTCTGGAGAGACCTGGAGACCCACCGCTCTGGAGAGAGCTGGAGACCCCACCTTCTGAGGAGAGCTGGAGACCCCACCGCTCTGGAGAGACCTGGAGACCCCACCACTCTGGAGAGACCTGGAGACCCACCGCTCTGGAGAGACCTGGAGACCCCACCGCTCTGGAGAGAGCTGGAGACCCCACCGCTCTGGAGAGAGCTGGAGATCCCACTGTTCTGGAGAGAACTGGAGACCCCACCGCTCTGAGGAGAGCTGGAGACCCCACCGCTCTGGAAAGAGCTGGAGGCCCCACCGGTCTGGAGAGACCTGGAGGCCCCACCGGTCTGGAGAGACCTGGAGACCCCACCGCTCTGGAGAGAGCTGGAGACCCCACCGCTCTGGAGAGAGCGGGAGATCCCACCGCTCTGGAGAGAGCTGGAGCCCCCACCGCTCTGAGGAGAGCTGGAGACCAGACACCACCGCTCTGGAGAGACCTGGAGACCCCACCGCTCTGGAGAGACCTGGAGACCCACTGCTTCTGCTCAGCTTATGACTGGGTACATACCACAGCTTATGTCTCAGTGTCTGAGGCCAGTTTACTACCATGCTACATTGTGTTTGTGCCACTTTTGTGGCGCAGGCACAAATCAAAATGCTAGTAGATACTTACGAAGCCACACAAGGGGTGATTTGCGCCACCTTGCGTGGCTTTGTAAAGAAATATAATGCAACGCAGCGGTTTGCGCTGGGTTGCGTTACATTTCGTTCTATGCGGTGTTTCATGGGTGAAGTAAAGGCGCTTCCGTGCATCCAACCGTGGATTTCACGCAATCCCAGATTTTACAAAGGTTTGTAAACCTGGGATTGCGTGAAATCTCTTCACCTCCAAAAGGATGGTGTAATTTCCTCTTTCTATGTATTCTACATTCTGCAGCACACATAGAAAGAGGAAACGGCCTTCAGAGATTGTTTTTGTGCATGGCGGTATTCAATTCTCCTTGTGATGCAGGCACTCGTTCACCACAGTGGTGCAAGAGTGCCTGTGTTTGCGCTAGGCTGCCTGATCTGCGCCAGTGCAGGCCGAGAGTAGAAGTGCATCCTATATTAGTAAATATGGCGCATTTCTGCCCTCTCCCATTCACGCAACGAGCACAGCAAGTTGTCTTGCTACACTGCGTTGTCTTGCTCTACTGCGTTGTCTTGCTGTACTGCGTTGTCTTGCTGTATTGCAGTTGTCTTGCTGTACTGCGTTGTCTTGCTGTACTGCGTTGTCTTGCTGTACTGCGTTGTCTTGCTATGCTGCGTTGTCTTCCTGTACTGCAGTTGTCTTGCTGTACTGCGTTGTCTTGCTGTACTGCGTTGTCTTGCTGTACTGCGTTGTCTTGCTGTACTGCGTTGTCTTGCTGTACAGCAGTTGTCTTGCTGTACTGCGTTGTCTTGCTGTTCTGTGTTGTCTTGCTGTACTGTGTTGTCTTGCTGTACTGCGTTGTCTTGCTGTACTGCGTTGTCTTGCTGTTCTGTGTTGTCTTGCTGTACTGCGTTGTCTTGCTGTACTGCGTGGTTTTGCTGTACTGCGTGGTCTTGCTGTACAGCAGTTGTCTTGCTGTACTGCGTTGTCTTACTGTACTGCGTTGTCTTGCTGTATTGCGTTGTCTTGCTGTACTGCGTTGTCTTGCTGTTCTGCGTTGTCTTACTGTACAGCAGTTGTCTTGCTGTACTGTGTTGTCTTGCTGTACTGTGTTGTCTTGCTGCACTGCGTTGTCTTGCTGTACTGCGTTGTCTTGCTGTACTGCGTTGTCTTGCTGTACTGCGTGGTTTTGCTGTACTGCGTTGTCTTGCTGTACAGCAGTTGTCTTGCTGTACTGTGTTGTCTTGCTGCACTGCGTTGTCTTGCTACACTGCGTTGTGTGAAAGGTTAGTGAATCCGGCCCTGAGTGGTGAAGAGTGCAGTTATAAAGTCTTCGCTAAAGAACTTTTGAGGAATAACGAGGCGCATACTCATTAACCTCCAAACCTAAAACTTAGGCAATAACCTTTTGCCGAACCACTGATCTGCAGCATGTGTGGGATTGAAGAGGGAAGAGCCAGGAAATGAAAGGCAGCCAGATGGCCCTTGATGTTCTGGTCTTGTTTAATTGAATCATCGCCCTTCAGCCAAGAGCTAAGAATAGGGAAACAGATGTGGAATAAAAAGGTCTGGAGCAGACCCTCGGGACCAGCTGTGTGTGCCCCTGGCTGCAGGAAGGGATGGTGCTCGATGCTGTGTGAGCTGAGGCGCATCGAAGCAGCTGGAGGGACATAGGGGAGCTTGGGTTCCACATCAGCACTTGGACCCAGCTTTGGGTGGCACTGAAGCTGGCACCGGGCAGCCCGTAAGAAGCCAACACTGAGGAAGAAGCAAGTAGGTCTGAAAGCGGACAAAAAGTGTATGTAGTCCCTTCTGCTCCATGTCTCACTCATATACCCCACCCCTCGTCTTGGTGGCCTCCTACCACACAATCCATACAAAGACTCGCTCATATACCCTACCCCTTGCCCCATGCAGGAGGCCTTCTACCACACATGCAGAGACTCGCTCATATACCTGACCCCCGCCCCGTCCTGGAGGACTCCTACCACACATGCAGAGACTCGCTCATATACCGCCCCCCACCCCCTCCTGGAGACCTCCTACCACACATGTGGAGACTCGCTCATATACCCCACCCCGGCCCCGTCCTGGAGGCCACCTACCACACATACAGAGACTCGCTCATATACCGCCCCCGCCCCATCCTGGAGGCCTCCTAGCACACATGTGGAGACTCGCTCATATACCGCCCGCCCCATCCTGGAGGCCTCCTACCACACACGTAGAGACTCGCTCATATACCTGACCCCCACCCCATCTTGGAGGCCTCCTACCACACTTGTAGAGACTCGCTCATATACCTGACCCCCCCACCCCGTCATGTAGGCCTCCTACCACACATGCAGAGACTCACTAATATACCTGACCCCCCATCCCATCTTGGAGGCCTCCTACCACACATGCAGAGACTCGCTCATATACCTGACCCCCCCACCCTGTCCTGGAGGCCTTCTACCACACATGCAGAGACTCGCACATATACCTGACCCCCTGCCCTGTCCTGGAGAGCTCCTACCACACATGCAGAGGCTCGCTCATATACCCCCACCCCCCGCTCTGTCCTGGAGGCCTCCTGCCACACATGTAGAGACTCGCTCATATACCTGACCCCCCACCCCATCCTGGAGAGCTCCTTGTACACAAGTAGAGACTCGCTCATATACCTGACCACCACCCCATCATGGAGGCCTCCTACCACACATGCAGAGACTCACTCATATACCTGACCCCCCACCCCATCCTGGAGGCTTCCTGCCACACTTGTAGAGACTCGCTCATATACCCCACCCCCGTCCTGGAGGCCTCCTACTACATAAGTAGAGACTCGCTCATATAACAACCCCCGCCCCGCCCTGGAGGCTTCCTACCCCATATGCAGAGACTCATTCATACACCCCACCCTCGCCCTGTCCTGGAGGCCTCCTACCACACATGTAGAGACTCACTCATATACTTCATCCCCCGTCCTGGAGGCATCCTACCACACATGCAGAGACTCGCTCATACACCAACCCCCCCCCACCCTGTCCTGGAGGCCTCCTACCACACATGTAGAAATTCGCTCATATACCCGACCCCGCGCCTCGCGCCCCGTCCTGGAGGCCTCCTACCACACATGCAGAGACTCGCTCATATACCAACCCCCCCACCCTGTCCTGGAGGCCTCCTACCACACATGCAGAGACTCGCACATATACCTGACCCCCCGCCCTGTCCTGGAGAGCTCCTACCACACTTGTAGAGACTCGCTCATATACCTGACCCCCCCACCCCGTCATGTAGGCCTCCTACTACACATGCAGAGACTCACTCATATACCTGACCCCCCACCCCATCTTGGAGACCTCCTACCACACATGCAGAGACTCGCTCATATACCGCCCCCGCCCCATCCTGGAGGCCTCCTAGCACACATGTGGAGACTCGCTCATATACCGCCCGCCCCATCCTGGAGGCCTCCTACCACACACGTAGAGACTCGCTCATATACCTGACCCCCACCCCATCTTGGAGGCCTCCTACCACACTTGTAGAGACTCGCTCATATACCTGACCCCCCCACCCCGTCATGTAGGCCTCCTACCACACATGCAGAGACTCGCTCATATACCGATCCCCCACCCTGTTCTGGAGGCCTCCTACCACACAAGTAGAGACTCGCTCATATACCTGACCCCCCCACCCTGTCCTGGAGGCCTTCTACCACACATGTAGAGACTCGCTCATATACCTGACCCCCCCACCCTGTCCTGGAGGCTTCCTGCCACACTTGTAGAGACTCGCTCATATACCCCACCCCCGTCCTGGAGGCCTCCTACTACATAAGTAGAGACTCGCTCATATAACAACCCCCGCCCCGCCCTGGAGGCTTCCTACCCCATATGCAGAGACTCATTCATACACCCCACCCTCGCCCTGTCCTGGAGGCCTCCTACCACACATGTAGAGACTCACTCATATACTTCATCCCCCGTCCTGGAGGCCTCCTACCACACATGCAGAGACTCGCTCATATACCAACCCCCCCACCCTGTCCTGGAGGCCTCCTACCACACATGTAGAGACTCGCTCATATACCGATCCCCCACTCTGTCCTGGAGGCCTCCTACCACACACGTAGAGACTCGCTCATATACCGATCCCCCACTCTGTCCTGGAGGCCTCCTACCACACAAGTAGAGACTCGCTCATATACCGCCCCCGCCCCATCCTGGAGGCCTCCTACCACACATGCAGAGACTCGCTCATATACCGATCCCCCGCCCTGTCCTGGAGGCCTCCTACCACACATGCAGAGACTCGCTCATATACCGCCCCCGCCCCATCCTGGAGGCCTCCTACCACACATGCAGAGACTCGCTCATATACCGATCCCCCACCCTGTTCTGGAGGCCTCCTACCACACAAGTAGAGACTCGCTCATATACCTGACCCCCCCACCCTGTCCTGGAGGCCTTCTACCACACATGTAGAGACTCGCTCATATACCTGACCCCCCCACCCTGTCCTGGAGGCTTCCTGCCACACTTGTAGAGACTCGCTCATATACCCCACCCCCGTCCTGGAGGCCTCCTACTACATAAGTAGAGACTCGCTCATATAACAACCCCCGCCCCGCCCTGTAGGCTTCCTACCCCATATGCAGAGACTCATTCATACACCCCACCCTCGCCCTGTCCTGGAGGCCTCCTACCACACATGTAGAGACTCACTCATATACTTCATCCCCCGTCCTGGAGGCCTCCTACCACACATGCAGAGACTCGCTCATATACCAACCCCCCCCACCCTGTCCTGGAGGCCTCCTACCACACATGTAGAGACTCGCTCATATACCGATCCCCCACTCTGTCCTGGAGGCCTCCTACCACACACGTAGAGACTCGCTCATATACCGATCCCCCGCCCTGTCCTGGAGGCCTCCTACCACACACGTAGAGACTCGCTCATATACCGATCCCCCACTCTGTCCTGGAGGCCTCCTACCACACAAGTAGAGACTCGCTCATATACCAATCCCCCGCCCTGTCCTGGAGGCCTCCTACCACACATGTAGAGACTCGCTCATATACCTGACCCCCCCACCCTGTCCTGGAGGCCTTCTACCACACATGCAGAGACTCGCACATATACCTGACCCCCCGCCCTGTCCTGGAGAGCTCCTACCACACTTGTAGAGACTCGCTCATATACCTGACCCCCCCACCCCGTCATGTAGGCCTCCTACCACACATGCAGAGACTCACTAATATACCTGACCCCCCACCCCATCCTGGAGGCCTCCTACCACACATGCAGAGACTCGCTCATATACCGATCCCCCGCCCTGTCCTGGAGGCCTCCTACCACACATGTAGAGACTCGCTCATATACCTGACCCCCTGCCCTGTCCTGGAGAGCTCCTACCACACATGCAGAGGCTCGCTCATATACCCCACCGCCGGCACCGTCCTGGAGGCCTCCTACCACACATGCAGAGACTCGCTGATATACCGACCCCCCGCCCTGTCCTGGAGGCCTCCTGCCACACATGTAGAGACTCGCTCATATACCTGACCCCCCACCCCATCCTGGAGAGCCCCTTGTACACAAGTAGAGACTCGCTCATATACCTGACCACCACCCCATCATGGAGGCCTCCTACCACACATGCAGAGAATCACTCATATACCTGACCCCCCACCCCATCCTGGAGGCTACCTGCCACACTTGTAGAGACTCGCTCATATACCCCACCCCCGTCCTGGAGGCCTCCTACTACATAAGTAGAGACTCGCTCATATAACAACCCCCGCCCCGCCCTGGAGGCTTCCTACCCCATATGCAGAGACTCATTCATACACCCCACCCTCGCCCTGTCCTGGAGGCCTCCTACCACATATGTAGAGACTCACTCATATACTTCATCCCCCGTCCTGGAGGCCTCCTACCACACATGCAGAGACTCGCTCATATACCAACCCCCCCCACCCTGTCCTGGAGGCCTCCTACCACACATGTAGAAATTCGCTCATATACCCGACCCGCGCCTCGCGCCCCGTCCTGGAGGCCTCCTACCACACATGCAGAGACTCGCTCATATACCAACCCCCCCACCCTGTCCTGGAGGCCTCCTACCACACACGTAGAGACTCGCTCATATACCGATCCCCCACCCTGTTCTGGAGGCCTCCTACCACAAAAGTAGAGACTCGCTCATATACCGCCCCCGCCCCATCCTGGAGGCCTCCTACCACACATGCAGAGACTCGCTCATATACCGATCCCCCGCCCTGTCCTGGAGGCCTCCTACCACACATATAGAGACTCGCTCATATACCTGACCCCCCCACCCTGTCCTGGAGGCCTTCTACCACACATGCAGAGACTCGCACATATACCTGACCCCCCGCCCTGTCCTGGAGAGCTCCTACCACACTTGTAGAGACTCGCTCATATACCTGACCCCCCCACCCCGTCATGTAGGCCTCCTACTACACATGCAGAGACTCACTCATATACCTGACCCCCCACCCCATCTTGGAGGCCTCCTACCACACATGCAGAGACTCGCTCATATACCGATCCCCCGCCCTGTCCTGGAGGCCTCCTACCACACATGTAGAGACTCGCTCATATACCGCCCCCGCCCCATCCTGGAGGCCTCCTACCACACATGCAGAGACTCGCTCATATACCGATCCCCCGCCCTGTCCTGGAGGCCTCCTACCACACATGCAGAGACTCGCTCATATACCGATCCCCCACCCTGTTCTGGAGGCCTCCTACCACACACGTAGAGACTCGCTCATATACCGATCCCCCACCCTGTTCTGGAGGCCTCCTACCACACAAGTAGAGACTCGCTCATATACCGCCCCCGCCCCATCCTGGAGGCCTCCTACCACACATGCAGAGACTCGCTCATATACCGATCCCCCGCCCTGTCCTGGAGGCCTCCTACCACACATGTAGAGACTCGCTCATATACCTGACCCCCTGCCCTGTCCTGGAGAGCTCCTACCACACATGCAGAGGCTCGCTCATATACCCCACCGCCGGCACCGTCCTGGAGGCCTCCTACCACACATGCAGAGACTCGCTGATATACCGACCCCCCGCCCTGTCCTGGAGGCCTCCTGCCACACATGTAGAGACTCGCTCATATACCTGACCCCCCACCCCATCCTGGAGAGCCCCTTGTACACAAGTAGAGACTCGCTCATATACCTGACCACCACCCCATCATGGAGGCCTCCTACCACACATGCAGAGACTCACTCATATACCTGACCCCCCACCCCATCCTGGAGGCTACCTGCCACACTTGTAGAGACTCGCTCATATACCCCACCCCCGTCCTGGAGGCCTCCTACTACATAAGTAGAGACTCGCTCATATAACAACCCCCGCCCCGCCCTGGAGGCTTCCTACCCCATATGCAGAGACTCATTCATACACCCCACCCTCGCCCTGTCCTGGAGGCCTCCTACCACATATGTAGAGACTCACTCATATACTTCATCCCCCGTCCTGGAGGCCTCCTACCACACATGCAGAGACTCGCTCATATACCAACCCCCCACACCCTGTCCTGGAGGCCTCCTACCACACATGTAGAAATTCGCTCATATACCCGACCCGCGCCTCGCGCCCCGTCCTGGAGGCCTCCTACCACACATGCAGAGACTCGCTCATATACCAACCCCCCCACCCTGTCCTGGAGGCCTCCTACCACACACGTAGAGACTCGCTCATATACCGATCCCCCACCCTGTTCTGGAGGCCTCCTACCACAAAAGTAGAGACTCGCTCATATACCGCCCCCGCCCCATCCTGGAGGCCTCCTACCACACATGCAGAGACTCGCTCATATACCGATCCCCCGCCCTGTCCTGGAGGCCTCCTACCACACATATAGAGACTCGCTCATATACCTGACCCCCCCACCCTGTCCTGGAGGCCTTCTACCACACATGCAGAGACTCGCACATATACCTGACCCCCGCCCTGTCCTGGAGAGCTCCTACCACACTTGTAGAGACTCGCTCATATACCTGACCCCCCCACCCCGTCATGTAGGCCTCCTACTACACATGCAGAGACTCACTCATATACCTGACCCCCCACCCCATCTTGGAGGCCTCCTACCACACATGCAGAGACTCGCTCATATACCGATCCCCCGCCCTGTCCTGGAGGCCTCCTACCACACATGTAGAGACTCGCTCATATACCGCCCCCGCCCCATCCTGGAGGCCTCCTACCACACATGCAGAGACTCGCTCATATACCGATCCCCCGCCCTGTCCTGGAGGCCTCCTACCACACATGCAGAGACTCGCTCATATACCGATCCCCCACCCTGTTCTGGAGGCCTCCTACCACACACGTAGAGACTCGCTCATATACCGATCCCCCACCCTGTTCTGGAGGCCTCCTACCACACAAGTAGAGACTCGCTCATATACCGCCCCCGCCCCATCCTGGAGGCCTCCTACCACACATGCAGAGACTCGCTCATATACCGATCCCCCGCCCTGTCCTGGAGGCCTCCTACCACACATGTAGAGACTCGCTCATATACCTGACCCCCCCACCCTGTCCTGGAGGCCTTCTACCACACATGCAGAGACTCGCACATATACCTGACCCCCTGCCCTGTCCTGGAGAGCTCCTACCACACATGCAGAGGCTCGCTCATATACCCCACCCCCGGCACCGTCCTGGAGGCCTCCTACCACACATGCAGAGACTCGCTCATATACCGACCCCCCGCCCTGTCCTGGAGGCCTCCTGCCACACATGTAGAGACTCGCTCATATACCTGACCCCCCACCCCATCCTGGAGAGCTCCTTGTACACAAGTAGAGACTCGCTCATATACCTGACCACCACCCCATCATGGAGGCCTCCTACCACACATGCAGAGACTCACTCATATACCTGACCCCCCACCCCATCCTGGAGGCTTCCTGCCACACTTGTAGAGACTCGCTCATATACCCCACCCCCGTCCTGGAGGCCTCCTACTACATAAGTAGAGACTCGCTCATATAACAACCCCCGCCCCGCCCTGGAGGCTTCCTACCCCATATGCAGAGACTCATTCATACACCCCACCCTCGCCCTGTCCTGGAGGCCTCCTACCACACATGTAGAGACTCACTCATATACTTCATCCCCCGTCCTGGAGGCATCCTACCACACATGCAGAGACTCGCTCATACACCAACCCCCCCACCCTGTCCTGGAGGCCTCCTACCACACATGTAGAAATTCACTCATATACCCGACCCCGCGCCTCGCGCCCTGTCCTGGAGGCCTCCTACCACACATGCAGAGACTCGCTCATATACCAACCCCCCACCCTGTCCTGGAGGCCTCCTACCACACATGCAGAGACTCACTCATATACCGACCCCGCCACGTCCTGGAGGCCTCCTACCACACATGTATAGACTCGCTCATATACCGACCCCCCCCGCCCTGTCGAGGCCTCCTACCACACATGCAGAGACTCGCTCATATACCCCGCCCTGTCCTGGAGGCCTCCTACCACACATGCAGAGACTCGCTCATATACCCCACCACCCACCCCGTCCTAGAGGCCGCCTACAACACATGCAGAGTGTTAGAAATGGGATTTCTGGTTGGCTAAGGCTTGCGCCAAAGCCGGGCAGAAACCACCACTCTAGTCAGGGCAAGGAAGCTACACGCCAAAGATAACTCCTGCTCACCCCCTTGGTAGCTTGGCACGAGCAGCCAGGCTTATCCCGGAGGCAATGTGTAAAGCATTTGCGCACGCACACAGCAACAACATCCACAAAAGAAACTCCACACAAGGTTATATATAAAAATAGCCTTTGTATCATCATAACACATTAAAATCGTAAGCACATATTATACATGGCACTGGCCAAAGGAAATGATGGACGGAGTATTGAACATTGCAAGCACTCACCCCCAGTCAACTGATCTGGGTTTAATCCATCACCGTTGTTGGAGCCGGCCTCGTGGCGAGGTCCTGTTCCCCCTCGCTAAGCCGCACGAGGTCCCATGCACCTTGGGGCTCCTCCATCTTGGATTATACGTCACTCCACGTGACCACCTACATGACCCTGCTCTACCCGGCCTCGGTCCCAGCGAGGCCCGACATCGAGGCGCCAACCCCTGGCCCGGGGGATACCACGTGAGCCCTTCCCACTCCCGGCGGAGGGCAGTATCGATGGGACCCCCAACCGTCCTTCCACACCTAGGTGCGATCGCCCCACAGCTCTCTGGGGCCTGGCGCCTCTCCTGCTGGGCATCTAGCCGCGCCCTACCCGGCCTCTCCGCCCTCCTGGGCGCAAGGGTCCGGACATCAAAGGGCTCCAGACCTATATCTGGGGCGACCCGGCAACAAGACGACAGTTGTATCCCGGAGTCAAGAGCCCTGCTGATCGGATCGCGGCTGACCCTACGGAGAAAGACTCTTCCTGAAACTACCCTCTGAGCCCTGCTGACGACGTCGCGGCTCCATCGTGCTTACAAGACCTTCACGAACCTTTGGGGCCCTGCTGACGCTGTCGCGGCCCGACCTTGCTGAAACGTACCATCAGAGCCCAGCTGACCTCGTCGCGGCTCGACCGAAGCGGACCTACCACCGGAGCCCTGCTGACTGTGTCGCGGCTCGACCCTAGCGGAACTACCACCCGAGCCCTGCTGACGCCGTCGCGGCTCTCCACGTCCGAGCCGCTCTGAGACCAGCACCCAAGGTCTGGCGCAGAGCCTTCCCGTACCTGGCTGGTACTGAGACTGTCCCACTACCCTATCCCTCCAAAGACATTGAGACTCTTATTGGATCACTCGATCCCCCTGTACATATTGAACGTGCTCCTTTTTATATAAAGAACCAAGATAAGCAACTGATACAGAGTCCTGTGTGGTGGTGTTGCTGGGCCTAGTACGATCATAGGAGAAGGACCTCTCCTAGGAGGCTTCTCAGCGGCGCTCGGCTATAACTTTGCGGTAGGAAGGTGCCCCGGAGTAGTCCCCCCGACTCCCCGGTGGTCCTCCCTCCAACATTTGGTGGCCAGCGACGGGATCCGAGCCAGACGCAATTGTACAGGCAAGTAACACACCCACGACCTAACCAGACGGAAAAAGAAAAAGGGAACCATGGACGGCCAAGAAGCAACCGTGGCCGCAAACTTCCAGCTGGAAAAACTGGAAGAATACACCCACAAAGAACTAAAACAATTCTGCAAGGATAAAGGGATCCCGACCACAGGATTGGGCACCAAGGAAGAAATGCAGAAAGCCCTGAAAGCCTGGGCAGAAGCCGAGGTCACTCCACCCCGCACCGAAGGGACCTCGGCCCGGGACGAAAACCTGCCGACCACAACCCCGACAGATGGGGGGCGAGGCATCCCCAAAGCCAGCCTATCCCACGAAGAAATGCGAGAACGGGAGAGGGCCCGGACACACGAGATGGACCTCGCACGACTCCGGCTGGACGGTGAGCTCCTACTGGCGGAGAAGAAAATAGCCTTGGAGCAACTACGGCTGCAAGAGGAGATCGAAGAAAAGAAACGGCATCGGGAACTCGAAGAGAGACGGCTAACCCTAGAGCACGAGAGGAGCCTCAAAGAACTGGAACTGAAATCCAAAACGGGGGAGACCAGCACCCCCGGGGCCCGGGACGCTCTGCCACTGACCGAGCCAAAGGTTCATATCCCCAAGGATGTCGTCAAGGAATACTACAAGAACGATGACATCCAGCAGTGGTTCCGAGCCTACGAGGTGGCCATGACCTCCCATCGGGTACCCCGGAAGGATTGGGGTGCCGGCCTATGGGGGAGGTTCCTCAGCGAGGGCCGTGATACCCTGCTGCAACTCCCCGACGCAGTGATGACCTCCTACGACCACATGAAAGAGGCCCTACTCACCCGCTACGGACTATCGGCAGAGATGTACCGGCAGCGCTTCCGGGACTGCAAGAAGCTCCCCGGTACCACATGGGTCGAGTACGTGGACTTCTTCAGCCGGGCCTTTGAAGGGTGGATAAAAGGGAGCAAGGTCACCTCATACAATGAACTGTTCGACCTCATTGTCTGGGAGCACCTCGCCAACAACTGTTTTGTGGAACTAAGGCAGCACCTCCTGGACAGTAAGCTGACCGAGCCCCGGAAGCTCGCCGCCGAAGCAGACCGATGGGTCAACACCCGGGTCCCCCGGAACCTCGTGGGGGACTACCAACGGAGTACCACGGGACCTCCTCGCCAGCGGGGCGGAGGAGGGGGGTCCCACCGCAGTCGAGAATTTCCGGCCGGACCGCCCAGAAGCCCGCCACAAGGCCAAGCCGCCAACCACACGTCCCCGACCCTGGGCCGGAGGGGGACCCCCATCGCCAGGCCTGGACCCCGACCACCAGTGACCTGCTTCGGCTGCCAGCAGACCGGCCACTATGCGAGCGACCCGGCCTGCCCCGTGAACCGACGGAACGGGACCGCTGGGCCCCCTCCCCGACAAATAGCCGCTGCAGCCCTGGGGGAAGGAGAGGACGGGGAGGAAAACCACGACGACGGATCCCCCGAGTGGGAACCAGCTGCCATGTCGCTCGTATGCCTGGGCTCCCGAGAAATGGTACCCCGAGCGGCCATCCCAAGCAACACCCAGAAGTACCAGCAGTGGGTCACCATCAATGGACGACGGGCCGAAGCCCTCCGGGACACTGGGGCCAGCGTGACCGCTGTCCGCTGCCACCTAGTGACCCCCCGAACAAATCCTGCCACATGTCCTATGCCCTGTCCGGACCGCGGACAACACCGAAAGCATGTGCCGGATGGCCAGGATCCCCTTCGAGTGGGGAGGAGTGTCCGGCACCCTAAAAGTGACTGTCCGCGACGACGCCCCCATGGACTGCCTCCTGGGGAATGACCTAGAGAGCTCCCCCTGGGCCCAGGTGGAGCGCCGAGAGCATCTGGGGATGCTAGGGCTGCCCGAGTGGGCCTGTGCCACCACCCGATCCATGACCGCCCAACCAGCCGCTGCCGCGGACACCGACAAGCCTACGGGCCCAGAACTAGCACCCTCCTCCGGCACGGAGGAACCCAACGATGAGGCCGGGCCATCCGAACTTTCTCCCGACGAGGCCACCTCCCTCAGCGAGATCCCCGAGCTGGCCCAGTGGCACCACGATGGGGGCCCCACCCGCGAACAATTCCAGCAAGAACAGAAGGCCTGCCCGTCCCTCGAGGGGGCCCGACAGCAAGCGGCCGCCCAAGCCTCGGGGGACCCCACGGGAACCCACTGGGTCTATTGGGACAATGACCTACTATATAGCGAACAGAAGGTCGCCGAACTGGGAGCCGGCCGGGTGCTGGTGGTTCCCCTCCGGTTCCGGGAATTCCTCCTGAACCTGGCGCATGACGTGCCCCTCGCCGGACACCTCTGGCGGGACAAGACTTACAGCCGCCTGGTGACCCATTTTTATTGGCCCCGAATGCGGAGGGACGTGGACCACCACTGCCGGTCCTGCCAGACCTGCCAGGCTAGCGGGAAGACTGGGGGTCGAGTTAAAGCCCCCCTCCAACCATTTCCAGCCGTCCACACCCCGTTCGAACGAGTGGGGATCGACATCGTGGGACCCCTCGAGCCCCGAACCGCCCTGGGACACCGCTTCATCCTGGTACTGGTCGACCACGCCACCCGATACCCCGAGGCCATCCCCCTCCGCACTGTGACAGCTCCAGTGGTGGGCCGGGCCCTGATGGGCATCTTCTCCAGGGTGGGGTTCCCCCGAGAAGTGGTGAGCGACAGGGGTACGAACTTTATTTCAAAGTACATGAGATCACTCTGGCAACAATGTGGGGTCACCTACAGATTCACCACCCCTTACCACCCCCAGGGGAACGGACTGGTCGAGCGGTTCAACAGAACCCTAAAAGGGATGATCAAGGGCCTGGAAGAGCCCCTGAGGAGGAGGTGGGATGTCCTGCTGCCCTGCCTCCTGTTCGCCTATCGAGAGGTGCCACAGAAATCCCTGGGCTTCAGCCCCTTCGAACTATTGTATGGGCACCCCGTCCGAGGGCCCCTCAGCCTGGTCAAGGAGGGCTGGGAGGCGAACGTCCAAGATGCCCCCCCCCCGACGTCTACCGGTACCTCCTGACCCTGCGGAACCAGAATCGGAAGTTCCGGGCCCTGGCAGAAGCCAACCTCAAAGCCAGCCAAGAAGACATGAAGCGCTGGTATGACGCAAATGCCTCGACCATCGAGTTCGAGCCGGGCCAGCAAGTCTGGGTTATGTCCCCCGTGGACCCCTGCGCCCTGCAGGACAAGTGGACCGGGCCCTTCAAGGTGGTTGAGAGGAAGAGCCCTGTCACCTACCTGGTCGACATGGAGTCCCTGAGGAACCCCCTCCGGGTCCTACACGCCAACCGGCTCAAGCCCCACTTTGCCCGAACTGAACTAAGCCTGCTGCTGGCCACTGACGATGGGGGCGAAAGCGATTCCGAGCCCCTACCAGACCTCCTGGGGTCCTCGGGCCAAGACGGCTCCTTGGAAGGCGTCCACCTCTCCGCCACACTGACCCCAGAACAGCGCCAGGACTGCCGGAGGCTGCTGCGACCCTTCGCTGCCCTCTTCTCTCTCACACCCGGGGTGACCCCCTGGTGCGTCCACGACGTGGATACCGGGGACAGCCCCCCTGTGCGACACCGCGCCTACAGAGTACCTGATCGAGTCCGAGCCTGCATACAGACCGAGGTCGCCAAGATGCTCGCCCTCGGAGTCATCGAACCCTCCGACAGCCCGTGGGCCAGCCCGGTGGTCTTGGTGCCGAAGGCCGCCGCCCCCGGCACTTCTCCGGAACTCAGATTTTGTGTAGATTACCGGGGCCTGAACACCGTCACCAAGACCGATGCCCACCCCCTGCCGCGGGCAGACGAACTGATCGATCGCTATGGGGCCGCCCGCTACCGAAGCACCTTTGATCTCACCGCTGGGTACTGGCAGATCAAGCTCACTCCCGGCGCCCAGGAACGATCCGCCTTTTCCACCCCCGATGGGCACTACCACTTTCGGGTGATGCCCTTCGGTATGAAGAACGCCCCAGCAACCTTTCAGAGGCTGGTGAACAAGGTCCTGGCCGGGCTAGAAGCCTTCAGCGCGGCCTACCTCGACGACATTGCAGTCTTCAGCGACCATTGGGCCGCACACCTAGGACACCTCGGAGAAGTCCTGGCCGCTCTCCAAAGGGCCGGGCTCACAATTAAGGCCAGCAAGTGCCAGATTGGTCAAGGATCTGTGACCTATCTGGGCCACCAGGTCGGGAGTGGCCAGGTAGCGCCCCTCCAGCTAAAGGTCGATGCCATCCAGGCGTGGGAACCCCCCGCAACCCAAACCGCTGTCCGGGCCTTCTTAGGCCTCACAGGCTACTACCGGCGATTTATTAAAGATTATGGCAGCATTGTGGGCCCCCTTACGGAGCTCACTTCCAAGAAACAGCCCAAGGTGGTGCAGTGGACGCCCCGCTGTCAGACCGCTTTTGAAGCCCTCAAGGCGGCCATGTGTGCTGCCCCCGTGCTACAGGCCCCTGACTACAGCAAGGAGTTTGTGGTGCAGACCGACGCATCAGAGTACGGGGTCGGGGCGGTCCTCTCCCAGATGGACGCCGAGGGCCTCGACCGACCTGTGGCCTTTATCAGCCGCCGACTGCTGCCACGAGAACAGAGGTGGAGCACCATCGAGCGGGAGGCCTTCGCTGTGGTATGGGCTCTCAAGAAGCTCCGGCCCTACCTTTTCGGCACCCACTTCATGGTCCAGACTGACCACCGGCCCTTGCGGTGGCTCATGCAAATGCGGGGCGAGAACCCCAAGTTGTTGCGA
This sequence comes from Triturus cristatus, assembly GCF_964204655.1. NCBI lineage: Eukaryota > Metazoa > Chordata > Amphibia > Caudata > Salamandridae > Triturus > Triturus cristatus. The sequence continues at coordinate 1,285,010,570 of NC_140592.1, read as the reverse complement.
TGGTCCATCTCGCTGCAAGGGATGGACTTTACCGTGGAACACCGGCCCGGCAACGACCACGCCAATGCTGACGGCCTGTCCAGATTCTTCCGCCTCGGCGAGGAGAACCCCCAAGGAGAAGGGTGACTCTCCCTGCCTTCAGCTGGGGGGGACGCGTGTTGGAGTCGGCCTCGTGGCGTGGTCCTGTTCCCCCTCGCTAAGCCGCACGAGGTCCCATGCACCTCGGGGCTCCTCCATCTTGGATTATACGTCACTCCACGTGACCACCTACATGACCCTGCTCTACCCGGCCTCGGTCCCAGCGAGGCCCGACATCGAGGCGCCAACCCCTGGCCCGGGGGATACCACGTGAGCCCTTCCCACTCCCGGCGGAGGGCAGTATCGATGGGACCCCCAACCGTCCTTCCACACCTAGGTGCGATCGCCCCACAGCTCTCTGGGGCCTGGCGCCTCTCCTGCTGGGCATCTGGCCGCGCCCTACCCGGCCTCTCCGCCCTACTGGGCGCAAGGGTCCGGACATCAAAGGGCTCCAGACCTATATCTGGGGCGACCCGGCAACAAGACGACAGTTGTATCCCGGAGTCAAGAGCCCTGCTGATCGGATCGCGGCTGACCCAACGGAGAAAGACTCTTCCTGAAACTACCCTCTGAACCCTGCTGACGACGTTGCGGCTCCATCGTACTTACAAGACCTTCACAAACCTATGGGGCCCTGCTGACGCTGTCGCGGCCCGACCTTGCTGAAACGTACCATCAGAGCCCAGCTGACCTCGTCGCGGCTCGACCGAAGCGGACCTACCACCGGAGCCCTGCTGACTGTGTCGCGGTTCGACCCTAGCGGAACTACCACCCGAGCCCTGCTGACGCCGTTGCGGCTCTCCACGTCCGAGCCGCTCTGAGACCAGCACCCAAGGTCTGGCGCAGAGCCTTCCCGTACCTGGCTGGTACTGAGACTGTCCCGCTACCCTATCCCTCCAAAGACATTGAGACTCTTATTGGATCACTCGTTCCCCCTGTACATATTGAACGTGCTCCTTTTTATATAAAGAACCAAGATAAGCAACTGATACAGAGTCCTGTGTGGTGGTGTTGCTGGGCCTAGTACGATCATAGGAGAAGGACCTCTCCTAGGAGGCTTCTCAGCGGCGCTCGGCTATAACTTTGCGGTAGGAAGGTGCCCCGGAGTAGTCCCCCCGACTCCCCGGTGGTCCTCCCTCCCACAACCGTTCTTTAGCCCACTCTGCCACCCCAGTTCAGACATGGCCATATGCAAATCAGTCTGACCCTGTGCCTCATGGGAACAGTCCAGCCCGAACTGCCAAGCCATGTCTTCCCTGGACCGGAAACAAGCTTCCTAGGACCGGTTTCTGGCATTTCACCCGTCTTCAGCCAGGCTTGCTTGAATCCAGTGGCAAAGTGAGCAAGGGACTCACGTCTGAGCATACCCTGCCAACTTACGGCGAACAAAGCAAAAACCAAAGGAAATGATGGACGGAGTGTTGAACATTGCAAGCACTCACCCCCAGTCAACTGATCTGGGTTTAATCCATCACCGTTCTTTAGCCCACTCTGCCACCCCAGTTCAGACATGGCCATATGCAAATCAGTCTGACCCTGTATCTCATGGGAACAGTCCAGCCCGAACTGCCAAGCCATGTCTTCCCTGGGCCGGAAACAAGCTTCCTAGGACCGGTTTCTGGCATTTCAGCCGTCTTCAGCCAGGCTTGCTTGAATCCAGTGGCAAAGTGAGCAAGGGACTCACGTCTGAGCATACCCTGCCAACCTATGGCAAACAAAGCAAAAACCAAAGGAAATGATGGACGGAGTGTTGAACATTGCAAGCACTCACCCCCAGTCAACTGATCTGGGTTAAATCCATCACCGTTCTTTATCCCACTCTGCCACCCCAGTTCAGACATGGCCATATGCAAATCAGTCTGACCCTGTGCCTCATGGGAACAGTCCAGCCCAAACTGCCAAGCCATGTCTTCCCTGGACCGGAAACAAGCTTCCTAGGACCGGTTTCTGGCATTTCAGCCGTCTTCAGCCAGGCTTGCTTGAATCCAGTGGCAAAGTGAGCAAGGGACTCACGTCTGAGCATACCCTGCCAACTTATGGCGAGCAAAGCAAAAACCAAAGGAAATGATGGACGGAGTGTTGAACATTGCAAGCACTCACCCCCAGTCAACTGATCTGGGTTTAATCCATCACCGTTCTTTAGCCCACTCTGCCACCCCAGTTCAGACATGGCCATATGCAAATCAGTCTGACCCTGTGCCTCATGGGAACAGTCCAGCCCGAACTGCCAAGCCTGGCACTGGGTCATATTTACAAGTGATTATTTACACCTGACAGGGCCAACTGGACCGCTGTCAGTACCATCACTAAGTGAACTTAGTAAATGTAGAACTTATCATAAACATAGAACACAACCAGTAACTACTGGTAACCACTGTACTTAGCATCAGCCTGTGACATAAACTACATTATGCACAGTATCACATCAGGCGCGAATTACATTCTGCACCAACCTCACCAGCATAAACACATTATGCAATTCTCTCATAAGTCTAAACGCATTAGACAATAACCTCCTAAGAACAACTCACATTAGGGGCCTAAATCACACAGTGAAACAGTCTCACTAGAATAAACCAGACAATGCAAAACAACCTCATAATCATAAAACACATTTAGAGGTATAACACAGGGTGCGTAAATCATTCTACATGAATCACATTTCCTAGCACCATAATCACATTAGGGCCTGGCGCCCTACAACTCTAACAGTGACCCTGGCCATCTCAAACAGGGGCTCAAATGCCCTATGTCCACAGAGTCAGGCTGCTGCCTGTGCAGCTGTGTAGGAAAAGATGGGGCCGAAGGAGTGCGTCTCACTCCTGGATTCAACATGTCCCCTAAAAGGAAAGACCTAAACGGTGCAGCTGCCCACTACTTGCTGGGCAGCTGGAAGTAGGGAAAATGCGGCCTGGGCTCTCAGTGGCCCTTTAAACAAATGCGCCAAACGTTGGAGCCACCTAGGCTCTACACCTCATGTCCCCTGGAGCACACTGGCTCCTGAAGTAATTCTGCGCAAACTAGAGAAAGACCTGGCCCCCAAGCACTGTGGGGCGCACTGGCAGTTTTAAAATGAAATATGCCCCCAAAGTCAAATTGTCCCCAAGCCCCCTCTTCGTTGGAGCCACCTAGGCTCTCGAAAAGGAATGCACACGATGGAGCCACACAGGCTTGGAAATAATTCTGCCAGACAGAACCTGCCCCCAAAATGTGGAGTGCACTGGCGCTTTAAATAAACATGCCCACGAGGTTGGAGCGGCCCGCTGCCATCCGGGGCCGCTCTAAATGCAACAACCACACTGTGCCTCGATCAGGCAGCAACACTTGGCCACACGGAACCCCCCAGCCCTTTCTCACTCACCGGGCTGCTCTTGGGGGACTCCTCCGCATGGCGATGCAGCACCTCTCTCGCGGGGCTTCCCTGGACTCCTGGGAGCCCCGCACTGCCTGCAATCTTCACCCGGGCCCCCTCCTGGGACCCAGGGCTTCCCTGGACTCCGGCCGCTACCGCGTGGCTCTCCCTTCCTCATGGGAGCCCCGCATCACTCCCAGCGCCGGACTCTTCTCTCGTGGGCCGCACTTCCGCTTCCGTCCGCAGACCCCGCCCACAACCAGGCGGGCCGCGGGCGGCAGCGAACTCCGTTCTTTGGCGGCAATGAGGGGTAGGCTCCCTCTAAAATAATAACAGGAGGGCGGGGTGGGCACCTGCTCTCTCAATAGAAGCAAAGACGCGGGGTGGGCACCTGCGCATTAATGTAAATAAAAGGTAAAAGCATCAGCGTCACCCAAAGCGGGGAGGGCAGCCGCAACAGGCAAAAATGCGGGGGATTCCCATGAAGGTGATTGCAGCCCAGCGCTGCGAGGGGAAGGCAGAAGCGTTAACTCCTGGAATAAATACACCGCTCTGCAAGACAATAAAAATAAAGCGCTCCCGAGGCGCTAGGAGGTACAAAGCCACAAAGTCCCAAGGAATAGCAACTGAAGTAAAAGGGTCCCAGTAACAAGGTCCTCACAGATGAAGAGGGCAATGCAGGACAGAAGGGTCCCCCCAAAAAGTCCTCCAGGTATCCAGGGGCTGGGCCCAGGGAGGCAAGCCTTCCCCTGGGCCCCAGCAGCAGCGCGCCCCTGGTAGTTTCAAGTCCAAGTCCAAGAACAAGAACATCTTCATGTGGTCACAGCCCCTTCTTTTATTCAGCATTTTCCTTTGTTCTGCAACTGTAGGGCAAGGGGAGAACCAGATACAACTGGTTCAGGAGCACTTTGTTTTGCTCAGCTCCCCTCTCTATTCACAGGACAGGCCAGGGACATCAGACGCACCACAGGGGGTGAAGCCAGCATTGTGGATGGAAGGCCCAGCCCCATTCAGGTCCCAGGTGCAACTCTTCCCTCCCATCTACATGCAGATCACTCCATTCACCACCGGGCAGACTCACCCTGGCTCCTGGAATTCCCCAGCCCTCTCAGCTCCTGTCAATCACAAGCCAGACATGCACTCCACATCAGGCTGCAGACACACAGTACACAGAAATGCTAACGTCTAGAAGTGGCACTTCCCCACCAGTCACCATAAATCTGCGCACACCATTGCGCAGCATTTATTCTCACGAGTTCACACATACTAAACTCGACCCTGCACTCCTCTCATACCAGGAATTACCATGGACACACATATCCCCCATGCATTCCTATGGGAGGGCAGGCCAATCTCACCACACGCACTCAGGGAGCGCACGCACTTTACACTGGGCCACAGTGCTAAAGTGCCCAGAGGCCTAAAACCACTACCACCATGTCAGAGCTTAAGGCAAAAAGTTCAGGGGTGAACCTGCCAAAAAGCCCAAAGTCCAACACAGAGACTCGCTCATATACCGACCCCCGCCCCATCCTGGAGGACTCCTACCACACAATACATGGAGAGACTCGGGGGCTTAAAGAGGCAGGCTTTGGGCAAACAATGCAAAATGGGTCAATGAAGGACTGGCGGAGTAGTCAGTGTAGAAGAGACTGTAGTGTTGGAGGCCCCACACCAGACTCAGTTTTAGCTGCATCAGTTCATGACCCAGAACTGTTTAAACCCCTTGCAGGCCCAATCATCTTCCAGTCAACGAGAGCCACACATGTTGTAGAACATTCCTGCAAGCGCAGTGTGTTCAGAGGCTTCACTCTGGAGCAAGCCACGTCAAGCAAGCCACGTCACCCATCCCTGCATCCAGCCACGGCTCTGGTGTCCTCTCCAAAGGTGAACTCTGCATGCAAGCCTAACCTCCCTGAGCTGATTAATGGTCACAGTGAGACCTCTACTCTCCTCATGTCTGAAGAGAGAGGGGGGACAGCACCTTCCTGAAGAGAGAGGGGGGATGGCACCTTCCTGAAGAGAGAGGGGGGATGGCACCTTCCTGAAGAGTGAGGGGGGATGGCACCTTCCTGAAGAGTGAGGGCATGGTGCCTTCCTCAAGGGCCTCTCACTGTACTTATCCATATTTGGAGATAAGGCAGCCAGGGTTGCCAAATCCACCCCAGCCAGGGCCACTAAGTTTGCCTCTCACACCTGCCTCCTTTCTCTGGGGCACTCTCCACCCCCAAACTTACACTAGCAACACCTTGGGATGGCCCACTAGTGGGGGGCTTCATGGTGCAGACAGCATCTCCCTTCTTGTGCCCTGGCTGATTACAGTCAAAGCACTTACCCACCTTTGAGGGATCAAAGACCTACCATTCTTTACCTGATACACCCTTCCTTTGAATTCGAGTTGGCTCAACCCCTCCTCCCTCCCCTCCCCCTTCCACCTACCCCCACCCAATCCAGGTTTTTGTGGGTCTTTGGAGGACTCCTTCTGTTTATGACCTACTTTCCCTTGAGCTTTCCTCTGGGAAGGGACATGTCCTCCTTTCTTCTGGTCACCCCCCTGGTGCTGATTGGAAACCGCGGTTCTCACCCACTCATCAGCTGCTTCCTGCAGCTATCTGGGGTCTGTCAGTTCAGAGTCCACTAGATGCTGGCGTAACTTCTCTGCAGCACAATGAGTCAAAATGGGTTCCTTCAAAGACATATTATACAATCCCTCATATGTGTCTTCCTTGTTACCAACAATCCAGCCTTCTAGTGCTTTCACTCAAATGTCCACAAAGTCCACCCAGGACCGTGTGCCTACTTGCTGGGTGTCTCTGCACTTCACCCTGTACTGCTCTGGAGTCAGAACAAACTTCCTGACTAAGCATTGCCTCGTGCGAGAGTAGGATTTGCCGCATCCCTCTTCAGGGTCAGAAGCATATCCCTCCCAGCTGCTGGAATCAGTTCCCACAAAAGTGAACCCCAATGCTTGGGGCAGAACCTCCCCCACATCTTTAGGGCCCTTTCAAAAGCAGTCAGCCATTATTCAGTATCCTCCCCCTCTGAGTACCTGGGTACTATACTCTTGGGAAGCTTGTGGTAAAACCTATCACCTCTGGGCATCTCAACCTCTTCATCATTGTCACTACCTTCATCTCTTCTTGCCTTCTGCTCCTCCCACTGTTCCTTTGCTGGTTCCAGTTTCCTTCGCTCCAAAGCTATCAACACTGATCGAGCCTCAAGCTGCCTCTCTGCAAGGGACAGCGGTGGTTTCTGAGTAGGGGACCATGCCCTCCTCCCACTATCTGGGACTACCTAGCTAACACCGGAAACAATGGAGGAGGCACCATCCTCACCCTCCTCCTGGGTGACATTGGGGTTGGAGGGGGGGTCAGCTTCCCCTCCGCCCTTCATTCTCTGGGGCTGGCCTGGCCCAGGCCTTCAGGAAGCTAACCAACTCTACCTTTCTAATCTTGTGAGCACCTGGTAGCCCCCTAGCCTTACACAAAACCCTAAGCTCAGCCTCTCTGAGTGTAGTCAGTTTAGCCAGACCCGTCTCCATGGTATCCCTAGTTTTGGGTCACAACAACTAGCAATCAGACTTAGAAGAATTTTGAAGAAATTTAAACAATATATTAAAAATCAGTTTACTCCAAATTCCAAAAATTCAAAACTCAAAAGTTTTGTTCTAAGACGATTTAGAGGATTTTTACAATCTTACTTCACTTCACTGAAAGGTGTATTTTTAAACACAAGTCCTCAGTCACACTGCAGAACACCAAATGTTGGAAAGTGGGTTATTAGTACCAGTAAATATGCATCTACCACTGGCAGTAAGTGTAGGAGAGTAGGATCTGCTTCACATGGGTACCTCCACTTTTTGCTGGTGTTTCACTGTTTTTCGACCTTAGTCTGGCTGTGGCCCTGCTAATCAGGACCACAGGCTAGCTGCTTCCTCTCTAAACTGGTTTGCATGTACATTAGGTACATATCTAATTGGATTCTGGAGTGCCTTATAAGCCCTTAGTATATGGTATACTATGTACCTAGGGCATAGGTACCTCAGGGGCCTACCAGGGGCTGCAGCATGTATTATGTCACCCCTGGGAAGCACTCCAAAATGACACCACGGGTCTGCTACTGCAGCCTGGGTAAGGGTGTGCTTGCACCCCTTACAGTGGTATAGGCTCCCATATCACTACCATTATACAGACACATATAAACCTATAAGCCACTCCTATGGCAGGCCTTGACAATCCTGAAGGCAGAGTGCTTGGTTTTGTGTGAGAGGGTGCCCAAGCATGAGCTGAGCCCCTCTGAAGCTTTCGGAAATACTTCCTTATGGCTGTTCTGTGATACAGCCATACCATATACTCTTAAGTGCATTATAACCTCGCGGTAAATGCTAACTTTGGAATGGCTGCATCAAAACATGTCGTGTTTGGTGTCAAACGCTTTGAAATACTACCCCCCGCCAATTCTGGCGGCGGGGGTAGCATTCCTCCCTTCCAGAGGGTGAGACATGTTCACACAGGCTAAACCCAGCAGGGGAGGCCTGGACAATAGGTTTCCTGTCGAGGGGAGGTGTAACCACCTCCCCAGACAAGCAGACAGGGCCGGCTTTAGGGCGGTGCGATCGGTGCCACCCCACCGGGTGCTGGCTTCCTGGGGGCGCCGTGTTTGAAAGTTTATTATGCCTTTGAAGCACCTGCTGCAGCGTTTCTTTCCCCCGCAATTACCAGGCCTCACATAAATGTCAAGATAACTCGTGTGATTAATTATCTTCCTGGAGAGAGATCAGCATTTTGTATAGTTTTGGTTTTGACTTAGGTGAAGTTAGTGCAGAGGGTTAATATGCCTGCTGCAAAGAACGTGTACCATGTAGATTACAGATGTAAACAGATCAGCAGGTTACTTGCAATGTATAATTTAAAGTCCTAATATAGAATAGTGAGCTATTAACTTTCATCCTAGAACTGCAAACACTCTGCAAAGTACAGAACATTGATCAATGTTGCAAAAAGGGTTAATTTGTCTAGAAATCGATTCTTATTATTAAAGAAAACTCCCAACTATGCTGTTTCTTTTTCGACTCTGAGTTTGTGCTTCTCCACACCAAGCACTCTTAAACTATACTGCCTACCAGTATGGATGACATGTGACTCCTACACTTTTAGTCCTTTGGCTTACGTAACATTTCCTACACACTGATTTACACGTATGATTGAATGTCTGTGTGTAATGTGCGTGTGATGCAAAATGCTCAGACACCCTACACTGGTATGAGTGGCGCTATATAACTAATTCAATGCATCTGAGAGAGTGTGGTTATGGAGACTTGGTCACTGTTAAAGGGTGCTAGTGAGAGAATCCGTGGTGGAGGTGGTCATTGGGGGGGCGCCAACAAACATTGTCGCACAGGGTGCCACCAGCGCTAAAGCCGGCCCTACAGGCGGATGTGTATTGGGGCTGGGCGGGAGCACTCTCTGGTGCTTTGAAGTTCTGCACTGGGGGCACACTTGGTGTCCCTGTGCATAGTCCAGTTCAAATCGGTTGCAGGGGCTACCTACCCCTGCTCTGGCGCGAAACTGGACAAAGGAAATGGGTGTAACCACCCCTCTTTCCAAGCCCACCCATAGGTGGGGCCTTAGAGTTAGTCCATCCCCTAAACTTAGTACAAGTATAGGAATCCAGTCCTTAGGACTTTAGATTACCCTGGACGAAACTCTGCAACATATATCCTGGACCTTCTACTTTCTATCATGACTAGAAGACGGAAGAAATCTCCCTTGGGGTCAAGGAGTGACTCCCCTGCTTGGCAGGCACCAAAGAAGCAACTGACCGGTCTGCATCGCTGAAGCTCCGGCCGGACACCAAACTGTTTGCATCACCATAGGTAGATTTCCAGACTTCCCCGAGGCTACCCTGAGTCCACAGCAAAGCTGAGGCCAGTGGCTATCGTGGGTGACGTGGAACCGTGACCCCTGGACACCATGATCTTTTGCAGCAACAGCATCTTCCTGGTCCTCCTCAAAGTTATGCTTTGGGCTCCGAGTAGCCCTAGCCTTGAGCAGCTCCTCCCCCGAAGATTGCTGGCCTCCACTCCACGAAGGACCCGTGGGCCAGTTTCAAGTGCGACCGCTCGAGGCTCCTTCGCGATCATTAGCCCGTTGGCTAGCAGGTCCCCACGAAGGCAACTCCTTTTCTGCTTGGGCTTTCCTGGTTGCTCCAGATGTGCCCTGATTTACCTTTGCTGGGTGAGTCCCTCAGACCTTGCTGGTCTGCACCGCAGTCCTTTCTCTGAATTCCAGTGACTTGCCGTTGCCAAGGCTTGTTGGGTCTAATCTGGTTGCTGACACTGCAGCACTCGACAGACTTCATGGGACAGCTCGAATCCGGCTCGTGGACTTCGTCGATGCCTCCTTGACCTCGTGGCTGAAGAGTCAAGACACCCATCAACTCACCTGAAGCACCCGACATCTGTGGCCATTGGTCCATCCTGCCCTCGGTCACTGGCAAGTGACCCAGACTCTGTCCCCTCTGCTTTCAGGTTCCTTCCATCCCAGATCTAGGCTTGGATCTCTCCGGACACTTCTCCTCTTCACGGCAGCAGCAGCAGTTCTTTGCAGGCTCCCATTGAAATCGACGACGCGACCTGACACCAAAAGACACCTATGCACCCGGCTTCCCTGGGTGAGGTAACTCAAGTACTCCGATGCTCCCGTGGGTGCTAGCCCTAGAACTTCTTAAGTCTAAAATGGTTTGTTCCTGACTTGATTAGAAGTGTCTCTAATCTTTAAATTTCCAACCGCGACTTTGCCCATAGAAGATAACGGGAACCCACGGTTGTGTTTACACACTGCATACAGTCCCCATGGGTCCCCTGTGTCACTACCTTGGGTGGTTCCTTGGGGTCCCAGCGATTCTACAGGCTCTAGGCCTTGTGTCTAGTTCAGTCGTGGTTCTTATACCACTTTTTTGGTATATGGTTTGGTACGCCCCTAGGGCCCAAACGTGTATTTGTGCTATTACTGATGATTGCTATCTTGTAACTTAAGTACTTCAAACTCCAGTCTCATAAAAGACTAGAGGGGTGCGTGTTAACCTAAATACATATATTTTAAATATATACCTGGTGTGGTTGTCTTTTCATTTGATCATTCAAGAGATCATAGACTGGTAAAACAAGCAGCTTTACATTCCTTCAAGACTTAGCCTGAAGGCTGCTCTCCATAGCTACCACTAGGATAGCTTTCAATAAAGGTTGTCTTTAACCTATTCACCATAAGGAGTTGTTTGGACTGATACAAGGTGCCCACTAGAACTAGTGGACAGCATATATCAGGCCACCTTCTCACAGTTAGGCCACTAAAAGTCTTGGGCTCAGAAAAGTATTCCCGTGTTTTTGTTTATTGTTCAGAGGCTACACTCTGAAACAAGCCTTGTCAACGATCCCTGCATCCAGCCACAGCTCTGGTGTCCTCGCCAAAGGTTAACTCTGCATGCAAGCCTAACCTCGCCTGAGCTGACTAATGGCCACAGTGAAACCTCTGCTCTCCTCGTGTCTAAAGAGAGAAAGGGGGATGGCGCCTTCCTAGAGAGAGGGGGTATGGCGCCTTACTGAAGAGCGAGGGCATGGAGCCTTCCTGAAGAGAGAGAGAGGGCATGGCGCCTTCCTGAAGAGAGAGAGAGGGCATGGCACCTTCCTGAAGAGAGAGAGAGGGCATGGCACCTTCCTGAAGAGAGGGCATGGCGCCCTACTGAAGAGAGGGGGCATGACACCCTACTGAAGAGAGAGGGCATGGAGCCTTCCTGAAGGGAGAGAGAGGGCATGGCGCCTTCCTGAAGAGAGAGAGAGGGCATGGCACCTTCCTGAACAGAGAGCGCATGGCACCTTCCCGAAGAGAGAGAGAGGGCATGGCGCCTTCCTAAAGAGAGAGGGCATGGTGCCTTCCTGAATAGAGAGAGAAGGCATGGCGCCTTCCTGAAGAGAAAGGGCATGGCGCCTTCCTGAAGAGAGAGGGAATGGCGCCCTACCGAAGAGAGAGGGCATGGAGCCTTCCTAAAGAGGGAGAGAGAGCATGGTACCCTACAGAAGAGAGAGGGCATGGAGCCTTCCTGAAGAGAGAGGGCATGGCGCCTTCCTAAAGAAAAAAGGGCATGGCGCCTTACTGGAGAGAGAGAGAGAGGGCATGGCGCCTTCCTGAAGAGAGAGAGATGGAATGGCGCCTTCCTGAAGAGATAGAGAGGGCATGGCGCCTTCCTGAAGAGAGTGAGAAAGCATGGCGCCTTCCTGAAGAGAGAGGGCATGGCGCCTTCCTGAAGAGAGAGGGCATGGCGCCTTCCTGGAGAGAGAGAGAGAGGGCATGGCGCCTTCATGAAGAGAGAGAGAGGGCATGGCGCCTTCATGAAGAGAGAGAGAGGGCATGGCGCCTTTCTGAAGAGAGAGAGAGAGGGCATGGTGCCTTCCTGAAAAGAGAGAGAGGGCATGGTGCCTTCCTGAAGAGAGAAGGAGGGAATGGCGCCTTCCTGAAGAGAGAGAGAGAGAGAGAGGGCATGGCACCTTCCTGAAGAGAGAAGGAGGGTATGGCGCCTTCCTGAAGAGAGAGAGAGAACGCATGGCGCCTTCATGAAGAGAGAGAGGGCATGGTGCCTTCCTGAAGAGAGAGAGAGAGGGCATGGCGCCTTCCTGAAGAGAGAGAGAGGGCATGGTGCCTTCCTGAAGAGAGAGGGCATGGCACCTCACTGAAGAGAGAGAGAGAGGGCATGGTGCCTTACTGAAGAGAGAGAGTATGGTGCCTTCCTGAAGAGAGAGAGCATGGTGCCTTCCTGAAGAGAGAGAGAGAAGGCATGGCACCATCCTGAAGAGAGAGAGAGGGCATGGCGCCTTCCTGAAGAGAGAGGGCATGGCGCCCTACTGAAGAGAGAGAGAGGGCATGGTGCCTTCCTGAAGCGAGAGAGAGAGGGCATTGCACCTGCCTAAAGAGAGAGAGAGAGGGCATGGCGCCCTACTGAAGAGAGAGGGCTTGGCACCCTACTGAAGAGAGAGGGCATGGAGCCCTACTGAAGAGAGAGGGCATGGCACCCTACTGAAGAGAGAGGGCATGGCGCCCTACTGAAGAGAGAGGGCATGGAGCCCTACTGAATAGAGAGAGGGCATAGCGTCCTACTGAAGAGAGAGGGCATGGAGCCCTACTGAATAGAGAGAGGGCATAGCGTCCTACTGAAGAGAGAGGGCATGGAGCCCTACTGAATAGAGAGAGAACGGGCATGGAACCTTCCTGAAGAGAGGGCATGGCGCCCTACTGAAGAGAGAGGGCATGGCGCCCTGCTGAAGAGGGAGGGCATGGCGTCCTACTGAAGAGAGAGGGTATGAAGCCCTACTGAAGAGAGATAGCATGGCACCCTACTGAAGAGAGAGGGCATGGAGCCCTACTGAAGAGAGAGGGCATGGTGCCCTACTAAAGAGAGAGGGTATGGCGCCCTACTGAAGAGAGAGGACTTGGCGCCCTACTGAAGAGAGAGGGCATAGCGCCCTACTGAAGAGAGAGGGCATGGAGCCCTACTGAAGAGAGAGTACATGGCGCCCTACTGAAGAGAGAGGGCATGGCACCCTACTGAAGAGAGAGGGCATGGCACCCTACTGAAGAGAGAGAGAGAGAGGTCATGGCGCCTTCATGAAGAGAGATAGCGGGCATGGCACCTTCCTGAAGTGTGAGAGGGCAAGGCGCCATCCTGAAGAGAGTGAGAGAGGGCCTGGTGCCTTCCTGAAGCGAGAGAGGGCATGGCTCCTTCCTGAAGAGACGGCATGGCGCCCTACTGAAGAGAGGGGGCATGGCACCTTCCTGAAGAGAGAGAGAGAGGGCATGGTGCCTTCCTGAAGCGAGAGAGGTCATGGCGCCTTGTTGAAGAGAGAGAGAGGGTATGGAGCCCTACTGAATAGAGAGGGCCTGGCACCCTACTGAAGAGAGAGGGTATGGCGCCTTCCTGTAGGTATAGCCGGCGCTGCCTGTGAAGAGATCCCACCTCCGCTCTGTGCCTCCTGCACTGACCTCACTCCGCTTGTGCTGCCTGACCTTGATGGTCAGTCACCAGCTCCTATTTCTCAGTTTGTTCTGACATCTCTTTTACACGCTCCCTTGGCTCTCGGCTATCATTCAGCAACACGTCTGCTATGCTGGGTGAGTTTTCCACCCTCAGCCCTGTGCCTCATCACCGTGTGTCATAGTGACTTTCAGAGGATTTGCAAAGTGTGGAGACAAGGCAAAAAGACTAAAGAAACAAGCATTGGCAAAGACAACAGGTCTCTCTTATGCAAAAGCTATTGGCTGTGCCTATATGTTTTAGCCATGTTGTACACCAGAGTAGGTGCTGGTCAGCATGGCTAAAAGTTAGTAGAGTAAAGAAAAGTGGCGTGGAGTGGAGCATCGTCGAGTGGAGTGTTATGGAGTGGCATAAAGTGGGCACAGTGGCATACAGCAGAGGTGAGAGGAGTGAATTGGAGTGTTTTGGAGTAGCGTAGGGTGTTGAGTGTTTTGGAGGGAGTAGAGTGTCGTAGAGTGGAAGGCCGTAGAGTTGAGTGGTGTAGAGTGGAGCACAGTGTCAGAGTTGAGTAGAGTGTCGTAGAGTGGAGTGGCATGGGGTGTCGTGGACTGGTGTAGAGCAGAGTGGAGGGGCGTAGAGGGTGTTGCATAGAGTGGAGTAGAGTGTTGTAGAGTGGTGTACAATGGAGTAGATTGTAATAGAGTGGAGTGGCATAGAGTGGAGTAGAGTGGAGTAGTGTGTCATAGAATAGAGTGAAGTAAAGTGGCATGGAGGGAGTTTTATAGAGCGTCGTAGAGTGGAGTAGTGTCGTAGAACGGCATAGAGTGGACTTAGAGTGCTGTGGAGTGGCATAGAGTGCAGTAGAGTGTCAGTGGATCAGAGTATGGAGTGGAGTATTGTGAAGTGTTGTAGAGGGGCTTAGAGTGAAGTGGCTTAAAGCACAGTGCTGCAGAGTAAATTAGCGTAGAGTCCAGTGGCATAGAGTGTATTGATTTTGAGTAAAGTGATTTAGAGTGCATTGGCGTAGAGTGCAGTGAGGTAGAGTAGCATAGAGGGCAGTGGCATAGAGTACATTAGTGCTGAGTAGATTGCAGTGGCGCAGAGTGCAATGGCAGAGAGTGGTGTAAAGTAAAGTGGCATAGGGTAGAGTGGTACAGGAAAGAGTGCAGTGGTGCAAAGTGCAGTCAAGCAGAGTAGAGTGTCAGAGTGCAGGGTCGTAGAGTGGTGTAGAGTACAATGGTGGAGGGAAGAATAGAGTGGTGTAGAGTGCAGTGATGTAGAGCACAATGGTGTAGAGTGACGTAGCATGCAGTTGTGTAGAGTGCAGTGGCATAGAGATGAATGTTGTAGAATATAGTGATGTAAGGTGCAGTGGTGCAAATTACATGGCATAGGAACAGTGGCGTTGGTTGCATCGGTTTGAAGCAAAGTGGTGTAGAGTCAATTGGCATAGAGGGCAGTGGTTTAGAGTAGAGTGGCATAGCGCGGCATGGAGTGGCATAGAGTGCAGTGGAGTAGAGTAGATTTTTCAGAGTACAATGGAGTGGTGCAGGGTAGAGTGCGGTGGCATAGAGTAGTGGTGTAGAGTGCAGTGGGTAGAGAAGAGTGCTGTCGAGTAGAGTGCTGCAGCGCTGATTGCAGTGGCATTAAGTGGAGTGGCGTAGAGTGGCATAAAGTGCAGTGGCATAGAGTAGATTGTTTCAGAATGGAGGGAAATTGCATAGAGGAGTGGTGCAGGTTAGAGTGGAGTGATATAGAGTAGTGGCACAGAGTGCAGTGTTGCGGAGTGGAGTTGTGTGGAGTGGTGTAGAATACAGTGGCGACGAATGCTGTGGTCCATAGTAGAGTGGGGTAGAGTGCACCAGCAGATTAGAGTGGTACAGAGTAGAATAGAGGGGCATTTAGTGAAGAGGCGTAGAGTGAAGTGGCGTAGAGTGCAGTGGTGTAGAGTGCAGCTAAGTGGCATAGATTGGTGCAGAGTAGCGTGCAATGGCGCTGAGTAGAGTGGTGCAGAGTGCAGTGCTGCTGAGTAGAGTGTCAGAGTGCAGTGGTGTAAAATAGAGTGGCGTAGAGTGCATTGGTATAGAGTGCAGTGGCGAACAATGGTGCAGAGTAAAGGGACATAGAGTGCAATGGTGTAGAATAGAGTGCAGGACTCCTAACTTTACTACTACTAAACTAAGAAAAATCCTAATTTTAAGACTTTCGGTTTTCCCAGAAGACATTTAGGAGTCCTACCTTTACTACTACTAAATTGAGAAAAAATCCTAACTTTAAGACTTTCGGTATTCACAGAATGCATTTAGGAGTCCTAAAGTTAGGACTCCTAACTTCTGTGAATACCGAAATGAGTAAGTGTCTTCTGTGAATACCAAAATGGTAGTAAGTTTAGGATTTTGTCTTAAGTTAGTTCTGTGAATCGGGCCCATAGAGTGCAGTGGCTTGAAGTGGATTGTTTCAGAGTAGATGGGAGTGGTGAAGAGGAGTGGTGCAGGGTAGTGTGGGGTGGTATAGAGGCAAAGGCGTAGAGTGCAATGTTGCAGAGTGGCGTGGAGTGGTGTAGAGCTCAGTGGCGAAGAGTGCATGGTAGAGTGGGGTAGAGTGTACTGGCAGAGAAGGGTGGTGTAGAGTAGAGCGGTGTAGAGTGACAAGGCATAGAGCGCAGTGGTGCACAGTAGATTAGAGTGACATAAAGTGCATTGACGTAGAGTGCAGAAGAGTGGCATAGCGTGGTGCAGAGTGGCGTGCAGTGGAATAAAGTAAAGTAGCGCAGAATAGAGTGGCAAATAGTAGAGTGCAGTGCTGTAGAGTAGAGTGTCATAGAGTGCAGTGGCGTACAGTGGTGTAGAGTAAAGTGACGTAGAGTGCAATGGTGTAGAGTGGATTAGAGTGCAGTCGCACAGAGTAGAGTTTAGTGGCATACAGTGGTGCAGATTAGATTGGCATAGAGTGCAGTGGGGTAGAGTGTATTGATTTTGAATAAAGTGGTGTAGAGTGCAGTGGCGTGGAGTGGCACAGAGTGCAATAGAGTGGCATAGACTGCAGTGGGAGAGTATGGTGAAGTGGCATAGAGTGCAGTGGTATAGAGTAAAGTGCAGTGGTGCAGAGCAGATTGGAATGGCGTAGGGTTCAGTGGTATAGAGTTCAGTGGCATAAAGTAAAGTGGCAGAGAGTGCAGTGTTGCAGAGCATACTGTCATAGAGTGCAGTGGTGTATAATAAAGTGGCGTGGAGTGCATTTGTATAGAGTGCAGTGGTGTAGAGTAGCATGGCGTACATGGCAGTGGTGCACAGTAGAACAGAGTGGTGTAGAGTGCAGTGCAATAGAGTTCAGTGGCATAAAGTAGAGTGGCAAAGAGTGCAGTGTTGCGGAGTATACTGTCGCAGAGTGCAGGGGTGTATAGTAGAGTGGCATGGAGTGCATTGGTATAGAGTGCAGTGGTGCAGAGTAGCATGGCATAGAGAGCAGTGGTGCAGAGTAGAATAGAGTGGCATAGAATGCAGTGATGCACAGTAGAACAGAGTGGCGTAGAGTGCAGTGGCATAGAGTATAGTGGCATAGAGTGATTTGGTGCAGAGTACATTGGTTTTGAGTAAAGTGGTGTAGAGTGCATTGGCACAGAGTGCAGTGGCATAGAGTGCAGTATTGCAGAGGAGGGTGGCATAGAGTGGAGTGGCGCAGAGTGGCGTAGAATGCAGTGGTGAAGAGTGCAGTGGTGCATAATAGAGTAGTGTGGGGTAGAGTGCATTGGAATAGAATAGAGCAGAGTGGTGTAGAGTAGAGAGGCGTACAGTGGAGTGGTGCAGAAAAGAGTGCAGTGACGTAGTACGGAGTGGAGTGGTGCAGAGTAGAGTACAGTGGAGTGGTGCAGAGTGGGGTGGGGTAACGTGTAGTATGCACAGTATAGGAGTGCACTGCCACTACAGACAACACCTCTTTAATTGAAATGACCATTACATTTGCACACGCATGCAGTTTTACTGCTAAACGTATACAGTGCAGAAACGAGAATGTTTGGAAATGTCATCACTCAATGTATTGATATGATCATCAGTGCGGTTCATTTACAGACATTTACATTTTGTTATGTTGCTAGAAAAAAATAACATCTGTACAGCTTTCCTCAAGCAGACCCTCACTAGCGAGCATGTTTGTCACATACATCCTCTCACTTTGAAGTCAGAAAAAGAAACATAAACACTGAGCTTCCTGGAAGACACAGCCTGATATTTGACCTCTGTGTTACAAAAAGCGAGTTTGTGAAAGAATACAGTAAACATGTTTTGGGCAACGGGAAAGACACAATTGAGCTGGACAGCCTAAAGCAAATAAAGCCATCAAATAAAAGCCAGAAAATATGAGTTACAAAGCCAATGAGAAGCAACAGGGGGAATTCATTCCTAGGTCAACTTTCTGAATGTCCCCTAGATGTCTTTAGCAAACCAGGCAGCCGCACTCTTTGGAAGGCCAAAAAGTGCAGTTTACTCACTCTGTTGGAGTCACTGTCTTTGTCCCCTCCCAAGTCGCACTTCAAACAGAAAGTGAGCAATGAATAACTTGCACCAGGGAAAGCAGTAAGAAAGGACAGGATTGATTATTCATTGTGTTCATTTTTCATTTACCTATTTCCATTCCACCCACGCAATATCTTACATATTAACCTGCAAAGACGAGTGAGAAGACCAGTCACTCGGGTTTTGAAAGTGCCACACAGTTCCCCTTGTTGTTGTTTACTGTGGTTTAATACACTCAGCCTCACGGTGAAGATTTCCTCACATCTTTCCAGGATTATAAACTCCTCCCAGAGCAAATGCTTCTACCTTGTCCTCCCCCCTCACATCCCCCTCAAATCTCTGTCCTTACAAAATTCAAACTGTCCCTCCTACAAAATAGATGCAGAGTCCTGCAGACAGGTGATATCGAAGAACTTCCAGCATGTCCCACCAGTCGAGGTACGAAGCTTCTCTCCCCTCATACTTGGAATGGTCTTCATGAGGGAAGGTGGGGCTCGCTATCCTGGGTTAAGAAGCAGGTCTACCCTGGGTAGGCGTTCATGAGGGAAGGTGGGGCTTGCTATCCTAGGATAAGAAGCAGGTACCCTGGGTAGGTGTTCATGAGGGAAGGTGGGGCTTGCTGTCCTAGGATAAGAAGCAGGTACCCTGGGTAGGCGTTCATGAGTGAAGGTGGGGCTCGCTGTCCTAGGATAAGAAGCAGGTCTACCCTGGGTAGGCGTTCATGAGGGAAGGTGGGGCTTGCTATCCTAGGATAAGAAGCAGGTACCCTGGGTAGGCGTTCATGAGGGACGGTGGGGCTCGCTATCCTGGGTTAAGAAGCAGGTACCCTGGGTAGGCGTTCATGAGGGAAGGTGGGGCTTGCTATCCTGGGTTAAGAAGCAGGTCTACCCTGGGTAGGCGTTCATGAGGGAAGGTGGGGCTTGCTATCCTGGGTTAAGAAGCAGGTACCCTGGGTAGGCGTTCATGAGGGAAGGTGGGGCTTGCTATCCTAGGATAAGAAGCAGGTACCCTGGGTAGGCGTTCATGAGGGAAGGTGGGGCTTGCTATCCTAGGTTAAGAAGCAGGTCTACCCTGGGTAGGCGTTCATGAGGGAAGGTGGGGCTTGCTATCCTGGGTTAAGAAGCAGGTACCCTGGGTAGGCGTTCATGAGGGAAGGTGGGGCTCGCTATCCGAGGATAAGAAGCAGGTGCCCTGGGTAGGCGTTCATGAGGGAAGGTGGGGCTCGCTATCCTAGGATAAGAAGCAGGTACCCTGGGTAGGCGTTCATGAGGGAAGGTGGGGCTTGCTATCCTAGGATAAGAAGCAAGTACCCTGGGTAGGCGTTCATGAGGGAAGGTGGGGCTCGCTGTCCTAGGATAAGAAGCAGGTCTACCCTGAGTAGGCGTTCATGAGGGCAGGTGGGGCTCGCTATCCTAGGATAAGAAGCAGGTACCCTGAGTAGGCGTTCATGAGGGAAGGTGGGGCTCGCTATCCTAGGATAAGAAGCAGGTCTACCCTGGGTAGGCGTTCATGAGGGAAGGTGGGGCTCGCTATCCTAGGATAAGAAGCAGGTCTTCCCTGGGTAGGCGTTCATGAGGGAAGGTGGGGCTCGCTATCCTGGGATAAGAAGCAGGTCTACCCTGGGTAGGCATTCATGAGGGAAGGTGGGGCTCGCTATCCTGGGATAAGAAGCAGGTCTACCCTGGGTAGGCGTTCATGAGGGAAGGTGGGGCTCGCTATCCTAGGATAAGAAGCAGGTCTACCCTGGGTAGGCGTTCATGAGGGAAGGTAGGGCTCCCCATCCCAGGAGCAGGTGTACCTTGGTTGTGGCTCCATGAGGGAAGGTAGGCTTGCTGTCCTGGGACCAGGAGCAGGTGTGCCATTGTTAGGGCTTCGTGAGGGAAGGTGGGGGTCGCTGTCCGTGGTCCACGAGTGGTGTCACCATCTGTCACTCTTCAGTTCAATGTGCAGATCTGGGTTCCACCTCCTTAGTGGCTGTGATAGAGGGCTGCAGAGGTATCAAGGTGGCACGACCGTATATCCTAAAACCTGAACTCTCAGGCCACTGTAGGCCATGAACCCCATTTCACCAACCAACACGGCCATTGAGACAAGTTGTGCAGGGGAACAGCCACAGATTTTTGAGAACAAATAATCAAGGTGACGGCACTCACTGGTAGGTTTTCATCTTCATCAAATTTAACACAAATGTCATCATTCATCAGAATACTTGCTGGGAGTACCACGGAATGTTCTTTGGTTTACACCTCTACATATTCTGGACTTAACTCCCTAACCATCAGCGTGTCCCTTTGTCTGGCCTTCATGGGCATGGCCTTGTTAACGTCTGCCCTCCCTCAGGCCAGTATAACGTGTGCCCTCCCTCAGGCCAATATAACTTGTGCCCTCCCTCGGGCCAATATAACGTGTGCCCTCCCTTAGGCCAATATAACGTGTGCCCTCCCTCAGGCCAATATAACGTGTACCCTCCCTTAGGCCAATACAACGTGTGCCCTCCTTCAGGCCAATATAACGTGTGCCCTCCCTTAGGCCAATATAACGTGTGCCCTCCCTTAGGCCAATATAACGTGTTCCCTCCCTTAGGCCAATATAACGTGTGCCCTCCCTCAGGCCAATATAATGTGTGCCCTCCCTTAGGCCAATACAACGTGGGCCCTCCCTCAGGCCAATATAACGTGGGCCCTCCCTTAGGCCAATATAACGTGTGCCCACCCTCGGGCCAATATAACGTGTACCCTCCCTTAGGCCAATACAACGTGTGCCCTCCTTCAGGCCAATATAACGTGTGCCCTCCCTTAGGCCAATATAACGTGTGCCCTCCCCTAGGCCAATATAACGTGTTCCCTCCCTTAGGCCAATATAACGTGTGCCCTCCCTCAGGCCAATATAATGTGTGCCCTCCCTTAGGCCAATACAACGTGGGCCCTCCCTCAGGCCAATATAACGTGGGCCCTCCCTTAGGCCAATATAACGTGTGCCCACCCTCAGGCCAATATGACGTGTGCCCTCCCTCAGGCTAATATAAGGTGTGCCCTCCTTCAGGGCAGTCTGTGACTCAATGATCTTTATGTTCCAGGGTCTGGTGGCTCTTTATCAGCAGTCAACACAACGTCAAGAGGTGATTGGTCATTTGCGGCTCCCACCCTTAGAGAGCTTCTGTGATCAATATAAATTGTGGTAGCCCAAGTGACTGGAGGATTCTTTCCAGTCCAGCAGAGCGGGCCCTTACGTGGTTGCTTCTCGTTTTTTGCAGTGATCTGATTGGTCTTTTGGAACCAAGCTGATCTGATGGCCAATCCTTAAGGCCGTGATCTTTCTGGTGCCCTTGCACCAATGCTGTGTGGGCCCTTCCCAACCGTCCGGTGCTCCTTTCGCACAAATTAAACATTTCTGAGCTATAGTAAAGGAACGTTTCAATTCTATTAAGGACTGGGAGGCGAGGATTATGCTGACCTTTCTGTATTGTTTTCCTACAGCAGCCAATAAAATACTAAAGCTCCCACAAATGCATAAATGTGACATGTCAACATGTGATAAAAAAAAACAATAGCAGTGTTCATAGTGGTATATATTGCCAATCCATCATCCCCACGCCCTCTTGCTTTGCGTGGAGGATAGCCATAAAATCCTCTTCTTCCCTTTCTCTTGAAAATCACTTCTTTTGCTTCCATAACCACAAGGAAAAAGCAGTAATTAATTGCGACAAATTGCCTTATACTTGTTGTCGTATCGCACGGTGTCAAATACCACTTGTGCATATAGTGAAGCTGTTAATTGTCAAATCGGGTCAGGACTCTATCTGTGCTCTTTTTTTATTCTGCTACCAAAGACAGCTTAGTCCTGTATTTCTTCTTTAACACGTACATCTGCTGGTGCTTTCATTGACATGAGTAGTCCTTCTTCGGTTTCCACATTCATTATAACACTCCCCCCTTTAGTTGAATTTTCAACTACTTCCTCACCTTCCCTATTGCTTAGTCATCACTGTGTACACATTCTACTCAATATCCTGAACTCTATTGACTAATGTAGTAGTGAACATTCCCCCTAATATCTGACTCTTTGCAACTTCCTATCACTATCTGGATGAGTCAGATATCAGCCACAACATCACCAAAATAGGAAACACGGTCTTAAAGAATCCCAAAATCCAAGATGGTACCAAAGCAGACCACCCCATGAACCACTCTTTGGGGGCTCCCCCCTCATTCACCATCTTATTTTGTAAGGTGTGCAAAGTTTGTAGCTGGGATGTAAGTGCAACAGGCCATGTGAATCTTGGTACATACTCCTCCTTCTATTGCCGTTATCAAAGCCAACACATATCTATGTTGCATAACCATAACTCTCAAGGCTCACAGTTCTCCTTTGATGGCATTGAAGACATCCTCAGTGGCATTTATAGCCTTTAATAGTTCCCAACAAGTTTTTTGTAACCACCATGCAGTTGCTTTTGCTTGAACGAATGGAAGGATGCTCTCGAAGAAGGTTTGGGCATCATTAAATACCCTTAGCTCCTGTGGGATGTCTTTCCAGGCTGTAGTGCCATAATACTTTGCAGCTCTCTTCCTCCGATGATGATGCAACAAGGTTGTTGGACGGCTCATGGGATAATCATGCAGTACAAAAATATCAATTCCTGGAATCACCAAAGAGGGACTCAGTCACTAAAGAGCAGAGGCCTTTCCAACCTGAAGGGAGTCGTGTACAAAGCCATTTGCCACAACTTCAATAAAAATCTCTTAGACTGGAGGAGCCCCATTGTATGTTGGAGGTGAATTTTGTGACGTTGCAGTTGATGTTCTCTCCGACCGGGACTGTTCCATTACCCCTGAAACACACGGAAAAAGGAATGGGTCTTCTGCCTGCTCGAAGAGTTGTAGGCGTTTCTACTGATGGAGCAGGTAAAACAAATTTTTGTATACCTACTCTAATTTGCATAAAATGTAACTTTACTTAACATTCTAACCTTAATTGAATAAACCGTTTGATGTGGATTTTGTTACTAACCAACATATTGCATTTTGATAAACACGAATTACACGTGGGACTGAATTGCTATTTTGCATGGCAAAGTTAAATTAACTAATAATGTTACGCAAACTAACTTTGGATTATGTTGGAGTAGTGAATAGAGTAAAATTGCATAGTTTGTGTTGCCTTGTGGTTGTATTGTGGCCCAGGATGTCATAAGGTGAGTATTATGGCTTTAAATGTTGCTACAGCTAGGAAAATACTAATATGCCTTCGGATTAGTGCAGGGAAAAACATTAGAAACTTCTTTTCTATATTTTAATTGCTGTTATATCTATTTTCTCTTAGTTAACATTCGGGCCTATTAGGCCACAGTGCTAAAGATGGAGGCCGCCGAAGCAGATGAGAACCTTTCTGCGCATGTCTTGACTACACCCGAGAGTCATGTGATGACCCGACTCCTGACCTGCCTGCACTTCATCAAGGAGGGTCTGCAAGGAAATTGACGGAGTGCCAAGTTATGGATATACAACTCAGTGTGAAACCCGGAAGGACAGTTGTGAGGGTGCCCTTGCTTCTTTGTAAAATAGCTAATACCACATACTCTACAGACAGTGTTGACGGTGGGCCTGTCGCTATTGTGGGGCTTTCCTGGACTGCAAATGCTGCTGTAGCCAGTGCTTGCTCACATGTGCAGTGACCTTTCATAACGGGATCTAGCTGCCCACTGTGATAGGCAATTGGTTTGTGCCCCGTTGATGTCTTTTGAGTCAGTACGGCCGTCCTCGTCACGCCATCACAATGACAGAAGAGGTAGGATGGTTTGGTGTAGTCTGGTGTTCCTAACACTGGAGCATTTGTGATTGCCTTCCTTAGCTTCCGAAATGCTGTCTCTCTTACATCAGTCCAGTTTATTTTATTTCCCATTGGTATGAACCTGTTTTAGAGCAGTCAGAAGTGGTGCAGGCAGGGTGGCAGAATCAAATACCCATAATGCAGAGTCACGGGAACGGCTGCATTTGTTTTGTGGTGGTGGGCGTGGGCATGTTTCTGATGCTTTCTGCTCTGTCGGGAGTCACCCTCTTCGGATATGATCTGTCCCAAATAGTGAACTTCTGTCTGCACATATTGCAATTTGTTTTTGTCCACTTTGTGTCCTTTGTCTGCAGGTACGCAAAGAAGACCAATGGTGTCCTCCCTGCATGTATCTTCAGTGGGGCTGCACACCAAAATGCCATCCACATACTGGAAATGGCTGCTTTTGCATGTTACATTTCCTAAATCCTTTTTCACTGTCCTGTTAAAGATACTCAGGGACTCCCAATGGCCCTGTGGGAGCCTTCCATAGCAATACTAAGTCTGTCTGTCCGTATATCCTGTAAGATATTGACTAGCCGGGTGTAGTGGAATGCATTTTTCAAATCGATTACTGAAAAATAGATGGCATCTGTAGGAATGTTTGACAGTATAACTGATGGGTCGGTTACCACCGGTAATTCTGGTATTACGATATCATTCAGGGGCGGAAATCTTGAATCATCCTCCAAGTTCCCCCAATAGCCTTTGTTATAGGATAAATGGGCGTGTTACAGAGTGATGTTCTCATATATTGCTTTCTGCTCAAGAGACGCCTGTATTGTGGGAAAGATGCCTTCTCCTGCTTCTTTGGATAAGGGATACTGACGTGCCCTGGGCAGTATAGCTCTGGTTTCAATGTCATTTTCCACAGGTTCCACTCCCTTGATCAGCCCCACATCGTGTGGTCCCTTTGTCTATAGACTCTCTGGTTCCCTTGCCAAATCCGTTTCTCTCATTGTACTATCTTGTGCATGTTCTGGCCCTGTCCTATATTGCAAACTGCACTCTCATAGGAATATCTATTTGAAATACCACTGTCTCAATTGATGGGCTGTCGTCAAACATTTCTTCATCTGATATGTCTCTCAATTTGGCCTCTGGATTCGTAAATACTACAAATGCCAACGTTACTTGTCTCCTATCAAATGCTATCGTTAATGCAGAATGTGACTTTATTTCACGGACCATTATCTCTAACACCACTTAAGGTTCTTCTATGGGATCGACCGGTCTCTCGGACCTAAACAATAGTTCTTTCGGTATCTGCACTGCCTTTCCCAGGAGCGCTGGTGTATGCGCTATCAAAAAATATTTCAATGCAAAAAGGCCTCTGTATTCACTGGATTTCCTCTGGCCTGTTGTCCCAAGTCCTCATGAGCTATAAGTGACAATTTTTTACCTGGTGTGATACCAGGTGTGTAACATACCATCGGCCCATCTTCCAAGAAAGAGATGGTCATATTCAGCTTACTCATAAGATCTCTCCCAAGAAGACTGACAGGTGCCTCTGAACAATATAACAACGGCCCTTCAATCTGGGCGTCTCCTGTTGTCATATTGTAGGAGGCTGGCCTAGTATATGGTGCCCCTTGAAAGGGTGATGCACCCTGCACTAATCAAGGCAAATCTTATGGAGATTTTAGTGGTCTTTGATAACCTTTGAAAGCTCTCTAAGTGGTAGCTGTGGAGAGAAGCCTTCAGGCTTATCTTGAAGGAGTGTAGAGCAGTTTGTTAGACCAACTTTTATCTGTAGTGTAGGTTAGAAAAGAAACCACAGAGTGTTTATGAAAAATAAGGATATTTATTGCACAATCACTATTCCTTGGTATATCTCTTATCTGGAGATATCAGTAATGCACATCAGAACACTTCAAAGAAATCAGGTAAGTAGCACAAACATACACTGGGCTCCAGGGGGAGACCAACCCATATACTAAATAAGTGGAATGCGAACTACAAGGGAGAATGATACTTGGATCAAAGGACTTAGAAGAGCTGTGAGAACAAGGAACCACCCACTGTACGTACCCAGGAACCCCAAGGAGGCCGTGTGCAGAGTGGAAACACAGGCGCGTCCCCAACAAAAGTCAATGGAGAAGTCGCAGTTTTAAAGAAAAAGGACTCTTCCTAGAGGACCCCGAAGAAACCCTTCGTAGGATGGAAGGTTGGAGAGCCACCCCACCCATGGATGCCCCAGGAACCAGGTTACCTGCACAAGGGATGCCGTGTGCATAGGGGTGACGTGACATCGGAACCACTCATAGACGGAACTGGGCAACTCTGGAACAAATTCCTCTGAAGAAGTCTGTGAAGATGTCCGGTGAAAGCTCTGATTGGCAGTCATCAACATGTGAAAAATGTTGCTGGCAGCAATTACACGACTCAGGGACTTAGTCCACTGTCCTGAAATAATAAATATAATAGTATAAGGGGCACCCCTAGTTCCTATGGGGGGACCCAGAGGGACCTCCCCTGGGGTAAAAAAACAGAACAATAATGGCATTATCCCAAAAGACTCTTGTGGGATCAGGAAATAACATGGCGGCCGGGCCACATTTAATTATGTCATGCTCCGGGGAGCCTATCCCTGGGGATGATTTCATAAAGGTCAGGGGGGCTGCATGGCCCCCCACCCGAGCCTACAAAGGCCCCAGGGCGCCCACTCTGGGGCTGATATTACTTTTTATGTGGAGGTGGGGCATGTAGCCTGCATTCCAAGCTTCAAAGTACTAGGAGCCCACCCCAGGAGCTAAAATCCCTTTTTATTGGAAGGGGGCCGAGAGGCTCCACGGGGCCCACCTCCGAGGACAAACAACTTTAGGTAACTATGGAGGGGGCTGTGCGACCCCCCTCCCTGAGCCTGAGAAGGCCCTAGGGAGCCCACCCCCGGGCCGATTACCTGAAGGGAGGGGGGCTGCGTGGCCCAACTCCCTGAGCCATTAATGGCTTGGGGACCCTATCCTCGGGGCCGGCTCTCAGGCTATGCAAAAGGGAGTCCACCCCTGGGATATAGCAGTTTCTCTGCCTGCAGCGGTGTGGGCAGGGAAACCTGTGTTAGCTCTTGCTTAGTGGGAGCATTTTCAAATCTCCTGCCAAGCGGGAGCAAACACAAAGTCCACTTCCAGTGGGTGGAAGCTCAAAAAATGCTCCTGCCGACTGGGAGCAGACTTTTCATGTTTTTCCCTGCACTGAGGCAGGCAGGGAAACAGATGAAAAGATTGATCCTTCCCGCAGGGAGCAGCATTATTAGTTGCTTCCTGTGGGCAGGAGTACTGCCGCCTCCTGCTTTATGCGGGGAGCCGACTGTGGCCGCTGGGGCATTGGGGCACCACCTGCAGCCCCAAACGGGAGTATAGTGGGTGCCTTGGGTGGGCACTGGATCGCCCAACTTTTATTGAGCAGGACCCAAGGGATGGGGTCCTTGGGGCCAAAGTCAGCCTGGGCAGTGGGGCTGCATGCTCCCCTCCCCATGAAAATTATCCGGCCTCTGGGGATGGGGTCTGGCTTGGGGAGGAGGCCTACTTGCCCCCTCTGCTCTAAGGATGGTGCCGGGCCCCAAGGGGTTGGGGTCCTGTGGCCGAAGTCAGTCCGTGTGCCCCCCTCCCCATGAAAATTGTGCTGACACCGAGGCCAAGGGGATGGTGTTCCCGGGTGGAAGTCTGCATGTGGAGGGGGCTGTGTGCCCCCTCCCCAAGAAAATTGCGCTGGGGTCCCGGGGCTAAAATCCATCTGGGAGTGGGCCGTGTGCCCCTCCCCCTCCCGCTAAGTATAACACTGCGACCCGGGAAATGTGGTCCCTGGGGCCAAAGTCGGCCTGTGGAGGGGGGCCGTGTGCCCACCTTGCCATGAAAATTGTGCTGGACCCTGGAGGATGTGGTCCCCGGGGACTGGAGAGGGGGGCCACGGGCTCCCCTCCCCCTAAATTACGACGGGCCCCAGGGGGTGGGGTCCCAGGGCAGAAATCAGCCCAGGGAGTGGGGCTGCATGCCCCTCTTCTCCTAAACAATGACGCTGAGGGATGGGGTCCCCGGGGCTGAAAATGGCTCTGAGAGTGGGGCCACGCACCCCTCCCCTTGAAATATTAGACAGCACTGGGGTCCCCAGGGCCTGAAGAGGATTGTGGAGAGGGGGTTGGGGTCCACAGGGACAATAATGTCTAGGGGAGGGGGCCAATTGGCCCCCTCCCCTTTATTTTAAGAAATGGCCTGGGGATGAGTCCCCAGGGCTTAACAAGGGGGCCTCATGGCCCACGCCCTTTATTTAAATAAGTGGTCCCTGAGGATGAGGTCCGCGGTGCTCATAACGGACCGGGGAGGGGGGCTGCATGGCCCTCTCCCCTTTAGTTTTAGAAATGGCCCTGGGGGAGGGAGTCCCCAAGGGCCTAACAAGACATGGGGAGGGGGACTGTGCCCCCCGTCCTTTACAGAAATAAGGGTCCCTGGGGGATGGGGTCCCTGGGGCTTATAACGGTTCTGGAAGGGGGCTGCGTGGCCCCTTTCCACTATATTTTTACTAACGGCCCTGGGGTATGGGGTCCCCAGGGCCAAACAAGGCTCGGAGGGGGGCTGCGTGGCCCCCTCTCCTTTAATTAAAACGCAAACGTACTTGGGGGATGGGGACCCAGGGCTAGGCCCTATGGCCAACCCCCGCAGCGCACGGCCTATGGCTGTGCATAGCGTTGGGTTGGATGTAAGGGGGGGTGTTGGCTGCAGGCCCTGCTGCCAACCCCCCCACCATGCATGCGAAAGGACGTGCACAGCGGGTGGTTGCATTTACGTTTGGTAAATAAGTATTACTTTACGTTAAAAAATCCCTAGAAATTCACTGAAAAAATACAAAGTTTAAAGTAACAATATAGTTAAGTGTGATAAAAAATAGTTTTTTTGTTTTTTTTAAACTTCGAAATTCACAGAGAAAACAAAGGTTAAAGTAATGTTATAGTTAGGTGAATATGTCAGTGATAATATTAACATTTCGAAATAAAAAAAACCAGAAGTTCACCAGTTATAGTTAGCAGCAAAATGTCGAAACTTCCGCGATGCGCGGCCGGAACGGACATATGCAGGTGCAGGACAGGATTCATTCTGGCACGATGCTCCTGTCACAAAAATTAAACCTCAACAGGAAGCCCTTACAGATATAAATAAAGCAAGTGCCCGAGTTGTAGCTCAAATTCAGTAACGCATTAATCAGCACAAAACATTCGGGAGCTAGGTCGAGGCTGGGCAGGTGTGCTTTTCTCCCCACATCTACCGTCAAAAATTAGCTGTGATCCTTGATGGAGCTCTGTGCATCCACGACTTTCTCGAGCGCAATCCCCTTGTAGCTCCTGACGCCAGGAGGTTCTGTCTCCTCATCTGCTGCTCTGATCGGTCTCTGGCCCTTTATAAACAAGAGGCATGTGAACTGCGATGGACGGCTGACTCGAGGGACCCCGGGGCCCATCGGCGTGGTGGCAACGTTAGAGACACACATGGTCACCGTAGACAACTCTTCTGGCCCTTTATGCAGCTGTAGTGTGGGAAAAGCACTATACATTTACCCAACGAGGTAGCACTTACTGATTAGCCAGTAGAAAGTACTCCAGTTGAGTAGAGGTATTGCACAAAACGGTGGCATCTTCTTGGGTAAATATGCAGGGCAGGATTCATTCTGGCATGATGCTCCTGTCACAAAAATGAAACTCCAACAGGAATTCAGTAACGCTTTAATTCAGCACACAAAAATCTCCGTGATCACGTGAAATTTAGCGTGATCGTGGAGATTTTTGTGCAGTTTCGCGATATTTTGCGAAAGGCACTTTCGCAAATTCTGCCTACCCCTAGTTGAGAGCTTAGTCCTTTACTTGACTTGTAATACAAGGCTGCAACATGACATCATCTCATCCGAAGAGTACATATGTACCACACAACTTGATCCATAGTACCAAATAATTCAGCCCACTTTCATTTATTTTTCAGAAGGGGATGTTTCAAAGTACAAAAGCTGGATTGTTGAGAAAGATGGAGACCTGGAATTAGAATGGCTGGACGTTAGAGTCCCAACCCGCAGTTCTTGGGTACCCCCTTCAACTACAGAGAGGGAAGTCTTGTCTCACAGCAGCCAACAACACCAGCAACCAGAACACCGGCAACAACAGCAACAGAAGGATCAGAACTAAAACATCTACATTGTATTGGTATCAAATGGCAGGGATTAAGTCCAGTGCAGAGGTGATTGCAAAAGAGGCTGAGAAAGTGGCAGCACCAGTGACCATCCAGAAGTGTATGCAGATCAAAACCCATTGATAAATTGGTATGGGAAGATGCGCCAGTGGCCAGGCCTCAGCAGGCTGGCAGTAAATTATCTGGCTTGTCCTGTAGCCAATGTGTCTGCTGAGCAAGTTTTCAGGGCAGCTGGTGTAGTTCTTACAGTAAGAAGGATCAGCCTCTCACCTCAAAATATGGAGAGATTGACTATGATAAAAAATGAAGCAACATTTCATACCACACAATTACACCTTTCCAGAAACAGCACAGGAGGAAGAGGAGGAGGAGGAGGATTGGTCAAAATCAAGTGTGTTAGTTGACCAACTTCTGGGTGAGGACAAACTCTACTTCCCGGCCAGTGCCATCATAGAACTTTTTAATTATTTAATGTTAAACTTCTTTCTTTGCAAAAAAAAAAGAAGTAGCTAGGGAAACATATTGGTGTCAGATTTATACTCTCTCAGCATTTTGTAGTCACATATATTGCTGGATTGCAGGTGGGCCGGTATGCAGCAAAGAAGCCTCCTCAATTCCTTCATGACATTGGAGACATGCCTATCCTTTGTTGCATCACTGTAGGAGAGTAGGGTCTGCTATCCTATGGTCACCCCAAATTTTAGCTTTTTGCTTCACTGGTTTTTGACATATTGAGGCTGTGGGCCTGCCAATCAGACCCCCAGCCTGCTGTTCTCTCTACTAAATTTACACTATGCACCCTAGGTGCATAACCAATTGGAAGTGGATCACCCTGTGAGCCCCTGTACCAGTGTACACTAGGTACCCAGGGCATTGGTGTATCTAAGGCCTACCAGGGGCTGAAGCATGTATTGTGTCACCCCTGGCCTGGCCTAACAAATTTGACACAACTGGCTGATCCCTCAGCTGGGGTAAGTTGGTGTAACCACCTCTTACTTAGGTGTAGTGTACCTATACCTAACCTTAAATGGGACACCTGGTAACCTATAAGTCACTCCTATGGCAGGCCTTAACAATCCTGAAGGCAGAGTGCTTGGTTCCATGTGAGATGGTGCTCTGACATGAGCTGAGCCTGTCTGCAGTGGTCGGAACAACTTCCTTCTACTGTTTCCAGATATCGTCATACCATATACTCTTAAGTGCATTATGAACCTCGCGGTTAAATGCTATCTTTGGTTTGGCTTTATCAAAACATGTCGAGTAAGGTGTCATACGAATTGGAATACTAACCCCTCGCCAATTCTGGCGACTGGGTTAGCATTCCACCCTTCTAGAGGGACACGACATGTACAGTACCTGAAACACGGGTAAAATCAGACATAGCCTCAGCTCCACAAAATGGATGCTGCCACCACAGACACAAGTCTGCCCTCCTGCTGCTGGGAGTCCTTCCAGCTTGGGAGGTGTGGACAAAGGGTTTCCTGCCAGGGGAGGTGTGTGCACCACCCCAGACAGGATTTTGTGTATTTGTCAGGTAGGGCTTGAAAGAAACCAGACATGCCTGTGGCTCACAAGGAGCTTCGGTGCATATGCCAGTTCAATCCGGTCCTGGGGCACACCAGTCCCGGGCCTGGGGCGAGCTGGACAAAGGATTGGGGGTGTAACCACCCCCCTTCCTGGTCCCACCCTTAGGGAGGGACCTAGCAGGTAGTCCGGCCCCTAGAATCCGCTTAAAGGTAGGAGCTGTGTCCTAAGACTTCAGACATCCTGGAATCAACTTGAAACTAAGAAGAAGACGGGAACTTCGACGCTCTGCCGCACAGAGGACTGAAGCCAATCTCCCCTGTGGTCAGGGAGTGACCACCTTGCTAACGCAAGCACCATCCAGCGAATCAACGTCTGCTTTGCCGCCACCTCCCGCCGGAGCCCGAGCCCAGAGACTTACAAGACCTGGACCTCCAGACCTCTCACCGCCCGATCCACAGTCCCTGAAAAGAAGAGACCCGTGGAGGCACCGAGACACGTGGAGCCAGCCATCTTGAAAAGACCACGACAAGCTGCAAGCGCAACAACCGAGGCTCCCTCCAAATTGTGCTTTGGGATCTGAGAAGCCCAACACCCGAGCAGCATCTGCACCAAAGGTGAGCCCTTCAGCATCTCCACGATCTGCGTGGGGCCCTTCTGCATTTTGCCACTTGACGCGCCTAACCGGTTGCTGGCCCGCTGGCTAGTGGCCATCTTGGCGATGAACTTCAAGAACTACACCACTGGTCTGGTTGCTCCAGACTGGCCCTTGCTCCCCTCCAAAGGAGCAATCCCTCTGACCTTGCTGGTCAGAACCATCAGCTTATTTCGTTTTCCACAACAATTGCTTCTGCCAAGGCTTGTTTGCTTCGATCAAGTCGCCGACACCGCCGACAGCGAGAACCTGCGTGGGACAGCTCGTGAACCGACTCCTGGACGTCGTCAACCTTCAGGGATCACGTGGCTGCAGAGACAAGCTACACCTTTCTTCCTGTTTGCACCCGACATCGCCTGGTACCCACCTGGTGCCACGCTGGTCACTGGCTAGTGACTGTGAACACTGTCCCCTCTGCTTACAGGTCTTCTACAACTCCGATCCACCCTTGGATCCACCGCATCCCTTCCGGACCGACCGCCTGCAGCATCTTTGTCCACAGGCTCCATTGAACAGATAGAAGAAACCCGACGCACTTCGACACCTATGCACCCGCTTCCTGTGGGTGAGGTAAAGCTGGCACTCCGGTGCCCAAGTGTAGAGTAACATCTCTAGTGTCTGTGTTTCCAATCTTGAGTTCATAGTCCATCCGGAAGATCCTCTTTGCAGTAACTTTGTAACTTTTACGCACCCATTGAAAACCTATGGGAGCACGCGTGTGACTATTTGCTCTGCACACGCAACCCGTGGACCTCCTGGTCACTAACTGAAGTTAGCTCCTTGTAGGCCCAGCGATTCTAGAGGCCCTAGGCCTTTTCCCTTTTCTGTTCGTGGTACTTATACCACTATTTTAGTATATGGTTTGAGCGGCCACCAGGGCCTATCCACATAAAGTGCAACTTCTGTGTATTCTACTGTAATCTTGTTTGACGATTTGTGCTCCTGTGCTCATAAAGAGACTAGGGTTTACTTTGAGAAATAAATACATATATATTTTGAATATATATCTGTGTGGTGTCCTTTCATTGGTATAAAAGGGGGTTGCATTTGGTAAAACAGCTGGCTTAACACGCTTCCCGAGTTTAGCCTCAAAGACTGCTTAGCCTACGCTACCACTAGGGCAGCTAGTCCGAAAAGGTTGACTTACAACCACACCATAAGGGTTGCTTGGCATGGTACAAGGTGGTCACTTTAACTAGTGAACATCATGTACCAGGCCAACTTCTCACATTGGTGAGCAGCGGTTGGATTTGAGCTTGCTGTGTTTTACCATTGTAATCTCTTGGTTACCAATTGAAAGATCACATAGGTACCTGTAGGTACATATAAAACAAGATTAGATATACTTAAGTTCTACTGAACTTAGTGTTGTAGAGCAAAGGGAGTAGCTCACCCTGACTACAACTACTAGATAGGTTTAGTAGGTAAACCCAAGTGTAGGTAGATTGCAACACATCCACCCCCACTTAAGAGCAATGGCTGGGGCAGAGGGGTCCACTGTACCCATCTCTGTTGAGAGTGACACCCAGAGGGCACCATCCATCTTTGCTACCCTTAATCAAAATGATCTCAGGCAGTTGGCAAATATCAGGGGCCTTAAACAGCCCAAGAATCCTACTTCTGCTGAACTCAGAGAGCTTTTACAGGCTGATGAAGATCAGAATGCTCTCAGGAAAGCCTCCCAGTTAGGCCCCTTAGGGACAGGAACAGGAGGCCCCCCTTCTGAAGATGCTACTGAAGTACCCCTTTCCAATAGCCATCCCTTAGATGAGAATCATACTACAGAGGAGGAAAGTGGTGAGGATACAGAAAGTAGTGAGGATGAAGGGAGAACTAGCCCAGTGCCAAGTGTTAAACGTGGCCCAGCTAACCTAAGGCTACTGGGGACTGACAATGGGATCACCCCATTGGATCTCCCTAGTGGACTTAACCAGGGGCTTGGGAGGCAAAGGAATCACTCAGGTGACTCTAATGCTTCTCATGCCTCTAGAGGCTCTCAAGGTCACTCCAGGAGAAGGATGACCACCCCTCAGAGGAGGGAACATGAGGCCAGAATGCAGGAAGCTCAGCTGAGAATCAGGAAACAGGAGCTAGAAGTAGCTCTGATGGAAGAGAAACTGAGTAAGGCTAGGCGACCTAAAGAGGGTGGGTCTATACCCACTGGTGGCAGCATTGTCCCTAAGGACAAAGATAGGGTCTTTGATAATAGGAACCTGTCTAAGGTTGTGCCCCCCTACAAAAGTGGGGATGACATCCACAAATGGATGACTGCTCTTGAGAGAGCCTGCAAAGTGCAGCAGGTTCCTGAAGACCAGTGGGCAGCAATCCTCTGGCTCTCCTTTGAAGGAAGAGGCAGAGACAGACTCCTCACTGTTAGGGAGGAGGATGTCAGAAATTACAGAGTCCTGAAGAGTGTCCTAGTTGATGGGTTAGGCTTAACCACTGAACAGTACAGGTTAATGTTCAGAGACACCCAGAAGACACAGACTCAGGACTGGTCTGAATACATTGAATGTGCCACTAAGGCTTTGGAGGGTTGGTTGCTGGGAAGTAAGGTATCTGATTATACAGGATTGTACAATTTGATGATGAGAGAACAGAATAACTGTCAAAACCAGCAACTGCATCAACACTTGGTTGACTCTGATCTGACCTCTCCCCAAGAATTGGGAAAGAAGGCAGACAAATGGGTCAGAACCAGGGTTAAGCAAAAGAACCAGAACCAGGGCCAAGGGGGTGATCAGAAGAAAACAGACCAGAAGGGTGGAGATCAGAAATCTAAAGACCAGAAGTCTTCAACAGGGCCCCAAACTACTGCTAAGGAGGGTGGGTCCCAACAACAGTCTAAGGGAAAGAAGAAAGAAGGTCAAAAGAAACCCTGGTGCAATCATTGCAAGAATACAACTCACTGGACTAGTGATTGTAAGAAGGGTGGAGCCCCCAACACTGTTGCCCCTAAGGCACCTGCTCCCAGTACTACTGTTAGCAGTGTTGGTCCCCAGACAAAGGGTGTAGTGGGAATCACTATGGGAACTGAAGGAGATTCTGACTTAGACAGAACCCTGACACAGGCAGTCTTGATCTGTGATGGGGACATTGATTTGTCCCTGACTGTGAGCCCCAGTAACCTGGGCAAGTACAGACAGACTCCTTTAATTAATGAAAAAGTGGCTCAAGCCTACAGGGACACATGTGCCAGTGTCACTATGGTGACACCAGGCTTTGTGGACCCTGGACAGTACATACCAGGTGAGAATTACCTGGTGACCAATGCCAGCAATGCCACTACTTCACATAGTGTGGCAGTTGTTAACTTCTCATGGGGAGGGGTAACTGGCCTCAAAAGGGTTGTGGTTAGTGCAGACCTCCCAGTAGAATGTTTGTTGGGCAATGACCTAGAGAGTTCTCTATGGTCTGAAGTTGAGTACAGGACACATGCAGAGATGTTAGGTATATCACCACATGTCCTTGCTGTGACCAGGTCACAGGCCAAAAAGTGCCTTACTGAACCACAGGTCTTGGATCCTGGAACAATGGACCAAGCACCTACCAAGAAGAAGAACAGGAGGGTCAAGGCTGTGCCTTCCCCCCTGCCTCAGAGTGATGATCAACCTTCCCAGGAAGCTGATCTAGAGGACCCTGAAGGAACTGTCCCTGAAGAGCTTGAACCTGATCAGGTTGAGTTTCTGGGGACAGGGGGACCTTCAAGGGCTGACTTGAGGCAGGCTCAGTTATCCTGTCCCTCTCTTGAACCCCTCAGACAGCTGGCTGCTGCTGAGGCTGCTGGGAATGCTCAAGGTACCCATAAAGTGTATTGGGATGAAGGGCTCCTTTATTCAGAGGCTAGAGACCCCAAGCCTGGTGCAACCAGGAGGTTGGTTATACCTCTGCAATTTAGGGGCTTCCTTCTTACCTTGGCCCATGATATTCCTTTAGCAGGACACTTAGGCCAGAACAAGACTTGGGACAGGCTTGTCCCTCACTTTCACTGGCCTCACATGAATGAAGATACAAAGGAGTTTTGTCGCTGCTGTGTGACCTGCCAAGCCAGTGGCAAATCAGGTGGCACAACAAAGGCCCCCCTAATACCACTACCTGTGGTGGGGGTCCCCTTTGAAAGAGTGGGAATAGATATAGTGGGTCCCATGGATCCTCCCACTGCATCTGGGCACAGATTTATACTGGTGGTAGTGGATCATGCCACCAGGTATCCAGAGGCAATTCCCCTTAGGACCACTACAGCACCTGTTGTGGCCAGGGCCCTGCTGGGAGTATTCTCCAGAGTGGGGTTTCCTAAGGAGGTAGTTTCTGACAGAGGTACCAACTTCATGTCAGGATACTTGACAGCTATGTGGAAGGAATGTGGTGTCAACTACAAGTTCACCACCCCTTATCACCCACAATGCAATGGGCTTGTTGAGAGATTCAACAAGACCCTAAAGGGTATGATCAAAGGATTACCTGAAAAGCTCAGGCGAAGATGGGACATCCTTCTACCCTGCCTTCTGTTTGCTTACAGAGAGGTCCCACAAAAAGGGGTTGGCTACAGCCCCTTTGAATTGTCGTTTGGGCACCCTGTAAGAGGCCCACTGTGTTTAGTGAAGGAAGGATGGGAGTTACCTCTCAAAAAGCCTAAACAAGACATAGTGGACTATGTACTTGGTCTCCGCTCCAGGATGGCTGAGTATATGGAGAAGGCATCCAAAAACCTTGAGGCAAGCCAGGCCTTACAGAAAGCTTGGCATGACCAAAAGGCTGTCTTGGTTGAGTTTCAGCCAGGACAGAAGGTATGGGTGTTGGAGCCAGTGGCCCCAGCAGCACTCCAAGACAAATGGTCTGGACCCCATACAATCCTGGAAAAGAAGGGAGAGGTCACCTACTTGGTGGACCTAGGAACTCCCAGGAGTCCCCACAGGGTACTCCATGTTAACAGGTTAAAAGCATATGTTGACAGGGCAGACATGGGCTTGCTCATGGCTACAGATGAGGGACAGGAGGAAGAGAGTGACCCTCTCCTAGACCTGTTGTCTCAGAACCCTGAAGATGGCTCAGTTGAAGGAGTGACCCTTGGACGCAACCTCACTGCCCATCAGCAGACTGAATGTAGACAAGTTCTACAATCATTTCAACATCTGTTTTCCCTAATACCTAGCCAAACTGACTGGTGTACCCATGTGGTGGACACCGGTGACAGTCTGCCTGTAAAGAACAAGCTCTACAGCCAACCTGACCACGTCAGGGACTGTATAAAGGCTGAGGTACACAAAATGCTGGAATTAGGTGTCATTGAACCCTCAGAGAGCCCCTGGGCTAGCTCAGTGGTTCTGGTCCCCAAACCTCACACCAAAGATGGCAAGAGAGAGATGAGGTTCTATGTGGATTACAGAGGACTCAATGCTGTCACCAGGACAGATGCACATCCTATTCCAAGGGCAGATGAGCTCATAGACAAACTAGCTTCTGCTAAGTTTTTGAGCACATTTGACTTGACAGCTGGCTATTGGCAAATCAGATTAGCTGAGGAGTCTAAGGCCAAAACAGCATTCTCAACCCCAGGTGGGCACTACCAATTTGTGGTGATGCCCTTTGGTCTGAAGAATGCACCTGCCACCTTCCAAAGGTTGGTGAATCAAGTCCTTACTGGGTTGGATGACTTTTGTGCAGCATATCTTGATGACATTGCTGTCTTTAGCTCCACCTGGGAGGATCACCTGATCCACCTGAAGAAGGCTCTTGAGGCTCTGCAAAGGGCAGGCCTCACTATCAAGGCTACTAAGTGCCAGATAGGGCAGAGTAAGGTTGTGTATTTGGGCCACCTTGTAGGTGGAGGCCAAGTTCAACCACTGGAGAGTAAGATACAATCCATCAAGGACTGGTCTCCTCCAACCACCCAGACTCAAGTTCGAGCTTTCTTGGGCTTGACTGGGTACTACAGGAAGTTTGTTAAGAACTATGGGTCCATTGTGACTCCTCTTAATGATCTGACATCCAAGAAGATGCCCAAAAAGGTTCAGTGGACATTAAGCTGTCAAAAGGCATTTGATGACCTGAAGGAGGCCATGTGCTCTGCACCTATCCTGAAAAGTCCTGACTACTCCAAAGAGTTTATTGTCCAAACAGATGCTTCTGAGTTGGGTGTGGGAGCTGTGCTGTCACAACTTAATGTAGATGGTCAAGACCAACCCATTGCTTTTATTAGCAGAAGGTTGACCCCCAGGGAGAAGAATTGGTCAGCTATTGAAAGGGAGGCCTTTGCTGTGGTGTGGGCCCTGAAGAAGCTGAGGCCATACTTGTTTGGCACTCACTTCAAGATTCAGACCGACCATAAGCCCCTCTTGTGGCTAAATCAGATGAAGGGTGAAAACCCCAAACTGCTTAGGTGGTCCATTTACCTACAGGGGATGGACTTTACAGTGGAGCACCGGCCAGGTACTGACCATGGGAATGCAGATGGTCTCTCCAGGTACTTCCACTTAGGACATGAAGACGAGACTGGTCAAGGCTAGTTTAATGTCCCTGCGTTTGGGGGGGGGGGGGGGGGGTTGTGTAGGCGAGTAGGGTCTGCTATCCTATGGTCACCCCAAATTTTTGCTTTTTGCTTCACTGTTTTTTGACATATTGAGGCTGTGGGCCTGCCAATCAGACCCCCAGCCTGCTGTTCTCTCTACTAAATTTACACTATGCACCCTAGGTGCATAACCAATTGGAAGTGGATCACCCTGTGAGCCCCTGTACCAGTGTACACTAGGTACCCAGGGCATTGGTGTATCTAAGGCCTACCAGGGGCTGAAGCATGTATTGTGCCACCCCTGGCCTGGCCTAACAAATTTGACACAACTGGCTGATCCCTCAGCTGGGGTAAGTTGGTGTAACCACCTCTTACTTAGGTGTAGTGTACCTATACCTAACCTTAAATGGGACACCTGGTAACCTATAAGTCACTCCTATGGCAGGCCTTAACAATCCTGAAGGCAGAGTGCTTGGTTCCATGTGAGATGGTGCTCTGGCATGAGCTGAGCCTGTCTGCAGTGGTCGGAACAACTTCCTTCTACTGTTTCCAGATATCGTCATACCATATACTCTTAAGTGCATTATGAACCTCGCGGTTAAATGCTATCTTTGGTTTGGCTTTATCAAAACATGCCGAGTAAGGTGTCATACGAATTGGAATACTAACCCCTCGCCAATTCTGGCGAAGGGGTTAGCATTCCACCCTTCTAGAGGGACACGACATGTACAGTACCTGAAACACGGGTAAAATCAGACATAGCCTCAGCTCCACAAAATGGATGCTGCCACCACAGACACAAGTCTGCCCTCCTGCTGCTGGGAGTCCTTCCAGCTTGGGAGGTGTGGACAAAGGGTTTCCTGCCAGGGGAGGTGTGTGCACCACCCAAGACATGATTTTGTGTATTGGTCAGGTAGGGCTTGAAAGAAACCAGACATGCCTGTGGCTCACAAGGAGCCTCGGTGCATATGCCAGTTCAATCCGGTCCTGGGGCACACCAGTCCCGGGCCTGGGGCGAGCTGGACAAAGGATTGGGGGTGTAACCACCCCCCTTCCTGGTCCCACCCTTAGGGAGGGACCTAGCAGGTAGTCCGGCCCCTAGAATCCGCTTAAAGGTAGGAGCTGTGTCCTAAGACTTCAGACATCCTGGAATCAATTTGAAACTAAGAAGAAGACGGGAACTTCGACGCTCTGCCGCACAGAGGACTGAAGCCAATCTCCCCTGTGGTTAGGGAGTGACCACCTTGCTAACGCAAGCACCATCCAGCGAATCAACATCTGCTTTGCCGCCGCCTCCCGCCGGAGCCCGAGCCCAGAGACTGACAAGACCTGGACCTCCAGACCTCTCACCGCCCGATCCACAGTCCCTGAAAAGAAGAGACCCGTGGAGGCACCGAGACACGTGGAGCCAGCCATCTTGAAAAGACCATGACAAGCTGCAAGCGCAACAACCGAGGCTCCCTCCAAATTGTGCTTTGGGATCTGAGAAGCCCAACACCCGAGCAGCATCTGCACCAAAGGTGAGCCCTCCAGCATCTCCACGATCAGCGTGGGGCCCTTCTGCATTTTGCCACTCGACGCGCCTAACCAGTTGCTGGCCCGCTGGCTAGTGGCCATCTTGGCTACGAACTTCAAGAACTACACCACTGGTCTGGTTGCTCCAGACTGGCCCTTGCTCCCCTCCAAAGGAGCAATCCCTCTGACCTTGCTGGTCAGAACCATCAGCTTATTTCGTTTTCCACAACAATTGCTTCTGCCAAGGCTTGTTTGCTTCGATCAAGTCGCCGACACCGCCGACAGCTCGTGAACCGACTCCTGGACATCGTCGACCTTCAGGGACCACGCGGCTGCAGAGACAAGCTACACCTTTCTTCCTGTTTGCACCCGACATCGCCTGGTACCCACCTGGTGCCACGCTGGTCACTGGCTAGTGACTGTGAACACTGTCCCCTCTGCTTACAGGTCTTCTACAACTCCGATCCACCCTTGGATCCACCGCATCCCTTCCGGACCGACCGCCTGCAGCATCTTTGTCCACAGGCTCCATTGAACAGATAGAAGAAACCCGACGCACTTCGACACCTATGCACCCGCTTCCTGTGGGTGAGGTAAAGCTGGCACTCCGGTGCCCAAGTGTAGAGTAACATCTCTAGTGTCTGTGTTTCCAATCCTGAGTTCATAGTCCATCCGGAAGATCCTCTTTGCAGTAACTTTGTAACTTTTACGCACCCATTGAAAACCTATGGGAGCACGCGTGTGACTATTTGCTCTGCACACGCAACCCGTGGACCTCCTGGTCACTAACTGAAGTTAGCTCCTTGTAGGCCCAGCGATTCTAGAGGCCCTAGGCCTTTTCCCTTTTCTGTTCGTGGTACTTATACCACAATTTTAGTATATGGTTTGAGCGGCCACCAGGGCCTATCCATATAAAGTGCAACTTCTGTGTATTCTACTGTAATCTTGTTTGACGATTTGTGCTCCTGTGCTCATAAAGAGACTAGGGGTTACTTTGAGAAATAAATAAATATATATTTTGAATATATATCTGTGTGGTGTCCTTTCATTGGTATAAAAGGGGGTTGCATTTGGTAAAACAGCTGGCTTAACACGCTTCATGAGTTTAGCCTCAAAGACTGCTTAGCCTACGCTACCACTAGGGCAGCTATTCCGAAAAGGTTGACTTACAACCACACCATAAGGGTTGCTTGGCATGGTACAAGGTGGTCACTTTAACTAGTGAACATCATATACCAGGCCAACTTCTTACAATCACTTAACAGGGCTGCCCCAGAAGATCCTTGATTTACGAGAGTGCCTATACCAAATTCCAATGTGTTGCCTGTATCAAAGATAAAATTGTGTACCTACTACCTAATATAACCGTACTTAGATTGGAAGAGGTAGTTATAACTATCGCAACAATGAGTGAGTGATTATGAGTGATGATTGATGATTCCTGAGCGTGTTCAACAGTAATTTGTAAACTTGATTGAAATGATTTGCAATATTTGGGCATGAATGATGGGCGATCATTTTTCCAGAGGATTAGCCTTTACAAACTTACTTAGTGAAAGTTAACCTGTACAGTCGACTCCTATCATCCTTCTGTTATTCATCACCTAGAAGGGCTGCCCCAGAAGATCATTTGATTTCCAAGACTGACAAATTCCAATCTGTTGCTTGCATCAAAGAAGAGATACAATTGTGTACCTACCACTATGCTTGGATTGGAACAGGTAACTATTACACCAATGAGTGATATGTTATTGAGTGATTGTGAGTGATTATTGATGCTTCATGTGGCAGACAGTGAGGGAGAGTGTTAAACTGTAATTTGTAAACTTGATTGAGCTAAGTTGGAATGTTTGGGGCCTGAATGAAGGGTGATCATTTTTCCGGATTGTGATTGGTCCCTTCACACTTAGCGAGATTTACTTGCGGAGTCCACTCTTTTTTGCTGGTTCTTCATAGACCAGGCCAGTCACTTTAGTTAACAAACAAAGACCTATACAAAATAATGCAATTCTGTTTCTCTACTTGATCTTCAACAGCAGTGCTCTACATGTCTAGTTTGCTCGGGTCGGGACAGGTACAGCGTTCCTCCAAGCCAGTAGGAGGATGGATGAACTCAGGACCGGACTACCTCATCAACAGCTAGAAGAAAGAAGTTATCGTGGTCAAACGAAAACCGTGTACTCAGCTATGTGGAACAGAGAGAGGTGCGGTGATAGGGGAAATGCTGCATGTGCATGTTGCACTGGTGGCAAAAGTGAAACCACTGAACCCTCTTGTTTTTTGCATGCCTCTGAGTCTTCTTGGTACACTCCTAATGAAGCTTACCTTCTTTTTGTCCTGCACCTTGATTCAACAACACAGTTTCTGTTTTACAATCCGCAGGCCGTCTTGTCTCCTGCATGAACAAAAGGTGAAAGCTGAGCTCAAAACTTCTGCTTACCTACTGGACTGGACCAGACAGGCACCCAAGAGTTCTGGACATTCCTGAGGAGAATTCAGATGCACCACCCAATTTTGCAGTACAGTATCATTTTTCTTTCAACAATCATATTTTTAGAACAGGGTGGTTTCATGCCTCCATAATTTTATGTTTTCAAACCTTGAAGACAGAAAATGTAGATATCTGATAACCTGGGTATCTGGAGCAGAAGGACTGATTGCAATGCATTTAACTGTACTGTGTCATACTCATTCCTTCATTTCCTTCCACAACAGATTGATGACTTCCACAAATCCCCTTTCTCATCCATTCATCAAACCCCTATCTCTCTTCCCCAGGGATGTGTGATTTACTGAAGTGTGACTTAATTTCCACCATGAATGGTTCACACACTTGGTGGGGCAGATGTGGTAAAAGCAACACCAACTCACTGCAGGATCTTCTTTTACCTAGGCAATAACCCACACTTGCCTCATTCACCCACCTACGCATAAAAGTGATCTATATCTTAGATATAGAAGAACATCAGTTGTCAGTATCAACATTCAGGCCTTGTGTTGCATAATTGCTTAACCTTGACCACTCCAGGCTTTGAGTCCACTTTTCATGACTCGAGGAATTTGTAACTTTAGTTTTAATTAAATACTGGCTCTCCATTGCTCAGAAGAAGTTACTATTGCAATTTTTTTTTTATTTTATCACTATCCGGTATTCTTTGTTGTGTTATGTAGTAGTCTGGTCTCAGTTCTTTGTAAAGCTATGATATAATTTATCACCCACTAACTCAGTGTTTTTATTTCCATTTATTTGCCTGCAATGTATATTCCTTCCAATTAATCCAACAGTTGGAGCTCACCAAGTTCTGTTATGTTCTGCTATTGAGGCTTGTAAAGCGCGCTGTTGCCCAAGGGTGTCCTGGCGCTGAGCCCTCAGCCCCTGAGCTCCGACTGAGACTAAACTGAGAAACAACCAGGTTTTCAGACCTTTCCTAAATGAAAGGAGCTCCATGGCAGTCCTTAGATGTCCAGGTAGGTCTTTCCAGGCATTGGTGGCTCCTTGGACAAAACTCCTTCCACCCCAATTAGCCTTTTTGCCCAGGGAACGATCACCCATTTTGCTTCCTTTGAGCGCAGCATTCTCCCAGGGACATACCATTGGAAGCGCTTTTTTAGGTCTTCTGGGACGATTCCCATCAGGGACTTAAAAACCGTACAAAGGGCTTTGAATTGAGCACGTTGTTTTATCGGAAGCCAATGAAGGTAATGTATGCCATTTCTAACCAAAATAAACCTTGGAGTGCCAGTGAGCAGCCTGGCCGCCGTATTCTGCACCATCTGTAACCTGTTAAGATGTTTCTTATGAATAGTCAAATACAGGCTGCTACAATAGTCCAGACGGGACAGAATGAGGGCTGATAGAACTGTTCTGAAACTTTCTTCAGCAAAGAAGAATTTTATTTTCCTCAGGGTTCTCAGGATGAAAAAACTTGTTGACACCACCCCGCTGACCTGGTCTCCAAATGTCAGTGTGTTGTCCATGATCACCCCCAAGTTCTTGACTTTCGGCGAAGGGAGTGGGAGGTTGCCCATTTCACTGGGCCACCATGCTGGAGACCAGAGGTTGGGGTTGTTCCCAAAAATAATCACCTCTGTTTTGCCTGCATTCAGCTTCAGGCAGTTCGCAGACATCCACCCAGTTACCGCTAACATGCAGTCGTGACAACTAGGGGCCATTTCAGCTTCTTTGCCCCGCTGAAGGGACAGCACGATGTGGGTATTGTCAGCATAAGAAGTTAATAGTAGCCCAAAGGATCTTATGAGGGCAGCCAGCGGGCTCACATATATATTAAAAAGTGTCAGACTGAGGGAAGACCCCAGCAGCACTCCACAGGGGAGGGAGAATGGTTTTCATCTGTCCCTTCCTAGATCCACCATTTGTACTCTATCTGCCAAAAATGATTTCAAAAGGTTCCAGGCCTTGCCCTGGACTCCCGCCTTTGATAAACGTCCCATCAACAATTCGTGATGGACCGTATCGAAAG
The DNA here is from genome assembly GCF_964204655.1 of Triturus cristatus. Taxonomy (NCBI): domain Eukaryota; kingdom Metazoa; phylum Chordata; class Amphibia; order Caudata; family Salamandridae; genus Triturus; species Triturus cristatus. Next base: position 1,284,965,924 of record NC_140592.1, on the reverse strand, counting down.
CTGCAGACGGATCCAGCATGATCAAGATGGCTGAGCCTTCCTGGTCCACCGCCTCATGAACCTCCTCCGTGGCTTTGATCAATGCTAGCTCAGTGCTATGTCCCGCGCGGACCCCAAATTGAGAGGGATCCAACTTATTGTTCTTCTCAAAGAACAAGCTTAATTGCATATTTATAGCCTTCTCCATTATTTTCGCCAGTAATGGGAGTCGGGAGATGGGTCTATAGCTATTAGGATCGCTGGGCTCCAGATTAGGTTTTTTAATCGGTGGCAAAATTGAGGCAGTTTTCCATGCTGTAGGGTAAAGTCCAGCCTCCAATATGAGGTTCAATAGAGGGGTTAGGGTGCTTGAAATGACCTCAGGGGAGTTTTTAACAACTGCTGCCGGACAGGGGTCCGCAGGGGAACTGGAACGCCAACCCATCAGCAGATTGGTAACCTCCTTGGTCTCCAATGGGGGGTAACGGTTAAACGTGGGAGAATTACCTTTCCCTCAACTGCCAGATCCCTGGCCTCACCCTGCTGATTCCTGAATGTGGAGAAGATAACCTCTACTTTATTCAGAAAAAAGAGGCTAGAGCATCACAGAAAGCTGGACAGCTGTGAGTAATCGGTTTGGGGGGCTCATAAGATTGGTCACAGTTCTAATGAGCTCCTTCGCAGAGTGGAAGTGAGACCTCGCTTGTGAAGCTGCGATGCCTTCCCTGTTATTCAGGTAAGAGAACTATGAAGTAAGCAACTGACTGCTACTGCAGATAAGTCATCATTTAACTAGGTTGTTATGGGTAATATAGGTCATGGCAGCATCCCCCCTAAAGGTCAATATAGTTATAGAAATAAGACAATGGTAACTAAGTATAACTAACCAATATACACTTTTTATAAACAGATTTAAAAAACAGGCAGCGCAAAAGGCAGCAGTACAAAGCAAAACTAAAACACAAGTTAACTATTTTAGGCATAAAGTGTGGAAAATAATGTTCCCCTTTGATATTTTACAAAATATACCACCCTCTCTACTCACAATTGGCCCACCCCTGTCCCTAAACAAATTGACCCAACCCAACCAATGTCCAAAAAAAGTCCCAAAAAAACACCCAGTCCCAACTCTCTTTCCACCCTCTCCACCCACAACAAGTACCTCCCCCCCAATTTTTTTTTAAAAAGGTGGATTAGAAAGGGCATTGTCCATACAGGTCTGGAGCTAGTCCAGACTCTGCTCTATGCTCCCTAGTCAGCTTTCAATGCGGTCAAGCTGCTGCAGGATGCAAAGTTGAAATTGCCTGTCCGAGCGGGATGGGGTGGCAGCAGTGCAGTCAGGGCTCCTAACAACTTGCATTAGTGCTGGTGATGTAATGGTAAGAAAAGGAGGCTGGGACTGGCTTCTTGGAGGAGTGTGGCTCAATGGTTAGAGTGGCAGACCCTGATGCAGAGTTTTGGCTCGAGACCAGGGTTCAATTCCCGCCTCGGCGGGTCTTGGGCTTAATTTCCTCGGACCTGTTAATTCTCGCCTCGGTGCCTATTCTAATCATGGGTCCCACGCTGCAACTCTGGGCAATAGCTTGCTTAACCTCCACAACGGCCCCAACAGCGCTAGGATGCCTGGCCTCACCTTGGGGGTGCCCAGGAGTGGGCACTTCACAGGGAAAGGCCAGGAAGGGTTCCACAGCGGTATGTGTACAGCGCCTTGAGACCCCCTTGGGGGTGATACGTGCGCTATATAAGCACTACATTATTATTTATTTATTGAACTGGGTCTTGGGTCAGAGGCAGCTACTTCCACCTCTTCATCCTTCAGGGCCACCAGCTGCTGGTATTTTAACTGGATATTCTCCATTCTCTGCTGCTGCAGCTGGGCCGCTATCTCCTGCCTAGTGGGGGGTTCTGGTGGATCATCAGCAGGAGTAACTATATTGAGGAAAACATAAAGAAAAAAGACAAATTGTAAACAATGATCCATGCAAATATTTGTTTAAAATTAAGTATTGGGTGTCACAGTAGCAGTATATTGCTGGTCCCCTAGGGCCATTGAAATTGGATATGATTATGATTAGGAGAGTCAAAGGGCCAATTGTATATTTTACCCACACAATCCTCCCATAAAAGCACTGACTGTCGGGCACAAAAGAATTAAGGAAGAGTAATACCAGATTAAAAAAACTGTGTTTTAATTTTTTACTTTTAAAGGCTTTTCTAGTAACTAAATAGACACTTTGAGTGGAAAAATAAAAATAGGTTACCTCTCATTAATGAGTAAGGCATTATGCACTATGGAGTGCAAGTAGTTGTGCTAAATTAATGGAGGCATGCTAGCCGGTGTGTCGGGTACTTTGCTACTGTCTGCAGTTGGGGCAACTGTAGTTGACAATTATCTATCTTTAATTCCAATGATCCTGCTGGTCTCCAAATGCCTTTCACTTTTTACCCTGACTCCATAGAGACAGATGAATAATAAATACGATACTACGCCATGCACGTCCTGTATAAAATATAGATATTATGATCATGTTTGCCGTAAGCAGACGGTGGGGAAAATAATGCACTGCACTGCAGGAAAGGGACGGGTTTTATAGATTGTATTTGGCACATTCGTCACAGAGTATCCATTGACCCAAAGTTGAAATCAAATTAGGCACTTAGTCCCACTTTACTCACCGGTCTCGCCCACCACAACAAAGTATTTCCAACAAATTCATTCGCTGGGCAGTAATGAAAGGAAACTGGAGACGCTCTACTGCAGGATAAGATAGAGGGATAAGTTGGGTAGAAAGAGCTTTTGATATAGACTAGAATGGTGTCACTGTTAATCAATTTATCATGTGCCTAAACTTTGGCTTATTCAGTCACTGTAATAGACGAAAGTCAAAAGGGAAAAATCTGAACAGGCATAAAATAAATCTGTTATAGGAAACCATGAAATATATTTTAAAATAACTTCACATAGCCATAAAAATGAGACACATGCCAAGAATGGATTTTTTAATTTTTTGGTTGGCTGGGAACGAAGAACTTAGGAAAGAATAAAGGAGTAAAGCACTGAGAGGCGACTGAGTGGGTGAAGGGAAACACACCTCGTGTGTTCGGGTTGCGATGCATTGAAAACGTTTTAAATGCTGCATTAACTGAAGCAGATGCTCAGCCAACACTGCAGTCACGCCATGAACCATACTGCACTTCGTCATGGGTGGCAAAATGCCCTGGGCAGGGAGGGGGTGATAATGATGATGGGTGGGATACATACCTGCATCGAATAACAATGAGTCAAGAGATTAGAACAAAAATTCAACTACCACCCACTTTTAACCATAGATTTGATAACCATAAAACAAAGTAAGTGAAGTAGGTGAACAACATACCCCTATCCCGGTAATTATTCAATCATCCTTTCATTCTTCTATATTCACCCATAGCCACCATGATTTAAGCTTTACCTTCTCTCATCCTGCCTTTCACCCACATTTCAAATCTATTATCCATCCAATCATTAGGCACCCTTTCTTTGAATCATCCTTTCACTCATCCATCCATGATCTTTGATTCTAATCTCATTTCTCAGCCTTCTTGATGGACCAACTCAGTCTCCCTTTTTTGCAATGCATAGATATATACTAGTACTACGCATCACCGTGAAATTGCTTGGGACTGTACAAGTTATATTAATAAAGTCACAGAGAGCACTAACTAACTGATATCACTAATTTACAATGGTGGCAGAAGAAGGACTGAGGCTTCTTAAATAATCACCCAATACAAGCACCAAGGATTACAAGTCGGCAGCGCCGAGCACCTGCCTAGCTCAAAGTGGATCACATAATAATTATCTTAATGTAAACTAAATGTATCTTACCTCTGAGTGTGAGCAGCATGCTATTCAGAAATAAAAATGTCAGCATTGTAGAACACAAACATAACAAATAATACCCACCGAGCCCCACAATCCCGATGCCTGGCAGGTCTAGTAGGCACTACTCCCAGTCTAAGATATCTGTGGAGTGGTGCGTCAGTTGCTGGGTGGTGGGCTGGCCTTGGTTGGAGTGACACACCCTCCCCCAATGCACCTGACGCTCCCACAGGGGGTAATCACTGCCAGGCCTGCCGCCTGATGCCAGCATGGAAAAGAGGTGGCACTGCACAAAAAAGCTAGTGCTGCCACCTCCACCTCACAAAAGATTGCCTGGGGCTGCTACCCCTAGGCGGCGCCGCCGTCTGCAAGGTAGGCGGCTACTGCTGGCTATTCGGGAGGGCCTGGCACCGCTGTTTCCGTGGTTGGCCTGCTCAGCCATGGTGCTGGATGGGGTGAGAAAAAAAAAGAACAGGAAAAGGAAGGAAGAAGGGAAGGAAAAAATAAGAACGTTAAGGGAAAAATAAACAAAAATAAAAAAATCATTAAAAAAACACGATTTTTAAAAAATATATATCAATACACAGAGAGAAAATCACAAAAATACATTTGAGGAAAGATTAATTAGGAGGGTGGAGGAGTGAAAAGATTAAGAAGGGATTCAAAAACAGGCCCAGCACCATGAACAGAGTAAGGAAACAAGATGGCCGGGACCATGCAAACCGCGTGATGTCGTTCGTGCGTGATTTCCAATGTGAGGATGCATTCTGCGTTGTGTTTGACAATAAAATGCAAAGCAAACAGGTGTGCTGGGATACTCCACCCGCAACCGGAACTCCGGAGTTTTTTTGCACTGAAAGGACACTAATGTGTGCATATTGTAACTGGGTAAATTATGAGAAAAAGCTAAATGTTATCCATCATTTAATTAATTACAACTTGCCTTCCCATCCCTTCAGAGTTATATTTTGGGATTATGCCAAAGTAAAGTCCATCTGCATACATTTGCCTGCCCTGAATTGTACCCCACAAATCATTGATTCTGCTGAATCCCTAGATGTAACCTTGGGCAAAGCCCTCTCCATGCAAAAACACTTCAGCGCCATCACTAGAGGAGCCAACCATCAGTTGAACTTTCTTAGGAAGGTAAGACCGTACCTCCCTGTGGCCGACCTCACAACGGCAGTTCAAGTCCTTGTGCTATTGAAATTAGACTACGGCAGTAATACCCTGGTAGGCCTCCCACAAACCTCCCTTGCACCATTAAAGGCCACACTAAATGCAGCAGCTAGGCTCATCTCTGGATCTAAAAGAAGTAATCAGACCACCTAGACCTTCAAGGTACCCTTCGAGGCTAGAATTCATTCCAAAATTGCCTGTATGACGCACAAAGCGCTGTATCACAATACCTCGTCCTACCTGAACGCAAAACTGACTCTATCAGGTGAAAAGTGTTCTTCTGGAAGCACTATCTCCTTACTTCTAAAGCCACAAACATTTCAGAAAAAGAAAACATACAGCAGATCCTTCCCTGGAATTACACCAAAAATATGGAACTCTCTCGCTATTGAGACCAGACGCACCCATCCACGTCTTTAGGAAGGAAATACAAATGTTACTGTCCAACAAATTCCTCTTGTACTGAGAACCTTCCTCCATCTCCCCCTGACATAGGTTTGTTGCCTCTTATCATGTCGGTATAGGTTTGAACCTGGATTCACACTAGTCTACATACTCCTATGTTGAAAGTCTATATACTCTCTGTTTATCTTATGTGCAAGCATATCACTGTCTATTCTTTTAATAATTCTGTTAATAATATTCAATTATTCTTTATATGACTTATTTTTATTTTCCGTGTTTATATATTGTATTTGCATGTCTTCCTGTTCTAGCCCATATTTTTGTACACTTCGGTAAAGCGCTCTGTCATTGGGAAGGGTCTTGTTCGCGCTATATAAAACATCAAAAATGAATAAATAAAGACAATCAGCCTCATGCATCAAGCCAAAATCCAGTCGGTAAAATACCGATTCGCTAATAGCTCCCGGTATTGAGTTGAAAATACCCAATCCCAATGCATCAACCCAAAAGCAAAAATCGCTATTTAAGGAATCCTTAAATAGCGATTCCTTAAATAGCGATAGCATTTAAGGAATCCCAAATTGAGATTCCTTAATTTAAGGAATCTCAATTTGGGATTCCTTAAATGCAATGCATGAAAGTTAAAAAATTAGCGATTTCGCTAATAGGGGGAGCAAATTACCATGAAGATGAACTGCATGGTAATTTGCTAAAAGTTTGAAAAATGCACTTTTGTGCATTTTTCAAAGTTTCATGTTGCGCACACACATGCCCTTAGAGCATGTGTGTGTGCAACATATGTGCACATATCAATTTCAGGGGTGCAATAGGGTGTCATTTTGACACCCTTGCACCCTTGAAATTGCATGAGAAATTTGCGAGAACCTACTGGTACTCGCTATTTGCTCATGCAATCTCCAATTCATTCCTATGGGCCTGGAGGCCCATAGGAATGATTGGGACGGCATTCCTTAATTGCTACTCGCAATTTGCTAGTAGCAATTAAGGAACGTTAAGGAATTGCTATTTCAATAGCGATTCCTACATGCATAGCCTTTTGCTATTCCTTATTAGCGATTCCTTATTTTTCGCTAATAAGGAATCGCAAATGGCATTGTTGATGCATGTGCCCCATAGTCCTTTAGCCTGAACCCCCTTAGGTCACTTGATGAAATTTACTTTGCTCACTCTGTGACAGTCAAAGATGAGTTTTATGCCCACCACTTTCAAAAGCCACCAACAACTACTGGTCAAGTGCACAAATAAACAACTTGATTATTGTATATATTATAAATAATTGTAGTCCTCCCAATCTCCTTATGTCTTTAGTATCTTATCTGGAAGGTAGCTTCCAGATAGCAGGGTAGCAAGTGCTTTAAAAACCTTATGACAAAGACTCCCCAATGAGCTGTGCAATTCACTGAGGTGGGCAGACACAAACACTCAAGCTCCGCGGCTAGAGTTTTAGCCATGTCACTATAAGACTGGACATCAAGAGCCATATGTAGGTAGAACCGAATTAGTGATTCTCAAATTGCGTTTTTTCGTGAATCGCAATTTCGGAATCGCAAATTCCGATGTAGGTATTTTTTCGCTATTATTTAGCGATTCCCAAAAATTTGCAGAATAATATTGCAATTACTCAAATAGCGATTCCTTAATTGTGAAATCGCAAATAAGGAATCGCAAAAACGGGAATCTGCAATTCAGGTGCAGAATGATGACATCACACCCATGAAGTGTGACTGCCCATGCTGCACCTGATTGCCTGCAGCTGTGATTGAGCCAGTAGCTGTGTGAGAGCCTGTGTGGAGAGGAGAACAGTTTTGCTCAGCTTTTGGAAACAAGCCAAATGGAGTCCCAGGGACCTGAGAAGCAGCATGATGAACCAGCAAGGAAGAGGAAACATAAATTCAGTGACAGGGAGCTGGAGGGCCTCACACAGGAGGTTGTCACCAGCCATGATCTCCTTTTTGGGAAAAGTTCCCTCCGAGTTCCAGAGGCCAGAAAGCGCAAGATATGGAGTGACATCCAAGAGAAAGTCAATGCCATTGGTGTCACACACCGCAGTGTCGAGGACCTACGAAAAAGGTGGTATGACATGCGGCAGAGGTCAAAGGAGAGGGTGGCCACAAGACTTGCAGAGGCCAAAAAACCGGTGGGGGGCCTTCCACTGCAACAGAACCAACGCCCCTGGAGGAGCTGGTGGAGGGCACACTGCAGCCTGAGAGTGTCAGTGGAGTGGCTGACCTGGACAGCTCCGAACACACAGACACCAGACAAGGTAAGATGCATGCTAAAACCCCCTGATACATCCCCAACCCACCCACAACCCCCAAAAGGCAACCTGACTGCAACTCCAGTACATGTCACACAGCACACCCAGAAATGCATTATGGGAGATGTAGTCACATGCACTGATAACTGTGCCAGTGAGACACAGCCAGGTGGAATAGGGAGGACTCCATCATGCAGATAGTGAAAAAGACAGATAGTACCCATGTGAATTTATTGTGTAAAACTAATGCATTACAAATGCCACACAGGACACAGAACTAATGTGTGCCATTCAATCCACAGCACCACCACCAACACAGGATAGTGAGGCTGAATGCGAGGCAACAGCTGAGATGGAGGACGAGGCAGGCCAGGAGGAGCAGGGCGAAGCCAGAACTGCAGGCACAGCACCATGCAGGCGCCGCAATATTGTACCACCACTACCACTGTTGGAGGCACAGGCACCAGACACAGCAGAGGAGCAACAGCCAGTGCACAGGCAGCGTGCAGAACAGCACCAACCACAGTCCCCTGAACACACCAGAGTAGGGAGAGGGATGAGACGCAGGGCACGCCCGTCCACCAGCACTGCTCCTGGTGAAGAGGACACGGTGTTCTCGGGCCTCGAGGGCAGCATGCTCAAGCAACAGCGCCTGCAAGTAAAGGGGATACGGTCAATCCAACGGCAACTGGCTGCACATAACCACAACATGACCGAGTTGCGCGCAGGTGTAATGGCCATGACTGGTGCATTGGAGCAATCAATCAATCAATCATGCCATTTGTATAGCGCGCTACTCACCCGGAAGGGTCTCAAGGCGCTGGGGGAGAGGGGTCCGTTACTGCTCGAAAAGCCAGGTCTTGAGTTGCTTCCTGAAGGAGAGGTGGTCCTGGGTTAGCCGAAGGTGGATGGGGAGGGAGTTCCATGTCTTGACTGCCAGGTAGGAGAAGGATCTTCCTCCGGCGGTGGCTCTGCGGATGCGTGGGATGGCGGCGAGGGCGAGGCTAGTCGACCGTAGCTGGCGGGTGGGTGGGTGTGTAGAAGGTCAGGCGGCTGATGAGGTACTTGGGGCCCAAGTCGTGGAGAGCCTTGTGTGCGTGGGTGAGGAGTGTGAACATGATCCTCTTGCTGACGGGGAGCCAGTGCAGGTCTCTCAGGTGGCCGGTGATGTGGCTGTGTCGGGGGATGTCCAGGACGCGTTGTGCGGAGCCGTTCTGGATGCGTTGGAGTCTTTTCTGAAGTTTGGCTGTTGTTCCGGAGGGTGTTTCCGTAGTCCAGTCGGCTGGTGACGAGTGCCTGGGTAACCGTCTTCCTGGTTTCGGTGGGGATCCATCGGAAAATCTTTCGGAGCATGTGCAGGGTGTTGAAGCACGATGATGAGACGGCGTTGACTTGTCTGGTCATCGAGAGGGAGGAGTCCAGGATGAAGCCCAGGTTACGTGCGTGGTCCGTTGGCTTGGGGGTGGTGCCCAGGGCAGGGGGCCACCAGGAGTCGTCCCAGGTGGAGGGCGATGATTCCAGGATGAGGACTTCCGTTTTGTCTGAGTTCAGTTTCAGGCGGCTGTTCTTCATCCACTCGGCGACGTCTTTCATCTCTTCGTGTAGGCTTGTTCTGGCGGTGGCTGGGTCGTTGGTGAGGGAGAGGATCAGCTGGGTGTCGTCGGCATAGGAGATGATGTTGAGGTTGTGTTGGCATGCGATGGCTGCGAGGGGGCTCATGTAGACGTTGAAAAGGGTGGGACTGAGCGAAGATCCCTGTGGTACGCCGCAGATGACTTCGGTGGCCTCGGATCTGAACGGGGGGAGGTGGACTCTCTGGGTTCTTCCGGCGAGGAACGAGATGATCCACTCCAGTGCCTTCTCTTGGATTCCGATGTCGCTGAGGCGCTGCACTAGGGTGCGGTGGCAGACCGTGTCGAACGCTGCGGAGAGGTCCATGAGGATGAGGGCCGCTGTTTCCCCGTTGTCGAGCAGGGATCTGATGTCATCAGTGGCTGCAATGAGGGCGGTCTCGGTGCTGTGGTTGGCTCGGGAGCCAGACTGCGAGTTGTCGAGGGATCCGTTCGTCTCGAGGAAGGCGGCAAGCTGTCTGTTGACGGTCTTCTCAATGACTTTGGCCGGAAAAGGGAGGAGCGAGATGGGGCGAAAGTTCTGGAGGTCGGAGGGGTCCGCTGTTGGTTTCTTCAGGAGGGCGCTGATCTCGGCGTGCTTCCAGCTTTCCGGGAAGGTGGTGGTGTTGAAGGAGGCGTTGATGATGTCCCGGAGTTGGGGTGCGATGATGGAGTCGGCCTTGTTGAAGACGTGGTGGGGGTAGGGGTCGGTAGGGGATCCGGTGTGGATGGTGCTCATCGTGCGGGTGGTGTCTTCGGTGCTGACCGGGGTCCAGGCGCAGAGGATGGTGGTGGGGGGCGTTGGTTCGGTGGTTGGGTGCGAGGTTGGTGCGCCGAAGCTGTTGTGTATTTCGGCGATCTTGCGGTGGAAGAACGAAGCGAGTGAGTCGCAGAGGTCTTGTGAGGGAGTGATGTGGTTGTTTCCAGCGCTGGGGTTGGAGAGCTCTTTGACGATGCTGAAGAGTTCCTTGCTGTTGTGGGCGTTGTTGTCCAGACGTTCTTTGAATGTTGTCTTCTTGGTGGTGCGGATCAGCTGGTGGTGTTTGCGGGTGGCGTGCTTGAGGGCAGTCATGTTGTCTGTGGTCTGGTCTTTGCGCCATGTTTTCTCGAGGGTGCGGCAGTTCTTCTTGGAGTTCTTAAGTTCGTCGGTGAACCAAGAGGCTTTCTTGCTGCCGGGTCTGCTGGGAGGGGTCTTCAGAGGTGCGAGGACGTCTGCGCTGTTGGTGTTCCACTGTGTGAGGTTGCTGGCTGCTTCGTTGGGGTTCGTTGTGCTGGCAGGAGGGTTCTGGCTGAGGGAGGTGGTGAGCTGGTCGGCGGTGATCTTGTTCCAGTTCCTGCAAGGGACCTGTTGCGGGTGGTGGTGGGTCGTGGTTCTTCTGAAGCTGAAGTGGATGCAGCTGTGGTCAGTCCAATGTAGTCCGGTGGAGTGGCTGAAGGAGATGTGCTTGCTGGAGGAGAAGACTGGGTCAAGCGTGTGGCCGGCGTAGTGGGTGGGGGTGTTCACCAGTTGCATGAGACCGAGGTTGGCGAGGTTGTCCAGCAGGCTGGTGGTGTTGCTGTCCTTGATGTTCTCCAGGTGGAAGTTGAGGTCCCCTCGGAGGATGTAGTCAGCGGAGGGGAGGGCGTGCGGGCTGATGAAGTCTGTGATGTCTTCGCTGAATTGTGTGCGTGGTCCCGGGGGTCTGTTAATGAGGGTGCCTCTGAGTGTGGTCTTGGGGTCGGTGTGTATCTGGAAGTGGAGGTGTTCGGCGGCGGTGAAGGTGTCGTCGGAGCTGGTTGTGATGCGGATGGTGTTCTTGTGTATGATGGCGATCCCGCCTCCAGTTTGGTTGACGCGGTCCCTCCGAGTGATCTTGTATCCATCCGGGCTGGCGATGGCGATGTCGGGCGCTGAGGAGGCGTACATCCAGGTTTCCGTCAGGAAGGCGACGTCTAGCGATGTTGTGTCGAGCAGGTTCCAGAGGGCCTGTGCAGGGAGATTGCGAGGGACAGGGCAGCCCGGCGCCGGGAGAGACATCGCCTACACACACGGCTGGACCTATACACCAGGGCAGTGAACCGCCAGTCAACCGCCACATCCCTGCTGGCCAGAAGATGTGTCAGCATGCAGCGCGAGATGGCCCACTGCTGCCAGGACGTTGGCAGTGTCCTGGTGCAAGTTACACATGCGGTGGACCAGATGCGCGCAACTGCCACAGGTGGCATAGGCACACTTGGTGCCATGGACACTGATGAACAATCAAGCAGGAGCAGCATCACTCCCCCAATTCCACAGGACAGATGCCGGAGTGCACGCCAGGGCAGAGTGGATGATGACTCCAGGGAGGGCACTGCGCAGGCACAGCGAGGCTCAACAGGCCATGCACGGAGGAGGTGAAGGGACACAAGGGACTAATGGCCATGTGTGACGCAACACAGTCCATGATGACTCAGTGGCTGATGGTAGTTATTGCACTGTGACACAAACATGTGCATGCAGGGACTATAAAGTCACAATGTAAGATACCTTCATTCCTGAAGATAAGGACATAAACATCCCTGTAAGAAACCAATCAGTCGCATTGTGTCCTCATTACTCACTTAGAAGTAGTTTTGTGTGATCTCATCTCGTCTCATGCGTCCGGCAGCAGCACCATCGCCACCTGCCAGACCGCGATGTGGTGCTGGTCCATCCTAATCTGATGATTCAGAGTCTGTCAGGTCCACTGGGGTTCCTTTTTTGGTAGCGATGTTGTGTAGCATTGCACAGGCAACCACAATTTTGCAACATGTCTCAGGGCTGTACTGTAGCGCTCCTCCACTCTTATGGAGGCATCGAAAACGGCTCTTCAGGATTCCAAAGGTCCTCTCAATGGCACAGCGTGTGGCTCTGTGTGCGCTGTTGTACCTCCTCTCACCTGCAGTTGCTGGATTCAGGTACGGTGTGAGGATGTAGTCTCGTACAGCATACGCACTGTCACCTGCGGGGTATAAGCAGATTCATGTTCAATACTGTCCTGCCACTGCATCACTCTACTGGTTCTGTGTCTGTATGGCATGCATTTACCTAGCAGGTAGCCCTCTCCAAAATCACCATTTGTGAGTCTTCGATGTAATGCACAGTAGCGAAACATAAATGAGTCGTGTGTGCTTTCAGGGTATTTGGCCACAATATCAGTGATTATATGTTGGGCATTGCACACTACCTGGACGTTCAGGGAATGATATGACTTTCTGTTGCGAAATACATACTCATTATGTGATGGGGGAGAGATTGCGACATGGGTCCCATCTACGCAGCCAATGACATGGGGGAATTGGGCAATTTGGTAGAAATCCTGCTTGGTCTGATCTAGTGCCTGTGGTGTGCTTGGAAATTGTATGTGGTGATGCAGCCTCTGTACCATTGCATCAAGGAAAGCGTGGAGGAAGCGCGATAGTGCACTTTGCGAGACACCTCCTGCTGTGGCAATGACCCCCTGAAAACTATCTGATGCCAGGAGGTGCAGTGAGCACAGCACCTGAACATGGGTGGGAATGGAGTGTGCCCTGCGTGTGGGGTGTTCAAGTATGGGTGTCAGCTCAGCTATTAAATCCAGGATGCTGTCTGGGTGCAGCCTGTAGTTCACATGGATCTCCTCATCGGTCAGTTGGAAGAGGGTGATGCGTGTTCTGTAGATCCTTTCCTGGCGTCTCCTTCTCTGCATGGCATCCCTGATTCGCAGCCTCCTGGCTATCACGTACAGCCCAGCCATGGTGGGAAGTCCCTGTGGCATTGTGGGCCTGTTTAAATAGGTTGCACTTGGTTACCACCTGCTCAGAGTTGGTGGTAATTGAGAAGTGCTAAACTGCGATTATTGATGAATCGCTATTTGCGAATTTTTTGAAAATCTGATTCTGCGAATTCGCAATTTGCGATGTCGGTAATTGCGATTTCCGCAAATACTGTGACGCAGACTGCGATTACGCTAAAATATTCGCAGAATCAGCTTTACGCTAAATTGCTAATCGCCGCGGACACCTCTCCTACATTGGTGAAGTCAGTTTTGCGATCGCAAACACCCAGATTCTTGCGAATCGCAGTGTTTGCGATCGCAAAAGTGTTTCCTACATATGGCCCTTAATCCTGGCTTTACCACTTTACCAAAATTTGCTGGTTGTGAAATTTATATTTAATGTCTGGGAATATCTTTGGTGAGAGTAGCCCTAGATACGGACCACCACCATTGTTGTATAATGAGCAAGATTGATCCTGCAGAACCAGACAGCACGCTGCTTTATGAATCTCAGTCTGCACTTGTGACTAACTGTGCGCTCTTGCGGAATCACTTTCTGAGCATATTTCTCTGCTCCTTTTCCTTTTTAACAGAGAGGAAAAACATAAATCAAACTAAACACTGGTAGCGATTATGTGTTAAGAAAACCACTGTAACCCTTCAATCTCTTTATTTTATGCCTGGGGAGAGAACACCCTGTCTCATAGTCTATTCATTTAAAAATTGTGAAGGTAAAAAGATATGAATCTTGAAACAAGGAGTCCTTCCCTGTGATGTTGATATTCCGGTATCACCAAATTGTTTGAAGATAGCCAAATCTTATCCTTCTTATGACTTTATATCCTTAATTGTCATTCTGTGATAGAAGTGTGTGAGCCACTGAATTAAAGACAAAGCATTAACTTTTGAGAGAGAGAAAGAGAAAACGAGCTAGTGACTGAATGTAAATGTAAATGTAGTGCATTTATATAGCGCTCCGCACACCCCCGAAAGGGTCTCTCAGGTGCTGTGCACATACCGCTGTGGAACCCTTCCTGGCCTTTCCCTGTGAAGTGCCCACTCCTGGGCACCCCCAAGGTGAAGCCAGGCACCTAGCGCTTTTGGGGCCGTTGTGGAGATTAAGCAAGCTATTACCCAGAGTTGCAGAGTGGGACCCATGATTAGAATAGGCACCGAGGCGAGAATTATCGGGTCCGGGGTAATTGAGCCCAAGACCCGCCGAGGCGGGAATTGAACCCTGGTCCGGGCCAGACCTCTGCATCAGGGTCTGCCGCACTAACCATTGAGCCACACTTCTCCACAATGTGAAACCTGACCCACATGGCCAAAAATGGAATGCTAGGTGTAGGAAGCTGGCTCTGTATATACTTAACCAAAGTATACTTGTATTTTACATTTAGAACTAAGCAGGACTTTGTAGAGGTAAGTAAAACATACTTTTAATTGTTGACCTTTACTCATAAATGCAATTGAGGGTGGTTTGGTATTTGTTACAGGATGGTATCACTTTAAAATGCAGTTTGAATTACACAGTAATTACTTTTCAAGTACGTTTTGATTACTTTCAGATTACATTGAGTACTGGGGAGGTATGCCTGGATACCACACCTAAGGATCTTACAACTCACGGTAAGAAAGACTTTTTAGTCTTTACAGTTTAGGTATCATTTCTCCAAACAAAGATAAGTTCAACACTTGGAGCATTTTAGGCCCAATATCTCATAACATGGGTTCCTATGGGAGAAAAAGTGTTAGCGGTTTCTCAGGTAAGTACACAACATACAAGTGGGAGTTTTGGGGGTTAGGACCAAGGTTCCCCAAGGCCTAGATGGGCACTCGAGTTGCACCACCAGCGGCACTGGGGTGGCCGGGTGCAGAGCCCAGGGACCCTATGTTAGCCAATGGGACTGCTTATGAGCAGGCCATCCACTGTGGGAGCAAAGCTCCTGGGGTTAAGGTCAGCACTGCAGGGGCCAACAATCGGCACAGGAGCTGCACCACCAGTGGCACTTGGGTGGCCAGGTGCAGGGTGCCAAGAAGACGTTTTATCAATGGGGACCTTCAGTTCAGTGAAGTTGCTGTGGGCACGGACAGGAAGACTTCCTGAAGGTGACCACCAGCTGGAAAGGTATGATGGGATCTTGGGGATGCCTGGACACCATCGGTTGGGCCATCCAAGGCCATGGGGCATCGGGTGCAGGGGCGTCTTCTGGCGCCGGGTTTTCTTACTAGCTCCGGTCGCGTCGGGGGGCCCTTCAGGGTGAGGCTGCAGGCGTCGTCTTGAAGCTTGAGGGAGGGCGGATTTATCAGATCCCAGGTCAGGGTCGTTGGGGGGACCTACTTGTGGTGTTGGGCAACTCGAACTCAGGATGTGGGCATCAGTTAGAGAGTGGTGTAGAATTGCTGAGTGACCTAAATCCGGATTCTGGTCTTGGATTCTTTGTTGAGCAAATCCGGTGCTCATGGGAGACAGAGACTGTAAGGTGAGTGCAGGGCAGGTCCTCCGGGCTCTGGGAGGCTGCTGGCTGCTGGACATGCTGGTTTCTTTACAGCATGCAGGTCGGAGTCAGGACAGGATGGTAGGGTTGGTGCGAACGCAGTAGATGTCCTCCTTTTCCTGGGTCAGCAAGGCTCTTCGGTCTTTCTTCTTTCTTCCTCGCTTCTGAGGAGGCAAGGTTCAGAGTTATCTTATAACACTGGAGAGAGAGAGAGAAAAGCAGAGCAGTTGCAATCTCCCAGAAGTATATTCTCACAGAAGCAACTGCTGGTAACTATATCCCAAATTTAGTTCAATAGGTTTCCGGAGTCAATTTTAGAAGCAATGTTTTGACCCGAGTCGTCCTATGTAACAGATGTTATCTTTGGACATAACCATTATAGATGTTAGGATATCCACAGATATTGGAGAAGACGCCTCACTCACTGATAGTGACTTGCCTCATCATAGGCGTCTTTCCACACCCAGGTAAGATGGGACTACCTGGGCGGACTCAACCAAAAGATGTGATGGGAGTTCTTATATAAATTTTCTCTGGTTATGCAGGGAACCAGTTCAGTAGTAGATTCATAAAATTACCTACAGGTATACCCCTAATGCGAAGCTTTATTCTTGGGGTACCGGATAAAAAGCGAATGCTGTGATGGGGTGTTTTTGAAATTTTTGTTTCAAATGTACCCACTTTTTATGCCAACATGTTTCGGCCCGCACACAGAGCCCACGTGGGTCTGGGGCCTTCTTCAGGGCTATATTTTCTAGTAGTTGGTTTCCCTGACTCTAGTTTGACCATGTACTACATGCAAACCCAGGTAAAAATGAGGGCTATTGCACTCACCTATAATTTGTATTCCAGTAGATTATCTGGAAAAAGAAAACAATGTGAAAACCTTATTAGAACTCTATGTTGAACTAACACCCGTTGTGACATCTGTGAATATAATCTGTGTGTTCTATATCAATCCACCCGTGGTTAGTGTGGTCTCACCTACTACGTGGTGTTTATATATTTCTTGTTACACACATCTTGCTTTAGTGTGAGTAATTTTTTAAACCTCTCTTCCCAAAGCCAGTCTGATCTCGTCTCTCAAACCAGATCTCCAAATACCCTTCGTGACAATGTGATTCATTATCCTGTGCGCCCCGTATTTCACTTGTAAAAGGGAGGCGAACCAGAGAGTGTTTACTAGGTGCATGATATGTGAAGATAATGTCCCTTCCAAAACTACATACTCCTTTCATTAATATGAAATGTTAACAAGGGATTCGTCAAATATCAGGCCTCACCTACTGATTGGTGCTATATTGCACCATGCGGGTCACGTGACTTAAGGTGCCGTCTTGTAGTCACACACTGTGGATATAAAACATAAAAGAATCTTTGTAGTTTTGTAAAATGCGGAGAACGGTGGTGATGGTACATTTACACATCCATAATGATCCTGCATTAATTAATATTTATGGACTATTGGAAATATGGTTACATCATCAACAGTAATGTAACAGTTAATTCTGAACCCTGCCCAAAATGTGGCAGTTGTTCACATGTTCCCAAATTCATAAGGTTCCGTTGCTCTCAGAAACCCGTGTCAATGGTATGATCTGGTTTTTTGTGCTTTAATAAAATTGCCATCAGTACTTGTCGAAATGACACTCCCTCTTGTTACTCAGTTGCTAAGGCTAATAGTAGTATCGTAAATCTAAGGGTAGTAGTTTAAAATTTAGCGCCTTCTCATTCAAAACGCATGTTGCTATACCACAGTGCTTATACGTGCCACACGCACTCACTTGGTTTAAGCAAACACACACGCTCAATTCCACAGCATCTTACTTCGTCAAAGATCGGTCACCATATGTCCACCTATAGTGTTCACTGCCCGCCGCCGTACCGATCTGGTGTTTGGGCTGTGATTTTTAAAGGGTTTGTGTGCTTCCGTTCATCCCCCGTGTTGGGTGGACAACGTATCACGTGATTGGATGCGGCGTGTCACGTGATTAGACACTTTAGAAACATACATACGTAGTGTTGCTCGAGCGTCGGCTGAATGCCGCGTTGGTGGAGGAATTATGGGAATTGTAGGCTGAAAGACCGATGTGTAGATGTTTACACCTTAATCCGAAAAAAATCCGTACTAAGTTGTGATAATGGTGATTGGTAATCATGTATAATTCATATATTCTAAAGGCCTCATGTACAGTTATATATCGCGGTGACTCAAATGTTGAATAACACTGAAAAAACGTCCTACATATATATATGTCTATGTTTTTCGTAGGCTTTTCCCCATATTCAGAGGTACAAGATTATTCCACTCATTTCTATCACTTTTTTACACTGGGGTGTTGTTGTCTTTGATTGGTTGGACGGTCCCAATGTCTATATCAAGGTCTTTTAATCTGTGATGATGTCCGGTTCCACCGAGATATTAAGCGTGTCATGAGGTTGTATATAAGGTTGTTGGAACCACAGGTTACAGTTCAAATATGACACACCTCGTGCCTGTTCGTGTTAGAATATTTGCAATTCGAGTATCAATCTCAAGTTTTTTTAACCAGTTCATTCCTCGTTAGCTGTATAAGTTATTGTTTGAGTAGGTCGCATATACGTGTAGATATCAGTAACGGTCAAACATTGTGTGGAGCACCACTCATGTTAACATTGACCACGGAATTTCCTCATTTAACCCATTAATGACACTTGAGGTTCGATAGATCCATCGTTGTTCTGCTTTCAACAGTTGTTTGTCATTGCATTGGTTGGGTAGTTTTTCAATAACTGACCAAGTGAAGTCATTCTCACTATGTCCCAACGTTTGGAAATGACGCATCATCTTGGTGACTGTTTTTCCGCATCGGAAGGTGCTGCGGTGTTCATTTAATCGAGTCTTGACTTTGCGTGAAGTCATGCCGATGTACCTCGGATTACATTTACAGATCATGATATATACCCCATTTTGGCTATTGCAGTTTGAGAATGACCTCTGTTCCCATGGCGTTTGTAAACCAAGATCAATGGTTTTACTTGCTTTTGTTTGGGAGCACACATTACAGCTCCCACATGGAAAATGTCCTACAACTGCGGGTAAATCCCAGAGTGTATTGATGTTGTCTCTAATACCTGTCTTCTTCTTCGGGCGAGTATGTACTATTGAGTCCCGTAGGGATTTTCCGCGTTTGAATGCAAAGAGGGGTTTTTGTAAATTGAGGGTTCCCGAGTTTAGGGTCTTCCAATATCTTAATATGATTCCCTTCAATTTATTTGATTCAGTGCCAAATGTGGTAACGCACGCTATTCTCTTGTTCTCTGGTTTGAGATGTGACTCCAGTAGTGCTTCTCTTGGGTTGTTGATTGCCCTCTTGTTTGCTAGTTTAACCCGCCTTGGTGGATACAATTTAGAGTGTAACTTTTTTGATAGCTTCTTTGCGTGAACCATGTAGGATTCCTTGTCTGTGCAATTTCTGCGTAGTCTTAAAAATTGTCCTACTGGTAAATTGTCTTTCAGAGTTTTAGGGTGAAAGCTATCATATCTCAGTAGGTTATTCACATCTGTAGGTTTATAAAAGACTTCAGTTTTTAATTTGCCTTTGTCTGGCCAGATTTTTAGATCGAGGAAGGTAATCCAGTCTCTCTTTACAGTCATTGTGAACTTGAGATATTGATCTCTTGAATTTAACCAGTTCAGAAAGTCTTCTGCTGTTGATTCATTCCCTTTCCATATAAGGAAGATGTCGTCTATATATCGCTTCCACACCGACATGTTGTCTAAATACGGGTTGCTGTCGGTGTAGATAAACTTAGTTTCAAAGTCATGGACATATAGACAAGATATACTGGGTGCACAGGTCATGCCCATGGAAGTGCCATGGGTCTGTAAAAAGAGATCGCCCTCGTACTCGAAGTAGTTTTTTGTTAGTGCCAATCTCGCACAATCGATGATGAACTTTACAGGAGTGATTGATGCCAGAGGCGAGACCCAGCACGAGCAGGAACCAACAGGAATACTAAACCTCAGTGATAAGACTCTCTCCCCGGTAGAACAAAATGTTCTAAACAAGGGACTAGGCTTTGTGCCTACGGCCAGGACAAATGTATTCAATCTAAGGATTGAACTGTCAGAATTCTTTCGAAAACTGAGACTATCAGTATTTTTCGCAGATGCAGACGCAATAGTACATACAGGACTCAATAGTACATACTCGCCCGAAGAAGAAGACAGGAATTAGAGACAACATCAATATACTCTGGGATTTACCCGCAGTTGTAGGACATTTTCCATGTGGGAGCTGTAATGTGTGCTCCCAAACAAAAGCAAGTAAAACCATTGATCTTGGTTTACAAACGCCATGGGAACAGAGGTCATTCTCAAACTGCAATAGCCAAAATGTGGTATATATCATGATCTGTAAATGTAATCTGAGGTACATCAGCATGACTTCACGCAAAGTCAAGACTCGATTAAATGAACACCGCAGCACCTTCCGATGCGGAAAAACAGTCACCAAGATGATGCGTCATTTCCAAACGTTGGGACATAGTGAGAATGACTTCACTTGGTCAGTTATTGAAAAACTGCCCAACCAATGCAATGACAAACAACTGTTGAAAGCAGAACAACGATGGATCTATCGAACCTCAAGTGTCATTAATGGGTTAAATGAGGAAATTCCGTGGTCAATGTTAACATGAGTGGTGCTCCACACAATGTTTGACCGTTACTGATATCTACAAGTATATGCGACCTACTCAAACAATAACTTATACAACTAACGAGGAATGAACTGGTTCAAAAAACTTGAGATGGATACTCGAATTGCAAATATTCTAACACGAACAGGCACGAGGTGTGTCATATTTGAACTGTAACCTGTGGTTCCAACAACCTTATATCCAACCTCATGACACGCTTAATATCTCGATGGAACCGGACATCATGACAGATTAAAAGACCTTGATATAGACATGGGGACCGTCCAACCAATCAAAGACAACAACACCCCAGTGTAAAAAAGTGATAGAAATGAGTGGAATAATCTTGTACCTCTGAATATGGGAAAAGCCTGCGAAAAACATAGACATATATATATGTAGGACGTTTTTTCAGTGTTATTCAACATTTGAGTCACCGCGATATATAACTGTACATGAGGCCTTTAGAATATATGAATTATACATGATTACCAATCACCATTATCACAATTTAGTACGGATTTTTTTCGGATTAAGGTGTAAACATCTACACATCGGTCTTTCAGCCTACAATTCCCATAATTCCTCCACCAACGCGGCATTCAGCCGACGCTCGAGCAACACTACGTATGTACGTTTCTAAAGCGTCTAATCACGTGACACGCCGCATCCAATCACGTGATACGTTGTCCACACAACACGGGGGATGAACGGAAGTACACAAACCCTTTAAAAATCACAGCCCAAACACTGGATCGGTACGGCGGCGGGCAGTGAACACTATAGGTGGACATATGGTGACCGATCTTTGACGAAGTAAGATGCTGTGGAATTGAGCGTGTGTGTTTGCTTAAACCAAGTGAGTGCGTGTGGCATGTATAAGCACTGTGGTATAGCAACATGCGTTTTGAATGAGAAGGCGCTAAATTTTAAACTACTACCCTTAGATTTACGATACTACTATTAGCCTTAGCAACTGAGTAACAAGAGGGAGTGTCATTTCGACAAGTACTGATGGCAATTTTATTAAAACACAAAAAACCAGATCATACCATTGACACGGGTTTCTGAGAGCAACGGAACCTTATGAATTTGGGAACATGTGAACAACTGCCACATTTTGGGCAGAGTTCAGAATTAACTGTTACATTACTGTTGATGATGTAACCATATTTCCAATAGTCCATAAATATTAATTAATGCAGGATCATTATGGATGTGTAAATGTACCATCACCACCGTTCTTCGCATTTTACAAAACTACAAAGATTCTTTTATGTTTTATATCCCCAGTGTGTGACTACAAGACGGCACCTTAAGTCACGTGACCCGAATGGTGCAATATAGCACCAATCAGTAGGTGAGGCCTGATATTTGACGAATCCCTTGTTAACATTTTATATTAATGAAAGGAGTATGTAGTTTTGGAAGGGACATTATCTTCACATATCATGCACCTAGTAAACACTCTCTGGTTCGCCTCCCTTTTACAAGTGAAATACGGGGCGCACAGGATAATGAATCACATTGTCACAAAGGGTATTTGGAGATCTGGTTTGAGAGACGAGATCAGACTGGCTTTGGGAAGAGAGGTTTAAAAAATAGAGTTCTAATAAGGTTTTCACATTGTTTTCTTTTTCCAGATAATCTACTGGAATACAAATTATAGGTGAGTGCAATAGGCCTCATTTTTACCTGGGTTTGCATGTAGTACATGGTCAAACTAGAGTCAGGGAAACCAACTACTAGAAAATATAGCCCTGAAGAAGACCCCAGACCCACGTGGGCTCCGTGTGCGGGCCGAAACATGTTGGCATAAAAAGTGGGTACATTTGAAACAAAAATTTTAAAAAAACCCCATCACAGCATTCGCTTTTTATCCGGTACCCCAAGAATAAAGCTTCGCATTAGGGGTATACCTGTAGGTATTTTTATGAATCTACTACTGAACTGGTTCCCTGCATAACCAGAGAAAATTTATATAAGAACTCCCATCACATCTTTTGGTTGAGTCCGCCCAGGTAGTACCATCTTACCTGGGTGTGGAAAGACGCCTATGATGAAGCAAGTCACTATCAGTGAGTGAGGCGTCTTCTCCAATATCTGTGGATATCCTAACATCTATAATAGTTATGTCCAAAGATAATATCTGTTACATAGGACGACTCATGTCAAAACATTGCTTCTAAAATTGACTCTGGAAACCTATTGAACTAAATTTGGGATATAGTTACCAGCAGTTGCTTCTGTGATAATATAAGGTTCAGAGTTACCCATAAATACTAAATTTAAGGGTGTTTAAAGGGGTGTGCAGGTCGGGACCAATTGGTCCCTTCTTTGGAGTTGGTGCACCCCCTATTATGCTACCCTACAGTGGGAGGGGGCATTAGCCTCTGCCTAATTGGCTGGATCCCCATATCTTCAAGATGGAGGGGACTGAGAGGTGTGCCTCACCTCGCCTCCCCCACCTGAGGGGTGGGGTTAGCAAAGGTGAGCACACCTCTTTTCCTAGCTTGGTTTTCTGCTGATTCTCCCGCCCAGAACCGGTGGGAGCCAGTTGCTGGGGACAGCAAAAGGCAGGGACAGCTGCCAAAGGTGGATGGCCTTTGAAGCTTCTCCTTTGTGGACCTGCCCATCCTGGGAGAGGAGGCATGACACCTCTGCCCAGGATGGGCTTTGTTTCTGGACACAGAAAGTGAAGGTTCTCGACCCAGGGGTCCAGAAACCTGTATGGTGGTGGGAAATGGCGGGCAACCATTCAGGAATCATGCCAGGGCTGGTTTATTTTTCTGAGGGCATCTTTAAGATCACATCAGAATCACAATAGACCCATATCCCT
Source organism: Triturus cristatus (assembly GCF_964204655.1). Taxonomy (NCBI): domain Eukaryota; kingdom Metazoa; phylum Chordata; class Amphibia; order Caudata; family Salamandridae; genus Triturus; species Triturus cristatus. The sequence goes on along the minus strand of NC_140592.1, from coordinate 1,284,942,836 downwards.
TCACAAACTTCCTATAGTACCCAGTCGAGCCAAGGAATGCCCTGACTTGGGTATGGGTTGTTGGAACTTCCCAATCATGAATGGTCTGGATAATGGGTTGAAGGGGTTGGACTTGGCCTCCTCCTACAAGGTGACCCAAGTACACAACAGTTCCATGCCGTATCTGGCACTTGGATGCCTTGATAGTTAGGCCTGCAGCTTGCAGGGGCTGTAAAACCTTCCACAGGTTGACCCGGTGATCATGGCAGGAAGAGCTAAACACAGCAATATTATCAAGATAAACTGCACTAAAGCCTTCCAAACCAGCAAGGACTTGATTCACCAACCTTTGGAAGATAGCAGGGCATTCTTTAGACCAAAGGGCATCACAGTGAAGTGGAAGTTCCCATCAGGTGTGGAGAATGCTGGCTTTTCTTTTGCTCCAAGGGCCATGCCAATCTGCCAGTACCCTGCAGTTAAGTCAAAGGTACTTGGGTATATGGCAGCTCCTAACTCATCTATCAGTTCATCAGCTCTGGGGAAGGGGTGTGCATCTGTCTTCATGACAGCATTGAGGCCTCTGTAGTCCACAGAAATTCTAATTTCTCTCCTTCCACACTGTGGATGAGTTTTGGGGACAAGGACCAATGGGCTGGCCCAGCGACTCTCAGAAGGCTCAATGACCCCCAACTCCAGCATCTTGCTGACTTCATCCTTGATGCTTTCCTTGACTGTCGATGGATTTTGTTTTCACAGGCCAGCTCCTGGACCCAGCCAAGCGAGGGGGGGCTCCCCGGGCACCACGGAACCCCGTCTCGGGCATTTTGCAGAGCGGCAGGCTGGGGGATGAAGCCCAGTTCTGGAGCACCCGACCCGGGTCCCGGCCGGGCCCCTGGACCCAGCCGGGGCTCCCGGGCCCCAAGGCGCAGGGGATGCCTCCCTGTGCCCGCGGGAACGCTGCCGGCTGAGGACTGCTAGGCCGAGAGTGGTTCCAGAGCACCCTGTCCCTAGTAATCCGGAGGAAAGCTACCCCTCTTTCTGGTAACCTGTGCGCACTGCAAGAGTTAGGGGACCCTAGGCGTGGACGCACCCGACCTCCTGGAGCCCTGGCTGGGATCGGAGAGGCAAATGAGCCCTCATCGGGACCTCCAGGCCGGCCTGGCCATCTGGTCGCCCCATTGGAAAGCATTGTGTGCGAGCAGATGGCCTGGCCCGAAGGACGCCCATCTGCCTGCCCCGAGCCTTCGTGGTAGGGGTCCCGCCTCCCCTTGCAGGGCTCGAGGGCTCTGCTTTCCTGGGGTTCGGAGACCCTGGCTGGGCCTCAGGCACAGGGAGGCCCGCAGGAGCTCTTGGGCCAATCTGCCCAACCCGAGCCGGAGGGCTCCCGCCTCCCCATACAGGGCTCGGGGAGCTCTGTGTCCCAGGGGCTCAGAGACCCCGGCTGGGCCTCAGGCACTGGGAGGCCTGCAGGGGCTCTCGGGCCTGGACGCCCTGGGTGAGGACTGCCCGGGACCCATGGAGCCCATCCCGGGCACTTTGCCACGCCGCGGGCTGGGCCTCAGGCACAGGGAGGCCTGCAGGAGCTCTCGGGCCCCGGACGCCCAGGGGGGAGGACTGCCCAGGACCGATGGACCCTGTACCGGGCTCCATCGCCATGCCGCGGGCCGGAGGAGGGAGCCCCGGACGTGTGGAGGTGTTGTCCAGGCCTAGCCCATGAGGTCCCCGGCTGAGAACCGCCAGCCTCAGAGGCGTTCCGGCATACCCTGCCCCTACTAATCCAGAGGAAAGCTACCCCTCTTTTTGGGAACCCGTGCGCACCACGAGACTCAGGGGACCCAAGGCATGGACGTGCCCGACCTCCTGGAGCCTTGGCTGGGATCGGGGAGGCGAATGAACCCCCATCGGGACTTCCAGGGCAACACGGCCATCTGGTCCCCCCCATTGGAAAGCATTGCGTGCGACCAGATGGCCGGGACCGAAAGTACTCTCATCTGCCCGCCCGAGCCTTCGTGGTAGGGCTCCCACCTGCCCACACAGGGCTCAGGGGCTCTGCATCCCGGGGGGCTCGGTGACCCCGGCTGGGCCTCAGGCACGGGGAGGGCCACCAGAGCTCTCGGGCCCGGACGCCTGGGGGCGGACTGCCTGGGAACCATGGAGCCCATCCTGGGCACTTTGCCACGCCGCGGGCCGGAGGAGGGAGCCCCCGGACGGAGGTGAGGTGTTGGCCGGACATGGCCCATCTGGTCCCCGGCAAAGAACCGCCAGCCTGGGAGGGGTTTTCCGGCATACCCTGCCCCTACAAATCCAGAGGAAAGCTACCCCTCTTTCTGGGAACCCGTGCGCACATGCCCGACCTCCTGGAGCCCTGGCTAGGATCAGGGAGGCGAATGAGCCCCCATCGGGACTTCCAGGGCAGCACGGCCATCTGGTACCCCCATTGGAAAGCATTGCGTGCTATCAGATGGCTGGGACTGAAAGTACTCCCATCTGCCTGCCCGAGCCTTCGCGGTAGGGCTCCCACCTGCCAACGCAGGGCTCGGGGGCCCATGTCCTGGGGGCTCAGTGACCCCTGCTGGGCCTCAGGCACGGGGAGGACCACCAGAGCTCTCAGGCCCGGACGCCCGGGGGAGGACTGCCAGGGACCCATGGAGCCCGTCCCGGGCACTTTGCCACGCCACGGGCCGGAGGAGGGAGCGCCCGACGGTGGGAGGTGTTGTCCGGGCATAGCCCATCTGGTCCCCGGCTGGGACCCGCCAGCCCGAGAGGGGTTCCGGCATACCCTGCCCCTACTAATCCGGAGTAAAGCTACCCCTCTTTCTGGGAACCCGTGCGCACCGCAAGACTCGGGGGACCCAAGGTGTGGACGTGCCCGACCTCCTGGAGCCCTGGCTGGGATCAGGGAGGTGAATGAGCCCCCATCGGGAATAACAGGGCAGCCCGGCCATCTAGTCGCCCCATTGGAAAGCATTGCATGCGACCATATGGCCGGGACCGAAAGTACTCACATCTGCCCTCCCCGAGCCTTCGTGGCAGGGCTCCCACCTTCCCACGCAGGGCTCGGGGGCTCCACATCCTGGGGGCTCGGAGACCCCAGCTGGGCCTCAAGCACGGGGAGCCCGCAGGAGCTCTCGGGCCCGGATGCCCGGGGAAGGACTGCCCAGGACCGATGGAGCCCGTCCCGGGCACTTTGCCACGTCGCCGGCCAGAGGAGGGAGCGCCCGACGGTGGGAGGTGTTGTCCGGGCATAGCCCATCTGGTCCCCGGCTGGGACCCGCCAGCCCGAGAGGGGTTCCGGCATACCCTGCCCCTACTAATCCGGAGGAAAGCTACCCCTCTTTCTGGGAACCCGTGCGCACCGAGTGACGGAGGGGACCCAGGGTGCGGGGGCGCCCAACCTCCTGGAGCCCTGGCTGGGTTCGGGGAGGCAGACGAGCCCTCATCAGGACTTCCAGGCCAGCCCGGCCACCTGGTCACCCCATTGGAAAGCATTGCGTGCGACCAGATGGCCGAGGAGAAAGGCGCGACCAGATGGCTGGACCCGAAGACGCCAATCTGCCTGCCCCGAGCCTTCGCCAGAGGGCTCCCGTTTGCCCTTTGGAGGGCTCGGGGGCTCTGCACCAGGGACCCTTGTCCCGGGCCGTCGGACCCTTGCCAGGCCGCAGGACAGGGGCTCCCACACCCCAGGCCCTGCCCAAAACCCAGGCCCCGGGCCCGGTTCCTGCATCCCCGGGCCCAGTCAGGCCAGGGAGATCTTGGAGCCTGCCCGGGCATGAAGGACCCCCGTCCCGGGCACACAGAACCTCGGCTGGCCGCAGGACATGGGCTTCTGTTCCACAGATTTTTTTTCCATAACTCCGTGAAAGTCAGCGTAGTGGCGCTACGCAAACTCTGCCCAGCCCTAGTCTTGAGGCAGATCGGATAATAGCTTTCTGTTTGCGACGGGGAGGAGCTTTTTATGAGCCAGTCTTCTAAGTAGGGGTAGACTAATATTCTCCTCCTCCTTAATGATACGGCCACTATGGTCATGCATTTTGAGAAAGTGTGAGGCGTTGATTTCAGACGAACTGTAGTACTTTGTACTGCTAGTGTTTGGATGCCACATTGAAGCGTAGAAACTTCTGATGTGTTGTGGTGATCGGAATGGAGAAGTAAGCATCCTGGAGATTGATCAAACACATCCAGTCCCCCTGATGGAGTTGGGGGTAGATCTGGTGAAGGGCAAGCATCCTGAAATTTTTCTTTGTGTATGAACTTGTTCAGTAGTCTCAAGTCCAGAATGGGTCTGAATTCCCGGTTTGGACGTTTTTTCCTCACCAGGAAATCACCAGAGTAAATTCCTCGTTCCCTTGTCATGTAGTTCCTATAACCCTATCTAGGATCTGCGTGTTTAGACAACATACCCTGCGGGCTTGGTGTCCGAACTGATTCCAGACACCCCCACCGAGTATGTCAGCCTGTATACCTGCTAGTTCACAGTGCCACTAGAAACCCCTTTTACCAAGGAGAGATAGTTCTTGGCAACTATCGAACATGACAACTCTGTCCCATCAGGGATCGTGGAAACAATACTACTTTTCGCTCGGTCACTCATGCTCACTTTGTCTCAGAGAGAGTTACACAGAATAAACAGTGGGGACGTTTTTCAATGAGTATTTATTGAACCAGCGACATTCTAGTGTAAAATAGATGTGCTGAAACAATCATTAGACAGTAACAGAAATAGATGATTATAAGCACTAACAGAGTAAAAGGATGGTAGATTTCTACCATAGTGCTAAAACGACAAATACAGGCAAGTATTAAAATACATGACAGTAAATAAAAGTGTACCCCTACGATGCAACCCTAACTAGATGTACCTAATTGTACCTAGCATGTATGTAGGTGTGGAAGCCAAGAATCCCTCTAGGATAAAGTCAACCCCATTACCTTAAGTGAGAGATTGTGGGACCCCGTGAAGGATGTCAGACCACCGCGAGCTGGGGTGTCTGCATGCAGGAGCCTCAGCGTCGCGCGTCAGATTGTCGGCAAGGAAGTCCTTTTCTCCTCTGCCTACCTTAGCAAGAGACGGTGTATATATACCCAAAGTGATAACCCCTGGGGATATACCTCGCTGTGTCATGTCGAACTAGGATGACGGAAGAAATGACCCATATACATAGTTATTATGCAGGAGATGGGCGGCCTGCTGTCCAGCTGTGATTCCAAGAATCCTCATGCATAAAGAATGAGTCTTAAGGTTTTCGGAGAAAACCACAGGTCCTCTAGCCATTGTCATAACTAGGTAAAAGGTCAGTCCTAAGAACCGTTATGTAGTGCAATATCAGGGCAATGTAGGTGAAAGGTGCAATCAGTACCTGAGCCGATATTGGGGGACCTATATGGAACATAACACCCACTCCTCATCCAACTGGACGACATACTAAAAAATCTAACATATTGCTAAATATAGTACGTAAATAAGTCTATGCAAATAGACCTTAAAAATGCTGACAAAAGTCTAAAAAAATGTTAAAAAACATGTATAGCAGGCGATAGAAATCTAAAATGTTCCTAGATATAGTTTGAACATAGAGTGACTGAAAGCCATGCGGCTGAGACAAAATTGGCTTGTTTAAAATTCCAAATTTGGTTGTTTTCGAAAAAGGCTGAATTTTCACAGCACACGATGAGCCAAATGTTTATGTGTCCTGGCTGGGAGATGCAACATCGCTGTTGCTTGCCAACGCAGACGACTGTCCCTGCAACACCTCGCAGATCATGTCAATCAAGCACAGATGTTCCTCCGTATCCACTGCAGCCGTTGCTGGTGAGGCACTAGTGTCACCCGAGGCCTGAGTATTTGTTGAGGAGCCGGTATCCTTTTCCAACAGGAGCTGAAGCGTCCCGTGGTGGCTTTAAGAACGCAGACATCAACAATGGAATATGCTGAGGACACTGCAGAACATGGGCCGTTATCGGGTCCAGTAAAGCATTAACGTCCGGAGGCGCACTTGTTGGAAGTGTTAGACAGAGATGTAACACAGATTCATGTCCACAGAACAGGCATCGGAGGACAGATAGAATACAGTTGATTCAGACCGGTTTGAATAACAAGAACCAAGACTCGCTCAGTTCTCATAGGCACGGTGTGCCCAGATGTTGTACCATGCGATCACGGTATTTACGCTCCATGAGCATGCGTTCCATCTCCTTGGTGACTGGGACGTCCATTGTGTAGCAGAAAAAGGACAATCAGGATACCTGCTATTAGAAACAGGATCACCGGAAACCTTCCAAAAATGCTTCTGAATACGGAGTGTATAAAGTTGTGAACAACTCTGAGAATTGTCTGAAAGGTGTTTAACAGCCCTGAACCTATGGTCTTAATAGGTGGACAATACCCGTCTTATCAGACATGATAAAGATACGTTGCACCATTTCTGTGAAATGGAAAGGGCAGTTAGTGCGCATCAGTGTCTGTATCTCGGCCGAGGACCTTGCAATCTGATGATCATAAGTTTGTTAACGGCACAGTTTGCTGCAAAGGCATGGCTTTCATTCAGCTCAGAGTATCAAACCGTATAAAGGAAACATTCAACGAAGGCCATAACGGCGCCTCCCTGATTGTGTTGGTCAGTGGAAATAATACTTGCCTACAGCAAGTAACCCTGGAGTTCACAGTGGCAAGATATGCTATGCCCGGAAGCATGCCACGGCATCCTTGATCACTCAGCATCAAGTAACTCCCATTGGAAAGCAACTCGAATACCGGATTAATCCCAGCAGCTGGGGTGCCTTTCAAGTGACAGGATACGTTTGCAACAGAACCATTACAAACCCCGTGAAGTATAGTATCCTGGCATATGAGAGATCCACTTATGGAATTCTCGCAGTTGGTACCGCTAAGAAACACTTCTGTGTCCCCATTCCTGCATCGAAATCTGTATCGTAATTCCCAAGATTCCTTGATGAATTCCCAACCCATCACTTCATATCTGCTTGCCTGTCGTTGTTCTAGGCAATACTGAAATTGGAAAGTAGTGACCGGTAGAGTTATATGGCCATGAATTAATCATTCTGTGGACGGTGATTCTATCACAGTAAAAGGTAATTTGTCAAGTTTTTCAAAACGCAGCATTGTATATTTTACTCCCCTTTGTGTCATTGTAATCTGTTTTTCAGTTAGGTTGTATGCTGAAAATGGGGACGTACTGTTGATAAATCGCCAAGGCACATCACCAGCGCGCAATGATTGCAGTGTCCAGCTTAGTAACATAATAGAACATAAGCTGTGATTGTCCGTGGTGTAGAATGGACAAGTCCTGTTCTAGTACATCAATAGCAGAAGATACAATGTACAATGTGTGCCCGCGCATGCGCAGTTTTGAGGAAGAAGTCGCGATGGAGGAAGAGGGCAGCCCGGGGACACCGCAGATAAGGTAAGGCGTTTTATTACTCTTTAAATCGTTTTTTAAAAACATGTACATAATTGGTAATAGGGCGGGTGGGAGGCAGGTCGGAGGCCAACTCCGCTCTGCCGCGGAGTGTGCAGAGTTTTGCCTACTTCACCTACTTCGTGGAGCGTGAAGTAGCCAAAACTCCGCACACTCTGCGGGCGGAGCGGAGTTCACCGCCCACGGTTAGTGTTAGTCAGCATATTTTTCTGTGCAGGTGTAGGTGCAACCTTATAGTAAAATGAGTTCAGGTCAGAGGTATTAAACCCTGAAAAATATGAGAATTTCTATGCGAAAGTTTTCGAATTACCTTTCGGGGGTGTCGGGCAATGTTCCCATTGGTGGTATGTGAAAACATTACGAGGTATACTTGATTTGTGTAAAAAGTGATGCCCATAATGATGGTAATAGTACGTGTTAATCATAATCATAATCAGACGAGTCCTCTAACATTTCATTGTTTGAAAATGCAGCAGATTTCTCTAAATCAGACAACATATTATTTACAGTTTCAAAGTCCCAATCCTCGGAATATGTACTGGAGGTAATGATATCATGTAAAACAAAATTTGAACGAATGTGGTATTTTCAAAAGCTCAGCGGGGCCAAATACATCATAATCAACTTTGTCCCAAATTATACCATCAGGAATAGTATGAGAAGTTGGCCTGGCATATGCTGGTCACTAGTTAAAGTGGCCACCTTGCACCAGTCCAATTCGACTCTTATGGTAGATAGGTTTAAGACAACCTTTTAAAGAAAGCTATCCTAGTGGTAGCTGTGGAGAGCAGCCTTCAGGCTAAGTCTCTAGAGGAATGTAAAGCAGCTTGTTTTACCTTATAATCTCTTGAATTACCAAATGAAAGGACACCACACAGGTATATATATAAAATATATATGTATTTATTTCTAACATACTCTACTAATCTCTTTATGAGATTAGAAGTCAGGAACATATGCAAAATCAAAAGTTCACAACAAGTTAAGCACTTATATGGCTGAGGCCTTAGGGGCGTACCAGACCATATACTGAAAGAAAGGTATAAGATTATAGACTTGCGAGGGGACAAGGCCTAGGGCCTGTAGAAGCGCTGGGGCCTCACTAATCCACCCAAGGCAGGTAAATAAAAGGACCCACGGGAGACGCGTGCAGTGTGAGAACACAGCCGCGGATCCCAATAGACTTCAATGGAGCAAGTCGCGGTTGGAATTTTAAAGTTTTAGGATACTTTGGGAGAGTCTACAAGCAAGTCACTTACAGGGTAAGTAGTTCTAGAGCCAACACACACAGGAGCACCGTAGTGCTGGAGTTACCTCACCCAGGGAAGCCAGGTGCATGGGTGTCTTTTGGTGTCGGGTCGCGGCGTTTTTTTCAATGGGAGCCAAAGAAGACTTGCTGCTTGTGAAGGCAGGAGAAGTGTCCGGTGGAATCCAAGGATGGATTCAGAAGAAAGAAGACCTGAAAGCAGAAGGGACAGTGTTCAAAGTCACTTGCCAGTGACCCAGGCCCAGGAAGATGGATGCCCACAGTCGTTGGGTGATTTCAGGTGATCACGGGTGTCTTAACTCTTCAGCCACGAGGTCCAGGAGGGGTCGATGACAACCAGGAGCTGGATTCGGAGTGTCCCATGAAGTCCACAGCTTACTGCGGTGTCGGCACTAGGATTGGAGCCAACAAGCCTTGGTAACAGGAAGTCTCGTGGAAAGTGTAAAAAGTCAGCGGTGTAGACCAGCAAGGTCTGAGGGACTCACCCAGCGAGGGTAAGTCAGGGCAGGCCTGGAGCAACCAGGGAAGCCCTTTGGTTCTGTAGAAAAGTCTTCAGGGGACCCACAAGCCAACCGGCAAGGGATCGCCTCGGGAGGATTCACTCACCAGGAGCCCACAGTCACTCGGGACGAGGTAGGCCTCTGATCTTCGGAGGAAATCTTGCTGGAGGCTTGGACCACACGTGGTTCAATGCACAAGTTCGTAGAACGTCGTGAAGGGGTTGCACTCGACAATAGTGCACAGTACCCGGGTATTGCTGTTCCTCGTCACTCGTGGGGTCCACTTGCCTCAGCGTCACTGGGGACTCATGATGGCCGTAGAGAAGTCAGGAAATCCACTTCTGGGGCTGCAGGGACTTCAGACTCCAGCGGGAGCGGGAAAGTTTGCGACCGTTGATGCAAAGTTTTGGTGCCTGCCAAGCAGGGGAGTCATTCCTTGACTCCAAGGGAGATTCTTCAGTCTTCCAAAGGTAGTGGAACGTCGAAGGTCCAGGATTCTTCTTCATAGCGTCGTCCAAGGATATCTAGCTTGCAATGGCAAGGGTTCCCTAACTTATACTGGAAGAAAGGGAGGGACTAGCACTATGACCCCACCCATGGGAGGGTCAGGGGAGTGGGTGGCTACACCCACATCCCTTTGTCCAGTTTCGTGCCAGAGCAGGGGCAGGTAGCCCCTGAACCGATTTGAGCTGGCATATGCACAGAGGAGCCTACTGCTCCCCCAGTGCAGGACTTCAAAGCACTCTAGGAGTGCACCCACCCAGCCCCAATACACTAAATCCTGTCTGGACGGTGGTCACACCTCCCTGTGACAGGATGCCTATTTTTGGGCCTCCTCCACTGTGAGTTTCGGTCAGCAGCAGGAGGGCAGCCCAGTGTCTGTGCTGGTGGCATCCATTTTGTTATGCCAGGGCTCTTTCAGGAATCTACCGTGTTTCCACAGTGGGTACATGTCTATCCCTCTAGAAGGGTGGGATCATACTCCCACACCAGTTACTGGTGTGGGGGTATGATTCCAAAGCGTTTGACACCAAACACGAAATGTTTTGATGCAGTCATCCCAGAGTTGGCATTTACCGCGAGGTTATAATGCACTTAAGAGTATATGGTTTAACCGCATCCACAAACAGCCACAGTGAATAGACTCTGAGAGCTGCAGAGGGGCCCTGCTCTGGCAGGGGCACCCCCTCACATGGAAACCAAACATCCTGCCCTCAGGATTGATTGGGCCTGCCTTAGGGGTGACTGATAGGTTTATATGTGTGTGTTTGGTGAGATATAGGGAACCTATATCTCAGTGAGGAGTGCTAACACTACCTCACTCAGGCTGCAGTAGCAGGCCTGTGGTGTCAGATTTAGTCTGCTTCCCAGGGGTGGCATAATACATGCTTCAGGCCCTGGTAGGCCTGTGAAGTACCTATGCCCTTGGTACCTAAGGTACCATATACTAGGGGCTCATAAGGTACCACAGTATCCAATCACTAGTGCATCTAATATGCACTCCATGTCATTTAAGGGAGTAAGCAGATAGGCTGGGGTCCTGGATAGCAGGATCCCAGCCAGACTAGTCAAAAACCATCCAAACACCAGGAAAAAAGTGGGGGCAACCATGCAGTCAGATTCCACCTTCCTACAAATAGGAACACCTGTAATGTTCACTGAAAACAAGTCTCTTTGTTCATGATGTGATGGTGTATGTGGTTTCAGTAACATTTTCACTTTAGATACTGCAGAGCCTTCGGGGAGATATTTTTCATTTAGAAGTAAGCAGAAAACAGTCACTAGGCCAATCCAGAACAGAAAAAACAGTATTGCAGAAATAATCCAGAGCTGGAGCCAAGGTGACATTAAGTAAGTCTTTTTCAGGAAAGTGTAGAACTCACAAAGTTGTTGCTAAAGGGAAACTGGAGCTAGCTTTGTCTCCGGTTCGCTGGGATCAAGAGAGAAGGTATCAAAATCGATGAAGAAGTCAGATGCAGTTCGATCAATCTTTGGTAGCTCAGCAGGTGCTGCTGAACTGGTAGATGTCTCTTGTGGAGGCATATTGATGTAGACGTCGGTTGGAGGCCGAATTGATATTTGTCTTTCATTTGTAGTTTGAAGTTCTGTTTCCAGAGGAACGAGTTCCATTTCATTGTTGGAAATTCGATTTCTTTGTATTGGAGACTCTTCGAATGTTATGAGTCTTTCAGTCTGAATATCCTGGATGGTAGCAAGAGGAGAGCAGCGGCTACCCAGGAGCCCACGGGGCCTACTATTCAGAATCGGCCACCTAGTGTGGTTTGATCAGATCAATGGAGACAAATCTTTTTTATTTTTTTGCCGGTAAGTGGCAGAAGAAGAACTGTTCTTGTTCCTTCGACAGCCAGGACAGGTACGGGTTTTCTGTAAGATGGCCCAAATTCTTTCTTGTCCTCAATCTTTTCTCTGACCAGATCCCCGACTTTGGGACTGAGACATGTCTTGCTGTGACTGATTTGACTTCCCCAGTGGCGGTCTGTTTCACCTGCACGTTGCTTAAAAGTTCCTGTAAAACAGCCAAACATTTATTGATGTCAAAATGTTTTTCATCCGCCACTGTGCCTTCACAATCGAGATCAGGTACCCACATTCTCGTTCCAAATAGGGCTTCATAAGGAGTGACACCCCCTAGAGAACTTCTTGGCATGTTATTGAGAGCATGCTGTACCCCATATAGGTGAATTACCCAACTACCACCCGAACTTAATACCCTAGCTGTTAAAGACTGCTTTAAGTCCTGGTTCTTCCTCTCCACAACCGAATTTCCCTTGGGATGGTATAGAGAGGAGTACCGCAGTGCTACACCAAAACTTTTCATGGCTTCCTTGTAAGCCCTAGAGCTACACGCGGGGCCATGGTCAGAATTTAATGTGCCAACTGCGTATGTCCCTATAAAGACACGCAAGTCTTTTATAACAGTTAGAGCGTCAGCCGATCACTGAGGCCATACCCATAGGAATCATGAGCATGAATCCACTGCATGCATGATATACTTGTAAACCCCATCTGAATGTAAGGGGCCGCAGTGGTCCAGAAAGACACATGCAAGTGGTCTCTCCGATATTAATAAAGGTGTCTGCGCTGGATGTGCTATGGTGGAACCCTTAATCTGCTGACAGATGTTGAACTTCAAGACATAATCCTTTGTCTGTTTAGTTAACCCTGGCCACCAATAGCGGTGTTTCAATAAAGAAACCGTTGCCGTAACTCCTGTGTGTGCAGAACCTAGACCCTCATGTGCAGCTAGAATTAAACCTAATCTGCGATCCATATTTGGTATTACTCTATCCCCCACTCCTGGAATTTGAGCATACGGAATGTTATTTGCATCTAACTTGTAGGAGTACTTGAGTGGAATTTTTTTCGGTACTGCCGGTATTGCGACCATAATGTCTCCGTCTATTCTCGTTTTCGAATGAGTGATTGCAGCTATGGAAGCCGTGTGTACAGCCCTTTCGCAGCTTCATCAGCCAATGAATTCCCTGCAACGTGAACGCCATCATGTTGATGACTCAGCGTGTGTTGTGGCCAAATCTCCTCGGGGTCGTACGTTGCTTAGATGGTCCACCTCTCGACACCACCACGGTCTGAACGTTAGTACACAGACTCCATGGAGTGGTCAAGCAGGGGAAGGGAAGGAAGGGGACATTGGGGAGGGAGTCCTGTAAAGAAAGCACAAGATAGGTAACAGCAATACGATTATCTCCTACTTCCTTCCTATACTAGGTGATGGAGAACAGGACTCATCAGAACCCCTCTGGGCATTACCTGTAAAGAAAGAAAATTATTTGCGTCTGCTTTAGGTATCGCCTGGATTGTGCAGTGGGACCAGCGGAACTTACAGGACAATGCAACATTTAAACAGACATCAGGGTTTTCAGAACACCTCAAGCTCAGAATCACCAGCAAAGGCAAAGTCACGTACCATATAGTTATCCAGCCTAGTAGAAACAGGGGAGTTGAAGAGCCGACCTCCAGCTCACTCTCTCTCTACCCCCTGCTAGGTGATACATAAAGAGACATACATCAAAGGATAGAGTTTATCAATGATTCACCCCAAAGTCACGGTAGAAAAAAAAACCAAAGGTTGTATCTCTGCTGTAATACGTCTTGCACAGAGGTCGGTACATGAACCTATAAGGTTTAACTCCACTGCCAAGAGAAGGCGCCAAGCTCACAGTCCACTCATTCTTGCAATGAATCACCACACCCTTTAAATAGCCCACTGTTCCGGGCTAGTTCTCTTTAAACAGCGTGGTTCCACAGAGTTCACTTGCCAGCGTGTGCAATAATTGTACGCCTTGCACAACCGGAGCCGTTCTCCCGCATGTACTGCCAGGTTCTAATATGCGGAAAACAGTTTAAAGTACCCCCCCGGCCTAGCGGATTTTTGTCACAAGATTTAATGACCGTGAATATGCTCAGGCAAAACCATGAGCTGCCCCGCAAGGAATCCGTATGATTCCGCCAATGGAACACCTCCTTTGATAACCAAAACATCAAGAGCAAAGGATGCCACCAGAAGCGAGCTACCAGCAATTTTCAAATAGAGTAACAAGAAAGTATGGTGCACGAAGCACCCCTCCCAGCCTCGGATGAATGCTGCAGCTCCAGCGAGAGTAATCGGCACCTTCCTCGGTCCCGGGGCGCTCTGAAAAGGAAACGCCTCAGGCACGTGCTGATGTCACCGGCGTCAGCGCCGCTGAGGCTCATGGGGCGTGTAGTTTAGCCCACTACGGGCGCGTAGCTGTGCCGTACGCTCTAGCAGTGTTCTGTCGGGGAACACGTCAGTGGGACGCAACAGCGTGTGTATCATGTGAGCTCTCAGTAGTTCATTTTTCAACTCTGCTACCTGTTCCCACATTATTTTATGCCTTATTGTGCAACATTTTGAGTCCTTAAACCCTTTCTGACCCCAGTAGTGAAGATATTCATTGTAAGACTGGACACAGTGAAACGAATTGCACACAATGAGTATGGGGAATTCCCGATCCGTGTTAATCAGTGCCAGTAATAAGGATTTTAATTCTGCTAGAGATTGTGTCTCCATAGTGGTAGGATGGAATTCGCCGTCCTGCATACGACCTTTTACAATTGCATATGTGGCGCTGTATTGCTGTTTACTTCCGATGGCCAGCTGAGCAGATCCGTCAGTGTAAATAATGTATTCATACTGGTCTAGAGTCATAATTTCATTTGGGAGAGCGTATTCTTGTTCATATTGCAGAAATGCTTGTATTTTTAGATTTGGATCATATCTGTATTCAACATCTGTTGCAGTGAGAGAATTAGCCCATTGTATCAATCTTGGATTTAAGGCTTTAGCATTTGGAACGCTAGCCTTTGTAACATCCTCTAAGGCTGGTACCGGAGTTACGACAATTATGCATTTCCCCTGAGCCAGTGCTCTTTCTCTCGCTACAGCGGTCTGCACAGCTGTCAGGATTTTGTCTGTGGAAGCAAAACACATCTCTGCGTTTGTGTACTGGTGAGATTTGTATGCTATGGGTACCGTTTCGTCTTCATTGAAGGTTAGGTAAGTGTACCCGGATTGACCCCCTATAACACGGATCACCAGATTGCTTACATTTATGCGTGTCTGCAACTGTTTTGAAGCTATCATGTCAGAGAGAACGTAGGATATCTGTGTGTTCCTGTGTCCATTGCCTTACTGAGAAATCAGGTCTTATTAGGTCGTAGAAAGGTTTTACTTTTTCTGCATAATCCAATTGTATGTTCTGCCAAAGTTTAGGAATCCCAGGATTGATTGTACGTTTTTTAAAGATTTAGGAGGTTGGAGCAGTGCACACTTTTCTAAAAAGTTAGTTGCCGTTCTTTTACCTTCACTTGAAAGCTCGTATCCCAAGAATAGGACTTTGAGATGGGCAATTTTGGATTTTTTAAAAGTTATATTTGTAGCCCTCAGAGGCGAATCCCAAAATTATGGTGCTCACCCTGGTCAAGTGTTCCTTTAAATCATCATCCCTCAGATAAATATCATCTACATAGGACAATGCCTCTTCAACCTAATTTTGAAGTAGCTGAGTTACCCTGGCCAAAAACAACCCAGGGCTGTTCTTATACCCTTGTGGGGATCGACAATATTGACGCTAGGAGCCTAACGTAGAAAATGCAGTCAAATACCTGCTTTCAGGTGCTATATTTTGGCAGAGGAATCTATTTGAGATATTCGTATTTTTTCCGCACAATGATATTCATTAATGCGGCGCTGTGTGCATTTTGTACTGCAAATGTTTTTGTGCATGAGTTAAGATGTCTATAATCTAAAACTAGACGATATGAATTATTGGGTTTTATTACGGGAAACAAAAGATTATTCATTGAGGAGGTGCAAGTTTCTATCACAGCTTGGTATTCAAGTTGATCTAAGATCTCCCTGAGCTGTTTTTTCGCTTCCTGTTTTATTGGAAATTGTCTTTGTGGAACTAGAGTAGTTTTAACTGGGATTTTATGGTTAGGTGAGTCAGAGTCCCACCTAACATGGTTGCGATAAAGTGCTGGAGCAAGGGCTACCGCCCACTCCCGTGCATATGTGTGTTTTAAATAAATTGGAACAAGGTCGGAAAAAGCTGGTGAAATTACTGTTACTCCCTTTGGGCTATCCATAACAATTGCTGGCGGGAAATCTTGTTCAGCTAAAAGGATTTCATAGCCATAAGTCAGATTCTCCCAAAAAAGACCTTTTATTTTTCTCAGTATGCCCCCCTCCATTTGGAGTGCTATTTCATATAACCTAAGTGGGACACTTACCCTGGTATCAGGTGTTTCCACTGTGAGATACTCATTCAAGTCCGCTGTCACCAGAAAGCCATCAGGTTCCGGCGAGCTATTATTACTTCTGCTGGCTGTCTAGCATCGTCAGAGCCCATTCCCCGTTCAGAAGTTGTGTCATCAGAATTCTGGGCATGTCTAACTTTGAGACCTGCTACTTTCATCTTTTTAAATAGAATTTTTGATTTTGGCCTTTCTTCTTTTTTAGAAGTGTAGCTTGGAGTGTGTTCTCTGGACTTTGTACGCTCTTCTTGCCTGCGTTCTGACCGTCCTTCTCTTTCGGAGTTTCTCGGTGAGTCCTGAAAGGAACGAGAGGAACGTGCATCAGTATCCTGATACCTGTCAGGTTTCCTAATGGTATCTCTATTCCTAAGATTATATCTCCTTTCGGAGGGTTCATGTTGGGGAAACCCACTCCTGGACTGAGATCTATTATGTCTAATCTTTTTGTTTTTATTATTATTCTCCCATTTCTTTTTAGAAGAGTCTGTTGCTTGCTTGGTGTTGTCCTTTTAGGGACTACTCATTAGTTGAGGTTTTAATGCTCTAGCTCCCAAACTATCTCTCCCTAATTCAGCATAGGTGTCTTTCAATAATTTTAGGTAATTCACGTTACTGTTGTAAAGAAGTGAAATCCCTCAGGCATTGGCGCATTGCCACTGCTGCTGTCTCCCCCTTTAATGTTTGCTAATATAATAGCTGATACCTGGCCAAAATTGCCTAGCAATTTCATCCCTAAGTTCAGAGCAGGTTCTGCTCCATACTCAGTCTGTATTTGTCGTAAGACCTCTGGTATTACTGCTAGTGACTGGATACCATGAGTTCTGGTATATATTGCAGCACAAACTGTACCCCATGTGAGCTATACAGAATGGCATTTGCTCATGTTTAGTGGGCATTTTACCCATAAATGCGTTTAGCGTTTGTGGTGTAATTTTCGTTGCATTTCCCTGAATGGGTCCAGCTGGTGTAGCTCTTGCTGGCTGAAGTGAGTGTTCTCATCACGAATTGTGTTAAGTTTCAGTACAGTTTTATTATTTCTTTTTTAAGTGGACGCAAGTCTGCTACTGGCATTGTGTCAATGTCTGGATGCGGTGTGTAGGCCGCTAGGACTAGCCAAGTGGCTCTGTCTCTTCAGAGCGGACCTAGTCTTACTCTTTATTTTGTATGGGGAAGGGCGCCTTTAAACCAGTTTATGTGCTCCTGGTATGTGAGCGGAATATGGACAGTATTCATCTGGAGGTTCTTCTTCAATGTAAGAATGAAATGTTTGTGTTTGTGCAGGGAATCTAACCCATGAATAGAATACCTCTCTTCTATATGATTCGTGTGCCTCAATCCCGAATGTGACTGTCCCACCCCTGGCTGGGAGATTATATTCTGCTACTTTTAAGGTAAGGGTATGTATTACATTTTCCGAAATGTTTATTTCCCCTTCTTCCTCTTCGTCCTCAACTAATGCACGTTGTGCTGATACAGTGGTGTCGTCTTCAGTCATGATTGACAAAGTTACTCAAGGAAGAGTTTCAAGGAAAGGGAGATAAGGTTTTAAGCACAATAGGAACTGTTTGTCCTTCAAGCTTGATTAACCTACAGCCAATAAATAGGAATATTTGCCTACTCGGCTGTGGCAGGACAGTTCCCTTCACACTTCAGACGTCTCTCCAGAAATGTGAGTCGAGCTCTCTGAGAAAAGCACGACTGAACCACTCAGATTTGACGGTTAAATAAGTACCAAGCCCCATATTGGGCGAAATGTCGTATAGTTCCTATAACCCTCTATAGGATCTGCATGTTTAGACAACATACACTGCAGGCTTAGTGTCCAAACTGATTCCGGACACCCCCACCGTGTTTGTCAGCCTGTATACCTGCTAGTTCACAGTGCCACTAGAAACCCCTTTTACCAAGGAGAGATAGTTCTTGGCAACTATCGTACATGACACCTCTGTCCCATCAGGGATCATGGAAACAATACTACTTTTTGCTCAGTCACTCGTGCTCACTTTGTCTCAGAGAGAGTTACACATAATAAACAGTGGGAACTTTTTTCAGTGAGTAATTATTGAACCAGCGTCATTCTAGTGTAAAATAGACGTGCTGAAGCAATCATTACACAGTAACAGAAATAGATGATTATAAGCACTAACGGAGTAAAAGGATGGTTGATCCCTACCATAGTGCTAATGTATAGGATCTGCTTCTTATGGTTACCCCCACTTTTTGCTTGATATCGCACTGTTTTTGACTAGTCTGACTGGGATCCTGCCAATCAGGACCCCAGTATATCTGCTTTCTCCTTTAAAATTGCAATGAATGTACTTTGGTACACTCCAGATTGGATACTGGGGTACCCTTGTCAGTCCCTAGTATATGGCACCCATGTACCCAGGGCATAGGTACCCCAGAGGCCTCCCATGGGCTGAAGCATGTATTATGCCACCCTTGAGAGGCCATTTAAAATGGAACTACAGGCCTGACATTGCAGCCTGTGTAAGTTGGTGCATGCACCACTACTTTAGCTATAGGTTCAATATATCTATAGGTCACTGCACTTAGAACCTATCAGTCACCCCTATGGCAGTCCTTATCAATCCTGAAGGCAGGGTGCTGGGTTTTATGTGAGAGGGTGCCCATGCACGAGCAGGACCTCTCTGCAGCCTTCGGAGACCATTCTCCCAGGTAGTCTGTGACGCAGCCAAACATATAGGTAGAGGTGCATTATAACCTCACGGTAAATGCTTTCTCAAAAACTGCTGCATAGAAACATATGTTTGGTATCAAACACCTTGGAATCATACCTCCACAACAGTAACTGGTGTGGGAGGTATGATTCCACCCTTCTGAAGTGAGCTTCGTTGGGTCACCGGTCTACCTGGTGCCAGCCTTCATTTCGGCCCTCCTGCTGCTAAGCCAAGCTTGAGCAGGGGAAGGCAGCACAATAGGCATCCTGTCACAGGGAGGTGTGACCACCGCCCAGACAGGATTTAGTGTATTGGGGCTGGGTGGGTGCACTCTGAGTGTGCCTGAAAGTCTGCAACTGGGGCACATTTGGGGGTCGATTCCGATCCTGGAGAAATATTCCCCGTACGACTCGTATCCGGATTTTTTTACGTACGAATCGTACAAGTCCCGTACAAACTGGCAAGTACGATTCGTATGTAAAAAACACCATACGAATCGCATTGGGAATATACCCCGACACGTCCTCGGGTCGGAAAAAGTGTCCGACACATCCCCGGACGTTTTTACGTACGACTCGGTAAACCGACATCCGAACGCGCTAGTACGATCCGTCCCGTCAGTCCGAATCCACAACCGTATGGTAAAAACACCGTACGGAGCGAACCTCCACAGCAACCATGGAGACGTCCAAACATGTGCCCGCATACGCGCCGAACACCCCTCCCATGTCCGTGCCGTCCCCCCATCCCCCCGTATGTCTGCGCCGTACCCCCAGCCCCCCTGTATGTCCGCGACGTCCCCCCAGCCCCCCCGTATGTCCGCGACGTACCCCCAGCCTCCCCGTTTGTGCGGACCCCTACCCCCGTATGTACGGTGCGGACCCCCACCCCCCCGTATGTACGGTGCGGACCCCCACCCCCGTATGTACGGTGCGAACCCCCAGCCCCCCCGTATGTACGGTGCGAACCCCCAGCCCCCCGTATGTACGGTGCGGACCCCCACCCCCGTATTTACGGTGCGGACCCCCACCCCCGTATGTACGGTGCGGATCCCCAGCGAGTAGCGCTGGGGGTCCGCACCGTACATACGGGGGTGGGGGTCTGCACTGTAAATTCGGGGGTGGGGGTCCACACCGTACATACGGGGGGGCTGGGGGGACGTCGCGGACATACGGGGGTGGGGTCCGCACTGTACATACGGGGGGGGTGGGGGACGTCGCGGACATCCGGGGGGGCTGGGGGGACGTCGCGGACATACGGGGGGGCTGGGGGACATCGCAGACATACGGGGGGCTGGGGGGACGTCGCGGACATACGGGGGGGCTGGGGGGGTGTTCGGCATGTACCGGGCCCCCTTTTCCTCACGCTTCGCGGCGTACTTAGCTTTACCGGCACTTTTTGTGTGCCGTAACAATATAGCCATCCGGAGTGCTGTCGGTACGAATCTTACTTGCTGGTACGTAAAAAGCTGCCTAACTCCGTCCGCATGTCGCGTACGCGCCGTCCCAGATCACATTTGTATGTGTTTTTGTGTCGGTCAGTGTTTTGTACGAATCGTACGGAAATGGTGTTTCCGTACGAATCGTACTTGCATGTTTGTATGGTGTTTTTACCGGGTACGAGTCGGACGGAGAAAACGCTCTGACCGACGGTTCGTACCCGGTTTCTCCAGGATCGGAATCGACCCCTTGGTGTCCCTGTGCATAGTCCAACTCAAACCAGTTCTGGGAGCCATTAGCTCCTGTTCTGGTGTGAAACAGGACTAAGGACATGGGAGTAGCCTCCCCTCTGTCCCAGCCTCCCCTAGGAAGGACACCTGAATCTGTCCAGCCTTCTCCTGTGGGTATAATAGGTATTACCTGACTGTAGTTCTATGGATTTTACGTGGACAAGATTCTACTAAGAAGAAACCACTTGCTTTGACCATCTGGACACTCTGGGCAACTGAAGAATCTCCCTTGGAGTGAAGGAGTCACTCCCTTGCTCTAGCAGGCACCCAAGCACAACTGACCGGTCTTCTGCTCCAGAGCTCCTGCGGACTCCGAAGATTTCAGCAACAGAGGAGGTGTGTTTCTGAAGGACCTTGAGGACGATCTGCCCTCTCAGCAAGTCTGAGGTCAGTATCCCTCGTGGGGACTGCATAACCCGAACCCCTGTGCACCGAGTCCATTTGCAGTTGCATATACCTGTTGACGATTCCCAAGCTTGTGCATTGGACTCTGTGTAGTCCTGACCCTGTGCAGTATTAGCATCACAGAACTCCGGCCTCCTCACACCGAGTGCACTGTGGTTGGTACTTTGCAATCTTGCTCAAGGCCCCATCGCGACTCATGGTCCTTCGGCCTGTGGGTCCTGCTGAGGGTCATCTTGATTGTTCTTGGGCTTTCCTGGTTGCTCCAGACGTGTCCTGACTCCCCATTGCTTGGTGAGTCCCCTGGACCTTGCTAGTCCACACTGTAACCTGTTTGACCTTCCTGCGTGGGTTGCTTTTGCCAAGGCTTGTTGGTGCTCCGCCGGACATCGACCCCTCAGCACTCGACATCCGTCGTGAGTCAGTTCACCTCCGGCCCCTGGTCATCCTCGACGTCTCCTTGTCCTCGTGGCTGCAGAGTCAAGCATTCCTTCTTCACACCTGAAGCACCCGACATCGGTGGGTATTCGTCTACCGAGTCCCTGGTCACTCTGAAGTGACCCAGAATCTGTCCCCTCTGCTTTCAGGTTCCTTCTTTCCAGAATCCAGGCTTGGATTCCACCAGACCCTTTTCACCTTCACGGCAGCAGTACTTCTTCACAGCCCTCCATAGAGAACGAATGCGGTTTCCGACACCATTCCAGACCTATGCACTAGGCTCTTCTGGGATAGGTAACTCAGGTACTATGGTATCCACGGGTGGGGTGGCTCTCGAACCTCTTATGTTCCAAAGGGTTTGCTTGAGGTCCTCCTAGAAGTGTCCTTAAACTTTACATTTCCAACCGCGACTTTCCCAATAGAGTTGTACGGAGCACAAGGTCGTGTTTTCTCACTGCACCCGTCCTGCTTGGGCTCCCTGTGTCATCACCTTGGGTGGTTCCGTGGGGTCCCAGCGGTTCTACATGCACTGGGCACAGTCTGTAGTAATGTCCTGCTTGTTATACCACTATTTTGGTATATGGTTTGGTCTCCCCCTTGAGTCCACTGTGTATTGTGCTACTTAAAATTGTTCTACTGCTCTCGTATTGTGTGCTTCTTGTTCTATCCTCGAGTAGAGGATAGTAGAGAGTGTTATATTAATAAATACATATTTTTATATAACTACTGTGTGGTTCTCCTTTCATTTAGTCATTCAGGAGGTGATATTCTGGTAAAACAAGCTGCTTTACATTACTTCAAGATTACGCCTGAAGTCTGCTCTCCACAGCTACCACTAGGATAGCTTTCAATAAAGGTTATCTTTGACCTTGAAAATCATAAGGGTCGTTTGGACTGGTGCACGGTGCCCACTTTAATTAGTTGACAGCATATACCAGGCCAACTTCTCACATTGGTGTGCAGCGGTTGGGATTTAAGCCTGCATTGTTTTACCAGACGAATCGCTTTGAGTGATTAACTGTAAACCACTAAAGTATTAGGCACATATAATACTTAAGATTAGAATAAGTAAGTTCTACTTAAGGGTCTAGCACACGCTTTCTCCAACCTAAGAGAGTTTAGTTCCCACTAGGTTAGGTTGGTGCATACACCACACCACACTTAGTTATGTCTTCTAAAGGAGAGGCCAGTGGCTCTCTGCCTACTAGGTACAATGGTTTGACATTCCAGGAATTCAAAGCCATGTGTGTTTCTAGGAAGCTGAGGACAGGGAGAAACCCCAGCACTCAACGTCTCATTGAGGTGTTAGTCTTAGATGACCTTAGAAAGACCCCTGGGTCAAATGAGGTACAAAGAGTGGGTGGGGCAGGAGATGAGGACAGGCCTTGAAATGAAACCTTTTTTGACCTAGAATCAAACCCTGACCAGGAGGATCAAGATGATCCCCCCCTGGACAACCTAGATTTTCAGAAAGAGGATGAAGAAGGCCCCAGTGGCCCTATCTTTATTCCTGGAAAAGTGCAGAGTTTACCCAGGAGATCTAGATCTCCCTCTGTAGGATCTAACCCTTCAGGAACTTCTATAGGGACCTTCATATCTCATAAGAGAGACAGCTCTTATGACAGAGAGTGCAAATTTCTAGAGCTTGAGAAAGAAAAGCTTAGGCTCAGGCAAGAGCAATTGGCACTAGATAAGGAATCCTGAGAAGTCCAGAAGGCTAGGAAAAGATTGGGCCTAGAGTCCCATGGTGGCAGCAACAGTGTCCCTAGGATTAAGGAGTACACCCATGATCATAGGAACCTGAACAAGATAGTCTCTCCATACCAAAGTGGGGATGACAACCACAAATAGATAACTGCTTTAGAGAGGGCCTGTAAGGTACAGAGGATCCTTCAAGAGCAGCAGGCAGATATCTTGTGGCTCTCCTTTGCTGACAAATGTAGAGATAAGTTCCTCACTGTAAGAGAAGAGGATGCTGACAATTATTCAGTCCTGAAGAGTGCTCTCCTTGATGGGTTTGGCTTAACCACTGAACAATACAGGATTAAGTTCAGAGACACCCAGAAGACACATACTCAGGACTGGGTAGACGTTGTAGATTGTGCAACCTGGAAGGCTGGTTACTTGGCAGCAAAGTGAATGATTTTAAGGGATTGTACAATTTGATTATGAGGGAGCAGATCCTTAATAATTGCCAAAATCAGTTGTTGCAGCAGTACCTGGTTGACTCTGATCTGACTTCTCCCCAAGAATTGGGAAAGAAGGCAGACAAATGGGTCAGAACCAGGGGGAAGCAGAAAAACCAGACCACAGGTGATGACCAGAAGCAGCAAAATGCTAAAACTTGAGGTAAGGGTGGGGAAAAGGGTAAAGACCAGAAGTCTTCACCAGGGCCACAAAAACCTGCATCTGGAGGGGAGTAATAGTCTAACAAAGGTAAAGGCAAAAAGAAACCTTGGTGCTTCCTGTGTAAGGAGAAAACCTATTGGACAAGAGATGCCAATTGTCCAAAGGCCAAGGATCCTCCTACCACCACCACTACCCCTAAGGCAACTGTTCCCCCTAGTTCAGCTCAAAGTGGCGGTACAGGGGACAAGGGTATAGTAGGGATAACCCTGGGATCCGAGGTGGGTTCTGGCCTAGTTAGAACTCCAGCTCAGGCTGTTTTAGTCTGTGATGGTGGAATGGATATTGCTTCCTTATTTGTCAGCCCCAGTAATCTGGGCAAATACAGACTACACCCTTTAATCAACGGTAAGGAGGCCATGGCATATAGGGACACAGGAGCAAGTGTCACAATGGTGACAAGAGATCTTGTGGGCCCTGACCAGATCATACATGGTGAGATGTACCAAGTGACCAATGATAACAATGTGAGGACAGACCATTCCTTGGCAGTTGTTAATTTCAGCTGGGGAGGGGTAACTGGCCCTAAGAAGGTTGTGGTTAGCTCAGACCTCCCTGTGGCATGCTTGTTGCGCAATGATTTGGAAACTTCAGCCTGGGCCAAAGTGCGAACTCAGGACACATGCAGCAATTTTTGGAATCTCTGCAGATGTGTTTGCTGTGACTAGGTCACAGGCCAAAATTTTTTCAACTGAACAGACCCTGGATCCTAGAAGAATGGACCAGGTGCTTTCCAAGAGAAGGAGCAGTAGGGGTAAGGCAGTGTCTTCCCCGCAGACTCAGAGTGAGGATCAGTCTCCTGAGGAAGATGATCCCAGTCCCTGTGAAGGAACTGTCTCAGAGGAACTTGAACCTGATCAGGTTGAGTTCTTGAGGACAGGGGGGCCTTCCAGGGCAGATCTGAGCTAGGAGCAGCACAGCTTCCCCTCTCTTGAACCCCTCAGACAGCAACCTGCTGCTGAGCTGCTGGGAGTGCCAGTGGGTCCCACAGGATCTACTGGGATGAAGGACTCCTTTACTCAGAGGGTAGAGATCCCAAGCCTGGTGCTACCAAGAGGTTGGTTATACCTCTGAAGTTTAGGGGTTTCCTACTAACACTGGCACATGATATCCCTTTAGCAGGACACCTAGGCCAAAGCAAGACCTGGGACAGGCTTGCCCCTCACTTTCACTGGCCTCACAAGTCAGAGGGCACAAAGGAGTTTTGTCGCTCCTGTACCACCTGTCAAGCATGTTGTAAGGCAGGTGGTACCACAAAGGCCCCCCCTGATACCACTACCTGTGGTGGGGGTTCCCTTTGAGAGGGTTGGGATTGACATAATTGGTCCCATGGATCCTCCAACTGCATCTGGGCACAGATATATTTTAGTGGTGATGGACCATGCCACTAGGTACCCAGAAACCATACCCCTTAGAACCACCACAGCTCCTGTGGTGGCCAGGGCCCTCCTGGGATTATTTTCCAGAGTGGGTTTCCCTAAGGAGGTCTTAACTGACTGAAGTGCAAACTTCATGTCAAGTTACATTACTGCTATGTAGAAGGAGTGTGGAGTGAATTACAAATTTCACCTCACCCTATCCTCCACGGTAAACAGTCAAAATATCGAAAATAAAA
Organism: Triturus cristatus; assembly: GCF_964204655.1. Lineage (NCBI taxonomy): Eukaryota > Metazoa > Chordata > Amphibia > Caudata > Salamandridae > Triturus > Triturus cristatus. The sequence goes on along the minus strand of NC_140592.1, from coordinate 1,284,917,567 downwards.
TTTCGACCTACACTAATATCGAGTTTTAAATATCGAAGGGACAGAATATCGATGTCAATAATATCTATGGACAGAATATCGACCCTAAGGTAAGTATTTTTATATCGATGTTAGTAATATCGAAGTTAGTAATATCGATATCAAATATATCGATGTTACTAATATTGATGTTACTAATATCGAAATTTATATTATTGTTATATATTTTATTATGTATTTAATATGCATGTGTTATATGTTTTTTGTTAAGTGTTTTACTGGTTTTAAAATATATGTATACAATTTGTATATGTTAATAATGGTTTTTTAAGTCAATTTTGTGTTTTAGTACTGTAGCGGGTTGTGGGTTTATAGGGGAATAGGGCGGGAAGTAATTTAATTATATGAAATTAATGATACATTTTTAGGAATTATAAATTAATTTTAATTAATTTTTGCGTTTAAGTTCTGTAGCGGGTTGTGGGTTTATAGGGGAATAGGGTGGGAAGTAATTTAATTGTAATTAAGTAATAATTTATTTTCATTAATTGGTATTGATAATGATATTATTGTTAATTAAGTATTAATTGGTAATTAATTTTTATTATTTGGTAATTAGTTTTTATTAATTGATTAATTGATAATTATGTTAAGTGTATTATTTTATTATTGGAGTGTGTTGTGCGTTTTTAGGGGAATAGTCTTGGAAGTAATTGAAATCTTATTAAGTAATTATTAAATTTGTTGTTGGGTGTTGATAATTAATGAATTGGACATTAATTATTCATTGGTAAATATTTTAAATTATTCAATTTTGGTTATGAAAAATAATTTGTTGTTGATCAATCATTAATTGTGAATTAAATATGATTAAATATTATGTATTGATATTTCTAATTAATATATTAATAAGTAATTATTAATTGGTAAGTAATGTTTCATTATTATTTTGTGGTATAATGTTTGTTAATTGTTCAATATTTTTTAATTGGTAATTACTTTTTAATAATTCATATGTTTTTGGTTATGAAAAATATTTTATTGTTTAATATTTATTATTGGGTAATTAATATTTATTAATTATTTTTTTATTGGTATTTATTATTAATTTATTGTTAATTAATTATTAATTTGTAGTTATGTTTGTAATCATAATTTATTGGTATTTGTAAATAATTTTGAGTTATTTAATAATTAAATCACTAATTATTTTAAATAATTATGTTATTTATAAGTATGTTATTTTTAACTTCTACGCTATCCAACACTTTCCCAACTGTTGCACTCTCTGGAGTTGGAATAGTAATTTTTATCCCTACGCTATCCAGCACTTTCTGTACTGTTGCACTCTCTGGAGTTGGAATAGTAATTTTGACCCTTACGCTATCCAACACTTTCCCTACTGTTGCACTCTGTGGAGTTGGAATAGTAATTTTTACCCCTACGCTATCCAACACTTTCCCTACTGTTGCACTTTCTGGAGTGGGAATAGTAATTTTTACCCCTTCGCTATCCAACACTTTCCCTATTGTTGCACTCTCTGGAGTGGGAATAGTAATTTTTACCCCTACGCTATCCAACACTTTCCCTACTGTTGCACTCTCTGGAGTGGGAATAGTAATTTTTATCCCTACGCTATCCAACACTTTCCCCACTGTTGCACTCTCTGGAGTTGGAATAGTAATTTTTACCCCTACGCTATCCAACACTTTCCCTAATGTTGCACTCTCTGGAGTGGGAATAGTAATTTTTACCCCTACGCTATCCAACACTTTCTCTACTGTTGCACTGTCTGGAGTTGGAATAGTAATTTTTCCCCCTACGCTATCCAACATTTTCCTTACTGTAGTTTTTTTTGGAGCTGGAGCAGTAGTTTTATTGTCTGCGCTATTTAATATTTTTTGTATTATTTTAGCTAATGTAATATATAATTAATTTTAACAATATTCAAATTAAATGTAATTTTTTAAATGTGTTATATATAATTATTTAATTTTTATTCATGTTATTGTTTTATGTGTATGATGTATTTGTAATCTATAATAATTTTTAATAATTTATAAGTTATTAAAACAATTATTAAAACTGATTAAGTAAGTATATCTATTATATATTATATGTATATGTTTAATTAATGTTTTATTAAATTATATATATATATATTAATTATTAATTTTAAACATTATAAAATATATTTGATTATGTTTATTTTATTTATAATTATTATTTGGTTTATTTAACATATTTGTTTTTAACTAAAAAATACCCTATATTTTTAAAAACGATATTTTTGACATTCGATATTTTATTTTCCATATTTTTGTACTTACCATGTTGTAGATAGGATGTCGATATTCTTGACATCGATATTTTAGCTCCGATATTTTTGTAGGTCGATTTTTTGACCTTCGATATTTTGTCAGTGATCCCCCATCCACAATGCAACGGGTTGGTTGAAAGGTTCAACAAAACAATGAAGGGCATGATCATGGGCCTCCCAGAAAAGCTTAGGCGAAAATGGGATATCCTGTTGCCCTGCCTTCTCTTTGCCTTCCGAGAGGTTCCTCAGAAGAGGGTTGGCCACAGCCCTTTTGAACTTCTGTTTGGACATCCAGTTAGGGGTCCCTTGTGTTTAGTGAAGGAGGGGTGGGAGTTACCTATCAAAACATCTAAACAAGACAGTGGACAAGGTACTTGGTCTCTGCTCCAGGATGGCTGAGTATATGAAGAAGGCAACTAAAAACCTTGAGGCTAGCCAAGAATTACAGAAAGCTTGGCATGACCAAAAGGCTGTACTGACTGTGTACCAGCCAGAGAAGAGCCAGCAAGAGGAGTCACTCTTGTTTTTTAAAAGAGCCCTCACTCACTAACCTAGTTGGTGACATGCTTCATCATCGGGTTCCCACCAGAGAGGCCGAGTGCCTCCTTGGGTGCCGATTCCGATCCGTTAAAAATATTCCCCGTACGAATCGCATCCAAATTTTTTTACGTACGAATCGTACAAGTCCCGTACAAACTGGCAAGTACGATTCGTATGTTAAAAAATCCATACGAATTGCATTGGGAAAATTCCCCGACACGTCCTCGGGTTGGAAAAAGTGTCCGACACGTCCCCGGACAGTTTTACGTACGAATCGGTAAACTGAAGTCCGAGCGCGCAAGTACGATCCGCCCCGTCCGTCCGAATGCACAACTGTATGGAAAAAACACCGTACGGAGCGAACTCCCATGGCAACCATGGAGACGTCCAAACATGTGCCCTACGGGGGTGGGGGTCCGCACCGTACCTACGGGGGTGGGGGTACGCTCCGTACCTACGGTGGTGGGGGTCCGCACCGTACCTACAGGGGTGGGGGTCCGCACCGTACCTACGGGGGTGGGGGTCCGCACCGTACCTACGGGGGTGGGGGTCCGCACCATACCTACGGGGGTGGGGGTACGCTCCGTACCTACGGGGGTGGGGGTCCGCACCGTACCTACGGGGGTGGGGGGTACGCTCCGTACCTACGGGGGTGGGGGTCCGCACCGTACCTACGGGGGTGGGGGTCCGCACCGTACCTACGGGGGGGCTGGGGGTACGGTGCGGACGTGTAGGGATGGGGGTACGGTGCGTACCAGGCCCCCTTTTCCTCGTGCATCGTGGCGTACTTAGCTTTTCCGGCACTTTTTGGGTCCCGTAAAAATGTTGCCGTGCGAAGTGCTGTGGGTACGAATCGTACTTGCTGATCCGTAGAACGCTGCCTGACTCCGTGCGGATGTCGCGTACGTGGTGTCCCGGATCCGATTTGTGGTTATCTTTTAGCCGGTCGGTGTTTTTTACGATTCGTACGGAAATGGTGTTTCCGTACGAATCGTACTTGCGGGTTTGTAAGGTGTTTTTCCCGGGTACGAGTCGGACGGAGAAAGCGCTCTGTCCGACAGTTCGTACCCGGGTTTTACAGCATCGGAATCGGCACCTTGGTGTGCTACGACGCCTGACTTTTTGCAGAGCGGGTATTTTTATGTTCAGTCCGTGTGAGAAAAGTGAAGGTGGAAAAGTAAAAAATGCCTTGATTTTATCCAACAAAAAGTTTTATTAGTGGAAAATCAGGCACAGTTAAAATCAGTGAGATGGATGTTATAGGCTGGGTAAATTGGCCAGCTACATCCTGTGTGAAAAAGTGAATGTGGTCAACATGTTTCTGCCTCCTATCGCCCTTAGCGAGGCATTTGTCAGGACCATCAACCACGGCGGTAAGCGCACGCTAAGGCGCACCCTGACCAGTGGTTGTTAAAATGTGTAGATGATGCAACTTACAGTTTATTGTATGTAGCCCTCAGAGTTTCTGAAAGCCAAATTGTTTCTGTAAAACAAGAAAGACAAATAGACAGAGCAAGTCACAAACAGAGGATGCCAGATAATCTTACTATATGCTTTGTCTGTTGGTGAATGATGCTCATGCTGAGCTCTTCGGGGTGCAGCAGTAAGCGTAACTCAGAAGGTTACTGTGCTATTTGGTGAGAGTAGTGCGTGAGTCTTTAGCACTAACAATCAATACTGACAAAGTGATCCAGTATGTGCCGACAATAAGGATTGTTTATACCGGTTACTCGCAGTCCTGCACGCGTACTCGGGCATTGCCGATAGATTAATGGTTAAAAATAAGTGAGCATGACTAATTCAATGTAGCCACAAGCAATCGTGAGGCTTGTGAACGCAAGATGGCAAGCAGACTTAAAATACGGAGAGAACCAGCTTACATCAGGTGTAGGAAAGCCTTACACCATGGGTCACGGGGGGGTGACCTGTAGTCACACACTGAAAATATAAGAGAAGGAAAGAGAAGGTCCAGTAACCAAGTGTTACGGGCGAAAAATGCAGAGTTACCTCAGTTTGCAGAAGAGATGGATATAGTACTCACTACTCCAAGGCCAGGCACCCGTTTGGTACCTGAATACTTCCGTCTGTTGGACCCCGTGGATAATGCCATTGCCGGGTCGGGTTGCTTAAGTAGTATGAATCGCGCCATCGCCGAACCCGGAAGCAACAGGGGGTGTGTCCTGATGGCGTGCGGTTGAAGCCATTCGTGAACAGTGGTAAACTAGATTGTCAACCCACAAGTGGAGAGGTGTGGCTCACTAGTTAGAGGTGGCAGACCCGTAAGCAGAGAATCGGCCAGGGACCAGGGTTCAATTCCCGACGCGGCAGGGTCGTGGACCAGGGTCAAAACGGACTCGATAATTCTCGCCTCGGTACCTACTCTAACCAGGAACACACTCGGCAACTCTGGGCATTAAGCTTGCCTCATCTCTACAACGGCCCCCCACAGATGCCGAGGATGCCTGGTTTCACCTTGGAGATACCCAGAAAGGGACCATCTCACAGGGATAGCCAGGATGGGTTCCCCAGCGGTCTACAGCGCCGGGACGCCCCGTTGCTGGGGCAGCTGTGCGCTTTACAAGTCTACAACATTTACATTTACATTTACAAGTAGTGAGGCGAAACCCCTATTGAGTACTGAAACTTTATTGAAATGCACAAATGTTGTAGTGCAATGATTATATGATATAGTCTAAAGTGGCATTACTAAAAATAAAGAACACGCTGAAACCAGGCAACCGAAGGTTGGGCTGGTACGGATACTTCAGAATTTGCACACTGGCCAGGTCAAAAATACGATACTACAGTAAAGGCAATCCTGCATGCTGAAAGTCAGTTTGGGGCATTATAGACAATGCCCGATCTCCAGGTCAGATACTACGGTGTTGCAGTAAACACAATATTGTCAGCTGGGAGAAGCAAAAGCAGTGTGTTTTAAGTACCTTGCGTATATTCAGGGGTGTCATTGTTGGACAGTAGGCAGGCTCATAACCCAGAGATGGCATGGGCTATAGCTGCTTGTAATGGGTACCCAAAATATTTAACATGACCAATAGGTAGTCACTAGGACTTGGTATGACCATAAACATAGTATTATATATGTATATGTATATTAATGAATCTCGCCCGTTGGAAATACAGACATGTTCTGGTGGTCACATGTGTGCTGGTCAATTACAAGTGCTCCTAGCCTCGTAACACATATCCCCATGGGATGTTATCATTGAGTCCCTGTGTGTGTGTGGCAAGGCGGTAGACCCACTGTTGCATTTTCTCGTAAAGTGTTTTCGACAGGTTATTCCCTGGGTTGACTTGTTCGATGATTGTCCAGCATACATCATTAGTCGTGTGGCTTGATTGAAGAAAGTGTTCACTCATCCTGGTGGTACTCTTTTTGCACCGGATGTTACTTCGGTGCTCACACACTCGTTTTATTTTCCGTGTGGTCATGCCCACATACCTCAACCCACATGTAGCTGTGCTGAGGTACACCACATTAGTGGAATTACAATTAGTGTGGGAACGCTGCGTCCAGATCTTACCATGTTCAAGGTTCTGGGTTTTTGTGTGTGTGGTCGGATAGCATATGCTATAACTTCCACAGGGGAAATGCCCAGTGACTTTAGGTAACCCCCAGGCGTTCAATACGGAAGGAGTATCGTTATTGTCAGTTCTTCTTGGACGGGCATGAACCAGAGAGCCCCTGATGCTCCTGGCCTTTTTAAATGAGAAAAGTTTTTTTTTCCATTTTTTATTGTTGCCTTCAAGTATCCTCCAATGCTTGTTTATCGACTTGGTAACAGTGTTTGAAGCTACACAGTACGTGGGAGCGCAGGTGAGCGGGACCCCCCCAGTCTGTTTAGGGTTGTCCTCGAGGAGAACCTCCCTGCGTTGACTGCTTGCCCGATTGCAACTCTTCTTAAGTATCCTCTCAGGGTAACCACGGTTCCGGAGTTTGGCTGTTAAATCAGCCGACTGGGAGCGGTAGTCTTTCACCTTGCTGCAATTTCTCCTTATCCTTAGATATTGACCATGGGGGAGATTTTCCTGCAATGGTCTGGGGTGAAAACTAGAACATTCTAGGAGATTATTCTTGGCAGTTGGTTTATAGTGAGTCTTAGTGGACAGTCTTCCTTCAATTTTGGTGATTACAACATCAAGGAAAATCATTTCCTCTCCGTTGAATGTGTGTGTGAATCTCAGGTTCACATTACGAGTGTTGATCCCCGCCAGGAAGTCCTTCTGCGAGTCTTCTGGTCCTTGCCAGATCATCAGGACGCCATCAATATATCTTTTCCAAAAAGCTATAAAGGACATGTCGGGATTGTCTTCATTCAGAATGTGTCTGCGCTCAAAGTCATGCACATAGAGGCCCGCCACGCTTGGGGAGAAGATACTGCCTAATGAAGTCCCTGTGGACTGCAAAAACAGGTTCCGTTTGTACTCAAAAATGTTCTATTTCAATGCCAAGGTGGTGCACTCTATGATGAATTGTCACGGAGTCTTATAATCCCAAGTAGCTTCATTGAGAGCCTCTGCTAGTACTCTGATGGTATCATCCTGGGGAACGCTAGTCTACAGGCTCTCAATGTCTAATGAGACAAGTATGGTGGTACCTTCATCAACCGTCAGGTTTTGCAGAAGTGCCAGAAGGCTCTTGGTATCTTTCAAGTAGGTAGATGTACCTTGAATCAAAAGTTTTAAAAAGAAATCACACAAACGTGATAAAGGCTCCAGCAGTGAACCAATTCCGGAGATGATGGGACATCCCGGAGGAGGTGTTCTGTTTTTGTGGGTTTTTGGCAGGGTATAAAAATATGGTATGACCCCGTCCCCTATTGTCAAAAAATCAGCATCATTTTTGGTGATGTGTCCGTTGGTCTCAGCACAGTTCACTAGGTGAGTGATCAGAGTTTTTAACTGTGGGGATGGATCAGTGGTCAGTGGGGTATAATTTTTACGATCATCCAGAAGGCGTCTGAACTCTCAGTCATAATCTGTAGTATTCTGAATGACCACCCCCCACCCTTGTCCGCCGGTTTTATAGTGATGGTGGTATTGGACCTAGACTTTTTCAAGGCGATATACAAAGATTATCTCGATGCAGTCTGAGGTAGATAGTTCATACGGCAATGTCCAATACGATCTCAAGAACAAAGACTAGTGATCCAAGCAATTTGAACATGTATGGGTACTTTCCAAAAAGTAAAGATGGTGGTAGACAAGTCCACTGCTATATCCAAAACAAGAATCGCTTAAATCCAACTCCGGACGGTAAGAAGGAACACGCGTTTTTGAGATTGGAGCTCGACGGGACAATTGGTTGCAAACTTACCAGGGTTTGTGTGTAAATTGAACAATTTTCGCTCTTCTTTACTCTTGGAAGATACCAGTATTATCTGAATAAGCCAGTCGGTTATACTCTGTTGCGGTTACTCTTCTGATACTACAATTGGGTTCCATTAGCGCGTTGGACTTTGTGCGGCGGCACAAAATTTACTGGCTGACAAGTTATACGAGTGCTTGGATTTAAACGATTCTCGTTTTGGATATAGCGGTGGACTTGTCTACTACCGTCCTTACTTTTTGGACAAGTACCCATACATGTTCAAATTGCTTGGGTCACTAGTCTTTGTTCTTGAGATCGAATTGGACATTGCCGTATGAACTATCTACCTCAGACTGCATTGAGATAATCTACGTATATCGCCTTGAAAAAGTCTAGCATTAGACGAAACACGTGTCGGCAAGATCTCGTGCTGGGAGTATTAAAAAAAATAAGAATAAAAACCAGCAAATAGATTCTTGGATTATTTGAGTTTTCTGTATATCCTTCATGGGACAGCTCACCTCCGGCTCCTGGTCGTCCTCGACGTCTTCTTGTCCTTGTGGCTGCAGAGTCAAGCATCCCTTCTTCACACCTGAAGCACCGGCATCGGTGGGAATTCGTCTACCGAGCCCCTGGTCACTCTGAAATCACCCAGACTCTGTCCCCTCTGCTTTCAGGTTCCTTCCTTCCAGAATCCAGGCTTGGATTTCACCGGACCCTTTTCACCTTCACGGCAGCAGTACTTCTTCACACCCCTCCATAGAGAACGACGTCGTTTTCCGACACCATTCCAGACCTATGCACCCGGCTCCTCTGGGATAGGTAACTCGGATACTACGGTATCCACGGGTGGGGTGGCTCTCGAACCTCTTATGTTGCAAAGGGTTTGCTCGAAGTCCTCCTAGAAAGGTCCTTAAACTTTAAATTTCCAACCGCGACTTTCCCATAGAGTTGTACGGAGCACGCGGTGGTGTTTCCTCACTGCACCTGTCCTCCGTGGGCTCCCTTTGTCATCACCTTGGGTGGTTCCGTGGGTCCCAGACCTTCTACGTGCACTAGGCACTGTCTCTAGTCAAGTTGTGATTGTTATACCACTATTTTGGTTTATGGTTTGGTCTCCCCCTGGAGCCCACTGTGTATTGTGCTACGTACAACTGTTCTATTAATCTCGTATTGTGTGCTTTGTGTTCTATCCTCGGGTAGAGGATAGTAGAGAGTGTTATATTGATAAATACATATTTTTATATAACTACTGTGTGGTTCCTCTTCATTTAGTCAGTCAGGAGGTGATATTCTGGTAAAACAAGCTGCTTTACATTCCTTCAAGATTAAGCCTGAAGGCTGCTCTCCATAGCTACCACTAGGATAGCTTTTTAAAGGTTATCTTTGACCTCATATATCATAAGGGTCGTTTTGACTGGTGCAAGGTGTCCACTTTAATGAGTGGACAGCATATACCAGGCCAACTTCTCACAGCTAAAACGATAAATACAGGCAAGTATTAAAATACATGACAGTAAATAAAAGCGTACTCCTACGAAGCGAACCACTAGATGTACCTAAGTGTACCTAGCATGTATGTAGGTGTGGAAGCCAAGAATCCCTCTAGGATAAAGTCAACCCCATTACCTGAAGTTAGAGACTGTGGGACCCCATCTTGGTCTCAATAAGGACACCCCGTGAAGGATGTCCGACCACTGTGAGCTGGAGTGTCTGCATGCAGGAGCCTCAGAGTCTTGCATCAGTGTGTCGGCAAGAAAGTCCTTTTCTCCACTGCCTACCTTAGCAAGAGAATGTGTATATATACCCAAAGTGATACCCCCAGGGGATATACTCGTAGTGTCATGTTGAACTGGGATGACGGAAGGAATGACCAATATACATAGTTTTTATGCAGGAGATGGTAGGCCTGCTGTCCAGCTGTGATTCCAAGAATCCTCATGCATAATGAATGAGGCTTAAGCTTTTCAGATAAAACCCCATGTCCTCTAGCCATTGTCATAACTAGGTAAAAGGTCAGTCCTAAGAACCGTTTTGTAGTGCAGTATCAGCAATGTAGGTGAAAGGTGCAATCAGTACCTGAGCCAATATTGGGGTACCTATACGGAACATAACACCCTTTGGGATAGTGGGACCTCCTCTACTCCTATCAGAACAGACTGGTGACTTTGTTTTATAGGGGGACTTGCTGATGACATCGTGTTTTTGTAGGTGAGATAGCGGGAGGAGTAAATCAATCAATTAAACAATCAATCAATCATTGTACTTATAAAGCGCGCTACTTACCCGCGAGGGTCTCAAGGCGCTGAGGAGGGGGGGGGGGGGGGGGGGGGGGTTGTGCCGCTACTGCTCGAAGAGCCAGGTCTTGAGGAGTCTTCTGAAGGTGAGCAGTTCTTGGGTCTGTCGTAGGCGGGTGGGGAGGGTGTGCCAAGTTTTGGCAGTGAGGAAGGAAAAGGATCTGCCACCGGAGGTCGTTCGTTGGATGCGGGGGACGGCGGCGAGGGAGAGGCTGGCGGAGCGGAGCTGGTGGGTGGGGGTGTAGAACCTGAGTCTGCTGTTGAGGTAGGCTGGTCCGGTGTTGTGGAGTGCTTTGTGAGCGTGGGTGAGCATCTTGAAGGTGATCCTCTTGTCGACGGGGAGCCAGTGCAGGTCTCTTAGATGGGGGGTGATGTGGCTGTGGCGGGGGACATTGAGGATCAGTCGGGCGGAGGCGTTTTGGATGCGTTGCAGTTGTCACAGGTGTTTGGCCGGGATTCCTGTGCATTGCCGTAGTCTAACCTGCTGCTGACGAGGGCCTGTGTCTGTTTTTCTTGTCTCGGTGGGGATCAACTTGTAGATCCTGCGGAGCATGCGGAGGTTGTTGTAGCAGGAGGAGGAGACAGCATTGACCTGTTTCGACATGGAGAGGTAGGAGTCGAGGATGATTCCAAGGTTGCGTGCGTGGTCGGTGGGTGTCGGTGCTGTTCCCAGCGTGGTAGGCCACCAGGAGTCGTCCCAGGCTGAGGGGGTGGATCCGAGGATGAGGACTTCCTTCTTGTCCGAGTTCAGCTTCAGTCGGCTGCCTCTCATCGATTCGGCGACGGCCTTCATTCCCTCGTGGAGGTTGGTTTTGGCGGTGTGCGGGTCCTTGGTGAGGGAGAGGATGAGCGGGGTGTCGTCTGCGTAGGAGATGATGTTGGGGTCGTGCTGGCGGGCGACGTGAGCGAGGGGGGCCATGTAGACGTTGAACAGCGTCGGGTGAGGGATGAGCCCTGGGGTACACCGCAGATGATGTTGGTGGCTTGGAGCAGAAGGGGGGAGGCGGACGCTCTGGGTTCTGCCAGAGAGGAAAGATGTGGTCCAGTCCAGGGCCTTCTCTTGGATTCCGGCTTCTTGGAGGCGTGTCTTTAGTGTGGGGTGGCAGACCGTGTCGAAGGTGGCTGACAGGTCCAGGAGGATGAGGGCTGATGTTTCGCCGTTGTCTAGTTGGATCCTGATGTTGTCTGTGGCGGCGAAGAGGGCTGTCTCGGTGCAGTGGTTTTTTCGGAATCCGGATTCGGATGGGTCTAGGATGTCGTTGTCCTCGAGGTAGCGGGTCAGTTGCGTGTTGATGATTTTCTCGATGACCTTCGCCGGGAACGGGAGCAGGGAGATGGGCCGGAAATTCTTGAGGTCCTTGAGGTCCGCTTTAGGCTTCTTGAGAAGGGCGTTGATTTCGGCGTGTTTCCAGCTTTCTGGGAACGTAGCTGTCTCGAAGGAGATGTTGATTACTTTCTGTAGTTGGGGTGTGATGGCTGCGTCTGCTTTGTTGAATATGTGGTGTGGGCAGGGGTCTGATGGTGATCCTGAGTGGATGGAGTTCATGGTCTTGCGTGTTTCGTCGTTGTTGACGTTGGTCCAGGAGGTCAGGCGGTTGATGCGGGTGGTGTTCGTAGGGAGGGTGGGGTCTGATGATGTCGGGGTGGTCATGGTGGTGTTGAAGCTGCCGTGGATGTCAGCGATCTTGCGGTGGAAGAAGGTGGCCAGCGAGTCGCACAGTTCTTGTGAGGGCGGGATGTCGTTGGCGCTGGGGTTGGAGAGTTCTTTCACAATGCTGAAGAGCTCTTTGCTGTCGTGTGTGTTGTTGTCCAGGCGGGCTTTGAAGGAGGATCTCTTGACTAATCTGATGAGATGGTAATGTCTGTGGGTGGCGTCCTTGTGGGCTGCGTGGCTGTCCGGTGTTCTTTCATGGAGCCTTTTCTTCTCCATGTTCCGGGAGGCTCGTTTGGAAGTCTGGAGTTCTTCGATGAACCAGGTGGCTTTCTTGCTGGAGCGGCTGTTGAAGGGTTTCTTGAGCGGGGCGAGGGTGTTGGCGCAGTCGTTGATCCACTGTCTGAGGTTGCGGGTGGCGGCTAGGTTGGTGGGGTCGGTGGGTGGGTTCTGGGCGAGGGTGGTGGCTAGCTGGTCTTCGGTGATTTTGTTCCAGCAGCGTCGGGGCAGCTGTTGGCTGTGGTGGTGCGTGGTGGGCTTCTTGTAGGTGAAGTGGATGCAGCGGTGATCCATCCAGTGGAGTTCGGTGGTGCGGTCGAAGGAGACGAGGGTGCTTGTGGAGAAGATGGGGTCAAGCGTGTGGCCGGCGGCGTGGGTGGGAGTGGTGACGAGTTGTCTGAGGCCAAGGTTGGCGATCAGGGTGGTGGAGTTGGCGTCGTTGTTGTTCTTGAGATGGAAGTTAAGGTCCCTGAAGAGGATGTAGTTCGTGGAGGCGAGTGTGTGGGTGCTGACGAGGTCAGCGATGGAGTCGCTGAACCGTGGTCGGGGCCCTGGGGGTCTGTAGACTAGTGTTCCTCTGAGGGTGGTGTTGGGGTCAGTGTGGATCTGGAAGTGCAGGTGTTCGGCGGTGCTGATGGTGTCGTCTGAGTCGGTGGAGACCTTGAGGCTGGACTTGTGTATGATGGCTATTCCTCCTCCAGTGCTGTTGGTGCGGTCTCTGCGGGCGTTCTTGTAGCCGTCCGGGACGGCATGGCGATGTCGGGGGGCCGAGGAGTCGTTCCACCAGGTCTCGGTCAGGAAGGCAACGTCTGGGGTGGAGGTGTCGAGCAGGTCCCAGAGCTCGACGGCGTGTTTGCGTGCAGAGCGCGTGTTTAGGAGTATGCAGCGGAGGTGGTTGGGTCCGGTCCTTGGTGGTTTGGTGGCTCTGTCGCAGATGAAGCTGCAGGTGCGGCAGGAGAAAGGTCCATGGGTGCGTTTCGTGGCGGCCTGGAAGCAGCTGCGGTCTCGGCCGGCGTTGGGTGCGTGGAGGATGCTGGCGTCGTATCGGAGTCTGGCGTCGTGGCATTTGCGGGGGCCAGGGGTTCTGGCGCTGGGCGTGGTCCAGGCGTGGATGGGCGCAGTAGGGAGGTGGGAGGGAGGAGCGGCTGGGAGGAGGGTTGGAGCAGCGAATGGGAGTGGGGGGCGGGGCCGCAGGGGAGGCAGCGACGGGAGAGGTGAGGGAACAGAAGGCAAGGGGGCGGGGCCGCAGGGGAGGCAGTGGCGGGAGAAGGGACGGCAAAAAGCGGGTCAGAGGAGAAGGGCAGTGTAGGAAGGTGGAATCTGACTAATGGTTGCCCCAACTTTTTGCCTGGTATTTGAGTGGTTTTTGACTAGTCTGGCTGGGATCCTGCTATCCAGGACCCCAGCCTATCTGCTTTCTCCTTAAAACTGATGTGAGTACCCTAGGTACAAACCAATTGGATGCTGAGGATGCCCTGACAGTCCCTTGTAGATGGTACCCTAGGTACCCAGGGCATGGGTCCCTCAGTAGGCCTACCAGGGCTGCAGCACTTATTGTGCCACCCTGGGACAGCCATACAAACTGACACCACCAGACCACTACTGTAGTCTGGGTAAGGTGGTGCTAGCACCCCTTACAGGGATATAGGTACCCTATATCCCACCCCATTTCAACACATATACTCTCATAGGTCACCCCTATAGCAGGCCTTGCTAATCCTACAAGGCAGGGTGCTGAGGTATGTGTGAGGGGGGACCCCTACCTGAGTAGGGCCTCTCTGCAACCCTCGTAAAACCATTGCTGGGTTGTTTGTAGTGTAGCCATACCATATACTCTTAACCGCATTATAAGTCTATCGCAAGATAACTTGAGAATGGCTACACAGAACCATATCGTGTTTGATGTCAAACATGTAGGAATCCTACCCCCAGTCCAGCCATGGGCATGAGGGCACGATTCCCCACTGCTAGAGGGGCGATATGGGAAAAGCGGCAGAATTCAGACACCAATTTAAAAGTGCACACGTAGTACAAAATGGCTACCACGCGCCACCCACATGACTGGCTGGCTGTTGCTGGGGAAAATCCCCAGCCTCGCCAGCTGGACAATAGGGCTCCTGTGGCAGGGAGGTGCTAGCATCTCCCCAGACAGGATATGTGGATTGGAACAGGGTGGGTACACCAAAGTTGCCTTTCAGAGTTGCACGTAGGCAGCTACAGCGCCTACATTCTGCATACACTGCCTGGAACCGGTTCAGGGGCATCCTGCCGATCGCCCAGGTGGGAAACACACAAAGGGGAGAGGGTGTAGCCACCCTTTCCTGCCTCACCTCTCATTGGTGGACACTACTCTGGACACTCCCCTAATCTTGGGGATAAAGGTGAATAACGTGGCCCCAGAGCCTCAGATTAATGTTGGACTTCACAGACTTGACCTTCGACGAGCTGCTGCCCAGCTGACTGAAGAAAACTCCCTTGGGGTAAAGGAGTTTCCCCCTGCTTGGCAGGCACCTGAAACACTGCAAGTGACCCGGTTGGAACTTCGCTGCTCTCACGAACTTCGTCGACTTCCAGCACCCTCGAGGTGGGTTTTCTAAGCATCCCAGAGGCCAGTGAGTGTGCACAGCAAACCTGAGCACCGTGGACCTCGTGGGTGCCGAGATTCCCAATACCCCAGGACACCGGCCACCTCTTGCATAGCACACGACCCTGACCAGTGGGGAAGTTGTGCCTTGGCCCATTTTTGAACCAACCACCAAGCAGCATTTGTGCCAAAGATCAGCGCCCTAGCCCCCTCCGGTGGCCCGTGGGCTCCCTTTTACGCACTCCATTTTGCTGCCTTCCGCGGTCCCTTGTCTCTCGACTTGTGGGCCCGAGCGGAGGAAAATCTCGACATTTAAGAGTTCCCCTGGTTGCTCCAGGCCTGCTCTACAGTCTCTCCAAAAGAGACCTCTCACAGACCTCGTGGGTCTGCACCAGTAGCTGATTTGTTCATCTTGCGTGGGTTGCGGTTGCCAAGGCTTAGTGGATCCAATCCGGACACTAACACCGCAGCGACCCTCATCCGACGTGGGACAGTCGCCCTCCCAAAGCTAGCCTTCCTTGAACGCCGCCCGGAGCCCATGGCTGCAGATCCAAGCTACACCTCTTTCCACTTGAAGCACCCGACATTGAAGGGCTCTTTCCTTTGAGATCCCTGGTCACTGTGCTGAGACCCAGACTCTGTCCCCTCTGCTTTCAGGTTCTTCTCTACAAGATCTACAACTTCAATCTTCACTGCATCATCGACGCTTTTGGCTAGCAGCAGTTTTGAACATTTTCCCATTGAAAATCAGCCCACGACCCGACATCGAAAACGACCTATGCACCCGGCTTCCCTGGGGCATGTAACAGTGGTACCTCGGTACTCTCGTGGTAGTGGGCTCCTCAAAAGCTTAACTCTCAAGTTTTAACTTTGTACTCCTGCTAGAAGTGACTTTAATCTGTTTAAATCAAACTGCGACATTCTCCATAGGCTTTGATAGAGATCCCGATAGCAGCTATTTCCACTGCACGTGCCTCCCGTGGGTCCCCTTCCTCATAACCTGGTGTTAGAGTCGGGGATCTCTGGTTGGCGCAAGGTTGCCCTTGTGTCAAGCAGGAACCCTCTCCTCCACGTCAGGGCGCAGGATAACCCCTCGCGAATGACCCTTGCTCACCCTCTAGGTGCGTGGCGTGAGCAGCCAAGGCGATTCCTCAGGCGTTGTTGGTTAAGCACTTACAATCATACACACAGTAAATACACCAATCCCCCCAGAAACGGACACCAGACTTGGATATATATAAAAATACGATTCTTTATGTAAAAATAAGGTATATATATCTCAGCAGACTTATCACAAGACCAATAACGTGTTCGCTATGCCACCAGGTTGTAAAGCGGGCAAATGTTCGTTGTTCGTAGCTTCAAATGGATACTTTGTAGTCTCTTTGCAAATGTTACTTGTGGTTCCAGTACTCACAGAGATCGACTCCTGCGAACGGGGAAATAAGGCGTTGCGGGCCCCGAGCCCGATGCTGGAACTTCTTTCGTGATGTGGAGAGTCAGCACAGGTCGGTGCGACTCTCGGCTTCAGACGTGTTCTTGGGTCCTCAATCAGCAGGTGTGGGCACGTAGGCAGGCGCGGCCAGCGACCCTTTAGCACGGCGGTGCAGGAGGGTCTCCACAGCGGGGGCGGCGCGGCCTGAGATGTCCGGGGATAGCGAAGCGGGGTCGCAGGGCACAGTCAGTGCAGCTGGATGACCCGGCGTAGATCACAGTCGTTGGACGGCTTCCGGCGGGAGGGGTGATAGCGCGGTCAGCGCGCTCCAGTAGCAGGCGGTGACAGGGATGCAGGCGGCCTGGCCCGGGAACAGAGAGCGGCTCGGGACGGAGCGGGGCTCTCACGGGTTTGAGGCAGGCGAGCTTCTGAGTGTCACGGCCCTAGGAGGGGCGATGAGGGGCGCAGTCTCTTTTCCAGCGGGATGCACACACGGCTCGAATTGGAGGATGAGCAAGAAGCATAGAGAACCCACTGGTCCTGGGGTTCAGTTCAGGGGGCAAGCTCAGATCAAGCCCTTGGAGAATGTTCAAGCACAAAGTAGCAAAGTCTTTTCAGTAAGTCTCTTCCTCTCCTTTCTCAGCAAGGCAAGCAGCAGGCCAGCTCCTCCGGCGTCTTCTTCTCCTTCTAGTCGGTCAGAGGTTCTTTGTGGTAAACAGGATTCTGATTTCTTAGGAGCCAGGCTCCTACTTTTATACCATGATTCTTTTGTTCTTTAGCGCCAGGGGGCCTAGGCCTGGCTCAGTCCAGTTCTGGAGCACTTTGTTATGGTGACTCTGCTCTTTCCTTTCAGCAGCAGGGCAGAGACATCAGCCGCCCCACAGGGGGTGGCGCCGGCTTTGTGGTGGCAGAGCACAGGTCTATTCAAGAGTCAAGGTGTACTCCTCCCACCCATCCAGGTGTCACCTCTCTACCCACCACCTGGCAGCCAACCTGTCTCTGGGGATTCCCCAACCCTGCTCCTTACTGTTGCCAGGCAGAACACATACACACAGCAGAGGCGGACTGAGATGGTCAGGTCAGTAAATACTAACTTTCTAAAAGTAGTATTTACAAACCCAGGATATTAAAATAGACTTGACTACAAAAAGTATTTTATCATCCTGAGTTCAGGCATACTAAACTTGACACTTCTACCATGCTCTCTGAGTCCACTGGGGTCACAGCGTTGGCGTGATCCCGGCAGCCCATTCTGGCCTATGGAGAGCAGGTAGCCTTCAATAGTGAAGAACGAAAATGGCTGTAATTCACGACTAAGACATGCCACACACATCAGGGCATGTCCTACCTTATGCCTACAATGCACCCTGCCCTTGGGCCTACCAGAGGGGTGGCTAATATGTAGGTAAGGGAAGGTTTAGGGACTGGCAAGTGGGGGCACTTGCGCAGTCAGCGCGACGGTCCCGGACCGCGCACAGGGTCTGCGGTGGCAGACCCTAGACACACTTTACAAGGCCGCTTCCGTGGGTGGCGCAACCAGCGCTGCAAGCCCACCAGCAGCATTGGCATTCACAAGCCCTGGCACCCCTGGTGCACTTTACTGGGGACTGACAGTGAATCCAATAAACCAATCATGGACATCAATTACAGGTACACTTTACTTAGGGAGCACTTGCACTGCGGCACGGATTAGCCGTGGCGCAGTGCCCTGAGCGGACAACACCAGCAAAACAGTCGAGGCACACCATCAAAAAGTGGAAGGGAAACTCACGCCAAGGTGCCAGGTCTAACACGTGTCCCCTCCAGCTGAAATGTGGGGAGAACTACCCTTGCCCAGGGGGTTCCTCGTCACTAAGGCGGAAATACCTGGACAGACCGTCAGCGTTGGCGTGATCTGTACCAGGACGGTGTTCCACCGTAAAGTCCATACCCTGTAGGGAGATGGACCACCTCAACAGCTTCAGGTTTTCACCCCTCATTTGCATCAACCATCTGAGGGGCCTGTGGTCCGTCTGAACCCGGAAGTGAGACCCAAACAAGTAGGGTCTTAGCTTCTTCAGCGCCCAGACCACAGCAAATGCTTCTCGCTCAATTGCACTCCACCTACTTTCCCGTGGAAGTAACCTCCCACTGATGAAGGCTACGGGTTGGTCCCAGCCCTCCTCAGTCATCTGTGAGAGAACAGCCCCTACACCATGCTCTGAAGCGTCTGTCTGTACTAGGAATTCCTTGGAGAAGTCAGGGGCCAAGAGCACGGGCGCCGTGCACATGGCAGTCTTCAGGGTGTCGAAAGCTTTCTGACAGGTGTCAGTCCAAATCACGTTCCTGGGCTGCTTCTTGGAAGTCAGCTCTGTCAAGGGGGCAACGATCGTTCCATAGCCCTTGACAAACCTCCTGTAGTACCCAGTGAGCCCCAGGAAGGCCCTCACTGCGGTCTGCGTCTTGGGGGGTTCCCAAGCCAGGATGGTCTCGATTTTGGGTTGCAAGGGTGTCACCTTGCCACTCCCCACTTGGTGTCCCAAGTACACCACGGAACCCTGCCCGATCTGGCACTTGCTTGCCTTGATCGTGAGGCCTGCTCGGCGCAGAGCCATCAACACTTCCCAGAGGTGGCGCAGGTGTTCGGGCCAGGTGGCACTGAACACTGCGATGTCATCCAGGTAGGCGGCACTGAACGCATCCATCCCAACCAGTACCTGGTTGACCAACCTCTGAAAGGTGGCAGGGGCATTCTTCATCCCAAATGGCATGACTCGGAACTGGAAGTGCCCATCTGGTGTAGAGAATGCGGACCTCTCTTTGGCCCCATCGGTCAAGGCGATCTGCCAGTACCCAGACGTTAAATCGAATGTGCTGAGGAACCGGGCAGCCCCCAGCCGATCAATGAGCTTATCAGCTCTGGGGATGGGGTGCGCGTCAGTCTTCGTTACTGAATTGAGTCCTCTGTAGTCCACACAGAACCGGAGTTCAGGTGTGGCTCCCGGCGCAGCAGCTTTGGGGACCAAGACCACGGGGCTGGACCAAGGACTGCTGGAGGATTCAACCACCCCTAGCGCCAGCATTTTGGAGACCTCCTCCTTAATGCAAGCTCTGACCCTGTCAGTTACCCTGTAAGCCTTGTGCTTTACAGGTAAGCTGTCTCCTGTGTCCACATCATGGACGCACCAATCTGTGACACCAGGAACCAGGGAGAATCGGTCGGAAAACTGTCCCAGCAAGTGGCGGCAATCTTCCTGTTGTTCGGGCGTCAGGGTGGGTGAGAGGTTAACTCCATCCACTGACCCATCTTTCTCAGAGGCCACTAAGAGGTCAGGAAGAGGCTCGGTCTCCTCTTCCATTCCATCATCAGTGGCCAGCAGCATGCCCACTTCGGTCCTCTCTAAGTGGGGCTTAAGGCGGTTAACATGTAGGACCCTCAAAGGGTTCCTGGGAGTCTGCATGTCCACCAAGTAGGTGATAGGACTTTTGCGCTCCACAACCTCAAATGGACCTGTCCACTTATCCTGAAGTGCACACGGCTCCACTGGGGCCAAGACCCACACCTTTTGTCCAGGTTGAAGCTCTACCAGAGTGGCATTCCGGTCGTACCACCGCTTCATCTCCTCCTGGCTGGCTTCCAGATTTGCCTCAGCAAGTTGCCTGAAACGCCGAGTCTGGTTTCGGAAGGCCAGCATGTAACTATATACATTCTGGGGAGGTTTCCTGGGAGATTGCTCCCAGCCTTCCTTTACCAAACTCAGAGGTCCTCTTACCGGGTGACCATACAGAAGCTCAAAGGGGCTGAACCCTAGAGACTTCTGCGGCACCTCTCGGTAAGCGAAGAGCAGGCATGGCAAGAGGACGTCCCACTTACGCCTCATTGGACCGTCCAGGCCCATGATCATGCCCTTGAGGGTTCGGTTGAATCTCTCAACCAACCCATTTCCTTGGGGGTGGTAAGGAGTGGTGAACTTGTAAGTTACCCCACACTCCTTCCACAGGGATTTCATATATGTGGATATGAAATTGGTCCCCCTGTCGCTCACCACCTCTAGAGGGAATCCCACTCGGGAGAAAATTCCCATCAGTGCCCGTCCCACCACGGGGCCGTCACTGTCCTCAGAGGGATGGCTTCAGGGTACCGGGTGGCATGGTCCACCAAGACCAGGATGAACCTGTTGCCCAGGGCTGTCTTGGGATCCAGAGGCCCCACAATATCAATACCCACTCGTTGGAATGGCGTACCGACCACAGGGAAAGGTTGCAGAGGAGCCTTGTGCTTCCCTCCGCTCTTACCACTTGCCTGGCAAGTCTGACAGGTTCTGCAGTAGGAATCTGAATTCTTATGCATTTGGGGCCAGTAAAAGTGGGTGACAAGCCTGTCATAGGTCTTGTCCATCCCCAAATGTCCTGCTAAAGGCACATCGTGAGCCAGCCCCAGTAGGAAGGTTCTGAACTTCTGGGGTACCACCAGCACACGGGCTGACCCAGGTTCAGCAGCCTTAGGCTCGGAATACAGGTCACTCTCCCAGTACACGTAGTGTGTTTTGGCCTGAACACCGTTGGCCTGGTCTGCAGCCTGCTGCCGCATACCTACGAGAGAAGGGCATTCTTTCTGCTCCCTGCAGAATTCCTCCCTGGAGGGACCTCCTTCTTGCTGCCAATGGGTCAGCTCAGGCAGATCTCCCAGTTCGGCAATTTGTTCCCCGGTAGGCTCCAGAGCATCCCCCTCAGGGTCTGCTTCCTCCTGGGCCGTGGGAACTTCGGGGGCCGGTTTCCCGCGCCTCCTGCGCCTTCTCCCTAAGGCCGGTTCCTGGACCTCTCCCTCAGGCTCCAGGACCCTCTCAACACCCCTACTGGCTGCCATGGACCGGGTGGTCACGCACGCCCAGTCGGGTAGACCCACCATCCTCAGATGCGTGGTCTTCTCCACCTTTTCCCAAGGGGAACTCTCCAGGTCGTTCCCTAGCAGACAGTCTACAGGCATGTCAGTTCTCACAGCGACTTGTAGAGTACCAGAGACCTCCCCCCACTCAAAGGGAACTTGAGCCATTGGACAACGACTCTCTACGTTGTCAGCATTGACAACCCTACAGTAGGCATTGGGTACAATTTGCTCTTGAGACACCAGGTGTTGCCTCACCGAGGTCACGCTGGCTCCTGTATCTCTAAGAGCCTCAACCTTCTTTCCATTGATGGTCACCACTTGCCCATATTTCTTAGTGTTAGAGGGCAGGTAGGTTACAGGGACCATCTCACTGTCTCCTAGCGAGACTAGGGTCATCTGCCCGGGACCCCCACCCTCCTGGACTGCTACCTCCTCCCCAAAGTTAACACTAGCTACTTGCCGGGGTGGAGCACCAGTGGGTGCGGTCTTACCAAACAGGCGACACTTAGGATCAGAGGCAATGTGACCCGGGTCACCACACCTATAACAATTGAAGGGCCCCTTTGGAACAGGTCTACCTGTCGGGGCCCCGTTCTGCTGCGGGGGTGGGGGAGGCTGAGAACCCTTCTGCTGGTTCCCTTGGGAATTACTTTGGGGGCCTTTTTGGAACCCCTTCTGTTTACCCTTGTCCCCCCCACTCTTCTGCTGGGGACCCTGCCCACCTTTGGCGGAGTCTCCCACTTGACCCTTGTGGACCCTGGTGCTGAGCCAGCGGTCCGCCTCCTCAGCAAGCTTCCTCGGGTTGGACAGCTTGCTATCAATCAGGTGCTGGCGTAGCTCAGGAAAACATTGACTGGACAAGTGCTCCCATGCAATTAAATCAAGCAGCCCTTGATAATCATTCACTTTGCTACCCTTCACCCAACCATCCAGCGCTCTGCAGAAAAAGGTCACATATTCCACATACGTACTCTCAGGGATCTTCTTGATCTCCCTGAACCTCTGTCTATATAGCTCAGGAGTTAACCCATACCTGGTCATTAAAGCTTCCTTCATATGGGGGTATGAGGTCTGGACTTCTAAGGGCAAATCTAACAGTGTGTCCCGCCCTTCCGCAAGGAACCTTCCCCACAACCCCGCTCCCCAGTCTTTCTCAGGGACCCGGTGTGAGGACATGGCCACCTCGTAGGCTCTAAACCACTGCCCTATGTCATCCTTTCTAAAATACTCCTTTACTACATCTTTGGGGATGTACACCTTGGACTCTACCTGCGCTGGTGGAGTGCTGCCACCAGAAGGAGCGGTGTCCAAACTTTTCGCCTTCAGCTCCAACTCCTTCAATCTGATATCATGATCCATTTGGCGTTGTTGTGCCTCCAGGGCCAACTTCTGCTTTTCCATTTCCATTTGTCCGGCCAACTTTGCCATCTCCATTGCATGCGCCCTGTCGGCTGCCCTGTCTGCCAGCTCCTCTGGCGACCGGACTCTGCTGGGCTCCTCAAGGTTGTCGGGCGGAACGATGTCCCCCGCATTCCGTGGGTCTCTTGACTCCTTCCAGGCTCTCAACGCCTTGGTGTACTGGGTCTTCCTCTTGAATCCAGCATGGGGGACTCGGAATTTTACACTGTAGCCTTTCAATTGCTCCATCGAGTAGCCTTCCAGTCTCTCCCAATCCACCTCATCTATTCCAGAAATCACAGAGAGTGCTCTTCCAGCGGAGTGCGAGCCAGGCATGGTTGCAGTAATGGCAGATGTCTCAACAAAGTTCAACAATTAAAAACCTGTGGCTGCGTTATTTGGTCTGCTCTCACTATCTGGTGATTAATAATTCACTGTATGCAAATTACAAGTGCAAATCCGAAATCCCACCCGCTGCCAACAATGTTAGAGTCGGGGATCTCTGGTTGGCGCAAGGTTGCCCTTGTGTCAAGCAGGAACCCTCTCCTCCACGTCAGGGCGCAGGATAACCCCTCGCGAATGACCCTTGCTCACCCTCTAGGTGCGTGGCGTGAGCAGCCAAGGCGAATCCTCAGGCGTTGTTGGTTAAGCACTTACAATCATACACACAGTAAATACACCAATCCCCCCAGAAACGGACACCAGACTTGGATATATATAAAAATACGATTCTTTATGTAAAAATAAGGTATATATATCTCAGCAGACTTATCACAAGACCAATAACGTGTTCGCTATGCCACCAGGTTGTAAAGCGGGCAAATGTTCGTTGTTCGTAGCTTCAAATGGATACTTTGTAGTCTCTTTGCAAATGTTACTTGTGGTTCCAGTACTCACAGAGATCGACTCCTGCGAACGGGGAAATAAGGCGTTGCGGGCCCCGAGCCCGATGCTGGAACTTCTTTCGTGATGTGGAGAGTCAGCACAGGTCGGTGCGACTCTCGGCTTCAGACGTGTTCTTGGGTCCTCAATCAGCAGGTGTGGGCACGTAGGCAGGCGCGGCCAGCGACCCTTTAGCACGGCGGTGCAGGAGGGTCTCCACAGCGGGGGCGGCGCGGCCTGAGATGTCCGGGGATAGCGAAGCGGGGTCGCAGGGCACAGTCAGTGCAGCTGGATGACCCGGCGTAGATCACAGTCGTCGGACGGCTTCCGGCGGGAGGGGTGATAGCGCGGTCAGCGCGCTCCAGTAGCAGGCGGTGACAGGGATGCAGGCGGCCTTGCCCGGGAACAGAGAGCGGCTCGGGACGGAGCGGGGCTCTCACGGGTTTGAGGCAGGCGAGCTTCTGAGTGTCACGGCCCTAGGAGGGGCGATGAGGGGCGCAGTCTCTTTTCCAGCGGGATGCACACACGGCTCGAATTGGAGGATGAGCAAGAAGCACAGAGAACCCACTGGTCCTGGGGTTCAGTTCAGGGGGCAAGCTCAGATCAAGCCCTTGGAGAATGTTCAAGCACAAAGTAGCAAAGTCTTTTCAGTAAGTCTCTTCCTCTCCTTTCTCAGCAAGGCAAGCAGCAGGCCAGCTCCTCCGGCGTCTTCTTCTCCTTCTAGTCGGGCAGAGGTTCTTTGTGGTAAACAGGATTCTGATTTCTTAGGAGCCAGGCTCCTACTTTTATACCATGATTCTTTTGTTCTTTAGCGCCAGGGGGCCTAGGCCTGGCTCAGTCCAGTTCTGGAGCACTTTGTTATGGTGACTCTGCTCTTTCCTTTCAGCAGCAGGGCAGAGACATCAGCCGCCCCACAGGGGGTGGCGCCGGCTTTGTGGTGGCAGAGCACAGGTCTATTCAAGAGTCAAGGTGTACTCCTCCCACCCATCCAGGTGTCACCTCTCTACCCACCACCTGGCAGCCAACCTGTCTCTGGGGATTCCCCAACCCTGCTCCTTACTGTTGCCAGGCAGAACACATACACACAGCAGAGGCGGACTGAGATGGTCAGGTCAGTAAATACTAACTTTCTAAAAGTAGTATTTACAAACCCAGGATATTAAAATAGACTTACTTGACTACAAGAAGTATTTTATCATCCTGAGTTCAGGCATACTAAACTTGACACTTCTACCATGCTCTCTGAGTCCACTGGGGTCGCAGCGTTGGCGTGATCCCGGCAGCCCATTCTGGCCTATGGAGAGCAGGTAGCCTTCAATAGTGAAGAACGAAAATGGCTGTAATTCACGACTAAGACATGCCACACACATCAGGGCATGTCCTACCTTATGCCTACAATGCACCCTGCCCTTGGGCCTACCAGAGGGGTGGCTAATATGTAGGTAAGGGAAGGTTTAGGGACTGGCAAGTGGGGGCACTTGCGCAGTCAGCGCGACGGTCCCGGACCGCGCACAGGGTCTGCGGTGGCAGACCCTAGACACACTTTACAAGGCCGCTTCCGTGGGTGGCGCAACCAGCGCTGCAAGCCCACCAGCAGCATTGGCATTCACAAGCCCTGGCACCCCTGGTGCACTTTACTGGGGACTGACAGTGAATCCAATAAACCAATCATGGACATCAATTACAGGTACACTTTACTTAGGGAGCACTTGCACTGCGGCACGGATTAGCCGTGGCGCAGTGCCCTGAGCGGACAACACCAGCAAAACAGTCGAGGCACACCATCAAAAAGTGGAAGGGAAACTCACGCCAAGGTGCCAGGTCTAACACCTGGGGTGGATTCTTAAGGGGCCAGCGATCCTAAATTCCCTAGGCATTGTCTGTAGAATTGTCGTGGTTCTTATACCACTTTTTTAATATATGGTTTGGTCCCCCCCCTGGGGCCCTATGATTCCAGTGCTATTTATTGTAACTATCAATGCTTGTTTGAATTGTAACTTTGCCTCAGCCTCATAAAGAGACTTGGGGGATGTTTAGAATAAATACATATATTTTATATATATACCTGTGTGGGCTACTCTTTCATTTGGTCATTCAAGAGGTTATCTATGGTAAAACAATAAGCTTAACACTCCTTCAAGACTTAGCCTGAAGGCTGATCTCCACAGCTACCACTAGGATAGCTTTCTTTAAAGGTTGTCTTAAACCTATCATCAATAAGAGTCGAATTGGACTGGTGCAAGGTGTCCCCTATAACTAGGAGACAGCATATGCCAGGCCAACTTCTCACAGGCAGCGAGTGGACAACAACAAAACAGTAGCAAGGCAGACTGTAATGTAAGAGCAGTTCAACCAAATACAAATACAGTAATACTACACAGTCAGGGCAGGTACCAGAAGTAAAGACAGCAGCCCAGGGGGGCCTCGAACACCTGAGCACTCAGCAGCAGCAGGCACGGGGAGCCGGCGCAGTCAGGTGGAGCTGCGCAGCGTAGGGAGCGACCAGACAGACCAGGGTCAAGGGTCGCTCTTACTGCTGCGCAGCGGCCGCCATAAGTAGGGAGGTGGGAGGGAGGAGCGGCTGGGAGGAGGGTTGCAGCAGCGAATGGGAGCGGTAGCGGGGCCGCGGCTGGAGTGGCGAGGGAACAGAAGGCAAGGGGGCGGGGCCACGGGAGGCAGCGGCGGGAGAAGGGGTGGCGAAAAGCGGGTCAGAGGAGAAGGGCAGCGAGTGGACAAAAACAAAACAGTAGCAAGGCAGACAGTAATGCAAGAGCAGTTCAACCAAATACAAATACAGTAATACCACACAGTCAGGGCAGGTACCAGAAGTCAAGACAGCATCCCAGGGGGGCCTCGAACACCCGAGCACTCAACAGCAGCAGGCACGGGGAGCCGGCGCAGTCAGGTGGAGCTGCGCGGCGTAGGGAGCGACCAGCTAGACCAGGGTCAAGGGTCGCTCCATTTTGAACAATATTTAAGACCCACTTGTTGCTTGTGATGGAGCGCCACCTGTCCAGGTGTTTGATACTCCCCCAGAGACGGAGAATACGGAAGAGAGGGCTCATTGCTTGGCAGGTGTTTTCTAAGAGGATGCAGGTTGACGATGAGCTCCTCTTCCCCGAGCTGGTCTGCAGGGATGATAATGTGATCGGGCCTGCTGTTGCGGAACCCAGTGAGAAGTTCCAGCCCTCTGCTGATGGGGACGCCTATCATAGGGCCTCTATCTTTGTCGGAATTCTTTCCGTTTTTCGAGGCCCACAGCCTTGAGCAGATCTAACTCAGTTTTCATCTTGGCCATTTCATCATCCGCATGCGATCTAAACAGTGAGGTCCCAGTAAACGGAAGGCTGAGACTCCTGTGTTGGGCCTCAGGTTTCAGGCCTGTCAGGCAAAGTAAGGAGGACCTTCTGGCACAGATTCCATGATAGTCCCCATGTGCAGCCAGGTCTGATGCACCCGCGGCTGCACTTATGACCTGGTTGGAGACTAGGCTGTCCTCGTAAGGGATTTCTTGGAAGCCCTGCCTGTCTTCCTTTGGTAGCTTTTCCATGAATTTGAAAAGTAAGTCCCAGGGTGCCCTGTTGTACCTCCATAGCACGACAGAGGCGCTGGCCACCTTCATGAAAGAAGCAGATGTGCTGCACATCTTTTTGTCAACAGCGTCCATCTGCTTGCTGTTCTTACCTGGGGGCACTGATGACAAGGTAGCGACAGAGTGCGTTTTGCAAGCAGCAGCAATGATGACTGAATCTGATGGTGGATTAGTCTTTAGAAATAATGGGTCCTGTTCCACAGCCTTATATTTTCTAAGGATCTGTGATGGTGCCGCTCACAAATAAGCCGGAGTCAGGAAGGTCGTGTTGGTTAATACTCCCTCAAAGAGGAACGAGAGGTGGTACTATGGCGTGATCTGGACCAATGAGATTGTCGAGATCTGGAAGCAGACCCGTTTTTTGGCGACTGAGATGTTGTTCTATGACTCTGCAGAGTCCCGAACCTTCGTAGAGACTGTGTGGGAAAGCGCACATCTCTTGGAAGTGTGGATGGCGAATCTGGAGCGCCAATACCATGACTCCATCTGGGCACACCTTGCCTTCGGGAACTGAGCGAGTCTTGGTTACCATCATTTCGACCAGTCTGGATTGACTGTATTCTGCCTGTTCTGCGATGCTTATTCTGCAGACAAGAATGCGTGTTGGACCTCTGTCTAACACTTCCTTCGGTTACGCCACTGGACGTGGATGCCTTACTGGACCTGTTAAAGGCCCATGTACTGCTGTGTCCTCAGCATATTCCAATGTTGATGTCGGCATTCTTAGAGCCACCACGGGACACTTCAGCTCCTGTTGGAACGGAGATTGACTCTTCTTCAGGCACTCCAGACACGGATACAATACATCATTTGTGCTCAATTGACCTGATCTGTGAGGTGTTGCAGGGATCGTCGTCTGCAAGCAGCAGTGATGTTGCGTCTCCCACACAGGACATACAATTTTGCTAATCGTGTGCTGGGAAAAATTTGCCCTTTTTCTAAACAACCAAAACTTAGATTTTTTTTTTTTTTTTAATCTTCTCTTGCTGATTAAGATGGCTTTCTGGCACTCAAAGTTGTTTGGACCATATATAGGAACATCTTTTAATGGACTTCTATGGCTTATGCTAACATTTTAGCATTGTTTACGCATTTTTTCTTTTTTATGGACTTGTTAGTTGTCTGCGTATTTTTTAGAATTTATTTATAGACCTTTTTAGTATGTCGTCCAGACGGATGAGGAGTGGGTGTTATGTTTCATACAGGTATCCCAATATAGGCTCAGGTAGTGCATGCACCTTTCACCTACATTTAACCGGCCATTACACTACATAACGAGTCTTAGTACTGACCTTTTACCTAGTTATGGTAATGCCTAAATGACATGGGGTATTCTCTGAAAACTAGCCTCATTCTTTATGCATGAGGATTCTTGGAATCACAGAAGGACTACCATCTCCTGCACCGAGAAGTCACATAAAACCAGGTGTCCGAGTAGAACAAATGCAATGTAAACACAAAAGCTAGTCCTTACACTTGAAGACACAAGGACCTACGAAAGAAGAGATATGAGCTGCAATCATATGCTTTGAGACGATTCTTACACTGTAAATGAGAACACTGGGAGTGGTGAAGAGCCATGTCTTGTGTCTAAACTTGGAAATTATGCTCCCTGCAGCCAATTTGATTCACCATTATAGCCTTGAGCCAAACTGCCTCGTACTCCACAAAAAAGCATCTGTCCGTTCACATTCCATGGGAACTCTTTCAAGAGTCCCAGGGCAGGCAGGGGTTACTGGGCTTAGACTGTGACAATCAGAGACTCGTTTTCATTGGTTTCCAACAGCATATCTCAAACCTGAGCAGCACATACACCTCCTTAGGACCTGACCCTCAGCGTACCCAAGTCGAGCAGATCAAGGCGTACTCAGGGAGGTGGTGTGGGTTAGAAATTCAGAACTCAATAAAGCAACTTTCACAGGTCAATAATGGAATGTCCAGCTAGTGCTCAAACTTTTGAAAATAAAAATACTTTACTTAATTCATACACCAGACATAACACTGTACATAAATGAATTTGCAACAATGGAAAAAAGGGAAAAAGTTACTTTTCAACATTACTGTGGGATTAAGCCTAAGGTACTCCCATGGGATACCCTTGCGATGTATTTTCAACACCACTCTCGTCTTCTCATCTCTGGCGTCGCTTTCGGTAGGGTGAATTGGGAACCCTCGGAAAGTGACCGGCTCTGCTGGGGTTTGGTTTCCAGGCTGTCCCAGCTCGCTTCCCCCTTCCCCAGGCTCTCTTGTAGTGCACAATATTTTCTTGTAGTCAGTTCATGCTCGGCACAGGCACACCCATGTTGTGCAGTCGTCTCAGCCTGACTGCACTGTATAGAAGGAGGGCACTGCACCGCCACCAGCATCTAGCAAGCAGCAACTTTGCTCCAGCCCAACCACATGGGGGCATATTTATGAGCCCCTTGCGCCGCCGGAGCGTCACTTTTTGTGACGCTCCGGTGGTGAACACTCTAAAATCATATTTATGAGGTCACGCAAAGCCACTAAGGTAAGGCGGCGCAAATCGCGGTCACCTTACTCTGCGCTAGGGAGGCGTTCCATGGGTGTTGCAGCGGGTTCTCCCAAGCAACACCCATGGATTTTGACGCTTACTCAGATTTACAAAACCATGTAAACCTGAGGATGCACCAAAACCTTACACCTCCCAGGGAAGGACAACGAGAAACAAAAACAATCCTGCCAACAACACAGGCACCCTTGCACCGTGGTGCAAGGGTGAGCATTGGCGCTAGGCAGGGGAAAAGGCACCAGTGCAGGCGTAAAGGACAGGAATGCACAGTATTGGATACATAAGGTGCTTTCCCCTTCCCTTCGACATAGGGCAGTGTAGCAAGGTGACTTGTTGCGCTGTGCTGCCCTATACCAAAACCCCATTAATGAGACCCCTGGTATGACTCAACATTTAGGGAGCTGCGCAGAGTTCAGGTGAGCGGAGGCAGCGTTAGTTGTACAACGTGCGGTGGAATTCCAAAGCTCATGTCTCAGTTGATCTTGTAGAAAAAGAATCTTTCTCGGACACAGACACAAAACCTATCACCCAAACAGCTAGCTGCCCACCCATGTGAGTATTAGTTCCGATGTTGGCCTCTCGTTTGCTGAGCTCACCTTGGCACGTTGGCTTATCGTTTGTGAAGATTGGGGACTCCACTTCCGTGAAGAGCCCTCATGGTGCATGGACGCTGTAGAGGAAATTGTGCAGAATTCAGTTCCAAGCCACTAGCTATCCACAGTTGGTATGCAGTCGGGTCATGCTATAACAGTACCTCAGGAACACCTAGGTTTCATCTTTGTTAAGTGGTGCTAATTCCTTCCAGTGCACAGCAGGTGTCTCCGGCATGTCCTTTCTGCTATTTCACGACCTCACTTCTGACAGCGTCTCCCTTGTGCATGGACGGCACTAATATCCCTCCTGAGCAGTGAGTTAGCTCTCTTCCTCCAAGTCCAGGCAGCCCCCCCACCCCCGGC
The DNA here is from genome assembly GCF_964204655.1 of Triturus cristatus. Lineage (NCBI taxonomy): Eukaryota > Metazoa > Chordata > Amphibia > Caudata > Salamandridae > Triturus > Triturus cristatus. The sequence continues at coordinate 1,284,886,928 of NC_140592.1, read as the reverse complement.
ACTCAATTGCAAGATTCTCAGGTTTCTGGTTTGAAGCCTGGCAAGGGGAGTTGGCTGTGGATACTGCACCCCTGGAAGACAGAGATTCTCACTGCCAGTGGGGTGAGGATCCTGGACTCTTGACACAGTGACTGGATGTTTCTGCTCCATCTTTACACTAAAGTGGCAGACAGGATTGTATATTACAACAGTCCGCTCTGAGACCCTTTGGCTTATTCCCCTCAACACTGGTCCTGCCGCAGTCTTCATCATAAGGTGTGCACAGGATGGTGGGATGGAAGCTTCCTTTCAGGAGCAACCCACAGGAAGGCTGACACACTTAATTACTTGTTAATCTGTGGACTTTAGGTAGGCCTCATCGCTCTGGGAATTCAGGAAAGGACTCAAGACCTGGCTGTTTGAATAAACAGAGAACCCCGAAGCATCTATCAACTCCAGGGCCTTGAGACCCGGACGGGTGGTTTGTCATGCTTTATAAATCCTGATTGAATGTGGGACAGTAGCCCTTCTAGAGAACAATGGGGCAGGGAAGGACAGTGAACCCTCTGAACCCTGTCCCTAGCTTAGCACTACAAAGGATCCCTGGCATGTCCTATGGGGATGCCCTACAGTTCACACTGCTGCCTTGGCTCTCCCTCCAACCCTCCATGCTGCCAGCAGAAAGCAGCAACAAAAATTGTAACGCAGAAGGAACAAATAAAAGAGGGAGGTGGTAGGTGGGAAACAGGAGAGAGACTGGTTGGAACACTGAGCGCAGAAGAGAGGTGGAAAGATCCTGAGTGGACATGAATGGTCACAAAGCATGAGATGTGACTTACAGTGCACAAAGAGAATCCAAGGGCAGGCAGAGGACAGAGCGCAAATGAGAGGGCAGCACAGAGAGCAAAGGAGAGAGCAGACATATAAGACAGGGGTAAAATATAGAATATAAAGAAGAAAAGAGACAAACAGATCACACACAAAATGCATGAGGATTTAGAGCACAAGAGGACAATCAAGGAACAGAGAGAGGAAGAGACGGCAAACAAGATGCAGAAACAGGACTGGCAAACAACAGAGAATATAAGAGGGCAGTCAAAGAGAGCACAGCGGCTGTGAGAATGAATACGGAGAACACAGGTACCATATGGAGGCAAAATGAGGACCCAGAATGTGGAGAGAGCAAATGGAGAACAGAAAGAGAGTGTGAGAGCTGACCAAGAACAAAGTGCAGAGAGAACACACAGAGGAAGATGGCAGATAGAGAACAGTGCTTCTGGGAGAAGAGAGAGCACATACAGTGTATGACAGAAAGCAGAGCATAGAAAGATATAGGAAAGAGAACAGAGTGTGGGAGAGGAGACCAAGAACAAAGTGCATAGCGGGCATAGAAAACATACAGAGGAACACAGCACCGAAAGAACAGAATGTGGGACTGAGAGTGGGAACTAGAGCAAAGTGAGTAATGAGGCATACAGACCATAGAGATGAAGACAGTAAGGACAGGACAGAGTGTGGGACTGAGTGTAGGAACTAGAACGAACTGAGTAATGATTCAAACAGAACATAGAGAGGAAGATGGCAGAGAGAGAACAGAGTGTGGGACTGAGTATGGGATCGAGAACAAAGTGTGTGATGAGGCATAAGGAACAAAGAGGAAGGCGGAGGAGAGAACAGAGTGTGGGACTGAGCGTGGAATCAAGAACAAAGTGTTTGATGAGGCATAAAGAACATAGGGCCCGATTCATAAAGGTAAACTGAGACGAAAGTCTATCGTTACAGATTTCGTTATTCACAAAGGGCATTTACGAGTAGTAAAGTTAGACTTTTGTTTCAGTTAAACTTAAGTTTTGGTCTTAGGTTTAACTAAGACCAAAAGTCCTCAGGCAGCAGAGAGAGAACAGAGTGTGGGACTGAGTATGGGAACGAGAACACAGTACGTGATGAGGCTTAGAGACAAGAGAGAAAGGCAGCAGAAAGAGAACAGGGTGTGAGACTCAGTGTGGGATAGAGAATAAAGTGCACAATGAGGCATAGAGAACATGCAGTGGAAGGCAGCAGAGAGAACAGTGTGGGATCGAGAAGACAGTGCATGATAAGACATAAAGAACATAGAGAGTAAGATGGCAGAGATAACAGTGTGTGGCCGAGTGTGGAGACGAGAACAAAGTGTATGTTGAGGCGCTAATAAAATAGAGAGAAAGACGGCAAAGAGAGAACAGAGTGTGGAACGGAGTGTGGGATAACAGTGTGTGATGAGGCATAGAGAACATACAGAGGAAGACAGCAGAGAGAGAACAGAGTGTGGGGTTGAGAAAACAGTGCGTAATGAGATAGAGAGGAAGACAGCAGATAGAGAACAGAGTGTGGGGTCGAGTGTGGGAACGAGAACAAAGCGTATAATGAGGCTTAAACAATATACTGAGGAAGACATCATAGAGTGAACAGAGTGTGAGATCGGGAACAAAGTGTGTGAAGAGGCATGGAGACCATACAGAGGAAAATGGCAGAGAAAACCCACACAGTCGAAGAGTTGACAGAACCCTGAAAGTTCATGACAGTGTACAGCGAATATACAAAACAGGAGGGCAGCTACGGAAGACGGAGGGCAGAAATGACTAGAGGGGATACTCCAGAAGAAAGGCAAAGTGCACTCATCTACGGGCAGGGTGTGCTTGTTCGTGGGCACTGTGCTAATGTGGAGCACTGTGTGCTTTTTTGCAGATGACAAACAACATATATTTGCATCAACATTGACACGTCTGAAGTGTAAAGTGAGTTCCTCCGGACCCTCTGGAACCAGGTGTGAGCTGATGTAGGAGCTCTGGAGTTGTTTAACTTAAAACCGAAACTATGGAGAAGGAGTGAATCGACACAGATTCTCAACATATTAGTAGTTGACATAGTCCCTCTGGACAACAGAGAGATGACTCAATACCCTTACAGGAAGGAGTGATTTGGCAACGGCCCTCTACAATATAGAGTGAGCTTGAGTACCCCATCTGGAGAGTGGAGTGAGCTGAAACTGCCCCTCTGAAGTATGAAGTAAACCAATGCAGTGCTTCTGCACTAAGCCGAGTTAGGGACCCCTGGAGTACGGATGGGCCGTGATGGCCTTTCTAGAGAGTAGAGTGAGCTTGACTACCCTTACTGTAGCGTGGAGTGAGCTGAGGCTGCCCCTCTGGAGAGTGATGTGAGCTGAAGAGGTGCTTCTGGAGTATGGAGAAAGATGATGATTGCCCCTCAGCATTGACCTGAGGTGAGACCCTCTGGAGTACAGATGAGATGTGGTATCCCTTCTGGAGAAGAGTGAGCTTAGAGGGCCCCTCTGGAGCACAGAGTGAGGTAAGGTGGCCCCTCTGGAGTACAGATGAGCTGTGGTGACCTATCTGGAGAGGAGTGCACTTAGGACACTTCTCTGGAGCATGGAGTGAGGTAAAGTGGTCCCTCTGGCATACGGATGAGCTGTGGTAACTCATCAGGAGAGAAGTGAACTTAGGAGGCTCCTCTGGAGAATAGAGTGAGCTAAGGTGGCCCCTATGCAGTACGGTTGAGCTGTGGTGCCCCTTCTGGAGAGGAGTGAGCTTAGGAGCCTTCTCTGAAGCACGGAGTGAGGCAAGGTGGCCCTTCTGGAGTACGGTTGAGCTGTGGTGCCCCTTCTGGAGAGGAGTGAGCTTAGGAGGCTCCTCTGGAGCATGAAGTGAGCTATGGTGGCCCCACTGGCATACGGATGAGCTGTGGTGACCCTTCTGGAGAGGAGTGAGCTTAGGATGCTTCTCTGGAGCACGGAGTGGGCTAAGGTGGCCCCTCTGGAGAACGGATGAGCTGTGGTGCCCCATCTGGAGAGGAGTGAGCTTAGGAGGCTCCTCTGGAGTACGGAGTGAGGTAAGGTGGCCCCTCTGGAGTAAAGATGAGCACTGGTGCCCTTTCTGGAGAAGAGTGAGCTTAAGAAGCACCTCTGTCGCATGGAGTGAGCTAAGGTGGCCCCTCTAGAGTACGGATGAGCTGTGGTGACCCTTCTGGAGAGGAGTTGGCTTAGGAGGCTTCTCTGGAGCACGGAGTGGGCTAAGGTGGCCCCTCTGGAGAACGGATGAGCTGTGGTGCCCCATCTGGAGATGAGTGAGCTTAGGAGGCTCCTCTGGAGCACGGAGTGAGGTAAGGTGGCCCCTAGGGAGTACGGATGAGCTGTGATGTCCCTTCTGGAGAGGAGTGAGCTTAGAAGGCTTCTCTGGAGCATGGAGTGAGGTAAGGTGACCCCTCTGGAGTACGGATGAGCTGTGGTGCCCCTTCTGGAGAGGAGTGAGCTTAGGAGGCTCCTCTGGAGCATAGAGTGAGCTAAGGTGGCCCCTTTCATTTGTAGAATGAGCAATGGTGGCCACTCTGGTGCATGGAGTGAGCCGAGGTGGTCCCTCTGGAGAAGTAAGTTGATAGAGTGACACTTCACTTCCTGTTACAAGATTCCTGTAGCATCACAGCTCGCTTATAATCTAGAAGAGCTTCATCCCTGAGCCCAAGTCTGAGATGAATGTCAGCTCTCAGCTTATACATGAAGGCGTCGTCAACCTGAAGAGACAGAGCTGCAGAGAGAGGACACAAGAAAAAAAAAACATGAGAAGTGAATTCTAGAGTAGCCACCAGTCACAGCACAAACATGGGCACCGCTCAAGGGAAAGTGCAGCACTGTGAATGTCCTATCCCAGAGGCAAGTCTCTGAAAGGGAAGCAGCCAAAGCTGCAACAAGCACACCACTGACATCAACACACACAGAAATTGGTGAAGCCACATCACCTCCATCACCCCAATCGTAAATGTAAGGAAATGCCTCTTCTTGTATGGCCACCCCCAAGTTTTGGACTGATGCTGCTGGTTTTTCGACTCAGAGAGTACGGAGGCCCGCTAACCAGCCCTCAGTGCTTGTGCCCTTACCTTAAACTGATGTGTCGAACTGGCTCTTACCCAATTGGCTTAGCTAGCTTACCTATAAGTCTCTAGTAAATGGTACCCAAGGCATGCAAGGTAGGGGGTCCCCCCAGGGATTGCAGCACTGGTTGTACCACCCTGAGTGGGACACAAGTAAAATGAGACTCTCAGCCCACCAGTTCCAGGCTGGAAGAACAGATTAAGCTGCTGGACCAACTTTGCCATTTAAAGTAATTGAAAAGCCAGACTTCCCCCTGATATATGTGTAAGTCACCCCTATTGAGTCCTAAGGCAGGTGCAACATATGCTATGGGTAGAAAATGTAACTTTACATGTTTGGACAGTGAAAACGCGGAACTGTTGTTTTTACTGTAGAAAAGCTTGTTCGCCCAATTGGCGAGTTGCACGCTGGCCCCTCAGCTGTGCTATCTCTGGAACAGTGTGACCAAAGTGGGTCAGCCAAGGCATCGAACAACTTGTTACATTAAGCCTGACTTGGTTTTCAGGTCAAAATTAATTAAGCCAGTTACAGTGCGAACTTTAGCAAAGTTGCCACTTTGTTGCCACTAGTCCCCTGAGCCCATACTGGATGCACACGGGGTCCTGTGGCTGAGACAGCGTTCTGCCACAGGACGGGGAGACTCACACAGGGGCCTGCTCTGGAAGGAGGGTCACCTCCCTCCTGCAGGAAGCCACATGGGTGTAGGCCCAAAAGATGAGCTTCAAAGGAGAAGCCACCTTTGAAGGGGAAATGGGTAACACTTAGGAGTGGGGAGCTATATTCTGTCAGACAGGATAGCACTTGGCACAGGAGAGGGGAAACAAGTTGCCAAACTGGTTTTCCAGGGGTATGTAGCGCCCTTGGTAGCCCCACCGCTGGGTTGGGCTAGGGAGCTCCACACGCTGGGAGAAGGGTCCTGCCATATTGGAAGTGGGCAGAATGGTGCATCATGGGATGCGCAGATGGCACACTTTGCAAGAAGTGGCCATGAGGTGGGAGGGAACCTGGTAGCCCATTGGCTACCAACAGCATCCTGTGCAGAGGTCATTTTGTGAGCACATGTAGGGCACCCCTGGTACACCTAACTCAGATTTCAACTGGACTGGAAGGGCGACCAAAGAAGGACTGCCAGGCTACACCATGGAACCAGCAAAGTGAGGCAGCAAAGGCGAGGGAATGTGGCTGCAGTATCCTGCTCATGACAAAGCTGTCTCCAGACCTCAGCCACCAAGGCTCAGTGAGCTGGCATCCTGTTCCCAGCACAGGGACAAAACAGCTGAGAAGCCTGCTGGAGCAAGTTGGTAGCCCAAAGTCTTCAACCAACAGCCACCATCCAGCACCAGGTAACATGACATGAAGCACAAAGTTGCACTCGAGTTCGCTGAGCCCAGGAGTGTTGTTGAAGTGCATCTGGGACCCCCAGAGGACAAATTATCGACCCAGGAAGGATTGGACTGTGACCGTGATACTGGCCAACCAGTAGTCCAGTGGCAGCTGGGTGTCTGCCAGCACCAACAGCACTTCAAGGGATGCCAACTCTGTGACTGGATCACCTCACCCCTTCGTAGACTGAGAAGTAGTCGCAGCAAGACCCCCCCCCCCCCCATCGACCGCATAGTGTCCACAGCATCATTGGAGCATCTTAAGCATCCTTCATCCCTTGAATCAGGACCACTTCCATAGGATGTCCTGCAAGGTTAAAAGTGACTGGAACTAACTGAAGGCTGCTTCTCCTGCCAAGATAACTGTTTCTGAGGACCTGGCTGGTCCCTCTGACTGGCTCCCTACTCGAGTTGGTCTCCTAAAGGTACTTTAAGTAACTGCATTGCTACTAGCCCAGACCTTTGGGTAGAAACGTTTCTACATGTAAAAATTGTTGAATTTGCGAATGCTTATTCACGGTTGAGTGAAATAAACCGACTTACTATACCTTGTAAATTCTATATCTCCAGAACCCACAGGGATCTTTTTTGCTGCAGTGTCTAAAACTACATGAGAATACAATTTATTTTTATAAATTGGTGTCTGATTTCTTTGGTGTCTCGTCGACTTCAATTGTTTTGGTGCTGTTTGAATGCTTTACTATTGTTCCTCTGTGTCAGCCTCACTACTTACAGCCAGAGCTACCCAGGGTTGAGCAGAAGGTTTGACAAACGAAACCTAAGGGCCCTAGAGAGGTTGGTAACTGTATTACACAGTGAAGTCGCACAACCACACAATATAATACAACCCAATTTCCTCACAGTAGCCTATTAGGGAGTTGAGCTCACTATGCCCCTTCATCTGGAGCAGTAGCAAAAGCTACCTCACTAGCAGTGATAAAGACAACCACACAACGCACCCCACATGATTCAGGAGGAGTAACTGCATCACAAACCTCCATGACAAACCCATGCAGGGAAAGCAGTAACAATACTTCCCCATCAAAAGCTTCTCGTCAGGTAGCAATATCCAGATCAGTACTCATCATACGCTTCTGGTGTGGTAATAATATCCAGATCAGTACTCATCATAAGCTTCTGGTGAGGTAATAATATCCAGATCAGTACTCATCATAAGCATCTGGTGAGGTAATAATATCCAGATCAGTACTCATCATAAGCTTCTGGTGAGGTAGCAATATCCAGATCAGTACTCATCATAAGCTTCTGGTGAGGAAGCAATATCCAGATCAGTACTCATCTTAAGCTTCTGGTGAGGTAATAATATCCAGATCAGTACTCATCATAAGCTTCTGGTGAGGTAATAACACCCAGATCAGTACTCATCATAAGCATCTGCTCAGGTAATAATATCCAGATCAGTACTCATCATAAGCTTCTGGTGAGGTAACAATATCCAGATCAGTACTCATCATAAGCTTCTGGTGAGGTAATAATATCCAGATCAGTACTTATCATAAGCATCTGGTGAGGTAATAATATCCAGATCAGTACTCATCATAAGCTTCTGGTGAGGTAATAATATCCAGATCAGTACTCATCATAAGCTTCTGGTGAGGTAATAATATCCAGCTCAGTACTCATCATAAGCTTCTGGTGAGGTAGCAATATCCAGATCAGTACTTATCATAAGCATCTGGGGAGGTAACAATATCCAGATCAGTACTCATCATAAGTTTCTGGTGAGGTAATAATATCCAGATCAGTACTTATCATAAGCATCTGGTGAGGTAACAATATCCAGATCAGTACTCATCATAAGTTTCTGGTGAGGTAATAATATCCAGATCAGTACTCATCATAAGCATCTGCTCAGGTAATAATATCCAGATCAGTACTCATCATAAGCTTCTGGTGAGGTAATAATATCCAGATCAGTACTCATCATAAGCTTCTGGCGAGGTAGCAATATCCATATCAGTACTCATCATAAGTTTCTGGTGAGGTAATGATATCCAGATCAGTACTCATCATAAGAATCTGGTGAGGTAATAATATCCAGATCAGTACTCATCATAAGCTTCTGGTGAGGTAGCAATATCCAGATCAGTACTCATCATAAGCTTCTGGTGAGGTAGCAATATCCAGATCAGTACTCATCATACACTTCTGGTAAGGTAATAATATCCAGATCAGTACTCATCATAAGCATCTGGTGAGGTAATAATATCCAGATCAGTATTTATCATAAACATCTGATCAGGTAATAATATCCAGAGCAGTACTCATCATAAGCTTCTGGTGAGGTAATAATATCCAGATCAGTACTCATCATAAGCATCTGGTGAGGTAATAATATACAGATCAGTACTCATCATAAGCTTCTGGTGAGGTAATAATATCCAGCTCAGTACTCATCATAAGCTTCTGGTGAGGTAGCAATATCCAGATCAGTACTCATCGTAAGCTTCTGGTCAGGTAATAATATCCAGATCAGTACTCATCATAAGCATCTGGTGAGGTAATAATATCCAGATCAGTATTTATCATAAGCATCTGGTGAGGTAATAATATCCAGATCAGTACTCATCATAAGCTTCTGGTGAGGTAATAATATCCAGCTCAGTACTCATCATAAGCTTCTGGTGAGGTAGCAATATCCAGATCAGTACTCATCGTAAGCTTCTGGTGAGGTCATATTATCCAGATCAGTACTCATCATAAGCATCTGCTCAGGTAATAATATCCAGATTAGTACTCATTATAAGCTTCTGGTGAGGTAATAATATCCAGATCAGTACTTATCATAAGCATCGGGGTAGGTAATAATATCCTGATCAGTACTCATCATAAGCTTCTGGTGAGGTAGCAATATCCAGATCAGTACTCATCATAAGCTTCTGGTGAGGTAATAATATCCAGATCAGTACTCATCATAAGCATCTGCTCAGGTAATAATATCCAGATCAGTACTCATCATAAGCATCTGGTGAGGTAATAATATCCAGATCAGTACTCATCATAAGCATCTGCTCAGGTAATAATATCCAGATTAGTACTCATTATAAGCTTCTGGTGAGGTAATAATATCCAGATCACTACTTATCATAAGCATCGGGGGAGGTAATAATATCCAGATCAGTACTCATCATAAGCTTCTGGTGAGGTAATAATATCCAGATCAGTACTCATCATAAGCTTCTGGTGAGGTAGCAATATCCAGATCAGCACTCATCATAAGCTTCTGGTGAGGTAATAATATCCAGATCAGTACTCATCATAAGCATCTGCTCAGGTAATAATATCCAGATCAGTACTCATCATAAGCATCTGGTGAGGTAATAATATCCAGATCAGTACTTATCATAAGCATTTGGTGAGGTAATAATATCCAGATCAGTACTTATCATAAGCATCTGATGAGGTAACAATATCCAGATCAGTACTCATCATAAGCTTCTGGTGAGGTAATAATATTCAGATCAGTACTCATCATAAGTTTCTGGTGAGGTAACAATATCCAGATCAGTACTCATCATAAGCATCTGGCGAGGAAGCAATATCCAGATCAGTACTCATCATAAGCATCTGGTGAGGTAATAATATCCAGATCAGTACTTATCATAAGCATCTGGTGAGGTAATAATATCCAGATCAGTACTCATCATAAGCTTCTGGTGAGGTAATAATATCCAGCTCAGTACTCATCATAAGCTTCTGGTGAGGTAGCAATATCCAGATCAGTACTTATCATAAGCATCTGGGGAGGTAACAATATCCAGATCAGTACTCATCATACGTTTCTGGTGAGGTAATAATATCCAGATCAGTACTTATCATAACCATCTGGTGAGGTAACAATATCCAGATCAGTACTCATCATAAGTTTCTGGTGAGGTAATAATATCCAGATCAGTACTTATCATAAGCATCTGGTGAGGTAATAATATCCAGATCAGTACTCATCATAAGCTTCTGGTGAGGTAGCAATATCCAGATCAGTACTCATCATAAGCTTCTGGTGAGGTAATAATATCCAGATCAGTACTCATCATAAGCATCTGGTGAGGTAATAATATCCAGATCAGTACTTATCATAAGCATCTGGTGAGGTAATAATATCCAGATCAGTACTCATCATAAGCTTCTGGTGAGGTAATAATATCCAGATCAGTACTCCTCATAAGCTTCTGGCGAGGTAGTACTCGTCATTGTGAGAAGTTGGCCTGGTATATGCTATCCACTAATTAAATTGGGCACCGTGCACCAGTCCAAACGACCCTTATGATGTTGGTGTGCAGCAGCTGGGATTCAAGCCTGCATTGTTTTACCAGATAAATCTCATTGAGTGATTAAGTGAAAACCACTAAAGTATTAGGCACATATAATACTAAGTTTAGAATAAGTAAGTTCTACTGAACTTAGGGTTGGGTAAGTTAAGGATCTAGCACACCCTTTCTCCAACCTAAGAGAGTTTAGTTCCCACTAGGTTAGGTAGGTGCATACAACACACCACACTAGTAATGTCTTCTAAAGGAAAAGCCAGTGGCTCTCTGCCTACTAGATATAGTGGCTTGGCATTCCAAGAATTAAAAGCCATGTGTGTGTCTACAAAGCTGAGGACAGGGAGAAACCCCAGTACTCAACGTCTCATTGAGGTGTTAGTCTTAGATGATTTTAGGAAGACTCCAGGGTCAGATGTGAGAGTGGGTGCGGCAGTAGAGAAGGAAAGGCCAGGAAGAGGATGGAGAAGGCCTTGAGGGCCCTCTCTTTACTCCCCCTGGTAAAGTACAGAGTTTACCCTGGAGACCTAGGTCTCCCTCTGTAGAATCTAACCATTCAGGTACTTCTGTAGTTACTTCCAAATTCCATAAGAGATCTTATGACAGACAGTGCCAATTTATAGAGCTTGGGAAAGTCAAGCTTAGGCTCAGGCAAGAGCAATTGGCACCATGTAAGTAATACTTAGAGCTCCAGAAGGCTAGGAAAAGATTGGGACTAGAGTCCCATGGTGGCAGCAGCAGGGTCCCTAGGATTAAGGCGTACACCCATGATCATAGGAACCTGAACAAGATAGTCCCTCCCTACCAGAGTGGGGATGACATTCAAAAATGGATAACTGCACTAGAAAGGGCCTGTAAAGTACAGAGGGCCCTTCATCAGCAGTGGGCAGCTATCTTGTGGCTCTCCTTTGCTGACAAAGGTAGAGATAAGCTCGTCACTGTTAGAGAAGAGGATGCTGAGAACTATTCAGTTCTGAAGAGTGCTCTCATTGATGGGTTTGGCTTAACCACTGAACAATACAGGATTAAGTTCAGAGACACCCAAATGGCACAGACTCAAGACTGGGTAGACTTTGTAGATTGTGCTACTAAGGATCTGGAAGGCTGGTTACTTGGCAGTAAAGTGAATAATTTTAAAGGATTGTACAATTTAATTATGAGGGAGCAGATCCGTAATAATTACCAAAATCAGTTGTTGCATCAGTACTTGGTTGATTCTGACCTGACCTCTCCCCAAGAATTGGGAAAGAAGGCAGACAAGTGGGACAGAACCAGGGTGAAGCAGAAAGCTCAGAATCAAGGTGGTGACCAAAAGAAGCAAGATGCTAAAACCTCAGATAAGGGTGGGGAGAAGGGTAAAGACCAGAAGTCTTCACAGGGGTCCCAAAAACCTGCATCTGGGGGAGGGTCACAATCTAACAAGGGTAAAGGCATGAAGAAACATTGGTGCTTCCTGTGTGAGGAGAAAACCCATTGGACAAAGGATGGCAATTGTTCAAGGGCCAAGGATCCTCCTACCACCACCACCGCTGCCCCTAAGGCAACTGTTCTCCCTAGTTCAGCTACAAGTGGTGGTACTGGGAACAAGGGTTTAGTAGGGTTGACCATGGGATCTGAGATGGATTCTGGCCTATTCAGAACTCCAACTTAGGCTGTTTTGGTCTGTGATGGAGGCATGGATAGTGCCTCCTTATTTGTCTGTCCCAGTAACCTGAGCAAATACAGACTACACCCTTTAATCAATGTTAAGGAGGCCATGGCATATAGGGACACAGGAGCTAGTGTCACAATGGTGACAAGAGATCTTGTGGGCCCTGACCAGATCATACTTGGTGAAATATACCAAGTGACCAATGCTAACAATGTCAGGATAGACCATTCCTTGGCAGTGGTTAATTTCAGCTGAGGAGGGGTAACTGGCCCTAAGAAGGTTGTGGTTAGCTCAGACCACCCTGTGGAATGCTTGTTGGGCAATGATTTGGAATCTTCAGCCTGGGCTGAAGTGGAACTCAGGACACATGTAGCAATGTTGGGCATCTCTACAGATTTGTTTGCAGTGACTAGGTCACAGGCAAAAAGAGTCTTCCACTGAACAGGCCCTGGATCCTGGAATAATAGACCAGGTGCCTTCAAAGAGAAGGAGCAGTATGTGCACATGAGGTAGACACAGGTGACAGTCTGCCTGTTAAAAATAAGATTTACAGGCAACCTGACCATGTCAGGGACTGTATCAGGACTGAAGTCCAGAAAATGTTGGAACTGGGAGTGATTGAGCCCTCAGATAGCCCTTGGGCTAGTCCAGTAGTTTTAGTCCCAAAAACTCACACCCAGGATGGTAAGAGAGAGATGAGGTTCTGTGTTGACTACAGGGGACTCAATGCAGTCACTAGGACTGATGCTCATCCAATTCCAAGGGCAGATGAACTTATTGACACTTTGGCCTCAGCCAAGTTTCTAAGTATATTTGACCTCACAGCTGGTTACTGGCAGATCAGATTAGCTGAGGATGCAAAAACAAAAACAGCATTCTCAACCCCCAGTGGGCATTATCAATTTGTGGTAATGCCTTTTGTCTTGAAGAATGCACCTGCCACTTATCAAAGGTTGGTGCACAAAGTCCTTACGGGCCTGGAAGCCTATAGTGCAGCTTATCTTGATGATATGGCTGTCTTTAGCTCCACCTGGGAGGATCACAAGATTACGCCTGAAGGCTGCTCTCCACAGCTACCACTAGGATAGCTTTCCAAAGGTTATCTTTGACCTCATTCATCATAAGGGTCTTTGGACTGGTGCACGGTGCTCACTTTAATTAGTGGACAGCATATACCAGGACAACTTCTCACATTTTGACCTCAAACTCTCCAGTTCTTCACTTCAGTCCAGTATCTCAAGAGAGGCTAAAAGGTTCCTTTAGGGTCAACCTCTGCACCCTCTGACCTCAAACTCCCCTGTTCTTCACTTTAGCCCAGCATCTCAAGAGAGGCTGAATGCTGCCGCTAGGGTCAACCTCCGCACCCTCTGACCTCAAACTCCCCTGTTCTTCACTTTAGCCCAGCATCTCAAGAGAGGCTGAATGCTGCCGCTAGGGTCAACCTCCGTACCCTCTGACCTCAAACTCCCCTGTTCTTCACTTCAGCCCAGCCTCTCAAGAGAGGGTGAAGGCTACCACTAGGGTCAACCTCCGTAACCTCTGACCTCGAACTCCCCTGTTCTTCACTTCAGCACACTATCTCAAGAGAGGCTGAAGGTTGCCACGAGGGTCAACTGCCGTACCCTCTGACCTCGAACTCCCCTGTTCTTCACTTCAGCCCAGAATCTCAAGAGAGGGTGAAGGCTACCACTAGGGTCAACCTCTGACCTCAAACTCTCCTGTTCTTCACTTCAGCCCTACATCTCAAGTGTCTCAAGAGAGACTGAAAGCTCCCACTAGGGTCAACCTCCATACACTCTGACCTCGAACTCTCCTGTTCTTCACTTCATCCCATCATCTCAAGAGAGGCTGAAGGCTGCCACTAGCGTCAACCTCATAACCATCTGGCCTCGAACTCCCATGTTCTTCACTTCAGACAGGCATCTCAAGAGAAGCTGAAGACTGACTCTAGGGTCAACATCCGTACCCTCTGACCTCAAACTCTCCTGTCCTTGACTTCAGCCCAGTATCTAAAGAGAGGGTGAAGGCTGCCACTAGGGTCAACTTCCGTAACCTCTGACCTTGAAATCTCTTGTTCTTCACTTTAGCCCAGTATCTCAAGAGAGGCTAAAAGGTTCCTCTAGGGTCATCCTCCGTACCATCTGGCCTCAAACTCCCCTGTTCTTCACTTCAGCCCAACATCTAAAGCATCTAAAGGGAAGCTGAAGGCTGACTCTAGGGTCAACCTCCATACCCTCTGGGCTCGAACTCTCCAGTTCTTAACTTCATCCCAGTATCTAAAGAGAGGGTGAAGGCTGACTCTAGGGTCTAACTCCGTACCCTCTGGGCTCAAACTCTCCAGTTCTTAACAACATCCCTGTATCTCAAGAGAGGGTGAAGGCTGCCACTAGGGTCAACCTCCGTACCCTCTAACCTCGAACTCTCCTGTTCTTCACTTTAGCCAACCGTCTCAAGAGAGGCTGAAGGCTGCCACTAGCGTCAACCTCCTTACCCTCTGACCTCGAACTCGCCTGTTCTTTACTTCAGCCCAGTATCTCAAGAGAGGCTCAAAGGTTCCTCTAGGGTCAACCTCCTTACCCTCTGACCTCGAACTCTCCAGTTCTTCACTTCAGCCCAGCATCTCAAGAGAGGCTGAAGGCTACCACTAGAGTCAAAATTCGTACTGTTTGACCTCGAACTCCCCTGTTCTACACTACAGCCCAATATCTCAAGAGAAGCTGAAGGATGACTCTATGATCAACCTCCGTACCCTCTGGGCTTGAACTTTTCTGTTCTTCACATCAGCCAAGTTTCTCAAGAGAGGGTGAAGGCTACCACTAGGGTCAACCTCCATACCATCTGACCTCGAACTCCCCTGTTCTTCACTTCAGCCCAATATCTCAAGAGAGGCTGAAGGCTGACTCTAGGGTCAAAGTTTGTACCCTCTGGGCTTGAACTCTCCTGTTATTCACTTCAGACCTGTATCTCAAGAGAGGGTGAAGGCTGCCACTAGGTTCAACCTCCGTACCCTCTGACCTCGAACTCCCCTGTTCTTCACTTCAACCCAGTATCTAAAGGGAGGCTGAAGGCTGCCACTAGGTTCAACCTCCGTACCCTCTGGCCTCAAACTCTCCTGTTCTTCATTTCAGCCCTGTAGGAGAGAAAGATCTGCCTCTTATGTTGCCCCCATTTTTTTTCTGATGTTTACACTGGTTTCTGGCTATAGTCTAGCTGGGACCCAGCTAATCAGGGCCCCAGCCTCTCTGTTCTCTCTAAACAACTTGGAGTGCATATTAGGTGCACTAGTGATTGGATACTGTGGTACCTTATGAGCCCCTAGGATATGGTACCTTAGGTACCAAGGCATAGGTACTTCACAGGCCTACCAGGGGCTGAAGCATGTATTATGCCACCCCTGGGAATCAGACTAAATCCGACACCACAGGCCTGCTACTGCAGCCTGGGTGAGGTAGTGTTAGCACTCCTCACTGAGATATAGGTTCACTATATCTCTCCCTGCACACACATTTAAACCTATCAGTCACCCCTAAGGCAGGCCCCATCAATCCTGAGGGCAGGGTGCTTGGTTTCCATGGGAGGGGGTGCCTCTGCCTGAGCAGGGCCCCTCTGCAGCTCTCAGACTCCATTCTCTGGGGCTGTTTGTGAATGCGGTCAAACCATATACTCTTAAGTGCATTATAACCTCGTGGTTAATGCTAACTTTGGAATGGCTGCATCAAAACATGTCGTGTTTGGTGTCAAACGCTTTGGAATCATACCCCCACACCAGTAACTAGAGTGGGAGTATGATCCCACCCTTCTAGAGGGATAGACATGTACCTACTGCAGCCAAGTATCTCAAGAGAGGCTGACTCTAGCGTCAACCTCCTTACCCTCTGACCTTGAACTCTCCTGTTCTTCACTTCAGCCCAGTATGTATCTCAAAAGAGGCTAAAAGGTTCCTCTAGGGTCATCCTCCGTACCCTCTGGCCTCAAACTCTCCAGTTCTTCACTTCAGCACCGCATCTCAAGAGAGACTGAAGGCTACCACTAGAGTCAACCTCCGAACCGTCTGACCTTGAACTCCCCTGTTCTTCACTTCAGCCCAACATCTAAAGCATCTAAAGGGAAGCTGAAGGCTGACTCTAGGGTCCACCTCCATACCCTTTGACCACGAACTCTCCTGTTCTTCACTTCAGCCCAGTATCTCAAGAGAGGTTGAAAGCTGCCACTAGGGTCAACCTCCGTACCCTCTGACCTCAAACTCCCCTGTTGTTCACTTCAGCTCAGCGTCTCAAGAGAGGCTGAAGGCTGCCACTAGGGTCAACCTCCGTACCCTCTGACCTCGAACTCCCCTGTTCTTCACTTCAGCCAGGCATCTCAAGAGAAGCTGAAGGCTGCCACTAGGGACCTCGAACTCTCCTGTTCTTCACTTCAGCCGAGTATCTCACGAGAGGCCAAAAGGTTCCTCTAGGGTGAAGATCAGCACCCTCTGGGCTCAAACTCTCCTGTTCTTCACTTCAGCCCCACATCTCAAGCGTCTCAAGAGAGCCTGAAGGCTGCCACTAGGGTCAACCTCCGTACCCTCTGACCTCAAACTCTCCTGTTCTTCACTTCAGCCGAGTATCTCACGAGAGGCCAAAAGGTTCCTCTAGGGTGAACCTCCGCACCCTCTGACCTCGAACTCTCTTGTTCTTCACTTCAGCCAAGTATCTCAAGAGAGGCTGACTCTAGGGTCAACCTCCATACCCTCTGGGCTCAAACTCTCCTGTTCTTCACTTCAGCCCAGTATCTAAAGGGAGGCTGAAGGCTACCACTAGGGTCAACGTCTGTACCCTCTGACCTCGAACTCTCTTGTCCTTTACTTCAGCACAGCATCTCAAGAGAGGCTGAATGCTGCAACTAGGGTCAACCTCCGTACCCTCTGACCTCGAACTCTCCTGTTCTTCACTTCAGCCGAGTATCTCACGAGAGCCAAAAGGTTCCTCTGGGGTGAACCTCCGCACCCTCTGACCTCGAACTCTCCTGTTCTTCACTTCAGCCAAGTATCTCAAGAGAGGCTGACTCTAGGGTCAACCTCCGCACCCTCTGGGCTCAAACTCTCCTGTTCTTCACTTCAGCCCCACATCTCAAGCATCTCAAGAGAGCCTGAAGGCTGCCACTAGGGTGAAACTCCGTACCCTCTGACCTCGAACTCTCCTCTTCTGCACTTCAGCCAGGCATCCAAATAGAAGCTGAAGGCTGCCACTAGGGTCAACCTCTGTACCCTCTGACTTCAAACTCCCCTGTTCTTTACTTCAGCCCAGTATTTCAAGAGAGGCTAAAGACTGTCACAATGGTCAACCTCCATACCCTCTGGCCTCAAACTCCCCTGTTTTTCACTTCAGCCCAGTATGTCAAGAGAGGCTGAAGGCTGCCACTAGGGTCAACCTCCGTACCCTCTAACCTCGAACTCTCCTTTTATTCACTTTAGCCCAGCATCTCAAAAGAGGCTGAAGCCTGCCACGAGGGTCAACCTCCGTACCCTCTGACCTCAAACTCCCCTGTTCTTCACTTCAGCCAGGCATCTCAAGAGAAGCTGAAGGCTGCCACTAGGGTCAACCTCTGTACCCTCTGACTTCAAACTCCCCTGTTCTTCACTTCAGCCAAGCATCTCAAGAGAAGCTGAAGGTTGCCACTAGGGTCAACATCCGTACCCTCTGACCTCGAACTCTCCTGTTCTTTACTTCAGCCCACTATCTCAAGAGAGGCTGAAGACTGTCGCTATGGTCAACCTCTGTACCCTCTGACTTCAAACTCCCCTGTTCTTCACTTCAGCCGTGTATCTCAAGAGAGACTGAAGGCTGCCACTCGGGTCAACCTCCATACCCTCTGACCTCAAACTCCCCTGTTCTTTACTTCAGCCCAGTATCTCAAGAGAAGCTGAAGGCTGCCACTAGGGACCTCAAACTCTCCTGTTCTTCACTGCAGACAAGTATCTCAAGAGAGGCTGACTCTAGGGTCAACCTCCATACCCTCTGACCTCGAACGTCCCTGTTCTTCACTGCAGCCAAGTATCTCAAGAGAGGCTGACTCTGGGGTCAACCTCCATACCCTCTGACCTCGAACTCCCCTGTTCTTCACTGCAGCCAAGTATCTCAAGAGAGGCTGACTCTAGGGTCAACCTCCATACCCTCTGACCTCGAACTCCCCTGTTCTTCACTTCAGCCAACCGTCTCAAGAGAGGCTGAAGGCTGAATCTAGGGTTAACCTCTGTACCCTCTGACCTCGAACTCCCCTGTTCTTCACTTCAGCCCACTATCTCAAGAGAGGCTGAAGCTTGACACAAGGGTCAACCGCCGTATACTCTGACCTTAAACTCCCCTGTTCTTCACTTCAGCCCAGCATCTCAAGTGTCTCAAGGGAGACTAAGAGCTCCCACTAGGGTCAACCTTCACACCCTCTGACCTCAAACTCCCTTGTTCTTTACTTCAGCCCAGTATCTCAAGAGAAGCTGAAGGCTGCCACTAGGGACCTCAAACTCTCCTGTTCTTCACTTCAGACCAGTATCTCATGAGAGGTCAAAAGGTTTCTCTAGGGTCAACCTCCGTACTCTCTGACCTCGAACTCTCCTGCTCTTCAATTCAGCCCAGCATCTCAAGAGAGGCTGAAGGCTACCACTAGGGTCAACCTCCATACCCTCTGACCTCGAACTCCCCTGTTCTTCACTGCAGACAAGTATCTCAAGAGAGGTTGACTCTAGGGTCATCCTCCATACCCTCTGACCTCGAACTCCCCTGTTCTTCACTGCAGCCAAGTATCTCAAGAGAGGCTGACTCTAGGGTCAACCTCCATACCCTCTGGGCTCGAACTCTCCTGTTCTTCACTTCAGCCCAGTATGTAAAGGGAGGCTGGAGGCTGCCACTAGAGTTAACCTCAGTGCTCTCTGGGCTTGAACTCTCCTGTTCATTACTTCAGCACAGCGTCTCAAGAAAGGCTGAAAGCTGCCACTAGGGTCAACCTCCTTACCCTCTGACCTCCAACTCTCCTGTTCTTCACTTCAGCCAACCGTCTCAAGAGAGGCTGAAGGCTGACTCTAGGGTCAACCTCCGTACCCTCTGACCTTGAACTCCCCTGTTCTTCACTTCAGCGCAGCATTTAAGAGAGGCTGAAGGCTGCCACTAGGGTCAACCGCCGTATACTCTGACCTTAAACTCCCCTGTTCTTCACTTCAGCCCAGCATCTCAAGTGTCTCAAGGGAGACTAAGAGCTCCCACTAGGGTTAACCTTCACACCCTCTGACCTCAAACTCTCCTGTTCTTCACTTCAGCCCATCATCTCAAGAGAGGCTGAAGGCTGCCACTAGCGTCAACCTCTGTAACATCTGGCCTCGAACTCCCATGTTCTTCACTTCAGCCAGGCATCTCAATAGAAGCTGAAGGCTGACTCTAGGGTCAACATCCATACCCTCTGACCTTGAACTCTCTTGTTCTTCACTTTAGCCCAGTATCTCAAGAGAGGCTAAAAGGTTCCTCTATGGTCATCCTCCATACCATCTGGCCTTAAACTGCCCTGTTCTTCACTTCAGCCCAACATCTAAAGCATCTCAAGGGAAGCTGAAGGCTGACTCTAGGGTCAACCTCCATACCCTCTGGGCTCGAACTCTCCTGTTCTTCACTTCAGCCCAGTATCTCAAGAGAGGCTGAAGGCTGCCACTAGGGTCAACCTCCGTACCCTCTAACCTCGAACTCTCCTGTTCTTCACTTTAGCCCAGCATCTCAAGAGAGGCTGAAGGCTGCCACTAGGGTCAACCTCCTTACCCTCTGGCCTCGAACTCTCCTGTTCTTTACTTCAGCCCAGTATCTCAAGAGAGGCTAAAAGGTTCCTCTAGGGTCAACCTCCTTACCCTCTGACCTCGAACTCTCCTGTTCTTCACTTCAGCACCGCATCTCAAGAGAGACTGAAGGCTACCACTAGAGTCAACCTCCGAACCGTCTGACCTTGAACTCCCCTGTTCTTCACTTCAGCCCAACATCTAAAGCATCTAAAGGGAAGCTGAAGGCTGACTCTAGGGTCAACCTCCATACCCTCTGGGCTCGAATTCTCCTGTTCTTCACTTCAGCCCAGTATTTCAAGAGAGGGTGAACCTACCAGTAGGGTCATCCTTCATATTCATACCCTTTGACCACGAACTCTCCTGTTCTTCACTTCAGCCCAACATCTAAAGCATCTAAAGGGAAGCTGAAGGCTGACTCTAGGGTCAAACTCCGTACCCTCTGGGCTCGAACTCTCCTCTTCTTCACTTCAGCCCAGTATCTCAAGAGAGGTTGAAAGCTGCCACTAGGGTCAACCTCCGTACACTCTGATCTCGAACTCCCCTGTTGTTCACTTCAGCTCAGCGTCTCAAGAGAGGCTGAAGGCTGCCACTAGGGTCAACCTCCGTACCCTCTGACCTCGAACTCCCCTGTTCTTCACTTCAGCCGGGCATCTCAAGAGAGGCCAAAAGGTTCCTCTAGGGTGAACCTCCATACCCTCTGGGCTCAAACTCTCCTGTTCTTCACTTCAGCCCCACATCTCAAGCGTCCCAAGAGAGCCTGAAGGCTGCCACTAGGGTCAACCTCCGTACCCTCTGACCTCGAACTCCCCTGTTCTTCACTTCAGCCAGGCATCTCAAGAGAAGCTGAAGGCTGCCACTAGGGACCTCGAACTCTCCTGTCCTTCACTTCAGCCGAGTATCTCACGAGAGGCCAAAAGGTTCCTTCAGGCTCAACCTCCATACCCTCTGGGCTCAAACTCTCCTGTTCTTCACTTCAGCCGAGTATCTAAAGGGAGGCTGAAGGCTACCACTAGGGTCAACGTCTGTACCCTCTGACCTCGAACTCTCTTGTCCTTTACTTCAGCCCCACATCTCAAGCATCTCAAGAGAGCCTGAATGCTGCCACTAGGGTCAACCTCCGTACCCTCTGACCTCGAAATCTCCTCTTCTGCACTTCAGCCAGGCATCCAAATAGAAGCTGAAGGCTGCCACTAGGGTCAACCTCTGTACCCTCTGACTTCAAACTCCCCTGTTCTTTACTTCAGCCCAGTATTTCAAGAGAGGCTAAAGACTGTCACAATGGTCAACCTCCATACCCTCTGGCCTCAAACTCTCATTTTCTTCACTTCAGTCGAGTATCTCAAGAGAGGCTGAAGGCAGCCACTTTGTTTAACCTCCATACCCTCTTACCTCAAACTCCCCTGTTCTATACTTCACTCCCCTGTTCTATACTTCAGCCCAGTATCTCAAGAGAGGCTGACTCTAGGGTCAACCTCCATACCCTCTGGGCTCAATCTCTCCAGTTCTTCACTTCCGCCCAGTATCTCAAGAGAGGCTGAAGGCTGCCACTTGGGTCAACCTCCGTACCCTCTGACCTCAAACTCCCCTGCTATTTACTTCAGCCCAGTATCTCAAGAGAGGCTAAAAGGTTCCTCTAGGGTCAACCCCCGTACCCTCTGACCTAGAACTCTCCTGTTCTTCACTTCAGCCCAGCATCTCAAGAGAGGCTGAAGGCTCACTCTAGGGTCAAACTCCGTACCCTCTTGCCTCAAACTCTCCTGTTCCTCACTTCAGCCCAGCATCGCAAGAGAGGCTGAAGGCTACCACTAGAGTCAACCCCCGTACCGTCTGACCTCGAACTCCCCTGTTTTTCACTTCAGCCCAACATCTAAAGTATCTCAAGGGAAGCTGAAGGCTGACTCTAGGGTCAACCTCCATACCCTCTGGGCTCGAACTCTCCTGTTCTTCACTTCAGACCAGTATCTCAAGAGAGGGTGAAGCTACCAGTAGGGTCATCCTTCATACCCTCTGACCTCGAACTCTCCTGTTTTTCACTTCAGCCCAATATGTCAAGAGAGGCTGAAGGCTCACTCTAGAGTCAAACTCCGTATCATCTGGGCTCGAACTCTCCTCTTCTTCACTTCAGCCAAGTATCTCAAGAGAGGGAGAAGGCTGCCACTAGGGTCAACCTCCGTACCCTCTAACCTCGAACGCTCCTTTTCTTCACTTCAGCCCAGCATCTCAAGAGAGGCTGAAGGCTACCACTAGGGTCAACCTCCGCACCCTCTGTCCTCAAACTCCCCTGTTCTTCACTGCAGCCAAGTATCTCAAGAGAGGCTGACTCTAGGATCAACCTCCATACCCTCTGGGCTTGAACTCTCCTGTTCTTCACTTCAGCCCAGTATGTAAAGGGAGGCTGAAGGCTACCACTAGTGTGAACCTGTGTACCCTCTGACCTCGAACTCTCTTGTTCTTCACTTCAGCCAGGCATCTCAAGAGAAGCTGAAGGCTGCCACTAGGGTCAACCTCTGTACCCTCTGACTTCAAACTCCCCTGTTCTTCACTTCAGCCAAGCATCTCAATAAAAGCTGAAGGTTGCCACTAAGGTCAACATCCGTACCCTCTGACCTCGAACTCTCCTGTTCTTCACTTCAGCCCAGTATATCAAGAGAGGCTGAAGACTGTCACTATGGTCAACCTCTGTACCCTCTGACTTCAAACTCCCCTGTTCTTCACTTCAGCCGTGTATCTCAAGAGAGACTCAAGGCTGCCACTCGGGTCAACCTCCATACCCTCTGACCTCAAACTCCCCTGTTCTTTACTTCAGCCCAGTATCTCAAGAGAAGCTGAAGGCTGCCACTAGGGACCTCAAACTCTCCTGTTCTCCACTTCAGACCAGTATCTCATGAGAGGTCAAAAGGTTTCTCTAGGGTCAACCTCCGTACTCTCTGACCTCGAACTCTCCTGCTCTTCAATTCAGCCCAGCATCTCAAGAGAGGCTGAAGGCTACCACTAGGGTCAACCTCCATACCCTCTGACCTCGAACTCTCCTGTTCTTCAGTTTCTGTTCAGCGCTCGGATGTAACCTTCCTTACCTGCAGCACTTTATAAAGCTCTTACATATATAAATACCTTTGACATGTTCATAACCGAAGGCATGGACTCAGACCACAGCAATCAATGCTGGACCAGCCTCTTGGGAGCCGCGAACAGGAAACAGGCTCTTCAGAGGCAGACATGTCAGACAGACTGGCATTAGTGACTCACAACCAGATGGATAATATTGATTCTAATTAATACATCTGTTTGCAGTGGGGCTGGGAGACGACTGATATCGATTAATAGAAATATTCGGAAGAGCAGCATCTGGGCCTGGGATAGAGGCGACAAACATCCTCTGGGGCTGCAGCTCAAGGTCAGACAGGACAAGCCGAGGTGCCTCAGCCCCCCATCGTTGATCTCCCCAGGAATGGAGGCATCAAACATCCCCTGGGGCTGGAGTTCAAGGCCAGGCAGGACAGGCACAGATGCCTCAGCCTTGCATCTGTCACCTCCCCTGGGATAGAGGCAACAACCATCCCCTGGGGCTGCAGCTCACGTATAGACAGGGCAGGCCGAGGTGCCTCAGCCTTCCATCCGTCCCCTCCCCTGGGATAGAGGCCACATCCATCCCCTGGGACTGCAGCTCACGTATAGACAGGACAGGCCGAGGTGCCTCAGCTTTCCATCCGTCCCCTTCCCTGGGATAGAGGCCACATCCATCCCCTGGGACTGCAGCTCACGTATAGACAGGACAGGCCGAGGTGCCTCAGCTTTCCATCCGTCCCCTTCCCTGGGATAGAGGCCACATCCATCCCCTGGGACTGCAGCTCACGTATAGACAGGACAGGCCGAGGTGCCTCTGCCTTCCATCTGTCATCTCCCCTGAGGCTGCACTTGCATATCAAGACACACAGACATTTCTATTTCAATTCCATTTCAATTCAAAGACATGCTACACTTTTATAGCTGAATGTGTTGCATTTCCTTCCTGCTGGAGGCACACTGCACGTCCTTTCCTTGGAAGGAATCCTGCACTTTACTTTCCATCATAGACCGCGCTGTGCTTCACCTTCCATTAGATGTAAGCTTGCCTTGCATCAGAGGACACACTGCACTATCTATTGCAAGTACATCTCTTCCATGTGATACAAACTGCACTCCTCTTCCCTCGACAGGACACACTGCACTATCTCTAGCATGTGATGCAAACTGCACTCCTCTTCCCTCCAGAGGACACACTGCACTTTCTCTTTCATGTGATACAAACTGCACTCCTCTTCCCTCCAGAGGACACACTGCACTTTCTCTTTCATGTGATACAAACTGCACTCCTCTTCCCTCCAGAGGACACACTGCACTTTCTCTTTCATGTGATACAAACTTCACTCCTCTTCCCTCCAGAGGACACACTGCACTACTCTAGCATGTGATACAAACTGCACTCCTCTTCCCTCCAGAAAACACGCTGCACTATCTCTTGCATGTGATACATACTGCACTCCTCTTCCCTCCAGAAAACACGCTGCACTATCTCTTGCATGTGATACATACTGCACTCCTCTTCCCTCCAGAGGACACACTGCACTACCTCTTGCATGTGATGATATACTATACTGCACTCCTGTAGGAGAGTAGGATCTGCATTTATGTTGCCCCCACTATTTTTCCTGATGTTTACACTGGTTTCTGGCTATAGTCTGGCTGGGTCCCTGCTAATCAGGGCCCCAGTCTCTCTGTTCTCTCTAAACAACTTGGAGGGCATATTAGGTACACTAGTGATTGGATACTGTGGTACCTTATGAGTCCCTAGTATATGGTACCTTATGTACCAAGGGCATAGGTACTTCACAGGCCTACCAGGGGCTGAAGCATGTATTATGCCACCCCTGGGATGC
Organism: Triturus cristatus; assembly: GCF_964204655.1. Lineage (NCBI taxonomy): Eukaryota > Metazoa > Chordata > Amphibia > Caudata > Salamandridae > Triturus > Triturus cristatus. The sequence continues at coordinate 1,284,862,001 of NC_140592.1, read as the reverse complement.
AGACTAAATCTGACACCACAGGCCTGCTACTGCAGTCTGGGTGAGGTAGTGTTAACACTCCTCACTGAGATAAAGGTTCACTATATCTCTCCCTGCACACACATTTAAACCTATCAGTCACCCCTAAGGCAGGCCCTATCAATCCTGAGGACAGGGTGCTTGGTTTCCCTGTGAGGGGGTGCCTCTGCCTGAGCAGGGCCCCTCTGCACCTAGCAGAGTCTATTCTCTACTGCTGTTTGTGGATGCGGTTAAACCATATACTCTTAAGTGCATTTTAACCTCGCGGTAAATGCTAACTTTGGAATGACTGCATCGAAACATGTCGTGTTTGGTGTCAAACAACTTGGAATCATACACCCACACCAGTAACTGGTGTGCGAGTATGATCCCACCCTTCTAGAGGGGACGACATGTACCCACTGTACTAAATGGTAGAAATCTTCTAGAGCCCTGGCATCACAAAATGGATGCCACCAGCACAGACACCGGGCTGCCCTCCTGCTGCTGACCGAAACTCGCAGTGGAGGAAGTCCAACAAAGGGTATCCTGTCACAGGGAGGTGTCACCACCTCCCAGACAGGATTTAGTGTATTGGAGCTGGGTGGGTGCACTCTTAGAGTGCCTTTGAAGTCCTGCACTGGGGGAGCAGTAGGCGCCTCTGTGCATATGCCAGCTCAAACCGGTTCAGGGGCTACCTGCACCTGCTCTGGCGTGAAACTGGACAAAGGGAAGTGGGTGTAACCACCCACTACCCTGACCCTCCTAGAGGAGTGGTCATAGAGCTAGTCCCTCCCCTATCTTCACTATAAGATACCAAGAATTGCCAATGCATTTCAGATTACACCTGGACCACGCTCTACAAAGAAGAATCCTGGCCCTTCGACGTTCCACTATCTCTGGAAGACTGAAGAATCTCCCTTGGAGTCAAGGAGTGACTCCCCTGCTTGGCAGGCACCACTAACTTGATCAACGGTTGCAAACTTCACCGCTCCCGCCGGAGTCCGAAGTCCCTGCGTCCCCTGAAGCAGATTTCCTGACCTCTCGACGGCCATTTTGAGTCCCCAGCGAAGCTGTGGCGTCTGGACCCCACGAGTGACGAGGAACAGCAATACCAGTGCACTGATTGAGTGCAAACCCTAAACAACGTTCTACGAAATTGTGCTTTGGACCATCTGTAGTCCAAGTCCCTAGCAGGTCTGGTACCGAAAATCAGCGGCCTACCCCGCCCCGAGTGACCGTGGGCTCCTGTGGAACTTTTCCTGCAAAGGCGTCTTCGCGGTTGCTTACCCGTTGGCTAGTGACTCACCCGAAGACTTTCTCATCGACTTCAAGGGCTCTCCTGGTTGCTCCGGGTCTGCCTTCACTTACCCTCGCTGGGTAAGTCCATCCGACCTTGCTGGTCTGCATCATCTTCAATCTTCACTCCACACGAGACTTGCAGTTGCCAAGGTTTGTTGGCTCCAATCCGGTTGCCGACACCGCTATCAGCTGCAGACGTCGTGGGACCCTCCGAATCCAGCTGCTGGTCATCGTCGATCTCTCCTGGACCTCGTGAGCGAAGAGACAAATCACCATCGACGACCTGAAGCGACGCGACATCAGTGGTCATCCATCCTGCTGGCCACCGGTCACTGGCAAGTGAATTTGAACTCTGTCCCCTCAATTTTCAGGTCCTCTTCAACTTCAATCCATCTTCGGATTCCAGCGGACACCTCTCCAGTCGTCACAAACAGCAAGTCTTCAGTGATCTCCATTGAAAACAGCATCGCGACCCGACACCAAATGACACGTATGCACCCGGCTTCCGTGGGTGAGGTAACTCGTGCACTCCGGTGCCCAAGTGTGTGTTGGCCCTCGAAATACTTACCCTGTAAGTGGCTTGCTTGTTGACTTCTCCGACGTGCCCTAAAACTTTAAATTACAAACAGCGACTTGTGCCATTGAAACCAATAGGAAACCCGCGGCTGTGTTTAGACACTGCACGCGTCTCCCGTGGGCTGATTACTTACCTGCTAAGACTGCAGAAGTGAAGCCCCAGCGATTCCCAAGGCCCTAGGCCTTTTCATTTTGCAAGTCGAGTTTGTTAAACCATTTTCTAAGTATATGGTCTGGTACGCCCCTAGGGCTACAGCCATATTTGTGCTTGATTTATTGAGAAGTGTTGACATTTGAATGTGTATCTGGGTTCTAATCTCATAAAGAGATTAGTAGAGTGTATCTAAGAATAAATACATATATATTTGATATATATACCTGTGTGGTGTCTTTTCCTTTGGTAATTCAAGAGATTATAAGGTAAAACAAGCTGCTTTACATTCCTCAGAGACTTAGCCTGAAGGCTGTTCTCCACAGCTACCACTAGGATAGCTTTCTTTAAAAGGTTGTCTTAAACCTATCTACCAAGAGTCGAATTAGACTGGTGCAAGGTGGCCACTATAACTAGTGACCAGCATATGCCAGGCCAACTTCTCACATTGTGGGATTCCAGCTTGCCATTGTTTTACCAGAAAATCTCTATTTGAATTACTAATTGAAAACCACTAAAGGTACTCAAGGTACATATAAACGTCAAGCTAGTATCAATAAGTTCTACTGAACTTAGAGCTGTTTGTGAAGGGATAAGCACACCCTTGCTACAGCTCAAGCTAGGTCCAGTAGGCCTCAACTAGTGTAGGTAGTACAACACTGCACAACACTAGTATGTCTCACCAAGGTGGAGCCAGTGGGTCCACCCCATCTCAGTACAAAGATATAGCCTACACTGAACTGAAGGCCTTATGCTTTGAAAGACAACTGAGGGTGGGCAGGAGTCCCTCATCACAACACCTGATAGATCTGTTAGTAGCAGATGACCTGAAACAAGCTCTAGGAGCAAGTGGGTCAGGGAGTGGGTCTGCCATAGGCTCTGGGTCTGATGATGAAAATCAAGATGACCTGGAGTCTGTGATTGAAGGGCCAGGCCCAGAAGGGTCTAAAAAGAACAGAGGAATTCTCCCTAAGAGAACTGACAAAGTGGGAGAAAGGCCTAGGTCCCTCTCAAGGGACTCTGACCATTCATACCACTCTGGAAGAGAATCTGTTCACCAGAGGAACTCCACCTATCCCAGGGAGTCCTCCTCTGACAGAAGGTTTTAGATGCTCCAGTATGAGGAAGCTAGGTTTGCCCTCAGAACCAAGCAATTGGCCTTAGATATGGAAGCCTTCGAGCTCCAAAGAGCTTCTAAGAAGGAGGGGTTAGATACCCCTGGTGGCAGCAACAGTGTCCCTAGAGGCAGAGATTACATGCCAGACCATAGGAACCTGTCCAAGGTTGTTCCTCCCTACCAGAGTGGGGATGATATCCACAAATGGATAACTGCTATGGAGAGGGCCTGTAAAGTTCAACAGGTCCCCCAGACACAGTGAGCAGCAATCTTGTGGCTCTCCTTTTCAGATAAAGGTAGAGACAAGCTCCTCACTGTTAGAGAAGAGGATGCTAATGATTATGAAGCCCTGAAGAGTGCTTTGATAGATGGGTTTGGCTTAACCACTGAACAGTACAGGTTGAAGTTCAGAGACACCCAGAAAGCACAGACTCAGGATTGGACTGACTTTGTTGATTGTGCAACCAAGGCTCTAGAAGGTTGGCCGGTTGGTAGTAGAGTAACTGACTTTAAGGGATTGTATAATCTTATAATGAGAGAACAGATCCTTAATAATTGCCAGAACCAGTTGTTGCATCAGTACCTGGTGGACTCTGATCTGACCTCTCCCCAAGAATTGGGAAAAAAGGCAGACAAATGGGTCAGAACCAGGGTGAGGCAGAAAAACCTGAACCAAGGTGGTGACACTAAGAAGCAAGATCCTAAAGGCTCAGAGAAAGGTGGGGATAAATCTAAAGATCAGAAGTCTTCACAAGGGCCCCAAAAATCTGCAACTGGTGGGGAGTCACAATCTGCAAAGGGAAAAGGCCAAAAGAAGCCCTGGTGCAAATTCTGTAAACAGAAAGGGCACTGGACTTCTGACTGTACAAAGTCCAAAGACCAAACCACCACCACTCCAGCCCCAAAGGCAACTGTTCCCCCTATTGCAGTCATTGGTGGAGGTAATACTCAGAATAAGGGTGTAGTAGGGTTGACCCTGGGTTCTGATGTGGACTCTGGCCTAGTCAAAGTACCAACACAGGCATTGCTAGTTTGTGAGGGAGACCTTGATATGTCCTTCCTAGTGAGCCCCAGTAATCTGGGCAAATACAAACAGCAGCCTATCATAAATGGCAAACAGGCTTTGGCATTTAGGGACACAGGTACTAGTGTCACCATGGTGGCAGAGGACCTAGTGGACCCTACACAGATCATCCTGGGTGAAATGTACCAGGTAACCAATGCAAGCAACACCAGGACCAACCATAGCCTGGCAGTTGTGAATTTCTCCTGGGGAGGGGTAAATGGCCTAAAAAAGGTAGTAGTCAGTGCAGACCTCCCTGTCGAATGTTTGTTGGGCAATGATCTGGAGACTTCAGCCTGGTCTGAAGTAGAATTATGGACTCATGCTGAGATGTTGGGCATACCTGCAGAGGTATTTGCTGTGACCAGGTCACAAGCCAAAATGCATAAAGCTGAACCAGCTCTGGATCCTGAAACTATGGACCAGGTGCTACCCAAGAGGAGGAGCAGTAGGGTTAAGGCTGGGCCTTCCCCTCTGTCTCAGATCTCAGATTCCCCTCCTGAGGGAGGAGAAGCAGAACCTGAAGAAGGAACTGCCCCAGAGGAACTTGAGCCTGGTCAGGTTGAGTTCTTGGGGGCAGGGGGGCCTTCCAGGGAAGATCTGAGCAAAGAGCAACAGTGCTGCCCCACTCTTGAACCCCTCAGACAGCTGGCTGCTGCTGAGGCTGCTGGGAGTGCTAGTGGGTCCCATAAGGTTTATTGGGATGAGGGGCTCCTATATTCTGAGGCTAGAGATCCTACCCTTGGAGCCATCAGGAGGTTGGTAATTCCTCAGAAGTTTAGGGGGTTCCTCTTGACCCTAGCACATGACATCCCATTGGTAGGGCACTTGGGCCAAAACAAGACCTGGGATAGGCTTGTACCACATTTTCATTGGCCACACATGTCTGAAGACACAAAGGAGTTTTGTCGCTCCTGTGTCACTTGTCAAGCCAGTGGCAAGACAGATGTCACCACAAAGGCCCCCCTGATACCACTACCTGTGGTGGGGGTTCCCTATGAAAGGGTAGGGATTTACATTGTTGGTCCCCTTGACCCACCAACAGCATCTGGGCACAGATTTATACTGGTGGTAGTGGATCATGCCACCAGGTATCCAGAAGCTATACCCCTAAGGACTACCACAGCTCCTGTGGTAGCAAGAGCCCTCATTCTCCAGAGTGGGTTTCCCTAAGGAGGTCATCTCTGACAGAGGTTCTAACTTTATGTCAGGATATCTAACGGCAATGTGGAAGGAGTGTGGTGTAAACTACAAATTCACTACTCCCTATCACCCACAATGCAATGAGTTAGTTGAGAGATTCATCAAAACCCTAAAGGGAATGATTAAAGGACTCCCAGAGAAGCTTAGGCGAAAATGGGACCTTTTACTTCCCTGCCTTCTGTTTGCATACAGGGAGGTTCTTCAGAAGGGGGTTGGCTACAGCCCTTTTGAACTTCTGTTTGGGCACCCTGTTAGAGGACCATTATGTCTGGTGAAGGAGGGATGGGAGTTACCTCTCAAACCTCCCAAACAAGATGTAGTGGACTATGTACTTGTTCTCCGCTCCAGGATAGCAGAGTACATGAAGAAGGCCAGTAAAAACCTTGAGGCAAGCCAAGAACTCCAAAAAGCTTGGCATGACCAAAAGGCTGTCCTGACTGTTTACCAGCCATGCCAGAAAGTGTGGGTGTGGGAGCCTGTGGCCCCAGCAGCTCGCCAGGACAAATGGAGTGGCCCCCATACAATTGTTGAAAAGAAGGGAGAGGTCACCTACTTGGTAGATCTTGGCACTCCCAGGAGCCCCCTTAGTGAGGTTCTGTAGCGATCCGAACCTGTGAATTCGGTATCATAGTACTGACATGATTTTGGTACCAACGAACCGCAAACGATCCATTGTATATGTGACAGTGTTTTCGCTGCGCAACTAGCACGAATTCACTGGAAACTAGGGCATTCTCTCTAAAAGTCACGGCATCCATTTTAGTTACGGCATCCATCTTGTTTCTTGCCCTCACATAGTCAATGAACGGACGATGACCCCGGCAGAGTCACCTTGTTAAGGACACATAAGCTCGAGCCCCGAGAAAGGCTGACGCTACATGACTAGGCAGAATCAAGCTGCCTCCCTTGCCTGAGGCCAGTCCTGCTATACTGGTTCTCGTGTCCGTTGTCCTGACTGAAAGGCCGAAGACGATTGCCCTGCCCGTTTATGATCCATAAACACCTCTTATCCTACATTTCAATCCTTTGCACCTGGCTCTGCTCCTTTCTTTCTGGGCTTTTACAATGGGGAGGTTACGATTTTTATGATGGGGAGGATCAAGTAGAGAATGAAAAACTGTCGAGAGGACCTGATTGAATACCGAAAACCCACAACTAATCATTGTTTGATATTTATTTATTGTCTGTTTGGGATACCGGGTTAGGCATGAGAAATATTCGTGTAATGTTGCCCCAAGACATTTTTCTTGTATTTAAGAAGCAACCCACTTAATGCAATTTGAACAGTCTCGTAGATTCTGCCTCTGTGTGGTTCCTATGGTTTCTGTATCCCTGCAGTAAATAAACCTTGGTCTTTGACGCCGCCATCGAGAAGCCCGTGTCTCTGTTTATTTGTGCACCGAGACAGGAGGAACTCAGGGGTCTTCGGGTGTTGTTTCCCTGACACCTCTGGACTCTTAAAAGTCCAGAACCTCAAATTGGCGCCCAACGTGGGGCGACGTCATCCGGTACCGGTCCAAAGCCTGAAAAGTTCGAGAAGTTTCGTGTGAAGATTCCGGAGGGAGGTACCCCGCTTCATCGATCCCTGCATGTCGTAAAAGTGGCCCGACGATCTCTTCCACGAGGGTTCCCGTTCCCAGACGGCTACAGAGGACCGCTGCCTTGACTGTCGCCCTGTCTTGGACCCGAGGTGCAGACCTTAGTACGGCGAGACGTAGACGGGTTCTCCTTGGTGACGTCTTCCACATTTCAGTTAAGTATTAAGTGGGTTGTGCTCAGTTTGGTTATTTGGATACGTTTGTTTTGGATTTGTAGATTATCATTGGTTGCTCTTGGTAAGATAATCTTTGTATTTGGTATTGGTTCATTTTGGTAGGCCTAAGTTCTCTGCGCATTTTGGTTGGAATTTGTCCTTGTAGTCATGACTAAGGGTAACAATTGTTTTTTGTCCTGGTTACGTTGCAACGGGGATTCACGGTTGGAGGACTCGTGTTTGGTTCCTCCGATTGGGACTCCTACATATGAGCTCTATTGTAAACATGGTGTGGGTCCTATTACCAAGAAAGATGGTGTCCTTAGTTGGCCACCGCATGGTAGTTTCGAAACAGAAATTCTAGATAATTTAGAATTTAGAAACGAAGTTGTTTAAGAGAAAAGCCCGGCCGGCAATGTTTGATTCTTTTCGCGTATGGCGCAAAGAAGCCAAACAGAGAGAAATTAGGAAAACGAAGAAAGAACAGAAAGAGAAAGGGTTGACCTTGATGGAATCTGCTAGGCAGCTGCATGTCAACGAGACCGAGAAAGCAATAGAGATAGAGTATAGAAAACACAATTTGGCGATTGATAAATGCTACCCTGTATTGCCATCTTGTCCTGCTAAGCCGATAGAGGACCCTGAAAAGGACCCTCTGTTATCTTATCTGTTGAGTTCACCTCCACCGTATGCACAGGGTATTACAGCACCACAGTTACTACCTGTTGTACAGCCAGCTGCTGGTCAGCATGGAATAGGTGCTCCACTTCCTTTGAATCCAGCTCCTGTCTTTCCTGTGATCAATGATCCTACGGCACCCCCTCTCCCTGGGTCGCCTATTCCGCCTTTGCCTATCGTTTCGCAAACTGCTTTACCTACTACTCCTACCCTTACTACTTCATCTGCTTCAGCTGCCCTGTCCCCAAGCCCTGTCATTCTGACTCCGTTTTCCGTTCGTCGGAAGATAACCGACTCTGTAACTAATATCTTAACTCCTCTCTACAGGTCTTTAATTGGGACCCCCGTTTCTGACTCTATACAGAGACGTAGCCAGCTTCCTGGTCCCGAGGAACGAGACACGTTAGATTCGACAGCTCTTAGGTGGATGTCGAAAGCTGCGAAGTATGATGCACGAAGAGTGTTAGACACATTTATGCAATGGAATGAACCGACTCAACGTTATGTTTTTGACGTGATGTGTTCTCTTGTGCGTGAAGAATGGGAAGATGATGACTTAGATTCCGTCCCTTCTGATTTAATAAATATTCAGCAGAAATTCGCCGCAGGAATGGTGATAGGTTTAGAAGTAGGGAGAGCGATAGAATTGATTTTAGCCTATCGGGATGAGTCCCCTTTTAGGGCGACAAGAGACCCTGATGGTACACCGATAACTAGGAAAAGACGAGGTCAATATCCGATGAGGGAAGTTCCACCGATATGGCGTGATGCAGTTCAAGCTGATGCGGCTCAGGGTATTTTAGCTGCTCCGGCTCAATTCCAGAGAGTGTGGATACACATTCCTTGGAAACGGGCTGAAGTATTAGCGGTAAAACAAGCATTACCAGACCCTCGTAAGAATCCTGCTGGTTATTACAAAGAATTAACGCAGACAGTCCAAGCGTGTATCATGAATTTGGCAGACATTGAAATGCTATTTGGTAATGTAGTACCACAGCCTATATGGGCTAAGATTCGGCAAGAGAACCACCCAGTCGCCTTAGGAGGTGATTGGCCAGCTATCGTAGCGGCAGACGCACAGCAGGTTGGCGGAGCTAAACCCGAACCTCTGATTGCTGACTTACCTGGCAGAATAATTAACCTGATGAAAACGCTGATGCCAGCGTTACGAGTAAATTGGGATAAACTATCAGCATGCAAGCAAAAGAAGGACGAAAGCGTCTCTGACTTCTTCACTAGATTTGAAGAGACTTTCGTAGACCACAGTGGGCAAGATATGAGTACCGAGGGAGGTCAGAGGTTGTTTGTTGACAAGTTCGTGTTTAATTTACTACCTGAGCTTAGTAACAAGTTTAAGGATTCTGAAAGTGCATGGGCAGTGTCGACGACAGCACAGATACTTGCAACTGCACAGTATTATGAGAATAGAGAGAAAGAAGAAAAGGAAAAATCAGAAAAGAAAACGAAAGATTTAAAAACCAAAGTCCTTTTGCAACAGGCATATCCGCCTCGTTCAAATCAGTCAGATTCACAGCAGCGACCCCAGTTTCAACAGCAGCCACAATTCCAGCAAGGGACGGCCCAGAGATTTAATTATAGTTTTCCCCGACAACAGTTAGCATGGAATCAGTGTGCCTATTGTAAAAAGGAGGGTCATTATAAGAATGAGTGTCCAGTACTACACCCACAAACTAGTGGTGTCCCAGCACAGAGAGGTCATGTTGGGTTTATGCAAGCTCCTAGAGGTAGAGGACGTGGTACAATGACACCACAGGCTGATCGCCAATCGAATTATTTCGACCAGCGAAATGTACAACCTATGCAGCCAGGTAGATCTCCGCAGTACCATGTTGAAGATTACTACGATCATAATGAAGAGATTCATAGAAGCGAGCAATAGGACAGCCACAGGCAGAGAGAGGGAGTAGTATCAGTTCCAGTTGATCAGAGTGGACCTTATGTCGCAGTAGCTACCTCAGGCGTGGTCGAACCGTTTCTGTTGGATACTGGTGCGGCAAAAAGCTCAATCATGCATGCGAAACTCCCTGGCGCACCTTTGTCCGGCTTAACGAACACTTCAGTAGGTTTCTCAGGCGCCCCTGTTCACAATCCTGTGTCCAATCCTTTATCTATCTCTGTTGGGCCATGCAAGTTAGAAGCACCCCTTATCCTAACTACTAGTTGTAATGAGAATCTCCTTGGTTTAGACCTGTTGAAACGCCTGCATGCGACACTGTACTGTTCTCCTTCGGGAGTACAGCTCACATTAGGAAAAAGAGTAATCTCTCCGATGTACATGTCGATGGACAAGCTCCCACCGGAGCTACGTTCTCTCCCTGATACTCTTTGGGCAACTGGTCCCAACGATGTAGGCCTCTTGGAAATTCCCCCTTACGTGATAAGTCTGAAAGCTAATGTTAAATTTCCACGAATCCCACAGTATCGGATTTCAAATGAAGGTGAACAAGCACTCTTGCTGATTGTGAAAGACTTGATACAGAAAGACGTGATTGAGGAAACTAGAGGAAACGTCTGCAATAGTCCTGTCCTGCCGATTTTGAAACGCACTGACCCTTCCAAACCTCCAATCTACAGATTTGTGATTGACCTCAGAGAGGTAAATAAAATTGTGATTCCACAGTTCCCAGTGGTACCAGATATCACCGCATTGTTGACGTTGATTCCTGCATCCGCATCATGGTTTACGGTGATCGACTTGAAAAATGCATTTTTCAGCATTCCCATAGCAGAAGAAAGTAGAGACATTTTTGGTTTCTCCTTAGGAGGACGCAGTTTCAGATTCAAACGCGCTCCACAAGGTTATTGTGAAAGCCCTTCAATTTATAGCCAAGCATTAAAAAGTCAATTAGACGCTCTTGTACTTCCTCATGGTGTTGCTCTGATCCAATACGTAGACGATCTTTTATTAGCCGCTGACGACAAGGAAACTTGCAAAGCAGCTACAATTTCTTTATTGCATCACTTGTCAGACCTACATCACAAGGTGTCACCTTCTAAACTACAATATTGTTGCCAAGAAGTGACCTACTTAGGTCATCTTTTGTCAAAGGAGGGAAGAAGGTTGACCCCAGAGAGAATCAAAGCAATTTCACAGATGACTGTACCAAGCACACAGAGAGAAGTGCGTGCGTTTTTGGGTATTACGTCATACTGTAGGCAATGGATCCCAAATTTTTCTCTCATGGCGAAACCATTGGTAGCCCTGACTGGAAAAGGTGTCCCAAGCCCTTTGCCATGGTCTGATGAATGTCAACAGAGCTTCTCCGACTTACGTGATGCGCTGTGTTCAGCTCCTGTGTTGGGTACTCCTGACTACAGTAAGCCGTTTACACTATATGTCCATGAAAGAGAAGGTTGTGCATTAAGTGTATTAACACAACAATTTGGCAAAAACAGCGGCCTTGTGCGTACTTTTCATCCACATTAGATCCGGTAGCCAGAGCATTGCCAAGTTGTTTAAGAGCCACGGCAGCAGCCGCAGTGTCTATTCGACAGTCTGCTGGACTAGTCATGAACAACATGTTAGTAGTCATGGTTCCACATGCTGTGGATACACTCATGAATCGAACGAAAACTCAGCACCTCACCAGTGCTAGATTATCAGGCTATGAGCTGACGCTTTTGGCAAGTCACATTCAGATCAAGCGATGTAACATATTGAATCCAGCAACACTGTTGCCGACTACTCAGGAGTCGAGTGATTCAGAGCCCCATGATTGTTGTTTCAGAACTGAAGAAGAGACAAAAGGTAGAATTGATTTAAAGGATACTCCGTTATCAGACCCAGACGGCACGTTATATGTCGATGGGTCCTGCTTTAAACTCCAGAATGGTGACGTGACGGCCGCGTATGCAGTCACGACTTTGAGTACGATTGTTGAGGCTGCAAGAGTGAGTCAGAATTCTGCCCAAGCAGCAGAATTAATTGCATTGACAAGAGCGTGTGTTTTAGCTGAGGGAAAGAGAGTGAATGTGTTTACTGACAGCCAGTACGCCTTCGGCGTTGCACATAGTTTTGGGCGTCTCTGGAAAGAAAGAGGTTTTCTCACGTCTCATGGAACTAAGATCCAACATGGACAGCTAGTCAGCGATCTATTGGAATCCCTGACCCTACCGAATGAAGTTGCGATTGTGAAGTGCAGTGCACATCGAAAGATTACGGATGATGTTGGCCGAGGGAATGCATTTGCCGATGAGGTTGCCAAAGAGACGGCCAAGAACATGACGAGCCGAATGTACGTTGCAACGTCTGCAAGATGGATTGCTGAATCAGGAATGTGTGAGAATACGATTGACAGTGTGAAAGCAATCCAAAATGAGGCAACTGAAAATGAGAAGAATGAATGGAAGGAGAAAACGGGTAAAATGGATCCAAGTGGATGTTGGATTGATCTGTCTGAGCAGCAACGTTGGATGTTACCCAATGCGTATGTACTTGCAGTAGTCACGATGGCACATGGAGCGGCGCACATCAGTTCGAAAGGGATCTGTAAAATGTTAGCTCCAGTATGGAAGAACGATGGAATTACTAAGTGTGCGGAAAGAGTGGTGAAAAACTGCATGGTATGCCTGATGCATAATCCTGGCAAGGGAACCCCAACCCCAACTGGTCATTTTGCTCCCCCTTCTTGTCCCTTTGAAGTGATTCAATTAGACTATATCCACATGGACAGGTGTAACAATCTTAAGTATGTCCTAGTGGTAGTATGTGCCTTTTCAAGATGGATTGAGGCATACCCATTAAAGGATAACACTGCCATGTCCACTGCCAAAATCCTTCTCAAAGAGTACTTCCCTAGTTATGGTATGCCACGGATTGTTTGGTCAGACAACGGAAGTGAGTTTGTAGGGAAAGTTATGAAGAGTGTGTGTGCAGGTCTAGGAATTGTACAAAAATTCCACAGTGCAAATCATCCACAGTCAGCAGGTTTGGTGGAAGGGTACAATGGTACCCTGAAACTGAAACTTGCGAAAATTCAAGCTTCCACTGGTCTCTCTTGGCCAGACGCACTGCCTTTAGCTTTACTGTCCACCAGAGCTACTGTACACTCTCGAGTAGGGCTTAGCCCATATGAGATTGTGTTCGGTCGTCCTGCTAATGTTTGGGGAGTCCCTAGGCCAAAGGAATTCAAACAGATCGAATACCCAATGTTGATTGATTACCTTTATGACTTGACTGCTAAACTAAGCCTTATTCATCAACAGGTATTCGAATCCTTGCCTAAACTGCCGGAGAGTCCAGGTCATACGTTGAAACCCGGCGACCAGGTTGTGGTGCGGAACTTTGAACGCACTCGAAACCTTCAGCCAAGATTCGTGGGCCCGTTTCAGGTCCTCCTCGTAACCAGAACTGCAGTACGGCTAGCTGGAAGGAAGAATTGGGTGCACGCCAGCCACACAAAGCGTGTCCCTCTTCCACTCCCCTATGACAACTGGGTTAGACGAGGAATTGGTGTGTCCGAAACAGAACCTGTTCCTAGGCACATCCCTTTCAGTGATGCAGAGTACCTAACGGACCATCCACGAACCGAAACGCAGAACTTTGGCACCTCAGCAGAAACCGCTCCTTTGAATCCTGAACCAAATATTGCACAAAGTGAACACTTGTCTCCTGTGGAGTTGAACATTTCTGCACCTGTGGACCAGCTATTTCAAGACCAAACAAGACCCGGAAAGTACAGATATAATCTACGTTCTCATGTTATGAACTAATGACATTGCATTATTGCCCTTCTGTTTAAAGACTGTAAAACTGTTTTGATCATACTGCATTCCAGTCAATCAGGAAGTTTGCTAGAATTTTTATTTTTTTATTTTTGTTTCTTTCACCTTGCCATCTGGGTTACCGTAGGGTCGTAACGTGTGCCTTGTTTTAATTTACAGGGAATCAGACATTAGGTCGGTTTCTTCTGTTTGTCTTGGGAACTCCCAGGATAAACAGAGGTAAGTTTCTAACAGGTACAAACCATCCGTTGCGAACGGTTGTAGAAGATGGAGCTTCCTGAATTACGACGGGTTAAAGTCATAAATGTGCACAAGACAAAATTATATGACATATTGTATAGTAAATGTTTCCTAATGCAATGTGCCCTAACACTTCTGATTGTTTTTATAACTCTAGTAGGCGGAATTATCTTTGGTATTCAATTGATCTTTGCACCTGTTACGTCCACAGTATCTCCCCATATTTCTGTTTCCCCAACTATTGGTACTATTCACTCTTTCCACCCTTTTCCTGCTCACGAGCAAGCTTGACGCTCTGAGTTTATAAATAACACTTTCATTCAGCTCTTGCATCAACATCAACTAGTGGTTAACACAACAAACTGCTGGGTATGTGGCCTGATACCACATACCATGGACAAGGGCATCCCTTATTTGGTTCTGCCTTTCAGTTATAATGGATCATTCTGGGCATTTCAGACCATGTTCGCCTATGCTCTAGAGACCTACCCTCCACGACCTCCGCGTTCCACCCGGTATAACTCTGCTAATAGAGCCTTGGTAAAAGGAATCACTGATATGGTGAGAGATGTCACTAATACTCCGTACATTCCCAAGGATGAGTTGCGAGTTTACATGGGGTGGAACATTACAGAATATGGCATTACTCTGGGTGAGAACAAACGTAAGAGCTCAACTCCGATCTGGGTCGTACCCCACCAAGGTCAGGTCTGTTTGCAAGGGAATAGGAGGAATCCGAAGGCTCGACTGGGGAAGAGTGACTGCATTGAAACATACGTGTTCCCGTCACAATCTTCCCCTGCATTCTTAGCCGCTAAGGGTACCTATTTTGTTTGTCAAGACAGAGCATATACATGGCTGCCCGCTGACTTCTCAGGTTCATGTTATATCGCTCAATTGTTACCTCCGACATACACTGCTGCACCGGATTATCACAAAACGAGAGTTGTGAGAGGTGTATTCAGTAAAGAGGATACTGCTGGCCAAGAAGCAGGAGACTTTTTCAAAGGTTTCCTCCCGTTCTGGGGGCCTATGGTCAACAGTAGAAACCTGCGTCAACTAACACGAGTAGTTGAATCCACCATTATTGAAACTACAGGTGCCCTTAGTAACCTGACAGCTGAGCTTCAAGCGGATCGCCTCATGACGTTACAGAACCGTATGGTTCTTGACGTGTTACTTGCAGATCGAGGTGGGGTATGCAAAATGATCCAATCAAGTTGCTGCGTTTTTATCCCAGATAATGCGCCAACAGTATACAAGGCCATCTCTAAGTTACACAAAATCTCCGACTCCATCCACGTAGAGGAAGGTGACTGGTCACTAATGGGATGGTTCTGGAACCTGTTATCTTCATGGGGGTGGAAGGTTCTAATGGTCATTGGTGTTACGTTAGTATTTTTATTCTCGTGCTGTCTCATTATTCAGTGTGGCCCTGCCTTATGTAGCGTTTGTGTTTCATCATGCGTAAGAAGACCACCTGTTTTCAGAGATACGCCACGGGATAGAGTAATGCTACAACAACATATCAGTGACCTGATGAATATAGAACTGGACTCCGACATAGAGTGAGTTGTTGCCTATGTAAGGGCAAAAGGACGGTCTGAGGTTCTGTAGCGATCCGAACCTGTGAATTCGGTATCATAGTACTGACACGATTTTGGTACCAATGAACCGCAAACGATCCATTGTATATGTGACAGTGTTTTCGCTGCGCAACTAGCACGAATTCACTGGAAACTAGGGCATTCTCTCTAAAAGTCACGGCATCCATTTTAGTTACGGCATCCATCTTGTTTCTTGCCCTCACATAGTCAATGAACGGACGATGACCCCGGCAGAGTCACCTTGTTAAGGACACGTAAGCTCGAGCCCCGAGAAAGGCTGACGCTACATGACTAGGCAGAATCAAGCTGCCTCCCTTG
Organism: Triturus cristatus; assembly: GCF_964204655.1. Classification (NCBI taxonomy): domain Eukaryota; kingdom Metazoa; phylum Chordata; class Amphibia; order Caudata; family Salamandridae; genus Triturus; species Triturus cristatus. The sequence continues at coordinate 1,284,846,251 of NC_140592.1, read as the reverse complement.
CCTGAGGCCAGTCCTGCTATACTGGTTCTCGTGTCCGTTGTCCTGACTGAAAGGCCGAAGACGATTGCCCTGCCCGTTTATGATCCATAAACACCTCTTATCCTACATTTCAATCCTTTGCACCTGGCTCTGCTCCTTTCTTTCTGGGCTTTTACAATGGGGAGGTTACGATTTTTATGATGGGGAGGATCAAGTAGAGAATGAAAAACTGTCGAGAGGACCTGATTGAATACCGAAAACCCACAACTAATCATTGTTTGATATTTATTTATTGTCTGTTTGGGATACCGGGTTAGGCATGAGAAATATTCGTGTAATGTTGCCCCAAGACATTTATCTTGTATTTAAGAAGCAACCCACTTAATGCAATTCGAACAGCCTCGTGGATTCTGCCTCTGTGTGGTTCCTATGATTTCTGTATCCCTGCAGTAAATAAACCTTGGTCTTTGACGCCGCCATCGAGAAGCCCGTGTCTCTGTTTATTTGTGCACCGAGACAGGAGGAACTCAGGGGTCTTCGGGTGTTGTTTCCCTGACACCTCTGGACTCTTAAAAGTCCAGAACCTCATTAGGGTGCTCCATGTCAACAGACTTAAGGCATATGTGGACAGGGCTGACATGAGCTTGCTCATGGCAACTGATGGGGACCAGGAGGAGGAGAGTGACCCTCTCCCTGACCTGCTCTCACAGAACCCTGATGATGGGTCAGTTGATGGTGTTGCTTTGGCAAGCAGCCTCACTGAACATCAACAAACTAAATGTAGACAAGTGCTACATCAGTTTAGACATATTTTTAGCCTGACCCCAAGTCAGACTTCCTGGTGCACCCGTGAGGTGGACACTGGAGACAGTCTGCCTGTAAAGAGTAAAATCTACAGGCAACCTGACCATGTCAGGGACTGTATCAGGACTGAAGTCCAGAAAATGTTGGAGCCAGGGGTTATTGAGCCCTCAGATAGCCCTTGGGCTAGCCCAGTAGTCCTTGTCCCAAAACCTCACACCCAGGGTGGTAAGAAAGAGATGAGGTTGTGTGTTGACTACAGGGGCCTCAATGCAGTCACCAGGACTGATGCCTACCCAATCCCAAGGGCAGATGAACTAATAGACACTTTGGCCTCAGCCAAGTATCTCAGTACATTTGACCTTACAGCAGGCTATTGGCAAATCAAGTTAGCTGATGATGCCAAGGCTAAAATAGCATTTTCGACCCCTGGTGGGCACTATCACTTTGTGGTAATGCCCTTTGGTTTGAAGAATGCACCTGCCACATTTCAGAGGTTGGTGAATAAAGTTCTGACTGGTATGGAAACCTATTGCTCAGTTTATCTTGATGATATTGCTGTCTTTAGTTCCACCTGGCAGGATCACCTGGTCCACCTCAGGAATGTACTGGAGGCCCTGCAGAAAGCAGGCCTCACTATCAAGGCCACTAAGTGCCAGATAGGGCAGAGTCAGGTTGTGTACCTGGGCCACCTTGTAGGTGGAGGCCAGGTTCAACCATTGCAGAGCAAGATCCAGACCATAATGGACTGGGTAGCTCCAACCACCCAGACACAGGTGAGAGCCTTCTTGGGCCTGACTGGGTATTACAGGAGGTTTGTTAAGGGATATGGATCCATAGTGACCCCCTTAAATGATCTGACCTCCAAGAAAATTCCAAAAAAGGTTCAGTGGACAGCTAGCTGTCAAAAGGCATTTGATGACCTCAAGCAGGCAATGTGCACTGCCCCCATCTTACAGAGTCCAGATTACAAAAAGAAGTTCATTGTCCAAACAGATGCTTCAGAGCTGGGTGTGGGAGCTGTACTGTCTCAACTTAATGATGAAGGTCAAGACCAGCCAGTAGCTTTCATAAGCAGAAGGCTGACCCCTAGAGAGAAACGTTGGACAGCTATTGAGAGGGAGGCCTTTGCTGTGGTGTGGGCCCTGAAGAAGCTGAGGCCATACTTGTTTGGCACTCACTTCATAGTTCAGACTGACCATAAGGCCCTCCTATGGCTCAAACAGATGAAAGGTGAAAATCCTAAACTGCTCAGGTGGTCCATTTCCCTACAGGGGATGGACTATACAGTGGAACATAGACCTGGGACCCAACATGCCAATGCAGATGGACTCTCGAGGTATTTCCACTTAGAACATGAAGACTCAACTGGTCAAGGTTAGTTTAATGTCCCTGTGTTTGGGGGGGGGGGGGGGGGTTTGTGTAGGAGAGTAGGATTTGCACTTATGTTGCCCCCACATGTTTTCTGATGTATACACTGGTTTCTGACTATAGTCTGGCTGGGTCCCTGCTAATCAGGGCCCCAGTCTCACTGATCTCTCTAAAACAACTTGGTGTGCATATTAGATGCACTAGTGGATACTGTGGTACCTTATGAGCCCCTAGTATATGGTACCTTAGGTACCTAGGGCATTGGTACTTCACAGGCCTACCAGGGGCTGCAGCATGTATTATGCCACCCCTGGGAAGCATTCACAATCTGACACCACAGGCCTGCTACTGCAGCCTGTGTGAGGTAGTGTTAGCACTCCTCACAGAGGTATAGGTTCCTATATCTCACCATACACACACATATAAACTTATCAGCCACCCCTATAGCAGGCCCTATCAATCCTGGGGGCAGGGTGCTTGGTTTACTATGTGAGGGGGTGCTTCTGCCTGAGCTGGACCCCTCTGCAGCGTCGGAGTATCTCTTCTGATGCGGTTTGTGGTGCAGCCTGACCATATACTCTTAAGTGCATTATAACCTCGCGGTAAATGCTAACTTTGGAATGACTGCATCAAAACATGTCGTGTTTGGTGTCAAACAACTTGGAATCATACACCCACACCAGTAACTGGTGTGGGAGTATGATCCCACCCTTCTAGAGGGGACGACATGTACCCACTGTACTAAACGGTAGAAATCATCTAGAGCCCTGGCATCACAAAATGGATGCCACCAGCACAGACACCGGGCTGCCCTCCTGCTGCTGACCGAAACTCGCAGTGGAGGAAGTCCAACAAAGGGTATCCTGTCACAGGGAGGTGTCACCACCTCCCAGACAGGATTTAGTGTATTGGAGCTGGGTGGGTGCACTCTTAGAGTGCCTTTGAAGTCCTGGACTGGGGGAGCAGTAGGCGCCTCTGTGCATATGCCAGCTCAAACCGGTTCAGGGGCTACCTGCCCCTGCTCTGGCGCGAAACTGGACAAAGGGAAGTGGGTGTAACCACCCACTACCCTGACCCTCCTAGAGGAGTGGTCATAGAGCTAGTCCCTCCCCTATCTTCACTATAAGATACCAAGCATTGCCAATGCAATTCAGATTACACCTGGACGACGCTCTACAAAGAAGAATCCTGGCCCTTCGACGTTCCACTACCTTTGGAAGACAGAAGAATCTCCCTTGGAGTCAAGGAGTGACTCCCCTGCTTGGCAGGCACCAGTAACTTGATCAATGGTTGCAAACTTCACCGCTCCCGCCGGAGTCCGAAGTCCCTCCGTCCCCTGAAGCGGATTTCCTGACCTCTCGATGGCCATTTTGAGTCCCCAGCGAAGCTGTGGTGTCTGGACCCCACGAGTGACGAGGAACAGCAATACCAGGGAACCATGCACTGATTTTGAGTGCAAACCCTAAACAACGTTCTACGAACTTGTGCTTTGGACCATCTGTAGTCCAAGTCCCTAGCAGGTCTGGTACCGAAAATCAGTGGCCTACCCCGTCCCGAGTGACCGTGGGCTCCTGTGGAACTTTTCCTGCAAAGGCGTCTTCGTGGTTGCTTGCCCATTGGCTAGTGACTCACCCGAAGACTTTCTCATCGACTTCAAGGGCTCTCCTGGTTGCTCCGGGCATGCCCTCACTTACCCTCACTGGGTAAGTCCATCAGACTTTGCTGGTCTGCACCATCTTCAATCTTCACTCCACACGAGACTTGCAGTTGCCAAGGTTTGTTGGCTCCAATCTGGTTGCCAACACCGTCATCAGCTGCAGACTTTGTGGGACCCTCCGAATCCAGCTGCTGGTCATCGTCGATCTCTCCTGGACCTCGTGAGCGAAGAGACAAATCACCATCAACGACCTGAAGCAACGCGACATCAGTGGTCATCCATCCTGCTGGCCACCAGTCACTGGCAAGTGACTTTGAACTCTGTCCCCTCAATTTTCAGATCCTCTTCAACTTCAATCCATCTTCGGATTCCAGCGGACACCTCTCCAGTCGTCACAAACAGCAAGTCTTCAGTGATCTCCATTGAAAACAGCATCGCGACCCGACACCAAAAGACACCTATGCACCCGGCTTCCGTGGGTGAGGTAACTCGTGCACTCCGGTGCCCAAGTGTGTGTTGGCCCTCGAAATACTTACCCTGTAAGTGGCTTGCTGGTTGACTTCTCCGAAGCACCCTAAAACTTTAAATTACAAACCGTGACTTGTGCCATTGAAACCAATAGGAAACCCGCGGCTGTATTTAGACACTGCACGCGTCTCCCGTGGGCTGATTACTTACCTGCTAACACTGCAGAAGTGAAGCCCCAGCGATTCCCAAGGCCCTAGGCCTTTTCATTTTGCAAGTCGAGTTTGTTAAACCATTTTCTTAGTATATGGTCTGTTACGCCCCTAGGGCTACAGCCATATTCGTGCTTAATTTATTGAGAAGTGATGACATTTGAATGTGTATCTGGGTTCTAATCTCATAAAGAGATTAGTAGAGTGTATCTAAGAATAAATAGATATATATTTGATATATATACCTGTGTGGTGTCCTTTTCATTTGGTAATTCAAGAGATTATAAGGTAAAACAAGCTGCTTTACATTCCTCAGAGACTTAGCCTGAAGGCTGCTCTCCACAGCTACCACTAGGATAGCTTTCTTTAAAAGGTTGTCTCAAACCTATCTACCAAGAGTCGAATTGGACTGGTGCAAGGTGGCCACTATAACTAGTGACCAGCATATGCCAGGCCAACTTCTCACAACATGTACCTACTGTGGAAACAGTAGAATCCTGAAGAACCCTGGCATCCCAAAATGTAAGCCACCAGTCACAGACACTGGGCTGCCCTCCTGCTGATGACCGAAACTCGCAGTGGAGGAGGCCCAACAATAGGCATCCTGTCACAGGAAGGTGTGACCACCTCCCAGACAGGGTTTAGTGTATTGGGGCTGGGTGGGTGCACTCCTAGAGTGCTTTGAAGTCCTTCACTAGGAGAGCAGTAGGCTCCTTTGTGCATATGCCAGCTCAAACTGGTTCAGGGGCTACCTGCCCCTGCTCTGGCGTGAAACTGGACAAACGGAAGTGGGTGTAACCACCCCCTACCCTGACCCTCCTAGAGGAGTGGTCATAGAGCTAGTCCTTCCCCTATCTTCACTATAAGATACCAAGCATTGCCATTGCAAAGCAGATAACCCTGGACGATGCTCTACAAAGAAGAATCCTGGCCCTTCGACGTTCCACTACCTTTGGAAGACAGAAGAATCTCCCTTGGAGTCAAGGAATGACTCCCCTGCTTGGCAGGCACCCAATCATGCAAACAACGGTCGCAAACTTTCTCGCTCTCGCCGGAGTCCGAAGTCCCTGCATCCCAGGAAGAGGATTTCCTGACTTCTCCAAGGCCACCGTGAGTCCCCAGTGACGCTGAGGCAAGTGGACCCCACGAGTGACGAGGAACCGCAATCCCTGGGTACTGTGCACTATTTTCGAGTGCAACCCCTTTACGACGTTCTACGAACTTGTGCATTGGACCACTAGTGGTCCAAACCTCCAGCAGGAATCCCCTCTGAAGATCAGAGGCCTACCCCGTCCCGAGTGACCGTGGGCGCCTGTTGAGTGAATCCGACCGAGGCGTCTTCGCAATCCCTCGCCGGTTGGCTTGTGGGTCCCCAGAAGACTTTTCTACTGTTCCAAAAGGCTACCCTGGTTGCTCCAGGCCTGCCCTGACTGACCCTTGCTGGGTGAGCCCCTCAGACCTTGCTGGTCTGCACCGCTGACTTTTCATCCTTTCCACAAGACTTGCTGTTACCAAAGGCTTGTTGGCTCCAATCTGGTCACTGACACCGCAGTAAGCTGCAGACTTCGTGGGACACGCCGAATCCAGCTCCTGGTCATCGTCAACACCTCCTGGACCTCGTGCCTGAAGAGTCAAGATACCCGTGGATCACCTGAAATCACCCAACGACTGTGGGCATCCATCTTCCTTGCCCCGGGTCACTGCCAAGTGACTTTGAACACTGTCCCCTCTGCTTTCAGGTCTTCCTTCTTCTGAATCCAGGCTTGGATTCCACCGGACACTTCTCCTGTCTTCACAAGCAGCAAGTCTTCTTTGGCTCCCATTGAAAACAACGGCGCGACCTGACACCAAAAGACACCTATGCACCCGGCTTCCCTGGGTGAGGTAACTCCAGCACTACGGTGCTCCTGTGGGTGTTGGCTCTAGAACTACTTACTCTGTAAGTGACTTTGTTGTAGACTCTCCCGAAGTATCCTAAAACTCTACATTTCCAATCGCGACTTGCTCCATTGAAGTCAATAGGGATTTGCGGCTGTGTTCTCACACTGCATGCGTCTCCCGTGGGTCCTTTACTTATCTGCCTTGGGTGGTTTCTTGAGGCCCCAGCACTTCTGAAGGCCCTAGGCCTTGTCCCCTCGCAAGTCGTTATCTCTAAGTCTCTTTTTTAGTATATAGTCCAGTCGCCCTTAGGGCCCCAGCCATATTTGTGCTTAACTTATTGTGAAATGTTGATTTGTGCATATGTTCCTGACTTCTAATCTCATAAAGAGATTAGCAGAGAGTTGTTAGTAATAAATACATATATATTTGATATATATACCTGTGTGGTGTCCTTTCATTTGGTAATTCAAGAGATTATAAGGTAAAACAAGCTGCTTTACATTCCTCTGAGACTTAGCCTGAAGGCTGCTCTCCACAGCTACCACTAGGATAGCTTTCTTTAAAAGGTTGTCTTAAACCTACTACCATAAGAGTTGAATTGTACTGGTGCAAGGTGTCCACTTTAACTAGTGAACAGCATATACCAGGCCAACTTCTCACAACTCATCTTCCCTCCAGAGGACACACTGCACCATCTCTTGCATGTGATACATACTGCACTCCTTTTCCCTCCAGAGGACTCACTGCACTATCCCTTTCATGATATCACTCTCTGCCCGGCATTTTATCACTAGACGGCAGGCTGCATCTTCCTTTACACTGCGGTTCTAATTTTCCACCGATACAGCACTGGACCGCGCTGCCTCACGCATGTGATGACATACTGCACTCCTCTTGCTTTGGAGGACACACTATGTTCCCAGTTCCTGTGAACTCACCCTTGTTGATGTCCCTCTCTGCCAGCTGGTACAGCTGGAGGGTGCTGTACAGTCTGCCACACATTATCTTTCTCACACAATAACTTACTGAGACACTCACTCACAGCCTACAGGCTGCGCTCAGGCGGTGTCCGTGAACTCACCCTTGTTGATGTTCCTCTCTGCCAGCTGGTACTGCTGGAGGGTGCTGTACAGTCTACCGCACGGGTCTCAAATGGGGGGGGGGGTTCTATTTAGGACTGGAGAGGATGCAATCCAAAGTACATTGCAAAAAACAGGTACCTCTCAGACCATAGATCAACAATCTGTCAACACCGGAGATCTCCTAATGTTATCTCCAAATCTGTTCAATTAATGAACTGTTGATTCATTTTTTTTTGGGTCCTGTGTCTAACAATGCATTCATTGTTGTGTCTTCCATGCAAATTTGTCATTGTGCGATTCCACTGTTCTTTTTAAAGATAAAATGTTTGATATAGCAAATTTAGACGGCATATGAGTAAAAATTGGTATAATCCATTTGAGTTGTATATTCTAATTTAAAAACGGGAAAACGTTAGCATGATGTTTTAAGAATCACACATGTAAGTAAAGTTCATTAATTGAACAGATTCGGGGATAACATTAGGAGATCTTCGGCGTTGAAAGATTGTTGATCTATGGTCTGAGAGATACCTGTTTTTTGCAATGTACAGTCTGCCACACATCATCTTCCTCACAGAATAACTTACTGAGACATTCACTCACTCACACCCTACAGGCTGCACCCAGGCAGTGCCCGTGAACTCACCCTTGTCGATGTCTCTCTCTGCCAGCTGGTACTCCTGGAGGGTGCTGTACAGTCTTCCGCATATCATCTTCCTCATAGAATAACTTACTGAGACACTCATTCACTCACTCACACTCACTCACGGCCCACAGATTGCACTCAGGCAGTGCCCTTGAACTCACCCTTGTTGATGTCCTTCTCTGCCAGCTGGTACTGCTGGAGGGTGCTGTACAGGTTGGCCCGGTTGAAGTAGACGGTGGCCGAGAAGGGACTGCGACTGATCACCCACTCGAAGTCCCGCATGGCTTCGGGCAGGTTGCACAGCAGCACGTTGGTGATGGCGCGATTCAGAGCCGCCGACTCATTGCTGGGATCCAGCTCCAGGGCCTTCGAGTAGTAATCTTTAGCCTGAAAAAGCCAAGCAGCACATCAGGGAAGGAAAGAGGTGGCGAGCCAACAATTGAAAGGGATAACCGAGCCAGAGCCGAGCAGAGCCGAGCCAGAGCAGAGCCAATGTCAAGCCAGAACTAGGCCACAGCCAGGTTGAATCCAAGGCAGAGTCGAGACAGAGAAAAGACGCAGCGCAGTCAACGCCGAGTCAGAACTTGGCCAGAACGATAACGTGCGAACTACAGTGTTTTTTGGCTTTTAAGCATTAGTTTTCAATTCCTTTCAACACCTAACTATAACAGTACTTTAATCTTTGTTTTTCTGTGAATTTGTAGGGGTTTTTGTTTTACGTAAGCTGTGATCTTACTACCACACCCCACTATAATGTCACTTTACATACCATACTAAGTCGACACCTCCACTGCACTCGGTGTTTTGCCATTTGCAGCAGGGGGATTGGCCAACTCGCCACCTCCTGCCCTCCGTGGTCAGATTGCTGCCCCCACTCCCCTCCTGCTTGCCCCCTCTTCTCCATCTGTGTGCCCTTGTCCCCACCTCCTGCCCTCCATGGTCAGCTTTCCCTCCTTTCTCCAGCTGTGTGGTCCTGTTCCCACCTCCTGCCCTCCATGGTCAGCTTGCTGCCCCTCCTCCCCTCCTGATTGCCCTCTGTTCTCCATCTGTGTGCCCTTGTCCCCACCACCTGCCCTATGTGGTCAGCTTGCTGCCCCTACTCCCCTCCTGCGTGCCCTCTGTTCACCATCTGCGTGCCTTTGTCCCCACCTCCTGCCCTCCATGGTCAGCTTACTGCCCCTACTCCCCTCCTGCCCTCCGTTCTCCATCTGCTTGAACCTGCCCCCACCTCCTGCCGTCCATGATCAGCTTGCCGCACCAGCCCCCCGCCTACCCCCTTTCTCTATCTGCGTGCTGTGGCCCCTCCCATCTGCCCTCCACAGTCAGATTGCTGCCCTTGTCCTCCATTCCACATGTGCGTGCCCCTGGCCACCTTTGCCTGTCCTTGTTTGTCCAGGCCTGCTCTTCATGGTGAGATTGCTACCCCTGTCCCTCTCCTGCGTGCCCTTTGTTCTCTATCTGCATGCCTTGGCCCCTCCCACCTGGTCTCCATGGTCAGCTAGCTGCCTCTGCCCTCCATCCCCTACCCTCTGTTCACCATCTGTGTGCCTCTGCCCATCCCTCCTGTCCTTGACCCTGCTCATGCTGGCTTGATAGCTGTGGCCAGATTGCTGCCACTGCCCCCCTTCTGCTTGACCTCCATTCACCATCTGAGTGCCCCTGCCCCATCCCACCACCCTTCTGTGGATATCTTACTGCCACTTGGGCTTGCCCTACATGGTCAGCTTGCTTCCCCTGCTTCTGCCCTCCTCTTTCTCCCTGACCTTCATTCTATATGTACGTGCCTCTGCCCCCCTTCTCACTGCCCTCTGTTGTCTGAGTCTCTGCATTGCCCCCTCTCTCCTGTCTTATATGGTCTTCTGTGCTGCCACTGCCCCTCCCACTTTCCCTCCATGCTTAGCTTGCTGCCCCTACCCGCCTCCTTCCTGACCTCTGTTGTCGGAGTCCTTTTCCATGCACCATCCCTCTTGTCTTGCATGATACAATGTGCCGTCCCTGACCTTCCTGTTTATCCTCCATGGTTAGCCTGTTGTTCCTACCCCAGGCCGCTCCCTTTGACCTCCTTTGTCTGACCCAGTCCCCTCATTCCACCCCTGCATGGATCGTTGTGCTGCTACAGCTCCTCCTGCCTCCCTTGCATGGTCAGCTTGCTGCCCCTGCCCTTCTCCTTCATGCCATCCATTGTTCGTGTGCGTGCTCCTGCCCTCTTCCTCCTGCCCTCCATGGACCATTGAGCTAGCACTACCCCTCCTGCTTGCCTGCCTGCCTGCCTGGCATGACCAGCTTGCTGCCCCTGTCCTGCCATCCATAGTCCAGGTGAGTGCTCCTGCCCCCCTCCTCCGGCCCTCTACTGTCCACTGAGCTGCCACTACTACTCCTGTCTGCCTTGCATGGTCAATGTGCTGCCACTGCCCCTCCTGCCTGCCTGGATGGCCAGCTTGCTGCCCCTGTCTCTGCCACATCCCTCTGCCTTTCATTGTCTGAGTCCATGCCGCTATCCCCTCCATCCTGCTCTCCATGGTCCGTTGTACTGTCATAGCCCCTCCTGCCTCATCTGTTGTGCTGCCACTTCCCCTCCTACCCACTCTACTAGGTCAGCTTGCTGCACCTATTCCTGCCTCTGTTGTCTGAGTCAAGCCCCTCCCTTCTGCCCTCTGTGTTCTTTTGCATGTATGCCCCTTTCCCATCCCTCTTTCCCACTATGGTCCGTTGTGCTGCTACTAACCCACCGGCCTGCCATACGTGGTCTGTTGTGCTACCAGGCCCCTCCCACCTGCCTTGCAAGGTAAGCTTGTTGCCCCTACCCCTGACCACCTCCAGCTTTTGCTCCATCATCTGTGTGCCTGCACCTATCCCGTCCCTCCTGTCCTAGATGGCGTGAGTGGAGAGGCTGGCAGGGGCTGTTCCAAAGTGCGTGGGTACCTCTAGGGGCGCTTTGTTTCACAGCCGGAGATTGCTCGTCAGGCCAAGTGGAGAGGGCCTTGTTGGGGAGCGCCACAGGGTGAGGATCCCTCTCCTCCCATCTCCGTCAGCCGTTGGGCGGGTCTGCTCTCAGTGGGTCTGTGGGTGCCGCAGAGCAGAGGTTGCAAGGTCCCAGGGCCGAAGGTAGACAGGCCTCAACTGCCGGACAGGCCGCTGACCCTCTCAGGCCATGATGGCAGCCCCCTAATTCAACAGAGTGGTGCCTCTGGGCCCGTGTAAGCCCCCAGGGCGTGCCCTCACCATGGAGGTGCTGGGCGAGAGGCAATGGCGGGCCCCGGCGAGAATTATCAGGATTAAGGTGGCCGACGATGCAGAGCTCTAGGAGCAAGCAACTGCCATGTTGGCAAGCCAAGCCAAGCCACGCCCTCCAGTTTGCTGGCATCTGTTGATATCACCATTGGAGTGGACTGATACAACTGATGCCCTCTGGACAGATGAAAAAGTTATTTACCATCGGTAATGCATTATCTGGTAGAGACTCTATGTAGCTGCAGATTCCTTACCTTTGAATTTCCCAGGCGTCAGGCTGGATCCAGAAACTGGCATGCTCTCTCCGCCAACTGTGGCTACGGAGGAGGGGGCATCTTATGCCATAGTGGTTAATAGGGCAGCTGAGGTTCTTCGACTGGAGCTGCCCTCAGTGTAGTCAGGACTTCAGCCTAGGCCTTCCACCTAAGAACCCCTTTTACCTTTTAATGAAGCGCTTACTGATGTCCTTCTAGGCACGTTGTCCAAGCCTAGAACAGGGGCTCCTGTGAATAGGACAATTGGCCGCTGCCATCGCCCAGCTCTGGGCGACCCAAAGTTCTTCATCCAACACCCCACCCCAGAAAGTTTGGTGGTTCAGGCCTCTATGTCCCAGGTCGCGTTCCCTTATGCCCCTCCAAATAGGGAATCCAAGAGGTTGGATTCCTTTGGGAAGAAGTTGTTTTCTTCCTCCAGCGTGACATTGCAGTCGGTGAATACCGCATGCTTATTGGGCTGTTTCTCCCACTCCCTGTGGGAGACGGTTGTGGAAGTGTTGCCACAAGTCCTGGAGGAGGCCCGGGCTGTGCTCTCTCAATCTGTTAAGGACGGGAGAGATGCAGCAAAATTCACCATCAGGTGTGGCCTCGATATGACAGATTCGCTGGGCAGGTCGATTTCCACAACAGTGGCCTTGAGGCGCCACGCCTGGCTTAAGACAACTGGCTTCTCAGGGGATGTCCAGGCAAATCTAATGGACATGCCCTTTGATGGGACCCGCCTTTTTGGGGAAAAGGCAGATTCGGCACTAACTAGGTTCAAGGTCTTTCGTGCTAAGGCCAGATCCTTGGGCCTCTCTAGTGCGCCTTGTCGCCAGTCTACCTTTTGCTCCTTTTGTGGCAACAGAAGGGGGTTCCAGCCGCATCAGCCCTTTCCCAGCCACCGTCCTGTGCAGGCTTCCCATGCTCTGCTAGGACGCGGTTCATTTCGGCCTAGAAATGGAAGCCAGAAGTCATTGGCCACCCTGCCCTCGGCAGCCGCAGCCTCCAAGCATTCCTAGTCTGACTCTTCAAGACCACACCACTCCAGTTGGTGGGAGAATCCATCAACATCTCCCGCGTTGGAGATCCATAACATCAGACAAGTGGGTCTTGCAGATCCTACAGGAGGGCTATTCTCTGCATTTTCTTTATTTTAATCCCCCCATTCAGCCAAATCAAGAAGGGCTGGTGGAGGATCATTTAAAATTGCTTCAAGAAGAAGTTACAGCTTTCCTGGCAAAGGGCGGTATAAAGAGGGTCCTGGGTTCAGAAATAGGCAGTGGCTGTTATTCCTGCTACTTTCTGATTCAGAAGAAAAACAAGGGTCTACAGCACATTTTAGATAGTCGGACCGTCAATCTCTTCCTCAAGAAGGAGAAATTTAAGATGCTCACTCTGGCTCAGGTCTTGTCTGCCCTAGATCAAGAAGACTGGATGGTAGTGTTGGACCTGTAGGAGGCGTATTTTCACATCCCCATCCTGCTGGGCCACAAACTTTACCTGCGGTTCAAAGTAGGCCGCTAACACTTTCAGTTTACCATGCTCGCCTTCAGCCTAACCTGCGCCCCTCGGCTGTTCAGCAAGGTGATGGGGGTGGTTGCACCTCATCTGCGCAGGTTAGGGGTGTTAGTCATCCCCTACCTCGACAACTGGGTGTTGAAAGCGTCTTCGCCACAGGCAGTCATCTCCCACCTTCAGACTACAGCAAACCTTTTGCATTTGGTGGGGTGCTCTATAAACATGCCAAAGTCACACCTGACTCCTTCTCAGATGCGCCCTTTCATCTAGGCACAGTGCAGTTTCTGGTCTATCCTCCTGAGCAGCGAGCCCAGGGTATTCAGGCTATGATACAGATATTTCAGCCTCTATCTAGGATTACGGAGAGACTGACTCCGAGGGTGTTGGGCCTCATGGCCTCCTGCATCCTGTTAGTAAAACATGCCAGGTGGCGTATGAGGGCTCTGCAGTGGGACTTGAAGTTCCAGTGGGCAGGAAATCTCACCGATGTGGTTTAGATCTCAGAAGGCACTGCGAAAGATCTGCAGTGGTGGTTAACGACCCTCGACTGGGTCAATGGTAGACCCCGCTCCCTTCCCCAACCAGATCTCACAGTCATGACAGCTGCGTTACGTTTGGGATGGGGCGTGTGAGACGTTGGCCTGGCATATGCTGGTCACTAGTTATAGTGGCCACCTTGCACCAGTCCAATTCGACTCTTATGGTAGATAGGTTTAAGACAACCTTTTAAAGAAAGCTATCCTAGTAGTAGCTGTGGAGAGCAGCCTTCAGGCTAAGTCTCTGAGGAATGTAAAGCAGCTTGTTTTACCTTATAATCTCTTGAATTACCAAATGAAAAGGACACCACACAACTATATACATCAAATATATATGTATTTATTACTAGGCACACTCTACTAATCTCTTTATGAGATTAAAAGCCAGGAACATATATATGGCTGGAGCCCTAGGGGCGTACCAGACCATATACTAAAAAAGAGGTATAAGGATATCGACTTGCGAGGGGACAAGGGCTAGGGCCTTCAGAAGCGCTGGGGCCTCACAAAACCACCCAAGGCAGGTAAGTAAAGGACCCACGGGAGACGCATGCAGTATGAGAACACAGCCACAGATCCCAACAGACCTCAATGGAGCAAGTCGCGGTTGGAATTTTAAAGTTTTAGGATACTTCTGGAGAGTCTACAAGCAAGTCACTTACAGGGTAAGTAGTTCGAGAGCCAACACACACAGGAGCACCGGAGTGCTGGAGTTACCTCACCTAGGGAAGCCGGGTGCATAGGTGTCTTTTGGTGTCGGGTCGCGGCGTCGTTTTCAATGGGGGCCAAAGAAGACTTGCTGCTTGTGAAGACGGAAGAAGTGTCCGGTGGAATCCAAGGCTGGATTCTGCAGAAGGGACTGTGTTCAAAGTCACTTGCCAGTGACCCGGGGCCAGGAAGATGGATGCCCACGGTAGTCGGGTGATTTCAGGTGATTCACGGGTGTCTTGACTCTTCAGCCACGAGGTCCAGGAGGTGTCAACGACGAACAGGAGCTGGATTTGGAGTGTGCCACGAAGTCTGCAGCTTACTGAGGTGTCGGCAACCGGATTGGAGCCAACAATCCTTGGCAACAGCAAGTCTCATGGAATGTAAAGAAAGTCAGCGGTGCAGACCACCAAGGTCTGAGGGACTCACCCAGCAAGGGTAACTCAGGGCAGGCCTGGAGCAACCAGGGGAGCCCTTTGGTTCGATAGGAAAGTCTTCAGAGGACCCACAAGCCCACAGGCAAGGGATGGCGAAGACGCCTCAGGAGGATTCACTTCACAGGAGCCCACGGTCACTTGGGACGAGGTAGGCCTCTGATCTTCGGTGGAAATACTGCTGGAGGCTTGGACCACACGTGGTCCAATGCACAAGTTCATAGAACGTCGTGAAGGGATTGCACTCGACAATAGTGCACGGTACCCAGGTATTGCTGTTCCTCGTCACTCGTGGGGTCCACTTGCCTCATCTCCACTGGGGACTCACGATGGCCGTGGAGAAGTCAGGAAATCCACTTCCGGGGCTGCAGGGACTTTGAACTCCGGCAGGAGCGGGAAAGTTTGCGACCGTTGATTCAAAGTTTTGGTGCCTGCCAAGCAGGGGAGTCACTCCTTGACTCCAAGGGAGATTCTTCAGTCTTCCAAAGGTAGTGGAACGTCGAAGGTCCAGGATTCGTCTTGTAGAGCGTCGTCCAGGGATATCTAGTTTGCAATGGCAAGGGTTCCCTATCTTATACTAAAAGAAAGGGAGGGACTAGCTCTATGACCACTCCTCTGAGAGGGTCAGGGGAGTGGGTGGTTGCACCCACTTCCCTTTGTCCAGTTTCGCGCCAGAGCAGGGGCTGGTAGACCCTGAACCGGTTTGAGCTGGCATATGCACAGAGGAGCCTACTGCTCCCCCAGTGCAGGACTTCAAAGCACTCTAGGAGTGCACCCACCCAGCCCCAATACACTAAATCCTGTCTGGAAGGTGGTTACACCTCCCTGTGACAGGATGCCTATTGTTGGGCCTCCTCCACTGCGAGTTTCAGTCAGCAGCAGGAGGGCAGCCCAGTGTCTGTGCTGGTGGCATCCATTTTGTGATGCCAGGGCTCTTTCAGGATTATACCGTGTTTCCACAGTAGGTACATGTCTACCCCTCTAGAAGGGTGGGATCATACTCCCACACCAGTTACTGGTGCGGGGGTATGATTCCAAAGCGTTTGACACCAAACACGACATGTTTTGATGCAGCCATCCCAAAGTTAGCATTTACCGCTAGGTTATAATGCACTTAAGAGTATATGATTTAACCGCATCCACAAACAGCCACAGAGAATAGACTCTGACGGCTGCAGATGGGCCCTGCTCAGGCAGAGGCACCCCCTCACATGGAAACCAAGCACCCTGCCCACAGGATTGATGGGGCCTGCCTTAGGGGTGACTGATGGGTTTATATGTGTGAGTAAGGTGAGATATAGGGAACCTATACCTCAGTGAGGAGTGCTAACACTACCTCACCCAGGCTGCAGTAGTAGGCCTGTGGTGTCAGATTTAGTCTGCTTCCCAGGGGTGGCATAATACATGCTTCAGCCCCTGGTAGGCCTGTGAAGTACCTATGCCCTTGGTACCTAAGGTACCATATACTAGGGGCTCATAAGGTACCACAGTATCCAATCACTAGTGCATCTAATATGCGCTCCATGTTGTTTAGAGAGAACAGAGAGGCTGGGGCCCTGATTAGCAGGGTCCCAGCCAGACTATAGCCAGAAACCAGTGTATACAGCAGAAAACAAGTGGGGGCAACATAAGTGCAGATCCTACGCTCCTACAGGGCGGCCATCTGGGAGAGGTGGAGATCAGGGGACACTGGTCTCTGGAGGAGTTGGGGCTCCACATTAATTTGTCGGAGCTCCGAGGGATTCGGTTTGCATTCAAGGCATATCTTCCCTCTGTCAAGGGGAAGTTAGTGCAGGTGTTCACGGACAACACCACTGCCATGTGGTACTGCAACAAGAAGGTGGGTGGGGTCATGGAGCCTTTGTCGAGTGGCCCTGCGTCTCTGGACATGGTTGGATCAGAAGGGCATAAGCCATGTTGGTTCAACACCTGGCAGGGTGGACAAACTCAGCCGTCAATGACTAGCGAATCACGAACGGCATCTGCAGTCGGAGGTGGTGCAAGGTCTCTTTCAGCAGTGGGGAGAACCTTGGTTAGATTTGTTCGCCTCTGAAGAGAACACGCAGTGTCAGCAGTACTGCGCACTGGAGTTGCGAAGGTGGCTATCACTTGGCGCCGCTTTTCGTCGCGAGTAGAGCTCAGGCCTGCTGTATGCCTTTGGAGAGGTGTGGCTCACTGGTTAGAGGCGGCAGATCCGCAAGCAGAGAATCGGCCAGGGACCAGGGTTCAATTCCCGACGCGGCAGGGTTGTGGACCAGGGTCAAAACGGACTCGATAATTCTCGCCTCGGTACCTACTCTAACCAGGAACACACTCGGCAACTCTGGGCATTAGCTTGCCTCATCTCCACAACGGCCCCCCACATTCGCCGGGGATGCCTGGTTTCACCTTGGAGATACCCAGGAGGGACCATCTCACAGGGATAGCCAGGACGGGTTCCCCAGCGGTCTACAGCGCCACGACGCCTCAGGGCAGCAGTGCGCTTTACAAGACACATACATTTACATTTTACATTTACATTTCCACCCATACCACTCCTGCCCAGGGCTGTGAAGAAGATCAGGAGTGTCCGAGCCCAGGTCGTTCTTGTGGCTCCGGAATGGGAGAGGAGAGTCTTGTATCCAGAGCTTCTGAAAATGAGCATCGACAACCGACAACCGAAAACCACACCACCTACAAGGACGCCATGACGGACTACCACAACCAGATCAGAGCCACCAAGAGGAACTTCATCCAAAACAAAATCCTGGCCAACTCCACCAACTCCAAGGAACTTTTCAGTGTCATTCCAGAATTCACCAACCCACGCAGCGAAGCCACAGACATCACCCCATCCCAAGACCTCTGCGACAAGCTTGGAACCTCTTTCCACCTCAAGATCAAAAACCTCTATGACAACTTCATCGATCATCCACCAGGCGCCACAGATGGCCCCCGCCCCCCAGAAACACCAGTTATCCCACCATCTCCAACTGGACACCGATCACGGCCGAAGACACCGCCTTGACCATGAAAAGCATCCACTCGGGGGCCCCCAGCGACCCCTGCCCACATTACATCTACCACAGAGCCGCGGCCGCCATCGCACCCGAATTACAATGCACCATCAACACCACCTTCAAAACAGGCACCTTCCCAGAAGACTGGAAGCGTACAGAAGTCAGACCCCTGCTCAAGAAGCCCACAGCTGACCCCACCGACCTCAAGAACTACTGGCCCATCTTGCTGCTCCCCTTCGCAGCCAAAGTTGCAGAGAAAACAGTCAACAGGAAACTGACACGATTCATTGAAGAGAACGCCATCCTAGACCCGTCCCAATCCGGATTCCGAAGCAACCATAGCACAGAGACCACCCTAATCGCCCCCACAGATGACATCCCCACCCTCCTTGACCGAGGCCACTCCACAGCCCTCATCCTACTCGACCTATCAGCGGCCTTCGAACCCGTCTCCCACCGCACACTAGTCGTCAGACTACACGACGCAGGCATACAAGGAACAGCCCTGGACGGGATCCGATCATTCCTCACCAGAGGAAGCCAAAGGATCAGACTCCCACCCTTCCTCTCTGACCCCACGAAAATCACCTGCGGAGTCCCACAGGGTTCATCACTGAGCCCCACCCTCTTCAACATCTACATGGCCCCCCTCGTAGCTATCGTACGACAACACGGCCTCAACATCGTATCCTACGCCGACGACACCCAGCTCATCCTCTCCCTCACCAAAGACCCCACCACTGTCAAAGTCAACTTCCAGAATGGAATGCAAAACATTGCAGTCTGGATGACCAACAGCTGCCTGAAGCTCAACGCCGAGAAGACAGAAATCCTCGTCCTCGGTACCACCCCTTCTGCATGGGACAGCACCTGGTGGCTAACCGCCCTCGGAAGCCCACCTACCCCCTCAGACCACGCCAAGAACCTCGGCATCGTACTCGACTCATCACTCACCATGAACCGACAGGTCAACGCCTCCACCTCCAGCTGCTTCAGCACCCTCCGCAAGACATTTAAGTGGATCCCCCGTAGTCAAGGAAGACAGTCACCCACGCACTCATCACCAGCAGACTAGACTACGGAAACGCACTCTACGCCGGCATCAACAAGTCCCTACTCCGCAAACTCCAGACAATACAGAACACCGCCCTCCAGACTCGTCCTCGGCATCCGCCGACACGAACACATCAGCCAACACCTACGAAGTCTCAACTGGCTCCCCGTGGAGAGAAGGGTCACTTTCAAAATTCTCCATCACGCCTACAAATGCCTACACAGCAGCGGACCTAAATACCACAACGATAGAATCAACTTCCATGTACCCAAAAGAAACATCCGATCTTCCAACCTCGCACTTGCCAAAACCCCGTGAATCCACAGAGCCAGAGCAGGCGGAATATCCTTCTCTCACATTGCAGCCAAGACCTGGAACGAGCTACCGTCAGACATCAAACGTGCCCCCTTCCTGAACACCTTCAGGAAGACTCTCAAGACCTGGCTCTTCAGCTAAACAGACCTGCGGACCCCCCCCCCCCCTCCCCCAGCGCCTTGAGACCCTCACGAGTGAGTAGCGTGCTTACAATTCCCTGATTGACTGATTGATTGATTGAGGTATTGGTCCGCAACCCACCGCCAGGATGGTATGGTTTGGGTATCTAATTCAAAGGTAAGGAATCTGCAGCTAGAAGTCTCTCTCAGATGAACAAGTTACTTACCTTTGGTAACATATTATCTGGTAGAGAGTCTATCTAGCTGCAGATTCCTTTCAGCCCCACCCATGCCTCCCTGCTGCGCAGATTAATGTTGTAGGGCTAGGGTTACTCCCCTGTTCAGGGCACTAGTTTTGCACATGACTACGTCAGTTATTTCGTGGCTCTGTGCTTCTGGTGTGGAAAAAACTAAAAGTACTGACATCCGCGTGCCTGGGTGGCGCCTATATAGGCACCGTGATGTCATAACTGACGCTAACGATGCCAACAACATCATGCGGAGTCTGAATGGAGCAACCCGGTGGCGCTCGCAAGGGGTATTGCTCAGCAAAAGTTTCCGGATCCAGTCTTGACACCTGGGAAATTCAAAGGTAAGGAATCTGCAGCTAGACTTCTCTAACCGATTCAACTCACCACGCCTCCATTGGAGAGCCTCCCAAATCTGTGGTGTGACAGGAATCAGAGCTTCATAATTCTGCGAGAGGATTCCAGTGGGAAAACAGGATGGACTAAAGGGTACAAATGAAGGCGGCCCCAGGGAGTTATGGTCAAAGATGACACCATCTCCCCCTGACTCCGCAACCACAGTCTTGCTGAGGATTGAGACCTTCACAATAAGTCCTGTAGATGAGAAACCAGTCACTGGACTCGGTCATGAGAGAAGAGCACCACCCCTTTGTCCATACAAAATAGTGCCCGAAGGAATTGCAGCTGCACTGGCTGGAGATGAGACTTCTCGGTAATCTCTGAGAAGGTTGCACACTTCCTGGACATCGTTCTCTGACTTGCAAAAAAAAGGAGAACTAATTAACCAGTCATGAAGATGGGGATATACCTGGATACCTCGAGAATGAAGAACACCCACCAGCGGAGCCAACAGCTTTGTAAATACTCTTGAAGCTGACGTAAGGCCAAAAGGGGGGACTTGAAACTGAAAATGTTGGAGGCCCACAGTAAACCGCAGAGATCTCTGGCGGGCAGAGAAAATGGGAAGATAGAAGTAAGCATCCTTATTATTCAAGGCTGTCAGGAAACTTCCTCGTGCCAGAAGCGGAAACATACTCTGGAGCGTTGTCATCTTGTGGGACCGATACACCAGGAATGTGTTGAATCTCTTCAGATCCAGAACAGGACGAAAGTCTCCTGAGGGGTTTTTGCACTAGAAAGAGAATGGAATAAAACCCTGTGCCCTGTCCTCAGTTGGAACCAGGCCAATCGCATTCTTTGAAAACAGGGATTGTACTCCTTCTAACAGAGCCTTCTCAAGTCGTGAGGAAGAGGGGTAGTCTGAAAATGATCTTAAGGCTGGTCTGAGAACTTCAGTCCATACCCTTCGGACACCAAATCGACTATCCATAGATCTGCCACAGTCTGAGTCCAGTAATCCTTGAAAAGCGACAGCCGGTCACCCACCGTTAGTTGAGGCTGATTGTCATTCTTGTGATGGACCTTGGGTGATCCAAGATCCAGCTGTTTGGGACCGGGATTTTTCGAGGTTTGGGGTTCCCCAGCTACAACCCCTACCTCAAAAGGGCTGTGAAACCTTTGCCAGCTGTTGAGGGGAAAGCTCTTTTATAGCCATAACCTCGCCCTCTAGGATAAGACTTCACTGGAGTCAGCAGCTTTATCTTTTTCACAGTTTTCTTTATCATGTCCTCCAACCATCAAGAGGCAATTTTATTAAGACTGATCTCTGAGCAGAATCAGCCCTCCAAGACCGCATCCAGAGGTGCCCGCCTTGAAGCCACTGCCACCGCAGATTGAGCCACTGATGTGCACAGAATGACAAATCAGAGAGAAACTGGACCGGCTGCTCCATCACACTCAGGAGTGAAGAACAGTCAGAACCATCTGCAATGAGGGATGCCTACCGGGCTCAGCTAGGGTGTAGGGTGCAGAAAGTAAATGACAGGATGTGAGGTAGCACTTCCTCCCTTTTCTACTGACTAATCGGTAATGGAAGCCAGATTGGGAGGATTTCTTTTTGTCAGCGAGGGAACAGGTTTTGCAGGACGGAGAAGGAATCTCGCAAGTAAGGAGTGTAGCAGAGAAGATGGACGAGGAGGTCATGCATGCAGCGCACTCTGATTGGGCAATCAAGGCAACACAGGGGCTAATTGCTTCTAATGTGGGCTGCTCTGATGTACTTCCGAAGGACATCGTCTCTGTCTTCACTCCTACCCATGATCTCATTACTTTAGACACTGTATTCCCCCGGCCCTGGTTACAAATACTTTATTCTACTTTTTATAACACAAGATTCACAATTAAGTACTTTTCTGGGTTGAATTTTATGTATGACAACATGTATTACTGTATATGCATTCCAATACCTATTATAAAATGTGCACCACAGCTCAACAGTAGTGTTCCTGGTTTCACAGGACCCTACACAGTATTATGGTGTAGAGAGAATCATAGTAATACTCAAATATGGGGCAATACAAGCCTTCTAGTGTGCCCCCAGAGCCTTTATAGTACACCCTGGGGCCTCTAGTGTGCACCGGGGCCTCTAGTGCTGCCCCCAGGGCCGCTTTAGTACACCCTGGGGCCTCTAGTGTGCGCCGGGGCCTTTAATGCTGCTCCGGGGCCGCTAAAGTACACCCTGGGGCCTCTAGTGTGTGCCGGGGCCTCTAGTGCTGCCCCGGGCCACCACAGTACACCCCGGGGCCTCTAGTGTGCGCCGGGGCCTCTAGTGTGCCCCCAGGGCCTCTATAGTACACCCTGGGGCCTCTAGTGTTCGCCGGGGCCTCTAGTGCTGCCCCGAGCTGCTATAGTACACCCTGGGGCTTCTAGTGCGCCGGGGCCTCCAGTGCTGCCTCAGGCCGCTATAGTACACCCTGGGGCATCTAGTGTGCGCCGGGGCCTCTATTCTACCCCCAGGGCCTCTATAGTACACCCTGCGGCCTCTAGTGTGCACCAGGGCCTCTAATGCTGCCCCAGGCCGCTATAGTACACACTGGGGCCTCTAGTGTGCACCGGGACCTCTAGTGCTTCCAGTGTGCCTTCAGGGCCTCCTGTGTACCTTCAGGACCTACAGTGTGCCTTCAGGACCCTTCAGTGTACCTCCAGTGTGCCTTCAGAACCTCCAGTGGCCTTCAGGGCCTCCAGTGTGCCTTCAGGGCCTCCAGTGTGCCTTCAGGGCCTCCAGTGTCCACTCAGGTCCTCTCACGGGCTTTTAGTGAAACCTCAGGGCCTCAACTGTGGTTTTGAGGCCTCTTGTGCACTTGCAGGGGGTTTAGTGTGTCCTCGGGGCCTCTAAAGTGGTTGTCCGGCTTCCAGTGTGACCTCAGGGCGTCTAGTGTTCCTTCAGGGTCTTTAAGGTGCCCTCGGACCTCTATTGTGATCTTGGGCATTTGGTGTGACCGTAGGGCTTCTAGTGTGCTCTCAGATACTCTACTGTTATCAAAGACACTCTGGTGTGACCTCAGGCTCTTTAGTGTGTCTTCAGGGTCTCCAATGTGCCCTCAGGCACTGGTATACCCTCAGGGGTCCTTTAGAACAAGTGCAAACTCTAGTGTGACTCAGGGCCTCCAGTGTACATTCCGGCCTCTAGTGTACCATCTGGGCCTCCAGTGTGCCCTCATGGCCTTTAAGTGAAACCTCAGTTCCTCTACTGTGGTCTCAGGGTCCCTAGTGTACCATCAGTGCCTCCAGTGAACCCTTGGAGCCTCTAGTGTGCCCTCATGGCCTTTAAGTGAAACCTCAGGTTCTCTACTGTGGTCTTGGGGTCTCTAGTGTACCTGAAGGCCTTTAGTGTGCCTTCAGGGTTTCTAGTGTGCCTTTGGGGTTGGTCTCTAGTGTGCTCTTGGGCTTCCACTGTGACCTCCGGACCTCTAGTGTGGTCTTGGGATTTTAGTGTGACTTTATGACTTCTAGGGTGCTCTCAGGTACTGTATTGTTACCACAGATTCTTTGGTGTGATCTCAGAGGCCCTGTAATGTGTCCATAGGGTCTCCAGTAGACCTTGGTGTCTCTAGTGTGCAATTTCTGCCTCTAGTGTGCCATCAGGGCCCTTTAGAACGACCCCAGGCCCTCTAGGGTGACTATGGTCCTGTACTGTTACTACAGATACTTTGGTGTGACCCCAGACCCTCTAGTGTGACTAAGGTCCTGTTCTATTACTACAGATACTTTGGTGTGACCCCATACCCTCTAGTGTGACTCAGGTCCAGTACTGTTACTACAGATACTTTGGTGTGACCCCAGACCATCTAGTGTGACTCAGGTCCTGTACTGTTACTACAGATACTTTGGTGTGACCACAGACCCTCTATTGTGACTCGGGACATGTACTGTTACTACAGATACTTTGGTGTGACCCCCAAACCCTCTAGTGTGACTTACGTCCTGTACTGTTACTACAGATACTTTGGTGTGACCACAGACCCTCTATTGTGACTCGGTCCTGTACTGTTACTACAGATACTTTGGTGGGACCCCAGGCCCTCTAGTGTGACTCACGTCCTGTACTATTACTACAGATACTTTGGTGTGACCCCAGGCCCTCTAGTGTGACTCGGGTCCTGTACTGTTACTACAGATAATCTGTTGTGACCCCAGACCCTCTAGCGTGACTCAGGTCCTGTACTGTTACTACAGATTCTTTGGTGTGACCCCAGGCCCTCTAGGGTGACTCAGGTCCTGTACTGTTACTACAGATACTTTGGTGTGACCTCAGAGGCCCTGTAGTGTGACTCGGTCCTGTACTGTTACTACAGATACTTTGGTGTGACCCCAGGCCCTCTAGTGTGACTCGGGTCCTGTACTGTTAGTATAGATACTTGGTGTGACCCCAAACGCTCTAGTGTGACTCACGTCCTGTACTATTACTACAGATTCTTTGGTGTGACCCCAGGCCCTCTAGTGTGACTCGGGTCCTGTACAGTTACTACAGATACTTTGGTGTGACCTCAGGCCCTCTAGTGTGACTCAGGTCCTGTACTGTTACTACAGATACTTTGGTGTGACCCCAAACCCTCTAGTATGACTCACATACTGTACTATTACTAGAGATACTTTGGTGTGACCTCAGGCCCTCTAGTGTGACTCAGGTCCTGTACTGTTACTACAGATACTTTGGTGTGACCCCAAACCCTCTAGTGTGACTCACGTCCTGTACTATTACTAGAGATACTTTGGTGTGACCCCAGGCCCTCTAGTGTGACTCAGGTCCTGTACTGTTACTATAGATACGTTGGTGTGACCCCAGACCCTCTAGTGCGACTCAGGTCCTGTACTGTTACTACAGATACTTTGGTGTGACCCCAGGCCCTCTAGTGTGACTCAGGTCCTGTAATGATACTACAGATACTTTGGTGTGACCCCAGGCCCTCTAGGGTGACTCAGGTCCTGTACTGTTGGTACAGATACTTTGGTGTGACCCCAGACCCTCTAGTGTGACTCGGGTCCTGCACTGTTACTACAGATACTTTGGTGTGACCTCAGACCCTCTAGTGTGACTCAGGTCCCGTACTGTTACTACAGATACTTTGGTGTGACCCCAGACCTTCTAGCGTGACTCAAGTCCTGTACTGTTACTATAGATACTTTGGCGTGACCCCAGACCCTAAAGCGTGACTCAGGTACTGTACTGTTACTAAAGACACTTTGGTGTGACCCCTGACCCTCTAGCGTGATCCGGGTCCTGTACTGTTACTACAGATTCTTTAGTGTGACCCCAGGCCCTCTAGTGTGACTCGGGTCCTGTACTGTTACTACAGATACTTTGGTGTGACCCCAGGCCCTCTAGTGTGACTCAGGTCCCGTACTGTTAGTACTGATACTTTGGTGTGACCCCAGGCTCTCTAGTGTGACTCGGGCCCTGTACTGTTAGTACAGATACTTTGGTGTGACCCAAGACCTTCTAGTGTGACTCAGGTCCTGTACTGTTACTACAGATACTTTGGTGTGACCCCAGGCCCTCTAGTGTGACTCCGGTCTCGTACTGTTAGTACTGATACCTTGGTGTGACCCCAGACCCTATAGCGTGACTCAGGTCCTGTACTGTTACTACAGACACTTTGGTGTTACCCCTGACCCTCTAGTGTGACTCGGGTCCTGTACTGTTACTACAGATTCTTTTGTGTGACCCCAGGCCCTCTAGTGTGACTCGGGTCCTGTACTGTTACTACAGATACTTTGGTGTGACCCCAGGCCCTCTAGTGTGACTCAGGTCCCGTACGGTTAGTACTGATACTTTGGTGTGACCCCAGGCTCTCTAGTGTGACTCAGGCCCTGTACTATTAGTACTGATACTTCGGTGTGACCCCAGGCCCTCTAGTGTGACTCAGGTCCCGTACTGTTAGTACTGATACTTTGGTGTGACCCCAGGCCCTCTAGTGTGACTCAGGTCCAGTACTGTTAGTACAGATACTTTGGTGTGACCCCAAGCCCTTTAGTGTGACTCGGGTCCTGTACTGTTACTACAGATACTTTGGTGTGACCCCAGGCCCTCTAGTGTGACTCGGGTCCTGTACTGTTAGTACAGATACTTTGGTGTGACCCCAGACCCTCTAGTGTGACTCGGGTCCTGTAATGTTACTACTGATACTTTGGTGTGACCCCAGTTCCTCTAGTGTGACTCGGGCCCTGTACTGTTAGTACAGATACTTTGGTGTGACCCCAGACCCTCTAGTGTGACTTGGGTCCTGTGCTGTTAGTACAAATACTTTGGTGTGACCCCAGACCCTGAAGTGTGACTCAGGTCCTGTACTGTTACTACAGATACTTTGGTGAGACCCCAGGCCCTCTAGTGTGACTCAGGTCCTGTACTGTTACTACAGATACTTTGGTGTGACCCCAGGCCCTCTAGTGTGACTCAGGTCCTGTAATGTTACTACAGATACTTTGGTGTGACCCCTGGCTCTCTAGTGTGACTCAGGTCTTGTACTGTTACTACAGATACTCTGGTGTGACCCCAGACCCTCTAGCGTGACTCAGGTCCTCTCCTGTTACTACAGATACTTTGGTGTGACCCCAGTCCCTCTAGCGTGACTCAGGTCTTGTATTGTTACTACAGGTATTTTGGTGTGACCCCAGACCTTCTAGCATGACTCAGGTCCTGTACTGTTACTACAGATACTTTGTTGTGACCCCAGACCCTCTAGCGTAACTCAGGTCCTGTACTGTTACTACAGATTCTTTGGTGTGACCCCAGGCCCTCTAGTGTGTTTCAGGTCCCGTACTGTTAGTACTGATACTTTGGTGTGACCCCAGGCTCTCTAGTGTGACTCAGGTCCTGTACTGTTACTACAGATACTTTGTTGTGACCCCAGGCCCTCTAGTGTGACTTGTGTCTTGTACTGTTACTACAGATACTTTGGTGTGGCCCCAGGCCCTCTAGTGTGACTCGGGTCCCGTACTGTTAGTACAGATACTTTGGTTTGACCCCAGGTCCTCTAGTGTGACTCCGGTCTCTAACTGTTAGTACTGATACTTTGGTGAGACCCCAGGCCCTTTAGTGTGACTTGGGTCCTGTACTGTTACTACAGATACTTTGGTGTGACCCCAGGCTGTCTAGTGTGACTTGGGTCCTGTACTGTTCGTACAAATACTTTGGTGTGACCCCAGACCCTGAAGTGTGACTCAGGTCCTGTACTGTTACTACAGATACTTTGGTGAGACCCCAGGCCCTCTAGTGTGACTCAGGTCCTGTACTGTTACTACAGATACTTTGGTGAGACCCCAGGCCCTCTAGTGTGTTTCAGGTCCCGTACTGTTAGTACTGATACTTTGGTGTGACCCCAGGCTCTCTAGTGTGACTCAGGTCCTGTAATGTTACTACTGATACTTTGGTGTGACCCCAGTTCCTCTAGTGTGACTCGGGCCCTGTACTGTTAGTACAGATACTTTGGTGTGACCCCAGACCCTCTAGTGTGACTTGGGTCCTGTGCTGTTAGTACAAATACTTTGGTGTGACCCCAGACCCTGAAGTGTGACTCAGGTCCTGTACTGTTACTACAGATACTTTGGTGAGACCCCAGGCCCTCTAGTGTGACTCAGGTCCTGTACTGTTACTACAGATACTTTGGTGTGACCCCAGGCCCTCTAGTGTGACTCAGGTCCTGTAATGTTACTACAGATACTTTGGTGTGACCCCTGGCTCTCTAGTGTGACTCAGGTCTTGTACTGTTACTACAGATACTCTGGTGTGACCCCAGACCCTCTAGCGTGACTCAGGTCCTCTCCTGTTACTACAGATACTTTGGTGTGACCCCAGTCCCTCTAGCGTGACTCAGGTCTTGTATTGTTACTACAGGTATTTTGGTGTGACCCCAGACCTTCTAGCATGACTCAGGTCCTGTACTGTTACTACAGATACTTTGTTGTGACCCCAGACCCTCTAGCGTAACTCAGGTCCTGTACTGTTACTACAGATTCTTTGGTGTGACCCCAGGCCCTCTAGTGTGTTTCAGGTCCCGTACTGTTAGTACTGATACTTTGGTGTGACCCCAGGCTCTCTAGTGTGACTCAGGTCCTGTACTGTTACTACAGATACTTTGTTGTGACCCCAGGCCCTCTAGTGTGACTTGTGTCTTGTACTGTTACTACAGATACTTTGGTGTGGCCCCAGGCCCTCTAGTGTGACTCGGGTCCCGTACTGTTAGTACAGATACTTTGGTTTGACCCCAGGTCCTCTAGTGTGACTCCGGTCTCTAACTGTTAGTACTGATACTTTGGTGAGACCCCAGGCCCTTTAGTGTGACTTGGGTCCTGTACTGTTACTACAGATACTTTGGTGTGACCCCAGGCTGTCTAGTGTGACTTGGGTCCTGTACTGTTCGTACAAATACTTTGGTGTGACCCCAGACCCTGAAGTGTGACTCAGGTCCTGTACTGTTACTACAGATACTTTGGTGAGACCCCAGGCCCTCTAGTGTGACTCAGGTCCTGTACTGTTACTACAGATACTTTGGTGAGACCCCAGGCCCTCTAGTGTGACTCAGGTCCTGTACTGTTACTACAAAGACGTTGGTGAGACCCCAGGCCCTCTAGTGTGACTCAGGTCCTGTACTGTTACTACAGATACATTGGTGTGACCCCAAACCCTCTAGTGTGACTCACGTCCTGTACTATTACTACAGATACTTTGGTGTGACCCCAGGTCCTCTAGTGTGACTCGGGTCCTGTACTGTTGCTTCAGATACTTTGGTGTGACCCCAGGCCCTCTAGTGTGACTCAGGTCCTGTACTGTTACTACAGATACTCTGGTGTGACCCCAGACCCTCTAGCGTGACTCAGGTCCTCTCCTGTTACTACAGATACTTTGGTGTGACCCCAGTCCCTCTAGCGTGACTCAGGTCTTGTATTGTTACTACAGGTATTTTGGTGTGACCCCAGACCTTCTAGCATGACTCAGGTCCTGTACTGTTACTACAGATACTTTGGTGTGACCCCAGGCCCTCCAGTGTGACTCAGGTCCTGTACTGTTACTGCAGATTCTTTGGTGTGACCCCAGGCCCTCTAGTGTGTCTCAGGTCCTGTACTGTTACTACATATACTTTGGTGTGATCCCAGACCCTCTAGTATGACTCGGGTCCTGTATTGTTACTACAGATACTTTGGTGTGACCCCAGACCCTCTAGCGTGACTCAGGTCTTGTATTATTACTACAGGTATTTTGGTGTGACCCCAGACCTTCTAGCATGACTCAGGTCCTGAACTGTTACTACAGACACTTTGGTGTGACCCCAGGCCCTCTAGTATGACTCAGGTCCTGTACTGTTACTACAGATATTTTGGTGGGACCCCAGGCACTCTAGTGTGACTCGGGTCTTGTACTGTTACTACCGATACTTTGGTGTGACCCCTGACCCTCTATTGTGATTCGGGTCCTGTACTGTTACTACAGATATTTTGGTGCGACCCCAAACCCTCTAGTGTGACTCACGTCCTGTAGTGTTACTACAGATACTTTGGTGTGACCCAAGGCACTCTAGTGTGACTAAGGTCCTGTACTGTCACTACAGATACTTTGGAGTGACCCCAGACCCTCTAGTGTGACTCAGGTCCTGTACTGTTACTACAGATACTTTGGTGTGGCCCCAGGCCCTCTAGTGTGACTCAGGTCCTGTAATGTTACTACAGATACTTTGGTGTGACCCCAGGCCCTCTAGTGTGACTCGGGTCCCGTACTGTTACTACAGACACTTTGGTGTGACCCCAGGCCCTCTAGTGTGACTCCGGTCCCATACTGTTAGTACTGATACTTTGGTGTGACTCCAGACCCTCTAGTGTGACTCGGGTCCTGTACTGTTATTACAGATACTATGGTGTGACCCCAGGCCCAATAGTGTGACTCAGGGCCTGTAATTTTGCTACAGATACTTTGGTGTGACCCCAGGCCCTCTAGTGTGACTCAGGTCCTGTACTGTTATTACAGATACATTGGTGTGACCCCAGGCCCTCTAGTGGGACTCTGGTCCCGTACTGTTAGTACTGATACTTTGGTGTGACCCCAGGCCCTCTAGTGTGACTCGGGTCCTGTACTGTTACTACAGATACTTTGGAGTGACCCCAGGCCCTCTAGTGTGACTCAGGTCCTGTACTGTTACTACAGATACTTTGGTGTGGCCCCAGGCCCTCTAGTGTGACTCAGGTCCTGTAATGTTACTACAGATACTTTGGTGTGACCCCAGGCCCTCTAGTGTGACTCGGGTCCCGTACTGTTACTACAGATACTTTGGTGTGACCCCAGGCCCTCTAGTGTGACTCCGGTCCCGTACTGTTAGTACTGATACTTTGGTGTGACTCCAGACCCTCTAGTGTGACTCGGGTCCTGTACTGTTATTACAGATACTATGGTGTGACCCCAGGCCCAATAGTGTGAAACAGGGCCTGTAATGTTACTACAGATACTTTGGTGTGACCCCAGGCCCTCTAGTGTGACTCAGGTCCTGTACTGTTATTACAGATACATTGGTGTGACCCCAGGCCCTCTAGTGGGACTCTGGCCCCGTACTGTTAGTACTGATACTTTGGTGTGACCCCAGGCCCTCTAGTGTGACTCGGGTCCTGTACTGTTACTACAGATACTTTGGAGTGACCCCAGGCCCTCTAGTGTGACTCAGGTCCTGTACTGTTACTACAGGTAGTTTGGTGTGACCCCAAACCCTCTAGTGTGACTCACGTCCTGTACCGTTAGTACAGATACTTTGGTGTGACCCCAGTCCCTCTAGTGTGACTAGGGTCCTGTACTGTTACTTCAGATACTTTGGTGTGACCCCAGGCCCTCTAGTGTGACTCAGGTTCTGTAATGTTACTACAGATACTTTGGTGTGACCCCAAACCCTCTAGTGTGACTCACGTCCTGTACTATTACTAGAGATACTTTGGTGTGACCTCAGGCCCTCTAGTGTGACTCAGGTCCTGTACTGTTACTACAGATACTTTGGTGTGACCCCAAACCCTCTAGTGTGACTCACGTCCTGTACTATTACTAGAGATACTTTGGTGTGACCCCAGGCCCTCTAGTGTGACTCAGGTCCTGTACTGTTACTATAGATACTTTGTTGTGACCCCAGACCCTCTAGTGCGACTCAGGTCCTGTACTGTTACTACAGATACTTTGGTGTGACCCCAGGCCCTCTAGTGTGACTCAGGTCCTGTTGTGATACTACAGATACTTTAGTGTGACCCCAGGCCCTCTAGGGTGACTCAGGTCCTGTACTGTTGGTACAGAAACTTTGGTGTGACCCCAGACCCTCTAGTGTGACTCGGGTCCTGTACTGTTACTACAGATACTTTGGTGTGACCTCAGACCCTCTAGTGTGACTCAGGTCCTGTACTGTTACTACAGATACTTTGGTGTGACCCCAGACCTTCTAGCGTGACTCAAGTCCTGTACTGTTACTATAGATACTTTGGCGTGACCCCAGACCCTAAAGCGTGACTCAGGTACTGTACTGTTACAACAGACACTTTGGTGTGACCCCAGACCCTCTAGCGTGATCCGGGTCCTGTACTGTTACTACAGATTCTTTGGTGTGACCCAGGCCCTCTAGTGTGACTCGGGTCCTGTACTGTTACTACAGATACTTTGGTGTGACCCCAGTCCCTCTAGTGTGACTCGGGTCCTGTACTGTTACTACAGATACTCTGGTGTGACCCCAGACCCTCTAGCGTGACTCAGGTCCTCTCCTGTTACTACAGATACTTTGGTGTGACCCCAGTCCCTCTAGCGTGACTCAGGTCTTGTATTGTTACTACAGGTATTTTGGTGTGACCCCAGACCTTCTAGCATGACTCAGGTCCTGTACTGTTACTACAGATACTTTGGTGTGACCCCAGGCCCTCCAGTGTGACTCAGGTCCTGTACTGTTACTGCAGATTCTTTGGTGTGACCCCAGGCCCTCTAGTGTGTCTCAGGTCCTGTACTGTTACTACATATACTTTGGTGTGATCCCAGACCCTCTAGTATGACTCGGGTCCTGTATTGTTACTACAGATACTTTGGTGTGACCCCAGACCCTCTAGCGTGACTCAGGTCTTGTATTATTACTACAGGTATTTTGGTGTGACCCCAGACCTTCTAGCATGACTCAGGTCCTGAACTGTTACAACAGACACTTTGGTGTGACCCCAGGCCCTCTAGTATGACTCAGGTCCTGTACTGTTACTACAGATACTTTGGTGAGACCCCAGGCACTCTAGTGTGACTCGGGTCTTGTACTGTTACTACCGATACTTTGGTGTGACCCCTGACCCTCTATTGTGATTCGGGTCCTGTACTGTTACTACAGATATTTTGGTGCGACCCCAAACCCTCTAGTGTGACTCACGTCCTGTAGTGTTACTACAGATACTTTGGTGTGACCCAAGGCACTCTAGTGTGACTAAGGTCCTGTACTGTCACTACAGATACTTTGGAGTGACCCCAGACCCTCTAGTGTGACTCAGGTCCTGTACTGTTACTACAGATACTTTGGTGTGGCCCCAGGCCCTCTAGTGTGACTCAGGTCCTGTAATGTTACTACAGATACTTTGGTGTGACCCCAGGCCCTCTAGTGTGACTCGGGTCCCGTACTGTTACTACAGATACTTTGGTGTGACCCCAGGCCCTCTAGTGTGACTCCGGTCCCATACTGTTAGTACTGATACTTTGGTGTGACTCCAGACCCTCTAGTGTGACTCGGGTCCTGTACTGTTATTACAGATACTATGGTGTGACCCCAGGCCCAATAGTGTGACTCAGGGCCTGTAATGTTGCTACAGATACTTTGGTGTGACCCCAGGCCCTCTAGTGTGACTCAGGTCCTGTACTGTTATTACAGATACATTGGTGTGACCCCAGGCCCTCTAGTGGGACTCTGGTCCCGTACTGTTAGTACTGATACTTTGGTGTGACCCCAGGCCCTCTAGTGTGACTCGGGTCCTGTACTGTTACTACAGATACTTTGGAGTGACCCCAGGCCCTCTAGTGTGACTCAGGTCCTGTACTGTTACTACAGATACTTTGGTGTGGCCCCAGGCCCTCTAGTGTGACTCAGGTCCTGTAATGTTACTACAGATACTTTGGTGTGACCCCAGGCCCTCTAGTGTGACTCGGGTCCCGTACTGTTACTACAGATACTTTGGTGTGACCCCAGGCCCTCTAGTGTGACTCCGGTCCCGTACTGTTAGTACTGATACTTTGGTGTGACTCCAGACCCTCTAGTGTGACTCGGGTCCTGTACTGTTATTACAGATACTATGGTGTGACCCCAGGCCCAATAGTGTGAAACAGGGCCTGTAATGTTACTACAGATACTTTGGTGTGACCCCAGGCCCTCTAGTGTGACTCAGGTCCTGTACTGTTATTACAGATACATTGGTGTGACCCCAGGCCCTCTAGTGGGACTCTGGCCCCGTACTGTTAGTACTGATACTTTGGTGTGACCCCAGGCCCTCTAGTGTGACTCGGGTCCTGTACTGTTACTACAGATACTTTGGAGTGACCCCAGGCCCTCTAGTGTGACTCAGGTCCTGTACTGTTACTACAGGTAGTTTGGTGTGACCCCAAACCCTCTAGTGTGACTCACGTCCTGTACCGTTAGTACAGATACTTTGGTGTGACCCCAGTCCCTCTAGTGTGACTAGGGTCCTGTACTGTTACTTCAGATACTTTGGTGTGACCCCAGGCCCTCTAGTGTGACTCAGGTCCTGTAATGTTACTACAGATACTTTGGTGTGACCCCAAACCCTCTAGTGTGACTCACGTCCTGTACTATTACTAGAGATACTTTGGTGTGACCTCAGGCCCTCTAGTGTGACTCAGGTCCTGTACTGTTACTACAGATACTTTGGTGTGACCCCAAACCCTCTAGTGTGACTCACGTCCTGTACTATTACTAGAGATACTTTGGTGTGACCCCAGGCCTCTAGTGTGACTCAGGTCCTGTACTGTTACTACAGATACTTTGGTGTGACCCCAGGCCCTCTAGTGTGACTCAGGTCCTGTTGTGATACTACAGATACTTTAGTGTGACCCCAGGCCCTCTAGGGTGACTCAGGTCCTGTACTGTTGGTACAGATACTTTGGTGTGACCCCAGACCCTCTAGTGTGACTCGGGTCCTGTACTGTTACTACAGATACTTTGGTGTGACCTCAGACCCTCTAGTGTGACTCAGGTCCTGTACTGTTACTACAGATACTTTGGTGTGACCCCAGACCTTCTAGCGTGACTCAAGTCCTGTACTGTTACTATAGATACTTTGGCGTGACCCCAGACCCTAAAGCGTGACTCAGGTACTGTACTGTTACAACAGACACTTTGGTGTGACCCCAGACCCTCTAGCGTGATCCGGGTCCTGTACTGTTACTACAGATTCTTTGGTGTGACCCAGGCCCTCTAGTGTGACTCGGGTCCTGTACTGTTACTACAGATACTTTGGTGTGACCCCAGTCCCTCTAGTGTGACTCGGGTCCTGTACTGTTACTACAGATACTTTGGTGTGACCCCAGGCCCTCTAGTGTGACTCAGGTCCCGTACGGTTAGTACTGATACTTTGGTGTGACCTCAGGCTCTCTAGTGTGACTCGGGCCCTGCACTGTTAGTACTGATACTTCGGTGTGACCCCAGGCCCTCTAGTGTGACTCAGGTCCCGTACTGTTAGTACTGATACTTTGGTGTGACCCCAGGCCCTCTAGTGTGACTCAGGTCCAGTACTGTTAGTACAGATACTTTGGTGTGACCCCAGGCCCTTTAGTGTGACTCGGGTCCTGTACTGTTACTACAGATACTTTGGTGTGACCCCAGGCCCTCTAGTGTGACTCGGGTCCTGTACTGTTAGTACAGATACTTTGGTGTGACCCCAGACCCTCTAGTGTGACTCAGGTCCCGTAATGTTACTACAGATACTTTGGTGTGACCCCTGGCTCTCTAGTGTGACTCAGGTCTTGTACTGTTACTACAGATACTCTGGTGTGACCCCAGACCCTCTAGCGTGACTCAGGTCCTCTCCTGTTACTACAGATACTTTGGTGTGACCCCAGTCCCTCTAGCGTGACTCAGGTCTTGTATTGTTACTACAGGTATTTTGGTGTGACCCCAGGCCCTCTAGTGTGACTCAGGTCCTGTACTGTTACTACAGATACTTTGGTGTGACCCCAGACCCTCTAGCGTAACTCAGGTCCTGTACTGTTACTACAGATTCTTTGGTGTGACCCCAGGCCCTCTAGTGTGTCTCAGGTCCCGTACTGTTAGTACAGATACTTTGGTGTGACCCCAGACCCTATAGCGTAACTCAGGTCCTGTACTGTTACTACAGATACTTTGGTGTGACCCCAGGCTCTCTAGTGTGACTCAGGTCCTGAACTGTTACTACAGATACTTTGTTGTGACCCCAGGCCCTCTAGTGTGACTTGTGTCTTGTACTGTTACTACAGATACTTTGGTGTGGCCCCAGGCCCTCTAGTGTGACTCGGGTCCCGTACTGTTAGTACAGATACTTTGGTGTGACCCCAGACCCTGAAGTGTGACTCAGGTCCTGTACTGTTACTACAGATACTTTGGTGAGACCCCAGGCCCTCTAGTGTGACTCAGGTCCTATACTGTTACTACAGATACTTTGGTGAGAGCCCAGGCCCTCTAGTGTGACTCAGGTCCTGTACTGTTACAACAGATACTTTGGTGTGACCCCAGGCCCTCTAGTGTGACTCAGGTCCTGTAATGTTACTACAGATACTTTGGTGTGACCCCTGGCTCTCTAGTGTGACTCAGGTCTTGTACTGTTACTACAGATACTCTGGTGTGACCCCAGACCCTCTAGCGTGACTCAGGTCCTCTCCTGTTACTACAGATACTTTGGTGTGACCCCAGTCCCTCTAGCGTGACTCAGGTCTTGTATTGTTACTACAGGTATTTTGGTGTGACCCCAGGCCCTCTAGTGTGACTCAGGTCCTGTACTGTTACTACAGATACTTTGGTGTGACCCCAGACCCTCTAGCGTAACTCAGGTCCTGTACTGTTACTACAGATTCTTTGGTGTGACCCCAGGCCCTCTAGTGTGTCTCAGGTCCCGTACTGTTAGTACTGATACTTTGGTGTGACCCCAGGCTCTCTAGTGTGACTCAGGTCCTGTACTGTTACTACAGATACTTTGTTGTGACCCCAGGCCCTCTAGTGTGACTTGTGTCTTGTACTGTTACTACAGATACTTTGGTGTGGCCCCAGGCCCTCTAGTGTGACTCGGGTCCCGTACTGTTAGTACAGATACTTTGGTGTGACCCCAGGCCCTCTAGTGTGACTCCGGTCTCTTAGTGTTAGTACTGATACTTTGGTGTGACCCCAGGCCCTTTAGTGTGACTCGGGTCCTGTACTGTTCGTACAAATTCTTTGGTGTGACCCCAGACCCTGAAGTGTGACTCAGGTCCTGTACTGTTACTACAGATACTTTGGTGAGACCCCAGGCCCTCCAGTGTGACTCAGGTCCTGTACTGTTACTACAGATACTTTGGTGAGACCCCAGGCCCTCTAGTGTGACTCAGGTCCTGTACTGTTACTACAAAGACTTTGGTGAGACCCCAGGCTCTCTAGTGTGACTCAGGTCCTGTACTGTTACTACAGATACATTGGTGTGACCCCAAACCCTCTAGTGTGACTCACGTCCTGTACTATTACTACAGATACTTTGGTGTGACCCCAGGTCCTCTAGTGTGACTCGGGTCCTGTACTGTTGCTTCAGATACTTTGGTGTGACCCCAGGCCCTCTAGTGTGACTCAGGTCCTGAACTGTTACTACAGATACTTTGTTGTGACCCCAGGCCCTCTAGTGTGACTTGTGTCTTGTACTGTTACTACAGATACTTTGGTGTGGCCCCAGGCCCTCTAGTGTGACTCGGGTCCCGTACTGTTAGTACAGATACTTTGGTGTGACCCCAGACCCTGAAGTGTGACTTAGGTCCTGAACTGTTACTACAGATACTTTGTTGTGACCCCAGGCCCTCTAGTGTGACTTGTGTCTTGTACTGTTACTACAGATACTTTGGTGTGGCCCCAGGCCCTCTAGTGTGACTCGGGTCCCGTACTGTTAGTACAGATACTTTGGTGTGACCCCAGACCCTGAAGTGTGACTCAGGTCCTGTACTGTTACTACAGATACTTTGGTGAGACCCCAGGCCCTCTAGTGTGACTCAGGTCCTATACTGTTACTACAGATACTTTGGTGAGAGCCCAGGCCCTCTAGTGTGACTCAGGTCCTGTACTGTTACAACAGATACTTTGGTGTGACCCCAGGCCCTCTAGTGTGACTCAGGTCCTGTAATGTTACTACAGATACTTTGGTGTGACCCCTGGCTCTCTAGTGTGACTCAGGTCTTGTACTGTTACTACAGATACTCTGGTGTGACCGCAGACCCTCTAGCGTGACTCAGGTCCTCTCCTGTTACTACAGATACTTTGGTGTGACCCCAGTCCCTCTAGCGTGACTCAGGTCCTGTATTGTTACTACAGGTATTTTGGTGTGACCCCAGGCCCTCTAGTGTGACTCAGGTCCTGTACTGTTACTACAGATACTTTGGTGTGACCCCAGACCCTCTAGCGTAACTCAGGTCCTGTACTGTTACTACAGATTCTTTGGTGTGACCCCAGGCCCTCTAGTGTGTCTCAGGTCCCGTACTGTTAGTACTGATACTTTGGTGTGACCCCAGGCTCTCTAGTGTGACTCAGGTCCTGTACTGTTACTACAGATACTTTGTTGTGACCCCAGGCCCTCTAGTGTGACTTGTGTCTTGTACTGTTACTACAGATACTTTGGTGTGGCCCCAGGCCCTCTAGTGTGACTCGGGTCCCGTACTGTTAGTACAGATACTTTGGTGTGACCCCAGGCCCTCTAGTGTGACTCCGGTCTCTTAGTGTTAGTACTGATACTTTGGTGTGACCCCAGGCCCTTTAGTGTGACTCGGGTCCTGTACTGTTCGTACAAATTCTTTGGTGTGACCCCAGACCCTGAAGTGTGACTCAGGTCCTGTACGGTTACTACAGATACTTTGGTGAGACCCCAGGCCCTCCAGTGTGACTCAGGTCCTGTACTGTTACTACAGATACTTTGGTGAGACCCCAGGCCCTCTAGTGTGACTCAGGTCCTGTACTGTTACTACAAAGACTTTGGTGAGACCCCAGGCCCTCTAGTGTGACTCAGGTCCTGTACTGTTACTACAGATACATTGGTGTGACCCCAAACCCTCTAGTGTGACTCACGTCCTGTACTATTACTACAGATACTTTGGTGTGACCCCAGGTCCTCTAGTGTGACTCGGGTCCTGTACTGTTGCTTCAGATACTTTGGTGTGACCCCGGGCCCTCTAGTGTGACTCAGGTCCTGTACTGTTACTACAGATACTCTGGTGTGACCCCAGACCCTCTAGCGTGACTCAGGTCCTCTCCTGTTACTACAGATACTTTGGTGTGACCCCAGTCCCTTTAGCGTGACTCAGGTATTGTATTGTAACTACAGGTATTTTGGTGTGACCCCAGACCTTCTAGCATGACTCAGGTCCTGTACTGTTACTACAGATACTTTGGTGTGACCCCAGGCCCTCCAGTGTGACTCAGGTCCTGTACTGTTACTGCAGATTCTTTGGTGTGACCCCAGGCCCTCTAGTGTGTCTCAGGTCCTGTACTGTTACTACATATACTTTTGTGTGATCCCAGACCCTCTAGTATGTCTCGGGTCCTGTATTGTTACTACAGATACTTTGGTGTGACCCCAGACCCTCTAGCGTGACTCAGGTCTTGCATTATTACTACAGGTATTTTGGTGTGACCCCAGACCTTCTAGCATGACTCAGGTCCTGAACTGTTACTACAGACACTTTGGTGTGACCCCAGGCCCTCTAGTATGACTCAGGTCCTGTACTGTTACTACAGATACTTTGGTGAGACCCCAGGCACTCTAGTGTGACTCGGGTCTTGTACTGTTACTACCGATACTTTGGTGTGACCCCTGACCCTCTAGTGTGATTCGGGTCCTGTACTGTTACTGCAGATATTTTGGTGCGACCCCAAACCCTCTAGTGTGACTCACGTCCTGTAGTGTTACTACAGATACTTTGGTGTGACCCCAGGCACTCTATTGTGACTAAGGTCCTGTACTGTCACTACAGATACTTTGGTGTGACCCCAGACCCTCTAGTGTGACTCAGGTCCTGTACTGTTACTACAGATACTTTGGTGTGGCCCCAGGCCCTCTAGTGTGACTCAGGTCCTGTAATGTTACTACAGATACTTTGGTGTGACCCCAGGCCCTCTAGTGTGACTCGGGTCCCGTACTGTTACTACAGATACTTTGGTGTGACCCCAGGCCCTCTAGTGTGACTCCGGTCCCGTACTGTTAGTACTGATACTTTGGTGTGACTCCAGACCCTCTAGTGTGACTCGGGTCCTGTACTGTTATTACAGATACTATGGTGTGACCCCAGGCCCAATAGTGTGACTCAGGGCCTGTAATGTTACTACAGATACTTTGGTGTGACCCCAGGCCCTCTAGTGTGACTCAGGTCCTGTACTGTTATTACAGATACATTGGTGTGACCCCAGGCCCTCTAGTGGGACTCTGGTCCCGTACTGTTAGTACTGATACTTTGG
Organism: Triturus cristatus; assembly: GCF_964204655.1. NCBI lineage: Eukaryota > Metazoa > Chordata > Amphibia > Caudata > Salamandridae > Triturus > Triturus cristatus. The sequence goes on along the minus strand of NC_140592.1, from coordinate 1,284,806,699 downwards.
TGTGACCCCAGGCCCTCTAGTGTGACTCGGGTCCTGTACTGTTACTACAGATACTTTGGAGTGACCCCAGGTCCTCTAGTGTGACTCAGGTCCTGTACTGTTACTACAGGTAGTTTGGTGTGACCCCAAACCCTCTAGTGTGACTCACGTCCTGTACCGTTAGTACAGATACTTTGGTGTGACCCCAGTCCCTCTAGTGTGACTAGGGTCCTGTACTGTTACTTCAGATACTTTGGTGTGACCCCAGGCCCTCTAGTGTGACTCAGGTCCTGTAATGTTACTACAGATACTTTGGTGTGACCCCAAACTCTCTAGTGTGACTCACGTCCTGTACTATTACTAGAGATACTTTGGTGTGACCTCAGGCCCTCTAGTGTGACTCAGGTCCTGTACTGTTACTACAGATACTTTGGTGTGACCCCAAACCCTCTAGTGTGACTCACGTCCTGTACTATTACTAGAGATACTTTGGTGTGAACCCAGGCCCTCTAGTGTGACTCAGGTCCTGTACTGTTACTATAGATACTTTGGTGTGACCCCAGACCCTCTAGTGCGACTCAGGTCCTGTACTGTTACTACAGATACTTTGGTGTGACCCCAGGCCCTCTAGTGTGACTCAGGTCCTGTTACGATACTACAGATACTTTAGTGTGACCCCAGGCCCTCTAGGGTGACTCAGGTCCTGTACTGTTGGTACAGATACTTTGGTGTGACCCCAGACTCTCTAGCGTGATCCGGGTCCTGTACTGTTACTACAGATTCTTTGGTGTGACCCAGGCCCTCTAGTGTGACTTGGGTCCTGTACTGTTACTACAGATACTTTGGTGTGACCCCAGGCCCTCTAGTGTGACTCAGGTCCCGTACTGTTAGTACTGATACTTTGGTGTGACCCCAGGCTCTCTAGTGTGACTCGGGCCCTGTACTGTTAGTACAGATACTTTGGTGTGACCCAAGACCTTCTAGTGTGACTCAGGTCCTGTACTGTTACTACATATACTTTGGTGTGACCCCAGGCCCTCCAGTGTGACTCAGGTCCTGTACTGTTACTACAGATACTTTGTTGTGACCCCAGGCCCTCTAGTGTGACTTGTGTCTTGTACTGTTACTACAGATACTTTGGTGTGGCCCCAGGCCCTCTAGTGTGACTCGGGTCCCGTACTGTTAGTACAGATACTTTGGTGTGACCCCAGACCCTGAAGTGTGACTCAGGTCCTGTACTGTTACTACAGATACTTTGGTGAGACCCCAGTCCTTCTAGCGTGACTCAGGTATTGTATTGTAACTACAGGTATTTTGGTGTGACCCCAGACCTTCTAGCATGACTCAGGTCCTGTACTGTTACTGCAGATTCTTTGGTGTGACCCCAGGCCCTCTAGTGTGTCTCAGGTCCTGGACTGTTACTACATATACTTTTGTGTGATCCCAGACCCTCTAGTATGACTCGGGTCCTGTATTGTTACTACAGATACTTTGGTGTGACCCCAGACCCTCTAGCGTGACTCAGGTCTTGTATTATTACTACAGGTATTTTGGTGTGACCCCAGACCTTCTAGCATGACTCAGGTCCTGAACTGTTACTACAGACACTTTGGTGTGACCCCAGGCCCTCTAGTATGACTCAGGTCCTGTACTGTTACTACAGATACTTTGGTGAGACCCCAGGCACTCTAGTGTGACTCGGGTCTTGTACTGTTACTACCGATACTTTGGTGTGACCCCTGACCCTCTAGTGTGATTCGGGTCCTGTACTGTTACTGCAGATATTTTGGTGCGACCCCAAACCCTCTAGTGTGACTCACGTCCTGTAGTGTTACTACAGATACTTTGGTGTGGCCCCAGGCCCTCTAGTGTGACTCAGGTCCTGTAATGTTACTACAGATACTTTGGTGTGACCCCAGGCCCTCTAGTGTGACTCGGGTCCCGTACTGTTACTACAGATACTTTGGTGTGGCCCCAGGCCCTCTAGTGTGACTCAGGTCCTGTAATGTTACTACAGATACTTTGGTGTGACCCCAGGCCCTCTAGTGTGACTCGGGTCCCGTACTGTTACTACAGATACTTTGGTGTGACCCCAGGCCCTCTAGTGTGACTCCGGTCCCGTACTGTTAGTACTGATACTTTGGTGTGACTCCAGACCCTCTAGTGTGACTCGGGTCCTGTACTGTTATTACAGATACTATGGTGTGACCCCAGGCCCAATAGTGTGACTCAGGGCCTGTAATGTTACTACAGATACTTTGGTGTGACCCCAGGCCCTCTAGTGTGACTCAGGTCCTGTACTGTTATTACAGATACATTGGTGTGACCCCAGGCCCTCTAGTGGGACTCTGGTCCCGTACTGTTAGTACTGATACTTTGGTGTGACCCCAGGCCCTCTAGTGTGACTCGGGTCCTGTACTGTTACTACAGATACTTTGGAGTGACCCCAGGTCCTCTAGTGTGACTCAGGTCCTGTACTGTTACTACAGGTAGTTTGGTGTGACCCCAAACCCTCTAGTGTGACTCACGTCCTGTACCGTTAGTACAGATACTTTGGTGTGACCCCAGTCCCTCTAGTGTGACTAGGGTCCTGTACTGTTACTTCAGATACTTTGGTGTGACCCCAGGCCCTCTAGTGTGACTCAGGTCCTGTAATGTTACTACAGATACTTTGGTGTGACCCCAAACCCTCTAGTGTGACTCACGTCCTGTACTATTACTAGAGATACTTTGGTGTGACCTCAGGCCCTCTAGTGTGACTCAGGTCCTGTACTGTTACTACAGATACTTTGGTGTGAACCCAGGCCCTCTAGTGTGACTCAGGTCCTGTACTGTTACTATAGATACTTTGGTGTGACCCCAGACCCTCTAGTGCGACTCAGGTCCTGTACTGTTACTACAGATACTTTGGTGTGACCCCAGGCCCTCTAGTGTGACTCAGGTCCTGTTATGATACTACAGATACTTTAGTGTGACCCCAGGCCCTCTAGGGTGACTCAGGTCCTGTACTGTTGGTACAGATACTTTGGTGTGACCCCAGACCCTCTAGCGTGATCCGGGTCCTGTACTGTTACTACAGATTCTTTGGTGTGACCCAGGCCCTCTAGTGTGACTCGGGTCCTGTACTGTTACTACAGATACTTTGGTGTGACCCCAGGCCCTCTAGTGTGACTCAGGTCCCGTACTGTTAGTACTGATACTTTGGTGTGACCCCAGGCTCTCTAGTGTGACTCGGGCCCTGTACTGTTAGTACAGATACTTTGGTGTGACCCAAGACCTTCTAGTGTGACTCAGGTCCTGTACTGTTACTACAGATACTTTGGTGTGACCCCAGGCCCTCTAGTGTGACTCCGGTCTCGTACTGTTAGTACTGATACCTTGGTGTGACCCCAGACCCTATAGCGTGACTCAGGTCCTGTACTGTTACTACAGACACTTTGGTGTGACCCCTGACCCTCTAGCGTGACTCGGGTCCTGTACTGTTACTACAGATTCTTTGGTGTGACCCCAGGCCCTCTAGTGTGACTCGGGTCCTGTACTGTTACTACAGATACTTTGGTGTGACCCCAGTCCCTCTAGTGTGACTCGGGTCCTGTACTGTTACTACAGATACTTTGGTGTGACCCCAGGCCCTCTAGTGTGACTCAGGTCCCGTACGGTTAGTGCTGATACTTTGGTGTGACCCCAGGCTCTCTAGTGTGACTCGGGCCCTGCACTGTTAGTACTGATACTTTGGTGTGACCCCAGGCCCTCTAGTGTGACTCAGGTCCCGTACTGTTAGTACTGATACTTTGGTGTGACCCCAGGCCCTCTAGTGTGACTCAGGTCCAGTACTGTTAGTACAGATACTTTGGTGTGACCCCAGGCCCTTTAGTGTGACTCGGGTCCTGTACTGTTACTACAGATACTTTGGTGTGACCCCAGGCCCTCTAGTGTGACTCGGGTCCTGTACTGTTAGTACAGATACTTTGGTGTGACCCCAGACCCTCTAGTGTGACTCGGGTCCCGTAATGTTACTACAGATACTTTGGTGTGACCCCTGGCTCTCTAGTGTGACTCAGGTCTTGTACTGTTACTACAGATACTCTGGTGTGACCCCAGACCCTCTAGCGTGACTCAGGTCCTCTCCTGTTACTACCGATACTTTGGTGTGACCCCAGTCCCTCTAGCGTGACTCAGGTCTTGTATTGTTACTACAGGTATTTTGGTGTGACCCCAGGCCCTCTAGTGTGACTCAGGTCCTGTACTGTTTGTTACTACAGATACTTTGGTGTGACCCCAGACCCTCTAGCGTAACTCAGGTCCTGTACTGTCACTACAGATTCTTTGGTGTGACCCCAGGCCCTCTAGTGTGTCTCAGGTCCCATACTGTTAGTACTGATACTTTGGTGTGACCCCAGACCCTCACGTGTGACTCGGGTCCTGTACTGTTACTACAGATACTTTGTTGTGACCCCAGGCCCTCTAGTGTGACTTGTGTCTTGTACTGTTACTACAGATACTTTGTTGTGACCCCAGGCCCTCTAGTGTGACCTGTGTCTTGTACTGTTACTACAGATACTTTGGTGTGGCCCCAGAACCTCTAGTGTGACTCGGGTCCCGTACTGTTAGTACAGATACTTTGGTGTGACCCCAGACCCTGAAGTGTGACTCAGGTCCTGTACTGTTACTACAGATACTTTGGTGAGACCCCAGGCCCTCTAGTGTGACTCAGGTCCTGTACTGTTACTACAGATACTTTGGTGAGAGCCCAGGCCCTCTAGTGTGACTCAGGTCCTGTACTGTTACAACAGATACTTTGGTGTGACCCCGGCCCCTCTAGTGTGACTCAGGTCCTGTAATATTACTACAGATACTTTGGTGTGACCCCTGGCTCTCTAGTGTGACTCAGGTCTTGTACTGTTACTACAGATACTCTGGTGTGACCCCAGACCCTCTAGCGTGACTCAGGTCCTCTCCTGTTACTACAGATACTTTGGTGTGACCCCAGTCCCTCTAGCGTGACTCAGGTCTTGTATTGTTACTACAGGTATTTTGGTGTGACCCCAGGCCCTCTAGTGTGACTCAGGTCCTGTACTGTTACTACAGATACTTTGGTGTGACCCCAGACACTCTAGCGTAACTCAGGTCCTGTACTGTTACTACAGATTCTTTGGTGTGACCCCAGGCCCTCTAGTGTGTCTCAGGTCCCGTACTGTTAGTACTGATACTTTGGTGTGACCCCAGGCTCTCTAGTGTGACTCAGGTCCTGTACTGTTACTACAGATACTTTGTTGTGACCCCAGGCCCTCTAGTGTGACTTGTGTCTTGTACTGTTACTACAGATACTTTGGTGTGGCCCCAGGCCCTCTAGTGTGACTCGGGTCCCATACTGTTAGTACAGATACTTTGGTGTGACCCCAGGCCCTCTAGTGTGACTCCGGTCTCTTACTGTTAGTACTGATACTTTGGTGTGACCCCAGGCCCTTTAGTGTGACTCGGGTCCTGTACTGTTACTACAGATACTTTGGTGTGACCCCAGGCTGTCTAGTGTGACTTGGGTCCTGTACTGTTTGTACAAATACTTTGGTGTGACCCCAGACCCTGAAGTGTGACTCAGGTCCTGTACTGTTACTACAGATACTTTGGTGAGACCCCAGGCCCTCTAGTGTGACTCAGGTCCTGTACTGTTACTACAGATACTTTGGTGAGACCCCAGGCCCTCTAGTGTGACTCAGGTCCTGTACTGTTACTACAAAGACTTTGGTGAGACCCCAGGCCCTCTAGTGTGACTCAGGTCCTGTACTGTTACTACAGATACATTGGTGTGACCCCAAACCCTCTAGTGTGACTCACGTCCTGTACTATTACTATAGATACTTTGGTGTGACCCCAGGTCCTCTAGTGTGACTCGGGTCCTGTACTGTTGCTTCAGATACTTTGGTGTGACCCCAGGCCCTCTAGTGTGACTCAGGTCCTGTACTGTTACTGCAGATTCTTTGGTGTGACCCCAGGCCCTCTAGTGTGTCTCAGGTCCTGTATTGTTACTACAGATACTCTGGTGTGACCCCAGACCCTCTAGCGTGACTCAGGTCCTCTCCTGTTACTACATATACTTTGGTGTGATCCCAGACCCTCTAGTATGACTCGGGTCCTGTATTGTTACTACAGATACTTTGGTGTGACCCCAGGCCCTCTAGTATGACTCAAGTCCTGTACTGTTACTATAGATACTCTGGTGTGACCCCAGACCCTCTAGCGTGACTCAGGTCCTCTCCTGTTACTACAGATACTTTGGTGTGACCCCAGTCCCTCTAGCATGACTCAGGTCTTGTATTGTTACTACAGGTATTTTGGTGTGACCCCAGACCTTCAAGCATGACTCAGGTCCTGTACTGTTACTCCAGATACTTTGGTGTGACCCCAGGCCCTCCAGTGTGACTCAGGTCCTGTACTGTTACTGCAGATTCTAGTGTGACTCGGGTCCTGTACTGTTATTACAGATACTATGGTGTGACCCCAGGCCCAATAGTGTGACTCAGGGCCTGTACTGTTACTACAAAGACTTTGGTGAGACCCCAGGCCCTCTAGTGTGACTCAGGTCCTGTACTGTTACTACAGATACATTGGTGTGACCCCAAACCCTCTAGTGTGACTCACGTCCTGTACTATTACTACAGATACTTTGGTGTGACCCCAGGTCCTCTAGTGTGACTCGGGTCCTGTACTGTTGCTTCAGATACTTTGGTCTGACCCCAGGCCCTCTAGTGTGACTCAGGTCCTGTACTGTTACTACCGATACTCTGGTGTGACCCCAGACCCTCTAGCGTGACTCAGGTCCTCTCCTGTTACTACAGATACTTTGGTGTGACCCCAGTCCCTCTAGCGTGACTCAGGTCTTGTATTGTTACTACAGGTATTTTGGTGTGACCCCAGACCTTCTAGCATGACTCAGGTCCTGTACTGTTACTACAGATACTTTGATGTGACCCCAGGCCCTCCAGTGTGACTCAGGTCCTGTACTGTTACTGCAGATTCTTTGGTGTGACCCCAGGCCCTCTAGTGTGTCTCAGGTCCTGTACTGTTACTACATATACTTTGGTGTGATCCCAGACCCTCTAGTATGACTCGGGTCCTGTATTGTTACTACAGATACTTTGGTGTGACCCCAGGCCCTCTAGTGTGACTCCGGTCTCTTACTGTTAGTACTGATACTTTGGTGTGACCCCAGGCCCTTTAGTGTGACTCGGGTCCTGTACTGTTACTACAGATACTTTGGTGTGACCCCAGGCTGTCTAGTGTGACTTGGGTCCTGTACTGTTCGTACAAATACTTTGGTGTGACCCCAGACCCTGAAGTGTGACTCAGGTCCTGTACTGTTACTACAGATACTTTGGTGAGACCCCAGGCCCTCTAGTGTGACTCAGGTCCTGTACTGTTACTACAGATACTTTGGTGAGACCCCAGGCCCTCTAGTGTGACTCAGGTCCTGTACTGTTACTACAAAGACTTTGGTGAGACCCCAGGCCCTCTAGTGTGACTCAGGTCCTGTACTGTTACTACAGATACATTGGTGTGACCCCAAACCCTCTAGTGTGACTCACGTCCTGTACTATTACTACAGATACTTTGGTGTGACCCCAGGTCCTCTAGTGTGACTCGGGTCCTGTACTGTTGCTTCAGATACTTTGGTGTGACCCCAGGCCCTCTAGTGTGACTCAGGTCCTGTACTGTTACTACAGATACTCTGGCGTGACCCCAGACCCTCTAGCGTGACTCAGGTCCTCTCCTGTTACTACAGATACTTTGGTGTGACCCCAGTCCCTCTAGCGTGACTCAGGTCTTGTATTGTTACTACAGGTATTTTGGTGTGACCCCAGACCTTCTAGCATGACTCAGGTCCTGTACTGTTACTACAGATACTTTGGTGTGACCCCCAGGCCCTCCAGTGTGACTCAGGTCCTGTACTGTTACTGCAGATTCTTTGGTGTGACCCCAGGCCCTCTAGTGTGTCTCAGGTCCTGTATTGTTACTACAGATACTCTGGTGTGACCCCAGACCCTCTAGCGTGACTCAGGTCCTCTCCTGTTACTACATATACTTTGGTGTGATCCCAGACCCTCTAGTATGACTCAAGTCCTGTACTGTTACTATAGATACTCTGGTGTGACCCCAGACCCTCTAGCGTGACTCAGGTCCTCTCCTGTTACTACAGATACTTTGGTGTGACCCCAGTCCCTCTAGCGTGACTCAGGTCTTGTATTGTTACTACAGGTATTTTGGTGTGACCCCAGACCTTCTAGCATGACTCAGGTCCTGTACTGTTACTACAGATACTTTGGTGTGACCCCAGGCCCTCCAGTGTGACTCAGGTCCTGTACTGTTACTGCAGATTCTAGTGTGACTCGGGTCCTGTACTGTTATTACAGATACTATGGTGTGACCCCAGGCCCAATAGTGTGACTCAGGGCCTCTACTGTTACTACAAAGACTTTGGTGAGACCCCAGGCCCTCTAGTGTGACTCAGGTCCTGTACTGTTACTACAGATACATTGGTGTGACCCCAAACCCTCTAGTGTGACTCACGTCCTGTACTATTACTACAGATACTTTGGTGTGACCCCAGGTCCTCTAGTGTGACTCGGGTCCTGTACTGTTGCTTCAGATACTTTGGTGTGACCCCAGGCCCTCTAGTGTGACTCAGGTCCTGTACTGTTACTACAGATACTCTGGTGTGACCCCAGACCCTCTAGCGTGACTCAGGTCCTCTCCTGTTACTACAGATACTTTGGTGTGACCCCAGTCCCTCTAGCGTGACTCAGGTCTTGTATTGTTACTACAGGTATTTTGGTGTGACCCCAGACCTTCTAGCATGACTCAGGTCCTGTACTGTTACTACATATACTTTGGTGTGATCCCAGACCCTCTAGTATGACTCGGGTCCTGTATTGTTACTACAGATACTTTGGTGTGACCCCAGACCCTCTAGCGTGACTCAGGTCTTGTATTATTACTACAGGTATTTTGGTGTGACCCCAGACCTTCTAGCATGACTCAGGTCCTGAACTGTTACTACAGACACTTTGGTGTGACCCCAGGCCCTCTAGTATGACTCAGGTCCTGTACTGTTACTACAGATACTTTGGTGAGACCCCAGGCACTCTAGTGTGACTCGGGTCTTGTACTGTTACTACCGATACTTTGGTGTGGCCCCTGACCCTCTAGTGTGATTCGGGTCCTGTACTTTTACTACAGATATTTTGGTGCGACCCCAAACCCTCTAGTGTGACTCACGTCCTGTAGTGTTACTACAGATACTTTTGTGTGACCCCAGGCACTCTAGTGTGACTAAGGTCCTGTACTGTCACTACAGATACTTTGGTGTGACCCCAGACCCTCTAGTGTGACTCAGGTCCTGTACTGTTACTACAGATACTTTGGTGTGGCCCCAGGCCCTCTAGTGTGACTCAGGTCCTGTAATGTTACTACAGATACTTTGGTGTGACCCCAGGCCCTCTAGTGTGACACGGGTCCCGTACTGTTACTACAGATACTTTGGTGTGACCCCAGGCCCTCTAGTGTGACTCCGGTCCCGTACTGTTAGTACTGATACTTTGGTGTGACTCCAGACCCTCTAGTGTGACTCGGGTCCTGTACTGTTATTACAGATACTATGGTGTGACCCCAGGCCCAATAGTGTGACTCAGGGCCTGTAATGTTACTACAGATACTTTGGTGTGACCCCAGGCCCTCTAGTGTGACTCAGGTCCTGTACTGTTATTACAGATACATTGGTGTGACCCCAGGCCCTCTAGTGGGACTCTGGTCCCATACTGTTAATACTGATACTTTGGTGTGACCCCAGGCCCTCTAGTGTGACTCGGGTCCTGTACTGTTACTACAGATACTTTGGAGTGACCCCAGGCCCTCTAGTGTGACTCAGGTCCTGTACTGTTACTACAGGTAGTTTGGTGTGACCCCAAACCCTCTAGTGTGACTCACGTCCTGTACCGTTAGTACAGATACTTTGGTGTGACCCCAGTCCCTCTAGTGTGACTAGGGTCCTGTACTGTTACTTCAGATACTTTGGTGTGACCCCAGGCCCTCTAGTGTGACTCAGGTCCTGTAATGTTACTACAGATACTTTGGTGTGACCCCAAACCCTCTAGTGTGACTCACGTCCTGTACTATTACTAGAGATACTTTGGTGTGACCTCAGGCCCTCTAGTGTGACTCAGGTCCTGTACTGTTACTACAGATACTTTGGTGTGACCCCAAACCCTCTAGTGTGACTCACGTCCTGTACTATTACTAGAGATACTTTGGTGTGACCCCAGGCCCTCTAGTGTGACTCAGGTCCTGTACTGTTACTATAGATACTTTGGTGTGACCCCAGACCCTCTAGTGCGACTCAGGTCCTGTACTGTTACTACAGATACTTTGGTGTGACCCCAGGCCCTCTAGTGTGACTCAGGTCCTGTTATGATACTACAGATACTTTAGTGTGACCCCAGGCCCTCTAGGGTGACTCAGGTCCTGTACTGTTGGTACAGATACTTTGGTGTGACCCCAGACCCTCTAGTGTGACTCGGGTCCTGTACTGTTACTACAGATACTTTGGTGTGACCTCAGACCCTCTAGTGTGACTCAGGTCCTGTACTGTTACTACAGATACTTTGGTGTGACCCCAGACCTTCTAGCCTGACTCAAGTCCTGTACTGTTACTATAGATACTTTGGCGTGACCCCAGACCCTAAAGCGTGACTCAGGTACTGTACTGTTACAACAGACACTTTGGTGTGACCCCAGACCCTCTAGCGTGATCCGGGTCCTGTACTGTTACTACAGATTCTTTGGTGTGACCCAGGCCCTCTAGTGTGACTCGGGTCCTGTACTGTTACTACAGATACTTTGGTGTGACCCCAGGCCCTCTAGTGTGACTCAGGTCCCGTACTGTTAGTACTGATACTTTGGTGTGACCCCAGGCTCTCTAGTGTGACTCGGGCCCTGTACTGTTAGTACAGATACTTTGGTGTGACCCAAGACCTTCTAGTGTGACTCAGGTCCTGTACTGTTACTACAGATACTTTGGTGTGACCCCAGGCCCTCTAGTGTGACTCCGGTCTCGTACTGTTAGTACTGATACCTTGGTGTGACCCCAGACCCTATAGCGTGACTCAGGTCCTGTACTGTTACTACAGACACTTTGGTGTGACCCCTGACCCTCTAGCGTGACTCGGGTCCTGTACTGTTACTACAGATTCTTTGGTGTGACCCCAGGCCCTCTAGTGTGACTCGGGTCCTGTACTGTTACTACAGATACTTTGGTGTGACCCCAGTCCCTCTAGTGTGACTCGGGTCCTGTACTGTTACTACAGATACTTTGGTGTGACCCCAGGCCCTCTAGTGTGACTCAGGTCCCGTACGGTTAGTACTGATTCTTTGGTGTGACCCCAGGCCCTCTAGTGTGACTCGGGCCCTGTACAGTTACTTCAGATTCTTTGGTGTGACCCCAGGCCCTCTAGTGTGACTCGGGTCCTGTACTGTTAGTACAGATACTTTGGTGTGACCCCAGTTCCTCTAGTGTGACTCGGGCCCTGTACTGTTAGTACAGATACTTTGGTGTGACCCCAGACACTGAAGTGTGACTCAGGTCCTGTACTGTTACTACAGATACTTTGGTGAGACCCCAGGCCCTCTAGTGTGACTCAGGTCCTGTACTGTTACTACAGATACTTTGGTGTGACCCCAGGCCCTCTAGTGTGACTTGGGTCCTGTACTGTTAGTACAAATACTTTGGTGTGACCCCAGACCCTGAAGTGTGACTCAGGTCCTGTACTGTTACTACAGATACTTTGGTGAGACCCCAGGCCCTCTAGTGTGACTCAGGTCCTGTACTGTTACTACAGATACTTTGGTGAGAGCCCAGGCCCTATAGTGTGACTCAGGTCCTGTACTGTTACAACAGATACTTTGGTGTGACCCCAGGCCCTCTAGTGTGACTCAGGTCCTCTAATGTTACTACAGATACTTTGGTGTGACCCCAGGCTCTCTAGTGTGACTCAGGTCCTGTACTGTTACTACAGATACTCTGGTGTGACCCCAGACCCTCTAGCGTGACTCAGGTCCTCTCCTGTTACTACAGATACTTTGGTGTGACCCCAGGCTCTCTAGTGTGACTCAGGTCCTGTACTGTTACTACAGATACTCTGGTGTGACCCCAGTCCCTCTAGCGTGACTCAGGTCTTGTATTGTTACTACAGGTATTTTGGTGTGACCCCAGGCCCTCTAGTGTGACTCAGGTCCTGTACTGTTACTACAGATACTTTGGTGTGACCCCAGACCCTCTAGCGTAACTCAGGTCCTGTACTGTTACTACAGATTCGTAGGTGTGACCCCAGGCCCTCTAGTGTGTCTCAGGTCCCGTACTGTTAGTACTGATACTTTGGTGTGACCCCAGGCTCTCTAGTGTGACTCAGGTCCTGTACAGTTACTACAGATACTTTTTTGTGACCCCAGGCCCTCTAGTGTGACTTGTGTCTTGTACTGTTACTACAGATACTTTGGTGTGGCCCCAGGCCCTCTAGTGTGACTCGGGTCCCGTACTGTTAGTACAGATACTTTGGTGTGACCCCAGGCCCTCTAGTGTGACTCCGGTCTCTTACTGTTAGTACTGATACTTTGGTGTGACCCCAGGTCCTTTAGTGTGACTCGGGTCCTGTACTGTTACTACAGATACTTTGGTGTGACCCCAGGCCGTCTAGTGTGACTTGGGTCCTGTACTGTTCGTACAAATACTTTGGTGTGACCCCAGACCCTGAAGTGTGACTCAGGTCCTGTACTGTTACTACAGATACTTTGGTGAGACCCCAGGCCCTCTAGTGTGACTCAGGTCCTGTACTGTTACTACAGATACTTTGGTGAGACCCCAGGCCCTCTAGTGTGACTCAGGTCCTGTACTGTTACTACAGATACTTTGGTGAGACCCCAGGCCCTCTAGTGTGACTCAGGTCCTGTACTGTTACTACAGATACATTGGTGTGACCCCAAACCCTCTAGTGTGACTCACGTCCTGTACTATTACTACAGATACTTTGGTGTGACCCCAGGCCCTCTAGTGTGACTCGGGTCCTGTACTGTTGCTTCAGATACTTTGGTGTGACCCCAGGCCCTCTAGTGTGACTCAGGTCCTGTACTGTTACTATAGATACTTTGGTGTGACCCCAGACCCTCTAGTGTGACTCAGGTCCTGTACTGTTACTACAGATACTTTGGTGTGGCCCCAGGCCCTCTAGTGTGACTCAGGTCCTGTAATGTTACTACAGATACTTTGGTGTGACCCCAGGCCCTCTAGTGTGACTCAGGTCCTGTACTGTTACTGCAGATACTCTGGAGTGACCCCAGACCCTCTAGCGTGTCTCAGGTCCTCTCCTGTTACTACAGATACTTTGGTGTGACCCCAGTCCCTCTAGCGTGACTCAGGTCTTGTATTGTTACTACAGGTATTTTGGTGTGACCCCAGACCTTCTAGCATGACTCAGGTCCTGTACTGTTACTACAGATACTTTGGTGTGACCCCAGGCCCTCCAGTGTGACTCAGGTCCTGTACTGTTACTGCAGATTCTTTGGTGTGACCCCAGGCCCTCTAGTGTGTCTCAGGTCCTGTACTGTTACTAAATATACTTTGGTGTGATCCCAGACCCTCTAGTATGACTCGGGTCCTGTATTGTTACTACAGATACTTTGGTGTGACCCCAGTCCCTCTAGCGTGACTCAGGTCTTGTATTATTACTACAGGTATTTTGGTGTGACCCCAGACCTTCTAGCATGACTCAGGTCCTGAACTGTTACTACAGACACTTTGGTGTGACCCCAGGCCCTCTAGTGTGACTCAGGTCCTGTACTGTTACTACAGATACTTTGGTGAGACCCCAGGCACTCTAGTGTGACTCGGGTCTTGTACTGTTACTACCGATACTTTGGTGTGACCCCTGACCCTCTAGTGTGATTCGGGTCCTGTACTGTTACTACAGATATTTTGGTGCGACCCCAAACCCTCTAGTGTGACTCACGTCCTGTAGTGTTACTACAGATACTTTGGTGTGACCCCAGGCACTCTAGTGTGACTAAGGTCCTGTACTCTCACTACAGATACTTTGGTGTGACCCCAGACCCTCTAGTGTGACTCAGGTCCTGTAATGTTACTACAGATACTTTGGTGTGACCCCAGGCCCTCCAGTGTGACTCAGGTCCTGTACTGTTACTGCAGATTCTTTGGTGTGACCCCAGGCCCTCTAGTGTGTCTCAGGTCCTGTACTGTTACTACATATACTTTGGTGTGATCCCAGACCCTCTAGTATGACTCGGGTCCTGTATTGTTACTACAGATACTTTGGTGTGACCCCAGACCCTCTAGCATGACTCAGGTCTTGTATTATTACTACAGGTATTTTGGTGTGACCCCAGACCTTCTAGCATGACTCAGGTCCTGAACTGTTACTACAGACACTTTGGTGTGACCCCAGGCCCTCTAGTATGACTCAGGTCCTGTACTGTTACTACAGATACTTTGGTGAGACCCCAGGCACTCTAGTGTGACTCGGGTCTTGTACTGTTACTACCGATACTTTGGTGTGACCCCTGACCCTCTAGTGTGATTCTGGTCCTGTACTGTTACTACAGATATTTTGGTGCGACCCCAAACCCTCTAGTGTGACTCACGTCCTGTAGTGTTACTACAGATACTTTGGTGTGACCCCAGGCACTCTAGTGTGACTAAGGTCCTGTACTGTCACTACAGATACTTTGGTGTGACCCCAGACCCTCTAGTGTGACTCAGGTCCTGTACTGTTACTACAGATACTTTGGTGTGGCCCAGGCCCTCTAGTGTGACTCAGGTCCTGTAATGTTACTACAGATACTTTGGTGTGACCCCAGGCCCTCTAGTGTAACTCGGGTCCCGTACTGTTACTACAGATACTTTGGTGTGACCCCAGGCCCTCTAGCGTGACTCCGGTCCCGTACTGTTAGTACTGATACTTTGGTGTGACTCCAGACCCTCTAGTGTGACTCGGGTCCTGTACTGTTATTACAGATACTATGGTGTGACCCCAGGCCCAATAGTGTGACTCAGGGCCTGTAATGTTACTACAGATACTTTGGTGTGACCCCAGGCCCTCTAGTGTGACTCAGGTCCTGTACTGTTATTACAGATACATTGGTGTGACCCCAGGCCCACTAGTGTGACTCTGGTCCCGTACTGTTACTACAGGTAGTTTGGTGTGACCCCAAACCCTCTAGTGTGACTCACGTCCTGTACCGTTAGTACAGATACTTTGGTGTGACCCCAGTCCCTCTAGTGTGACTAGGGTCCTGTACTGTTACTTCAGATACTTTGGTGTGACCCCAGGCCCTCTAGTGTGACTCAGGTCCTGTACTGTTACTACATATACTTTGGTGTGATCCCAGACCCTCTAGTATGACTCGGGTCCTGTATTGTTACTACAGATACTTTGGTGTGACCCCTGACCCTCTAGTGTGATTCGGGTCCTGTACTGTTACTACAGATATTTTGGTGCGACCCCAAACCCTCTAGTGTGACTCACGTCCTGTAGTGTTACTACAGATACTTTGGTGTGACCCCAGGCACTCTAGTGTGACTCAGGTCCTGTAATGTTACTACAGATACTTTGGTGTGACCCCAGGCCCTCTAGTCTGACTCGGGTCCCGTACTGTTACTACAGATACTTTGGTGTGACCCCAGGCCCTCTAGCGTGACTCCGGTCCCGTACTGTTAGTACTGATACTTTGGTGTGACTCCAGACCCTCTAGTGTGACTCGGGTCCTGTACTGTTATTACAGATACAATGGTGTGACCCCAGGCCCAATAGTGTGACTCAGGGCCTGTAATGTTACTACAGATACTTTGGTGTGACCCCAGGCCCTCCCCAGGCCCTCTAGTGTGACTCAGGTCCTGTACTGTTATTACAGATACATTGGTGTGACCCCAGGCCCTCTAGTGTGATTCTGGTCCCGTACTGTTAGTACTGATACTTTGGTGTGACCCCAGGCCCTCTAGTGTGACTCGGGTCCTGTACTGTTACTACAGATACTTTGGTGTGACCCCAGGCCCTCTAGTGTGACTCAGGTCCTGTACTGTTACTACAGGTAGTTTGGTGTGACCCCAAACCCTCTAGTGTGACTCACGTCCTGTACCGTTAGTACAGATACTTTGGTGTGAACCCAGTCCCTCTAGTGTGACTAGGGTCCTGTACTGTTACTTCAGATACTTTGGTGTGACCCCAGGCCCTCTAGTGTGACTCAGGTCCTGTAATGTTACTACAGATACTTTGGTGTGATCCCAAACCCTCTATTGTTACTCAGGTCCTGTACTGTTACTACAGATACTTTGGTGTGACCCCAGACCCTGTAGTGTGACTCAGGTCCTGTACTGTTACTACAGATACTTTGGTGTGACCCCAGACCCTATAGTATGTCTCAGGTCCTGTACTGTTACTACAGATACTTTGGTGTGAACCCGGACCCTCTAGTGTGACTCAGGTGGCCTATTGTGCTGTCAGGTTGTCTAGTGTGTTGCTCTAGACTTGCCTCAGGCTCTCTACGCACTCATCACGCACAGGAAGGCTCACAGTCTGAGATAAATGAGGAGGGCATACCTGCGAAAGCTGCCTGTTGTGCAGGTAGACGTTGGCTGCATTGAAATAGGCCAGCGCATAATGCGGGTTGACTGCCACAGCTGCCTGGTAGTCCTTCATGGCGCTGGAAAGTTTTCCGAGGAAGTGGTGGATGACGCCACGGTTTGTCAACAGCTCAGCGGTTGTGGTCAGCTACAAAAGAAACCAGGAAACAGCTTTATCCATCACAAAGGGACTTACAGTTTAAAACACAGTTTATCTACCACATATAGGTGTGTATCCCACCTGGTGAGGATCAAAATATCTCAGAGACGTGGCTATTGTGAGTCAAATCTCACGAGTATGAGTAGAATGAGTCGGATCAGCTGTGTGCTTGGTATCGGAGACACTCTAGGTGAGACTAGAGAGCGCGAGTATATACGCTAACCTTTTTATGTTTACATGTTTTTAATGTCCGTTTTAACAGTAAGAAAGTACTTTTAATTATTTCTGAGGCACTTTTAAACTGTTTTTAATGTGTGATCCTTGTCAAGCTTCTGCGTAATTTTCACATGATCAATATTGCAGTAACTTCGCAAGCTTACCGTTCGTGTGCCCGCCCTGGTCCACCCCGGCTGTGTGCCGTTTGTTGTGGAGGGCGTGGCTGAACGATACAGGGCACATCACTTCCGGGCTGGGCGGCAGAGCAGGGGCTTCCGCAGGATGGCCTTTAAGGTCCCAATGTGTTCGCGACCGCGCGCAGCGGGCGCGCCGCCGGCGCGCCGAAGGCGCGCCTAAGGCAAGCCCGTCTGCGCCCGTCCGCGCCCGATCGGGCCCTAGGACCAGAGACCCTGACTCATTGACACCTACTACGAGGATACAATACTCCAAACAGATGTTATTGACTCTACGACCTAGGGTCAACATCACTTGCAGACATACCACTAATGTGGAAGATTTGGAACCCGTGTGCACGCATTGCAAAGAGAATCTGCCACATAGAACGCCCTCACACATAAAAGCTACTACGCAACTCGCACTTTTAAACTGTAGGTCGTTAACTAAACATAAGTATGAGATAGGCAACCTCATTACAGATAGATGTATTGATGTCCTATTCCTGACCGAGACTTGGCTCAATGAACATGCTATACCTGACATTAAAGATGCCGTTCCCAAGCATTATCGAATAATCAGACAAGATAGAGAGGGACAAAGAGGAGGAGGGATAGCCATTATCTATAAGGATAACATATCCTGTGAAATCAAACCAGCAGGCATAGAAAATTGCAAAATATTCTTCTTCACCCTATCTATCAAAGTCGGTAATACCTTGACGGGGTTCCTAATATATCGCCCCCCCGGGCCAATCAAATCAGTTTGTGACCAGTCTGGAAGAAAAGATAGTACAACCAGCACTCCGGTATAACAAATTGATAGTTCTAGGAGACCTAAACTTACATTTTGATGATACAGAGAGCAAAGATATTAACGACATCTGCAAAATTATGTTAACTCTGAATCCAACTCAGAAAGTAGAATCTCCTACTCACCATGGTGGTCACATATTGGATCCTATTTTTACTAATTCAAAGGAAATTGAAATAGGATCCCCCTGGCCGGTACCATGGTCTGATCACTTTTTGGTCCCGTTTACGATTCCAGTACATGGTAAAAAAACGCGAACCATGAAAGAGACTGTTACCTCTAGAAACTGGAAAATTTTTGATTCCTTATCCTTCGAACATGAACTTAACATGACGATACCTGTTCTAGACATTGACTTAGACCTAGCAAATGATCAGTTTGAGGCATGGATCTCAAATGCTCTAGATAAAATGGCTCCTTGGAGCACCAGAACACCTCAAAGAATAAAAGCCACCGCACCGTGGTTCAATGAAGAACTACGCTCGGCAAAAAGAGGATGCAAAAGGGCAGAACGAATTTGGAGAAAAACATACTGCACTACATCCAAAGATAAATACAATAAGGAATTAAAGGTCTATCACGCTCTAATAAAAAAAACTAGGCGTGATTTCTATACAAACAAAATCGATAGTGCTGAAAATTCCCATAAGGAATTATTCACGATATTAAAATCCCTCAAAAACAAGGAGGAGGAAGAAGCTATAACATCCTCCAAAGAGATCTGCAATAAAATAGCAGGCTATTTCGCTGACAAAGTCTCCAGGATATATGAGTCTTTCCCTACTGAAACTCAACTGGGAGGTAATCGGCCCCCCAGTAGCCAGGAAGAATTTAGGGGAACGATACTAAATGAATTCATAACCCCGGAGAAGGAGGAACTGATTACTATGATTAAGGGAATAAAATCAGGATCCCCTCGCGACCCTGCAAGACCTGAGAAAATAATGATGGGCATCAACACGATCATACCAGTGATCTCTGAACTCATCCACTGTTCACTAAAAACTGGGACAGTTCCCTCTAATTGGAAAAGGGCCATTGTAAAACCGCTAAGGAAGAAACCCTCTCTGGATTTCTCCATATTGGAGAACCTGCGTCCTATTTCATTACTACCACTGAATGCAAAGTTAGCAGAAAAAATTGTAAATAAGCAGCTAGCAGATCACATGGATGCGAATGCGATCCTTCACCCTTCGCAATCAGGTTTCAGGAAAGCACATTCCACAGAATCAGCTTTGCTGATGGCTACCGAGACCATGAGGAAATTTGCGGATGAGGGATGACAGCTGCGCTCATCCTGTTGGATTTGAGCGCAGCTTTCGATACTGTCTCTCATCCCTTACTCTTACAGAGACTAGAAAGGTGTGGCATACGGAAATGTGCACTTCAGTGGCTGATCTCCTTCCTAGCCCAAAGAAGTTTTCAAGTAGCTCAACTAGCACATATATCAGACAGCCAGCCTTTGAAACAGGGTGTCCCTCAGGGCTCCACCTTAAGCCCTACCCTGTTCAACATATATGTAGGACCTTTAGCCGAATGTGTTCAAAAACATGAGGTATCGATTGTATCCTACGCCGACGATACCCAACTAATAGTACTACTATCTCAAAACAGTGATCAGGCTGCCATCCGGTTTTCTGAATGTCTGGAGGAAGTGGCACTCTGGATGAATAATCACTGCCTCAAACTAAACAGTAACAAAACAGAGGTTTTAGTAGTTGGCAAATCACCCAATATCTGGTCCTCGGCGTGGTGGCCACAATCATTAGGACAGGCCCCCCTCCCTAAAGATGAAGTGAAGAACCTGGGTATCTGGGTCGACGCCAAACTATCATTCGACAACCAAATACGTAAAGTTGCTGGTAAATGCTATGGAGCAATGAAAACATTGAGGAAGGTGGTGGATCTTCTCCCCATAAAAGCCAGGAAAACGGTGGTTCATGCGGTAATCACTTCCCAATTAGACTATGGCAATGTACTGTATCTGGGAGCCTCAAAAAAAGGACTCACGAAACTACAGAGAATACAAAATGCAGCTGCCCGCCTAGTACTCAGCCTCCCTAGGAGAACTAATACGAGGAAAGCCCTAACCACCCTGCACTGGCTGCCCATCGAAAAAAGAATTCTGTTCAAGGCCATGTGCTATGTACACCGCATTTTGACAGGTAAGAGCCCCCTTTACCTTAAGGCTTTGGTGTCAAGATACACCCCTGCTCGAGACCTACGGTCTAAGGAATTGGCCTTACTGAGTATCCCGAGAATTTTTAGAGCCAGAATGGGAGCTCGCTCCTTTAGATTTCTAGTTGCAAAATTATGGAACACGCTACCAATAACAATGAGAACCGAGCCTAGGGAATGCGCTTTCCGTAGACAGCTGAAGACATGGCTATTTCTGAATAACAACGTTTAAGCGCTGTGTCAAGTCTCTTTCTGAGCTACTTATCTCGATGTCTCAGCGCGGGGACACACCGTTAGGTATAACCATGCGCTTTATAAATGAATAAATAAATAAATAAATAAATAAATCTGTCCAAGTGCACACAAAAAATGTCCCCTATGATGTGTCATATGTCTTGTGCATAGTACCTCTCTAAGTGCATGAATGCAGTATCTCTTAAGATGAATCAGAGATGTGTGTGTGTAGTATTTATCCAAGTGTACCAGTGCAGTGTCTCTTAAGAAGAGTTGTATCTGTTGTGTTGTGTGGAGTTTGTCCAAGTGCACAAGTGCAGTGTCTCTTAAGATCAGTCAGTCTCTTGTGTTGTGTGGTGTTTGCCCAAGTGCACAAGTGCAGTGTCTCTTAAGATGAGTCAGTCTCTTGTGTTGTGTGGTGTTTGCCCAAGTGCACAAGTGCAGTATCTCTTAAGATGAGTCAGAGCTGTTGTGTGTGTGTAGTATTTATCCAAGGGTACGAGTGCAGTGTCTCTTAAGAAGAGTTGTATCTGTTGTGTGGAGTTTGTCCAAGTGCACAAGTGCAGTGTCTCTTAAGATCAGTCAGTCTCTAGTGTTGTGTGGTGTTTGCCCAAGTGCACAAGTGCAGTGTCTCTTAAGATGAGTCAGTCTCTTGTGTTGTGTGGTGTTTGCCCAAGTGCACAAGTGCAGTATCTCTTAAGATGAGTCAGAGCTGTTGTGTGTGTGTAGTATTTATCAAAGGGTACGAGTGCAGTGTCTCTTAAGAAGAGTTGTATCTGTTGTGTTGTGTGGAGTTTGTCCAAGTGCACAAGTGCAGTGTTTCTTTAGATCAGTCAGTCTCTTGTGTTGTGTGGTGTTTGCCCAAGTGCACAAGTGCAGTGTCTCTTAAGATGAGTCAGTCTATTGTGTTGTGTGATGCTTGTCCAAGTGCACGAGTGCAGTGTCTCTTAAGATGAGTTGTATCTGCTACGTGTGTCGTGTTTGTCCAGGTGCACCAGTACAGTCTCTTAAGATGAGCCGTATCTGTTGTGCATGTTGTGTTTGTCCAAGTGCACGAGTGCTGCGTCTGTTGAGATGAGTCAGATCTGTTTTGCCTGTTGTGCTTGTCCAAGTGCACGAGTGCAGCGTCCCTTAAGATGAGTCAGATCTGTTGTGTGTGTGTAGTATTTGTCCAAGTGAACGAGTGCTGTGTCTCTTAAGATGAGTCAGATGAACAAGTTACTTACCTTTGGTAATGCTTTTTCTGGTGGATACATACAGTATCTGCCTGTGGATTCCTCATCTTTTGAATTACCCCTGCACCAGCATTCCACTGAAACTTTTTTCAGAGCTCTCCCACGTCGACGACGACGTCACAATAGCACGGCTCTGCTCGCAACTTTCTATAAGGTCACCGGAGCCATAAAAAGACCTCGTCGGCGTGCTGACATCTGTTCCACCCATTTTTTCCGTGCTTTCGAGGCGAACGGGTAGACTGACCACATATTGCAAGTATACAATATATATACAGATATACACAGTATATGAAGGAATAAAAAGGAAAACAGGAAAAGCCAAGGCCAAGACATTTCGAACAACAAGCATTATAGCAAAGCAAATGACATAGAAGTACAAGAATGTCATGCACAAAAACCTTTTCGGTATACAAAGGTGGACAACGGGGAGGACGGGTGGGTCAGTGAGGAATCCTCAGGCAGATACTGTATCCACCAGAAAAAGCGTTACTGAAGGTAAGTAACTTGTTCTTCTGATGGATACATCTGCCTGTGGATTCCTCACCTTTTGAATTGAATCCCCAAGCAGTCCCTCTCCCGGCGGAGGGTGTCCACCTTCCTATACCAAAATGTCCTGCAGCACAGAACGTGCAAAATGGCCATCCCTCCTCACCTCTGATTTCAAGCAATAATGCTTCGCGAAAGTGTGGAGGGAGGCCCATGTTGCCGCCTTATAGATGTCTACCACAGGGACACCTCCAGCCAAAGCAGATGTGAAAGACTTTACTCTGGTAGAATGAGCTCTGATACCTTCAGGAGGCTCCTTCGTGGCCAGGGCATAGCACATCTTGATGCACAAGATGATCCACCTGGATAGCATTCTCTTGTGGACGGCTTTACCCTCCATCTTCCCCACAAAGCCAACGAAGAGCTAGTCGTCCAACCTTGAGTCTTTGGTCCTGTCCAGATAGAAGCTGACCACCCTTTTAGGATCCATACGGTGAAGTCTCTCCTCCTTCTTGGAAGGGAGAGGGGGAGGATAGAAGGTAGGTAAGGTGATTGACTGCTCCAGATGAAAAGGTGTAACCACCTTAGGAAAGAAAGCAGCCCTGGTCTTAAGAACCATCTTGTCTGCATGGATGGTTGTAAAAGCAGGCTTAGAACTAAGAGCCGGAAGCTCACTTACCCTCCTGGCAGAGGTAATAGCAATTAGAAAAACTGTCTTGAATGTGAGAAGCCTCAACGAGCAACTATGAAGAGGCTCAAAAGGAGAACCCATCAGGAATGTCAGTACCAAATTCAAGTCCCACTGAGGCATAATGAAGGGAGTGGGAGGAAATGAATTAGTGAGGCCCTTAATGAACCTCATAACTATGGGAGACTTGAACAAAGCAGGCTGGTCCGTCAAACAAAGGAGGGCAGATAAAGCCGACAAGTAACCCTTAACAGTAGCCACAGCAAAACCTTACTTATTAAGGAAAGTGAAAAGCTAACCACATCAGACAAATGGGTCTTCAAGGGATCAATCGACCTCTTTCCACACCACTTCACAAATCTGGTCCATCTACTGGAATAAACATATTTGGTGGAGTGTCTTCTGGCCGATAAAATAACGTCCACCACATCCGGTGGGAGAGAGAAAGAACTCAGGTTGCCCCGTTCAATCTCCAGGCATGAAGGTGCAGGCTCTGGCGGTGGGGGTGTAGAACCTGCTCCTGCGAGAGGCGATCTGTCCTGAGAGGGAGACAGAGCGGAGGGTGCGATGAGAGATGAAGAAGGTCTGTGTACCACACCCTTCTTGGCCAATCCGGGGCGATCAATCTGACTTGGGCCCGGTCTTGGTGAATCTTCCTCAGAACCTGAGAAATCAAGGGTATGGGAGGAAATGCGTAAAGAAGCTGCGAACCCCAATCTAGCTGAAATGCGCCCCCCAATGCTTCCTGCAACAGATACTGGAGACTGCAAAACGACGGGCAGTGTGCATTCTTTTGAGTGGCAAACAGATCCAATCGAGGAAACCCCCACATCCTGAAAATGTGACGGACCACCTCCGAGATGGAGACGCCACTCGTGATCGGCTGGGTACTGCCGAATGAGACTGCCCGCACGCACATTCAGCACTCCGGCCAGATGATTCGCAATCACGAAAATCCGATGGTCCTGAACCCAGGACCAGAGCCACAGAGTCTCTCTGCAGAGGGGATACGACCCTATTCCTCCCTGCTTGATGATGTACCAAATCGCAGTAGTGTTGTCTGTCAGGACCAGAACTGACCGACTGCGAAGAGAGGGAAGAAAAGCCTTGAAAGCCAAACGTATAGCCCGCAGTTCCAGAAGATTGATGTGAAGCAATCTTTCCTTTGGAGACCAAAGGCCCTTGATCTCCAGATCCCCCAGATGAGCACCCCACCCCAGAGTGGAGGCATCCGTTATCACTGTCGTCAGGGGTGGAGGAGGCTGAAACGGCTTCCCTTGCGACAGGTTGCCTGGAACACTCCTCCATAACAGATCCGCCACAGTGTCTCTGGAGATTCTGACCACCTCCCTTAGATCTCCGTTGTGCTGAAACCACTGCCTGTGGAGGCACCACTGGAGTGCCCTCATATGCCAGCATGCATGGTCGACCAACAGTATTCAGGAAGCGAACAGAGCGAGCAGGGGTAAGACCTTCAGGACTGGAACATCCGCCCCTTCTTGAAACAACAAAATCATAGCTTGGATATCTAGGATCCTCTGAGGAGGCAGGAACGCACGATTCACAGTAGTGTCCCGTAATGGCCTTATGAACTGGTTGTGCTGGGAGGGCACCAGGTGAGATTTGGGTACATTTGTCGAAAAACCCAAGTCGAACAACAGCCGAGCTGTTATCTGTAGATGATGCAGCACCATCTCTGGAGACTTCGCTTTGAGCAGCCAGTAGTCCAGATAGGGGAACACAGGATTCCCTGACCTTCTGAGATGAGCTGCACCACCACCATCACCTTTGTGAAGACTCGCGGAGCAGAAGTAAGTCCGAACGGAAGGACCGCAAATTGGTAGTGTTGGGATCCCATCGTAAAGAACAAGTTACTTACCTTCGGTAACGCTTTTTCTGGTGGATACAGTATCTGCCTGTGGATTCCTCACCTTGTGAATATCCCCTGCGCCAGCAACATTCGGAAACTTTTGTAGCAGTCCACGCCGATGAGGTCGAAGACGACGTCACAGAGGCACGGCTCCGCTCGCGACTCCGCTGACGTCACCGGCTCCATAAGAAGACCTCCTCGGCGTGATGACGTCAGTTCCGCCCCTTTTTTCCGTGCCTTCGAGGCACACGGACGGACTGACAGCAATATATATACACAGTATACACAGTACACAAAATGCATATCAACACACACAGTGTGGAAAATAAGTAACAAAGCACAAGAAACAACAAAATGCCTTTGACAGTGATAAACACATTTGAAACACCATCAATAGAATCACAGGCATAGAACCACAGGTATAGAAGGATGGACAATGGGGAGGCGGGTGGGTCAGTGAGGAATCCACAGGCAGATACTGTATCCACCAGAAAAAGCGTTACCGAAGGTAAGTAACTTGTTCTTCTGATGGATACATCTGCCAGTGGATTCCTCACCTTGTGAATAGATTCCACAGCAGTCCCCACTCCCGGAGGAGGGTGTCCACCCTTCTATACCAGAAAGTCCTGAAGGACGGATCGCGCAAAATGTCCGTCCCTCCTCACCTCGGTGTCCAAGCAATAATGTTTTGCAAAGGTGTGGAGGGAGGCCCAAGTTGCCGCCCTACAAATGTCCTCCACAGGAACACCCCTAGATAAAGCAGACGTAGAAGACTTTGCCCTGGTAGAATGAGCCCTCAAACCCTCCGGAGGCTCCTTACCAGCTAGGGAGTAGCAGATCTTGATGCATAGTACAATCCATCTGGACAGGGTGCGCTTGTGCACCGCACGACCCTTTCTGCAGCCAGCAAAGCCCACAAAGAGCTGGTCATCAATCCTGTAGTCTTTTGTCCTGTCCAGGTAAAAGCTCACCGCCCTCTTAGGGTCCAAACGGTGAAGTCTCTCCTCCTCCTTGGAAGGGTGAGGGGGAGGATAAAAGGAAGGAAGGGTAATGGATTGCCCCAGATGGAAGGGAGTTACCACCTTAGGCAAAAGCGCAGCCCTGGTCCGGAGCACCATTCGTTCAGCATGCACAGTCAAGAATGGGGGGTTTGAACTAAGAGCTTGAAGCTCACTTACCCTCCTTGCCGAGGTGATAGCAACGAGGAAAACCGTTTTAAAAGACAACAGTCTCAAGGGACACTTATGTAAGGGCTCGAAGGGAGAACCCATAAGATAAGTCAGTACAAGGTTTAAGTCCCATTGAGGTACAATAAAGGGAGTAGGAGGAAATTTATTCGTGAGGCCCTTAAGAAACCTAAGCACAATAGGTGATTTAAATAAGGACGGCTGATCCGGCAGGCATAGGAAAGCCGTCAAAGCCGATAAATATCCTTTTACAGTAGCCACAGCAAAGCCTTGCTGAGCAAGAGAAAGGGCAAACTGCAGAATGTTAGACAAACGAGCCTTCAAGGGATCAATTGACCTCTCTCCGCACCAGAGAACGAATTTAGACCATCTATAGGAGTATATGGATTTGGTGGAGCGTCGCCTGGCCGATAAAATAACGTCCACCACATCTGGAGGGAGAGAGAAAGAATTCAGATTGCCCCGTTCAATCTCCAGGCATGAAGGTGTAAGCTCTGGAGGTGGGGGTGTAGAACCTGCCCCTCCGACTGCGAGAGGAGGTCTGCCCTCAGAGGGAGACGGAGCGGAGGGCACGAGGAGAGGTGGAGAAGATCTGTATACCACACCCTTCTTGGCCAATCCGGGGCGATCAATATGACTTGGGCCCGGTCTTGGCGAATCTTCCTCAGAACCCGAGGAATCAAGGGTATGGGAGGAAACGCGTAAAGGAGTCGTGAACCCCAACTCAACTGAAACGCATCCCCCAACGCCCCCTGCATCGGATACTGGAGACTGCAGAATGACGGGCAGTGCGCGTTCTCGAAAGTGGCAAACAGATCCACCCGAGGAGTCCCCCACGTCCGAAAGACATGACGAACCACCTCCGGATGAAGCCTCCACTCGTGATCGGCGGAGAACTGCCGACTGAGACTGTCCGCACGTACGTTCAACACACCTGCCAGATGATTTGCCATCAGACAAATCTGATGGTCCTGAGCCCAGGACCATAGACGCAGGGCCTCTCTGCAGAGACAAAGAGACCCCACTCCTCCCTGTTTGTTTATATACCACATCGCAGTCGTGTTGTCTGTCAGGACTTGAATCGACTGACCGCGAAGGGAAGGGAGAAAGGCCTTGAGCGCCAAACGAATCGCCCGCAATTCCAGAAGGTTGATGTGAAGCAACCTTTCCTCTGGAGACCAAAGACCTTTGATCTCCAGATCCCCCAGATGAGCACCCCACCCTAGAGTGGATGCATCCGTTATCACTGTGGTCACCGATGGAGGTAGATGAAAGGGCTTTCCTTGGGTCAGATTGCCCTCCACGCTCCACCAAGACAGATCCGCTGCAGCTTCTCTGGAGATCCTCACAGACTCCCTGAGATCTCCCTTGTGCTGATACCACTGCTTGCGGAGGCACCACTGGAGTGCCCTCATGTGCCAGCGTGCATGGTTGACCAACAGGATGCAGGAGGCGAACAGACCGAGCAGGCGAAGGACCTTCAGAACTGGAACGACCGCTCCATTGAAAAATAAAGGAATCATTTCCTGTATGTCGAGAATCCTTTGAGGAGGAGGGAATGCTCGACACACAGTAGTGTCCAGTACCGCACCTATGAACAGGTTGCGCTGAGAGGGCACCAGGTGAGATTTGGGCACATTGATCGAAAAACCCAATTTGTACAACAGCCGAGTTGTATCCTGCAGATGGAGCAGCACCTTCCCTGGCGACTCCGCCTTGATCAGCCAGTCGTCCAAATAAGGGAAAACCGAAATCCCCGACCTTCTGAGATGGGCTGCCACCACCGCCATCACCTTTGTGAAGACCCGTGGTGCCGAAGTAAGACCAAACGGGAGGACCGCAAACTGATAATGTTGCGACCCTACCGTAAACCGGAGATACTTCCTGTGCGACTTCAGAATGGGGATGTGAAAATACGCATCCTGCAAGTCGAGCGACACCATCCAGTCCTCCTGATTCAGCGCCTGAAGAACCTGCGCAAGGGTGAGCATTTTGAACTTCTCTTGCTTCAGATAAAGATTCAAGATCCTGAGGTCCAATATCGGACGCAATCTGCCGTCCTTTTTCAGAATCAGAAAATACCGGGAGTAGCATCCCTGACCCCTCTCCTGCTCTGGGACCACCTCTAGCGCACCTTTCTGAAACAACTTCAGGACTTCCTCCTGCAGGAGAAGACGGTGGTCCTCCGAGCAAGCCCCTTGGCAAGGAGGATAATTTGGAGGGAATTCCCGAAAGGGAAGGGCATACCCATTTTCTACAAGATCTAGAACCCAGAGATCTGTAGTTACAGATTCCCAATCTTGTAGAAAATGGGTAAGCCGACCCCCCACAGGACCAGCATGATCCGGAATGTCGAATCTAGGGCTGCTTTGCGGTGGTGGGAGGGGCTGAGGAAGAGGAAGAGGAGGAGGAGAGTTGACGGCCATGTGAGCGACCTCTAAGTCTTCCTCTATATCCCTTGGACAGAGAGCCTTGCTGCTGCTGCTGCTGCTGCTGCTGGGTTGGTCTGTAGGAACGAAAACTCGTCCTTCCAAAGCCTCTGTACCTCTTAAAAGTACCCCTCGGCTGGGATTGAAGGCCCAACGACCTAGCCGTAGCCTTACTTTCTTTGAAGCGCTCGACCAGCATGAGCCTTCTTCCCGAACAGACCAGACCCATCAAAAGGTAAGTCCAACAAAGTTGACTGGACATCCGAAGAGAACTCCGAGGACTTAAGCCATGCACCCCTCCTGGTGGCAACTGAAGACCCCATGACCCTGGCAACTGAGTCTGCTGTATCCAGGCCACTCTGTATAACCTGGCGAGCAGCCGCCTGGGCATCCGATAGAACTTCATTGAAGCCTCCTCTATCCTCCTCTGGCAGTTTTGGCGCCAACCTTTTAGCCGAGTCCATAAGCGCATGGATATAGCGTCCCAACAGACAAGTCGCATTTGAAGATTTCAATGCCATACTGGCTGATGAAAAGACCTTCTTGGCCGATTGGTCCACCTTCTTTGCCTCCCTGTCCCCTGGGACTTGAGGAAATGCCCCTTTCGACCGTCCAGAACAAGCCGCCTGAACTACTAGGCTTTCAGGTGAAGGGTGTGAAGATAAAAATTCAGGATCCCCTGGAGCCACCCTATACCTTCTTGCGACTAACTTGGAGACTGCAGGAGCTGAGAAACGCTTGCGCCATACATCCAGCACAGGTTCCAAAATTGCTTCGTTGAAAGGCAACAGAGGCTCTGAGACCGCAGTTGGAGAATGTAACACCTCAGTTAAAATATTGGACTTGAATTCAGTAGATGGCAATTGAAGGTCCAACAACTCTGCAGCCTTTCTAATTACAGCATGATAGGGTGCCGCATCTTTAGAGGGTTCATCCGATGGCGGAGTGATGTCCCACTCCGGAGACAAATCCAGACCACTTGCCTCCTTCAATTCGTCGAACACCTCATCAGATTCGACCAATTCCCCCTCTTCAGCCTCATCCATCAGAAAGCGTCTCTCCTCCAGCACTCTCTGCGCCTCCCTTCTTGAACGGATCCGCACCTGCGGCGTCGGCGGCGCCGTGATCGAATCCGACGGCGCCGGCAGAGGCGTCGAACGCGGATCAGCTGGAGCAGCCGGCGTCGAACGAGGTCGAGTCGGCGCCGGTGAAGAGGAAAGCGGCGTCGATGTTCTCGGCGCCGGCATCTGCCAAGACGGCGTCGCTGGGAAGAACGGCATAAATGGTGCTTGAGGGTAAACCTGCGGCACACCCAGATTGAAAGCCATCGGACCCATCGGACCCATAGGTGCACCAGAGGTATACATGGCCCGAGAGAACACCCCGTACATTGTATTGAGATAATGCGAGGGGTCCTGACCTGGATTAGGGAAAGCCGGATACTGGTCAGGTAACACCGGACTCGGGCCTGCCAGCGCCGACGGTGGAACTTGCGGCGTCACAGACTCACCCGGAGCCTGACAATCCTCATCCTGGGCCGGAGTCGGAGACGGAGCCCGAGGACTTGCAGGATCTGGAGATGGCACCGGCGCCGGAGAGGACGCCGGCACCGGGGATTCAGCCGGAGCCGGCGAAGACACCGGAGAAGATGGAAACGGAGGCGAAGCCGGGACAGGAGAAGGAGACACTGACTCCCTTCGACGCCGAGCAGGCGATTTCGACTTCGACGTCGAAGCCTTATGATGCGACAAATGCCTCCTCTTCTTCTTATGCTTCTTGCTCTTTGAAGCATGTCCCGAAGTCGACTTGGAAGCCGACCTCGACCTCGACCTGGATCTTCTTCTACCTCTTTTCTCCTTTTTCTTCATCCGGGCGATAAAGAGCTTTGCCTCTCTCTCCTTAAGAGCCTTCGAGCTCATTTTCCTGCAACTCGAACAACCTCCAACGTCATGGTCCGAGGACAAACACCAAACGCAATCGTCATGCAGGTCAGTGATGGACATGTGCTTGCCACATTCACGACAAGGCTTAAAACCAGACTTCCTTGTCGACATTCTCGAAGAAAGACAGAGAATCTTCAGAATAAACACAAAGTAACAGGTAAAGCTACCAGTAACGATTCCCGAAATCCGTTGGCGTCGTCGGCGCGGAAAAAAGGGAACTGACGTCATCACGCCGAGGAGGTCTTCTTATGGAGCCGGTGACGTCAGCGGAGTCGCGAGCGGAGCCGTGCCTCTGTGACGTCGTCTTCGACCTCATCGGCGTGGACTGCTACAAAAGTTTCCGAATGTTGCTGGCGCAGGGGATATTCACAAGGTGAGGAATCCACTGGCAGATGTATCCATCAGAAACGGAGGTACTTCTGATGCGACCTCAGGATGTGGATGTGGAAATATGCATCCTGCAAATCAATCGACACTATCCAGTCTTCCTGCTGCAGCGCTAGAAGAACCTGAGCTAGGGTCAACATCTTGAACTTCTTCTGTTTGAGATAAAAATTCAAGACCCTGAGGTCCAGGATCGGTCTCAACCGCCCGTCCTGTTTGGACATCGGGAAATATCGGGAGTAACACCCCTGACCCCTTTCCTGCTCCGGAAACACCTCTATCGCACCCTTCTGAAGCAAGGCCAGGGCCTCTTGCTGAAGAAGCAGCAGATGGTCCTCCGAACACCAGCCCTGGCAAGGAGGGTAAGGAAGGGGAAACTCCTGGAAAGGAAGGGTGTACCCATTTTCTACAAGATTCAAAACCCAAAGATCTGATGTAACAGATTTCAAATTTTTTTAGAAAATGGGACACTCGACCTCCTACAGAACCAACAGGCTCCAAGATGGGGGTTCTAGAGCTGCTTCCCTGTGGAACCGGTGGGGGGAACAGGAGAGGAGGACTGTTGCCGAGAGGCTCCCCACAAGCGGCCTCTTCCCTTCCCTCTGTATGGTTTGCACAGGGGGTTCTGCTGCTGCTTTGTTGCTGACGGCCACGAAAGGAAGCTGCCTTTCCAAATCCACAAAACCTCCTGTAAGCATAGCCCCAAGGCTGGGACTGCAGGCCCAGGGATCTTGCAGTAGCCCTGCTGTCCTTGAAGCGTTGCAGAGCAGAATCCGCCTTTGTCCCAAAGAGCCTGGATCCATCGAAAGGAAGATCAAGCAGAGTGGCCTGCACATCTGGAGAAAACCCCAAACCTCTCAACCAAGCGTGCCTCCTGGTAGCCACGGAAAAGCCCATCACCCTGGTGACTGAGTCCGCTGTATTGAGACCTGACTGAACCACTTGACGAGCCGCAGCCTGCGTATCAGTCAATACCTCCAAAACGTGCCCTCGTACATCATCAGGCAGTTTAGGAGCCACCTCCTTGGCTGAGACCATCAGAACGTGGATACATCTTCCCAACAAGCATGTGGCGTTAGTAGATTTTAAAGCTGTACTTGCCCAGGAGAACACATTTTGGCTGACTGCTCCAGTTTTTGGGAGTCCTTATCCCCCGGGGTGGTGGGGAAGGATCCTGCCGACTGTTTAGATGAACATGACGCTTGAACCACCAAGCTCTCCGGAGAAGGGTGGGAGGTTAGAAAACTAGATCCCCCGGAGCAGGCTTATAGCATCTTGCCACCACTCTTGAAACTGCGGGCAGACAAGGGCTTCTGCCACACTTCAAGAATCAGCTCCGTTAAAGCCTCATTAAATGGTAGTAAAGGCTCAACAACTGAAGACGGAGAGTGTAAAACTTCAGTTAGACTATTCGATCTAACCTCAGCTGTGGGCAATTGCAGGTCCAACAGGTCAGCAGCTTTCCTGATTACAGCATGATAAGGAGCCACGGCCTGAGAAGGCATTGCTTTTGGAGAAGAAAGCTTCCACTCAGGTGAAGTGTCCAATCCACTGGCCTCCTGAAGACCTTCGAAGTCATCCATAGACAGGATTTCCCCCTCTTCAGCTTGTTCCTGCTGTCCCTGGAACTCCTCTTCTTCAAGTAGTCTCTGAGCCTCCCTCCTGGAGTGCATCTTCTGGATCGTTGGCGTCGGTGACATTGGCACCGGCGTCGAAGGAGGACCTTCAGTAGTTATCAGCGTCGGCACAAAACCAGATGGTGCTGGAGACTGCGGTATCGGCGTTGAGAATCTCGGCACCGGGAGAAACCATGATGGTGTCATCGGCATGAAGGGCACGAATGGTGCCTGGGCATATTGTTGGGGGATTCCCAAATTGTATGCAAGCGGACCCACGGGGCCAGCTGGTGCGTCGGATGGGTGAGCTGCTTTGGCAAACATGCACAACATCGCATTGAGAAAATGCGATGGATCCGCACCTGTACCTGAAAAGGGAGGGTAAGGATCCGGAGCCGCCTGTTCTAGATCCGACTGAGGATGGTAGGTGGGTTACAGCTGTGGTGCCAGTGAAACCATGGCTGGGGCAGGCGAAGTTGGAGGAGCTGGAAACGACTCCCTAGGCGCCGGCAAATTTCTTGGCGCCGGAGAAAGGACCGGAGACGCCTGCGGAAAAGGAGAGGAAGAAGGCGAGATGTCATCTTTCCCATAATGCCGGTGGACCGGAGAAGCTGACCTCAAAGACTTGTCATTCGAAGACCGACGTCGGGACCCATGTTGACGCTTCTTTCTGTGCTTCTTCGATGACCTTGAGGTGTGAGAGGTGGTCGATTTCGACTTGGATCTCTTGCCACCCCTCTTCTCCTTTCTCGCCCGGGCCATGAATAGCTTCGCCTCTCGGTCCTTGAGTGACTTCGGATTCATCCTCCAACAAAATGAACATCCCTCGACGTCGTGATCCGACCACAGTCAATCTTCGTGGGGGTCCGTGATGGAAATATGACCCCCACACTCCATACAAGGCTTGAACCCTGACTTCTTTTGTGTAGCCATCGTCCTGCTACACTAAAGACAGAAACTGTAACAAAGTGATATCCTAAAGGAAATGGAGAGCCCCAGAAAAACCGTTAAGCGCCGACGGCGCACAAAAAAGGACACTGACGTCAGCAACGAGATCTTCTTATGGCTCTGGTGATGTCATACGAAGTCGCAAGCGGAGCTGTGCTATTGTGATGTCCTCGTCGACGTGCAAGAGCTATGAAAAAGTTTCAGTGGAATATTGGCGCAGGGGTAATTCAAAAGGTGAGGAATCCACATGCAGATGTATCCATCAGAAATGTTGTAAGTGTGGTATTTGTCCAAGTGCACGAATGCAGTTTTCTTAACATGAGTCATATCTGTTGTTCTGTTGTAAGTGTGTAATATTAGTCCAAGTGCACGAGTGCAGTGTCTCTTCAGATGAGTCAGATCGGTTGTGTGTGTGTAGTATTTGTCCATGTGCATGAGTGCAGTGTCTCTTAAGATGAGTCAGATCTGTTTTGACTGTGGTGTTTGTCCAAGTGCACGAGTGCAGTGTCTCTTAAGATGTGTTGTGCGCGTGTTGTGTGTCCAAATGCACAAGTGCGGAGTCTCTTAAGATGAGTTGAGTCTGTTGTGCGTGTGGTATTTGTCTAAGTGCACACAAGGATCAGTCAGATATTTTCAAGCGCCCTTCTAGTGAAGAAACCTACACCATCTGTTGGGTCAGATAAATCCCCTGCATGGCGACAAATATGCACCCCTGCCCTAAGTGCCCCAGCTGCATGGCTATCTAGACCCCGGATAATGATTTCTGGTCATGGGCAGCTCATGCGTGCGCATGCTGTGACCTAGGCTGTCGTATGGCAATACACACTTGTTGGATAGGGAGGGGTGCAACAAGCACCACCCTCGTATTGGTAGATGGCTGCTGCCCTTATCAGGAGGTAAGTGATACAAGCATGGTGATGGCAGCATACAGGTTTTGCGTTTCATAGTGATCTGTAGTGTGAACAGGGCTTTTCACTTGTATCACAGGAGTGATGTCTTCTGGCCCACTTATGTAAAGTTCTGTAGCTGTGTATGCAACTCATCCTTGGCCTTCATTAATTCAGTGTAGTGTCAGGCAGCGTTTTATAATTGTGTGTGTATGCTGGGTTGTGTATATACTGTGTATGGCATGTAACACGGTGTACTTGGGGCTCCATTTTGGAAACGCAGGGCCTGGAGAGGTGAGGACTGCAACCACCACAAAAGAGATGTGGATTGCTGACATTTCTGAGGACTGGGGTGGGAGCACACGCTGAAGGAAGGGGAGCAGATCAAACGTCTCTTTGATTCCAGGAAGAGTTACTGGTCATGGTGGGACTGAAAAGGTTGTGACTGTGGACCAGGGAATTTTCGGCTTAGGCCTTTGAATCTTTATGAGGCATAGTTCAGTGGAGGCTGAAAGTCAGGTGTAAACTCCATTTACTCCCTTTGGACTGGGTTGTGGGTCAGTCAGAAATGGAGCTGCTCCTGCTGGGGCAAAGGAAAGTGCAGAGGAGAGAGCATTTCAAAGGAGCGAATACCCACAACCCACATTTAAAAGGATCAGACACTAATTCACATTTGTGTCTGGATTTGGACTATAAAGCTGGGAGTATGGGGCACACAAGTTGTTCAACAGCGTTGTTCATCAGGAGAAAGAAGATCACCAAGACGTCTAGCTGCTGGAACCAGGACTAGGGACCAAGGTCTGCCAGTCTCACTGCTAGCTGAAGGGCTATCACCCAAGAAGTCAATAGCACTTTAACTGAGCCTGGAGCACCAGCCTTCTGCCTCCCTGCCAAGACCAGCAGACCGTATGAGGCCTGGAGGGAGCGAGGCCCAGTGAGGATATGGGTGAGTGGATCGCAGTGAGCGAAGTGTAAGAAGACCAGTCCGGTCGCGACTGCTACAGAAGTGCGGGCTGCCTGCCCAATCATGTCAAAGCCGGCGACCCCTGTGTCAACAGGGAGGAGGCCACAGTGAAGTGTGAAGCAGTCGCCCATCTGACTGTCAAATTTAGAAACCTCCTTGTGACCAGGAGGAAGATCAGCATGAAGTGTGGGCTATCACCCGTGTGAGAGGCAAAGTCAGCTACCCTTTTGAAACCAGGGAGACACCAAGAACTGCAGGTCGTTGCGCTTGGAGAACAGAGCCTGCAAAAGAGCACTCAGTCATAGGATTTTTAGCTACCACTGGTTTAAGTAAGACAGTTCCAGGCGGTCTGGCCTGCTGGGGACTTGCACAAACTTAACAGCTAAGAACATGCTTGAATCATCCCTGGCGTCGAGGTGGGAGTCTCACGGTACAAATAAAATATATACATAACAGTAATAAATAACATACAAAAGGCTATAATGGACAGTAAAGTCACTACATTAGCCTATCCTTGTCCTTTTGTGAAAAAGAACCAAATCTGGAACACAGCCAATCAGGCTCCAGCACCCTCTAGAACACTCCTCAGAGAGGCTAGTCCCTCAGATTTTCGTAGCACAAGTGACAGTAAGTATAAAATAGCAATAAGGGAAGCCTCTCCGGGGAGGAGGGTGGGTCGCATGCGAATCTATGAAAGATACCAATACTGGATAACTGAAGTTACAGGTAAGTAACTCGTTTTCTTATCCAGTATTGGAGTACCGTTCATAGATTCACATGCTTGAATCACAATAGCTAGCAGTAAAGTCCTTAGTTCCTTAGCGGATGGTGGGTATAATACGAACCACATTAGATATCTTTTAAAAACATCTATGTAAATATGCTTAGAAGATATGCCATCTTACATAAGAAAGACATTAGGCATAATGAGAGAAAAAAGAACAGCATTAACAAGCAAAAATAAATAACATAGCACCTCTCAACAGAGGCTTACCGTATTTGAAAAGGTTGCATAACACTGCTTGGCCAACGGCTGATTCAGCTTCTGTAGCCAGATCCAGACAGTAATGCCGTGTAAATGTGTGCACATTTTTCCAAGTTGCTGCACGGCAAATATTTTCCAGCGGCACTCTGGCAAAAAGGGCAGTCGATGTTGACACTGCCCTTGTGGAATGAGCCTTAGGTTGCACAGATAGAGGACTTCCAGCTTTAGAATGGCAAAATTGAATCGCAAATGCAACCCACCTTGCAATAGTTGATTTCGTCACAGCTGTACCTGGTTTTTGCTCACCATATGAAACACACAATTGACCCAATTTCCGGATGGGTACAGTTCGTGAAAAAAAGAATTGTAGGCACCTTTTAATGTCCAAAGTGTGCAGAGCTTTCTCAGCTGGGGTGGAAGGACTGGGAACGAAAGTAAGTAGACTAACGGGTTCATTAAGATGGAAAGACGATGGAACGTTTGGAATGAAGGTCGGGTTCGTCCTAAAGAGAACATAGTCATTAGTGAACCTCAGGTACGGCTGTTTGATAGTAAACGCCTGAATTTCGCTGACTCTCCTTGCGGAGGTAAGCGCCAACAAAAGAGGGGCTTTCCATGAAAGCTACACAAGCTCAGCTTTGTGCACAGGTTCGAGTGGTTGCTTCATGAGCTGCGCTAGAACCAGGTTAAGCCATTCAGGAGGAGCTCTGATGGGAGGAAAAACTCTGAAGAGACCTTTCAAGGATTGCTTGACCAGACAGTTAGAACAAAGAGATGAGCCGCCAGCAAAGCGCCTGTAAGTCGAGATGGCGGCCAGATGCAGCTTAACCAATGCGAAAATGAGTCCAGACTTGGCCAGCGAAAGAAGGTAAGGGAGAATCTTCTCCAGAGGACAGTTCAATGGATGTGAATCATTATCACGGCACCATGAACAGAAACGCTCCCACTTCAAAGAATACGTCTTTAGTGTAGAAGGAGCTCTTGCCTTTGCCAGAATGTCCCTACAGTCCTGAGATAAATCTATCTCCTTGAATTCAGTGAGCTCAGAAGCCAGGCATGAAGCTGCAGCGGGGCTGGATATTGATGGAGAATCTGGCCCTTGCTCATTGTCAATAGAGTTGGCGACACTGGAAGGCGATATGGGTAACCCTGGGCGTAGTTTGTGTAGTAGCACTACGCGTAGCTATGCGAAGTGCACTTTGCACTACGCGAGAAACGCATAGCGCTACGCGAACAGCGTAGTGCGCTGTTCTGGATGATTGCACAGTGCCGGATGCTTGTCCGCACTGTGCAATCATTGAAAACGGCATCTCGCACAGTGCGAGCTGTCATCTTCTGCCGCTCGAGTAGATTTTTACTCGAGCGGCAGCTTTCTCAACGTGGACTGGTAGTTTCTCATCGCGAGCGGTCGCGAGCATACGCGACCACTCGCAATGAGAAACCTGACCTCCCCGCGTTGAGAATCTCGCCGGGAGGTTTATTTTCCACGCTCGCGATCGCCAACTTGATGTTGCTGATCGCGAACGAGGAAAAAGTCTCGCCGGGCTGTCATTTTGCTCGCTCGCAGTCACCAACTTGACATTGAGGACCGGGAGCGAGCAAATAATAACAACTTCGCTACGCGTTTTTGCACTGTGCTACGTGCAATTCGCATAGCGCGAAGTAGCACAAACTATGCGAGCGTAGCGTAGTTGGCCGCCCAGGGTTAGATATGGGCTGCACTCTAGGGCCCGATTCACAGAACTAACTTAATACAAAATCCTAAACTTACTACCATTTTGGTATTCACAGAAGGCACTTACTCATTTCGGTATTCACAGAAGTTAGGAGTCCTAACTTTAGGACTCCTAAATGCCTTCTGTGAATACCGAAAGTCTTAAAGTTAGGATTTTTCTCAGTTTAGGAGTAGTAAAGTTAGGAGTCCAAACTTCTGTGAATACTGAAATGAGTAAGTGCCTTCTATGAATACCAAAATGAATAAGTGCCTTCTGTGAATACCAAGATGGTAGTAAGTTTAGGATTTTGTCTTAAGTTAGTTCTGTGAATCGGGCCCTGAGTGTAGGAGCAATTCTGTGAACCAGTGCTGACGTGGCCATCGCGGGGCAATGAGGATCATCCAGCACAGTCCCATTTTCAGTTTTCTCAGAAGCCTCAAGAGTAACGTAAACGGGGGAAATGCGTAAGCAAAAATCCCCGCCCATCTCATCATGAAGGCATTTCCCCAAGAGCCTTTTTCTGGTTCCCAGCTGGCATAGAACGGGCATTTCCTATTTGTCTTGGAGGCAAACAGATCCAAGTTGGGACTTCCCCACATCCGGAAAATGAGATCCACGACTGACTGGTTTAGCTCCCATTCGTGGCACAAATTTGATGTTCTGCTCAAATTGCCCGCCAGTGTTGTTTACACCTGGCAGGTGTTCCACCTTTATTGTAATGCAGTGAGAAAGGAGCCACTCCCATATGTTTTGCGCTTCCTGTGATAGAACGTGAGAACGAGTTCCTCCTTGCTTGTTTAGGTAATGCATGCAAGTGGTGTTGTCAGTTCTTATGAGAACTGAGGATCCCTGAAGTCTTGGGAGAAAAGACTGTAAAGCCAGAAAAATTGCATGAAGCTCTAGAAAGTTGATGTGCATTTTTTTCATCTGCTTGGACCATTTCCCTCTTATGCAGAGGTCCTGGAGGTGCGCACCCCATCCCTCGAGAAAAGCGTCTGTAGTTAGGATGAATTCTGGTGACGGAGAAAGAAAAGTAATACCGGTCAAGACATTGCTGGAGTGCTGCCACCAAAGCAGAGCCACCCGCATAGCCGGGGTTATCCTCACCAGGTCATCGAACTACACAGTTACTTGAAGCCATTGACTGTCCAGTTCTTCTTGGATAGGCCGCATTCTGAGACGGGTGTGAGGAACCAATAGGATTGCAAAGGACAACATTCCGAGAAGGGATTTTATCTTCCTCACGGAAACAAACTTTCTTCCCCTTAGGACCGATGCTAGGGAAATCAGATGTGATTGTCTTACTGCGGACAAGAATGCTTTGTCCTGGACAGTGCCAAAACTGCTCCCAGAAACGGAGTCCTTTGTGACGGATGAAGGACTGACTTTTGGGAGTAGAGAGACAGCCCTAGGGACTGAAACATGCGAAGGCCGGTGAATGTTGCTGCTGAGGCCTGCCGGAAAGAAGGAGCTTTTATCAGCCAATCGTCCAGATATGGGAAGAGCTGTAGGCCCTGCAGCCTGAGATGAGCCGCAACTGGAGCAAGGCATTTTGTAAAAACTCTTGGAGCTGATCGCAGGCCAAAAGGGAGAACCCTGAATTGGAAATGCGCACCTGCTACAGTAAAATGGAGATATTTTCGATGTTTGGGGTGGATCGGGATGTGGAAGTATGCATCCTCCAGATCTAGTGTAGTCAAGAAGTCTGCATAGTCTCGGAGCTGCAGGATTTCTTGAAGAGTAACCATGCGAAAGGATTTCTTCTGCAGGTATTGGCTTCAGCTTCCTTAGATCCAGGATTGACCTCCATTCTCCCGGCTTTTTTCTGACTAGAAAGAAACAGGAGTAGAAACCTTTACCCTCTTGAGAGCGAGGCACTCTCTCTATAGCTCCTTTTTGGAGCATACTCCTTGCCTCTTCCCTGAGAAGAGCTAGATGTGGTGGATGCTTTTTTAAAGGTGGGTGGGGCGGAGGGATGTTTACAAATTCTAGGGTGTGCCCAAATTTGATTATGTCCAAAACCCACTTGTCCGAGGTCAGTTGTTCCCATTGGCAGAAAGATGCAAAAAGAACAATTGATGGACAGAATGCAGAACAATGTCATACATTCACCCCAGTACAGAGATCTGGGCCTAAATCCATGTTTTTTTTGCTCACCATGCCTTTCCAGTTTGGACCCAGCCATATGCAAATCAGTCTTGACCCTGTGCCCAATGGGAACAGTCCAGCCCGAACTGCCAGGCCAGGTCCTCCCTGGACTAGAAACAAGAATCCTAGGACCAGTTTCTGGCTTTCAGCCCTCATCAGCCAGTATAGCTTGACTCCAGTGGCATGGAGAGCACGTGACCCATGTCTGGGCATACCCGTCCCACTCAGGTTGACAAATGCAAAGAGAACAATTGATGGACTGAATGCAGAACAATGTCATACGTTCACCCCAGTACAGAGATCTGGGCCTAAATCCATAGTTTCGGCCGAAATGGCAAGAAATATTCAGTGTTTTGGGGTTGAAAAGTGGCCGAACTTTCGCAGGTGCTGGGAAGACATCATTGCTTCCTACCGTTATCCCTGCCCAGTTGGGTCTGTTTCCTCCTATTCTGCTGTCTGTACGCGGCAGCAGGGGGGGTCTGTACGATTGTTGCTGCTGCTGAAAACCATATCTGTCCTGATAATTTTGGGGCTGGTACCTCTGGTAACTTCCACAAAAGGAATAAGACCCTCTGCAGCGGGCACCTCGAAAAGGAGTCTTCCTATACAGAAGCGTACCCAGGGCTTTGGCCGTGTTGGTGTCCTTTTTAATTTCGCGCAGGGCATCATGGATGTGCTTGCCAAAGAGCGCAGCCCCATCAAATGGCATGTCTAGGATTTTGCTCTGCACCTCCGGGCGAAAGGTGGTAGATTTAAGCCAACCTTGGCGACGAAGGACTGCCGCTCCAGCCAGTTGACGGAAACCTAGGAAAGCTAAATCCATAGAGATATCAATTGTCTCTGATGCCGCCCTTTCTCCTTCCATGAGAATTTTTCTCGCCTCCTGCTTCTCATCCTCTGGCAAAAACTCAAGATATGGCCTGATATCTGACCACATTTGACAGTCATATCTTCCTAGGATCGCCAAACAATTAGCAGCATGAACAGAGGCACCTGCCATGGTGGTGTATCTTTTCCCTATATTATCCAGCCTCCTTCCATCTTTGTCAAGTGAGGCTGTAATTGGCATCAAAGGATTCCTAGATCTGCGTTGAGCAGCCTGAGAGATGACAGAATCAGGTCTAGGATGTCCGGTCAGGCATGCAGGGGCATCACCCGGGTCCTTATACTTTTTTTTATCAATTCTAGGAAGAATTGCAGGCACGGAAAAAGGATTTTTCATAATCTTGACGCCTTCCTCCCAAATATGATTGATTATGTGAATGGCGCACACTAATTTTCTGCTCTGGTCCTTAAAGTCATATAAAAAGCAGTCAGACTGCTTGACAGGCATAGGGAGGTGAAACCGGGTTGCTGTCCTTTCCATGATGGCGTGAAAACCCCCTATATCCTCCGGAGGAGAATCAATTGCCTGAGGAACTGGAGATGACGGTGTTGGTATTAAACAGTCATCCCATTCATCAATAGTAGTAGGCGATTTAAGGAGTTCGCCGTCTTAGGCAACTGTGTCCGTGTCATCATCCTGCACTTGCTGGTCTTGTGGTGCAGGCTAAATATTTTGAGCCTCAGCAACAGGAACATATGAACCTGCAGCATGCAAAACAGGTGGAGGAGAAGGCTGTCTTTGAACCTGATCTGCTGCAGTAGGGAAACGCATATGGTAGTCCTGCAGTATAGATGCCAAATCTTGTACTAAAGTTACAGGCATTTGAACCATAGGCTCCTGTCGAGGTAATAATCCCTGAGGCCTTTGAATGTTTTGATAAGGCTCATAATATTCCTTCTCTTCGTCATCCTCCTTGTATTCAACATGCTGCTGAGAAGGGCTGCGTGCAGGGCTGAATAGCCCATCATCCTCTGATTCCTCAAAAAAGTGTCTGCGAGGCAGGGGAAAAATGTAAGAAGGGTCCTGATAGTAGCCTCTCGTCGACGGGAGCGTAGACGTTAACTTCGACGACAAAATAGGTGTTACTTGTAAGGAAGTGGGTCTTTTCCGTACAATCGTCGACGAGATGACCATAGATGGAGACATAACCGTCGTCAGCGTCGACGTTGTAGTTGTCGACGGAAGACCCATCTGTCGACGATGAGGTCATCGTCGAAGCAGAGGTCGTCGACGACGGAGGAAGCGTCGACGAGAGTTGAGCCGTCGTCGACGGTAGGAGTGCTGACAAAAGGGACGTCATCGCTGCTGATGCTGTCGACGACAGAGATGCCGATGGAGGAGAAACTGTAACCATCGGTGGAATCATCGACAATGTCGTCGCCGACGGTGACGTAATATTTGTCGACGAAGGCACAGTTCTTACCAGCTGTTCCATCTACGAACTCTGAGGAGGTTTTGTCGTCGATGGTGTCTTTTTCGATGACAAGGAGTGTCTGAGAGACTCTGACTGAGTTCTAGGCTGTTTTAATGCCGTTTTGAGTGGCATTTTGATTTTTCCACAGATTTTACCTTAGAAAAGAAAGAAGGCTTCTCTTTTTTAGAGGAAGAGTGACCAGCCTCCTGATGAGACTTTTTTGATGTCTTGCCAACTCTCTCAGGTGGATCTTCAGCTCTCTCTCTCTTCTTTGATGCTGGTGGACTACTTCTACCATCATCTTCAGACACCACTTCAGATCTCACCTTCAATTTCTCCAGCTAGATTACCAATCTGCCTTCTTTGTCCTTTAAGGTCTTAGAAGAGAAGGTTCTACAAATTCTGCAGTCCTTGACCTTATGAGTAGGATACAGACAATAAATACACTCCTTATGGGGATCTTCAAACTGCAGCCTCTTCTTCCTACATGAACCACAAGGCAAGAACAAACCTTTCTTAGAAGAATCAGACAATCTGTACTCACAGTTATACATCAAAAGTTGAAAAAACTGAGCAGAGCTCAGGGAGACTCCCTGTCACACGACGTGTGGTAGAAAATCTGAGGGACTTGCCTCTCTGTGGAGTGTTCTAGAGGGTGCCGGAGCCTGATTGGCTGTGTTCTAGATTTGGTTCTTTTTTTTTACAAAAGGACAAGGATAGGCTAATGTAGTGACTTTACTGTCCATTATAGCCTATTGTATGTTATTTATTACTGTTATGTATATATTTTATTTGTACCGTGAGACTCTCACCTCGACAGCGGGGATGATTCAAGCATGTGA
The DNA here is from genome assembly GCF_964204655.1 of Triturus cristatus. NCBI lineage: Eukaryota > Metazoa > Chordata > Amphibia > Caudata > Salamandridae > Triturus > Triturus cristatus. The sequence continues at coordinate 1,284,763,640 of NC_140592.1, read as the reverse complement.
ATCTATGATAGATACCCCAATACTGGATAAATGCTGCTAGCTTTGACTGTTAAGTCGAGATACACACTCTGCTGAGTGGGGACTAGTGTGGAAGTCGCCTCTAGTACAGAATAGAAATTAACCAACCCCGCTAGATGGGACACAGGGACTTAGGGATACTGCCCAAGACGGCGCAAGCACACTGACCTTAAAGGGCTTTGGGGATTATTTAGTTTGTTGATTGCATGATTTGTACGATCATCTTAAAATTCTCAACTTTTCATAAAATGAAGTATTTGATGAGACAAATCATCCTATTACCGTTACTGTGTGTCCTTTAAGTCTTGGGTCTGTGTATGTCTCATATCTCCCTTACTCTCGAAGAGCCTTAGACTGTTTGACCCATGCTACCACTGAGAGCTAAGTGCTGGAGTACTTGGCCCAGTTACTGAGAACCCACAGTAGGTCAGTCGCTGGAACATCAGGAGTAAACGGCCTCAACCTTCATGGTAAGGCCCAGTGGCTCCTGCTTGAACCGTGGCCTTCTGAAAGGGGTTCTGACAACAAGTCACTGTTCTCACGGATGTTCTGGGATTCTGCTGTAGAGACATGCTTCTCCTTCCAAGGACATAACGTTGGCAGCGTCTTTCAAAGGGTCCTATGCCCAGCAGTGGCTCACAGTAGATTCTCGCCTGGACATGCCCTTGTGTGGCACCTATCTCATCTGAGGATCATAAGGAACTATGTAAATCACACTCAAAGGTCTGGGAGTTCTTCAAGGCAGCTAGAAGTGGCCGAGAGGTAGGCTGGAGCGCTGCACACCTTATACGGTCCCAGCCACGATAAGGATTCAACACATGGGGATTGATTTAGATCTCCCGTATTGCGAAATATAAATCCCATAGGATATAAGGAATGTATATTTCAGTGAATGGGATAACCATCACCTTTGTGATGGAATAACTTGTCCATCTAAATGTATATCACATAGGATATAATGAAATACGTATTTCGGTGAATGGGATATCTGTCACCGTTGTGACGGAATAACTCTTCCGCCTAAGTGTAAATCCTATAGGATATAATGGGATTTATATTTTGACGGATGGTATATCCGTCACTGCTGTGACAGAGTAACCCATTCGCTGAGATATAAATCAGGCCCATGGTCTTCTGAGCGGATCCCAGAGAATGCACCACCAATAAAAGATCTGCTGAGACAAGACAAGGGACACAGTGCAACATCTCTGACATACAGCGCCACTCAAAGACATGAAGATCTGGACCACATGAACGTCATGTACAGGCCGTATGTAAGCTGCGTAGCTAGATGTTTGCCCGCCCGTGGCGATCCCTACGTTTGCCACCCCGCAAGCTCCACTTGAAAGAGTGAGGGGGCGCTGGCAATACCTGCGTTTGCCATCCCACGACGACCGCAGGTAAAAGTGGGGGAGCAGAGGCCGCGCACCCCAAAACCCGTGCTGCTGCGGGAGGACCGCCCCCTACCTGCCTCCCCCCTTGCTACGCCACTGCCATATGTAGAAGGAGTCCAGGTATTGGTAAAGTGTTCCAATTTATTTATGTCAGATCTTTAATCATTGACAAGTTAGTTTGCATTGATGCATAAAACAGAAATTGAGCATGAACCCAACAACCTTGTGTCCCCTCCTCTACCCCCCCACCCCCCCTTCCCCTCCGGAAGTCATGGGAAGGTCACTCACCTTCAGTGCTGCGGCTATGTCCTGAAGAGCAGCAAACGTGTCTCCCATCTGCAGGCTGAGGATGGCCCGTCCCTCAAAGGCCAGGTGACACTTGGCATCAATGTCAAGCGCCACAGTGAACTGGTTCCAGGCTTTTTGAAACTTCCCCAAGCTCTGAGTGTGGAGACAGAGCAGCGTCAGCATCACAGGAAGTGACCACAGAGCCAACAAGACTTCACCCAGACACAACCAGACTGTGCATACTGCAAGAATTCACCCAGGCGCAACCAGACTGTGCACACCCCCAGCAAGACTTCACCCAGACGCAACCAAACTGCACACAGCAAGACTTCACCAAGACACAAATAGACTGTGCACACCCCCAGCAAGACTTCACCCGGACGCAACCAGACTGTGCACACAGCAAGACTTCACCAAGACACAAAAAGACTGCGCACACCTCCAGCAAGACTTCACCCAGACGCAACCAGACTGTGCACACAGCAAGACTTCACCAAGACACAAATAGACTGTGCACACCCCCAGCAAGACTTCACCCGGACGCAACCAGACTGTGCACACAGCAAGACTTCACCAAGACACAAAAAGACTGCGCACACCTCCAGCAAGACTTCACCCAGACGCAACCAGACTGTGCACACAGCAAGACTTCACCAAGACACAAATAGACTGTGCACAACCCCAGCAAGACTTCAACCAGACGCAACCAGACTGTGCACACAGCAAGACTTCACCCAGACACAACCAGACTGTGCACACCCCCAGCAAGACTTCATCCAGGCGCAACCAGACTGTGCACACAGCAAGACTTGACCAAGACACAAATAGACTGTGCACAACCCCAGCAAGACTTCAAACAGACGAAACCAGTTTGTGCACACAGCAAGACTTCACCCAGAAATAACCCGACTGTGCACACAGTCAGTAAGAATTCACCTAGACACAACCAGACTGTGTACACAGCAACACTTCAACAGGACGCAACCAGACTGTACACACCCCCAGCTAGACTTCACCAGACACACCCAGACTGTGCACACCCTCAGCAAAACTCTTTCATTCAGAGTTTTGATGGGGTGTCACGGGGCCCTTCCAGGCTCCCTCTTTCATTCATAGTTTTGAAGGGGTGTCACGGGGACGTTCTATGCTCCCTCTTTTATTCAGAGTGTTGAAGGGGTGTCACTGGGCCCTTCCAGGCTCCATCTTTTATTCACAGTGTTGAAGGGGTGTCACAGGACCTTTCAGTCTCCCTCTTTTATTCACAGTGTTGAAGGGGTGTCACGGGGGGCTTCCAGGCTCCCCCTTTCATTCACAGTGATGAAGGAGTGTCATGGTGCCCTTACAAGCTCCCTCTTTCATTCATAGTTTTGAAGGGGTGTCACAGGGCCCTTCCAGGCTCCCTCTTTCATTCATAGTTTTAATGGCGTATCACGGGGCCCTTCCAGGCTCCCTCTTTCATTCATAGTTTTGATGGGGTGTCACAGGGCGCTTACAAGGTCCCTCTTTAGTTCAGAGTTTTGAAGGGGTGTCACAGGGCACTTCCAGGCTACCCCTTTTTCATTCATAGTTTTGAAGGGGTGTCACGGGGCCCTTCCAGGCTCCCTCTTTCATTCATAGTTTTGAAAGAGTGTCATGGGCCCTTATAAGCTCCCTATTTAGTTCATAGTTTTGAAGGGGTGTCACGGGGCCCTTACAAGCTCCCTCTTTCATTCATAGTTTTGAAGGGGTGTCACGGGGCTCTTACAAGCTCCCTCTTTCATTCACAGTTTTGAAGGGGTGTCACGGGGCCCTTAAACGCTCCCTCTTTCATTCATAGTTTTGAAGTGGTGTCACGGGGCCCTTCCAGGCTCCCTCTTTCATTCATAGTTTTGAAAGAGTGTCATGGGCCCTTAAAAGCTCCCTATTTAGTTCATAGTTTTGAAGGGGTGTCACGGGGCCCTTACATGCTCCCTCTTTCATTCATAGTTTTGAAGGGGTGTCACGGGCCCTTACAAGCTCCCTCTTTCGTTCATAGTTTTGAAGGGGAGTCACGGGCCCTTACAAGCTCCCCATTTAGATCATAGTTTTGAAGGGGTGTCACAGGGCCCTTCCAGGCTCCCTCATTCATTCATAGTTTTGAAGGGGTGTCACGGGGCCCTTACAAGCTCTCCATTTAGATCATAGTTTTGAAGGGGTGTCACTGGGGCCTTCGAGGCTCCCTCTTTCATTCACAGTGTTGAAGGGGTGTCACGGGGCCCTTACAAGCTCCCTCTTTCAATTACAGAGTTGAAGGGGTATCACGGGGCCCTTCCAGGCTCCCTCTTTTATCCACAGTGTTGAAGGGGTGTCACGGAGCCCTTCCAGGCTCCCTCTTTCATTCATAGTTTTGAAGGGGTGTCACGGGGTCCTTACAAGCTCTCTATTTAGATCATAGTTTTGAAGGGGTGTCACGGGGGTCTTCAAGGCTCCCTCTTTCATTCACAGTGTTGAAGGGGTGTCACGGGGCCCTTACAAACTCCCTCTTTCATTTACCGTGTTGAAGGGGTGTCACCGGGCCCTTCCAGGCTCCTTATTTCATTCATAGTTTTTAAGGGGTGTCACGGGGCCCTTCCAGACTCCCTCTTGCCTTCATAGTTTTGAAGGGGTGTCACGGGGCCGTTCTATTCTCCCTCTTTCATTCATAGTTTTGAAGGGATGTTGGACAGGCCACACAGAGGGCTTGCTCCCTCCCCGCACGACAGGGCCCGAGCTCCGGCCCACCAGGCATACCCCCATGACAAGCCCCTGTACTCCGTCTCCCGACGGACCCTCTGCCCTCGGACCCCTACTCATCACGGGGTCCAGCCCCACCGGCTTCCCCGGCCGAGTCAAGCCGCCATCTTGGGCCCTGCACCACGCGGCCGCGTGGCCTCACCTCGACCCTAACCCCGGGCCTGGCCGGCCCCGACATCCCGGCACCACCATCCACCCAGGAGGTGAGCGGACCACTTGGCAGGTCAATGGGAGAACGAAGCGTCAAGAGCTCTTCCCCCCGCCAGGTACCGATCGCCTCCAGCTCCCCCAGGCGCTGGCTCCACCCCCTGCTGGGTGTCTGGACACCTTCATCCCGGACCCTCCGACCTCCAAGTGCGAGGGTCCGGACATCAAAGGGCACCAGCCCTATAACTGAGACAGCTCCGGAGCAGGAAGGCAGTTGTATCCTGGAGTCGAGAGACACCGAGTGAACTCAACCCTGACGGTCTACTGGCGCTGCCGTAGCCCGCTCTTGTGAACCATCGTCCTGCCTGCTGGCGCTGCCGCGGCCTTCTGCAACCTTCATCTTCCTGGGACCTGCTGGCGCTGCCGCGGCCCGTTGTAACGACCATCCTCACCGGGACCTGCTGGCGCTGCCGCGGACCGTCATCTTCCTGGGACCTGCTGGCGCTGCCGCGGCCCGTTGTAACGACCATCCTCACCGGGACCTGCTGGCGCTGCCGCGGACCGTACATCTTCCGGGGACCTGCTGGCGCTGCCGCGGCCCGTTGTATCAACCATCCTTACCGGGACCTGCTGGCGCTGCCGCGGACCGTACCACCTAACCACCAAGCTCGAGGATTGTGAGCTCATCATCATCTCATCCGAACTACCTGATTGGTAAATAGACTGACCCGCTACCCCCTTCCCTACCTTACGAGACTCTAATCGAGGGGACCCCTGCGTCCAGACCTCCTTGTACCATTCTACCGTATCGTAACTAAGTACCTATAAAGAACACTGAACCTTATCCGTGTGTGATATCTGTCTGTGGGGGGGAAGTTACTTGTCTGTACGATCGCTGGAGACGGCTCTCCCCGGAGACCTCTCCCCCTGACCCCGGCCGGCCCTCCCGGTCCGTCTACCTTTTCTAACATTGGTGGCCAGCGGCGCGATCCGAATCAACGCGTAATCGTACAGAGAGTAGCTCACCCCACGACAACAACACGATGTCGACCAAAGATAGCAGCTCCACCGAGAAATTCCAAATGGAGAAATTAGAAGAATACAACCACCGCGAACTGAGACAATTTTGCATAGAACTTGGCATTGCTACCACCGGCCTGAGTACCAAGGATGACCTAAAGCGCGCTCTGGAGTCATGGACAGAAACGGGGGTCACAGGCCCCTCCGACCAAAGCAGCGTCACACCAGACCAAACCAGCATCACACCAGAGGGGAACGCCACGGCTCCCGAGGAACGGGGAACGGGCCTCCCGCAAGAGGAGATCCGAGAAAGAGACAGAGTCAGATTACACGAGTTGGAGATGGCACGACTCAAGATGGATGGGGAACTCAAGTTAGCTGAACAGAAACTCAACCTCGAGCATATGCGGCTTCGAGAGGAACGAGAAGAAAAGCAGAGACAGAGAGAGCTGGAAGAGAAAAAAATAACGCTCGAGCACGAGCGCCGACTAGCGGAAATAGAACTGCGCAAACAGAATAAGGAACTGGGGGTGCCGGAGCGACCACACACCCCGGGGCCAAGTGAGAAAAAAGTTCACATCCCCAAGGACGTTGTCCGCGAATATGTCCGAGAAGACGACATACAACAATGGTTTAAAGCCTATGAGATCGCAATGACCTCCCACCGAATCGACCGGAGTGATTGGGGAGCCGGACTTTGGGGGAGATTTATCAACGAGGGTCGCGATGCCCTGCTGCAGCTCCCCGATCACCAAATGTCGTCCTACGACCACATGAAGGCTGCCCTCCTCACCCGCTACGGCCTCACGCCCGAGATGTACCGCCAGAGGTTCAGAGATTGCACCAGGATCCCAGGTACAACTTGGGTAGAATACGTGAACTATTTCAGCCGGGCATTCGAAGGTTGGATCAAGGGAAGTCAGGTCACCACTTACGAACAACTCTTCAACCTCATGGTATGGGAGCACCTGTCAAACAACTGTTTCGTCGAGCTCAGGCAGCACTTACTCGACAGTAAGCTGACCGACCCCCGGCAGCTCGCCGCCGAAGCTGACCGGTGGGAAAGCACCCGAGTGGGCCGGAGAGGGCCCCACGACCAGAACAGAGGCAACCAAGGCCAGCACCGTCCTCGGGGAGGAGGAGGGGGCCAGGGGCGAGGGAGAGACGCCTTACCAGCAACACCCGTGGCCAGCACCCCGCCTCCGGCCGGCCGGGGCAACCCCCCGTTGCGGCCTGGGTACCGAGCCAACGTCACGTGCCACCGGTGCCAGCGACTAGGCCACTACGCCAATGACCCGAACTGCCCGCTAAATCAAACACCCAAGCCCCGCCAGGTAGCGGCCGCTGCCCTAGGGGAAGAGCAATCATCGGAGGGACCCGAAGAGTACGATCCGGCCCAGCAAGGGTGGGAACCGGCCGCCATGGTCCTGGCATGCCTAGGGGGAAGAGACATGGTTCCGCGGGCTCCCCTACCCGCCAACACCAGAAAATACGGTCAGTGGGTGACCATTAATGGACAGAGAGCCGAGGCCCTGCGTGACACCGGCGCCAGCGTGACGGCCGTCCGCTGTCATCTGGTGAAGCCCGAGCAGATCCTGCCGAACATTCTCTGCCCCGTCCGCTCGGCAGATAACTCTGAGAGTATGTGTAAGATGGCCTGCGTCCCGTTTGAATGGGGAGGGGTCTCCGGCCTACTGAAGGTGACGGTCCGGGACGATGCCCCCGTGGACTGCCTCCTGGGGAATGACCTCGAGAGTTCCCCGTGGGCCACCGTCGAGAAAAGAGAGCACCTGGGGATGCTGGGCCTCCCGGACTGGGCCTGCATAACCACCCGATCCATGGCCGCCCGTGCCACCCCCCGATCAGAAGAAACCGAATGGCCAGCACCTCCGCCCCCGGTTGCCCCCGTCGAGGACAACGGCGAGTCCGACCTCCCGGACCCGACTAGCGAAGCAGACGCGCAACACCAGGACCTTCCGGATCTGGCTCAGTGGCGGCAAGAAGGGGGGGGGCCCACCCAAGAACAGTTCCGCCAGGAACAAAAGACCTGTCCCTCCCTCGAGGGACTCCGCCAACAAGCCGATACCCAAAACGCAGGGGACACCACCGGAACCCACTGGGTCTACTGGGACAACGACCTGCTCTACAGCGAGCAAAGAATCGCCGAGCTGGGGGCCGGTCGAGTTCTGGTGGTACCGCTCCGCTTCCGAGACTTTCTGCTCAACCTGGCCCACGATGTCCCCCTGGCTGGACACCTGGGCCAGGACAAAACATACAGTCGCCTGGTGACCCACTTTTTCTGGCCAAAAATGAGGAATGACGTCCTGAACCACTGCCGATCTTGCCCCACGTGCCAAGCCAGCGGGAAGAGTGGTCGGAAGCTGAAGGCCCCTCTGCAACCCTTCCCTGTGGTCACCACCCCGTTCGAGAGGGTGGGGATAGACATTGTGGGGCCTCTGGACCCCCGCACGGCACAAGGACACAGGTTCATCTTGGTACTAGTGGACCATGCCACCCGCTACCCCGAGGCGGTGCCCCTACGGACAGTGACAGCTCCGGTGGTTGGCCGGGCCCTGATGGGGATCTTCTCCAGGGTAGGCTTCCCCCGAGAAGTCGTCAGCGACCGAGGTACGAATTTCATATCTAAATACATGAAGTCCCTCTGGCAACAATGCGGGGTCACCTACAGATTCACGACCCCCTATCACCCCCAAGGGAACGGACTAGTAGAGCGTTTTAACCGCACTCTCAAGGGGATGATTGGGGGATTGGAAGAGCCTCTCCGTCGCCAGTGGGATGTGCTGCTCCCGTGCCTCCTCTTCGCCTACCGAGAAGTCCCCCAGAAGTCCCTCGGCTTTAGCCCTTTCGAACTCTTGTACGGGCACCCTGTGCGAGGGCCCCTCAGCCTAGTCAAGGAATGTTGGGAGATGGCCCCCTTAACGACCCCTCCCGACGTCTTCAAATACATCCTGGCCCTACGAAACCAGACCCGGCGCTTCAGGGAGATGGCCAAGGCGAACCTCGAGGCCAGTCAGGAGGACATGAAGAGGTGGTATGACCACAATGCCTCCTCCGTTGAATTCGAGCCTGGGCAGCAAGTATGGGTGATGTCCCCCACCGAGCCATGTGCCCTGCAGGACAAGTGGACGGGGCCCTTCAAAGTGGTCGAGCGTAAAAGCCCCGTCACTTACCTCATCGACATGGGGTCCACCCGGAACCCCCTGCGGGTCCTCCACACCAACCGGCTCCAACCACACTTTGTGCGCTCCGAACTAAGCCTCCTGATGGCGACAGACAGTGGTACAGAAGAAGACTCCGAGCCCCTCCCGGATCTCTTAAAGACTCAGGAGAAGGACGGCTCCGTGGATGGGGTCCGGCTCTCTGACGCCCTCACTGCGGAGCAACGCCAGGACTGCCGGGACCTCCTGCTGCAGTTCGCTGCCCTGTTCTCCCTCACCCCCGGGGTCACCCCTTGGTGTTTGCACGACGTAGACACCGGGGACAGTCCCCCTGTCCGGCACCGGGCCTACCGCGTACCAGATCGGGTACGGGCCTGCATACAGGAGGAAGTGGCCAAGATGCTCACGATCGGGGTCATCGAGCCCTCGGACAGTCCCTGGGCCAGCCCGGTTGTATTGGTTCCCAAGGCCGCTGCCCCCGGCACCGCCCCTGAACTGAGATTCTGCGTCGACTACCGGGGCTTGAACGCTGTCACCCGGACCGACGCTCATCCCATCCCCCGAGCAGACGAGCTGATCGACCGGCTGGGGGCCGCCCGCTACCTTAGTATCTTCGACCTAACGGCGGGCTACTGGCAGATCGGCCTCACACCCAGGGCTCAGGAACGGTCAGCCTTCTCCACCCCCGACGGCCACTATCAATTTAAGGTCATGCCCTTTGGCATGAAGAATGCCCCCGCCACATTCCAACGTCTTGTGAACCAGGTCTTGGCAGGGCTCGAAGAATTCAGCGCTGCCTACCTGGACGATATCGCTGTATACAGCCGCCACTGGTCCGACCACCTCCGTCACCTCCAAGAGGTCCTCCAAGCCCTCCAGCGGGCCGGCCTCACCATTAAGGCCGGCAAGTGCCAAATTGGCCAAGGGTCTGTGACCTACCTTGGGCACCAAGTGGGAAGCGGGCTGGTGGCCCCACTACAACTTAAGATTGCTGCCATCCAGTCCTGGCAGCCCCCCGTCACCCAGACCGAGGTCCGAGCCTTCTTGGGGCTCACCGGCTACTACCGGCGGTTCGTGAAGGACTACGGCAGCATCGTGGGGCCCCTCACGGGACTCACATCCAAGAATCAACCGAAGCGGGTCCACTGGACTCCTGATTGTCAAGCGGCCTTCGAGGAGCTGAAGGCCGCCCTGTGCACCGCCCCGGTGCTCCAGGCCCCCGATTACAGTCGGGAATTTGTGGTGCAGACCGACGCCTCCGACCACGGCATCGGGGCCGTCCTCTCTCAGCTGAACCCCGAAGGTCATGATCAGCCGGTGGCCTTCATCAGTCGACGTCTCCTGGCCCGAGAACAGCGTTGGAGCACAATCGAGAGGGAGGCATTTGCAGTAGTGTGGGCCCTCAAAAAGCTCCGACCCTATCTCTTCGGTACCCACTTCCGGGTACAAACCGACCATCGACCCCTGCAATGGCTGATGCAGATGCGGGGGGAGAACCCAAAACTCTTGCGCTGGTCCATTTCCCTGCAGGGAATGGACTTCACTGTGGAGCACCGGCCAGGCCAAGACCACGCCAACGCGGATGGCCTGTCCCGCTTTTTCCGCCTCGACGAAGAGAGTCCCCAAGGAGATGGGTGACTCTCCCCGCCTTCAGCTGGGGGGGACGCATGTTGGACAGGCCACACAGAGGGCTTGCTCCCTCCCCGCACGACAGGGCCCGAGCTCCGGCCCACCAGGCATACCCCCATGACAAGCCCCTGTACTCCGTCTCCCGACGGACCCTCTGCCCTCGGACCCCTACTCATCACGGGGTCCAGCCCCACCGGCTTCCCCGGCCGAGTCAAGCCGCCATCTTGGGCCCTGCACCACGCGGCCGCGTGGCCTCACCTCGACCCTAACCCCGGGCCTGGCCGGCCCCGACATCCCGGCACCACCATCCACCCAGGAGGTGAGCGGACCACTTGGCAGGTCAATGGGAGAACGAAGCGTCAAGAGCTCTTCCCCCCGCCAGGTGCCGATCGCCTCCAGCTCCCCCAGGCGCTGGCTCCACCCCCTGCTGGGTGTCTGGACACCTTCATCCCGGACCCTCCGACCTCCAAGTGCGAGGGTCCGGACATCAAAGGGCACCAGCCCTATAACTGAGACAGCTCCGGAGCAGGAAGGCAGTTGTATCCTGGAGTCGAGAGACACCGAGTGAACTCAACCCTGACGGTCTACTGGCGCTGCCGTAGCCCGCTCTTGTGAACCATCGTCCTGCCTGCTGGCGCTGCCGCGGCCTTCTGCAACCTTCATCTTCCTGGGACCTGCTGGCGCTGCCGCGGCCCGTTGTAACGACCATCCTCACCGGGACCTGCTGGCGCTGCCGCGGACCGTCATCTTCCTGGGACCTGCTGGCGCTGCCGCGGCCCGTTGTAACGACCATCCTCACCGGGACCTGCTGGCGCTGCCGCGGACCGTACATCTTCCGGGGACCTGCTGGCGCTGCCGCGGCCCGTTGTATCAACCATCCTTACCGGGACCTGCTGGCGCTGCCGCGGACCGTACCACCTAACCACCAAGCTCGAGGATTGTGAGCTCATCATCATCTCATCCGAACTACCTGATTGGTAAATAGACTGACCCGCTACCCCCTTCCCTACCTTACGAGACTCTAATCGAGGGGACCCCTGCGTCCAGACCTCCTTGTACCATTCTACCGTATCGTAACTAAGTACCTATAAAGAACACTGAACCTTATCCGTGTGTGATATCTGTCTGTGGGGGGGAAGTTACTTGTCTGTACGATCGCTGGAGACGGCTCTCCCCGGAGACCTCTCCCCCTGACCCCGGCCGGCCCTCCCGGTCCGTCTACCTTTTCTAACAAGGGATGTCACAGGGCCCTTACAAGCTCCCTCTTTCATTCATAGTTTTGAAGGGATGTCACGGGGCCCTTACAAGCTCCCTCTTTCATTCATAGTTTTGAAGGGGTGTCACGGGACCTTCGAGGCTCCCTCTTTCATTCACAGTGTTGAAGGGGTGTCATGGGGCACTTACAAGCTCCCCATTTAGATCATAGTTTTGAAGGGGTGTCACGGGACCTTCGAGGCTCCCTCTGTCATTCATAGTGTTGAAGGGGTGTCATGGGGCCCTTACAAGCTCCCCATTTAGATCATAGTTTTGAAGGTGTGTCACAGGGCCCTTATAAGCTCCCTCTTTCATTCACAGTGTTGAAGGGGTGTCACTGGGCCCTTCCAGGCTCCTTATTACATTCATAGTTTTGAAGGGGTGTCACTGGGCCCTTCCAGGGTCCTTATTTCATTCACAGTGATGAAGGGGTGTCACAGGGCCCTTCGAGGCTCCCTCTTTCATTCACAGTGAGGAAGGGTTGCCACGGGGCCCTTCCAGGCTCCCTCTTGCATTCATAGTTTTGAAGGGGTGTCACGGGGCCCTTACAAGCTCCCTCTTTCATTCATAGTTTTGAAGGGGTGTCATGGGGCCCTTCCAGGCTCCCTCTTTCATTCATAGTTTTGAAGGGGTGTCACGGGGCCGTTCTATGCTTCCTCTTTCATTCATAGTTTTTAAGGGGTGTCACGGGGCCCTTACAAGCTCCCTCTTTCATCCATAGTTTTGAAGGGGTGTCACGGGCCCTTACAAGCTCCCTCTTTTATTCATAGTTTTGAAGGGGTGTCACGGGGCCCTTCCATGCTCCAGCTTTCATTCATAGTTTTGAAGGGGTGTCACGGGGCCCTTCCAGGCTCCCTCTTTCATTCATAGTTTTGAAGGGGTGTCACAGGGCCCTTACAAGCTCCCTCTTTCATTCATAGTTTTGAAGGGATGTCACGGGGCCCTTACAAGCTCCCTCTTTCATTCATAGTTTTGAAGGGGTGTCACGGGACCTTCGAGGCTCCCTCTTTCATTCACAGTGTTGAAGGGGTGTCATGGGGCACTTACAAGCTCCCCATTTAGATCATAGTTTTGAAGGGGTGTCACGGGACCTTCGAGGCTCCCTCTTTCATTCATAGTGTTGAAGGGGTGTCATGGGGCCCTTACAAGCTCCCCATTTAGATCATAGTTTTGAAGGTGTGTCACAGGGCCCTTACAAGCTCCCTCTTTCATTCACAGTGTTGAAGGGGTGTCACTGGGCCCTTCCAGGCTCCTTATTACATTCATAGTTTTGAAGGGGTGTCACTGGGCCCTTCCAGGGTCCTTATTTCATTCACAGTGATGAAGGGGTGTCACAGGGCCCTTCGAGGCTCCCTCTTTCATTCACAGTGAGGAAGGGTTGCCACGGGGCCCTTCCAGGCTCCCTCTTGCATTCATAGTTTTGAAGGGGTGTCACGGGGCCGTTCTATTCTCCCTCTTTCATTCATAGTTTTGAAGGGATGTCACAGGGCCCTTACAAGCTCCCTCTTTCATTCATAGTTTTGAAGGGATGTCACGGGGCCCTTACAAGCTCCCTCTTTCATTCATAGTTTTGAAGGGATGTCACAGGGCCCTTACAAGCTCCCTCTTTCATTCATAGTTTTGAAGGGATGTCACGGGGCCCTTACAAGCTCCCTCTTTCATTCATAGTTTTGAAGGGGTGTCACGGGACCTTCGAGGCTCCCTCTTTCATTCACAGTGTTGAAGGGGTGTCATGGGGCACTTACAAGCTCCCCATTTAGATCATAGTTTTGAAGGGGTGTCACGGGACCTTCGAGGCTCCCTCTGTCATTCATAGTGTTGAAGGGGTGTCATGGGGCCCTTACAAGCTCCCCATTTAGATCATAGTTTTGAAGGTGTGTCACAGGGCCCTTATAAGCTCCCTCTTTCATTCACAGTGTTGAAGGGGTGTCACTGGGCCCTTCCAGGCTCCTTATTACATTCATAGTTTTGAAGGGGTGTCACTGGGCCCTTCCAGGGTCCTTATTTCATTCACAGTGATGAAGGGGTGTCACAGGGCCCTTCGAGGCTCCCTCTTTCATTCACAGTGAGGAAGGGTTGCCACGGGGCCCTTCCAGGCTCCCTCTTGCATTCATAGTTTTGAAGGGGTGTCACGGGGCCCTTACAAGCTCCCTCTTTCATTCATAGTTTTGAAGGGGTGTCATGGGGCCCTTCCAGGCTCCCTCTTTCATTCATAGTTTTGAAGGGGTGTCACGGGGCCGTTCTATGCTTCCTCTTTCATTCATAGTTTTTAAGGGGTGTCACGGGGCCCTTACAAGCTCCCTCTTTCATCCATAGTTTTGAAGGGGTGTCACGGGCCCTTACAAGCTCCCTCTTTTATTCATAGTTTTGAAGGGGTGTCACGGGGCCCTTCCATGCTCCAGCTTTCATTCATAGTTTTGAAGGGGTGTCACGGGGCCCTTCCAGGCTCCCTCTTTCATTCATAGTTTTGAAGGGGTGTCACAGGGCCCTTACAAGCTCCCTCTTTCATTCATAGTTTTGAAGGGATGTCACGGGGCCCTTACAAGCTCCCTCTTTCATTCATAGTTTTGAAGGGGTGTCACGGGACCTTCGAGGCTCCCTCTTTCATTCACAGTGTTGAAGGGGTGTCATGGGGCACTTACAAGCTCCCCATTTAGATCATAGTTTTGAAGGGGTGTCACGGGACCTTCGAGGCTCCCTCTTTCATTCATAGTGTTGAAGGGGTGTCATGGGGCCCTTACAAGCTCCCCATTTAGATCATAGTTTTGAAGGTGTGTCACAGGGCCCTTACAAGCTCCCTCTTTCATTCACAGTGTTGAAGGGGTGTCACTGGGCCCTTCCAGGCTCCTTATTACATTCATAGTTTTGAAGGGGTGTCACTGGGCCCTTCCAGGGTCCTTATTTCATTCACAGTGATGAAGGGGTGTCACAGGGCCCTTCGAGGCTCCCTCTTTCATTCACAGTGAGGAAGGGTTGCCACGGGGCCCTTCCAGGCTCCCTCTTGCATTCATAGTTTTGAAGTGGTGTCACGGGGCCCTTCCAGGCTCCCTCTTTCATTCATAGTTTTGAAGGGGTGTCACGGGGCCGTTCTATGCTTCCTCTTTCATTCATAGATTTTAAGGGGTGTCACGGGGCCCTTACAAGCTCCCTCTTTCATCCATAGTTTTGAAGGGGTGTCACGGGGCCCTTCCAGGCTCCATCTTTTATTCACAGTGTTGAAGGGGTGTCACGGGCCCTTACAAGCTCCCTCTTTTATTCATAGTTTTGAAGGGGTGTCACGGGGCCCTTCCATGCTCCAGCTTTCATTCATAGTTTTGAAGGGGTGTCACGGGGCCCTTCCAGGCTCCCTCTTTCATTCATAGTTTTGAAGGGGTGTCACGGGGCCCTTTCAAGCTCCCTCTTTCATTCATAGTTTTGAAGGGGTGTCACGGGGCCCTTCCAGGCTCCCTCTTTTATTCATAGTTTTGAAGGGGTGTCACGGGGCCCTTCCAGGCTCCCTCTTTCATTCATAGTGTTGAAGGGGTGTCACGGGCCCTTACAAGCTCCCCATTTAGATCATAGTTTTGAAGGGCTGTCACGGGGCTCTTCCAGGCTCCCTCTTTCATTCATAGTTTTGAAGGGGTGTCAAGGGACCCTTCCATGCTCCAGCTTTCATTCATAGTTTTGAAGGGGTGTCACGGGGCCCTTTCAAGCTCCCTCTCTCATTCATAGTTTTGAAGGGGTGTCACGGAACCCTTCCCGGCTCCAGCTTTCATTCATATTTTTGAAGGGGTGTCATGGGGCCCTTTCAAGCTCCCTCTTTCATTCATAGTTTTGAAGGGGTGTCACGGGGCCTTTCCAGGCTCCAGCTTTCATTCATAGTTTTGAAAGGGGTTTCACGGGGCCTTACAGGCTCCCTCTTTCATTCATAGTTTTGCAGGGGTGTCACGGGGCCCTTCCAGGCTCCCTCTTGCATTCATAGTTTTGAAAGGGGTGTCACGGGGCCTTTCCAGGCTCCAGCTTTCATTCATAGTTTTGAAGGGGTGTCACGGGGCACTTCCAGGCTCCCTCTTTCATTCATAGTTTTGCAGGGGTGTCACTGGACCCTTCCAGGCTCCCTCTTTCTTTCACAGTGTTGAAGGGTTGTGATGGTTGACCGCATCAGAGGCTGGTGAGACCTCGAGCATTACTAGCCAGCAGGTTTAATTGTTTGGTAAGGCCAGTTAGTACAGAGTCTGGAATGGACTCTTGCTCTGACTCAGAAAGGAGAGGATGTAGCCTCACAGCTAGAGCGGTCAACCTCAAAGCTGGGGAACTGGGTTCGAGTCTCAGCAATGACGCTCAACATCCTGTGATATTGGGCAAATCACTTAATCTCCCCGTGCCTAACAAAAATGAATGTTTCCACCTGTAACAAAACAATGTCTGATACCTGATATCTTCAGGTCGAGTTTGTGCGTTATAAAACAAAAAAAACAAAAAAGAAAAGGAGGAAGATTCCCAGACACAGCTTAGACTGGAACTCTCTACTCTTGATTCAGCAGTGACACGTTGTCAGAATAACTGATGAATAATGTCAATGATTTCCTTTGAACTAATAGTACGTACATTTACCTTATGAGGATATCAGGAAAAGCTGTTGGCTGTTATTGAACAGTGTTGGACAGCACTGTAGTGATCACATCCTAGTGAACACACAATGCAGGGATCACATCCTAGTGAACACACACTATTGGGTCACATCCTAGTGAACACACAATGTAGGGATCACATCCTAGTGAACACACACTATTGGTATCACATCCTAGTAAACACACACTATTGGTACTAAGCCCTTGTGACACACACTGTTGGAAGACACCCTTATACACATGCACTATCGGGATCACACCCTCACGGACAAGCACTGCTGGCATCTCACATTAGTGGACAAGCACTGCTGGGATCTTGAACTAGTGGACAAGCACTGCTGGGATCTCGCACTAGTGGACAAGCACTGATGGGATCTCGTACTAGTGGACAAGCACTGCTGGGATCTCGCACTAGTGGACAATCACTGCTGGGATCTCGCACTAGTGGACAAGCACTGCTGGGAT
Organism: Triturus cristatus; assembly: GCF_964204655.1. NCBI lineage: Eukaryota > Metazoa > Chordata > Amphibia > Caudata > Salamandridae > Triturus > Triturus cristatus. The sequence continues at coordinate 1,284,746,885 of NC_140592.1, read as the reverse complement.
CTCGCACTATTGGACAATCACAGCTTGGATCTCGCACTAGTGGACAAGCACTGATGGGATCTCGTACTAGTGGACAAGCACTGCTGGGATCTCGCACTAGTGGACAATCACTGCTGGGATCTCGCACTAGTGGACAAGCACTGCTGGGATCTCGCACTATTGGACAATCACAGCTGGGATCTCGCACTAGTGGACAAGCACTGCTGGGATCTCGCACTAGTGGACAAGCACTGCTGGGATCTCGCACTAGTGGACAATCCCTGCTGGGATTTCGCACTAGTGGACAAGCACTGCAGAGCTCAGATCCGTGTGGACACACACTGTAGGGATCACATCCGTGTGGACACGCACTATTGGGATTAAGCCCTTGTGGACACACACTGTTGGATGGCACCCATATACACATGCGCTAATGGGATCACACCCTCACGGACAAGCACTGCTGGGATCTCGCACTAGTGGACAAGGACTGCAGGGATCACATCCGTGTGGATACACACTGTAGGGATCACATCCGGGTGGACACACACTGTAGGGATCACATCTGTGTTGACACACACTGTTGGATGACACCCTTATACACATGCACTGTTGTGATCATGCTCTCACGGACAAGTACTGTGGGGACAACAGCCTCCTAAACCAATATTGGACAGCCCTGGGCTGTCACAATACACCTTGAGTTTATTAAGTATACACTGTTGGGCTCACTTCCTTGTACACAGATGCACTTTGTAATTCAAGCACCATGGTCAATAATTTATTTGGGATCACACACTAATGGGCACGCACTGTTGGGATCATGTCCCTCTTGGACAAATACTGTTGGATGGCACCCTTCTACAGACGCACTGTTGGGATCATGTCTTCGTGGACAAGCACTGTGGGCATCATGCTTCCATTGAAAGGCAGTGTTGGACCACACCCTTCTGCAGACACACTTTTGAGATCATGTCCCTGTTGACACATAGTGTTGGATCACACCCTTGTGGAGATGCACTGTGGGGATCATTTTCTTGTGGACATGCAGTGTTGGATCACACCCTCGTGGAGACACTCTGTGGGGATCATGCTCTTGTGGAGATGCAGTGTTGGATCACACCCTCGTGGAGACATGCTGTGGGGATCATGCTCTTGTGGACATGCAGTGTTGGATCACACCCTTGTGGAGTTGCACTGTGGGGATCATGCTCTTGTAGACATGCAGTGTTGGATCACACCCTTGTGGAGATGCACTGTGGGGATCATGCTCTTGTGGACATGCAGTGCTGGAGCACACCCTTGTGGAGTTGCACTGTGGGGATCATGCTCTTGTAGACACGCAGTGTTGGATCACACCCTTGTGAAGATGCACTGTGGGGATCATGCTCTTGTGGACATGCAGTGCTGGATCACACCCTTGTGGAGATGCACTGTGGCGATCATGTCTTCGTGGACATGTAGTGTTGGATCACACCCTTGTGAAGATGCACTGTAGGGATCATGCTCTTGTGGACATGCAGTGTTGTATCACCCCCTTGTGGAGATGCACTGTGGGGATCATGTCTTCGTGGACATGTAGTGTTGGATCAAATCCTTGTGGAGATGCACTGTGGGCATCATGTATTCGCGGTCATGAAGTTTTGGATCAAACCCTTGTGGAAATGCACTGTGGGGATCATGCTCTTGTGGACACGCAGTGTTGGATCACCCCCTTGTGGAGACGCACTGTGGGGATCAAACTCTTGTGGACAGGCAGTGTTGGATCACACCCTTGTGGAGATGCACTGTGGGGATCATGCTCTTGTGGACATGCAGTGTTGGATCACACCCTTGTGGAGGTGCACTGTGGGGATCATGCTCTTGTGGACATGCAGTGTTGGATCACCCCCCTGTGGAGATGCACTGTGGGGATCATGCTCTTGTGGACATGCCGTGCTGGATCACACCCTTGTGGAGTTGCACTGTGGGGATCATTCTCTTGTGGACAGGCAGTGTTGGATCACACCCTTGTGGAGATGCACTGCGGGGATCATGTCTTTGTGGACATGCAGTGTTGGATCACACCCTTGTGGAGATGCACTGTGGGGATCATGCTCTTGTGGACAGGCAGTGTTGGATCACACCCTTGTCAGGATACACTGTGGGGATCATGTCTTCGTGGACATGCAGTGTTGGATCACACCCTTGTGGAGACACACTGTGGGGATCACGCAGTCTTGGACCACGCCCTTGTGGATCCATGTGCTCTAGAATCACACACTCGGGTTCAGGCTCACACTATACACACACTGTATTTACCTGTAGGTTGTAGCCCAGGCTGATCCGAGCTTTCAGGCACTTTGGGGTGAGGTGCAATGCAGTCAGGAAGTCCCTTTGGGCTTGTTTTGTGGCTTCCATGTGCCCATATTCCATGTATGAACTTCCTCGCCCAACATAAGCATCTGCAGAAACAGGGTCCAACTTCAGCACTTGGTCAAAGACACCCACAGCCTCAGTGAACTGTCTGAGCCTAAGAACAGAGACACCAATAGAAAGCGTGAGTTCAGAGCACATGTTCCACCATCAGCCCATTCATTTAGTGTACACCCAGAGGGTCCACCACTTTGGTGCACACACTCCAGTGCACACCCCTATGGTGCACACACTCAGAGGATCCACCACCATAGTACACGCCAGAAGTACCCACCACCCTCGTACATGCCCGAAGGACCCAGTGCATACTCAGAGGATCCACCCCCATGGTACACACACTCAGAGGACCCACCACCATAGTACCCGCCCTGTGGACCCACCACCATAGAACACGCCCAGAGGACCCAGTGCATACTCAGAGGATCCACCACCATGGTTTGCTCACTCTGGTGCATAGCCAGAGGGCCCACCACCATGGTGTAGAAACTCCAGTGCACACTCAAAGGACCCACCACCATGGTGCACACACTCCAGTGCAACCCAGAGGACCCACCACCACTGTGTGCAAACTATAGTGCATACCAAGAGGACCCACCAATATGATCCACACTCTCAGATGACCCACCAACGTAGTGCACACACCACAATGCACACTCAGCAGTCCCACTACTCTGGGGTACACACCACAGAGCACACCCAGTAGATTCACTACCAATGTGCACATACTCTAGTGCACACCCAGAAGACCCACCACCATGATGAACATGCCACAGGGCAGACTCAGGGGACCCACCACCACAGTGCACACACTCCAGTGCACACTCATAGGATCCACCACTGCGCGGCACACACTCCACTGCACACCCAGATGACCCAGTACCACAGTGCACAAACTCCAATGCGCACCCAGAGGACCCACCACTGTGGTGCACACTTTCAGAGGACCCTCTACCATGGTGCACACACTCATTCCCTCTGTCCGAGTACTGCGCGCTCAGATCCTTTATTGACCCCTGTAGGGAACTGGCTTAGTATATGGTGCACACTTATGTAAGTGGAGCACCTTGCACTAATCCAGACAACGCTTATGGTGATTTATTGGTCTTAGACAACTTTACAAAGCTCTGTAAGTGGTAGCTGTGCAGAGTAGCCTTCAGGCTTAGTCCAGAAGGAGTGTAAAGCAGCTTGTTTTACCAGTACTTAATCTTATGGTATAGGTTAAGCGAGAAAAAAAAAACACAGTGTAGTTATAAAATTATGTATTTATTATAAACACTCACTAACACATTGCAATATCTCCTACCCAGAGATATAAACACAATACACACAATACTTCAGTAATAGAACACATAAGTCGCACAAATACACAGTGGTCACCAGGGGGAGACCAAACCAAATACTAATAAAGTGGAATGTGAACCACGTCCCAAGTCGAGACTGGACATAGAAGAGCCAGGGACCAAAGGAACCACCCCAGGTACGTACCCAGGAACCCCACGGAGGCTGTGTGCAGAGTGGGAACATGACCTTATAAAAATATGTATTTATTATAAACACTCACTAACACATTGCAATATCTCCTACCCAGAGATATAATCACAATACACACAATACTTCAGTAATAGAACACATAAGTCGCACAAATACACAGTGGTCATCAGGGGGAGACCAAACCACATACTAATAAAGTGGAATCTGAACCACGACCTAAGTCGAGACTGGACCCAGAAGACGTAGAAGAGCCAGGGACCAAAGGAACCACCCCAGGTAAGTACCCAGGAACCCCACGGAGGCTGAGGGCAGAGTGGGAACATGACCACATGCTTATTACAAGTCAATTGGTAAGTCACGGTTGCAGTTTTTAAGACGAATTACCCTTCCCAGATGACCCTGAAGAAACCCCTTGAAATATGGAAGGTTGGGGGGTCACCCCACCTGTGAATACACAGGAACCAGGATACCTACACCAAGGAAGCCGGGTGAATAGGTGCGAAGTGACGTCAGAATCCGCCGTAGACCACAATGGAGGACTTCAGTGAAGATGTCACTGTTGAAGAAGGTGAAAGAGTCCGGTGGAACCCAAAGGTGGGTTCAGGAAGAGAGGTACGTGCAAGCAGAGGGGACATAGTCTATGCTACTCAGGAGTGACCAGGAGGCATGGAAGATGCAGGAGAGTTGACGGTGACCGTGGTGCTGCAGCTGTGTGGACCAGGCGATGCTATGGAAGACCAGGAGCCATTAACGAGCTGTCCCATGTCAGATGTCAAGAGCCAGGGGTCAGTGTCCGGCAGGAGCACCACCAAGCCTTGGCAACGGCAACAAACGTAGTAGACGAAAAAGGTGCAATGTTGGCGGGACCAGCAAGGTCCGAGGGACTCATTATGAGCAGGTAAGTCAGGGTAGGCCCTGAGCAAGCAGGGGAGCCCACTGAAGCCAAAGAAGACCCTCAAGAGGACCCACAGGCCGAATGCACGGGGGTAGCAAGAGTACCTTGTGCAGCTCACTAATGATGCAGGCGCACGGTGCAGAGGATGCGGTGAGGGCGAAGATCTTTGTTACAAGAAATGCTGGAGACTGGAGCTCGAAGATCCCTGGTGAGGAGAGTCAACAGGCCTTGGCAACGGCAAGTCGATGAGGTGCACAGGGGTACTGCTCCAGCGGTTCCGACAACGGATACTAGCTTCAAACTCGGTGTGAAGACAGTGCAGGCCTCGAAGGGAGTTGCAGAACCACCACCTGCGTTGCTGAGCCTTTCGGAGTCTTTGGGAGCCCAGGATCAGCAGACCGGTCAGCTGCGTTGTGGTGCCTGCAGATGCAGGGGAGTGACTCTTTCACTTCAAGGGAGATTTCTTCTGGTCTTGGATGTCCACAGGCCTAGGGAAGAACCTGTATGGGGCACAGACACAGAAAACACAGAAGACTGGCAGGACGACAAGACCAGGAGCAGCAGGAGTCTTCCCAGTTGCAGCCTCAGTTTCCAAGGCAAAGTCCAACGAAGTCCAAAGTGCCCAGACGGTTGAAGATGAAGTGGTTTCGGATCTGAATCTTGTCCCACGATGCATTTGAAGAGCCACAGGTAAGCCCTAAAGAACCCTAAATAAAGAGTTGGGACGATTCAGGGGTCCCTCCCAGAGGAGGGGCTAGACAGTGGGGAGGATACTCCCCTGTCCTTTGTCCAGTTTCATGCCAGAGTGGGAACCAAGGGCTCCCTGAACTGGTTCCAACTGGAGTTTGCAAGGAGGGCATAAAATGTGCCCTTCAAAGGAGTCTAGTGTCGCTGGCAAGCGCCCCCACCCTGGTCCAATACACCAACCCCTGTCTGGGAGGTGGTCATACCTCCCTGTGACAGGAAACTTATTGTCCTGCCTTCCCTTGCTTGAGCTTGGCTCAGCAGCAGGAGGGTAGAATCATGGTCGGCAGCAGCCATAGCTTGCTGTCCGGGTCTGGAAGACTGTTATGGGAAGCATGGAGGGCTCCCTGTAGGAGCCCCACAGTGTATGGAACCTTACCTCCAACACCGCTTACAGTGTTGGGGTATGATTCCAACATGTTTGATAACAAACACGACAGGGTTCATTACAGTCAGTTTAGAGTTAGCCATCACGTAATGACGCATGGCCCCTCTATATATCGTAATGGCTGATGCACTTACAACGCCTGGAGAATGAACTTCGGGAATTGCAGGGGTGTTCTGCTCATACAGGGGCACCCTCACACTTATATAACCAAGCACCTTGCCTTCAGGATTGAAAGGCCTGAATTAGGGGTGACTTATAGGTTTTAAGTGTAGACATAAGGAAACTTATATCTGTCGTAAGTGGTGCTAGCACCAGCTTACACAGTCTGCAATGGCAAGTCTGTGGTCACAAATTGAGTGGTCTGACATGGGTGGCATACTACATGCTTCAGCTCATGGGGGACCCCTGGTGTACCTATGCCTTGGGTACCTTAGTACCATATACTAAGGACTTCCAAGGGTACACCAGTAGCCGATCTGGGGGGTTACCCAAGTACTCACCATAGTCCAATTTAGCGAGGAAGCACAGAGACTGGGGTCCTGATTAGCCGGATCCTAGTCAGACTAGTCCGAAAAACATAATGACACCAGCAAAAAGTAGGGGTGACCATGACAGCAGATCCTACTTTCCTTCAACCCCATACATTTTATACACACAGTGCCCAATATCAGCAGGTGCCTTTTCTTCCACTGTTCGATCACTATCTTGTTGGGTCCCCCAGGGTCACTCCTGTCCCATCGACATCTTCATTTGTAGATGGCCCCTTTGGCCCAGCTACTCCAGACATGCTAGTTTGATCTGTACATGTATGCAGATGACAACCAAAGTGTTTCAAAAATCACTAACACTTTGGAGGCTGCAGCGGCTCAGCTCTAGTCTTTGCTGCAGGAACAGCACTGGTGATTGAGGGCCACCTCAAGCTAAATGGATGCAAGACAGAGGATCGGTGCCCTGCCCGACAAGTTCCTTCCTCAAACCTCCAGTGCTCGGATCCTCAACTAAGAACTCAACCAAATCAGCCTTCTATCGTGAAGAACCTGAGGGGGAAGTTTGACTCTGCGTTGGCCAAGGCTGCACAGCTGAAAACACTCAGGAGGACACTTGGTTTGTTCTCTTTTTCTCACAAAGTGATGATCCTAAACGCCTTTCACTCATCTCGCTTGCATCATTGTAATGCTCTGTACCTTGATCTTCCTACATACATGATCCGGAAATGAATCCAGAATTAAAATCGCAAGGTTGCCCTTTGGCTAGAAGAGAGAGACCATGTTTCATGTGCTTTTACCACCTTCACCGAATGCCTGTTAAAAAAAACTTGGGCTTTCCAAATTGCTTTGCCTGCTGTCTAAAACACTCCTAGGCAACCTTTTTGAGTAATCGCTTCATTAACTATCTACAGCAACAACAAATGAGCTTGAGTGACCGGTCTCTGTTGGTGGTTACAGATTTCAATGCTCTTTCCACAGCTGGATCTCGCCACTGGACTAAGTTGTCCTGAGGAAGGAACAGAGTCTTCTTAGGTTCAAGGCTTCTAAAACTGTGTTGTTTCTATCTATACCTTGATGGTTGAGATTTCCATCAAGTGATCCATTTTGTAATAATTCCTCACATGTATGATTTGCTACAGGGCCAGGATACCCCTATTGGTGGTAACAGTACAGTGCTTTACAAATTGCATATATGCAAATGTGTAATATAAATATGTCTCCTCTGTCCATACAGTGTTTACTACTTCAGGCTACTTGACAGCCCTTATAGGGCTCCTTCTGCCCATGCACTGTAGACGTAGTCCCCTCGCCTGGAAGAAAGTCAACTACGCCTGACCGCAGTGTCCAGAAACCCCTACCTCACCCTGCTATGGTTGCCTCAGTCCTAGGCAGCCCTCAGGCGCTTGGGCACCAGGACCCTCCGTCCCCATCTCTGGAAGAAGGTTCATGATGCCTGAACACGTGGGTGCAGAAACTCCTGTCTCACCTGCTATTGTTGCCTCCAGTTAGGTGGCCCACGGGCACTTGGGCACCACGACCCTTATCTAGAGTTAGGTGTGAGTGGAAGCAGGAAGCTCACAGCAGTGAATAAGACAAGATTACAGAGAAAAGCCCAAAGGAACAAGACACACTAGGCCTGTGTTTCCTTGAGCACCAGTCAGGTCCAGAGACTCTGTCTCGTAACTAAGAAAGAATGGAACTGCCCACATGTCCGACAGTCTTTAGGGAGCACATCATTCTACAATGATGTTATTGACAAAGGGGGTTTGCCAGTAAATGGACATGACATTTGATGCCTGCCTCTCTGGGAGGCTGACAGTGCCCCACAAAGTGCATTGAGAATTTCGTCAACGCATCACATGTGGTGCCCACACTCCGCCTAATGCATCCACTTTTGAAGGGGAAGAGGTATTTAAGGGCCCCTGTCAGTTCCACCTCCTGATTATGTAACACATTTATAATATAAGACTGGGAGGGCTCTATTATACTAGATTAGAACATTTTCACAATCTACTTTTGTAAGCAAATGCCTTTTATTTGCAAGATCACCCCCAAATGGTTTTGAACTGATGTTGTTTGTTTGGAGTCTGCGACCCTGCTAACCAGGCCCCAGTGCATGTGCACAGACTCCTGGAAACTTGTTGAATTGGTTAAATGTCCTAATTGACTCATTTAACATACCTATAAGTCCCTAGTATATGGTACTTGGTGTATCCAGGGCCAGTAGTTAAATGTCACTAGTGGACCCCACAAAAGCGACAAGGTTATTTTCCACCTGACAGAATGGCGATTAGTGCTGTGCTCAGGAACTTAATTAAACTTCAAAAGGTGCCTACCTTGTCACATGCAGATGTAACTCAAACCTAGACTTGACCCTTCATTGTGCTGGTAGCCAACTGGGCACCAATCCCAGTGGTGAGGGGTTGCTTTCAGACCTGGTTAAGAGTAACCACAAGTAAGGGTTTGCCCTTTGTTATGCTATGTTAGCTGTAGCTTATATAGCGCATAATCACCTGCAGGTCTCTTAGCGCTTGGAGAGAGAGCTCAGATACCCTCTACCATCCCCGATGAGTACCAAACAGATGCGTTAAGCTGTGTTCAGAGCTTTATACTAGCCACACCTCTGGGTGGGCTCTGGAAGCTCTGCACAAAGGAAGAAAGGTTCTATCATATTGGCTTTAGGTAGAGAGGGGCACTGTAGGATAGTTCACAGTAACCAACACAGAAGGCTGGCACAGGTCTTAAAAGTGGCACCCCAGTAGCCTCTTCAGACCGCCTCTGAACAAGTGGAAGACAGAAGAAGGAATGCACCTGCTGTTAAACTTGTGGGGAGAAGTCCCAATGTCTGGACCTGTTCCCACTTGTATCCAGGACAGAAGAGTGGACTCCAAGGGCTAGTAGGCTAGCCTCCTGTTCAGCTCCACTAACACAAAAGCTGCAAGAAGCCCAAATCTCCTCTGAGCCTAGCTGACCAGTTCCAACTAGATTTGCCATGGACCCTAATGGTGGCTTCTGTGAGATTTCTACTCCCCAAGTGGTGCCCAAAACGTCCTAGATCATTAGCCAGTGTTAGAGTGTATGACTTTCCCCCTTTAAAATGGCAAAACTGGACACTCGGAAACTGTTTTCTGAACTTTCTGCAAAAAGAACCAGAGGCTACCACTGGACTGCCGCCGACGTCAAACTGCTGGTCGACTCACCTTGCTGGCTTGCCCCCCTGAAAGCATCCTGACTTCCCAAAAAGTTTCAAAGTCTGAACATAGAGGATTTCATCATGACCAACCCTGAGCAGCAATCCGACAATGACAACGCCTTCCTGGGCCCAGACTTTGCCTGTTCTGAGTTTTTTCCGCCTGGAGAGCCTCGAACTTCGGTTGTATGATGGAACCATGCATGAGATTCCTGTGCATGCCTTAACAACGTGGCCTTTACCCTGACTTTGCCACGCATGCCTTTACAACAAGTTTTGCTGTAATAGCATGATTGGTGAAGGTAAATGAGTGGTAAAGGTTACACCACAGCCCCACACCCTGAGCCCTAAAACTGGTCCCCAGCCCTAAAACAACCCCAGCCCTAAAAACTACTTCAACTTCCTGCCTTGAGCCCTAAAGCCCGGCCCGCAACCTTGCAAACTGCCTCGACCCCAGCCCTGCCCAAAACACTACTCACCAAGCCGCAGGCAGGAAGAAAGAAAGCAGGAAGTCTGGGCCGGAAGACTCCAACATCTCCCACCCCACACCCATTTGCTTGAAAGTCTAGAGCGCTGACTCCTTTTACCACGTATATGCCTTTACCACCTTTACAAGGGCAATCGTTGTAAAGGCATGCGTGGTAAAGGAATATGTGTGATAAAGGCATATGCGTGGTAAAGGCAAATGAAGTAACGTTTGCGTTCTTACGGCACGTGTGGTTCCGACCGCGTTGTTAATGCTGTTTCCCTCCACTTCCCACCAGAGCAGAGGCTCCCACTGAGGTCCTGCGTTCCAGCTGGATGCTGTAGACAAGCATCTGTTTGGATTCAGCCGCCCCCTGACCCACTGACGACCTCGTTAGCGAGAACTTCTCTACAGAAAAACAACTGAGTCAGAAGGTAATCGTTCTACTGGGATGAATCTGGTTCCTGTAGTTGACCAGCGTTCCATCGTGGTTGGCCTTAGCCTTAGAAAGGAGGGGGTGTGGCCTGGAGCCCGGAGAAGATGGGCGCCTGAAGTTAGAGCTCATGCAGCCGAGGAGAAATCACAGGCAGTCTATTCCCAAACCCGCTGCATCCACCTGACTAATCTTGAAAACTAAAGGTCGGTGCGATAACCTACAATCAGAGCGCAGGCATTTCACTACCCCCCTCGCCCAGCTCTATTCATCTCACCCCTAAATACGACCACTCTCCTCACACCCGTATCTGCGCAAGATGGAGGCCCGCCATTATGAACTACTCCACCACACCATGTCAAATGAATTTCACTGATGCCTCCCCCGACTGGTTATGCACTCCCCATAGAGATGTTAGTGCGCTGCTAATAGCGTTGTTGCATGGCCGCCCAATCTGTCCTGCGACAGAGTAACAGTGGGTGAGCTGACAACAGCAGGGAATAAAGAACATAAGTGCCGCACTCAGCAGGCTGCAAGACGTCAAACAAAGAACGTGAGTGCCGCGGCTCAGCAGGCTGCAAGACGTCAAACAAAGAACGTGAGTGCCGCGGCTCAGCAGGCCGCAGGACGTCAAACAAAGAACGTGAGTGCCGCGGCTCAGCAGGCTGCAAGACGTCAAACAAAGAACGTGAGTGCCACGGCTCAGCAGGCTGCAGGACGTCAATCCAAGAACGTGAGTGCCGCACTCAGCAGGCCGCAAGACGTCAAACAAAGAACGTGAGTGCCGCAGCACAGCAGGCCGCAGGCCGTCAAACCAAGAACGTGAGTGCCGCACTCAGCAGGCCGCAGGACGTCAAACCAAGAAAGTGAGTGCCGCGACTCAGCAGGCCGCAGGCCGTCAAACCAAGAACGTGAGTGCCGCGACTCAGCAAGCCGCAGGCCGTCAAACCAAGAACGTGAGTGCCGCGGCTCAGCAGGCCGCAAGACGTCAAACAAAGAACGTGAGTGCCGCGGCTCAGCAGGCCGCAAGACGTCAAACAAAGAACGTGAGTGCTGCGGCTCAGCAGGCCGCAAGACGTCAAACAAAGAACGTGAGTGCCGCGGCTCAGCAGGCTGCAGGACGTCAAAGAACGTGAGTGCCGCACTCAGCAGGCCGCAGGCCGTCAAACCAAGAACGTGAGTGCCGCACTCAGCAGGCCGCAGGACGTCAATCCAAGAACGTGAGTGCCGCGACTCAGCAGGCCGTCAAACCAAGAACGTGAGTGCCGCGGCTCAGCAGGCCGCAAGATGTCAAACAAAGAACGTGAGTGCCACGGCTCAGCAGGCCGCAAGACGTCAAACAAAGAACGTGAATGCCGCGGCTCAGCAGGCTGCAGGACATCAAAGAACGTGAGTGCCGCAGCTCAGCAGGCCGCAGGACGTCAAACAAAGAATGTGAGTGCCGCAGCACAGCAGGCCGCAGGACGTCAAACAAAAAACGTGAGTGCCGCGCTCAGCAGGCCGCAGGACGTCAAAGAACGTGAGTGCCGTGGCTCAGCAGGCCGCAGGATGTCAAACAAAGAACCTAAGTGCCGCGCTCAGTAGGCCACAGGACGTCAATCCAAGAACGTGAGTGCCGCGCTCAGCAGGCCGCAGGACATCAAAGAACGTGAGTGCCGTGGCTCAGCAGGCCGCAGGATGTCAAACAAAGAACCTAAGTGCCGCGCTCAGTAGGCCACAGGACGTCAAACAAAGAACATGCGGCTGCCGCTCAGCAGGCCGCAGGACGTCCATCCAAGAACGTGAGTGCCGTGGCTTAGCAGGCCGCAGGATGTCAAACCAAGAACGTCAGTGCCGCGACTCAGCAGGCCGCAGGCCGTCAAACCAAGAACGTGAGTGCCGCACTCAGCAGGCCGCAGGACGTCAATCAAAGAACGTGAGTGCCGCACTCAGCAGGCCGCAGGCCGTCAAACCAACAACGTGAGTGCCGCGCTCAGCAGGTCGCAGGATGTCAAACAAAGAACGTGAGTGCCGCACTCAGCAGGCCGCAGGCCGTCAAACCAAGAACGTGAGTGCCGCGCTCAGCAGGTCGCAGGACGTCAAACATAGTGCCATTATTGACAACATCCCCACCCACAGTCTGAGCATGCATGAATAAATAAATATACAACACAACTTTTGTTATGGGAAAATATTGCTGCAGGTTTATTCCATTCAAAAGTATGCAATATGGTGGGTTATCTTACGGGCGACCCAAGGGCAGGCAGCTGTAACCAACCTATGCTGCCCTGCCCGCCTGATGAGCCAGCACTGTGGGAAACCCAATCAGTGCTACACCTTTTGGGTGATCCTCTTCCCGGATCACGCGACACATCGGTCCCTTATTGCTCACGCGTCTTCAGGGCGGAGCGTAGCAAGGCAAGCCCCCGGTTGGTCAGGCTCCCAACCGCCCAAAGGACTAACGGGGTGCTGACGCGGTTTTCCAGGAACCTGCCCTGAGGCTCCTGGGATTTGGCTCTGGCACCCCTATTGTGCTCGTGCAGAGGTACCCTTCTATACCCATCTGCTTCCAGATCGCCCCGTAACTCCGCAAAAGCTCTAGAGGCAGCCCCTGTCGCCGCCAGAGCCCCCCCCCACCAACACAGCTGTATTCTCACTTGCAACCTGCCATTTCCAAGGCCTCCTGTAAGTCCAGGAGGAACAGGTCCATCCCCACTGGAGACAAGTGGACTCATCTTTATCAAAACATCCTTTGACATTAGCCTGGATCAGCTTGTGTCTAATGAAACCCAGACCCCTCTGGTCTGTGAACGTACTCATAGAACTATTAACTCTCTTGCAGGAATGTTCAACCGCCTCGCTGGACCTAGCCCCATGCCATTCTGCGCTTAGGGAGCCTCTCGCAATAGAAATGGGGAAATGATACCACTCCCCCTGGGATCACAGCTTACCGGACTTTGGACGCAGCTTTGACTCGTCTACCGGTTTGTGTCCCCGCCACCCTCCCCCTCCTCCTGCCATGCTGTGTCTCTCACCCTCCCCTCCTCTTTCCCTCCTCCGTTCTCTGTCTACTTTCCCTGCTCTTACCCCCCCCCCCGGAATCTCTCCCCTTGCCTGCTCTTTTTCCTTACCTATATGTTCCTTTTTGTTTGTCACTATGTTGCCAGGCTCTAATAACTGTGTAACCTTTGTAACGATGTAACCTGCAGTTATGGTCTGATACTCATGTAAAGCGCTCTGATACCTCTGGGTCTAGCCAGCGCTATATAAAACCTTTTAAATAAATAAATAAATTCTCTGCGCGGGATGATCTCGGACCACCAGAGCTCACATTGCCGCATGTGTTTGCTGATTTCCCCTAAGTCAGGCTTCATGGCTTGTAATAATGCCCCCCTCCCCATGGGAATAAGGCCGTTGGCCCCTAAATGGATCACCCAGATGTTCCTCCGAACCAGTCTCTGCTCCAGTCTGTTCATAAGACTGCTCCATCTCATTCCAGGAAAACCCATCCAGACAAACTGCGTTTGTGCAAACCCCCGCATCCAATTCCTGCGTGCAGCCCACTGCACCAACCTGGCAACGAATGATTGGCCGATCACCCACACTCAGAATCCTGGTAAAATAAATGGACGCCATGTTTTACACACTCTTTTAATGTCCATTTTGGTCAACCATTACTTTTTTGGCAAAACACACACTAAACCACTGCACGCAAACCCGTCCGTTCACTGCAATGAAGGATGCTGTGTCGCCATGCTGGTGTCCCCCACCCCAGTAGGTGTATCCCCGAACACCTGTGCTAAGGTATACTGTATTCATGTTGGAGCATTCTTACCCCCACACAGTCAGTGGGTCCACCCCAGTATATGTATCCCCGAACACCTGTGCTAAGGTATACTGTATTCATGTTGGAGCATTCTTACCCCACACAGTCAGTGGGTCCACCCCAGTATGTGTATCCCCTAACACCTGTGCTAAGATATACTGTATTCATGTTGGAGTATTCTTACCCCGCACAGTCAGTGGGTCCACCCCAGTATGTGTATACTCGAACACCTGTGCTAAGGTATACTGTATTCATGTTGGAGCATTCTTACCCCGCACAGTCAGTGGGTCCACCCCACGATGTGTATCCCCTAACACCTGTGCTAAGGTGTACTGTATTCATGTTGGAGCATTCTTACCCCCACACAGTCAGTGGGTCCACCCCAGTATGTGTATCCCCTAACACCTGTGCTAAGGTATACTGTATTCATGTTGGAGCATTCTTAGCCCGCAGCCAGAGGGTCCACCCCAGTATGTGTATCCCCTAACACCTGTGCTAAGGTTTACTGTATTCATGTTGGAGCATTCTTACCCCGCACAGTCAGTGGGTCCACCCCACGATGTGTATCCCCTAACACCTGTGCTAAGGTGTACTGTATTCATGTTGGAGCATTCTTACCCCGCACAGTCAGTGGGTCCACCCCAGTATGTGTATCCCCTAACACCTGTGCTAAGGTGTACTGTATTCATGTTGGAGCATTCTTAGCCCACACAGTCAGTGGGTCCACCCCAGTATGTGTATCCCGTAACACCTGTGCTAAGGTATACTGTATTCATGTTGGATCATTCTTACCCCGCACAGTCAGTGGGTCCACCCCAGTATGTGCATCCCGTAACACCTGTGCTAAGGTATACTGTATTCATGTTGGATCATTCTTACCCCGCACAGTCAGTGGGTCCACCCCAGTATGTGCATCCCGTAACACCTGTGCTAAGGTATACTGTATTCATGTTGGATCATTCTTACCCCGCACAGTCAGTGGGTCCACCCCAGTATGTGCATCCCGTAACACCTGTGCTAAGGTATACTGTATTCATGTTGGATCATTCTTACCCCGCACAGTCAGTGGGTCCACCCCACGATGTGTATCCCCTAACACCTGTGCTAAGGTGTACTGTATTCATGTTGGAGCATTCTTACCCCGCACAGTCAGTGGGTCCACCCCGGTATGTGTATCCCGTAACACCTGTGCTAAGATATACTGTATTCATGTTGGAGCATTCTTACCCCGCACAGCCAGAGGGTCCACCCCAGTATGTGTATCCCGTAACACCTGTGCTAAGGTATACTGTATTCATGTTGGAGCATTCTTACCCCGCACAGCCAGAGGGTCCACCCCAGTATGTGTATCCCGTAACACCTGTGCTAAGGTATACTGTATTCATGTTGGATCATTCTTACCCCGCACAGTCAGTGGGTCCACCCCAGTATGTGTATCCCCTAACACCTGTGCTAAGGTTTACTGTATTCATGTTGGATCATTCTTACCCCGCACAGTCAGTGGGTCCACCCCAGTATGTGTATCCCCTAACACCTGTGCTAAGGTGTACTGTATTCATGTTGGAGTATTCTTACCCCGCACAGTCAGTGGGTCCACCCCAGTATGTGCATCCCCTAACACCTGTGCTAAGGTTTACTGTATTCATGTTGGATCATTCTTACCCCGCACAGTCAGTGGGTCCACCCCAGTATGTGCATCCCCTAACACCTGTGCTAAGGTGTACTGTATTCATGTTGGATCATTCTTACCCCGCACAGTCAGTGGGTCCACCCCGGTATGTGTATCCCCTAACACCTGTGCTAAGGTTTACTGTATTCATGTTGGATCATTCTTACCCCGCACAGTCAGTGGGTCCACCCCAGTATGTGTATCCCCTAACACCTGTGCTAAGGTTTACTGTATTCATGTTGGATCATTCTTACCCCGCACAGTCAGTGGGTCCACCCCAGTATGTGCATCCCCTAACACCTGTGCTAAGGTTTACTGTATTCATGTTGGATCATTCTTACCCCGCACAGTCAGTGGGTCCACCCCAGTATGTGCATCCCCTAACACCTGTGCTAAGGTGTACTGTATTCATGTTGGATCATTCTTACCCCGCACAGTCAGTGGGTCCACCCCAGTATGTGCATCCCCTAACACCTGTGCTAAGGTTTACTGTATTCATGTTGGATCATTCTTACCCCGCACAGTCAGTGGGTCCACCCCGGTATGTGTATCCCCTAACACCTGTGCTAAGGTTTACTGTATTCATGTTGGATCATTCTTACCCCGCACAGTCAGTGGGTCCACCCCGGTATGTGTATCCCCTAACACCTGTGCTAAGGTATACTGTATTCATGTTGGATCATTCTTACCCCGCACAGTCAGTGGGTCCACCCCAGTATGTGTATCCCCTAACACCTGTGCTAAGATATACTGTATTCATGTTGGATCATTCTTACCCCGCACAGCCAGAGGGTCCACCCCAGTATGTGTATCCCGTAACACCTGTGCTAAGGTGTACTGTATTCATGTTGGAGCATTCTTACCCCGCACAGCCAGAGGGTCCACCCCAGTATGTGTATCCCCTAACACCTGTGCTAAGGTTTACTGTATTCATGTTGGAACATTCTTACCCCGCACAGTCAGTGGGTCCACCCCAGTATGTGTATCCCCTAACACCTGTGCTAAGATATACTGTATTCATGTTGGATCATTCTTACCCCGCACAGTCAGTGGGTCCACCCCAGTATGTGCATCCCCTAACACCTGTGCTAAGGTGTACTGTATTCATGTTGGAGTATTCTTACCCCGCACAGTCAGTGGGTCCACCCCGGTATGTGTATCCCCTAACACCTGTGCTAAGGTTTACTGTATTCATGTTGGAGCATTCTTACCCCGCACAGTCAGTGGGTCCACCCCAGTATGTGTATCCCCTAACACCTGTGCTAAGGTATACTGTATTCATGTTGGAGCATTCTTACCCCGCACAGTCAGTGGGTCCACCCCAGTATGTGTATTCCCTAACACCTGTGCTAAGGTGTACTGTATTCATGTTGGATCATTCTTACCCCGCACAGTCAGTGGGTCCACCCCAGTATGTGTATCCCCTAACACCTGTGCTAAGGTGTACTGTATTCATGTTGGAGTATTCTTACCCCGCACAGCCAGAGGGTCCACCCCAGTATGTGTATCCCCTAACACCTGTGCTAAGGTTTACTGTATTCATGTTGGATCATTCTTACCCCGCACAGTCAGTGGGTCCACCCCAGTATGTGCATCCCCTAACACCTGTGCTAAGGTGTACTGTATTCATGTTGGATCATTCTTACCCCGCACAGTCAGTGGGTCCACCCCAGTATGTGCATCCCCTAACACCTGTGCTAAGGTGTACTGTATTCATGTTGGAGCATTCTTACCCCGCACAGTCAGTGGGTCCACCCCAGTATGTGCATCCCCTAACACCTGTGCTAAGGTTTACTGTATTCATGTTGGATCATTCTTACCCCGCACAGTCAGTGGGTCCACCCCAGTATGTGCATCCCCTAACACCTGTGCTAAGGTGTACTGTATTCATGTTGGATCATTCTTACCCCGCACAGTCAGTGGGTCCACCCCAGTATGTGCATCCCCTAACACCTGTGCTAAGGTTTACTGTATTCATGTTGGATCATTCTTACCCCGCACAGTCAGTGGGTCCACC
Source organism: Triturus cristatus (assembly GCF_964204655.1). Classification (NCBI taxonomy): domain Eukaryota; kingdom Metazoa; phylum Chordata; class Amphibia; order Caudata; family Salamandridae; genus Triturus; species Triturus cristatus. The sequence goes on along the minus strand of NC_140592.1, from coordinate 1,284,728,905 downwards.
CCGGTATGTGTATCCCCTAACACCTGTGCTAAGGTTTACTGTATTCATGTTGGATCATTCTTACCCCGCACAGTCAGTGGGTCCACCCCGGTATGTGTATCCCCTAACACCTGTGCTAAGGTATACTGTATTCATGTTGGATCATTCTTACCCCGCACAGTCAGTGGGTCCACCCCAGTATGTGTATCCCCTAACACCTGTGCTAAGATATACTGTATTCATGTTGGATCATTCTTACCCCGCACAGCCAGAGGGTCCACCCCAGTATGTGTATCCCGTAACACCTGTGCTAAGGTGTACTGTATTCATGTTGGAGCATTCTTACCCCGCACAGCCAGAGGGTCCACCCCAGTATGTGTATCCCCTAACACCTGTGCTAAGGTTTACTGTATTCATGTTGGAACATTCTTACCCCGCACAGTCAGTGGGTCCACCCCAGTATGTGTATCCCCTAACACCTGTGCTAAGATATACTGTATTCATGTTGGATCATTCTTACCCCGCACAGTCAGTGGGTCCACCCCAGTATGTGCATCCCCTAACACCTGTGCTAAGGTGTACTGTATTCATGTTGGAGTATTCTTACCCCGCACAGTCAGTGGGTCCACCCCGGTATGTGTATCCCCTAACACCTGTGCTAAGGTTTACTGTATTCATGTTGGAGCATTCTTACCCCGCACAGTCAGTGGGTCCACCCCGGTATGTGTATCCCCTAACACCTGTGCTAAGGTTTACTGTATTCATGTTGGAGCATTCTTACCCCGCACAGTCAGTGGGTCCACCCCAGTATGTGTATCCCCTAACACCTGTGCTAAGGTATACTGTATTCATGTTGGAGCATTCTTACCCCGCACAGTCAGTGGGTCCACCCCAGTATGTGTATCCCCTAACACCTGTGCTAAGGTGTACTGTATTCATGTTGGATCATTCTTACCCCGCACAGTCAGTGGGTCCACCCCAGTATGTGTATCCCCTAACACCTGTGCTAAGGTGTACTGTATTCATGTTGGAGTATTCTTACCCCGCACAGCCAGAGGGTCCACCCCAGTATGTGTATCCCCTAACACCTGTGCTAAGGTATACTGTATTCATGTTGGAGCATTCTTACCCCGCACAGCCAGAGGGTCATGCGTGCTATTAATCCAATAATAATGTCGGAATGAAGATTCCTCATTTCATGTTTTGCCGCCGCCCCCTATTGATGTACTTGCCTGTCTTTGATACGGAAAGTACTCCCAGTGTCAGCTGACAGGCTTGTGTTGCCATCACACCACCTGTGCCCCTGGGGTCCATGGGGTGCTCTCTAACCCTCATTACCTCTGCAGTAATGTCAGGCACCACTTGACGTTTCTCCCACAGGGCACCCGGTAGGAGGAGAGGAAATGTGTCTGTCCTAGTGGCAACCCCCGGCTAATATATTTGTGACCGTTCCCACCAAGCTACCTGCCTGCCCAGCTTCTAGTGCTTAAACCAGGGGCTTTGTAAACTTGCATGCCTGTGTACTACAATCAGTCCATTACTCAATACAGGACATTACCACGTTACTCCCCTATATGTGCTTCGTAGTGAGTGACCCCCACTGCAGGCAAAAGTCAAGGGATCTCCAAACCCGCTTTACTTCCACTCTTACTTTCAGTGTATTGTGCTTGTTGGAGCATAACATAAGTGTCTATTTGTGAAGCATGCGTGCTCATGTAGCCTGACTGGCGCTGAATAACCGTTGTATGTTGGCCCACTCACTAATAATTATGTACAAATAACTGCCCTTTCTTAATTTGTGGGAATACGGAAGGCTTCTAAGAACTGTTGCCTGGGAACACTAATTGGGTCATAGCACACAATTAAAAAAGGCAACCCACCGGAGTGTGTAGTAAAGATGGCCATGTCGCCTCTGGTGGGGGCTGGAACCCTCGCCTTCGGGAGGCCCTTGGCGCCAAAGCCGACGCCCGCCCTTTGGGCTTTAGCTCACACCCCTGCGAGGCCTGCCCACACTTGCAGCGCAGCGCTCAAACCCACCATGATCATACTAGATTACACAGTCCAGGTTAGCCTAGGTGAATGTTCCCTCAAACCCTGTATGGGCCTACTCTACACTTCAAGAAATGCCTATTCTCTTGAATTTTAGAATGATGCACGACTGAAGTGGCGGCTACCATTGCTACTCACGCCTGCATGCACTAGGCTCAGAACAGGGAGCACTTGCTCTATCGTCCCCTGGATTCTAGCCTGGAGTTCCGTATGTCCCGCTGCACCACTCGATAATGGCTCTTACTTGATCAGAATGACCCGCAAGACACACCAAACCCGCAGAGCCACGGTGGGGACGCTAACCTGCCCCAAAATCTGCGGAAACAACAGCCTGCGCAAGCTTGTGACAAACATCTGCGGAGCTTGCCAACCAACAAAATTGTCCCCCAGCACCCTGGAGCCATGCCGCCATTGCTTGGCCTGTAACTACGCACCGGTTATAGAACATTTTCACGCGTTCAGTGAATGTGACAATTTGGAGTTGCCTCTCAAACTTAAGCCAGTAACCACCGAGTGAGGTCTGGCTCTCCCAAACGTCTGCTAATGTGTACCAGGGAGCAGACAAGTCGTTGGGAACAGATGGGGAACAGCATGTACAGCTACCTGCCCTTTCTTGAATACTGAGAATTCCTAGTGTTCCTAAATACATAGTTGCCCCTTGTGCTCGAATCCAGTGTTTCCCCAACTTTTTAAACCACAGCGCACTTGTAAGGGGACAACTTTCCCAACTCACCAGGCTGCCATTGCTATAGGGCGGGTGAATATAGCTGAACTGCAGCAGCCTGTAACATGCCCTAGAATACCGAGTGCACATACTTAGCGGCATCGACCAGACTTTAGCGCAGGCAATTTTGCTGATAAACTACGGTGGCCATTGAATGGTGTCACCCTGGTTTGAATGTATGTCTGTTATGCATCTGACGCCGAGTGCCCTGCTTTGTTTTGGCTGTGTCAAACTTGTTGCCTGCGCCAACCTTCAGGCCTATGGAAATTGTGCTAAACTCTCGCTTACTACACTGCTGAGTGAGACAACTGCGTTCACAAAATTCCTTAACAATTTCTGTTTCTGACTGTAATTGGGAACATGTTCACTCCATGTTATCTTGGGGCTGCATAACATGTTTATTGTTACTCAACTCAATGGTACTTGTTTTATCGACCTCAGAAAGATGAAATACTAAGTGGACCTACAAGGATCTGAACCTGTGACCAAGAGGTCGAACACAAGCCCCTTTCTCTTCTGCCGCTCCACAGTCCTGTGAAATTGTATCCCAGGGCCGACTTCTGGCACTTGATCCCTTACTTGGACAGGCCCGAGCTAGAAACCCACATTTAGAAGGCCTGCCAACCAGTTGACCCCTCCAACACCAGAGTGTCACGCCGCCACTCCGTAGCCTGGATACTAAACCAGGTATAGATGTATCGGAAGACCCATCTCTTGGTGCATGCCTGCCACAAATTTCACTGCGTATCCTAGTCTGTTAAAAACCGGACGCAGGGTAGCCTGCAAAGCTAAGCCCACAAAGAAACGCCCGCCCCTGTGTGCAGACCAAGCATCCCTTGCTCTCTAGCTGCAGAGACTTACATGCTACATATAGCTGTTAGGCACTCGCCCCACCCTGCTTAAACTGGGAGTGGCCCAATCTCCAGTCACCGGATAATAGTCAATGGCATGACCGCACTAGGCCCATCCTAATAAGACATTCTATATCGTAACCATAAATTAAAATTGCGGGAAGCTTTAATACCAGTGCCAGGGTGCGACTAGGGCATTGCTGTGGACCTGCTGACAATGAATCTCCCTGTGCCCCATCTAGGTTTACTAAGCGCCGGTCTATCCTCAGGATTCCGCAGTCCTCGTGCCTGAATGCTACAGAAGAGGTTAGCTTTATATCATGTCGCTCAACGACGATGTTACTTGGAATTCACTTGAGGGGTCTGAAACCGGTCTGACTGCAGGTCCTGGTCAACGCTGGTCGACGCTGCCATAGGCCAACCTCCGATCTCCTCCGGACCGAACCTAAATCGCCAGAGTGATCTAGGCCTGACTGGCATGGCGGACTGTTGGTATTATTTGCCCTCTCTGGCGATATATCAATATAGATTAGTGTTAGAACTGGGGGTCTCTAGTTGGCAGTGGTATACACCTTTGACCAAATAGGGACCCGTGATTCTAAGTCAGGGAAAGGGGATTTCACTCCTAGATAATCCCTGCTCACCCCATTGGTAGCTTGGCACGAGCAGACAGGCTTATCTCAGAGGCAGTGTGTAAAGCATTTGTGAACACATACAGTAATACAGTGAAAACACTACAGATGGACAAAACACAGCTTTTATAAAAATAAGTATTCTTTATATAGACTTAACACAAGACCACAAACGACAAAAATCCACAATACTGTACTCAAAAATAGACTTAAAGATGGTAGAAGTCACTTAGTTCAAGTTGATGATAAATGCGACAAAGTTCTCACAAAAGTACCTGGATGTGTAACACAAAACAAACAAAAGAATCGCAGGGATGGAGATGCGACGGTTCCTTGCTTCAGGGGAGACGATGCTTCGCGCCTCAATGCTTGCGCAGAGTAGGGAATGCGTCTTGGTCCTTACTGGAGAGGAGGTGATGCGTAGATTCTCGTACTGCGGGCTGGTTACGATGCGGCAAAATGGCGCTTCGATGCGATGCGACAATCCGGTGTGATGTGAAAAGATGGCGCCCTTGATGCGACGATGTGAAGACAATGCATGCAAGCCCAGCGGCAGTGCGGCGAACTTGATGACTTTGGAACTGCGGCAGGCCCTGCGACACGCTTCTCCGGTGATGCGGTGGCGACCTCTGCAGCGGCGGCACACTTCTCCGGTGTTGCGATGTGCTTTCTTGGCGATGCGACAAGCACCTGCGACAGCGGCATGCTTCTTCGGCGATGCGGCTCACAGCGGCGACACGCTTCTTCTTCGTTGCATCATGCTTCCAGCTCCCAGCGACACGCAGACTCTCAGAAAGTGCCCAAACAACAGCAGGCACCTTCACTGCAGGTAGAATCCCCAGCAAGGGAATTCAGGGGAGCTGGTGGTGAAGTCCTGAGACTTCAGCAGGAGGCAAGCACAAATCAAGCCCTAGGAGAAATATTCTGCAAGATGATGAAGTACACACAAAGTTCCTTCTCCTCTCCTTGGCACTGAAGACACCACTGTAGGCCGACCCAGCAATACAGCACACTTGGCAGGGGGGGGCAGTCACTCCTACAGCTTCCTTTGGTTCTTCTCCTTGGCATAGGTTTGTCTTGTTGTTCCAGAAGTGATCTAAAGCTCTTGGGTCTGGGTCCCAATATTTATACCAGTAAATCCTTTGTCCTCTGAAGGCAGAGGGGCCTTTGCCTAGTCCAAACCAGTTCTGGTCAGTCCTGGAGCACTTTGTTGACAAGTCTCCTTTCCTTTGACAGTGTGGGCCAGGGTGATCAGACGCACCACAGGAGGAGGAGCCAGCATTGTGGAGGGAAGGCAGAGCCCTATTCAGGTCCCAGGTGCAACCCCTCCCCACTACTCTTAATGAAGATCTCTCTATTCAGCCTGTGCTGACTCACCTTGTCTCCTGGAGCCACCCCCAGCCCCTGTCACTAGCAAACCAGACAGTCAATACACAAAACAGCAGAGACAGGCTTGGGTAGTTGGGCAAGAAAATACCTACTTTCTAAAAGTGGTATTTTCAAACACAGAATGTTAAAATCAACTTCACTAAAAGATGTGTTTTATCATTCTGAGTTCAGGCATACTAAACTCGAACTTCTACTATGTTCCCTGGGTCAGTTAGGATTATATGATGTTATAATCAAACTGCCCATTCTGGCCAATGGGGAACAGGTAGTCTTGCAATAGTGAAAAACGAAAATGGCTGTAATTCACTATCAGGACATGCCACACACACTAGGGCATGTCCTACAATGCACCCTGCCCTTGGGCCTACCTTAGGGATGACTAATATGTGAAAAAGGGAAGGTTTAGGGACTGGCAAGTGGGTGCACTTGCCAAGTCGACATGGCAGCCCCAGGCTGCACACAGGCTCTGCAATGGCAGGCCTGAGACACACTTTACAAGCTGCTTCTGTGTGTGGCACAACCAGTGCTGCAAGCCCACCAGCAGCATCTGATTTACAGGCCCTGGGCACACATGGTGCACTGTACTAGGGTCTGACAAGTAAATCAAATAATCCAATCATGGAATCACTAATCCCTTACATCAATTTACAATAGGGAGAGCATATGCACTTTAGCATTGATCAGCAGTGGTAAAGTGCCAAGAGTCATAAAAAAAGCCAACAACAGATCAGAAAAAATACAGGAGGAAGGCAAAAAGTTCAGGGATGACCCTGCAAAAAGGGCCAAGTCCAACAATTAGTGAAAGATGCACATTTGGACTGGTAACTGAAAATGTTCCTACACCTGCAAATATTCCGCTCAGCGCAACCCGCTAGACAATGGCTTCCATTGACAAGGCGGTGCTACCAGACCTTCAAATCCTTTTTGCGCTACTCGGTATCACCCGGCAGGAAGTCACAGATAATGCCGGTGACCCTTGAAGGGGGAGGGTGGGTCCGGACAAAGACCTTTCAGACTGGAAATCAGGCTACGTACCTGTGCCCAACCACTGGGTCGGACGTATGCCCGCTTCGACAAACCACACACTGTGCTTATTAGCACCTGCTGCATGATGCAGAAAGTGGAAACGCTACACAATTGTATAAACCTTGTGCGGAGCGCAATGAAGATAGTTGCCCCGACCAAAGGGATATAAAACTGTTACCAGCATCCATCTTCCTCGTCTACCTCAGGCCCCTAAATATTGCCTCATGAAGTAAGAGCAGATAACAATTGCACGCCGATAAAGTTCTTGCCTCAAAACATGGGCTGCCGAGATATGATGTCGAGTAAGAATGCTTTGTAGTATCTGCAGTAGTGTGCAATAGACCACATACGCCTAACAAGCAAACCATGTGCCCCCAGAAACAATATGCCAGAGGTGCATGCCACCAGCCGCGCCACCCCCGGCGCATCAAGACTCCAAAGGAACAGCACCACAAACAACCGCGCACCGCATGGGCGCTCGCAAAGGTCCCAATGTAATGACCCAACCTTGATCACAATGCCACCTCCATGAGACTTGGGTGCACCCTATAAAACGTAGGCTGTGGTTTGCCAGACAAGTCAAGTCAAGTCAAGTCAGAGAATTTATAAAGCGCACTACATACCCAGAGGGTCTCAAGGCGCTAAGGAGGGGGGGGGGGAGGATTACTTGTCAAAAATCCACGTTTTAAGTTGCTTTCTGAAAGCTAGGTGGTTCTGGGTAAGGCGAAGGTGAGTGGGGAGTGAGTTCCATGTTTTAGCAGCCAGGTAAGAGAAGGATCTGCCTCCCATGGTGGTCTTGTTGATGCGAGGTACGGTGGCGAGGGCTTGGCTGGAGGAACGTAGTTGGCGGGAGGGGGTGTAGAAGGACAGTCTTGAGTTGAGGCATTCTGGTCCGATGTCGTAGAGTGATTTGTGTGCGTGGGTTAGCAGTCGGAAAGTGATTCTCTTATTGACGGGTAGCCAGTGGAGGTCTTTCAGGTGACCAGAGATGTGTTCGTTGCGTGGGATGTCTAATATGATTCTGGCTGAGGCGTTTTGGATTCGTTGGAGTTTCTTTTGGAGTTTAGCGGTAGTGCCTGCGTAGAGGGTGTTTCCGTAGTCCAGTCGGCTCGTGACTAGAGCATGGGTGACTGTTTTCCTGGTTTCGGTGGGGATCCATCGAAATGTTTTTTTGAGCATGCGAAGAATGTTGAAGCAAGATGAAGATACGGCGCTGACTTGTCTGTTCATTGAAAGTGAAGAATCCAGGATAACGCCTAGGTTCCGTGCGTGGTCTGTCGGGATGGGTGCTTTTCCAAGGGCTACCGGCCACCAAGAGTCGTCCCATGCAGAGGGGGATGTACCTAGGATGAGGACTTCTGTTTTATCCGAGTTCAGTTTCAGACGGCTATGTTTCATCCATTCAGCAACTTCTTTCATTCCTTCGTGTAGGTTAGTTTTGGCGGTGCTGGGATCCTTGGTGAGAGAAAGGATCAGTTGAGTGTCATCCGCGTAAGAGATGATGTTGAGGTTGTGTTGGCGGGCGATGGTCGCGAGGGGGCTCATGTATACGTTGAAGAGGGTGGGGCTGAGAGAGGATCCTTGTGGTACACCACAGATGACTTCGGTGGCCTCGGACTTGAATGGTGGGAGACGGACTCTCTGGGTTCTTCCGGTGAGGAACGAAGTGATCCATTCAAGTGATTTTCCATGTATTCCGATGTTGGTGAGGCGTTGTAAAAGGGTGCTGTGGCAGACTGTGTCGAAAGCAGCAGAGAGGTCGAGGAGGATGAGGGCGACTGTATCTCCATTGTCCAGTAGGGTTCGAATGTCGTCTGTTGCTGCGATAAGGGCGCAGCAACAGCTTGCTGACCGGAGTAGGCCGCATCGCTGATGCTGCCCTTATGCAACTCGCGTTCCGGCAGTGAAGTTGTTTAGCTGGCCAGGCAATTCCGTGGAAACTGTTCAGGTATAGGGAGAGGCCAAAGAATGACATGGGTGAGAGACCCACTTGCAGCGCATTTTCTAATCAAAGGAGCAGTGCCCTACCAGGGGCACTTAATTACTGTATCAGGAGCAACTGACATGTCCTGAAATGCTGGCAAAGTCGCTGCAAAGGGTGGAGTTGGTGCCACCTTACCACACTGTAAAGATTGGCTTAAGCATGATCCACTTACCCACTTCAACTCCCCTTCCCTGTCTTTCCCTCACTCGTCACCCTCGAATCACCAAACCAAATGGATGAGCCGTGCCACTTGTTGGCTTAGACCTCATGGCTCCCCCGCAAATGCACAATTAGGTAGGGCTCCTGTTTTGCGTTGCAACAATTGAAACAAAGCTCGACGCGTGTGCAGGGAAGGAATGTCCTTCTGCCCGAGGCAGCCAGGATCCAAGCTGCCTGTGGATTTACCTCCCGTGCCCGTCGGGCCTCCTGGACTCCCTCATCGCCACTGACGCCCGAGGCAGGGCCCCTGGGCCAAACTCACCCAATGATGGAAGCGCAACATATCCACATATGCTCTATGGAACCCACCCTGAGGCTCGAACCCAGGTCCCCAGAATAAAACTCGACAGCTTTTCCCATTATGCCCCATCCAAACCCCATGCTTTAACAACATCAAAAGGAAAGAAGACACTCCCACATTCTGCGCATGCTTCTTTCACCAGAGCCAAGACACCATCCGCAGGATCCACATCGGCAGCACATAGGTGGCGATCACGATCCGGTAAAAAAATTGCCCGTCCGACTCGGATCCGGTCTTTTTACCGTACGAATCGTACAAGTGCCGTACAAACTGGCAATCACAATTCGCATGGTAAAAAGCCCATACGAGTCGCATTGGGAATAATTCCCCACACGTCCTCGGGTCGGAAAATGTGTCCGACACCTCCCCGGACGATTTACCGTACAAACGTGAAAAGTGAAGTCCAACCGCGCAAGTACGATCCATCCCGTGCATCCGATGTCACAACCGTATGGAAAAAACACCGTCCGCACCGAACTCCCATTGCAACCATGGAGACATGTGCCCGCATACGCGCCGTACCCCCCCCAGCCCCCGTGAGTACGTGCCGTACCCCCCCAGCCCCCGTGAGTACGCGCCGTACCCCCGTGTATGTACACCCCTGTACGTTTGAGTCGTACCCCCACCCGTGTATGTACGGTGCGTACCCCCCGTGTACGTACGAGTCGTACCCCCGTGTATGTATGGTGCGTACCCCCGTGTATGTACGGTGCGTACCCCCCGTGTATGTACGGTGCGTACCCCTCCCGTGTATGGATCGAGTGTACCCCCGTGTACGTACGAGTCGTACCCCCGTGTATGTACGGTGCGTACCCCCAGCGCTACGCACTGGGGGTACGCACCGTACATACACGGGGGTACGACTCGAACGTACAGGGGTGTACATACACGGGGGTACGGCGCGTACTCACGGGGGCTGGGGGGGGTACGGCGCATACTCACGGGGGCTGGGGGGGTACGGCGCGTACTCACGGGGGCTGGGGGGGGGTACGGCGCGTACCGGGCCCCTAATTCCACTCGCATCGCGGCGTACTTCGCTTTTCCGGCACTTTTTGGGTGCCGTAAAAATATTGCCGTCCGGACCGCTGTTGGTTCGAATCGTACTTCCTGGTTCGTGAAACGCTGCCTGTGAGCGTCCCGACGTCACGTCGGCGCTTTCCCCGGATCACATTTGTATGTATCTTTTCGTCGGTCTGTGTTTTGTACGACTCGTACGGAAATGGTGTTTCCGTGCGAATCGTACTTGCATGTTTGTAAAGTTTTACAACCGGGTACGAGTCAGACGGAAAAAAGCCTCCGTCCGACGGTTCGTACCCGGTTTTTACAGGATCGTAATTGGCACCTAAGTCTGTAAAGAAGCTGCAGACCTGGCAGGGTGACCACCTGTAGCACGTCTTCCACTTCACTAGGACCAGTATCTTTTAAACCCACTATTCGCAACGTGCGGCTGCACACACCAAGCGCGAGGTACCAACAGACTTTAATTTAAACTCACTAATTACCGAGCAAAATCTACACTCTCAGGGGGTTACCGAATGAATATTAATCAGGCAGTCACTATAGCGACCCACCGTGACTGGCTACAGACAGAAGGACGGTCGCCTCCCGGACACAGTGAAACACCCTCCTGTGTTCGCGCTCCCAAAGGGGGTTTCTTTTTGTAAGGCGCTTAAGTTCCTTAAAACAAACAAACATTCATTACCAGTCTAAGAAAAACATTGCGATGCGGAAGCAAATATAACGCGGCGATGTTACTGCTTCTGTAAAGCCGCAGCGGGGCTAATGGAGCTCCTTTGTAACTTCGAAGCTGTACATGTCTGCCCACACTTAGAGAAGCGCGTGCAAACCTCACGGTAACGTTCACCGCCCTCCGTGAGGGTCCAGCAATGTAACACCCGCATCAGGATTCCGTGGACTGCCCCATTCCCAAGCGACAGACCCACGGGCATCAAATACCGTGCAGCCCCCCTAGCTGGCGCGGCTTCGGTGCCTCCACCTCGCCCCCCATACCAAGGAGGGGGGGGGGGGAGTCTCTCCTGCCACTACCCGGGTACGTGTTATGAGAAGGCGGGGATGCTCGCTCCAACTGGCACCCCCCTCCTCCAACCCAGACACACCAGTGCCCACGTGGGGGCCGTGACTTGGCCAGCACCGCGGTTGCTGGCCCGTTCTCGACGAGCGCTGTCCTGCCCCCCCCTTAAAACAGATCGCAGCACAGGCCGGGCCGCCCTACCCAGGATACTACCCCAGCAGGGGAGATCGGGCCGGGGGAGGAGAGGGCGGGGAGGGGTGAGCCCCAGGGATGGAGACCTTCGCACGAGAAGTATGCCCGGTAAGGGGTAGGGAGGGGGTAGGGAGTGTAGCCTCCTTAATCTGTGGACACATTTACTGCAATTTAACCAACATGTTGTAATCTGGATAATACGGAACAGGCCGCGCTGCAAATGAGAAAACGTCAGTTGAAACTCAGTCCTGCTGACTTTAATGGAAGGGGATGGGGCGGACTTCCTTGATTCCCGTAACCGGAAACCGACCCGGACTGCGCGCCCTATCCGACCCGACCCCAGTACTCTTTCCTGTCCAAGTGCGCGGCTCAACCCATGCCTGAACGGGCAACCCTTGTGCCCAAGCGCAGCCCATCCGGGAACCAGCATGTGGGTTAGCGCCCGGCCCAGGTCGCATCCAGAAAAGTGGCAGTAGAAACACCCCACTCCGTTGTCTTTACCCCGACCCCACACCACAGCGCACTCGCGGCCTTATGCCGCAGCTGCATCGGTGGCCAGACTGCGGGAGACCCAACCAAGCCACGAGGCAGGGGACAACCGCAAAGGAAAGGGAGGGGGGGCAACTAGCCACTCACCGTCCACTATCCTGCCTATCCAGCGAAGGAGATGTGACCACGACGACCTGGACGAGATGCGACCACGACGACCAGCAGACGGCGTGGCTGGCGCAACAGAGGACCCCAGGAAGGCCAGGGGAGGCATAAGTACCCTCCCATACCTCGGCAAGACGGAAGTGATGCACCTAGCATGCCAAGGCGAGAGGACTCTTTTCCTGAGTCCAACCACTAGGAGGGGTGGTGTTTGTGCCCAAATGGCACTAAAGGGACGCCCATTTAGGGAGGCCCCCTGCGGGGGCCGCGGGCAGATGCAAAGAACGTGTGGCCGCGGCTCAGCAGGCCACAGGACGTCAAACCAAGAACGTGCGGCCGCGGCTCAGCAGGCCGCAGTATATCACGCCAATCACCGAGGCCTGGGGCTTATTCAATCCATTCAGTGACGACAGCATACAAAACGAGCGAAGACCACACTAAGTAAGCGCAGATTCATCCCAAAATCCACCCCAGTGCTGCGGCCTTCCGCCATCCTGTATTACCAGGCCTTAATAGGCCACCCAGGTTGCGGGCCATAATCCTGCTCTCTACAACACGGGCCCTTCCCAACGCTTCATTATACGGCTTGCCTCGAGTACTCGCTGGGCTTGTCTCATGCATACCAGTAAACAGTGCAATCATACACAGTTAATGCACTTGTGAACACCTAATGCTCTGTGAGCCCTAGCCCCTGATTGCTGGCCTTGCTGAATGCTGGGTCTACAGTCAGCTCTGAAAGGTTTCTATTGTCAGCTTTGAAAAGCGAGTGTGCAAATTAAGTAAGGCACAAACTCAGGCGCGAATTGAGTCGCACATTTGTTCCACACCTCTATGTGCGCACTGGAGTTCAGAACCTATGGGCCGAATTCCACTGCTTTCGACAATACTCCAACCTCACTGAAAGAGCATGTTGCGCCAAGGATCTGAAAAATACGTGAAGTGCTCCCTGAACTACCTACCCTCCAAATAAGGGACAGAAGTCCTGTAGCAACACGTCAAGGTCAGTGATGTTAGGTCAGTGACGTCGATGCTTGAGCTGGGGACTTTTGCTGCAAGGTGGTTATCAGCGGCAGAGCTCTCCAGCTACCCAGCTCACCTGGGACGCGGGCCCATTTTAACCAGGAAGGGGTTTTAATAACTTTTCAAGTCACTCCTAAGCCCCCGGTACACCTTTAAATCCTCACTCCCAACGACATGCTAGTAACATAAGAACATTATGTTTGCTCACTGAACTCCAATGCTGCAATTCTGCTGAACTTCTGACCTATTATTGCTTTCAGCCCACAATTGTTCTTGGCCCTTGATAAACTCAAGTAGGCCCAAAGTAGCAGACCTGGGTGCTTATTTCCTGCAACATGATCAAAAAAGTTATTCTGAGTCCTCGGGCTGACATACATCTGAAGAATCTAATCAGCGGACAGGATAGGCAATACAGAAGGGGAAATCACAATACAGTGCCTACTCCCGTAGAAAGATACTAAACAGCAGCCTAGTTCCATGCATCAGACCCCATCAAGAAAACAATATGGCAGACAAAAAAGACACCAGAGTTGCAAAGGACCTCAAAGACAGCAAAGATCAGAAAGCATCCCTTAAAGGGCTAACCAAGACCCTCCGACTGCGAACTCTCCTGTTAAACCCAAACAAACCCTAGACATCAACGAGAAAATGGACTTAATTCTTTGCAATCTATCTTCCCTCCAAAACTTGCTCAAAGAATCAAAGCAAACACTGACTTTTTGCAGACTGAAATATCAGCCATGGGTAATGACCTCAAAACCCTTCACATATGCACTGGTGAGGCAGAATCCAGAATTAATGTGCTGGAGGATGGGAACCGCAAATATAACAGAAATCTCACAAGCCACAACCAAGCAGATCAGCACTCTTGCCAGAACCATTACTGACCTCGAAAATAGAAATAGAAGAGGAAATCTAGGAATTTTTGGGTTACCAGAATGGCCAGAAAACCAAGCTTCGTCCGGTGTCTTTTTCCTCAAACAATGGATTCCGAAAACTCTGGCATCAGATTTGAGAGACCATTTGAAATTCTAAGAGCTCAGTTTCCAGCACTTTGAGTCCATCCTCTCTCATGAGGAAATCCAAGATGCTCATATGGAATGGCAACAAGATCGGAATAGCACAAGGCTACGCCAAGGAGACGGTCTTCAGGAGAAAAGGCTTCTTAACACTACGGAACTCTCTCCCCTCCCTCAACATCAACTTCTTCTTCATCGGGCCGGATAGATACAAAATCACCAATAGGGGCAAAACCTTGATCTTTGACGACACAGTCGAGCTGGAGACATACATCCCGAATCAGATGATATGACTACAGGTCCCTATCAACATGATCCTGAAACAAAATAATTCCTCTGCTATTGTTACTCTTGTAAATGGCGAATCTGCGCCGCCTGTTGTCCATGATACCTATATTGCAATCTGTTACCTATGTCACAACAATGATATCTATTCTACAAACCTGTCACTATCCAGCGAGTCAACCACACTAACATGCACCTAATGCTTAAGCACAGCTACCCTCTGATTAACAACTCTCATGCCTCAGATACAGAGGTCTAGACACCCATAACGGGAAATACTCATGAATCAATCAACAAAGCTACACTACAACTCACAGACTACACTATACTACACTATTTTATATTACACTCCATAGCATCAACCCACACTCGCACACAAACTCATACCTTCACAACGTTCATGAAATCTGAGCTGACCATCCACACTCATACCTCCACCGAAGCAATACAAACTTCGTATATTCAAGAACATTAACTTCCACTGTCTCATTTGCCTTCTAATATACATAACCCTCCAAATTCAGGCATAATCCTCCACACACTTACACAATACCTCTCTCTCCTCTGAGCATGATAGCCCACACAGATCTAGGCGCACCCACACATACACTGTAATCTGGAAGACATCCTCAAGAACATGTCATGGTCCATGTTATACGGGAACAGGGAAAGGGCACAATGATAATCGTTATCCATTGGCAAATCACACCTTCTCCAAACCCATATCCTAAAATGGCAAACCTGGATCTTCTAATTGCATATACGATCACATCTACCAGGTTTTCTATAGTATATACCTTCGTTTCAGGCACCTACCTGTGCAATCAAATGCTACATAACATATACTATGTCTGTCAATTCCCTCAAGGTTCTGTCACTCAATTTAAAAGGACTCAATCATCCAGTCAAAATAAGAAAAATAGTAGAATACTGTCAAACGGAGAGACTCTTGCGCCAAGAGTTCTGAATTGACCAAGTTTTAGTTAAACATCTTGTAAACAATTGGCACTCAGATCTGGCCTGCTCCCCCGAATCCAACAAGAAAAATGATGTAACAACAGTATTTTCCAAATCCGCAGGTATGAACGTCATAAAAAACATAAATGATACAGAAGGATGATGGGTCATTTTCACACATCATCAAAACAACCAGGCGCTATTTATAGCCAACCTTTATGCACCAAATGCAGACTCCCCCTCTTTTTGGTTAGATCTAAACAAAGATTACATGAAATTCAATCTGGATCCAAGATCCTTCTGGGTGGGGACTTCAATCTGTCAGTGGATCGCCCTCTGAACAGACAATCCCCTTGTAAACTCAGGCTTGGGAAATCTCACCCGCAAATTAAAAAACTTATGTGATGCACACAAGTTTATAGACATCTGGAGACTTTTCATCCCAACAGATAGGGAATTTACCTTCTACTCACACCCCCATAACTCCCACTCTTTCCAATCAGAACCTAAATCCATCTTGCTCAAACCCCAAAATCGAACCGATTATTATATCTGACCACGCCTGCATCTCAATTAATATCACACTTTCGAATGTCCAAAATCCTGACAAACTTTAGCGTCCTAACGAATTACTTCTAGACGATCCCACTAGTAGCGAAGAAATAAGTTCCTCTATTATCAACTCTTCCACAATAACAGATCCCCAGACATCTTTCCCAAAACACAATGGGAAGCAATAAAGGCCACTCTTAGGAGCAAAATGATCAGCATCATGACCAACAAAAATAAAACACTCAACAAATCCTTAGAGGATCTCGAATCCAAAGTCAAACAACTCGAGCGCCTCCTCATTTCAAAACATTCTTCGGATACTCTCAATAAATTCAGGAATCTAAAATATCAATATAATAAACTAATAAGAGAGAAAGCCCACATATTCTTAAACACTTACAAAGCAAAAAAACAATGCAAATTCAATAAAGGTGGGAAATTTCTTGCCAATTACCTAAAAGTGACAAACCAGAGCTCCTCAATCACCTCTATCAAAAGCAAGTCAAGTAAATCTGAAACTCAACCCCAAACAATAGCTAGCTGTTTCGCTCAATCCTTTAAGGAACTTTACAACCCTGACCGACAGCTTAACATCACAGATAGCGAAAACTATCTTGGGAACATAAACCTTTCTGCTCTAGAAGAATCAGACCAAAGTTCCCTTAACAGACTGATCGAGGCAGAGGAAATAAAGAGTTCAATCAAAATGCTAAAAACTAAAAAGGCTCCTGGTCCAGACGGCTTTGTAAGTCGCGTCTACAAGAGTTTCCAACCCCTTCCAACCCCCCCCACCTAAAATCCCTCTTTGATTTCTATGCCTCGAATGGCAAAACCGGCCTGACTAAACCAAAGCAATAATTACTGTTATCGCTTGTACGCTTGCCCAGTGGCGGGCTTGATAGGGGCTTTAACATACTGTTCATCCACCATGGACCTGCAGACAAGCTAATGGGAACGCTATAGGAAGTCCTTTAACCAATCCATTCACTGTGCACCGTGAGAAATGTCATGATGAAGCGGACATGTGATGCAACCCCCAGATGTCAAAGAGGTATGCCCTTATCAAACTGTGGATAATTATCTTTGTGTGCACCAGAAGCACTCACGTGGTGCGAGCTATGGTTTGTCTACTATCCTGGACACGGACTAAGGTATCAAGTAAGGGGGAGGCCTGGACAGATATTAAAATGATCCAGGGTGCGCACTTTAATGGGACCCCGCAAATATAAGATATAGTTCCATATGGTGAACTACAGTTTTACGAGATGCATATCATAGTATATTGGCTGTACAAAATCAGAACGCCCTGAAGAAGTTTACAGTGGTGAACGAAACGCGTTGGCTGTGTTGTTTTGCAGTAACACTTGGATCTATATGTCTACTGTGCAAGTACAATAAAGAAGACATGTAACATTCTACTTTTTGCTTTGGACTCTTTCACATTATTATTTACTTTTGGTGCACCAAAATATATGTATTTTTCTAAATTGTAGCTTGAGGTCCAGCCCTTGAGCAGCGGGTGGCTATAGCGAGTGCCTAATGTTTCTTTGGAAATGACTTACTACAGTGGGACAAAGGGGAGGTGCTGCTCATTGGGCTCGCTGCTCATTTTGTATTTTTGTCACGTGCAGAAGCTCTTTCATCTAGCTTCGACAGAGGTCAAGTCTTGGCGAGATACTTTCTAGATTCAGGAGGGGTGGCTAGATGGGTAAACTCTCAATGCAAGAGCCAGGACATCAAGTTAACAAACATTGGGTTGTGCGATGAAAACTGTCCTGCTTGCTTGGCGAACTAAACCGGCTGACTGTTGAGGAGCATCTGAGGATTGCATGAGAGGTGCATCAGGACTTTGCACCTTTCCTGTTTTTGCCATATTGGGGATCGCCTGTGAGTGTAAACAGCTCCATTGCAATCTTGCTGATCATTTTCGGGATCAGGGGAAAGGAAGGAAAGGCTGAAGCTAACATCCTGCACTAGTTCCCTGAACTTACCTCCCTTACCAGCTACAGTTGCCAATGCCTGCTGGGGAAGAACTGCATTTTTAATGTGTCTTGTAGCAAACAGGTTTAGGGCTGTAGGATTCTCCGAGGTGGCAGAGCCGAGCTCCCATTGGTAGCACTCACCCTTTGACATGCTCAAGGTATCCCCATTTGGTGCCTGTCCGTAACATGTTTACCCCTCAGAGTGTTCGCGATTCCCAATTTCAAAGCCTTTAAGCCTCCTTCAGACAGGATGAGACACTGTATTGGCCCAGCTTGCTGGTGTGAATATAAATTACCTATTTATGGCTTTTGGTCTTTGTACCCTTCAAAGTTACTAAGAGCCTCTCCCCACACCACTGTATCCCTGGGAAGGCACAGCCAGCGGGTGCTCAGGTCGGGAAGGTTGGTGTTGCCTGTAAGACTGGAATCTCACAAAGCCTTTAACTCCCCTGCCACCACCTGGACATCCACAAGTAAGATTCCAAACCAAAAGCTAAAGCAGTGGAGCATCACTGTGCAATTCTTGACATGAAAGTCTTTTCATCAAAGAGATAGGAACCATCAAAGTCATATCCAGAAGATCTGCCTGGAAGAGTCTTCAGGGAGATCAGAAAACAGCAACAAGCATGTCAACAAATGCTTTGAAGAACACGTTATTTACCTTCTGTAACACTTTATCTGGTAGAGACTCTATCTAGCTGCAGATTCCTTACCTTAGAATTATCCCCATGCGCCAGACTAGATCCCAAAAATTAGTCGTGAGCAGTACCCCTGTACATCTGCAGATGGCGTAGTTCAGCTCCCCGTGGCGTCGTCAGCGCCAAAAGTGACATATATATAGGCACCACCCCAGCGTGCTGACGTCAGTTCTTTTTGCAACTTCTTTATGCCAGAAGCGCGGAGCCATGAAGTACACTGACCACTGGTGTGTGAAAACTAGGTCCTAAGTCTACCAACCTGTTCACAGAGCGGTGAGGATGGGTGAGTCAGTAAGGAATCTGCGCCTAGAAAGAGTCTCTACCAGATAAAAGGTTATCGAAAGTAAGTAACTTGTTCATCTGAGAGAGACTTTTAGCCGCAGTTTCCTTACCTTAGAATAGATGCCAAGCAATACAGCCCCGGAGGTGGGTCTGCAAAACTATTTCACACTAAAGGCCTGCAGGACCAAACAGGCAAACTGTCCATCCCTACAGACCTGACTGTCCAGGCAGTACTGCTTGTTAAATGTGTGCAGTGAGGCCCACGTTGCTGCCTGGCAGATGTCCAGGACCGGGACTCAGAGTGCCAGCGCATTGGTCGCAGCCTGGGCTCTGGTGGAATGAGCATGCTAACCCTCAGGGGGTTGCTTCTTGGCCAATGCGTAGAAGATTGTGATAGATGAGATGAGATGGTCCGTGTCTGTACCGCCTTCCCGTTCTTTGTTCTGACATCCCCAATGAAGAGTTGGTCATCCACCAAGGATGCAATCAAGGTAGAACAACGCTCCTTTTAGATCAAGCCGGTGGAGTCACTCCCTTTTCTTAGAGGGATGAGGTGGAGCGTAAAAGATAGGAAGGGTGATGGACTGGCCTACAAGAAAGGGAGGGAACACCTTCAGTAGGAAGGATGCTCTAGTGTGAATGACCAGCTTGTCTGGGAAGATGTTGAAGTACAGGGGCTTAGATGACAAGGCCTGGAGCTCACTGACCCTCTCGGCAGATGTTGTTGCCACTAGAAAGCTCGTCTTGATAGCAAGGAGCCTGATAAGACAATTGTGTAGTGGTTTGGAAAGGGAGCTCACATTAGAAAGTTTAAGTCTAAATGTAGGTCCCACTGGGGCATGGTGAAGGGAGAAGGTGGGAACAAGTGTTGGAGACCTTTTAGAAATCTGTGTACAACAGGGGACTTGAAATGGGATGGTAATCTGGCAATCACAGAAATGCAAAGATGGCAGAAATATAACCTTTAAGGTGCCCAGAACAGAGCAAAAGAAAGAAAACACAGAAAGACCTGAGAGAGGGGGGCAGAAAGGGGATCAACCCGCTTTGCTGCACAACATGGCACAAACTTGCCCCAACCGCAGGCGTATACCGTCTTGATGGAGGTACACTTTGCTGACAAGATGACATTACAGACTTTGGGTGAAAGGTTGCAAGCTGTCAACTGTCACCGCTCAATCTCCAGGCATGAAGGATGATCGTAAACAGGCTCGGGTGGAGAACCCTTCCCTGCTGCTGCAACAGAAAATCCTCGCAAAGGGTCGGCCTGATCGGAACACCAATGGCCATGTTCAACAGCTCAGGATACCAGACTCCCCGCACCCAGTCCGGTACCACAAGGATGACTTGGGCCCGGTCGTTCCTGATCTTTTTGAAAACTCTGGGTAGGAGTGGTATGGGTGGAAAGGTGTATAGGAGGCCTAAAAAGTGTCTCAGAGCGAGAGCTGCCTTGGAAACGCCAGGAAACCTTGCTAGGTAGGTTGCTCCCCCCCGCTGCAGCTCCACCTGCGTTCCTGCTGTCACCGGCGAAGTCGAGGCCCTCCTCCACCCGCAGGCTACCACCTGCGCCTCAGTCCTGGTGGCCAGTGGTGGCCTTAGGTTTGTATGTTTCTCTGAGTGCCCTTGTTGCCCTATTGCCGTTTTCTTCTGCTCTGTGTGCCCTTTTGTTCCTTCTGTGCCCCGCTACCCATTTTTGCCTTCTGTTCCCAGTGCTCTTGCGTGCCCTTTTGCTCCTTCTGTGCCCTGCTGCCCGTTTTTGCCTTCTGTACCCTGTGCCCCCTGTTATGCCTGCTCGCCCCCCTCGCCGTTCCTGCCGCTGCATCCCCTGCGGCCCGCTCCCCTCCGTGCCCAAACGCTGCCCCCTGCCACCCGCCTCCCACCTCCCAGCTGCTCCTCCCTCCCACCTCCCCTTAAATGGCGGCCACTGTGCGGCCGCGCCACCGGCGCGCTGAAGGCGCGCCTAAGGCAAGCCCGTCTGCGCCCGTCAGTGCCTGGACCGAACCCAGTGCCAGAACCCCTGGCCCCCACACCAGCCATGAAGACCACCTCCGATACGACGCCAGCACCCTCAATGCTCTCAACTCAGGACGGACCCTCACCTGCTGCAGGGCCGCCCGAAGCGCACCCACAGTCCCTTCGCCTGCCGGAACGGCAGCTTCTCCTGCATCGAAGACACCGAGACACCCGCCACGACAGAACACAACCAGCTCCGATGCATCCTGATCAACACCCGCTCCGCACGCAAACACGCCGTCGAGCTCTGGGACCTACTCGACACCGCATCACCAGACGTCGCCTTCCTGACCGAGACCTGGAATAACGAAGCCTCCTCTCCAGACATCACCATAGCCATCCCCGATGGATACAAGATCGCCCGCAGAGACCGCACCAACGGAGTCGGAGGAGGAATCGCCATCTTCCACAAGAAGACCATCAGGGTCTCAACAAACACCGACGACACTCTCAGCACTGCCGAACACATGCACTTCCAGATCCACACGGACCCCAAGACCACCCTAAGAGGCACCCTCGTCTACAGACCACCCGGACCCCGACCACAATTCTGCGACGCTATCACCGACTTCATCAGCACACACGCACTGACCTCCACCGACTACATCCTCCTCGGAGACCTGAACTTCCATCTGGAGAACAACAATGACAGCAACTCCTCCACCCTGATAGACAACCTCACCAACCTTGGACTGGAACAGCTCGTCACGACGCCGACCCACATCGCCGGACACACGCTCGACGCCATCTTCTCCTCAAGCCCCCACGTCTCCTTCAGTCACGTCTCCGAACCCACCTGGACCGACCACCACTGCATCCACTTCACCTTCCGGAAACCCGTCGCACATCATCGCACCCTACAGCTCCCCCGTCGCTGCTGGGGCAAAATCACCGAAGTACAGCTACAGACAAACCTCGCACTCAACCCACCGACCAACCCCTCCAACCCCGACGATGGTGTGCGCACCCTCAGACGATGGATGGACGACTGCGCCAACACCTTAGCCCGCTGAAAAAACAAACCCTCAAAGACACCAGCAAGAGAGCCAACTGGTTCACCCGGAACTCCTAGCGTCAAAGCGCACCTGCCGGAAGTTGGAGAAAATATGGCACAGCGAGAAGTCGCCAGGCAGCCGCGCAGCCCACAAAGATGCCATCCGCAACCACCACCACCTCATCAGGACCGCCAAGAGGACCTCCTTCAAAGACCGCCTCGACAACAACGCACACAACAGCAAGGAGCTCTTCAACATCGTGAAGGATCTCTCCAACCCCAGCTCCAACGCCAACAACATCCCTCCGTCGCAAGCCCTGTGTGACTTCCTCGCCACCTTCTTCCACCGCAAGATCGCCGACATCCACAACAGCTTCAACCCCCGGACGACCCTAACAGGCCCCAACACACTGGACCCACCACACCCCACCGGCCACAACCCCCTGACAACCTGGGCCAACGTGAGCATCGAAGACACAATCAAGACCATGGGCACAATCCACTCAGGCTCGCCGTCTGACCCTTTTCCATACCACATCTTCAACAAAGCCGGCAGCTCCATCGCACCCCACCTGCGCAACATCATCAACCTCTCCTTCGAGACCGCGACCTACCCTGAGAGCTGGAAACACACCGAGATCAACGCCCTACTGAAGAAACCCAAGGCGGACCCGAGCCAACTCAAAAACTTCCGGCCCATCTCCCTGGTTCCGTTCCCAGCTAAGGTCATCGAGAAGATAGTCAACATCCAGCTCACCTGCTACCTCGAAGACAACAGCATCCTTGACCCCTTCCAGAAAGGATTCCGCAGCAACCACAGCACCGAGACTGCTCTCATCGCCGCTACAGATGACATGAGAACAACGGCGAGACGGCGGCTCTCATCCTTCTGGACCTCTCCGCCGCCTTCGACACAATCTGCCACCGCACACTACGCATACGACTGAACGACGCAGGGATCCGAGACAAGGCCCTGGACTGGACCTCCTCCTTCCTCCCCAGCAGAACCCAGAGAGTCTGCCTCCCCCCGTTCCGAAGCCTCCGAGATCATCAGCAGCGTCCCGCAGGGTTCCTCCCTCAGCCTGACGCTGTTCAACGTCTACATGGTGCCTCTCGCACGCATCACCCGACATCACGACCTCAACATAATCTCCTACGCCGACGACACGCAACTGATCCTTTCACTCACCAAGGACCCCCTCACCGCCAAATCCAACCTCCACCAGGGAATGAAGGCCGTCGCCGAATGGATGGAGGATAGCCGCCTTAAGCTGAACATAGACAAGACGGAGATCCTCATCCTCGGGCCCAACCCCTCAGCATGGGACGACTCCTGGTGGCCTGCATCGCTGGGGACACCCCCCGCACCTACCAACCACGCACGCAACCTGGGAGTCAGCCTCGACTCAAAACTCACCATGACCAAACAAGTCAACGCTGTCTCCTCCACCTGCTTCAACACCCTCCATATGCTCCGCAAGATCTACCTGACAGACACAAGGAAAACAGTCACCCAGGCCCTAGTCAGCAGCAGACTCGACTACGGAAACGCCCTCTACACCGGAGCCCCGACCAAGCTCATCCACAGACTGCAAAGAATCCAGAATGCCTCTGCACGCCTGATCCTCGACGTCCCGCGCCGCGACCACATCACCCCCCACCTGAGGAACCTGCACTGGCTCCCCGTCGACAAAAGAATCTCCTTCAAGCTCCTGATCCTCGCACACAAGGCACTCCACAAGACCGGCCCAGCCTATCTCAACAGTCGACTCGCCTTCTACGTACCCAACAGGAAACCTCGCTCCGCAGACCTCTCCCTGGCTACCGTCCCACGCATCCGTAGAACCACAGCCGGAGGCAGATCCTTTTCCCACCGTGCCGCCAAGATCTGGAACACCCTCCCCCTCAACCTACGACAAACCGAAGACCTTCTAACCTTCAGGAGACGACTCAAGACTTGGCTGTTCGACCAGTAGCAACAGCACCCCCCCCCCCCACTCCCCACCCTCAGCACCTTGAAACCCTTGCGGGTAAGTAGTGTGCTTTACAAATTATTTGATTGATTGATTGATTGATTGATTGATTGATTGACACAGAACTGCTGACATTGCGCGTTCTTGGAGATGGCGAACAAATCTAACCAAGGTTCTCCTCACTGTTATAAGAGACCTTGCACCAACTCCGAATGGAGATGCTATTCATGATCCGCTAGGCATCTTCAGCTGTTAATCGGCCACTCTGGCGTTCAGAGATCCCGCCAGATGTTGAACCATCAAGGAAATGCCCTGACATTCCAGCCATATCCAAAAATGTAGGGCCTCTTGACGAGGGTCCAAGACACCACCCTGCCCTGTTTATTGTAGTACCACATGGCAGTAGTGTTGTCCGTGTACACCTGCACTAGCCTTCCTTTGATGAAGGGTAGAAAGGCTTTCAACGCCAGCTGGATCGCTCAGAGCTCCAACAAGTTGATGTGGAGTCCAGGTTCTTCCGGAGACTAGAGTCCTCTGATTTCCACCTCTCTCAGATGGCTGCCACAGCCCAGGAGTCAAGCATCTGTCACTACTGTCAGATCTGGTTGGAGAAGGGAGAGGAGTCTGCCGCTTTTCCAATCGCGGTTTATTAACCACCAATGCAGATCTTTTGTAGTTCCCTCTGAGATCTGGACCATGTCGGAGAGAATCCCCTGATGCTGCGCCTACTGGAACTTCAGGTTCCAATGCAGAGCCCGTAAATGCCAGCGGTCATGTGTAAATAGCAGGATTCAGGATAGAAACTGAAACATCGGTATCACAGCCTCAATATCCTGGAGTCGCCGCTCTGAAGGATAAGCCCGAAACTGAACTGTGTCCAGAATAGCTTTAATGAAAGGAAGCATCTGAGAAGGGGTCAGGTGTGATTTTGCACGTTTATAGTGAACGCCAGCCAGTACAGGAGATCGGCCATCGTCTGGAGGTGGGGGACAACTGCCTGGGGCAAGCCCACCATCAACAGCCAGTTGTTGAGATAGGGGAAGACTGACATCCCTGATCTACACAGATGAGCTGCAACCACCACCATCACCTTGGTGAACACCCAAAGGGTACAGGTAAGGTCAAAGAGAAGCACAGAGAAAAGAAAATGCTTGTGGCCTACTGTAACGTCTGTGGGCAGGCAGGATGGGGATGTGGAAGCATGCATCCTGCAAGTCCAACGCTACCATTCAGTCTCCCGGGTCCAGACAAGACAGGACTTGAACAAGCGTGAGCATTTTTAATTTCTTCTTTTTCAGGAAGAAGTTGAAAGGGCACAAGTCTAAGACAGGACGAAGGCCTCCATCCTTCAAGGGCACCAGAAAGCAAAAAAGTTACTTACCTGTAACTGCAGTCATCCAGTATTGGTGTCTTTCATAGATTCACATGCGTGAATCATTCCCCGTTGTTGTAGTGGGAGTCCCACGGTACATATAACAAAGTAGTAGAAAGTAATAGTACATTCCATAGGCTATGATGCTGGTAACCATGTATTCTATAGCCTATTAGCTTCCTTTTACAAAAAGGACCAAACTCAAAACACAACCAATCAGCAGCCAGCACCCTCTAGAACCTTCCCAAGAGAGGCTGAATCCCTCAGATTTTCCAGCACAAGTGTAGTTAGTACTGTATTGTAGAGGGGCCTCTCCAGGGAGGAGGGTGGGTTGCATGTGAATCTATGAAAGATACCAATACTGGATAACTGCAGTTACAGGTAAGTAACTTTTTCTTTTCCAGTATTGGGGTATCTTTCATGGATTCACATGCCTGAATCAGAATAGTAACCAGTAATCTAAAACAAGTACCCTTAGTGGCTGGTGGGTAGTACTAATAGCATATCAAAATGTATTCACAGAAAGAAATGTTCTGTGAAAGCGCTGGTGTATAACAATATGCATAGAAACGCATGGACATGTAGAATAAACATTTCTACTATAAGCTTCAACATGTATACCATCTTCTATAAACAATTATGGCACATTTTAAAATGCAGGTCAATATTGAAAACAGAAAAGAAATCCTCTAATTAAAGAGGCTCACCATACTGAAACCAATGACGATGCACTGCCTGTCCCACAGCTGCATCAGCACGTTGCGTTGACTTCAGACAGTAATGCTGCATGAACGTGTACGTCGTTTTCCACGTGCCAACTCTGCAGATTTTTTCTAGTGGCACCCCTGCGAACATGGGAGCCGATGTAGAGCCTGCTCTTGTGGAGTGCGCTCTCACTGGCTTTTTCAAAAGCTTGCCTGCCTTGTCATGGCAAAACTGAATTGTGGCTGCTATCCATCTTGCTATAGTAGTTTTAGAAACAGTGCCCTTATGACCTTGCCCATAGGCTACAACCAGTTGATCTGTTTTACGGATAGACTCAGTCTTTCGTAGGTAGATTTTACGACACATCTTGATGTCTAGAGTGTGTAAAGTTCACTCCGCAGGTGTAGCAGGATCAGGAAGGAAAGTTCTGAGAGTGACAGGTTTGTTTCAATGGAACTGTGAAGGAACCTTAGGGATGAATCTGGGATTCGATTCGTCTCGAGGATAACCATTTATTTGAAAAAAAAAGAAAAGGATGTTTTATCGTGAACACTTGAATTTCACTAACCCTTCAGGCTGATGTTAGGGCGAGTAGAAGAGCCACTTTACTCATCATCAATTGCGACAGGACTATATTTAAGTGCCACTCAGGAGGTGGAGCCTTAACAGGTGGTGTAGGAGAGTAGTCACAGGCGGATAAGTGCGAAACAAGCCTTTCATGAATTTCTGTACAATTCTGGTAGAACCAAGAGACAGACGTTTAGGGGCGTGTTTATATCAAGATATAGCTGCTAGATGAACTCTAATTGAAGAATATACTAATCCTGATTTTGCCAAGGACAGAAGGTACGGTAGGATTTGCTCTGGAGCAGAGATACACGGATGCACGTTGTTTTAACGGCACCAGAGACAGAATTGCTTACATTCAGTCTGTAAGTCTTGTTGGTGCTATCCGCACGAGACCCGGCAATAATGCCTTTATACTCCTATGTAATAGTTAAATCCTTAAATTAAAAGAATTCAGGAGCCACGCATGAAATTAGTGGTGGCTATCAAGATGAGAGGACCCCGCTCTGCTCTCCTGTTGCTGAGAACCTTATGTATTAAAGGTATCAGGGGAAAAGTTAAACAGAGATCCTAGACATGTGTCGAAAAGTTTTCCTTCATGATCCTGGATGTGGATGACAAGTTGTATAGAATTGGCATTTGCGGGTTTTGTTTGTTGCAAAGAAATCTAGAGCCAGTTTGTCCCAGAACGAGAAGATCGTATTTGGTGCCGACCGATCACACTTTTATTTGTGGAAGCTGCTTTATTGCATGCTGGTGGTATTTCCTGTGCGAACTAATATCAAAGACTCTGCTATCATTAGCAGGAAAGCTTGCAGACAGAGTTAGATGGATTTGAGCTCCAGGCAATTGATTATGCATGTTCTTTTGGAGCAGAGACCACTTTCCTTGAATTTGTAGAGTCTGTAGATGACCACCCCAACTCTCCAGGAAGGCATCCATAGTCATTACGAAGTGAGGTATTTAGGGTAAGGGCGTGAGGTCCTCTAATAGGTGGGAGATCTGGGACCACCAGTCTAGGGTTTTCATCATACATGTGCAAAGATCACCAGTCCCCTGCACGATTCTTTAGATTGAATCTATTGTTTTGTAGCTGTTCCTGTAAGAGTCTAATTTTCAGGTGTGCAAGATGGATCATATTGATAGCTGAGGACATAATGTCAAGAAGCTAATTGAACCAACGCACTGATTTGTTTTTTAGTTTGAGAGTCAGTTCCTGCAGCGTTAGCTGCTTGGTTTAGGATAGAAAGTCTTGTCTTGGACAAGATGAAATGTTGCGGCCTAGGAACAGAATCTTCTGAGATGAATGAGTTGATGATCTTATATAATTCACCTAGGACCTAGTTTGAAGAAACAACTTTAGGCCAGCTTCTGTGGCTGTGGACGATTAAAATTCCTTTGGTACTTTAATCAACCAGTTGCCGAGGTAGGGAAATACCCGATGACCTTTTGTCCTGAAAAAAAAACTACCACTGGGCTATGCAGTAGGTAAAATGTAGGAAGTTGAACAGAAGCCAAATGGGAGGGCTTTAATGCGTGGGAAGAAATGTGGAAGTATGAATCCTGTAAATTCAGAGCTGTCATGTGGTGTCGGAGAGGGTGGCCACGTAACATTATTGGTTTCACAAATACTTGTTTAATTTCCAGGGGTCTACGATGGATAGCCAATCCTTTATTTTCGTGTCGATGAAGAAAAAACCGAGAATAAAAGCCCGTTTGCTTAAAATGTACTCCTTTCTCTATGGAACCTCTGGTTAGCGTAGCCATCCCTCCTTTTCGAAGCAGATGCAGATAGAGGGGAAGGGGCAACCTCATTTTGGTGGAGTAGTGGGCGGAATCTTGGTGAACTCTAATGTCTGACC
Source organism: Triturus cristatus (assembly GCF_964204655.1). NCBI lineage: Eukaryota > Metazoa > Chordata > Amphibia > Caudata > Salamandridae > Triturus > Triturus cristatus. Next base: position 1,284,700,598 of record NC_140592.1, on the reverse strand, counting down.
ATATGCTTTGAGAGCAAGGACTTATTTATCCAAAACTATTTTCTGCCATAGGTGACACAATATTGGAACTGTTTCTCCCACAGGATGGCATAAGCAGCACTAGAACATTGTCACTGTAGGTAAGATAGCCTAAGGGCTACTGATAGCGTTGTTAAGTCTGATACCTTTGGCATCCTTCTTGATACAGATGAGTATCTCTTTCATGAGTGCTTCAAAAGGGTGTTTTATTTGAAATTGAATGTGACAAAAAATCTTGCGGTGTCAGAGTCATCCTTCACTGCTTGCAAGGCGTGCTTGCCAAACAGAAAATCGCCATGTTATGGTAAAAATTTTAGATATATTTGCACCTCCGGTTCTATATTCAGTGGTCTTGAACTAACATTGGCGTGGCCCTGCCAGTTGTGAAATACCTATTGAGGCTAATATATATTAATATATATATATATATATATATATATATATATATATATATATATATATATATTCAGTGAAAAAACCATAGGTTTCACACACGTTATAGTTAGCTGGACATTTCACTCGTAAAAAACCAATGAAATTCCCACGTTATAGTTAGTTAAGCTAACTATAACTCGCACACTTGCAATCCACTGCTGATGACGTCACATATTACATCACTCATGACATGGTCAGTGACATCACTCATGACATCACTGATGACATCTCAAATGACAATTTTGTTACAGATGCATAATCACAAAAATAATATATCTCAAATAACTCCACAATACATCTGGTTACCTTTCCTTTAGGCCAAATGATAATTTTAAAATTCTTTTTTGATTAAATTTCCAATGGTAATCCAATAAAATTCCAAAATTTAAATTGTACAGATGTTACCGATTCTCTCTAAAATTTTGGTTTCCAAAAGCTTAATTAGTAATTAAATAAGTCCACAATACAATTGGTTACCTTTCCTTTAGGCCAAATGGTAATTTGAAAAATCTTTTTATTTGTAAATTCCAATGGTAATCCAATAAAATGGTAAAATTGTTTTGTACAGATCTTGCCAATTCTCTCTAAAATTTAGGTTTCAGGAAGATTAGATAGGAATTTGCTAAATCAAAAGGCAAACGTTGCTTGAAAATCAATTGGGAATCATTACACAGTGTCCAGCCTTTTTCACATTTAAGATAAACTGTGTAATGTCCTGAAGTTACAGTAGGTCCTTCATGGAAAATTATTGCAACTGTTACAAAAGTTTTTCCTGAAATTGATAATTGCTGTCCTATAAACTTCTTTATTAAAGTATCCAATTTTGAACCATCAGCTCTACATCGTTGCATCATTAAAATTACATACTGTCCGTATTCCTTTAAAATTAACGTTGAAAACATGTCAGATTTACACTCACCGCATTCCATACTATGATTAGCATCTTTAACTAATTTAGCAAAAGTGACTGTTTTACTCTCTGGCAATGTTAAATAAATAAACCTTTCAGAATCAACATTAGAGCCACATGTATTGAAACAGTTTTCACAACTATGTTCCCATTTATAAGAGACACCAAACATATTTTTAATTTGTACCCCTTCTTCTTCCAGTACCTGAAGAAAATACATCAAGAATTCCTGTACATTTTGAGAAAACTGTGTTCGTCCTGAACATACATCTAAAAGTTTTCTAATTTCAGTAGCACTTTCTATTTGAGTTTTATCATTACTCAGCTTTTCAAAAAGGAGACTCAACTCAGAACAGAATCTTTTTCTCTGATTTACTATTATCTGCTCTTGCAAACTTTCCAGATAAAATACAACATTCAGCACTACATTAGCGTAGCAGTTGACACCAGAGCTATTTTCAAAATGACAACCTACAACCTCTTCAACATTTTCCTTTTTCTTTTTGCTTGCAATTACATCACTCCTCTTTTTTTTTCTCCTCTCTACATCCTCATTACAGATATTCTCAATTCTCCTTTTTCGAGAAACAACACGTTTCTCCAACACAGGATACTGACCTAAATGAGGCGCATAGGTTCTTCTTAATATATTATACTCCTTTACACAATTTGCATCAGCACTAACTTTTGAATCATCAAAGTCTATCATAAATAAACCAGATAATGTTTTCACTCGTGACAAAGCAACATAAGCCATACCTTCTTTGAACACAGTTGAACCAATGTTTACAAAAGCACAATCTACAGTCAATCCTTGAGACTTGTGAATAGTTACAGCATATGCTAGAGAAAACGGAAACTGTTTCCTTCGTACATATAAGTCTTTCACAAGCATGAAACAAACTGTACAGCGACAAATGTCTATAACTTCTTCTATCTGATCAAATTTTATTTTTAAACATTCAATTCCCTCTTTTTTCTGGAAATTAATAAAACCCACAACTCTTCCTATAGCTCCATTCACTAAACCTTTTTCAACATCCAAATTTCTCCTTAAAAATACTCTACAGTTCATGCAAACATATAGATTTTTTTCTAATCCAGCAGTTTTGGAAATGTTCTTCTCTAGTGAATCCAATTTATTTTTCAGTTTGCCTGTTAATGTAATAGTAATTCTTTCATGCTGAATTTTGTCCACTGCTTCCAATTTCCTAATCTCTTCCTTTTCCAATTTCAAAAGTTCCTCATTGAATATTGAGCATTCACGTAGAGTTGGCATTAAGCAGATGACACTTTTGTTTTCTGCAATGTTCTTGTATATTTTCTCTGCAACTATTTCTTCCTTTGGGAATAAATTATGTAGCAACCGACTCTGTAATGCTTTCGTGCCAGCTTCAGTGAGTAGTCCAATTCTGATATCTTTCAGAATACTTCCATATTCTTCATCGTTTGCTTGCCTCATATTAGTAGTAAGTTCCTTGTACTCAAAGAAGGACCAAATATTTGCATTACCAATGCTTCCTAATGACTTCTTTGTGTCTTCATGTGTCACAGTATTAAACACTGGTTGTCCTTTAACTGGAGTAAGCTGTAGAAGATCCCCAAAAACTATGACATGTTTTCCACCAAATAACACGTCATAGTCTGTCCTTAGAGTTTGCTGCATTCTTAAATGCACAAAGGCAAGCATTAAGTTTGATACCATGCTTACCTCATCAATAATGAGAACTTGCATCTTCTTCAACACTCTTGAAACTTCCAAGCATGCTTCTCCAGTTAGCTTGTGGTATTGTATTTTGTTCTCATGCTCCACTGGTAACATTAGCAAACGATGTAAGGTGATTCCGTTTATGTTATATGCTGCTAACCCAGTTGGAGCAGTAACCACACAAGACAAAGTTGAATCCGTTTTTTGCTGTAGGTAGCTTCTGATGACTTTTATTAAGAAACTTTTTCCAGTTCCAGCTTGTCCGCTTACATACATCCTGATTGGTTGAAATGATGTGCATGAGCACTCTTTTTTTTCATGTAGTAATCCGTGATCAATTTTGTTTCTGATCTCTTCATAAATTTGTTGCTGCTCTTCATTCAGTTGTCTTTCCAAATTTGGTAAGTCTATAAATTCTTCTTGAGCTTGATTCATAGCCGTTTCCACTTCAGTCATAGCTATTGCAGCTTCATTTTCAACGATTGGTTGTCCTAGGGGATCTTGACTGAGTGTTCCAGAACTTTGGCTGTCTTGAGAACTGTCTCTAGCTACTTCAGCTGCAATTGTAGTTTCCTGTTCAATTTCTTCAATTAACATTTGCACATAATTTGTGAAAGTACTGCATTCTATGCTGTCTTTGCAAGCATTAAAGGAATCTTCATAGCTTTGAAATTCTCCCAGTAGTTCGTCCTCTGAACGCCATGGTTTAAACAGCTGTAAAAGAGCCAAGTAGTAAAATTCCTTTTTGTCAGTAGTTTCGCAACTGAGCTTCCTGTGATTAATCAAACTTCCTTTTGTTTGCTTCACCAAACATCCTTCCTCACCAATGACTTTATATTTTCCATTGTTGATGTCTTCTGTGGCTTTCCGTGAATAAATGTAGTTCTGCAGCACTTCATAGAGACACATGTTCTCAAGATGATGACTTCTCTTTGGGTAATATGTGTCCAACATGTTTGATTTCAAAATATCTGTACTTTCTGGGTCATTCTCGGCCAAATATTCAATTTCTCCAACAGATTTCAGTACCCGATTTCTCATTGCTGCAAGGCCTAAACTTGCCCAAATTATTCTTCTTGATTTCGAGTAGACTTGCAGAAGATAACCTATCTGAACATTCGTAGGATCCAATTTCTCGATGCGATAACATCTTTAAACTGAAACTGTACAGCTTCTTACTGACAGTCTTCTCGTGAGAAATCTCTTCCCACATTTCTTTCAATTCAGTTTTTTCTGATTTAGTAATGTAAGACGTTACATATCGAGCAACAGCAATGGAATTGTCAGCTACATACTGAATATCTATGTTAGCATTCCACATGGATAAAATGACTGGGTTGTAGTCATTTATATTTTTTGATTCTTCTTTTCTTTTTAGGTTGTAGGTATTCTTAGGTGATTTTCTTGTAATAGTATGTCTAACAGCTGACATAAAACTGTTTACTCTTCCTTTTGAAAGAACAGGTCTAGGAAATCCAAATCGACATTTAGTGTAGAATTTATCTTTGCTCTTGTATTTCCGTCGACAGTATTTTCCACACCGATGACTTTGGAAACGTAAAACTTGCTCCTTTAACTTTTTCTCTTCTGTGCTTTTTGGTATAGCACATGTTGCATATTCTTCAATGAAAGATAACACTGCTTCATCAGTATCTGTTCCAAACTTTGGGGCATCCTTGATCCACAACAGCATATGAATATGAGGAGCACCTCTTGCCTGGTACTCTTTTCTCCAAAAGAAATCCACTACTTCTCCAAGAGGTGGATTTTTTTTATTGCAGATGAAGGACATCATAGCCTCAAATCTATGATTGAAATATCTGCAAACATTAACCGGATCCAATGAGCACAGTTCTCCTGCTGTCTTGTATTCGATGTTTTTAATGTTTGAATTTGCCTCTCGTAGAAAATCCAGTAAATCATCCCAAACGTACTCAGCTCAGCTTAGGGTAAGGAACCATGTTGGTGTTCCTAAATTCCGTAACATGCATTTTAATTCACCATGGCGTCGGTACCAATATTCATTTGTCCCACGCTGACAAGCCATCAGATTGATTAGTTGTGTTTCCAAATGATCATCTCGGTGCTGCACTTTCTCCATAAAATCCTTAGCAGACACATTTTGTAAATGTACTCCACTTTTTAAAATTTGATTTACTGCATAAGATAATGCAGACAAGTCGCTTTCAAATAATAAATGGAACAAATAAGGAATACTTTGTCGAAATCTTGGATCTTCTGCATATAGTCTTGTAGTCCGATACTCAGAAGCTGGAATCTGTTCTGGACGTTCATCGTATCGTCCACCTTTTCCTGTAGGAAACAGCTGGGGAAAACATCGAGCTTCCAAGCTCTCCTCCCATACACTCACGGGAGTTCCTTTTGCTTTCTTCATCTGAAACAGATCAATAGTGTCTCCCATAACTTCTTTTGAATGAAGAGGATGTATGCTAAAATGTTCATAAATTTCTTCTTCCTTTGACTTGTCCACTTTTTCAATTTGTCCAGTTGGTGTTTCTGTGTCTTCTTGTAAATCTTCTTCTTCTTCTTCTATATAAATTGATTCATACCATTCGTTATTCCTTTTCAAATACAAATTTGCTCTTTGTACTTTCCGTACATCTACCAGCTCCTGCCAAATCTTCTTATTCTTTGTAGGTACACCATTAACCAGAATAACTAATGGTTCAGTTTCCAAAGTATCTGCATCAATAGTTTCCATATTTTTTTTCAAATCCAAGGGCAAATACACCACTCTACCTTTTAAACCTCTCAGTAAATCTGAAGGAGGTAATTTACCAGTTTTGGGCTCCATACGTACTATGGTCTGGAACGGATGAACACATTGAATAAGTATAGACTCATATGTATTTAATTCAGAAAGTTCTGCAGGAATAGCATCCAATTCTAAATTATTATGTACAGCTCTGGTCGGCATTCTATTTTCTTCTAACTTGTTGTAACAGTATTTACAAATACGCTGTTGTTCACCCAATTCAAAACAATTTTCAAGAAATAAATATGTGGCAAAATCCTTCCACTTATAATTATCTTCATTTTCACTTTTTCTGTAGAGATCAACATTCCTGGTTTGTTTTTTATAATGAGTTCTGCGGCAACAAATACAAGTAATATTTGGTCTTTCATTAGAGATTATTGCAAATTTTGTTATGTGATCATTAAATTTCTTACTTACAGAGGGTTCTACATTCTCTTCCACTTCTTCCTCATTTACTGTGTCCTTTTCTGCACTTTCTTGTTCTGGACCAAAGTAACAAAACTGAATTTCATCAGTAACCTTCTCTACATCTGATACCGATCCACGGAACAGAGCCCTATTCAATTCATCTAACTTTATTGCTGGACTTTTAGCAAAATACAATCGTCTCACAAACTTTCTCATTTCAGTATGATGAACAGCCTGCATCCTAAAATGATGAAAAACACTTTTACACACTTTTCTAGATAGACAAGCCAGAGAATGTCCCTGCAAACCAGTATTCTCTCTCACTCTGCATGGATCTAGACTTTGAAGCACCTTAATCTTCTGTTTAACACTTTTTTTACTATATTCTCTTAGAAACTCACGAAATTTATCAATAGATTCCTGACGCACAGTGCAAATACTACTACAATTCCAAGTATACACTGGGGCTTTAGGACGTCTCCCCATAGCCTCATCCGCCATCACTTTTTCCTCATCTCTTGGAACCATTTTCTCCTTCTCCATTATACAACCATTTTTCACTTCATAAGCACGACCTCTGGTGTCAACTGCATGCAGCAAACTATTACTTTGAAGATAACTCTCTTCATTAAAAAAAGGTTCACTACTTGAACTATGCATCCATTCTCCTAAAAACACTTTACAAAAGTTTGTTCTTTTCACTAGTCTTTTCCTTTTGCTTTGTGATTTCAGTACATTGACCATTTTATCTAATGTACGCATCCTGTTCAAAATTAAAATGAATAGTTTCCTTTTTAATTCTAAAGCCTTTGCTGCAATGGCTTCAATTTCTTTTTTTCTCTTATAAAATTTACCTTTTTTCTTATATTTCTTCACATCCTTTATCAAATTGGACATAACTCTTCTCTGAAACATTTTTCTACGAATCTCTTTAAACGCTGTTTTTCTTTTTAAGTTAATCTTTATTGTTTCTGAAGGTATATTTGCATTAACTAAATGCTCAATTTTTTCCTGTTGTTTTCTATTTAAAACATTCTTTCCAGTACAGACATCTTGTAAATTTTTCCTTTTTTTGAAGATATTGTTTAAAAAATCTTTTGTCTGCTTACCAGAAGACTTTCTCTTTTTCCCAACATGAGCATCTCCAACTAACTTAGGTCCTCCAGTTGTCTTCAAATATAGATTTTTTTGTGGTTTTTCCTTAGTCTGGATTTTGTAGGCATCTTATATTTTGTTCACTGCTCTTCAGCAATATCTGAAAAAAACTAAAAAAAAATTCCTTTATTTTATTTAAATATATTACTATATTTTTTATGATCTTTTCAAATCTTAAAATACTATGTACCCCTTTCCTACAAGTGAAAATAACAATAACACCATCACAAATTAAATATCTAAAAACAATTCCTGTGTGCACACAGAGTCATGGTTTGATATTAGGCAGAAAACGAAATTTCTTTTCCAATTTGAAAGCACACTTACTACTCTTTTTTTGGCAAGTGATAAGTACTTTTACAGTCTGACACATTTTCAATCCACTTTTCAGATTCTGAAAACAGCACATGTCCAAACAGCTTTTTGAGACCTGGAACATGTGTAACCTGGGTGACTGACTACACTCCAGCAAGGGCAACCAGCCTTAGTGATGCTGAATGTATTTGCATTACTGACTGCAACCTCAAACCCCACTCGTTTGTGAATACTATGCATGATTCTACAGGATAAGCAGCTGGGTGTGTGCTAAGAGTCTGCTTCTGCAGAAAAATAGCTGCCCATTTTCCTACTAATGCAAATGTAAAATTACCAGAGTAATACGCAATAAATCTCTGTCTATAATTCCTCTTTGCACACAGAGTCATGGTTTGATATTAGTCAGAAAACAAAATTTCTTTGCCAATTTGAAAGCACACTTACTACTCTTTTTTTGGCGAGTGATAAGTACTTTTACAGTCTGACACATTTTCAATCCACTTTTCAGATTCTGAAAACAGCACATGTCCAAACAGCTTTTTGAGACCAGGAACATGTGTACCTGGGTGACTGACTATACTCCAGCAAGGGCAACCAGCCTTAGTGATGCTGAATGTATTTGCATTACTCACTGCAACCTCAAACCCCACTCGGTTGTGAATACTATGCATGATTCTACAGGATAAGCAGCTGGGTGTGTGCTAAGAGTCTGCTTCTGCAGAAAAATAGCTGCCCCTTTTCCTACTAATGCAAATGTAAAATTACCAGAGTAATACGCAATAAATCTCTGTCTATAATTCCTCTTTGCACACAGAGTCATGGTTTGATATTAGTCAGAAAACGAAATTTCTTTGCCAATTTGAAAGCACACTTACTACTCTTTTTTTGGCAAGTGATAAGTACTTTTACAGTCTGACACATTTTCAATCCACTTTTCAGATTCTGAAAACAGCACATGTCCAAACAGCTTTTTGAGACCAGGAACATGTGTAACCTGGGTGACTGACTACACTCCAGCAAGGGCAACCAGCCTTAGTGATGCTGAATGTATTTGCATTACTCACTGCAACCTCAAACCCTAAAAGTATTCCTCATTTATACCAGTACACCTTAATTTGTGGTGAAAACAGAGTGCATAATATTTTACATGTTCCTTACATTTAAATTTCTCCCAAAACACAAAATGATAAACACAACTTCAACAAAAGGAATTCCAATTATATTATTCATTTCTTAATTTACCACATACATCCCCTCTCAAACTCATAACTCACCTTTAAAATTAGTTAGTTGTGAAAGAAATGTGGCACTCAAACAGCAGATTATCAGAGCCAGGATCTCTGTTCTGTACACCTCTCTCCTCTCAGCAGAACCAGATAATGGCAATGTTTCCCTCTCTTTTTCCACACATATACATGTTAATTTCAAATCTCAGTGCTTCCCCCATTTTTTCAAATGTAATCACACATTTCTATTGGTTGAAAACCAACCCTTTTCCAAAAGTACCCTTCCCCCAACTTGACTTCTGCCTAGTACCCTTCCCCCAACTTGACTTCTGCCTGCTACCATAGCAACAGCTCATGGAACACTGCTGTGGGAAGTCAGGTCAGAAGTTCACCACACAATGTTTCATTTCCAAAGAGCAAGAGTGCTTGACTTTTCTAACCTAACAGCAAATCCATAGTAATGTTCTTTGGTAACACATTTTTCTGTACCAATACAAAACATGCTTCTATAAATTGACACATACAGCCTAGTTTTTAGTGTAGAATGGTATGAAACAGCCAATGAGTTCTTTTTATGTTAAAAAAATATGTATGCCTCCATTTCCAAACTGTCTTTCATTTCTTTTTCCCATTCTACTGAAATACACCTCCTGAGTGCATCCAGATCTCCTTTGAAGATGTTCACAGTGTGGATTGTAGGGCACAGCTATGTCTTCTGGAGTGAAAAGTATGCAGAGAAAACAGGTATGGTGAGAGACCTTGCTTTGCCAAATGTAGACATTAAATGGATTGGTCAGAGAGGGTTAAAGTGGCACCAATTGATGCCATTGGTGAAATCCTTCATGCAAATCCAACACCCTGACCTCATAATAGTGCACTGTGGTGGCAATGACCTAGGCACTTTGACTGGGGTAGGTCTGGAAATGCTTATGAAGGAGACCTTTGCACAACTGTTTTCACTTTTCCCTAAAACTGCCTTTGCGTATTCTAACATATGCCAAAGGCAAAAATGGAACTGGTCCAATCATTTTTGTCCGCAGATTGACAAAGCAAGAAAGCACGTCAACAAATCTGTTTCTGCTTTCCTCCGAGACTATGGTATGGGTTCCATTTACCACAACAACTTGCGTTACGACATGCAAGACATTTATAGAGGAGATGGTGTACACTTCACTGATGAAGGGAACAGAGTCTTCCTCTTGAACCTTAGACTCTGCATCGGTACTTACTTGTAGGTACCGAAAAACACTTCATAAACACAACGGCTCTTTTTAGAGCCCCCTAATATCTTAACACTTATATCTGAATTTTATTTCATTTTTTATTTTTTTTTCTACCGTACGCGTACGGTAAGCTTACCGTACGCGTACCCGCGATTTTTTTTTTAAATTAATAAATGTTTTTTTTGTACTTTTCTGTCCTTCTTTGACCCCCTTTCAAATGTTAGGGGGTTTGTAACTCTCTTCCTTGCCCCCTTTTCACGTTATCTCCTTTTTTTTTCTGTGTGAAACACACGAAATGGCGGCCGACACTTCCTGATTTCGTCCGATTCGAATGTTTACAGTCATGTGACAACCAATCAGATTTGAGCTCGCGCACGGCACCGTACGCGTACGGTAAGCTTACGGTAAGCGCACGGAGCGCGCTTACAGATATATATATTGATTTAAATGCTATTTTCTCAGGAACTACTGAACAGATTTACACCAGACCTACAAAAGGCACTTCCTTGACCTGTGGACTACCTCTCTGCCAAATTACAAGTAATTCTGTTCAGCCGTTCGGGCTGTAGCTGTGTCTAAAGGTCCTATGGAAAAATGCATGGGGAAAACGTGTTTTGGGACCCCCCTTTTTTCTCAGCCCCCGCGTGACAAATCCCCCCGAGACTTTCAGGGTAGGAGCGTAGCGTAGCGCCCCATTAGTTTTGAAAATTTCGCGAGGATTCGTCGACCGGCGCCAAAGTTATTCCAAATAGAATGTTGCGGTTTTCCTATGGAAACAGGGTCCTAACTATAACTACCTACTGGCGACCGCCTGTAGGTAATATATATATATATATATATATATTCACTGAAAAAAACATAGATTTCAGGCACGTTATAGTTAGAAATTTGCATTTAAAAAACCTTGAAATTCACTGAAAAAAACATAGGTTTCAGGGATGTTATAGTTAGTTGGACATTTCACTCATAGAAAACCATAGAAATTCCCCTGTTATAGTTAGTTGAGCTAACTATAACTCGCGCTCCCACAATGCACTGCTGATGACGTCACATATTACATCATTCATGACATGGTGAGTGACATCACTGATGACATCTCAAATGACATCACTGATGACATCATCCAGTGAATGTGTGTTTCTATAAAATGTAAATATGTTTTATATATATATATATATATATATATATATATATGCCAAAGTGTATTAAAGAATGAATGGGTGTATAAGAGTCAGGATGGGTGATTAAGTAGGTGTGTGACTGACTGTATAAGTGAGTGATTAATTGTGTCTTGCTTAATTCATGTGTTAGCAACTGATACAGACATTCACACAGTTTAGTTTGTCAGTTGGTGTGTAAGCAGTTCCATGGTTTGGTTTGCAACTAAATGAGGATCTATATGAGCTATTGATTGATTGTCTGAGTCCCTGTATGGGTGCCTGAGTGTCTGTGTGGGTGGGTGGGTGACTCTGTGCATAGATGTGTGAGTGGATAATTCACTGGGTATATGTGTTCAAGTCTGTATCTGTGAAGGGCTGTATGGCTTGGTGAGTGTGTGTATGAGTGTCTTGGTGAGTAAATGGATGCCTCAGTGGTACATGTGTTAGTAACTCCATATGTGAAAGGCAGTATATATGAGTGTTGGACTGTATAAATGACTATATGTGAGAGTGAGTGATTGTGAGAGTGCCTGTATGGATCAGTGTGTGCTTGTATTAGTTATTGTATTAGAGTGTAAGTATGTGTTAGTATATGTTTAAATAAGTGATGTGGTATGTGTATAACTGTACAGGTGAGTAAATTAAAGTGTGATTGATTATTTCCATTACTGACTAGGTGTGTGAATAACTCTTTGAATGAGAGACCGTGTGTGAGTGTCTGTATAGATATGTGACTGGATATGATAATGCCTTATTGATGGCTGACTGTATGTATGAGTGACTGTATGGGTGAATGAATGGATTTGTGTGTAGACCTAGGAATTAGTGAGTGGATATGTACTAACTGGTATTGGTGTGTTCATGGTATTTGAATATTATAGTCTGTATTTTAGGGTGGGTGTATCAAAGGTTATATTTAGGTGTGAAGAGGTGCATCAGATTTCCACGTGGATGATGTCATCAGTGATGTCATCAGTGATGTCATTTGAGATGTCATCAGTGATGTCATCAGTGATGTCACTGACCACGTCATGAATGATGTAATATGTGACGTCATCAGCAGTGCATTACGGGGGCACGAGTTGTAGTTAGCTCAACTAACTATAACGGGAATTTCTATGGTTTTCAATGAGTGAAATGTCCAACTAACTATAACATCCCTGAAACCTATGGTTTTTTCAGTGAATTTCTAAGGTTTTTTAAATGCTAATTTCTAATTTTAACGTGCCTGAAACCTATGTTTTTTTCTGTGAATTTCTAAGGTTTTTTTAAATGCTAATTTCTAACTTTAACGTGCCTGAAACCTATGTTTTTTTCTGTGAATTTCAAAGGTTTTTTAAATGCTAATTTCTAATTATAATGTTCATTAAACCTATCTTTTTATCTGTGTTTTTTAATTATCAACCCATTCTTAACTTGGTGAAAACTGCAAATCTCACCACTCTTTCATCGATACCTTACGCCAACAAAATTGCCACAAACGAGAGCCACAACTAACGCTAATGAAATGCAAAGTAGGCGTTCCCCTGCAAAAAAAACACGAAAACACCACTTCCCCATATTTTCAACGACCAGCCAAATCTGCAATGCAATCCAAAAAGCAGGCAATAAGCCGAGTTAGCAGTAACAAATTAACATCAACCTTTAACTGGTGTAAGGAGGTCGATTATCTACTCCGTGAATTGGACCCAACTCACAGCCACATCTAAAGACCAACACGTGATAGAGCTACTGATCATGGAGGTCCGACACACAACAAGACCACAACACCCACCGCCACCACCACCAGAACCTCCCCCCCCCCGCACCACCCCCCCTACTACCACCAAGGCAGTGCAAAACAGGACAACGGACCTTCCCAAAACACCATGCCCCTCAGCCACACAATAGCTGAATGTTGGGAGATGTGGCAACCAACTATATATGAAGGAGGCAAGTCACCCTTCAACAATAAAGCACACAATGCCAAGTGTAACGCTGCTGTACTGCACAGACCTTACTATGCAAAGCACAAACCTCTCCATGTGGAGATATACTGTTGATACTTGTAGTGTAGTGCACAGTGGACGCAACCATATTACCTCAGGCAGTGGGGAAGATCTCGATCATGTAGCTGTGATGTCCCCCCCTGGAGGCGTTAGCGGAGTGGGCTGCACCAACGTACGCCACTCCAGCGTAGCAGTATAAATAAATAGGCCAGGCCCGAGGCGTGGTTCCCTTGAGGGAAGACCAACGAGTCTGTCACAGCGGTAGCCCTCACCCTGGCACGTGGCTGCTGCCATAACCGCGGTCCTCCTCGACACAGGCCCCCTGTGAACCTAGCGGCACAGCACCGCAGACTTATGTCTGTACCGACTACTGCCTTCGATCTACACTGCGGACAGCAGCGCTCACAATTCAGATGCAGTGGTGATTGCAGATGTCGCAGTCCAGTTCGCAAGACACTTTGCTTCCAGTGCGGCCCGCCCAGACTACCCATCATCACACGGTGCGCACACGCTGTGTGCTTCAGGTGCTACTAACTCACTGCACCATAAATCATCGCCACGTAGCTGTGCGCCCTTCCTGACCGCTGCCTCCACCCTACACTGGGGTTACACGGTTCACAATTCAAGATTAGTATCGACACAAATTGTGTAAGACACAATAATGGGTTAAGAAGACCACATGCTGCCAATCTGGGCAGCTCAATTCAATGTCACCTGCCTGTGGACCTTTGCTGACCGCTGCCTCCGACCTACACTGTGGAAGACCGACGACACATGGTGCCAACTAACCCTGTTCAACACAAACCGATCCCACATGTGTAAGTGTGTCCTGAGTCCTGAATTGCAGCGACCACAGCACCAAACTCCCTTCGATCAGTGAGGGTTATTTTCATATGGAAGGCCGGCGACACGTGGTGCCACTGAACCTGCACTACGCAGGCCGGTGGGGCCACCAACGTATGCACGTGGCTGTGGGCTCTTGCTCACCGCTACCTCTGGCCTACACTGTGGAAGACCAGCGTCAAAGGTGCCACTAACCGTCTTTAACACAAGCCGATCCCACATATGGAACTGTGTCCTAAGTCCTGAATGGTAGTGACCATAACTCCGTGACACAACCACAGCACCAGACTCCCTTCGATTAGTGAGGCATATTTCCATATGCAACGGCGGCAACACGTTGTGCCAATAACTCTGTTCAACACAAGCCGAACAATCCTACATGTGGAACTGTGTCCTGAGTCCTGAATGGCAGTGACCCCCAAGTCCATGGCAGCGACCACAGCAGCATACTCCCTCTGATTAGTTAGGCATATTTCCATATGCAACGGCGGCGACACGTGCTGCCAATAACTCTGTTCAACACAAGCCGAACAATCCCACATGTGGAACTGTGTCCTGAATGGCAGTGACCCCAAGTTCATGGCAGCAACCACAGCAGCATACTCCCTCTGATTAGTTAGGCAAATTTCCATATGCAACGGCAGCGACACGTAGTGCCAATAACTCTGTTCAACACAAGCCGATCCCACATGTGTAGCTGTGTCCTGAGTCCTGAATGGCAGTCACCCCAAGTCCGTGGCAGCAACCACAGCACCACACTCCCTTCGATCAGTGAGGCATATTTCGATATGTAAGGCCGGCAAAACGTAGTCCCACTAACTCTCTTTAACACAAGCCGATCCCACATGTGTAACTGTGTCCTGAGTCCTAAATAGCAGTCACCCCAAGTCTGTGGCAGCGACCACAGCACCACACTCCCTTTGATCAATGAGGGGTATTTCCATATGCAACTACAGACTCAAGTAGGCAACTAACTATCACAGTCCTACACCCTACATATTATCCTTTTAGTATCCTCGCTTCAAGATTTTTTTTTTTATATCAGTTATAGCTTTACTACAATGACCAAATTAATCTTCACATGCAAACTAACATGGAATAGCAGTCTACACTACAGGCAGTACAGCTCGCAATTCCAATTTTAAATGCTAATTTCTAACAAGATTGTACTCAGAAAATACAACACTTCGTCAATGTATTCTATACTTATTTCATCTTTTCATCATACGCCTACACTGCACTCAGTAGGGCTCACAATTAAAATTATTTCTTCATTCATTAACTACAGAGTCCACAAGGCAAGTAACTATTACAGGCCTCAAATCTACATAATATCCTTTTAGTATCCTTTCTTTTTGAACATTTTGTATATCAGTTATAGCTTTAGTACAATGACCAAATTAATTTTCAAGGACAAATGAACACTCAGCAGTCTACACTGCGGGCAGCAGACCTCACAATTTGAATTTTGGACACGTGGTGCCAGCTAAAACTGTCCAACACAAGCCGATCCCACATGTGTAACTGTGTCCTAAGTCCTGAATGGCAGTGACCCCAAGTCCATGGCAGCGACAACAGCACCAGACTCCCTTCGATCAGTGAGGCATATTTCGATATGCAAGGCCGGCGACACGTAGTCCCACTAACCCTCTTTAAGACAAGCCAATCCCACATGTGTAACTGTGTCCTGAGTCCTGAATGGCTGTGATCCCAAGTCCGTGGCAGCGACCACAGCAGCATACTCTGTGATCAGTTAGACATGTTTCCATATGCAAGGCCGGCGACACGTAGTCCCACTAACCCTCTTTAACACAAGCCGATCCCACATGTGTAACTGTGTCCTGAGTCCTGAATGGCAGTGACCCCAAGTCCGTGGCAGTGACCACAGCACCAGACTACCTCTCATCAGTCAGGCATACTTACATATGCAAGAACAACAGCACGTGGTGCCACTAACCCTGTTCAACACAAACCGATCCCACATGTGTAACTGTGTCCTGAGTCCTGAACGTCAGTGACCCGAACTTCGTAACAGCGACCACAGCACCACACTCCCACCGATTAGTGAGGGGTATTTGCATAAGGAAGGCCGGCGACACATGGTGCCACTGAACCTCCACTACACAGGCCGGTGGGGCCAACAACGTATGCACGTGGCTGCGAGCCCTTGCTCACCGCTACCTCTGGTCTACACTGCGATCAGCAGGCCTCACAATTCAGATAGAGCCGTGATTCCACATGACGCAGTCCTATAGCCAGGACACATTGCTCCCAATGCGGCCCGTCCACACCAAGCATCATCACAGGCTCAGACAGTCTCAATACTTCTGCTGCCACTATCCCACTTTAACACAAGCCGATCCCACATGTGTAACTGTGTCCTGAGTCCTGAATGGCAGTGACCCCAAGTCCGGGGCACCGACCACAGCACCACACTCCCTTCTATCAGTGACGCATATTTCGATATGCAAGGCCGGCGACACGTAGTTCCACTAACCCTCTTTAACACAAGCCGATCCCACATGTGTAACTGTGTCCTGAGTCCTGAATGGCAGTGACCCCAACTTTGTGGCAGTGACCACAGCACCAGACTCCCTTCAGTCTCATTTGTTGTTCTTTTCTTTAAATAATTTTTTTTATATGTAAATCAATCAATCAATCAATCTTTGTCTTTATTTCGGCATATTTGCCATAAAAGAAGAAAAAACAAAAACATAAATAAATAAATAAATAAAATATAGGTACAATACAAAACATCAATTACAGAGACAGTCAATTCATTTCATAGGATTATAAACTTCTTTAAATAGTCCCATGTAATCAGATGACTATTTTCCTTTGGTATAATTCCCATCGCTCCTACCTCTTGTAAAAGGGTGCGTCACTCTATTAAAAACGCATATAAAAATATCTAAAAAAGGTAAGACATCTAAAATTCATTGTTCCTATGTTATGCAATCAACCATGAATATATGGAATGAAACGACAAAAATTGGAACCTGGTTAATCAGTCTAAAAATCAATTAATTAATTAGTATTATTAAAAAAACATCGTAGACTGAGCAGGAAGAGAGGTACATCTAAACTGAAGGTGACTCAATCGTTAGCAATTTCCTTCTCTTGGTCCACATTGCTAGCAGGAATTTTGCAACAGCGAATACAATTGGTCTATTCACATCAGTTTTGAGTATCCTATATGCCGGCAAACAACCTACAAACCCCAGGTTCCTACACAGTGGGACAAGCCAATATCTCCGGATATTGCGATAAGCCGGGCAGAAGAATAGAACGTGCAAGTCATTCTCTAGATTGCAGGAGCAGCCAGGGCATTTTAGAATGGAGTTGGTTGACCAACCACATGTGAATGCCCTTAGTGGTAATGTACTGTATCTCCATTGCAAGAACAGTTTCCTGGCAAGCACGGGAAATATATCGTCCAGGAAAGGTTCTTGAAAATAAACACACTTGCTAGAGAGAAAAACATCTATTAGGGAACCCGCCTCTACTTTGAGTATGGTCTGCTCAAGCTTGCTCTCATAGAACAGTGTGGAAAGTTGGTTTTTAGAAGTTGCAATACAGTGCGTGGCAGGATCATCCCAAATGCCCGGCAGTCCTATCCGCCTGCTTTCGGACTTGACGTACATGAGCCAGGGTATCTTCTTGATCATTTGAGAGTCTAAAATCTCGATCAATTCCTGCCTATAATTGATTAGTTCTCGGGTTACCCAAAGCCTTCTCCAGAATCTAATGGGTTTAATACCCAGTTCCTGGGCAATTGGTCGCAAGCCTAGGTCTAATCTCAGTGGGAGTAATGGAGTGCTAGGGGGAAGGGCCAGCATTTGTCTTAAAAACTTGTTTTCAGCTAGTGTGATTTTCGCATGGCAAGTGTGGCCCCATAATTCTCCCCCATACATTACTGCTCCCCTGGCTTGGGATTTATAGATTTCAAGGGGTGGACCAATCAGCCTGATGGTCGACTTGTTCGCGAGTTTCAAGATTCCCCCGGTCATCTGCACCAATCTTAGCTGAGACTTGATTTGCTGGGGATACCACGCCAAGTCCTCACCCAGGGTTACCCCTAGATAGTCAAAGGTGTGGACTCACTCAAGTGTGGTAGAGCCTATGCAGGGATTTGGGCGAGTGGTCTTCGGAGGGTTGAAGATCATGAACTTGGTTTTCAGTGCATTGATCTCCAACCCTCGACTAATACAAAAGGACTCAAAGCCGGAGAGAACACGCTGGATGCCCATAGGTGATTTTGAGAGGAGAAGTGTCCTCAGCAAACATAATTGCCGGCACTCTCCTCCCCCCAAGCCTAGGGGCATCCGTGTCCTTGACCTTATTCAGATATTCAATCATCCCGTTGATATAGAGGCAAAACAGGGTCGGTGCCAAAACACAGCCCTGTCTTACCCCCCTACCAACGGGGAATTGCTTCGTTAGAGCCCCATGCTTCCCAAACCTAACCTGAGCATAGTTCGAGTCATGGAGCCTGGTCAGGATGTGCAACAGGTGGTGTGGCAGGCCCAATTCATCCAACACACTCCATAACTTGTGTCGTGGAACCAGGTCGAAGGCCGCACGGAGGTCCACGAACACTGTATAAAGACGTCCACCCTCTATGGTGACTGTCTTCCAGTATATAAGGCATAAGCGGAAGATCTGGTCAACAGTTGATGTATTTTTCCTGAACCCCGCTTGGAAGGGGCTCAGCACTGAGTGCTCCTCCAACCAGTCCTGAAGATGATCTAATATCAGCCTGGCAAATATTTTCTGTGGAACATCTATCAGGCTGATTGGCCTGTAGTTGGCTGGGAGAAGAGCAGAACCCTTTTTGAAGATAGGGACTATCTCTGCTCCCAGCCAAGTACTGGGCAGCCCCATCCATATATATTTAAATCTATACATGACTAAGATTCTTCTTTGTCCAACCGCACAGGGACACTTCCAGACCCAAGAAGGTTGTTGGGGGTATGATGGTAATGTGGGAAGAGGGTGCGTTACCTGCTGATGTGGGGAGAGGCAGCGTCAAAGGGGTATCTATCACAGAAAGAACTCCGATATGTTTTCACAAATGTCAGCTGACGGACTGAATCACAAAATGGTTTTTCAATGCTTATGCAGTGTGAGTTATAAACAGTTCGCACCCAGACTCGCAGAGGGCCAGCTGCGGTCCGTCCGCTGTAGACTCACAGACGCAGTACTACGAGCCGTCTGCGTTATTGTAGCTATCCCTGCCCTGTTCCGTCGTACACCACGCCACTGCGATTATGTTCCGACGTTGGCCCCACATAGCTACCTGTCGCAGGCGTACTCGCTGTTGGTGTGCAGGTCAGTGGTCTAGTTCTCAACATCTCACGGCCACTCCCTCAGGGCAGATTTGCACACACACCACACCCATCCGGCACATGCGTCACACGCCATGTGACCACGCAAATATAATAGATCAACAACGTCACATCCTTTATTGCCGGTGCTGACTAGATGGCGGACGCGCCACATGTCTCAACCATAAAGAGTCTTTGAAAAGTTGCGCAGAAGGTTAGTCGCACCCTGATCTGTATAGCCATCAGGGGCCTACCACCCCCTTGGCACGGACTTCAGATGCACAGGGTTAGTGCCACCAAAAGCTCATATGGCCATCATCGGCCTACCGCCACGTGGCACGAACTTAACTTCCACAGGCTTAGCGGTCCCAAAAGCTGATGTGGTCTCCGCCATTGATGACTCAGGACTCAGCGACATGTGTGAGATCTGCCGGGCCGTGGAGAAGATGATGTGGTCTCCGCCATTCATGACTCAGCGACATCTGTGCGATCCGCCAAGCACCTGATGTGGTCTCCGCCATTCATTACTCAGGACTCTGAGAAATATCTGGGATGACTTTTGATGGGCACGTGGAGTGCCCACAGCTGCACACTCCGGTGGCACAAGGTATTTATTTGCTCATGGATGCGCAGAGGCGGCAGTGTGTGTGTCTGTCTCTCTCTCTCTCTCTCTCTCTCTCTCTCTTCCTTCTCTTCCTTCTATCTCTCTAACTCTCTCTCTTCCTTCTCCCTTACTCACTCCCTTTCTTTCTTTCCCTCTCTTTTTCTCTCTGGCTTTTTTTTACCTTCTCTGTGCCTCTCTCCTTTGATATGCCCATTAAACACGTCCTTATTTTGTGCTTTATTTTCCAGGCTCTGTCGTCGACATCCATGGTCCCCACAGGAGTGTTCCGCCTTCTTGTTTTCTATTATTTTTGTTACATTTTGTTTATTAGTTTATCATTTATGTATATGTTAATAAAAAAATAAATTTCGCAAATAGTCTTTCGTTTATCGTTTACTTATATATTTATAAAAAACGAAAGTTAAAAAAAAGAATTAATAACGTTTTTGGTTGTTCTCTTCACTGCTGTGTGACTCTTTCTTGTTCTTATTACTGTTATTTGATGGAGTCCACCATGGTGTTAAATTTTGGGGCATTTATCGTAGGAATACTGGTGATGTCTGCAGTTTACACCAACTTCTGGATAGTGTGTTAAATTTATCTTAACTTTACTACCATTAAAGTGCTGATAATGAAATGCAGACTAGCCATTCCCGTACAACAAGACACGAGGTGCACCTTTACGATTTATTCTGAATACTAAAATCCTGTATTGAATTACACTGAGGTAGTGGCTGCACTTACAGTGTACACACAAAATTAATTAAGAAATCTCATTGTATTTATATTGATTGGGAATAGTGCGTCAAGTGCTGGATCTTGACGAGATACACTGCTCAGTTCGTATACTGTTCTGCACACGAAAAAAATCACATCACAACTTTCACACCAACTGCAATGCGAAACAAATTCGGGCGATAAGCCACGTTAGCACCAGGTATTTTACACCTGCTTTCTGCTGGTGTTAAGCAGGACGACTACCTGCACCATGAAACGGAACACAGCCAAGAGCCACACCAGAACAGCCACAGGTGCCATAGAATCAATGAGCATGATGCAGGGATACCCATGAGGGCCACAAGACTCATCGCAACAACTCCAGGACCACCAATGCCCCCCAAACCCACATCTGAGCAAGTGTGTCCCTGTGGTCATTGTCTTAGCATGATAGGCACGAGCCCTGCAACATCACTGTGTGCTGTCACCTCAGCGTTGGCAGTGAGCCTGGACATGTAGCTACGCACGCATCCTCCTGCATGCACAACCGGCATGTGCTGGTCTGGAGTACACAGGTCAGCGCAGGGGTGTGCCTATCCGGCAAGGGGAACAGGGTGTCTCGGACATGTCCGTGTACAGGAAGTGTGGTAAGTGAGTCTGTGTTCTGGTGTGGCCTGCCACAAAGGCCGCAGAACTCGATGTTGTAAAGTGGCATGCACCACCTCCAAACGGCACTGTGATGGTGTAGTTTGAATGTAGCAGGACCTGCTCGAATAGGAATTACAATGGTGTGCCGTACGAGTGCACGAGATACAACAGCACACCGTAGAAAAGTGTGGGGGCTCGTGGGAGGGAGAAGCGGCTGTTTGGCAATGTAACACACAGTGAACTCGCCCATGTGCCACGTGCTGGGCATCTCATTCATGATAACCACGGTCGCAGACATTCCACAACACCAACAACTGGCCTTTGTACACATCCTGTATGAATGCAGCATGGTTTTCACTTCTATGCTCGTTCAGTGGTGTGATGTTGGCAGGTTGTGTGACTTGTGCTCCTTGTTGGTGTGTTTCATTTTGGCCATTGTTTGTCTATACTGTGCTGTACTTAATTGGGCATGTGTGCCATTCTGCCCATCTCCCCCGTCCCCTCACTCCCTGCTTCTTCCACTTCCTGTTGCTGTTGTGTCTATAATTTTGTTGCTGCACACATAAACACATGTAAAGAACAAATTAGAATAGTTCCTTAATTCTTTTAGGTTTCAAAACTTCTCTCTATTGTTTCTTTTTAATTTTCCATATAAACCGTTTTTTTAATATTCAACAACACATAGAAGTCAGAAGTGCAACGTATTCTAACCAACACACTTTCTAGAACATTCTACAACACATGCAGGTTAAAAGTTCATGAATTTTTTTTAACTTAACCATATTTTTTTGCAACATTTTCTCGAACATTTAACGGCAAGAGCAGGTTAAAAGTTCACGATTGTTTTAAGTTCGAACAGTGCCTTCCAAATGCAAGTAGAGCTGTGGTTCAGTTGAGCAAATGTTATCCTATGATATGTACTCCACGTTGAAACTGCTTTTTCTTAACCAATCACAAAGATGCTTTTCCACAAAACGAATGTGCACCCTACTTTTAAAAAAGAATGCTTTTCAACTCCCAATCACGTATCGCTTTGTATGGCAAAAAAAAAGTACTTACCCATCTTTAAACATATCTCTTATTCTACCAGGGAACTGCATGAACTACAGACATCTTTCCATACCTTCCAACCATACCTTCAAAATGCTAGTGTGGATCGTAGGACATAGCTATATTTTCAGGTGCAAGAGGTATGCAGAACACAGACGTATTGGCTTAGACCTAGGCTTACAAAATGTGGACATTAAATGGTTTACACAGAGAAGATTGAAGTTGCACCAATTGCTACCTTTGGTTAAAACCTCTTTGCATCTTCCACACCCTGACCTCATGATTGTGCATTGTGGTGGAAATGACCTAGGCACATTGACTGGGGTAGGCTTGGAAATGCTTATGAGGGACACCTTTGGACACCTCAGCTCAGCACCATGTGACTCTGGGCAATAGCTCACTTAATAACTCACATAATTTCCACGCCGGCCTCGAGGGCCTTCAGACCCATAGGGGTGAGTAGTTTGCGCTTTACAAATACCGTATTGATTTGATACGGGTAAATTTACCTTTGCGCTCCCTGTATAACACCCCATAAGCACCATACACAAGTTACAATGTTCAAAACAAAAGTTCCTCCGAGTAGGTATAACTACATGCTGACACTACTTGACAGATGTGGCACAGCGGCCAGAGGACATGACTTCACAGCATATGGCACACAGTTTGGACTCACGCTTTCATCCCCGACTCCAGCCGCACCTCAGCTTAGCACCATGAGACTCTAGACAATACCTCACATATTTTCCGTACCCCAGGACTTTCAAACCAGTAGAAGTCAGTAGTTCGTCCTAGTAGGTATAAACACATGCTGACACTACTTCCACAGGTGTGCTGCAGCGGCCAGGGCACATGACTTCACACCATAAGACACACAGTTTAGGCTCACGCTTTCATCCCCGACTCCCGCAGCAGCTCACCTTAGCAGCATCAGACTACACAATACCTCACTTAATTTCCGTACCCTGCACTTTCAGACCGGTAGCTATGAGCAGTTTGCTTCGCACCCCATCTATAGCACACCGTAAACACCCCACAGAGGTTACAGTGCTCCTACCCTCCTCTTTCCCACATTTTTCGCCCTTTTTCCCCCTTACTCGCTTCAACGGAATCACAAAATGGCAGACAAACTTCCTAGTTGCAAACGCTCGCAGTGCTCGCAGCCAATCAACAGCAAGCTTGTGCTCATAACGCCTCAGCCAATCAGATGGCAGAATTCCCAAATATCGATATCTGTAAATTTTTATATTTCTCAAAAACTACTGAATGAATTTACACCAAATAAACAAAAGCATGCTTTCTAGACCAATACCCTTCTCCCTGCCAAATTTGGGGTAATTCCGTTCACCCGTTCGACCTGTAGCATTGTCTAAAGTTTCCTATGAAAATTAACATTGAAAAAACATGTTTTGGGACCCCCTTGCTTCTCGCCCCCCCCTTGACGAATCACCCCCAAACTTTCAACATAGGAGCTGATCTCAACAAAGAATTAGTTTTGAAAATTTCACGAAGATTCATCAATCAGCGCCAAAGTTATTGTGAATAGAATGTTGCCATTTTCCTATAGTAACTAGGTCCTAACTATAACTAACTACTGGCGACCGCCAGTAGGACATATATATATATATATATATATATATATATATATTACCTACTGGCGGTCGCCAGTAGGTAGTTATAGTTAGGACCACGTTTCCATAGGAAATCCGCAACATTCTATTTTGAATAACTTTGGCGCCGGTCGACGAATCCTCGCGAATTTTTAAAAATAGGTGGGGCGCTACGCTCCGCTCCTACCCTGAAAGTCTCGGGGGGATTCGTCAAGCGGGGGCTGAGATAAAAGGGGGGTCCCAAAACGCGTTTTTCCCATGCATTTTTCCATAGGACCTTTAGACAGGGCTACAGCCCGAACGGCTGAACAGAATTACTAGAAATTTGGCAGAGAGGTAGTCCTCAGGTCAAGGAAGTGCCTTTTGTAGGTTTGGTGTAAATCTGTTCAGTAGATTCTGAGAAAATAGCCTTTAAATCAATATATATATCTGAGCCAGCTTACGGTGCGCTTACGGTACGCTTACCGTACGCGTACGGTGGCGTGCGCGAGCGCGATTCTGATTGGCTCTTACATCTAAGTAAACATTCGAATCGGCCGAAACCAGGAAGCGGCGGCCGCCATTTTCTCTCTCGCACTGAGAGTGATTTTTAAAATATAAAGCCCAAAAACATGTAAAGGGGCTGTTTAGACAGCTCCCACACACATAGCCATGTTGAGGGAGTCCCCAAAGATCCCCCAAGGCCAAAAACGGAATTTTTATTTTTTCGGTAATTTCGCCGATTACGCTTACCGTACGCGTACGGTAAAAAATTTAAAAAAAAAAAAACTTATCCACACTCTCTCCACCCCGTGTGCAATTGGTGCCCGAAGGGCACCAATTGTGCATGGCTTATTACACCTGAGATAAACTAAAATATTTAACAAAAAAATAATAAAAAAAAAAATTATCCACACTCTCTCCACCCCGTGTGCAAATGTTGCCCGAAGGGCACCATTTGTGCATGGCTTTTAAAATATACAAAAAATTAAAATATTACCTTTCAAAACGAAGTGCATCATATGTCCTCCATGTGCGCACGGTGCGCGAAGCGCATCGTGCGTACATGGCCCATCTAGCGTAACGTGGGCACGCGGTGCGCGTAGCGCACCGCGTGCCCACCGTGCGTGCACGGCACTAACTGCGTAAAGTGGGCGCGCGGTGCGCGAAGCGCACCACGTGCTCACCGTGCGCGCACGGAACGAACTGCGTTAAGTGGGCGCGCACGCCACGAATGGCGTAGAGTAACTTAGCATTTAAAAAACCGTACAAATTCACTGAAAAAACCATAGGTTTCACACATGTTATAGTTAGCGGAAATTTTACTGATAAAAAACCAATGAAATTCCCCCGTTATAGTTAGTGCAGGCAACTATAACTCACGCGACCGCAATCTTCTGCTGATGACATATGTGTCTTTATGAAAAAAAAATATATGTAATATATGTATAGCTAAAAATGTATGGAAGAAGACATGGGCAAATAAGTGTCTAAATACAGTATTAGCATCAGCAGAGGACTGCGGTCGCGTGAGTTATAGTTGCCTGCACTAACCATAACGGGGGAATTTCATTGTTTTTTATCAGTAAAATTTCCGCTAACTATAACATGTGTGAAACCTATGGTTTTTTCAGTGAATATATATATATATATATATATATATATATATATATATATATATATATATATATATATATATATATATATATATATATATATATATATATATATATTGTGATCTTTGCCCTATCTGTCTTCCAGCAGAAATTCTATGTATGTGGCTATTCATGGAGTCCCTGGCAAATGCATTGAACCCTGCGAACATTCAATATCACCTGTATGCTGACGACACCCAACTGTATATAAAAATCTCCTCACCAGAAGGCTTCCTTTCTCAACGCTATTCTACAGAATACTCAAAGTTGGCTCACTGGCAACCACCTCATGTTTAACACCAAAAAGACGGAATTCCTTCTCATCTCCCCACCCAAACACACACCCAAGATAGACGTATGGTTGAGACATCTAACTTCCTTTGACTGTGCTCCCCACATCATTGACTCTGCGAAATACTTGGGAGTCAGCATAGACAAACACCTAAACATGCAGGCGCAAATCTCTAATGCCACGAAAGGAGCTAATCACCAGTTGAGTATACTAAGGAAACTTAAACCCTTCCTCCCACAGACCTACTTAAGAATGACGGTACAAGCCCTAGTGTTACCAAGATTGGATTACGGCAGCACCACTGTATGCGGCCTCCTCAAATACAAGCTGGCCCCGCTGAGGGCTTCGCACAACGCTGCGGCCAGACTAGTCTCAAGAATTAAAAGAAATAACCACATCTTTCTAACCTTGAAAGCTCTGAACTGGTTGCCTTACGAGGCAAGATACACCTAAAGATTGCCTGCATGACCCACAAAGCCCTGCATAGCAATACCCCCAGCTACTCATCACTAAAGCTTGAGCGATCAGGAGGATGCGGACAATTGCGAAGTGCGAGGTCACTACTACTGAAACCACGATCCTTCCATAAAAAGAGAACTGATTGCAGAGCTTTTTCAGGGATCGCACCGAAGATTTGGAACTCCCTACCTCCACTGGTACGTGGAATCTCATCCTTTACCCCCTTCAAAAAAGAAGTAAAATTGCTTCTAATGAACAAATTTACATCCTAACACTTTAATACGATGTTGACTAATAGTTACCTATGATATCCATATATTTCTGTCTACCTCTGTTGTATTGAATGGAGAATACCGAATGTATATAGACTACCTCAACCTCCTAATGTCTAATAACTGTGTATCGTGAAGCGCTCTGATTCCCTCGTGGATCATTCTTTGTTGACTACTGGTAACCTATGCTATCCATATACTACTATCTACCTCTTCTGTACTGAATAGCAAATACCAAAGGTGTATATACAACATCAACCATCTAATGCTTAATAACTGTATATGGTAAAGCGTTCTGATACCCTCATGGGTCATGTCCGCTCTATATAAAACTTTATAAATAAAAGTTGGACTACATCTCATGATTATACCAGCCCCATATTGCCAGTGATCAGTGATTGGGCAGCCCGTATAGTAGCACCAGGCATAGTTGAGAACGTCTCCTTGCTGGTAAGACTGGCTTATACGTGACAGGGTTTTCCATGATTGCAACTCCTCCCGGATAAATCAACAATTGGAATAGGTCTCACAGCTTTTCTATTTAAAATCAGAAGGAGAACAAACTATTGCTTATTTGCTTTTGGAACTTAGTTTGGCTGCATGTTCATTAAGGGTCTGGAAACCATCAAATATCATCTGGTGGGGAATCCAGTGAGTTGTGGGCCTTCTCCCTATCATCACCAGATATGAATGGGTCGTTCCCGGGAAGAAAACAATGATTATTTTTTTTGACCCTGGGATCACTCTTTACTTGTGGCAGGAGCAGCGAAGCATGCAGACATATTGGGCACAATGTGACCTTGCAATCTTGGGTAAGTGTTAGTAGTAATCCTGTAACACGCTCTCTAGGTCTAGCACTAGAGCGACAGGCTGATGGTGACAACTTTTGTCATCGACGAGGCTGTTGTACAGGATGCAGTCATAGATGAGGCCATCGTAGACTATCTCATAGTAGACTAGGCCGTCGTAGACATGGTTATCGTAGGCGCGATTACCGCAGACGAGGCCGTCGTCATAGGTGACCGTCATAAACAACCGTCATAGATGAGGCTGTCGCAGACAACTGTATTAGACAATGCATTCGTAGATGAGGCCATCATAGGTGAGACCATCATAGGTGAGGCAATCCGTAGGTGAGCCCATTCGTAGATGAGGCTTTTCGTAGATGAGGCCATCGTAGATGAGGCCACCATAGGTGATGCCATCATAGGTGAGGCAATGCCATCATAAGTGAGGAAATCATAGGTGGGGCCATCCGTAGGTGAGGCCATTCGTAGGTGAGGCCATTTGTAGGTGAGGCCATCATAGGTTAGGCAATCATAGGTAAGGCAATCATAGGTGAGGCCATCATAGGTGAGGCCATCATAGGTGAGGCCATCATAGGTGAGGCCATCAGGTGAGGCCATTCGTAGATGAGGCCATCATATGTGAGGAAATCATAGGTGAGGCCATCATAGGTGAGGCCATCATAGGTCAGGCCATCATAGGTGAGGCCATCATAGTTGAGGCCATCATAGCTGAGGCCATCATAGGTCAGGCCATCATAGGTCAGGCCATCATAGGTGAGGCCATCATATATGAGGAAATCATAGGTGAGGAACTCATAGGTGAGGCCATCATAGGTTGGCCATCATAGGTCAGGCAATCATAGGTGAGGGAAATCATAGGTGAGGCCATTATAGGTCAGGCCCTCATAGGTGAGAAAATCATAGGCGAGGCCATCATAGGTGAGGCAATCCGTAGGTTGGGCCATCATAGGTGAGGCCATCATAGGTGAGGCCATCATAGGTGAGGCTATCATAAGTGAGGCCATCATAGGTGAGGCCATCGTAGGTGAGGCCATCGTAGATGAGGCCATCATAGGGGAGGCCATCATAGGTGAGGCCATCTTAGGTGAGGCCCTCATAGGTGAGGAAATCATAGGTGAGGAAATCATAGGTGAGGCCATCATAGGTGAGTCCATCATAGGTGAGGCCATCGTAGATGAGGCCATCATAGGTGAGGAAATCAAAGGTGAGGCCATCATAGGTAAGGCAATTATAGGTGAGGTCATCATAGGTGAGGCCATCATAGGTGAGGCCATCGTAGATTAGGCCATTCGTAGATGAGGAAATCGTAGGTGAGGCCATCATAGGTGAGGAAATCATAGGTGAGGCCATCATAGGTGAGGCCATCATAGGTCAGGCCATCATAGGTCAGGCCACTATAGGTGAGGAAATCATAAGTGAGGCCATCATAGGTGATGCCATCATAGGTGAGGCCATCATAGGTGAGGCCATCATAGGTGAGGACATCATAGGTGAGGACATCATAGGTGAGGCCATCATAGGTGAGGCCATCATAGGTCAGGCCACTATAGGTGAGGAAATCATAAGTGAGGCCATCATAGGTGATGCCATCATAGGTGAGGCCATCATAGGTGAGGACATCATGGGTGAGGAAATCATAGGTGAGGCCATCATAGGAGAGGCCATCATAGGTGAGGTTATCATAGGTGAGGAAATCATAGGTGAGGCCATTATAGGTGAGGCCATCTTAGGTGAGGAAATCATAGGTGAGGCCATCATAGGTGAGACCATCATAGGTGAGCCCATCATAGGTGAGCCCATCATATCTGAGGCCATCATAGGTGAGGTCATCATAGGTGAGGAAATCATAGGTGAGGCCATTATAAGTGAGGCCATCATAGGTGAGGAAATCATAGGTGAGGCCATCATAGATGAGGCCATCATAGGTGAGGAAAATATAGGCGAGGCCATCATAGGTGAGGCCATCGTAAGTGAGGCCACCGTACGTGAGGTAATCCATAGGTGAGACCATCATAGGTGAGGACATCATAGGTGAGTCCATCATAGGTGAGGCCATCATAAGTGAGGAAATCATAGGTGATGCCATCATAGGTGAGGAAATCGTAGGTGAGGCCATCATAGGTGAGGAAATCATAGGTGAGGCCATCATAGGTGAGGCCATCATAGGTCAGGCCATCATAGGTCAGGCCACTATAGGTGAGGAAATCATAAGTGAGGCCATCATAGGTGATGCCATCATAGGTGAGGCCATCATAGGTGAGGCCATCATAGGTGAGGACATCATAGGTGAGGACATCATAGGTGAGGCCATCATAGGTGAGGCCATCATAGGTCAGGCCACTATAGGTGAGGAAATCATAAGTGAGGCCATCATAGGTGATGCCATCATAGGTGAGGCCATCATAGGTGAGGACATCATGGGTGAGGAAATCATAGGTGAGGCCATCATAGGAGAGGCCATCATAGGTGAGGTTATCATAGGTGAGGAAATCATAGGTGAGGCCATTATAGGTGAGGCCATCTTAGGTGAGGAAATCATAGGTGAGGCCATCATAGGTGAGACCATCATAGGTGAGCCCATCATAGGTGAGCCCATCATATCTGAGGCCATCATAGGTGAGGTCATCATAGGTGAGGAAATCATAGGTGAGGCCATTATAAGTGAGGCCATCATAGGTGAGGAAATCATAGGTGAGGCCATCATAGATGAGGCCATCATAGGTGAGGAAAATATAGGCGAGGCCATCATAGGTGAGGCCATCGTAAGTGAGGCCACCGTACGTGAGGTAATCCGTAGGTGAGACCATCATAGGTGAGGACATCATAGGTGAGTCCATCATAGGTGAGGCCATCATAAGTGAGGAAATCATAGGTGATGCCATCATAGGTGAGGAAATCATAGGTGAGGCCATTATAGGTGAGGCCGCATAGGTGAGGCCATCATAGGTGAGGCCATCATAGGAGAGGCCATCATATGAGAGGCCATCATAGGTGAGGCCATCGTAGGTAAGGCCATAGTAGGCAAGGCCATCGTAGGTGAGGCCATCGTAGGTGAGGCCATCAAAGGTGAGGCCCTCATAGGAGAGGCCATCATATGAGAGGCCATCATAGGTGAGGCCATCGTAGGTGAGGCCATAGTAGGTGAGGCCATAGTAGGTGAGGCCATCGTAGGCGAGGCGATCGTAGGTGAGGCCATCAAAGGTGAGGCCATCGTAGGTGAGGCCATCATAGGTGAGGCCATCATAGGTGAGGCCATCATAGGTGAGGAAATCAAAGGGGAGCCCATCATAGGTGAGGCCATCATAGGTGAGGCAATCATAGGTGAGGCCATCATAGGTGAGGCCATCGTAGATGAGGCCATTTGTAGGTGAGGAAATCGTAGGTCAGGCCATTATAGGTGAGGAAATCATAGGTGAGGCCATCATAGGTGAGGCCACTATGGGTGAGGCCATCATAGGTGAGGAAATCATAGGTGAGGCCATTATAGGTGAGGCCATCATAGGTGAGGAAATCATAGGTGAGGCCATCATATCATAGGTGAGGAAATTATAGGTGAGGCCATCATAGGTGAGGCCATCGTAGGTGAGGCCACCATAGGTGAGATAATCCGTAGATGAGGCCATCATAGGTGAGGACATCATAGGTGAGTCCATCATAGGTGAGGCCATCATAGGTGAGGAAATCAAAGGTGAGGCCATCATAGGTGAGGCCATCATAGGTGAGGAAATCATAGGTGAGGCCATCGTAGATGAGGCCATCATAGGTGAGGAAATCAAAGGTGAGGCCATCATAGGTGAGGCAATTATAGGTGAGGTCATCATAGGTGAGGCCATCATAGGTGAGGCCATCGTAGATTAGGCCATTCGTAGGTGAGGAAATCGTAGGTGAGGCCATCATAGGTGAGGAAATCGTAGGTGAGGCCATCATAGGTGAGTCCATCATAGGTGAGGACATCATAGGTGAGGCCGGTATAGGTGAGGAAATCATAGGTAAGGCTACCGTAGGTGAGGCCATCATATGTGAGGCCATCATAGGTGAGGCCATCATAGGTGAGGCCATCATAGGTGAGGTCATCGTAGGTGAGGCCATCATAGGTGAGGAAATCGTAGGTGAGGCCATCATAGGTGAGTCCATCATAGGTGAGGACATCATAGGTGAGGCCGTTATAGGTGAGGAAATCATAGGTAAGGCTACCGTAGGTGAGGCCATCATATGTGAGGCCATCATAGGTGAGGCCATCATAGGTGAGGCCATCATAGGTGAGGCCATCGTAGATGAGGCCATCATAGGTGAGGAAATCAAAGGTGAGGCCATCATAGGTGAGGCAATTATAGGTGAGGTCATCATAGGTGAGGCCATCATAGGTGAGGCCATCGTAGATTAGGCCATTCGTAGGTGAGGAAATCGTAGGTGAGGCCATCATAGGTGAGGAAATCATAGGTGAGGCCATCATAGGTGAGGCCATCATAGGTGAGGCCATCATAGGTCAGGCCACTATAGGTGAGGAAATCATAAGTGAGGCCATCATAGGTGAGGCCATCATAGGTGAATCCATCATAGGTGAGGCCATCATAGGTCAGGCCACTATAGGTGAGGAAATCATAAGTGAGGCCATCATAGGTGATGCCATCATAGGTGAGGCCATCATAGGTGAGGCCATCATAGGTGAGGACATCATGGGTGAGGAAATGATAGGTGAGGCCATCATAGGAGAGGCCATCATAGGTGAGGTTATCATAGGTGAGGAAATCATAGGTGAGGCCATTATAGGTGAGGCCATCTTAGGTGAGGAAATCATAGGTGAGGCCATCATAGGTGAGATCATCATAGGTGAGCCCATCATATGTGAGGCCATCATAGGTGAGGTCATCATAGGTGAGGAAATCATAGGTGAGGCCATTATAAGTGAGGCCATCGTAGGTGAGGAAATCATAGGTGAGGCCATCATGGATGAGGCCATCATAGGTGAGGAAAATATAGGCGAGGCCATCATAGGTGAGGCCATCATAAGTGAGGCCACCGTATGTGAGGTAATCCGTAGGTGAGACCATCATAGGTGAGGACATCATAGGTGAGTCCATCATAGGTGAGGCCATCATAAGTGAGGAAATCATAGGTGTTGCCATCATAGGTGAGGCCATTAAAGGTGAGGCCATAATAAGTGAGGAAATCATAGGTGAGGCCATTATAGGTGAGGCCATCATAGGTGAGGCATCACAGGTGAGGAAATCATAGGTGAGGTCATAATAGGTGAGGCCGCATAGGTGAGGCCATCATAGGTGAGGCCATCATAGGAGAGGCCATCATATGAGAGGCCATCATAGGTGAGGCCATCGTAGGTGAGGCCATAGTAGGCAAGGCCATCGTAGGTGAGGCCATCAAAGGTGAGGCCATCATAGGAGAGGCCATCATATGAGAGGCCATCGTAGGTGAGGCCATCGTAGGTGAGGCCATAGTAGGTGAGGCCATCATAGGCGAGGCCATCGTAGGTGAGGCCATCAAAGGTGAGGCCATCGTAGGTGAGGCCATCGTAGGTGAGGCCATCATAGGTGAGGCCATCATAGGTGAGGCCATCGTAGATGAGGCCATCATAGGTGAGGAAATCAAAGGTGAGCCCATCATAGGTGAGGCCATCATAGGTGAGGCAATCATAGGTGAGGCCATCATAGGTGAGGCCATCGTAGATGAGGCCATTTGTAGGTGAGGAAATCGTAGGTCAGGCCATCATAGGTGAGGAAATCATAGGTGAGGCCATCATAGGTGAGGCCATTATAGGTGAGGCCATCATAGGTGAGGAAATCATAGGTGAGGCCATTATAGGTGAGGCCATCATAGGTGAGGAAATCATAGGTAAGGCCATCATAGGTGAGGCCATCATAGGGGAGGAAATTATAGGTGAGGCCATCATAGGTGAGGCCATCGTAGGTGAGGCCACCATAGGTGAGATAATCCGTAGATGAGGCCATCATAGGTGAGGACATCATAGGTGAGTCCATCATAGGTGAGGACATCATAGGTGAGGAAATCATAGGTGAGGCCATCATAGGTGAGGCCATCATAGGTGAGTCCATCATAGGTGAGGCCATCATAGGTGAGGAAATCATAGGTGAGGAAATCATAGGTGAGGCCATTATAGGTGAGGCCATCACAGGTGAGGAAATCATAGGTGAGGCCATAATAGGTGAGGCCATCATAGGTGAGGCAATCATAGGTGAGGCCATCATAGGTGAGGCCATCGTAGATGAGGCCATTTGTAGGTGAGGAAATCGTAGGTCAGGCCATCATAGGTGAGGCCATCATAGGTGAGGCCATTATAGGTGAGGCCATCATAGGTGAGGAAATCATAGGTGAGGCCATTATAGGTGAGGCCATCGTAGGTGAGGCCATCATAGGTGAGGCCATCGTAGGTGAGGCCATCATAGGTGAGGCCATCGTAGGTGAGGCCATCATAGGTGAGGCCATCATGAAATGAAATGAATGAATGAAATGAAAAAGAATTTCTAAAGCGCATGGCTGCCCTTGAGCGTCCCAGCGCTACGTGTACACACAGACAGACCTCCTCTGAGCCGCATCCAGAGATGTTAGTCATTCTGGGGGAAAAGGAACGTTTTAAGGGATTTTCGGAATCTGGTCTGGTTCTTTCCTCATTGATGTTGGGAGGGAGTTCCATAGCTGACCCGCGTTTATTGAAAAGCGGCGTCCTTGTTCTTTTTGCTCTCGGGATAGCTACCAGGTTTTCCTCGCCAGAGCGGAGCGTTCGTGCTGATTTGTAAGGGCGGATCAGATCTCTGAGGATCGGAGGGCCTGTGCCTTGGAGGACTCTGAACACTGTACAGAGCACTTTGAATTTCACTCTCGCTCTTATGGGCAGCCCATGGAGCGCTTTCAAGGCCGGTTTTGCTGACGTTCTTCTGGGTGTGTTCGTCAGCAGTCTTGCAGCTGCATTCTGTGCCCTCTGGAGCACGTTCAAGGTGTATTCCGGTGCAGCCAGGAAAAGGGCGTTGTTATAATCCAGTCTTGACAGAATAAGGCCCTGTACCAGCAATTTCCTAGAGTCTAATGGGAGTAAGGGCATAACTTTCCGTATTGAGCGGAGCAGCCCATAGCAACACCCTGCAGTTTTTTTCGCCTGAGTGTGCATCGACAGCTCCGGTTCAAGCCAGACGCCGAGACTTTTTATGGATCCCTTCGGGGTCGGAGGATCTCCTAAACAAGTCGGCCACATACATTTGGGGAGGGAGGTGCAGAGATTTCCCAGCAACATCACCTCGGTTTTGGAGGCATTAAGCTTGAGTCTTGAGTCGGCCATCCATGCCATGATGTTGGTAAGGCAGGCGGCAAACTTCTCACCATGGCTTTCTGCGAGCGAGAGCGAAACAATCAATTGGGTGTCATCCGCGTACGTTGCGAGTTTCACTCCAAAGGGTGCGACCTCCCCCTCCAGTGGGGCCATGTAGACGTTAAAAAGCGTAGGGCTCAGTGAAGAGCCCTGCGGGACACCACACTGAAGGGGGGTGGGCACTGATCTATTGTTGCCCTCGCACACTTGATATGTTCGATCACTCAAGAATGACATTAGCCAGGTGAGCGCCAGGCCTCTTACTCCCAGCTCCTCCAACCGGTGGATCAGGATCTTGTGATCCACCGTGTCAAATGCCGCGCTCAGATCCAGGAGGACCAGGGCTGCTGATCCTCCTGAATCTAAGATGCACCTGCCCTCTTCTACCATGGTGATCAGCGCCGAGTCAGTGCCTTGACCGGGCCGAAAGCCAGTCTGGGTGTGCCGTAACAACTCGTTAGATTCCAAAAAGGACGAGAGTTGCCGGTTAACCCATTTCTCAGCAATCTTTCCCATCCCTGGCAGTAAGGAGATTGGCCGAAAGTTGGACAAATCGGTGGGGTCAAGCCCCGCTTTTTTTAGCAGGGCTTTTACTATAGCCTGCTTCCAACTGGGGGGGACCTTGGCGGCGGCAAAGGAAGCATTGAGTAGATCTACTGCCGGTCCCGCTATGACATCCATAAACTGCTTTAGGATGTACATAGGCATGGGATCCGTCGGAGAGCCACTTTTTTGCGCGGCCAGCTCTTTACAGAAAGCTTCCCTGGTGATCGGGGCAAACTTGTCCAGCACGGCTCTATCAGTGGCCAGACGGCTCTCCCCCAAGGGCGGGCTCTGACGGGGCAAGGGGAGGCCGGCTATGATGTTTTGAATTTTCTGGTCAAAGTACTGGGCCAGAAGGTTACAACGGTCCGTACTCCCCTCTGAGGGTTCTGGAGATACTGGAACTTTGAGCAGCTCTTTGTGAATTTTATAGGTTTCCCTTGAAGAATTGGTTGATGATTTTATCCTATTTTCAAGGTAGGCCGCTTTGGTGGCATTGCGTGCCACTTTATAAGTTCTCATGGCTGCCCTGTACTCTTCTTTGGAGTTTCCTGCCCAGTTTTTCCGCCAGTCACGTTCTTTCTTTTTACAAATTTTTCTCAGAAGACCCAGCTCTGGGGTGAACCATAAGGATTTGGGGCCCCCCGTCTTCCTGTTGGCTATTTTCAGGGGAAGTACCGCATCTAAAGCTGTGCTGAGCCATTCGCAGAAAGCCTCATCTGCCTCTATAGGATCCCTATTAAGCACCGGGATGGTATGTGTCAGCTTGCGTGTAAGATCGCCGACCGGGAGTTTCGACCATGCCCTTACTGGTACTTGTGCTGTGGCTGCCGGGGGAGATGGGGGAGCTGTAACAAAACCCAGTTGAAAGGGGATCAGGAAGTGATCCGTCCAAGGGAGAGGCAAGGACGGTGACATGGAAAGAAGGGGAAGATTAGAAAACACCGTATCCAATAAATGGCCCTTGACGTGGGTGGGCTCCTGATTATGGAGGGTGATGTTCCCCAACCCAAGTTCAGATCTAAGGTCGTTTGCAGCTTTATCCTCCGCTGAGTCGAAATGTAGGTTTAAATCTCCAAGCAGGAGAAAATTGGGTGCCGACGCTATTAGCAATGGGGCCTCTTCAAGCAGAGAGTTCGCGAACTGCTTGATGTTGCCCGGAGGCCGGTAAATCAGCAACCCCGACAGTGAGTCGTTGGGGGACAATTGAATCTTAAAGCTACAACTTTCCGCATCCAGGATAGACCCTTCAGCGGCCCTACATGTCAAAATATCTCTATATATAATGGCCAGCCCGCCCCCTCTGCCTCGCGATCTGTGCAAGCAGAAGATACAAAATCCGGGGGGAAGAGCGTTCGCCATGTCAAAATCCGAACTGTCAGATGTCCACGTTTCCGACAAAAATAGCACATCAAGCTTGTGATCCAAAATCAGATGGTGGATGTGTAAGGAGTGCCTAGGTAAAGATCTACAGTTCAGGAGGGCTAGTCGAAGTGGTTCCCTAGGGGGGGGAGCATTCTGGGCCTCTTTACTGTCCGTAGTACATAGAGCGCAGGCTTTGAAGAGCACATCCATCCTCAATCCCCTCGGACAGAGGCAGGAGGCTTTGGGGCAGAGAGACATAAGTTGTTCTTGCGAGTATGTGAGAGGCCTCGCTTTGTTTTGGGCAGCATGTCTGGCCCTAGGTCCGTACGGGCCCAGACGGGCCCAGACGGGCTTGCCTCTGGCGCGCCTCCGGCGCGCCATCGGCGCGCCCGCTGCGCGGACGAGTGAGTGCGGCCATTTATGAGGCGCGAGGTCCTGTGTTCGCCCTCACACTAGAGCGCAAAATGCCCTCTTCCCAATCCAAGATGGCGGGACCTTCCGGTTTAGACTTTGGTTACCGGAGGTCATTCAGAGCCCAGAAACGGCTCGAAAATGCCCCCAACAGCTAATATGACCAGGCGGTGTGACAAGGAGTGAATTTAAAAATTAAAACAAATTTTTCAAGCCAACATCAAAAAATAACTTTTTTTAAAAGCAATTTCGGCTCTGTGCTGCCGTGTAGTGCCCGGCTAAGCTCCCTGTGAGTGTCAGGGGAGCCGCCTATGTGTACAGGCTGCGCCCGAGGCTCTTGCCTTAATTTATAGCACGAGGTCCTGTGTTCGCCCTCACACTAGAGCGCAAAATGCCCTCTTCCCAATCCAAGATGGCGGGACCTTCCGGTTTAGACTTTGGTTACCGGAGGTCATTCAGAGCCCAGAAACGGCTCGAAAATGCCCCCAACAGCTAATATGACCAGGCGGTGTGACAAGGAGTGAATTTAAAAATGAAAACAAATTTTTCAAGCCAACATCAAAAAATAACTTTTTTTAAAAGCAATTTCGGCTCTGTGCTGCCGTGTAGTGCCCGGCTAAGCTCCCTGTGAGTGTCAGGGGAGCCGCCTATGTGTACATCATAAGTGAGGAAATCATAGGTGAGGAAATCATAGGTGAAGAAATCATAGGTGAGGCCATCATAGGTGAGGCCATCATAGGTGAGGCAATCATAGGTGAGGAAATCACAGGTACGGCTTTCATAAGTGAGGCCATCATAGGTGAGGCCATCGTAGATGAGGCCATTATAGGTGAGGCCATAATAGGTGAGGCCATCCTAGGTGAGGCCATCATATGAGAGGCCATCATAGGTGAGGCCATCTGTAGGTGAGGCCATTGTAGGTGAGGCCATCATAGGCGAGGAAATCATAGGTGAGGCCATTATAGGTGAGGCCATCATAGGTGAGGCCATTCGTAGGTGAGGAAATCGTAGGTGAGGCCATCATAGGTGAGGAAATCATAGGTGAGGCCATCATAGGTGAGGCCATCCTAGGTCAGGCCACTATAGGTGAGGAAATCATAAGTGAGGCCATCATAGGTGAGGCCATAATAGGTGAATCCATCATAGGTGAGGCCATCATAGGTCAGGCCACTATAGGTGAGGAAATCATAAGTGAGGCCATCATAGGTGATGCCATCATAGGTGAGGCCATCATAGGTGAGGACATCATGGGTGAGGAAATCATAGGTGAGGCCATCATAGGAGAGGCCATCATAGGTGAGGTTATCATAGGTGAGGAAATCATAGGTGAGGCCATTATAGGTGAGGCCATCTTAGGTGAGGAAATCATAGGTGAGGCCATCATAGGTGAGATCATCATAGGTGAGCCCATCATATGTGAGGCCATCATAGGTGAGGTCATCATAGGTGAGGAAATCATAGGTGAGGCCATTATAAGTGAGGCCATCGTAGGTGAGGAAATCATAGGTGAGGCCATCATAGATGAGGCCATCATAGGTGAGGAAAATATAAGCGAGGCCATCATAGGTGAGGCCATCGTAAGTGAGGCCACCGTATGTGAGGTAATCCGTAGGTGAGACCATCATAGGTGAGGACATCATAGGTGAGTCCATCATAGGTGAGGCCATCATAAGTGAGGAAATCATAGGTGTTGCCGTCATAGGTGAGGCCATTAAAGGTAAGGCCATCATAAGTGAGGAAATCATAGGTGAGGCCATTATAGGTGAGGCCATCATAGGTGAGGCATCACAGGTGAGGAAATCATAGGTGAGGTCATAATAGGTGAGGCCGCATAGGTGAGGCCATCATAGGTGAGGCCATCATAGGAGAGGCCATCATATGAGAGGCCATCATAGGTGAGGCCATCGTAGGTGAGGCCATAGTAGGCAAGGCCATCGTAGGTGAGGCCATCAAAGGTGAGGCCATCATAGGAGAGGCCATCGTAGGTGAGGCCATCGTAGGTGAGGCCATCGTAGGTGAGGCCATAGTAGGTGAGGCCATCGTAGGCGAGGCCATCGTAGGTGAGGCCATCAAAGGTGAGGCCATCGTAGGTGAGGCCATCGTAGGTGAGGCCATCATAGGTGAGGCCATCATAGGTGAGGCCATCGTAGATGAGGCCATCATAGGTGAGGAAATCAAAGGTGAGCCCATCATAGGTGAGGCCATCATAGGTGAGGCAATCATAGGTGAGGCCATCATAGGTGAGGCCATCGTAGATGAGGCCATTTGTAGGTGAGGAAATCATAGGTCAGGCCATCATAGGTGAGGAAGTCATAGGTGAGGCCATCATAGGTGAGGCCATTATAGGTGAGGCCATCATAGGTGAGGAAATCATAGGTGAGGCCATTATAGGTGAGGCCATCATAGGTGAGGAAATCATAGGTAAGGCCATCATAGGTGAGGAAATTATAGGTGAGGCCATCATAGGTGAGGCCATCGTAGGTGAGGCCACCATAGGTGAGATAATCCGTAGATGAGGCCATCATAGGTGAGGACATCATAGGTGAGTCCATCATAGGTGAGGACATCATAGGTGAGGAAATCATAGGTGAGGCCATCATAGGTGAGGCCATCATAGGTGAGTCCATCATAGGTGAGGCCATCATAGGTGAGGAAATCATAGGTGAGGAAATCATAGGTGAGGCCATTATAGGTGAGGCCATCACAGGTGAGGCCATCACAGGTGAGGAAATCATAGGTGAGGCCATAATAGGTGAGGCCATCATAGGTGAGGCCATCATAGGTGAGGCCATCGTAGATGAGGCCATTTGTAGGTGAGGAAATCGTAGGTCAGGCCATCATAGGTGAGGAAATCATAGGTGAGGCCATCATAGGTGAGGCCATTATAGGTGAGGCCATCATAGGTGAGGAAATCATAGGTGAGGCCATTATAGGTGAGGCCATCATAGGTGAGGAAATCATAGGTAAGGCCATCATAGGTGAGGCCATCATAGGTGAGGAAATTATAGGTGAGGCCATCATAGGTGAGGCCATCGTAGGTGAGGCCACCATAGGTGAGATAATCCGTATTGAGGCCATCATAGGTGAGGACATCATAGGTGAGTCCATCATAGGTGAGGACATCATAGGTGAGGAAATCATAGGTGAGGCCATCATAGGTGAGGCCATCATAGGTGAGTCCATCATAGGTGAGGCCATCATAGGTGAGGAAATCATAGGTGAGGAAATCATAGGTGAGGCCATTATAGGTGAGGCCATCACAGGTGAGGCCATCACAGGTGAGGAAATCATAGGTGAGGCCATAATAGGTGAGGCCATCATAGGTGAGGCCATCATAGGTGAGGCAATCATAGGTGAGGCCATCATAGGTGAGGCCATCATAGGTGAGGCCATCATAGGTGAGGCCATCATATGAGAGGCCATCATAGGTGAGGCCATCATAGGTGAGGCCATCATAGGTGAGGCCATCATAGGTGAGGCCATTATAGGTGAGGAAATCATAGGTAAGGCTACCGTAGGTGAGGCCATCATATGTGAGGCCATCATAGGTGAGGCCATCATAGGTGAGGAAATCATAGGTGAGGCCATTATAGGTGAGGCCATCATAGGTGAGGAAATCATAGGCGAGGCCATCATAAGTGAGGCCAACATAGGTGAGGAAATTATAGGTGAGGCCATCATAGGTGAGGCCATCGTAGGTGAGGCCACCATTGGTGAGGTAATCCGTAGGTGAGGCCTTCATAGGTGAGGACATCATAGGTGAGTCCATCATAGGTGAGGCCATCATAGGTGAGAAAATCATAGGTGAGGAAATCATAGGTGAGGCCATTATAGGTGAGGCCATCACAGGTGAGGCGATCACAGGTGAGGAAATCATAGGTGAGGCCATAATAGGTGAGGCCAGCATAGGTGAGGCCATCATAGGTGAGGCAATCGTAGGTGAGGCCATCATAGGTGAAGCCATCATAGGTGAGGCCATCATATGAGAGGCCATCATAGGTGAGGCCATCATAGGTGAGGCCATCATAGGTGAGGCCATCGTAGGTGAGGCCATCATAGGTGAGGCCATCGTAGGTGAGGCCATCATAGGTGAGGCCATCGTAGGTGAGGCCATCATAGGTGAGGCCATCATAAGTGAGGAAATCATAGGTGAGGAAATCATAGGTGAAGAAATCATAGGTGAGGCCATCATAGGTGAGGCCATCATAGGTGAGGCAATCATAGGTGAGGAAATCACAGGTACGGCTTTCATAAGTGAGGCCATCATAGGTGAGGCCATCGTAGATGAAGCCATTATAGGTGAGGCCATAATAGGTGAGGCCATCCTAGGTGAGGCCATCATATGAGAGGCCATCATAGGTGAGGCCATCATAGGTGAGGCCATTGTAGGTGAGGCCATCGTAGGCAAGGCCATCGTAGGTGAGGCCATCAAAGGTGAGGCCATCATAGGAGAGGCCATCGTAGGTGAGGCCATCGTAGGTGAGGCCATCGTAGGTGAGGCCATAGTAGGTGAGGCCATCGTAGGCGAGGCCATCGTAGGTGAGGCCATCAAAGGTGAGGCCATCGTAGGTGAGGCCATCGTAGGTGAGGCCATCATAGGTGAGGCCATCATAGGTGAGGCCATCGTAGATGAGGCCATCATAGGTGAGGAAATCAAAGGTGAGCCCATCATAGGTGAGGCCATCATAGGTGAGGCAATCATAGGTGAGGCCATCATAGGTGAGGCCATCGTAGATGAGGCCATTTGTAGGTGAGGAAATCATAGGTCAGGCCATCATAGGTGAGGAAGTCATAGGTGAGGCCATCATAGGTGAGGCCATTATAGGTGAGGCCATCATAGGTGAGGAAATCATAGGTGAGGCCATTATAGGTGAGGCCATCATAGGTGAGGAAATCATAGGTAAGGCCATCATAGGTGAGGAAATTATAGGTGAGGCCATCATAGGTGAGGCCATCGTAGGTGAGGCCACCATAGGTGAGATAATCCGTAGATGAGGCCATCATAGGTGAGGACATCATAGGTGAGTCCATCATAGGT
The DNA here is from genome assembly GCF_964204655.1 of Triturus cristatus. Classification (NCBI taxonomy): domain Eukaryota; kingdom Metazoa; phylum Chordata; class Amphibia; order Caudata; family Salamandridae; genus Triturus; species Triturus cristatus. The sequence continues at coordinate 1,284,658,312 of NC_140592.1, read as the reverse complement.
GAGGACATCATAGGTGAGGAAATCATAGGTGAGGCCATCATAGGTGAGGCCATCATAGGTGAGTCCATCATAGGTGAGGCCATCATAGGTGAGGAAATCATAGGTGAGGAAATCATAGGTGAGGCCATTATAGGTGAGGCCATCACAGGTGAGGCCATCACAGGTGAGGAAATCATAGGTGAGGCCATAATAGGTGAGGCCATCATAGGTGAGGCCATCATAGGTGAGGCCATCGTAGATGAGGCCATTTGTAGGTGAGGAAATCGTAGGTCAGGCCATCATAGGTGAGGAAATCATAGGTGAGGCCATCATAGGTGAGGCCATTATAGGTGAGGCCATCATAGGTGAGGAAATCATAGGTGAGGCCATTATAGGTGAGGCCATCATAGGTGAGGAAATCATAGGTAAGGCCATCATAGGTGAGGCCATCATAGGTGAGGAAATTATAGGTGAGGCCATCATAGGTGAGGCCATCGTAGGTGAGGCCACCATAGGTGAGATAATCCGTATTGAGGCCATCATAGGTGAGGACATCATAGGTGAGTCCATCATAGGTGAGGACATCATAGGTGAGGAAATCATAGGTGAGGCCATCATAGGTGAGGCCATCATAGGTGAGTCCATCATAGGTGAGGCCATCATAGGTGAGGAAATCATAGGTGAGGAAATCATAGGTGAGGCCATTATAGGTGAGGCCATCACAGGTGAGGCCATCACAGGTGAGGAAATCATAGGTGAGGCCATAATAGGTGAGGCCATCATAGGTGAGGCCATCATAGGTGAGGCAATCATAGGTGAGGCCATCATAGGTGAGGCCATCATAGGTGAGGCCATCATAGGTGAGGCCATCATATGAGAGGCCATCATAGGTGAGGCCATCATAGGTGAGGCCATCATAGGTGAGGCCATCATAGGTGAGGCCATTATAGGTGAGGAAATCATAGGTGAGGAAATCATAGGTAAGGCTACCGTAGGTGAGGCCATCATATGTGAGGCCATCATAGGTGAGGCCATCATAGGTGAGGAAATCATAGGTGAGGCCATTATAGGTGAGGCCATCATAGGTGAGGAAATCATAGGCGAGGCCATCATAAGTGAGGCCAACATAGGTGAGGAAATTATAGGTGAGGCCATCATAGGTGAGGCCATCGTAGGTGAGGCCACCATTGGTGAGGTAATCCGTAGGTGAGGCCTTCATAGGTGAGGACATCATAGGTGAGTCCATCATAGGTGAGGCCATCATAGGTGAGAAAATCATAGGTGAGGAAATCATAGGTGAGGCCATTATAGGTGAGGCCATCACAGGTGAGGCGATCACAGGTGAGGAAATCATAGGTGAGGCCATAATAGGTGAGGCCATCATAGGTGAGGCCATCATAGGTGAGGCAATCGTAGGTGAGGCCATCATAGGTGAGGCCATCATAGGTGAGGCCATCATATGAGAGGCCATCATAGGTGAGGCCATCATAGGTGAGGCCATCATAGGTGAGGCCATCGTAGGTGAGGCCATCATAGGTGAGGCCATCGTAGGTGAGGCCATCATAGGTGAGGCCATCGTAGGTGAGGCCATCATAGGTGAGGCCATCATAAGTGAGGAAATCATAGGTGAGGAAATCATAGGTGAAGAAATCATAGGTGAGGCCATCATAGGTGAGGCCATCATAGGTGAGGCAATCATAGGTGAGGAAATCACAGGTACGGCTTTCATAAGTGAGGCCATCATAGGTGAGGCCATCGTAGATGAGGCCATTATAGGTGAGGCCATAATAGGTGAGGCCATCCTAGGTGAGGCCATCATATGAGAGGCCATCATAGGTGAGGCCATCATAGGTGAGGCCATTGTAGGTGAGGCCATCGTAGGTGAGGCCATCATAGGCGAGGAAATCATAGGTGAGGCCATTATAGGTGAGGCCATCATAGGTGAGGCCATCATAGGTGAGGCAATCATAGGTGAGGAAATCACAGGTACGGCCATCATAGGTGAGGCCATCATAGGTGAGGCCATCGTAGATGAGGCAATCATAGGTGAGGAAATCAAAGGTGAGGCCATCATTGGTGAGGCCATCATAGGTGAGGCAATTATAGGTGAGGTCATCATAGGTGAGGCCACCATAGGTGAGGCCATCGTAGATGAGGCCACTCGTAGGTGAGAAAATCGTAGGTGAGACCATTGCAGTTGAGACCATCGCAGGTGAGGCCATCATAGGTCAGGCCATCATAGGTCAGGCCATCATAGGTGAGGAAATCATAGGTGAGGCCATCATAGGTGAGGCCATCATAGGTGAGGCCATCGTAGGTGAGGCCATCATAGGTGAGGCCATCATAGGTGAGGCCATCGTAGGTAAGGCCATCATAGGGGAGGCCATCATAAGTGAGGAAATCATAGGTGAGGAAATCATAGGTGAAGAAATCATAGGTGAGGCCATCATAGGTGAGGCCATCATAGGTGAGGCAATCATAGGTGAGGAAATCACAGGTACAGCTATCATAAGTGAGGCCATCATAGGTGAGGCCATCGTAGATGAGGCCATCATAGGTGAGGCCATAATAGGTGAGGCCATCATAGGTGAGGCCATCATATGAGAGGCCATCATAGGTGAGGCCATCATAGGTGAGGCCATCATAGGTGAGGTCATCGTAGGTGAGGCCATCATAGGTGAGGAAATCATAGGTGAGGCCATCATAGGTGAGGCCATCATAGGTGAGGCCATCATAGGTGAGGCAATCATAAGTGAGGAAATCACAGGTATGGCCATCATAGGTGAGGCCATCATAGGTGAGGCCATCGTAGATGAGGCCATCATAGGTGAGGAAATCAAAGGTGAGGCCATCATTGGTGAGGCCATCATAGGTGAGGCAATTATAGGTGAGGTCATCATAGGTGAGGACACCATAGGTGAGGCCATCGTAGATGAGGCCACTCGTAGGTGAGGAAATCGTAGGTGAGGCCATCCCAGTTGAGGCCATCGCAGGTGAGGCCATCATAGGTCAGGCCATCATAGGTCAGGCCATCATAGGTCAGGCCATCATAGGTGAGGAAATCATAGGTGAGGCCATCATAAGTGAGGCCATCATAGGTGAGGCCACCATAGGTGAGGAAATCATAGGTGAGGCCTTCATAGGTGAGGCCATTCGTAGGTGAGGAAATCATAGGTCAGACCATCATAGGTGAGGAAATCATAGGTGAGGCCATCATAGTTGAGGCCATCATAGGCGAGCCCATCATAAGTGAGGAAATCATAGGTGAGGAAATCATAGGTGAGGAAATCATAGGTGAGGCCATCATAGGTGAGGCCATCATGGGTGAGGCAATCATAGGTGAGGAAATCACAGGTGCGGCCATCATAGGTGAGGCCATCGTAGATGAGGCCATCATAGGTGAGGAAATCAAAGGTGAGGCCATCATAGGTGAGGCCATCATAGGTGAGGCAATTATAGGTGAGGTCATCATAGGTGAGGCCATCATAGGCGAGGCCATCGTAGATGAGGCCATTCGTAGGTGAGGAAATTGTAGGTGAGGCCATCATAGGTGAGGAAATCATAGGTGCGGCCATCATAGGTGAGGCCATCATAGGTGAGGAAATCGTAGGTGAGGCCATCAAAGGTGAGGCCATCATAGGTGAGACCATCATAGGTGAGGCCATCATAGCTGAGGCCATCATAGGTGAGGCCATCGTAGGTGAGGCCATTGTAGGTGAAGCCATCGTAGATGAGGCCATCGTAGATTAGGCCATCATAGGTGAGGCCCTCATAGGTGAGGAAATCATAGGTGAGGCCATCATAGGTGACAACATCGTAGACGAGGCCATCATAGGTGAGGAAATTAAAGGTGAGCCCATCATAGGTGAGGCCATCATAGGTGAGGCAATCATAGGTGAGGCCATCATAGGTCAGCCCATCATAGGTCAGGCCATCATAGGTTAGGAAATCATAGGTGAGGCCATCATAGGTGAGGCCATCATAGGTGAGGTCATCATAGGTGGGGCCATCATAGGTAGGGCCATCATAGGTAGGGCCATCATAGGTGGGGCCATCATAGGTGAGTAAATCATAGGTGAGGCCATCATAGGTGAGGCCATCATAGGTGAGGTCATCATAGATGAGGCCATCATAGGTGAAGCCATCATAGGTGAAGCCATCATAGGTGGGACCATCAAAGGTGAGGCCATCATAGGTGAGGCCATCATAGGTGAGGAAATCATAGGTGAGGAAATCATAGGTGAGGCCATCACAGGTAAGGCCATCACAGGTGAGGCCATCACAGGTGAGGAAATCATAGGTGAAGCCATAATAGGTGAGACCATCATAGGTGAGGCCATCATAGGTGAGGCTATCATAGGTGAGGCAATTATAGGTGAGGCCATCATAGGTGAGGCCATCATATGAGAGGCCATCATGGGTGAGGCCATCGTAGATGAGGCCATCGTAGGTGAGGCCATCGCAGGTGAGGCCATCATAAGTGAGGCCATCGTAGGTGAGGCCATCGTAGGTGAGGCCATCATAGGTGAGGCCATCATAAGTGAGGAACTCATAGGTGAGGAAATCATAGGTGAGGCCAACATAGGTGAGGAAATCATAGGTGAGGCCCTCATAGGTGAGGCCATCATAGGTGAGGCCATCATAGGTGAGGCAATCATAGGTGAGGAAATCACAGGTACGGCCATCATAGGTGAGGCCATCATAGGTGAGGCCATCGTAGATGAGGCCATCATAGGTGAGGAAATCAAAGGTGAGGCCATCATAGGTGAGGCAATTATAAGTGAGGTCATCATAGGTGAGGCCACCATAGGTGAGGCCATCGTAGATTAGGCCACTCGCAGGTGAGGAAATCATAGGTGAGGCCATCGCAGGTGAGGCCATCATAGGTGAGGCCATCATAGGTGAGGACTTCATAGGTGAGGACTTCATAGGTGAGGAAATCATAGGTGAGGCCATCATAGGTGAGGCCATCACAGGTGAGGCCATCACAGGTGAGGAAATCATAGGTGAGGCCGCAATAGGTGAGGCCATCATAGGTGAGGCCATCATAGGTGAGGCCACCATAGGAGAGGAAATCATAGGTGAGGCCATCATAGGTGAGGCTATTCATAGGTGAGGAAATCGTAGGTCAGGCCATCATAGGTGAGGAAATCATAGGTGAGGCCATCATAGGTGAGGCCATCATAGGTGAGCCCATCATAAGTGAGGAAATCATAGGTGAGGAAATCATAGGTGAGGACATCATAGGTGAGGCCATCATAGGTGAGGAAATCATAGGTGAGGAAATCATAGGTGAGGCCATCATAAGTGAGGCCATCATAGGTGAGGCCATCATAGGTGAGGCAATCATAGGTGAGGAAATCACAGGTGCGGCCATCATAGGTGAGGCCATCGTAGATGAGGCCATCATAGGTGAGGAAATCAAAGGTGAGGCCATCATAGGTGAGGCAATTATAGGTGAGGTCATCATAGGTGAGGCCATCATAGGCGAGGCCATCGTAGATGAGGCCATTCGTAGGTGAGGAAATCGTAGGTGAGGCCATCATAGGTGAGGAAATTATAGGTGAGGCCATCATAGGTGAGGCCACCATAGGTGAGGAAATCATAGGTGCGGCCATCATAGGTGAGGCCATCATAGGTGAGGAAATCGTGGGTGAGGCCATCATAGGTGAGGCCATCATAGGTGAGACAATTAGAGGTGAGGAAATCATAGGTGAGGCCATCATAGCTGAGGCCATCATAGGTGAGGTCATCATAGGTGAGGCCATCGTAGATGAGGCCATCGTAGGTAAAGCCATCGTAGATGAGGCCATCGTAGATGAGGCCATCATAGGTGAGGCCATCATAGGCGAGGAAATCATAGGCGAGGAAATCATAGGTGAGGCCATCATAGGTGAGGCCATCATAGGTGACAACATCGTAGACGAGGCCATCATAGGTGAGGAAATCAAAGGTGAGCCCTTCATAGGTGAGGCCATCATAGGTGAGGCAATCATAGGTCAGGCCATCATAGGTGAGGAAATCATACGTGAGGCCATCATAGGTGAGGCCATCATAGGTGGGGCCATCATAGGAGGGGCCATCATAGGTAGGGCCATCATAGGTAGGGCCATCATAGGTAGGGCCATCATAGGTGAGGCCATCATAGGTGAGGCCATCATAGGTGAGACCATCAAAGGTGAGAAAATCATAGGTGAGGTCATCATAGGTGAGGCCATCATAGGTGAGGTCATCATAGATGAGGCCATCATAGGTGAAGCCATCATAGGTGAAGCCATCATAGGTGACGCCATCATAGGTGAGGCCTTCATAGGTAAGGCCATCATAGGTGAGGCCATCATAGGTGAGGAAATCATAAGTGAGGCCATCATAGGTCAGGCCATCATAGGTCAGGCCATCATAGGGCAGGCTATCACAGTTGAGGCCATCATAGGTCAGGCCATCATAGGTGAGGCTATCATAGGTGAGGCCATCATAGGTGAGGCCATCATAGGTGATGCCATCATAGGTGACGCCATCATAGGTGACACCATCATAGGTGAGGCCATCATAGGTGAGGAAATCATAGGTGAGGCCATCATAGGTGAGGCCATCATAGGTGAGGAAATCATAGGTGAGGAAATCATAGGTGAGGCCATCACAGGTGAGGCCATCACAGGTGAGGCCATCACAGGTGAGGAAATCATAGGTGAAGCCATAATAGGTGAGACCATCATAGGTGAGGCTATCATAGGTGAGGCAATTATAGGTGAGGCCATCATAGGTGAGGCCATCATATGAGAGGCCATCATGGGTGAGGCCATCGTAGATGAGGCCATCGTAGGTGAGGCCATCGCAGGTGAGGCCATCATAAGTGAGGCCATCGTAGGTGAGGCCATCGTAGGTGAGGCCATCATAGGTGAGGCCATCATAAGTGAGGAAATCATAGGTGAGGAAATCATAGGTGAGGCCAACATAGGTGAGGAAATCATAGGTGAGGCCCTCATAGGTGAGGCCATCATAGGTGAGGCCATTCGTAGGTGAGGAAATCGTAGGTCAGGCCATCATAGGTGAGGAAATCATAGGTGAGGCCATCATAGGTGAGGCCATCATAGGTGAGCCCATCATAAGTGAGGAAATCATAGGTGAGGAAATCATAGGTGAGGACATCATAGGTGAGGCCATCATAGGTGAGGAAATCATAGGTGAGGAAATCATAGGTGAGGCCATCATAAGTGAGGCCATCATAGGTGAGGCCATCATATGTGAGGCAATCATAGGTGAGGAAATCACAGGTGCGGCCATCATAGGTGAGGCCATCGTAGATGAGGCCATCATAGGTGAGGAAATCAAAGGTGAGGCCATCATAGGTGAGGCAATTATAGGTGAGGTCATCATAGGTGAGGCCATCATAGGCGAGGCCATCGTAGATGAGGCCATTCGTAGGTGAGGAAATCGTAGGTGAGGCCATCATAGGTGAGGAAATTATAGGTGAGGCCATCATAGGTGAGGCCACCATAGGTGAGGAAATCATAGGTGCGGCCATCATAGGTGAGGCCATCATAGGTGAGGAAATCGTGGGTGAGGCCATCATAGGTGAGGCCATCATAGGTGAGGCCATCATAGGTTAGGAAATCATACGTGAGGCCATCATAGGTGAGGCCATCATAGGTGAGGCCATCATAGGTGAGCCCATCATAAGTGAGGAAATCATAGGTGAGGAAATCATAGGTGAGGACATCATAGGTGAGGCCATCATAGGTGAGGAAATCATAGGTGAGGAAATCATAGGTGAGGCCATCATAAGTGAGGCCATCATAGGTGAGGCCATCATAGGTGAGGCAATCATAGGTGAGGAAATCACAGGTGCGGCCATCATAGGTGAGGCCATCGTAGATGAGGCCATCATAGGTGAGGAAATCAAAGGTGAGGCCATCATAGGTGAGGCAATTATAGGTGAGGTCATCATAGGTGAGGCCATCATAGGCGAGGCCATCGTAGATGAGGCCATTCGTAGGTGAGGAAATCGTAGGTGAGGCCATCATAGGGGAGGAAATTATAGGTGAGGCCATCATAGGTGAGGCCACCATAGGTAAGGAAATCATAGGTGCGGCCATCATAGGTGAGGCCATCATAGGTGAGGAAATCGTGGGTGAGGCCATCATAGGTGAGGCCATCATAGGTGAGGCCATCATAGGTTAGGAAATCATACGTGAGGCCATCATAGGTGAGGCCATCATAGGTGGGGCCATCATAGGAGGGGCCATCATAGGTAGGGCCATCATAGGTGAGGCCATCATAGGTGAGGCCATCATAGGTGAGACCATCAAAGGTGAGAAAATCATAGGTGAGGTCATCATAGGTGAGGCCATCATAGGTGAGGTCATCATAGATGAGGCCATCATAGGTGAAGCCATCATAGGTGAAGCCATCATAGGTGACGCCATCATAGGTGAGGCCTTCATAGGTAAGGCCATCATAGGTGAGGCCATCATAGGTGAGGAAATCATAAGTGAGGCCATCATAGGTCAGGCCATCATAGGTCAGGCCATCATAGAGCAGGCTATCACAGTTGAGGCCATCATAGGTCAGGCCATCATAGGTGAGGCTATCATAGGTGAGGCCATCATAGGTGAGGCCATCATAGGTGATGCCATCATAGGTGACGCCATCATAGGTGACACCATCATAGGTGAGGCCATCATAGGTGAGGAAATCATAGGTGAGGCCATCATAGGTGAGGCCATCATAGGTGAGGCCATCATAGGTGAGGCCATCGTAGATGAGGCCATTCGTAGATGAGGAAATCGTAGGTCAGGCCATCATAGGTGAGGCCATCATAGGTGAGGCCATTCGTAGGTGAGGCCCTCATAGGTGAGGCCATCATAGGTGAGGCCATCATAGGTGAGGCCATCATAGGTGAAGCCATCATAGGTGAGGTCATCATAGGTGAGGAAATCATAGGTGAGGAAATCATAGGTGAGGCCATCATAGGTGAGGAAATCACAGGTGCGGCCATCATAGGTGCGGCCATCATAGGTGAGGCCATCATAGGTGAGGCCATCATAGGTGAGAGCCATCATAGGTGAGGAAATCATAGGTGCGGCCATCATAGGTGAGGAAATCGTAGGTGAGGCCATCATAGGTGAGGCCATCATAGGTGGGGCCATCATAGGTAGGTCCATCATAGGTGAGGCCATAATAGGTGAGGCCATAATAGGTGAGGCCATCATAGGTGAGACAATCATAGGTGAGACAATCATAGGTGAGACAATCCTAAGTTAGGAAAACATAGGTGAGGCCATCATAGGTGAGGCCATCATAGGTGAGGCCATCACAGATGAGGCCATCACAGGTGAGGCTATCATAGGTGAGGCAATCATAGGTGAGGCAATTATAGGTGAGGCCATCATAGGTGAGGCCATCATAGGTGACGCCATCATAGGTGAGGCCATCATAGGTGAGGCCATCATTGGTGAGGCAATCATAGGTGAGGACATCATAGGTGAGGACATCATACGTGAGGCCATCATACGTGAGGCCATCATACATGAGGCAATCATAGGTGAGACCATCATAGGTGAGGCCATCATACGTGAGGCAATCATACATGAGGCAATCATAGGTGAGACCAACATAGGTGAGGCCATCATAGGTGAGGCCATTCGTAGATGAGGCCATCATAGGTCAGGCCATCATAGGTGAAGCCATCATAGGTGAGGCCATCATAGGTGAGGCCATCATAGGTGAGGCCATCATAGGTGAGGCCATCATAAGTGAGGAAATCCATAGGTGAGGTCATCATAGGTGAGGCCATCATAGGTGAGGCCATTCGTAGATGAGCCCATCATAGGTGAGGCCATCATAGGTGAAGCCATCATAGGTGAGGCCATCCATAGGTGAGCTCATCATAGGTGAGAAAATCATAGGTGAGGCCATCATAGGTGAGGCCATTATAGGTGAGGCAATCCGTAGGTGACGCCATTCGTAGATGAGGCCATCCGTAGGTGAGGTCATCATAGGTGAGGCCATTATAGGTGAGGCCATTCGTAGATGAGGCCCTCATAGGTGAGGCCATCATAGGTGAGGCCATCATAGGTGAGGCCATTCGTAGATGAGGCCATCATAGGTGAAGCCATCATAGGTGAGGCAATCATAGGTGAGGCAATCATAGGTGAGGCCATTTATAGATGAGGCCATTCGTAGATGAGGCCATTCATAGACATTCATAGATGAGGCCATACGTATATGAGGCCATAATTTATAAGGCTGTCATTGACGACCGTAGTAGATGCCCATTGTAGATGAGGCTGTCGTCGAGATGAGGCTGTCATAGACAATGCCATTGTGAATGAGGCCATCGTATGTGAGACCATCATAGATGAGGCCACAATAGACAACCGTCGTAGACGAGGCTGTTGTAAACAACCGTCATAGACGAGGCTGTTGTAGATGGCCAACATAGATGAGGCTGTCGACGACCATCATAGATGATCGTAGACGACCATCGTCGACGACTGTCGTAGATGAGGCTGTCATAGACGACCACCATAGATGAGGCTGTCGTCGACGACCATCGTAGACGACCGTCGTAGATGAGGCCGTCGTCGACGACCGTCGTAGATGAGGCTGTCGTCGCCGACCGTCGTAGATGAGGCCGTTGTCGACAACTGTCGTAGATGAGGCCATCAGCAACGACCGTCGTAGTTGAGGCCGTCGTCGACTACCGTCATAGATGAGGCTGTCGTAGACGACCATCGCAGATGACCGCGTCGTAGACGAGGCCATCGTAGATGAGAGTGTCATAGATGTGGTCAATATTGGTGAGGCAGTAATAGTAGGCATGGAGTTTTGTTATAGACTCCCCATTGTCAGGTTATGAGGATTTCCCTGACGGAGAGTCAGGGATGAATAGGGAGTTGTAGGATCTGCCTCTGAGGAAGTTTTTTCCCATTGCCTCTCTCTCTGAGAAGTGCCTTATCAAGACTCATGTTAAGTCTTTTTTATGGCTTTCCTTCGCGCCCTCTGGAGACTCTTGGCGTGACCTCTCCCTTTGACCTCTCCATGAGGTGAAGGAATCCTCACTGTCCTCATAAGAAGTGACAGATTTAAGTTTCTGTAGTCCCAATAATAGCCTCATCTCTCAGAACGTGAGAGTTTTTGAGGAAAAGGTTGGACATATTTCATAGTCTATTACCTTGTTTGCTGCCACTCTGCCATATTACTGACATATTAGTGCCAGGGTCAGAGCAATGAAACATGAAGTATAATCTTGGATGATCCAGAAAGAAGCAATAGCTGAAGAAACTGAGCAGAGCTCAGGGAGACTCCCTTCACACACGACGTGCGGTGAAAATCTGAGGGATTCAGCCTCTCTTGGGAAGGTTCTAGAGGGTGCTGGCTGCTGATTGGTTGCGTTTTGACTTTGGTCCTTTTTGTAAAAGGAGACTAATAGGCTATAGAATACATGGTTACCACCATGATAGCCTGTACTATTTACTATCTACTATTTTGTTACATGTACCATGGGACTCCCAAAAGGACGACGGGGAATGAATCAGGAATGTGAATTTATGAAAGATACCCCAAAACTGGATAAGTAGCACGAATAGCAACCACAACCTACTTCTGATGCCGAACCCTCTCTATGGCTCACCGGACGACTTCAACTGCGACGCTGATCGATGGCTTCGCTACTGATCCTGGGAAGTTCTTGTCACCCGGGAAGAAGACCGTCAAAGTGTCGAGCTTGAGGGACTGCTCCCTCAAGGTCTTGGGGTGCATGGCACGAGAATCAACACAGGTTTTGGCATTGTGGTCACGCTTGAGACACCAGAGGCAGACGAGGAGTTGGTCCGTCACCAACACTTGTCGGTGGTAGTCACTAAAAACCTTAAACCCAGCTTTTTTCCTGGACATCCTCACATCAGGAGACAATGTCTCAAAAACTTCTTTGACAAAAGGTCAAAAAAGGAATAGTCATAAAGTGACTGGAGGTAGCTCTCGCTGGATCTGTGCTGACTGACATCTGAGCACTGGGTTGGCGCCTATATAGTACAGCGCACATCACTTCTGGCGCGGACAACACCACGAGGAGCCGAACAGCACACAGGGGTACTGCTCACGAAAAACTTTTTCTGGATCCAGTCTGACGCCTGGGGATAATTCTAAGGTAAGGAATCTGTGACTAGAAGTCTCCATCAGATAAAGGAACTTCAGTGGAGAGATCCATGTGAATGGGCACAGAAAACAAGAAACTAAAGTCAGGTCGCTGAAGTAGGGCCACATTCAATGTCATTTCACATCAGAGGAAGCACTGAGGTCTAGCTGGCATTGTGGTGCCACCTACCTGGGCACGAGAGAAAGTTTTTTCTGGATCCAGTCTAGTGCCTGGAAAGAGATTCATTTGGTGAGGAAGTGTCATCAGAGGCGACAGTGATTACCCATCCTTTAGCACCTCATCACGTCTGATAGTATTTGCGTCTAAGCTTAAGGTGTAGCCAGATTCTGCAAAGGTTAGTTACCGATGGCCAGACACAGTCATAAAGGGGAATTCTTACCTGACACCGGTTGTGCTCCTGGGTAGGCCGGGGCCATCCTCATAAATTCAGGAGTTACTGACTGAAGAGGGAGGTCCAGCTTTCAGCAACACTGTGCCGTGTTCGGTGACGTTATAGTGAACGTTTGTAGTATCTTATCATACTAATTGTCAGCTTAGGTCCATGCACAATATGCGAGCCCTCTGAAGAGTGTGAAGATTAAAAGGCCTCTCAGATACGCTTGCCTGCTAAGCGATAGGACTCATTATGAGCACAGGTCATAAACTGTGGATCTATCAAGTGCTTCAAAGAATCAGAGGGGGTTGGGCTGAAAAAAGGCAGAATAAAATACTGAGCTTTAGTGTTCATACTACTTATATCAGGTTTTATCTGAGTTGGAGGCTCATGAAAGCTGGAGTGAAGCCATGGGGGCTAAATCTGTGCTCGCAAGCCCAAAGCAGATAAGATAATGCAAAGGCAGATACAGGGAAGAAACGTAGCGGCCTGTCACAAGTCGCCGAGTAGTCCCAATGGGACCAGGCGTTACATCAGACCACCTATAATGGGCCTCATATTCGTTTATGGTAGCCTTGCATACAAAACCTGAGCCGAGGAAACAACATCCAGGACGACCCTCCCTTCTTCACGTTAATGCTTTAAATTCATTTCATGGGACTGCTTCGTAGTAATAGATGCAACAAGTTGGAGGACCTCACCATTGCATACACGTGGTCTAGGTTGTCGCCCAAAGCGATGGGGTGGTCTGCAGTGGAATGAGGATGTCTGGGACCTAAGAAGGTGCATCTGTAACTTTATGTAACTCAGTGCATGCCCAGGACTAACAACAGCCGTCTGACCTGATTCCACTCCAAGTTTTACCAACAGGTCCTTCAGGGAGTCAGACAACTTCAGAGCACTGCGATGCGAAGATAGAAATCCAAGCAAGAAGACCTTGAATACTTCCTGAGCTTCAAGGACTCTACACACCAGAGCCTTAAGAACACACATCTGTACCTTTGGTGACAAAGGCCGAGCACAAGGAGAATCCGGACATCTGATGGTTGTTTCTCTATTGCTCCCTTGAAGTCCTGTTAGATAAAAAGAAATGATATAGGGGTGAAGTAACCACTGCACCAGAAGTGATCCAATTTTATAAATATTCACAAACGCCCCTCCACAGCCCTGGCGGGACACTAACTTCCTCTAAATGACCATCCAGAGGTAGGTGCAGTCACTAACTATTCCTGCACACCCCTTGCGGACACCGACAGCAAGCAAACTTCACGCCATAGTCATATCTGGTCATCAACTTCCAGAGAAGGCCCTTCACAGCCACTCCTGACTGTTACCTGCCTGAAAAGCACCTTTACAGTTACTGCCAAGAAATGACAGTCTACACTGCCTGTCACTGCCTGTCACTGCAGGTCACTGCAGGTCACTGTTTGCCACTGTCTGTCACTACAAGACACTGTCACTGCAGGTCACTGCATGTCACTGCCTGCCACTGCAGGTCACTCCTGACTGATACCTGCCTGAAAAGCACCTTTACAGTTACTGCCAAGAAATGACAATCTATACTGCCTGTCACTGCAGGTCACTGACTGTAACTGTCTGTCACTGTATGTCAATGACTGTCACTGTCTGTCACTGACTGTCAGTGCAGGTCACTGCCTTTCACTGCAGGTCACTGTATGTCAATGACTGTCACTGTCTGTCACTGACTGTCAGTGCAGGTCACTGCCTTTCACTGCAGGTCACTGTCTGTCACTGCCTCTCACTGCAGGTCACTCCTGAATGTTACCTGCCTGAAAAGCACCTTTACAGTTACTGCCTGTCAATGCAGGTCACTGTCTGTCACTGCAGGTTACTGCCTTTCACTGCAGGTTACTGTCTGTCACTGCCTGTCACTGTCTGTCACTGCCTGTCACTGCAGGTCTCTGTCACTGCAGGTCACTGCCTTTCACTGCAGGTCACTTTCTGTCACTGCAGGTCATTGTCTATCACTGTCTGTCACTTTCTGTTACTGCAGGTCACTGTCACTGACTGTCACTGCCTCTCACTGCAGGTCACTGACTGCAACTGCCTGTCACTGCAGGTCACTGTCTGTCACTGCCTGTCACTGCAGGCCTCTGTCACTGCAGGTCACTGCCTTTCACTGCAGGACATTGTTTGTCACTGCATGTCACTGTCTGTCACTTCAGGTCACTGTCTGTCACTGTCTGACACTGCAGGTCATTGCCTGTCACTGCCTTTCACTGCAGGTCACTGTCTGTCACTGTCTGTCATTGCAGGTCACTGTGATTGACTGTCACTGCCTGTCACTGTCTGTCACTGCCTGTCACTGCAGGTCACTGTCTGTCACTGACTGTCACTGCAGGTCACTGCAGGTCTCCGCCTGTCACTGCAGGTCACTGCCTGTCACTTCATGTCACTACAGGTCACTGCCTGTCACTGCAGGTCATTTCCCAGAATTAAATGTCCTTTCACACACATCGGTGGTCACTAACTACCTGATAAAGCCTCTCTACAGTGACCATCAGTTATTAAATGCCAGGAAATGTCCCTCCAAAGTCATTACCAGTTAATACCTAAGAGGAAAAAAGAGAAAATAAATACAATCAGTGTTAAATTTCTAGGAAACCCCATGTACAGTAATGCACAACCCTATTTCACAACCTCTATCATTAACTGCCAGTTAAAGCCCATTTACTATCCCTTACTAACATGGTCCTCCCTTCGAGCCTACTACCCATCACTACCCCACTGTATTATAAGTGCTTACTATTGGCTTTGACCTGACTTTACCTTGCTTGTTAATTATGAGTGCTGACTATTGGCTTTGACATGGCCTCATGTCAGCAACATAAATCCCTAGCACACGTTAGTTCTCAATGTTGATTAACAAAGTAGTTTCATAAACAAATTATACATGAGACAACATATAAATCAGCAGCACAAATGATGTGTCTTGGAGTCTTCAATCTTTAATTTGTATGTTGATTCCTTTGGTTATGATTCTTGTGACTGTTTGTGAGCCCAAAGCCAACACGTGTTTCGTCGCTTAACGTTCAATTGACATGCAACTTTCTCAAGGCTAAGTAAGAAATAGACTACAGTCACTATTTGAGGCAATAGTTTAACAAAGTTACATATGCTCTACGACATTCCACCAAATGGCCTTCACCGTGACTTTGTGTACATACAAACTTGAAAGTCAATTATATGTTTGAGCAGCCATCATTGTGCCACATACTAAAAATACCAAGAAATGACTGCCGCCACTGTAGCAAGTATAAGTGACTATGGATAATGTGAACATTGGAATTACAACATGTGCAACGAAAAGTCTGCGGACAAGTACATATGTTTAAAGAGAACAATTCATGTTTATTAATTACATAAGGCATTTGTCAAGGAACGGAATCAGTCTTAAACAAGGTGTATTATGCGTCCGAAACAAAGTACTATGTGGCTATTCACCCATCAAGATCATAACTATATTCATAATAATTTGGAACCAAAATCTCCAAGGATGCCAAGCGTGCACTGTCACCAACACACATCTAAAATATTAGTATCAAAAAAAGGCACAGACCTTAATCTCTTATCTTCAGACCGCTATAAGGAATGATAGGAAAGGGGAGAGATAATGGAAATGAATATCAACCCCCTAGAGGCGCATGGAGATATAAGATTCACTTCGTAATGCCAAAGAATATATAGGTACCTACTTTCAGTGTGGTGTTAATTCCGACCCACACCGACCTCAGGCGCGGGTATACATGGGCAAGCGGAATGGTATTATTCCAAAATCTTGTACCCAAGCTGTAAAAAATATAGGAGCCAAAACTAGTGCTCTGTTCAATTAGGAGCTGACAGTCTAAGTATGATACTCAATTAGAGTTATCCGATCATGGCAACCTACGAATTATAGGTACTAAATAAAAGCGGTCCCCTCGGCAGGAATAAGGCGCGTAGATAAGAGGTATACTTGATGTGTATAAACATGATGAAAATAGAGTCTAAGGTCTATCTAACCAGGTGAAGTACCTGCTTAAAGAGTTCTTCGAATGACAACGTCTGAAGCTCTCTTAATTTCTGGTGATAGCCACAAGAACATCTACGTTCCAGAGGAGGAACTGTAGGGACACGATTGGAGCGACTCGAAAGATGCCCAGTAGGTCTAATGAGCACAATATGAAGGTCCCAGGATGCGACTGGGGCATTCTAAGAGAGATTACCCCTTAAGGCCTTAATGGCAAGAATTGTGTCACTAGACTGATGTTCTCTACTTTGCACATATGCGGGTGCTGCTACTAGGTGCACCCATAATGACGTGTAGACTAGCACTATTTGTGCAGATATAGCAGCAAACAGGTGATATGTTGGACTGCTAAGGGCTGCTTGTTGTGACTGGTTGTAATACATTTCTAAGTATTTCCATTTAGTTGGATAGGATGTATTTGTAGTAGTTTACTACCTTCTTTTAAAATCTACATGCTTTTCAAATGCCCAAACTCTACAATCCTAGGTGCTAATACACAAAGTTCAGGGACTGATGCTGACTGAGTACTGGACGCAGTTGTAGCTTTTCGTGTGGGTGAATGGACATCGCTAATAGGAGGGGGTACTACAGCGGTGGACCTACGCTGGGCCAATGAAAATCAGTGTCACTTGCACCTGAGAACTGTTCACACTACACAAGGAATCAGTGGCAGTGAAGAACAGTCTGTGCAAATATCCCTGCCCAGCACTGCCTAACGACCATGGGTGGCGGCGGTGCCTGGAGGGAAGGTTTTAACATTTTGCATTCTTGTGGGTGGCAAATAGGTCTCCCTGTGAGATTCCTCAGTGGTGAGGAAGTGGGTAGAGATGTGGAGTTCCCCACACACATGTGAGCTTCCTGAAGTCTCTGCTTATGAGATCACAGGCCACCCCTGGGAGTGGCACATCCACCAGTGGATGAGATGATGGAGCGCCCAGTGCCACACCCCTAGGATGACTGAGGAGAGTGAGTGCTCCTGGACTTCTGTGTCTGTGGTGCCCCTGGGAGAGGCGCATTCACTGGTTGATGAGATGATGGCGTGCCCAGTGCCATACCGCTTGGATGACTAAGGAGAGTGAGTGCTCCTGGACTTCTGTGTCTGTGCCGCCCCTGAGAGAGGCGCATCCACCGGTGGATGAGATGGTGAAGTGCCTAGTGCCACACCGCTAGGATGACTGAGGAGAGTGAGTGGTCCCGAGTTTCTGTGTCTGTGCCGCCCCTGAGAGAGGCGCATCCACCGGTGGATGAGATGATGGAGTGCCCAGTGCCACACCGCTAGGATGACTGAGGAGAGTGAGTGCTCCAGGGCTTCTGTGTCTGGTACATGGTGGTCACATTGTCAGTTAGGATCAGTAAGCCCACTTCTCCAGCATTGGCATCTTTCACAGATTCATATGCCCTGTTGTCAGGCTGGACAGTACAGCAGTGTACCCTCATGCTTCAATATCATCCTAGCTTCAGCCAATCAGAGACAAGCACCCTCAGCTGCTGAAGCCTCATGACAGTGGAAGAAGGATGGGTGGGTCTCCTGTCAATCTATAATATACACCAATGCAGTACATTAGGAATGACAAGTTAGTAACTTTACTGCTCTGGACATCAGTGCAGTAGTGTCACTGCGGTATCACTGCTGGCCTGTAAATCAATGCAGTATTGTCACTGCAGTGTCTCTGCTAGCCTGTGCATCAATGCAGTAGTGCCAGTGCAGTATCACTGCTAGCGTGTGCATCAACGCAGTAGTGTCACTGCAGTGTCTCTGCTGACCTGTAAATCAATGCAGTAGTGCCAGTGCAGTGTCTCTGCTGGCCTGCAACTCAATGCAGTAGTGTCACTGCAGTAGCTCTGCTGGCCTGTGCATCAATGCAGTAATGCCAGTGCAGTGTCTCTGCTGGCCTGCACATCCACTCAGTAGTGTCACCGCTTTCTTGTGCATCAGCGCAGTAGTGTCACTGCAGTGTCTCTGCTGGCCTGTGCATCAATGCAGTTGTGTCAGTGCAGTGTCTCTGCAGGTCTGCACATCAATGCAGTACTGTCACTGCAGTATGACTGCTGGCCTTTGCATCAACGCAGTAGTGTCACTGCAGTGTCTCTGCTGGCCTGCTCATCAACGCAGTAGTGTCACTGCAGTGTCTCTGTAGGCCTGCACATCAATACAGTAGTGCCAGTGCAGTGTCTCTGCTGGCCTGCACATCAATGCAGGTGTGCCAGTGCAGTATCACTGCTGGCCTGCACATCAATACAGTAGTGTCACTGCAGTGTCGTTGCTGGCCTGCACATCCATAAGTAGTACCACTGCAGTGTCTTTGCTGGTCTGAACATCAACGCAGTAGTGTCACCGCAGTATGACTGCTGGCCTGTGCATCAATGCAGTAGTGTCACTGCAGTAGCTCTGCTGGCCTGTGCATCAATGCAGTAGTACCAGTGCAGTGTCCTTGCTGGACTGCACATCCATCAGTAGTACCACTGCATTGTCTCTGCTGGCCTGCACATCCATGCAGTAGTGTCACTGCAGTATCACTGCTGGCCTGTGCATCAATGCAGTAGGGCCAGTGCAGTGGCTTTGCTGGCCTGCACATCCATCAGTAGTACCAGTGCGCAGTGTCTCTGCTGGTCTGCACATCCATCAGTAGTGCCAATGCAGTGTCCCTGCTGGCCTGCACATCCACGCTGTAGTGTCAATGCAGAATCTCTACTGGTCTGCATGTAAAGGCAGTAGTGCCAGTGCAGTGTCTCTGTGGCCTGCACATAAATGCAGTAGTGGCAGTGCAGTGTCTCTGCTGGCCTGCTCATCAATGCAGTAGTGTCACTGCAGTATCACTGCTGGCCTGCGCATCAATGCAGTAGTACCACTGCAGTGTCCTTGCTGGCCTGCACATCCATCAGTAGAACCACTGCAATGTCTTTGCTGGTCTGGACATCAACGCAGTAGTGTCACTGCAGTATGACTGCTGGCCTGTGCATCAGCTCAGTAGTACCAGTGCAGTGTCTCTGCTGGCCTGCACATAAATTCAGTAGTGCCAGTGCAGTGTCACAGCTGGCCTGTGCATCAGCGCAGTAGTGCCACAGCAGTATTACCGCTGGCTTGTGCATCAATGCAGTAGTACCAGTGCAGTGTCCTTGCTGGCCTGCACATCCATCAGTAGTACCACTGCAGTGTCTCTGCTGGCCTGCACATCCATGCAGCAGTGTCACTGCAGTATCACCGCTGGCTTGTGCATCAATGCAGCAGTGCCAGTACAGTGTCTGCTAGCCTGCACATAAATGCAGTAGTGCCAGTGCAGTATTTCTGCTGGCCTGCACATAAATGCAGTAGTCCCAGTGCAGTGTCATTGCTGGCCTGTGCATCAGCGCAGTAGTGTCACTGCAGTGTCACTGCTGGCTTGTGCATCAATGCAGTAGTGCCAGTGCAGTATCTCTGCTGGCCTGTGCATCAGCGCAGTAGTGTCACTGCAGTGTCACTGCTGGCCTGTGCATCAGTGCAGTAGTACCAATGCAGTGTCTGACTGAGAATGACGAGATCTAGGAGATGTTTGCCTGAGGGGTGTTCTGGAACGAGACCTTCTTGCAAAAGGAAACCGTGTTCTCCTTTGGAGATCCTCGAGGAGACCTTGTGACAGTTGTCACAGGAGGAGGAGTACCAGCTGAGACGCTAGAAGGAGAATAGATTTGCAAAATTTCAGAACCTGGACTCTGGCCGTGGTACTCTCCACTCTTTTACACTTTGCAACCAATGTGGGGAAAGATTGACTGGTGGAGTCTGTTTCTCCCGAACTGGAGATCCCTCGGGAGTAATCTGCACAGTTCTGATTCCTGGGGAGAAAGATGTGCCTCTCGACATAGGCCATCTAGATCTCGACGCCGAACTCTGAAACTCAGCCGACATCAAGGGAGGTCCCGACATCGATAAGACTCTGGACGTCGAGTGTGTATCTTCTCTTGGCAAACCTGAAGTCCATTGTCTCTTCATATATATATATATATATATATTCACTAAAAAACCATAGGTTTTAGGGACGTTATAGTTAGAAATTAGCATTTAAAAAACCTTAGAAATTCACAGAAAAAACCATAGGTTTCAGGAGAGACGTTATAGTTAGTTGGACATTTCACTCGTCTAAAAACAAGAGAAATTCGTCTGTTATAGTTAGTAGAGCTAACTATAACTCGCGCCCCCGCAATGCACTGCTGATGACGTCACATATTACATCACTCATGACATGCTCAGTGACATCACTCATGACATCATTGATGACATCTCAAATGACATTACTGATGACATCAGTGATGACATCATTCAGTGACTGAGTGTTTCTAAAAATGTCAAGAAAGTTATATCTACATATGCCAAGGTATATTGAAGAATGATTGGTTGTCTGAGAACCTGTATGGGTGCCTGAGTGTCTGTGTGGGTGAGGGGGGGTGGGGAGGGGGACTCCCTGCATGGATGTGTGAGTGGATGATTCACTGGGTGTATGCATTGTGAGTGTGTGTGTTAAAGAGTGTATGGGTGAGTGAGTGTACGTATAGCTGTGTTGGTGAGTGAATGGATATGTTAGTTGTATATGTGTAAGTAACTACATATGTGAAAGGCAGTATTTGTGAGTGTTGGAGTATATTAGTGAGTATATGTGACAGTGAGTGATTGTGACAGTGGCTGCATGGATAAGTGTGTGCTTATGTCAGTAATTGTTGAAGACAGTACATATCTGTATGAATAAGTGACGTGGTGTGTGTAACTGTATAGGTGAGTAAATGGCAGTGTAATTAATTCTTTGGGTGACGGACTAGGTTTTTGAGTAACTCTTTGGGTGAGTGGCAGTGTGTTAGTGTCTATATGGGTATATGAGTGGATATATCAGTGTCTGTATTGATGAATGACTGCGTGTATGAGTGACTGTATGGGTTAGGGGGTGGATGTGTGTGTAGACGTATGAATCACTGAGCGGGTATGTACTAAATGCTATTGGTCTAAGTATGGTTTCGATATTGGTAGTCTGTATTTTAGAGTGGGTGTATGAAAGGTTTTATTAGGGTGTGAGGAGGTGCATCAGATGTTTGAGGATACTTCGTACTTTTAAGTATTTTAACATACATATATATATGTATTTTGTATGTGCTCGGGTTCCCCGCAAGCGGGTGGGACTATTCCGTGCTTATGACTATTGATGAGTATTCCCTGGAAGAGTACCTGTGG
Organism: Triturus cristatus; assembly: GCF_964204655.1. Lineage (NCBI taxonomy): Eukaryota > Metazoa > Chordata > Amphibia > Caudata > Salamandridae > Triturus > Triturus cristatus. Next base: position 1,284,636,576 of record NC_140592.1, on the reverse strand, counting down.
TTAGATAGGATCTCTACCAGAAAGAGCATTACCGAAGGTAGAGTAACTTGTTTCTTGGTCTTATGATAGAGACTTCCAAGTGCAGAATTCCTCGCCTTTTGCATAGATACCAAAACAGCACCTATTTGCTGGCGGCTCTGTGAATGGTATCAAACCAGGAAGTCGTGTTAGACCGAGCGGGTGAAATGCCCCTCACCGCGGAGTAACGTCCACATAGCTGCCAGGGAGAGGTCCATGAGAACACATCTGCATGCCAATGTAGTTGTAGCAGCTTTGGCCCTGATAGAATGAGCAAGCAGTCCTGCTGGAGGCTGCTTTTTGGCCAGTGTGCAGCAGATCTTAATGCGAAGCATGATCCATCGGGAGATGGTCCTTTTCTGCATGGACTTGCCCTATTTCGCTCTAGAAAACTCCACGAAGAGCTGATCCTCCGCCCAGAGCTCTCTAGTATGATCGCTGCGAAAGCTCAGTGCTCTATTGTGGTCCAAACGATGTAGTCTCTACTCCCCCTTAAAGGGGAGAGGCGGAGCACAAAATGCTGGCAGGGTGAAGGCATGTTCTGCATTCTGTCCATCAATTGTTTTTTTTGCATTTGTCACCCCGAGTGGGACGGGTATGCCCAGATGTGGGTCCTGTGCTATCCATGCCACTGGAATCAAGCTATCCTGGCTGATAAGGGCTGAAAGCCCAAAACCAGTCCTAGGATGCTTGTTTCCAGTCCAGGGAGGACCTGGCCTGGCAGTTCGGGCTGGACTGTTCCCATGGGGCACAGGTTTAAGACTGATTTGCATATGACTGGGTCCAAACTGGAATGGCATGGTGAGCAAAAAAACGATGGATTTAGGCCCAGATCTCTGTACTGGGGTGAATGTATGACATTGTTCTGCATTCTGACCATCAACAGTTCTTTTTGCATTTGTCACCCCGAGTGGGAAGGGTATGCTCAGATGTGAGTTCCCGTGCTCTCCATGCCACTGGAATAAAGCTATCCTGGCTGAAGAGGGGTGAAACTCCGAAACCGGTCCTAGGATGCTTGTTTCCAGTCCAGGGAGGACCTGGCCTGGCAGTTTGGGCTGCACTGTTCCCATTGGGAGCAGTGTCAAGACTAATTTGGTGAGCAAAAAAACGATGGATTTAGGCCCAGATCTCTGTACTGGGGTGCAGGTATGACATTATTCTGCATTCTGTCCATCAATTGTTCTTTTTACATGGAATGGCGTCACAAATTTGGAAGCAAGGATGCTTGAGTCGGCAGAACCAGTTTGTCTGGGAAGACGGTGGTGGACAGTGGGTTGGCACAGAGATCTTAAACCTCACTTACCCGCAACGTCGAAGTGTATGGTGATCAGGAACAATGTTTTGAGGGTGAGAAGCTGCAAAGGACAGCTGTGAAGTGGCTCAAAGGAAGTGCTCATCAAACATGTGAGGACCAAGTTAAAGTTCCACTGTAGCATGAGGAAGGGGGGGGAGTGAGGAAACATTATCAAAAACACATGACCATAGCTGATTTAAACTGTTGGCTGGAGTGTCTCCACGAAGGCAACTCCTCTTCTGCTTGGGCTGCTCTGGTTGCTCCAGATGTGCCCTGACTTACTCTCGCTGGGTGAGTGTTCTGCTTGGGTTTTCGGATCAGATAGAACCCGCTCATCAGGGCCTCTCTAACCCAGCCAGAACGTTACCCTCTCCCTAGGGCCTATTCACAACAAGTAACCACCGATATATACCACCTAAGGACAGGGAATTCCTAATATATATATATATATATCTAGACCTTTTATAATACAAGTGGCGGCCTCGCGATCCCAGACGGACCCAGAACTTCCTACCCAGACGGCAGCCTCAGCCTCGCGGTCCCAGACGGACCCAGGACTTCCTACCCAGACGGCAGCCTCAGCCTCGCGGTCCCAGACGGACCCAGGACTTCCTACCCAGACGGCAGCCTCAGTCTCGCGGTCCCAAACGGACCCAGGACTTCCTACCCAGACGGCAGCCTCAGCCTCGCGGTCCCAGACGGACCCAGGACTTCCTACCCAGACGGCAGCCTCAGCCTCGCGGTCCCAGACGGACCCAGGACTTCCTACCCAGACGGCAGCCTCAGCCTCGCGGTCCCAGACGGACCCAGGACTTCCTACCCAGACGGCAGCCTCAGCCTCGCGGTCCCAGACGGACCCAGGACTTCCTACCCAGACGGCAGCCTCAGCCTCGCGGTCCCAGACGGACCCAGGACTTCCTACCCAGACGGCAGCCTCAGCCTCGCGGTCCCAGACGGACCCAGGACTTCCTACCCAGACGGCAGCCTCAGCCTCGCGGTCCCAGACGGACCCAGGACTTCCTACCCAGACGGCAGCCTCAGCCTCGCGGTCCCAGACGGACCCAGGACTTCCTACCCAGACGGCAGCCTCAGCCTCGCGGTCCCAGACGGACCCAGGACTTCCTACCCAGATGGCAGCCTCAGCCTCGCGGTCCCAGGCGGACCCAGGACTTCCTACCCAGACGGCAGCCTCAGCACAAGTTCATCCTATGATTACCATAACATACAGCAGGGGAATCAGTTCTACTATTTACCAGATCACACAAGAACTGCCAGTTTGAGCACAACCTGTTCTCTGGTTCGAGGGGTTCCTCTCTCCCTTATTCAGTTACCACTTACCTGATCAGGGTTAACATCTGTTCATGTCAAGTCACAGCTGACTAGAAGAATAGGCTACCCTCTTATACAAGAACACGCAGCACATGTTGATTCACTACAAACTGAATACTTTATTATTTATTATATACGCAATCACATAACATTACTGTGTAACACATAACCTGCAAAGAAAAGTGAAAGATTAGGTTGTACACTCTAATAAGAAAGGGGTCGACATCACCTTAGTCGTGTGTAGCCTGCACTCAATGGTCATCTAGGTTCCCTTCTCGTCTGTGCCTCGGCTCGCCTGGAGATCACACCTCCGTAGCTCCCTTCTCCGAGTCACTGGGACCTCTTCCTCATCGGCTACTCTCTCCTCTCTGGCAATTCTGCTAGAAGAGTATCTGTCTCTCGGTTTTTCTCCGCCTTCAAGTTTGTCATCTGTCTTCCCTGGAATAAGTAGTAGCTTTACTGCTAACGGCTAGATGCCGCCTACGGACTGAAGTAAGTGCCTCGTAACTGCCTCAGACTTTTACTAATATAGAGGTGCATTTCCTCATGGAAAATTCCGGCCCGTAACCTGCCGCCCACCAAATTCTTGTACCTCCCCGTGCCAAGGACACTTTCCCAGCCGGCCGGCCTGATGTAGCGTCTTCGGCATGAAGAAAAATACAATCCTTCGATAAGGGCCGGTCTGAGCCGGTTCTCTCCAAGCGAATAACACCTCATAACTAAAACATCCCCTTTAACCTAGAAGCATCTCAAGCTGCCGGAGCAGAAAGAAAGATGGAGTCTCCCCCGTTTGAGGCCTACCAGGCCTGAATTCAGCACGGCTCCATGAAATACCCTCACTACAGGGCAGGTTATCCCTAATACTAACGAATCTATCCCCTAGGATATGTGTGCAAGCCCTAATCTATGGGGAAGAACACAGGATCATGTCGAAGTGCCTAGTAAATAGACTTCATTCACTGCTCTAACCCTTAGGCTTGAATGGTAGAGAGACTGAAGTCACCCTAATCACCCATCAACACAATAGGGCCGGGAAAATCGAGCAGTACATTTCACCCTTGACTTCAGTCTATTATACATTCATTAAACAGAACTAACATCTGTGGAGGAATAATATGAAACAAAGCTAACTGATCTATGTCTAGTACCAAATGTGCAAAATTGAAGTAGTGAAGGAATACACTGAATAAAGCAACAAATAGAAATCAAAACAGCGATGGTAATTAGAATACCTCCTAATATTCGACGTAACAGATACAGGTCAGGTAACCAATTAAAGAGCCAGTCAAACCAGCCCTGGTCAATGTGTTTTCTAACTTCCTCCGTCAAGTCATGTAGCCTGTCAATGTGAGCGCGAATAGATTGTGTATGATCAGACAAGTTAAAACAACAAAGACCCTCAAAATCGGAGCAGTCGTGTCCATGTTTAAGCAAAAGATAATCAATGGCCGCTCGATTTTGCAAGATGGCTCTCAGTTCACCCTGGGCGTCTAACAGCATGTCAGATAGGACTGTAGAAGTATGATTAATGGATTTTACCATCCAGCAGGCCATTTTCTCAATAGATTTAGCATTATAAACCGCCAAAGCAGGAACACCAATAATTGAAATAGCCAGGCTAAGGTATTCAGACTTGGAATATAAATGCAAAGATGAGTCACAATCCTCCTGTAACATCACTGTATCTCGAATCACACGAGAATTGGCATTCGGATGTGACGAGAACATCAGTAAGCTGAGTCTCGTAATGGCATAGGGGCCACCAGAAATATTTGCGGGGACATATGGCCAAGAAGTATTACCACATGAGAAAAGCCATCCGGCAGGTAGCAACATCGTGCGATAATGACTAGGGGTAACTACCAAACTCTTGCAAGTCATATTGTTCAGGACCGAAGCACATGTTTTCGGTGTCCTTTGAAAGCACAAAGTTCGCTCATGAAGGGTGAAGGAAGTAGCACCTTTCAATTTCAGACGTAGACATTCAGAAATTGCACTAGGATTACATGTAAGGAAAAAACACATATCTCCTTGTGTGATATTATAGGTAACTATTTGGGACTGGACGGGGGGTATCTGGTCCGGTAGTTCAGTACATAAGGGGCAATACGCATGGGTGGCAAAATCGCCCAGAAGAACATTGGGGCGAGCCTTTGAGATGTTGAAAATATTAGTTAGAGTTTCCAGCGAAGCAGGGACAGCAACCAGACAGGTCGCTAAGATGTCGTGTACAGATCTCATCGGCGTCAAACAAAAGTGAGGGGCATCGGTCACCCTTTTCGCCAGTAGGGTCCAAAAGTTTGATGACGAATCCCACGCAGCGAGGGAACGCGACACTCGGGCGCGTAGCTCATCCGGGGTTGACGGGAGTCCTCCTCTCTCGTCGAACCAACCCGAAAATAGTCCGGCGACGACACATCCTGCAGCAACAGTCCAAAGAATGATCTGAAAGAGAATCAAATACAGGCATTAATCATTCTCGTAAGTAACATATGTCAGCCGGGACCGCTTCCCAGCTATCTTTCCCTGGTCTCATAACTAAAATGGTGTTATCATGACCGGTGGCGAAGACCTCTGCCTGTTCAGGGGGAGTCTTAGGCGACTGCACCCAAACCCTGGCCCCAGGGTTATCTGTGGAGCCAAAACCTTTCTGGCCTCGTACAGTTAGCAAAGTTGGGGCAGTGCCTTTTACCATCCCACCACTGAAGACAGGCATTATGAGTAATTGAGCCACTCGGTCAGTTCGATGGATCAGCAAATCAGCCTCACTGCTATTTAGCAGGAGCACCTTAATCTCTCCCTGATAATCGCTGTCAATGACCCCTCCAAGTACCTGAATGCCTTTTACAGCCAGCCCCGATCTAGGGGCGATTAATCCAAAATTCCCGGGTGGTATATGAACACCAACACCGGTCGCGATGATGACCCGATCTTTACCTTTTATAACGGTGTCATCCATGGCATGCAAGTCTAAACCTGCCGACCCTGGGGTCGCTCTACATGGAGCCAAAGCTCCGGGAGTAATCTCCCAGTACATCACAGTCTCTCTGATTTCATTTGGCTGAACATTAACATTCGGAGGGAACAAACGCATAAGTGGAGATTCAGCATTTAGAAAAGGACGATTATTCAAAATTAATAGCGCTTGGGACAAAAAGTCTCGCCAATTCTTATACTTGTCATCAGTTAATTTACGCAGCTGCCCCTTCAGCAGACCATTCAATCTCTCCACAAGACCCGAGGCCTGTGGATAGTATGGGACATGAAACACCCAGTCAATATTGTTTTCCACACAGAATTCCTGTACCAATCTTCCACGAAAATGGGATGCATTATCAGATTGAATTTGGAATGGCACACCATAATACATGATAATCAATTCCAATGTTTTAATGGTATTCAATTGGGTAGCTTGCTTACAGGGAAGGGCTACCAACAAGCCACTGTATGTATCAACAATAGTGCAAACATATTGACAATTCCTACTCATGGGAAGTGGACCGATGTAATCAATTTGCCAAATTTGAGCGGGCAGTTTCCCGCGATGTAAATGACCTTTAACAATTTGGGGCACTTTGCGCTGTCTGATATGCTGACAAATGGGACAATGTAAAATAACATTCTTGATCAAATCTAAGGGAATATAAATTCCTCGATCAGCAGCCCACCTGCTAGTGGCTTTCTCTCCAAAATGTCCTGCCTTCTGGTGGGCCCATTTCGCCAATCCCGCAATATCAGAATCTTGCCTGTCCATCACTGCCTCAGCAATTTTAGATTTCTCATCTGCAATGTTATGAAAAAATTTGTCAAGAGAATCTATAGGGGTGTGAGCATCCACATGGAAGATTGTAACAGTACTCTGTGGGAGCATCTCCCAAATCTCCTGCCATAATTCTTTTCCCCACAACTGTTTTGAATGCAATTCCCAATTATGGGAATGCCAAGTCGGTAACCAAACTGCCAGTCCATTGGCAGTAGACCAAGAGTCGGTGAAAATATGACATGTGCCGGGTAATTCTTGTTTCAGGACTTGATAAACAGCATACAGTTCAGCAAATTGACTGCTCTTACCTTCACCAGTTGTGCTCAGCAGTTTTTGTGTGATCGGATTATAGGACACCGCTTTCCAGTGCCGTTTTCATCACCTCCTCTTTGAGACATTGTGCAGCGTCGCGCAAAGTATACCACGGTTTGTCATTCACAGGCCAATCAGACTCAGTAGGGTACTTTATATTACAACCCTCAGTCGCCAATTGAAGTAAAGAAATTTGACCACCACCATTATAGTTACGAAAATGATCCTGTACAGTAGAATCCGAACTCAAGGAACAAAACTTCAAACAATCGCCATTATCTAACATAATGCCAGCAGCGCCCAGTTCATAAAGGCGCACCATCCATGTGAGTAAGGTCTCACCAGCTCGCTGCCGAAATCGCTGCAAAATATCACTAATTTCCTGTTGAGTAAAGTCCTCTAAAGAGTCTAAAGAAACACCCTGCGGAGCAGCGGGAGACTGCTGCAATTTCCGACGAAAAACTGGATGCACCGAGACCGCGGGATGAGCATCACAAGGAGCTCGACCAGTACACGTAGAGGAACAATCAGTGGAAGAAGCATCAACCCCACTCGAAGGACGAGCGCAATCACGGGGTGCACCATCAGGGGTGCGAGAAGCAGGCTTACAATCATGGCGGGAGCGGGAGGACTCGCGCTTGACAGATTCCTCACCCGAGGAACAAGAATCACTCGAATTCCAGATATTACCATCCCATTCATCAGGATTCCAATCCAGTCCGGCTTTCGCCACGACCAGACGCACCTTTCGCGTCGAAACCCGACCGCGCCTATTCTTGTATTTATAACGGGCAATTCGCACAGCCGCCCTCTCGGCAATAGTCTGGTAAGTCTCAAGTTTGTCAGCAAGCAACTTATTTTGACACCGCAACAAAGTATGAGAATTCTGAATCTCAACAAAGTGCGCTTCCACATCCTTAAGAGATATCTGTAGCTTCAACAACCTCTCATGCAGAATCCTGTACGCAGACAGAACAATCCAACCTCTGCGCCCCAAAATGGGAATCTCCTCACCCTTCGAGATGGGTGCCTTCTGTAAACAAGTAATCACATTAGCCGGCTCCGCCAGCTCCAAAGAAGAATTCCAATTCTCACTCAAACCAGTAGAATCAGCCCACTCACGGGCTAAGGCTTCATAAGGCGTTGAATCCCATCCGGGAATATCAACGGGCAACTTAAAAGTAGATTTTGACTTTCTAGAAAACATCGTGAAAAAGAAAGAAGAAAAGAAAGAAAAAGAAAAGAAAGAAGAAGAAAAACTATACACACAATTATATCACAAATAATATACAAACAAAACCACGCACACGCCGAAAGCAAACACGAGACAACACGACGCACACAGGTTTCGAAAACGGTTCGTGACGCCAAATGTTCTGCTTGGGTTTTCGGATCAGATAGAACCCGCTCATCAGGGCCTCTCTAACCCAGCCAGAACGTTACCCTCTCCCTAGGGCCTATTCACAACAAGTAACCACCGATATATACCACCTAAGGACAGGGAATTCCTAATATATATATATATATCTAGACCTTTTATAATACAAGTGGCGGCCTCGCGATCCCAGACGGACCCAGAACTTCCTACCCAGACGGCAGCCTCCGCCTCGCGGTCCCAGACGGACCCAGGACTTCCTACCCAGACGGCAGCCCCAGCCTCGCGGTCCCAGACGGACCCAGGACTTCCTACCCAGACGGCAGCCTCAGTCTCGCGGTCCCAAACGGACCCAGGACTTCCTACCCAGACGGCAGCCTCAGCCTCGCGGTCCCAGACGGACCCAGGACTTCCTACCCAGACGGCAGCCTCAGCCTCGCGGTCCCAGACGGACCCAGGACTTCCTACCCAGACGGCAGCCTCAGCCTCGCGGTCCCAGACGGACCCAGGACTTCCTACCCAGACGGCAGCCTCAGCCTCGCGGTCCCAGACGGACCCAGGACTTCCTACCCAGACGGCAGCCTCAGCCTCGCGGTCCCAGACGGACCCAGGACTTCCTACCCAGACGGCAGCCTCAGCCTCGCGGTCCCAGACGGACCCAGGACTTCCTACCCAGGCGGCAGCCTCAGCCTCGCGGTCCCAGACGGACCCAGGACTTCCTACCCAGACGGCAGCCTCAGCACAAGTTCATCCTATGATTACCATAACATACAGCAGGGGAATCAGTTCTACTATTTACCAGATCACACAAGAACTGCCAGTTTGAGCACAACCTGTTCTCTGGTTCGAGGGGTTCCTCTCTCCCTTATTCAGTTACCACTTACCTGATCAGGGTTAACATCTGTTCATGTCAAGTCACAGCTGACTAGAAGAATAGGCTACCCTCTTATACAAGAACACGCAGCACATGTTGATTCACTACAAACTGAATACTTTATTATTTATTATATACGCAATCACATAACATTACTGTGTAACACATAACCTGCAAAGAAAAGTGAAAGATTAGGTTGTACACTCTAATAAGAAAGGGGTCGACATCACCTTAGTCGTGTGTAGCCTGCACTCAATGGTCATCTAGGTTCCCTTCTCGTCTGTGCCTCGGCTCGCCTGGAGATCACACCTCCGTAGCTCCCTTCTCCGAGTCACTGGGACCTCTTCCTCATCGGCTACTCTCTCCTCTCTGGCAATTCTGCTAGAAGAGTATCTGTCTCTCGGTTTTTCTCCGCCTTCAAGTTTGTCATCTGTCTTCCCTGGAATAAGTAGTAGCTTTACTGCTAACGGCTAGATGCCGCCTACGGACTGAAGTAAGTGCCTCGTAACTGCCTCAGACTTTTACTAATATAGAGGTGCATTTCCTCATGGAAAATTCCGGCCCGTAACCTGCCGCCCACCAAATTCTTGTACCTCCCCGTGCCAAGGACACTTTCCCAGCCGGCCGGCCTGATGTAGCGTCTTCGGCATGAAGAAAAATACAATCCTTCGATAAGGGCCGGTCTGAGCCGGTTCTCTCCAAGCGAATAACACCTCATAACTAAAACATCCCCTTTAACCTAGAAGCATCTCAAGCTGCCGGAGCAGAAAGAAAGATGGAGTCTCCCCCGTTTGAGGCCTACCAGGCCTGAATTCAGCACGGCTCCATGAAATACCCTCACTACAGGGCAGGTTATCCCTAATACTAACGAATCTATCCCCTAGGATATGTGTGCAAGCCCTAATCTATGGGGAAGAACACAGGATCATGTCGAAGTGCCTAGTAAATAGACTTCATTCACTACTCTAACCCTTAGGCTTGAATGGTAGAGAGACTGAAGTCACCCTAATCACCCATCAACACAATAGGGCCGGGAAAATCGAGCAGTACAGTGAGTCCCTCAGACCTTGCTGGTCTGCACCGACGTCCTTCTCGTTCCACGAGACTTGCCGTTGCCAAGGCTTGTTGGGTCCATTCTGGTCGCCGACACCACAGCACTCGACAGACTTCGTGGGGTAGCTCGAATCCGGCTCGTGGACTTCGTTGACGCCTCCTGGACCTCGTGGATGAAGAGTCAAGACACCCGTCAACTCACCTGAAGCACCAGACATCTGTGGGCATTGGTCCATCCTGCCCTCGGTCACTGGCTAGTGGCCCAGACTCTGTCCCCTCTGCTTTCAGGTTCCTTACATCCTAGATCCAGGCTTGGATCTCTCCGGACACTTCTCCTCTACTCCTCTTCACGGCAGCAGCACTTCTTCGCCAGCTTCCCTTGAAATCGACGACGCAACCCGACACCAAAAGACACCTATGCACCCGGCTTCCCTAGGTGAGGTAACACGAGTACTCCAGTGCTTCCGTGGGTGCTAGCCCTAGAACTTCCTAAGTCCAAAAGGGTTTGGTCCTGACTCGATTCTAAGTGTCCCTAATCTTTAAATATCTAACCGCGACATTGCCCATAGAAGCTAATGGGAACCCACGGTTGTCTTTACACACTGCACACAGTTTCTTGGGGTCCCAGCAATTCTACAGGCTCTAGGCCTTGTGTCTAGTTCAGTCGTGGTTCTTATTCCACTTTTTTGGTATATGGTTTGGTACGCCCCTAGGGCCCAAACGTGTATTTGTGCAAATATTGTTGATAACTAACTTGTAACCTAAGTACTTCGAACTCCAGTCTCATAAAGAGACTAGAGGGGTGCGTGTTAACCTAAATACATACATTTTAAATATATACCTGGTGTGGTTGTCCTTTCATTTGATCATTAAAGAGATTATAGACTGGTAAAACAAGCTGCTTTACATTCCTTCAAGACTTAACCTGAAGGCTGTGAGAAAGTGCCATCTTTCTTGCATGGTATGCCCCCACTTTTTGCTAAATTGCTGAATGTACTTCGATTGAGTGTACCCTGGGTTCCTGCCAATCAGGTGCCCAGGGCCTATGTTCCTTCCTTAAACCACACAAACTCCAAATTGGCAAACCCTAGCCACATGTCAGCCCCTAGTAAATGGTACCCTAGGTACCCAGGGCCTTGTGACCAGGGAAGGCCTCTAAGGGCTCATTGTGCCACCCTCAGAGACCCTGTACCCTTACACACACACACTGCCCTTGCAGGCTGAGTGTCTGGGTGCAGGACAAAACAAAGAGTCGACATGGCACACATCACTGTGTACCATGCCCATCACCTACACTGCCAAGGCATATGTCAGCCACCCCTCTAGCTGGGTGCATTACGCCTATGGTGTGGGCACAGGAGCAGGAGCCCTGTGCCCCTACAGTACCCGGGTCCATTCCTGGGCACTGTAAGTGCAGTGCTGTCATTTAAGAATACATGGTGCTGAGAGCTTGTCAAACACGAGCTCCACAGCACCATATTGGCAACACTGAAGCCTGGGAAGTTTGGTATCAAACTTCTCAGCACATTGAACCCACACTGATGCCAGTGTAGGATTTAATGTACTAAGCACCCCAGAGGGCATCTTAGAAGATGCCCCCTTACAGCTAACTTGCAATCCACGTCTGCTCTGAGGCTGCCCAGGCTGCCACACAGCAGACACGTTGCTGGACCCCTGGGTGGGAGAGCCCCTGCTCTCCCGGGCCTGCAACAATGCACATCCTGGGTGAGGTGAGAAATCTCCTCCCCCAGGATGAGCAAAGGGAAGCTTCAAAGGCATGCCGCCAGTTGGAGTTTCCCCAGGCCACTGCAACCCCCCACTCTGGCGGGAAGCTTGGCCGGAAACCCCATACAAGGACAGGGGATGTGCCAGCCTGCCCACCCCACCCCTCAGGTGGGGGAGGCGAGGTGAAGCACATCTCCGGGCTCTCGCCATCTTGAAGATGGGAGGCCCTACCCTATCAGGATTAGGCTACTGCCCCCCTCCCACAGGAGAGAGGCAGGATAGGGGGTGTACCCACCCCAGGACAAGGACCCATTGGTCCCTGGCCTTCACCTACCTGTAACGCCCCTAAATCTAGTATTTAGGGGCCCCCTGAACCTTCCTTCCTCAGATTCCAGATAGAAAAATGACAAGAAGAGCAAGAAGAACAAAGACCTGCCCTGCAGCTGCTAAAAAGAGAAGAAGACACCAACTGCTTTGGCCCCAGCCCTACCGGCCTGTCGACTCTCGAACCTGCACCAGCGCGGCATCCCACGTGGCCAGCAACCTCACCAACCCCGGAGGACCTGGCTACCTTTTAGCTCTAAGCCCCTGGGACTCCCACGAGTAGAGGCTCTACTCAAGAAACCTACTTGCTATCCCTGGCACCAGCCCGGGACCGCGGACCCAACACACTCTGCACCAGCCAAGCCTGGCCAGTGCCGGAGTGGACAAAGACCCAGAGGACGACCCCACGGCGACTGTGACCCAGAGTCCGGCACCCAAGGACCCCCCTCGACATCCCGGAAGAAGCCTGCAGCCTCAGAACCAAGTGCCACCCCAGCCGCGATCAACCAGAGGGTAAGATTCCCGACGTCAAAAGGCACCCCTGCACCCGGCGCCCTGCGACCCCCTGGGCCCAATCCCGGGGTACCCACCTAACCTACAACTACCCAACTTACCTCTCGAAGTGGTGGTGGCACCTGAAACATCCTCGTCCCCGAGCCTGCAGCCTCTTTCCAAACCGGAACATTCCCATTGATTTCCATTGAGCGCCCTAAGGCTCAAAAGCACCCTGCACCCAGCCGCCCGAGTGGCCCTGGCAGTGCCCTCTCTACACTAACCTACTTCCCCACTTGCCCTGAGTAAGTGACCAGGAGCCCAGCTCCCACAGCCGCGTGGCTTGCCAGACAGCAGCCACCAACCAAGGCCCCCCTATCCCTCATAGGATAACATTGGGCCCAACTCTCTCTGCACCCGGCCGTCCTGAAACCGCTGAGGGTGAACCAACCGTACCTACCTGACACTGGGGGACCCCTGAGTCCATGCCCGGAATTTCAACACTACCAGTCGAGTACTTACCCGTAAACCGCTAACTTCATTTTCCTCATAGGGTAACATTGACTGGCTTTTTCTTCAAAAATCTTCTAAGTGTGAACTTTTCAAAACTGCAAAAATTCACCAAAAATCAGCCAAGTGACAAAAACGAATTTACTCACCTGCTCCTAGGTGAGCTCCCAGTGCGGGATCTTGGTGCCCAGCCCTGACTCTGAAAAGTGTTCACAACTATACTTACTTCTAACTCATTTTTCTCCCATAGGAAACCATTGTCTGCTTTTCTGTGAAATTTCTTCTAAGTGTCTACTTTTGCAAATTTGAAATATTCTTTTAAAATCGTACCATTTCTGCAAACGAAATTACTTACCTGCTTTTGATAAGGACCCCAGTCCTGGGTCTAGGCACCCAGTCCTGGATTACTAAAGTAACGATAAAGTACTCTACCTGCAATTTGAATTTCTTGCCATAGAGATCCATTGAATGTTTTCTGTGAAATATTTTCTAAGTGCTAACTTTTGAAATAGCTAAATATTATTTAAAAATCATTACAGTTATTAAGTCGACTTTCATCACTTGATTCTGAATACTGACCCCAGGCTGGTTCTAGGATCCAGACCTGGAATTCCAAAAGTAATCTAAAAAGTAATTTATTACAATTAACCTGAATTTACCATTGAGCTCAATGCATTGTTATGTTTAGGAAATAGGATTGTTTATTGCAACCAACTGTGACTGTTTACACAAATTTATTGCTTGAAACAAAAGTATTTATATTCAACCTCTCATTCTGAGAAAGTATATTTTTACCCCCTTTGTGGTTCTAAAAATAAAACAAGCATATATTTTATATATACAAATCATTGGCCTAGAGTTCAGTTATTGAGTGTGTGAAACCATTTGCTGACTGAGTGTGTACAATAAATGCTTTACACTGTCCTCTGGTACTGCCTTACTGCTCGACCAAGCTACCACTTTTTGAGAGTAAGGTCATACCTAACTTTGACCTCTATCAGCCTCTGGGGGACTGTGGACTCTGTACACCCTGTACCTATTAGGGAACAGTATATACAGAGCCACTTTCTCACATTGGTGGATCAGCGGTGGGATACAAACTTGCATTTGTTGGACTACTTGGTTACCATCTGATCACACGACAGAACTCTTAAAAATTGCCTTTAGAATTCTGATTGGTTTTTCCAAAATTACTAAAAGTCTTGCTAGGGCCTTGCTTAAGTCCCATTAGAATTTTAGAAAAATAAAAGTCACTATAGTCAGGGTAGAGGGTTAGAACTGTCAGGTTGGAATGTCTCAAACAAACCCAGCTATTAGTGATAATAATAACATGGACCTGGTGGAGGAGCTCGACCTCACACCTTACTTACACTTGTCTTTCAAGGAATTGAGGTCCTTATGTAAACTCAAAAATTTACAAATGGTTCAGCATCCAACCAAACAAGGGCTCCAGGAGCTCCTGGCTGAGTATGCTAAAGACCACCCATCTGAACATGGTGATAGCCAGTCAGATGGGGAAAGGGAATCAGGGGAGGAGGACAGCAACCTCCCCATACTATTCCCTAGGGAGGAGATGGCACCCATACCCTCCAACTCAAGACATAGCATCTGGGCACCTAGAGACCACACAGGTGGCTCTGGTCCCAGAGACAACACTGGGGGACCCCCCAGTGAAGAGGACAGCCTTGTGAGGCTGGCCAAAAGAATAGATCTAGAGTCCAGGCTCCTGGCTCTAGAAAAGGAAAGGAGAGAGATGGGTTTAGCACCCATCAATGGTGGCAGCAATAATAAAAACAAGGATAGGGAGGAAACTTCTGACCTTAAAATCCCCAAAGGGATTGTCCCTAAATTTGAGGAAGGTGATGATATCACCAAATGGTTCACAGCCTTTGAGAGGGCTTGTGATATCAGAAAAGTAAAGAAACCTCTCTGGGGGGCACTCCTGTGGGAACTGCTCTCTGGGAACTGCAGGGACAGGCTTCTGACTCTCTCTGGGCCAGAAGCAGGATCCTATGACCTCATGAAGAAAGCTCTGATTGAGGGATTTGGATTCACCACTGAGGAGTATAGAATTAGATTCAGGGGGGCTCACAAAACCCAGACCCAGTCCTGGATTGATTTTGTAGATTTCTCAGTGAAGACACTGGATGGTTGGTTAGCTGGACATGGTGTGCAGGATTTTACTGGATTGTACAATTTATTCATGAAGGAACATATTTTGAGTAACTGCACAAATGAAAAGTTGCATCAGCATTTGGTAGACCTAGGTCTAATTTCTCCCCAAGAATTGGGAAAGAAGGCAGACCACTGGGTCAAGACTAGGGTGACCAAGACAACCACTGGGGGTGACCAAAAGAAGGTGGTCACAAAACCTCCCCAGGGGAAAGGTGGTGAGAATCCCCAAGATAAAAAGTCAGAGTCTTCCAAAGGGCCCCAAAAACCTGTTCAGGTGGGTGGGACCCAAACTACTCCCTATGTGCCCCAACCATATAGGGGGAAGAACTTTGATCCCTTAAAGGCCTCGTGTAATACCTGTAAGAAGCAGGGACACCTAACTGTATCTTGCCCCCAAAACAAAGCCCCTAAGGCACCCAGTACAGCCACTCCTGGGGCAGCAAGTATACAAATGGGATCAGAGGTGTACCCTGAGCAAATCTGGGAACACACTGAAGCAAGTTTAGTCTCCTTGGGAGAAGTGGAGTTTGCCACTGTGGCTGTGTGGCCCCCCAACTTAAAGAAATACTTACAGTACCCCTGGGTAAATGGAACTAGGGTAGAAGCTCTGAGGGATACAGGTGCCAGTGTCACTATGGTGAAAGACACACTGGTTTCCCCTGAGCAATACTTGATTGGGAAGTCTTACCCAGTCACCAACGCTGACAGTGTCACCACTAGTCATCCCATGGCCATGGTAACATTAGGCTGGGGGGGGGTTACTGGCCTGAAACAGGTAGTGGTCTCTCCAAAGTTGCCAGCTGCATGCCTGCTTGGAAATGATCTGGAAACCTCAGCCTGGGCTGAAGTTGAGTTAAAAGCCCATGCAGCCATGCTGGGCATCCCTGAATTGGTGTGTGTGCAAACCAGAGCACAGAGCAAGAGGAAGGGTGAAAAAGTAGGTTTGGAGCCTGGAATAATGGCCCAACCAACCAAGAGGAAGGGCAAGGAGACTGGGGGACCAGCTTCTGTACAGCCAAACACTCAGAACCCCTCTCCCCCTGGAGAGGATGTAGATACCCCTGAGGGAACTGAGTCCATGGAGCTTGACCCTTACCAGGTTGAACTCTTGGGCCCAGGGGGACCCTCTAGGGAAGAGCTGTGCCAGGGCCAGCGAGACTGTCCCACTCTTGAAAGCCTGAGACAACAAGCTGCTTCAGAAGCCAGGGGAGATGTCAGTGGTACCCACAGAGCTTATTGGGAAGAGGGATTACTGTATGCTGAGGCAAGAGACCCCACTCCTGGAGCCACCAGGAGGGTGGTAGTGCCACAGAAGTACAGGGAGTTCCTCCTAACTTTGGCTCATGACATCCCCCTAGCTGGCCATCTGGGGCAATCCAAAACTTGGGAAAGGTTAGTGAGTCACTTTTACTGGCCCCAGATGCACCAAAAGGTGAAGGAGTTTGTCAGCTCCTGTGTTACCTGTCAGGCCAGTGGCAAGACAGGTGGCCACCCAAAGGCCCCCCTCATTCCACTACCAGTGGTGGGGGTCCCCTTTGAAAGGGTAGGTGTGGACATTGTGGGTCCACTTGAACCTCCCACAGCCTCAGGGAACAAATTCATTCTAGTAGTAGTGGATCATGCTACTAGGTACCCTGAAGCAATTCCACTTAGGACTACTACAGCTCCTGCAGTAGCCAAGGCCCTCCTGGGTGTCTTCACCAGGGTGGGTTTTCCTAAGGAGGTGGTTTCAGACAGAGGTTCCAACTTCATGTCTGCTTACCTAACACACATGTGGAAAGAGTGTGGAGTGCAGTACAAGTTTACTACACCCTACCACCCACAAACCAATGGCCTTGTTGAGAGGTTCAACAAGACATTGAAAGGTATGATCATGGGACTCCCTGAGAAACTCAAAAGGAGGTGGGATGTCCTGTTACCATGCTTGCTTTTCGCTTACAGGGAAGTGCCACAGAAGGGAGTAGGTTTCTCACCCTTTGAACTTCTGTTTGGTCATCCTGTAAGGGGACCACTATGTCTTGTAAAAGAGGGCTGGGAGAGGCCTCTTCAGGAACCCAAACAAGACATAGTGGACTATGTGCTTGGCCTAAGGTCCAGAATGGCTGAGTATATGGAAAAGGCATCCAAGAACCTTGAGGCCAGCCAGGAGCTCCAGAAGCACTGGTATGACCAAAAAGCTGCACTGGTTGAATTTCAACCAGGGCAACAGGTGTGGGTTTTGGAGCCAGTGGCACCAAGGGCTCTCCAAAACAAATGGAGTGGCCCTTACCCTATCCTAGAGAGAAAGAGTGAGGTCACCTATCTAGTTGACCTGGGCACTAGCAGGACACCCAAAAGGGTCATCCATGTGAACCGCCTTAAACTCTACAATGATAGGGCTGACATCACCATGCTGATGGTGACTGATGAAGAGCAGGAAGCAGAGAGTGAGCCACTCCCTGACCTCCTATCCTACAGCCCAAAAGATGGGTCAGTAGATGGTGTGATTTTCTCAGACACCCTCTCTGCCCAACAGCAGACTGACTGCAAGCAAGTCTTGCAACAATATGCTAGCCTCTTTTCCCTGACCCCTGGTCTGACAAGCTGGTGTACCCATGATGTGGACACTGGGGACAGTGCACCTGTCAAGAACAAAATCTATCGACAGTCAGATCAAGTCAAGGAAAGCATCAAAGCTGAGGTCAGCAAGATGCTGGAGTTAGGGGTCATTGAGCCTTCAGAGAGCCCCTGGGCTAGCCCAGTGGTTCTGGTCCCCAAACCTCATCAACAGGGTGAAAAGAGAGAGATGAGGTTCTGTGTGGACTATAGAGGGCTCAACTCTGTCACCAAGACAGATGCTCACCCTATCCCAAGAGCAGATGAACTGATAGACAAATTGGGGGCTGCCAAATTTCTCAGTACCTTTGACTTAACTGCAGGGTACTGGCAGATTG
Source organism: Triturus cristatus (assembly GCF_964204655.1). NCBI lineage: Eukaryota > Metazoa > Chordata > Amphibia > Caudata > Salamandridae > Triturus > Triturus cristatus. The sequence continues at coordinate 1,284,618,399 of NC_140592.1, read as the reverse complement.
GCATGGCCCCAGGAGCAAAAGAAAAGACAGCATTCTCCACCCCTGATGGGCATTATCAGTTTACTGTGATGCCCTTTGGGTTAAAGAATGCCCCTGCCACCTTCCAGAGGTTGGTGAACCATGTCCTGGCTGGGTTGGAGTCCTTTAGTGCAGCTTATCTTGATGATATTGCTGTCTTTAGCTCCACCTGGCAGGATCACCTGATCCACCTTGGGAAGGTTTTAGAGGCTCTGCAGAGTGCAGGTCCCACTATCAAGGCATCCAAATGCCAGATAGGGCAGGGCACTGTGGTGTACTTGGGCCACCTTGTAGGTGGAGGCCAGGTACAGCCCTTACAACCCAAAATCCAGGCCATCATGGACTGGATAGCTCCAACAACCCAGACCCAAGTCAGGGCATTCCTTGGCTTGACTGGGTACTACAGGAGGTTTGTGAAGGGGTATGGGTCCATTGTGACCCCCCTCACAGAACTCACCTCCAAGAAAATGCCCAAGAAAGTTAACTGGACAGTTAGTTGTCAAAAGGCTTTTGACACCCTAAAAGAAGCAATGTGCTCAGCACCAATTCTAAAAGCTCCAGATTATGCCAAGCAGTTCATAGTGCAGACTGATGCCTCTGGGCTAGGGATAGGAGCGGTCCTATCCCAGACCAATGATGAAGGCCAAGACCAACCTGTTGCTTTTATAAGCAGAAGACTACTCCCTAGAGAGCAGCGTTGGAGTGCCATTGAGAGGGAGGCCTTTGCTGTGGTTTGGTCCCTGAAGAAGCTGAGGCCATACTTGTTTGGCACTCACTTCCTAGTTCAAACTGACCACAGACCTCTCAGATGGCTAATGCAGATGAAAGGGGAAAATCCAAAACTACTGAGGTGGTCCATCTCCCTACAGGGAATGGACTTTGAAGTGGAACACAGACCAGGGACTGCCCATGCCAATGCAGATGGACTTTCCAGGTTCTTCCACTTAGACAATGAAGACTCCATAGGACAAGGTTAGTCTCATCACCTTTCGTTTGGGGGGGGGGGGGTTGTGTGAGAAAGTGCCATCTTTCTTGCATGGTATGCCCCCACTTTTTGCTAAATTGCTGAATGTACTTCGATTGAGTGTACCCTGGGTTCCTGCCAATCAGGTGCCCAGGGCCTATGTTCCTTCCTTAAACCACACAAACTCCAAATTGGCAAACCCTAGCCACATGTCAGCCCCTAGTAAATGGTACCCTAGGTACCCAGGGCCTTGTGACCAGGGAAGGCCTCTAAGGGCTGCAGCACTCATTGTGCCACCCTCAGAGGCCCTGTACCCTTACACACACACTGCCCTTGCAGGCTGAGTGTCTGGGTGCAGGACAAAACAAAGAGTCGACATGGCACACATCACTGTGTACCATGCCCATCACCTACACTGCCAAGGCATATGTCAGCCACCCCTCTAGCTGGGTGCATTACGCCTATGGTGTGGGCACAGGAGCAGGAGCCCTGTGCCCCTACAGTACCCGGGTCCATTCCTGGGCACTGTAAGTGCAGTGCTGTCATTTAAGAATACATGGTGCTGAGAGCTTGTCAAACACGAGCTCCACAGCACCATATTGGCACCACTAAAGCCTGGGAAGTTTGGTATCAAACTTCTCAGCACATTGAACCCACACTGATGCCAGTGTAGGATTTAATGTACTAAGCACCCCAGAGGGCATCTTAGAAGATGCCCCCTTACAGCTAACTTGCAATCCACGTCTGCTCTGAGGCTGCCCAGGCTGCCACACAGCAGACACGTTGCTGGACCCCTGGGTGGGAGAGCCCCTGCTCTCCCGGGCCTGCAACAATGCACATCCTGGGTGAGGTGAGAAATCTCCTCCCCCAGGATGAGCAAAGGGAAGCTTCAAAGGCATGCCGCCAGTTGGAGTTTCCCCAGGCCACTGCAACCCCCCACTCTGGCGGGAAGCTTGGCCGGAAACCCCATACAAGGACAGGGGATGTGCCAGCCTGCCCACCCCACCCCTCAGGTGGGGGAGGCGAGGTGAAGCACATCTCCGGGCTCTCGCCATCTTGAAGATGGGAGGCCCTACCCTATCAGGATTAGGCTACTGCCCCCCTCCCACAGGAGAGAGGCAGGATAGGGGGTGTACCCACCCCAGGACAAGGACCCATTGGTCCCTGGCCTTCACCTACCTGTAACGCCCCTAAATCTAGTATTTAGGGGCCCCCTGAACCTTCCTTCCTCAGATTCCAGATAGAAAAACGACAAGAAGAGCAAGAAGAACAAAGACCTGCCCTGCAGCTGCTAAAAAGAGAAGAAGACACCAACTGCTTTGGCCCCAGCCCTACCGGCCTGTCGACTCTCGAACCTGCACCAGCGCGGCATCCCACGTGGCCAGCAACCTCACCAACCCCGGAGGACCTGGCTACCTTTTAGCTCTAAGCCCCTGGGACTCCCACGAGTAGAGGCTCTACTCAAGAAACCTACTTGCTATCCCTGGCACCAGCCCGGGACCGCGGACCCAACACACTCTGCACCAGCCAAGCCTGGCCAGTGCCGGAGTGGACAAAGACCCAGAGGACGACCCCACGGCGACTGTGACCCAGAGTCCGGCACCCAAGGACCCCCCTCGACATCCCGGAAGAAGCCTGCAGCCTCAGAACCAAGTGCCACCCCAGCCGCGATCAACCAGAGGGTAAGATTCCCGACGTCAAAAGGCACCCCTGCACCCGGCGCCCTGCGACCCCCTGTGCCCAATCCCGGGGTACCCACCTAACCTACAACTACCCAACTTACCTCTCGAAGTGGTGGTGGCACCTGAAACATCCTCGTCCCCGAGCCTGCAGCCTCTTTCCAAACCGGAACATTCCCATTGATTTCCATTGAGCGCCCTAAGGCTCAAAAGCACCCTGCACCCAGCCGCCCGAGTGGCCCTGGCAGTGCCCTCTCTACACTAACCTACTTCCCCACTTGCCCTGAGTAAGTGACCAGGAGCCCAGCTCCCACAGCCGCGTGGCTTGCCAGACAGCAGCCACCAACCAAGGCCCCCCTATCCCTCATAGGATAACATTGGGCCCAACTCTCTCTGCACCCGGCCGTCCTGAAACCGCTGAGGGTGAACCAACCGTACCTACCTGACACTGGGGGACCCCTGAGTCCATGCCCGGAATTTCAACACTACCAGTCGAGTACTTACCCGTAAACCGCTAACTTCATTTTCCTCATAGGGTAACATTGACTGGCTTTTTCTTCAAAAATCTTCTAAGTGTGAACTTTTCAAAACTGCAAAAATTCACCAAAAATCAGCCAAGTGACAAAAACGAATTTACTCACCTGCTCCTAGGTGAGCTCCCAGTGCGGGATCTTGGTGCCCAGCCCTGACTCTGAAAAGTGTTCACAACTATACTTACTTCTAACTCATTTTTCTCCCATAGGAAACCATTGTCTGCTTTTCTGTGAAATTTCTTCTAAGTGTCTACTTTTGCAAATTTGAAATATTCTTTTAAAATCGTACCATTTCTGCAAACGAAATTACTTACCTGCTTTTGATAAGGACCCCAGTCCTGGGTCTAGGCACCCAGTCCTGGATTACTAAAGTAACGATAAAGTACTCTACCTGCAATTTGAATTTCTTGCCATAGAGATCCATTGAATGTTTTCTGTGAAATATTTTCTAAGTGCTAACTTTTGAAATAGCTAAATATTATTTAAAAATCATTACAGTTATTAAGTCGACTTTCATCACTTGATTCTGAATACTGATCCCAGGCTGGTTCTAGGATCCAGACCTGGAATTCCAAAAGTAATCTAAAAAGTAATTTATTACAATTAACCTGAATTTACCATTGAGCTCAATGCATTGTTATGTTTAGGAAATAGGATTGTTTATTGCAACCAACTGTGACTGTTTACACAAATTTATTGCTTGAAACAAAAGTATTTATATTCAACCTCTCATTCTGAGAAAGTATATTTTTACCCCCTTTGTGGTTCTAAAAATAAAACAAGCATATATTTTATATATACAAATCATTGGCCTAGAGTTCAGTTATTGAGTGTGTGAAACCATTTGCTGACTGAGTGTGTACAATAAATGCTTTACACTGTCCTCTGGTACTGCCTTACTGCTCGACCAAGCTACCACTTTTTGAGAGTAAGGTCATACCTAACTTTGACCTCTATCAGCCTCTGGGGGACTGTGGACTCTGTACACCCTGTACCTATTAGGGAACAGTATATACAGAGCCACTTTCTCACAAAGGCTGCTCTCCATAGCTACCACTAGGATAGCTTTCAATAAAGATTGTCTTTAACCAATTCACCATAAGGGGTTGTTTGGACTGATACAAGGTGCCCACTAGAACTAGTGGACAGCATATACCAGGCCAACTTCTCTCACACTTCCTTCTGTAAGATGGACAGATGGTCCCCTGTTAATCATTCTACAGACAGTGGTAGGTGCCCCAGAGTGGCAATGAAGGGCAATGTGTTCCCTGTTTCCGACTATCTGCAGTACACACCTGTCCAAAGCTATGGTCTGCCAACCTGGCAATAATCATTGAAACCTGCCTCCAATTGGGTGGCTGCGCGCCACTAAGGGCAAGCTAAAGGGGTTTGGCAGGTGGGGATACGGGAGCATGTGGGGATGCGGGGGCAGGAGGGCCAGTGGACTGAGTGGCTCACTTACCTTCCCTGCAGGGGAGGTGGGCATCGCGGCCTTCGCCGTGAAACTGCTGGGTACCTTGCTGAGGCTGAATTGGCTGTCGGTCTGGGGTACCTCTACTGAAACCACGAAAGAAACAGTAGAGCTCTTGCAGCTGGCGAGGTGGGGCAGATAAGCCTGGGGAGTATGGTGTGGCTCTGCTCTCTTTGGCCCACTCTAGAGCGGAATCTGCCTTGGTGATTCCTGTCAACGGGCATGTCCATGAAGGACCATTGGACATTGCCTGAAAAACCGGTGGACCACAGCCAGGCGTGTCAGTGAATAGCGACACTGGTGCAAACAGAGAGCCCAATGGAATCAGTGGTATCCAAGCTAGAACGAATTGTGGACCTTTCTGCATCCCAACCATCCTGGATGGCTAGGGTCAGAACGAGTCAGAGATCTCGTGAGACACCTGGGAGGGCTTTGAGCCACTGAATCCCAAAGAGTGCGGAAATAGCAGCACAGCGGGCAACTGGAATTCATAGACCTGAGGGCTAAACTGATGGAAGAAAATACCCTCTACCCGAAGATATTCACTCATTTGGACTCCCTATTGGGGGAGTAGTCAGTAAGGTATTCAGGTTTGTCTGACTGGTAAATGGCTGCACCACAAAGCTTTCAAGGGAGGAGTGTGGAAGAAAAACTGCAGGGTTTCCCCGTGCAGGGCGCTGGCATCTCACAATTAGGCAATTGACTGAGGGGCAGGAGAAAAGTTTAGACCAGCCCCTGAGACAGAATATGTCAATATCTCATTGAAGATAAGGAGTGGCTCAGTAGATGATCGCCCCAGCTGGAACACTTCCGTCAAGACATTTTTTTTTTACCTTAAATGTGGGAAGTTGGAGTTTGAGAACTTTGGCTCCCCTTTGCATGACCACTGCAAAAGATGCACTCTCCTCAGTGGGAGGGCGGGAGGTGAGAGGAGTCCCAACTTAGGGGAAGTGTCAAGGCCACTGGCTTCTTGAAGGTCAACATACCACTTTTCTTTGTGGTGTGATTGCCTTATCTCATCACCCACATCGTAACTGCTGTCTGAATCCGTACCAAATAAGGAATGGAGTATGTGTTTCGTTCATTAAGGAGTTTGTAATTCAAGCAGGGAAGGCTTGCTTTGACCGAAATCAAATGCGGCCTCAATAAGGGTCGTAGCAGCGCCAACCCAGAGCCCAGACAGCACAATGGGCACCTCGTCCTCCAGTGTCGATGGAGTCAGCATCGGCATTGAGGTTCCAGGAATTGATGTGGAGCTGGGGCAGGAGGCTGAGTTGGTGCAGGAGCTGGGGTGGGAGACGGGGGAGATATTGGTGGATTCATAGGTACCATCTGGTGCTGAGGAATAACCCGTCAGTGATATCCCAAAAGGAAGGGCTCTCGGCTCCTTGGGGCCCATAGGTGCACCAGAGGTAGTCGTTAAAGAACCGAAGAGTCAGACCATGGACTTGCGGATCTCTTCCATCTAACTCGGTGTCGTAGATGGCCTCAGAAATACAAGTTGTGCTGGGACAAGTTGTGGGATGGGCTCTAATGTCGGCTGACTTCCAGAGCAAGGTCGAGAGGCATTGTGATGCCATGACGCCTTCTCAGGAGTATGTGAGTGGGGAAGGGGCAATGTTTTTTATTCGACTTACCCAAAAACTTGGAGCTCGAAGACTGACCTTGGGAACGACTCCTACCACTTCTAGACTGAGAACGGACCAGGACCGACCCTTCGACTTGGACCAGTCTTGCCACAGAGTCTTTCAGTGCTTGCCAACAGAGTTTCTCCGCAAGGTCTCATATGGACCTTAGGGTTCATTGATACGCTGTCACTGCTGCATTACATTCGAAGCCCCACCCCAAGCACCACTGGCAAACCTAGTGAGGTTTTCTCAGAGACATTTCTTTGTCACAGTCCTTAAAACCTGTCATTTTGGGAGTTGACATTTCCCTTGGACACAGAATTTGTTTTGAAGTAAACCGCCTCAAAGAGACAAAAACTAGCTCCGGATCTGCATCTTGTAGCGCGGAAAGAAAGGAACTGACATCAGCTCTTGGTAGGGGCACATATATGATCCAAAAGTCATTTCTGGAAAGTAAAGGAGTCAGCGCATAGCCGCATGGTGCCACCTACTGGTACGCAGAGGTACTGCTGAAAAAGTTTCCGCATTCAGTCCGACGCCTGGAAATATTTAAAAGGTGAGAAATCTGTGGTTAGAAGTCTCTATCAGAAGTTCTATTCCACAGCCCAAACCTGCTCACTACCTCCCACAGGATGTGCCTCTATGCCCACTCTCAGTCATTAACTGGCTGAAATGTCTCTCAATGTTCCATGCTTGCTGAGCAATTCTTAGAGGATGTGCTGCTGCCCCTCCTGCAAGCCCAGTACTGCCTCAAGATCTTCTTCACGTGCCACGGCTGTTCACTAACTCCCAGAGCATGTCGGGATGCACCCATTGATAATCATTAACTGCCCTGAAGCTGCATGCAATGTCCAGGGGCAGTCACTAAGCGCTGGAGAATGTACCTCTATTCATAGCTGGCCATTTGAAGCATGTATTACCCCATAATGAAATGCACACCTATGTCAGCTGTGGGGTGGGCATATATGGACACCTTTTCTAGACCACTCTCTGCAGGTGTAGTTTGGGCATAGAAACCTTTCCAGGACCGCTCTCTTCAGGTATAGTGTAGGCATAGACACCTTTCCAGGACCCCTCTCTTGAGGTATAGTGTAGGCATAGACACCTTTCTAGGACCCCTCTCTGCAAGTGCAATGTAGACATAGGTAGACAACTTTCCTGGACTCCTCTATGTAGGTATAGCGTGGGCATCGGCAGACATCTTTCATGGACCCCTCGCTGCAGGTGTTGTGTGGGCATAGGGGCACACCTTTCCTGGACCCCTTTCTGCAGGTGTTGTGTGGGCATATGTGGAGGGCTTTCATGGACCCCTCGCTGCAGGTGTAGTGTGGGCATATGTGGAGGCCTTTCCTGGACCCCTTTCTGCAGGTGTAGTGTGGGCATATGTGGAGGCCTTTCCTGGACGCCTTTCTGCAGGTGTAGAGTGGGCATATGTGGAGGGCTTTCATGGACCCCTCGCTGCAGGTGTAGTGTGGGCATATGTGGAGGCCTTTCCTGGACGCATTTCTGCAGGTGTAGTGTGGGCATATGTGGAGTCCTTTCCTGGACCCCTTTCTGCAGGTGTAGAGTGGGCATATGTGGACACCTTTCCTGGACCCCTTTCTGCAGGTGTAGTGTGGGCATATGTGGAGGCCTTTCCTGGACCCCTTTCTGCAGGTGTAGAGTGGGCATATGTGGAGGCCTTTCCTGGACCCCTCGCTGCAGGTGTAGTGTGGGCATATGTGGAGGCCTTTCCTGGACCCCTTTCTGCAGGTGTAGTGTGGGCATATGTGGACACCTTCCCTGGACCCCTTTCTGCAGGTGTAGTGTGGGCATATGTGGAGGCCTTTCATGAACCCCTCGCTGCAGGTGTAGTGTGGGCATATGTGGAGGCCTTTCCTGGACCCCTTTCTGCAGGTGTAGAGTGGGCATATGTGGAGGCCTTTCATGAACCCCTCGCTGCAGGTGTAGTGTGGGCATATGTGGAGGCCTTTCCTGGACCCCTTTCTGCAGGTGTAGAGTGGGCATATGTGGACACCTTTCCTGGACCCCTTTCTGCAGGTGTAGTGTGGGCATATGTGGAGGCCTTTCATGAACCCCTCGCTGCAGGTGTACTGTGGGCATATGTGGAGGCCTTTCCTGGACCCCTCTCTGCAGGTGTTGTGTGGGTATATGTGGAGGGCTTTCATGGACCCCTCGCTGCAGGTGTAGTGTGGGCATATGTGGAGGCCTTTCCTGGACCCCTTTCTGCAAGTGTAGAGAGGGCATATGTGGACACCTTTCCTGGACCCCTTTCTGCAGGTGTAGTGTGGGCATATGTGGAGGCCTTTCATGGACCCCTCGCTGCAGGTGTAGTGTGGGCATATGTGGACACCTTTCCTGGACCACTCTCTGCAGGTGTAGTGTGGGCATATGTGGAGGCCTTTCATGGACCCCTCTCTGCAGGTATAGTGTGGGCATGGGTGGACGCCTTTCCTGGACCCCCTCGCCGCAGGTGTAGTGTGGGCATATGTGGAGGCCTTTCCTGGACCCCTTTCTGCAGGTGTAGAGAGGGCATATGTGGAGGCCTTTCCTGGACCCCTTTCTGCAGGTGTAGTGTGGGCATATGTGGAGGCCTTTCCTGGACCCTTCTTTGCAGGTATAGTGTGGGCATGGGTGGACGCCTTTCCTGGACCCCCTCGCTGCAGGTGTAGTGTGGGCATATGTGGAGGCCTTTCCTGGACCCTTCTCTGCAGGTATAGTGTGGGCATGGGTGGACGCCTTTCCTGGACCCCTTGCTGCAGTTGTAGTGTGGGCATGGGTGGACGCCATTCCTGGACCCCCTCGCTGCAGGTGTAGAGTGGGCATATGTGGACACCTTTCCTGGACCACTCTCTGCAGGTGTAGTGTGGGCATATGTGGAGGCCTTTCCTGGACCCCTTGCTGCAGGTGTAGTGTGGGCATATGTGGAGGCCTTTCCTGGACCACTCTCTGCAGGTGTAGTGTGGGCATAGGGGCACACCTTTCCTGGACCCCTCTCTGCAGGTGTAGTGTGGGCATATGTGGAGGCCTTTCCTGGACGCCTTTCTGCAGGTGTAGAGTGGGCATATGTGGACACCTTTCCTGGACCACTTTCTGCAGGTGTAGTGTGGGCATATGTGGAGGCCTTTCCTGGACCCTTCTTTGCAGGTATAGTGTGGGCATGGGTGGACGCCTTTCCTGGACCCCCTCGCTGCAGGTGTAGTGTGGGCATATGTGGAGGCCTTTCATGGACCCCTCGCTGCAGGTATAGTGTGTGCATGGGTGGACGTCTTTCATGGACCCCTCTCAACAGGTAAGATAAAGGACTTCAGCCCTAAAACAGAAGATACCATGTCCACCCCAATCCCAAGCTAAGGGTGGAGCCCAATGACACGCTGGTGCCACAGCCCCTCAGTACCTGCAGTGCGTTGCTGAAGTCCTTCAGCTCCAGGTAGAGCACCCCACGGTTGATGAGCACCTTGGTGTCCGTTTCCTTGCATGGAGCGAGGAGCAGCACAGTGCTGTAATCCGCCAGAGCCTACAACAAAAGGAAAGGAGGCTTTGAACACAAGGATTGCATATGTGCGATGAGTGAGCTTTCTCTGAAGATGAGCTTGGAAGAGAAATCTAACCTAAAGTGCATCTGATACAAGTCACAGTATGTTAGGAGTGAAGCCTTTTGATGCATAAAAGCTGTTTCTTGAAGACAACTGGATAAAACCTACAAAGAACCACTGGAAAGAGACGGAAAACATGAGCCCTACACCATCCAAACAAAGGCCATGCTGGTGCCTGGCCAAATTTTGAATGTACTGTTTTGCCCTGAAATCCCATGCCCTGTCTGCTTTATTATTTTATGATTCTCCCTGTGCCCCTTCCACGGTCCTTCTGAGATCTACAGTCTGCCCTTTGAGGCCTGATCTGAGCTCAGTAGAGACGACACCTCTGCATTGAAAAGGCAATGCGCTCTATTAATGCTGGGGGGATGAACCCCAACCTACAATAATAATAATAATAATAATAATCCACATTTGTACAGCGCAAACAATCACCTGTAAGGGTCTCTAGGCCTAATCTGCCGCCGGCGCCGGGGATCGAACAGTGATCCACAGATTCTGGAGTCAGTCGCCCTGGCTGCGGCGCCACACCTCTTCCCTGGCCACACAGTTGGTGTGGATGTCAACATGGCTAGCGGTCGACTGGGACCATGAATGGTTGTTTCTGTGAACATCACAGGAGACACTGACTTGTTATGAGCACCGTTTACTCCAGGCTGCAGCACCTGTCTCTCCCCGCATTCCATGCATGCGGGGAGGGTTGGTTGCCACAAATTCACCCGCCGATTGGGCCCTATCGTTCCTCATTCCGCAGATTTACCCTTTTGGGGTTTGCAGTATTATCATCTGTGGCCACCTGACATACCACACAAGAGTGCTCAGGGAGAGATTTTACGCTTCTGGACTGGTATCTATGATACACTCCAGCTTGTCCCGCTTCCAACATTGACTGAATGCAATGGTCTTAATCCAGGGCCATTTCTGGCATATAATGCTGCGGCAGCTGCAGTTCGCCTCATCTGGGAGGCAGGCGGCAACCAAACACCAGGTTCAATGTCTTGGACACCCTGGAAACACCGGGAATACCAGGCAGCGCTGTGACATGCATGCGTAGATCCGCCCTCAGAGCGACCTGGGAGCTGCCATTGGACGAAGACATCCAGGGCACGGAATGCAGTGGAACTTACAATACACTGAAGGGGTTAACAGGAACCCCGCTTCAGGTATACGTATCTCAACAATCTTCTCCGCACACACCTGTCTTCTGCGCATCTGGCTGAATCTACCCTGATGGTGTTAACAGGAACCCCGTTTCAGGTATACACACCTCAACAATCTTCTCCGCACACACCTGTCTTCTCCGCACACACCTGTCTTCTCTGCACACCTGTCTTCTCCACACTCCTGTCTTCTCCGCACACACCTGTCTTCTGCGCACCTGGCTGAATCTACCCTGATGGGGTTAACAGGAACCCCGTTTCAGGTATACACACCTCAACAATCTTCTCCGCACACACCTGTCTTCTCCGCACACACCTGTCTTCTCCGCACACCTGTCTTCTCCACACACCTGTCTTCTCCGCACACACCTGTCTTCTCCGCATACCTGTCTTCTGCGCACCTGGCTGAATCTACCCTGAAGAGGTTAACAGGAAACCCGCTTTGGGTATACACATCTCAACAATCTTCTCCGCACACACCTGTCTTCTGCGCACCTGGCTGAATCTACCCTGAAGGGGTTAACAGGAACCCCGCTTCGGCTATACACATCTCAACAATCTTCTCCTCACACACTTGTCTTCTGCGCACCTGGCTGAATCTACCCTGAAGGGGTTAACAGGAACCCCGCTTCGGGTATACACATCTCAACAGTCTTCTCCGCAAACACCTGTCTTCTGCGCACCTGGCTGAATCTACACTGAAGGGGTTAACAGGAACCCCGCTTCGGGTATACACATCTCAACAATCTTCTCCGCACACACCTGTCTTCTGCGCACCTGGCTGAATCTACCCTGAAGGGGTTAACAGGAACCCCGCTTCAGGTATACACACCTCAACAATCTTCTCCGCACACACCTGTCTTCTGTGCACCTGGCTGAATCTACCCTGAAGGGGTTAACAGGAACCCCGTTTCGGGTATACACATCTCAACAATCTTCTCCGCACACACCTGTCTTCTGCGCACCTGGCTGAATCTACACTGAAGGGGTTAACAGGAACCCCATTTCGGGTATACACATCTCAACAATCTTCTCCGCACACACCTGTCTTCTGCGCACCTGGCTGAATCTACCCTGAAGGGGTTAACAGGAACCCCGCTTCAGGTATACACACCTCAACAATCTTCTCTGCACACCCCTGTCTTCTCCGCACACCCCTGTCTTCTCCGCACACCCCTGTCTTCTCCGAACACCTGTCTTCTCCGCACACCCCTGTCTTCTCCGCACACACCTGTCTTCTCCGCACACACCTGTCTTCTCCGCACACACCTGTCTTCTGCGCACCTGGCTGAATCTACCCTGAAGGGGTTAACAGGAACCCCGCTTCAGGTATACACACCTCAACAATCTTCTCCGCACACACCTGTCTTCTGCGCACCTGGCTGAATATACTCAGGATAGAAAGCTTTATCCTTGATGTTGCTGTCTTCACAAATAGAAAGCGAACAGCATGGTATATGATGCTATTAGCGCAGATTCTATACTTTGTTTCCATAAAACAATGACATCAGCAGAGACATCACTAGGCTTAAGTCTGAGCGCCGACTCCACGTTAGACTGTTTTCCGCACAGTGGGTGAGAGTGGCATGGAGTGGTGAGTGAACGCAGTATGGTGCACATGTGTATTATGAAAAGAGTTCAATAAAAGGGAAGGGGTCTGCAAGCAGAGCACACACTTCCGCGGAGGAGGGCGAACGGGTGTGAATATACCGTACTACATGCTACGAGCAGATGCTTACAGAAACATCTGCCGAAGCCTGTGTTGCTGTAGATACACATGCTCTGCATCGACTGTAAGGCAGTGCTCCGCACTAGCACTGGTAGTGTGAGGACAATGCCGATGTCTGACATGAAGTCCTTAGGGTCGTTTTACCAACCAAGGCCTGTTGCTGGGCTTAGACACAATAGTGCATGGGGAAAGCATGTGGGGTGACACAAGTGGCTGCTTTATACATGTCAGTGTAATAGGGACGCATCGGAGGACGCGACCTCTGTGCACTCCAAGATGGCGCCCAGGCAGGAACATCAGAAGAAGGAAGTCAGCGGGGAAGAAGCAACGGCCTGCGCGGGACTGACGTCATCGGCAACAGGGGGAGATAAGTCGAACCTGGTGTGTGGAGAGGGGCTGGAAAATCCCGAGGAGAGGAGGCAGAGACAGCGCGAAGGAGAAACGACCAGCAGACCGGCTGAGGACCTGAATCAGAGGACCTGGAAAGAACCGTCCGGAGGGAAGGCCCGGTGGAGTGCCGGAGAAGGAGGAAAAGAACCGAAGAGGGAGGTTTCCCCAACACCAACTGCGCACGTATCCGGACGTCCCCAGGAGAAACAGGACGCCGAGATACCCCACGCTTCGGTCCAGGAGGACCGTAGCTCCAGACAAATGCCGTTTTTACACTTCTGGAGGAGGTTGGATGGGAGGGGAAGGACATGGGATTGTGCATGAATACTGGGCACCGCCTAGGACCGCTCCTTCAAATACCCCTGTTCCCTCACAGGCCGCGGTGATATACTGTACAGGTGGAGGCTCAGCACACTACACTGAGCACAGTATTAACCGGGACTGACTGGTGGTGGTTTTGTGTCTTTTGTTTTCTTCTGGGGACACCGAGCCCTCTGGGGAACCGACAAGGAGTTGAAAGGAAGCTACCTGAAGAAGAAGGGAGGCCCCAGGGATTGGAAGGCTGAACTGTTTTATGTTGTTCTGGTCATAGTCCTACGTTGCTCCAGTTTCCTCAAGGCTAAGGCCTTATAAGACATTTACTTTCAATAAATCCTTATAGGTGTTTCAGCACCTTTTCCACAAACATGTTCCGAGTGGATTTGTGTTACTGAGACTGAGAGTGAACGCTGGTCCCGGGAGGGGTATTCATCACAGTCAGCTATTGGGATACTGCTCATAAAGGCCATGGTTGTTGCTTCTGTGCATATACAGTGCACCTCGGAGTAACAGGGATTGCTTTTCTGGCGTTTTGACAGCAGGTTTGTATACACTTGAGTTTCCATCTGGAAATACCGGCCTTAGAAATAGGCTGCTCCTTGTGGAGTTTGGAAAAATCTACAAACAACTGGTGAGCTTTGCATAAGGGCGTCATGCTGTCAGTTTATGACATGAGAGCTGTTTGACATCTAGGGTGTGACGGGCTCTTTGCTACCGAGCCTGTTGAGGGAATAAGACTGGGAGCTCTACAGTAAGGTTACGGTGGAAAGGGGAAACCACTATGGGGAGGAACTTGGGGTTGGTTCTAAGAACGACCCTGTCCTTATGGACCTGAATATAAGGTTCTTGTAGCATGAGGACCTGCAACTCAATGATGTGCCTGAAGGATGTTACAGCTATGAGGAAAGCTATTTTCCAGCAAAGGAACAGGAGAAGGTAAGAGTGGAGAGGCTCAAACGGGGCAGATGTCCCCATGAGAATGGTGAGGACCACACTGAGATTTGAGGCAGGGGGAACTCTGGGAGGCATGACCCTTTTGAGGCCCTCCAAGAAGGCCTTAACCACAGGGATGCAAAGAAGGGAGGAATGTTCCCTCTTTTGCCTGTAAACGTCTACGGGTGTTAAATGCTGACGTACAGAAGTGTACACGAGACATGAATTTTGCAGATGGAGAAGGTAACAGATAATGTCCTGGACAATTGGTTTAAGGGGTTTGGAGAGGCAATAGTGGACAAATCTCTTCCATTTTGCTGTATAGTAGGCTCTTGTGGTAGACCAACAGGACTCATGTAAGAGGTCCATGCACTCTTCCTTAGGACGGAGATAGCCAAACTCTAGAACCTCTGGTACCAATCACTAGATTGAGGGGTTTGGGGTCTAGGTGTCGGATTTGGCCATGGCTGCAAGTGAAAAGGTTGGGCCTGTTGAGGAGCTTCTCATGGAGGCCAACTGCCATCTCAAGGAGTGTCGAATACCAGGGCTCTGTCTGGCCCATACGCGGGCTACAAGGATCATGGTTTGGGATGTTTGTTACATCTTCTGCACCATGTACAGAAGGAGTGGGAGAGGCGGAAAAGCATGGGCAAATATCTCTGACCAGTTCATCAATAGCGGATTGCCCATGGACTGTGTGTGTGGATGTGGCTACCTGGAGGCGAGGTTTGGGCATTTTGCATTTTCGATGTGTGGAGTGCTTCAGCGATGGAAGTCCTGGAGCAGGCCTTACGGGTAGAGTTCCCACTCGTGGACTTGTTGATGCGTCCTGCCAAGTCACTGCCAACTCCTGGAAGGTACTCTGCCAGAACTTGTAAGTGACGGCAGATTGCACAATTCCATCTCTTTTGCGCTCTTATTACAGCGGAAGATAGGGACTGCCGTCTGAAATATGGAGCCAGGTGAGGTGCCTAATGAGGACGCTAGTGTTCCCCCGGCAGGAAGCGGTGTCGGCAGTGTTGAGGCACAGCAGATAATGGCATTGGATACAGTCTTACCCTCTAAAACTATTTCCTCCCCCTTCCTAAATTTGTCCGAGAGATGCTTGCTTAGCTCCTGCAGCTCGTCCCACTGTGTCCTGCTGTAGAAACCCTGTGGTAGGTGGAAGGTTGGAGGGTCACCCCACCCGTGGATACCCCAGGAACCAGCTCGTCCCACTGTGTCCTCCTGAAGAAACCCTGTGGTAGGTGGAAGGTTGGAGGGTCACCCCACCTGTGGATACCCCAGGAACCAGGATACCTACAACAGGGAAGCCGGGTGCATAGGTGCGAACTGACGTCGGAAACCGCCGTAGACCACAATGGAGGACTTCAGAAAAGATGCCGCTGGCGAAGAAGGTGAAAGAGTCCGGTGGAACCCAAAGGTGGGTTCAGGAGTTGAAAAACCGTCAAGCAGACGGGGCAGAGGGGACAGAGTCTATGCCACTCAGGAGTGAACAGGAGGCACAGAAGATGACTGCCCACTGATGTCAGGGATGCAGGAGAGTTGACAGTGCCCTTGAAGTTGCAGCTGTGTGAACCACGCGATGTTGTGGAAGACCAGGAGCCGTTTATGAGCTGTTCCAAGTCGGATGTCAAGAGCCAGAGGGTCGGTGTCCGTTGGGAGTACCAACAAGCCTTGGCAATGGCAACAAACGTAGTATGCGAAAAAGGTGCGGTGTTGGGACCAGCAAGGTCCAAATGACTCACCACGAGCAGGTAAGTCAGAGCAGGCCACGAGCAAGCAGGGGAGCCCACTGGAGCCAAAGAATACCCTCAAGAGGACCCACAGGCCAAAGGCACAGGAGTCACAAGAGGACCTTGAAGATCTCACCAAAGGATGAAGGCCATGATAACGGCTAGTCAACACGGTGCACAGGGGTACTGCTCCAGCAGTTCCGAAGACGGATACTGGCTTCAAACTTGCTATGAAGACCATGCAGGCCTCGAGGGAGTTGCAGAACCACCATCTGTGTTGCTGAACCTTTCAGAGTCTGAAGGAGCTCAAGAGCAGCAGACCGGTAAGCTTTGTTGCAGTGCCTGCATATGCAGGGAAGTGACTCCTTCACTTCAAGGGAGATTCCTTCGAGTGGCCTATAGAAGAACCTGTATTAGGCACAGGCACAGACGATGGAGAAGACTGGTAGGACGACGAGACCAGGAGCAGCAGGAGTCTACCTTGATGCAGTCTCGGTTTCCAAAGCGAAGTCCAATGTGCCCAGATAGTTGAAGATGAAGTGGTTTTGGATCTGAATCTTGTCCCACAACGAATACAAAGGGTTGGGGCGTTTCAGGGGTCCCTCCCACAGGAGGGGCTGGTCAGTGGAAAGGATACTCCCATGTCCTTTGTCCGGTTGTGCGCCAGACCTATTTGTCCTACCTTCCCCTGCTCGCGCTTGGCTCAGCTGCATGAGGGCAGAATCGTGTCTCTGGTAGGCAGCATCCATAGTTTGATGTATGGGTCTAGAAGACTGGTACTGGGAGCACTCAGGGCCTCTCTGAGGTACTTTGCAGTGCATGGAATCATACCTCCAACACCGTTTACAATGTTGGGGTATGATTCCACCATGTTTGATACCAAACATGACAGGGTTTATTATAGCCAGTTTTGAGATAGCCATTGCGTAATGATGCATGGCCACTCTATATATCGTAATGGCTGATGCACTTACAACCCAGGAGAATGGGCTCCGTAGGTTGTAGGGGTGTCCCGCTCATGCAGGGGCACCCTCACACTTAGAACGAGCACCCTACCTTCAGTATTGAAAGGCCTGTATTAGGAGTGACATAGGTTTTAAGTGCACTGAGCTCATATACAAGGAAACATATCTGTCGTAAGTGGTGCTAGCACCAGCTTACACATTCTGCAATGGCAGGTCTGTAGTCACAATTTGTTTAAGCTCCCATGGGCGGAATAATACATGCTTCAGCCCATGGGTGACCCCTGGTGTACTTATGCCCTGGGTACCCTAGTACCATATACTAGGAACTTACAAGAGTATACCAGTAGCCAATCCGGGGGCTACCAAAGTAGTCACTACACCTGCCATTGCGGGAGAGGAGCCCCACAGAGTAGGCTATTCTTCAGTGCTTGGTGGGCCCTACTGCTACCATTTTGCCGGCAGTGTAGAGGTTTTGCTGTCCTTATCGAGTAGGGGAGTGTTGCCAGTGGCTTACTCAGAAGCCCACTTTGTGGTGTGTGGACTGCCAAGGAGTCATATGTGACATGGCCCTTGATGTAGGAAGGGTCATTGGGACAAGGTTTGTACTTTTTTGGCCTTTGGCATCATCACTCTGGCTTTGACCAGCTCTTTGAATGTGTTAGGAGCTGATTTTAACATGCCCTTTTGCATGATCAAGAACTGGATGGTGCCCTCAGATTTGAACGTCTCCACAAGGAAACGGTCTTTCCGGTGGAGGACATGCGTGTCTACCTTGTGAAAAGTGGCCGTCCATTGGTTCACCTCGTGATACGCCATGGTGCCGTCTGGGGGAGAAGTCCTAATAGGGTACTGATTCACATCTGTGTCTCCCAGGGGATCAACATCATAGTGGCCCCATGGGTTGTCTGTGGGGCCTGACTCAAAGGATGGCTCATGAGGGTTGGTTTGGCCGAAGGGGCTGTCTGAGTCATAGGAGGGATGTGGTGATCCCTCTTGTGACAGTGGAGGTGGTGAAATGGGCTGCATGAGGTAGTAGTTGTTGAGGGGGGCGTGGCTTGGACGCCGATCGGGATGGCGGCGTGAGCCTGCAGCTCCGAGCCTGATCCCGCCAATACTCCTGATAATCTACCGAGAGGGGCTATCGGCTGCACGGACTGCCAGTGCGGAGCGCCGGGGCTGCTGGGGCTGCAAGCAGGGAGACTGCGGAGGACGGTGTAGAGCCCGAGGCTGCAGATCCGGAGCGCAGTAATCAGCGGGCAAGATGGCGGCGGCCCCGACCTCGGAGCTCTAAGGAGGACGACGGAGGAACGTGACCGGAGGGTGACGGGGACGGCCTCGGCTGAACGGGACGACGGCGGCTATCGGGTGCCCCTGGGACTGAGAGCTGGGGGCTAGGCCCCCGGTCCCGAGTGGGGAGCGAGTTGACGGAGCTGCCCCTCCCCCCGCGTGGAGAGCGACGGCCGCCTGGGCTGGCGCGGCGCCCGACGGAGAGCAGGGAAGGCGAGGGGGACGGCGGAGTGCTGCACCCCAGGACCACAGTGTTGACCCCGCAGGACGGCTCGCCCTGGCCTGACTAGCAGTGGGACATCAGACGGAGGGATCTGGAGTGGCGAACAACGGCCCTGGCCAGAGCTGCCGAAGTGGGAGCGAGGGGAGCCGGACGTGGAGGGGCCCTCTGGCAGTCCGAAGGCAGCGCACGGGCTGCGATTGCAGCGGCCGTCGGGTGTAGCGGCCGCGCAGGACGGCGGACTTCGGAGCGGTTGGGTGGGGGCCCCCCCCCGCGGCACTCTTGAGGGGGGATCCCCGCCAAGCAGATGGCGAATCG
This sequence comes from Triturus cristatus, assembly GCF_964204655.1. Lineage (NCBI taxonomy): Eukaryota > Metazoa > Chordata > Amphibia > Caudata > Salamandridae > Triturus > Triturus cristatus. Next base: position 1,284,599,454 of record NC_140592.1, on the reverse strand, counting down.
GGGTGCTGCGCCACAGATGCCGGAGTCGGCCGCGGATGGCGGTGCCCAGGGTGACTCGGAGGGCTCGGCGCAGGAACGGCGCCTGAACGCATGGCTGGACAGTATTCTTGAGGCGATCACGGCCACTAAGGAGGCCCTGCACAACGACATTGCGCAGGTCGCCACTGGACTGGGTCTCTTGAGGGCGGACCATGCCAAATTGTCGGATCGAGTTAAGGACAATGAGATGAAGCTACAGGAGCTCGGCCCTGCAGTAGCGGCCGCGGACCACAAACTCGCCGACGTCCTGGGCCGCTTGGCAATGCTGGAGAGACGGGCGGAGGATGCCGAAGGCCGCAATCGCAGGAACAATGTACGGGTGGTGGGCCTCCCGGAAAACAGTGAAGGGAAGGATGCGGTGGCGTACATGGAGAACTGGTTCAAAACAGTGGTGGCCCCGGAGGGGCTCTCCCCCTTCTTCTCCCTGGAGCGGGTGCACAGGGTTCCGGCCCGCCCGCCGCCGCCGGGCCGCCCGCCCCGGCCGATGCTGGTCAGACTCTTGCATTACAGGGACAGAGATTTGTTGATCCAGAGGGCGCGATAGGAGGGCCCCTTTCAGGTGGCGAATAGCCCGGTGACGGTGTTCCCCGACTACACGCAGGAGGTCCAGAGGCATAGGGCTTCTTTTCTGGCAGTGAAGAAGGAACTGAGGGCCGAGGGGCTACAGTATTCCCTGCTTTTCCCGGCGAAATTAAGGGTGATTGTGGGCGACGCAACCCACTTCTTTCAGACTCCGGATGAAGCGGGGGCATGGCTCGAGCTGCATCGCGCTGGCACGGACCGCAAGGGGAAAGGCGCGAGGGAGAGGCGCCGGCCGACTCAAGTGCGGAAATCCCAACGCATCCGCAAACGTGATAACCTCAGGAGAGGGTTACGGGAGGACCAGCTGGCGGAGGACAGGCGGGGGGCGCTGGAGGCCACGGCGATCCTCACGGGATCCCCGCAAGAACGGATGTCGGTGGGCTCGGACACTGGTGACGATGGTGGACAATCAGGCGGTGAACTTTCGGAGGTGGAGAGCTCGGGGAGGCCGGCGGTCACCCCACAGACGGTGGATGGACTCTTCACTGGCTGACGCTGGGAGGGGGGGGCCTTTCTGGGGGCTCTGACCCCGGCGGAGCGCCCGGGCGTTCTGCGAACTGGAAGGTACTGTGCTGATGGATATGTGGGGTCCTGGGCTGGGGGCGAGGGCTGGGCCCAGTCTGGGTCGGCTCTGAGGCAACCCCTTGTGGCCCTTAAGGCTTTCTGTGGTGACGACCACAGAGTCGGGAATGTTTGGTGGGTTGTTGGTTTGGATGGGGGCTGATATGGTGTTATTGGGTCCTGTTCTGGGGAGAGGGGAGGGGGGAGTTTGTTGGGATGTTTTGGTTAAGGGGTTCTACTGCTTGGTTGGGGGTGCCCACTGGGCGCTGGTTCATAGGCTGAGAAATGGCTACAATGGGGACGTTACCTAATCTGAAATGCCTCACGTGGAATGTCCGAGGGCTCCGGACTATGACGAGGAGGTATAAAGTGCATGCCCAGCTAGTGAGGCGAGGCATCCAAATAGCCTTCTTGCAGGAAACGCATTTAACTAAGCAAGAACATGCCGCGCTGCAGAGGAGATGGCATGGTCAGGTGTTTGGCACCACGTACTCGGCGTTTGCCAGGGGAGTGTTGGTGTGGGTGAGAGCGGGGGTCCCATTCCAGGCTACGAATCAGTTGGTAGACCCTGAAGGTCGATATGTGGTGGTGGAGGGGCGGTTATATGGCCAGGATGTGGTACTGTGTAGCATCTATGCACCTAATGTGGAACAGGCACGCTTCTTTGCCGGCCTGACGGGAACGCTGGCGCACTTCCTGGCGGGCCCCATTCTGATAGGAGGGGACTTTAATTCGATAACGGATGTGGAGTTAGATAGATCGCATCCGCCGCTGGCGGACTCCCCGGTGCGCCGGTTAGCGGCGCACAGGGCGGACTGGCAGGAGAGGTGGGGACTGGTGGATGTGTGGCGGGAGCAGCACCCTGGCGATAGGGACTACTCCTTTTTTTCCGCTTTACACGCGCTACATGTCAGGATAGACTCCATTCTGTGTAGTGGGTCGTTGGCTTCCAAAATGGCACATACGGAGTACTTAACTAGAACTGTATCCGACCATAATCCGTTGTTGCTGACGCTGCAATGGCAGAGGCAAAGGTCGGAAATACCAACGTGGAGGTTGCGTCCAGAAACATTAGAAGATCCGGTGTTTAGGGATACGGTACTGCAGGGCATTGAACGGTACTTTGGAGAGAATGAAGGATCGACTGCCACGAGAGCGATTGAATGGGATGCCATGAAGGTGGTGATCAGAGGAGTTTGCATGGGCCGGTTTCCGAGTGTGAGGGCGACTGTCCTAGCTGACCTGGCGAAGGCGGAGGGGTTGTTGAGGGATTTGGAGCGGCGCAGGCCTGAGCGACCGGAGTTGCAAGACAGACTGCTAGAGGCGAAGGAGCTGGTGGCGACTGAGACGGAGCGCCTGAGGTGTTTCGATTACAAGTTGTATGCTGCGAGAGTGCATGCGGAGAGGGACAAGGTGGGGACGCTCCTGGCCAGGATTGCTAATCCCGAACCCAGGGGTTGCCCGGTAATGAGTATAGGCACTGAGACGGGGGAGGTAGTGTACACGTAAACGGCGGTCCTAGAGCGCTTTCGGGCTTATTATACGGGCCTTTATGAGAGCCGGCGGGGGGCGGGGAGCCCCCCAGTGGCCGACTTCCTGGGGACTACTCCTCTCCCGAGACTGGAGGCCGAGACGGCGAAGGAACTGGGGGGACCCATCACGCTCTCGGAAATCAGGGTAGCTATCAAACATATGGTCAGAAACAAAACGCCGGGGGTGGATGGGCTGCCGATTGAATTTTATGTTCAATATGTCGATGTACTAGCGCCCAGGCTCTTGCAGGTCTATGCGGAGGCCTTGACGGTGGGGAGATTACCTAAGTCGCTGAGGGAGGCGCTCGTGGTGCCGCTGCTGAAACCGGGTCGGGACGCCTCGGATATGACCTCGTATAGGCCACTATCCATGCTGACGGTCGACTATAAAATAATGAGCCGCATCTTGGCTACTAGATTGCTACCACACATGACCCGGCTGGTGCATGAGGACCAGGCTGGATTTATCCCCACTAGGAGCACAGCCATGAATATTCGGCGCCTGGTCCGCATAGTGGACAGTGTCTGGGACCCTGCCCGGAAGCCAGCAGTGCTCTCCGTAGATATCGAGAAGGCCTTCGACTGCTTAGAGTGGGGCTACCTCGATGCGGTGCTGGAGCGAATGGGCCTGGGGGATGGATTTGGGCGGTGGACGAGGGTCCTTTATTCCTCGGCTTCAGCCCGGGTGCGACTGGGATCGGTGGTTTCCTCGGAGTACCCGGTGAGCAGGGGTACGAGACAGGGCTGTTCGTTGTCTCCCCTGTTGTTTGCCCTGGCGATGGAACCGTTGGCAATGCGGGCAAGGACGGGGGCAAGTTTTGGCGGGGTCCGGAGTGGGGAGACGACGCACTATATCTCATTGTACGCAGACGATCTTTTGCTGTATCTCGAGGACTCGGAGGAGGCCCTGGGGAGGGCTATGGAACTGCTGTCGGGCTTTGGGGAACTGTCGGGCCTCTGGGTTAATTGGAACAAGACTTGTGTCTTCCCGCTGCGGGCAGATGTCCCGTACCCCCCACTCACAGAGGAGGTGGCGTGGGAGGCCACGTGCTTCACCTACTTGGGGGTCAGGATTTACCGGGACGTTGGGGACCTGCTGGAGGGCAACATAGGTCGGGGAATACGGGCCCTGAAGGGATGCATGTCCTTTTGGGCCACCCTCCCGTTGTCGGTACTGGGCCGGGTGGCCCTGTTGAAAATGGTGGCCCTGCCGCGGCTGCTTTATTATTTCCGCACCCTGCCGATCTGGATCCCCCAGCGCATCTTTGCGGAGCTGAGATCGCTGGTGGTCGGCTTCCTGTGGGTGGGCGGACGGCGGCGGGTGGCCTTGGAGACCTTGGTGCGACCCAAACTTGACGGCGGATTGGCGGTCCCCGATTTCGAATTGTACTACCTGGCGGCGCAGCTACAGGTACTGACGCAAAATGTCGCTAGAGTCTTTAGAGGCCCTGAGCATGAGAGGGACTCCGGGATCCAGAGACATGTTTTATCCTACATAGTCCTGCAACAGACGCTGGACTTACAAGACCTCACCGTAGAGGAGAGGACACTCCGACAGTGTTGGCGCAGAAGCATGAGGAGAGCGAAGGCGGTGCACCCGTACGCGCCAGAGATCCCGCTGGGGATGCTGACAGCGTTGCCGCATGGTGGCGATTGGTCACCGCTCGCGGAGTGGGAAGAGCTGGGATTGCAAATGGTGGGAGATCTGTATGTGGACGGGGCGTTGGCGCCATTTGGGGTGCTGCAGGAACAGTTTGGCCTCCCGGATGGGAGTTACCTGTTACACGCGGCGGTGTGCGCGGCGGTACAGCGGTACTGGAGGGAGGGCCTGGTGGAGCCCGCGGTGGTTCAGACCTGCCAGTACGTGGTGATGGCGGCAGGGAGAGTTAAGGCGGTCACCTGCATCCATTCCAGGCTGCTACGAGAGGGGTTGGAACCGCTCGCGGCGTTGAAGGAGAAGTGGGAGAGTAGTATAGGAAAACCCATCCCGGACACGGTATGGAGTCAGATTCTAAGGAGAACATGGAAAGGGAGTAGGAACGCCCGCTTCCAACAGGTTCATTTCTTTGTACTGCATAGGGCTTATCTGACCCCGGGAAGGATAAAACGGTATTTTAAGGTACAGGATGCGGCGTGCCCGAGATGTCTGGAACTTGGAGCGGAGCTCGATCACCTCTTATGGGGGTGCCCCCGGCTAGGGACGTATTGGGCTGAGGTAGTGGAGCTTCTGAATGCTGTCACGGACCGGGAGGTGGAGTTTGATATGGCGGCCTGCTTATTGCTCTGGTTCCCACACACGGCGAAGACGAAAGTGACCAGTAAGTTCATTGACTTGGGCCTCCTGCTGGCCCAGAGAGAAATTACGTGGCACTGGAAATCGCGGGAGGGCCCGTCATATGGGAGATGGATGGCTGAGTTGCAGAAGTGGGCGAGCTGTGAAAGTGTGCTGAGGAGGCGTCAGGCGACCAGGGCAGGGGATGAGAAGGGGCTGGACTGGGTGAGGGCATGGGAGCAGATAGTACAGGCTCTGAAAGATTACCGGCTGGACAGCACTGAGCAGGAGGACCGAGAGGGAAGGGCTCCATGAGGCCGGGAGGCTATAGGCGAATATCCGGTAGCAGTAGCAATAGTAAGCTAGATTTCATGATAGGGGCCCCCGCCAGCAGCATTGGGTGGGCGGGAGGGGGGGGGGGGAGTTTTCGGGGTGTGGTGCTGATATATTGACGGACAACCGGGGACTGAGGAGGATGGGAGAAAAGCAGCTGTTGCCATGGGAAATTTACCTGCTCGATGGGGTCAGTCTGGTTATGATATTTAGGGGCCAGTAATGTTGTGCCGCCCAGCCTCCGGGATGTGGGCTGAATGGCTGTGTAAAGTGTTACAAGGATGCGAGCCTTTGGGACACATTGTGGGCATGGGAAGTTATTATGGAGTTCTCACACTTAATTCTGCAATAAAAATACGTTTTCAAAAAAAAAAATGAGGTAGTAGTTGTTGAGGAGTTGGGGTGAAGGTGGTTTTGGAGGATGAGGCAGTGGTGGCGGTAGAGGATGTGAGTACAGCAATCCCTGTTGTACAAGCAGACCGGACACACTGACGCCGAAGGGCTTGAAATACAGCAGTCTCTAAATGCTCCTGGGAGATTGATGGACCCGCGCTTGGAGCAATCTGGAAATCCACTCATGAGGAGGGAGAGTACAAACAAGTTGTTTTGGGATTGCTATACAACAATTGAATAGAACATACACAACAGAATTTTCTGACAAGGGTATAACCACAACTAAGCGGTGGATCCATTTGTCCATAAGGACTTCATGTGCTCTTAGGACACCCGCCATAGTAGCTTGGGTATATGTGTGAAGAGTTTCAAAGAGGGGCACATTAAATTTGTCTTTATAAAGGTAGCCATTATTCGGTGAACACTACTGAAACGCGTTACAGGCCAGCATTTGTGATAAGGAAATTTGGACTACATATATGTCTGGCACCTGGCTTTTCGACTTGGATTAGTTTACAAACCACTAATAAGTTTATTGCTGTATTTGTTGTCTGTCTCTCTCTATGTCTATTTTCTTTTTCTTTTGGAAAACATTCTCCTCGACTGAAAAAACATGGACATGGTGTATATACTGTTTGAAAGAAATACATATGTGATGTACTATTTGCACTAAAACTTGATGAATGTTTGAATCTCCTTTTTATTAATTGACATGCTGTTTGACATTGATGAAATATGTATGTTTTTATAATGGTGTGCAAATCTATGAATTTGATATGATACACAATTTTTAATGTTTTTAGTAAAACACAGCAAGTATTTCATCATCATTTAGTGGTTGCTTTGTGGCATTACAAATACAGACACAGGGGTCTTTGGTATGCTTGATATGAATGATTGAAGGTTTATTGAGTGCAGACACATGCAGGATAACGTTCAGAAAATAGCCCACCTCATAGAAAAGGTGAAGAGGAAGGGATCCAGTTTATCCTAATGAAGGCTGCAGGTTAGCGAGGGCTTTTTGGGAGTGGTCCTCTACAGAGTGGGATTGCGCCCGCAGGTGAGGGGATAGATTATGCCAAGCTGCAAAGCCCTGAAGCATGCGCTAGTGTCAGTAGAGGGTTCGCCAGTACAGGGGTGTCCTTTGTCTCGTCTCCTGTTCTTATCGCCCTCATGATGGAAACCCTTGTGCTTTGGGTCCAGGAGGATGAAGAGATTAAAGGCATAGGATCTGATGAGATGCAAGATTAGATCAGCGTCTGTGCTGATAACATCTTACTGAATGAGTTTGATCCGGAATCCTCCGTTCCAGCTGTAACGGCGATCCTGCAGCAGTCTGAAGCCCTCTCAGGTTCTAAATAAAAAAGGGAAGGCTAAAACCCTTAATGGTTCCATCCCCTGGGTGATTGTGACAACCCTCAAAGAAAGCACCCCTTATCAATGGGAAAAAAGTGTTCCTTGTAATATCTAGGGGTCAAACTCACCAGTGAAATAAGTGGTGGAGTGGGGCAAATGGACCCGCCCCCAGGACACAGATAATCGCAGGTCCTTATTCTACTTCTTGGCTTGGCCGTGCAAATGTGCTAAAGAAGAATGTCCGACCTTGCTCGCTGTGCCTCTATCGCAACCACTACTGTGAGCGCAGAAATCCGGAGTCTCCAATAGAACATTTACAAATGTATTTGGACTGGGGGGCTGAACATGACTGAACAGAAGAATATGTATGGCACCTATGAAGGCCTACAGTATCCACATCTGCTTTACTATTATCTAGCCTCCCACCTCTGTATCTTGGTAGAATGGTCGGCCAGAGAAGATGCTCTATTATGGAGCGAACGCTCATAGGTAGAGAGGCCTGTGCGATGTACCCTGACTCTTGAAGAAACAGGGACCTAAGAATCTATGTATCTCCAAGATTATGAAAGAGACACTTGGAATATGTGACCGCCTGTTACTCAGAGGTGGGCTGACTATATCCCCGACACACCAATTCTTACCAAATATCACTTCACTCTAGCTATGGAGAGGGAAGCTTTTGGAGATGGAAAAGAAAGGAATGCCTCAAGTTGAGAAATATTTCTTCCAAGGGTTGAGCTAAGTCATTAGACAAGTGTAAGAAGGACTTTGAGGTCAATGAAACTGCTAGGATGCTATACTTTCGGCTTCGGCACCGGGTGCTTCATTCTCCTTTCAAAGAAGTGGATATCAGACAAAAAACAACTTTTGAAATGTTTATGTCCACATTCAAAGGCATGAAGGGAGTCATCTCCTGACTATACTTGATTTCATTGTCTTGCAGGCCCGAGTTCCATGGAAGTTCAAAGAACACTGAGAAGCAGACCTTGAAAGCTCTACTGGGGAAGATGAGTGAAAAGCAAAGGAGTATGGGGCGGTATTCGGAAATGCTACAAGAGTGTCCATCATAGAGTAACTGCTTACAATTGGATGTACCAATGGTGTGCAACACCACATAAACAACATCAAATGTATCCTAAAATGTGTGCTGGAGCTGTGGGGAGGAAAAGGGGATGTGGGTTATTAAACCATCCTGGGATGACCTTTTACAGATGCTGGGAACCGTGCTGGGTTTCCCTTGCCTGGTGTTGTGGAGGCGCATGACTAAAGCCCACAAAACCATATTATCTCATCCTACGAGCAGCCAGGCAACCTACTGCGTCCCACTGGAAAAAGCAGTCACACCTGATGTGCGGTGGATTCAGAGTCTCCGGAGATGCTGTCCTATGATGTGAGACTGGCGAATAAACAGCTTAATACACTACGGGGATGGAAAACATCGGATGCACAAGAGGATCTTGGGGCAGTAACCCTTGCCCTTTTGTGGACGAGGAGTGGGAGGAATATGGATCTTTAAAGGGATGTGTAGGTTCTGCTCATGCTGCAAAGTTTAATGCTGTTTCCTTTGTTATCTCATTCATAAAATGAGTTATCGCTTATGTGGCAGTTTTCCCATCTTACACAGACTACATGCCTTTGCGTATGCTACCGTGAGCAGTAATGGGCCACTTGAGATTTAGGTAAAAACAAGCTCACAGCCTTGCTGCCCCTTTGTCCAGGCTAGCATGATATAGATGCCGGTCCGCTGGGAAGAAGTCTGACGGCCGCCCATCACGCAATGATTAATCCTACAGCGCAGGTGGCAAAAAAGACTCAAACAACCATCAGAAGATAATAGCAAAACCACGTTGCTTACATCCACCATTGGGCAGTGCAGTATAAGTGGCTGTCATCATGCTCACATGAGCCATAACACCAGCATAGCATGAAACACACTAAGACCCAAGAGAACACACAGGACAGAATGCCTACCACATGTCCAACACAGTCTAGGGACTCCATGCAGTTCAGCTATCTTGGTACCCACCAGCACTTCTTAACTGTACCCAACGCACAAGTTACTTACCTTTGGTAACTACATATCTGTAAGAAACATTAGTTAGTTATAGATTCCTTACCTTAGAATTACCCCCAGGCGTCAGACTGGATCCAGAAAGTTTTTTCGTCAGCAGTACCTCTGCGCGTCAGAAAGTGGCATCGGTCGGCTCCGCGTCCGTCGTTGGCGTCGTGGTCACCGGGATGACGTCTCGGCAGCTACTTAGACACGCCCCTCGCGTGCTGACGTCAGTTCTGTACACGATTTTCCGTGCCAGAAACGCAGAGCCATGCAAGACACTGACCACTGGTGCACAAAACTAGGGCCCTGAAAGGATGTCCTCACCCCTAGAAATCAGTTTGCAGAACGGGGAGGATGGGTGGGGCGGTAAGGAATCTATAACTAACTAATGTTTCTTACAGATATATCGTTAGCGAAGGTACGTAACTTGTGCATCTGAAAGAAGATGTTAATTATAAAATTCCTTGCCTTAGAATAGATACCCCAGCAATACCAACTCTGGTGGTGGGTGTGCATACCAAGATCACACCAGAAAATCCTGGAGAACAGGATGGCCAAAGAAGCCGTCTCTTCGGACTTGGCTGTCCAGGCCATAGTGTTTTGTGAACATGTGCAGCGATGCCCACGTGGCCGCCTGACAGATGTCATTCAGAGGAACTCCACTTCCCAAGGCAGTAATTGCTGCCATCGCCCTTGTGGAATGGGCACATAGCCCAACTGGAGGCTCCTTTTTAGCCAGAGAATAACAATCCTTAATACACAACACGACCCATCGAGAAATGGTGCGTTTGTGTACGGCCCGACCCTTCTTTGCGCCCACGTAGCCAACAAAAAGTTGATCATCCACCTTGAACTGTTTCATGCAATCCAGATAGAAGGAGAGCGCACGTTTTGGGTCCAGACGGTGGAGCCTCTCTTCCTCCTTCGAAGAATGCAGAGGCAAAAAGAAGGTGGATAAAGTAATGGTCTGTCAGATGTGGAAGGCAGTGACCACCTTAAGAAGGAAGGATGGATGTGTTCGGAGAACCACCTTGTCCGGATGAACAGAAAGGAAAGGAGCCTTTGAAGAAAGAGCCTGGAGCTCACTCACCCTTCGGGCAGAAGTGATGGCTACCAGGAAAGCAGTCTTAAGAGTTAAGAGACGGTTTTGATTCCTTCTTTCCAGATGTAATCAATTATCGGGACAGCTCTAATAATCTTTCTGGATTCCTACTTAAAATCATGTAGGAAGCATTCAGATTGTTCCACAGTCACAGGCAATTGAAATCTAGCAGCAGCGCGCTGCATTAGATTATGAAATCAACCTATAGACTCTGGGGGTGAATCAGATGGTAGAGGAGTCGGTGGTGAAGGCATAGGGATAATATAAGAATCCCAAGGATCTGCCGGAAGGGTCTCTGGAAGTTCACCCTCTTCAACTTCCTCTTCGGAGGACGTGTCCTGACCCTGATGAGGGCCTTGAGGAGGGTCCGGAGGCTGAGGCGTTGGAACAGTAGCGTCAGGTGAAGGCAAAGGATCCGGAACCGGCACAGGTGGTGGTGGAACCTGTGGAATGACTTGCTGTGGGGGAAAACGCTGTCTGTAATCTGCTAGCATGGCTTGCAGGTCTTGTATTAGAGTTGGAGGCAGATGTGACATCTCACTCTGGCGAGGTTGTCTATGGTAAACTCTGTGATGCGGGACGACAATGTCCTCTTGATAATATTGTTCTTGGTAATCCTCCTCCTCTTCATCATCGTCATCCTGACATTTGATGTGTAGCTCCGAAGGATGATGAGCTATCCCAAATGGTCCTTCTTCCTCTTCGTCCTCGTAATCATCATCCTCTTCCTGCACATATGTTTCCAGGAGATGTGAGGGAGTAAGCGGTGAAATATTGCTATATTCATGTCTTTGAAGTGTTTTGAGCTTAAAACTCCTAGATAAAACAGGTGTTGAATGAGTAGGAGCCATAAGCAATGCAGGTGCGCAGATGGAACAGGTAAATCCCCAGTTGGTGGAATTGTCGTTGACGGGCTCTCAGTCGATGGATTCGTCGTTGACGGGCTCTTTGTCAATGTCGTCGAAGGGCTCGACGTCGACAGGATCATTGTCGACGGGCTCGACGTCGACGGGATCATCGTCGACGGGCTTGACGTCGACGGGCCCTTCGTCGACAGGACCTTCGTCTATGGAACGGTCGTCGACGGAGTTGTCGACGGGGTAGTAACCAGCTGCATCTTCGTCAACGATACTACTCTCGTCGACGGTGGAGGCTTCATCGACGGTAACGTCGTCGATATGGACTTCGACGCTGACTTCGTCGACTAGGTCTTCGTCGACGATTCCTCGACGACGGGTTTCTTTGACAGGATAGTAATCCTCGTCCACAGTATAGGAGAGGTGATAGACGTCGTCAAGACAGTCTCCGTCGACGAAGGAGCAGGAGAAGTGACAGAAATCGTCGACGAAGGAGGGAAAGCCAGAGATTTTTAAAGGCTTTTACTCACAGTTTTTGCAGACGTCTTTTTAGAGTCCTTGAGAGCAAAGTCCTGAGGAGGGTGCGCTGACCCAGAGGAGATGAGAGGAGCCCTCTGAGAAGGGCCAGAAGTAGAGTGGGAAGATTTATCGTGTTTTTCCCCTTGCTTCAAGAGCTGTCCTGAGACCTAGCTCTCTTGCTGGAAGTTGAGGCTCTATCATCCTCTTCAGTCGAAGAGAATTTAAGCCATAACAGCACTCTCGCCTCCATATCCCTAAGAGTCTTAGTAGGGAAGGTCCGGCAAATTTTGCAATCTTTTGCCTCATGTTTAGGGTAGAGGCAGTAGATGCAATCCATATGCTGGTCATCAACATGGACTCTCTTCTTGGCGCAGGTTCTTCAGGACTTGAACAAGGCTTTCTTTTCAGACATCAAGGAATAAAGTAGAAAACTGAGTGGCACTCAGGGAGACTCCCTTCCACATGACGTGCAGTGAAAATCTGAGGAGAACTGGCTCTGCTGAGAGTGTTCTAGAGGGTGCTGATAGCTGATTGGTTGGTACCAATTTTTTGGTTCTTTTGGCATAATGATGTAGATAGGCTGCTAAGATCTAGGCCTCAGGCCTTTCTTTGAGGCCTACTACTACTATTATTCTTTGGCACTACTTTTGTATATACCGTGGGACTCCCGCCTCGGCGACGGGGAATGATTCAGGCATGTGAATCTATGAAAGATACCCCAAAACTGGATAAGTAGAACACCTTCATCGGCCCTGATGAGAGGAAACAGCACAGTCTTAGAGCCAAAGACACACAAGAACCAGAACTAGAACACCTTCATCAGCCCGATGAGAACAGACAATAGAGTCTTGAGCCAAAGACACACAAGAACCAGAACTGGAACACCTTCATCGGCCCTGATGAGAACAAACAGCACAATCTTAGAGCCAAAGACGGACAAGAAGCAGAACTAGAATACCTTCATTGGCCCGATGAGAACAGACAGTAGAGTCTAAGAGCCGAAGACACACAAGATCCGGAAATAGAACACCTTCATTGGCCCTGATGAGAACAAACAGCACAGTCGTAGAGCCGAAGACAAACAAGAACCAGACCTAGAACACCTTCATCGGCCCCGATGAGAACAAACAATAGAGTCGTAGAGCCGAAGACACACAAGAACCAGAACTAGAACACCTTCATCGGCCCCGATGAGAACAGACAGCAGAGTCTAAGAGCCGAAGACACACAAGAACCAGAAGTAGAACACCTTCATCGGCCCCCGATGAGAACAGACAATAGAGTCTCAGAGCCAAAGACACAGAAGAAGCAGAACTAGAACACCTTCAACGACCCCGATGAGAACAGACAATAGAGTCTTAGAGCCAAAGACACACAATGACCAGAACTAGAACACCTTCATCGGCCCCAATGAGAACAGAAGCAGAGTCTTAGAGCCTAAGACAGACAAGAACTAGAACTAGAACACCTTCATCGGCCCGATGAGAACAGACAATAGAGTCGAAGAGTCAAAGACAGACACGAACCAGAACTAGAACACTTTCATCGGCCCGATGAGAAAAGACAATAGAGTCTAAGAGCCAAAGACACACAAGAACCAGAACTAGAACACCTTAATCGGCCCGATGAAAACAGACCATAGAGTCTTAGAGCAAAAGACACACAGGAACCAGAACTGGAACACCTTCATCGGCCCGATGAGAAAGATGATAGAGTCTTAGAGCCAAAGACACACAAGAACCAGAACTAGAGCACCTTCATCCGCCCTGAAGAGAACTGACAATAGAGTGTTAGAGCAAAAGACACACAGGAAAGAAAACTAAAACATCTTCATCGGCCCGATGAGAACAGACAGCAGAGTCTTAGAGCCAAATACACACAAGAACCAGAACTAGAACAACTTCATTGGTCCCAATGAGAACAGAAGCAGAGTCTAAGAGCCAAAGACACACAAGAACCAGAACTAGAACACCTTCAACGGCCCCGATGAGAACAGACAGCAGAGTCTAAGAGTCGAAGACACACAAGAACCAGAAGTAGAACACCTTCATCGGCCCCGATGAGAACAGACAGTAGAGTCTTAGAGCCAAAGACACACTGAAGAACCAGAACCAATTGGACCTGGTGGCGCAGGGTACGCCTTAATCTCCTGGGTTCTCCTGCTTAGCTACACAGAGACACGGGAACACTCTGTCAGCGTAAAAGATCAGATTTTATTAGCTGCAGCTAGTACAGTTGTCCTAGAAGTACACACGGTATGTTCTCAGGAGACTGCCACTTCACTCCGTGGCGCACAATCTTATATAGTACATATGTGAAATATACATTAACCAAAAACACACCCGAAACATACAAGAAAGAGCCAATAAGAAAAGTTGGAAAACAGAACAGAGCCAATAGGAAAGGTTTGAAAATAAAGTATCAGGTAACTCGAAGAAGCCTCTCCTCCGACTGTGTTTGTCACCCCGCCCACGAACTAATTCATTAACAGGTCTGTAACCAACTTGCAGGTGGCGAAATACGTTTGTGTGTTTTGGAGGACAGTTGTGAAACGAGAGAATGCTAGCAGAGGACAGCGAAGGCCAGACGATAAGATAAAGTCAGAAGAGAATAGTGTGAACCAACAGATAGTTGAGACGAGGATTAGGGAAACCAGACAGGAATTAGTGTACTCGGCCAGTCCTAACACCAGCTTTGTAAATAGAGGCAGAAGGTTTATTTCGACACGAAGCTGCAGGAAAAGCAGAAAAGACTTTGATCATCGTGCTGCCTGAGTGAGGGCAACACAAAATGGCGGCGGAGCACAAAAAATGGCGGGTCGATACGATCACGATCGAAAATCGAATTTTCTCAACACAAGAAGCAGAACTAGAACACCTTAATCCGCCCTGATGAGAACAGACAATAGAGTCTTAGAGCCGAAGACACACAAGAAGCAGAACTAGAACACCTTCATCCGCCCTGAAGAGAACTGACAATAGAGTGTTAGAGCAAAAGACACACAGGAAAGAGAACTAGAACACCTTCATCCGCCCTGATGAGAACAGACAAACGAGTCTTAGAGCCAAAGACACACAAGAACCAGAACTGGAACACCTTCATCGGCCCTGATGAGAACTGACAATAGAGTGTTAGAATGAAAAAAAACAAGGGGGGGAGGAGTGGAGAGGTACTACTTATCACAAGCAGTGGAGGTGGATACTTCCTCCTTCTGTAGTTTACAAACCATAAAGATCAACCCTCAGAAGAGTTTCAAAAATAATTTTTATCATGTCCTCCCGGGTAATATATGTTTCCTACAATGGTGGGAAAAACACACAGTGTTTTGAAAATACTTCTCACACACCAAAAGGACCCTTGGTGTCATGTTTCATCATAGGGGTCTTCCCGCCCCTCTACGGGACGGGGCGTGCTACAACCTGCGAATACGCGGGAGCACCTTTTTTGTTGTGAAAACGACTATGTGTTTTGTAGGCGAGTGAGTGCGAGGGTCAGGAGTGGATGGGTGGGTGAGGATAAAAAATACCTGGCTCGTCGATTTAGAAAATAATTTTTAATGCACCTGTGAGCTGGTATTATTAAAAAGTGGGGGAACACCTGTAAAAACAGAAAGAAGAACTCTGCAAGGCTCCCATTTTAGGTAAAGAGTTTTCCAAGCTAACTGTTCACAACGCATTATCCCTTATTAAATGTCAATTTAGTGCTCAAAGTTGGGGTATCCATAACACCCCATATTGTAGTAGAACTGAAATTACAAACGTAGTAATGAAGCACTAGATCAATGAAGGATCGCCTCAAGCAGGAAAGCTGGGGCAATTCCTTGCACATAAATGTGGTTAGAACTGCAGTGATATGCTACCAAAAATAACTGCACATTTATATGCAGAAAAAAGTAAATCAAGTGGTAACAGAGCATTTCCTGATTGCTGAAACACTATCACATTAGGTTATTGCCCCTTGGTTTACACAGGTCTCTGAACAAGAGCCTATGTCTACCTGCTTGGGCGATTGGCTAATTGTCTACATTTGGGCAAAAGTGTTACTTTTGGGTTAGCAAAAACAATACCATCCGCATCAAGTGAGAACACTCTATGTCCAATGGAAATGTTTTACCAAGTTGAAAGACCACCAAAAATCAACAGTCATCTGACCATGTCGTACTTTGGGGGTCCCCTGCTTAGTTTAAAGACGGGGGAACACCAAGTTTATACCGAATAGAGAGCCTCCACTGGGTTAAACATCTGATCTGGAAGCCCGTCTGCCAAAGGGCTGCCAGATCGCAGTGACAGGCATCCCATCCTATTGTGGCCAGGGCGACCATTACTCATTTTCTCTGCTCATGTTCGGCATGCACAGGTTGGACAAATGTAGAATGGCCCTAAAACGTCTGTCACTACGGTACAAGGAATCTCTCTAGGTGGCGGGTCAAGCATCTACTCACCAAATCAGTATAGATGGTCTTACCAGCATCATCGGCGTTCCCAGCATCACCTTTATGAAAGGTAAAAACGCAGTATCTGAAGCCACTGTCTGCTCAAATAGCTTTATAATGTGATTTCAAGGAAGGAACACCTAGGGTAGAGAGCAGAGCTAGCCCCCCAAACCCTACCCCGTCCCCCAACACCACTCGCAGTGAGGTTCATGGACCCATTTGGCAGGCCTGTTAAATTTCACCTCTCGGATCACCGCCGAATGTAGAGAGGGAAATCCAACTCTTTTTATTGCTGTAATGGTGGCATTTACCACACTTGCATTTTTGATTCTTCAGTGCAATCCTGTTGAACGCCCATGTTAAGCATCACTCATGTAAACAGAAGAAGGCACAATGGTATGGAGGTAACAGAAGAGACACCGTGGACATCAATGATGCCACAAGTGTTGAATACACATGACTATGCTGTGATATCAAAAACCTGTTGGAATGGGTAAATGCGATGTCAATGAGAACCATGATGTGTGCAGGCCTGACAAAGGCAATACCAGTAAATGCCATATCAACGTATGCCATAAACTGTGCCCATATGAAAATGTTAATACCCATAAATGCAATGTCAATGTATGCCATGATCTATGCCTGCACAACAGTTTCGATACCAGTAGGAACAAAGTCAATGTATGCCATAATCTATGCACGAATGACAATTTTGTTACAAGTAAAAGCGATGTCAATGTATGTCATGATGTAGGGCTGCAGAACCATGTCAATATCGGTAAGAGCAATACCAATGTACACTATGACAACGATACATGTGCTATTGAGAATGTCGATAAAATGGCACCAGTGACTGCCATATCATTCTTAGGATTTCCAGTGAACTTTCATCATTGCTGTCAGGTTTACCCAAGGTGACCTCCCTGTTGTAAATTAAGGCAGAATGTGATTAAGCATTTACTGAAAACATTAGTGTTTCCCTTTTATCGTGTTTTTCTCATTATGTTGGCCGAAGTTCGTACTCCATTTTGTATTGACATGCTGCCACGTGTTCACCACGAGGAGAGTCCGACCTCTGTGTTAGTTGCTCTTGTAATCTGCCTAGCAACAGTTATAAATAGCTCCCTCTTGTCCGTCTGGCGCATGCCCAGACTTGACCACATCTGTTATAATTAGCTTTGCTTGACCATGTGTTTTCGCGGGCCCAAGGAGTGTGTTAGCTCCGCCCATGTATTGATTTGGTATCGAGAATGACCCTAAATGGTAATGTTCTTCAACTCTGTGGTATCCACCCACTCATGAGCCCCTCTGTTGTGTATAAAAGGGGACAATGTACGCAAGTTCTTTGTGCTACTCCTTGCAATACTGAAGAGTGTTGTGTGGATTGTAGGACCACCCTTAAGGGTTAATAAACGTTGTTTTTGTACTTTGCAGTTTCCGTGCCAACTTCCTTATAGATTTCGTTACAGAAGAGCGAACCCTTGTCTCTTGCGGGCCTAGCTGGGGCTTGTATTCATCAATTGGCGCCCGTCACGTGGGGCTCATCGGCGACTCGGATGCCCGAAGGACTGGTCGCGACGAAGGTGAGGAGTTTGGCCGGGGACGTGATCACTGCCAGCGGCGTCTTAGCCTTGGCATCCCGAGGTTTTTCTTCCTTCCCTTCCGAGCTGACCATCTGGGTGGCGCCGGTCATCGACTGAGACCTCTTCTGTCGGTCCTGCCGTGAGAGCCGTTTGGGCGATTGTGGAGCTTGGCAGTTGGAACCTGGACTCTTGATTGGTAAGAACCGTTGTACGGTACTTGCTCCGAGTTTTGAAGCCTGGTCTGGCTATTTGAGTTTGATTGATGGTGACTAGTCATATTTTGAATTTGTCTTTGTGAAAATATATGCGTTGCAACACATATAGGCAGGTAATGTGGAGAAATTTCTCCGGAGCTGTGTAAACTTTGAACGGCGCAACGATTAAGTGCCATTTTTCTTGATAATACTGCATATTTTGCATTATTCCTAGCATGCCTGCTTTTAGCGCACTTCGTAAGTGGTGCTGCTGTCTTGGGAACCGGTTGAACCTCGAGGAATCTGCTCCAGCTCCCCCAGAGGGGACTCCTAATAGGGATATGTACGTGAAGCATGGTCTTTCTTCCATAATGTACAGCACGTTATGGAGGAAATATACTAGGAAGGATCCTGAGTTGCGATGGCCTTTGTATGGTTCGTTTGATATACGTAAGATTGAGTATGTGGAACAGTGTATGTGTAAGCGACGTGCTCGTCAGGATATGTTTGAGTGTGTGCGATTATGGGTGAAGGAAGTGCGTGAGCGAGAGAAACGTGAGAAAGCGCTGTTTGATAAGGAGCAACGAAAGAATGATCATATGCGAGCGCAGGAAGCGAAGCGTCGGGAGGACAAAGAGCAAACGGACAGACAAGAGAAAGAGCGTAGGCTACAAGTTTCGGGTCAATATGTTGTTCGTCAGCCGCTTTATCCTGTCCTTAATAATCCTGATGACGATTTTTATTTACTAGATCGCTCTCCGCCCCCTTATGTTGGCGCATCTGCTCCACGGCCGCAAGGTTCTGGCCCGGCTCCGGGTAAGGTCGACACACGGTCCATGTTATCGGCCGAGCATATGGCTGAGCTTCGGAAACTTTCCCTCCGTGCACTTAAGGGCAAGATGTCTATGGATGAGTTGTTCCATGCTTGGGGGTCGTGGCAAGATAGAGAGAGGGTGTATTTTCTGTCTCATTTTTCAGAAGAAGTAATTGCTGCTTTCCGAAAATATTCTAGTATCCTTGAGCCTGACGACGTGTCTTCGGATGCCGGAGCATTACGTAACGGTGTCTTTTCTCCCCCTAAGGCTTCTGAGGCGGCTCGGCGGCTGTTCGCTTTGCGGGACGAGGTGCTGGCCCTTAGAGAGAAAGCACGTCAACAAACGGAGGAGGAGAAGCAGTCGGATTCGTCTGCAGCAGGGGGCCACCCATCCGCCTCCCAGTCAGATAAGGATGACATAGTGCATGTTAAACCAATGCGAGAGGCGGCGCCTCTGTATGTTCCTCCTAAGGGAGCAGGGACTAGCTCGGATATTAACTCCGCCGATGCAAGGGGATATTTTGTATATAATTGGGTTTATACTCCATGGCATAGGGCCGATGTTATGGCATTAAAGAATGCGCTGCCTGACCCCCGCAAGAATCCAGCGGCCTTCTATGAAGAAGTCGAGGGGGCCTTGAATTCTTGCATTATGACCTTAGCGGATATAGACCTGTTCTTTGGCCTCATCCTACCGCCGGATACGTGGCGCTCTGTCCGGAAGGTAGATGATGCGGTTGCCTTCAAGGCCCGGTGGTCTGACCTTGAGGATGAGGATAGGGAACGGAAGCCCGCACAGAAACCACCCCAGAATATTTTAGATCTCCCTGCGGCTATTGTGGCTAAGTTGAAGACGATTATCCCCCCTAAAAAGATTGACTGGAATATGTTAGCTGCATGTAAACAGAAAGTTGACGAGTCAGTCGCGGACTTCTTTACGCGTTTTGAGGAAACGTTCCATGATTTTAGTGGCCAGTCGCTTACTGACGACACGGGCCGCCACCTTTTTGCGGACAAATATGTGGCTAATCTGCTGCCGGCAGTTGCGGCCCGGTTAAAAGCGAGTGAGAGTTCTTGGTCCTCCGCGACTCCGACGGCCCTTCTGACCATTGCCCAGTATTATGAGCGTCAGGAGCACGAGGCGAAGGGCCAGGAGGAGAAGAAATCGAAAGATCTTAAAACTAAAGTGATGTTAGCACAAGTATATGGCCCGCCCCGCCGGGGTAATAATAATAGGGGAAGGGGCGGATCTTATGGTCCCCCTTCGGGCCGATCGGATTTGAATAGGAACCAGTGTGCGTATTGCAAGCAGTTGGGCCATTGGGCCAGGGATTGCCCAGCGTTGCGTGCTTCGCGTCAGGGGCACACTCCGGGTGGCCCGAGAGGTAGAGGGGGCTTCTCGAACTTTAGAGGGAATTCCAACGATAATGTCCGTTTCGATACTGCTGGACAGCACCGAGATAGCTCAAATGTTTTCGATCGTCAGCACCAGTATCATGTATCGGACATCGATCGGTCGGGATATCATGATTCTCAGCATGCATAGGAATGCGTAGGATGGGGGTCCGAATCAGTTGAGGTGCCGGTCGATCAGACGGGTCCTTATGTATCGGCTGAGGTTTTAGGTTCTACTGATCAGTTCCTAGTGGATACAGGAGCGACACGTAGTGCATTGTCTAGGTACTTGGTTCCGGGGGCTCCCCCATCCGGCTCAATAGTTACATCGGTAGGGTTTGACGGCACACTCTCCCGAAGCCCTCTTTCACAGCCCCTTGCATTTAAAGTTGATTGTTTTTCTGCGCCTTGTCCGTTTCTGCTTGCTCCGTACACACCGGATAACATTATGGGCCTTGATATGTTAAAATACTTTAGGGCTACAATTCGTTGTTCCCCTGAGGGTGTGAGGGTGATTTTAAATGACAACTACCCCCGATCTGGGCGGATGTGTACAATCTCAGAGGATGCGTTGTTGGCTACCCTCCCCCAAGTTTTATGGGCGACTTCGGACACAGATGTCGGACAAATGGTGATTCCTCCGGTCCACATTAGTGTCCAGGAGGGGGCGGTACTACCACGCCTCCCACAGTATCGTATTTCCCAGGAGGGCGAGGAGGCTCTCATACAGATTGTGCAAGACCTGATCGCAGTGGGAGTAGTGGAAGAAGTTCCCTATAATATCTGTAACAGTCCGATTCTCCCAATTTTGAAAAAGGACACGGATGCAAAGGTCTATCGGTTTATAATTGATTTGAGGGAGGTAAACAAGATCGTGATACCTCAGTACCCGGTGGTTTCCGATATCACGACGTTGCTTACCTTGGTCCCGCATACGGCAACCGTGTTTTCAGTGATTGATTTGAAGAATGCCTTCTTTTCTATTCCCATTCACCCTGATAGCCGATTTCTTTTTGGGTTTACATTAAACAATAGATCTTATCGTTTTTGTAGAATTCCCCAAGGCTATACAGAAAGCCCTAGTATCTATAGTCAGGCTTTGAAGCGACAGTTGGATTCCTTTGTTTTACTCGAGGGGGTCGCCCTCATTCAATATGTCGATGACATCCTGTTGGCGGCTGACACCCTGGAGTTGTGCGAGAAAAGCACGATAGCCTTACTTTCCTTTTTAGCATCCCACAATCACAAGGTCTCTAGGAAGAAATTGCAATTCTGTAGACCAAAGGTGACTTATTTGGGTCACCTTTTGTCTAAGGAGGGGCGTGCACTCACACCAGATCGTATCCAAGTAATTTTGGACACACCAAGGCCATCCACGCAGAAGGATGTGCGTGCATTTTTGGGTCTTGTTTCTTTTTGTAGACAGTGGATATTGGGGTTTTCACACATAGCTAAGCCATTACTAGCTCTCTTGACAAAAGACACGCCCATCCCGATCCCCTGGTCAGATGAGTGTGACGCTGCTTTTCAGCAATTGAGACAGGCCCTTTGTTCAGCACCAGTGTTAGGGACCCCTGATTATGCAAAACCCTTTTCGTTGTATGTGCATGAGAAAGATGGATGTGCATTGTCAGTTTTAGTGCAGATGCACGGCGACAAGCAGCGCCCATGTGCATACTTTTCGGCTGTACTTGATCCTGTCGCCCGAGCATTGCCGGGGTGTTTTCGCTCGGTTGCGGCGACAGCTGTGTCAATACGGCAGAGTGAAGGAATTGTATTGTCCCATAAACTGTTGGTGTTAGTTCCCCACGCTGTTGATGCCCTGCTTAATCAAACAAAGACGCAGCATTTGACCAGTGCCCGTTTAACGGGATATGAGTTGACGCTTTTAGCTCCTCACATTACGTTAAAAAGGTGCGTGACATTAAACCCGGCCACATTGTTGCCATACCCCGAGACCCAGCCTGAGGCACAGAAAGCGCATGATTGTATTCTTGTGACTGAGGAACAAACAAAGGGTCGTATTGATCTCCAGGATACGCCCTTTTCAGATGTAGATGGAGAGTTGTGGGTAGATGGATCATGCCTGAAGCTACCAGATGGTACGACTTCAGCAGCGTATGCAATTACCACATTACACACGATAGTGGAGACAGCACGCATACCACAGAAATCGGCTCAAGCAGCGGAACTGATAGCGTTAACACGAGCGTGTGAGCTCAGTACAGGATTGTGCGTGAATGTTTACACAGACAGCCGCTATGCCTTCGGAGTAGCGCACGATTTCGGCCTACTCTGGAAGGAGAGAGGGTTTCTAACGTCACATGGGGTACAGATAATGCATGGGGAGTTAGTCCACAATCTTTTAACTGCATTGACATACCCAAAGAAAATTGCCATTGTTAAGTGTAGTGCCCATAGGAAAGTAGTTGATAAGGTTGGAGAAGGGAATGCGTTAGCGGATCGAGTAGCACGGGAGACTGCGATGCAGCCCGGTACTACTGCCATGTATGTAGTGAAGTCACAGGTGGAGAGATGGCATGATACGAAGGAGGAAGTGCGAGAAATACAAAAGACCGCTTCTGACAAAGAGCGGGAACAATGGGCTAGCGAAGGAGAACTGGATGACGAGGGTTGCTGGAGAAATAAGCAGATGGATAGATGGAAATTACCCACGGCTTTTGTACAACCTATGGTCCAGATGGCACATGGGCTAGCACATGTTGGAGCTTCCGCAATTGTGAAATTGCTTACCCAAGTCTGGGAGCATCCAGAGATTGCTAGCACGGCAAAGAGGGTGGTGCAGACCTGTATGATCTGTCTGAAGTATAACCCAGGGAAAGGCACGCGAACTCCAGCAGGAGGATTTGCGACACCCACTGCACCCTTTGAGGTTCTGCAGATGGATTACATCCAGCTTGAGCGCTGTAACAATTTGAAGTATGTTCTAGTAGTGGTTTGCGCCTTCAGTAAATGGGTTGAGGCGTACCCTGCGAAAGACAATACTGCAATGACTACAGCGAAGCTATTGCTGAAAGAGTTTTTCCCCCGATACGGCGTCTGTAGACTTCTGTGGAGTGATAATGGCCCTCACTTTGTAGCAGATGTTATAAAGTATGTCTTGAAGGGCCTAGGCATCACCCAGAAGTTCCACGCCGTGTTCCACCCTCAGTCTGCAGGACTAGTCGAGAAGTATAATGGTACACTGAAGCTTAAGATCGCAAAAATTCAAGCTTCAACGTCTTTGACTTGGCCAGACGCTTTGCCACTGGCGTTATTGTCAATTAGGTCGGTGCCACACTCTCGAACCGGCCTTACACCCTATGAGATTGTATTTGGACGCCCAATGAATATTTGGGGTCCACCAAGGCCTAAGGCTGTGTATGATGTACCTTGTGTGATGATGAGTGATTATCTGGCACAGTTAACGGATAATTTGGTTTCTATTCATCAACAGGTCCGAGAGGCGCTCCCTGATCGGTCTACCGGCGAAGGACATGGTCTCCGGCCTGGGGATCATGTCATGGTGAAGATCTTTGACAGAACGAACAGTTTGGAGCCGAGATGGGTCGGACCTGAGCAAGTCCTTCTTGCAACAAGGACGGCAGTGCGAGTCTCGAACAGGAAGAATTGGATTCATTCCCTGCACTGTCGAAAGGTACCGCCCGGATTGGTGGAGTCTGCCGTGCTGACCGATCAACGAGACATCCTAG
The DNA here is from genome assembly GCF_964204655.1 of Triturus cristatus. Lineage (NCBI taxonomy): Eukaryota > Metazoa > Chordata > Amphibia > Caudata > Salamandridae > Triturus > Triturus cristatus. The sequence continues at coordinate 1,284,575,721 of NC_140592.1, read as the reverse complement.
CAGCAGAGACAGGCCGTGCTGCAGAGCCAAACGACACGGAGGAGCTCTTTCCGGACCATACGACTTCTGGAGGAAGGCGATATCATCTGCGACCAAGGAAGTGAGGTTTCCAGTACCGGGACATACTGTCAGAACGGCCCTTGGGTTAGTGAAACGGAGAGCCGATGAGGCAAGGGGGGGGGATCAGCCCTGCATTAGTGTAGTGACACCCGTCTTGGCCCGCTGGTGAAGAAATCAACCGCTGCCCAAGGGGAAGAGTTCTGACAGACTTTTTAGTTTCAGGAAGATATCAGGGTATTGTTTCCTTTGACATGGAGAAGAAGAAAATTTTTTGTGCGTTGGGGTTCATGCTAACAGTAGCTATCGTTGGTATAACCACATGGTTTGTGGAGGAGGCAACTCCTGCCCGAGAGACACTTGTGTTGACGACTCCAGTGCCTGCGGAGCACTACTTTTACACATTGCCATATCAAGAGTTGAAGCATCGACAATCCTATTTGAATAACACTTTCATTCAGATGCTGCATCACACCCACGTTGCTACAAATGCTACGAACTGTTGGATATGTGGGATGATGCCAGCCCATCAGAAGAAAGGAGGTACGCCATTCATACCACTTCCTTTCTCTCACAATGGCTCTTGTAGAGCATGGTACACTCTGTTGTTTGCCACTCGAAAACCGACAGTGGGACGATTGCTTTTCAGACTTAATAAAGAATGCCATCAGGACAAGAATGGATATCCACAAGCGAATGGGACAATTTGGGAATGGGAAGAGTACCGACCGGACAATGAATCCATCCCCTATATCTTCACGAACACCAGAGACACTGTGGGGAAGGATAAATTTGTAATCCAAGTAGCACAAGCCCAAGCGGACCTGTGTGTCCAGAGTGTGGGTTTTATCCCTGTCGGTGTCAGTGATTGTATAACTGTGTTAAACATTGATGGGTTAAATAACAGCACCTTCCTAGCATCCCATAATACCTATTTTGTATGTGGAAATAAAGGTTATTACCGTTTGCCGGCTGGGTGGTCTGGGGTATGCTACGTATCATTCCTATTACCTCCTGTATTCTTAGCACCTGCGTCATATCATAAGGATTTGAAATTGCTGAATAATGTGACTGTAAATAGATATAAACGTACTCTATCAATTGATGAGGTGGATCAAACAGATACCAGCTTGCAACAGTATATTGATTTTAATTTAGGACTGTTTTTCTTTGTTGGAGCCGCTCTGAATAGTAGGAAGATCCGAAGATTAACAAGAGTGGTAGAAGCTGTGACTAATCAGACTGCTGCTGCTCTTGGGAATCTTACGGAAGAATTACAGATTACCAGGATTGTTGCATTACAGAATCGTATGGTATTGGATGTGATGCTAGCTGATCGAGGAGGAGCCTGTAAAATTATTGGAAGTAGCTGCTGTGTGTTCATCCCTGATCATACGCCATCCGTTTATAATGCCATTAATAAACTGCACAAAATAGCAGCTGAAGTCCACACAGAAAACGGCACTTGGTCCTTTTCTGGATGGTTTTGGGCGTTGGTTACTGCCTGGGGTTGGAAGGTTCTAACTGGTCTCTGTATTATTGTAGCAATTCTGTTCCTTTTCTGTATGTGTATTCAATGTGGACCATTGTGCTGTTCCGTATGCATTTCATTCTGCATTCCAGATAAGAAAGCTATTGCCGATGTTGCCCGCCAGAAGGGTCTAGCTAGAGAGGTTAAAGGAATGATGATAATTGACATATACGATGATTATTCTTGGAAGCCAGATGTCTTCAGTAAATGCTGAAAGGGTCGTCTGTTGTAAATTAAGGCAGAATGTGATTAAGCATTTACTGAAAACATTAGTGTTTCCCTTTTATCGTGTTTTTCTCATTATGTTGGCCGAAGTTCGTACTCCATTTTGTATTGACATGCTGCCACGTGTTCACCACGAGGAGAGTCCGACCTCTGTGTTAGTTGCTCTTGTAATCTGCCTAGCAACAGTTATAAATAGCTCCCTCTTGTCCGTCTGGCGCATGCCCAGACTTGACCACATCTGTTATAATTAGCTTTGCTTGACCATGTGTTTTCGCGGGCCCAAGGAGTGTGTTAGCTCCGCCCATGTATTGATTTGGTATCGAGAATGACCCTAAATGGTAATGTTCTTCAACTCTGTGGTATCCACCCACTCATGAGCCCCTCTGTTGTGTATAAAAGGGGACAATGTACGCAAGTTCTTTGTGCTACTCCTTGCAATACTGAAGAGTGTTGTGTGGATTGTAGGACCACCCTTAAGGGTTAATAAACGTTGTTTTTGTACTTTGCAGTTTCCGTGCCAACTTCCTTATAGATTTCGTTACAGAAGAGCGAACCCTTGTCTCTTGCGGGCCTAGCTGGGGCTTGTATTCATCATCCCCATCAACCCCGAGTCAGATATACGTGGTCAGACAGGCCCTGTGACCTACACCCACGACTATCGAATAACAGGCCAAAGGTGGGGATTCTCTTAACCCGTAGATAAACACATGCCCAGGGAATACCTTGATCGATCCCACAGATAGATAGTTGGACCACAAACAGGACCATGGCAATTGGTCCCAGTAAAACACGTTTGGCCAAAGGCTCGCATTCCCCAAAAATACTACAATGCTAGATGCCAAAGGTAGCTAGAAACACTCAGGAAATCAGGACACAACATGCACACCACAGGTTGTGATAACTCGTTCCTCATGCCGGACATCTGGGCACACACACACTGGCCCACACTAGCTCTCCCAGAGGTCGAGAGCCATCTATGTTCAAACGCTGGTATTCCTCACGCACTACACAGTCCAACTTTCTTAATTTATTACTGTAATGCCTTTTAAAAATGCAAAAAATGGTTTATGATACTTCCAAGATGTGTATAAAACCAGCCAAAACTTTGTACACTGAGAAACTTTCCTTAGACACAGTCTGTCGAGATTCTACCAGTCGCTGCATTTCGTTAAACCAACTTGTTCATGTTTTGCCAAACACCTCTTATTTTTTCATTTTTTTAGGGTAAATTAATATCCAAGCAACATTTTGGTGAGCCAGCCAGGAGAGATTGGTTTATCGAGCACGACTGCTGCAGAAGGACAAGGAACCCTGCTCGAACTGATTCCTCTGCATAAACAAAGACCGGTGAACAGATGGCATATGTGATTAGAAGTTCTGCTGAGTCCAGAGGGCAGAGGTCCATCCAGAGGTAGCTGTCAGAGGGTAACAGACTACATCTGATTCTTAGTCCCGGTAAGTGAGTATGGCAAACTAGGACAAGCCTAGATAATGTTTTGCTTTTCCCTAGTCAGCAAGCTATAGAGGGTAAAGGTGACTACTACTGTTTTGGGACCTCTGTGGGGGACACAGGCTAGGTCTCGTCCCTGGGTGCTAGTAAGGAATCGTTTGGACTTTTGCGCATGGATTAGAGGTATGCTTTGTGGTGTGAGAAGGAGAGCGCTTGGACCTTCAGGTGTGGATCAGAGGTATGCTTCATCCCTGGATGTGAAGAATCACTTGGACCCTTGAGTGTGAATAAGAGGTACGCTTCATCCCTGGGTGTGAAAGGGGGATTGCCTAGACCTTTAGGGGTGGTATAGAGGTAGCACGGGCCCTGCGTGTTATATAGGGCTCAATCAACCAAAATGGGGGACACAGAGCTTTTTGTAAGGTGCAGCATACATGCCCAGTCAGATACTAGAGAAAGAGGTATGCAGTTCCTTAACAGGTACGGAAAAGGGGAGAGAGTTGCAGGATGCTGTCACAAGGGCTGAAGGAAGTCCTAAAGGGATGGGCGGAAGGGGGATTCCTACGTTCGGAACTAGGGCCCTCACTCACCCGGCCAGCTAGGTGTCATGCTTCATCATTGGGCCTGCTCCTCGCCGGGTCGGCGCTGCAATACCCTACGGGTACCCAATGTGGGGCTCTTTGGCAGAGACCTTTTCTTCCTTGCCATATGGTGCAGTGGGGGTGAGGGGCCTAAAAAGGTGTAGATGTGATGCGGAGAAGGTGAAATAATAAAACAGGTTGGGAAGTCCAAATGAGCAATTTATTCTGGCTGGCTCCCCACCTGATTAAAATGAAAGTAAGAGTGGAGGCTATCTAAAGTGATGGGTCAGGATAACTGCACTCTACTATTAAGGGGTCGACATGTTTCTTGCCTAATTGTCTGGAGGATCAAGCGGCAATTCATCAGGACCTAAAATAAAACTATCTACACATCGTAGTAAAAGTGACCTGACCTACCTACCATGTTGTATCTCTGCAGGTAAAGCACCCACAGATGCAGAGGACGACCTAATGGCTATAGTAGCCACGCCTAAACAGAATCCGGCAGGCAGAGACACATTTAATGTAACCCGGCGGCGAGCGGTAGGTTGTCCATTCGAGTAACACGGATTTGAGGACACAATAATTAAATGTGTCTCAACCAGGACAAATCTGCCTGTGGTGTTCTGTATGGTCTGGAGTTTGTGGAGCAGAGACTTGTTGATCCCGGCGTAGAGGGTGTTTCCGTAGTTCAGTCTGCTGGTTATTAGTGCATGGGTGACGGTCTTCCTATATTTAGGGGGGGTCCAATTAAAGGTCTTTCGGAGGATGCGTAGGGTGTTGAAGCTGCTGGAAGCGACGGTGTTGACTTGTCGGGTCATGGAGAGGGAGGAGTGGAGTACGATGCCTAGTTTTCGGGCGTGACCCATGGGGTGGGGGGTCGCCGAGGGCGGTGGGCCACCAGGTGATGTCCCATGCAGAGGGGGAGGGTCCAGGGATGAGGACATCTGTCTTCTCCGAGTTGAGCTTCAGGCAGCTTTTGCTCATCCAGGATGCCACGTCCTTCATTCCTTCCAGGAAGTTGAGTCTGGTGGTGACGGGGTCCTTGGTGAGGGAGATAATTAGCTGGGTGTCGTCGGCGTAGGATACTATGCTGAGTTTGTGGTGTCTGACGATCGCGGCGAGGGGGGCCATGTTGATGTTGAAGAGCGTGGGGCTGAGCGACGATCCTTGGGGGACTCCACAGTTGGTTTCCGGGGGTTCAGAGAGGAAGGGTGGCAGTCTGATTCTTGTTGAGAAAAGACCGCAAACATACACAGTCCAAGCCATTCCCCTGCAGGTTTCCATGGGGGTCCAAAACGAGACCTTCAAGCCACCTCTAGTGTCCTTCTCATAAAATTAAACCACCCCCAAAATTACAGGTAACTGCTCACAGGGACCCGAATAAAGCAGCACAAAACACCCCCCAGATTATCGACACTTCCAGTAGAAGAGCATAGCCCAGTAACGCAACTTAATTAGAGACCGCTCTTGCTCCATGCCATGTGCCAAGGCCAAAGGATACGCATGTGTCAACGTAACAAATAAACGAAAAACCAAACACCCACTTCCCTTCACAATTGCACACAGCACATGCAGGTCAAAAGGACACCCCTGCCCCGAACAAAACTTCACACTTTTAAATAAAAATAGCCAACAGGAAAGGAATACGGTCCCCACTGTAGTTAGGAGAGGGGGGAAACCAAAATACAAGAGCATTAGAGCAGTTTTATACCCACTATTCCCTTATAATTCTAGCACCTCTTAAAAAGGTTTAAAACTCACCCTCCTCCTTAAAACCTTAGCACTTCCTTTTCAGTACCCCTTTAGGAAATCTTTAGCTCAAGGCTGGACCATCGGGCACATCGGTAACATGTAAATGCAGGTACTCTCCAGACAACTGCTTAATGATGTGTTTTTCCAGATTAACCTACAGCTACAGGCCCGTGATTGCGATGAACGTGTGCCAGCACTACGCTGCCTGCCATTCCTTCAACCAAGGCTGTTAAAGACTTTCTCGCACAAGGACAATTGCTCAAGTCATGCAGGACACAGTGACTTTTTGCAACAACCCCTTGAAAGATATTGTTTACACCACAACAAGATAAAGACACCTCTGGGCGCCCAGACTGCAGACACCTTACCCGAACATGGCTCCACAGCATACAAATGCTTTCTAAGTTATGTATTTTTTGCCAGGGTGCTCTTGAGCCCCTCAGTAACTAGATGTATGCCTGATCTTGTAAATTCTGCTTTTATGTTCTTGCAACGCATGCGCAGAGACCTCTCTCGCTTAATATACACATTCACCGAACCAAACGCTGGTATTCCTCACGCACTACACAGTGCACTTCTACAAAACACCTGGTATTAACACATGACTGCCCTCGACACACAAACTACAAACAGGTCATGTTATATATGATCATGGATACCCCAAGCCATAGGCACAGACAGGGTTTACCTATTACAGGAGATAGCCCCAGTTAGAGCTAAATGTCTCGTCCACCTGCACTTATGTAGGATCAGGGCGAAAATCCAACCCCATAGAGTAGAACCCCATAGGACACTATTAAACGTCACCTGGCATGAGACAAACCCCACTGCACTATATCTCTTCACCGAGCATAGCCACATCCAATCCGAGGTAGACAGGATGCGCAGAAGGGGCACCATTGGGAAGAACACTGTTTGGCCACGAGACCTCATAGAAAAGAGGTTCCTGGAGGTAGCAAGACTACTGCACCAGTGCACAAATACGTGCACTCCCGCCTCCTTCTGAGGTCCCAGGGTGGTCCATCAACATCTTTGGGGCCACCTTCTTGAATGGCAAATGGAGCCCGGACATGAAATTTCAGTGCGGGCCGCTCATCTCAATCACGCGGAGGAAATGAGTCTCATGGGAGGGGTCCAATGGCAGCTGAGACACACTGTGCCAGGAAATATGGGATAGTGCGAATAATAGGTAAACACGGTTGGAGGGGTAGGGGCAACTCATAGTTGTACGGAAATTCACAATGTACTCTTTATGTTTCAGAAGGAAAGGAACCGTACTGTTGTGTAATAATGAGGGCTGCGACGTGAGATTATAATTTATTTATTTTATTTTATTTACGTAATTTTTAGAGCGCAACAAATACCCTGGGGTGTCTCGGCGCTGTGGAGCTACTGGGGTCAGTCATCCTCTCACTGGTTAAATAACCACGTTTTTAAGAGCCTGCGGAAGCTCATCAGATCCGGGGCAGTTTTGATGGAATGTGGCAGAAGATTCCAGAGTTTTGGGGTGGCCACCAAGAAACGTCTATCTCCCCAGGTGGCCGTTCTTGTGCGTGGAACAGTGAGGAGGTTGGTATTGGCCGATCTTAATTGCCGTCTAGGAGTGTATGGCTGAAAGGCTTCCGTCAGGAACCTGGGTCCTATGCCGTGTACTGCCTTATATGCAGTGCAGAGGGCCTTGAATTTAATGCGGCTCTCTACTCTCAGCCAGTGGAGTTGACGAATGCCAAGAGTGGTGGAGTTGCGGCGAGGAATGCTCAGGAGAATCCTGGCTGCCGCATTCTGGATGGATTGCAGCTTTGTTATGACACGCTTCTGGGTATGGAGAAAGAGAGCGTTTCCATAATCCATTTTGGAGAAGACTAAGGTAGAGACCAGAGTCTTCCCAGCTGAGGGAGGGAGATAAGGGAGCAGCTTCTTAATCTTTTTCAGAATAAAGAATGAAGACGACACAACCTTGTTTGTATGAAGGTCAAATACCAACTTGCTGTCAAAAATGACTCCCAGGTTTCTGGCTTTTTCCACTGGGACAGGTGGATAGCCGAGCTTTTTCGGCCACCAGTTAGAAGACCATTCTGGAGAGAGTTTTCCAAAGGTCATAACCTCGGTCTTGTCCGAGTTGAGCCTAAGACAATTAGAGGCCATCCAGGTACTGACCTCAAGCATAGCTCTCTGGAAGTTGGCTGCCACAGTGCAGCCGTCCTTATGGATGCCCAGGACCAGCTGGGTGTCATCTGCATAGGATGTTAGCCGTCCTCCATGTGCCTTTATTACCCTCGCTAAGTCCGCTACATAAATGTTAAATAGCATGGGACTTAGCGAGGAACCTTGTGGAACTCCACAAGGGAGTGCAGAGGTGGGTGAATAGAAATCTCCCAGCCTTACAGTCTGGGTACGGTCTGCCAGGAAAGATGAAATGAGATCCTTGGCCAGACCGCTTATGCCCAGAGCTGTGACACGGTCGACTAAGGTGGCATGGTCGACCGTGTCAAAGGCCGCTGACAAATCCAAAAGGATGAGGACAGCCGCCCCCCCCCTGATCCATGATTGCCCTGATCTCGTCAGAGGCCTTAATCAGGGCGGTCTCTGTCCCATGCCCTTTCCTAAAGCCAAACTGCGTTTCATCGAGAAGTTGGTGGGTCTCGACGAACTGTGAAAGCTGTCTATTCATCATGGATTCGCATACTTTGGTGGCAAAGGGTAGACACGCAATGGGTCTATAGCTGGCGACGGCTGTGGGGTCTAGGGAGGGTTTTTTCAGAAGGGGTTTTATAACAGCCTTCTTCCATATACTAGGAAATTGGCCTGTCTGAAATGCAGTGTTGCAGATCTCCATAAGGGGGCTTGAAATCACCTCTGTGAGTTTTTGCATCACAGAAGGAGGGCAAGGGTCCAAAGGGGAACCCGATTTAGTGGATGAGATGAGGGTGATAACGTCATCAAGTGAGGCAGGTGAAAAACATAAGAAAGAGTCATAATTATGATGAGAAGGTACCTCATTCACACTACCGCCTCTGTGTTCAGTTTTGGTATCCCCTTCAAATGAAGCATATATATCTGCCACCTTTGTGGTGAAGAAGGTGGATAAATCATTACAAAAGGTCTGTGAGGGCTCTACCCCAGGGCCAGAGGGGGGGGTGGACAGGGTCGTAACAACGGAGAACAGCTCTCTGGCAGAGTTGGCAGCGGTTTCAATTTGTGCCGAAAAAAAGACTGTTTTTCGGGCCACAATTGCCTTTTTATAAATCATAAAGGCATCTTTATAAATTTGTCTGGCTGTGGGGCAGTAAGCTTTTCTCCATCGCCTTTCTAGATTCCTACAGTGTTGGCGATGGAGTCTTAAATCTTCATTATACCAGGCAGCCGAAGGAGATGCTCTGTTAGGTCTTGTGAGTTTTTCTGGGGCCACTAGATCGGCGGCACTTCGGATCCAATCTTGGAAATCTATAGCTGATAATGCTGAAAAATTTCCTCCCTGAGGATGGGAGGAAGCAAGAGAGTCTAGCATCTGAGGAATGTCAGCGTTTTTCCAAGCACGTGTCCCCACCCTAGTTCGGGGTCTCGGAAGAGAAGAATGTAGGGCCCGTATATTTTGCTGAAATATAATAGCCCTGTGGTCTGACCACGTGATGGGAATAATGTCCAACACAGAGATGTCAGGATCATTGGTGAACAGACCATCAAGGGTATGTCCAGCTTGATGTGTAATGCCCTTGACTAATTGGTGAAGTCCTAAATTAGCGAGGTCAGTCGTTAGTTGAATTGTATCAAGATTATCCTTCTCTTCCAAATGAAAATTAAAGTCTCCAAGTATCGTGTAATTTTCTGAGCCGACAACATTGTCATTTAGGTCAGAGAGAGTGGAGAGGAAGGCGCTACGAGGGCCAGGGGGTCGGTATAATATTATACCCTTTAGGGCTTGTTTGGGGTTAATGCTGATCGCAAAGGCAGCTGACTCACAATTAGCAGAGTTTATAGGATCGAGTGTGGTCCGGTATTTGTCCTTGTAGATAATTGCAAGGCCACCGCCTCTTCCTATGGGCCTATCATGTCTAGCAACGCTATATCCATCTGGGATAGCGTCGCAAAAATCCGGACCAGAGCCGGCATCTGCCCATGTCTCAGTAGCGAACAGTACATCTAGGTTATGAGCGATGATAAACTCCTTGATGTGAAAACTGTGGCAAGGAAGTGAGCGCGTGTTGATAAGCGCGGCTCGACAGCCATGCGAAGGAGCATTATCTGGAACGTGTGACGAGATATAATTAGGATCTAGATGGGCTAGAGGGTGGGAATGAGGAAGTTGGTAGCCACAGCCTGGACATGGGGGGTGACTAGTGTCCCTCCCAACAGTGAGAGGGACGGGGGTACAATCCTTATGAGTTTTACCAGGACTCAGCTCTCTTAAGTACAGAGATGAGTACAGCAGTCGGGGACCAGGGGTTATGGCCCTGGGCCGTGTCCGGCCGCGGACGGGCGCAGACGGGCTTGGCTTTGGCGCGGCTTCGGCGTGCGCCCGCTGCGCCAGCCCGCTGCGCCGTCTGTTATTAGTGCCCATTTATAGGCTGTGAGGAGGGTGGGAGGCCAGCGCGACTAGAGCGCAGCCCCAGCCCTCACCCAAGATGGCGCCCGCCTGCAATCAATGAAAGCGGCTGGCTAGCGAAGGAAAGGTAGGATAGCGTGGAGAGGGGTGTTAGAGTGCCTCTGACTAATTCCCAGTTAATCTAATACAATAAAAATGCCCCAGAAAGATTTTCAGCACGATTTAAAAATGATGATAAAAACGAGTGCAGTCACGTTTAAAAGCAGCAATGACAGGTACTGGTCTCAGGTAGCTCGCAGCCCTAGTGCTCACACAGGGAGAGCTCAAAAAGGCAGCGAACGACTGAAAACGGCCAGCTAAGTAGTCTGGGAGGGCGGGAGGCCAGCGCGACTAGAGCGCAGCCCCAGCCCTCACCCAAGATGGCGCCCGCCGCCGCCTGCAATCAATGAAAGCGGCTGGCTAGCGAAGGAAAGGTAGGACATTGCAGGTTCCGGACCTGCAATGGGGCACCTCCATGTTGATGGATATCTACTGGCAGTGTGCAGCCATGACCGACACCCAGCTCGTCCCCAGATGGCGGGGTCTCTGCACCCTCGTGACCACACAAACCCCTCCCCTGGTTATCCCTGGAGAAGATCTGTCCGAGTTGTCTCAACATCTGTTACAGAAGAAAACACCTCTGTTGCATCAGGCTTGAAGGAGAAGAACTGCTGATCCTTTTAGCTGGACTCGGTACAAGGACCTTCCAGAGACACCATATATGTGCAAGACGAGAATCCCTTTGCAGTCCAGCGGTGCCAGTTGCGGTTTGTCGACTATCCTGGACACAGACTATGGTGTGAAGTACGTGGACAGCGGGCGAGGCCTGATATTAAAAGGATCAAGGGTGTGCAATCTAAAAGGACCCTGTACATATATGGTATGTTTCCATAGGGTGAACTACCGTTTCAAATACGCGTATCATGGTTTATTGGCTGTACAAGATGAGAAGGCCCTATGGACCTTCACAGTGCTGAATGAAAGGAGGGCCTGTGTTGTTTTGCTGTAACACTTGGATCTATACGACTACTGTACAAGCACAATAAAGAATACAGGAACATTCTACTTTTTGATTTGAACTCTGTCACATTATTATTCACTGCGGGTGCAGCACTATATGAATTATTCTATCCTGTGGCCTCAGGTCGCATCCTTGAGCAGCAGGTGCTTGTAGCGAGTGCACAGCGCTTCTTTGGAAATGACTTATTGTGGGACCAGGGGGAGGGGGCTGTTCTCTGGGCTCGCTGCTCATTTTGTATTGTTGTGATTTATAAGATGTGTGAAGCCAGGTAGACAGCATTCCAGGTCTCTCTATGAATCCAGTGTGACACGCGAAGACTTGCAGCTTATACAATTGCCTTTTAATGCTAAAGACAGGCTGCAGACATTATGGTTTCAACCAGCAGCATCAAAAATACCAAAAGCTTTATTTGTATTCATGGGGCGCGTGGGGGCAGCCCCGGCATTTGGATGGCCGAACACAGGTTTGAAAGAACAGTGACCGGGGAGTAGATTATGTACATTCTCTGTTCCCTTCTCCTCCACTCACCACACTTGAATAGGCTTAACCTGCCTGAGAGTCAATCACCTCAGACAGCACGCTACCCACAACAGAAGCAATGTGCAAAGCACCCACCTTCTCATAAGACTTGGTCTCGTGGTGAACCACAGCTCTGTTGTAGAAGGCGAGGGAGCAGGTTGGGTCCATCTGAGCCGCTTTTGTCAGGTCTTCTACTGCCAGCTTGTAGACCTGCAAGAAAATACAACATTCAGCGGGAAATCACAGACCGCAAATGGAGCCGCCTCCTCTGAAGAAAAGAAAACTTCCAGGAGTAAATCACAGACCGCAAATGGAACAGCCCCCTCCGAAGAAAAGAAAACTTCCAGGAGTAAATCACAGACCGCAAATGGAACAGCCCCCTCCGAAGAAAAGAAAACTTCCAGGAGTAAATCACAAACCACAAATGGAACAGTTTGATCTAAAGAAATAGGACTTTCAGCAGTAAATCACAGGCAGGAATTGAACAGCCGCTTCTAAAGAAATACAATGTTCAACATTAACTCACAGGCCAGGAATTGAACAGCCGCTATTCGTTCTTAAACATTTCATTTTCGGTAATACATACCGCTGGATGTTGGTTGCTGTTTGTTGCCCTCCCTGCCCTGCTGTCATCACAAACACTGCCAGGAGCCTTGAGGGCACACATCCCACCGGTCACCAGACGCGCCGGGAGGCGCTTAAAACAGCGCATTAACCGAGCGGCGTTGACTGTCAATGACTCATTCCGACTTTGGTCGGTCTGATTATGTGCATGGGACAATACTCCAACATTTATTGTTCCGTTAGATCATGGTTAATATCTGCGCGGGGTTTAAAATTAAAACATTGTGTCTTAACATTGATGCCCTTTCCCATATCATCTCCTCTCCTTGGGGACATCGAAGCAGCGCCCCTGCTATTACCTGCGTCAATATTGGGTAACGGAGTAAAATCACGAGGCTGTTCTCATACATTTAGCCTTGCTTCAATTTGACATAACTTCTGCAACAAATGACCATGAAGGTTAGATACCAATTGTTCTTATCGGTTACATAAAACGTCCTCGCTTGACCATACAGGGGAACTATTTACGTTAGTGGTAAGTGACAGTGGTGGTGAACGGGCATTATCGTTCGCCGCCGGAGAGCTAGGTTGGCAGACTATGTTGCGAGTCGCTCGCTGTTTTTGTTTCTGGGCCACACCTTTTTTCTTCCTTGTGATAGGGTCATGTCTTTTTTTTTAGCATTTATTCATGCTTGCTTGCTGCCCGCTAGTGCTAACACCAAGAATACGTGACCCCGACAACTGCTCAGTCAAAGGACTCAACTCCGAGTTGTTAGGATTACTAGAGGCACCATATCTATCCCTGATATTGTCAGCAGACGGATGGGCAGAAGAAATTTCCAGGCCATTACTAGTACCAATACCAGATTGACAAGAAGGAAGAGATTGAGGATCCAGAGACAACCAAAATCCCCAAATGCGATGCAGTGCACGCAACGAAATTCGTTTTATTAATTTATATGTTTACTTACCTGTAAACCTCCGTAATCCATAGTTTACTACCCCCAACCCTGCCCCTCCCCCTCCCCACGTCACCGCCCTGCAGGTACTCCTACTACCGACCGCGGCTGCATACAGACTATCTTTAACCGTATTCTGGCCTTGTATGGCAGCCAGTTTAGGGATTTGAGGGCTGAGGAGATGTGCTTGTTTCTTTTTGAACCAGTGAGCAGTCTAGCTGCTGCATTAATGGATGCTTTCAGTGGGGCTAAGCTATATTTGGCGAGTCCACAGAGCCTGGAACTATCATAGTCTAGCCTAGGCAGCACCCGAGCTTGCACTGCCAACTTGAAGTCCTCTTTGTTGTAGGAAAGGTTTTAGATTCCTTAGGGTGTTCATCTGGTGTTTAGCCCCCTTGCTTAAATTGCTAATAGGATTCTGCATGCTCAGGTGCTTATCCAGTGAGATTCTGAGGGATTTCGCAGAGTCGATAATGCGGGGAGTGCAGTTGAAGGCCGTAAGATGTTTCAGCCAGTGGTCGATATGCGTGGTGTGATTAGGCAGTGCAATGAGAAGGAATCCCGTTTTGGAGGTGTTGAGCATGAGGTGGTTGTCAGTGAGTCAGTTTTGAGTATCCAAAAGTGTAGAGATGAGTGAGACAAAGTCTTCAGGGGAGGAGATTTTTTAGATAGAGTTAAGTGTCATCCGCATACATATGGGAGAAGATGTTTGCAGCATTCACTGCATTTGCCAAGGGTTCTAGGGATAAATTGAAGAGTATCGGTGATAATATGGACCCCTGTGGAACCCCCATTGAGACTGAGGAGGGCTGGGATAGGGATTGCTTTATCTTGACTTTTTGTGATCTATTATGGAGGAAGGACGTAAACCATCGCGATGCCGGCCCTGAAAAGCCCATCCTATGTTCAAGGCTGATTAAGAGATTGTTGTGGTTAACAGTGTTGAAGGCTGAAGACAGGTCAAGGAGAATCAGGAGGCATGATTCATTGTGGTCTAGCATAATCAAAATGTCATCCAAAATGTGAGTGAGAACAGATTCCGCGCTGTGGCCTCTTCGAAATCCGGATTGATGTTGGTCCAGAAGTTGGAAATAATCCATGTGTGCACAAAGTTGCATCTGCACGCATTTTTCCAGCTATTTAGCCAGGGTGGGGATGCTGGAGATGGGCTGGAAGTTATTGAGATCAGATCTGTCTGAATTTGTTTTTTTTTAGAATCTACCCTCTACTGCCAGAGACTGATTTATTTGTTATAGGTCTTCCTGACCGATCGAAGGTGTTTTAGATGTTCAGTGGAGGGTACTGATCTCCCGGTTCTTTACGCTGACCTAAGGTTGCGGTGCTCAGAGTTTAGGTTGTCGTTGAACCAAGTTTTGGAGATTTTGATGGAGGCACTTTTTAGTTGTAGAGGGGCTATTTCGTCTAGGATGCCAGTGATGGTGGTGTTATAGAAGTCGGTGAGGACATGCACATCCAACATGTCCAATGAGGGAGTCGAGGCATGTCTACAGCAGAATGTTAGATCCATAGACTTGATATCCCTTAGGTTCCCTTTCCATTGTTTCGTTTTCTTGGGTTGGACCCTCTGCGGTGAAACCTCCTTCTTAATTAGGAAGAAGAAAACAAGTTACTTACCTGTAACTTTGGTTCCCCAGTATTGGTAACTTTCATAGTTTGTATCATTCCCCGTCGTCGGAATGGGAACCTCATTTTTCTCTGTTTTTTCTTGATTACCATGTACTAGTTTTGACTGTAAATTGAGATGGTTATGTAAGGCCAAGTGTCTACCAAAATGTGCTTTTGTGATTTACTGCTTGCTATTCTGATACAAAGCATGAGAATCTATGAAAGTTCCAATACTGGGGTAAGAAAACAAGTTACTTACCTGTAACTTTGGTTCCCCAGTATTGGTAACTTTCATAGATTCTCATGCGCCCACCCACCTCCCCTGGGAAAGCTCTGCCGGTTTACTGAGGTAGTGGCTGTTTGCACAACGGCTACGAATATCTGAGGCTCTGAGCTCTCTCAGGAAGGTTCCAAAGGGTGAGGCTGTGCTGATTGGTCCTGGCAAAAGTTTGGGCTCTTTTACACAAAGAGGTTGATATGCTACAAAATGAGATGAGGCCTAAGCCTATTTTCTCTTTTGTTTCTATGGTTATGATATATATATTTTTTATTTACCGAGGTTCCCATTCCGACGACGGGGAATGATACAAAGCATGAGAATCTATGAAAGTTCCAATACTGGGGTAAGATGCAGTAATCGTCAGACCTATCACAAGGGATAATGGCATCTATTGAGATGGTTTTTTCTTTGGAGATGATGAGGTCTTGAGTTTCACCCTTAGTATGGGTTGGACTTTCGCAATATTGTGTCAGCACGTGCTCCAATGGGAAGGTTTTTAAACAGTTTACAGCTTGATCATTTGGGTTAGACCAGTGAAGGTTAAAATTTCCCCGGAATATTTGGAAAACTAGGGTGTCATCATTGGAGGAGATTATGTGCATTAATTGTTCAATGAAGGAAAGATGGTCTCCAGGGGGGTGGTAGAATGGGTGTAATTTGCATAGTGGCCCGTGGTTGCTAGAGATGTGGATGCATAGGTACTCACTTGAGGTCATTTCAGAGGGATAGGAGTGAGAGACCGAGAGTGTATTTCGATGTATGCAGGCGGCTAAACCGCCACCCTGTTTTATGGATCTGTTTATTCAAATTATGTCATGGCTGGTGGGACTAGACGGGCAAAGATAGGGGTGGACGAGCCTTTTAGCCAGGTTTCCGTGAGGATGATGATATCAAGCTCGTTGCTAAGGATGAGGTCAGCTGCGTGTTTACTCGCAGATCTGCAATTGCATAGTACACATTTCAATTGGAGAGGTGTGTGGGCGGGGTGGATTCTGCATGGCGTTCACTCGTCCTAGGACCCTACCCCTCTCCATGGGACAACACCTGCAGCCCTCCTGCCCCCACGGACCACATCTGAAACCTCAGCATCCTTCTCCACTCCTCCCCCTCCATGACCCGACAAGTCAACGCCGTCACGTCCAGCTGTTTCAACACCCTCCGCATCCTCTGAAAATATTTTACGATTCATTAGCATTTCTTAATTGTGACCCGTAAATTGAGAGTCTCAATTCAGGAATGGCTTCCTATTCATTTCTATGGGCCAAGAGGCTCATAGGAATGAATGGGAATTGCATGCGCAATTTGCGAATACCCAATAGGTACTCGCAATTTGCGCATGCAATTTCAAGGGTGCAAGGGTTTCAAAAGGACACCCTGTTTCACCCCTGAAATGTGCATGTGTGCACATGTGGCAAACATACATGCCCTATGGGCATGTATGTGCGCCACATGGCACTTTGAAAAATGCAAAAAAGTGAATTTTTCAAAGAAACCTAAAGTTGATGGTAATTTGCGATTTCTTAAGCCAAAATCGCCCAACTTGGGTGCTTCCTACATTGCATTTAAGGAATCACAATTTGCGATTCCTCAAATGCATTCGCAAAATAGGGAATCTGCGATTCCCTATTTTGCAAGGGCCTTCTGGGATGATTGTGAGAAGTTGGCCTGGTATATGATGTTCACTAATTAAAGTGACCACCTTGTACCATGCCAAGCAACCCTTATGGTGTGGTTGTAAGTCAACCTTTTCGGACTAGCTGCCCTAGTGGTAGCGTAGGCTAAGCAGTCTTTGAGGCTAAACTCGTTAAAGCGTGTTAAGCAGGCTGTTTTACCACATGTAACCCCCCTTTATACCAATGAAAAGACACCACACAGATATATATTCAAAATATATATGTATTTATTACTCAAAGTATCCCCTAGACTCTTTATGAGCACAGGAGCACAAATCGTTAAACAAGAAAGTATTACAATATACAGAAGTTGCACTTTATATGGATAGGCCCGGGTGGCCGCTCAAACCATATACTAAAATAGTGGTATAAGTACCACGAACAGGAAAGGGAAAAGGCCTAGGGCCTCTAGAATCGCTGGGCCTACAAGGAGCTAACTTCAGTTAGTGACCAGGATGTCCACGGGTCGGGTGTGCAGTGAGGAAAGTTACACGCGGGCTCCCATAGGTTTTCAATGGGTGCGTAAAAGTTCAAATGTTACTGCTAGAAGGGTCTTCTGGATGGACTACGAACTTAAGACTTAAAACACAGACACTAGAGATGTTTCTCTACACTTGGGCACCGGAGTGCCAGCTTTACCTCACCCACAGGAAGCAGGTGCATAGGTCTCGAAGTGCGTCGGGTTTCGTCTATCTGTTCAATGGAGCCTGATGACAAAGATGCTGCAGGCGGTCGGTCCAGAAGAGATGCGGTGGATCCAAGGGTGGATCGGCATTGTAGAAGACCTGTAAGCAAAGGGGACAGTGTTTACAGTCACTAGCCAGTGACCAGCGTGGCACCAGGTAGGTACCAGGCGATGTCGGGTGCAAACAGGTGATGAGGTGTAGCTTGTCTCCGCAGCCACGTGGTCCCTGAAGGTCGACGATGTCCAGGAGTCGGTTCACGAGCTGTCCCACGCAGGCTCTCACTGTCGGCGGTGTCGGCGACTCGAAGGAAGCAAACAAGCCTTGGAAAAAGCAGGAGTCGCAGGAATTGAAGAAAGCTGATTGCTCTGACCAGCAAGGTCAGAGGGTCTGCTCCTTTGAAGGGAAGCAGGGGCCAGTCTGGGGCAACCAGACTAGCATTGTAGTTTTCAAGTTAAGTCGCCAAAATGGCCACTAGCCAACGGGCCAGGGACCGGGCAGGCGCGTCGAGATGCAAAGTGCAGAGGGGCCCCACGCAGATCGTGGAGATGCTGGAGGGCTCACCTTTGGTGCAGATGCTGCTCGGATGTTGGGCTTCTCAGGACCCAAAGCACAACTTGGAGGGAGCCTCTGTTGTCGCGTTTGCAGCTTGTCGAGTGTCTTTTCAAGATGGCTGGCTCCACGTGTCTCGGTGCCTCCACGGGTTCCTTCTTTGCAGGGACTGTGGATCGGGCTGTGAGAGGTCTGGAGGTCCAGGTCTTGTCGGTCTTTGGGCTCGGGCTCCGGCGGGAGGCGGCAACAAAGCAGACGTCGAGTTGCTGGTTGGTGCTTGCGTTAGCAAGATGGTCACTCCCTGACCATAGGGGAGATTTCCTTCTGTCCTCTGTGCAGCAGAGCGTCGAAGTTCCCGTCTTCTTCTTTGTAGTAAGTTGATTCCAGAATGTCTGAAGTCTTAGGATACAGCTCCTACCTTTAAGCGGATTCTAGGGGCCGGACTACCTGCTAGGTCCCTCCCTAAGGGTGGGACCAGGAAGGGGGGTGGTTACACCCCCAATCCTTTGTCCAGCTCGCCCCAGGTCCGGGGCTGGTGTGCCCCAGGACCGGTTTGAACTGGCATATGCACCGAGGCTCCTTGTGAGCCTCAGGCATGTCTGTTTCCATTCAAGCCCTACCTGACCAATACACAAAATCCTGTCTGGGGTGGTGCTCGCACCTCCCCTGGCAGGAAACCCTTTGTCCACGTCTCCCAAGCTGGAAGGACTCCCAGCAGCAGGAGGGCAGACTTGTGTCTGTGGTGGCAGCGTCCATTTTGTGGAGCTGAGGCTATGTCTGATTTTACCTGGGTTTCAGGTACTGTACATGTCGTGTCCCTCTAGAAGGGTGGAATGCTAACCCCGTCGCCAGAATTGGCGAGGGGTTAGTATTCCAATTCGTATGACACCTTACTCGACATGTTTTGATAAAGCCAAACCAAAGATAGCATTTAACCGCAAGGTTCATAATGCACTTAGGAGTATATGGTATGGCGATATCTGGAAACGGTAGAAGGAAGTTGTTCCGACCACTGCAGACAGGCTCAGCTCATGCCAGAGCACCATCTCACATGGAACCAAGCACTCTGCCTTCAGGATTGTTAAGGCCTGCCATAGGAGTGACTTATAGGTTAACATGTGTCCCATTTAAGGTTAGGTATAGGTATACTACACCTAAGTAAGAGGTGGTTACACCAACTTACCCCAGCTGAGTGATCAGCCAGTTGTGTCAAATTGTGAGGCCAGGCCAGGGGTGGCACAATACATGCTTCAGCCCCTGGTAGGCCTTAGATACACCAATGCCCTGGGTACCTAGTGTACACTGGTACAGGGGCTCACAGGGTGATTCAACCAGTTGTGTATGTACCTAGGGTACATGGAGTCCATTTTAAAGAGAGAGCAGCAAGGCTGAGATCCTGAATGGCAGGATCTCAGGCCAACTAAGTCGAAAAACCAGCTAGACACTAGGCACAAATTTGGGGGTAACCATAGTCAGATATCCACCTTCCTACACAACCCCCCCCCAAACGAAGGGAGATGAGGCTGACCTTGACCAGGTAAGCCTATATTGCCTAAGTGGCCATTTAAGGAAGAACCAGCACTGGCATGGTTACCCCCTGTTTCATGGTCCACTAAGCAATCCCTCACCCTAAAGGTGTCATAGGGTCTCCACCATAGGGAATTTCTACCTTTGGTGTGTCTTTGCAAAGTAAAAGGCTGGTGTTGAGATGGAGTACTGAAGTGAGTGTCCTCAAAGTGAGGCCTCAGCTTCCTCCAATCATCCTCCACCATGGATGCCTTTCTTTCCTTAACTGAGTTGCACTGTGCTCTCAGGGTCAGCCTCTTGCTACCTAAAGCTGGAGGCTGGGTCCCTTTTGTGGGCTTACTGGAGGGACAGGTCAGGTTTGGGGCCCTAAGGTCCCAGGTTTGCCTGTGCCCAACAGAATCCCTCTGGGGGAGGTCCCTAACTACCTGTAAAGGGGATCCCTCAGGAATGTGTTTAACCATCACCTGGCTAGGGCTACTAGCCAGGCAATCCTCATTCTTTTGATGGGGGGGTTCTTGTGGACAGGGGCCCTCTTGGGGGCCACTGGCCTCCCTGACCTCTGCAGCCCTGGGCTGACTGAGGCAGGGTAGAGAGAGGCAGGCTACCTGCACCAGACTGGGTCCCACCTTGGAAAGGTCCACTGACATCAGAGGCTCTGCCAGGGCAGGTCTGGCTACCTCTGGGGCAGTTCCTTCACAAGGGGTGAGGTCAGGTCCCTGAGGAGGCTGACCTTTTCCTAATGTCTGGGGAGAGGGAGACTTTTCTTCCTCCCCACTACTCTCTGTTTGTGTGGAGTGATCCATAGTTTCAGGCTTCACTACACCTATGTCAGTCTGAGTATAGGCTGAGACCATTACAGTCCTGCCAACCTTTTCAGGGGGGCACTCAGTTTGGGTTTGGGCTGTGACTGTCACAGCTCTGACAGTCTCTACAGGGAAGTCTGTCTTTGCCTGGGCTGTGGCTACCACTGCCCTTCCAACCTTTTCAGGGAGGAAATCTACTTGGACAGGGGTTGTGGCTGGCACAACCCCACTACCCTTTCGTGAAAGGCCTACCATTTTAGAATGGGTGTTTTGTTCGACTCCAGCCCAAGCTGAGAGTTCTAAGTCATTCCCCAGTAAGCAGTCCACAGGCAAGGTTGGGGACACTGACACCCTTTTAGGGCCAGTGACACCTCCCCAGCTGAGACATACCTCTGCCATGGGATGACTGTTCTGTTTGCCATCAATGTTAGTTACCTGGTAGGAGAAACCAGGCAAAAGCTGCTCAGAGGGAACTAGCCAATGGGCCACCATAGTGATGCTAGCTCCAGTGTCTCTGTAGGCCTCAGCTTTTCTACCATTGATGTAGGGCTCCTGTCTGTACCTACCCAAAGGGTTGGGACAGGCAGTGAAGTTGGCAAACCCCATGCCACCATCACAGACAAGAGTAGTTGCTGTGGGGGAATTGGCTAAGCCAGGTTCCCCCTGTGTTCCCCAAGTAAACCCACCCAAATTTTTGGGGACACTCCCACCACCTGGGGGATTACTGCTGACAGTAATAGGTGGTGTGACAGGAGTAGTTGGAGGAACAGTTTTGTTTTTAGCCTTTGGGCAACTGCTGTCAGTTTTCCAATGCCCAGGAATTTTACATTCATGGCAGTAAGGCTTTTTACCTGTGGCAGAGGAGGGAGCTTGGGACCCACCACCCTGTGTGGAGTTTTGGGGCCCTGAGGAAGATTTCTCTTTTGTTTTATCCCCACCCTTCTCTTGAGGTTTGGTGGTATCTTTCTTTAGGTCACCACCCTGATTTTTAGGCCTGATCCTGGTCCTGACCCATTTATCTGCCCTCTTTCCCAATTCTTGGGGAGAGGTCAAATCTGAGTCTACCAGGTGTTGATGGAGGAGCTGGTTTTGACAGTTACTTAAATCTGTTCTCTCATCATCAAATTGTACAATCCTGTATAATCAGACACCTTACTTCCCAGCAACCAACCCTCCAAAGCCTTAGTGGCACATTCAACATATTCAGACCAGTCCTGAGTCTGTGTCTTCTGGGTATCTCTGAACATTAACCTGAACTGTTCAGTGGTTAAGCCTAACCCATCAACTAGGACACTCTTCAGGGCTCTGTAGTTTCTGACATCCTCCTCCCTAACAGTGAGGAGTTTATCTCTGCCTCTACCTTCAAAGGAGAGCCATAAGATTGCTGCCCACTGGTCTTCAGGAACCTGCTGCACTTTGCAGGCTCTCTCAAGAGCAGTCATCCACTTGTGGATATCATCCCCACTTTTGTAGGAGGGCACAACCTTGGACAGGTTCCTATTGTCAAAGACCCTATCTTTGTCCTTAGGGACAATGCTGCCATCAGTGGGTATAGACCCACTCTCTCTAGGTTGCCTAGCCTTGTTCAGTTTCTCTTCCATCAGGGCTACTTCTAGCTCCTGTCTCCTGATCCTCAGCTGAGCTTCCTTCATTCTGGCCTCATGCTCCCTCCTCTGAGGGCTGGTCATCTTTCTTCTGGAGTGACCTTGAGAGCCTCTAGAGGCATGAGAAGCATTAGAGTCACCTGAGTGATTCCTCTGTCTCCCAGACCCCTGGTTCAGTCCACTAGAGAAATTCAATGGGGGGACCCCATTGTCAGTCCCAAGTAGTCTTAAGTTAGCTGAGCCAAGTCTGGCACCTGGCACTGGGCTATCTCTCCCATCAGAACTACTGCTACTGTCAGACTCACCCCCTTTGTCATCCCTGTCCCTATGCTGATTCTCATCATCTGTAGTCAGATTCTCAACTAAGGTTCGACTGTTAGAAAGGGGTACTTCAGTAGCATCTTCAGAAGGAGGGCCTCCTGTTCCTGTCCCTGAGGGGTCTAACTGGGAGGCTTTCTTGAGAGCTCTCTGATCTTCATCAGCTTGTAAGAGTTCTCTGAGTTCAGCAGAGGTAGGGTTCCTGGGCTGTTTAAGGCCCCTGATATTTGCCAACTGCCTGAGCTCATTCTGGTTTAGGGTAGCAAAGATGGTTGGTGCCCTCTGGGGGTCACTCTCGACAGAGATGGGTACATTGGACCCCTCTGCCCCAGCCATTGCTCTTAAGTGTGGGTGGATGTGTTGCAACTACCTACACTTGGGTTTTCCTACTAAACCTATCTAGTAGTTGTAGTCAGGGTGTGCTACTCCCTTTGCTCTACAACAACTAAGTTCAGTAGAACTTAAGTATATCTAATCTTGTTTTATATGTACCTACAGGTACCTGTATGATCTTTCAATTGGTAACAAAGAGATTACAACGGTAAAACACAGCAAGCTCAAATGCAACCGCTGCTCACCAATGTGAGAAGTTGGCCTGGTATATGATGTTCACTAATTAAAGTGACCACCTTGTACCATGCCAAGCAACCCTTATGGTGTGGTTGTAAGTCAACCTTTTCGGACTAGCTGCCCTAGTGGTAGCGTAGGCTAAGCAGTCTTTGAGGCTAAACTCGTTAAAGCGTGTTAAGCAGGCTGTTTTACCACATGTAACCCCCCTTTATACCAATGAAAGGACACCACACAGATATATATTCAAAATATATATGTATTTATTACTCAAAGTATCCCCTAGACTCTTTATGAGCACAGGAGCACAAATCGTTAAACAAGAAAGTATTACAATATACAGAAGTTGCACTTTATATGGATAGGCCCTGGTGGCCGCTCAAATCATATACTAAAATAGTGGTATAAGTACCACGAACAGGAAAGGGAAAAGGCCTAGGGCCTCTAGAATCGCTGGGCCTACAAGGAGCTAACTTCAGTTAGTGACCAGGAGGTCCACGGGTCGCGTGTGCAGTGAGGAAAGTTACACGCGGGCTCCCATAGGTTTTCAATGGGTGCGTAAAAGTTCAAAAGTTACTGCTAGAAGGGTCTTCTGGATGGACTACGAACTTAAGACTTAAAACACATACTAGAGATGTTTCTCTACACTTGGGCACCGGAGTGCCAGCTTTACCTCACCCACAGGAAGCGGGTGCATAGGTCTCGAAGTGCGTCGGGTTTCGTCTATCTGTTCAATGGAGCCTGATGACAAAGATGCTGCAGGCGGTCGGTCCAGAAGAGATGCGGTGGTTCCAAGGGTGGATCGGAGTTGTAGAAGACCTGTAAGCAGAGGGGACAGTGTTCACAGTCACTAGCCAGTGACCAGCGTGGCACCAGGTAGGTACCAGGCGATGTCGGGTGCAAACAGGTGATAAGGTGTAGCTTGTCTCCGCAGCCACGTGGTCCCTGAAGGTCGACGACGTCCAGGAGTCGGTTTAAGAGCTGTCCCACGCAGGCTCTCGCTGTCGGCGGTGTCGGCGACTCAAAGGAAGCAAACAAGCCTTGGCAAAAGCAGGAGTCGCAGGAATTGAAGAAAGCTGATTGCTCTGACCAGCAAGGTCAGAGGGGCTGCTCCTTTGAAGGGAAGCAGGGGCCAGTCTGGGGCAACCAGACCAGCGCTGTAGTTTTCAAGTTAAGTCGCCAAAATGGCCACTAGCCAACGGGCCAGGGACCGGGCAGGCGCGTCGAGATGCAAAGTGCAGAGGGGCCCCACGCAGATCGTGGAGATGCTGGAGGGCTCACCTTTGGTGCAGATGCTGCTCGGATGTTGGGCTTCTCAGGACCCAAAGCACAACTTGGAGGGACCCTCTGTTGTCGCGCTTGCAGCTTGTCGAGTGTCTTTTCAAGATGGCTGGCTCCACGTGTCTCGGTGCCTCCACGGGTTCCTTCTTTGCAGGGACTGTGGATCGGGCTGTGAGAGGTCTGGAGGTCCAGGTCTTGTCGGTCTCTGGGCTCGGGCTCCGGCGGGAGGCGGCGGCAAAGCAGACGTCGAGTTGCTGGTTGGTGCTTGCGTTAGCAAGATGGTCACTCCCTGACCATAGGGGAGATTTCCTTCTGTCCTCTGTGCAGCAGAGCGTCGAAGTTCCCGTCTTATTCTTTGTAGTAAGTTGATTCCAGGATGTCTGAAGTCTTAGGTCACAGCTCCTACCTTTAAGCGGATTCTAGGGGCCGGACTACCTGCTAGGTCCCTCCCTAAGGGTGGGACCAGGAAGGGGGGTGGTTACACCCCCAATCCTTTGCCTAGCTCGCCCCAGGTCCGGGGCTGGTGTGCCCCAGGACCGGTTTGAACTGGCATATGCACCGAGACTCCTTGTGAGCCTCAGGCATGTCTGTTTCCATTTAAGCCCTACCTGACCAATACACAAAATCCTGTCTGGGGTGGTGCTCGCACCTCCCCTGGCAGGAAACCCTTTGTCCACATCTCCCAAGCTGGAAGGACTCCCAGCAGCAGGAGGGCAGACTTGTGTCTGTGGTGGCAGCGTCCATTTTGTGGAGCTGAGGCTATGTCTGATTTTACCCGGGTTTCAGGTACTGTACATGTCGTGTCCCTCTAAAAGGGTGGAATGCTAACCCCGTCGCCAGAATTGGCGAGGGGTTAGTATTCCAATTCGTATGACACCTTACTAGACATGTTTTGATAAAGCCAAACCAAAGATAGCATTTAACCGCGAGGTTCATAATGCACTTAAGAGTATATGGTATGGCGATATCTGGAAACGGTAGAAGGAAGTTGTTCCGACCACTGCAGACAGGCTCAGCTCATGCCAGAGCACCATCTCACATGGAACCAAGCACTCTGCCTTCAGGATTGTTAAGGCCTGCCATAGGAGTGACTTATAGGTTAACATGTGTCCCATTTAAGGTTAGGTATAGGTATACTACACCTAAGTAAGAGGTGGTTACACCAACTTACCCCAGCTGAGTGATCAGCCAGTTGTGTCAAATTGTGAGGCCAGGCCAGGGGTGGCACAATACATGCTTCAGCCCCTGGTAGGCCTTAGATACACCAATGCCCTGGGTACCTAGTGTACACTGGTACAGGGGCTCACAGGGTGATTCAACCAGTTGTGTATGTACCATGGGTACATGGAGTCCATTTTAAAGAGAGAGCAGCAAGGCTGAGATCCTGAATGGCAGGATCTCAGGCCAACTAAGTCGAAAAACCAGCTAGACACTAGGCACAAATTTGGGGGTAACCATAGTCAGATATCCACCTTCCTACACAACCCCCCCCCAAACGAAGGGAGATAAGGCTGACCTTGACCAGGTAAGCCTATATTGCCTAAGTGGCCATTTAAGGAAGAACCAGCACTGGCATGGTTACCCCCTATTTCATGGTCCACTAAGCAATCCCTCACCCTAAAGGTGTCATAGGGTCTCCACCATAGGGAATTTCTACCTTTGGTGTGTCTTGGCAAAGTAAAAGGCTGGTGTTGAGATGGAGTACTGAAGTGAGTGTCCTCAAAGTGAGGCCTCAGCTTCCTCCAATCATCCTCCACCATGGATGCCTTTCTTTCCTTAACTGAGTTGCACTGTGCTCTCAGGGTCAGCCTCTGGCTACCTAAAGCTGGAGGCTGGGTCCCTTTTGTGGGCTTACTGGAGGGACAGGTCAGGTTTGGGGCCCTAAGGTCCCAGGTTTGCCTGTACCCAACAGAATCCCTCTGGGGGAGGTCCCTAACTACCTGTAAAGGGGATCCCTCAGGAATGTGTTTAACCATCACCTGGCTAGGGCTACTAGCCAGGCAATCCTCATTCTTTTGATGGGGGGGTTCTTGTGGACAGGGGCCCTCTTGGGGGCCACTGGCCTCCCTGACCTCTGCAGCCCTGGGCTGACTGAGGCAGGGTAGAGAGAGGCAGGCTACCTGCACCAGACTGGGTCCCACCTTGGAAAGGTCCACTGACATCAGAGGCTCTGCCAGGGCAGGTCTGGCTACCTCTGGGGCAGTTCCTTCACAAGGGGTGAGGTCAGGTCCCTGAGGAGGCTGACCTTTTCCTAATGTCTGGGGAGAGGGAGACTTTTCTTCCTCCCCACTACTCTCTGTTTGTGTGGAGTGATCCATAGTTTCAGGCTTCACTACACCTATGTCAGTCTGAGTATAGGCTGAGACCATTACAGTCCTGCCAACCTTTTCAGGGGGGCACTCAGTTTGGGTTTGGGCTGTGACTGTCACAGCTCTGACAGTCTCTACAGGGAAGTCTGTCTTTGCCTGGGCTGTGGCTACCACTGCCCTTCCAACCTTTTCAGGGAGGAAATCTACTTGGACAGGGGTTGTGGCTGGCACAACCCCACTACCCTTTCGTGAAAGGCCTACCATTTTAGAATGGGTGTTTTGTTCGACTCCAGCCCAAGCTGAGAGTTCTAAGTCATTCCCCAGTAAGCAGTCCACAGGCAAGGTTGGGGACACTGACACCCTTTTAGGGCCAGTGACACCTCCCCAGCTGAGACATACCTCTGCCATGGGATGACTGTTCTGTTTGCCATCAATGTTAGTTACCTGGTAGGAGAAACCAGGCAAAAGCTGCTCAGAGGGAACTAGCCAATGGGCCACCATAGTGATGTTAGCTCCAGTGTCTCTGTAGGCCTCAGCTTTTCTACCATTGACGTAGGGCTCCTGTCTGTACCTACCCAAAGGGTTGGGACAGGCAGTGAAGTTGGCAAACCCCATGCCACCATCACAGACAAGAGTAGTTGCTGTGGGGGAATTGGCTAAGCCAGGTTCCCCCTGTGTTCCCCAAGTAAACCCACCCAAAGTTTTGGGGACACTCCCACCACCTGGGGGATTACTGCTGACAGTAATAGGTGGTGTGACAGGAGTAGTTGGAGGAACAGTTTTGTTTTTAGCCTTTGGGCAACTGCTGTCAGTTTTCCAATGCCCAGGAATTTTACATTCATGGCAGTAAGGCTTTTTACCTGTGGCAGAGGAGGGAGCTTGGGACCCACCACCCTGTGTGGAGTTTTGGGGCCCTGAGGAAGATTTCTCTTTTGTTTTATCCCCACCCTTCTCTTGAGGTTTGGTGGTATCTTTCTTTAGGTCACCACCCTGATTTTTAGGCCTGATCCTGGTCCTGACCCATGTATCTGCCCTCTTTCCCAATTCTTGGGGAGAGGTCAAATCTGAGTCTACCAGGTGTTGATGGAGGAGCTGGTTTTGACAGTTACTTAAATCTGTTCTCTCATCATCAAATTGTACAATCCTGTATAATCAGACACCTTACTTCCCAGCAACCAACCCTCCAAAGCCTTAGTGGCACATTCAACATATTCAGACCAGTCCTGAGTCTGTGTCTTCTGGGTATCTCTGAACATTAACCTGAACTGTTCAGTGGTTAAGCCTAACCCATCAACTAGGACACTCTTCAGGGCTCTGTAGTTTCTGACATCCTCCTCCCTAACAGTGAGGAGTTTATCTCTGCCTCTACCTTCAAAGGAGAGCCATAAGATTGCTGCCCACTGGTCTTCAGGAACCTGCTGCACTTTGCAGGCTCTCTCAAGAGCAGTCATCCACTTGTGGATATCATCCCCACTTTTGTAGGAGGGCACAACCTTGGACAGGTTCCTATTGTCAAAGACCCTATCTTTGTCCTTAGGGACAATGCTGCCATCAGTGGGTATAGACCCACTCTCTCTAGGTTGCCTAGCCTTGTTCAGTTTCTCTTCCATCAGGGCTACTTCTAGCTCCTGTCTCCTGATCCTCAGCTGAGCTTCCTTCATTCTGGCCTCATGCTCCCTCCTCTGAGGGCTGGTCATCTTTCTTCTGGAGTGACCTTGAGAGCCTCTAGAGGCATGAGAAGCATTAGAGTCACCTGAGTGATTCCTCTGTCTCCCAGACCCCTGGTTCAGTCCACTAGAGAAATTCAATGGGGGGACCCCATTGTCAGTCCCAAGTAGTCTTAAGTTAGCTGAGCCAAGTCTGGCACCTGGCACTGGGCTATCTCTCCCATCAGAACTACTGCTACTGTCAGACTCACCCCCTTTGTCATCCCTGTCCCTATGCTGATTCTCATCATCTGTAGTCAGATTCTCAACTAAGGTTCGACTGTTAGAAAGGGGTACTTCAGTAGCATCTTCAGAAGGAGGGCCTCCTGTTCCTGTCCCTGAGGGGTCTAACTGGGAGGCTTTCTTGAGAGCTCTCTGATCTTCATCAGCTTGTAAGAGTTCTCTGAGTTCAGCAGAGGTAGGGTTCCTGGGCTGTTTAAGGCCCCTGATATTTGCCAACTGCCTGAGCTCATTCTGGTTTAGGGTAGCAAAGATGGTTGGTGCCCTCTGGGGGTCACTCTCGACAGAGATGGGTACATTGGACCCCTCTGCCCCAGCCATTGCTCTTAAGTGTGGGTGGATGTGTTGCAACTACCTACACTTGGGTTTTCCTACTAAACCTATCTAGTAGTTGTAGTCAGGGTGTGCTACTCCCTTTGCTCTACAACAACTAAGTTCAGTAGAACTTAAGTATATAACTAATCTTGTTTTATATGTACCTACAGGTACCTATGTGATCTTTCAATTGGTAACAAAGAGATTACAACGGTAAAACACAGCAAGCTCAAATGCAACCGCTGCTCACCAATGTGAGAAGTTGGCCTGGTATATGATGTTCACTAATTAAAGTGACCACCTTGTACCATGCCAAGCAACCCTTATGGTGTGGTTGTAAGTCAACCTTTTCGGACTAGCTGCCCTAGTGGTAGCGTAGGCTAAGCAGTCTTTGAGGCTAAACTCGTTAAAGCGTGTTAAGCAGGCTGTTTTACCACATGTAACCCCCCTTTATACCAATGAAAGGACACCACACATATATATATTCAAAATATATATGTATTTATTACTCAAAGTATCCCCTAGACTCTTTATGAGCACAGGAGCACAAATCGTTAAACAAGAAAGTATTACAATATACAGAAGTTGCACTTTATATGGATAGGCCCTGGTGGCCGCTCAAATCATATACTAAAATAGTGGTATAAGTACCACGAACAGGAAAGGGAAAAGGCCTAGGGCCTCTAGAATCGCTGGGCCTACAAGGAGCTAACTTCAGTTAGTGACCAGGAGGTCCACGGGTCGCGTGTGCAGTGAGGAAAGTTACACGCGGGCTCCCATAGGTTTTCAATGGGTGCGTAAAAGTTCAAAAGTTACTGCTAGAAGGGTCTTCTGGATGGACTACGAACTTAAGACTTAAAACACATACTAGAGATGTTTCTCTACACTTGGGCACCGGAGTGCCAGCTTTACCTCACCCACAGGAAGCGGGTGCATAGGTCTCGAAGTGCGTCGGGTTTCGTCTATCTGTTCAATGGAGCCTGATGACAAAGATGCTGCAGGCGGTCGGTCCAGAAGAGATGCGGTGGTTCCAAGGGTGGATCGGAGTTGTAGAAGACCTGTAAGCAGAGGGGACAGTGTTCACAGTCACTAGCCAGTGACCAGCGTGGCACCAGGTAGGTACCAGGCGATGTCGGGTGCAAACAGGTGATAAGGTGTAGCTTGTCTCCGCAGCCACGTGGTCCCTGAAGGTCGACGACGTCCAGGAGTCGGTTTAAGAGCTGTCCCACGCAGGCTCTCGCTGTCGGCGGTGTCGGCGACTCAAAGGAAGCAAACAAGCCTTGGCAAAAGCAGGAGTCGCAGGAATTGAAGAAAGCTGATTGCTCTGACCAGCAAGGTCAGAGGGGCTGCTCCTTTGAAGGGAAGCAGGGGCCAGTCTGGGGCAACCAGACCAGCGTTGTAGTTTTCAAGTTAAGTCGCCAAAATGGCCACTAGCCAACGGGCCAGGGACCGGGCAGGCGCGTCGAGATGCAAAGTGCAGAGGGGCCCCACGCAGATCGTGGAGATGCTGGAGGGCTCACCTTTGGTGCAGATGCTGCTCGGATGTTGGGCTTCTCAGGACCCAAAGCACAACTTGGAGGGACCCTCTGTTGTCGCGCTTGCAGCTTGTCGAGTGTCTTTTCAAGATGGCTGGCTCCACGTGTCTCGGTGCCTCCACGGGTTCCTTCTTTGCAGGGACTGTGGATCGGGCTGTGAGAGGTCTGGAGGTCCAGGTCTTGTCGGTCTCTGGGCTCGGGCTCCGGCGGGAGGCGGCGGCAAAGCAGACGTCGAGTTGCTGGTTGGTGCTTGCGTTAGCAAGATGGTCACTCCCTGACCATAGGGGAGATTTCCTTCTGTCCTCTGTGCAGCAGAGCGTCGAAGTTCCCGTCTTATTCTTTGTAGTAAGTTGATTCCAGGATGTCTGAAGTCTTAGGTCACAGCTCCTACCTTTAAGCGGATTCTAGGGGCCGGACTACCTGCTAGGTCCCTCCCTAAGGGTGGGACCAGGAAGGGGGGTGGTTACACCCCCAATCCTTTGCCTAGCTCGCCCCAGGTCCGGGGCTGGTGTGCCCCAGGACCGGTTTGAACTGGCATATGCACCGAGACTCCTTGTGAGCCTCAGGCATGTCTGTTTCCATTTAAGCCCTACCTGACCAATACACAAAATCCTGTCTGGGGTGGTGCTCGCACCTCCCCTGGCAGGAAACCCTTTGTCCACATCTCCCAAGCTGGAAGGACTCCCAGCAGCAGGAGGGCAGACTTGTGTCTGTGGTGGCAGCGTCCATTTTGTGGAGCTGAGGCTATGTCTGATTTTACCCGGGTTTCAGGTACTGTACATGTCGTGTCCCTCTAAAAGGGTGGAATGCTAACCCCGTCGCCAGAATTGGCGAGGGGTTAGTATTCCAATTCGTATGACACCTTACTAGACATGTTTTGATAAAGCCAAACCAAAGATAGCATTTAACCGCGAGGTTCATAATGCACTTAAGAGTATATGGTATGGCGATATCTGGAAACGGTAGAAGGAAGTTGTTCCGACCACTGCAGACAGGCTCAGCTCATGCCAGAGCACCATCTCACATGGAACCAAGCACTCTGCCTTCAGGATTGTTAAGGCCTGCCATAGGAGTGACTTATAGGTTAACATGTGTCCCATTTAAGGTTAGGTATAGGTATACTACACCTAAGTAAGAGGTGGTTACACCAACTTACCCCAGCTGAGTGATCAGCCAGTTGTGTCAAATTGTGAGGCCAGGCCAGGGGTGGCACAATACATGCTTCAGCCCCTGGTAGGCCTTAGATACACCAATGCCCTGGGTACCTAGTGTACACTGGTACAGGGGCTCACAGGGTGATTCAACCAGTTGTGTATGTACCTAGGGTACATTGAGTCCATTTTAAAGAGAGAGCAGCAAGGCTGAGATCCTGAATGGCAGGATCTCAGGCCAACTAAGTCGAAAAACCAGCTAGACACTAGGCACAAATTTGGGGGTAACCATAGTCAGATATCCACCTTCCTACACAACCCCCCCCCAAACGAAGGGAGATAAGGCTGACCTTGACCAGGTAAGCCTATATTGCCTAAGTGGCCATTTAAGGAAGAACCAGCACTGGCATGGTTACCCCCTGTTTCATGGTCCACTAAGCAATCCCTCACCCTAAAGGTGTCATAGGGTCTCCACCATAGGGAATTTCTACCTTTGGTGTGTCTTGGCAAAGTAAAAGGCTGGTGTTGAGATGGAGTACTGAAGTGAGTGTCCTCAAAGTGAGGCCTCAGCTTCCTCCAATCATCCTCCACCATGGATGCCTTTCTTTCCTTAACTGAGTTGCACTGTGCTCTCAGGGTCAGCCTCTGGCTACCTAAAGCTGGAGGCTGGGTCCCTTTTGTGGGCTTACTGGAGGGACAGGTCAGGTTTGGGGCCCTAAGGTCCCAGGTTTGCCTGTACCCAACAGAATCCCTCTGGGGGAGGTCCCTAACTACCTGTAAAGGGGATCCCTCAGGAATGTGTTTAACCATCACCTGGCTAGGGCTACTAGCCAGGCAATCCTCATTCTTTTGATGGGGGGGTTCTTGTGGACAGGGGCCCTCTTGGGGGCCACTGGCCTCCCTGACCTCTGCAGCCCTGGGCTGACTGAGGCAGGGTAGAGAGAGGCAGGCTACCTGCACCAGACTGGGTCCCACCTTGGAAAGGTCCACTGACATCAGAGGCTCTGCCAGGGCAGGTCTGGCTACCTCTGGGGCAGTTCCTTCACAAGGGGTGAGGTCAGGTCCCTGAGGAGGCTGACCTTTTCCTAATGTCTGGGGAGAGGGAGACTTTTCTTCCTCCCCACTACTCTCTGTTTGTGTGGAGTGATCCATAGTTTCAGGCTTCACTACACCTATGTCAGTCTGAGTATAGGCTGAGACCATTACAGTCCTGCCAACCTTTTCAGGGGGGCACTCAGTTTGGGTTTGGGCTGTGACTGTCACAGCTCTGACAGTCTCTACAGGGAAGTCTGTCTTTGCCTGGGCTGTGGCTACCACTGCCCTTCCAACCTTTTCAGGGAGGAAATCTACTTGGACAGGGGTTGTGGCTGGCACAACCCCACTACCCTTTCGTGAAAGGCCTACCATTTTAGAATGGGTGTTTTGTTCGACTCCAGCCCAAGCTGAGAGTTCTAAGTCATTCCCCAGTAAGCAGTCCACAGGCAAGGTTGGGGACACTGACACCCTTTTAGGGCCAGTGACACCTCCCCAGCTGAGACATACCTCTGCCATGGGATGACTGTTCTGTTTGCCATCAATGTTAGTT
Source organism: Triturus cristatus (assembly GCF_964204655.1). Classification (NCBI taxonomy): domain Eukaryota; kingdom Metazoa; phylum Chordata; class Amphibia; order Caudata; family Salamandridae; genus Triturus; species Triturus cristatus. Next base: position 1,284,542,722 of record NC_140592.1, on the reverse strand, counting down.
ACCTGGTAGGAGAAACCAGGCAAAAGCTGCTCAGAGGGAACTAGCCAATGGGCCACCATAGTGATGTTAGCTCCAGTGTCTCTGTAGGCCTCAGCTTTTCTACCATTGATGTAGGGCTCCTGTCTGTACCTACCCAAAGGGTTGGGACAGGCAGTGAAGTTGGCAAACCCCATGCCACCATCACAGACAAGAGTAGTTGCTGTGGGGGAATTGGCTAAGCCAGGTTCCCCCTGTGTTCCCCAAGTAAACCCACCCAAAGTTTTGGGGACACTCCCACCACCTGGGGGATTACTGCTGACAGTAATAGGTGGTGTGACAGGAGTAGTTGGAGGAACATTTTTGTTTTTAGCCTTTGGGCAACTGCTGTCAGTTTTCCAATGCCCAGGAATTTTACATTCATGGCAGTAAGGCTTTTTACCTGTGGCAGAGGAGGGAGCTTGGGACCCACCACCCTGTGTGGAGTTTTGGGGCCCTGAGGAAGATTTCTCTTTTGTTTTATCCCCACCCTTCTCTTGAGGTTTGGTGGTATCTTTCTTTAGGTCACCACCCTGATTTTTAGGCCTGATCCTGGTCCTGACCCATTTATCTGCCCTCTTTCCCAATTCTTGGGGAGAGGTCAAATCTGAGTCTACCAGGTGTTGATGGAGGAGCTGGTTTTGACAGTTACTTAAATCTGTTCTCTCATCATCAAATTGTACAATCCTGTATAATCAGACACCTTACTTCCCAGCAACCAACCCTCCAAAGCCTTAGTGGCACATTCAACATATTCAGACCAGTCCTGAGTCTGTGTCTTCTGGGTATCTCTGAACATTAACCTGAACTGTTCAGTGGTTAAGCCTAACCCATCAACTAGGACACTCTTCAGGGCTCTGTAGTTTCTGACATCCTCCTCCCTAACAGTGAGGAGTTTATCTCTGCCTCTACCTTCAAAGGAGAGCCATAAGATTGCTGCCCACTGGTCTTCAGGAACCTGCTGCACTTTGCAGGCTCTCTCAAGAGCAGTCATCCACTTGTGGATATCATCCCCACTTTTGTAGGAGGGCACAACCTTGGACAGGTTCCTATTGTCAAAGACCCTATCTTTGTCCTTAGGGACAATGCTGCCATCAGTGGGTATAGACCCACTCTCTCTAGGTTGCCTAGCCTTGTTCAGTTTCTCTTCCATCAGGGCTACTTCTAGCTCCTGTCTCCTGATCCTCAGCTGAGCTTCCTTCATTCTGGCCTCATGCTCCCTCCTCTGAGGGCTGGTATTCTTTCTTCTGGAGTGACCTTGAGAGCCTCTAGAGGCATGAGAAGCATTAGAGTCACCTGAGTGATTCCTCTGTCTCCCAGACCCCTGGTTCAGTCCACTAGAGAAATTCAATGGGGGGACCCCATTGTCAGTCCCAAGTAGTCTTAAGTTAGCTGAGCCAAGTCTGGCACCTGGCACTGGGCTATCTCTCCCATCAGAACTACTGCTACTGTCAGACTCACCCCCTTTGTCATCCCTGTCCCTATGCTGATTCTCATCATCTGTAGTCAGATTCTCAACTAAGGTTCGACTGTTAGAAAGGGGTACTTCAGTAGCATCTTCAGAAGGAGGGCCTCCTGTTCCTGTCCCTGAGGGGTCTAACTGGGAGGCTTTCTTGAGAGCTCTCTGATCTTCATCAGCTTGTAAGAGTTCTCTGAGTTCAGCAGAGGTAGGGTTCCTGGGCTGTTTAAGGCCCCTGATATTTGCCAACTGCCTGAGCTCATTCTGGTTTAGGGTAGCAAAGATGGTTGGTGCCCTCTGGGGGTCACTCTCGACAGAGATGGGTACATTGGACCCCTCTGCCCCAGCCATTGCTCTTAAGTGTGGGTGGATGTGTTGCAACTACCTACACTTGGGTTTTCCTACTAAACCTATCTAGTAGTTGTAGTCAGGGTGTGCTACTCCCTTTGCTCTACAACAACTAAGTTCAGTAGAACTTAAGTATATAACTAATCTTGTTTTATATGTACCTACAGGTACCTATGTGATCTTTCAATTGGTAACAAAGAGATTACAACGGTAAAACACAGCAAGCTCAAATGCAACCGCTGCTCACCAATGTGAGAAGTTGGCCTGGTATATGATGTTCACTAATTAAAGTGACCACCTTGTACCATGCCAAGCAACCCTTATGGTGTGGTTGTAAGTCAACCTTTTCGGACTAGCTGCCCTAGTGGTAGCGTAGGCTAAGCAGTCTTTGAGGCTAAACTCGTTAAAGCGTGTTAAGCAGGCTGTTTTACCACATGTAACCCCCCTTTATACCAATGAAAGGACACCACACAGATATATATTCAAAATATATATGTATTTATTACTCAAAGTATCCCCTAGACTCTTTATGAGCACAGGAGCACAAATCGTTAAACAAGAAAGTATTACAATATACAGAAGTTGCACTTTATATGGATAGGCCCTGGTGGCCGCTCAAATCATATACTAAAATAGTGGTATAAGTACCACGAACAGGAAAGGGAAAAGGCCTAGGGCCTCTAGAATCGCTGGGCCTACAAGGAGCTAACTTCAGTTAGTGACCAGGAGGTCCACGGGTCGCGTGTGCAGTGAGGAAAGTTACACGCGGGCTCCCATAGGTTTTCAATGGGTGCGTAAAAGTTCAAAAGTTACTGCTAGAAGGGTCTTCTGGATGGACTACGAACTTAAGACTTAAAACACATACTAGAGATGTTTCTCTACACTTGGGCACCGGAGTGCCAGCTTTACCTCACCCACAGGAAGCGGGTGCATAGGTCTCGAAGTGTGTCGGGTTTCGTCTATCTGTTCAATGGAGCCTGATGACAAAGATGCTGCAGGCGGTCGGTCCAGAAGAGATGCGGTGGTTCCAAGGGTGGATCGGAGTTGTAGAAGACCTGTAAGCAGAGGGGACAGTGTTCACAGTCACTAGCCAGTGACCAGCGTGGCACCAGGTAGGTACCAGGCGATGTCGGGTGCAAACAGGTGATAAGGTGTAGCTTGTCTCCGCAGCCACGTGGTCCCTGAAGGTCGACGACGTCCAGGAGTCGGTTTAAGAGCTGTCCGATGCAGGCTCTCGCTGTCGGCGGTGTCGGCGACTCAAAGGAAGCAAACAAGCCTTGGCAAAAGCAGGAGTCGCAGGAATTGAAGAAAGCTGATTGCTCTGACCAGCAAGGTCAGAGGGGCTGCTCCTTTGAAGGGAAGCAGGGGCCAGTCTGGGGCAACCAGACCAGCGTTGTAGTTTTCAAGTTAAGTCGCCAAAATGGCCACTAGCCAACGGGCCAGGGACCGGGCAGGCGCGTCGAGATGCAAAGTGCAGAGGGGCCCCACGCAGATCGTGGAGATGCTGGAGGGCTCACCTTTGGTGCAGATGCTGCTCGGATGTTGGGCTTCTCAGGACCCAAAGCACAACTTGGAGGGACCCTCTGTTGTCGCGCTTGCAGCTTGTCGAGTGTCTTTTCAAGATGGCTGGCTCCACGTGTCTCGGTGCCTCCACGGGTTCCTTCTTTGCAGGGACTGTGGATCGGGCTGTGAGAGGTCTGGAGGTCCAGGTCTTGTCGGTCTCTGGGCTCGGGCTCCGGCGGGAGGCGGCGGCAAAGCAGACGTCGAGTTGCTGGTTGGTGCTTGCGTTAGCAAGATGGTCACTCCCTGACCATAGGGGAGATTTCCTTCTGTCCTCTGTGCAGCAGAGCGTCGAAGTTCCCGTCTTATTCTTTGTAGTAAGTTGATTCCAGGATGTCTGAAGTCTTAGGTCACAGCTCCTACCTTTAAGCGGATTCTAGGGGCCGGACTACCTGCTAGGTCCCTCCCTAAGGGTGGGACCAGGAAGGGGGGTGGTTACACCCCCAATCCTTTGCCTAGCTCGCCCCAGGTCCGGGGCTGGTGTGCCCCAGGACCGGTTTGAACTGGCATATGCACCGAGACTCCTTGTGAGCCTCAGGCATGTCTGTTTCCATTTAAGCCCTACCTGACCAATACACAAAATCCTGTCTGGGGTGGTGCTCGCACCTCCCCTGGCAGGAAACCCTTTGTCCACATCTCCCAAGCTGGAAGGACTCCCAGCAGCAGGAGGGCAGACTTGTGTCTGTGGTGGCAGCGTCCATTTTGTGGAGCTGAGGCTATGTCTGATTTTACCCGGGTTTCAGGTACTGTACATGTCGTGTCCCTCTAAAAGGGTGGAATGCTAACCCCGTCGCCAGAATTGGCGAGGGGTTAGTATTCCAATTCGTATGACACCTTACTAGACATGTTTTGATAAAGCCAAACCAAAGATAGCATTTAACCGCGAGGTTCATAATGCACTTAAGAGTATATGGTATGGCGATATCTGGAAACGGTAGAAGGAAGTTGTTCCGACCACTGCAGACAGGCTCAGCTCATGCCAGAGCACCATCTCACATGGAACCAAGCACTCTGCCTTCAGGATTGTTAAGGCCTGCCATAGGAGTGACTTATAGGTTAACATGTGTCCCATTTAAGGTTAGGTATAGGTATACTACACCTAAGTAAGAGGTGGTTACACCAACTTACCCCAGCTGAGTGATCAGCCAGTTGTGTCAAATTGTGAGGCCAGGCCAGGGGTGGCACAATACATGCTTCAGCCCCTGGTAGGCCTTAGATACACCAATGCCCTGGGTACCTAGTGTACACTGGTACAGGGGCTCACAGGGTGATTCAACCAGTTGTGTATGTACCTAGGGTACATGGAGTCCATTTTAAAGAGAGAGCAGCAAGGCTGAGATCCTGAATGGCAGGATCTCAGGCCAACTAAGTCGAAAAACCAGCTAGACACTAGGCACAAATTTGGGGGTAACCATAGTCAGATATCCACCTTCCTACACAACCCCCCCCAAACGAAGGGAGATAAGGCTGACCTTGACCAGGTAAGCCTATATTGCCTAAGTGGCCATTTAAGGAAGAACCAGCACTGGCATGGTTACCCCCTGTTTCATGGTCCACTAAGCAATCCCTCACCCTAAAGGTGTCATAGGGTCTCCACCATAGGGAATTTCTACCTTTGGTGTGTCTTTGCAAAGTAAAAGGCTGGTGTTGAGATGGAGTACTGAAGTGAGTGTCCTCAAAGTGAGGCCTCAGCTTCCTCCAATCATCCTCCACCATGGATGCCTTTCTTTCCTTAACTGAGTTGCACTGTGCTCTCAGGGTCAGCCTCTGGCTACCTAAAGCTGGAGGCTGGGTCCCTTTTGTGGGCTTACTGGAGGGACAGGTCAGGTTTGGGGCCCTAAGGTCCCAGGTTTGCCTGTGCCCAACAGAATCCCTCTGGGGGAGGTCCCTAACTACCTGTAAAGGGGATCCCTCAGGAATGTGTTTAACCATCACCTGGCTAGGGCTACTAGCCAGGCAATCCTCATTCTTTTGATGGGGGGGTTCTTGTGGACAGGGGCCCTCTTGGGGGCCACTGGCCTCCCTGACCTCTGCAGCCCTGGGCTGACTGAGGCAGGGTAGAGAGAGGCAGGCTACCTGCACCAGACTGGGTCCCACCTTGGAAAGGTCCACTGACATCAGAGGCTCTGCCAGGGCAGGTCTGGCTACCTCTGGGGCAGTTCCTTCACAAGGGGTGAGGTCAGGTCCCTGAGGAGGCTGACCTTTTCCTAATGTCTGGGGAGAGGGAGACTTTTCTTCCTCCCCACTACTCTCTGTTTGTGTGGAGTGATCCATAGTTTCAGGCTTCACTACACCTATGTCAGTCTGAGTATAGGCTGAGACCATTACAGTCCTGCCAACCTTTTCAGGGGGGCACTCAGTTTGGGTTTGGGCTGTGACTGTCACAGCTCTGACAGTCTCTACAGGGAAGTCTGTCTTTGCCTGGGCTGTGGCTACCACTGCCCTTCCAACCTTTTCAGGGAGGAAATCTACTTGGACAGGGGTTGTGGCTGGCACAACCCCACTACCCTTTCGTGAAAGGCCTACCATTTTAGAATGGGTGTTTTGTTCGACTCCAGCCCAAGCTGAGAGTTCTAAGTCATTCCCCAGTAAGCAGTCCACAGGCAAGGTTGGGGACACTGACACCCTTTTAGGGCCAGTGACACCTCCCCAGCTGAGACATACCTCTGCCATGGGATGACTGTTCTGTTTGCCATCAATGTTAGTTACCTGGTAGGAGAAACCAGGCAAAAGCTGCTCAGAGGGAACTAGCCAATGGGCCACCATAGTGATGCTAGCTCCAGTGTCTCTGTAGGCCTCAGCTTTTCTACCATTGATGTAGGGCTCCTGTCTGTACCTACCCAAAGGGTTGGGACAGGCAGTGAAGTTGGCAAACCCCATGCCACCATCACAGACAAGAGTAGTTGCTGTGGGGGAATTGGCTAAGCCAGGTTCCCCCTGTGTTCCCCAAGTAAACCCACCCAAATTTTTGGGGACACTCCCACCACCTGGGGGATTACTGCTGACAGTAATAGGTGGTGTGACAGGAGTAGTTGGAGGAACAGTTTTGTTTTTAGCCTTTGGGCAACTGCTGTCAGTTTTCCAATGCCCAGGAATTTTACATTCATGGCAGTAAGGCTTTTTACCTGTGGCAGAGGAGGGAGCTTGGGACCCACCACCCTGTGTGGAGTTTTGGGGCCCTGAGGAAGATTTCTCTTTTGTTTTATCCCCACCCTTCTCTTGAGGTTTGGTGGTATCTTTCTTTAGGTCACCACCCTGATTTTTAGGCCTGATCCTGGTCCTGACCCATTTATCTGCCCTCTTTCCCAATTCTTGGGGAGAGGTCAAATCTGAGTCTACCAGGTGTTGATGGAGGAGCTGGTTTTGACAGTTACTTAAATCTGTTCTCTCATCATCAAATTGTACAATCCTGTATAATCAGACACCTTACTTCCCAGCAACCAACCCTCCAAAGCCTTAGTGGCACATTCAACATATTCAGACCAGTCCTGAGTCTGTGTCTTCTGGGTATCTCTGAACATTAACCTGAACTGTTCAGTGGTTAAGCCTAACCCATCAACTAGGACACTCTTCAGGGCTCTGTAGTTTCTGACATCCTCCTCCCTAACAGTGAGGAGTTTATCTCTGCCTCTACCTTCAAAGGAGAGCCATAAGATTGCTGCCCACTGGTCTTCAGGAACCTGCTGCACTTTGCAGGCTCTCTCAAGAGCAGTCATCCACTTGTGGATATCATCCCCACTTTTGTAGGAGGGCACAACCTTGGACAGGTTCCTATTGTCAAAGACCCTATCTTTGTCCTTAGGGACAATGCTGCCATCAGTGGGTATAGACCCACTCTCTCTAGGTTGCCTAGCCTTGTTCAGTTTCTCTTCCATCAGGGCTACTTCTAGCTCCTGTCTCCTGATCCTCAGCTGAGCTTCCTTCATTCTGGCCTCATGCTCCCTCCTCTGAGGGCTGGTCATCTTTCTTCTGGAGTGACCTTGAGAGCCTCTAGAGGCATGAGAAGCATTAGAGTCACCTGAGTGATTCCTCTGTCTCCCAGACCCCTGGTTCAGTCCACTAGAGAAATTCAATGGGGGGACCCCATTGTCAGTCCCAAGTAGTCTTAAGTTAGCTGAGCCAAGTCTGGCACCTGGCACTGGGCTATCTCTCCCATCAGAACTACTGCTACTGTCAGACTCACCCCCTTTGTCATCCCTGTCCCTATGCTGATTCTCATCATCTGTAGTCAGATTCTCAACTAAGGTTCGACTGTTAGAAAGGGGTACTTCAGTAGCATCTTCAGAAGGAGGGCCTCCTGTTCCTGTCCCTAAGGGGTCTAACTGGGAGGCTTTCTTGAGAGCTCTCTGATCTTCATCAGCTTGTAAGAGTTCTCTGAGTTCAGCAGAGGTAGGGTTCCTGGGCTGTTTAAGGCCCCTGATATTTGCCAACTGCCTGAGCTCATTCTGGTTTAGGGTAGCAAAGATGGTTGGTGCCCTCTGGGGGTCACTCTCGACAGAGATGGGTACATTGGACCCCTCTGCCCCAGCCATTGCTCTTAAGTGTGGGTGGATGTGTTGCAACTACCTACACTTGGGTTTTCCTACTAAACCTATCTAGTAGTTGTAGTCAGGGTGTGCTACTCCCTTTGCTCTACAACAACTAAGTTCAGTAGAACTTAAGTATATAACTAATCTTGTTTTATATGTACCTACAGGTACCTATGTGATCTTTCAATTGGTAACAAAGAGATTACAACGGTAAAACACAGCAAGCTCAAATGCAACCGCTGCTCACCAATGTGAGAAGTTGGCCTGGTATATGATGTTCACTAATTAAAGTGACCACCTTGTACCATGCCAAGCAACCCTTATGGTGTGGTTGTAAGTCAACCTTTTCGGACTAGCTGCCCTAGTGGTAGCGTAGGCTAAGCAGTCTTTGAGGCTAAACTCGTTAAAGCGTGTTAAGCAGGCTGTTTTACCACATGTAACCCCCCCTTTATACCAATGAAAGGACACCACACAGATATATATTCAAAATATATATGTATTTATTACTCAAAGTATCCCCTAGACTCTTTATGAGCACAGGAGCACAAATCGTTAAACAAGAAAGTATTACAATATACAGAAGTTGCACTTTATATGGATAGGCCCTGGTGGCCGCTCAAATCATATACTAAAATAGTGGTATAAGTACCACGAACAGGAAAGGGAAAAGGCCTAGGGCCTCTAGAATCGCTGGGCCTACAAGGAGCTAACTTCAGTTAGTGACCAGGAGGTCCACGGGTCGCGTGTGCAGTGAGGAAAGTTACACGCGGGCTCCCATAGGTTTTCAATGGGTGCGTAAAAGTTCAAAAGTTACTGCTAGAAGGGTCTTCTGGATGGACTACGAACTTAAGACTTAAAACACATACTAGAGATGTTTCTCTACACTTGGGCACCGGAGTGCCAGCTTTACCTCACCCACAGGAAGCGGGTGCATAGGTCTCGAAGTGCGTCGGGTTTCGTCTATCTGTTCAATGGAGCCTGATGACAAAGATGCTGCAGGCGGTCGGTCCAGAAGAGATGCGGTGGTTCCAAGGGTGGATCGGAGTTGTAGAAGACCTGTAAGCAGAGGGGACAGTGTTCACAGTCACTAGCCAGTGACCAGCGTGGCACCAGGTAGGTACCAGGCGATGTCGGGTGCAAACAGGTGATAAGGTGTAGCTTGTCTCCGCAGCCACGTGGTCCCTGAAGGTCGACGAAGTCCAGGAGTCGGTTTAAGAGCTGTCCCACGCAGGCTCTCGCTGTCGGCGGTGTCGGCGACTCAAAGGAAGCAAACAAGCCTTGGCAAAAGCAGGAGTCGCAGGAATTGAAGAAAGCTGATTGCTCTGACCAGCAAGGTCAGAGGGGCTGCTCCTTTGAAGGGAAGCAGGGGCCAGTCTGGGGCAACCAGACCAGCGTTGTAGTTTTCAAGTTAAGTCGCCAAAATGGCCACTAGCCAACGGGCCAGGGACCGGGCAGGCGCGTCGAGATGCAAAGTGCAGAGGGGCCCCACGCAGATCGTGGAGATGCTGGAGGGCTCACCTTTGGTGCAGATGCTGCTCGGATGTTGGGCTTCTCAGGACCCAAAGCACAACTTGGAGGGACCCTCTGTTGTCGCGCTTGCAGCTTGTCGAGTGTCTTTTCAAGATGGCTGGCTCCACGTGTCTCGGTGCCTCCACGGGTTCCTTCTTTGCAGGGACTGTGGATCGGGCTGTGAGAGGTCTGGAGGTCCAGGTCTTGTCGGTCTCTGGGCTCGGGCTCCGGCGGGAGGCGGCGGCAAAGCAGACGTCGAGTTGCTGGTTGGTGCTTGCGTTAGCAAGATGGTCACTCCCTGACCATAGGGGAGATTTCCTTCTGTCCTCTGTGCAGCAGAGCGTCGAAGTTCCCGTCTTATTCTTTGTAGTAAGTTGATTCCAGGATGTCTGAAGTCTTAGGTCACAGCTCCTACCTTTAAGCGGATTCTAGGGGCCGGACTACCTGCTAGGTCCCTCCCTAAGGGTGGGACCAGGAAGGGGGGTGGTTACACCCCCAATCCTTTGCCTAGCTCGCCCCAGGTCCGGGGCTGGTGTGCCCCAGGACCGGTTTGAACTGGCATATGCACCGAGACTCCTTGTGAGCCTCAGGCATGTCTGTTTCCATTTAAGCCCTACCTGACCAATACACAAAATCCTGTCTGGGGTGGTGCTCGCACCTCCCCTGGCAGGAAACCCTTTGTCCACATCTCCCAAGCTGGAAGGACTCCCAGCAGCAGGAGGGCAGACTTGTGTCTGTGGTGGCAGCGTCCATTTTGTGGAGCTGAGGCTATGTCTGATTTTACCCGGGTTTCAGGTACTGTACATGTCGTGTCCCTCTAAAAGGGTGGAATGCTAACCCCGTCGCCAGAATTGGCGAGGGGTTAGTATTCCAATTCGTATGACACCTTACTAGACATGTTTTGATAAAGCCAAACCAAAGATAGCATTTAACCGCGAGGTTCATAATGCACTTAAGAGTATATGGTATGGCGATATCTGGAAACGGTAGAAGGAAGTTGTTCCGACCACTGCAGACAGGCTCATCTCATGCCAGAGCACCATCTCACATGGAACCAAGCACTCTGCCTTCAGGATTGTTAAGGCCTGCCATAGGAGTGACTTATAGGTTAACATGTGTCCCATTTAAGGTTAGGTATAGGTATACTACACCTAAGTAAGAGGTGGTTACACCAACTTACCCCAGCTGAGTGATCAGCCAGTTGTGTCAAATTGTGAGGCCAGGCCAGGGGTGGCACAATACATGCTTCAGCCCCTGGTAGGCCATAGATACACCAATGGCCTGGGTACCTAGTGTACACTGGTACAGGGGCTCACAGGGTGATCCAACCAATTGTGTATGTACCTAGGGTACATGGAGTCCATTTTAAAGAGAGAGCAGCAAGGCTGAGATCCTGAATGGCAGGATCTCAGGCCAACTAAGTCGAAAAACCAGCTAGACACTAGGCAAAAATTTGGGGGTAACCATAGTCAGATATCCACCTTCCTACAATGATACATCCCAAAAGGTTTTTTCCCGTTCACAAACGGGCAGATTCTGAGAATGGGCCCGTTTGCGAACGGGAAAAGGGCTTGATACATATGCTCCTATATCTCGATATAGAACCAATAGTCACTGGAATCATAGTTTTCAGCACCAGGGCTCCAGCAGGACTACATTCACAGGTAACACTCAAACATTACTAGAAGGATCCTCGCCTTTGCAGAATCCCTTAGTGATCAGGGCACTTTCATGCCACTATCCATAGATAAATGTGCGGATTCACATACAGTGTCAGATATAGACTCGGTAGTGCCCAGTATGGTAGCGGCAGAAGTGCTGCCACTCTCTCGGCCTACATATGTACTTGTATAGTATCTCGTGTAGTGTGACAGACTCTGCTGGCTGTAGGTTTCAGAAGCAGCCTACTGTTCACACTCCCCTCAAGTTCTCATTTAGTGCCCGGTACTTCAAAGGTAGGAGCCCCCTGCCTACTATTTACAGACCCTTCAAATAAGTTCTCATAAAGTGGGGGTAAGGGCTCAGGTATGCCTAACACTTCAAATGTAAGAGCACCTCCCACCTACTATTCACAGACCCTTCAATCACTTCTCCTTTAGGATAAAAGCCTCACCTGTGCCTGGTACTTCAATGGTAGGTGCCAACTCTCCTTACTACTGCCAGAGCCTTCCGTATGCACTCAGACACTATCAGGGTCTCACCTGCGCCTGGTGCTTCAATGGTAGGTGCCAACTCTACCCTCTACTGCCAGAGCCTTCAGTATGCCCTCAGACACTATCAGGGTCTCACCTGCGCCTGGTGCTTCAATGGTAGGTGCCAACTCTACCCTCTACTGCCAGAGCCTTCCGTATGCACTCAGACACTATCAGGGACTCACCTGTGCCTGGTACTTCAATAGTAGGTGGCAGCTCTACCCTCTACTGCCAGAGCCTTCAGTATGCCCTCAAACACTATCAGGGACTCACCTGTGCCTGGTGCTTCAATGGTAGGTGCCAACTCTCCCGACTACTGCCAGAGCCTTCAGTATGCACTCAGACACTATCAGGGACTCACCTGTGCCTGGTGCTTCAATGGTAGGTGCCAACTCTCCCTCTACTGCCAGAGCCTTCCGTATGCACTCAGACATTATCAGGGTCTCACCTGCGCCTGGTGCTTCAATGGTAGGTGCCAACTCTACCCTCTCCTGCCAGAGCCTTCAGTATGCCCTCAGACACTATCAGGGACTCACCTGTGCCTGGTGCTTCAATGGTAGGTGCCAGCTCTCCCTCTACTGCCAGAGCCTTCAGTATGCCCTCAGACACTATCAGGGACTCACCTGTGCCTGGTGCTTCAATGGTAGGTGCCAACTCTACCCTCTACTGCCAGAGCCTTCCGTATGCACTCAGACACTATCAGGGACTCACCTGTGCCTGGTACTTCAATGGTAGGTGCCAGCTCTACCCTCTACTGCCAGAGCCTTCAGTATGCCCTCAGACACTATCAGGGTCTCACCTGCGCCTGGTGCTTCAATGGTAGGTGCCAACTCTACCCTCTACTGCCAGAGCCTTCCGTATGCACTCAGACACTATCAGGGTCTCAACTGTGCCTGGTGCTTCAATGGTAGGTGCCAACTCTACCCTCTACTGCCAGAGCCTTCAGTATGCACTCACACACTATCAGGGTCTCACCTGCGCCTGGTGCTTCAATGGTAGGTGCCAACTCTCCCTCTACTGCCAGAGCCTTCAGTATGCCCTCAGACACTATCAGGGTCTCACCTGCGCCTGGTGCTTCAATGGTGTGTGCCAACTCTACCCTCTACTGCCAGAGCCTTCCGTAGGCACTCAGACACTATCAGGGACTCACCTGTGCCTGGTGCTTCAATGGTCGGTGCCAACTCTACCCTCTACTGCCAGAGCCTTCCGTATGCACTCAGACACTATCAGGGTTTCACCTGCGCCTGGTGCTTCAATGGTAAGTGCCAACTCTCCCTCTACTGCCAGAGCCTTCAGTATGCACTCAGACACTATCAGGGACTCACCTGTGCCTGGTGCTTCAATGGTAGGTGCCAACTCTACCCTCTACTGACAGAGCCTTCCGTATGCACTCAGACACTATCAGGGACTCACCTCTGCCTGGTGCTTCAATGGTAGGTGCCAACTCTACCCTCTACTGCCAGAGCCTTCCGTATGCCCTCAGACACTATCATGGACTCACCTGCGCCTGGTGCTTCAATGGTAGGTGCCATCTCTCCCTCTACTGCCAGACCCTTCAGTATGCACTCAGACACTATCAGGGTCTCACCTGTGCCTGGTGCTTCAATGGTAGGTGCCAACTCTCCCTACTAATGCCAGAGCCTTCCGTATGCCCTCAGACACTATCAGGGACTCACCTGTGCCTGGTGCTTCAATGGTAGGTGCCAACTCTACCCTCTACTGCCAGAGCCTTCCGTATGCCCTCAGACACTATCAGGGACTCACCTGTGCCTGGTGCTTCAATGGTAGGTGCCAACTCTACCCTCTACTGCCAGAGCATTCAGTATGCCCTCAGACACTATCAGGGACTCACCTGTGCCTGGTGCTTCAATGGTAAGTGCCAACTCTACCCTCTACTGCCAGAGCCTTCAGTGTGCACTCAGACACTATCAGGGACTCACCTGTGCCTGGTGCTTTAATGGTAGGTGCCAACTCTACACTCTACTGCCAGAGCCTTCCGTATGCACTCAGACACTATCAGGGTCTCACCTGTGCCTGGTGCTTCAATGGTAGGTGCCAACTCTACCCTCTACTGCCAGAGCCTTTCGTATGCACTCAGACACTATCATGGACTCACCTGTGCCTGGTGCTTCAATGGTAGGTGCCAACTCTCCCTCTACTGCCAGAGCCTTCAGTATGCACTCAGACACTATCAGGGACTCACCTGCGCCTGGTACTTCAATGGTAGGTGCCAACTCTCCCTACTACTGCCAGAGCCTTCAGTATGCATTCAGACACTATCAGGGACTCACCTGTGCCTGGTGCTTCAATGGTAGGTGCCAACTCTACCCTCTACTGCCAGAGCCTTCAGTATGCTCTCAGACACTATCAGGGACTCACCTGTGCCTGGTGCTTCAATGGTAGTTGCCAACTCTCCCTCTACTGCCAGAGCCTTCAGTATGCCCTCAGACACTATCAAGGACTCACCTGTGACTGGTGCTTCAATGGTAGGTGCCAACTCTCCCTCTACTGCCAGAGCCTTCAGTATGCACTCAGACACTATCAGGGACTCACCTGTGCCTGGTGCTTCAATGGTAGGTGCCAACTCTCCCTCTACTGCCAGAGCCTTCCGTATGCCCTCAGACACTATCAGGGTTTCACCTGCGCCTGGTGCTTCAATGGTAAGTGCCAACTCTCCCTATACTGCCAGAGCCTTCAGTATGCCCTCAGACACTATCAAGGACTCACCTGTGCCTGGTGCTTCAATGGTAGGTGCCAACTCTCCCTCTACTGCCAGAGCCTTCCGTATGCACTCAGACACTATCAGGGTTTCACCTGCGCCTGGTGCTTCAATGGTAAGTGCCAACTCTCCCTCTACTGCCAGAGCCTTCAGTATGCCCTCAGACACTATCAAGGACTCACCTGTGCCTGGTGCTTCAATGGTAAGTGCCAACCCTCCCTCTACTACCAGAGCCTTCAGTATGCACTTAGACACTATCAGGGTCTCACCTGCGCGTGGTGCTTCAATGGTAGGTGCCAACTCTACCTCTAGTGCCAGAGCCTTCAGTATGCCCTCAGACACTATCAGGGACTCACCTGTGCCTGGTGCTTCAATGGTAGGTGCCAACTCTACCCTCTACTGCCAAAGCCTTCCGTATGCACTCAGACACTATCAGGGACTCACCTGTGCCTGGTGCTTCAATGGTAGGTGCCAACTCTACCCTCTACTGCCAGAGCCTTCCGTATGCCCTCAGACACTATCATGGACTCGCCTGCGCCTGGTGCTCCAATGGTAGGTGCACACTCTCCCTCTACTGCCAGACCCTTCAGTATGCACACAGACACTATCAGGGTCTCACCTGTGCCTGGTGCTTCAATGGTAGGTGCCAACTCTCCCTACTACTGCCAGAGCCTTCAGTATGCACTCAGACACTATCAGGGACTCACCTGCGCCTGGTACTTCAATGGTAGGTGCCAACTCTCCCTACTACTGCCAGAGCCTTCAGTATGCATTCAGACACTATCAGGGACTCACCTGTGCCTGGTGCTTCAATGGTAGGTGCCAACTCTACCCTCTACTGCCAGAGCCTTCAGTATGCCCTCAGACACTATCAGGGACTCACCTGTGCCTGGTGCTTCAATGGTAGTTGCCAACTCTCCCTCTACTGCCAGAGCCTTCAGTATGCCCTCAGACACTATCAAGGACTCACCTGTGCCTGGTGCTTCAATGGTAAGTGCCAACTCTCCCTCTACTACCAGAGCCTTCAGTATGCACTTAGACACTATCAAGGTCTCACCTGCGCGTGGTGCTTCAATGGTAGGTGCCAACTCTCCCTCTAGTGCCAGAGCCTTCAGTATGCCCTCAGACACTATCAGGGACTCACCTGTGCCTGGTGCTTCAATGGTAGGTGCCAACTCTACCCTCTACTGCCAAAGCCTTCCGTATGCACTCAGACACTATCAGGGACTCACCTGTGCCTGGTGCTTCAATGGTAGGTGCCAACTCTACCCTCTACTGCCAGAGCCTTCCGTATGCCCTCAGACACTATCATGGACTCGCCTGCGCCTGGTGCTCCAATGGTAGGTGCACACTCTCCCTCTACTGCCAGACCCTTCAGTATGCACTCAGACACTATCAGGGTCTCACCTGTGCCTGGTGCTTCAATGGTAGGTGCCAACTCTCCCTACTACTGCCAGAGCCTTCAGTATGCACTCAGACACTATCAGGGACTCACCTGCGCCTGGTACTTCAATGGTAGGTGCCAACTCTCCCTACTACTGCCAGAGCCTTCAGTATGCATTCAGACACTATCAGGGACTCACCTGTGCCTGGTGCTTCAATGGTAGGTGCCAACTCTACCCTCTACTGCCAGAGCCTTCAGTATGCCCTCAGACACTATCAGGGACTCACCTGTGCCTGGTGCTTCAATGGTAGTTGCCAACTCTCCCTCTACTGCCAGAGCCTTCAGTATGCCCTCAGACAGTAAAAAGGACTCACCTGTGACTGGTGCTTCAATGGTAGGTGCCAACTCTCCCTCTACTGCCAGAGCCTTCAGTATGCACCCAGACACTATCAGGGACTCACCTGTGCCTGGTGCTTCAATGGTAGGTGCCAACTCTCCCTCTACTGCCAGAGCCTTCCGTATGCACTCAGACACTATCAGGGTTTCACCTGCGCCTGGTGCTTCAATGGTAAGTGCCAACTCTCCCTCTACTGCCAGAGCCTTCAGTATGCCCTCAGACACTATCAAGGACTCACCTGTGCCTGGTGCTTCAATGGTAGGTGCCAACTCTCCCTCTACTGCCAGAGCCTTCCGTATGCACTCAGACACTATCAGGGTTTCTTCCTGCGCCTGGTGCTTCAATGGTAAGTGCCAACTCTCCCTCTACTGCCAGAGCCTTCAGTATGCCCTCAGACACTATCAAGGACTCACCTGTGCCTGAAGCTTCAATGGTAAGTGCCAACTCTCCCTCTACTGCCAGAGCCGTCAGTATGCACTTAGACACTATCAGGGTCTCACCTGCGCGTGGTGCTTCAATGGTAGGTGCCAACTCTCCCTCTAGAGCCAGAGCCTTCAGTATGCCCTCAGACACTATCAGGGACTCACGTGTGCCTGGTGCTTCAATAGTAGGTGCCAACTCTACCCTCTACTGCCAGAGCCTTCCGTATGCCCTCAGACACTATCAGGGACTCACCTGTGCCTGGTGCTTCAATGGTAGTTGCCAACTCTACCCTCTACTGCCAGAGCATTCAGTATGCCCTCAGACACTATCAGGGACTCACCTGTGCCTGGTGCTTCAATGGTAGGTGCCATCTCTACCCTCTACTGCCAGAGCCTTCAGTATGCACTCAGACACTATCAGGGACTCACCTGTGCCTGGTGCTTCAATGGTAGGTGCCAACTCTACCCTCTACTGCCAGAGCCTTCAGTATGCCCTCAGACACTATCAGGGACTCACCTGTGCCTGGTACTTCAATGGTAGGTGCCAACTCTTCCTCTACTGCCAGAGCCTTCAGTATGCCCTCAGACACTATCAGGGTCTCACCTGCGCCTGGTGCTTCAATGGTAGGTGCCAACTCTCCCTCTACTGTCAGAGCCTTCAGTATGCACTCAGACACTATCAGGGACTCACCTGTGCCTGGTGCTTCAATGGTAGGTGCCAACTCTCCCTACTACTGCCAGAGCCTTCAGTATGCACCCAGACACTATCAGGGTCTCACCTGCGCCTGGTGCTTCAATGGTAGGTGCCAACTCTACCCTCTACTGCCAGGGCCTTCCGTATGCACTCAGACACTATCAGGGAGTCACCTGTGCCAGGTGCTTCAATGGTAGGTGCCAACTCTACCCTCTGCTGCCATAGCCTTCAGTATGCCCTCAGACACTATCAGGGACTCACCTGTGCCAGGTGCTTCAATGGTAGGTGCCAACTCTACCCTCTACTGCCAGAGCCTTCAGTATGCACTCAGACACTATCAGGGTCTCACCTGCGCCTGGTGCTTCAATGGTAAGTGCCAACTCTCCCTCTACTGCCAGAGCCTTCAGTATGCACTCAGACACTATCAGGGACTCACCTGTGCCTGGTGCTTCAATGGTAGGTGCCAACTCTACCCTCTACTGCCAGAGCATTCAGTATGCCCTCAGACACTATCAGGGTCTCACCTGTGCCTGGTGCTTCAATGGTAGGTGCCAACTGTACCCTCTACTGCCAGAGCCTTCCGTATGCCCTCAGACACTATCAGGGACTCACCTGTGCCTGGTGCTTCAATGGTAGGTGCCAACTCTATTCTCTACTGCCAGAGCCTTCCGTATGCCCTCAGACACTATCAGGGACTCACCTGTGCCTTGTGCTTCAATGGTAGGTGCCAACTCCACCCTCTACTGCCAGAGCCTTCAGTATGCCCTCAGATACTATCAGGGACTCACCTGTGCCTGGTGCTTCAATGGTAGGTGCCAACTCTACCCTCTACTGCCAGAGCCTTCCGTATGCACTCAGACACTATCAGGGTCTCAACTGTGCCTGGTGCTTCAATGGTAGGTGCCAACTCTACCCTCTACTGCCAGAGCCTTCAGTATGCACTCACACACTATCAGGGTCTCACCTGCGCCTGGTGCTTCAATGGTAGGTGCCAACTCTCCCTCTACTGCCAGAGCCTTCAGTATGCCCTCAGACACTATCAGGGTCTCACCTGCGCCTGGTGCTTCAATGGTGTGTGCCAACTCTACCCTCTACTGCCAGAGTCTTCCGTAGGCACTCAGACACTATCAGGGACTCACCTGTGCCTGGTGCTTCAATGGTCGGTGCCAACTCTACCCTCTACTGCCAGAGCCTTCCGTATGCACTCAGACACTATCAGGGTTTCACCTGCGCCTGGTGCTTCAATGGTAAGTGCCAACTCTCCCTCTACTGCCAGAGCCTTCAGTATGCACTCAGACACTATCAGGGACTCACCTGTGCCTGGTGCTTCAATGGTAGGTGCCAACTCTACCCTCTACTGACAGAGCCTTCCGTATGCACTCAGACACTATCAGGGACTCACCTCTGCCTGGTGCTTCAATGGTAGGTGCCAACTCTACCCTCTACTGCCAGAGCCTTCCGTATGCCCTCAGACACTATCATGGACTCACCTGCGCCTGGTGCTTCAATGGTAGGTGCCATCTCTCCCTCTACTGCCAGACCCTTCAGTATGCACTCAGACACTATCAGGGTCTCACCTGTGCCTGATGCTTCAATGGTAGGTGCCAACTCTCCCTACTAATGCCAGAGCCTTCCGTATGCCCTCAGACACTATCAGGGACTCACCTGTGCCTGGTGCTTCAATGGTAGGTGCCAACTCTACCCTCTACTGCCAGAGCCTTCCGTATGCCCTCAGACACTATCAGGGACTCACCTGTGCCTGGTGCTTCAATGGTAGGTGCCAACTCTACCCTCTACTGCCAGAGCATTCAGTATGCCCTCAGACACTATCAGGGACTCACCTGTGCCTGGTGCTTCAATGGTAGGTGCCAACTCTACCCTCTACTGCCAGAGCCTTCAGTATGCACTCAGACACTATCAGGGACTCACCTGTGCCTTGTGCTTCAATGGTAGGTGCCAACTCTACACTCTACTGCCAGAGCCTTCCGTATGCACTCAGACACTATCAGGGTCTCACCTGTGCCTGGTGCTTCAATGGTAGGTGCCAACTCTACCCTCTACTGCCAGAGCCTTCCGTATGCACTCAGACACTATCATGGACTCACCTGTGCCTGGTGCTTCAATGGTAGGTGCCAACTCTCCCTCTACTGCCAGAGCCTTCAGTATGCACTCAGACACTATCAGGGACTCACCTGCGCCTGGTACTTCAATGGTACGTGCCAACTCTCCCTACTACTGCCAGAGCCTTCAGTATGCATTCAGACACTATCAGGGACTCACCTGTGCCTGGTGCTTCAATGGTAGGTGCCAACTCTACCCTCTACTGCCAGAGCCTTCAGTATGCCCTCAGACACTATCAGGGACTCACCTGTGCCTGGTGCTTCAATGGTAGGTGCCAACTCTCCCTCTACTGCCAGAGCCTTCCGCATGCACTCAGACACTATCAGGGTTTCACCTGCGCCTGGTGCTTCAATGGTAAGTGCCA
The DNA here is from genome assembly GCF_964204655.1 of Triturus cristatus. Lineage (NCBI taxonomy): Eukaryota > Metazoa > Chordata > Amphibia > Caudata > Salamandridae > Triturus > Triturus cristatus. Next base: position 1,284,523,009 of record NC_140592.1, on the reverse strand, counting down.
ACTCTCCCTATACTGCCAGAGCCTTCAGTATGCCCTCAGACACTATCAAGGACTCACCTGTGCCTGGTGCTTCAATGGTAGGTGCCAACTCTCCCTCTACTGCCAGAGCCTTCAGTATGCCCTCAGACACTATCAAGGACTCACCTGTGCCTGGTGCTTCAATGGTAAGTGCCAACTCTCCCTCTACTACCAGAGCCTTCAGTATGCACTTAGACACTATCAGGGTCTCACCTGCGCGTGGTGCTTCAATGGTAGGTGCCAACTCTCCCTCTAGTGCCAGAGCCTTCAGTATGCCCTCAGACACTATCAGGGACTCACCTGTGCCTGGTGCTTCAATGGTAGGTGCCAACTCTACCCTCTACTGCCAAAGCCTTCCGTATGCACTCAGACACTATCAGGGACTCACCTGTGCCTGGTGCTTCAATGGTAGGTGCCAACTCTACCCTCTACTGCCAGAGCCTTCCGTATGCCCTCAGACACTATCATGGACTCGCCTGCGCCTGGTGCTCCAATGGTAGGTGCACACTCTCCCTCTACTGCCAGACCCTTCAGTATGCACTCAGACACTATCAGGGTCTCACCTGTGCCTGGTGCTTCAATGGTAGGTGCCAACTCTCCCTACTACTGCCAGAGCCTTCAGTATGCACTCAGACACTATCAGGGACTCACCTGCGCCTGGTACTTCAATGGTAGGTGCCAACTCTCCCTACTACTGCCAGAGCCTTCAGTATGCATTCAGACACTATCAGGGACTCACCTGCGCGTGGTGCTTCAATGGTAGGTGCCAACTCTCCCTCTAGAGCCAGAGCCTTCAGTATGCCCTCAGACACTATCAGGGACTCACGTGTGCCTGGTGCATCAATAGTAGGTGCCAACTCTACCCTCTACTGCCAGAGCCTTCCGTATGCCCTCAGACACTATCAGGGACTCACCTGTGCCTGGTGCTTCAATGGTAGTTGCCAACTCTACCCTCTACTGCCAGAGCATTCAGTATGCCCTCAGACACTATCAGGGACTCACCTGTGCCTGGTGCTTCAATGGTAGGTGCCATCTCTACCCTCTACTGCCAGAGCCTTCAGTATGCACTCAGACACTATCAGGGACTCACCTGTGCCTGGTGCTTCAATGGTAGGTGCCAACTCTACCCTCTACTGCCAGAGCCTTCAGTATGCCCTCAGACACTATCAGGGACTCACCTGTGCCTGGTACTTCAATGGTAGGTGCCAACTCTTCCTCTACTGCCAGAGCCTTCAGTATGCCCTCAGACACTATCAGGGTCTCACCTGCGCCTGGTGCTTCAATGGTAGGTGCCAACTCTCCCTCTACTGTCAGAGCCTTCAGTATGCACTCAGACACTATCAGGGACTCACCTGTGCCTGGTGCTTCAATGGTAGGTGCCAACTCTCCCTACTACTGCCAGAGCCTTCAGTATGCACCCAGACACTATCAGGGTCTCACCTGCGCCTGGTGCTTCAATGGTAGGTGCCAACTCTACCCTCTACTGCCAGGGCCTTCCGTATGCACTCAGACACTATCAGGGAGTCACCTGTGCCAGGTGCTTCAATGGTAGGTGCCAACTCTACCCTCTACTGCCAGAGCCTTCGGTATGCCCTCAGACACTATCAGGGACTCACCTGTGCCAGGTGCTTCAATGGTAGGTGCCAACTCTACCCTCTACTGCCAGAGCCTTCAGTATGCACTCAGACACTATCAGGGTCTCACCTGCGCCTGGTGCTTCAATGGTAAGTGCCAACTCTCCCTCTACTGCCAGAGCCTTCAGTATGCACTCAGACACTATCAGGGACTCACCTGTGCCTGGTGCTTCAATGGTAGGTGCCAACTCTACCCTCTACTGCCAGAGCATTCAGTATGCCCTCAGACACTATCAGGGTCTCACCTGTGCCTGGTGCTTCAATGGTAGGTGCCAACTGTACCCTCTACTGCCAGAGCCTTCCGTATGCCCTCAGACACTATCAGGGACTCACCTGTGCCTGGTGCTTCAATGGTAGTTGCCAACTCTACCCTCTACTGCCAGAGCATTCAGTATGCCCTCAGACACTATCAGGGACTCACCTGTGCCAGGTGCTTCAATGGTAGGTGCCAACTCTACCCTCTACTGCCAGAGCCTTCAGTATGCACTCAGACACTATCAGGGTCTCACCTGCGCCTGGTGCTTCAATGGTAAGTGCCAACTCTCCCTCTACTGCCAGAGCCTTCAGTATGCACTCAGACACTATCAGGGACTCACCTGTGCCTGGTGCTTCAATGGTAGGTGCCAACTCTACCCTCTACTGCCAGAGCCTTCCGTATGCCCTCAGACACTATCAGGGACTCACCTGTGCCTGGTGCTTCAATGGTAGTTGCCAACTCTACCCTCTACTGCCAGAGCATTCAGTATGCCCTCAGACACTATCAGGGACTCACCTGTGCCAGGTGCTTCAATGGTAGGTGCCAACTCTACCCTCTACTGCCAGAGCCTTCAGTATGCACTCAGACACTATCAGGGTCTCACCTGCGCCTGGTGCTTCAATGGTAAGTGCCAACTCTCCCTCTACTGCCAGAGCCTTCAGTATGCACTCAGACACTATCAGGGACTCACCTGTGCCTGGTGCTTCAATGGTAGGTGCCAACTCTACCCTCTACTGCCAGAGCATTCAGTATGCCCTCAGACACTATCAGGGTCTCACCTGTGCCTGGTGCTTCAATGGTAGGTGCCAACTGTACCCTCTACTGCCAGAGCCTTCCGTATGCCCTCAGACACTATCAGGGACTCACCTGTGCCTGGTGCTTCAATGGTAGTTGCCAACTCTACCCTCTACTGCCAGAGCATTCAGTATGCCCTCAGACACTATCAGGGACTCACCTGTGCCTGGTGCTTCAATGGTAGGTGCCATCTCTACCCTCTACTGCCAGAGCCTTCAGTATGCACTCAGACACTATCAGGGACTCACCTGTGCCTGGTGCTTCAATGGTAGGTGCCAACTCTATTCTCTACTGCCAGAGCCTTCCGTATGCCCTCAGACACTATCAGGGACTCACCTGTGCCTTGTGCTTCAATGGTAGGTGCCAACTCCACCCTCTACTGCCAGAGCCTTCAGTATGCCCTCAGATACTATCAGGGACTCACCTGTGCCTGGTGCTTCAATGGTAGGTGCCAACTCTACCCTCTACTGCCAGAGCCTTCCGTATGCACTCAGACACTATCAGGGTCTCAACTGTGCCTGGTGCTTCAATGGTAGGTGCCAACTCTACCCTCTACTGCCAGAGCCTTCAGTATGCACTCACACACTATCAGGGTCTCACCTGCGCCTGGTGCTTCAATGGTAGGTGCCAACTCTCCCTCTACTGCCAGAGCCTTCAGTATGCCCTCAGACACTATCAGGGTCTCACCTGCGCCTGGTGCTTCAATGGTGTGTGCCAACTCTACCCTCTACTGCCAGAGTCTTCCGTAGGCACTCAGACACTATCAGGGACTCACCTGTGCCTGGTGCTTCAATGGTCGGTGCCAACTCTACCCTCTACTGCCAGAGCCTTCCGTATGCACTCAGACACTATCAGGGTTTCACCTGCGCCTGGTGCTTCAATGGTAAGTGCCAACTCTCCCTCTACTGCCAGAGCCTTCAGTATGCACTCAGACACTATCAGGGACTCACCTGTGCCTGGTGCTTCAATGGTAGGTGCCAACTCTACCCTCTACTGACAGAGCCTTCCGTATGCACTCAGACACTATCAGGGACTCACCTCTGCCTGGTGCTTCAATGGTAGGTGCCAACTCTACCCTCTACTGCCAGAGCCTTCCGTATGCCCTCAGACACTATCATGGACTCACCTGCGCCTGGTGCTTCAATGGTAGGTTCCATCTCTCCCTCTACTGCCAGACCCTTCAGTATGCACTCAGACACTATCAGGGTCTCACCTGTGCCTGGTGCTTCAATGGTAGGTGCCAACTCTCCCTACTAATGCCAGAGCCTTCCGTATGCCCTCAGACACTATCAGGGACTCACCTGTGCCTGGTGCTTCAATGGTAGGTGCCAACTCTACCCTCTACTGCCAGAGCCTTCCGTATGCCCTCAGACACTATCAGGGACTCACCTGTGCCTGGTGCTTCAATGGTAGGTGCCAACTCTACCCTCTACTGCCAGAGCATTCAGTATGCCCTCAGACACTATCAGGGACTCACCTGTGCCTGGTGCTTCAATGGTAGGTGCCAACTCTACCCTCTACTGCCAGAGCCTTCAGTATGCACTCAGACACTATCAGGGACTCACCTGTGCCTGGTGCTTCAATGGTAGGTGCCAACTCTACACTCTACTGCCAGAGCCTTCCGTATGCACTCAGACACTATCAGGGTCTCACCTGTGCCTGGTGCTTCAATGGTAGGTGCCAACTCTACCCTCTACTGCCAGAGCCTTCCGTATGCACTCAGACACTATCATGGACTCACCTGTGCCTGGTGCTTCAATGGTAGGTGCCAACTCTCCCTCTACTGCCAGAGCCTTCAGTATGCACTCAGACACTATCAGGGACTCACCTGCGCCTGGTACTTCAATGGTACGTGCCAACTCTCCCTACTACTGCCAGAGCCTTCAGTATGCATTCAGACACTATCAGGGACTCACCTGTGCCTGGTGCTTCAATGGTAGGTGCCAACTCTACCCTCTACTGCCAGAGCCTTCAGTATGCCCTCAGACACTATCAGGGACTCACCTGTGCCTGGTGCTTCAATGGTAGGTGCCAACTCTCCCTCTACTGCCAGAGCCTTCCGCATGCACTCAGACACTATCAGGGTTTCACCTGCGCCTGGTGCTTCAATGGTAAGTGCCAACTCTCCCTATACTGCCAGAGCCTTCAGTATGCCCTCAGACACTATCAAGGACTCACCTGTGCCTGGTGCTTCAATGGTAGGTGCCAACTCTCCCTCTACTGCCAGAGCCTTCAGTATGCCCTCAGACACTATCAAGGACTCACCTGTGCCTGGTGCTTCAATGGTAAGTGCCAACTCTCCCTCTACTACCAGAGCCTTCAGTATGCACTTAGACACTATCAGGGTCTCACCTGCGCGTGGTGCTTCAATGGTAGGTGCCAACTCTCCCTCTAGTGCCAGAGCCTTCAGTATGCCCTCAGACACTATCAGGGACTCACCTGTGCCTGGTGCTTCAATGGTAGGTGCCAACTCTACCCTCTACTGCCAAAGCCTTCCGTATGCACTCAGACACTATCAGGGACTCACCTGTGCCTGGTGCTTCAATGGTAGGTGCCAACTCTACCCTCTACTGCCAGAGCCTTCCGTATGCCCTCAGACACTATCATGGACTCGCCTGCGCCTGGTGCTCCAATGGTAGGTGCACACTCTCCCTCTACTGCCAGACCCTTCAGTATGCACTCAGACACTATCAGGGTCTCACCTGTGCCTGGTGCTTCAATGGTAGGTGCCAACTCTCCCTACTACTGCCAGAGCCTTCAGTATGCACTCAGACACTATCAGGGACTCACCTGCGCCTGGTACTTCAATGGTAGGTGCCAACTCTCCCTACTACTGCCAGAGCCTTCAGTATGCATTCAGACACTATCAGGGACTCACCTGCGCGTGGTGCTTCAATGGTAGGTGCCAACTCTCCCTCTAGAGCCAGAGCCTTCAGTATGCCCTCAGACACTATCAGGGACTCACGTGTGCCTGGTGCATCAATAGTAGGTGCCAACTCTACCCTCTACTGCCAGAGCCTTCCGTATGCCCTCAGACACTATCAGGGACTCACCTGTGCCTGGTGCTTCAATGGTAGTTGCCAACTCTACCCTCTACTGCCAGAGCATTCAGTATGCCCTCAGACACTATCAGGGACTCACCTGTGCCTGGTGCTTCAATGGTAGGTGCCATCTCTACCCTCTACTGCCAGAGCCTTCAGTATGCACTCAGACACTATCAGGGACTCACCTGTGCCTGGTGCTTCAATGGTAGGTGCCAACTCTACCCTCTACTGCCAGAGCCTTCAGTATGCCCTCAGACACTATCAGGGACTCACCTGTGCCTGGTACTTCAATGGTAGGTGCCAACTCTTCCTCTACTGCCAGAGCCTTCAGTATGCCCTCAGACACTATCAGGGTCTCACCTGCGCCTGGTGCTTCAATGGTAGGTGCCAACTCTCCCTCTACTGTCAGAGCCTTCAGTATGCACTCAGACACTATCAGGGACTCACCTGTGCCTGGTGCTTCAATGGTAGGTGCCAACTCTCCCTACTACTGCCAGAGCCTTCAGTATGCACCCAGACACTATCAGGGTCTCACCTGCGCCTGGTGCTTCAATGGTAGGTGCCAACTCTACCCTCTACTGCCAGGGCCTTCCGTATGCACTCAGACACTATCAGGGAGTCACCTGTGCCAGGTGCTTCAATGGTAGGTGCCAACTCTACCCTCTACTGCCAGAGCCTTCGGTATGCCCTCAGACACTATCAGGGACTCACCTGTGCCAGGTGCTTCAATGGTAGGTGCCAACTCTACCCTCTACTGCCAGAGCCTTCAGTATGCACTCAGACACTATCAGGGTCTCACCTGCGCCTGGTGCTTCAATGGTAAGTGCCAACTCTCCCTCTACTGCCAGAGCCTTCAGTATGCACTCAGACACTATCAGGGACTCACCTGTGCCTGGTGCTTCAATGGTAGGTGCCAACTCTACCCTCTACTGCCAGAGCATTCAGTATGCCCTCAGACACTATCAGGGTCTCACCTGTGCCTGGTGCTTCAATGGTAGGTGCCAACTGTACCCTCTACTGCCAGAGCCTTCCGTATGCCCTCAGACACTATCAGGGACTCACCTGTGCCTGGTGCTTCAATGGTAGGTGCCAACTCTATTCTCTACTGCCAGAGCCTTCCGTATGCCCTCAGACACTATCAGGGACTCACCTGTGCCTGGTGCTTCAATGGTAGGTGCCAACTCCACCCTCTACTGCCAGAGCCTTCAGTATGCCCTCAGATACTATCAGGGACTCACCTGTGCCTGGTGCTTCAATGGTAGGTGCCAACTCTACCCTCTACTGCCAGAGCCTTCCGTATGCACTCAGACACTATCAGGGTCTCAACTGTGCCTGGTGCTTCAATGGTAGGTGCCAACTCTACCCTCTACTGCCAGAGCCTTCAGTATGCACTCACACACTATCAGGGTGTCACCTGCGCCTGGTGCTTCAATGGTAGGTGCCAACTCTCCCTCTACTGCCAGAGCCTTCAGTATGCCCTCAGACACTATCAGGGTCTCACCTGCGCCTGGTGCTTCAATGGTGTGTGCCAACTCTACCCTCTACTGCCAGAGCCTTCCGTAGGCACTCAGACACTATCAGGGACTCACCTGTGCCTGGTGCTTCAATGGTCGGTGCCAACTCTACCCTCTACTGCCAGAGCCTTCCGTATGCACTCAGACACTATCAGGGTTTCACCTGCGCCTGGTGCTTCAATGGTAAGTGCCAACTCTCCCTCTACTGCCAGAGCCTTCAGTATGCACTCAGACACTATCAGGGACTCACCTGTGCCTGGTGCTTCAATGGTAGGTGCCAACTCTACCCTCTACTGACAGAGCCTTCCGTATGCACTCAGACACTATCAGGGACTCACCTCTGCCTGGTGCTTCAATGGTAGGTGCCAACTCTACCCTCTACTGCCAGAGCCTTCCGTATGCACTCAGACACTATCATGGACTCACCTGTGCCTGGTGCTTCAATGGTAGATGCCAACTCTCCCTCTACTGCCAGAGCCTTCAGTATGCACTCAGACACTATCAGGGACTCACCTGCGCCTGGTACTTCAATGGTAGGTGCCAACTCTCCCTACTACTGCCAGAGCCTTCAGTATGCATTCAGACACTATCAGGGACTCACCTGTGCCTGGTGCTTCAATGGTAGGTGCCAACTCTACCCTCTACTGCCAGAGCCTTCAGTATGCCCTCAGACACTATCAGGGACTCACCTGTGCCTGGTGCTTCAATGGTAGTTGCCAACTCTCCCTCTACTGCCAGAGCCTTCAGTATGCCCTCAGACACTATCAAGGACTCACCTGTGACTGGTGCTTCAATGGTAGGTGCCAACTCTCCCTCTACTGCCAGAGCCTTCAGTATGCACTCAGACACTATCAGGGACTCACCTGTGCCTGGTGCTTCAATGGTAGGTGCCAACTCTCCCTCTACTGCCAGAGCCTTCCGCATGCACTCAGACACTATCAGGGTTTTACCTGCGCCTGGTGCTTCAATGGTAAGTGCCAACTCTCCCTATACTGCCAGAGCCTTCAGTATGCCCTCAGACACTATCAAGGACTCACCTGTGCCTGGTGCTTCAATGGTAGGTGCCAACTCTCCCTCTACTGCCAGAGCCTTCCGTATGCACTCAGACACTATCAGGGTTTCACCTGCGCCTGGTGCTTCAATGGTAAGTGCCAACTCTCCCTCTACTGCCAGAGCCTTCAGTATGCCCTCAGACACTATCAAGGACTCACCTGTGCCTGGTGCTTCAATGGTAAGTGCCAACTCTCCCTCTACTACCAGAGCCTTCAGTATGCACTTAGACACTATCAGGGTCTCACCTGCGCGTGGTGCTTCAATGGTAGGTGCCAACTCTTCCTCTAGTGCCAGAGCCTTCAGTATGCCCTCAGACACTATCAGGGACTCACCTGTGCCTGGTGCTTCAATGGTAGGTGCCAACTCTACCCTCTACTGCCAAAGCCTTCCGTATGCACTCAGACACTATCAGGGACTCACCTGTGCCTGGTGCTTCAATGGTAGGTGCCAACTCTACCCTCTACTGCCAGAGCCTTCCGTATGCCCTCAGACACTATCATGGACTCGCCTGCGCCTGGTGCTCCAATGGTAGGTGCACACTCTCCCTCTACTGCCAGACCCTTCAGTATGCACTCAGACACTATCAGGGTCTCACCTGTGCCTGGTGCTTCAATGGTAGGTGCCAACTCTCCCTACTACTGCCAGAGCCTTCAGTATGCACTCAGACACTATCAGGGACTCACCTGCGCCTGGTACTTCAATGGTAGGTGCCAACTCTCCCTACTACTGCCAGAGCCTTCAGTATGCATTCAGACACTATCAGGGACTCACCTGTGCCTGGCGCTTCAATGGTAGGTGCCAACTCTACCCTCTACTGCCAGAGCCTTCAGTATGCCCTCAGACACTATCAAGGACTCACCTGTGACTGGTGCTTCAATGGTAGGTGCCAACTCTCCCTCTACTGCCAGAGCCTTCAGTATGCACTCAGACACTATCAGGGACTCGCCTGCGCCTGGTGCTTCAATGGTAGGTGCCAACTCTACCCTCTACTGCCAGAGCCTTCAGTATGCCCTCAGACACTATCAAGGACTCACCTGTGACTGGTGCTTCAATGGTAGGTGCCAACTCTCCCTCTACTGCCAGAGCCTTCAGTATGCACTCAGACACTATCAGGGACTCACCTGTGCCTGGTGCTTCAATGGTAGGTGCCAACTCTCCCTCTACTGCCAGAGCCTTCAGTATGCACTCAGACACTATCAGGGACTCACCTGTGCCTGGTGCTTCAATGGTAGGTGCCAACTCTCCCTCTACTGCCAGAGCCTTCAGTATGCCCTCAGACACTATCAGGCACTCACCTGTGCCTGGTACTTCAATGGTAGGTGCCAACTCTTCCTCTACTGCCAGAGCCTTCAGTATGCCCTCAGACACTATCAGGGTCTCACCTGCGCCTGGTGCTTCAATGGTAGGTGCCAACTCTCCCTCTACTGCCAGAGCCATCAGTATGCCCTCAGAACTATCAGGGTCTCACCTGCGCCTGGTGCTTCAATGGTAGGTGCCAACTCTCCCTCTACTGTCAGAGCCTTCAGTATGCACTCAGACACTATCAGGGACTCACCTGTGCCTGGTGCTTCAATGGTAGGTGCCAACTCTCCCTACTACTGCCAGAGCCTTCAGTATGCACCCAGACACTATCAGGGTCTCACCTGCGCCTGGTGCTTCAATGGTAGGTGCCAACTCTACCCTCTACTGCCAGGGCCTTCCGTATGCACTCAGACACTATCTGGGTCTCACCTGCTCCTGGTGCTTCAATGGTAGGTGCCAACTCTACCCTCTACTGCCAGAGCCTTCAGTATGCCCTCAGACACTATCAGGGACTCACCTGCACCTGGTGCTTCAATGGTAGGTGCCAACTCTCCCTCTACTGCCAGAGCCTTCAGTATGCACTCAGACACTATCAGGGACTCACCTGTGCCTGGTGCTTCAATGGTAGGTGCCAACTCTCCCTCTACTGCCAGACCCTTCCGTATGCCCTCAGACACTATCAGGGACTCACCTGTGCCTGGTGCTTCAATGGAAGGTGCCAACTCTACCCTCTACTGCCAGAGCCTTCAGTATGCACTCAGACACTATCAGGGTCTCACCTGCGCCTGGTGCTTCAATGGTAGGTGCCAACTCTACCTTCTACTGCCAGACCCTTCAGTATGCACTCAGACACTATCAGGGAGTCACCTGTGCCAGGTGCTTCAATGGTAGGTGCCAACTCTACCCTCTACTGCCAGAGCCTTCAGTATGCACTCAGACACTATCAGGGTCTCACCTGCGCCTGGTGCTTCAATGGTAGGTGCCAACTCTCCCTACTACTGCCAGAGCCTTCCGTATGCACTCAGACACTATCAGGGTCTCACCTGTGCCTGGTGCTTCAATGGTAGGTGCCAACTGTACCCTCTACTGCCAGAGCCTTCCGTATGCCCTCAGACACTATCAGGGACTCACCTGTGCCTGGTGCTTCAATGGTAGGTGCCAACTCTATTCTCTACTGCCAGAGCCTTCCGTATGCCCTCAGACACTATCAGGGACTCACCTGTGCCTGGTGCTTCAATGGTAGGTGCCAACTCCACCCTCTACTGCCAGAGCCTTCAGTATGCCCTCAGATACTATCAGGGACTCACCTGTGCCTGGTGCTTCAATGGTAGGTGCCAACTCTACCCTCTACTGCCAGAGCCTTCCGTATGCACTCAGACACTATCAGGGACTCACCTGTGCCTGGTGCTTCAATGGTAGGTGCCAACTCTCCCTCAACTGCCAGACCCTTCAGTATGCACTCAGACACTATCAGGGACTCACCTGTGCCTGGTGCTTCAATGGTAGGTGCCAACTCTCCCTCTACTGCCAGAGCTTTCAGTATGCCCTCAGACACTATCAGGGTCTCACCTGCGCCTGGTGCTTCAATGGTAGGTGCCAACTCTCCCTCTACTACCAGAGCCTTCAGTATGCCCTCAGACACTATCAGGGTCTCACCTGCGCCTGGTGCTTCAATGGTAGATGCCAACTCTCCCTCTACTGCCAGAGCCTTCAGTATGCCCTCAGACACTATCAGGGACTCACCTGTGCCTGGTGCTTCAATGGTAGGTGCCAACTCTCCCGACTACTGCCAGAGCCTTCAGTATGCCCTCAGACACTATCAGGGACTCACCTGCGCCTGGTGCTTCAATGGTAGGTGCCAACGCTCCCTACTACTGCCAGAGCCTTCAGTATGCACTCATACTCTATCAGGGTCTCACCTGCGCCTGGTACTTCAATGGTAGGTGCCAACTCTACCCTCTACTGCCAGATCCTTCAGTATGCACTCAGACACTATCAGGGTCTCACATGCGCGTGGTGCTTCAATGGTAGGTGCCAACTCTCCCTCTAGTGCCAGAGCCTTCAGTAGGCCCTCAGACACTATCAGGGTCTCACCTGCGCCTGGTGCTTCAATGGTAGGTGCCAACTCTCCCTCTACTGCCAGAGCCTTCCGTATGCACTCAGACACTATCAGGGACTCACCTGTGCCTGGTGCTTCAATGGTAGGTGCCAACTCTATCCTCTACTGCCAGAGGCTTCAGTATGCACTCAGACACTATCAGGGTCTCACCTGCGCCTGGTGCTTCAATGGTAGGTGCCAACTCTCCCTACTACTGCCAGAGCCTTCAGTATGCACTCAGACACTATCAGGGTCTCACCTGTGCCTGGTGCTTCAATGGTAGGTGCCAACTCTCCCTCTACTGCCAGAGCCTTCAGTATGCCCTCAGACACTATCAGGGACTCACCTGCGCCTGGTGCTTCAATGGTAGGTGCCAACTCTACCCTCTACTGCCAGAGCCTTCAGTATGCCCTCAGACACTATCAGGGACTCACCTGCGCCTGGTGCTTCAATGGTATGTGCCAACTCTACCTACTACTGCCAGAGCCTTCAGTATGCACTCAGACACTATCAGGGTCTCACCTGCGTCTGGTGCTTCAATGGTAGGTGCCAACTCTACCCTCTACTGCCAGAGCCTTCCGTATGCACTCAGACACTATCAGGGTCTCACCTGCGCCTGGTGCTTCAATGGTAGGTGCCAACTCTACCCTGTACTGCCAGAGCCTTCCGTATGCCCTCAGACACTATCAGGGACTCACCTGTGCCTGGTGCTTCAATGGTAGGTGCCAACTCTCCCTCTACTGCCAGAGCCTTCAGTATGCACTCAGACACTATCAGTGTCTCACCTGCGCCTGGTACTTTAATGGTAGGTGCCAACTCTCCCTCTACTTCCAGACCCTTCAGTTTGCACTCAGACACTATCACAGACTCACCTGCGCGTAGTATTTCAGGGCTCCGCGGTACAGGTAAGCTCGGACACTGGAAGGCTCTAACTTGATGGCCTCATTGCAGTTCAGGATCGCCTTTGTGTACCTCTTCGTGAACCCATAGAAGGCAGCGCGGCTCAGATACACCTGTGAGAGAGCAGAGATGAGAAGAAAGGGCAGAGGTGAGTAGGAATCCACTGCCTCCTGAGCACTTACCATAAGTCTCAAAGGCAGAGCACGTAGGCACCGTCGCATCACAACAAAATGCAGCACCTCTGTAGGCCCGAACCATAGCAGCACTTTTACATTTCTAACTATTACAAGAAAAGTATATTTGTGTTAAAATATTTTAATAGCAATCAAGCATGGGCAATGCCAGCCCGTGGCCTTGGGCATTGTTAGAGCTGGCACCATTGGCGTGAGTCTCCCTTCTATTTTTCGCTGTGTCTCCTCTGTTTTTGCTGGTTATAGATGCTCTGGGCGCTGTGCCACTGCCATTCAGTGCCACAGCGCGAATGCTCCCTTTGTAAAGATGACATGTGAATTGGTACATCCATGATTGGCTTATTTGGTTTACTTGTTAGTCCCTAGTAGCGTGGCCCGTGTGTGCCCAGGGCTGGTAAACCGAATGCTGCTGGTGGGCCTGCAGCACTGGTTTGTGCCACCCACAGAAGCAGCCTGTAAAGTGTGTCTCAGACCTGCCACTGCAGTGTCTGTGTGCAGTCTAGAACTGCCATCTTGGCTGTGAAGTGCACCCATTTCCCAGCCCCTGAACCTTCCCTTGGCATCATGTAAGCCACCCCTATGGTAGGTTGCATTGTATGTGTAAGGTAGGACATGCTCTGATGTGTGTAGCATGTCCTAGTAGTGAATTACACCCAATTTCGTTTTTCACTACTGTAAAGCTACCTGTTCTCCATAGGCCAGAATGGGCAGTTTGACTATTACATTCTATAGTCCTAACTGACCCACAGAACATGGTAGAAAAACGAATTTAGTGTGCCTGAGCTCAGAATATTAAAATACATCTTTTAGTGAAGGTTATTTTTATATTCTGCGTTTGAAACTACCACTTTTAGAGTATAGGTACTTTCTTGCCTAAGCCTTCCAGTTTGCTCTGCTATTATGTGTATTGGCTGTCTGGTTTTGGAGGGACAGGGCAGGTTGAGTCAGACCTGGGTTGAATAGAGGGATCTTCCTTGGAGTGAGGGGAGGGGTATCTCCTGCACTTGAATAGGGCTGTGCCTGGCAAGGTGAATGCTGGCTCCACCTCCCACTGCGCGTCTGAAGGCAGACCCCCTCTTTCTGAAAGGAAGGATGCAGCCTGGTAAACAAAGTGCTCCAGGGCTGGGCAGAACTGGTTCTGGCTGGGTTCGGAGGCTTGTGACCCCTAAGAACAAAGACTTTGGGGGTATAAATATTTGTGCCCAAACCCATACAATTTGTATAGCTCCTGGACAACAAGAAGAACCTCTGTCCGTGTGACTACAGGAATCTGCAGGAGAAGGACTGTCCTTGTGCTTGTGTGCTGTTTCTGGGACTGGCCTGCAGTGGTTACTATTGGACTTGGAAGAAGAGGAAAAGGACTTTGAAGGAACTTTTATATTTGCTACAGCAATCACCCAAGAGCTAGAAGAGAGCTAGCCTCCTGCAGGAGTCTCAGGCACATCAGACTCCACCACCAGCCTCCTGTTTCCTCCCAGCGAGGATTTCTATCTGCAGGTGAGGCTCCTGTGAGTTCCAGGGCCTCTAGTTCTCCTGCTGAGAAGAGAGTGCTGAAAATCGTCGCTAACCCCCGTTAGCGAGCTGCTGCAGCTGGTGAGCGTGAGAAAAATCGTCGCTCTGCTATCGCCGAGCGCTCGCTAACCCCGAAGATTATCGCATCAGCCGTCAGCGGGCCTGAAAACGCCCGCTATCCCAAAGATCGTCGCATCACCCGTCAGCAGGCCTGAAAACGCCCACTATCCCGAAGTTCGTCGCAGCACCTGTCTGCGGGCCTGAAAACGCCCGCTATCCCGAAGATTGTCGCATTGCTTATTAGCGGGCCCCAAAGCGCTGGCTAACCCCAAATCATCGCATCAAGCTCATCGCAGCGCGGACGCCGAGCGTTCGCCATTTTCCCCGCATCGCATCAGGATCGTCGCTCCCTCGCGGAGCGCAATTTTCTTTCATCACAGCAAGATCGCACACGCAACAGGCTCGGTGCATCATCCTCCCTTAGCGGCAAGGATTTTATCGCATCACCGGCTTAGCGTGAAGAAGTTTGTCGCTTTGTCCTGCCCGCAATCCAGCACATCATCCTCCCTTGCGGTAAGGATTCAACGCATCGCTGGTTAGCGTGAGGAAATTTATCGCTACAACTCCTTAGCGACATTTTTGTTGCTTTGCTACGGACTCCAGATACTTTGTGAGTAAAAGGGTCGCAGAGACCACTGCATTGAACTGAACATCATTTTGTGCACCTTGAACAATTTTTGCAGCATTTTTAAAGTAACCCTATTTTTCTAGCATTGTGGATTTTTACTGTTAAAGGTCTTGTGATTAAGTCTATATAAATATACCTATTTTTTATAACTACTTGAGTGGTGTCCATTTGTAGTGTTCCTCATTGTATTACTGTGTATGGTCATAAATGCTTCACACACTGCCTCTGAGATAAGCCTAGCTGCTCGTGCTACGTTACCACAGGGTTGAGCAGGGGTTGTCAAAGGGTGTAGGCTGCTTACTCTGACTTAGGAAGAAGGGTCCCTACTTGGACAGTGGCCAGCCATTGCCAACTAGAGACCCCCATTTCTAACATTGGTGGTCAGGAGTGAGGATCTGGACTTGCATTTATGATTGCATACAGTAATTATAGTGTACACTACTAGTGAGTGCAGACCATAACATAACCACGTACGTTCTTGAGATTTTTTGATTCTATTTTTGATTGTTATTGACCAGTTATTGCTACAATGGCCAAGCCCAGATCCAATGCCTCTGAGGATCTCTCCTGGGAAGAAGAGAAATTAGAAACCTACAATGCCAAGCAGCTCAAATATTTTTGCAAACGCTTCACAGTCCCTATCACAGGTCTCACTAGAAGGGAAGAGTATTACAAGACGCTGAAGGCCTGGTTAGAAGCCAGGGATGCCCCTAGGAATATGGAAGAGCCTGTGGAGGGGGGAGAGAATGCAGGAGAGCAGCAGGAAGAAATTGTAGATTTGGTAGGAGATAAAGCAGTTTCCAGCCCGGGCACTAGTGTGTCCTCAAGGGGTCTGACTCCAGAAGAGATGGAGGACAGGGAGAGAGATAGGCGGCATAATATGGAGATGGCTAAGCTTAAATTGGATGGTCAGAGAGACCTAGAGAATAAGAAGTTAGAATTTGAGATGATGAAGGTGAAATTTGAACATGAGAGAATTTTGAGGTAGTTGGAGATTAAAGCAAAGAGTATAGAGATCTCCCCCTCTGGTGGCAGCATACCAGTAGTGCATACTGAGAGTAGAGTGTATATACCTAAAGAGGTTATTAAGGATTTCCATAAAAGTGAAGATATTGGGCAATGGTTTGCCGCTTATGAATTAGCTATGGTGTCCCACCGGGTCCCTGAGAAGGATTGGGGAGCGGGGTTGTGGGGACGCTTTGTGAGTGAGGGGAGGGATACCTTGTTGGACCTACCCGCAGAAAGTAGGATGGTTTATGCCCACATGAAGGAAGCTTTGATTACCCGCTATGGTTTGACCCCTGAAATGTACAGGCAGAGATTTAGAACCTGCAAGAAGTTAGAGGGTACCACGTGTTGAATATGTGTCTTTTTTTTGCAGAGCAATGGAGCGCTGGGTAAAAGGCAGCAAAGTAGAAACTTTTGAGCAACTGTATGATTTGATTGCATGGGAGCATTTATCTAGTAATTGTTTGCCTGAGCTACGCCAGCATCTGATAGATTGCAAGCTAACTAACCCTAGGAAGCTTGCTGAGGAGGCGGACCGCTGGGTGAGCACCCGGGTTCGCAAGGGTCCAGTGGGAGACTTTGCCAAAAGTGGGCAGGGTCCCCAGCAGAGAGGTGGGGGGGACAGGAGTAAACCAAGGGAGTTCCACAAAGGGCCCCAAAGTAATTCCCAAGGGAACCAAGCAGTGGTGTCCCAGCCTCCCCAGGATAGGAAGTTAATGCCCCCAACAGGTAGGCCTGTTCCAAGGGGGCCCCCTACATGTTTTAAGTGTGGCCAGGTGGGCCACAGGTACTTTGATCCCCAATGTCCCAAAAGGGATACTCCTGCACCACCTCGTGCACCGCCCAGCCAGCTTGCTAGTGTAGCCCTGGGGGAGGAGGAGATGTGTGCCCAAGGTGGGTGGGACCCTGTAGAATTGACCCTTGTCTCACTAAGAGACTTTTAAATGGTTCCTAAGCCTGCACTGCCTGATAACACTAAAAAATACAGGCAGTGGGTAACCATCAATGGGCATAGAGTGGAGGCTCTGAGGGACACAGGAGCCAGTGTAACTGCTGTCAGCTCCCGGTTGGTGTCCAAAGAGCAGGTTGTGCCCCATGCATTCTACCCAGTAGTGTCTGCAGACAACACAGAGAGCCAATGTCAGGTGGCTCAGGTTCCCTTTGAGTGGGGGGGGGTCTCAGGAACTCTTCAGGTGGCTGTGAGGCCCGCCATGCCTTTGGACTGTCTGTTGGGCAATGATTTAGAGAACTCACCGTGGGCTACGGTGGAGAGGAGAGCTCACTTACAAATGTTGAGTCTGCCTGAGTGGGCGTGTGCTACCACTCGGTCCATGGCAGCCAAAGAGGGTGTTGAGAAATACCTGGAGCCTGAGAGTATGGCCCAGGTCCCTGCCTTAGAGAGAAGGGGAAGGGGCAGGGGGCGCGGGAAGCCGGCCCCCTTGGTTCTCACAGCCCAGGAGGGAGCAGACCCTGAGGGGGATACCCTGGAGCCTACCGGGGAGCAGAGTACCGGACTGGGGGACCTGCCTGAGCTGACCCAGTGGCAGCAGGAAGGGGGGCCCACCAGGGAGGAGTTTTGTGAGCAGCAGAGAACTTGCCCTTCTCTGGAGGGTATGCGGCAACAGGCTGCAGCCCAGGCAGCAGGTGATATGTCCGGTTCACATCTGATTTATTGGGAGAACAGTCTCCTGTATAGCGAGCCTAAGGCTGCTGAGCCGGGGTCAGCCCATGTGCTGGTGGTACCCGAGTGCTTCTGAGCCTTCCTACTGGGGTTGGCTCATGACATTCCATTGGCAGGACATCTGGGGCAGACCAAGACCTTTGAGAGGCTGGTCACCCACTTTTATTGGCCCCAGATGCGCAAAAGCTCTGATACATACTGTAGGACCTGTGAGACTTGCCAGGCAAGTGGGAAGAGTGGGGGGAAGATCAAAGCCCCACTCCAGCCCTTTCCAGTTGTTAGTACCCCATTCGAGCGAGTGGGCATTGACATTGTGGGGCCTCTGGACCCCAAGACAGCCATGGGCAACAGGTTCATCCTGGTCTTGGTGGACCATGCCACCCGGTACCCTGAAGCCATCCCGCTCAGGACAGTGACCGCCCCCGTGGTGGGACGTGCACTGATGGGGATCTTCTCCCATGTGGGGTTCCCCAGAGAGGTGGTGAGCGACAGGGGGACCAACTTCATCTCCCAGTATATGAAGTCTCTGTGGAAGGAGTGTGGGGTAACTTACAAGTTCATCACTCCTCACCACCCCCAAGGTAATGGTCTGGTTGAAAGGTTCAACCGGACCTTGAAGGGCATGATCATGGGCCTGGAAGAGCCCCTGAGGCGTAGGTGGGACGTCCTCTTGCCATGCCTGTTGTTTGCGTACCGTGAAGTGCCACAGAAGTCCTTAGGGTTCAGTCCCTTTGAACTGCTCTATGGCCATCCGGTAAGAGGGCCTCTGAGTCTGGTCAAGGAAGGCTGGGAGCAATCTCCCAGGAAACCTCCCCAGGATGTATTTAGCTACATCCTGGCCTTCAGGAACCAGACTCGGCGTTTCCGAAAAATTGCTGAGGCAAATCTGGAAGCCAGCCAGGAGGAGATGAAATGTTGGCAGGATCAGAATGCCACTCTGGTCGAGCTTCAACCTGGTCAGAAGGTTTGGGTACTGGCCCCAGTGGAGCCTTGTGCGCTCCAAGATAAGTGGACCAGTCCATTTGAGGTGGTGGAGCGAAAAAGTCAAGTTACCTATTTGGTGGACTTTAAATCTCCCAGGAACCCCCTCCGGGTCCTGCTTGTGAATCGCCTAAAGCCCCACTTTGAGAGGTCTGAAGTGGGCATGCTTCTTGCCACAGATGCAGGGATGGAGGAGGAGAGTGAGCCTCTTCCTGACCTCCTGTGTGCAGGAGAGAAGGATGGGTCAGTGGAGGGTGTGGTCCTCTCCACCACACTGACGCCTGAGCAGCAGAGAGATTGCCAGCAGCTGTTGGGGCAATTTCCGGATTTATTTTCCCTGGTGCCTGGTGTCACTGATTGGTTCGTCCATGAGGTAGACACCGGGGACAGTCCTCCTGTCAAGCACAAGGCTTACAGAGTGACTGACAGGGTAAGGGCCTGCATTAAGGAGGAGGTCTCCAAAATGTTTGCCCTGGGGGTGATTGAGTCCTCTAGCAGCCCTTGGTCCAGTCCCGTGGTCTTGATACCAAAAGCTGCAGCGCCTGGTGACACCCCAGAACTTAGGTTCTGTGTGGACTACCGAGGTCCCAATTCGGTCACGAGGACCGACGCGCACACCATCCCCAGAGCTGATGAGCTCATAGATCGGCTAGGGGCTGCACGGTACCTCAGCACGTTTGATCTAACGTCTGGGTACTGGCAGATCGCCTTAACTGATGGGCAAAGGAGAGGTCAGCATTCTCCACACCAGATGGGCACTACCAGTTCCGTGTGATGCCCTTTGGAATGAAGAATGCCCCTGCCACCTTTCAGAGGTTGGTCAACCAGGTGTTGGCTGGGCTGGAGGATTTCAGAGCCGCCTACACGGACGACATTGCAGTGTTTAGTTCCTCATGGGAGGACCACTTACACCACCTCTGGGAAGTGTTGATGGCGCTGCGCAGAGCAGGCCTCACAATCAAGGCCAGTAAGTGCCAGATTGGGCAGGGTTCTGTGGTGGGGAGTGGCCAGGTGGCACCTCTACAGCCCAAGATTGAAACCATCCTGGCTTGGGAGCCCCCAAGGACCCAGACCCAGGTGAGGGCCTTCTTAGGACTCACAGGTTATTACAGGAGGTTTGTCAAGGGGTATGGCAACATTGTTGCACCCTTGACTGAGCTGACTTCCAAAAAGCAGCCAAAGATTGTGAACTGGACTGACACCTGTCAGAAAGCTTTTGATGCCCTCAAGACTGCCATGTGTACAGCACCCGTACTCCAGGCGCCCAACTTTGCTAAGGAATTTATTGTCCAGACAGACGCTTCAGAGCATGGGGTGGGGGCTGTTCTGTCACAGATGAATGAGGAGGGACTAGACCAACCCGTAGCCTTCATCAGTAGGAGGTTACTTCCACGGGAACAGAGGTGGAGTGCAATTGAGCGTGAGGCATTTGCTGTGGTCTGGGCACTGAAGAAGCTGAGACCATACCTGTTTGGGATTCACTTCCGGGTTCAGACAGACCACAGGCCCCTCCGATGGTTGATGCAGATGAGGGGTGAGAATCACAAGTTGTTAAGGTGGTCCATTTCCCTACAGGGTATGGACTTCACGGTGGAACATCGCCCTGGTACAGAACACGCCAATGCTGATGGTCTGTCCAGATTTTTCCGCCTTAGTGATGAGAACTCCCAAGGGGATGGGTAGTTCTCCCCACATTTCAGCTGGAGGGGACGCGTGTTAGACCTGGCACCATTGGTGTGAGTCTCCCTTCCATTTTTCGCTGTGTCTCCTCTGTTTTTGCTGGTTATAGATGCTCTGGGCACTGTGCCACTGCCATTCAGTGCCACAGCGCGAATGCTCCCTTTGTAAAGATGACATGTGAATTGGTACATCCATAATTGGCTTATTTGGTTTACCTGTTAGTCCCTAGTAGCTTGGCCCGTGTGTGTCCAGGGCTGGTAAACCGAATGCTGCTGGTGGGCCTGCAGCACTGGTTTGTGCCACCCACAGAAGCAGCCTGTAAAGTGTGTCTCAGACCTCCCACTGCAGTGTCTGCGTGCAGTCCAGAACTGCCATCCTGGCTGTGAAGTGCACCCACTTCCCAGCCCCTGAACCTTCCCTTGGCATCCTGTAAGCCACCCTTATGTTAGGGTGCATTGTATGTGTAAGGTAGGACATGCTCTGATGTGTGTAGCATGTCCTAGTAGTGAATTACACCCAATTTCGTTTTTCACTACTGTAAAGCTACCTGTTCTCCATAGGCCAGAATGGGAGGTCTGGGCTATTACATTCTATTGTCCTAACTGACCCACAGAACATGGTAGAAAAACGAATTTAGTATGCCTGAGCTCAGAATATTAAAATACATCTTTTAGTGAAGGTTATTTTTATATTCTGTGTTGTTTGAAACTACCACTTTTAGAGTATAGGTACTTTCTTGCCTAAGCCTTCCAGTTTGGTCTGCTATTATGTGTATTGGCTGCCTGGTTTTGGAGGGACAGGGCAGGCTGAGTCAGACCTGGGTTGAATAGAGAGATCTGCCTTGGAGTGAGGGGAGGGGTAGCTCCTGCACTTGAATAGGGCTGTGCCTGGCAAGGTGAATGCTGGCTCCACCTCCCACTGTGCGTCTGAAGGCAGACCCCCTCTTTCTGAAAGGAAGGATGCAGCCTGGTAAGCAAAGTGCTCCAGGGCTGGGCAGAACTGGTTCTGGCTGGGTTCAGAGGCTTGTGACCCCTAAGAAAAAAGACTTTGGGGGTATAAATATTTGTGCCCAAACCCCTACAATTTGTATTGCTCCTGGACAACAAGAAGAACCTCTGTCCGTGTGACTACAGGAATCTGCAGGAGAAGGACTGTCCTTGTGCTTGTGTGCTGTTTCTGCGACTGGCCTGTAGTGGTTACTATTGGACTTGGAAGAAGAGGAAAAGGACTTTGAAGGAACTTTTATTTTTGCTACAGCAATCACCCAAGGGCTAGAAGAGAGCTAGCCTCCTGCAGGAGTCTCAGGCACATCAGACTCCACCACCAGCCTCCTGTTTCCTCCCAGCGAGGATTTCTATCTGCAGGTGAGGCTCCTGTGAGTTCCAGGGCCTCTAGTTCTACTGCTGAGAAGAGAGTGCTGAAAATCGTCGCTAACCCCCGTTAGCGAGCCGCTGCAGCTGGTGAGCGCGAGAAAAATCGACGCTCTGCTTTCGCCGAGCGCCTGTTAACCCCGAAGATTATCGCATAATCCGTCAGCGGGCCTGAAAACGTCCACTATCCCGAAGATCATCGCATCACCCGTCAGCGGGCCTGAAAACGCCCGCTATCCCGAAGTTCGTCGCAGCACCTGTCTGTGGGCCTGAAAACGCCCGCTATCCCGAAGATTGTCGCATTGCTTATTAGCGGGCCCCAAAGCGCTCGCTAACCCCAAATCATCGCATCAAGCTCATCGCAGCGCGGATGCCGAGCGTTCGCCATTTTCCCCGCATCGCATCAGGATCGTTGCTCCCTCGCGGAGCGCCATTTTCTTTCATCGCAGCAAGATTGCACACGCAACAGGCTCGGTGCATCATCCTCCCTTAGCGGCAAGGATTTTATCGCATCACCGGCTTAGCGTGAAGAAGTTTGTCGCTTTGTCCTGCCCGCAATCCAGCGCATCATCCTCCCTTGCGGTAAGGATTCAACGCATCGCTGGTTAGCGTGAGGAAATTTATCGCTACAACTCCTTAGCGACATTTTTGTTGCTTTGCTACGGACTCCAGATACTTTGTGAGCAAAAAGGGTCGCAGAGACCACTGCATTGAACTGAACATCATTTTGTGCACCTTGAACTATTTTTGCAGCATTTTTAAAGTAACCCTATTTTTCTAGTATTGTGGATTTTTACTGTTATTGGTCTTGTGATTAAGTCTATATAAATATACCTATTTTTTATAACTACTTGAGTGGTGTCCATTTGTAGTGTTCCTCATTGTATTACTGTGCATGGTCATAAATGCTTCACACACTGCCTCTGAGATAAGCCTAGCTGCTCGTGCTACGTTACCACAGGGTTGAGCAGGGGTTATCAAAGGGTGTAGGCCGCTTACTCTGACTTAGGAAGAAGGGTCCCTACTTGGACAGTGGCCAGCCATTGCCAACTAGAGACCCCCATTTCTAACAGCCATGACTTGAGCTCAATACGCCAGCCCAAAATTGCAGCAGCTAGCTTCGCAGAAGTGATGCATGTGGCAGACGCTGACTCATAATACTGGGGCAGGACAGTACAGTCAGACCTCTTCTGGGACTCCAAGGCTCGGAGAGTACTCTATGTCTGTGCATTTACACCCTGAGAGAGACACAAAATGTAGGTGAGTTCAGATCGCTTGTTGGAGAGATAGGACTTCTGCAATTAATACACTTGTGCAGATGCCAGAACAAGATTTACTATGTGATACCAGTCAAATGGTGCCCGATTTACATGGCAAACATTTAGCAGGATTCTACAGAATGAACGCACACCCTGGAGAGACACCTGACAAGAAGAAGGAATGGTGACCAACAGCCTTTTGTTAGCCTAAAGGAGCCAGGAGACCGGGTGCCCCATGTGACTACAGAAAGTACAAAATCTACACTATCTGTCCTGAAAGGTCTGTACCTCCTTGATGAATCAAGCGAGGTGTGGTGAGAGCCTTTTGTACCCGCTGTGACATCATTACACCCTGATCCACGCGACTCACAGAAGAAAAACATGAATTCTTCAGTCTACCAACAACTTCCCTGAAACCAGCCAGCACCAGCTGAACCCATCAACGAAGGAGATGACAATGCCAGAGGACGGGCTGGGAGTGGTCCATCTGAGACTCAGGATGGAGCATTGTCAAAACACCTTTCAACCCCTTTCAGAGGGACACAGGGCAAGCAGGGGCTACTGGGCCCAATCCTGGGGGTTGAGGCCCTTTACTCCCAACGCCCGGTCTACTATGGGTCCAGAGCCACTGGGCCAAGAACACATTCAGCACTTGACTCTCAGCAGCAGTGCGGGTCGAACAGTCCAAGACTTCTCAGGCAGAGGGAGGCACGGGGGGGGGGGAACACCTACTATGGGTCCTCAGCCACTGGGCCAAGAACACATGCAGCACTTGACTCTCCGCAGCAGTGCGGGTCGAACAGTCCAAGACGTCTCAGGGGGAGGGAGGCACGGGGGGTGAACACCTACTATGGGTCCTGAGCCACTGGGCCAAGAACACATGCAGCACTTGACTCTTCACGGCCACCTAGGATGTCCTCTCTTCAAGGGGATTGTCCTTACAGTGGTCTCGCCTCAAAAAGGGTCACTACGGTGGCCTCTCCTCAGGATGATGGCTTGAACCAGACAGCAGTTTTCATCCTTTCCGGTGGCCCTACCTGGTATTCGGGGTCACCGACCTTACCCTGCACAAGGGCAGTGGTCCGATCAACACAGCGGTAATTTTCACAGCAGTCCACCCTTGGCATACGGGATTGCTGACTTTCCTCCATACACCAGATACGGCCTCATCGGCTCGGCAGTAATCTTCAAAGCGGGCTCTCCTGGGCTATGGGGTCACTGCATTCACTCTGCACAAAGGCTAAGGCCTCTTCAAAATTGTGATATGTGGCTGGGGAGAGAGGGCGCACACACTTGAGTATAAACACAGTTCCAAAAGTCTTAATCAGCACAAAGTTTCAAGTGATGGTTACTCAAGAAGGGAGAAGAGCCACTATCTCTTCATCTGCTGGATCAGGTCCTAATCATAAGATAAAGAACTCTGAACACCCCAAAAATAAATCAACGTTGAGTTCAGTTGCATGCTAGTGAATACCCCCTAGTACTCCACGAGGGACTTGCACGCCAGAAGCACTCTTCTCAGTGACTGGATAAGGGACTATAGAAGAGCGGTCCTGCGAACCACACTTTGCAGGTGCTATTGGAATGAACTAGCAGCCATCTAAGAACTGGGCAATAGACACAGCTTCGTATGAACACCAGACTAGCCCCGATGAAGTCTGCTGCCAAATCTGCAGCAAAGACAAAAACACGTGTGGGCAGAGAAATGATAATCCCTTTGAGAGGAATAAAGGCTGTTAACACACAATGGAACGCAACGATGATTGTTTTTTGAAGTGCTCAGAGTTCTTTATCAAAGGCTGAGGCCTGATCAGCACAACATTCATCTTCACAGCCGCCCCTCTGGCCATACAAGGTCTCCAACTTCACTCTGCACAAGGACTAAGGCCCGATTGGCACAGCAGTGATGCTGACCAAAGCTGACTTCAGGGCGGCCCCCTTTGGCATATCAGGTCACCACCTTGGGCATGCACGCAGGCAATGACCTGAACAGTGCAGCAGCCGTCTCCTCACACATTGCTACAGGGATCCAATCACCACTGGACTTCGATCCCTCTTCCTCACAAGGCACAATGGTCTTGGCAAGCAGGGGTCACTGTTGTTCCATGGTCCAGGGGCAGGTGGTCCTGGATTTCCCTGGAGGATGTCCCCTCACCCAGTAGGGAGACAAGCAGGCCTTGGCTCCCATCCTGGTCACAGGCAGACGTCTTGCTGAGCTCCTCTTCGCACAGCCGCCCAACTGGCTGTATGACAGTTGATAATTTTGGGGGCCTCAAATTCCCCTTCTTATAGTCCATTTCCAGACACCAAATGTGATTTAGGGAATGAGTCTTTGAAATGTTTATATTGGGGTGGGGGGAGGGGGTGGTTCTTTTTGAAGTGTCCCCTGCTCTGCCTTGCCCTTTCTCCAGAAAGCAGCCTGTCACAGCAGCAGTGTAGGGAAGTAGGATCTGCTTTCGTGGCCACCCCCACTTTTTGCTGGTGTCATTATGTTTTACCGACTAGTCTGGCTGGGATCCTGCTAATCATGACCCCAATCTCTGTGCTACTTCCCTAAACTGGACATGGTGAGTACTTAGGTACACTCCAGATTGGCTACTGTTGTACCCTGATAACTCCCTAGTACATGGTACTAAGGTACCTAGGGCATAGGTACACTAGGGGTCTCCCATGGGCTGTAGCTTGTATTATGCCACCCATAAGAGACCACTCAAATTGTGACTACAGACCAGCCATTGTAGCCTGTGTGAACTGGTGCTAGCACCACTTGCGACAGATATAAGTGTCCTTATATCTGAGGTCACTGCACTTAAAACCTATAAGTCAGCCCAGAGACAGGTCTTTCAATCCTGAAGGCAGGGTGCTTGGTTCTAAGTGGGAGGGTGCCCAAGCATGAGCAGAAGACCCCTACAACCTTCAGAGTCCATTCTCCCGGGTTGTAAGTGCATCAGCCATTACAACATTTAGAGTGGCCGCGCATCATTACACGATGACCATCTCTAAACTGGCTGTAACACACCCTGTCATGTTTGGTATCAGAGGCCCTCAGTGCTCTCGGTACCAGTCCTCCAGAACAGGACAATAAGCTAGGGCTGCTACCAACCCGACACATGATTCTGACCAGCGCCACTGAGACTGCTTGAAGGGTACATATGGTGCCCTCCTTACATACTCCAGCTCAAACCAGTTGAGGGAGCCGTAGTCTCAAGCTCTGGCACGATACTGGACAAAGGACACGGGAGTATCCTCCCTACTGTATAGCCCCTCCTTTGGGAGGGACTCCTGAATTGTCCCAACCCTTTCATGAGGGCACTTAAGACCTGTGGGTGGGTCCCTAGATTCATCTTGGGACAAGATTCAGATCACTTCGCTTGGGAAACCAAGGCTGCAACAGGGAAGATTACTGCTGCTCCTGGCCTTGTCGTCCTGCTGGTCTTCTGCAACATCTGTCCTCATGCTCCATACAGGTTCTTCACCAGGTTTGTGGACATCCAAGACACCTGAAGGAATCTCCCTTGCAGTGAAAGAGTCACTCCCCTGCAAGAGAAGGCACCGCAACGCAGCTGACTGGTTTGTTGATCCTGGACTCCCACGGACTCCGAAAGGCTCAGCAACTCAGGTGGTGGTTCTGCAGCTCCCTCGAGGCCTGCACTGTCTTCATACCAAGTTGGAAGCTAGACATCCTCTTGCATGTCTTCTTTGGCTTCAGTGTGCTCCCCTGCTTGATCGGGGCCTGCTCTGACTTACCTGCATTTGGTGTGTCACGTGGACCTTGCTGGTCCTGACACTCCACCTTTTTTGACGACTACGTTGTTTGCTGCTGCCAAGGCTTGTTGATGCCACTGCCAGACACTGACCCCTTGGTCCTCGACATCTGATGTGGGACAGCTCCAGCACGGCATGTGGTCTTCTACAGCATTGCCTGGTCCACCCAGCTGCAACCTCAAGGGCACCGTCAACCTCTCTGACATGGGTGGGCATTCGTCTTCCGTGCCTCCTGGTCACTGCTGAGTGGCATGGACTCTGTCCCCTCTGCTTGCAGGTACCTCCCATCCTGAATCCACCTTTGGATTCCACTGGACTCCTTCGTCTTCTTCTTCAGCAGCATCTTTCCTGAAGTCCTCCATTGTGTTCTATAGTAGTTTCCAATGTCATGGCACCTATGCACCTGGCTTTCCTGGTGTAGGTATCCTGGTTCCTGGGGTATCCACGGGTGGGGTTACTCTCCAACCTTCAATCTTCCACAGGGTTTCTTCGGGTCCGCTGGGAAGGGTCCTTCTTCTTCAAAACTGCAACCATGACTTACCTATTCACTAACATTAAGCACAAAGTCGTGTTCCACTCTGCACACGACCTCCGTGGGGTTCCTAGATACTCACCTTGGGTGGTTCTTTGGGTCCCCGTCTCTTCTACGTCTTCTGGGTCCATTCTTGACTTGAGTCATGGTTCGCATTCCACTATCTGTGTTGCGTTTATGTCTCCGGGTAGGAGATATTGCATTGTGTTAGTGAGTGTTTATAATAAAATACATATTTTTATAACTACACTGTGTGATTCTTTTTCACTTAACCTATTCCATAAGATTATGTTCTTGTAAAACAAGCTGCTTTACACTCCTTCTGGACTAAGCCCGAAGGCTGCTTTCCACAACTACCATTTAGAGAGCTTTCTAAGGTTGTCTAAAGCCACTAAAATCACCATAAGGGTTGTCTGGATTGGTGCGGGGTGCTACACTTACATAAGTGAGCACCATATACTAAGCCGGCCTCTCACAAGGAATGATTCAAAATCCGATAGCCATGGGAGTGACTAGAGCTTTAAATGTGAATGTCAGCCACAGTGACGTGCATCAAAAGGTCACCCCAGGGCCACAGTCCCACATGTTATGATTCTCTTATCAGCCCCTTTCCAGTTAGCTCTCCTTGAATCAAAGAGCACTCTTTAATTATACTGAGAGCCTTGCTCTCCTTCCCTCAGTGAAAGAAGGTGCAAGTACTTCCACTGCTTGGGATCGGCCCGTCAAGCCCTTCCAACTATAGGCCCATTTTACTGCTTCCAGCATTTTATTAAATCCTGGAAAAATGGTGAATAAGCAGCTGTCGGGCTATCTGGAGGAAATGACATATTACATCCTATGCAGTTTGGTTTTAGGCAGGTTTCGGAACCGAGGTGGCTGTTCTGGAGGTCACTGATTTCATCAGAACCAACCTTGACAAGGGCAATAAAACACTGGTGGTACTATTAGATCTCTTGGGTACCTTTGACACTGTGTCTCACCAGATTCTGTTATATAGTGTGGAGGCCATAGGAGTGGCGGTCAGGCATGTCACTCACTAAGATCCTTTTTTGGTTGATAGACATCAGCCTGGCCTCTCCTTCTACCAGCAGTTGAAGCACCGTGTCCTACAAGACTCTGGCTGAGCCCATTACAGTTTAACATCTATATGGCCCCATTGGCAGGAGAGGTGGAAATATGAGGCTTCAAGGTTGTATCCTGTGCAGATGACTCCTGTGAGAAAGTGCCATCTTTCTTGCATGGTATGCCCCCACTTTTTGCTAAATTGCTGAATGAACTTCGATTGAGTGTACCCTGGGTTCCTGCCAATCGGGTGCCCAGGGCCTATGTTCCTTCCTTAAACCACACAAACTCCAAATTGGCAAACCCTAGCCACATGTCAGCCCCTAGTAAATGGTACCCTAGGTACCCAGGGCCTTGTGGCCAGGGAAGGCCTCTAAGGGCTGCAGCACTCATTGTGCCACCCTCAGAGGCCCTGTACCCTTACACACACACTGCCCTTGCAGGCTGAGTGTCTGGGTGCAGGACAAAACAAAGAGTCGACATGGCACACATCACTGTGTACCATGCCCATCACCTACACTGCCAAGGCATATGTCAGCCACCCCTCTAGCTGGGTGCATTACGCCTATGGTGTGGGCACAGGAGCAGGAGCCCTGTGCCCCTACAGTACTCGGGTCCATTCCTGAGCACTGTAAGTGCAGTGCTGTCATTTAAGAGTACATGGTGCTGAGAGCTTGTCAAACACGAGCTCCACAGCACCATATTGGCACCACTAAAGCCTGGGAAGTTTGGTATCAAACTTCTCAGCACATTGAACCCACACTGATGCCAGTGTAGGATTTAATGTACTAAGCACCCCAGAGGGCATCTTAGAGATGCCCCCTTACAGCTAACTTACAATCCACGTCTGCTCTGAGGCTGCCCAGGCTGCCACACAGCAGACACGTTGCTGGACCCCTGGGTGGGAGAGCCCCTGCTCTCCCGGGCCTGCAACAATGCACATCCTGGGTGAGGTGAGAAATCTCCTCCCCCAGGATGAGCAAAGGGAAGCTTCAAAGGCAGGCCGCCATTTGGAGTTTCCCCAGGCCA
Source organism: Triturus cristatus (assembly GCF_964204655.1). Classification (NCBI taxonomy): domain Eukaryota; kingdom Metazoa; phylum Chordata; class Amphibia; order Caudata; family Salamandridae; genus Triturus; species Triturus cristatus. The sequence continues at coordinate 1,284,493,637 of NC_140592.1, read as the reverse complement.
CTGCAACCCCCCACTCTGGCGGGAAGCTTGGCCGGAAACCCCATACAAGGACAGGGGATGTGCCAGCCTGCCCACCCCACCCCTCAGGTGGGGGAGGCGAGGTGAAGCACATCTCCGGGCTCTCGCCATCTTGAAGATGGGAGGCCCTACCCTATCAGGATTAGGCAACTGCCCCCCTCCCACAGGAGAGAGGCAGGAAAGGGGTGGACCCACCCCAGGACAAGGACCCATTGGTCCCTGGCCTTCACCTACCTGTAACGCCCCTAAATCTAGTATTTAGGGGCACCCTGAACCTTCCTTCCTTAGATTCCAGATAGAAAACTACAAGAAGAGCAAGAAGAACAAAGACCTGCCCTGCAGCTGCTAAAAAGAGAAGAAGACACCAACTGCTTTGGCCCCAGCCCTACCGGCCTGTCGACTCTCGAACCTGCACCAGCGCGGCATCCCTCGTGGCCAGCAACCTCACCAACCCCGGAGGACCTGGCTACCTTTTAGCTCTAAGCCCCTGGGACTCCCACGAGTAGAGGCTCTACTCAAGAAACCTATTTGCTATCCCTGGCACCAGCCCGGGACCGCGGACCCAACACCCTCTGCACCAGCCAAGCCTGGCCAGTGCCGGAGTGGACAAAGACCCAGAGGACGACCCCACGGCGACTGTGACCCAGAGTCCGGCACCCAAGGACCCCCCTCGACATCCCGGAAGAAGCCTGCAGCCTCAGAACCAAGTGCCACCCCAGCCGCGATCAACCAGAGGGTAAGATTCCCGACGTCAAAATGCACCCCTGCACCCGGCGCCCTGCGACCCCCTGTGCCCAATCCCGGGGTACCCACCTAACCTACAACTACCCAACTTACCTCTCGAAGTGGTGGTGGCACCTGAAACATCCTCGTCCCCGAGCCTGCAGCCTCTTTCCAAACCGGAACATTCCCATTGATTTCCATTGAGCGCCCTAAGGCTCAAAAGCACCCTGCACCCAGCCGCCCGAGTGGCCCTGGCAGTGCCCTCTCTACACTAACCTACTTCCCCACTTGCCCTGAGTAAGTGACCAGGAGCCCAGCTCCCACAGCCGCGTGGCTTGCCAGACAGCAGCCACCAACCAAGGCCCCCCTATCCCTCATAGGATAACATTGGGCCCAACTCTCTCTGCACCCGGCCGTCCTGAAACCGCTGAGGGTGAACCAACTGTACCTACCTGACACTGGGGGACCCCCGAGTCCATGCCCGGAATTTCAACACTGCCAGTCGAGTACTTACCCTTAAACCGCTAACTTCATTTTCCTCATAGGGTAACATTGACTGGCTTTTTCTTCAAAAATCTTCTAAGTGTGAACTTTTCAAAACTGCAAAAATTCACCAAAAATCAGCCAAGTGACAAAAACGAATTTACTCACCTGCTCCTAGGTGAGCTCCCAGTGCTGGATCTTGGTGCCCAGCCCTGACTCTGAAAAGTGTTCACAACTATACTTACCTCTAACTCATTTTTCTCCCATAGGAAACCATTGTCTGCTTTTCTGTGAAATTTCTTCTAAGTGTCTATTTTTGCAAATTTGAAATATTCTTTTAAAATCGTACCAATTCTGCAAACGAATTTACTTACCTGCTTTTGATAAGGACCCCAGTCCTGGGTCTAGGCACCCAGTCCTGGATTACTAAAGTAACGATAAAGTACTCTACCTGCAATGTGAATTTCTTGCCATAGAGATCCATTGAATGTTTTCTTTGAAATATTTTCTAAGTGCTATCTTTTGAAATAGCTAAATATTATTTAAAAATCATTACAGTTATTAAGTCGACTTTCATCACTTGATTCTGAATATTGACCCAAGGCTGGTTCTAGGAGCCAGACCTGGAATTCCAAAAGTAATCTGAAAAGTAATTTATTACAAATAACCTGAATTTACCATTGAGCTCAATGCATTGTTATGTTTAGGAAATAGGATTGTTTATTGCAACCAACTGTGACTGTTTACACAAATGTATTGCTTAAGACAAAAGTATTTATATTCAACCTCTCATTCTGAGAAAGTATATTTTTACCCCCTGTGTGGTTCTAAAAATAAAACAAGCATATATTTTATATATATAACCCATTGGCCTAGAGTTCAGTTATTGAGTGTGTGAAATCATTTACTGACTGAGTGTGTACAATAAATGCTTTACACTGTCCTCTGGTACTGCCTTACTGCTCGACCAAGCTAACACTTTTGAGAGTAAGGTCATACCTAACTTTGACCTCTATCAGCCTCTGGGGGACTGTGGCCTCTGTACACCCTGTACCTATTAGGGAACAGTATATACAGAGCCACTTTCTCACATTGGTGGATCAGCGGTGGGATACAAACTTGCATTTGGTGGACTACTTGGTTACCATCTGATCACACGACAGAACTCTTAAAAATTGCCTTTAGAATTCTGATTGGTTTTTCCAAAATTACTAAAAGTCTTGCTAGGGCCTTGCTTAAGTCCCATTAGAATTTTAGAAAAATAAAAGTCACTATAGTCAGGGTAGAGGGTTAGAACTGTCAGGTTAGAATGTCTCAAACAAACCCAGCTATTAGTGATAATAATAACATGGACCTGGTGGAGGAGCTCGACCTCACAATTTACTTACACTTGTTTTTCAAGGAATTGAGGTCCTTATGTAAACTCAAAAATTTACAAATGGGTCAGCATCCAACCAAACAAGGGCTCCAGGAGCTCCTGGCTGAGTATGCTAAAGACCACCCATCTGAACATGGTGATGGCCAGTCAGATGAGGAAAGGGAAACAGAGGAGGTGGACAGCAACCTCCCCATACTATTCCCTAGGGAGGAGATGGCACCCATACCCTCCAACTCAAGACATAGCATCTGGGCTCCTAGAGACCACACAGGTGGCTCTGGTCCCAGAGACAACACTGGGGGACCCCCCAGTGAAGAGGACAGCCTTGTGAGGCTGGCCAAAAGAATAGATCTAGAGTCCAGACTCTTGGCCCTAGAAAAGGAAAGGAGAGAGATGGGTTTAGCACCCATCAATGGTGGCAGCAATAATAAAAACAAGGATAGGGAGGAAACTTCTGACCCTAAAATCCCCAAAGGGATTGTCCCTAAATTTGAGGAAGGTGATGATATCACCAAATGGTTCACAGCCTTTGAGAGGGCTTGTGATATCAGAAAAGTAAAGAAACCTCTCTGGGGGGCACTCCTGTGGGAACTGTTCTCTGGTAACTGCAGGGACAGGCTTCTGACTCTCTCTGGACCAGAAGCAGGATCCTATGACCTCATGAAGAAAGCTCTGATTGAGGGATTTGGATTCACCACTGAGGAGTATAGGATTAGATTCAGGGGGGCTCACAAAACCCAGACCCAGTCCTGGATTGATTTTGTAGATTTCTCAGTGAAGACACTGGATGGTTGGTTAGCTGGACATGGTGTGCAGGATTTTACTGGATTGTACAATTTATTCATGAAGGAACATATTTTGAGTAACTGCACAAATGAAAAGTTGCATCAGCATTTGGTAGACCTAGGTCTAATTTCTCCCCAAGAATTGGGAAAGAAGGCAGACCACTGGGTCAAGACTAGGGTGACCAAGACAACCACTGGGGGTGACCAAAAGAAGGTGGTCACAAAACCTCCCCAGGGGAAAGGTGGTGAGAATCCCCAAGATAAAAAGTCAGAGTCTTCCAAAGGGCCCCAAAAACCTGTTCAGGTGGGTGGGACCCAAACTACTCCCTATGTGCCCCAACCATATAGGGGGAAGAACTTTGATCCCTTAAAGGCCTGGTGTAATACCTGTAAGAAGCAGGGACACCTAACTGTATCTTGCCCCCAAAACAAAGCCCCTAAGGCACCCAGTACAGCCACTCCTGGGGCAGCAAGTATACAAATGGGATCAGAGGTGTACCCTGAGCAAATCTGGGAACACACTGAAGCAAGTTTAGTCTCCTTGGGAGAAGTGGAGTTTGCCACTGTGGCTGTGTGGCCCCCCAACTTAAAGAAATACTTACAGTACCCCTGGGTAAATGGAACTAGGGTAGAAGCTCTGAGGGATACAGGTGCCAGTGTCACTATGGTGAAAGACACACTGGTTTCCCCTGAGCAATACTTGATTGGGAAGTCTTACCCAGTCACCAACGCTGACAGTGTCACCACTAGTCATCCCATGGCCATGATAACATTAGGCTGGGGAGGGGTTACTGGCCTGAAACAGGTAGTGGTCTCTCCAAAGTTGCCAGCTGCATGTCTGCTTGGAAATGATCTGGAAACCTCAGCCTGGGCTGAGGTTGAGTTAAAGGCCCATGCAGCCATGCTGGGCATCCCTGAATTGGTGTGTGTGCAAACCAGAGCACAGAGCAAGAGGAAGGGTGAAAAAGTAGGTTTGGAGCCTGGAATAATGGCCCAACCAACCAAGAGGAAGGGCAAGAAGACTGGGGGACCAGCTTCTGTACAGCCAAACACTCAGAACCCCTCTCCCCCTGGAGAGGATGTAGATACCCCTGAGGGAACTGAGCCCATGGAGCTTGACCCTTACCAGGTTGAACTCTTGGGCCCAGGGGGACCCTCTAGGGAAGAGCTGTGCCAGGGTCAGCGAGACTGTCCCACTCTTGAAAGCCTGAGACAACAAGCTGCTTCAGAAGCCAGGGGAGATGTCAGTGGTACCCACAGAGCTTATTGGGAAGAGGGATTACTGTATGCTGAGGCAAGAGACCCCACTCCTGGAGCCACCAGGAGGGTGGTAGTGCCACAGAAGTACAGGGAGTTCCTCCTAACTTTGGCTCATGACATCCCCCTAGCTGGACATCTGGGGCAATCCAAAACTTGGGAAAGGTTAGTGAGTCACTTTTACTGGCCCCAGATGCACCAAAAGGTGAAGGAGTTTGTCAGCTCCTGTGTTACCTGTCAGGCCAGTGGCAAGACAGGTGGCCACCCAAAGGCCCCCCTCATTCCACTACCAGTGGTGGGGGTCCCCTTTGAAAGGGTAGGAGTGGACATTGTGGGTCCACTTGAACCTCCCACAGCCTCAGGGAACAAATTCATTCTAGTAGTAGTGGATCATGCTACTAGGTACCCTGAAGCAATTCCACTTAGGACTACTACAGCTCCTGCAGTAGCCAAGGCCCTCCTGGGTGTCTTCACCAGGGTGGGTTTTCCTAAGGAGGTGGTTTCAGACAGAGGTTCCAACTTCATGTCTGCTTACCTAACACACATGTGGAAAGAGTGTGGGGTGCAGTACAAGTTTACTACACCCTACCACCCACAAACCAATGGCCTTGTTGAGTGGTTCAACAAGACATTGAAAGGTATGATCATGGGACTCCCTGAGAAACTCAAAAGGAGGTGGGATGTCCTGTTACCATGCTTGCTTTTCGCTTACAGGGAAGTGCCACAGAAGGGAGTAGGTTTCTCACCCTTTGAACTTCTGTTTGGACATCCTGTAAGGGGACCACTGTGTCTTGTAAAGGAGGGCTGGGAGAGGCCCCTCCAAGAACCCAAACAGGACATAGTGGACTATGTGCTTGGCCTAAGGTCCAGAATGGCTGAGTACATGGAAAAAACATCCAAGAACCTTGAGGCCAGCCAGGAGCTCCAGAAGCACTGGTATGACCAAAAAGCTGCACTGGTTGAATTTCAACCAGGGCAACAGGTGTGGGTTTTGGAGCCAGTGGCACCAAGGGCTCTCCAAGACAAATGGAGTGGCCCTTACCCTATCCTAGAGAGAAAGAGTGAGGTCACCTATCTAGTTGACCTGGGCACTAGCAGGACACCCAAAAGGGTCATCCATGTGAACCGCCTTAAACTCTACAATGATAGGGCTGACATCACCATGCTGATGGTGACTGATGAAGAACAGGAAGCAGAGAGTGAGCCACTCCCTGACCTCTTATCCTACAGCCCAAAAGATGGGTCAGTAGATGGTGTGATTTTTTCAGACACCCTCTCTGCCCAACAGCAGACTGACTGCAAGCAAGTCTTGCAGCAATATGCTAGCCTCTTTTCCCTGACCCCTGGTCTGACAAGCTGGTGTACCCATGATGTGGACACTGGTGACAGTGCACCTGTCAAGAACAAAATCTATCGACAGTCAGATCAAGTCAAGGAAAGCATCAAAGCTGAGGTCAGCAAGATGCTGGAGTTAGGGGTCATTGAGCCTTCAGAGAGCCCCTGGGCTAGTTCAGTGGTTCTGGTCCCCAAACCTCATCAACAGGGTGAAAAGAGAGAGATGAGGTTCTGTGTGGACTATAGAGGGCTCAACTCTGTCACCAAGACAGATGCTCACCCTATCCCAAGAGCAGATGAACTGATAGACAAATTGGGGGCTGCCAAATTTCTCAGTACCTTTGACTTAACTGCAGGGTACTGGCAGATTGGCATGGCCCCAGGAGCAAAAGAAAAGACAGCATTCTCCACCCCTGATGGGCATTACCAGTTTACTGTGATGCCCTTTGGGTTAAAGAATGCCCCTGCCACCTTCCAGAGGTTGGTGAACCATGTCCTGGCTGGGTTGGAGTCCTTTAGTGCAGCTTATCTTGATGATATTGCTGTCTTTAGCTCCACCTGGCAGGATCACCTGATCCCCCTTGGGAAGGTTTTAGAGGCTCTGCAGAGTGCAGGTCTCACTATCAAGGCGTCCAAATGCCAGATAGGGCAGGGCACTGTGGTGTACTTGGGCCACCTTGTAGGTGGAGGCCAGGTACAGCCCTTACAACCCAAAATCCAGGCCATCATGGACTGGATAGCTCCAACAACCCAGACCCAAGTCAGGGCATTCCTTGGCTTGACTGGGTACTACAGGAGGTTTGTGAAGGGGTATGGGTCCATTGTGACCCCCCTCACAGAACTCACCTCCAAGTAAATGCCCAAGAAAGTTAACTGGACAGTTAGTTGTCAAAAGGCTTTTGACACCCTAAAAGAAGCAATGTGCTCAGCACCAATTCTAAAAGCTCCAGATTATGCTAAGCAGTTCATAGTGCAGACTGATGCCTCTGAGCTAGGGATAGGAGCGGTCCTATCCCAGACCAATGATGAAGGCCAAGACCAACCTGTTGCTTTTATAAGCAGAAGACTACTCCCTAGAGAGCAGCGTTGGAGTGCCATTGAGAGGGAGGCCTTTGCTGTGGTTTGGTCCCTGAAGAAGCTGAGGCCATACTTGTTTGGCACTCACTTCCTAGTTCACACTGACCACAGACCTCTCAGATGGCTAATGCAGATGAAAGGGGAAAATCCAAAACTACTGAGGTGGTCCATCTCCCTACAGGGAATGGACTTTGAAGTGGAACACAGACCAGGGACTGCCCATGCCAATGCAGATGGACTTTCCAGGTTCTTCCACTTAGACAATGAAGACTCCATAGGACAAGGTTAGTCTCATCACCTTTCGTTTGGGGGGGTTGTGTGAGAAAGTGCCATCTTTCTTGCATGGTATGCCCCCACTTTTTGCTAAATTGCTGAATGAACTTCGATTGAGTGTACCCTGGGTTCCTGCCAATCAGGTGCCCAGGGCCTATGTTCCTTCCTTAAACCACACAAACTCCAAATTGGCAAACCCTAGCCACATGTCAGCCCCTAGTAAATGGTACCCTAGGTACCCAGGGCCTTGTGGCCAGGGAAGGCCTCTAAGGGCTGCAGCACTCATTGTGCCACCCTCAGAGGCCCTGTACCCTTACACACACACTGCCCTTGCAGGCTGAGTGTCTGGGTGCAGGACAAAACAAAGAGTCGACATGGCACACATCACTGTGTACCATGCCCATCACCTACACTGCCAAGGCATATGTCAGCCACCCCTCTAGCTGGGTGCATTACGCCTATGGTGTGGGCACAGGAGCAGGAGCCCTGTGCCCCTACAGTACCCGGGTCCATTCCTGAGCACTGTAAGTGCAGTGCTGCCATTTAAGAGTACATGGTGCTGAGAGCTTGTCAAACACGAGCTCCACAGCACCATATTGGCACCACTAAAGCCTGGGAAGTTTGGTATCAAACTTCTCAGCACATTGAACCCACACTGATGACAGTGTAGGATTTAATGTACTAAGCACCCCAGAGGGCATCTTAGAGATGCCCCCTTACAGCTAACTTACAATCCACGTCTGCTCTGAGGCTGCCCAGGCTGCCACACAGCAGACACGTTGCTGGACCCCTGGGTGGGAGAGCCCCTGCTCTCCCGGGCCTGCAACAATGCACATCCTGGGTGAGGTGAGAAATCTCCTCCCCCAGGATGAGCAAAGGGAAGCTTCAAAGGCAGGCCGCCATTTGGAGTTTCCCCAGGCCACTGCAACCCCCCACTCTGGCGGGAAGCTTGGCCGGAAACCCCATACAAGGACAGGGGATGTGCCAGCCTGCCCACCCCACCCCTCAGGTGGGGGAGGCGAGGTGAAGCACATCTCCGGGCTCTCGCCATCTTGAAGATGGGAGGCCCTACCCTATCAGGATTAGGCTACTGCCCCCCTCCCACAGGAGAGAGGCAGGATAGGGGGTGTACCCACCCCAGGACAAGGACCCATTGGTCCCTGGCCTTCACCTACCTGTAACGCCCCTAAATCTAGTATTTAGGGGCACCCTGAACCTTCCTTCCTTAGATTCCAGATAGAAAACTACAAGAAGAGCAAGAAGAACAAAGACCTGCCCTGCAGCTGCTAAAAAGAGAAGAAGACACCAACTGCTTTGGCCCCAGCCCTACCGGCCTGTCGACTCTCGAACCTGCACCAGCGTTTCGAAGAGGTCTAAAGCTGTTTTTCTCCCTATCTGAAACACTTTGTTGAGCTGGGGCTGCTCTAGCTCCCATTCGCGACAACCGAAATGTGTTCTGCTTAACGAACCCGCCAGAGTATTGTGCAGACCTCGGACATGTTCGGCCTTGAGCGTGATACGGTGCTGATGTTTCTGTGCAGACGACCATTTGCCCTGTATCTATAACTCTAGCAGATGGCCTCCCCAGCCGTCCATGGAGGCGTCCTTTGTCAGTATGAAGTCTGGGACAGTTTGGAGGAAAGTAAGGCCCTTTAAAAGATTTGGCGCGTGCTTCTACAATGTGTGTTGTGATCTCTATTACATCCTGGAAGGATCCCGAAGTCCGCTGCCGCTGCTTCTGTAGCTCATCAATATTGCTCTCTAGCAGAAGCGACCGGAGTTCAAGTGAAACCTTACTGTATTCCTGCATGGTTGGGCGTAGGAAAGTCTTCGGTCACTCTGCTCACCTGAGTATCCCTCATCGACGGGGGCATAGACAGTGCAGATATAACCAGGAAAGCAAATTCCATCGTTGACGGTGTCGTCATTGGTGTCGTCGGCGGGACCATCGTCGATCGAATTGTCTTCAACGGAAGTGTGACTGGTGTAGTCGTCACAGTCGACGGGACACTCGTTGACGAGTCAGTCTTTGACGGGATCTTTGCCGATGGAACCTGAGTCGATGGGGCAGCACCAATGGTCTTCGACGCGGATGGAGCTCTCAGCGTCGATTAGGCTTCAGGAGACCCTCGTAAACGAAACAGGAGCCTGGATTGCGTCGTCGTCACAGTTGCCGTTGAAGACAAGGATGAGACACTCATCGTCGTTGACAAGTAAGGAAACTTAATCACTGATGATTTGTTATGTGATTTTCACCCCACAGGATCTGAAGAGGAGGCTCTTGGGTGATGATCTTCCTTTCTAGATGGCGTAGAGGACACAGACAATGCTGCTTCTGAGGAGTGCTTAGCGCCTTTTTCCGTTTTAAGCTCTTGGCTGTGAGAAGTTGGCCTGGTATATGCTGTCCACTAGTTATAGTGGGCACCTTGCACCTGCCCAAACCACCCTTATGGATGATAGGTTTAAAGACAACCTTTATTGAAAGCTATCCTAGTGGTAGCTATGGAGAGCAGCCTTCAGGCTAAGTCTCGAAGGAATGTAAAGCAGCTTGTTTTACCTTATAATCTCTTGAATGACCAAATGAAAGGAGAACCACACAAGGTATATATATAAAATATATGTATTTATTTCTAAACACTCTCTACTAACCTCTTTATGAGATTAGAGAGCAAGGCACACAATAATACAGTTTTAAAACAACAGTAAATAGCATAATATACACTGGGCGCCAGGGGGAGACCAAACCATATATTAAATAAGTGGGATAAGAACCACGACTTGACTAGACACAGTGCCTAGAGCACATAGAATCGCTGGGACCCCAAGGAACCACCCAAGGTAGTGACACAGGGGACCCAAGGGGGATGCGTGCAGTGTGAGAACACCGCCGCGAGCTCCGTACAATCCTATGGGAAAGTCGCGGTTGGAATTTTCGAGTTTAAGGACACTTAGGAGAGGACCTGGAGCAAACCCTTTCAGACTTTGAAGGTTCCAAGGCCAGCACCCACGTGAGCACCGGAGTACTCGTGTTACCTAACCCAGGGAATCCGGATGCATAGGTGTCAAATGGTGTCGTGAATCTTCGATGTCGTCAATGGAGAGTTGCTGCAAAGTGCTGCTGCCGTGGAAAGGAAAAGTGTCTGGTGTGATCCAAGCCTGGATGGAAGATGTGAAGAACCTGAAAGCAGAGGGGACAGAGTCTTGGTCACTTGCCAGTGACCAGGGGCACGATAGATGAATGCCCACCGATTTCGAGTGTTTAAGGTGCGATGAAGTGAAGCTTGACTCCACTGCCACAGAGGCCAGGAGGCGTCGACGATGACCACAGTCTGCAGGCGAGCTGTCCCACGAAGGATGTCGAGTGCTGGAGGGTCGGTGTCTGGATTGGAGACCAACAAGCCTTGGCAATGGCAACCCACGCGGTGAGAGAAAAGCGGCTTCGGTGATGACCAGCGAGGTCCTGTGGACTCCCCAAGTGATTGAGAGTCAGGGCATGTCTGGAGCAACCAGGTAAGCCCGTTGAAAGTCAAAGTACCCTTCTCAGGGACCCACAAGTCGACGAACAAGGGATCACAAAGAGACCTCGAGAGGAATCACTAAATACCAGCCCACGGGTCACTAGAGGAGTGTAGGCCAGCAATCTTCAGTGGAATCACTGCTCGGGGTCGAGACTACAAGTAGCCCAAAGCACAGCCTCAGGGATCGCCAAGAAGCATATGCTGCTGCAAATGTGCACAGTGTCCAGGGGTTCGGGTTGCATGGTCCCCACGAGGGCTTTGGATCTCAGGAATGCTGAGAGCACGGATCGGCCTCGGGGAAGCTTGAAAACCCACCTCCTGTGTTGCAAAGTCTTCGGAGTCCTTCAGGAGCTGCGTAGTTGCAAACCGGACAGATGTGTCTTTGGTGCCTACCTTGCAGGGGAGTCACTCCTTTACTCCAAGGGAGATTCTTCGGTCATCCAACATCCTGTAGATAGTAGAAATTCTGGGATTCTGTAGCAGAGTTTCGTCCAGGTAAATCTAAAGTAATGTAGTCAGGGGTTCCTACTTTATACCCAAGGAAGGGGTGGGACAAACTCTGGGGACCCACCTATGGGAGGGTCAGGACAGAGGGGTAGGTACACCCATATCCTTTGTCCAGTTTCGCGCCAGAGCAGGGGCTGGTAGCCCCTGCAACCGGTTTGAGCTGGACTATGCACAGGGACACCAAATGTGCCCCCAGTGCAGATATCAAAGCACTCTCAGCCCCAATACACTAAAGCCTGTCTGGGAGGTGGTCACACCTCCCTGTGACAGGAAACCTATTCTCCAGGCCTCCCCTGCCAGAGTTTCGTCCAGCAGCAGGAGGGCAGACTCGTGTCTGTGGCTGGCAGCATCCATTTCGTGATGCCAGGGTCTGTGAAGCTGGTACCGGGTGTACCGGTGAAGTCATGGTTCTCCTTCTAGTAGGGTGGAATCATACCTCTCACACCAGTTACCGCAAGGTTAAAATGCACTTAAGCGTATATGGTTTGGCTGCATCACAAACAACGCCAGAATAAAGGTTCCGAAGGCTGCAGAGGGGCTAGCTCATGCATGGGCACCCTCTCACATAAAACCCAGCACCCTGCCTTAAGGGTTGATAAGGCCTGCCATAGGGGTGACTGATAGGTTTATATGTGCAGTGATATGGATAGATATAGTGAACCTACATCTAAGTAAGGGGTGCATACACCACCTTACACAGCCTGCTGTAGCAGACCCGTTTTGTCATTTTAAATGGTCTCCCAGGGGTGGCATAATACATTCTGCAGCCCCTGAAAGGCCTCTGGGGTACCTATGCCCTAGGTACAGAGTATACCATTTACTAGGGACTTATAAGGGTACCCCAGAATACAATCTGTGGTGTACCTAAAGTACATGCAATCAATTTAGAGAGGAAGTAGCTAGGCTGGGCCCTGGATAGCAGGGTATTTATTTATTTATTTAGGTTTCTTATAGAGCGCTAACAATCATCCCAGAGGGATATCACGGCGCTGAGATTGCTAAAGTGTGGGTGCAGTGGGCATAGTTGGGTGGTTTAGTCGGAGTGGGGGAAAAGGAAGGTTTTTAGTTGTTTCCTGAATGCCAGGTAGCATTCTGTGAGTCGGAGGGCCACGGGAAGTTCGTTCCACTTCCTTGCAGCGACGTGGGAAAAGGCTCGTTCACCCATCCTGGCTCTCTTTACCCGGGAGATGCTGGCTTGCGCCGAGATTTGTGAGCGGAGGTTTCTGGTGGGAGTGTAGAACTGAATCCTGTTTCTAAGGATGAGAGGGCCTGTCTTGTGCAGTGCTCTATGAGTGATGCACAACATTTTAAAAGTTGCTCTTTGCTTCATTGGCAACCAGTGTAGATCACGCAGACAATTTGTGGCCGAGTCTAATTTTCTTTTCATGCAGATAGCCTTGGCTGCTGCGTTCTGCACCATTTGGAGTTTGGTGAATAGGTACTCTGCCATGCCGACGAACAGGGTACCGGCCAGACTAAAGTTGAAAAACAGTGAAACATCAGCAAAAAGTGGGGGTAACCATAAGAGGCAGATCCTACTCTCCTACATTGACATCCTGGGAAGGTTTATGGCCTTCTTATGAGATGTGGAGGATCTCTCACTCTCCTTCTCAGATGAAAGCGTCTGGTGCTTAGTAGTTTGAGGCCACAGCAACAACTTTCCCTCTCTATCTTTGAGGGTTTTAAACGAAAAGGTGTGGCAGATCTTGCATTCCCTCACCTCATGCTTTGAGAGGAGGCAATATATGCACTCCTTATGTGGATCATCCACATGGACTCTTTTCTTGACACAGGTTTTAAATAGGCAGAAACAGCCTATTTGGTTAGACATGATGTCCAGATTAGCAGGGATTGCAGAAGTTGAGAAAAGCTGAGTAGCACTCAGGGATACACCCTTCCACACGACATGCGGTGAAAATCTGAGGGAATCTGCCTCTGCTGAGTGTTCTAGAGGGTGCTGACTGCTGATTGGCTGTGTTCCAACATTAGGTCCTTTTTAAAAAAGGACATGGCTTAGGGCCATTATTGCCTATGAAATCTGTCAAACACTGTTTGATTATTTTACTGTGGGACTCCCATCTCAAGCATGTGAATCTAGGAAAGATATACCAGTAATGGATAATGGTACCATTTCTTGACTCTTCCAAATATCCCCCACTTTAGATATTCCCATCAGGTTGGTGGCACAAAGTCGGGTTTCTAACGTTAGTCTACCCTCAATCCCAGGGCTCTGGCCACTATGTGCCCGATCCCAATTGCCATTGCCATGGACTTCAGCAACGAGACATCCCCTTTCCATCGTACAACCATCGGACATAACGCTCCGGGTCCATTGCACGTCTGTCAACCATCGTCGAGGGTGCGTGCTGTGGGTGAAAGGTCCAGTCATTGACTTTCTGCAGTTGGATAGCCCAATAGTACAAACGGTGGTTGGGGAGGGCTATGCCACTGTCCATCGATTTCCTAGTGAGAGACGTTCGTGCTATCCTCGGAGTAGGAGGCTGACTTAGTATAGTTGTTGTAAATTGAAACAACGATGTGATTAAGCATTTACTAAAGACATTAATTCCCCTTTTATAGATCGTGTTTTCTCTGTTATGTTGACCGAAGCTTGGACTCCATTTTGTATTGTCATGCTTCCACGTGTTCCCCACGAGAAGAGTCCAACCTCTGTGTTAGTTGCTCTTGTAATCTGCCTAGTAACAGTCTATAAATAGCTCCTTTGTCCATCTGGCACATGCCCAGACTTGACCACATCTGTTATCAGTTAGCCTTGCTTGACCATGTTTTCGCGGGCTCAAGGAGTGTGTTAGCTCCGCCCACATATTGATTCAGTATCGAAAATGACCATAAATGGTAATGTTCTTCGGCCTCATGTTGTATCCACCCACTTATGAGCCCCTCTATTGTGTATAAAAGGGGACCATGTACGTAGGTTTTTTGTGCTACTCTATGCAATACTGAAGAGTGTTGTGTGGATTGTAGGACCACCCTTAAGGGTTAATAAATGCTGTCTTTGTACTTTGCAGTTTCCGTGCCAACTTCCTTGTAGATTCCATTACAGGAGAGCGAACCCTTGTGTCCTGCGGGCCTAGCTGGGGCCTGTATTCATCAATTGGCGCCCGTCACGTGGGGCTCATCGGCGACTCGGATGCTCGAAGGACTGGTCGCGACGAAGGTGAGGAATTTGGCCGGGGACGTGATCACTGCCAGCGGCATCTTAACCCTGGCATCCCGAGGTTTTTCTTCCTTCCCTTCCGAGCTGACCGTCTGGGTGGCGCCGGTCCTCGACTGAGACCTCTTCTGTCGGTCTGGCCGTGAAAGCCGTTTGGGCGATTGTGGAGCTTGGCAGTTGGAATCTGGACTCTTGATTGGTAAGAACCGGTGTACGGTACTTGCTCCGAGTTTTTGAAGCCTGATCTGGCTATTTGAGTTTGATTTGGGATGACTAGTCATATTTTGTATTTGTCTTTGTGAATATATATGCGTTGCAACACATATAGGCAGGTAATGTGGAGAGATTTCTCCGGAGCTGTGTAACTTTGAACGGCGCAACGATTAAGTGCCATTTTTCTATAATATTGCATATTTTGCATTATTTCTGAGCATGCCTGCTTTCAGCGCACTCCGTAAGTGGTGTTGCTGTTTTGGGAACCGGTTGAACCTCGAGGAATCTGCTCCAGCTCCCCCAGAGGGGACTCCTAATAGGGATATGTATGTGAAGCATGGTCTTTCTTCCATAATGTACAGCACAGTATGGAGGAAATATACAAAAAAAGATCCTGAGTTGCGATGGCCTTTGTATGGATCGTTTGATATACGTAAGATTGAGTATGTGGAACAGTGTATGTGTAAGCGGCGTGCTCGTCAGGATATGTTTGAGTGTGTACGGTTGTGGGTGAAGGAGGTGCGTGAGCGAGAGAAGCGTGAGAAAGCGCTGTTTGATAAAGAACAACGGAAGAATGATCATGTGCGAGCACAGGAAGCGAAGCGTCGGGAGGACAGAGAGCAGACGGACAGGCAAGAGAAGGAGCGTAGGCTACAAGTTTCGGGTCAATACGCTGTTCGGCAGCCACTTTATCCTGTCCTTAATAATCTTGATGATGATTTTTATTTACTAGATCGTTCTCCGCCCCCTTATGTCGGCGCATCTGCTCCAAGGCCGCAAGATTCTGTCCCGGGTCCGGGTAAGGTAGATACGCGGTCCATGTTATCAGCCGAACAAATGGCTGAGCTTCGGCAATTTTCCTTCCGTGCACTTAAAGGCAAGATATCCATAGAGGAATTATTCCATACTTGGGGGCCGTGGCAGGAGAGAGATAAATTGTATTTTCTGGGTCATTTCGCGGAGGAAGTGATTGATGCTTTCCGGAAACGTTCTGGTGTTTTTGAGCCCGACGAAGTGTCATCGGATGCTAAAGCATTGCGTAATGGTGTTTTCTCTTTTTCTAAGGCTCCAGATACGGCTCGGCGGCTGTTCGCCTTGCGGGACGAGGTGCTGGTCTTTAAAGAGAAAGCGCGCCAGCGAGCAGGGGAGGAGAAGCAGTCGGATTCGTGCACAACAGAGGGCCACTCATCCACCTCCCAGTCAGATAAGGATGACATAGTGCATGTTAAACCAATGCGGGAGGCGGCGCCTTTGTATGTTCCTCCTAAAGGAGCGGGGACTAGCTCGGACATTACCTCCGCCGATGCTAAGGGATATTTTGTGTATAATTGGGTTTACACTCCGTGGCATAGGGCTGATGTTATGGCGTTGAAGAATGCGCTGCCCGACCCCCGCAAGAATCCAGCGGCCTTCTATGAAGAAGTTGAGGGGGCCTTGAATTCTTGCGTTATGACTTTAGCAGATATAGATTTGTTCTTTGGGCTTATTCTACCACCAGATATGTGGCGATCTGTGCGGAAGGTAGATGATGCTGCCACTTTTAAGGCTCGATGGTCTGAACTGGAGGATGAGGATAGGGAGAGGAAGCCTGCGCAGAAACCGCCCCAGAATATTTTAGATCTCCCTGCTGCTATTGTGGCTAAGTTGAAGACAATTATCCCCCCTAAAAAGATTGACTGGAATATGTTGGCTGCATGTAAACAGAAAGTTGACGAGTCAGTTGCGGACTTCTTTACGCGCTTTGAGGAGACGTTTCATGATTTTAGTGGACAGTCGCTAACCGACGATACGGGACGCCACCTTTTTGCGGATAAATATGTGGCTAATCTGCTGCCGGCAGTTGCGGCCCGTCTAAAAGCGAGTGAAAGTTCTTGGTCCTCCGCTACACCGACGGCCCTCCTGACTATCGCCCAGTATTATGAGCGTCAGGAGCAAGAAGCAAAGGGCCAGGAGGAAAAGAAGTCGAAAGATTTGAAAACAAAGGTGATGTTGGCGCAAGTCTATGGCCCGCCCCGACGGGGTAGTAATAGAGGTAGGGGAGGAACTTATGGTCCTCCCTCGGGCCGATCTGATCTGAATAGGAACCAATGTGCGTATTGTAAGCAATCGGGTCATTGGGCTAGGGACTGCCCGGTGTTGCATGCATCGCGTCAGGGGCATACCCACGGTGGCCCGCGAGGTAGAGGGGGTTTCTCGAACTTTCGAGGGAATTCTAACGAACAGGCTCGTTTGGACTCTGCTGGGCAGCACCGCGATAGATCAAATGTTTTCGATCGCCAGCATCAGTATCAAGCGTCAGGGATTGACCGGTCGGGGTACCATGACTCTCAGCATGCATAGGAATGCGTTGGATGGGGGTTAGAATCAGTTGAGGTGCCGGTCGATCAGAAGGGCCCTTATGTATCGGCTGAGGTTTTGGGCTCTACTGATCAGTTCCTCGTGGATACAGGAGCGACACGTAGTGCATTGTCTAAGCAATTGGTTCCGGGGGCTCCCCCATCCGGCTTAATGGTCACATCGGTAGGGTTTGACGGTACACTCTCCCGAAGCCCTCTTTCACAGCCCCTCATGTTTAAGGTTGATTCTTTTTCTGCACCCTGTCCGTTTCTGCTTGCCCCGTACACACCGGACAACATTATGGGTCTTGATATGTTAAAGCATTTTAGGGCTACGATCCGCTGCTCCCCTGCTGGTGTGCGGGTAATATTGAATGACAATTACCCCCGGTCTGAACGGATGTGTGCGATGTCAGAAGATGCGCTGTTATCTACCCTCCCTCGTGCTTTGTGGGCAACTTCGGATACTGATGTAGGACAAATGGTGATTCCACCGGTCCACATTAGCGTCCAGGAGGGGGCGGTGTTACCACGCCTCCCACAGTACCGTATTTCCCAGGAGGGTGAGGAGGCTCTCATACAGATAGTGCAGGATTTGATAATGGTTGGGGTAGTCGAGGAAGTCCCCTACAACATTTGTAACAGTCCGATTCTTCCCATACTGAAAAAGGATACGGATGCCAGAGTTTATCGGTTTATAATTGATTTGAGAGAAGTGAACAAGATCGTGATACCTCAATACCCAGTGGTTTCCGATATCACGACGTTGCTTACCTTGGTCCCGCCTACGGCGACCATGTTCTCAGTGATTGATTTGAAGAATGCCTTCTTTTCCATTCCCATTCACCCTGATAGCCGATATCTTTTTGGGTTTACATTGAATAATAGATCTTATCGTTTCTGTAGGATTCCCCAGGGCTATACAGAAAGCCCTAGCATTTACAGTCAGGCTTTGAAACGACAATTGGATTCCTTTGTTCTGCTCGAGGGGGTCGCCCTCATTCAATATGTTGATGACATCTTGCTGGCGGCTGACACCCTGGAGTTGTGTGAAAAAAGTACGTTATCCTTACTTTCCTTTTTAGCGTCCCACAATCATAAGGTATCTAGGAAGAAATTGCAATTCTGTAGACCAAAGGTGACTTATTTGGGTCACCTTTTGTCTAAGGAGGGACGTGCACTCACACCGGATCGTATCCAAGTAATTTTGGATACACCGAGACCGTCCACACAGAAGGATGTGCGTGCATTTTTGGGCCTTGTTTCTTTTTGTAGACAGTGGATATTGGGGTTTTCGCACATAGCTAAGCCATTGTTAGCCCTCTTGACAAAGGACACGCCTATCCCAATCCCTTGGTCAGATGAGTGTGATACTGCTTTTCAGCAACTCCGACAGGCCCTTTGTTCAGCACCAGTGTTAGGGACCCCTGATTATGCAAAACCCTTTTCGTTGTATGTGCATGAGAAAGATGGATGTGCATTGTCAGTTTTAGTGCAGATGCACGGCGATAAGCAGCGCCCTTGTGCATATTTTTCGGCTGTACTTGATCCTGTCGCCCGAGCATTACCAGGGTGTTTTCGCTCGGTTGCGGCGACAGCTGTGTCAATACGCCAAAGCGAGGGAATTGTGTTATCTCATAAGCTGTTGGTATTAGTCCCCCATGCTGTCGATGCCCTGCTCAATCAAACGAAGACGCAGCATTTGACCAGCGCCCGTTTAACGGGATATGAGTTGACGCTTTTGGCTCCTCATATTACGTTGAAAAGGTGCGTAACGTTAAACCCGGCAACATTGTTGCCATACCCCGAAACCCAGCCTGAGGCGCGGAAAGCGCATGATTGTATTCTCGTGACTGAGGAACAAACAAAGGGTCGTATTGATCTCCAGGATACGCCCTTTCCAGATGTAGATGGAGAACTGTGGGTGGATGGATCCTGTCTGAAGCTACCAGATGGTACGACTTCAGCAGCATATGCAATTACCACATTACAAACGATAGTGGAGACAGCACGAATACCACAGAAATCAGCTCAAGCAGCGGAACTGATAGCATTAACACGAGCATGTGAGCTCAGTACAGGACTATGTGTGAATGTTTATACAGATAGCCGCTATGCCTTCGGAGTAGCGCATGACTTCGGCCTACTCTGGAAGGAGAGAGGGTTTTTTAACGTCACATGGAGTTCAGATAATGCATGGAGAGTTAGTTCACAATCTTTTAACTGCACTGACATACCCGAAGAAAATTGCCATCGTTAAGTGTAGCGCCCATAGGAAAGTGGTTGATAAAGTTGGGGAAGGGAATGCGTTAGCGGATCGGGTAGCACGGGAGACTGCGATGCAGCCCGGTACTACTGCCATGTATGTAGTGAAGTCACAGGTGGAGAGATGGCATGATGCGAAGGAGGAAGTGCGAGAAATGCAAAGGACCGCTTCTGACAAAGAGCGGGAACAATGGGCTAGCGAGGGAGAACTGGATGACGAGGGTTGCTGGAGAAATAAACAGATGGATAAATTACCCACGGCCTTTGTACAACCTATGGTTCAGATGGCACATGGGCTAGCACATGTTGGAGCTTCCGCAATTGTAAAATTGCTTACCCAAGTCTGGGAGCATCCAGAGATTGCTAGCACAGCAAAGAGGGTGGTGCAGACCTGTATGATCTGCCTGAGGTATAACCCTGGAAAAGGTACTCGAACTCCAGCAGGAGGATTTGTGACACCCACTGCACCCTTTGAGGTTCTGCAGATGGATTACATCCAGCTGGAGCGCTGTAACAATCTGAAGTATGTTCTAGTAGTGGTTTGCGCCTTCAGCAAATGGGTTGAAGCGTACCCTACGAAAGACAATACTGCAATGACTACTGCGAAGCTGCTGCTGAAAGAGTTCTTCCCTCGATATGGCGTCTGTAGACTTCTGTGGAGTGATAACGGCCCTCACTTTGTAGCGGATGTTATAAAGTATGTCTTGAAGGGTCTAGGCATCACTCAGAAGTTCCACGCCGTGTTCCACCCTCAGTCTGCAGGCCTAGTTGAGAAGTATAATGGTACACTGAAGCTTAAGATCGCCAAAATTCAAGCTTTGACGTCTTTGACTTGGCCAGACGCTCTGCCACTGGCGTTATTGTCAATTAGATCAGTACCGCACTCTCGAACTGGCCTTACACCATATGAGGTTGTCTTCGGACGCCCAATGAATATTTGGGGTCCGCCAAAACCTAAGGCTGTGCATGATGTACCTTGTGTGATGATGAGTGATTATCTGGCACAGTTAACGGATAACTTGGTTTCTATTCATCAACAGGTCCGGGAGGCGCTCCCTGATCGGTCTACCGGCGAAGGACATGGTCTCCGGCCTGGTGACCATGTCATGGTGAAAGTCTTCGACAGAACGAACAGTTTGGAGCCGAGATGGGTGGGCCCTGAGCAGGTCCTCCTCGCAACGAGGACGGCTGTGCGAGTCTCCAACAGAAAGAATTGGATCCACTCTCTGCACTGTAGGAAGGTGCCGCCCGGATTGGTGGAACCTGCCGTGCTGACCGATCAACGAGAAATCTTGGCTGCAGAGACAGGCCGTGCTGCGGAGCCAAACGCCACTGAGGAGCTCTTTCCGGACCACACGACTTCTGGAGGAAGGCGATATCATCTTCAACCAAGGAAGTGAGTTTTCCAGTACCGGGACATACTGTCAGAACGGCCCTTGGGTTAGTGAAACGGAGAGCCGATGAGGCAAGGGGGGGGGATCAGCCCTGCATTAGTGTAGCGACACCCGTCTTGGCCCGCTGGTGAAGAAATCAACCGCTGCCCAAGGGGAAGAGTTCTGACAGACTTTTAGTTTCAGGAAGATATTGGGTTTTATTTTTGCTTTGATATGGAGAAAAAGAAAATCCTTTGTGCATTAGGGTTCATGTTGACAGTAGCCATTGTTGGGATAACCACATGGTTCGTGGAGGATGTAACTCCCGCTCGGAAGATTCTTGTGTGGACAACTCCGGTGCCTGAGGAGCACTACTTTTATACATTACCGTATCAAGAGTTGAAGCATCGACAATCTTACTTGAATAACACTTTCATCCAGATGCTGCATCATACCCACGTTGCTACGAATGCTACGAACTGTTGGATATGTGGGATGATGCCAGCTCATCAGAAGAAAGGAGGAACGCCATTTATACCACTTCCTTTCTCTCATAATGGCTCTTGTAGAGCATGGTATACTTTGCTTTTTGCCACTCGGAAACCGACAGTGGGACGATTGCTCTTCAGACTCAATAAAGAATGTCATCAAGACAAAAATGGGTATCCACAAGCGAATGGGACAATTTGGGAGTGGGAAGAGTACCGACCAGACAATGAATCCATTCCCTACATCTTCACGAACACAAGAGACACTGTGGGAAAGGACAAATTTGTGATTCAAGTAGCACAAGCTCAGGCGGACCTGTGTGTTCAGAGTGTGGGTTTCATCCCTGTTGGTGTTAGTGATTGCATTATTGTTCTGAATATTGATGGGTTGAACAATAGTACCTTCTTAGCCTCCCATAATACGTACTTTGTGTGTGGAAATAAAGGTTATTACCGTCTGCCGGCAGGGTGGTCTGGGGTATGCTATGTATCATTTCTATTACCTCCTGTATTCCTAGCACCCGCATCTTATCATAAGGATCTGAAATTATTGAATAATGTGACTGTAAATAGGTATAAACGTACTTTATCAATTGACGATGTAGATCAGACTGACACCAGTCTGCAGCAGTATATTGATTTTAACTTAGGACTGTTTTTCTTTGTTGGAGCTGCCCTGAACAGTAGGAAGATCCGAAGATTAACAAGAGTGGTAGAAGCTGTGACAAATCAGACTGCTGCTGCTCTTGGGAATCTTACGGAGGAATTGCAAATTACTAGAATTGTTGCATTACAGAATCGTATGGTATTAGACGTTATGCTAGCTGACAGAGGAGGAGCATGTAAAATTATTGGAAGTAGCTGTTGTGTGTTTATCCCTGATCATACGCCATCAGTTTATAATGCCATCAATAAACTGCATAAAATTGCAGCTGAGATCCATACAGAAAACGGCACTTGGTCCTTTTCTGGATGGTTTTGGGCGTTAATTACTGCCTGGGGATGGAAGGTTCTAACTGGTCTCTGCATTATTGTAGTGGTTCTGTTTTCGTGCTGTATCTGCGTTCAATGTGGTCCCTTGCTCTGCTCATTATGTGTATCATTCTGTATCCCTGATAAGAAAGCTATTGCCGATGTTGCTCACCAAAAACGTTTAGCTAAAGAAGTTGAAGGAATGATGACAATTGACATGCACGATGATTATCCTAACAAACCGGATGTCCTCAGTAAATGCTGAAAGGGTCGTCTGTTGTAAATTGAAACAACGATGTGATTAAGCATTTACTAAAGACATTAATTCCCCTTTTATAGATCGTGTTTTCTCTGTTATGTTGGCCGAAGCTTGGACTCCATTTTGTGTTGTCATGCTTCCACGTGTTCCCCACGAGAAGAGTCCAACCTCTGTGTTAGTTGCTCTTGTAATCTGCCTAGTAACAGTCTATAAATAGCTCCTTTGTCCATCTGGCACATGCCCAGACTTGACCACATCTGTTATCAGTTAGCCTTGCTTGACCATGTTTTCGCGGGCTCAAGGAGTGTGTTAGCTCCGCCCACATATTGATTCAGTATCGAAAATGACCATAAATGGTAATGTTCTTCGGCCTCATGTTGTATCCACCCACTTATGAGCCCCTCTATTGTGTATAAAAGGGGACCATGTACGTAGGTTTTTTGTGCTACTCTATGCAATACTGAAGAGTGTTGTGTGGATTGTAGGACCACCCTTAAGGGTTAATAAATGCTGTCTTTGTACTTTGCAGTTTCCGTGCCAACTTCCTTGTAGATTCCATTACAGGAGAGCGAACCCTTGTGTCCTGCGGGCCTAGCTGGGGCCTGTATTCATCATAGTGCGCACACTTCTTTAAGTGAAGAACCCTGCACTAATCCAGACAACACTTGTGGTGATTTTAGTGGTCTTAGACAACCTAAGAAAGCTCTCTAAGTGGTGGCTGTGGAGAGCAGCCCGCAGGCTTAGTCATGAAGGAGTATTAGGCAACTTGGCTTACCAGTACTAATCATGTAGTGTAGGTTAAACGAAAAAGAACCACACAGTATAGTTAAATAAATAGTTATTTATTATTTATTATAAACATTCACTAACACATTGGTATATCTCCTACCCGGAGATATAATCACAATACACACAATACTTCAATAGTAGAACAGGTAAGTAGCAGAACTACACAGTGGTCTCCAGGGGGAGACCAAACCATATACTAATAAGGTGGAATGCGAACTGCGACCGAAGTCGAGGCTTAACCCAGAAGACTTAGAAGAGCCGGGGACCTAAGGAACTACCCACGGTACGTAACCAGGAACCCCACGGAGGCCGTGTGAAGAGTGGAAACACACCAGCGTTCTTAATGCAAGTCAATGGGGAAGTCGCCGTTGCAGTTTTCCAAGTAGAAGGACCGTTCCCAGGAGACTCTGAAGAAGCCCCATAGAAGACAGAAGGTTGGAGAACAACCCCACCTGTGGATACCCTAGGAACCAGGATACCTACACCAGGGAAGCCGGTGCATAGGTATGAAGTGATGTCGGAAACCACCATAGACAACAAAGGTGGACTTCAGTAGAGATGCCGCTGGCAAAGGTGAAAGAGTCCGATGAAATCCAAGGGTGGACTGTTGAAGAGGAGTACCTGCAAGCAGAGGGGACTGAGTCTATGCCATTCAGGAGTGACCAGGAGGCACAGACGACCAATACTCACCAATGACAGAAGATACAGGAGAGTTGACTGTGACCTTGTTGCTGCAGCTGTGAGAACTAGGTGACACTGTAGAAGACCAGGAGCCATTCACGAGCTGTCCCACGTAGGAAGTCAAGAACCAGGAGGTCCGGGTCCAGGGGGAGCACCAACATGCCTTTGCAGCAGCAACAGATGTGGAAAACAAAGAAGGTGCAATGTTGGGACCATCAAGGTCTAAAGGACTCACCAAATGGAGGTGAGTCAGAGTAGGCCCTGAGCAGCTCACCAAAGATGCAGGCCCACAGTACAGAGAATGTGGTGAGGATGAAGATCTTGGTAGGAAGAGATGCTGGAGGCTGGAGCTTCTTAGAGCCCAAAGATCTCTGGAGAAGAGAGTCAACAAGCCTTGGCAATGGCAAGTCGACGCGGTGAACCAGGGTGCGGTCCTAGTGATTCCGACGAGGGATACTGGCCTCACACTCGGTGAGATGGCAGTGCAGGACTTGAGCCAATTGCAGAACCACCACCTGTGTTGCTGGACGTCAGAAGCAGACCGGTCAGCTTAGTTGTGCTGCTTGCAGATGCAGGGGAGTGACTCCTTCACTCCAAGGGAGATTCCTTTGGGTGTCATGGATGCCCACAGGCCTGGAGAAGAACTTGGATGAAAAACACACGCAGACGACGCAGGAGACTGACAGGACGATGAGACCAGGAGCAGCGGGAGTCTTTCCAGTTGCAGTCTCGGTTCCCAAAGGGAAGTCCAACGAAGTCCAAAGTGCCCAGACGGTTGAAGATGAAGTGGTTTTGGATCTGAATCTTGTCCACAACAAATCTGAAGAGCCACCCACAGGTAAGCCCTTAAGTACCTAAAGGAAAGGCTTGGTACGATTCAGGGGTCTCTCCCCGAGCAGGGGCTGGACAGAGGGGAGGATACTTCCATGTCTTTTGTCAAGTTTCACCCCAGAGGGGGAGGCAATGGCTCCGTGAACTGGTTCCAACTGGAGTATGCAAGAAGGGCACAAAAAGTGCCCTTCAAAGCAGTGTCAGTGGCACTGGCAAGTGCTTCCAGCCCAATGCACTAAGTCTGCCTGCGAGGTAGTCACACCTCCCTGTGACAGAAAACCTATTGTTCAACCTTTCCCTGCTCGAGCCTGGCTCAGCAGCAGGAGGACAGAATCCTGCCTGTGGTCAGCAGTAGCACTAGCTTGCTGTTAGACCCTGAAATGATGGTACTGGGAATATTAGGGGCTCCTAAGAGGAGCCCCCCTGTACATGGGATCCTACTTCCAATACTAGGGTAGGATTTTAAAATGTTTGCTTCCAAACATGACCAGTTTTGGTGCAGCCAATATATAGTTAGACATCTTGTAATTGACTTCATGTCCACTATATGTATAAAATGGCTGACCGCACTTACAAAGCCTGGAGAATCGACTCCTGCATTGGAACGGGGTGTCCTGCTCATGCAGGGCACCCTCACACTTATAACCAAGCACCCTGCCTTCAGGACTGAAAGGCCTGCCATAAGGGCGACTAATAGGTTTTAAGTGCAGTGACCTCAGATATAAGGAAACTTATATCTGTCTTAAGTGGTGCTAGCACCAGCTTACACAGGCTGCAATGGCAGGCCTGTAGTCACAGTCTGAGTTGTCACTCATGGGTGGCATAATATATGCTACAGCTCATGGGGGACCCGTGGTGTACCTATGCCAGTACGACATACTAAAGACTTAGAAGGGTACCCCATTAGTCAAGTAGGAAGGCACCAAAGTACTCACCATGTCCAATTTAGGGAAGAAGCACAGAGACTGGGGTCCTGATTAGCAGGATCCCAGTCAGACTAGTCAGTAAAACATAATGACACCAACTAAAAAGTGTGGGTAGCCATGAAAGCAGATCCTACTTTCCAACACTCTGTGTCCCGCCACCCCAGAGCAAGCCTCACATGATGTCTGCTTTCACCCTAAATAACCCATAAGGAGCCTGAAATGGAGTGTTTTGTAGGACATAAAGACATTTTGGGAGATAAATCATTCTATAGAGGGCTGCTTAGCCCATCAAGGATAGTGACAGGTTTTTTCACCGCTCCACCTCTGTTTTATACAAGGAATTTCCTCAGGTTTTCCACCAGGAACAAGTCACGATCTTTCGTAACAAATATTCCCAAATACTTAACCCCTTGGATTGCCATGCCAGAGGGTGTTGCCACGTCTTGCCCACCACCTCTCGGAGAGATGAAATGTGATGGACTTGTGCTAATTGATCAATCGCCCTTGGAAGGAGCCAAACACCTCCAGAATCTCCAGTACCCTGGGTACCGAATGGTTTGGATCGGCTAAGTATGGCACCATGTCATCTGCATAAAGGGAATGGCATCTTCCCAATCTGGGTCCCATCTCAAGCCACGCAGTTAGTGCATCTGTGCAAAACCAGCATGCCAGGGGTTCGATCACCAGTGCGAACAGCAGAGGGGGGAGCCGGCACCCCTGTCTGGTGCCCCTACCCAGGGAGAACTCCCTGAAAATGCCTAATCCACTTTGAATCTAGCCACCAGGTCTTTGTAAAATAATTAAATCACAACAGAAGCTGCTCCAAACAGCGTGACTGAAACCTAGAAAATACTAAGTAAGATGAGTGGTGGCATCTCACAAAAAGTTAAGGACTGTCCTCACACACCACCAGGTGTCATGCTTCATCATCGGCGGCCCTCGCTCTCCAAAACCTTCAGTTTGATGGAGAGCGGGCCTACGCCTGGAGATAGGGAGGCACTTGTAAAATAATCCCATCCTGGACATAACCTCCCACGAATCCCCATTCTCCGCAGTATAGGCATGAGATAGGGCCACTCAAGGGAGGCTAACTCATTTCCGCATCCAAAGAGAAGAGGAGCACTGGCTCAGGCAGCCGGTCGCAGTGTGCCAGGCGGCCTGCCCGCCCACAGAGACAGTGTCCGGTCGCACTATAGAGCATGAATCCCGATTGGCGAGGACTTTTGGTCTGTCCGTAGGAGCCCAAGGCCCAGAGCCACTGCATCAATCTTTCTCTCCATGGCACTTGCGTATGTGTAATGTCCCCTAGTATGGTGGCCGTGTGATTCTCCAGTCCGTGTGCATATTCCAGGGAGCCCCGCCCATGAACATCGCTGGCTGGCCTTGAGGAAAGTCCGCAGACAGGCCCATCTTTGGGCTTTCCCTGATAATGGATCAAGAATATTGTCGCTCTGCGGAGGTCACGGGGTCAGCTGCCCTCCCGTCGGGCCCTGTCGACCACTGACCTGAGTGGGCCTGCTAATTGTGATTTTGCGTATTTGAACAACTCTGGGAGGGGAGGCGGGGGGCATTTGGACCCAAGGATTTCCCATTTTCATCTGCCTTATTGCCTCGTCTAATTCCTGCTCGGACAACTCCATGTCAAGAGCTTCATCCAGGTCCCCCTGCAGACTGGGTGGCGGTATATCGCTTGTACACTTCTCTAGATTTCTCCATTGGGGGAGGTGTGGCCCAGCGGCCAGAGCGGCTGACTCCAGAGCACGGGTTCATGGTTCGATCCCCGGTGCAGGCGGCAGCTCAGCTCAGCACCGTGTGACTCTGGGCAATAGCTCACTTAGTCTCCATGACGCCCCCAGCGCCTTGAAACCTTAAGGGGTGGTATGTTTGTGCTCTACAAAATATGGATTATCCATTGCATCTCCTCCCAGCCCGGAAGAGGCCCTCCAGATGCGCTGCAGAGGCTTATGCTGTGGCCCTTGGGGTCACTGCCCTTGTCCCAAACTCCCCCTCGACCACCGCGATCCACCACTGGTCCTGGCCATGCTAGGAGCTAACCTGACTCAGTGCCAGCTTCATACAGTCGCCCTTGCCGCTTGGTGTAACAGGTGGCACATCTCCCCTCTACCCCCTCTATCCTTCCTGCCAGGCCTGGGGTATGGTGGGACACGTAACCAGCCTCCCACTGAAACCAGGAACATTTCCAAAGTCTGTAATCTCTTTCCTTATGTTTGTCAGAGACATGGGCTATGAGGCGGCCATGCTCGGCCGATTTGTAGGCCTACCACACAGTGACTTTGGAGTACACTGTCCCTACATTTTCCTTACAGTGCTGAGCCGTGATCACCACCAGCTTTCTAGTATCCCAAGCGGTCATGTCCTAGAGGTCCAACTTCCACTCCCCCCTGAATCCCTGCATGTGTGTTTGTAGGAGCGTTGTTAGTAGTGAATGGTTGGATATGCCCCATGCTAGGCTAGTGGCATACCCAGAGACACCCACTTGATGTTGTGGCATCAGGAAGTAGTCCAGCCTGGACAAGGAGACCAACTGTTTAGATCTGTATGTCTAGTGTCGGATCCGCGGATGTTCTTCCTGCGACAGGTCCGCCAAACTAATGGTTTCCATAAAGAACCCATATCCAGCCTGGATCCTTACCCCGACTGAGTCAGGCCAAGGTCTCCCCCTATTAACAGTACAGACTCCGGCACCTCCCCCAGCCACGCTCCAATGTTGTCCTGCCCATCTGTCTGCAAGCCAGGAGCGAAGTACGAATGCCAGGTGCGTTTTATTCACTGACCACTCACTATAGCCTGACAGGCCACGCTATCCACCCATGTACGGGTCACCTGCAAGGGGAGCAACTGGCAGGTCCGTGTGCACACACCTCTGGAGCCGGACGAGAAGCAAGCATGTACTAACAGGCGATATATGCCCTGGTGCAGCACTCCATAGGTATTCCCCGCAAAATGCGTCTCCTGAGGAAAAGTATATCTGGATTCTGTCTCACCAAATATTTCCACATTGCCCCTCTTTTCGACTTACTGCCCAGGCCTATGAAGTTCCGGGATAAAACCTTAATGGTGAGGCCCGGGGTCGTCAGGTGTTGTGCGGCCAGAAACTTTGGTGTCTGATCTAAGCTGGCATCTGTCTATCTCGGTGGTGCCTCTATGTGCCCCTCACAGTACTCTGAACCCTGCCCTTTCTACTCACCCTACATCCTCATGCGGCAAATTTAAAACTAAACCCCCCCCCATCAAATGCCCAAGGTGTCAATCACTCCAACTCAAATAACAATCGTTTCGTTTCAGAAATCTTTATTTCGATCACAGATCATAAAAGATACATAGTAAAATATGGACAATTAAAAAAGTATTAAACATGATGTGATCCAATGAATTAAGACATTAAAATGCATTAAGAGAAAAAAGGAAATATGATGTACTGTACTAAAATCTGACAATAAGTCAATTTATACAAGTCTTTTCAGGACGCTACTGCGGGTAAACCACATGGAAGTTAAGAATTTCGCAACTGCAAAAACGACAATGGGAGAAAGGTCTGACTTTAAGACCCTATAGGCTGGTTGGAAGGATCTGAAGCCCAAGTTCCTAAGTAACGGGACTAACCAGCGTTTCCTGCTCCTCTTGTAGCCCTTGCAGAAAAAAACGGCGTGAACTTCGTCTTCTTTCGGATGAGCACAAATAGGGCAGGTTGCTGTGGTGGAGCATGGAGACCAAGACGCTGTGAAAAAAGCTAGAGGAAGGCATCCATATCTCCATTGAAAGAATAATTTCCTCGTTAGCAGGGGGGAGATCGCATCCAGAGTACTTTCAAGGCAGTAGGCGTCTTTTGCTTTCAGGAATAAGTGGGTCAAGGATCCTTCACGGCTCTCATTGATGGCTCTTGTGAGCATCAAATTGTAGTATGCTCTTGCGAGTGCCTTCTTTGAAATCTTTACACAGGATTTGGAAGGATCGGTCCATAGTTCCGGATAGCCCAGATCCTCAAACCTGCCCTTGACATAGGTCAGCCACGGAATCCTCGAGGCGTTCCGCAGCTGTAAGAATTCCTGAAGTTCCTCTCTATAAATTGAGAGATCGGAGCTACACCACAAACGCCTCCAAAAGGTTAGGGGTTTAAGACCTAGCTCCTCTGATATTGGTCTTACTCCCAGGTCTAATCTAAGGGGGAGTAATGGAGTGCTTTGAGGGAGGGCAGTTACCTGTCTCAGGAATTTGTTTTCGGTGGACTGTAACTTTGGGACATGAGTGTGACCCCAGATTTCACCCCCGTATGTAACACCCGCCCTTGCTTGGGTTTTGTATATATGAATAATTGGGGTCAGTGGACGGTAGAAAGATTTGTTCGCCAAGCGCAAAGTGCCACCCGCCAACTGTGCCAGTTTGATGGTCGCTTTGGCCTGATGAGACGTCCACGATAGATGTTCGTTTAACGTGATCCCCAAATATTCAATATTGTGCACACGTTCCAATTGTGTTGTGCCGAGCCTGGGTGGGGCACGATTCTGGGGCTTGGGGTTCAGAATCATGAACTTAGTTTTTTGAGGGTTGATTTCCAGTCCCCGGTCGTTACAAAAATCTAGAAAGCCATCCAAGATGCGCTGGATCCCCATAGGGGATTTAGACAGCAGCAGGGTGTCATCTGCAAACATAATTGCAGGCACCCTGCTGCCGGTTAATTTTGGAGCATCCGAGTTGTGAATCCTGTTTAGGTGGGCAACTACCCCGTTCACAAAGATGCAGAACAGGGTCGGTGCAAGCACACAACCCTGTCTCACGCCTCTGCGAACGGGGAACCTTTCGGTTAGTTTGCCACCTTTGCCACACCTTACGCGAGCGTAGTTATTGTGGTGCAGTCTCATCAGGATTGTCAGGATGTCAGTAGGTACGTCCAAATCTTCCATAACTCTCCATAGCCTCGCTCTGGGCACCAAATCAAAGGCGGCGCGTAAGTCTACAAAGATGGTGTATAGACTGCCGCCCTCGATTATGGCTGTTCTCCAGTAGAGGAGATTTAACCTGAAGATTTGGTCTATGGTTGACACGCCCTCCCTGAATCCTGCCTGGTAAGGGGACAAGATTTCCATTTCTTCGATCCAGGCCTGCAATCTATTCAAAATCAGTCTACCGAACAATTTTTGGGATATATCGATTAAACTGATAGGACGATAGTTGGAGGGGAGCAAGGGGGATCCCTTTTTGAAGATTGGGACCACCTCTGCTCCCCTCCAAGTATCGGGCACCTCCAGTCCCCCAGCGATAGCATTAAATATTAGTGTGAGATAGGGTGCCCATATTCCAGGTTCCTGCTTAAACAGGTCACCGGGCACCCCATCGAGACCAGGGGCTTTTCCAGCAGCTAACCCTTTAATGGCTTCCCTCACTTCATTTTCAGTGAAAGCAACCCCAATCGGGCAGAATGAAATTGTGGGACCATCTCTGTTCTGTTCGCCCCCACCCTCTGCGTACAGGGCTTCAAAATGGGTCTGCCATACCGTGGGGGCTATATTGGGCTCTATTGCGGAAGATAAATCCTCCGTGCCATTCGCCACTACACGCCAAAATTTACGGGAATCTCTGGTTGTTAATGCATTAGTGAGATTTTCCCAGTAATCGTGGTCCCATTCTGCCTTTGCATTCTCCAGGAGGATTTTATAGGATCTTCTCCTGGCGCGAATTTCAACTTTGTTGTGATGTTCCTTTATGGCAAGTAGCAAGTTGGCCTTGGCTTCCCTGCAAGCAGCATTGTACCAAGATGTCTTTGGTTTAAGGCCATTCCTTTGCCTTAACAATCACATTTGACATTAACTTGCACACTTGCACTTATCTCCTGGTGAAAGCAAAAGGGGGCAGGCCTGACCCCATGCTTCCAGCTATGTCATCTGTTTTCCAAGTAGCCATCACCTGCTCCTACATGGGCAGTTCACCAGTTGCACCATTCCCTCTCACGAGGCTGCCCGGCAGGGCCGGGAGAGCGTATCCCTTCGGTTTCCAACCATCCCCAAGCAGCAGTGGCAGTGTGAATAAGTGTCTCCCTCCGTACGCACGGGAAGACCGGGGCATATTTCAGGCTCAGTGTCCGCAGGTGTCGCTTCACCTGTTGAATGTTTCTCATTGCTTCGGGGCGTTGGTAATGTAGTCCAGATACATGTTCACTGTGGCACCCCCTATCTGCCATGGCCCGTGAGCTCACGGCACCCGTGGGAAGTGGTCTCGGTCGTGGAAATGTAGTAGCCTTGTCACAATCGACCTGGGAGGCAACCGAGGCGCAGGGGGTCTACCAGGCACTCTGGGCACCCTCTCTCTACCATGAACCTCTTTAACACCACCCCAGCACCTTCGTGAGGAGCCAGTTCTCCAATAAAAAGCTCCATAATGAATCCATCCTGATGGCTCCGCCACCCCCAGCAATCTGGGAAGCGCCCTTCGGTGTCTAGCACCCTTATTACTCAATGTGTGGCCGACGGTTGTAGGGACCGGAGCCACTTGTCTCCCCGGAGACTCTGGAGCCCTGCTCAGCTAGGACACGCTCTGTTTCGTGCACAGTTTCCTCCAGTCTCTTCTGGCCCGTCCGTAGGAGCCCTAGGCCCAGAGACACCGCATCTATCTTGCTCTCCAGGGCATTTTCGTGTGTCTAATGTCCGCTAGTATGGTGGCCGTGTGAGTCTCCAGGCCGTGTGAATATTCCAGGGAGCCCCGCCCATAAATATCGCACAGTCACAACAGCCTTTTGGTCATGCCAGGCCTTTTGTAATTCCTGGCTAGCCTCAATGTTTTTGGATGCCTTCTTCATGTACTCAGCCATCCTGGAGCGGAGACCAAGTACATAGTCCACAATATCCTGTTTAGGGGGTTTGAGAGGTAACTCTCATCCCTCCTTCATTAGACATAAAGGTCCCCTAACTGGATGTCCAAACATAAGTTTAAAATGGCTGTAACCAACCCCCTTCTGAGGAACCTCTCTATAGGCAAAGAGAAGGCAGGGCAAAAGGATGTCCCATCTACGCCTGAGCTTTTCAGGGAGACCTTTAATCATGCCCTTGAGGGTTTTGTTGAATCTCTCAACTAACCCATTGCATTGTGGGTGATAAGGAGTGGAAAATTTGTAATTCACCCCACACTCCTTCCACGTAGCAGTTAAGTAACCAGACATAAAGTTTGCATCTCTGTCTGATACTACCTCCTTAAGGAAACCCACTCTGGAAATAATTCCCAGGAGGGCTCTAGGAGCTGTGGTAGTCCGAAGTGGAATTGCTTCTGGATACCTAGTGGCATGGTCCACCACCACTAGTTTGAATCTGTGCCCAGATGCAGTTTGAGGATCCACAGGACCAACAATGTCAATCCCAACCCTCTCAAAGGGAACCCCCACCACAGGTAGTGGTATCAGGGGGGCCTTTGTAGTACCACATGCCTTACCACTGGCTTGACAGGAGATACAGGAGCGAAAAAACTCCTTTGTGTCCTCTGACATGTGAGGCCAATAAAAGTGAGGAACAAGTCGGTCCCAGGTCTTGTTTTGGCCCATGTGTCCTGCTAATGGGATATTATGTGCCAGTGTCAAAAGGAAGCCCCTAAACTTCAGAGGTATAACCAACCTCCTGGTTGCAGTGTGAGAGTCCATTATCCCAGTAGATCCTGTGGGACCCACTGGCACTCCCAGCAGCAGCTTGCTGTCTGAGGGGTTCAAGAGAGGGGCAGCTCAGCTGCTCCCGGCTCAGATCTGCCCTGGAAGGGCCCACAGTCCCCAATAACTCAACCTGATCAGGTTCAAGTCACTCTGAGACAGTTCCTTCTGCAGGACTAAGATCATCTCCCTCAAAAGACTGATCTGTACTCTGAGGCAGGGGGGAAGACACTGCCTTACCCCTACTGCTCCCTCTGTTGGAAGGCACCTGGTCCATTATTCCAGGATCCATGGCCTTTTCAGTGGAAGACATTTTTGCCTGTGACCTAATCATGGCAAACACATCTGCAGGGATGCCCAGCATTTCTGCATGTGTCCTGAGTTCCACTTCAGCCCATGCTGAAGTCTCCAAATCATTGCCCAATTAGAACTTACCACAACCTTCTTAGGGCCGGTTACCCCTCCCCAGGTGAAATGCACAACTGCCAAATAATGGTCGTGCCTGACATTGCTTTCATTGGTCACTTGGTACGTCTCACCAAGTATGATCTGGTCAGGGTCTACAAGTTATTTTGTCACCATGGTGGCACTTGCACCTGTGTCCCTATATGCCATGGCCTCCTTACCATTGCTCAAAGGCTGTTTCTGTATTTGCCCAGATTACTGTGACTGACAAATAAGGAGGCAATATCTATGCCTCCATCACAGACCAACACAGCCTGAGTTGGATTTCTGACAAGACCAGAATCCGTCTCAGATCCCAGGGTTAACCCTACTACACCCTTATTCTGTGTACCACCACTTTGAGCTGAACTAGGGGGAACAGTTGCCTTAGGGGCAGTGGTGGCTGGAATAGATTCATTGGCCCTTGGACAACTAACTAGGATATTTTGTCCAATGGGTCTTCTCTTTACAGATCTGACACCAAGGTTTCTTTTTGCCTTTACCCTTGTTTTATTGTGACTCTCCCCCCCCCCCCCTCCAGATGAAGACTTTTGGGGCCCTTGAGAAGACTCCTGGTCTTTACCCTTTTCCCCACCCTTGTCAGAGTTCTTAGAATCTTGCTTCTTTGGGTCACCACCATGGTTCTGAGCTTTCTGTTTCACCCTGGTTCTGACCCATTTGTCTGCCTTCTTTCCCAATTCTTGGGGAGAGGTCTGATCACAGTATACCAGGTACTGATGCAACATCTGGTTTTGGCAATTATTAAGGATCTGCTCCCTCATAATTAAATTGTACAATCCTGTATAATCACACACTTTACTACCAAGTAACCAACCCTCCAGAGCCTTAGTAGCACAATCAACAAAGTTCACCCAGTCCTGAGTCTGTGCCTTCTGGGTGTCTCTGAACTTAATCCTGTATTGCTCAGTGGTTAAGCCAAACCCATCAATGTGAGCACTCTTCAAGACTGGATAGCTTTCATAAAGGTTATCTTTAACCTATTCACCATAAGGGTCGTTTGGACTGGTGCAAGGTGCCCACTTTAATTAGTGGACAGCATATACCAGGCCAACTTCTCACTTTGGTGTACAGTGGTTGGGATTTAAGCTTGCTATTGTTTTATTGTTTTACCAGATAGATCTCATTGAGTGATTAACTGAAAACCACTAAAAGTAAAAAGGCACATATAATACATCACGATTAGAATAAGTAAGTTCCACTCCTGTACCTGGAGGACGTGGAACAGTCCAGACCTGTACCTGGAGGACCTGGAACAGTACAGACCGGTACCTGGAGGATGTTGAACAGTCCAGACCTGTACCTGGAGGACATGGAACAGTCAAGACCTGTACCTGGAGGACCTGGAACAGTCAACACCTGTACCTGGAGGACGTGGAACAGTCCAGACCTGTACCTGGAGGACATGGAACAGTCAACACCTGTACCTGGAGGATCTGGAACAGTCAACACCTGTACCTGGAGGACCTGGAACAGTCAAGACCTGTACCTGGAGGACCTGGAACAGTCAAGACCTGTACCTGGAGGACCTGGAACAGTCAACACCTGTACCTGGAGGACCTGGAACAGTCAACACCTGTACCTGGAGGACTTGGAACAGTCAACAAATGTACCTGGAGGGCCTGGAACAGCAGAGACCTGTACCTGGAGGACTTGGAACAGTCAACACCTGTACCTGGAGGACGTGGAACAGTCAAGACCTGTACCTGGAGGACTTGGAACAGTCTACACCTGTACCTGGAGGATCTGGAACAGTCAAGACCTGTACCTGGAGGACGTGGAACAGTACAGACCGGTACCTGGAGGACGTGGAACAGTCAACACCTGTACCTGGAGGACCTGGAACAGTCAAGACCTGTACCTGGAGGATCTGGAACAGTCAACACCTGTACCTGGAGGACTTGGAACAGTCAACACCTGTACCTGGAGGATCTCGAACAGTCAACACCTGTACCTGGAGGACCTGGAACAGTCAAGACCTGTACCTGGAGGACGTGGAACAGTCAAGACCTGTACCTGGAGGATCTGGAACAGTCAACACCTGTACCTGGAGGACTTGGAACAGTCAACACCTGTACCTGGAGGATCTCAAACAGTCAACACCTGTACCTGGAGGACCTGGAACAGTCAACACCTGTACCTGGAGGATCTGTAACAGTCAACACCTATACCTGGAGGACCTGGAACAGTTCAGACCTGTACCTGAAGGACGTGGAACAGTCACAACCTGTACCTGGAGGACCTGGAACAGTCCAGACCTGTACCTGGAGGACCTGGAACAGTCCAGACCTGTACCTGGAGGACGTGGAACAGTCAAGACCTGTACCTGGACCTGGAACAGTCAAGACCTGTACCTGGAGGACTTGAAACAGTCAACAACTGTACCTCGAGGACCTGGAACAGTCAAGACCTGTACCTGGAGGACTTGGAACAGTCAACACCTGTACCTGGAGGACGTGGAACAGTCAAGACCTGTACCTGGAGGACGTGGAACAGTCAAGACCTGTACCTGGAGGACGTGGAACAGTCAAGACCTGTACCTGGAGGACGTGGAACAGTCCAGACCTGTACCTGGAGGACGTGGAACAGTCAACACCTGTACCTGGAGGACCTGGAACAGTCAACACCTGTACCTGGAGGACCTGGAACAGTCAACACCTGTACCTGGAGGACCTGGAACAGTTCAGACCGGTACCTGGAGGACGTGGAACAGTCAACACCTGTACCTGGAGGACCTGGAACAGTCAAGACCTGTACCTGGAGGATCTGGAACAGTCAACACCTGTACCTGGTTGACTTGGAACAGTCAACACCTGTACCTGGAGGATCTCAAACAGTCAACACCTGTACCTGGAGGACCTGGAACAGTCAAGACCAGTACCTGGAGGATCTGTAACAGTCAACACCTATACCTGGAGGACCTGGAACAGTTCAGACCTGTACCTGAAGGACGTGGAACAGTCACAACCTGTACCTGGAGGACCTGGAACAGTCCAGACCTGTACCTGGAGGACCTGGAACAGTCCAGACCTGTACCTGGAGGACGTGGAACAGTCAAGACCTGTACCTGGACCTGGAACAGTCAAGACCTGTACCTGGAGGACTTGAAACAGTCAACAACTGTACCTCGAGGACCTGGAACAGTCAAGACCTGTACCTGGAGGACTTGGAACAGTCAACACCTGTACCTGGAGGACGTGGAACAGTCAAGACCTGTACCTGGAGGACGTGGAACAGTCAAGACCTGTACCTGGAGGACGTGGAACAGTCAAGACCTGTACCTGGAGGACGTGGAACAGTCCAGACCTGTACCTGGAGGATCTGGAACAGTCAACACCTGTACCTGGAGGACCTGGAACAGTCAACACCTGTACCTGGAGGACCTGGAGCAGTTCAGACCGGTACCTGGAGGACGTGAAACAGTCAACACCTGTACCTGGAGGACCTGGAACAGTCAAGACCTATACCTGGAGGATCTGGAACAGTCAACACCTGTACCTGGTTGACTGGAACAGTCAACACCTGTACCTGGAGGATCTCAAACAGTCAACACCTGTACCTGGAGGACCTGGAACAGTCAAGACCTGTACCTGGAGGACGTGGAACAGTCAACACCTGTACCTGGAGGATCTGGAACAGTTAACACCTGTACCTGGAGGACCTGGAACAGTCCAGACCTGCACCTGGAGGACCTGGAACAGTCCAGACCTGTACCTGGAGGACCTGGAACAGGCAAGACCTGCACCTGGAGGACGTGGAACAGCCAAGACCTGTACCTGGAGGACGTGGAACAGTCAAGACCTGTACCTGGAGGACATGGAACAGTCACGACCTGTACCCTGGAGGACCTGGAAGAGTCAAGACTGACCGGAGCTGCGCCCCTACACCACCCCCGCCAGTGCCTGGAGATCCTTATGGGAAAGTAGCGCTTAACAAATCCCTGATTGATTTATTGATTGAAGACCTATAACTGAAGGACCTGAACAACCACTTCATAACAAGCAAGTTACTTCCCTTCGGTAACGCATTATCTGGTAGAGACAGATTCTTTACTTTTAAATAGCCCTGGCGTCAGGCTGGATCTGGAAACATTTGCGTGAGCAGTAGCCATGCGTGCCGTCTGGTGGCTCTGTTCGGCTCCGCGTGACTTCACGGCACCGTTAGCGTCGGCTTTGACATTATGGTCACCTATATAGGTGCCACCCAGGCATGCAGATGACAGTTCCTTTTCACTTTTGCATACCAGAAGCGCAGAGCCATGGAGTGAACTGATTTGCATGTGTGTCACAACTAGGGCCCTGAAAAGGTAGCAACCCTAGCATGTGGTGTAGTTCCTAGGAATCCCCAGGACCTGCACGTTTTGGATGTCCTAAACTGACGGCTTTGTGTCCCAACCGCCTCCGGACACCCCCAGAGGATATGTAAGCCGTCAGACCAGCTAGCTCTACAGTGCCACTACCACCCCCTGTAACCTACAGTGGAGTAGGTAGTCTCTGGCAACCACTGAACATGACAAGCCTGATTCCTCAGGGATCGTGAAAAACAGTACAGTACTTTTCGCTCTGACACTTGTGCTTGCTTTGGCTCAGAAAATACACAGGATGGCGATTAGGACGTTTCAATAAGTATTTATTGGTCCAGCGACAACTTTGTGTAAAACATATGTGATGCGACAATCAGGAGACAGAAGCATACGAAAGAGATTGTAAGTACCAATACAGTAAATAGTAGATACATTTCTACCATAGTGCTAAGAAGATGATTTGCTAAAATGTATCTAGCCTAACTTGGATGTGTAGGTTTTATATGCGTATAGATACGTATATCTGTAGCCAAGGAACCCCTAGGGATGAATCAGCCCCCTCAACTGATGGTTTAGAACGAAGGACCCCGTCTCTGCGTCGAGGATGACAACCCACAAGGGATGTCAGACCGCTGCGTGTCGGAGATTCGGCATGCAGGACCCCCGTCTCAGCTTGGAAGCGTTTATCTTCTAGTTTGTAGGGGGAGTGAGGGTCTTTTATACTAAAGTGGTCACTCCAGGGTTTTTTCTAGAATCAATTGTTTTTAAAACAACCATGGATGTTTTAAAAACAATCATAAATGTTTTGAAAACAATCACCAATGCTTTTCCAAACAATGGTGATCATGCACAGCTGGCTGTTGGCCAAGGACGAAAAAAAGTGGTGACCCTTATACAGAATAAATCTGCCGTGTCTGGGGACATGTTTATGGACGTCAGGTGCAGGGATTCAGACAGAAAATTAAGAGCCTGGTGTCGAAGAGACAGGAGCAAGCTATTAGATAAAAGGTCACCTATTTAGAATCGTTATAGTTGTTTGGATGGGATGATTTATGTAAAATGGAGTATACAGGACATGACTATCCTAAAGGACATGACAAGCCCTATCACATGGGTCTGTAAACGGGGAGGCATGGGTGGGTCTGTAAGGAATCTGCAGCTAGATTTCGTCTCTACCAGATAATGCGTTACCGAAGGTAAGTAACTTGTTCACCTGTTAGAGACCTCCAGCTGCAGCTTCCTTACCGTTGAATAGATACCCAAGCCATACCATCCTGGTGGTTGACAGCGGGCACATTTTCTACACTAAAATGTCCTGCAGGACTGAACAGGCAAAATGCCCATTCCTGAGGACCTGACTGTCCAGGCAGTAATGCTTGGCAAACGTGTGCAGAGATGTCCACGTTGCTGCTTGGCAGATATCAGGACTGGGACACCCAGAGCCAACGCTGTGGTCACAGCTTTTCCTCTGGTGGAATGGGCCCGTAAGCCCTCAGAAGACTGCTTCCTAGCCAGGGACTACCAGATTTTAATACAGATAACAAAACAGCACAAAATGGTCCATTCTGCACTGCCTGACCACGTGCTAATATGGCAATTTAAATCTCCAATGACATCTTGTCAGTGCACAATATATTTTTATCATTAGCGCACCTGCCTGGGGACAAATACACCACCATGCTATGTTTCCTTTCTTCCTACAGTGATATGCCGTGATCGGATATACATACCCAAATTAAATGAACAGAATCCATTCTAACATACATAGAGAGAGGAGAACCAGGACTGTTGTCTGGCCCCATCCCTAAGTATCAATCCATGTTTTGAAAAGGTAATCAAATACGTGGCTCCCGACTAACTACTCCATCCTCAATATTATCAACTTACCTGGTATGGTGTGGTATAATAGTCCTCTCATTCCGCAGGATTGCCGCAGTCGATTTCGCTAAATACCTGGAGATCATATAACAACCCCTGATTGTGAACGTACCTCCATATTTTGGCTTGCCAAGGTACTGTGGCCTCCACATCAATTATAGCCGCTAGAACCCTACACCAGATCAGGCTCAATAACTTAAACCTCTTCTCTTACAGAAAAGACTATCGTTGTACTATTTGGCACAGATGACTCTCACAGCGGGCTACATGCTCACTGCCTGATGACCCATAAGGTAGTCACTACAAGCATTATTCTTTAGGCACTGCATGTCTACTCCTGGGATTCCACTCCCGGGGTCTCTTGATGACACCTATTTTCTCTCATTTCTCACCTCCATAACACTAATGGGCCCTACCAGATTTGGATGATGTCTCATATCTCACTGTAATGTGCACGATAGTTATGGCCCCTCTTTATACACAGCTTTGGTGCAAGATAGCACTCACTTAACATAATAGGAAGTAATCTCCTCTTGAAATTATTTGCATTCCCGATCATTTGCCAATGCCATTTCTTTTTGTTTACTTTGCAGACACCCAGACATCTTTTATATGTATTTCATCCGCTAATACTTAGCAGTTGGTCCTGAAGAAGGTGGTTTCCCACTGAAACGCGTGTTGACCGCGATACTACTAACATTAGAGACATTGAAAGCTGACATCTTTTTCATTTTGTCAACCTGAGAAATCTGACCAATCTAAGAGTCCTAGTTTTTCTTTCCCTTTTAAATTTTCTTTTCTATTCCTTATTGTATGAATGAAAGTATGAATGATTAGCAAATGTTTTTTATACCACAGATGTCTAGGATGTTCTTTCTTATATCAAATATGTAATATGTCTGCACCAAAAATTATAAGTGTAAAAACAAAAAAAAATTTTCTTCTGTTTTAAATCATGTGTAAATTATAAAACACATCACATAAAAAAGAAATAATAAAAATCGTTTTTTGTCTAAAAAACTTCAATGGACTGAATCTATGAAAATAATGTTATAATGTGAAATGTAATTTATCTTTGACATTTTGATTGGGTAATGCAGAATCTCTACAGATCAATTAAATAAGTACATAGGCCGGTTTAGAGGTTTCTACTTTATATTTTCTGCCTGACCAAGCTCCCATGTAACCTACAAAGAGTTGGCCGTCCACTCGGAACTCTTTTGTGCGGTCAAGAGAGAACAGAATGCTCTTCTTGGGTCCAGACGGTGGAGACACTCCTCTTCCTTTGAGGGATACGGGGGAGCAAAAAAGGTGGGCAGCGTAACCGAATGACCAGATGGAATGGGGTCACAACCTTTCGTAGGAATGAGGCACGGGTGCGAAGCACCGCCTTATACAGCAATGTCATCATGTAGAGAGGCTTGCATGAGAAAGCCTGTAATACACAGACCCTGCGGGCAGATGTAATTGCCACTAGAAAGGCTGTTTTAATGGTAAGAAGCCAGAGGGGACAATTGAGCAACGGCTAAAAGGCAGCACACATTAGGGTATGCGAGAATCAAATTAAGGTCCCACTGAAGCATGATAAATGGAGTGGGTGTAAACATGTCTACATGCCCTTTTTAAACAAGGGGGGTTGGTCCGGCAGCCGCAATAAAGCGGAGAGAGCAGAAAGGCAACCTGTAAGAGGGTAAGAATAAAGCGAAGAATATTAGATAGAGAAGCAAAAAGAGGGTCAATAAACATTTCTGAACGATATTTTACAACTTTTTGCCTAAGGCAGGTGTTTACCATCTCAGTGGAGGGCCACTATTGCATTCTTCGGGAGGAAGGTCAAAAGCCATCAACTGCCGCCGCTCAATCGCCACGCAAAGAGGCGCAGGGTTGATAGGTTCGGGCGGAGAACGCTTCCCTGCTGCTGCAACAGAAGATCCTCCCGAAGGGGCAGCCTGATCGGAGGATCGATACTCATACTCAGAAGCTCTGGATACCAGACTCTCCTTGCCCAGTCCGGAGCCACAAGGATGACTTGGGCCCGGTCGCTCCTGATCTTCTTCAGAACTCTATGCAGGAGTTGTATGGACAGAAAGGCGTTCAGAAGGCCTGAGCTCTCTTGCAACGAAAAGTATCACCGAGTGATAGCCGCCTTGGAAACTCCAGCACGCAAAACTGCTGACATTGCACGTTCTTTTCGGAGGCGAACAGATCTAACCAAGGTTCTCCCCACAGCTGAAAGAGACCTTACACCACCTCCGACTGGAGACACCGCTCATGATCTTGACGGCTGAGTTTGTCTGCCCTGGCATTCAGAGAACCTAACAGGTGTTGCCTGACGTTCCAGCCATGTCCAGAGACGCAGGGCATCTAGACAAAGAGTCCACAACCCCAACCAGCCCTGCTTGTTGCAGTACCACATGGCGGTGGTGTTGCCCATGAAAACCTGCACTGCCTTCGCCTTTACAGAGGAAAGAAATGCTTTCAATGCCAGTTGGATCGCCCAAAGCTACAACAAATTGATGTGGAGCTTCGACTCCGCCAGAGAACAGTGTCCCCTGATCTCCACCTCTCCCAGATAGCCACCCCATCTCAGGAGTGATGCATCTGTCACTACCGTGAGATCTGGTTGGAGAAGGGAGAGGGGTCTGCCTCTGACCCAATCGCGGTTAGTCAACTACCACTGCAGGTCTTTTGAGGTTTGCTACTAGATCTGGACGATGCTGGTGAGATTTCTCCGATGCTGTGCCCACTGGAACTCCAGGTCCCACTGCAGAGCCTGCATGTGCCATCAGACATGATTTACCTACACTGTGTCCAGAACAGCTCCGATGAAAGGGAGCATCTGAGAAGGAGTCAGGTGTGACTTCGGCATGTTTATAGAGAACTTCAGCAAATGCAGAAGTCCGCCGTAGTCTAGAGGTGAGAGATGACAGCCTGAGGCAAAAGTGCCTTCATTAACCTGTCGTCGAGACAGGGGAAGACTGATACCCCTAACCTGCGCAGATGAGCTGGGACCACCGCCATTACCTTGGTGAAAACCTGAGGGACGCTAGTAAGGCCAAAGGGGAGCACGGTGAACTGAAAGTGTTCATGGACTTCCTTGAACCACAGGTAACGCCTGAGGGCAGGCAGGATGGGGATGTAAAAATGTGCATCCTGCAAGTCCAATGCTACCAGCCAGTCTCCTTGGTCTAGGGCAGACAGAACCTGAGCCAACGTGAGCATCCTAAATTTCTCCTTTTTGAAAAAGAGATTGACGGTCTTAAGGCCCAAAATGGACCTCAACCCTTTGTTCTATATGTGAAAGTAGCGGGAGTAGCAACCACTGCCTACTTTGGAAATCGGAACCTTTTCTATAGTTCCCTTGGCCAGGAGAGCTGTAACTTCCTCACGGAGTAATACTAGATGGTCCCCCGCCAGCAGTTCTTGAGTTGGTGGTAAGGGAGAAGGGAGAAGGAAAAGAAAGAACGGGAAGAGAATAGCCCTCCTGAATGATCTGTCTAGTGTTATGGACCTCCAGCAAAGGAGATGGTGTTGAATACTCCCTCCGAGTGGAGTAACATGGGTGGCAGATGAGTTCTGGCTACTGTTTCAAGGTTGGACTAAACCACGTCATGTTCTCACACAACTTGGGGAGTCTGCGCAGGATGGTGACTGGGATATGGCTGACACGGTTGAAAACCCCTTCCATTACTATGAAAAGGGCAAGACCTAGGCAGGCCACAAGGTGTACCCGAGAGGCCCAAGGATGTGGCCAAAGCACGAGATTCCTTGAAGCGATCCAAGGCTGAGTCCGCTTTCTCACCAAAAAGACGAGTCCTGTCAAAAGGCATGTCCAATGAGGTTAGCCTGGACATCACCGGAGAAGCCTGATGTTCTCAGCCAGGAATGGTGCCATAAGGCCACCGTCGAGAAAGCAGCCTGCCAAGCGAGTCAGTCGTGCCTAAGCCACACGCGATGGTTAATTTTGCTGCATCTCTCCCATCCTTCACTACCTTGGAGAGCACGGGCCGGGTCTCCACCAGGACCTGTGGCAACACTTGTACAACCGTTTCCCAAAGGGTGTTTGAGAAATGGCCCAATAAGCATGCAGTATTCACTGACTGCAATGCCTGGCTCATAGAAGAAAACATCTTCTTCCCAAGTGCATCCAGCCTCTTGGATTCCCTATCCGAAGGAGCAAAAGGGAATGTGCTATGGGACGTTGAACCCTGAACCACCAAGCTCCCAGCAGTGGGGTGTTGGCTGAGGAATCTTG
Organism: Triturus cristatus; assembly: GCF_964204655.1. Lineage (NCBI taxonomy): Eukaryota > Metazoa > Chordata > Amphibia > Caudata > Salamandridae > Triturus > Triturus cristatus. Next base: position 1,284,449,432 of record NC_140592.1, on the reverse strand, counting down.
ATTTGCCTGGTGCAGGGCGATGGCGGCATACGATTGTCCTGTTCACAGGAGCCTCTCTGCTAGGCTTGGGCCACGTGCCTACAAGGACATCGGTCAGTGCTTCATTAAAGGACAAAAGGAGTTCGAACGAGGAAGCCCAAGGCTGAAGCGCATCGGTCATGAGATTAATTCTGACCTGAACTGAGGGCAGCTCCAGGCCAAGGACCTCTGCTGCCCTCCTCACCGGCATGGCATGAGATGCTCCCTTCTCCATTGCCACACTAGGTGGAGACAGCATACCAGTATCTAGAGATGTGTCCAGTCCACTGGCTTCTCCAAGATCCTCAAACCAGTCCAGTTGTTCCACTGGACATCTAGCTGTTGTTCTGAAGATATCAATGGCCCCTCCCAATCCTCACCCATGCCTGAAACTTCCTCAAAATGTACAGGCAACGACGTAGAACCTCTGGGCTCCATCAGCGCTTGAGTTGAGTCTTCAGGCCCGAAGGCTCACCGGAGTGGCTGCGCATGGGTGCGTAAAATTCCTTAAAATGAGCGGGGGGTGCTCCGGCTCCTGGAAATGGACGGAGATGAGGAGTAAAACCTGGCTCCAGCTCCTGAGAAACATGCATAGAGTGTTGATGCTCCTTACCTGTCTCGTCGATGGATGACAGGCAAGGTGAAGTAGAACTCTGCTTGGACGATGACTTCTTTATATGCCTCTTCCCCGAGTGTAAAGAAGAGGACTTGGGGCTCCTGGAGTGGTCCCACAACCTTTTCTTCCTCAAACTGAACCGGGATCTCTGAGGAGTCGCGCTCGACGGTGTCGACTGCTGGGCCGCAAGACGCTTCAAAGATTGCTCCCGCAAGGCCTCTGGCGCCATGGCCCAGCAATCCGAGCATGACTTTGTGTCGTGGTCGTGCTCGAGGCACCACAAGCAGATGAGGTGGGAGGGCCGGTTACCAACATGGCGCAATAACAGGCACCACATGGCTTTAACCCTGTACATCTAGATGACATCTTCGACACACAAGACAAATAAAATTGGCGACAAAATGTCCAAAAAAAAGCCTGTCAAAAAGAGAAAGAGGGGCAGCTCTTCTCCGGATCAGGGCTTAACTGGCAAAGAAAGAAAATAACTGATGTCTGTGCGGCTGGGAGGAGCCTATATAAATGATCGCAACGTCATAACCCACGCTAATGACAATGTCACGCAGAGCCGAATGGCGCCAGGCGACGGTGCACAGGGGTACTGCTCACTCACAAGTTTCCAGATCCAGCCCGACGCCTGGAACATTTTAAGGTAAGAAATCTGCAGCTAGAAGTCTCTATCAGGTTCAAAACTCAATGAACACAGAAGTCACAATTGAGTCAAAAATTGTCCAGCACAGCACACACCTCCCACCTCACCCTGAGAGCAGTCAACACCAGTACCTGGAATTGCTTGGGATTCACTGCCAGGGCACGGTTGAAATCCTGGATGGCCTTGGCTTGGTTCAGGCGCATCCTGCACAAGCCTCGCTGGTAAAAAGCAGCAGTATAGCCCGGATCAGCCTTGATTGCAGTGTTGAAGGCATCGAGGGCCTGAGGGAAGCCACAGGTTTAAGAAAAAAAAGAATGGTGAACAACAGGAGCAAAAAGGACAGAAAATACAATATACTCCCGCTTCCATGATTTCAGAGGCACCTTCCGTATGTATAATACCTGTCCCACATGCTTCTGTACCTTCATAGACACCTCCATTCTCCATACCGCATGCTGCCATACCCTCATAGATACCTCTGTTCTCCATACCACATGCTGCTGTACCATCATAGATACCTCCATTATCCATACTGCATGCTGTCGTACCCTCATAGATACCTCCATTCTCCATGCCACGTGTTGCGGTACCTTTATAGACACCTCCATTCTCCATACTGCATGCTACTGTACCTTCATAGATACCTCCGTTCTCCATACCGCATGCTGTTGTACCTTCATAGATACCTCCATTCTTCATACCACATTCTGCTGTACCCTCATGGATACCTCCATTCTCCATACTGCATGCTGCAGTACCCTTATCAACACCTTGGTTCTCCATACCACAAGCTGCAGTACCCTCATAAATTCCTTGGTTCTCCATACCACACGCTGCTGTACCTTCAAAGACACCTCCATTCTCCATACCGCATGCTACTGTACCTTCATAGACACCTCCATTCTCCATACTGCATGCTACTGTACCTTCATAGACACCTCCATTCTCCATACTGCATGCTACTGTACCTTCATAGATCCCTCCATTACCCATACCACATGTTACCATACCTTCATAGACACCTCCATTCTCCATACCACATTGTGCAGTACCCTCATAAATATCGTCGGGTGGTGGAAGAAGCGAGAATGACACCGCCATAGCCATAGCACGGATTAAATACGTACTAAAGCACCGACGACGAATGGGTGAACGCTGATACATCGTTTTTCGGCGTAGTCATTATTGAAAGAAGAAGCCAGTTTTTTCACCTCGGGAGGCTAAGTAAGATTAGTGTGGAAATAGGAGTCTACAAGTATTCTAGGAAATTCAATTATCCTATGACTTCCCCAATTCATTAATTGTATGGCGTGATCCCCATCCTTGGAAAAGAAAAAATCCCAAGTTTGGATGTAAATTCTTCATCCGCCATATGTTCTCGCATACTGGATCCTATATGTGGACGACTGTATGTTTAATTTTGTCCCCAGAAATACAGTCCTGATGAGACCCGGTATTTAAAAGTGGGTCGAAACGCCGTCAACAACAAAATAAGAGACAGCCTTGACTGAATCACTGTATATTGTATATAAACTGTACTTATAATAATTTTTCCAATAACTTCTGATATCGTTTGTTTTCTCTTTGTTTGGTCACAGTACAAAGGTTATGGTGTTTTCACTGGGGCACATTTTGCACTGTATATGTAAGAAAGAAAAGTCTGTATATATGAAATGTTTTTTATATGTGACTTAAAAGTGTACATTAAATAAAGTCCTCGGCTGAGGCTTAAATTTTTTTTCTAGAAATAGTTTTTATGAGGGTGTATTGTGATTAGTATTAATTTACTCTTATTTTTATTCTCATTTTCTCTTGAATTACATATGTGAGATTAACTCATGAACAACCATTGTTGTTGTATGGAATATTTAAACAATTTTCAAATGAGTTCCTTGTGAATATTGTTTGTAGTACGCAGTACCTTCATAGACACCTCCATTCTCCATACCGCATGCTGCCGTACTTTCATAGGTACCTCCGTTCTCCATACCGCATGCTGCTGTACCCTCAGATACCTCCAATCTCCATACCACATGCTGCAGTACCCTCATAAACACCTTGGTTCTCCATACCACATAATGCTGTTCCTTCATAGACACCTCAATTCTCCATACCGCATGCTGCCATACCTTCATAGACACCTCCATTCTACATACCACATACTGCCGTACCTTCAAAGGTACCTCCTTTCTCCATACTGCATGCTACTGTACCTTAAGACACCTCCATTCTCCCTACCGCATGCTGTTGTACCTTCATATAACCCTCCATTCTCCATACCGCATGCTGCCGTACCCTCATAGACACCTCCATTCTTCATACCACATGCTGCTGTACCTTCATAGAACCCTCTCTTCGCCATACCACATGCTGCAGTACCTTCATAGACACCTTCATTCTCCATACCACATGCTGACGTACCTTCATAGACACCTTCATTATCCATACCCCATGCTGCTGTACCCTCATAGAGACCTTGGTCCTCCATACCGTATGCTGCCATACCCTCAGATACCTCCATTCCCCAAACCACATGCTACTGTACCTTAAGGCACCTCCATTCTCCCTACCGCATGCTGTTGTACCTTCATATAACCCTCCATTCTCCATACCGCATGCTGCCGTACCCTCATAGACACCTCCATTCTTCATACCACATGCTGCTGAACCTTCATAGACACCTCTAATCTCCATACCACATTCTGCTGTACCTTCATAGACACCTTTATTCTCCATACCACATGCTGCCGTACCTTCATAGATACCTCTATTCTCCATACCACAAGCTGCCATACCTTCATAGACACCTCTCTTCTCCATACCACATGCTGCCGTACCTTCATAGATACCTCTATTCTCCATACCACTAGCTGCCATACCTTCATAGACACCTCTCTTCTCCATACCACATGCTGCAGTAAGTATAAGTATAAAGAAGCTTGTAAAACGCTTGAATGCCAAACGGCGTCTTGGCGCTGAGGTGTGAATAGTTAATGACGGAGGAACAGTACTAATGGATATTAAACAGCTGGAACTTCAGGGCCTTCCTAAAATGTACATAATTCTGTTGGAGTCGCATACCCACTGGTAACTTGTTCCAGAGTTTTGTTGCACAAATGGCAAAGGAGCGACCACCCCATCTTGCTAATCTAAATCTTGAAGTGCAGATGAGGCCAAGATTGGCCGAACGCAGATCACGAGAGGAGGTATAATGCCTAAACCTATCCCTTCCATCAGTTGCACCCCCGCCAAAACGTGCGCGGTGTACCAGACAGAGTGCCTTAAACTAAATTCTCTGCTGACCTGGGAGCCAATGTAATGATCTTCTTCCCTTAGAAGTGGGGTGTCCCCTGGGTAAATTCAGAATGACACGAACCGCCGCATTTTGTAATGACTGTATCTTAGCAACCTGGTATTTATCAATACCCAGGAACATAGCGTTACAATAGTCCAATCTGGACATAAAAAGAACGGCCATCACCGTCTTCTGCAGCACCCGAGGGATGAAGGGGAGAATTTTACGCAGTGTTTTTAGCAGGAGAAAACATGAGGAGGTTAAACTGTTGACCTGAGCTGACATACTCAGCTTATCATCAAAAATCACCCCCAGGTTCCTCACCTTAGTGACCGGTAAGGGGCATTGACCGGCCTCAGGTGTCCACCACCGAGTGTTCCACAGCGGGGGACCGGTGCTGAACTCCATGACTTCTGTTTTCTCGGTATTTATTTTTAGGAAGCTCAAGCGCATCCATTCCATCACATCCGTTAAACAAGCATGAAATTTGTCCGCTATTAACTCAGGATTGTCCGTTACTGATATCACCAATTGTGAATCATCAGCGTAAGATACAAGCGTAAAACCATGTGTCACGATCCTTGCAAGACAACTGAGATATGCAGAACGGAAGACCGGCGCCCCTAGCTATGGCCCTGCAGTACGTATGGTAACAAGCAGCGGGAGCCACACTACAAGTCCCAGAAGTCTCTGGGGCACCGAGTGCCGGAATACCGGAAGCGGTGCCACGCATGTGACAGCCGCTATAAGGCCCTCCTCCTCAGTGGGAACGGGGCTTGACAATCCATCGGAAATACCCAGCAGCGGCGCTTAACGGATGGTGTTCCCCGCTGGAGAATGAGCGCGCGCTGAAACCAAAGACTGAAGCCCGTATACTCGTCAGCACAACTTTCTGAGCCCGAATTTTCCCCGAGGACTTCGGTGATACTACTCTGGGGCGCCAGTGTCAGGTATTTAGGTGGGCGCTGTGGGAGGTGCGGGAGCACTCTTTCAACGGACTTTGCCGTGGCAGTGGAGTCAACTGCTTCGGACATACATCTTGATTTCTTTCGCTTGTGGAACCGTGCAGTTCGCGCTAGGAATGCGCGTGTGCTGCAAACAAGGACCGTGATAGTGGTCATAACTATCGTAACGGCTATCGTCTAGCAAAGGCACCGTACTGTGAGCACAGTGTTCGCTTTCAGGGGACAAGAAACCTTGCTGGGTGTGTTAAGGAAGATTGCACGTGGCTGTGAATTGAACAGCTGCGTAGGCTGTGGGGTTCCTGAACCAAAGCCCTTTCTTCCTGAGAGTTTAAGCACCTTTGGTAAGTGTTGGACCCAGAGGGATGGGAAGGGTAAGAGGGTAGGTTGCCTTCTCTTCCCTAACAAGCTCTCTGTTTGTTTCCCCCTTTCTGCAGCCAACCAAGGGAGTCACAACCATAGTTCCTCCCAGTTTTTGATGGTAGATGACACCACATAGACCACAAGAGTTCGTTTGTTTTATTTCCCTCCTTTCCCCCGGAGTGCCTCCTCCACGTTCTGGTATTTGTTACATACATTGGCGTGGGGTTGCACACGGGTGAAGTAGGGGGTTTACTACAGGTCATCGCTCCCGCCGGCCGACTTCTAAGGTTAGTGGCTTCCATAGTATTCAGCTACTGACGGCCCGACACCATGTTTCCTAACAACTCTAGCTAATGGCCTAACGTATATATTAAAGAGGGTCGGGGAAAGAGCGGAACCTTGTGGAACGCCACACGGCAAGGTGAAATTACCTGAATGTAGGCCAGCCCAGTTTAGTCTTTGCTTTCTGTCGTCCAGAAACGAGGATAATAGGGCCAAGACCCGTTCCGTAATCCCTACCTCTTTTAATCGCTGTACCAATACCGCATGGTTGACGGTATCGAAAGCAGCAGATAGGTCAAGGAGGACATGAATTGCCCTCCCTCCTCCGTCAACTACTGCCCGAATACCCTCTGCTGCCGTTATTAGGGCCGATTCAGTGGAGTGTTTAGGCCGGAAGCCATGCTGGGACCGATCGAGGAGGCCATGTTTAGCTAAGTGGTCAGTCAGACTTAAGTTTATAGCCCTCGCCGTGACCTTGGCTATAATTGGAAGGCCCGAAATGGGTCGATAGTTTGATGGCTCCAAAGAAGGTTTTTTAAGCAGCGGCTTAATGCTGGCCATCTTCCAAGTGGCAGGAGATATCCCCGCGGCCAGTACCTGATTAATCAGGGATGTGAGGGTGGGAACAATCCTTTCGGCCGCCAGATGCAGAATATGCGGAGGACAGGGATCTGTGGCTGCACCAGATTTTATAGAGCTTAACAGCTCCAGTACCTCCACTTCAGACAAGGGACCAAAGGAGGTGAGACTGCACGTCAGATTCTCCTCCGTGCATGGTATCGACTGCTTACAATGCGCAGGTATTGAGCTGGATGAATTGGCCAAGTCATCATAGATTGTCAGCACCTTGTTTTGGAAGGAAGTGGCCTGCTGATCACAGAAAGCCTGGTCAGGACTAAACAGATTGGCCTGCTGGGGCTTGGCCAAAAAAGACACTGATTTGAAAAGTTCTTTGGCAGAATTGCCGGCCTCCGAAATTTCCGAGTAAAATAGGCTTTCTTAGTGCTCAGAATAGCCTGCTTATATTTATTCAGGGCAACGTTATAGGCTAACTTACTGACCCTACTATATTCCATTCTCCATAGTCGCTCGCACCTTCGGCACCCTACCTTCAATTTTTTAAGTTCTGGTCCATACCAGGGGGCACCCGGTGGGCGTCTATTGCGTGTGGCAACCTGAAGGGGAGCAACATAATTAATGGCTCCCAAAATCCAGTCCTTGAACTGAGTTGCTGCCTCCTCGTTATTGCTGTTCAAAGAAGGGGGAGAATGGTCCAGCGCCGCCGTTAGGTCAGTGCAAGTGATCTTATTCCATCGCCTGAACATGATCTTAGTAGATTTATGGTACCCTCATAGATACCTCCATTCTCCATACCGCATGCTGCTGTACCGTCATAGACACCTCTATTCTCCATACCACATGCTGCTGTACCTTCATAGACACCTCCATTCTCCATACCGCATGCTGCTGTACCTTCATAGACACCTCCATTCTCCATACCGCATGCTGCCATAACTTCATAGACACCTCCATTCTCCATACCATAAGCTGCCGTACCTTCATAGACACCTCCATTCTCCATACCGCATGCTGCTGTACCTTCATAGACACCTCCATTCTCCATACCGCATGCTGCCATACCTTCATAGACACCTCCATTCTCCATACCGCATGCTGCTGTACCTTCATAGACACCTCCATTCTCCATACCGCATGCTGCTGTACCTTCATAGACACCTGCATTCTTCATACCACATGCTGCCGTATCTTCATAGACACCTCCATTCTCCATACCGCATGCTGCTGTACCTTCATAGACACCTCTATTCTCAATACCACATGCTGATGTACCTTCATATACACCTCCATTCTCCATACCGCATGCTGCTGTACCTTCATAAACACCTCTATTCTCAATACCACATGCTGATGTACCTTCATATACACCTCCATTCTCCATACCACATGCTGCCGTATCTTCATAGACACCTCCATTCTTCATACCACAAGCTGCCGTACCTTCATAGACACCTGCATTCTCCATACCACATGTTGCCATACCTTCATAGACACCTCCATTCTCCATACCGCATGCTGCTGTACCTTCATAGACACCTCCATTCTCCATACCGGATGCTGCCATACCTTCATAGACACCTCCATTCTCCATACCACATGCTGCAGTACCCTCATAGATACCTTCATTCTCTATACCACATGCTGCAGTACCCTAAAAAACATCTTGGTTCTCCATACCACATGGTGCCGTACCTTCATAGACACCTCCATTCTCCATACCACATGCTGCCATACCTTCATAGACACCTCCATTCTCCATACCACATGCTGCAGTACCCTCATAGATACCTTCATTCTCTATACCACATGCTGCAGTACCCTAAAAAACATCTTGGTTCTCCATACCACATGGTGCCGTACCTTCATAGACACCTCCATTCTCCATACCACATGCTGCCATACCTTCATAGACACCTCCATTCTCCATACCACATGCTGCAGTACCCTCATAGATACCTTCATTCTCTATACCACATGCTGCAGTACCCTAAAAAACATCTTGGTTCTCCATACCACATGGTGCCGTACCTTCATAGACACCTCCATTCTCCATACCACATGCTGCCGTACCTTCATAGACACCTCCATTCTCCATACCACATGCTGCCGTATCTTCATAGACACCTCCAATCTTCATACCACAAGCTGCCGTACCTTCATAGACACCTGCATTCTCCATACCGCATGCTGCAGTACCTTCATAGACACCTCCATTCCCCATACCACATGCTGCAGTACCCTCATAGATACCTTCATTCTCTATACCACATGCTGCAGTACCCTAACAAACATCTTGGTTCTCCATACCACATGGTGCCGTACCTTCATAGATACCTCTATTCTACATACCACATAATGCTGTTCCTTGTACACCATGCCATTCTTCATACCTTCATATCCACACCACTGTCCATTTGTCATGCTATTGTACCTTCATAAGAACAAGTAACTTACCTTTGGTAACATCTTTCCAGATACGAGACTATAACCACAGATTCCTCACCTAGTCAGTTTCCTTGAAAATGTCCATGACTGTCACCCCCCAACCAGCGCAGTGGTAGCTTCCTCGCTCTAGTGGAATGAGCACACAAGCCTTCTGGGGACTGCTTCTTGGCTCGTCCATAGCAGACTTAGTGCCCAATCCATCTTGGTATGGTCCTCTTTACACTGCTTTGCCTTTCTTAGCCCCATAGGAACCAACAAAAAGTTAGTCGTCCTTTCAGCAGTCCCTGGCTGCGTTCTGCCTCTTTAGGGTCAAGGCAGTGGAGTTGTTCCTCCTTCTTTGAGGGATGAGGTGGTGCATAGAAAGTTGGCAAGGTTATGGATTGCCCTATGTGGAAAGGCATGACGACCTTGGTCAGAAATGACACAGACAATGGAGTTTTCTCACTCGCCTTGTGATGTTATGGAGATGAGACATACTATCCTGATGGAAAGAAGGTGAACAAGGCAACTGTGCATGGGTTCGAAGGGAGTGCCCATCAAATAGGCTAGTACCAAATCAAGTTCCCACTGCGGAATGACAAACGGAGTTAATGTGAACATATGGACCCAGCCCTTCAAAAAGCACAACAGGTGCCTTGAAGAGGGATGGCTTGTCAGGTAAACATAAAAAGGCTGACAGGGCCAATATGTAACCTGTAAATGTCACCACAGCAAGGCCTAGGTGGGCCAATGACAAACTGAACAGAAGAACATCCGATAAATGCATGTAGGAGTTGTATGTTTTGGGAAGAGCAGCGATAACAAACTGCTCCAAGCGTTCTGCATCAATCAGTTTAGTTGATGGATGCCTGGCTGCTAAGATAACATCAACCACTTTGGGAGGGAGATCAAAAGCTATCAACGGTCACTGCTCAAGCCCCACACATGTATGTGTAAATTGTGCAGGTTCAGGTGCAAGACTCGACCCTGCTGCTGCGACAAAGAGTTCTCTCAAAGAAGCAATAGGAGGACAGTTGCTCATGACCAGAAGTTCCAGGTACCACACCTTCCTTGCACAGTCCGGGCGGGGCCTCTAGGATAACTTGGGCCCAGCCTTTCTTGATGTTCTTGAGTACTCTGGGCAGGGGAGTTAGGGGTGGAAAGGCATACAGGAATACCGGCCCCCATTGCTGGCGAGAGGCATCTCTGAGTGAAAACCGCCTTGGGGACACCTGTGTCTAGACGTGTCGACACTGGACATTCTCTGTGGTGGCAAATAGATCTAGATAGGATTTGCTCCATTGCTGGAAGATGCCCTGTGTCACCTCCAAGTTTAACTTCTATTTGTGATCTCCTAGGCAACGTTGGCTGAGTTTGCCTGCCCTGGCATTTAAAGACCCTGCCAGGTGCTGGAGAATAGGGGAGATACCCAGAGCGTTCAGCCACTTCCAGAGGCACAAAGCCTCCTGGCACAGAACCCACAACCCACGAAGCACTGCTTGCTGCAATACCATATGCAGGTCGCGTAATCCTTGAGTACCTTCACTCGTTCTTTTGAAGGATGGAAGAACGCTTTCAGTGGCAAGCAAATTGCTTGTATCTCCAGCAATCTGATGTGTAGCCGAAGCTCTGCCAGAGACCAGACTCCTCTGACTGTCACCTCTCCTAGCTCACCTCCCCAACTCAGAAAAAAGCATCCATCACGACCAATAGCTCTGGATGGAGCGTGGAGAGGGGTCTGCCACTAATCCAAATGTGATTGAGCAGCCACCACTGCAGGTTTTTTGCAGTCTTCTTCCACGCCTGGATGAAGTCTGAGAGGTTGCCTTAGTAGTTTGAGTACACTGAGACTTTAGATCCCACTGTTAGAGCCTGCATGTGCCACCTGGCATGGTCCACAACCAGGATGCATGAGACCAACATGCTTAGAAGCCTCAGAGCCACTCTTACTGAGATCCACGTCAGAGGTTGAAGCATCAGATTCATAGCCTGAATGTCCTGGATTTGTTGAGACGGAGGAAATGCTCGGAAAAGCACTGCGTCCAAGGTGATGAAGGGAAGGCTTTGTTAAAGAGTGAGAAGTGACTTTGTTGGATTTCTTCATCAACGTACCAAAGTCAACAGGTCGCCCATCGGCTGGAAATGGCTTATGACTGTTTGGCAATAGTCCACCTTCAGCAGACAGTAGACAAGGTATGCAAAGACTGGTATTCCTAACCTCAGCAGATGCGCTAGAACCACAACCATCATCACTGTGAACATCTGAGGTACACTGGTACGGTCAAAGGGGAGTACGGAGAATTGAAAGTGCTTGTGGCCTTCCTGAAATTGCAGGTATTGCCATGGGACTTCAGGACAGAGATATCCGGCCTCCGTGAAGTCCAGCGCTACCATCCAGTCTGCTGGACCTACAGCAAATAGAACGTGGGACAGGGTGAGCATTTTGAAATGTTCAGAGGGTGACGGTCTAAAAGGACACAATGGCCTCTGTTCTAATTTGGCAGCAGAAAATCACAGGAGTAATAATCAGTCCTGATCTCGGATGCCGCCCCCTCTCTGTAGCTCCCTTGGCCAAGAGAGCCTGAACTTCTCCACGAAGTATGGACGAGTGGTCCTATGGGAGGTTTTGCGGAGCGGGTGGAATGTCCAGGGGATCGGACAGGGAGGGTAAAGAGTATCTGTGTTCCACAATCTGGAGCACAAATTGGTCTGATGTGATACTCTGCCATTCAGAGGGGTAAAAAGTGACATGACCTTCTTCTACTGAGTGATTGTGTGCCACCAAGGACAATTTATAGAGGTTTCGCAGTGGCGGAGGAGGAGTTGGGGTAGTTTGCAGCCCCTGGGAGCCTAAATACTGTAGAGCCCCAATCTCACCCTTAAAAGGGCCAGGAGACCTGCAGCTGCGGAGGCCCATATTGGCGTTGACTGTGGCAGGTATCCCTTACCAAAGCCTGGCAGTGGGCACTGTTGCTGGAGGAACCGACGAACAGGCTGACCTAGCCCTAAAGAGCCAGCAGCGGCTTCCCTCTCTTTAAATCTTTCGAGGGCTGTATCAACCGTTGCTCCAAAACATTTTAAGTAGTGGAATGCCATGGCCAGAGGAGATGGCTGTAGGAACAAAAACTAGCTCGACAAGTGAATCCAAAAAAGGCTCATAAGCACCACGTCGGTGCCACACTGCACCAAGGCCAGAATAGATTGTGTATTTCACACTGCCGAGGATCAGAAGTTGGAGGGTTTGTCTGATATACTGAAGGACGGCTGGGAAGTCATCCGCCACCATGTCCATCAAGGTGTGTGAATACCATCCCAGACTGGCACTTGGAAAATACATGATTTGTGAAATGTTCCATTCTTTTAGATTCCCTACCAAGTGGAATGGTAGGGAATGGGGTTGGGTTAAGGTGGCTGGATGATGCCTGAACCACCTGACTGTTCAGGGGAGAGGGCTGAGCTAAGAAATCTGGGTTCCTGGGAGCAGGCCGGTGCCACCATTTCATGTCTCTGCTCACTGGGAGAAAGATCCTGGTTTCACATAGGTGAAAGCCTCATTAAATGGGAGCACAGGTTCCTGGGTGGTATCTGCAGGGTTGATGACTTCTGTCAGGACGTTGGCTTAGAACTCCTGCATGGGCAGTGTTAAATCAAGTACTTCTGCTGCCCTCCTGTTGACCGTCGCTAAGGAGGCAGATTGTTCAGTGGATACAGAGTTCAGGTGTTTCAGGCCAATGTCAGGGGAAGAGTCCAACCCAGTGGCAATCTGTAGGTCTTCCAAAGCGTTAGCCTCTTCATAAATGTCATCATCGTCATCAATGTAATCGCCGTGTTTTCTGGTTCTGAGAGTTGTTGAGCTTCTGGATCCAAATCCAGAGTTAGTGACGTTGGTGGCATTGTTGAGCCTCGGGCCTGTGGTGTTGGATCGACACCACAGGCGGTGCTGGATGTTGCAACAGGGCAGGAGCTGGCAGCGCCAGGCTCAACTTCGGATGAAGGTTAAGAGGCACAGTTGGCGTCGGGGACAAATCTGCCAAAAGACCTCCAACAGGCTTCCACCTCAAATCAATCCTTGGAGCCAGAAGGCGCACCAGTGGGATGTGACAAAGGTCTGGTGGCACCCTTGGGGCTCAAAAGTACTCCAGTGGGATTGGACAAAGGTCTGGTGGCACCCTTGGGGCTCAAAGGTAATCCAGTGGGATTGGACAAAGGTCTGGTGGCACGGTCAAAGCCGGTGGCTAGTCTGCCAAAGAGGCCCTGATGGGCTGCTACCTCGAACCCTTGAGGCTCAAAGGTACTCCAGTGGGATTGAACAAAGGTCTGGTGGCACGGTCAAAGCCGGTGGCTGATCTGCCAAAGGGGCCCTGATGGGCAGCTACCTCAAACCCTTGGGGCTCAAAGGTACTCCAGTGGGATGGGACAGAGGTCTGGTGGCACGGTCAAAGTCGGTGGCTGATCTGCCAAAGGGGCCCTGATAGGCTGCTACCTTGAACCCTTGGGGCTCAAAGGTACTCCAGTGGGATTGGACAAAGGTCTGGTGGCACGGTCAAAGCTGGTGGCTAGCCTGCCAAAGGGGCCCTGATGGGCTGCTACCTCGAACCCTTGGGGCTGAAAGGTACTCCAGTGGGATTGGACAAAGGTCGGGTGGCACGGTCAAAGCCGGTGGCTGATCTGCCAAAGGGGCCCTGATAGGCTTCTACCTCGAACCCTTGGGGCTCAAAGGTAATCCAGTGGGATTTGACAAAGGTCTGGTGGCATGGTCAAAGCCGGTGGCTGATCTGTCAAAGGGGCCCTGATGGACTGCTACCTCGAACCCTTGGGGCTCAAAGGTACTCCAGTGGGATTGGACAAAGGTCTGGTGGCACGGTCAAAGCCGGTGGCTGATCTGCCAAAGGGGCGCTGATGGGCTGCTACCTCGAACCCTTGAGGCTCAAAGGTACTCCAGTGGGATTGGACAAAGGTCTGGTGGCACGGTCAAAGCCGGTGGCTGATCTGCCAAAGGGACCCTGATGGGCTGCTACCTCGAACCCTTGGGGCTCAAAGGTACTCCAGTGGGATTGGACAAAGGTCTGGTGGCACGGTCAAAGCCGGTGGCTGATCTGCCAAAGGGGCCCTGATGGGCTGCTACCTCGAAACCTTGGGGCTCAAAGGTACTCCAGTGGAATTGGACAAAGGTCTGGTGGCACGGTCAAAGCCGGTGGCAAGTCTGCCAAAGAGGTCCTGATGGGCTGCTACCTCGATCCCTTGAGGCTCAAAGGTACTCCAGTGGGATTGGACAAAGGTCTGGTGGCACGGTCAAAGCCGGTGGCTGATCTGCCAAAGGGGCCCTGATGGGCTGCTACCTCGAACCCTTGGGGCTCAAAGGTACTCCAGTGGGATTGGACAAAGGTCTGGTGGCACGGTCAAAGCCGGTGCTGCCAAAGGGGCCTTGAAGGGCTGCTACCTCGAACCCTTGGGGCTCAAAGGTACCCCAGTAGGATTGGACAAAGGTCTGGTGGCACGGTCAAAGCCGGTGGCTAGTCTGCCAAAGGGGCCCTGATGGGCTGCTACCTCGAAACCTTGGGGCTCAAAGGTACTCCAGTGGGATTGGACAAAGGTCTGGTGGCACGGTCAAAGCCGGTGGCTAGTATGCCAAAGGGGCCCTTATGGGCTGCTACCTCGAACCCTTGGGGCTCAAAGGTACTCCAGTGGGATTGGACAAAGGTCTGGTGGCACGGTCAAAGCCGGTGGCTAGTATGCCAAAGGGGCCCTTATGGGCTGCTACCTCGAACCCTTGAGGCTCGAAGGTACTCCAGTGGGATTGGACAAAGGTCTGGTGGCACGGTCAAAGCCGGTGGCTGATCTGCCAAAGGGGCCCTGATAGGTTGCTACCTCGAACCCTTGGTGCTCAAAGGTACTCCAGTGGGATGGGACGGAGGTCTGGTGGCACGGTCAAAGTCGGTGGCTGATCTGCCAAAGGGGCCCTGATAGGCTGCTACCTCGAACCCTTGGGGCTCAAAGGTACTCCAGTGGGATTGGACAAAGGTCGGGTGGCACGGTCAAAGCCGGTGGCTAGTCTGCCAAAGGGGCCCTGATGGGCTGCTACCTCGAACCCTTGGGGCTCAAAGTTACTCCAGTGGGATTGGACAAAGGTCGGGTGGCACGGTCAAAGCGGGTGGCTGATCTGCCAAAGGGCCCCTGATAGGCTGCTACCTCGAACCCTTGGGGCTCAAAAGTACTCCAGTGGGATTGGACAAAGGTCTGGTGGCACGGTCAAATCCGGTGGCTAGTCTGCCAAAGGGGCCCTGATGGGCTGCTACCTCGAACCCTTGAGGCTCTAAGGTACTCCAGTGGGATTGGACAAGGGTCTGGTGGCACGGTCAAATCCGGTGGCTAGTCTGCCAAAGGGGCCCTGATGGGCTGCTACCTCGAACCCTTGGGGCTCAAAGGTACTCCAGTGGGATTGGACAAAGGTCTGGTGGCACGGTCAAAGTCGGTGGCTGATCTGCCAAAGGGGCCCTGATGGGCTGCTACCTCGAACCCTTGGGGCTCAAAAGTACTCCAGTGGGATTGGACAAAGGTCTGGTGACACGGTCAAAGCCGGTGGCTGATCTGCCAAAGGGGCCCTGATGGGCTGCTACCTCGAACCCTTGGGGCTCAAAGGTACTCCAGTGGGATTGGACAAAGGTCGGGTGACACGGTCAAAGCCGGTGGCTGATCTGCCAAAGGGGCCCTGATGGGCTGCTACCTCGAACCCTTGAGGGTCAAAGGTACTCCAGTGGGATTGGACAAAGGTCTGGTGGCACGGTCAAAGTCGGTGGCTGATCTGCCAAAGGGGCCCTGATGGGCTGCCACCTCGAACCCTTGGGTTGGGTTTTGGACCCAAAGCGATGAGTACAACCTCCTTCAGACATCACATTTAGTCTGCTGTGGCTGCTTACTGAGGCAGGAGGTCATGTAGAGGCACTTTGGGAGTTCGCTCCAAGGTTGAGAGGTACGCGGGACATTGTGCAACTGAGAATGGTGTGAGTGGGGGACGTCAGAGATCCCTGTTTAGACTTCTGGTACGATTTACGTGACCTATCTGAAGACCTGGATCTCAATGTAGAACGGTTTTAAGATTGGCACCTGGAGTAAGCGCACATCTGAGCTCTCAATGTTCTTTATGTGACTTCTTCTGGGGTCTGACAACGACGAGTTGGGCTTTTCTGTCTTAAATCTACTTTTGGTTTGTTTTAGCGCAACAAAAGCAGGACTGTATCTTGGGAGGTGCTGAGCCACCTGAGGCAGATGTTATAGGTGTCCATCACCCACATCTGTCGGTGATAGTCACGACATGGCTTGAAACGTGTTGTTTTGGGCCCATATCTGCACACCGTGCTTTTTCCTGAGGGGAAAAGGTCTGTCAGGGACAGCATTTCTAGCTTCGGATCAATGTCGGAAGGCGATGAAAGTAATGGACTGACGTCAGCGCGCAGAGGTGGTTGATACATAGGGTCCCCGACATCGCATCCTAGGCGTGACAGAGCTGACAGCAGCACAACGCCACCTACCGACGCATGAGGGACTTTCTGTAAAGTTTCTGGATCCAGTCTGTCGCCTGGGGATATTCACAAGGGGAGGAATCTGCATCAGAAACACTAATGCTGCCAACATGACAAGCTGCTGTCTGCAGTATACAGTCAGGCGCAGCTCCTGCGCCACTGCATGTTTGTGCCCATATCATATCCCATATATTCACAGGACAATGCACTGACACACCCAGACACGACTGGTAAACAGCTCAAATATCCCCTGTGCATCAACAAGCACACTGCCCTAGGGCATCCAGGCCTCCGGGACTATGTGCTATAGTCGTGATCTCTGTGAGGAAGAGGCACTTGCACTAAGCGCTATGCTCATAGCGTACTCATTCTGAAATCTTTCAGTCCCTTAATCACGTGCCTACAAGGCACTTGCTCATGTGCAGCGTTTGGCTGCCCTGCAAGGCGTTCTGAAAGGGGTCATGCTAGTGGGGGTCGAGGGGGGCAATCTTCCTCAAGAACCAGGTCAACTGGATTCATGTAGTTACATGCATCCCTCGAATTTGTTTATGTTTGAAGTTTCCCTTCCTGTGAGAAAATAGTGGGCCATCTTTCTTTTTATTGCAGAAGATGTAAATTCCACCAGGGAAACCCCTGGATCTCCTGCTGAGTTCACTCTTCCCCTCTGCTCATGAGGTTTGTATCATGGAACTTTGCGCCGGGTTATAATCGTGGGAGACTTAAATGCCAAGGTGTCTAACTCCACCTCTGTAACCCTCCTCAGTGATGTGAAAGACGATGATTTCTCCATTCCGTAGATTCTGTTCCCTGACAGGCGTGGGCTCTCACTCCTGAAACCCTTAGAACATTCCATCTGATTCTATGAAATGGGAGCTCTCCTGTGGGTGAAGCCGCTTCGTGTACCTTTCATGCTTCCTGCATTTAGATGTTTACTTGACTATGTGCTAATCCCCTTGCAAATATTTGGGGTTTGTGAGAAACTGACTGTTTCCCGTCTGATATGAGGGATCAAAGTTTAGCAGGTCCATCTGTGGCCTTTGACCTCCAGGAGTTTGGCACTGGGAACCCCCGATTGGTTATAATAAGTTGAACAGCTGTTCCTTTTCGGCTGCTAAGAACACAGTTGCCAGTAAGTGTTCAGATCAAGGAGTTTGTGTCGACCCGTGGTACTTGTTTGTGGTGATGCTATTCATTTTTCGAGTCCCATATGGAAGCAAAAGATTAGGTCCTGCGCACACATTAAGGATATCACTTTTGATACATCCTGAAATTGGTGGATCCAATACACGTGATCCTTCCCCCACTCGAGCCTTCAACCGGTTACCTAAGTGGCAGGTGTACTTCGCCGCCCCACTTCACCACGCCGGGTGGCCGGTCTCACCGTACCGCACCCGCACTTTTCATACCCAACTACGATCTCCACGAGCACGCACTCTGCGTTAACAGCCCTGAAGAGTCATATCTTTACACGGTGTGACGAAACACGTGTCGGCTGATGTACTGTATATCCTGTATTGGTCAGATATTGACTTATATAAAGAATACTTTTCACTAATTCTTCTGATGTCAACCTTCATTGTTCCAAAATCCTACGGATTCTGAGCCTTTTTCATTCGTCTACCGGACACTATCAAAAGTGATATCCTTAATGTGTGCGCAGGACCTAATCTTTTGTTTCCTAGGGTGGGTCTGACCCACTTGTTTGCAGGGGTTTTTTCCTTGGGTTGGTACCCCTGACCTGACAGCACCTCTTCTATTTGATTACGAAGCATATACATAGTGCACACGCCTGAGTGCCATCTTCCCTTATCCCCATCCAACCCTCTCACAGTGAGTCCCATATGGAAGAGTTCCGTCAATGACGCTCTAGTCTCGATGGTCCTCGGCTGTCGAAAAAGTGCAAATTCTCATTTAAAGCAATAAATCAGGAAATATATCTAAACGGTTAAGAAGCCAATGCAAACTCCATGAGAATAGAAGGGATCGCGATTTACAAAGCATCAGCTAAGGGAGGCTGCAAGTGCTAAAGACTGTAGGAAGTACTGGCATTTGATCGCCGATTGCTGTGACGCTAGGGCGCGGGCAATCCCTATTTCTGGAAATACTTAGGTGGGTTACATCTACCAGTTCTATGCAGGTAATATCAAGTTCGATATCTCCGTGAATCTGTGTGGATGCGGTATAGTACTCGGTGTATGGTGCTCCCTCCGTTGATGGGATGGTGGGGTTTATAAAGAACGCTTGAACTTCCGGCGCCTTGTGACCCGACGAGATTTCCATTGCAGGTATTAAAAAGGAGGCTGTAGCGTAGGGATCTTTCCTCACCCCTTTATTTAACTATTGCTACCATTCTGTGATAATCCCCCAGCCAAGGAAGGTAGTGTCATTGGACCTAATAACAAGAGTCCTAAATCACCCCACAAGCTTTAGACAGATAACATTGCTGGACGCCTCTGGCACATTATTTGCAAGAGTTTACTTTGTCATTTACAGCAGTGGGCATTATATCAGAATATTACTCCCCAGGAACAAAGCAGTTTTAGGAGGAATCATAGTACACTGGATAATATCGCGGTCCTTTAAACGGTAGTGGAAAAATACTCCTTTTTTGGAGGAATGGCGGTATCCATCGCGTTCATTGGTTTCTCCAGAGCGTTTGATAGAACAGATCGGCAAACACTGTGCAGGAAGCTTCTTCTTTTGGGTGTTCGTCACCACCTTTTGGGTCTTATTATGGAGCTAGACACGGATACTCGGTGCCAAATGTTGATGGGAGGGACGCGGGGATTATCCTGTAAGGTTAAATCACACAATGGTCTTAATCAAGGCTGTTTGCGGGCTCCGCTTTTCCATTCCACACAGATTCCTGATCTTCCAGGCACCTTAAATCAAGTGAGGGGTAATCCTCCCAGAATTGGTGCGACGCTATTGGCTCCTCACAGTATGCAGGTGATGTAGCCATTATGGCCTCACTCACATGGGCTCGAAGCGCCATCTTGTAGCGTTGTCAAGGTGTCCTGAAGCACATTTTCTGAAGATTCATATTTCCAAAGTCTTGATCTTTTGCGAGAATGGGTCAAGACTAAAGAGGCGTTTTAGACAGTATTTGTGTACAGATAAACGTGAAATAGTTACTCGCACCTTTATCTCGGGGAGGTTTTCTCCACGAATGGTGGGGTGTGGATCACACGAAGCGCTGTGCTGGCAGGGCCCTGTCTCAGGCCAATGCCATGGACACATTTTACAACAATTGTGGGAGACGTCATTTTAGGCATGTCTCGTCAGTTTATAAGGCCAACATCCCCCTCCTTGTGCTATGCGTCAAAGTGTGAGACATGAGGTACTGGTCCTCTCTGAAGGGACTGAATGCTGAATTGTTCATCAGATCTAGAACTCGAATACACCCACAGCCCTCATGGATGTGCCTGGAGATCGGATTCTTAGCCTCCGGCGCTTTTTCCTTGGCTGCTGTTTTGAGGGGGGGGGGGGGGACTCGCTCCTCTGTGGAGGGGGGGGGGGGGGGGGGGGTACACTACGGGCAGCCTTGAAGCTTGAAATGCTTTCTCTGCTGAAAGAACAGATCACTTTTTTAGGTCTTTTGAGCGGGCTAGTTACATTTTTGGGATTGATTCGAATACAGATTATTTTATGCCTAATTCCGCTCTGAAGAGTTTAATAAAGGGTTCCATATTTAAAATAGGCGCGGCCAGAGATATTGCTCGAAGCCAGTCAGATCTGGGTAATCCGGTGGAGCAGGAGAGAAATCTGGGGATACACCTCAGCCTTATCACTATGGAATTCACCCCATCAGTTCAGAAGGTTGATCCTGCTGCTGAGACTCTATTTGCGCCCTTTACGTGTCATTACTGGCATTAAATCCTGAAAGAGGATTGAAGACGTGAGCTGTGCCAGCCATAGGTTCAGCATCTTCATCACGTATGATTTGGGTGTCTTGCGGGACAGAATGTTTGCCGCCTTTTGTAAGGCCAATGTTTATTAAATATAACGTACATTCTGCCCAGGAGGCTCGTGAATGTGTATTGATTCCTTTGATTGATATGTTATAACATTTACCAATTTTCAGATCCCTTTTGAATATCTATTAGGGCCATGGATTAGGACTGCAGGGCGTTGTACAAAGCAAGTTTCAGATCCTCCTAGAACACCTTTCTGGGCTCTGGTGAACTATCGGTGACGTGACGCTTCCCCCGGAAGGATTCGCTTACAAGATGGCCGAGTGCAGCAAGACTCATCCAATTTGTTGAGACTCTTATTGTACGGCTGGTATTAATGAAGGTCTGGAGGCCGAGGTGGAGGCATTTGATGAATTCATCTTAGTTGCAGATTAGAATATTCATATTAGCCTCTTGGTTGAGCCCCGAGAGTAGCCCCACCAGGAGCGGCGTCCCTGCTGCTCCGCCCATACTCCAGCTCAAACGCCATTCCACCGCCGTGCACGCCAACATCCCACGCAGCACATTCACACTGGCTGAGCAGCTAGGGCCAGAGCACCAGGGGAGATGCAGAGATAATAACACCCGATAGAACACCTGAGCATTCCATTCCACCACCACCTCAACATCCCACGCAGCACACTCACACTGGCTGAGCAGCGGGGGCCAGAGCACCAGGGGAGATGCAGAGATAATAACACCCGATAGAACACCCGAGCATTCCATTCCACCACCGTGCAGTCCAACACCCCACGCAGCACGTTCACACTGGCTGAGCAGCTGGGGCCAAAGCACCAGGGAAGATGCAGAGATAATAACACCCGATAGAACACCCGAGCATTCCATTCCACTACCGCGCACGCCAACATCCCACGCAGCACACTCACACTGGCTGAGCAGCGGGGGCCAAAGCACCGGGGGAGAAGCAGAGATAATGACACCCGATAGAACACCCCAGCATTCCATTCCACCACCGCGCACGCCAACATCCCACGCAGCACACTCACACTGGCTGAGCAGCGAGGACTAGAGCACCAGGGGAGATGCAGAGATAATAACACCCGATAGAACACCCGAGCATTCCATTCCACCACGGCGCACTCCAACATCCCACGCAGCACACTCACACTGGCTGAGCAGCGAGGACTAGAGCACCAGGGGAGATGCAGAGATAATAACACCCGATAGAACACCCGAGCATTCCATTCCACCACGGCACACTCCAACATCCCACGCAGCACACTCACACTGGCTGAGCAGCTAGGGTCAAAGCACCAGGAGAGATGCAGAGATAATAACACCCGAAAGAACACCCGAGCATTCCATTCCATCACCGTGCAGTCCAACACCCCACACAGCACACTCACACTGGCTGAGCAGCGGGGACAAAGCACCGGGGGAGAAGCAGAGATAATGACACCCGATAGAACACCCGAGCATTCCATTCCACCACCGTGCAGTCCAACATCCCACAAAGCACACTCACACTGGCTGAGCAGCTAGGGTCAAAGCACCGGGGGAGAAGCAGAGATAATAACACCCGAAAGAACACCCGAGCATTCCATTCCATCACCGTGCACTCCAACAACCCACGCAGCACGTTCACACTGGCTGAACAGCAAAGACCAGAGCACCAGGGGATATGCCGAGATAATAACACCCGATAGAGCACCTGAGCATTCCATTCCGTCACCACTCCAACATCCCACACAGCACACTCACACTGGCTGAGCAGCGAGGACTAGAGCACCAGGGGAGATGCAGAGATAATAACACCCGATAGAACACCCGAGCATTCCATTCCACCACCGCGCACGCCAACATCCTACACAGCACACTCACACTGGCTGAGCAGCTAGGGCCAAAGCACCAGGGGAGAAGCAGAGATAATAACACCCGATAGAGCACCTGAGCATTCCATTCCGTCACCACTCCAACATCCCACGCAGCACACTCACACTGGCTGAGCAGCTAGGGCCAAAGCACCAGGGGAGATGCAGAGATAATAACACCCGATAGAACACCCGAGCATTCCATTCCACTACCGCGCACGCCAACATCCCACGCAGCACACTCACACTGGCTGAGCAGCGAGGACTAGAGCACCAGGGGAGATGCAGAGATAATAACACCCGATAGAACACCCGAGCATTCCATTCCACCACGGCGCACTCCAACATCCCACGCAGCACACTCACACTGGCTGAGCAGCGAGGACTAGAGCACCAGGGGAGATGCAGAGATAATAACACCCGGTAGAACACCCGAGCATTCCATTCCACCACCGTGCAGTCCAACACCCCACGCAGCGCACTCACACTGGCTGAGCAGCTGGGGCCAAAACACCAGGGGAGATGCAGAGATAATAACACCCGATAGAACACCCGAGCATTCCATTCCACCACAGTGCACTCCAACAACCCACGCAGTACACTCACACTGGCTGAACAGCAAAGACCAGAGCACCAGGGGATATGCCGAGATAATAACACCCGATAGAACACCCGAGCATTCCATTCCACCACCGGGCACGCAAGGGCCAGAGCACCAGGGGAGATGCAGTGATAATTACACCTGATAGAACATCCGAGCATTCCATTCCACCACCGCTACAACATCCCACGCAGCACGCTCACACTGGCTGAGCAGCTAGGGCCAAAGCACCAATGGAGAAGCATAGATACATAAACAAGATATAACACATCTTCCACATTTACAAAATACATGCAAATATATGAATGCAAGATGGTATAAAACATTACGTGAGGGAACATGCATAGAGAAAATAGGGAATACACATAGATAAATACACATGAAATCACATGTCTGTTAGCACCATGCCCCCTTGGTGAGGGGACATATTCAATGTTAATGTTAGTTTGGGATGTGTCGAAAAGGCGCTTTTTCTGCTCAGGCCTCTTAGATGTGCAATACTGGTATATTCCAATTTTCTGTATGTTTGTGGTTGCATTTATAAGCATGTATTGTGCAGTATTTGCACTTTGCATACTGCACTACACACGTGGCACTTTATAAAGGCTTGAAAATGCAGTTATTGAATAAGCTCTTTATATGTTACATTTGCTCGTTCATTCTCTTTTGTTCTTTATTACCACCCTGAGAGATTGGAAATATGTGAGCGTTCAAAGAGCCCCCAGGGTTTTGTGAACTCAAATGTGATGTTTATACCTTTTCCCTTGCAATATGCGCAATGATATTTTTAAAGGGTTGCACCCACAGAACCGCCGCCATTTGGTATATTTTTGAGGCGCTGTGCATGTGATCACTTTAGAAAGGACAGTTAGTGTCATTTTCAGATGATGTACGTAACAGACTGGAGGTTTTATATTTTTTACTTGTTGGTCTTCATATGTATTATGTAGCATTGTTGTATTGCTGTTTTATGTTAGGTGGACCTCCATTGGAGTTGCGTATCATGATAAAGTTAAACTCGGCTACTCTCATGATGTTTGTGAGGCAGAGTCACTTGAATTATAACTGTGATGTTTGAGAGGCAGGCTAGCATGCACTAAGCGCTTTACTAGTGCTGTTTGAGCGGTAGAGTCGCCTGCACTAGGCACTATACCTGTGATGTTTGAAAGGCATAGTCGTCTGCACTAGGCACTATGCTTCTGATGTTTGAGAGGCTGAGTAACATACACTAAGCACTATATGTATGATGTTCGAGGGGTAGAGTCACCTGCACTAAGCACTGTTCTCATGATGTTCGAGGGGTACAGTCACCTGCACTAGGTGCTATACTCATGATGTTTGAGAGGCAGAATCGCCGGCACTAGGCTCTATACTCATGATGTTCGAGCGGTAGAGTCACCTGCACTAGGCGCTATACTCATGAAGTTTGAGAGGCACACTCGCCTGCACTAGGTGCTATACTCATAATGTTTGAGAGGCAGAATCGCCTCCACTAGGCGCGATCATCATGAAGTTTGAGAGGTACAGTCGCCTTCATTAGGCATTGTACTCATGATGTTAGACGTACTGTTGCCTGCACTAGGCGCTATGCTTATGCTTGAGAAGCAGGGCTGCCTGCACTAGGCAATATGCTCATGATGTTAGAGGGACAGGCTTGCATGCATTAGGCGCTATACTCATGATGTTAGAGGGACAGGGTTGATGCACTAGGTGCTATACTCATTATGTTTGAGAGGTACAGTTGCCTGCACTAGGCGCGATACTCATGATGTTTGAGAGGTACAGCTGCCTGCACTAGGCGCTATACTCATGATGTTTGAGTGGTACAGTCACCTGCACTTGGCGCTATACTCATGAGGTTTGAGCGGTACAGTAGCCTGCACTAGGCGCGATACTCATGATGTTTGAGAGGTACAGTTGCCTGCACTAGGCGCGATACTCATGATGTTTGAGAGGTACAGTTGCCTGCACTAGGTGCGATACTCATGATGTTTGAGAGGTACAGTTGCCTGCACTAGGCGCGATACTCATGATGTTTGAGAGGTAGACTCACCTGCACTAGGCGCGATACTCATGATGTTTGAGAGGTACAGTTGCTATACAAAAGAGGGGGGGACCGGGAGCTTATAAAAGGTCCAGTGTCCACGCTCCTAATATCTGCATTAATATCACAAAAAGGACACTGTTCCTGAAAAGTAGGGTGCAAAAAGTCAACCATCATCATCATCATCGGGCAGTTGCTCCTCGTAGGGCCGGCGCTGCAATTCCCTACGGGTGACTGTTTGCACCTTATTGTATGGGTGACTTTTTGCACCCTACTTTTCAGGAACAGTGTCCTTTTTGTGATATTAATGCAGATATTAGGAGCGTGGACACTGGACCTTTTATAAGCTCCCGGTCCCCCCCTCTTTTGTATAGCAAGTCATGTACGGCGGCTCAGCCGTGGGACCTTACTATTTTACCTTTTTTTTCCTTTTTTATCATAGGCGCATGAGATAATACCCTTTTGAAAGTGGTTCCCCCCGTTATACAGGCACCAGCAATTATGGACCCCTTGTGTATTCACTGGGTCTGTTAACAGTAATGTGGGAACTTTTCTCACTCTAGGAGATCTTACATATTGCAGCAATGATAATTGATTGTGAGCACGAGTTGAATCTACACTCATTAGAAGGCATTATCGTTTGTATTGAGCGCATGATTTGCGCATGTGTTGGGGATTAGTTTGCCCTACCTATGCACTTGCGCGTTAAGCTCATAAACTCGAGCATGCGCACTAAACTTTTCGACTATCAGGATTTACCGGATGGAGTTAACGCCCTGTACCTGACCCCGGTGATTTGTTATAATTGAACCGCGTAAAGCTTCGTTGCTTTCTGGCATATGCAACGATGGGGTAGGTGCACTGGCGGCAGTATCCGAGGAAAAATGTGAGTAGCCTTGTTTAAAAGGGATACAGGCACCACTATTAGTGGGGGCTTAATATATATTTGGTCCCATGTTTGTTTTTGTAAACTCCTTTTGATCTCCCGTTTTCCACAGCACGTTAAATTAGGGGCGTTTCATTGCTTGTGCCAGCGGTTTTTTTCTTCAGCAGTGCGAGGTAAGCACTCATTAAAAAACCCCTGTTTTAATTTTGATGGGGTGGTATGTGTATAAATCTTAGAGCGGTTGATTCCTCTGGACACAGTGTCCATAAGCACTATTCGATGTGGGTTATTATCTCATACGCCGATCTATTTCTTGTTTTTCATGTACTGGATGTGCACACAACGGTGGCACATCATGTGGCATCAAGGTGTTCCTGATGCTTATATTTGTGTTTTACTTCGTTTTGTTTTTTCTGTCCTAGGTACTGATCAGGAGCGGTTACATCATGCAGCTGTAGCCAGATTTCGGGTGATACAGGTTACTGCCCGCCCTGATCTATTTTGAGGGTATTTTAATTGGTTTTCACGTGCACATTACATTTTAAAGTTCTGGTCCTGACGAAGCGCCAACGACCCTTATGGCGACGCAGGCGCGAAACATGTTGACCTATGTCTTTCTACACCCGGGCATAGTATGCCTTTGGGGCTAGATTTTATTTAGCAGTTGAGTCTGCTTAGGGTACACAATTCAGACAATCGCTGCAGGTTTACCCTTCACGAATTTTCTCTTGACACTTGCACGCACTTTTGTTTTCACCCTCATTGGACCCCCCACCCCACACACCCACATGCACCATCCGGCAGTCCTATAAAAGATCTCCGACAAAGAGACCCTTCGGGGGACCCGTAGGGAATTGCAGCGCCGGCCCTACGAGGAGCAACTGCCCGATGATGAAGCATGACACCCTTTGGGGTGTGTGAGGGCAACAGAGGACACATTATGGTTTTCCCTTTCTTCTGAGGGTCCCTTCACCTAGGTATTTCTCTCTTTCTTTTTCTTTTTCCTTCCTCTTTTCTCTTTTTTCTGATTCCTCTTCTTAACATATGGTGACTGTTTGCACCTTATTGTATGGGTGACTTTTTGCACCCTACTTTTCAGGAACAGTGTCCTTTTTGTGATATTAATGCAGATATTAGGAGCGTGGACACTGGACCTTTTATAAGCTCCCGGTCCCCCCCTCTTTTGTATAGCAAGTCATGTACGGCGGCTCAGCCGTGGGACCTTACTATTTTACCTTTTTTTTCCTTTTTTATCATAGGCGCATGAGATAATACCCTTTTGAAAGTGGTTCCCCCCGTTATACAGGCACCAGCAATTATGGACCCCTTGTGTATTCACTGGGTCTGTTAACAGTAATGTGGGAACTTTTCTCACTCTAGGAGATCTTACATATTGCAGCAATGATAATTGATTGTGAGCACGAGTTGAATCTACACTCATTAGTAGGCATTATCGTTTGTATTGAGCGCATGATTTGCGCATGTGTTGGGGATTAGTTTGCCCTACCTATGCACTTGCGCGTTAAGCTCATAAACTCGAGCATGCGCACTAAACTTTTCGACTATCAGGATTTACCGGATGGAGTTAACGCCCTGTACCTGACCCCGGTGATTTGTTATAATTGAACCGCGTAAAGCTTCGTTGCTTTCTGGCATATGCAACGATGGGGTAGGTGCACTGGCGGCAGTATCCGAGGAAAAATGTGAGTAGCCTTGTTTAAAAGGGATACAGGCACCACTATTAGTGGGGGCTCAATATATATTTGGTCCCATGTTTGTTTTTGTAAACTCCTTTTGATCTCCCGTTTTCCACAGCACGTTAAATTAGGGGCGTTTCATTGCTTGTGCCAGCGGTTTTTTTTTTTTTTTTCTTCAGCAGTGCGAGGTAAGCACTCATTAAAAAACCCCTGTTTTAATTTTGATGGGGTGGTATGTGTATAAATCTTAGAGCGGTTGATTCCTCTGGACACAGTGTCCATAAGCACTATTCGATGTGGGTTATTATCTCATACGCCGATCTATTTCTTGTTTTTCATGTACTGGATGTGCACACAACGGTGGCACATCATGTGGCATCAAGGTGTTCCTGATGCTTATATTTGTGTTTTACTTCGTTTTGTTTTTTCTGTCCTAGGTACTGATCAGGAGCGGTTACATCATGCAGCTGTAGCCAGATTTCGGGTGATACAGGTTACTGCCCGCCCTGATCTATTTTGAGGGTATTTTAATTGGTTTTCACGTGCACATTACATTTTAAAGTTCTGGTCCTGACGAAGCGCCAACGACCCTTATGGCGACGCAGGCGCGAAACATGTTGACCTATGTCTTTCTACACCCGGGCATAGTATGCCTTTGGGGCTAGATTTTATTTAGCAGTTGAGTCTGCTTAGGGTACACAATTCAGACAATCGCTGCAGGTTTACCCTTCACGAATTTTCTCTTGACACTTGCACGCACTTTTGTTTTCACCCTCATTGGACCCCCCACCCCACACACCCACATGCACCATCCGGCAGTCCTATAAAAGATCTCCGACAAAGAGACCCTTCGGGGGACCCGTAGGGAATTGCAGCGCCGGCCCTACGAGGAGCAACTGCCCGATGATGAAGCATGACACCCTTTGGGGTGTGTGAGGGCAACAGAGGACACATTATGGTTTTCCCTTTCTTCTGAGGGTCCCTTCACCTAGGTATTTCTCTCTTTCTTTTTCTTTTTCCTTCCTCTTTTCTCTTTTTTCTGATTCCTCTTCTTAACATATGGTGACTGTTTGCACCTTATTGTATGGGTGACTTTTTGCACCCTACTTTTCAGGAACAGTGTCCTTTTTGTGATATTAATGCAGATATTAGGAGCGTGGACACTGGACCTTTTATAAGCTCCCGGTCCCCCCCTCTTTTGTATAGCAAGTCATGTACGGCGGCTCAGCCGTGGGACCTTACTATTTTACCTTTTTTTTCCTTTTTTATCATAGGCGCATGAGATAATACCCTTTTGAAAGTGGTTCCCCCCGTTATACAGGCACCAGCAATTATGGACCCCTTGTGTATTCACTGGGTCTGTTAACAGTAATGTGGGAACTTTTCTCACTCTAGGAGATCTTACATATTGCAGCAATGATAATTGATTGTGAGCACGAGTTGAATCTACACTCATTAGTAGGCATTATCGTTTGTATTGAGCGCATGATTTGCGCATGTGTTGGGGATTAGTTTGCCCTACCTATGCACTTGCGCGTTAAGCTCATAAACTCGAGCATGCGCACTAAACTTTTCGACTATCAGGATTTACCGGATGGAGTTAACGCCCTGTACCTGACCCCGGTGATTTGTTATAATTGAACCGCGTAAAGCTTTGTTGCTTTCTGGCATATGCAACGATGGGGTAGGTGCACTGGCGGCAGTATCCGAGGAAAAATGTGAGTAGCCTTGTTTAAAAGGGATACAGGCACCACTATTAGTGGGGGCTTAATATATATTTGGTCCCATGTTTGTTTTTGTAAACTCCTTTTGATCTCCCGTTTTCCACAGCACGTTAAATTAGGGGCGTTTCATTGCTTGTGCCAGCGGTTTTTTCTTCAGCAGTGCGAGGTAAGCACTCATTAAAAAACCCCTGTTTTAATTTTGATGGGGTGGTATGTGTATAAATCTTAGAGCGGTTGATTCCTCTGGACACAGTGTCCATAAGCACTATTCGATGTGGGTTATTATCTCATACGCCGATCTATTTCTTGTTTTTCATGTACTGGATGTGCACACAACGGTGGCACATCATGTGGCATCAAGGTGTTCCTGATGCTTATATTTGTGTTTTACTTCGTTTTGTTTTTTCTGTCCTAGGTACTGATCAGGAGCGGTTACATCATGCAGCTGTAGCCAGATTTCGGGTGATACAGGTTACTGCCCGCCCTGATCTATTTTGAGGGTATTTTAATTGGTTTTCACGTGCACATTACATTTTAAAGTTCTGGTCCTGACGAAGCGCCAACGACCCTTATGGCGACGCAGGCGCGAAACATGTTGACCTATGTCTTTCTACACCCGGGCATAGTATGCCTTTGGGGCTAGATTTTATTTAGCAGTTGAGTCTGCTTAGGGTACACAATTCAGACAATCGCTGCAGGTTTACCCTTCACGAATTTTCTCTTGACACTTGCACGCACTTTTGTTTTCACCCTCATTGGACCCCCCACCCCACACACCCACATGCACCATCCGGCAGTCCTATAAAAGATCTCCGACAAAGAGACCCTTCGGGGGACCCGTAGGGAATTGCAGCGCCGGCCCTACGAGGAGCAACTGCCCGATGATGAAGCATGACACCCTTTGGGGTGTGTGAGGGCAACAGAGGACACATTATGGTTTTCCCTTTCTTCTGAGGGTCCCTTCACCTAGGTATTTCTCTCTTTCTTTTTCTTTTTCCTTCCTCTTTTCTCTTTTTTCTGATTCCTCTTCTTAACATATGGTGACTGTTTGCACCTTATTGTATGGGTGACTTTTTGCACCCTACTTGAGAGGTACAGTTGCCTGCACTAGGCGCGATACTCATGATGTTTGAGAGGTACAGTTGCCTGCACTAGGTGCGATACTCATGATGTTTGAGCGGTACAGTTGCCTGCACTAGGTGCGATACTCATGATGTTTGAGAGGTACAGTTGCCTGCACTAGGTGTGATACTCATGATGTTTGAGAGGTACAGTTGCCTGCACTAGGCGCGATACTCATGATGTTTGAGAGGTAGACTCACCTGCACTAGGCGCGATACTCATGATGTTTGAGAGGTACAGTTGCCTGCACTAGGCGCGATACTCATGATGTTTGAGAGGTACAGTTGCCTGCACTAGGCGCGATACTCATGATGTTTGAGTGGTACAGTTGCCTGCACTAGGCGCGATACTCATGATGTTTGAGTGGTACAGTTGCTTGCACTAGGTCAATCAATCAATCAATCAATCAATCAGTGACACTTATAAAGCGCGCTACATACCCGTAGGGTCTCAAGGCGCTGGGGGGGGGGGGTGCCGCTACTGCTCGAACAGCCAGGTCTTCAGCTTCTTCCTGAAGGAGAGGTGGTCTTGGGTCAGGCGCAGGTCGGACGGGAGGGAGTTCCAGGTCTTGGCGGCCAGGTAGGAGAAGGACCTTCCTCCTGTAGTCGTTCTTCGGATGCGGGGGACGGCGGCGAGGGCGTGGTTGGCAGATCGGAGGTGGCGTTTGGGAGCGTAGAAGTTGACTCGGCTGTTGAGGTAGCTCGGGCCTTGGTCGTGTAGGGCTTTGTGTGCGTGGGTGAGGAGGCGGAAGGTGATTCTCTTGTTGGCGGGGAGCCAGTGAAGGTCTCTCAGATGTCCGGAGATGTGGCTGGATCGTGGGATGTCGAGGATGAGTCTGGCTGAGGCGTTTTGGATCCGCTGGAGTCTCTTCTGGAGCTTGACGGTGGTCCCGGCGTAGAGGGCGTTGCCGTAGTCCAGTCGGCTGGTGACGAGGGCCTGGGTGACGGTCTTCCTGGTCTCTGTGGGGATCCACCAGAAGATCTTCCGTAGCATGCGTAGGATGTTGAAGCACGCCGAGGAGACGCTGTTGACTTGTCTGGTCATGGAGAGGGAGGAGTCCAGGATGAAGCCCAGGTTTCGTGCATGGTCTGTCGGTTTGGGTGCGGTGCCCAGGGCGGGAGGCCACCAGGAGTCGTCCCAGGCGGAGGGTGAGGAGCCCAGGATGAGGACCTCCGTCTTGTCCGAGTTCAGTTTCAGGCGGCTGGTCGTCATCCACTCGGCTACCTCTTTCATCCCTTCGTGCAGGTTGGCTCTGGCGGCGGCGGGGTCGTTGGTCAGGGAGAGGATCAGCTGGGTGTCGTCGGCGTAGGAGATTATGCTGAGGTGGTGTTTGCGTACGATGGCCGCGAGGGGGCTCATGTAGACGTTGAAGAGGGTGGGGCTCAGGGATGATCCTTGGGGGACGCCGCAGATGACTTCGGAGGCCTCTGACTTGTACGGTGGTAGGCGGACTCTCTGTGTTCTTCCGTCGAGGAAGGAGATGATCCATTCCAGCGCCTTGTCCTGGATTCCGATGTTGCTGAGGCGCCGTACTAGGGTGCGGTGGCAGACCGTGTCGAATGCCGCGGAGAGGTCTAGGAGGATGAGGGCCGCTGTTTCTCCATTGTCCATCAGGGCTCGGATGTCATCGGTGGCGGCGATGAGGGCGGTCTCGGTGCTGTGTTTGGCTCGGAAGCCGGACTGTGAGGGGTTGAGGGATCCGTTCGTCTCGAGGAAGGCGGCCATCTGCTTGTTGACGGTCTTCTCGATGACCTTGGCTGGAAACGGGAGAAGCGAGATGGGGCGGTAATTCTTGAGGTCGGTGGGGTCCGCTGTTGGTTTCTTGAGTAGAGCGCTGAGTTCGGCGTGTTTCCAGCTTTCAGGGAAGATGGCGGTGTCGAAGGAGGTGTTGATGATGTCTCGCAGGTGGGGTGCGATGACAGCGTCGGCCTTGTTGAAGACGTGGTGAGGGCAGGGGTCGGTCGGTGATCCGGAGTGGATGGAGTTCATCGTGCGGATGGTGTCTTCGGTGCTGATCGGGGTCCAGGCGTGGAGGGTGGTGGTGGGGGGGGGTGGCTGGTCGGTCGTGGTGTGCGTTGGTTGGTTGTTGAAACTGCTGTGTATGTCCGTGATCTTGTTGTGGAAGTATGAGGCGAGGGAGTTGCAGAGGTCTTGCGATGGGGTGATGTCGTTGTTTCCTGCGCTGGGGTTGGAAAGCTCTTTCACGATGATGAAGAGTTCCTTGCAGTTGTGTGCGTTGTTGTCCAACCGGTCCTTGAATGCTGTTTTCTTGGCGGTGCGGATCAGCTGGTGGTGTTTCCGGGTGGCAAGTTTGTAGGAGGTCCTGTTGTCCGGTGTCGGTTCCCTTTTCCAGACTTTCTTGAGGGCTCGGCAGTTCTTCTTGGAGCTCTTGAGTTCGTCGGTGAACCATGGGGCCTTCTTGCTGCCGGGTCTGCTAGGCGGGGTCCTCAGTGGGGCGAGTTCGTCCGCGCAGTTGCTGATCCACTTCGTGAGGTTGTCGGCGGCCTGGCTGGGGTTCGCTGAGCTGGCAGGAGGGTGTTGGCTCAGGGAGGTGGCGAGCTGGTCTGCTGTGATCTTGTTCCAGCTTCTGCGGGCGGTCTGTTGCTGGTGTTGGTGGGTCGTCGTTCTCTTGAAGGTGAAGTGGACGCAGCTGTGGTCCGTCCATTGAAGCTCTGTGGCGTGGCTGAAGTCGATGTCTGTGCTGGATGAGAAGACGGCGTCGAGTGTGTGTCCGGCGAGGTGGGTGGGGGAGGACACCAGTTGCTTGAGTCCCAGGTTGGCGAGGTTGTCGAGCAGGGTGCTGGTGTTGTGGTCGTTGTTGTTCTCCAGATGGAAGTTGAGGTCTCCCAGGAGGATGTAGTCAGCGGAGGGGAGGGCATGCGGGCTGACGAAGTCGGCGATGTCCTCGCTGAATTGCGTGCGTGGTCCAGGGGGTCGGTAGATCAGGGTGCCTCTGAGGGTGGTGTTCGGGTTGGTGTGGATCTGGAAATGCAGGTGTTCGGCGCTGGTCAGGGTGTTGTCGGTGCTGGTCGTGAGACGGATGGTGTTCCTGTGGATGATGGCGATGCCTCCTCCCATCTGGTTGGCGTTTCGGTCCCTCTGGACGATCTTGTAGCCCTCTGGGATAGCGATGGCGATGTCGGGAGCTGAAGAGGCGTTCATCCAGGTCTCCGTGAGGAAGGCAACGTCAGGGGCTGTGGCGTCTAGGAGGTTCCAGAGTTCGATGGCGTGTCTGTGGATGGAGCGGGTGTTGAGCAGGATGCACTTGAGGTGGGTGCTGCTGGAGTTCGACTTGGCGGGTGCTGGTGCGGGGCTGGTCTGGATGCAGGAGAACTTGCAGGCGTGGCAGCTGAAAGGTCCGTGGGTGCGTATTGGAGTGGCTTGGTGGCATTCTGGGAGTCGGCCGGTGTTGAGAGCGATGAGGGTGGCGGCTGAGTACGTCAGGCGGGTAGGTCGAGGCCTTCGAGGTCCAGGGGTCCTGGCGCTGGGCGCGGTCCGGTCGCGGACGGGCGCAGACGGGCTTACCTTTGGCGCGCCTTCGGCGCACAATCGGCGCGCCCGCTGCGCGTGACCGCTGCGCGTTCGCACGGTCGCCATTTAAGGCGAAGTGCGCGGGTGGGCGGAGCAGCTGGGAGGCGGGAGCGGGGAGGGTTACAGAAGGCAAAAAGGGGCGGGACAAGCGGCGGTGGCGGGAAGGGAGGGCGGGGGGCGTCGAGGTAGGCGGACAACAAGGAAGGAGGGCAACACGGAACAAAAATTAAAATACAGTACAAACAGGCAAAAATGAACGCTAAAACAGGGAAAAAAACAAGTTTAGCCCAAACAAGCACAAAGAACCGTCAAAACAAGGAAAACCACTCGCAGCGGCGGCAGCCGGCAAACGAGGCAGCAGCGAGGCAGAGGGCGGCAAGGGGCACACGCAGCAGCTGGTGGCCGTGCGGCGCGGGGGTGTCCCACAAGTGAGGTCATGATACTCATGATACTCATGATGTTTGAGAGGTACAGTTGCCTGCACTTGGTGCGATACTCATGATGTTTGAGTGGTACAGTTGCCTGCACTTGGCGCGATACTCATGATGTTTGAGTGGTACAGTTGCCTGCACTAGGCGCGATACTCATGATGTTTGAGAGGTACAGTTGCCTGCACTAGGTGCGATACTCATGATGTTTGAGAGGTACAGTTGCCTGCACTAGGCGCGATACTCATGATGTTTGAGAGGTAGACTCACCTGCACTTGGCGCGATACTCATGATGTTTGAGCGGTACAGTTGCCTGCACTAGGCGCGATACTCATGATGTTTGAGAGGTAGACTCACCTGCACTTGGCGCGATACTCATGATGTTTGAGAGGTACAGTTGCTTGCACTAGGTGCGATACTCATGATGTTTGAGTGGTACAGTTGCCTGCACTAGGCGCGATACTCATGATGTTTGAGCGGTACAGTTGCTTGCACTAGGCGCGATACTCATGATGTTTGAGTGGTACAGTTGCCTGCACTAGGCGCGATACTCATGATGTTTGAGCGGTACAGTTGCCTGCACTATGCGCAATACTCATGATGTTTGAGAGGTACAGTTGCCTGCACTTGGCGCAATACTCATGATGGTTGAGCGGTACAGTTGCCTGCACTTGGCGCAATACTCATGATGGTTGAGCGGTACAGTTGCCTGCACTTGGCGCAATACTCATGATGGTTGAGCGGTATAGTTGTCTGCACTAGGTGCGATACTCATGATGTTTGAGAGGTACAGTTGCCTGCACTAGGCGCGATACTCAAGATGTTTGAGAGGTACAGTTGCCTGCACTAGGCGCAATACTCATGATGTTTGAGAGGTACAGTTGCCTGCACTAGGTGTGATACTCATGATGTTTGAGCGGTACAGTAGCCTGCACTAGGCGCGATACTCATGATGTTTGAGAGGTACAGTTGCCTGCACTTGGCGCAACACTCATGATGTTTGAGAGGTACAGTTGCCTGCACTAGGTGCGATACTCATGATGTTTGAGCGGTACAGTTGCCTGCACTAGGCGCGATACTCATGATGTTTGAGCGGTACAGTTGCCTGCACTTGGCGCAATACTCATGATGTTTGAGAGGTACAGTTGCCTGCACTTGGCGCGATACTCATGATGTTTGAGCGGTACAGTTGCCTGCACTAGGTGCGATACTCATGATGTTTGAGCGGTACAGTTGCCTGCACTAGGCGCGATACTCATGATGTTTGAGAGGTACAGTTGCCTGCACTAGGCGCGATACTCATGATGTTTGAGCGGTACAGTTGCCTGCACTTGGCGCGATACTCATGATGTTTGAGAGGTACAGTTGCCTGCACTAGGTGCGATACTCATGATGTTTGAGCGGTACAGTTGCCTGCACTTGGCGCGATACTCATGATGTTTGAGAGGTACAGTTGCCTGCACTAGGCGCGATACTCATGATGTTTGAGAGGTACAGTTGCCTGCACTAGGCGCGATACTCATGATGTTTGAGCGGTACAGTTGCCTGCACTTGGCGCAATACTCATGATGTTTGAGAGGTACAGTTGCCTGCACTAGGTGCGATACTCATGATGTTTGAGCGGTACAGTTGCCTGCACTAGGCGCGATACTCATGATGTTTGAGCGGTACAGTTGCCTGCACTTGGCGCAATACTCATGATGTTTGAGAGGTACAGTTGCCTGCACTAGGCGCGATACTCATGATGTTTGAGCGGTACAGTTGCCTGCACTTGGCGCAATACTCATGATGTTTGAGAGGTACAGTTGCCTGCACTTGGCGCGATACTCATGATGTTTGAGCGGTACAGTTGCCTGCACTTGGCGCAATACTCATGATGTTTGAGAGGTACAGTTGCCTGCACTAGGTGCGATACTCATGATGTTTGAGCGGTACAGTTGCCTGCACTAGGCGCGATACTCATGATGTTTGAGCGGTACAGTTGCCTGCACTTGGCGCGATACTCATGATGTTTGAGAGGTACAGTTGCCTGCACTAGGTGCGATACTCATGATGTTTGCGAGGTAGTGTCACCTGCACTAGGCGCGATACTCATGATGATAAGAGGTACAGTTGCCTGCACTTGGCGCGATACTCATGATGTTTGAGCGGTACAGTTGCCTGCACTAGGCGCAATACTCATGATGTTTGCGAGGTACAGTTGCCTGCACTAGGCGCGATACTCATGATGTTTGAGTGGTACAGTTGCCTGCACTAGGCGTGATACTCATGATGTTTGAGAGGTACAGTTGCCTGCACTAGGCGCGATACTCATGATGTTTGAGCGGTACAGTTGCCTGCACTAGGCGCGATACTCATGATGTTTGAGAGGTACAGTTGCCTGCACTAGGCGCGATACTCATGATGTTTGAGAGGTACAGTTGCTTGCACTAGGCGCGATACTCATGATGTTTGAGAGGTACAGTTGCCTGCACTAGGCGCGATACTCATGATGTTTGAGCGGTACAGTTGCCTGCACTAGGCGCAATACTCATGATGTTTGCGAGGTACAGTTGCCTGCACTAGGCGCGATACTCATGATGTTTGAGTGGTACAGTTGCCTGCACTAGGTGCGATACTCATGATGTTTGAGAGGTACAGTTGCCTGCACTAGGCGCGATACTCATGATGTTTGAGAGGTACAGTTGCCTGCACTTGGCGCGATACTCATGATGTTTGAGAGGTACAGTTGCCTGCACTAGGTGCGATACTCATGATGTTTGAGAGGTACAGTTGCCTGCACTAGGCGCGATACTCATGATGTTTGAGCGGTACAGTTGCCTGCACTAGGCGCAATACTCATGATGTTTGAGAGGTACAGTTGCCTGCACTAGGCGCGATACTCATGATGTTTGAGCGGTACAGTTGCCTGCACTAGGCGCGATACTCATGATGTTTGAGCGGTACAGTTGCCTGCACTAGGTGCGATACTCATGATGTTTGAGAGGTACAGTTGCCTGCACTAGGTGCGATACTCATGATGTTTGAGAGGTACAGCTGCCTGCACTAGGTGCGATACTCATGATGTTTGAGAGGTACAGTTGCCTGCACTAGGCGCGATACTCATGATGTTTGAGAGGTACAGTTGCTTGCACTAGGCGCGATACTCATGATGTTTGAGAGGTACAGTTGCCTGCACTAGGCGTGATACTCATGATGTTTGAGAGGTACAGTTGCCTGCACTAGGCGCGATACTCATGATGTTTGAGCGGTACAGCTGCCTGCACTAGGTGCGATACTCATGATGTTTGAGCGGTACAGCTGCCTGCACTAGGCGCGATACTCATGATGTTTGAGAGGTACAGTTGGCTGCACTAGGCGCAATACTCATGATGTTTGAGAGGTACAGTTGTCTGCACTAGGCGCGATACTCATGATGTTTGAGAGGTACAGTTGCTTGCACTAGGTGCGATACTCATGATGTTTGAGCGGTACAGTTGCCTGCACTAGGCGCGATACTCATGATGTTTGAGCGGTACAGTTGCCTGCACTAGGCGCAATACTCATGATGTTTGCGAGGTACAGTTGCCTGCACTAGGCGCGATACTCATGATGTTTGAGTGGTACAGTTGCCTGCACTAGGCGTGATACTCATGATGTTTGAGAGGTACAGTTGCCTGCACTAGGCGCGATACTCATGATGTTTGAGCGGTACAGTTGCCTGCACTAGGCGCGATACTCATGATGTTTGAGAGGTACAGTTGCCTGCACTAGGTGCGATACTCATGATGTTTGAGTGGTACAGTTGCCTGCACTAGGTGTGATACTCGTGATGTTTGAGAGGTACAGTTGCCTGCACTAGGCGCGATACTCAGGATGTTTGAGAGGTACAGTTGCCTGCACTAGGCGCAATACTCATGATGTTTGAGAGGTACAGTTGTCTGCACTAGGCGCGATACTCATGATGTTTGAGAGGTACAGTTGTCTGCACTAGGCGCGATACTCATGATGTTTGAGAGGTACAGTTGCTTGCACTAGGTGCGATACTCATGATGTTTGAGCGGTACAGTTGTCTGCACTAGGTGCGATACTCATGATGTTTGAGAGGTACAGCTGCCTGCACTAGGTGCGATACTCATGATGTTTGAGAGGTACAGTTGCCTGCACTAGGTGCGATACTCATGATGTTTGAGAGGTACAGTTGCCTGCACTAGGCGCAATACTCATGATGTTTGAGAGGTACAGTTGCTTGCACTAGGCGCGATACTCATGATGTTTGAGAGGTACAGTTGCCTGCACTAGGCGCGATACTCATGATGTTTGAGTGGTACAGTTGCCTGCACTAGGTGTGATACTCGTGATGTTTGAGAGGTACAGTTGCCTGCACTAGGCGCGATACTCATGATGTTTGAGAGGTACAGTTGCCTGCACTAGGCGCAATACTCATGATGTTTGAGAGGTACAGTTGTCTGCACTAGGCGCGATACTCATGATGTTTGAGCGGTACAGTTGCCTGCACTAGGCGCGATACTCATGATGTTTGAGCGGTACAGTTGCCTGCACTTGGCGCGATACTCATGATGTTTGAGAGGTACAGTTGCCTGCACTAGGTGCGATACTCATGATGTTTGAGAGATACAGCTGCCTGCACTAGGTGCGATACTCATGACGTTTGAGAGGTACAGTTGCCTGCACTAGGCGCGTTACTCATGATGTTTGAGAGGTACAGTTGCCTGCACTAGGCGCGATACTCATGATGTTTGAGCGGTACAGCTGCCTGCACTAGGTGCGATACTCATGATGTTTGTGTGGTACAGTTGTCTGCACTAGGCGCGATACTCATGATGTTTGAGAGGTACAGTTGCCTGCACTAGGCGCGATACTCATGATGTTTGAGTGGTAGAGTTGCCTGCACTAGGTGTGATACTCATGATGTTTGAGAGGTACAGTTGCCTGCACTAGGCGCGATACTCATGATGTTTGAGAGGTAGGTGTGCATGCACTAAGTAAACATACAAACAGCTCCACATGGAATGTGTCCCACCTTCAGCAGGTTGACCTGGTCCACATAGCAGAGGCCCAGCAGGTAGAAGATCTCGGCTGATTCTCGAGTCAGCTTGGGTCTCGTCTCCGGGGGGTGCACCAGAGACAACGCCCGCTTAAAGCTGTCCACTGCGTCCTGCAATTCAAAGACACAGGATACATTCAACAACCACTACTTGTCCCACGACAGGAATGATGTAAATTAATCATTCGGCCTCCTGAAGGCCAGAACCGCAGCGGCACCAAGACGTGTGGCTCTAACGTACAAGTTACTTACCTTCAGTTATGCTTTTTCTGGTGGATGCAGTATCTGCCTGTGGATTTCTCACCTTGTGAATTACCCCTGCACCAGCATTCCACTGAAACTTTTTATTAGCTTTCCCACGTCGACGAGGATGTCACAATGCCACGGCTCTGCTCGCGACTCCGCATGATGTCACCAGAACCATAAAAAGACATCGTCGGCGTGCGGACGTCAGTTCCACCCATTTTTTCAATGCCTTCGAGGAGAATGGGTGCACCGACAACATAATTGGAGTATACACAGTATACAATATGAACAAGTTACTTACCTTCGGTAATGCATTATCTGGTAGAGACTCTATCTAGCTGCAGATTCCATACCTCATTGGAACTCCTCTGAGGCGGAAAGCCGGAGGTTTTGTAAACTGCTTTGCATTTTTAAAACTGTCACCTTTTGTGTTGTTATTTTAAAAATAAGACGATCTAAGCTCACCTGTTAGAAAGCGCTGCTGTTACGCGCTAAGTCAGACCCTCCAGATTCAGGGGAAAACGCCCTCACCGCCAGCGCGGCAAAGGTGTAGCCACGCCCACTGCGAGGCCACGCCCACCGACCGAGTACATAAACGCTTGGAAGCGCAACGATCACTACTCATTGGAACTCCTCTGAGGCGGAAAGCCGGAGGTTTTGTAAACTGCTTTGCATTTTTAAAACTGTCACCTTTTGTGTTGTTATTTTAAAAATAAGACGATCTAAGCTCACCTGTTAGAAAGCGCTGCTGTTACGCGCTAAGTCAGACCCTCCAGATTCAGGGGAAAACGCCCTCACCGCCAGCGCGGCAAAGGTGTAGCCACGCCCACTGCGAGGCCACGCCCATAACAACTATTACAAATATGCCCACTTCCCTAGCGCAGCGGACGAGCGCAGCGGGAGCGCCGTTTGCGCGCCAAAGGCGCGCCTAGGGCAAGCCCATCTGCGCCCGTCCGCGGCAGACCGGGGCCTGGGGCCATAACCCCTGGTCATAATTACACATATTCCACTTCCTCATTGCTGTCACTTAGGCCCACTGATAGCGCCGGACTCGCCCCACCCGCTTTTGTTCTAAAGCGTGCCGCCACTTACGGCATTTTGAAGCCCGAATTCTCTCTCGGCAAGGCTCCTAAGCCTAGGTCCTATGTACCTCATTTTTCACCCAATGACTCTGAGGCCATTCTCAAATGCCTATATCTAAACACCAGATCCATAGTTAAACACCATTTGGATATCTTTCTCTTGCTCCAGGCTGAACAACCTGATTTTTTGTTTCTCTCTGAGACTTGGCTCACCGAGGGTTCCCTACCCGACATTTTAGCGGCAGTTCCCTCAAACTACTATATTCTACATGTCGATAGACCAGCCGGTAAAAGAGGTGGGGGGGTTGCTGCGATTATTCGCAGCACCCACAAAGTCTCCTCTTTACCATCCTTCGACATATTAGGAACAGACAACCTGATCTTTAAAATGGATACTAATACTGGATCATTACTTCTCATCCTTATATATCGCCCCCCTCAAAATATGCCCTCTTTTGCGGCATCCCTAGCTGAACAACTTGCCCCTCTGATAATCTCCCATAATAAAATCGTGTTGCTGGGAGACTTCAACCTTTGGCTGGACTCTGCCGAGTCTGACTCTCAGGCAGCTACGCTGAAAGAAACCCTCCTCGATATGAACCTTATTCAACATATTCACCTTCCAACTCATGACAAAGGGCATAGCCTAGATC
The DNA here is from genome assembly GCF_964204655.1 of Triturus cristatus. Taxonomy (NCBI): domain Eukaryota; kingdom Metazoa; phylum Chordata; class Amphibia; order Caudata; family Salamandridae; genus Triturus; species Triturus cristatus. Next base: position 1,284,407,877 of record NC_140592.1, on the reverse strand, counting down.
AAATCTGGTCCCAAAACATTTCCTTGGCTATTAAGTCTATCACGCCCTGTATTTGGTCGGATCATTATCTGATCAACTTTACTATGACCACCTGGAAAAGTAGAAATCCCCTGCCCAAGCTAGGAGGAAAAACTAGAAGATGGAAGAATGTTGATGTCCCCGCTTTTATTGGTTCATTAACTTCCTCCCTTCCCCCGCTTGATCAGGACATCGAAAAGATGGAAGAAGCTTTCTCAGGATGGCTACTCCAGGCAGCGGACGCTCACGCCCCCTGTACCTACTTTCCACGCTCCCGCACCAATGACGCCCACAGGTGGTTTACACCCCTTCTGAAAACCCATAAACTTGAAGTCCGTCAATTGGAGCGAAAGTGGCGAATAGCCTATTTAGAACAAGATAGGGCTAACTATTGCAAGGCTCGTAAAAATTACCAAAAGCTTATTTTAAAATACAAAACCGACTATTTTTCGGAAAAAATTCTTAAGGCTCATAATAAATCCAAAGAACTGTTCAACATTGTGGAAGATCTTAGCACCAGTGACAGAACCTCCCTCCCGACAGTTCCCACTCAGGAACTTTGTAACTCATTAAACTCCTTTTTCTTTGACAAAATCTGCACCATTAAACAAAACATTCCTACCACTCAGCCTCCCCTTTTATTTGCAGACACCTTTTATAACCCTGTTACCCTGGACTCCTACCCCCCCATTGAAAGCGCTAACCTATCTAAACTCCTTTCTAAGATCAAATCCGGCTCCCCTGATGACATCTGCCCCCCTTAAATCCTGAAAGAAGTGGGTACCAGCATTCCTGGGAGCCTACTTCCCATGCTGAATGGTTCACTTGCTCAGGGTAAAGTTCCAAACAACTTCAAAAAAGCCCTCCTTATTCCCCTCATAAAAAAGGCAGGAGCCAACCCATTAGACCCACTCAATTACAGGCCTATATCTTTGTTGCCATACTGCGCCAAACTTTTGGAGTCTCATGTCTGTGACAGCATCTCCACATTCCTGGAAAAATCAGAGTATCTTGCACCTAATCAGGCCGGTTTCCGCCCTTGCCATTCTACTGAGGCGGTCATCCTCTCGGTGCAGAATACCCTGAGGCGGAATGCGGATGAAGGGATCCATCAGGCTCTGGTGCTTTTGGACCTCTCTGCTGCTTTCGACACGGTCGACTATACCATCTTGGTCGACCGTGTCGCTGAGCTGGATCCGCTCATTTATCACTGACCGAACTCAATCGGTCAGACTGGGCTCCTTCACGGCTCCCACCATATCTACCATCTGTGGAGTACCTCAAGGCTCCTCGTTGTCTCCCCTGCTTTTTAATTTGTATCTACGCCCTCTTTTGTATTCCCTCAGGCACGCTAAGGTCACCATTTTCAATTACGCCGATGATTTGCAGCTCATCTTTTCTTTGAACACCAAGGACTCTGTGGTAGAATTCCAAAACACCATGTCCCACATTTTGAGCTGGATGAGCTGCAATCACCTGAAACTTAACCCAGGCAAGACCGAACTGGTCTTGCCTGGACAGAGCACCCTCAGTTGGAACCCCAGTTTCTGGCCCTCCTGCATGGCCGCCCCCCCATCCAAATCATCCTCGGTTAAGAGCCTTGGCATTTTCATTAGCGAGGATCTCTCCCTGAAAAAACAAGTTGGAGCTGTTGTTTCCTCCAGTTTTTTTCAGCTGAAGAAAATAAAAAAAATCGCCCGCTTCTTCTCCTTAGCTGCCCTTACTCAGATCGTTATCTCCCTGGTTTTGTCCAGATTGGACTTTTCCAACAGTCTATACCTTGGGCTCCAAGCTGGAGAGCTAAAACGCCTCCAGTTGGTTCAAAACCAGGCAGCCAGACTTCTCTTGAACATCCCTAGGAGGCAACCAGTCAGACCTGGCTTGAAACAGCTGCATTGGCTTCCGGTTGAGCAACGCGTGGCCTTCAAAGCTGGGTGTGTCCTTACATGACATTGGGCCCATTTTCATTAGAGACCTATTTAAAAGATACAGCCCCTCCCGCAACCTCCGCTCTGCTCACAACTCCCTTCTGACTATCCCTCCGTACAAGAAGAAGCGTCTCGGAGGCAGCTGCTTTGACCATCTTGCAGCTGCCCTCTGGAACTCTCTCCCTCTTCATCTGAAACTTAGTGATAACATCCTCAGCTTCAGACACTCTTTGAAGACCTGGCTCTTCTCTCAGGCGCATCACTAAGCTGCCTTATCTCCACCAACCAATGGCCACGCCTGTTCCTCCCTACAGCGCCATGAAGCCCCCGGGCGTACGAGCGCTTAACAAATGTCAAATAACATTAACATTAACATTAACATACCTCTGAACTCCCCAGGCGTCAAGCTGGATCCGGAAACTTTTGCTGAGCAATACCCCTTGCGCGCGACGTCGGGTGGCTCCATGTGATGTTGTCGGCATCAGTTATGACGTCGCGGTGCCTATATAGGCACCACCCAGGCGCTTGGACATCAGTACTTTTAGTTTTTTCCACACCAGAAGCGCAAAGCCACAAAGTAACTGACGTAGTCGTGTGCAAAACTAGGACCCTGAAAGGGGGAAAAAACAAACCTAGTCCTACCACATCAGTCAGCAAGTCTCTACCAGATAATGCGTTACCGGAGGTAAGTAACTTGTTCATCTGAGATTTCTAGCTGCAGATTCCTTACCTTTGAATCAGATACCCGAGCCATACCATCCCGGCGGTAGGTTGCGGACACATGATCTAGACTAAGAAGTCTTGCAAGACTGAATTGGCAAGGTGCCCATCCCTGCGCACTTGACCATCAAGGCAATAATGTTTTGGGAACAGGGGCAATGATGCCCACGTTGCTGCCCGACAGATGTCTTGGAATGGGACACACCGAGCCAAGGCCGTAGTCGCAGCCTTTCACCTGGTGGAAGGGGTCCTTAATCCCTCACGGGGCTGCTTCGTCGCCAAGGCGGAACAGATTTTAATGCAGAGAACAACCCAGCGAGAGATGGACCTTTTCTGCACCGACCTTCCCTTCTTTGCTCCCGTATACCCCACAAATAGTTAGTGTTAGAAATGGGATTTCTGGTTGGCTAGGGCTTGCGCCAAGGCCAGGCAGAAACCACCACTCTAGTCAGGGCAAGGAAGGTACACGCCAAAGATAACCCCTGCTCACCCCCTTGGTAGCTTGGCACGAGCAGTCAGGCTTATCTCTGAGGCAATGTGTAAAGCGTTTGCGCGCGCACCCAGCAACAACACCCAAGGCCCACCACAAAGGAAACTCAACACAAGGTATTATATAAAAATAGCCTTTGTATTATACCAAAACACATTAGATAAAAACACACACTTTACAATGTGCCAACAGGCACGGGCAGAATTTACAAGGGATTATATATACAGGGGACAGGGCCACATGGACCACTGTCAGGAATTAGCACTTTGTAGAAAATAGCACTTCTCCAATAGTAAATGTAGAACATAACACAAAGTAACTGTAGAGCACAACCAGTAACTACTGGCGCAATAATGACCTCAGCGTCATCACACTAGCATCAGGTATAAAACCTATCCTGCATCTATCACAGGGGCATAAATCACATTATGCAATTCTCATTGGTCTAACGCATTAGACCTAACCACCTAAGTATAACTATACTAGGGGCGCACATCGCACAGGGAAGTACATTCTCCCTACCATCAACCTAAACAGGTAAAACAACCTCCTAGGCAGAACTAACCACATTTAGAGGTATAAGACACAGGGTGCGCAAAACATGCTATATACAGTACATTTCCTAGCACCAAAAGCATGAAGACAGGGTGCGCAAAACATACTACACCGTACATTTCCTAGCACCAAAATCACATCAGCATGAATCGCAATAATACCTCAATCACATTAGGGTCCAGGTCGCACCAGAACCTAAACGTAGCAGCTGCCCACTACTTGCTGGGCAGCTGCGGACAAGCACAGGGCCTAAACGCTGCAGCTGGCACTAAGTGCTGCGAAGCTGGGGAAGGCACATAGTAGGCAGGGGCTCTCACTAGCCCCTGAGACAATATCCAACGTTGGAGCCCTCTAGGCTCGACACACACCATGTCCCCAAGTTGGAGCCTCTCCTGGCTCTGAAACAATAACGCCCGTGGGAGCCACGCAGGCTCGAGGAACAATCGTGCCCACATGGGGGCAGGGCGCGCCTAAACGCAACATGCCCACGTTGGAGCCTCATAGGCTCTAAAACCAATTCTTCCCACATCGTTGGAGCCACGCAGGCTCGGAAAAGGGGCATGCCCATATTGAGCGGCCCGCTGCACAAACGGGGCCGCTCTGACCAGGTACCTCTGCCAGGCCACATTGAACACTCGCCCCACTCACCTGGGCACTTCTCTCTTGAGATCTCCTCTCTGCGACGGGACTCTTTCCCATTGAGGAGACTCCGTCCGGTGTTCTGCTGCAGTCCCCGGGGCCCGCAAAGCTCCGGTCTTCTATTTCCCGTGCTGCGGGACCGGCGGCAGTTCTCTCGCGGCGCGGGGCGGCATCCCTTTCACTCTTGGGAGCCCCGCGCTGCATCGGCGGCCTTTGCAGCCTTCCTGGCTCCTCTCTCCCGCTCTGGGAGGCGGGGTGGGCTCCCGTCCTCCCTCGTTGAGTAACCAGCTTCGGAGCTCCCGCGCACAGCTTCCGGTCCTGCCGCGGCCCCGCGGCCCCGCCCCCGTCACAGGCGGACTTGCCTGACTTCCAGGGCGGCCGCGGCGGGACCCAGAGCGGCGATCTCGGAGGCAGTCAAGTCGCGGGGTGGGCACCCGTGCACCAAAAGGCGAGCCATAAGCGGAAATAAGCGGGGTGGGCACCCGCTTTTAAATAAAAGCAGATGGCGGCATATTTAGCGGGGTGGGTACCCGCAAAGACACAAATTAAGGCCGCAATGCGGGGTGGGCACCCGCGCCCAATTACCATAAGCCGACAGGTGGTGGGGTAGGCTCCCACACGGAACAGCTATTACGGGGGAATCCCTACGCTGGGGGTTCCCTCTGGGGGCAAGGACGGCAGCTGAGCGCTGCAGAGCATGCAGGCTCTCCTTCCTGGCAAAAATAGCGATAAAGCGCTCCCAGGGCGCTAGCAGGCTAAAGCACCAAGGGTCCCAAAGAAGAGTCCTTGAGGCATCAAGGGGGCAATGCAGGGCCCAGGGGCCAGCACACAGTGCCCTCCAGCAGGGAGGCAGCCCCCATGGCGGTCCCTCCTGGGCCCCACCAGCAGCAAGCCCCCTCCTGTCAGGATCCAAAGCAGAACAGTTTCTGTGGGGACACAGCCCCATTTTTATACAGTAAAACCCTTTGTTCTTGGTTCAGGGTGAGGGGGAAAACCAGTCGCAGCTGGTTGGGGAGCACCCTTGATGTGCTCAGCCCCTCACTCTATTCACTGGCAGGGCTAGGGTCGTCAGTCGCACCACAGGGGGCGGAGCCAGCATTGTGTGGGGAAAGCCCTGCCCTATTCAGGACCCAGGTGTACTACTCCCACCCATCTAGCTGCTGATCTCCCTATTCACCACCGGGTGACTCCTCCTGACTCTGGGGAATCCCTAGCCTGTCACATGACCTCAACCAGCCAATCGCCAGACAAGGCACACATTTTACACTGCACACCGAAGTGCCCACTTCTAGAAGTGGCACTTCCATACTAGCTACCCGCACGCCGCACGCATCATCGCGCAGCATTCAATCACACGAGTCCGCACATACCAAACTCGACCATGCACACCCCATGCATCAGGAACTACCAGGGACACATACATTCCCCATGCATTCCTATGGGAGGGCAGGCCTATCTCACCACCTGCACTCAGAGGGCGCACGCACTTTACCCTGGGACACAGGAAAAGTGCGCAGAAACCAAAAACCACTATCACCAAGTCACCAGTAAAAGCAAAAAGTTCAGGGGTGAACCGGCCAGAAGGGCCAAGTCCAACACAACCCCCTTCCAGCCAAAACGCAGGGCAGACCAATCACCACCGTGATGGTCTTCCCTGCTTGGGGCGATAGAACACGGACGCAGGCCCGCACTGCAGGGACACTCTCCGGTTCTACGCCATTCTCAATCAACATGGTTCCATCTGAAAAAGAAGAAAAACAACCGAAAAGAACTCAGGCCCAACTAGGCTACCCCACTGGTACTACCTAGTTGTCCACGGCCAGGACCAGGCCCTAGGCCACCCAGATACCACTGGTCCTTGCCAAACCCAGAGTGGGGGGTAGTAACCCCTGGCATACAAGCCATTCTCCACTCTCCCTCTCAGTGTAGTTCCCAACTACCACTGATCCTTCAACCTAGGGTCCGCACCCTCAGGCTGACCAGAGGTCACGGGCAAGAATGCCCCACCCTACCTCTACTTCTGGGGTTCCGCACCCTCCCAGGGAAGCACCCACCAGAACACAACTCTCCCACCAGTTCAGGACCTCTCTCCACCAACTGGTCTACCACCTGGGATCCAAGGGGTCAGAGGTGAGGACTCCCTCCCTCTGCACCCCCTTCCACTGTAGAGCAGGGTCTCTTCACTTAAGATGAGCCCCACCTGCCCTCAGGACTACAGCTGCCCTTACGTCCAGATCCGGAAACACCGACTACTGGCTCCCCAACCGAGGGACGTACCCTTTGGTCAGATGCCTGGCGAACCAGGACTTAACGAGGGTGACACATAACTAATGGGTCGTGTGACAGTCTGCCTGGCGCTGATCTCACTACCTCCTGTCCATCTGACAGTGCGTGCAGACCCCCCAGGACAGAAGTGGTGACACCACGGTCATTCAGTAGCGACTCAGCCCTCCCGGCTGGTCCCTGACCTACTGGTTCCCACTGGGGAATCCCTCCCCCTCTCACCCCTCCCTCTGGACTTCCGCACCCTCCCAACTGGAGCGGTACCGCCAGACACCAGGACTACTGGAGCTCTGATTACAGACGCTCCACGTCCTCTAGACACTGGGAGATCCTCCTCAAATGACCTATTGGTACAGCCTAGGCCCCCGACCTGATGTTCCCTAAAGAAACCATCCAGGCCCTGACACTGGGTTTCGGGCACCTGGAGACGCGCAGTCCCACCAACTCCTTCTCCGCAGAGACAGGACGTGAGCCCCTACACCGAGACCTAGCTGGGCTACTCTGAACCTCTTCCACCACGCTGGGCTGGAAGACACCTCAGCCACTACTTTTGGAATCACTCCCCAATGCAAGCTCCTTATTTCAGTGAACTCACACCCAATCAACCAGCAAGCTCCTTATTTCAGAGAGCTCACACCATTCATCCACACACACACACCCCAGACTGGTAAGACAGTTTCTACCGCCCCTGATTTCTCAACCTGACCACCACGTGACACAGGTACTATTACTCCAGGAACTGGGAATGGGACATTCACATTCATCCAGCGCATTACACATTCATCCCCACCCCTCCCAAGACTTGTAAGACAGTTTCTACCGCCCCCGATTTCTCAACCTGACCACCACGTGGCACAGGTACCACTACCCCGGGAACTGGGAATGGGAATACATACACTGGACACACATCTGCTGCCACCACTGGATCCCACCCTTACTGGTGAATCCAGAAACACACTGCACTTAGGGGGGTGATCTACCCTCCCGAGCTAGGGACACCTAACTCACAGTGCACAAGAAACACATTTCCACAGAAATGACACTTAAGAACAATAATCCCTATACCATGTGACTATCTAAATGCAGAGTTTTGTAGTGCAGCCAGTTGCTGCTGCGGTACAGCGCAAACGCAAGTCCAAATCCCACCGCTGATCACCAATGTTAGAAATGGGATTTCTGGTTGGCTAGGGTTTGCGCCAAGGCCAGGCAGAAACCACCACTCTAGTCAGGGCAAGGAAGGTACACGCCAAAGATAACCCCTGCTCACCCCCTTGGTAGCTTGGCAAGAGCAGTCAGGCTTATCTCTGAGGCAATGTGTAAAGCGTTTGCGCGCGCACCCAGCAACAACACCCAAGGCCCACCACAAAGGAAACTCCACACAAGGTATTATATAAAAAGAGCCTTTGTATTATACCAAAACACATTAGATAAAAACACACACTTTACAATGTGCCAACAGGCACGGGCAGAATTTACAAGGGATTATATATACAGGGGACAGGGCCACATGGACCACTGTCAGGAATTAGCACTTTGTAGACAATAGCACTTCTCCAATAGTAAATGTAGAACATAACACAAAGTAACTGTAGAGCACAACCAGTAACTACTGGCGCAATAATGACCTCAGCGTCATCACACTAGCATCAGGTATAAAACCTATCCTGCATCTATCACAGGGGCATAAATCACATTATGCAATTCTCATTGGTCTAACGCATTAGACCTAACCACCTAAGTATAACTATACTAGGGGCGCACATCGCACAGGGAAGTACATTCTCCCTACCATCAACCTAAACAGGTAAAACAACCTCCTAGGCAGAACTAACCACATTTAGAGGTACAAGACACAGGGTGCGCAAAACATGCTATATACAGTACATTTCCTAACACCAAAAGCATGAAGACAGGGTGCGCAAAACATACTACACCGTACATTTCCTAGCACCAAAATCACATCAGCATGAATCGCAATAATACCTCAATCACATTAGGGTCCAGGTCGCACCAGAACCTAAACGTAGCAGCTGCCCACTACTTGCTGGGCAGCTGGGGACAAGCACAGGGCCTAAACGCTGCAGCTGGCACTAAGTGCTGCGCAGCTGGGGAAGGCACATAGTAGGCAGGGGCTCTCACTAGCCCCTGAGACAATATCCAACGTTGGAGCCCTCTAGGCTCGACACACACCATGTCCCCAAGTTGGAGCCTCTCCTGGATCTGAAACAATAACGCCCGTGGGAGCCACGCAGGATCGAGGAACAATCGTGCCCACATGAGGGCAGGGCGCGCCTAAACGCAACATGCCCACGTTGGAGCCTCATAGGCTCTAAAACCAATTCTTCCCACATCGTTGGAGCCATGCAGGCTCGGAAAAGGGGCATGCCCATGTTGGAGCGGCCCGCTGCACAAACGGGGCCGCTCTGACCAGGTACCTCTGCCAGGCCACATTGAACACTCGCCCCACTCACCTGGGCACTTCTCTCTTGGGATCTCCTCTCTGCGACGGGACTCTTTCCCATTGAGGAGACTCCGTCCGGTGTTCTGCTGCAGTCCCCGGGGCCCGCAAAGCTCCGGTCTTCTATTTCCCGTGCTGCGGGACTGGTGGCAGTTCTCTCGCGGCGCGGGGCATCCCTTTCACTCTTGGGAGACCCGCGCTGCATCGGCGGCCTTTGCAGCCTTCCTGGCTCCTCTCTCCCGCTTTGGGATGCGGGGTGGGCTCCCTCCTCCCTCGTTGAGTAACCAGCTTCGGGGCTCCCGCGCACAGCTTCCGGTCCTGCCGCGGCACCGCCCCCGTCACAGGCGGACTTGCCTGACTTCCGGGGCGGCCGCGGCGGGACCCAGAGCGGCGATCTCGGAGGCAGTCAAGTCGCGGGGTGGGCACCCGTGCACCAAAAGGTGAGCCATAAGCGGAAATAAGCGGGGTGGGCACCCGCTTTTAAATAAAAGCAGATGGCGGCATATTTAGCGGGGTGGGCACCCGCAAAGACACAAATTAAGGCTGCAATGCGGGGTGGGCACCCGCGCCCAATTACCATAAGCCGACAGGCGGCGGGGTAGGCTCCCACACGGAACAGCTATTACGGGGGAATCCCTACGCTGGGGGTTCCCTCTGGGGGCAAGGACGGCAGCTGAGCGCTGCAGAGCATGCACGCTCTCCTTCCTGGCAAAAATAGCGATAAAGCGCTCCCAGGGCGCTAGCAGGCTAAAGCACCAAGGGTCCCAAAGAAGAGTCCTTGAGGCATCAAGGGGGCAATGCAGGGCCCAGGGGCCAGCACACAGGGCCCTCCAGCAGGGAGGCAGCCCCCATGGCGGTCCCTCCTGGGCCCCACCAGCAGCAAGCCCCCTCCTTTCAGGATCCAAAGCAGAACAGTTTCTGTGGGGACACAGCCCCATTTTTATACATTGCAGCTGGTTGGGGAGCACCCTTGATGTGCTCAGCCCCTCACTCTATTCACTGGCAGGGCTAGGGTCGTCAGTCGCACCACAGGGGGCGGAGCCAGCATTGTGTGGGGAAAGCCCTGCCCTATTCAGGACCCAGGTGTACTACTCCCACCCATCTAGCTGCTGATCTCCCTATTCACCACCGGGTGACTCCTTCTGACTCTGGGGAATCCCTAGCCCGTCACATGACCTCAACCAGCCAATCGCCAGACAAGGCACACATTTTACACTGCACACCGAAGTGCCCACTTCTAGAAGTGGCACTTCCATACTAGCTACCCGCACGCCGCACGCATCATCGTGCAGCATTCAATCACACGAGTCCGCACATACCAAACTCGACCATGCACACCCCACGCCTCAGGAACTACCAGGGACACATACATTCCCCATGCATTCCTATGGGAGGGCAGGCCTATCTCACCACATGCACTCAGAGGGCGCACGCACTTTACCCTGGGACACAGGAAAAGTGCGCAGAAACCAAAAACCACTATCACCAAGTCACCAGTAAAAGCAAAAAGTTCAGGGGTGAACCGGCCAGAAGGGCCAAGTCCAACAGTTAGTCATCCACCCGGAACTCTTTTGTGCAGTCAAGATGGAATGATAACGCTCTTTTTGGGTCCAGTCGGTGGAGACACTCCTCCGCCTTAGAGGGATGTGGGAGAGGAAAGAAGGTGGGTAAAGTAATGGACTGACCCAGATGGAAAGGGGTCACAACCTTTGGTAAGAATGATGGCCTGGTGCGAAGCACCACCTTGTCCAGAAAGGACATTAGAATAGGAGGCGAGCTGGATAACGCCTGCAATTCACTTACCCTCTGGGCCGATGTATTCACCACTAAGAAGGCTGTTTTGATGGTCAACAGCTGGAGGGGACAATTGTGCAAAGGCTCAAAAGGAGCGCACATCAGGTAAGTGAGGACCAGATTAAGGCCCCACTGAGGCAAGACAAAGGGCGTAGGCAGAAATAAAGGGCCCAGCCCCTTTAGAAATCTATTTACAATAGGAGATTTAAAGCGAGAAGGCTGGTCTGGCAGCTGCAAAAAAAACAAACAGAGCAGAGAGTACCCAAAGCAGAGCCCTGTTGGGCAAGGGTTAGAATGAATAAAAGGACAGCAGAAAGAGAAGCACAAAGGGGGTCAATGGACCTTTTCTGTACAGTATAATACAAATTTCTGCCAACAGCAGGCATATACCGTCTTAGTGGAGGGCCGCCTGGCCGCCAAAATAATGTTACAGACTTCAGGAGGAAGGTCAAAAGCTATCAACTGTCATCACTCAATCTCCACGCATGGAGGCGCAGAGTTAACAGGTTCGGGTGGAAAACCCTCCCATGCTGCTGCGACAGAAGATCCTCCCGAAGGGGCTGCCTGATCGGAGGATCGATACTCATGGTCAGAAGCTCTGGATACCAGACTCTCCTTGCCCTGTCTCAAGAATGACTTGGGCCTGGTCGCTACTGATCTTCTTCAGAACCCTGAGCAGGAGTGGTATAGGCGGAAAGGCGTACATCAGGTCTGAGCTCCACTCGCGATGAAACGCGTCGCCGAGCGATAGCCGCCTTAGAAACTCCAACGAGCAGTAATGCTGACATTGTGCGTTCTCTTCGAAGGCGAACAAATCCAACCAAGGTTCTCCCCACTGCTGAAAGAGACCTTGCGCCACCTTCGACTGAAGACGCCAATCGTGATCCATTAGGCATCGATGGCTGAGATCGTCGGCCCTGTCATTCAGAGAACCTGCCAGGTGTTGACCCACCAGAGATATGCCCTTCTGTTCCAGCCATGTCCAGAGACGCAGGACCTCTCAACAGAGGGTCCAAGACACCACAGCACCCTGCTTGTTACAGTACCACATGGCGGTGGTGTTGTCCGTTAACACCTGCACTAACTTCCCCTTGACAGAGGGAAGAAAGGCTTTCAATGCCAACTAAATCTCTCAGAGCTCCAACAAGTTTATATGGAGCCCCATCTCCGCCGGAGACCAGTGACCCCTGATCTCCACCTTTCCCATGTGGCTCCCCCATCCCAGAATTGACGCATCCTTCACAACTGTGAAATCTGGTTGGGTAAGGGAGAGAGGTCTGCCGTAGACCAAATCGCGATTCGTTAACCACCACTGCAGATCCTTCGCAGTTCCTTCCGAGATCTGAACCACGTCGGTAAGATTTCCCAGATATTGTGCCCATTGGAACTTCAAGTCCTACTGCAGAGCCCGCATACGTCATCTTGCGAGTCTTACCAACAGGATGCAGGAGGCCATGAGACCCAACAGCCTCAGAGTCAACCCCACAGAAATCCAGGATAGAAGCTAAAATATCGGAAACATAGCCTAAATATCCTGGACTCGCTGCTCGGGAGGATAAGCCCAAAACTGCACTGTGTCCTGAACAGTTCAGATGAAAGGGAGCGTCTCAGAAGGAGTCAGGGTTGACTTCAGCACGTTTATGGAGAACCCCAGCGAATGTAGGTGGTCCGTTGTAGTCTGAAGGTGGGAGATGACTGCCTGGGCCAAGGAGGACGCCTTCAACAGCCAGTCATCAAGGTAGGGAAAGACTGACACCCCTAACCTGCACAGTTAAACTGCAACCACCGCCATCACCTTTGAACACCCGAGGGGCACTGGTAAGACCGAAGGGGAGCACGGTAAACTGAAAGATCTTGTGGCCTACCTTGAACCTCAGGTAACGCCTGCACACAGAGTACAGTACACCACTGTGTAATGCACAGGGCAGCACCAACAAATATAGTGCAGTGCACCACCACACATAGTACAGTGTACTACCACACACAGTACGGTGAACCACCACACAGAGTACAGTGTACCACTATACATAGTACAGTGCACCACAACACATAGTTTGGTGCACCACCACACAGAGTACTTTACACCACAGTGTGCTGCACAGGGCACTACCAACACACATAGTACGGTGCACCACCACACATAGCACAGTGTACCACCACATATAGTATGGTGCACCACCACACAGAGTACAGTACACCACTGTGTAATGCACAGGGCAGCACCAACAAATATAGTGCAGTGCACCACCACACATAGTACAGTGTACTACCACACACAGTACGGTGAACCACCACACAGAGTACAGTGTACCACTATACATAGTACAGTGCACCACAACACATAGTTTGGTGCACCACCACACAGATTACTTTACACCACAGTGTGCTGCACAGGGCACTACCAACACACATAGTACGGTGCACCACCACACATAGCACAGTGTACCACCACATATAGTATGGTGCACCACCACACAGAGTACAGTACACCACTGTGTAATGCACAGGGCAGCACCAACAAATATAGTGCAGTGCACCACCACACATAGTACAGTGTACTACCACACACAGTACGGTGAACCACCACACAGAGTACAGTGTACCACTATACATAGTACAGTGCACCACAACACATAGTTCGGTGCACCACCACACAGAGTACTTTACACCACAGTGTGCTGCACAGGGCACTACCAACACACATAGTACGGTGCACTACCACACATACTACAGTGCACCACCACACACAGTACCATGCATCGTCACACATAATACAGTGCACCACCACACATAGTACAGTGCACCACCACACAGAGTACAGTACACCACAATGTGCAGCACAGGGCAGCACCTACACACATAGTACAGTGAACCACCACACAGAGTACAGTACACCACTGTGTGCTGCACAGGGCAGCACCAACACACAAAGTACAGTGCACCATCACACAAAGTACAGTGCACCATCACACATAGTACAATGCACCACCACACATAGTACAGTGAAACACCACACAATACAGTGCACCACCACACATAATACAGTGCACCATCACACATAATACAGTACACCATCACACATAATACGGTGCACCACCACACAAAGTACAGTGCACCACCACGCAGAGTACACTGCACCATCACACATAGTACACTGCACCACCACACATAGTACGGTACACCACCACACACAGTACGGTGCACCACCACACAGAGTACAGTTCACACCACACACAGTACAGTGCACGACCACACATAGTACAGTGCAGCACCACACACAGTACAGTGCACAATCACACATAGTACAGTGCACCATCACCCATCACTATACTAGTGTGCCATCACATAGTAAAGTGCAATACCACACATAGTACAGTGCACCATCACTATAATAACAGTACACCACCGCACAGAGTACGGTGCACCACCACAGAGTACAGTGCACGACGACACATAGTACAGTGCACACCACACATAGTACAGTGCACCATCACACACAGTACAGTGCACCACCACACACAGTCGTGTACCACCACACACAGTACAATGCACCACCACACATAGTACAGTGCACCACCATACATAGTACAGTGCAACACCACATATAGTACAATGCACCACCACACATAGTACAGTGCACCCCAAAACACAGTACAGTGCACTATCACTATAAAAACAGTGCACCACCACAAATAGTACAGTACACCAACACACATAGTATAGCGCAACCTCCACACAAAGTACAGTGTACCATCACACTCAGAACAGTGCAACGTCACATACAGAAGAGTGCACCGCCACACTCAGATCAGTGCACAGACACCTTTAGAACAGAGCACCATTACCCACTGGATACCATGATCCATAGTACATCGCCATACATAGCACAGTGCACCACCACCTTCAGAACATGTATTTACAACCTAAGTCACACTGCACCACTACTTTCAGAACAGTGCACCACCACCTGCAACAAAGTGCAATATCACCCAGAGTGTAGTGGCGGGTGGACACATTTAGGGTTACAACAAGTCAGAGTTTGTCTTAAAGAACAGTCAGTATATCCCACAGTGCACAGTGAAGTGCTACGTTAAATGGGGGTAGAAGTGGGGACTATGGTGTGGGCAGTGTTGGACCTCATCTTCATCAGGTGGCCTTTCCCTGAACCTTTTCGTTTTTTCAACCTGGCTTTTGTTGGAACTCGTATGTGGCCTCCAGGGTTTGGGCAATTTCCCCCTGTAAATATGGTGTGAAAGTGCACACGCCCTTCCTTTCCGTGTGGGAAGCAGCGCTATTTCAATGTTGTGAAACACGGGCCGATCTGTCATTGCAGACCGGTGAGTGCACACTGGCAGCTCACGTGAGCCAACTCATGAGCAGCCCGCCATTGATAGTGCGCTTGACACCTATGGTGCCTTTGGTTGCGTGTGCTGCCTGCCAACGCAGGCTTGTGCATTTCAGAGTTGAAATGGATAGATTGAAGATAGGGGCTGCGACCCTTGGCCTCTTGGGATGGATCATGGCCCCAATAAAGATTAAGACCTGCATTCCAAGGCCCCAATGCAGACAGGCTACAATTTAGGGGAGACATCTGTGGTTCAAAGGGTGCCATTTTTCAGCAAAGGGTGAGATACGCTTGTGGGGACTCGGGAACGGAGAACCAGGACTGGGTGGTGCACATTGTCAGAGGACTCTGTTGTGCACATGGAGGATAACTGTCCAAATAGAGGCTGGCCTGAGCCGAGGACCTGCTAAAGTGTGGCACTGTCCAAGGGCCTGATCATGGGCCTCCTCATCTGTTTTCTTGGGGATCCCAGGGACATCAGAGAATTCCTGTGAGGGACCTACACCATCTATCTGTGACATCTGGAGACCAGTGCCCTCTCAAGTGCCCACCTCAGCTACTAAATCCGAACTGGTAACGTGGTGGGAGTGTGGAATTTAGACTTGTGTCTGAGACTGTATTGCGGAGCCCCTGAAGCCTTGCCCACATCTAAGACTTGGGGTTCCTGTACTGCGCGGACCCTGACACTCATAAGTGTCTAGTGGTGGTGAAAGGTTTCACAGGTTGCGGGACCCCGTGTGGCCCGTTTTGTCAACTGTGCCACATTTCTCTCGTACAACATGCCAGCTGCATGCTCATTGCATGCAGTTTCTGATTCACAGGATGAGACCCTCGGAGGTGGGGTTGTGCCTGTAGTAGTGCCTCATTCTACCTCACGTGGCTCTGCAAACTTGTGCCTGTGTGTGGGGGTGACCAGACTGGTCTGGTGCAACCTGCATCGTCGGGCACCAGAAGTTGTGACTCAGTTACAGAGAGGTACGTAATTGCAACCCTTTGTTGTGTGACAGGAATTGCTTGGTGCAACCCAACTCTATGTGCACCGGTCAGTGTGCCTCCTTCCCAGGGAATTTGTAAACTCGTCGTGGTTGAAACCCGACATGCCTGATGCAACTCATCCCTACACGCACAAGACACTTTGCTCGGATTGCCTGGGCGCAATCCGGATCATCGTGTACTGACCGGGGTGCCTCATTCTATCGAGAGGCTCCCCTGTGTTACTCCCCATTTATTGGTTGTTCCCCTTGTTGACCCTTATAGTGGAGAACCAACTGCCCTCTCCACATCTGGTCCCTCCCAAAGACAGTTTGGCGCCAAGTAGTAGCAGGAGAGATTGGGTGGAAGAAACACTTCCGAGATAGTTCGGTGGTGGGTCAAGAGACAGCTTGACTCCTTGTTGTTTTCGGACCTGTGGGTGAACTTCTCAAGTGGCTGCTAACCTTCTCTTTGTGTCTACCTGCTAATTAAAACTGCTACATATTCCCACCAGCTTCTCGGGGACCCAGACTGAGTGACTTCGGCGCATGTGGCTCAGTGTCCAGGAGGTGGGGTTGGTCTTCCATTCGGGGTATAGGACAAATGGGGTGAACTAAAGGGTGGAGTGAGGCTGGGGCCACGGAGCCTGCAGAGGGTGGACCATTGATCTGCTGGGTACCAGTGGCACCGCATTAGGGTGCTGAGTACATATGTGTGTAAGAGCGTGCCTTACAGACTGGCTGATACCTGTCACACCGAGTAGTGGTGCAGAGTGAGTGTGTGTGAGTGGGAGTGATCATGTGTGGATTGCATGTGATTCACGACACTAGCCGGCGGTGCTGCATTATACGTTGATTGGTGCCAAGAGCACAATACCTTCATTGGATTTCCCACGTGGCTCCAGACTGCGGTACTGCTAAAAAGTTGTCCAATTTTATGTATGTACATAATACAAATGGGCCTAGTACTGCTAGTAATGTTTACAAATGTATTTTATGCCCAAGTTATATTGATTGAATATGTGTGTTGAATATAAATATTTTCACATACATCCTGTGGGGTCGTACTTGTGACAATCAGCGCATTTATTGCGTGTGATGGCTCCGCCTTTGCTTTACACAGTGCCTCTGTAGTGAGCCGGACTGCTCAGAGCCAAGCTACCCAAGGGTGAGGGGTAGTTCTGCATGGCTGGGGGCATCCCTTCAGCCAACCAGACACTGCTGGTTCCAATAGGTAGCCAGAGGTTTTCCTGAAGGGAGTTAGTGCTAATACAAAAAAGAACACTCCACTCTAAGCTTTGGGCTAATTTTCAGTGCAATAGCTCAGTAGGTCTTTCCCCAGTTAAACAGACCGATTTGTACATTGCGAGCTAAAGGAGCATATCATGACCGGGCCAATTCGGCATTTTATTCTTTCCAAGATGATAACATCAGTTCAGTATAGTGTTGTTATACGGACGTGTCCATTATATTTGATGAATGAAGCAGTCAGCGTGTGTGCTAGATACAAGTCCACCCTGATGCAGTGCAATATTTGACACATTTGGATGACAACAAAGGCAACTTGTTGGAAACAGGATGCCCTCTGTATGGTATACAGACATGTTCCCTTGCCCAGAGTACGCAACGGTCTGTATATTTGTTATTGTGACTTCTCATTTTGGCCCTGGTGTCATGCTAATCTGAGCTTGTGCGCAGGGGTCCGGACCTGTCCTGTCACCTGGAAGGGCAGGGAGGCTCTGACGTGAGGGCAATGAAGACGGGCTACCTTCAGGAATCCATTGAGGGCTTTTGTTAGCAAGGAGCTGCTGAAAGGAGCACGGCCACACACTGGATGGTAAGGATGAAGGTCTCCCTGAGCACGGCCGCACACTGGACGGTAAGGATGAAGGTCTCCCGGAGCACGACCGCACACTGGATGGTAAGGATGAAGGTCTCCCGGAGCACGGCCGCACACTGGATGGTAAGGATGAAGGTCTCCCGGAGCAAGGCCGCACACTGGATGGTGAGAATGAAGGTCTCCCTGAGCACGGCCGCACACTGGATGGTAAGGATGCAGGTCTCCCTGAGCATGGTATGAAGGTCTCCCTGAGCACGGCTGCACCCTGGATTGACGAACGTCTCCTCGAGCACTGCCGCACACTGGATGGTAAGGATAAAGGCCTCCCCGAGCACAGTATGAAGGTCTCCCCGAGAACGGCCATACACTGGATAATGAGGATGAAGGTCTCCCTGAGCACGACCGCACACTGGATGGTAAGGATGAAGGTTTCCCGGAGCACGGCCGCACACTGGATGGTGAGAATGAAGGTCTCCCTGAGCACGGCCGCACACTGGATGGTAAGGATGCAGGTCTCCCTGAGCATGGCATGAAGGTCTCCTTGAGCACGGCCGCACACTGGATGGTAAGGATAAAGGCCTCCCCGAGCACAGTATGAAGGTCCCCCTGAGCACGGCTGCACACTGGATGGTAAGGATGAAGGTCTCCCTGAGCACGGCTGCACATTGGATGGTAAGGATGAAGGTCTCCCTGAGCACGGCCGTGCACTGGATGGTAAGGATGAAGGTCTCTCTGAGCACAGCCGCGCACTGGATGTTGAGGATGAAGGTCTCCCTGAGCACGGCCGCACACTGGATGGTGAGGATGAAGGTCTCCCTGAGCACAGCCATACACTGGATGGTAAGGATGAAGGTCTCCCTGAGCACGGCCGCACACTGGATGGGAAGGATGAAGGTCTCCCTGAGCACGGCCGCACACTGGATGGGAAGGATGAAGTTCACCTTGAGCACAGCCGCACACTGGATGGGAAGGATGAAGGTCTCCCTGAGCACGGACGCACACTGGATAATGAGGATGAAGGTCTCCCTAAGCCCAGCCGCACACTGGTGGTGAGGATGAAGGTCTCCCTGAGAACAGCCGCACACTGAATCGGAAGGATGAAGGTCTCCCCGCGTACGGCCACACACTGGAGAGTGAGGATGAAGGTCTCTCTGAGCACGGCTGCACACTGGATGGGGAGGATGAAACACACTGTATGGTGAGGATGAAGGTCTCCCTGAGCACGACCGCACACCGGATGGTGAGGATGAAGGTCTCCCGCACACTGGATGGTAAGGATGAAGGTCTCCCTGAGCACGGCCGCACAGTGAATGGGGAGGATGAAGGTCTCCGTGAGCACGACTGCCTACTGGATGGTGAGGATGAAGGTCTCTCCGAACACAGCCGCACACTGGAAGGTGAGGATGAAGGTCTCCCTAAGCACGGCCACACACTAGATGGTGAGGATGAAGGTCTCCCTGAGCATGGCGGCACACGGTGGCACACTGGATGGTGAGAATGAAGGTCACCCTGAGCACGGCTGCACACTGGATGGTAAGGATGAAGGTCTCCCAGAGCACGGCCGCACACTGGATAGTGAGGATGAATGTTTCCCTGAGCATGGCATGAAGATCTCCCTGAGCACGGCATGAAGGTCTCCCTGAGCATGGCATGAAGGTCTCCCAGAGCACAGATGCACACTGGATAGTGAGGATGAAGGTCTCCCTGAGCGCGGCCGCACCCTGGATGGTAAGGATGAAGGACTCCCTGAGCACGGCCGCACCCTGGATAGTAAGGATGAAGGTCTCCCTGAGCACGGCCGCACAATGGATGGTAAGGATGAAGCACACTGGATGGTGAGGATGAAGATCTCCCTGAGCACGGCCGCACACCGGATGGTGAGGATGAAGGTCTCCCTGAGCACGGCCGCACAGTGGATGGGGAGGATGAAGGTCTCCCTGAGCACGGCCGCACACTGGATGGTAAGGATGAAGGTCTCCCCGAGCACGGCCGCACACTGGATGGTGAGGATGAAGGTCTCCTGAGCACGGCCACGCACTGGATGGTAAGGATGAAGGTCTCCCTGAGCACGGCCGCACACTGGATGGTAAGGATGAAGGTCTCCCTGAGCACGGCCGCATACTGGATGGTATGGATGAAGGGCTCCCTGAGCACGGCCGCACACCGGCTGGTGAGGATGAAGGTATCCCCGAGCACGGCTGCACATGGCCGCACACCGGGTAGTGAGGATGAAGGTCTCCCCGAGCACCGCCGCACACTGGATAGTGAGGATGAAGGTCTCCCTGAGCACAGCCGCACACAGGATGGTGAAGATAAAGGTCTCCCTCAACACGGCCGCACACTGGATGGTGAGGATGAAGGTCTCCCTGAGCATGGCCGCACACTGGACGGTATGGATGAAGAGCTCCCTGAGCACGGCCGCACACCGGCTGGTGAGGATGAAGGTCTCCCTGAGCACGGCTGCGCACAGCCGCACACTGGATGGTAAGGATGAGGAGTAGGAGTCAATGGTGAGGGTTTCTCCAAGCAAAGCTTGTCCTTTTTTGCTTCTCTGACTACTTCAGTCGGGCTGGTGACAGCAGTTGCAGAAAACACACACTTCTGTGTGCCTCTGTTGTAGGAGCTCCAGGACAGAGACAGTGCAACCGGCTTACAAAAGCATCACAGTACACAGAAGCTGTGTCTGCAGAAGAGCCTAAGAGGGCTCGTGAGAGGACAACAACCCGAAACAGCTTCTGAAGTTTGGAACAACGGATCCTCTTCCCCTGTCTGAAAGTTGTGTATAAAAGTGTAATCCACACTATGACTCATGATTTCAGTTTCAAGCTCTTTGTGACTACGGGAGGGAGAGCTCTGCAGAGCGCTCAAAGGGCTGTGGTGCAACCAAGGCTGGTGTCTTCTCACAGCCAGTCTCCCACAGGTGAGGGGACATCATCTTACATCTTGCTTTTTTAGAGGAGGCCCATTGCACCACCGCTGAAGCGCCTAGAAGCATGCATGCCTGCTGCAAGAAGAAATGAGTCTGCCTGGATTGTTTATGAATAGTGTGGTTCAATAGGTCCCTGGCGACTGTGGGCCGCACCGCAGGATGCAGACGGTAATTAGGAAGCACCCTGATGCCTTTCAGTTTGGTTCCTGATGGGAACTATGACACTGCAACTGTGGAAGTACTGAACTACTGGTCTGGTCACCATTGTGTGATTGGTAAAGACCTGTTTGGGGCTGTAACTGCATCTTTTCCGAAGGCCCGGCCGTTGCTGCATCGGCCTGACTGCTGATGGCCCGCCCACTGACTAGAATGCCATCTATTTTTCTATCCTGCGTAGCACTAAAGGACAGTGTTTTGCAGACTGACAAAAGGATTAAATCAATTCCTAGTAAAATACAAAATGAAGGTAAGAGAGGGTCGGCGAGCACCCGGCGAGTCCACCACTGTGAAACACGCTGGTTGAGCTGAATGGTAGTCACAGAAACTCAGGTATTGGATACTCCCCAGGCAAGACTGCCACAGGGGCGTAATGCAAGCCCCTGCAACCCTTCAGGGGGCCCGACCATTCAGGGGACCCTCCAGCAGGCACCCATTCAGACCAAGGCCAATAAATAACTGTCAGATACAGGAGACCCAGGGGCTCTGCATCACATTCTGCAGAGGGCCCACCATTAGGTTTGATCTAGGGACAGATTGCAATGGGGTGTATTTTTAGAGGCTCCATGGGAAATCCCAAACAAGCTTTGGCAAAGCCAACAGGACTCACATATTTGAGAGCTATTGGCTTTACCAAAGTGTTTTTTCCATGCTGTACATAGCGTGGCTAAAAAGAAGTGGTGTGGAGTAGAGTGTCATAGAGGGGAGTAGAGCATCAAAGAATGAAGTACCGTAGAGTGTCATTATGTATAGTGTTGTAGAGTGGAGTAGACTTCAGTAGAGTAGAGTGGCATAGAGAGGAGTGGTGTAGAGTGTCAAAGTGGCAGGGCATAGAGTGCAGTGGTGTAGTGACAAGTGTCGTAGAGTGGAGTAATGTGCCATAGAGTGGAGTGGTGTTGTAGAGTGACATAAAGTGGAGTGCTGTACCGAGGCGTAGAGTGGAGTGGCACTGAGTGGTGGACAGTGTCATAGAGTAGAGTGGCATAGCGTGAATGGTGGAGTGTGGTGGAGTGTCGCAGAGAGGAGTGGAGTAAAGAAAAGTGGCGTATAGTGGAGTACAGTGGCACAGATTGGAGTGGTGAAGAGCGGAGTATTTCAGAGTGGAGTTTGGTGGAGTGGAGTGGTGTAAAGTGGAGTAAAGTAGAGTTGAGTGGAGTGGCATAGAGTGAAATCGAGAACAGTATCATGAAGTGGCGTAGAGTGGCATAAAGTGTAGTAGAGTGGACTGGTGTAGAGTATCTGAGTGGAGGGGCATAGAGTTGAGTGGCGTGCAGTGACGAGGAGAGTAGAGTGTCGGAGAAAGGAGTAAAGTATCATAGAGTGGTGTCATTGAGTGGAGTAGAGAGGAGAAGAGAGGCGTAGAGTAGAGTGGGCTGAAAGGTGGACAGTGTCATAGGGTAGAGTAGAGTGGTGCAGAGTGAAGTGGCGTAGAGTGAAGTGGCGTAGAGTGGAGTGGCGTAGAGGAGTAGAGAGGCGTAGATTGGAGTGGTGCATAGTGGTGGACAGTGTCTTAGAGTAGAGTGGATTAGAGTAGTGTAGAGTGGAGTTGCGTAGAGTGGAGTGGTGCGGGGTGGAGTGTCATGAAGTGGAGTGGAGTAAAGTGGTTTGGAATGGAGTACAGTGGCATAAATTGGAGTATCTCAGAGTGGCGTAGAGTGGATTAAAGGAGAGTTGAGTAGAGTGGCATAGAGTGAAGTCAAGTAGAGTATCATGAAGTGGCGTAGAGTGGTGCAAAGTGGAGTAGAGTGTCATTGAGTGGAGTGGTCTAGAGTGAAGAACACTGGAGTATTAGAGTGTTGTTGAATGGGCAAGAGTGTTGTGGAGTTGTAGTGTGAAGTGGCCTAGAGTACAGTAGCATAAAGTGTCAAAGAGTGAAGTGGAGTGGCACCAAGAGGGAGAAAGAGTCGTTGAATAGAGTGTCAATAAGTGGAGGAGACTGGTGAAGAGTGGGGTGGCGCAGAGTTTGGTGGGGTGGAGTGGAGTGTTGTAGAGTGGAGTACAGTGGCATATATTGGAGTGGCATAGAGTGGAGTATCTCAGAACTGAGTTTGTTATAGTGGAGTGGTGCAGAGTGGAGTAAAGTAGAGTTGCATGGAGTGGAGTGGCATAGAGTGAAATAGAGTAGAGTTTTGTGAGAGGCTGGCTTAGTATATGATGCACACTTATGTAAGCGTAGCACCCTGCAATAATCCAGACAAGCCTTTTTTAGTGGTCTTAACAGCCTTATAAAGCTCTCGAAGGGGTAGCTGGGAAGAGCAGCCTTCAGGCTTAGTCCAGAAGGAGTGTAAAGCAGCTTGTTTTACCAGTACTTAATCTTATGGTGCAGGTTAGGTGAAAAAGAACCACACAGTGTAGTTATCAAAATATTTATTTATTATTAACACTCTCTTACACAATGTATTATCTCCTACCCGGAGATATAAACACAATACACCCAATACTTTATCAATAGAATACATAAGTAGCACAGAATACACAGTGGTCTCCAGGGGGAGACCAAACCATATACTAAAATAGTGGAATGCGAACCACGACCTAAGTTGAGAATGGACCCAGAAGATGTAGAAGAGCCGGGGACCCAAGGAACCACCCTAGGTGAGTATCTAGGAACTGCACAGAGGTCGTGTGCAGTATGGCAACACAACCAAATTCTCAATGTAATTCAATAGGTAAGTCGCAGTTGAAGTTTTAAAGAAAAAGGACCCTTCACAGCGGACCCTGAAGAAACCCAGTGGAAGACGGAAGGTTTGAGAGTCGCCCTACCCATGGATACCCCAGGAACCAGGATGCCTACACCAGGGACGCTGAGTGCATAGGTGCAAGGTGACGACGGAAAGCACCGTGGACCACAATGGAGGACTTCAGAAAAGATGCCACTGGCGAAGAAGGTGAAAATGCCAGGTGGAACCAAACAGTGGATTCAAGATGAGAGGTACCTGCAAGCAGAGGGAACAGAGTCTATGCCACTCAGGAGTGATCAGGAGGCACGGAAGAAGAATGCCCACCAATGTCAGGGACAAGGACAGTTGATGGTGCCCTTGAAGTTGAAGCTGTACGGACCAGGCAACGCAGAGGAGGACCAGGAGCTGTGCACGAGCTGTCAATCAATCAATCAGGGAATTGTAAATCGTGCTACTCACCCATGAGGGTCTCAAGGCACTGGCTGTTCCACGTGAGATGTCAAGAGCCAAGGGGTAGGTGTCCGGCAGTGACTCCAACATGCCTTGGCAACGGTAACCAACGTAGTCGACGAAAAAGGTGCAGTGTCGGGCCCAGCAAGGTCCAAGTGACTCACCACACGCAGGTAAGTCAGAGCAGGCCCCGATCTAGCAGGGGAGCCCACTGGAGCCAAAGAAGACCCTCAAGAGTACCTATGGGCCGAAGGCACAGGAGTCGCAAGAGGACCTTGAGCAGCTCACCAAAAGATGAAGGACCACGGTGCAAAGTATACGGTGCTGGCGAAGATCTTGGCTACAAGAGATGCTTGAGGCTGGAGCTTCTTGGAGCCTGAAGATCTCTGTAGCAGAGAGTCAACAAGCCATGGCAACGAAGAGTCAACGATGTGCACAGGGGTTCTGTTCCAGCAGTTCCGACGAGGGATAGTGTCCTCAAACGCGGTGAGAAGACAGTGCAGGCCTCGAGGGAGTTGCAGAACCACCACCTGTGCTGCTGAGCCTCTCGGAGTCCGTGGGAGCCTAGGATCAGCAGACTGGTCAGCTGCGTTGCGGTGTCTGCAGATGCGGGAGCCTAGGATCAGCAGACTGGTCAGCTGCGTTGCGGTGTCTGCAGATGCAGGGAAGCCAAAGACCTGCCCGTCTGCGCCCGTCCGCGACAGGACGGGGCCAGGGGCCATGGGGGCTGCTATACTGGATACGCAAAGATCGCCTTCTGGGCGGATCACCTACAATTCACAGGTATTGCGGGATCTCAACCCAGGAGTATCAGAGAGTTGCGAGGGTGGTTACGTTCCCGAGGTAGAGGGGCCATTCACGTGTCGACAATGCAATTTCCAATGCACCGTTCGAATGCGAGTCATGAATAGGTGTCAGTATAGTAAACCATTGGAACCTGATACTAAGAATACTGCTGCCAGAGGCAATCGGACATCTGTTGAGCTAAAAAACTTCCTGTGCAATATTAGATCGCTGCCCAAACATACTGCTGAGGTGTGGGATTTAATTTCCTCCCAACAACCTGACATATGTTATTTTACTGAAACGTGGTTAAAACCACATTCTACTCCTGCCATAACTTTAGGAATTCCAAACAATTATAAAATTACCAGACTTGATCGTCCTACGAAAATAGGTGGTGGAATTGCCATAGTGTACAAACAAGAAATTGATATTCGGGTCTTAGAAGAACTAAGTACCCCTGAACTCGAACTATTAATTTTTCAAATAAAACTGTCTTCTAAAGAAAATATAAAGGGTGCCTTAGTATATCGTCCCCCGGGACCCTGTAACAATTTCTCAAGCACACTGATGGAGCTACTTGCCCCTTATGTTGACAACAACAGTGATTTTATATTGGTCGGGGATTTTAATGTCCATAGTGACAAGTTAGACTGTAATGAAGCTCAATCAGTGTTACTTGACATGGCCACCTTAGGACTGCTGAAACGTAATTGTGGCCCTACACACCAGGCAGGTCACACCCTGGACTTGATTTTATCTAATTTTTCATTGATTTCCTGTTCACCTGCTAAACAGGTTAGTTGGACAGACCACTTCCTGGTTGAATTTTGTACTCAGCATTTGAGGGATATTTCCTTCCGCCCAGCCCCATTACCCAGGATATATAGACAATGGCATAAAGTTAATGACGGCACTTTTAAGAAAAACTTTATTTTTTCTTCCTATTCCACACATACATGTATTGATTCTGCCCTTAAAAAATTTAATAGAGCCGTTACACAAACTATAGATAAAATTGCTCCTCTGAAGCGATTTAAATCCAGACCGACCAAGAATCAGGAAATCTGGTTTTCGGATAACCTTAGGATACTAAAACTCAATGCTAGAAAACTAGAAAAAAAGTGGAGACTTTCTCACTTGGCGGAAGATAAAACAAAATACTGGGACTCACTACGCACATATCATAAAGCTATTCGCACTGCTCGCAAAAACCATATCACAGCCCAAATCACAGCTGCAGGAAACTCCTCTAGGGTTTTATATCAAATCCTACAAACCTTTACCAAACCTGCAGCATGTGAATCTGTTGAGCTAGGTTCCAAACAGCTATGCGAGGAAATTTCATGCTTTTTTGCGAAAAAAATTGATCTTATTTATGATAAAATAATACGCGCCAATAAAACTGTCTCCATGGATAGAGCGTTATCTGAAATGGATGATGAACCTAAGCAGGAAAAGCATATGTTAACATGCTTTCCATCTATTTCTCTACAAGAAACCCTTTTACTCACTTCTCAGATTAAAAGTGGCAGTCCTGATGATAACATTCCAGCCAGGATCATACCTGGCCTGAGCGAACAACTTTGTCCTATATTTGAAGGATTGGTCAATCTTTCACTTAGCTCAGGTACTGTGCCAAGAGACTGGAAACGAGCTTTGGTCAGACCCATTAGGAAAAACACCTCTATTCCATGGACTGACCTAACCAACCTTAGGCCTATATCCCTATTACCATTCTTAGGGAAACTGGCTGAGAAACATGTCAATCACCACTTGTCCAAGTACATCGAACTTGTGGGGGCCTTGGACTATTCTCAGTCAGGGTTTAGGCCCAAACACAGTACGGAGTCTACTCTTCTGTCTGTCACAGATGACCTACAGATGTATCAGGACAGGGGCTTTTCAGTAATCCTTGTGCTCTTGGATCTTTCAGCAGCGTTCGATACCGTTTCACATACCATCCTTATTGAACGGTTATCGAACGCTGGTATCAAGGATAGGGCCATCGAATGGCTGGAAAGCTTTCTCCATAATCGTTCCCAGAGGGTTATTATGGACTCCTACCACTCAGCGGAGATTGAGATTTCTAAGGGGGTGCCCCAGGGCTCCTGTTTGAGCCCAACCCTTTTTAATATATATGTGGCACCATTGGCTAGATTGATGAGAAGATATGGTTTCATTCCAGTGTCGTACGCTGATGACACCCAGCTTCTCTTTCCCTTCAAAACCCTCTCCGCTGAGGTGAAGAATTCCTTTTCTGCTGGCATGAAGGCAGTGGCTCGCTGGATGTCTTCCAACTTTCTCCAGTGTAATGTCAGTAAAACGGAAGTAATGTTGTTTGGTGAGGCAAAAATGTTGTGGACCCCTGACTGGTGGCCGCCTGATCTGGGAATTGTTCCTGAACCGAAACAGGTTGTGAAGAACCTTGGGATTCGTCTGGATCAGGACTTGCTTTTCAAACAACATGTCAATTACACTTCAGGAATCTGTTTTCACACTATTAGTTTGCTACGGAAAATCTTTCCCCTCCTGCCAGATTCCTGTAAGAGAACCTTGGTCCAGACCTTGATTTTAAGTAGGATTGACTACTGTAATGGCCTGCTTCTTTCTGCTAACGAAAGTGTTTTGAATAAACTGCAGGTCATTCAGAACACGGCAGCTCGCCTTGTCCTTAATGTCCCCCCCAGAACTGCCTCCAAACCCCTCCTGGATCAGCTACACTGGCTGTCGATCCGTCAGAGGATAAAATTTAAGATATGTTGCCTTATCCACAAATGCATAAATGGTCAAGGGCCTGTTTATCTACAAAACAAATTTGTTCCCTACATTCCGCTCCGATCACTAAGATCTAGTAATAATCTCCTCTTGGTGATCCCTCGTGCAAAAAAAGCCAGACATGGGAATAAAGCTTTATCTACTACAGGCCCCACATTGTGGAATAAACTTCCTTTATCATTAAGACAATGCAAGGAACATCTTACCTACAGGAAACTCCTTAAAACAGTGCTGTTTAAGAATGAGATCTAGCCTCTCCATCATCTTATCCTTGTTTTACCGACTACCGAAAAGCGCAGAGATACTCCATTGGAGTCGATTCCAGCGCTATATAAGCTAATAAATAAATAAATAAATAAATAAAGTGACTCTTTCACTCCAAAGGAAATTCCTTTGGGTGTCTTGGATGTCCACAGGCCTTATGAAGAACCTGTATGGAGCACAGGCACACACGTTGCAGTAGACTTGCAGGACGATGAGGCCAGGAGCAGCAGGAGTCTTCCCAGTTTCAGTCTTGCTTCCCAACGCGAAGTACAGTGATGTCCAGAGTGCCCAGATGGTTGAAGTTGAAGGGGTATTGGATATGAATCTTGTCCCACAACGAATCTAGGGACCCACCCACAGGCAAGCCCTTCAGTAACCTAAGGAAAGGGTTGGGATGATTCAGGGGTCCCTCGCAGAGGAGGGGCTAGACAGTGGGGAGGATATTCCCATGTCCTTTGTCCAGTTTTGCGCCAGAGTGGAAGCCAACAGCGCCCTTCAAAGCAGTCTGGTGGTGCTGGCAAGCGTCCCCCCGTCCCAATACACTAAGTCCTGTCTGGGAGGTGGTCACACCTCCCTGTGACAGGAAACCTGTTGTCCTGCCTTCCCCTGCTCAAGCTTGGTTCAGCAGCAGGAGGGCAGAATCGTGTCTCTGGCAGGCAGCAGCCATAGTTTGCTGTCCGGGTCTAGACGAATGGTTCCAGGAGCACTGAGGAGGGGGAGGAGCTTTACAGTAAATGTATTCATACCTCCCAGGTATGATTCCAACATGTTTGATACCAAACACAACAGTGTACCTTACAGGCAGGTTAGAGATAGCATCGCGTAATGATGCATGGCCACTCTATTTATCCTAATGGCTGATGGTAGAATAGACTCCAAAGGCTGTAGGGGTGTCTTGCACATGTAGGGGCACCCTCACACTTATCACAGAGACTCCTGCCTTCAGGATTGAAAGGCCTGCCTTAGGGGCGACTTATAGGTTTTAAGTCCAGTGACCTCAGATATAAAGAATCATATGTCTGTCGTAAGTGGTGCTAGGACCTGCTTACACAGGCTGCAATGGCAGGCCTGTAGTCACCACTTAAGTGGTCTCTCATGGGTGGCATAATACATGCTTCAGTCCATGAGAGACACCTGGTGTACCTATGCCCTGAGTACTTTAGTGTCATATACTAGGGACTAATAAGGGTACATCATTAGCCAATCTGGAGTGTACCTAAATACTCACCATATCCAATTTAGGGAAGAAGCACAAAGACTGGGGTCGTGATTAGCAGGATCCCAGTCAGACTAGTCAGTAAACAATAATGACACCAGCAAAAAGTTGGGGTGACCATGAAAGCAGATCCTGCTTTCCTACAAGTATCAAGAAGTGGCATAGAGTTGCATAAAGTGGAGTAGAGTGACATGGAGTGGTGTAGAGTAAAGTAGACTGGAGTATTAGAGTGTTGTCGAGTGGAGCAGAGTGTTGTGGAGTAGCGTAGAGTGGAGTGGCAAAGAGTAGAGTAGAGTGGTGTAGAGTCTCATAGGGTAGATTGGAGTAGAGTAGTGTAGAGTGGAGTAGAGTGGATTGGAGTATATTGGAGTAAAGTGGCGTAGAGTAGAGTGGAGTGGAGGTTTGTAGAGTGAAGTGGTGTAGACTGCTGTTAAGTGGACTAGAGTGGCGTATAGTGGAGTGGAGTGGAGCAGAGTAGAGTGTCATAGACTGTCAGAGTGCTGTGTAGTGGCGTACCGTGGAGTAAAGTGTCATAGAGTGGAGTGTCGTAGAGTGGCATTGAGTAGAGTGTAGTAGTGTGGAGTGGAATAGAGTACCCATAGAGTGAAGTGTTGTAGAGTGGAGTGGCACTGAGTGGAACAGAGTGAGGTTGCATACAGCCTAGTGTAGTGGTGTAGAATGGAGTATTGAAGAGTAGAGTGTCATAAAGTGGAGTGTTGTGGAGTGGACTTGAGTGTTGTGAAGTGTTGACAAGTGGAGAAGAGTGTCGTAGAGTGGAGTGGTATAAAGTGGAGCATGCATGGTGTGGTAGCACACTGCCATTGCAGACAAAACATTTTTATTTGAAATGACATTCTATTTACACAGACATACTGTTTAACTGCTAAAAATATACTGGGAACAAACAATAATGTGTAGAAATTGGCTTCATGTAGTGCATGGATTAGTTTTGATCCGATCAATAGATTTGTTTCCACCACACCTCAGAATTACAAAAAAATGTGCTTCATTTTTGCACTCCTAATTCTTCTATATTCTGAAATATTTCTACACTACATTTACAGGCATTTATATTTCGTTGTGTATTAGAAAAGACATAACACCCTACAGCCTTTTCAATTTTTTGTACCCAGCAAGATTGTAACAGAAATTCTCTCACTTTAAAGTCAGAGAAAGAAAAGTGAACACCAAGCTCCCTGGAAGGCACAGCCTGACATTTGCCTTCTGTCTTTAAATGCTCAGCAAATGGGACAAGATAAGAACAAGATTTAAAGGCTCATTCACTTCTGACCTCAAGCATTGTTATTTTGTGGGTGTTTCAGCATCCTCCACTCCCCTACTTCCAGTGCCAACAGCATGGAACTGAGGAAGAAAACTGCCGAAGTCGAGCTGTTTGTAAAGTGCACTGACTAAAATAAACAAGCTCATAGATCGAACAGTGTTCTTCCCAGGCATGCAAGATGGATGAAACTGGTATGGGCAGAGATAAGAAGAGGTGAAGTAGAAAGATAGGAGGCAGGAAACCTTTTGAAAGAAATACAGAACGCTTACTGCTTCCTCAACTAGCATACAAGTGAGACGACTGAAAACACCTGCTCTCTTGTGGAGTGCCTCCTGAAAAACAAAAAGAGTTCTCAGAAAGCGAGCACTCAGGGAAGGATACAAGTAGTAAGTTAGAGATGTGGTAAATAGGCTATGCTCCACAGGAGGGACCAAGACATGCTGGACAGCCTTGCACAAATAAAGCCAGCAAAGGGAAAGTAAGCAAATGTGAGTTACAAACCACAAAGCCAGTGGTAAGCAATGGCCAGAATGCAATCCCATGGGAGCTTTCAAAACATCCCCAAGAAGTATTTTGCAACCGCACAGCTGCACTGTCTGGTAGGCTTTGACCTAAACATGCATCACCCGTCAGCTCTCGCTGCTGCAGGTCCTTCCAAGTCTAGCGCCATCTCTGATTCTTTAGAAGTGTCTCATGTCTAGCCTGGTCCACTCTGGACAAACCAAAGCTTCCCTGTTTGTGGTGACTTCACTGTTCTACACCTCAGACCTTAGCGTCCACTGGTCCGTGAAGGCATTCCGATTCAAACTCTTTCACACCCTTCAGCAACTGGTTCTCACTGTCTTGGGGACCCCAAAAGATTTCTTAATATAAGTACTTTATTTTAAAAGTGCTCTTCTAAAAATCCAGCACAGACTGCTGATCTACGTTGAGTATGGTACCTGGAAATATTCAAGTGATGCTGGAGAACAATCCCAGAATGCCACGCTCCTTGAGAGCCACCTCTGCTCTGGGATGAAAATAATGTGCCTAGAACTCCCCCTTCCTTGCACCAGGTGTGCGCAGGCCACGAAGGGTAAAGGTTTATGTTGATGTAAACATGGAGCCTGTATTAGAAGGTGGCTGCTTTACTCCACCAGATTCGGTCCACCCGCCAGGACCCACTGTCACTCTCCGGAATAGCCACAGGGAGGCGCTCACGAGTATAAGGCTGCGATTTACAGTCCAGAAACAAAATGGCACCTGAGTGACCTCTTCTCATGCCCAAGAGCTGCCATACACTTAATTCATAATGGCCCCTAGCAACAATGGAAAATGTGCACAAGAAGACCTACTCATAGGTAAATTTACTCCTGCACCTAGAAGTAACGCGGCACTCTTATGATAATCTCAATATCCAAGCGTAACGTTACTCCTCGTGGAGACTTCCAAGTTTCCACCCCTTGCTGCAGCCTCAGAAAATGGATTGATGATTTTTAAGTTACTACTCTTAACTTTAACCATGCGGTGCAGGCAAAGGTCGGCACCACCAGGGTGGAGATCTGATGGCAAAATACAGGAATACCTATTAAAGTTGATTAAACTTAAGAAAATATATATTGTAGCATAAAATATGAATGTGAAATAATTATATATATTTAATTTAAATCCAGAATTATTAAAATAAAATGCTATGTCCCATTAATTTAAATTTCTCAGGATCTGCCCGTCTTGATCTCTGACCCTACAATGACAGGTCAGGGTCAGTCACATATCGCTCTGATCCAGCACTGATCACTGATGCTTTGTCACCCCTCTCTGGCTGAGTACACATAGATTAGGGTCTGTCACCCCTCTCTGGCTGAGTACACATAGATTAGGGTCTGTCACCACTCTCTGGCTGAGTACACATAGATTAGGGTCTGTCACCACTCTCTGGCTGAGTACACATAGATTAGGGTCTGTCACCACTCTCTGACTGAGTACACATAGGTTAGGGTCTGTCACCCCTCTCTGGCTGAGTACACATAGGTTAGGGTCTGTCACCCCTCTCTGACTGAGTACACATAGGTTAGGGTCTGTCACCACTCTCTGACTGAGTACACATAGATTAGGGTCTGTCACCCCTCTCTGGCTGAGTACACATAGGTTAGGGTCTGTCACCACTCTCTGACTGAGTACACATAGATTAGGGTCTGTCACCCCTCTCTGGCTGAGTACACATAGGTTAGGGTCTGTCACCCCTCTCTGGCTGAGTACACATAGGTTAGGGTCTGTCACCCCTCTCTGACTGAGTACACATAGGTTAGGGTCTGTCACCACTCTCTGGCTGAGTACACATAGATTAGGGTCTGTCACCACTCTGACTGCGTACACATAGATTAGGGTCTGTCACCACTCTGACTGCGTACACATAGATTAGGGTCTGTCACCACTCTCTGACTGAGTACACATAGATTAGGGTCTGTCACCACTCTGACTGCGTACACATAGATTAGGGTCTGTCACCACTCTGACTGCGTACACATAGATTAGGGTCTGTCACCACTCTCTGACTGAGTACACATAGATTAGGGTCTGTCACCACTCTGACTGCGTACACATAGATTAGGGTCTGTCACCACTCTCTGACTGAGTACACATAGATTAGGGTCTGTCACCCCTCTCTGACTGAGTACACATAGGTTAGGGTCTGTCACCACTCTCTGGCTGAGTACACATAGATTAGGGTCTGTCACCACTCTGACTGCGTACACATAGATTAGGGTCTGTCACCACTCTGACTGCGTACACATAGATTAGGGTCTGTCACCACTCTCTGACTGAGTACACATAGATTAGGGTCTGTCACCACTCTGACTGCGTACACATAGATTAGGGTCTGTCACCCCTCTCTGACTGAGTACACATAGGTTAGGGTCTGTCACCCCTCTCTGACTGAGTACACATAGGTTAGGGTCTGTCACCACTCTCTGACTGAGTACACATAGATTAGGGTCTGTCACCCCTCTCTGGCTGAGTACACATAGGTTAGGGTCTGTCACCACTCTCTGACTGAGTACACATAGATTAGGGTCTGTCACCCCTCTCTGGCTGAGTACACATAGGTTAGGGTCTGTCACCCCTCTCTGGCTGAGTACACATAGGTTAGGGTCTGTCACCCCTCTCTGACTGAGTACACATAGGTTAGGGTCTGTCACCACTCTCTGGCTGAGTACACATAGATTAGGGTCTGTCACCACTCTGACTGCGTACACATAGATTAGGGTCTGTCACCACTCTGACTGCGTACACATAGATTAGGGTCTGTCACCACTCTCTGACTGAGTACACATAGATTAGGGTCTGTCACCACTCTGACTGCGTACACATAGATTAGGGTCTGTCACCACTCTCTGACTGAGTACACATAGATTAGGGTCTGTCACCACTCTCTGACTGAGTACACATAGGTTAGGGTCTGTCACCCCTCTCTGGCTGAGTACACATAGATTAGGGTCTGTCACCACTCTCTGACTGAGTACACATAGGTTAGGGTCTGTCACCCCTCTCTGACTGAGTACACATAGGTTAGGGTCTGTCACCACTCTCTGACTGAGTACACGTAGGTTAGGGTCTGTCACCACTCTCTGACTGAGTACACATAGGTTAGGGTCTGTCACCCCTCTCTGACTGAGTACACATAGGTTAGGGTCTGTCACCCCTCTCTGACTGAGTACACATAGGTTAGGGTCTGTCACCCCTCTCTGACTGAGTACACATAGGTTAGGGTCTGTCACCCCTCTCTGACTGAGTACACATAGATTAGGGTCTGTCACCACTCTGACTGCGTACACATAGATTAGGGTCTGTCACCACTCTCTGACTGAGTACACATAGATTAGGGTCTGTCACCACTCTGACTGCGTACACATAGATTAGGGTCTGTCACCACTCTCTGACTGAGTACACATAGGTTAGGGTCTGTCACCACTCTCTTACACCTTATTGTTACAGACAAGAGTCTTCCACCTCTCTCTGACCCAGCACAGACAGGCCAGAGTCTGTCACTTCTCTCTCAGGCCCTATACTTACAAACGTGAGTTTGTCACCTCTCTCTGACCCAGCACAGACAGGCAAGAGGCTGTCACCTCTCGCTCAGACCCTATAATTACAGACCAGAGTCTGTCAGCCTTCTCTCAGACCCTGTGCTTACAGGCCAGAGTCTGTCACCTCTCTCAGACCCTATACGCACCGCTATCTGACCCAGCAGAGACAGGCCACAGGCTGTCACCTCTTGCTCAGACCCTATAATTACAGACCAGAGTCTGTCACCCTTCTCTCAGACCCTATGCTTACTGGCCAGAGTCTTTCACCTCTCTCAGACCCTATACTCACCGCTCCCTGACCCAGCAAAGACAGGCCAGAGGCTGTCACCTCTCGCTCAGACCCTATACTTACAGACCGGAGCGAGTCACCTCTTGCTCAGACCCTATATTTACAGGCCAGAGCCTGTCACCTCTCTCTCTCAGACCTTATACTTATAGGCCAGAGTCTGTCAACTTTCTCTCAGACCCTATAGGTACAGGCCAGGGTCAGTCATCTCTCTCTCAGACCCTATACTTAAAGGTCAGAGTTGGTCATCTATCTATCTGACCCAGAACTGACAGTCTAGGGTCTGTGTTCTCTTTCTCTGACCCCACAATGACATGTCAAGATCTGTCACCCTCTTCCTGATCTAGTTCTGACAAATTACGGTTTCCCAGCTTTAAGAGGGAGGCTTCAAAGCTGTTTCTCACCTTTGATTTCTTGGCCTTCATCTGTATTTTTCCCAGAAGAATAAACATAGACGATGTTGGCTGCACCTTCAATGCAACAGACAGAAGCTCAATGGCTTTGTTGTGGTCCTGATGGAACGCCTGCACAAGGGCCCGTTGTACCGGGGAGGTACCTGTAAACACAAGGATGGTTAGAACTCAGGAGTATGTCCTTACTTACATTTCCTTCAGTCTGGAGGTGCCACGATTATGTGTTACTCAATATGACCTCGTCTCAGTACCACACACGAGAAGGACGCTCTTCCTTATGTACATCGTAGTAACAGTACCCTACGCTCTAAGAATACTCTTCTGCGTGGCTCACTGTGTCTAAGTGTTCACCTCCTGGCTCCTTCATTTTTATTTTTGTTGCCCTATAAATGTTTACACTGAATTATTCTCTGTATTTTAGTTACAAACTCTAAGGATCGTCTTCATTATTAGTCACCATGTCTTAGGAGGTCATTTTGGTCAGGCAGGGTGGTCCACAAAAGATGTAGGGGGCACTCTGCCCACCACCAGCCGACTACCCTCTTCACTTTGAGTTGGCCACTTCAGCCAAAGTACTTTGATCTAAAATAAATGGCCCACTTGGGATCATTTATTTTGTTTTTTTCACTAAGAAGTCTCCCTAAAAGGGAGTGAATTTAACAAAATAAATAAGCAATGACCCTGAAGTAACCAAAATAAAACAAAAAACCCCCCCACACACAGGCCCTGAAAGCGACTCCCCCTACACATGGAGTCCATTTTTCATTTTTATGGACTGAAGAATAACCAAGCAAGGCAAGACGGTCCGATACACCAAAAGCTATGACCCTATTGCAGACAGGTGTCAGAAGGAACACCAAGCAACAAACTTCTCCCAGCATCCTGCATAGACAGATTTCGTGGATGGACACCGAGCTGCCAAGATGACACCACCCTCTTCTGGGGGAAGGTCAAAAGCTATCAGCTGTCACCGGTCAATGTCCAAGCATGGAGCTGTAAGTTGTGCAGGCTTGGGGGCAAGACTCAACCCTACTGCTGCGACAGGAGAACCTCTCGAAGATGTAGCTGCATCGGAGGACACATGCTCATGGCCAACATTCAGGCAACCACACTCTCTTTAACTAGTCCTGAGCCACTACGATGACCCGGTCTCTCCTGATCTTCATCAGTACTCTAGGCAGGGGGGGGGGAGCCAGGTGTATAGGAGCCCCGCCAATGTGGCGGAAGGTATTTCCAAAGAAGGACTGCCTTGGGAACTCTAACATGCACATGTTTTGACACTGGGCATTCTCTGCAGTGGTGAATAGATCGAGCCAGGATTCTCCACATTGCCATAAGATGCCCTCCACCACCTCCGAGTGAAACTACCATTCGTGATCCGCTAGACATCTGTTGAGTTTGTCCGCCCTAACTTTTAAAGATCCTGCCAGGTGCTGGGCCACTAGAGAGATGCCCTGAGCGTTCAGCAATGTCCAGAGATGCAAGGTCTCCTAGCATCAAACCCATGACCCCGCGCCACCCTGTTTGTTGCATTACCGCATGGCCGTTGTGTTGTTTGTGAGAATCTGAACTCATTACCCCTTGATGGTTGGGAGGAATGCCTTCTGTGCCAAGCAAACCACACACAACTCCACCAACTTGATGTGGAGGTGAGCCTCTGCCAGAGATCGATGTATCCGTCACAACCATTAGCTCTGGGTGGGGTAGGGAGCGGGCTCTGCTGCCAGGACAATCACAGTCAACGGGCCCCCACTGCAGAGCTTGTGCAGTCTCCTTTGACATCTGGATGGAGTCTGACATGTCGCTTTGGTTTGAGCAGAGTGAGACTTCTGATCCTACTGCAGGGCCCGCATGTGCCACCTGGTGAGGTGCACAAGCAGGATACAGGAGGCCAAGGAGCCTCAGCGCCGCTCTGACCGAGACCCAGGTCAATGGTTGGAACATCAGGATCACAGCCAGAATGTCCTGGACACATTAAGGTGGAGGGATGGGGCGGCGAAGCACCAAAGCCAGCATGACTCAAATGAATGGAGCCACTTTGGAAAAAGAACTGCACAGTCTGGCAAATCAGAGCACCAATGCGGAGACAATCCGTAGCAATGCCAAGACTCACAGAGCCTGATTCACAAAGGTATTTTACTGGTAGCATCTTTACAACTGCAGAGTCTCAGCAGAGGCAAAGATAAGACTGTCCTATCTTTTTATGTGGGAAGCCTCCGAAGTCGTAAGGATAATGCCAGTAAGATCCCTTTGTGAACAGCATGCAGTCATAAACTTACACAAAAGTGTAAGTTTACCTTCGTGAAACAGCCCCACAATGAATGCCCCAACAAGTTTGTTTGTAGCATAGGAACCCGCAGTAATGGTAACCTCGTTACAAAGCAGACTTTGATCAAATATATTGTGTCTGGTATTTTAATAACTCGGAGACTGTTGAACGTACCACCCGCGGGGTCTGTTAGAGCTCACTCTACTAGAAGTACGACTGCTACAGCGGTTCAATTTGCTGTAGAGTCTCCAGGGCCATTTGTAAGGCAGTAACGTGGAGGACACCAAATGCTGTCTCTAACCATTACTGCATCGATGTTGAAACCAAAAAAGAAGCGTCGGTAGGAAGAGCAGTGCTTCACAACCTGTTTTCCTAAAATGAGCCCCTTTTCCACTCTCACACTCTATTATACAATACTGCTTTATTCATCTTGATTCACACATGGAGAAGATTGGATCCAGCAGCTTGTGGCTAACTTACCGTACTCCACTCCCCACACCTCTTATTTCTCAGTTGTAGAATTATACACTGTACCTTGGTCCATTTCGGCAGCGTAGTGAATACAGAAGCTGGCCAGATCGTACTGCTTCATCTCAAACAAGTACACTCCCCTAGAATCAAAGAGAAGCCTGATGAGGGGGCTGTCTCTACAACCGACAGCATTTCCACAACACACGACTTATTATCTGCACACTTTGACTTTCGTGCATTGACAAGGCATAAGACACTCTGGAACACATGCTTATTAGTGCACAGCGCAGTGACCTCATGGAAGCAAGTGGAACCACCATGAGCAGTCTTAATGAATAAAACTTAAATACATATACTACAGAAACCAAAGTAACGTTGAAAAGTATTTGATTTAGAAGGAAATAAGGTTCAGATGTACAACCAATTTGCGAGTGCCAAATCGGTTCCAAACCGATATGCACATGCAAAAACAAACAACTGCAATGTACGAAATGCACTCGCACACCCTCAAAATTGCAATGCGAACAAATACCAACTCGCAGAAATTTTGACTGTTTTTTGCGGTCCGCAAATAGCGACTTGCAATTAGCGACTCACAGAATTCAATGTACAGACCATTCGCAAATTGCGATTTTAGAGGTGGTGACAGGAGAGGATTTTCAGAGTCAGGCTGACATTGTTTGAGAAGACAGAGGAAGAGATATATGACCAGTACAGGCTGAGTAGCACTGTCATCCTAGACCTCAGACACCTTGAAGTCACATTTGGAAAGCAGAACCCTGCGCAGCAATGCAATCCCCACGCATGTGCATGTGTTGCGCTCCCTCCACCTATTGGCCACTGGCAGCTACCAGGATGTCATTGCATTGGCCGGAGGTGTGACGCAGAGTGCGCTTTCGCGTTTCTACTCCCTTTCCTAGATGTCATGCTAAACCACATCCATCAACGCATCTACCTGCCCAGGAATGATGTTGAACTGGAAAATATATAAATGCAATTTTATAGAATAGCAAAGTTTTCACAGGTCATTGGGCGCATAGATGGGACCCATGTGCCCATATGCCCACCCTCACGCATAGAATACATATTCCATAATAGGAAAAGCACACATTCCCTCGACATCCATGTTGTCTGCGACGCAAACAACATCATTACAGACATTGTTGCCAAATATCCAGGAAGCACAAATGACTCATATCTTCGGATACAATGGCATATACCAGAACTTAGAGAGAGGTGACTTTGATGAAGGACACCTACAAGGTACTGGATTCTCATGTCCACTGTGAAATGTAATTGCACTATGGTGTCTGCATGCTTGTTGTCTCACCATCATATTTCACCCCCCAGGTGACAGTGCGTATGCCCTGCATCCATGGATCCTCACACCGTACCTGTCGCCCACCAATGTACCAGAGAGGTGGTACAACAGGGCACAAAGACGCACCAGGCCAGTCATTGAGCGCACATTTGGCATCCAGAAATCACGATTCCAGTGTTTACACAACAGTGGCGGAGCCATGCAGTATGCGCCTGAGACAGTCTGCAAAATTGTGGACACCGGTGCCATACTCCACAACATTGCCTGCAGGCGTGGCTTGCCCATGGAGGGTTCTGATTCAGACACGGGAGATAAAAACCTGACCCACCAGCCCAACAGCCAAGCGATGGAAGCTCAGCAGTAGAGGGGAGAAGGCGCAGGGAACACATAGCCAGACATTATATCGCAAGGTACGTCATTAACATTGGCAGTCTACACTCAACAAACGACACCACGAAATGTGAATTTCACAAAACAATGTTCCCTTTTTTAAAGGGCATGTCGATGGACAATGCTGGACAACCTGTTCATCGAAATCCACATTACCCATTTAAACTAGAAATGTCATGT
The DNA here is from genome assembly GCF_964204655.1 of Triturus cristatus. Taxonomy (NCBI): domain Eukaryota; kingdom Metazoa; phylum Chordata; class Amphibia; order Caudata; family Salamandridae; genus Triturus; species Triturus cristatus. Next base: position 1,284,367,840 of record NC_140592.1, on the reverse strand, counting down.
GATTACTGCACCGCCCAAAAACATTACAGGCACTTATCTAGAAGAGGAATCATTTTCTGCCTCTATGTCCACCATGTGGGGATCTAGCAGGTGGGATTGTTGGCTGCCGACTGCTGCTTCGCTGCTGAATAGGTGTTTCTGCAGTGGATACTCTGCAGTGGCTGGACACCTCGCTGTCAGCTGTGTCTGTGGCTCCCCCTGTAGCAACCATGGGGCAGATTTACAAGCCCCTTGCGCCACTTTTGCGTCACTTTTAACATGGGAAAAGTGACACAAAAGTGGCGCAAGGGGCATGTAAATCTGCCCCATGTTCGTTTGGATTGCCTCTACTGCAGCTGTGATCTGTTGCAGCCCTCGTGCAATGTCACCACTGCAGTGGCCCGTTTCAATTTGCAGAGCCAGGGTGCGCTTGCTGTGTTGCATAGTTGCTGTTTCCAGCTACCTATTGTCCTGCTCATTGCGTGCACCCTGTGTGCCCTACTGTGCTCCAAACTTTTGTGCTGCACTCTCTCCTCCGACAACTCAGTGAATAGCTACCCAATAGCCCCTGCAAGGGCATGAAATGTACCCTCCATGCGGGCCTGGTTTTCGGACAGCCTGTCTCAGCTTTGCATTAATCAGCCTCCTCTGCTATTGTTGCAGGCTCTGCATCTTCAACATGGCCTGCTCCAAGCCACCAAATGCTAGATGAGTGCCTGCTCCAATGTCTGTGGGAGTGTTTATCCGAGGCTGAAGCCGCCTTACGGACTGCTGTGTCGGACGCGGGACCCAGACCCTTGTGCCCAGAGTGCGACGTGATGGTGAACGCTGCTGTGTTGCTGCTGTGTGATGGGCTGGAGCCTGTGATGAACTCTGTGCATCGCTTCCCAGGACATTAAACCAAGATGGCTCATCATGCCCTTCCTCCATCTAGACCTGCTCCTGCTGCGTGTTACTTACAGCTCCCCTTGGCTCTCCTCCCAGAGGTGTATCTGTGTTGCAAAAGAGGGAATAACTGGTATATTCTGAGTTACTATCTCAGTGATGGTACTATGTTCACAAGCCATGTCACTGTTCATGTCACATACTACATCTAACCATAATGCACCTAGTGTGACTTTTGGATCATGTAGAGGGAGCACATGGATGCAGTTGGGCGTGGGGCATGAATGTGGGAGCTGCCTTTTGGTTGACATACTAATATGGCACACATCTCATACTTACCAGGGCGTGGTGGAGCTTGTGCAATGTCACGGGTCCCATATCCCACTACTACTCTTGTTTCTTGTGCTTCACACAGCTGTGCTGCGACCCTCTCCTTGGCCCTGGAGCACAGGTCATACCACCTTTTCTTAATGTCGTCCAGGGACCGGTCAGCCAAACCCAGGGCATTTATGCGAAGCTGGATGTCTCTCCAGATACGCCCTTTCCCAGCTTCAGGTACAGTGTGTGATGACCTCCCAAAAAGCTGCTTGTGGTTGTTGCAGCATTCTTCTGTCAGTAAGTCCAGTTCTTTCTCTGAGAATGTGAGCTTGCGCTGCCTCTCCTTCCCTGCCTTCTCACTGGACTTGCTGGACATCTTCCTTGTCTTTACTTGTTTGACTTGCAGTGTTGGACTGTACTGCTGCACCTTGCCATGTGCTGTATATTTTGATCAGGATTCTCCTGGGACACCACTTCCTGGTTTGGGGTCCTTCTCCTCTCCCAGGGAGTGTTTTTTTAATTTATTTATTACCTATATTTATTTGCGCATGCAAAAATGCTCTTTCAGCCGCGCTCACTATTTGGCATGCAAAAATGCTCATTTCAGCCATGCTCTCTATTTCCGTGCGCGTAGATTCGCTAATTGCATCCTCGCTAATGTGCGATGCAAGCCATTAGCGAGTAGCAAATTGGGGTACACTTGGGTACGTACATTGTTTTTTGCGACTCTTTATTTGATTCGCAAATTTCGATGGTCGTACATCTGGCCATAGGTTAATTACCTGTAACTCCAGTTCTCCAGTCTTGGCATCTTTCATAGATTCACAAGCTTGAATCTTTCTCCGTCACCAGACAGGGAACCACTGATCATTTTACAAACAGCAGTTACATACACAAATTACTAAACACAAACATTTCCATTGATTAAAACAATGTAACCTTTCCTCATCTATCTACTTCCCTATATGACCCAAACGTCATCCAATCAGAAACCACCTCACCCAGCTGAACTGCAACTGTCAGATTTTCTAAACCACAAAACGTTAGCGTAACAATACTGGAAGCCTCATTATCAGGGCAGGTGGGTAGGATATGTAAATGTATGAAAGGTACCAATGCTGGAGAATGGGAGTTACAATAAGAAACCTATTTCCTTCTCCAGCATTGGATCTTTCATAGATTCACATGGTTGAATCCCAACAAAGCAGTTCCACCTTTTATCATTAGCAGAAGACAGGAATGAGGCTTACCTTAAGGAAGTGAACCCCTCAGTATCACCTGCTCCACTGCAGCCTCCTTACTCGCATGCATGTCAACACAATAATGCTTTACAAAAGCATATGTAGTCTTCCACGTGGCAGCTTTCCATATGTCTTTCACCGACACTCCAACATAAAAAGCAGCCATTGTTGTCATTGCTCTGGTTGAAAGCGCCTTAACTATTCCTTTTAACGGCCTCTTCATGAGTTCATGGGCTGCAGTAATACAAGACGTAACCCACTTTGCAATTGTCTGCTTTGAGAATGCCTTTACGTTACTTTTAAATACAACGGCCATAAAAAGTTGGTTTGTTTAAAACACCCCCCTTGTTGCCTGTAACTAAAATTGCAGACTGCTCCTAATATCTAACAAGTGCAAAGTCTTTTCTGCCACCTTCTCAGGATTTAGATTAAAATATTAGCAACGTAAATGAAGCTCAGTTGAAACTTTCGGAATAAACCTTGGATTTGTAAATAGTTTCACCAAACCTTTCCTAAAACTCAAATATACTCCCTACAACATGTCACGTGGCCCATAGGGACATTGTCGTTTTTCACTAACTTAGCATAACCACGTTGCAGCTTGCCTGCTTCTTTGCGCACGTTACTACACGTGTTTATTTTTGCAATATTTAAATGACTGCTTTCACATAAGAACTCATCGCTGTGTTCTCTCTCTTCCTGTTCCTGGGATTTTGACTGAACATTATGTGCAAGTTCGAACAACAATGCCCCTCGTAATTTTGAGTGTAATACATCATTGTTGTACTGTCTGTTCTTATCGTTACATGACAATTATTCACTACATTCAGAAAAGCTTTTAGTGCCAGCCTGCCTGTTTGCAGCTGTAAAACATATATATGCAACTGCTGCCCCTCTTCTGTCGATAGCCCACCCACGCGCATCCCTAAAAGACGAGCTCCCGGTCCTTGCATGCAAGCATCCGTGGTGAGATACATCTGCGGTGTCACTGCTGCAGCACTTGACCGCTGCCCCTTTTCTGTGCATAGACCACCCACGCGCATCCCTAAAAGACGAGCGCCCGGTCCTTGCATGCAAGCATCTGTGGTGAGATACATCTGCGGTGTCACTGCTGCAGCACTTGACTGTAGCCCCTCTTCTGTCCATAGACCACCCATGTGCATCCCTAAAAGACGAGCTCCCGGTCCTTGCATGCAAGCATCCGTGGTGAGATACAACTGCGGTGCCACTGCTGCAGCACCTGACCGCTGCCCTCTTCTGTGCATAGACCACCCACGCGCATCCCTAAAAGACGAGCGCCCGGTCCTTGCATGCAAGCATCCGTGGTGAGATACAACTGCGGTGTCACTGCTGCAGCACTTGACTGTAGCCCCTCTTCTGTCCATAGACCAGCCACGCGCATCCCTATAAGACGAGCGCCCGGTCCTTGCATGCAAGCATCTGTGGTGAGATACAACTGCGGTGCCACTGCTGCAGCACTTGACTGTAGCCCAGCTTCTGTCCATAGACCACCCACATTAACCCCTATAAGACGAGCGCCCGGTCCTTGCATGCAAGCATCTGTGGTGAGATACAACTGCGGTGCCACTGCTGCAGCACTTGACTGTAGCCCCGCTTCTGTCCATAGACCACCCACATTAACCCCTATAAGACGAGCGCCCGGTCCTTGCATGGAAGCATCTGTGGTGAGATACAACTGCGGTGCCACTGCTGCAGCACTTGACTGTAGCCCCGCTTCTGTCCATAGACCACCCACATTAACCCCTATAAGACGAGCGCCCGGTCCTTGCATGCAAGCATCTGTGGTGAGATACATCTGCGGTGTCACTGCTGCAGCACCTGACCGCTGCCCTCTTCTGTCCATAGCCCACCCACGCGCATCCCTAAAAGACGAGCTCCCCAGCCTTCCATGCAAGCAGGGGCTAGCGCAGGCTGTGGGTGCCTATGTAGTGGCAGAGGGAGAGGGAGAACCATTGCTATGACTGCCAAGATTGGTCATGCGGGTAGTAAGCAGGGGCTAGCGCAGGCTGCGGGTGCCTATGTAGTGGCAGAGGAAGAGTGAGAACCATTGCTATGACTGCCAAGATTGGTTGTGTGGGTAGTAAGCAGGGGCTGGCGCAGGCTGCGGGTGTATATGTAGTGGCAGAGGAAGAGTGAGAACCATTGCTATGACTGCCAAGATTAGTCGTGCGGGTAGTGTGCTCGGGAAAATCACTGATAATTCTATGAGAATCAGATCCCACTGGCAGCGGTGGGGAAATGGGAAAGTGTGAGCAGCTCGAAGAGAAGGGTTGAGGGGGGAGGAGTGAAAAGGTGCGAGGAACTATGTAACATCATCACTTGGGGGAGCTGTGAGAGGGATGAGGGGCTCCGCCACCGATTGCAGTGTCAAGATCGCTGTTAGTTATGAACTTCTTGATGATGTGAAAAGTTTCTTCAAAAGTACCTCGATGACGGTCAGCAGCTTGGATGAGGATTATCCCATTGTTATATATGGTGATGGTAGCATCAGCTTGGAAAGTGGGTGAGGTGACGGCCAAGAGCCTTTGTCCATGTGCGCATTATCCGCAAGCCAAGTGTACTCATCAACATGGCCCAACTAAAAGGGGGACTAATTAACGCCCCTCATTGTGCAGACACTGCCAAGACATCAGAGATCTGATAACGGAGCAACAGTTGGACTTCCTATTTATGACTGAGACCTGGCTGAAAGAGCGGCGCAACCCAGATATCGCGGTAGCTCTGCCACCTCTCTATACGATCCATAGGAAAGACAGAGGGGACTTCAGAGGATCATTATTGACACAGTCAACCCAATTATAAACTAGATCATTATTATTGGTAAGCCCAACTCCATCCTCCTGGACTCGATCCTCCCATGTGATTGGACAAACAATTACTGCATTTCCTTCCGCATTCTTGATTCGGTTCAAACATGTAAAGCCCAGCCTAAGAACCCAAAACAGCTAAAAAGATGCCCTACAGAACATCAACCCGCAAGATCTGACTGCTCTCTGCGAGAACATTCTGCCCCCCCCTCCGAGCATGTCTGATGTTCACGACCTTATGACCCACTATAACCACGCAATGCTGAACGTACTAGACTCGGTTGCACCACTACAGCTTAAAAGAATGTCCTCCAAACGCTCCAAACCTTGGTTTACAGAGAGTCTTAATTCCGAAAGAAGAACATTAAGACTTGCTGAAAGGCAATGGTGGTCTTATCCCTCCCTTGAGCATCTCAACGACCTGAGATCCTTGAGAAGCATTTATAATGAACGCATCAGATGCTCGAAGGACATCTTTTTCAGAACTCAACTAGAACAAGCAAAAAAAGTCCAAAAAAACTGTTGGAACTCATCAAGTCCCATGCCAATAGTCATCCAAACCCTGCATCTCTGGTTCAAGGGACACTGCCTAATTGTGAAGAATTTGCAGACTTCTTCACTGCTAAGTCTAATAAGATCGAAACTGAATTACGATCTGCCCAGGACAACCTGTCGATCAGGCCACGAACCTCCTTCTGTTCACTAGGCGGGGCTATCTCTGACCCTGTACATCCCGACCCCCCTAAAAACAATGCATCCTGGAGTCTGTTCCAAACCCTGGAGGAGTGCACTATACGCAAAACACTGTCGACTCCGAAACTTTCCAATCATTACATTGATCCTCTGCCATCGAACTTCTTCCCGGAAGTGAGATCCTCCTTACTAACATTGTGGACTAAGATCGTCAATGCATCGCTTCAGCAAGGGGATATTCCGGACTGCCTAAAATCGGGGCAAGTTACCCCGATCTTAAAGAAACCAACAGCTGATCCTACGGACCTGCAAAATGTTCGCCCAATCTCCAACATCCCCACCCTGGCAAAGCTCCTGGAGAAATGTGTGCTGGCCCAACTCTGCAACCACATCGATCATTTCCAACTCCTGGACCAATGCCAATCTGGTTTCCGCCCGGGCCATAGCACAGAGTCGGCTCTAACGCATATTGTTGATGATGCGCTAAGAATGCTGGACCACAATGAGTCATGCCTACTGATCCTTCTCGACCTCTCGTCAGCATTTGATTCTGTCAAACACGATAACCTAATTGACCTCCTGGAACACAGGATGGGGTTGTCTGGGCCGGTGCTTAACTGGTTCTCTTCTTTCCTCCTGAATAGTTCTCAAACCTTCAAGGTGAACCAATCCTTGTCCCGTCCTGCACCGGTTACGCTGGGGGTTCCACAAGGTTCAGCACTCTCTCCCACACTCTTTAACTTGTTCTTGGAGCGTCTAACAGAAATTCTGAAATCATCCAGCATTCACTTTCATATGTATGCTGATGACACCCAACTTTATTTGAAGATCGCCTCCCCTGAGGACATTCAGTCCCTCAATTCAGTCCTGTGGGAAACACAAAGCTGGCTGACACGGAACCACCTGAAGCTAAATGCTCTAAAAAGAGAATTGCTCCTAATCTCACCCCACAAGCAATCACCGGTCATGGAGCAATGGCTGAATCAGCTTACTGCTCTCAACTGTAGACCTCACCTCGTGGACTCGGCATCCTCGCTTGGTATTATATTAGACAATAGTCTGAACATGCAAAAGCACATAAGCTCCCTCACCAAAGGAGCGCATTTCCAACTCCGCATCTTAAGGAAGGTCAAACCCTTTCTCCCTGCCCAAGACCTAAAGGTTGCAGCGCAAGCATTCGTGATCGCAAAGCTGGACTATGGCAGCGCAACGCTGTGTGTCTTGCCCAGAGGAAACACGGCTCCGCTTAGGGTGTCCCTCAATTCTGACACTAGGCTCATAATGGGAACTAAAAAATACAACCACATCTCTCCGGACCTGCTGGCCCTGAAGTGGCTCCCACATGCATGGCACACAAAGCCATCCACTTGAAGACCCCACTGTACCTCGCCCAGAAACTGGAGCTCCCATGTGGTACAAGAGCCTCCAGAAGTGCCAGCGCCCTTTTACTCAAACCACAAAAAGTCAAGAACAAAAAGACTTACAATCGAACCTTCCCTGGCATGGCACCGAGGATCTGGAACTTCCCCCCCCCCCCCAACCCCGAAGTCAGTGTGATCCCTTCCACTGTCTGCTTCAAAATGGAAGTTAAAGGACTCTTGATGAAGAAAGATCTGTCTCAGTCCGCCTTCCCCACTTGACCTGGGATCCATAGCTGCTGTGTGTAGCCCAGAGGCCTTGCTGGCGTGATTGCTGGACATTTTTTTTTTAAATGCTGTACTTTTCGCTTTGTTGACTCTGTATGTTTACCTATACCCTCCTTGATGCATAATCTGTAAAGCCCTCTGATACCCTTGGTGGTCATGTTCGCGCTATAAAACTTTATAAATAAATTGGATGGTAAGGTTCGAGGCACTCTCGTGAGAGTCTCTCAAATCCAGTTTTTAAAAATAGAGCCGCCTGATTGGCCTAGAGGGCTTTTTTCCTTGGGCCAACTTACTCCTGCAGGAGTCAGGCTCCCGCAACAGTGAGGGCTCTGACGGGCTGTCCGCAACATGAGAAAAGTTGTTGCGGGCAGTCATTACAAGATTCGGGGATGTCCTGAGATTGTTTTTAAAAATACCCTGCACTCCCCCCACCCGGGGCAAAAATTTTAAAAAAAAGAAAAATGTAAAGCACTGGCCAGCGTTTCTTCCGATTAATAAATAAAGACATCTGGGGTGGGTAGGGCCCAGGTGTCTTAGAAATATATCTGAGAAGGAGCGTGAGTAGGGCCCCCTCCCCGAGTCTCTGCTGGGCCCTGGGGACCAAATCTCCCAGAGTCAAATGCTGCACGCCTATATGGGCCTTTATTGGGCCCTGAACACCCCGTTGCCCAGGCTCAAACATTAAATACAGGGGAGGGGACATGCAGACCCCCCTCCCTAAGCCCTTAATAGGCCCCGGGGGCCGCATCCTCTGAAGCCAAATGACATTTTATGCGGAGGGGCACGTGCCCTATTGGACTCCAGAGACCCCATCCCTTGGGGCCACACAGTGAATACAAGGGAGGGGTCATGCAGCCACCATCCCGAGCCACTAATGGGCCCAGGGACTCCATCCTTTGGAGCCATACATTAAATACAGGGGAGTGAGGCATGCCAACTCTCTTCCCGAGCATTAATGGCCCCCAGGAACCTAATTCCCTGGGGTCAAATATTAAAAACAGGGGAGGGGGCATGCAGCTGCCCCCCACAAGCCTGTAAATGCCGCAGGGACAACATCTCCCTGGCTGGCATACTATCTGTGTCCTGGGCAGCCCAGTTTTAAATTCGGGTTAGGGCGTGACAGACGTGTGCAGATTAGACGTACAACTGCCACTTAACCCTTTACATACCGTATGATATAGAGCTGGAGGGCATCTGGCTGCAGGTGAATGGCTCGTGTAACATCTTTCAGCGCTTTTGGTAACTCATGGATCTGAAAATCAGTCACAAAAAACAGTATCAACCATACATTCACTTCCAAATTCAGTCTAACAGCTGGATGAAAGGGTAGAATTCATGCACAGGCACAGAAACCATGGCAACACCCATCTAATATGTGTTGCCTATCCATGAATCAAAGATAAAAGATACAGGCACACAATAATTGATGCAGGATGGTGGATAAAAGACAGATATTGATACAACAGTGAATATCAAAAACAGAAGGCGAACTCAAAGGGTGGGAGTCTAAGAGACGTGCCTACTCTCATAGACGGTGCAGCTGGGACATACATGTGCACTCAAAGGCTGGGAGTCTAAGAGACGTGCCTACTCTCATAGATGGGGCAGCTGGGACATACATGTGCACTCAAAGGCTGGGAGTCTAAGAGACGTGCCTGCTCTCATAGATGGTGCAGCTGGGACAGACAGGCACACTCAAAGGCTGGGAGCCTAGGACACATGCCTACTCTCATAGACGGTGCAGCTGGGACAGACATGCACGCTCAAAGGCTGAGAGTCTAAGACATATGCCTGCTCTCACAGACGGTGCAGCTGGGACAGACAGGCACACTCAAAGGCTGGGAGTCTAAGAGACGTTCCTACTCTCATAGACGGTGCAGCTGGGACAGAAAGGCACACTCAAAGGCTGGGTTATAGGACACGTGCCTGCTCTCACATACGGTGCAGCTGGGACAGACAGCCACACTCAAAGGCTGGGAGTCTAAGAGATGTACCTACTCTCATAGATGGTGCAGCTGGTACAGACAGACACACTCAAAGGCTGGGTTATAGGACACGTGCCTGCTCTCATAGACGGCGTAGCTCGGACAGACAGGCGCACTCTAAGGCTGGGAGTCTAAGACACGTGCCTGCTCTCATAGACAGTGCAGCTGGGACAGACAGGTGCACTTCAAGGCTGGGAACCCATGACATTTGCCTGCTCTTATAGGTGGTGTGGCTGGGACAGGCAGGCACACTCAAAGGCTGGGAGTCTAGGACATGTGCCTGCTCTCATAGACGGTGCAGCAGGGGTAGACAGGCACACTCAAAGGCTGGGTTATAGGACATGTGCCGCATAGCGTGGTCCTGGGGCAGGTCTGGACCTGGAAGTGCAGGTGTTTTCTATGTTGGGCTGGGGGGGTCACTGGAGCTGGACGTGGAGAGTCGGAGGGCGGTCTTGTGTGCGATGGAGAGTTCCCCTCCTGGGCTGTGCGGGAGGTCCTTTCTCTGGAGCTTGTAGCCGTCGGGGATGGCCTTGTAATGTCTCGGCCGGAGGTGGTGTTGGTCCAAGTCTCTGAAGAAGGCAACGTCGGGTGAGAGGGTGTCGATCAGGTCCCAAATTTCGACGGCGTGTCGGTGCGGGGAGCGTATGTTGTGGAGGATGCTCGTTAGGCTCTCTGTCGTGCGGGCATCGCGTGAATCGTCCGAGGTGGTAGGGGGCTTGTCGACGGTGAAGGATTTGCAGCAAGTGTTGCAGGAGAACTGCCCGTGGGTGGTGCTGGGCGAGGATATTGCACAGTCGGCGTGTCTTCCGGGGTTGAGTGTGTGGAGGGTGGTCGGGTCGTAGCGGTGGGGTCCAGGAGAACCAGGGTTCCTGGCGCTGGCTGCGGTCGGGCGCAGACGGGCTTGCCCTAGGCGCGCCTTTGGCACACCAGCAGAGCGACCACACAGGGGTCGCCATATATAGGGGAGGGGGCGGGAGCAGCAGAGGGGAGCGGGGCTAGATCGGTGGGCGAGGCCGCAGGGGCAGCAGCGGCAGGAAAGGTGAGCGGGTACCACAAAAACAGCGAAATGAAATGAAATGAAATGAAAAGAGGATTTATTGAGCGCGATAGCTACCCTGAGGCGTCCCAGCGCTAACGGACAAGGCGTGTGGGTGAGAATTGAGACACTTAATCTGGTTTATTAAAGAGCAGGGTTTTTAGCTGTTTACGGAAGGAGAGCAGGTTGGGCTCTGATCGGAGATGGAGGGGGAGGGCGTTCCATAGTTTGGCCGAGTTATAGGAGAATGAGCGGCCCCCACATCTAACTCTTTTGATCCTGGGGACAGTGGTGAGGAAAGAGGAGATTGATCTGAGATGTCTGTTCGGTATGTAGGGAATGGCCAGTGATTGATTAATGAGAGCGTCGGTTTTCCAATAGGTTCGATGGATGATGCATAGGCTCTTAAATTCAATTCTTTGCCTTACTGGTAGCCAATGAAGATTCTTCAGTCCGGATTTGATGGAGAGTCGACGAGGGATCTGAAGGAGGGTTCGGGCTGCGCAATTTTGGATGACCTGGAGCTTGTGTAGAGTGGCCTGAGGGGCCCCCAGGGAAAGGGCATTCCCAAAGTCGAGGCGCGACAGAATTAGACCTTGGATCATAATTTGTCTTGCCTGGAAGGGTAAAAGAGGAAGGATTTTCCGAATGAGCCTGAGCAAACCAAAGCACGTCGCTGAGAGTTTGGCTGCTTGGCAACTAAAGTTAAGAGATTTGTCCAACCAGATGCCTAGGCTCTTGATTGTATCCTTGGTTGTGGGGGCGGATCCGAGGCAGATGGGCCATATATGATCGATGGTAGGATTGGGGGGGTTACCTCAGAGCATCAGCTCGGTCTTGTCTCCATTCAATTTGAGACAAGACGATGCCATCCATGAGTATACTGCTTCCAAACAGTCCCTCAGATGGTTGGGTGCGGTGTGTGGTTGGTTAAGAGCCACCACTAGCTGAGTATCGTCCGCATAGGTGATTATTTTTATTCCAAAAGGACGGACAATCTCAGCTAGGGGGCTCATGTATATGTTAAAGAGCGTAGGGCTCAAGGAAGAGCCCTGCGGCACTCCGCACCCGAGAGGCTTACTAGGGGAGATGGTTTCGCCCTCGAAGACCCTAAATGAGCGATCTGACAGGAAAGACTCGAGCCAGGCCAAAGCTTTCTCGGAGACTCCTAGGCTCGCGAGTCTTTGCAGTAAGATGTTATGGTTTACAGTGTCGAAGGCGGCACTTAGGTCGAGGAGGATGATGGCGGCAGATCCTCCTTGATCCATGATCTTCCTTGCTTCTTCTGTAACCGTAATGAGGGCGGTTTCGGTCCCATGCATGGGTCGGAATCCCGTCTGGGAGGGGTTGAGTAGGTGATTATTTTCTAGGAATTCAACCAGAGCGTTGTTAACGTGTTTTTCAAGGATCTTGCTTAGCCATGGTAGTAGGGAGATTGGTCGGTAGTTCACTGGGTTGTCTGGGTCCAGATTGGATTTTTTAAGGAGAGCTTTCACCATGGCCTGCTTCCAGGGAGGCGGGACAGTCCCAATGGACAACGAGGCATTAAGCAAGTTGAGGATGGTAGGTAGGATGTGGTTTGTTACTGTCAGCAGATTGCATGGAGGTGCTGGGTCGTTGGGAGAGCCGGATTTCACCTGACGCATGAAGGTTTCTAGCAAGGTGGAATCAAAATGTGGAAGGTTCCTGAGTGTTACTGGGGCACAAAGTCCCAGCTCACGCAGCTTGGTGGGTGAGGTGAGGGGTTGGATATGGGGGAAGGAGGTGTAAATGGTTTGTATTTTTTGGAAAAAAAACTCAGCCAGGTTATTACAGCGGGTTTGTACATTGAGGGGATTAAGGGGTTTGTCTGGTAGCTTAAGGAGGGTTTTCACGATTTGATATATTTCCTTAGGCTTAGAGGCAGCTGTATTAATTTTATTTTCGAAAAAGGTTGCTTGCGCGATCTGAATTTAATTTTTGTATGTTGCGGCTCTGTAAGCTGTTTTCACGGAGGGAGAGTAATCCATTCGCCATTTCCTTTCGAGTTTTTTACAGAGACGTTTCTTTTCCCGTAAGCCAGGGGAGTACCAGGGAGCGGTTCGAGTACTACGCTTGGATTCAGTGCACGGAGTCAAGTGAATTCGAGATCCATTTATTATAATTTTCATTAGCTAGGGTGGGATCGGAGGTGTTGGGTGGTGTGGAGGTCTCGAGACTCGTTACCCAATCAGACTGGGAAACTTTTGGCCAGTTGCGTTTCGTGTGGATAACTGTAGTGGGGGGAGGGTGAAAGAGTGCATTTAGCCAGGAGAAGGGAATGAGGAAATGATCTGTCCAGGGCAGGGGAAGAGGGGTTCATACTGAGAGCCCTGTGCAGTTGCTGAAGATGGGATCAAGGAGATGCCCTTTGGCGTGGGTGGGTTTTTGCACTAGCTGTTTAGGCTGAAGTGCAGAGAGGCTGATAGACAGTTCTAGGGCGGTGTGGTCCATGATATCATCAAGATGGATGTTGAGATCTCCCAGGAGAGTGAAGTTAGATGTGTTACAGGCTAGATTGGCTAGAGTATAAGGCAGGGAGTGGAGGAATTGACCAAGATCCCAGGAGGGCGGTATATAAGTATCCCTGAGAACGTACTTGTGGGCGAAAAGTCTATGGAAAAGGGGAGGCTTTCACAGTCAGGTATAGGGTTAGGAGAGCTGTGGCACCAAAAGGAGTCTTTATAGAGGACTGCTAGGCCGCCACCTTTTCCCGTTATGCGGTCTTCACGTAAGATTTGATATCCTTGAGGTAGAGCCTGAATAAGGTCAGGTTCTGAATCGGAATGAAGCCAGGTCTCGGTTAAAAATAAGATATCTGGTTTAAGTTCTTCTAGGAGCATGGGTATCTCAGTAGTGTGCTTGGGGAGTGACCTGCAGTTCAGGAGGAACATGTTCCGCTGTGAGGTTTTGATTGGGGGGTCAGGGAGAGGCAGAAATCCACAGTGTGGGCAGACTGTGTATTCGTATGCCGGATTCCAGGTAGAGAGGCAAGGAGTAGCTGCCTTTCCTCTTAGTTTCAGTAAGAAGTTGGGGCTGTAGCTTCTAGTATGGGGAAATAACCGGGCAGGGGTCATGGCCCCAGGCCCCGGACGGGCGCAGGCGGGCTTGCCTTTAGCACGCCTTCGGCGCGCCGCCGGCACGTCCGCTGAGCGCATCCGCTGCGCGTAGCGTATGGCATGAAGCTTTTACGCAGCTGAGGTCACAGTGCAGGATATGACGTAGCGCCCTCCTCCCCTCTAGCCCAGATGTTGTTGCTGTCACCGTGCCTCCCTCCACATCAATTGGGATGAATTCCCGTGGTGGACCGGGGAGAATGCGGGTGTCCGGTGTCCAAGGGTGCAGAGGTGCGAGTAAGTGGTTTAAAATGATTTTAGCATATTAGATTTATGACAGTTTTTAAAAGCAGTTCGGCGATTCTATAAAAGAGCAGCACATGAAATTTAAAAAGAGGAAGGTACCGTGAATGAGGACTAAATGAGAATTCTGTCACAGCGCGCAAACAAATAAACTAACCAGAGATTAGATTAGTGCAGCTGGGACAGACAGGCGCACTCTAAGGCTGGGAACCTAAGACACGTGCCTGCTCTCATAGGTGGTGCAGCTGGGACAGGCAGGCACACTCAAAGCTGGGTTATAGGACATGTGCCTGCTCTCATAGAGGGCGTAGCTGGGACAGACAGGTGCACTTTAAGGCTGGGAGTCTAAGAGACGTACCTACTGTCATAGACGGTGCAGCTGGGACAGACAGGCACACTCAAAGGCTGGAATTATAGGACACGTGCCTGCTCTCATAGATGGTGCAGCTGGGACAGACAGGCGCACTCTAAGGCTGGGAACCTAAGACACATGCCTGCTCTCATAGGTGGTGGAGCTGGGAGAGGCAGGCGCACTCAAAGGCTGGGTTAGAGGACATGTGCCTGCTCTCAGACGGCGTAGCTGGGACAGGCAGGCACCCTCAAAGGCTGGGAGTCTAAGACGTGTGCCTGCTCTCATAGATGGTGGAGCTGGGAGAGGCAGGCGCACTCAAAGGCTGGGAGTCTAAGACAAATACCTACTCTCATAGACGGGCAGCTGGGACAGGCAGGCACACTCAAAGGCTGGGTTATAGGACCCGTGCCTGCTCTCATAGACGGCGTAGCTGGGACAGACAGGTGCACTACAAGTCTGGGAGTCTAAAACACTTGCCTGCTCTCATAGACGGTGCATCTGTGACAGACAGTCACACTCAAAGGCTGGGAGTCAAAGACACATGCCTGCTCTCATAGACGGTGCAGCTGGGACAGACAGGCACACTCAAAGACTGGGTTATAGGACACGTGCCTGCCCTCATAGACCGCGTAGCTGGGACAGACAAGCGCACTCTAAGGCTGGGAGTTTAGGACACGAGCTTACTCTCATAGACGGTGCAGCTGGGAGAGGCAGGGGCACTCAAAGGCTGGGTTATAGGACACGTGCCTACTTTCAAACAGTGCAGCTAGAATAGACAGGCACACCAGAGAGGCCTATCACATCTTCCTAGCAAGGCTGTTGCATGATTTCCATCGTAGTTGCAGATGTGCCACACATTTTCTTCCCTTTGAGTCTTGCTTTTTGCTCTCTTTATATGGAGGGACAGTAGACAATGTGGCAACAAAATTATACTTTTAGGCCGCTCAAACGAGGACACAGTCACAGACAGGATCCATCGGAATCGGAGGAATAGGACATCCTGTTCCGGTGGTCTATACATTTTGTGAAGCCTCGACGGAGAAACTTTCACAGAGGCTGAAGTGAGGAACAGTTCCAATACTGGTCATATAAGTCCTAGAACTAGTGGAATTAGAGGTCTAATTACAGATTTTTGATGAAGCGAAAAAAAATTACAGAGGTGGACGCAAGGTCTGGAATGGCGTGATGGTGACTTGGAAAGCGTCGGAGGCACAGCTGCATTAGCTGGCATCGGTTGCAGTCCCACAGGTCCTGGCCTTGGAGCTCTAGGTGGAGAGGAGTGCCCAAGAGCCAGTGTTGATGGAATCATTACTGAAGACAGAAGACTGGATGAGGAGTAGGCTCCTGTGTATTCGAAGCCTGATATTGGGTTTAGCTTCTGGTCTTTTATTCTTTTGGGCCTTTCCACAGTTTTCTGGGGCAGAAGATTGCATGACCTTTTACATCGACTGCTGTCTCAACTTCAAACCTCACCTCTCCTAAGACGTTATGTCTTCTTGGCATTTAGTGAGCTTCTCCTTGGGGTGTCTTCTCTTGGATCACCCTCTCTGGGTGTCCTCAGACACTGAACAGGGAGCTCTGCTAGAGGGCGCCGCCTCTTATGCAAGAAGAGGATTATTGGTGTCTTCGCCTCTTTTCTTGCCCAAGAAGGTGAATGTTCTCAGAATCCTTCCAAAAAGACCAAAGGTCCTGTTTACACCTGTCTGGGATGTAATAATCTGGTAGAGAGATAATACACAGATAATGGTATTTCAATGTAACCATCTTCCTGTCACAAGCAGGACAGTTAGGAAAAAGAGAAACATTTTCTAACAAAGAACTTTGTATAAAAGTAGAAAACAATTCTGTCAGTAAATGACGGAAAAATACTCTAAATCCTCAGGGATATCGAGTGAAATGAGTTTAAAGAAGGTTTGGAATGTTTTCAAGACAAAAAGCCTGAAAAGTCTGAACTCAGTGCTCCAGAATCCAGTCACTAGAAGCCGGAAAAAAGAACTGAGGTTACTGCCACACAAGGGGCATGACGGGAGATTGGAGTCCTTGAAGCCTAAAGGCAAAGGGTGAGCTTTGAACCTAGCTTAGCTGCAGCCTATATGGCTGCATTGTACAGATTCCTTTCCCTTCATTTTGTTAAAAAAAGGCTTATGAAAGAAGTTTTTATCAAGGCATTATATTTTTCTAGTGACATTCTGGTAATTTATGTGCATTTTTGCTTTCTAAAGTAAATTAATGACAGTGGTCAAGTTATCTTATTTTTTACTTATTGATAAATTGTTTTTATGTCACGTAAAAAGTTATGGCCCTCTCAAAGAAAGGGGACGATGAAATACCTACATATATTTTTGAAGTTGTGCTGCAGGATCCTGCATGTGGGCGAGGCTATTCAGTGATGATGATGACCTGAATTTTAGACCCTGCCCTGGTGCCCCAACCATCCCACAAGTATCCCCTTCCACTCCTTCGGATCCCGCACAGGGCCTCCTGCTTGTGAATAGGCGACATTAGTGATTCTGATGGGTTGTGAGCATGTCCCAATCCAGTGTTCATAAGCGATGTAAGAGGAGATTCAACTACTTGTTTTCAGACTCCCACTCATGAGTATCTGTAAGCTGGTGACTGAGAGCATACGCACAGACATTAGAGCATCCTGGTACATGATCCGTAGGCTGTCACTCAGAACCAGGACTGAACCAGAGACTCCCAGCCCTCTTTAGTGAAAGAGCGGCAGTGAGTACTGCGGAGTAGTAAATTATAAGTACTATAGAGACAACAACAGTAGAGTCCGATAAGCAAAGTCAGGAGTACGGAAGAAAGAACAGGATTCTATGACAATAATATCGAAACCACAAATATCGACCTACAAAAATATTGAGTCCTAAATATAGATGTCAAAAATATTGTCTCCCTATATTTGTAAAGGTAAGTACAATAATACAGAAAAAATTTTTTTTACATATCAAATAAATATATACAAAAATATGTTTTTTTAATATATATAGTTAAAAATAGGATATATTTTAACATGTAACATTAATATAATGTTAATTAAATATGTTTAAACCTGCTATTCTTTCCTTTACTGGTAGCAAGTGTAAAGATCTTAGAAGGGGAGTGGAGGCCATTGTAGGAGGCCGATTTCAAATCGGCCGTGCAGACATGTTTTCCACCACCTGTAATTTAGACAGTAGTGACTCACTGGCAGAAGCGAATAATGCATTCCCATAACCCAGCCGACTCACCACAAGAGCCTGTACCCAGGTCTTCTGGCTGTCAAAGGGAGGAACGGCAGAGGTTTCTTCAGTAAACGTAGCATGTAAAAACAGGTGCCTGTAGCGGATACAACTGGTTCTTTCATATGAAGTTTTTGGGCTACCCTAGCTCCAAGGTTATGTACTACCTTACTTGGGGTGGGGGCCTTGCCTACCTCCAACGGCCACCAAGCCAGAGTCCACAGATTGTGGGCTTTCCCAAACAGAATAATCTCTGTGTTCTCTGGATGCAACTGAAGAAATGTATCCAACATCCATCCTGCAATGGCTTTCATTCCAGCCGAAAAGCGATTTTTCACTTAATCAATAACCTCATCAAAGGAAATGATCAACTGTGTGTCACCCACTTACCTGTGTGCTTTGATGACTTTGGCCGGGGGTGCCACATAATTGTTAAATAGTGAAGGTTCAAATATGAACCCTGAGGTACCCCTTTATCGACCAACCTGGGCCTGGATTTGAAAGGACACCCTGCACTCTCTGTCTTTCATGAAGTCCTGGAACCAGGCCATTGCAGGCCCAGCGATCCCAATCTCTTCTAGTCTTAGAAGTAACTTAGCATGGATGTGGATAGGTCTAAGAGCACGAGCATGGCTGGGATAGGTCTAAGAACACGAGCATGGTTGGGATAGGTCTACGAGCACGAGCATGGCTGGGATAGGTCTACGAGCACGAGCATGGCTGGGATAGGTCTACGAGCACGAGCATGGTTGGGATAGGTCTAAGAGCACGAGCATGGCTGGGATAGGTCTACGAGCACGAGCATGGTTGTGGATAGGTCTACGAGCACGAGCATGGCTGGGATAGGTCTACGAGCACGAGCATGGTTGTGGATAGGTCTACGAGCACGAGCATGGCTGGGATAGGTCTACGAGCACGAGCATGGCTGGGATAGGTCTAAGAGCACGAGCATGGTTGTGGATAGGTCTACGAGCACGGTTGTGGATAGGTCTACGAGCACGAGCATGGCTGGGATAGGTCTACGAGCACGAGCATGGTTGTGGATAGGTCTACGAGCACGAGCATGGCTGGGATAGGTCTACGAGCACGAGCATGGTTGTGGATAGGTCTACGAGCACGAGCATGGCTGGGATAGGTCTACGAGCACGAGCATGGCTGGGATAGGTCTACGAGCACGAGCATGGCTGGGATAGGTATAAGAGCACGAGCATGGCTGGGATAGGTCTACGAGCACGAGCATGGCTGGGATAGGTCTACGAGCACGAGCATGGTTGTGGATAGGTCTACGAGCACGAGCATGGCTGGGATAGGTCTAAGAGCACGAGCATGGTTGGGATAGGTCTACGAGCACGAGCATGGTTGGGATAGGTCTAAGAGCACGAGCATGGCTGGGATAGGTCTACGAGCACGAGCATGGTTGTGGATAGGTCTACGAACACGAGCATGGCTGGGATAGGTCTACGAGCACGAGCATGGTTGTGGATAGGTCTACGAGCACGAGCATGGCTGGGATAGGTCTACGAGCACGAGCATGGCTGGGATAGGTCTAAGAGCACGAGCATGGTTGTGGATAGGTCTACGAGCACGAGCATGGTTGTGGATAGGTCTACGAGCACGAGCATGGCTGGGATAGGTCTACGAGCACGAGCATGGTTGTGGATAGGTCTACGAGCACGAGCATGGCTGGGATAGGTCTACGAGCACGAGCATGGTTGTGGATAGGTCTACGAGCACGAGCATGGTTGTGGATAGGTCTACGAGCACGAGCATGGTTGTGGATAGGTCTAAGAGCACGAGCATGGCTGGGATGTCGACATCCAGTGAGCACCTGCTGATGTCAGGCACCGCAACCAAGGCCAATATAATGTAAAACTAATAAAAATGCTGATTTAATTATACATAAAGAACAAGTTACTTACCATCGGTAACGCATTATCTGGTAGAGACTATCTAGCTGCAGATTCCTTACCTTTGAATTTCCCAGGCGTCAGGGTGGATACGGGAACTTTTGCTGAACAATACCACTTGCGCATGCTGTCGGATGGCTCAATTCAGCTCCGCGTGACATCAGCGGCGTCGGTTTTTACATCGCCGTACCTATATAGGCGCCACCCAGGCATGCGGACGTCGGTACTTTTCTTCGTTTTTTACACGCATGAAGCGCAGAGCCACAAAGTAACTGACATAGTCATGTGCAAATCTAGGGCCCTGAAAAGGAGAGTAATCCTAGCCCTACAATATTAGTCCACAGAGCAGGAGGCATGGGTGGTGCTGTAAGGAGTCTGCAGCTAGATAGAGTCTCTACCAGATAATGCGTTACCGAAGGTAAGCAACTTGTTCATCTGATAGAGACTTCTAGCTGCAGATTTCTTACCTTTGAATTTGATACCCGAGCCATACCATACTGGCCGTGTGTGCGGATCAATACCTCAAACTAGGAAGTCCTTCAGGCCCGAACTGGCAAAATGCCCATCCCTGTGGACCTGAGTGTCCAGAAAGTAGTGTTTGGCAAATGTGTGCAAAGATGCTCACGTTGCTGCCTGACAGATGTCCAGGACTGGGACACCCCGAGCCAAGGCCGTAGTCGCAGCCTTTCCCCTGGTGGAATGAGCCCTTAATCCCTCAAAGGGCTGCATCTTCACCAGGGTATTGCAGATCCTAATGCAAAGAACGATCCAGTGAGAGATGGTCCTTCTCTCCACTGCACTGCCCCTTCCCTTCCCTTCTTAGCTCCCATGTACCCCACAAAGAGCTGGTCGTCCACCCGGAACTCTTTTGTGTGGTCAAGGTAGAATGACAACAGTGTTTTTGGGTCCAGTCGATGGAGACACTCCTCTGCCTTAGAGGGATACGGGGGAGCAAAGAAGGTGGGCAGTGTGATGGATTGACCCAGATTGGTCACTAAAAAGCCAGAGGGGACAGTTGTGTAAAGGCTCGAGGGGAGCACACATAAGATAAGTGAGGATCAAATTAAGGTCCTACTGCAGCATAACAAAGGGCGTGGGCAGAAACAAGTGAGCCAGCCCCTTTAAAAACCTATTTACAATGGGAGACTTGAAGAGAGAGGGTTGGTTTGGCAGCCACAAAAAAACAGACAGATCAGAAAGATAACCCTTAAGAGTGCCCAAAACAAAGGCCTGTTGGGCAAGGGTCAGAATGAATAGAAGAACAGGGAAAAGAGAAGCAGAAAGAGGGTCAATACACGTTTCTGTACAGTATAATACAGATGTCTGTCAACGGCAGGCGTATACCGTCTTAGTGGAGAGCCGCCTGTCAGTCAGAATAACGTTACATACTTCTGGAGGAAGGTCAAATGCTATCAACTGCTGCTGCTCAATCTCCACGCATGGAGGCGTAGAGTTGACAGGTTCAGGCGGAGAACCCTCCCCTGCTGCTGTGGCAGAAGATCCTGCCGAAGGGGCAGCCTGATTGGAGGATCGATACTCATCTTCAGAAGCTCTTGATACAAAACTCTCCACGCCCAGTCCGCAGCCACAAGGATGACTTGGGCCCGGTCACTCCTGATCTTCTTCGGAAACCTGGGCAGGAGTGGTATGTGCGGAATAGGCATACAGCAGGCCTGAGCTCCACTCGTGGCAAAAAGCATCGCAGAGCAATAGCCACCTTGGAAACTCCAGTGAGCAGTATTGCTGACACTGCGTGTTCTCTTCAGTGGCAAACAGATCTAACCAAGGATCTCCCCACTGCTGAAAGAGACCTTGTGCCACCTCCGACTGGAGATGCCATTTGTGATCCGCTAGGCATCGATGGCTGGTTTCGTCTGCCCTGGCGTTCAGGGAACCCGCCAAGTGTTGAACCACCAGGGTTATGCCCTGCTGTTCCACAGGGCCGCTCAACAAAGGGTCCACAACCCCACCCCACCCTGCTAGTTGCAGTACCAAATGGCGGTGCTGTTGTCTGTGAACACCCGTACGAACTTCCCCTTGACAGAGGGAAGGAATGCTTTCAATGTCAAACAAATCGCTCGAAGCTCCAACAAATTTATGTGGAGCCCCAACTCCGCTGGAGACCATCGTCCCCTGATCACCACTTCTCCCAGGTGACTCGCCCTATCCCAGAAGTGATGCATCCGTCATGACTATGTGATCTGGTTGGGGAAGGGCGAGGGGTCTGCCATTGACCCAATCGCGGTTCGTCAACCACCACTGTAGATCTCTAGCAGTTCCTTCAGAGATCTGGTCTTTGTCGATGAGATTTCCTCGATGCCGTGCTCACTGGAACTTCAAGTCCCACTGCAGAGCCCACATACACCACCTGGCATACTTTACCACCAAGATGCAGGAGGCCATGAGACCCAACATCCTCAGAGTGAGTCTCACCGAAATCCAGGATAGAGGCTGAAACATCGGAATCATAACCTGAATATCCTGGACTCGCTATTTGGGAGGATAAGCCCAAAACTGCACTGTGTCCAGAACATCTCCAATGAGAGTGAGTGTCTGAGAGGAGTCAGGTGGGATTTTGGCACATCTATAGAGAACCCCAGCGAATACAGGAGGTCGACTTAGCCTGAAGGTGGGAGACGACAGCCTGGGGCAAGGATGCCTTCAACGGCCAGTCGTCGAGGTAGGGGAAGACTGACACCGCTAACCTGCGCAGATAAACTGCGACCACAGCCATCACTTTAGAGAACACCTGAAGGCCACTGGTAAGGCCGAAGGGGAGGACGGTAAACTGAAAGTGCTCTAGGTCTACCTTGAACCGCAAGTAACGTCTGTGGCCCGGCAGGATGGGGATGTGAAAATACGCATTCTGTTGGTCCAACGCTACCAGCCAGTCTCCTTGGTCTAGGGCAGACGAGACCTGAGATAGAGTGAGTATCTTAAACTTATCTTTCTTGAGGAAGAGATTGACGGTCCAAAGATCTAAAATGGGCCGCAACCCTTTGTTCTTCTTTGGAATCAGAAAGTAGCGGGAATAACAACCACTGCCTACTTCTGAAACCGGGACCCTTTCTATCACTCCCTTGGCCAAGAGAGCTGCAACTTCCTCCTGGAGCATTTTCAGATAATCCTCCATCAGTCGTTCCTGATTTGGCAGAATGGGAGGAGGAAAAGAAAGGGAAGGCAGAGAATAGCCCTCCTGAGTGATCTGCAGGACCCATTTGTCCAAAGTTATGGATCTCCAGCGGGTGAGATGATTACGGATTCGTCGTCCAACTGGAGTGGTGTGGTCTTGCAGACTCAGACTAGGAGTGCTTGGAGTGCTTGGAGGCTGCGGCTGCCGGGGTCAGGGTGGCCGACGACTTGTGACTTCCATTCCTAGGTCAGAACGAACCGTGTCCACATCCCCACAAGGCTTGGGAAGCCTACGCAGGAAGGTGACTGGGAAAGGGCTGATGTTGCTGGAAACCCCTTCCATTGCCACAAAATGAGCGAAAGATAGACTGGCCACAAGGAGTAGAGGAGAAGCCCAAGGATCTTGCCGTAGCTCGAGAGTTCCTGAACCCATCAGGGCAGAATCTGCCTTTTGCATAAACAGACGGGTTCCATCAAAGGGCATGCCCATCAGATTGGCCTGGATATCGCCTGAGAAGCTAGATGCCCTAAGCCAGGCGTGGCGTCTGAAGGCCACTGACGTGGAAATCGATCTGCTTCTTAGATCAGAACCGGGATCACCGCACAGTCTCGCTGGACGGAGTCAACTGACGGGCTGCAAGGAGCTTCATTGTCCGCTCTCGCAAGGCCTTCGGAGCAATGGCCCGGTAGTCCGAGCACGACTTCGAATCATGGTCGCGCTCGAGACACCAGAAGCAGGCGAGGTGAGGGTCGGTAACCGACATCATGCAGTGATCGGCACCGCTTGGATTGAACCCTGTCTCCCTCGAAGAAATCCTCGTACACAAAGGATAAAAGATTTCAAATTCGACAAAAAGTCGAGAAAAAACCTGTCAAAAAGCAACAGAGGGGTAGCTTTTCCCAGATCGGTGCTTAACTGGCGCGGCAAGAAAAGAACTGACGTCTGCGCATCTGGGTGGCGCCTATTTAGGTACCATGACATCATAACCGACGCTATCGACGATGTCACGCGGAGCCGAAAGCAGCCACCCGATGGCGCGGACAAGCGTTATTGCTCAACTAGCGTTATTGCTCAACAAAAGTTTCAGGATCTGGCATTATGCCTGGGAAATTCAAAGGTAAGGAATCTGCAGCTAGAAGTCTATATCAGATAAAGTAAACAGTAGAAGAAAATACTATATATCCAAAATATAAAATTGAACACAAAGAAAATTATGATCATAATATATATTTAAACAATGTTAACAAAACTATAAAATTCTAGGAATAATAAATATACTATGCCCATTCCAGTCTGTGCAACATTAGGGAAAGCGTTGGACTCGGGAGGGGTAAAATGTACTATTCCCATGCAAGTCTGTGCAGCAGTAAGGAAAATACTTCACTTCAAACACATACCATATTTTAATACATTTAATAATTGAAGAAAAATATAAAATTCCTAACAAAAAAATTATATATATACATAATTATAGTTTTTAATAATTAATTCCAAATAGAAATGCTATAGATTAGTCAATTATATTCCCACACTATACTCCCACATACCTAGTAGTCCACATTTAAAATATAAATACAATTAAAAATAACATAATTAACAAAGTAAGTAATAAATAAAATGAATAATTATTGAGTAATTAATTGTTAATTAATTGTGACTTAAATAACTTCCCACCCTAACCTCCTAATAACATAACACACATCTAATATAAAATATATTTATTAAACAATTTACATCATTATTAATAAATGAAATATTTTAATTAAAATATTTAGTGACCTTCTCAGCTCATACTCATAGAAAACCCAACAACCTGTACTTAAAATATAACTTAAAAATTAAAATCATTTCACAATGTACATACTTATTTATCAATTAAATATTTAATATATACTGGTTCAGCGCCAATTGTCCACTTTTATCGATCAGAACAACGCCCTTCATGACACTCAATCAGGCTTTCGAGCAGGCCGTAGTACGGAGACCGCTCTCCTGGAGGTGGCAGAGTCTGTTAGATGGTCACTGGATGCAGGAACATCAGCATTATCCGCCGCTTTTGATACGGTGGACCATGCTATATTG
Organism: Triturus cristatus; assembly: GCF_964204655.1. Lineage (NCBI taxonomy): Eukaryota > Metazoa > Chordata > Amphibia > Caudata > Salamandridae > Triturus > Triturus cristatus. The sequence continues at coordinate 1,284,343,148 of NC_140592.1, read as the reverse complement.
GTCCAGCGACTCCAGTGTGCAGGCTTTGGTGGGAAGGTACTAAGGTGGCTATCTTCCTACCTGACTGGTCGCACACAGAGAGTTGCTCTTCAACCTTTTGAAGCTAAACCAAAACAGCTTAGCTGCGGCGTCCCCCAGGGATCTGCTTTAAGCCCCTTACTTTTTAATCTTTACCTCGCTCCACTGTTCTCCCTTATCTCCAACTGGGGGGTGAAAGCAATCTCCTATGCTGATGACACCCAGTTGGTTTTTCCATTTAAGGAATGTTCAGTGGATGCTTTTAAGAACTTTAAGGGCTGTCTGCGCGACATAGCGCTGTGGATGAATACAAATAAATTAAAACTTAATGCTGGGAAAACTGAAGTGCTGTTTTTTGGCAATGGCCACATACCAGATCCGGAGTTGTGGTGGCCGCCTGAATTGGGCACACCTCCCACTCCTTCCTGTCACATCGTAATTTGGGAGTGAGATGGGAGGCGGACCTTTCCTTTTCAGCCCAGATACAGCAGGTGTCGTCCATCTGTTTTAGTAAATTAAAAAACCTTCGGAAAGTTTTACATTTTGTACCGGAGGAATGCCGCAAAACCATAGTACATGCCATAGTAACATCTAGGCTTGACTATGCGAATAGCCTCTATCTTGGCCTGCCTAAATATGCCATTGGTCGCCTTCAGATGGTACAGAATGCGGCTGCGAGATTGGTTCGGCGAATCCCTTTCCGCCACCATGTCTCTCCGCATCTACAGAAGCTTCACTGGCTCCCCGTGGAGAAAAGAATTAAATTTAAGACTCTGACACTGGCATTCCGAGCCATTAATGGAAAATGCCCTGGTTATTTGAAAGAAAGATTCTGTCCATACAAGCAAAACCGGGCGCTGCGTTCAAATTCGCAGAACTTGCTATGCACCCCTCGCTTTGTAAAGGCTCGGTTGGGCGGCAGAGCCTTCTCGGTTGGTGCGGCCTCAATGTGGAATGCCCTTCCAGGCTTCTTACGACAGATCAATACGGAGGCTGGTTTTAGAAAAGCCTTAAAAACATGGCTTTTCACGTCAGTTTGATATGGTGTAATCATGTCTACTGTCTTCTTTGGCCTTATTTCTGTCTGATGTGTTCAGCGCCGGGACACCCCTGTTTGGGGTAGCTGTCGCGCTTTATAAGCTTCCGTATTATTATTATTATAATTAGCTATTAATTATTGCTTGATTAACGTCCCACCCTATTTCCCTACAAATCCAACAACTCAAATCCAAAATATAACTTTAAAACATAATTACACAATAAAAAAATTAGTTATCAGAGAAATGATTAATATTAACTAAAATGTAAATATTAATTAATTATACTTAATTAACTTTCCACCTTATGCCCCTGCAAACCTCAAAACCCACTATGACACTATAAGTTACTATTAAAAACTTCAAGCAAATATTACAAATCACTTAAAATTGCAAACTTTATATAAAAACATTAAAAAACAACTATACACAAAATAAAAAACATACACAATTAAAATATCATTTAATTTTTTTTTTTTTACATCTATATTATTGATAACTATATCAACCACAACGATATTCTTGAAAACAATAATATCTACCCTAAAAAAAGATATTTTTGTCAAGGATATTTTTGCATGACGATATTTATGAGACGTGATATTTAAAACTCGATATTTATAAATCAATATTTTGTACGAATACCAAGAACAGCAGTGAGTACTGCTGAGCAGTGAGTTACGGGTACTATAGAGATGACAGCAGTATGGTATACGGAGCAGAAAGTTCCGAGTACCATAGAGACAGCAGTACAGCAGCAGTGAGTACTGCTGAGCAGTGAGTTATGAGTACTGTAGAGATGACAGCAGTAAGGTCTGAGGGGCAGGGAGTGTGAGTACCATAGAGACAGCATCAGTGAGTACTGCTGAGTAGTCAGTTACGAGTACTGTGGAGATGACAGTAGTAAAGTCTGAGGACCAGGGAGTTGTAAGTACCATAAAGACAGCTGCAGTGAGTACTGCTGAGCACTGAGCTATGGGTACTGTAGAGATGCCAATGGTAAGTTGTGAGGATCAAGAAGTTGTGAGTACCATAGAGACAGCAGCAGTGAGTCCTGCAGAGATGGCAGCAGTAAGGTCTGAGGAGCAGTGGGTTTTGAGTACCTTGGAGACAGCAGCAATGATGTACTGCTGAGTAGCGAGTTATGAGTACTGTAGAACTGACAGTAGTAGGGTTAGAGGAGCAGGGATTTGTGAGTACTATAGAGGAAGAAGCAGTGACAACTATTGAGCAGTGAGTTATGAGTACTGTAGAGATGGCAGTAGTATGGTCTGAGGAGCAGGGAGTGTGAGTACCATAGAGACAGCATCAATGAGTACTGCTGAGCAGTGAGTTACGAGTACTGTGGAGATGACATAAGTAAGGCTTGAGGAGCAGGGAGTTATGAGTACCATAGAAGCATCAGTGAGTACTGCTGATCAGTGAGTTACGATTACTGTAGAGATGACATCAGTATGCTCTGAGAGCAGGGAGTTGTGAGTACCAGAGAGACAGCACCAGTGAGAACTACTGAGCAGTGAGTTATGACTACTGTAGAGATGACAGCATTAAGGTTAGAGGAGCAGGGAGTTGTGAGTAGAATAGAGATAGCAGCAGTGAGTATTGCAGAGCAGTGAGTTATGAGTACTGTAAAAGATGACTGCACTTTTGTTAGAGGAGCAGGGAGTTGTGACTCACCATAGAGACAGGAGCAGTGAGTGCTGCTGAGCAGTCAGTTACGAGTACTGTGGAGATGAAAGGGGTAAGGTCTGAGGAGTAGTGTGTTGAGAGTACAGTACAAACATCAGCAGTGAGTACTGAGGAGAGCAATGAGTACAGGAGACCCGCGTGTAGGGGGCATTGAGGAGGTTTGGATAGTAATAAAACATGAGGTACCTTGTGGTAAGTCTGGGCCCTGCACAGATACGCTCGGGTGCTGGTGGGGTCCACCTGAATGGCGGCGGAGAACTGACGAATAGCCTTGTAGTAGTTGTCTTGGTGGAGAAAGCAGATGAGACCTATGTTCACATAGGCCAAAGCCATCGTCCTAGAATCAAAAGAGGGACAGGTAAACTTGCTTAAACTACTTACCACTAGCATTAAACTGCAGGTGGACCCTTGCAGCCCACCACCACCATGTCGCAGCCACCAATCTTTTCCTCTGCTCCACTTACTTTACGCCACATTATATCGACAGCACACAATGACCAAGTTACTTCGGTAACACATTATCTGGTAGAAACAATATCTAGCTGCAGATTCCTTACCTTGGAATTTCCCTGGGATCGAACTGGATCCGGTAACCTTTTCATGAGCAGTACCCCTGGGCGCCATCCAGTGGCTCGGTGCGGCTCCGCATGACATCGCCGGCATTGCTTGGAGTCGGTTGTGATGTCGCGATTACCTATATAGGCGCCACCCAGGCACGCGGATGTCAATTGCTTTTCACTTTTTCCACGCCAGAATGCAGAGCCATGAAGTGAACTGACTTGTGTGTCAAAACAAGGGCCCTGTAAAGAAAATGAGTCTGCAGAGCGGGGAGGCATGGGTGGGTCTGTAAGGAATCTGCAGCTAAATATTGTCTCTACCAGATAATGCATTACCGAAGGTAAGTAACTTGTCCATCTGTTAGAGACTTCTAGCTGGGGATTCCTTACCTTTGAATAGATGCCCAAGCCATACATCCTGGCGGTGGGCTGCGGACAGATTTACTAAACTAAAAAGTCCTGCAGGACTGAACGAGGGAAATGCCCATCCTTACGAACCTGACTGTCCAGGCAGTAGTGTTTCACAAACGTGTGCAGGGAAGCCCACATTGCAGCCTGGCAGATATCCAGGACTGGCACTCCATGAGCCAATGGCGTGGTCGCAGACTTTCCCCTGGTGGAATGGGCTCGTTAGCCCTCAGAAAGCTGCTTCCTAGACCGGGCGTAGAAGATTTTAATGCAGATAACGACCCAGCACAAAATGATTTATTTCTGCACTGCCTGACTTTTTTTAGCTCCCACATAACCCACAAAGAGTTGGCCGTCCACCCAGAAATCTTTTGTGCGGTCAAGGTTGAACCACAATGCTCTTTTTGGGTCCAGGCGGTGGAGACGTTCCTCTTCCTTAGAGGGATGGGGAGGAGCAAAAAAGGTGGGCAGTGTGACTGACTGACCAGATGGAATGAGGTCACCACTTTGGGTAGGAATGAGGCATGGGTGCAAAGCACCACCTTATCCAGGAATGTCACAGGTAGGGAGGTTGAGATGACAAAGCCTGCAGCTCGCTCACCCTCCAGGCAGATGTTACTGTCACTAGCAAGGGTGTCTTGATGGTAAGCAGCCAGAGGGGAAAATTATGTAGCGGTTGAAAGGGAGCAGATATGTGCGAACGGGATTGAGATCCAACTGCGGCATGATAAAGGGCCTAGGGTAAACATGTGTACAAGCCCTTCAAGAACCTATTTAAAATAGAGGACTTGAATAAAGAGGCTTGGTCTGGTAGCCACAAGAAAGCAGACAGAGCAGAAAGATAGCTCTTGAAAGTACCGAAAGCAAAACCCAGCTGGTCAAGGGTAAGAATAAAAAGAAGAATATTATTTTGAGAAGCAGAAAGAGGGTCAATGGACCTTTCTGTACAATATTTTAAAAACATTTTGCCAACGGCAGGCCTATACCATCTTAGTGGAGAGCCGCCTGACTGCCAAAATAACATTACATACTTTGGGAGGAAGGTCGAAAGCTATCAGCCGTTGCCACTCAATATCCACGCAAGGAAGCAGAGAGTTGGCAGGTTCAGATGGGGGACCCTCTCCTGCTGGGACGGAAGAGCCTCCCAAAGGGGGAGCCTGATCAGAGGATCAATGTTCGTTCGTTGGATTCCAGACTCTCCTTGCCCATTCAAGAGCCTCAAGAGTGACTTACAGGAAGCATGAGCTCCACTCGTGACGAAAAGTGTTTCTAAGCGATAGCCGCCTTGGAATCTCCAGCATGTAATACTGCTGACACTGCACATTCTCTTCGGAGGCTAACAGATCTAACCAAAGCTCTCCCCCCCAGTTGAAAGAGACTTTGCGCCACCTCCAATTGGAGACACCATTTGTGATCGGCTAGGCATCAACGGCTGTGTTTGTCTGCCCGGACGGTCAATGAACCTGCCAGGTGATGAACCACAAGGGTTATGCCCTTCTGTTCCAACCATATCTAGAGATGCAGGGCCTCTTAACAAAGGGTCAAGGACTCCACACCACCCTTCTTGTTGCAGTACTACATGGTGGTTGTGCTGTCCTGCACCAACTTCCCCTTGACAGAGAGATGAAAAGCCTTTAACGCTAGCCGGATCACCCAAAGCTCCAACAAGTTGACGTGGAGCCCCGTGTCCCCTGATTTCCACCTCTTCCACATGGCTGCCCCATTCCAGGAGTGAAGCATCGGTCACCACTGTGAGATCGGGTTGAAGGAGGAGGTGGGGTCTGCCTCTGACCCAATCGCAGATCGGTAGCCACCACTGCAGGTCCATCGTAGTTTCTGAACCATGCTGGAGAGATTCCCCTGATGATGCACCCACAAAACTTCAGATCCCACTGCAGAGCCAGCAAATGCCATCGGGCATGATTTACCAACAGAATGCATGAGTCCCAGCAGCCTTACAGTCAATCTCACCGAAATTCAAGATAGGGGCCGAAACATCAGTATCATAACCTGAATATCCTGGACTCGCTGCTCAGGAGGATAAACCTGAAACTACACTGTGTCCAGAACAGCTCTGATGAAAGGAAGCATCTGGGAAGGAGTCAGGTGTAACTTTGGCATGTTTATAGTGAACCCCAGTGAATGCAGGAGATCCACCGTAGTCTGGAGATAGGAGACGATAGTCTGGGGTGAGGAAGCCTTCAACAGCCAGTCATTGAGGTAGGGGAAGACTGACACCCCTAACCTGCGCAGATGTAGTGGGACTACCGCTATCACCTAGGTGAACACCTATGGGGCGCTGGTAAGGCCAAATGGTAGCACGTTGAACTGAAAGTGCTTGCGGCCTGTCTTGAATTGCAGAAAATGCCTGTGGGCTGGCAGAATGAGGATGTGAAAATACGCATCTTGCAGGTCCAATGTTACCAGCCAGTATCTTTGGTCTAGGGCAGACGGTGAACAGCCATTACAACGTGGTTATTACCACGCTGTGCAGTTACATCGCATGCGTTACAACGCATGCGATGTTACAAGGCTATGCCATTACAACGCAAGTCTGTACATCGACTTGCGCTAGATGGCGTGCTAACATTCCAAATAGTGTAGTTTACTATCCCAACACCTTCCCTACTGTTAAGTGGACTGGAGTTGGAATAGTAAATTACACTTTTTTCATGTCAGCACGCCATCTAGCGCAAGTCGATGTAAAGACTTGCGTTCTAATGGCATAGTGTTGTAACATCGCATGCGTTGTAACGCATGCAATGTAACTGCACGCGTGGTAAAAACCCGCGTTGTAATGTCATACATCCAGGGCAGACAGAACCTGAGCCAACATGAGCATCCTGAATTTCTCCTTTTTCTCCTTTTTGAGGGAGAGATTGTTGGTCTGGAGGTCCAGAATAGGACATAGACTCTTGATCTTTTTGGGCATCAGAAAGTAGCGGGAGTAACAACCACTGCTTACATCTGAAACCAGAACATTCTCTATAGCTTCCTTGGCCACGGGAGCTGTAACTTTCTCTTGGAGTAATAATAGTTGATCCCCCGCCTGCCGTTCTTGAGTTCTTGAGTTGGGGGAAAAGGAGGAGGAAAACACAGAAGGGGAACAGAATAGCCATCCCGGATGACCTGCAAGACCCATTTGTCCAATGTTATGGACCGCCAGCGGAGGAGATGATGTTGAATTCTCCCTCCAACTGGACTGGCATGGTCTTGCAGAACCAAACTAGGAATGCTTGGAGGCTGCACCTTCCGGGGGTTGGGTGGCAGATGACTTTAGGCTTCCATTGCCATGAGGTCGGAATGTACCACATCTACGTACTTGCACAACCTTGGGAGTTTGTGTAGGATAGTGGCTAGGGTGTGGCTGACGCAGCTGAAAACCCCTCCCATTGTCACGGAAGGGGCAAAAGGAAGACTGGACATGAGGTGTTGCCAAGAGGCCCATGATCTGGCCACAGCACGAGATTACTTGAAACACACCAATGCAGAGTCTGCCTTCTCTTAGAAGAGACGATTCCCATCAAACACCATGTCCATGAGGTTGGCCTGGATATCACCCGAATAGCTAGATGCTCTCAGCCAGGCGTGGTGTCACAAGGCCACAGTTGACGAAACCACTCTACCCAGCGAGGCATTAACATCTAAGCCACACCTAATGGTGAACTTTGCTGCATCCCTCCCATCTTTCACAGCATGGGAGATCATGGCCTGGGCCTTCTCTGGGACCTGTGACAGCACTTGTGCACACATGTCCTATAGGGTATGTGAGAAATGGCCCAATATGCATGTGATGTTTACCGAATGCAACGCTATGCTGGTGGAAGAAAATATCTTCTTCCCAAGTGCATCCAGCCTTTTGGATTCCCTGTCGGGAGAGCGGAAGGGATAGCACCATCGTACGTAGAACCCTCAACCACCAGGCTCTCAGGAGTGGGGTGTTGGCAGAGGAAACTTGGGTCACCGAGCACCAGGCAATGGTGGCATGCAATTGTCCTGGTCCCAGAAGCCCTTGTGCTAGGCTTGGACCACGTGCCTAGAAGGACATCTGTCAGTGCTTCTTAAAGGGCAAAATGGGTTTGGATGTGGAAGCCCCAGGATGAAGCACTTCGGTAAAGAGATTAGTCTTGACCTGCACAGAGGGCAAATCTTGGTCAAGGACCTATGCTACCCTCCTCACCACCATGGAATAAGATGCTCCCTTCTCTGATGCCACACTAGGTGGAGAGAGCATGCCAGTATCTGGAGACGTGTCCAGTCCACTGGCTTCTCCAAGGTCCTCATACCAGTCCAAATACTCACAAGGGGCCTCCAACTGGTGCTCCAAAGGGTCCAAGGAACCATCCCATTTTTTACCCATGCCTGAAACCTCTTCAAAATGAACAGGCAATGACTTAGAACCTATGGGCTCTGTCCGCGCCGGAATCGACGTTGACTGACATCGCTCTGACTCAGAGTCATTGGGTATCAGAATGAGGTGGGTGTTGGCAGCACTAGGAGCATCGACTTTGGGGCCGGCACTGGGGAAGGTCGCTCTGTCACGACCGACGAGAATCCAGATTCGGAATCGGATCCTTGAGACACCCCTGCGTTGAGGCCGGAGCCATCGGTGTAGAACCTAGAGTGGTCTCCCACGACGCTGCAGGGCCTGAGGTGCAATGGATGGGTTGACACGCTCAAACATGGGGCGCATGGCCTCGTAAAACTCTTTCATCTTAGGGGGTGTCGCTCCGGCTCCCAGGAAATGGAGGGAGGCGCAGAGTCAGACCCGCAACAATTCAGCAGAACTGTGCCTGGAGCTGCAGTGCTCCCCACCTGTCTCGTCGACAGAGGACAGATGGGGTAAAGCTGAAGTCTGTTTGGACTTCTTCTTTTTCTTATGCCTCTTCCCCGATTGTCCCAAGGACCTTAAATGCGCAGAAGAGGACTTGGGACTCCTGGAGAGGTCCTGCAACCTTCTCTTCCTCAATCGGGACTGGGACATCTGAGGAGTTGCGCTTGACGGTGTCGACTGTCAATGAGAATGGAGCTTCGTGGACCGCTCCGGGAAGCCATGGTCTGGCAGTCCAAGCATGACTGAGTCGTGGTCGCACTCGAGACACAACAAGCAAACAAGATGAGGATCGGTTACTGACATGGCACGGTGACAGGCGTCACAAGGCTTAAAACCTACCCGTCTAGAGGTCATCTCTCAACACACAAGAAAAATCTCACAACAAAATGCTGAACAAAGCCTGTCAAAAAGAGACAGAAGGGTAGCTCTTCTTCGGATCAGAGCTTAACGGGCATGGAAAGAAAAGAACTGATGTCCACGTGCCTGGGTGGGTGCCTATATAGGTGACTGTGACGTCACAACCGACGCCAAAGATGCCAGCAATGTCACACAGACCTGAACGGAGCCACCCGACGGCATGCAAAAGTTTCCGGATCCAGTCTGACACCTGGGAAATTCAAAGGTAAGGAATCTGCAGCTAGATGTCTCTATCAGATACAGCCATTATTTTTCAACTCACTTCAACTCCACTGCTTCGCATCTAAGCCACCTTACCAATTATTTGCATCCTCCACCACCCTCCAGCTCCTCCTCATACCACATCCAAACTGCTCCACTTGTCTCCTCATTCAACCATAACACTTGCGCACTACCCAACCATCTCTTTCTCCACCTCGTCATACTCCAGCCAGCAGATCACAGTCAAACCGCACCAAGCCTTAAGAAATCACTTACTTACCTAAACTCCAGTTCTCCGACATTGGTATCTTGCTCGAATCATTCCTCGTCGTCAGGCTGTGAATCCCTGGTACTCTAACATAGCAGTATAGAGTAAAATATCCTGCATACTATATACAGTTCAAAAAAGGCCGTAGCCTAAAACAGCATAAAATCTTTAGTAGTGCATCCAGCTCATTTGAAAGAACCCAAACTTCAGCCAATGAGCTGGAAGCTTAAGCTCTCCTACTCCCCATACAGGACACCATAGCACGGATTCCAAACCAGAAGTGTGAGAATAAGTACGATGAGCCTCTGACGGGGGAGGAGGGAGGTCCGCGTGTGAATATATAAAAGACACCAATGTTGGAGAACTGAAATGAAAGGTAAGTAAATAATTTCTTCTCCAACATTGGATCGTTTATATATTCACATGCTTGCATCAGAATAGCAAGCAGTACACATTATTAAATACAACAAAGCAGGAAGCAGGCTCATCTTTAATAAAACACGTTTCTGAGAACGGCCTGTCTCACTGGTGGGTCAGCTTCCACATCTAGGCAGTAATGCTTCGTGAACATATGCCTGCACCTCCAGGGGGCTGCCCCATCAGACTGCAGCAGTGTAAGCCATGCCCCCTGGTGGAATGCCCCCTCACTCTTCCCTGGAGTGGACAATTGGCTTTGGCATGACAGAAAGAAATACAAGCTGAGAGCCAACAATCTATTTCCTGTTTGGACAAGGCTGGACCTTATCGTGGTGGAAAAAATGACACAAAGAGATGGTCTGATGTGAGTACGTCATTTGTATTGTCGATATAAAATCTGAGACATCCATGCAAGTCTAGAGAATGTAATGATCTTTCTGCAAATGAAGATGGGTTTGGATAGAAGGATCTAAGAATGACAGGTTTACTGGGGTGAAAGTCAGTAGGTACCTTCGGAATGAATTTAGGGTTGCTTCTGATAATTACCCTGTCTTTCATGAACCAGAGAAAAGGCTCCCTGACGGTAAATGCCTGAATCTCTCCTACTCTGCTAGCGGATGTCAGAGCTAGGAGTAGTACTATTTTCCATGAGAGAAATATTTTGGTGCCGATTCCGATCCTGGAAAAACCGGGTACGAACCGTCGGTCGGAGCGTTTTCTCTGTCCGACTCGTACCCGGGAAAAAAACATTACAAACATGCAAGTACGATTTGCACGGAAACACCATTTCCGTACGAATCGTAAAAAACACCGACCGACGAAAATATACAAACAAATGTGATCCGGGAAAGCGCCAACGTGACGTCGGGACGCTTTCAGGCAGCGTTTCACGAACCAGGAAGTACGATTCGAACCGACAGCAGTCCGGACGGCAATATTTTCACGGCACCCAAAAAGTGCCGGAAAAGCGAAGTACGCCGCGAAACGACCAGATTAGGGGGCCCGGTACGCGCCGTACCCCCCCCAGCCCCCGTAAGTACGCGCCGAACAACCCCCCAGCCCCCGTATGTAAGCGCCGAACACCCCCCCAGCCCCCGTGAGTACGCGCCGAACATCCCCCCCCAGCCCCCGTGAGTACACGCCGAACCCCCCCAGCCCCCGTGAGTACGCGCCGAACACCCCCCCCAGCCCCCGTGAGTACGCGCCGAACCTCCCCCAGAACCCGTGAGTACGCGCCAAACACCCCCCAGCCCCCGTGAGTACGCGCCGAACCCCCCCAGCCCCCGTGAGTACGCGCTGAACACCCCCCCAGTCCCCGTGTACGTACGAGTTGAACCCTCCCGTGTATGTACACCCGTGTACGTACGAGTCGAACCCCCCCATGCATGTACACCCCCCGTATATGTACACCCGTGTACGTATGAGTCGAACCCCCCCGTGTATGTTCACCCCCTGTGTATGTACACCCGTGTACGTACGAGTCGAACCCCCCGTGTATGTACACCCCCCGTGTATGTACACCCGTGTACGTACGAGTCGTACCCCCACCCGTGTATGTACGGTGTCTACCCCCTGTGGGGGGGTTCGACTCGTACGTACACGGGTGTACATACACGGGGGGGTGTACATACACGGGGGGTTCGACTCGTACGTACACGGGGGCTGGGGGGGGTTCGGCGCGTACTCACGGGGGCTGGGGGGGTGTTCGGCGCGCACATACGGGGGCTGGGGGGGGTGCTCGGCGCGTATGCGGGCACATGTCACCATGGTTGCTATGGGAGTTCGGTACGTACGGTGCATTTTCCATACGGTTGTCACATCGGACGCACGGGACGGATCGTACTTGCGCGCTCGGACTTCACTTTTCACATTTGTACGTAAAATCGTCCGGGGGTGTGTCGGACACTTTTTCCGACCCGAGGACGTGTGGGGAAATTTTCCCAACGCGATTCGTATGGACTTTTTCCCATACGAATCGTACTTGGCAGTTTGTACGCTACTTGTACGATTCGTACGGTAAAAAGTCCAGGATCCTAATCGGCACCTTTGTCTGCTCTATGTTCAGGCTCAAAAGGAGGTAACATCAGCTAGCCGAGGACTTTATTAAGATCACATGGAACTGGAGGATGCTGTAGAGGTGGAAATGCTCTAAAGACCCCTTTCAGAAACTGTTTAATGATTCTTAGGGAAACTAGAGTAGACATTCATGGTTCAGGTCTCCTAAATCGCGAGACTACAGCAAGATGGACTCTGAGAAGAATATTTGAGTCCACGCTTGGACGCTTGGCTAACAAATATGGTAGGATTTGAACAGGGTGATTTGAAGAGGATGATGGCCATTATTCCTGCACAAGACACAAAAACTTTTCCATTTGGCGTTGCAAGTCTTATTAGTTGCTGGGGCTCAAACTTGCGCCAGAATATCTTTGCATTCTTGCAGCAAATCTAAATGGCCACATTTTAGGTGGTCAGTTCCATGCTGTCAACTTCAGCGACCGGGGACCATGGTGGAGAATCTCTCCATGATCTCTGTAAAGTATCCTGGGATGCACCTTCAGAAGAATGCCAGGATGTGCTGATAACTGCAGTGGCTCGCTGTACCAATACTGGTGAGGCGACACCGGAGCAGTGAGGATCAGAGCGGAATGGTCTGTCTTCACCTCCTTCAGCACCCTGGGGCTCAGAGGAAAATGAGGAAAGGCAAACACCGTGGACAAAATTATGAAAAAAAACATTTCCCATTGTCCCTAGATGCCAGAAGAACAAGTTACTTACCTTCGGTAACGCTTTTTCTGGTGGATACAGTATCTGCCTGTGGATTCCTCACCTTGTGAATATCCCCTGGGCCAGCAACATTCAGAAACTTTTGTAGCAGTCCACGCCGATGAGGTCGAAGACGACATCACAGAGGAACGGCTCCGCTCGCGACTACGCTGACATCACCGGCTCCATAAGAAGACCTCGTCGGCGTGATGACGTCAGTTCCGACCCTTTTTTCCGTGCCTTCGAGGCACACGGACGGACCGACAGCAATATATACACAGTATACACAGTACATGGTATGCAAAGCAACACACACAGTGTGAAGAACAAATAGAAAGGCAAAAGAATAACACAATACCTTTGACAGTAACAAATACATTTTGAAACACCATCAATAGAATTGTAGGTATAGAAGGATGGACAACGGGGAGGCGGGTGGGTCAGTGAGGAATCCACAGGCAGATACTGTATCCACCAGAAAAAGCGTTACCGAAGGTAAGTAACTTGTTCTTCTGATGGATACATCTGCCAGTGGATTCCTCACCTTGTGAATAGATTCCCACAGCAGTCCCCACTCCCGGAGGAGGGTGTCCACCCTTCTATACCAAAAAGTCCTGAAGGACGGAACGAGCAAGGTGTCCGTCCCTCCTCACCTCGGTGTCCAAGGTTGCGAAGGTGTGGAGGGAGGCCCAAGTTGTCGCCCTACAAATGTCCTCCACAGGAACACCCCTAGACAAAGCAGAAGTGGAAGATTTTGCTCTAGTGGAACGAGCTCTTAAACCCTCTGGAGGTTCCTTACCCGCCAAAGAGTAGCATATCTTGATGCACAAGACAATCCATCTGGAAAGGGTGCGCTTGTGCACTGCTCGGCCCTTCCTGCAGCCAACAAAGCTCACGAAGAGCTGGTCATCAACCCTGAAGTCCTTTGTCCTGTCAAGGTAGAAGCTCACCGCCCTCTTAGGGTCCAAGCGGTGAAGTCTCTCCTCCTCCTTGGAAGGGTGAGGGGGAGGGGGAGTCTAGAGAATGTAATGATCTTTCTGCAAATGAAGATGGGTTTGGATAGAAGGATCTAAGAATGACAGGTTTACTGGGGTGAAAGTCAGTAGGTACCTTCGGAATGAATTTAGGGTTGCTTCTGATAATTACCCTGTCTTTCATGAACCAGAGAAAAGGCTCCCTGACGGTAAATGCCTGAATCTCTCCTACTCTGCTAGCGGATGTCAGAGCTAGGAGTAGTACTATTTTCCATGAGAGAAATATTTTGGTGCCGATTCCGATCCTGGAAAAACCGGGTACGAACCGTCGGTCGGAGCGTTTTCTCTGTCCGACTCGTACCCGGGAAAAAAACATTACAAACATGCAAGTACGATTTGCACGGAAACACCATTTCCGTACGAATCGTAAAAAACACCGACCGACGAAAATATACAAACAAATGTGATCCGGGAAAGCGCCAACGTGACGTCGGGACGCTTTCAGGCAGCGTTTCACGAACCAGGAAGTACGATTCGAACCGACAGCAGTCCGGACGGCAATATTTTCACGGCACCCAAAAAGTGCCGGAAAAGCGAAGTACGCCGCGAAACGACCAGATTAGGGGGCCCGGTACGCGCCGTACCCCCCCCAGCCCCCGTAAGTACGCGCCGAACAACCCCCCAGCCCCCGTATGTAAGCGCCGAACACCCCCCCAGCCCCCGTGAGTACGCGCCGAACATCCCCCCCCAGCCCCCGTGAGTACACGCCGAACCCCCCCAGCCCCCGTGAGTACGCGCCGAACACCCCCCCCAGCCCCCGTGAGTACGCGCCGAACCTCCCCCAGAACCCGTGAGTACGCGCCAAACACCCCCCAGCCCCCGTGAGTACGCGCCGAACCCCCCCAGCCCCCGTGAGTACGCGCTGAACACCCCCCCAGTCCCCGTGTACGTACGAGTTGAACCCTCCCGTGTATGTACACCCGTGTACGTACGAGTCGAACCCCCCCATGCATGTACACCCCCCGTGTATGTACACCCGTGTACGTATGAGTCGAACCCCCCCGTGTATGTTCACCCCCTGTGTATGTACACCCGTGTACGTACGAGTCGAACCCCCCGTGTATGTACACCCCCCGTGTATGTACACCCGTGTACGTACGAGTCGTACCCCCACCCGTGTATGTACGGTGTCTACCCCCTGTGGGGGGGTTCGACTCGTACGTACACGGGTGTACATACACGGGGGGTGTACATACACGGGGGGTTCGACTCGTACGTACACGGGGGCTGGGGGGGGTTCGGCGCGTACTCACGGGGGCTGGGGGGGTGTTCGGCGCGCACATACGGGGGCTGGGGGGGGTGCTCGGCGCGTATGCGGGCACATGTCACCATGGTTGCTATGGGAGTTCGGTACGTACGGTGCATTTTCCATACGGTTGTCACATCGGACGCACGGGACGGATCGTACTTGCGCGCTCGGACTTCACTTTTCACATTTGTACGTAAAATCGTCCGGGGGTGTGTCGGACACTTTTTCCGACCCGAGGACGTGTGGGGAAATTTTCCCAACGCGATTCGTATGGACTTTTTCCCATACGAATCGTACTTGGCAGTTTGTACGCTACTTGTACGATTCGTACGGTAAAAAGTCCAGGATCCTAATCGGCACCTTTGTCTGCTCTATGTTCAGGCTCAAAAGGAGGTAACATCAGCTAGCCGAGGACTTTATTAAGATCACATGGAACTGGAGGATGCTGTAGAGGTGGAAATGCTCTAAAGACCCCTTTCAGAAACTGTTTAATGATTCTTAGGGAAACTAGAGTAGACATTCATGGTTCAGGTCTCCTAAATCGCGAGACTACAGCAAGATGGACTCTGAGAAGAATATTTGAGTCCACGCTTGGACGCTTGGCTAACAAATATGGTAGGATTTGAACAGGGTGATTTGAAGAGGATGATGGCCATTATTCCTGCACAAGACACAAAAACTTTTCCATTTGGCGTTGCAAGTCTTATTAGTTGCTGGGGCTCAAACTTGCGCCAGAATATCTTTGCATTCTTGCAGCAAATCTAAATGGCCACATTTTAGGTGGTCAGTTCCATGCTGTCAACTTCAGCGACCGGGGACCATGGTGGAGAATCTCTCCATGATCTCTGTAAAGTATCCTGGGATGCACCTTCAGAAGAATGCCAGGATGTGCTGATAACTGCAGTGGCTCGCTGTACCAATACTGGTGAGGCGACACCGGAGCAGTGAGGATCAGAGCGGAATGGTCTGTCTTCACCTCCTTCAGCACCCTGGGGCTCAGAGGAAAATGAGGAAAGGCAAACACCGTGGACAAAATTATGAAAAAAAACATTTCCCATTGTCCCTAGATGCCAGAAGAACAAGTTACTTACCTTCGGTAACGCTTTTTCTGGTGGATACAGTATCTGCCTGTGGATTCCTCACCTTGTGAATATCCCCTGGGCCAGCAACATTCAGAAACTTTTGTAGCAGTCCACGCCGATGAGGTCGAAGACGACATCACAGAGGAACGGCTCCGCTCGCGACTACGCTGACATCACCGGCTCCATAAGAAGACCTCGTCGGCGTGATGACGTCAGTTCCGACCCTTTTTTCCGTGCCTTCGAGGCACACGGACGGACCGACAGCAATATATACACAGTATACACAGTACATGGTATGCAAAGCAACACACACAGTGTGAAGAACAAATAGAAAGGCAAAAGAATAACACAATACCTTTGACAGTAACAAATACATTTTGAAACACCATCAATAGAATTGTAGGTATAGAAGGATGGACAACGGGGAGGCGGGTGGGTCAGTGAGGAATCCACAGGCAGATACTGTATCCACCAGAAAAAGCGTTACCGAAGGTAAGTAACTTGTTCTTCTGATGGATACATCTGCCAGTGGATTCCTCACCTTGTGAATAGATTCCCACAGCAGTCCCCACTCCCGGAGGAGGGTGTCCACCCTTCTATACCAAAAAGTCCTGAAGGACGGAACGAGCAAGGTGTCCGTCCCTCCTCACCTCGGTGTCCAAGGTTGCGAAGGTGTGGAGGGAGGCCCAAGTTGTCGCCCTACAAATGTCCTCCACAGGAACACCCCTAGACAAAGCAGAAGTGGAAGATTTTGCTCTAGTGGAACGAGCTCTTAAACCCTCTGGAGGTTCCTTACCCGCCAAAGAGTAGCATATCTTGATGCACAAGACAATCCATCTGGAAAGGGTGCGCTTGTGCACTGCTCGGCCCTTCCTGCAGCCAACAAAGCTCACGAAGAGCTGGTCATCAACCCTGAAGTCCTTTGTCCTGTCAAGGTAGAAGCTCACCGCCCTCTTAGGGTCCAAGCGGTGAAGTCTCTCCTCCTCCTTGGAAGGGTGAGGGGGAGGATAGAAGGTAGGAAGGGTAATGGACTGCCCCAGATGGAAGGGAGTTACCACCTTAGGCAGAAAAGCAGCCCTGGTCCTGAGTACCATTCTTTCAGCATGAATGGTCAAAAACGGGGGTTTTGAACTTAGAGCTTGAAGCTTACTTACCCTCCTTGCCGAGGTAATTGCAATGAGGAAAACCGTCTTAAAAGACAGCAGTCTCAAGGGACACTTGTGCAAGCGCTCGAAGGGAGAACCCATAAGATAAGTCAAGACAAGGTTTAAATTCCATTGAGGCACAATAAAGGGAGTAGGAGGAAACCTGTTTGTGAGACCCTTAAGAAACAATAGGTGATTTGAATAATGACGGCTGATCCGGCAAGTAAAGGAAAGCCGACAAAGCCGATAAGTATCCCTTCACAGTGGCCACAGCAAAGCCTTGCTGAGCAAGAGAAAGGGCAAACTGTAGAATGTTGGACAGACGAGCCTTCAAAGGATCAATTGACCTCTCTCCACACCAAAGTACAAATTTGGACCACCTATAGGAATATACAGATTTGGTGGAATGACGTCTGGCAGACAAAATTACATCCACCACGTCAGGTGGGAGAGAAAAAGAACTCAGGTTGCCCCGTTCAATCTCCAGGCATGAAGGTGTAAGCTCTGGAGGTGGGGGTGTAGAACCTGCCCCTCCGACTGCGAGAGGAGGTCTGCCCTCAGAGGGAGACGGAGCGGAGGGCACGAGGAGAGGTGGAGAAGATCTGTATACCACACCCTTCTTGGCCAATCCGGGGCGATCAAAATGACTTGGGCCCGGTCTTGGCGAATCTTCCTCAGAGCCCGAGGAATCAAGGGTATGGGAGGAAACGCGTAAAGGAGTTGTGAGCCCCAACTCAACTGAAACGTGTCCCCCCAACGCTCCCTGCATCGGATACTGGAGACTGCAGAATGACGGGCAGTGAGCATTCTCGTGAGTGGCGAACAGGTCCACCCGAGGAGTTCCCCACATCGGAAAGACGTGACAAACTACCTCCGGATGAAGCCTCCACTCGTGGTCGGCGGAGAACTGCTGACTGAGACTGTCCGCACGTACGTTCAGCACCCCAGCCAGATGATTTGCCATCCGACAAATCTGATGGTCCTGAGCCCAGGACCATAGACGCAGGGCCTCTCTGCAGAGACAAAGAGACCCCACTCCTCCCTGTTTGTTTATATACCACATCGCGGTAGTGTTGTCCGACAGACTGACCACGAAGGGAAGGGACGAAGGCCGTGGGTGCTAAACGAATTGCCCTCAATTCCAAAAGGTTGATGTGAAGCAACCTTTCCTCTGGAGACCAAAGACCCTTGATCTCCAGATCCCCCAGATGAGCACCCCACCCTAAGGTGGATGCATCCGTTATCACCGTGGCCACCGATGGGAGGTAGATGAAAGAGCTTCCCTTGAGACAGGTTGCCCTCCACGCTCCACCAGGACAGATCCGCTGCAGCTTCTCTGGAGATCCTCACAGACTCCCTGAGATCTCCTTTGTGCTGATACCACTGCTTGCGGAGGCACCACTGGAGCGCCCTCATGTGCCAGCGTGCATGGTTGACCAACAGGATGCAGGAAACGAACAGACCGAGCAGGCGAAGGACCTTCAGAACTGGAACGACCGCCCCGTTGTAAAATAAAGGAATCATTTCCTGCATGTCGAGAATCCTTTGAGGAGGAGGGAATGCTCGACAAACAGTAGTGTCCAGTACCGCACCTATGAACAGGTTGCGCTGAGAGGGCACCAGGTGAGATTTGGGCACGTTTATCGAAAAACCCAATTTGTACAACAGCTGAGTTGTATCCTGCAGATGACGTAGCACCTTCTCTGGCGACTCCGCCTTGATCAGCCAGTCGTCCAAATAAGGGAAAACTGAGATTCCCCGACCTTCTGAGATGGGCTGCCACCAATGCCATCACCTTCGTGAAGACTCGAGGTGCCGAAGTAAGACCAAACTGGAGGACCGCAAACTGATAATGTTGCGACCCTACCGTAAACCGGAGATACTTCCTGTGCGACTTCAGGATGGGGATGTGAAAATACGCATCCTGCAAGTCGAGCGACACCATCCAGTCCTCCTGATTCAGCGCTTGGAGAACCTGAGCAAGGGTGAGCATCTTGAACTTCTCTTGCTTTAGAAAAAGATTCAAGATTCTGAGGTCCAATATCGGACGCAATCTGCCGTCCTTTTTCGGAATGAGAAAATACCGGGAGTAGCATCCCTGACCCCTCTCCTGCTCTGGAACCACCTCTATCACACCTTTTTAAAACAGCTTCAGGACTTCCTCCTGTAGAAGAAGACAGTGGTCCTCCGAGCAACCCCCATGGCAAGGAGGGTAATTTGGAGGGAATTCCCGAAAGGGAAGGGCGTACCCATTTTCTACAAGATCCAGAACCCAGAGATCTGTAGTTACAGACTCCCAATCTTGTAGAAAATGGGTAAGCCGGCCCCCCACAGGACCAGCATGATCCGGAATGGCGATCTAGGGCTGCTTTGTGGTGGTGGGAGGGGCTGAGGAGGAGGAAGAGGAGGAGGAGAGTTGACGGCCACGTGTGCGACCCCTGATTCTACCTCTGAAACCTCTAGACGAGGAACCTTGCTGCTGCTGTTGCTGCTGCTGGGTCTGTCTATAGGATCGAAAGGATGTCCTTCCGAACCCTCTGTACCTTTTAAAAGACCCCCTCGACTGAGATTGCAGGCCCAGAGATTTAGCCATCGCCTTGCTCTCTTTGAAACGCTCCAGAGCAGCATCTGCCTTTTTACCAAACAGGCCAGATCTATTAAATGGCAGGTCCAAAAGAGTTGATTGCACATCCTGTGAAAACTCCGAAGATCTTAACCATGCACTCCTTCTGGTGGCGACAGAAGATCCCATGATCCTCGCCACTGAATCCGGCGTGTCCAGTCCACTGTGGATCACCTGGCGTGCAGCCGCCTGGGCATCAGTCAAGATCTCATTGAATCCAGCCCTATCCTCCTCAGACAGTTTCGGCGCCAGCTTCTTAGCAGAATCCATAAGCGCATGCACATAGCGTCCTAGAAGATAAGTGGCGTTCGTTGACTTCAAGGCCATGCTGGCTGATGAAAATACCTTTTTTGCTGATTGGTCCAGCTTTTTAGCCTCTCTGTCCCCCGGAACCTGAGGACAAGCTGCCTGAATCACCAGGCTCTCAGGCGAAGGATGTGACGTTAAAAACTCAGGGTCCCCTGGGGCTGCCCTATATCTCCTAGCAACAGTCTTAGAGACCGCAGGAGCAGAAAAGGGCTTATGCCACACCTCTAACACAGGACTCATTAAAAGGAAGCAATGGCTCTGAAGCTGCCGTAGGAGAATGTAATACCTCAGTTAAAATGTTCGATTTTAACTCTGTAGTTGGCAACTGGAGATCAAGCAGTTCTGCAGCCTTCCTGATAACTGCATGATAAGGAGCAACGTCCTTATAGGGTTCGTCCGACGGTGGAGTAATCACCCACTCTGGAGACAAATCCAACCCACTAGCTTCCTTAAGCTCCTCAAATACTTCCTCTGATTCTACCAATTCTCCTTCCTCTGCTTCCTCCAGAAGGTACCTCCGCTCATCAACAACCCTCTGAGCCTCCCTTCTGGACCAAATCCGTATCATCGGCGGCCCCGTGTTCGAATCCGACGATGCCGGCGTCGAGCGTGGATCTGCAGGAGCCGCCGGCGTCGAACGAGGTCGAGCCGGAGCCGGCGAGGATGGAAGCGGCGACGACGTCCTCGGCACCGGTAGATGCCAAGATGGCGTCGCTGGAAAGAACGGCATGAAAGGGGCCTGTGGATATACTTGCGGCACCCCTAAATTAAACGCCATTGGACCCATCGGACCCGCAGGTGCACCAGTGGTGTACATAGCTCTAGCGAACACCCCGTACACAGCATTTAAATAATGCGAGGGGTCCTGACCTGGTCCAGGGAAAGCAGGGTACTGGTCAGGCATCACCGGACTCGGGCCAACCGGCGCCGATGGTCGAATCAACGGCGTCGCAGGCTCACCCGGAACTTGAAGTTCTTCAACCGGGGCCGGAGATGGAGCCGGAGATGATACCGGCGCCGGAGATGGAACCGGCGTCGGAGTCTGAGCCGGAACCGGTGAAGCCGGAGTCAAGGAAGACACTGGCGATGAAGGACCAGGAGGTGAATCAGGCACTGGAGAAGGAGAAACAGAGTCCTTCCGGTGTCGAGTTGGTGATTTCGACTTCGGAGCCGAGCTCTTGTCCGAATGGTGTCGAGCCGAGTGTCTTCTTTTCTTCTTATGCTTCTTGGCTCGAGAAGCATGCCCCGAAGTCGACTTCGATGCCGACCTCGACTTCGATCGAGACCTCGTCCTCGACCTCCTTCTCCCTCTCTTCTCCTTCTTCATTTTTGCAATGAAGAGCTTTGCTTCCCGTTCCTTAAGAGCCTTCGTGCTCATCTTGCGGCAGCTGGAACAGCCATCCACGTCGTGGTCTGATGACAAACACCACACACAGTCCTCATGTGGATCTGTGATCAACATGTGCTTGCCACACTCCCGGCAAGGCTTGAATCCAGACTTCCTTGTCGACATTCTCGAGAAAGAACAGAGAACATCTAGATAATACACAAAGTAACAACGATGCTAACAACAGCGATTCCCGAAATCCGTTGACTTCAACGGCGCGGAAAAAAGGGAACTGACGTCATCACGCTGACGAGGTCTTCTTATGGAGCCGGTGACGTCCGCGGAGTCGCGAGCGGAACCGTTCCTCTGTGACGTCGTCTTCGACCTCATCGGCGTGGACTGCTACAAAAGTTTCTGAATGTTGCTGGCGCAGGGGATATTCACAAGGTGAGGAATCCACTGGCAGATGTATCCATCAGAACCTGCTTGCACAGCACAGGCATTTCTTGTTGTTCTGAGTGGCAAACAGATTGATTGTGGGGGAACCCCAGTGATTGAAGATAAACCCACCTGCTTCTGTTCAAGTTCCCATTCGAGACAATCAACATTTGCAGACTGGGTGCACATGCCTGGACGTTCTAGCAGCCTGTCAGATGTTCCACAGCAAAGTCTATCCTGTGAGAAATGGCCCAGTTCCACAGCAGCTGATGCTCTTTTGAAAGGGGTATGGACCGTGTTCCTCCTTGCTTGATTATGTAAAACATAGACGTTGTGTTGTCCGTTCTGTTAAGAACTGGTTGACCTCCCAATCTGGGGAGAAACGCTTGAAAACCTAGTCTTATGGCGTGGAGTTCCATCACATTGATGTGCAGCCTTTTGTCTGGATCTAACTAGAGGCCTCTGGTTCAAAGCTCTTGCAGGTGAGCTCCGTATCCACCCATGGAAGCATCTGTGGTGAGTAGTATCCTTTCTGTTATCAGCAGGAAACACAATCTTGCATTAGGGTTAGATGAAATCCACCACCACATTAATGCCTGCTTCAGGCTTCATGTGACATGGACCACATCGTCCCATGAGCCTTATATTTGTTTCCACTGCAAATCCAGTTATTGCTGGGCAGGTCTCATACTAAGCCTGCAGAATGGAATCAGACCTATACATGATGCAATCAGGCTCAACAGGGACTTGTATTGCCTCACTGTCCTTGACTGATTTCCAGCAATCGTCTTTGCCACAGTCTGCAACGTTCTAACCCTTTCAGCGACAGAAAGGCCGACTGAGTGTAGAGTATTGCTCCCAGAAATTGGATTTTTGTCTGGGGCTCCAAGGAGAATTTCTCTTTGTTCAAAGTGAGACCCAATCTTTGGAAAAGATTGATCAGGCCTGTGTAGAAGCCTTTGCTCCTTTTCTGTATGTGGCTTTGACAAGCCATCAGCCAGGTATGGAAACACCTGGTGACCTTTTTGTCTGAGAAAAACAGCAAATGGGGCAAGACATTTGGTGAAATTTGAGGGGCCGATTTTAGTCTGAAAGGGAGCGCCTTTAACTGGCAGTGTTGCACCGCTACCGAGAAACAAAAGAACTCCATGTGTTGTCTATGAATAGGTACGTGTAAGTATGAGTCCTGAAGGTCCAGGGAGGTTACAAAATCTCCTTCCTGCATTGTCTGGAGGACGTCTTGCAAAGTAATCATCTGAAATGACTGTTTCTTTAGAATCTTGTTCTGCTGCCTCAGATCGAGTATTGGTCTCCAGTGATCTGTCTTCTTTTCGATTAGGAAAAACCTGGAGTAAAATCCTTGGTTTCTTTCTGATTTGGGGACAATTTCTATGACTCTTTTGAGGAGAAGCATGAGAAAGTCCGTAAGAAGCTTCTTCAGATGAAGATGAGGTTCCTTTCGTGGTGGAGAAACAGGGTGTCTCTGGACGAGCTCCAACAAATGGCCTGATTGGACAATTTGTGGCACCCATTTTGTGTGATGTTATGTTCTTCCACGTGGGAACAAAAAGGGCAGTTCTCCTCACAACTAGTGGTAACCAGATGGTAAAGGGGTAAGAGCTGGGAGTCCAGCTCTTTTCTGATTGTCATTGCTTTGTGCTTGTGAAGAACCTCTCCTCCTTCCTGAAGACCTCCCGTAAGACTGTCTTAGGTTTCACTTGAAGGAGTAACACTGATCATATCCAGACTGTCTTAGAGAATAATATGAAGGTCCCTGCCCTCCGTATTGACTGAATTCCCCTCTGAAAGTTTGTGATCTTCTTGAGCCATGAAAATTTAAACATCCCAAATCTATGATCCTGCAAAAGTTCTAACGCCTTAGCGGTGTGAGTGTCAGTTTTAAGACCTTTTAAAGCATCATCTACAGGCTTATCAAAAAGAGTGAAGCCATCAAAAGGCACATCTAGGATCTTAAATTGGAGATCAGTGCTGAAGGCTGTAGACATTAATCAGCCTTGCCTTCTTAGTACAGTACCTCTTGCCAATTGGCGAAAACCTGTGTTCGAGGCATCCATTGCTGTATCAATAATGAAGCAAGAAGTTAGCTCTCATTCCTGCAGTTTCCCCTTATCCTCAGGAATGAATTTTAGTAATGGAGTGACGTTGTGCCTCATTTGGCAATCATAACGACCTAGAATTGCCAAAGCATTGCCGGTCTAAATTGAGTTTGCTGCCATAGACTAAATTCTTCGACCCAGATGATCAATATGTTTGCTATCCTTATCTTGCGGACTAGAGAATGGTGTTATTGGAGTCTTGGTTCTTCTCTGAGCTGCTGATGAAATGACTGAATCCAGTTTAGGGCGACCAGTGAGGCAAGTCTGAGCTGCATCCGGAGCGTTATATGTTTTCTCCTGGCGAGGTATCACCGCAAGAACTGTAGTAAGTGTCTTCATCAATTTCAAACCTTCTGGCCAGACATAATCAAGAATGGGTATGAATTTAACAGCTTTCCAAGGCTGCTCCTTAAAGTCATAAACAAAGCATAGTTGATCTAAGGATGTCGTTGTAGGAAGCTGGCTCTGTATATGCTATACCAAAGTAAGGTATAGTGTGCACAGAGTCCGGTGGATCCCTAGAGGCTTTACAGAGCCTAAAGTAGATAATACTAATGCTCTCTTCTGTGGTAGCGTGGGCGAGCCGCTAGGCTTATCAGAGGACAGTGTTAAGCAATCGTGTACACACAGAAACAAGAAATGATCACACTCACTCAAAGACCAACTCCAAGAACAAGGGTTTGTAACTATATTACTTTGTTACTTTTATTACAAGAACCAAAGAAACTTAGCTGCAGATAAGTACAGTTTTCAAACTGGTAATACTTTTCAATGTAGTAAATTAACACTTTGTGCAGGACTTCAGTTCAGAAAGTTAGAGACAGTCTCTAGAAATAGCAATACTTTGCAATGCAAGGAAAATGTACACTTTATATTCAACTGAGCAATGATATCCTGTGGGAGGAAAACAAGAATGCAATTTCTCAGGCAAGTACTTTACTCACAAACCGACTCTTCGGGGTTTTAGGTCAGCACAGGGTATGGGTCAAGTGAGCACCAAGACTGCACAACCAGCGGCACTGGGGCGGCTGGGGGCAGAGGTCAAGTTGGGAGTCAGTGAACAACGTTACCCAATGAAGCCAGGGGGCACCACTCAAAGTTGTGCCAATTACAGGTAAGTAAAGCTGAGATGGAGGTCAACTTCTGGGGGTTAAGACAAGCACTGAGGGGGCCACGAGGCAGCACCAAACATACACCCTCAGCGGCACAGAGGCGGCCAGGTGCAAGTAGCAAGACAGTGTTGGGCGCCCAATAAAAATCAATGAAGGACCATGGTTTTGAACAAAGGCTGCAGACTCAGACCAGGAAGCTGGATAAAGGGAACCGGTGACTGGGAAGGTTAAGTTCAGATGTTGAGGGTCACCTGCGCAACGTTGGTCAGGCTCACCAAAGCCGGGCGGCTACGGGTGCAGGGGTGTCTTTTGAGGTCAGAAAATCCTTACTGGAGTTGGTTTCAGTTAAGGGGTCCTTCATGTTAAGGCTGCAGGCATGGTCGTGGAGTCCAGGAGAGGTCAGCCTATGGTGGACTCAGGCTCTGGTCCACTGGGGAACCTCACTGGACTGGTGAGCAATTTGGACTCGGGCCAGAGGCACCAGGTGCAGAGGTGGATCCAGAAGCAGGGTTTCGCGGTTCCACAGGTCACAGAGGCCTTTCTTGGTTGACAGGGCCACTGTTCTCGGGAGTTCTGGTCTTTGTTGAAGGTAGCAGTCCTTCCACAGGCTTTTCGAAGCTGTTGGGCTGCAGGAAGAGTCATTGGTTTTTGCAGGATCTTCAAGGCTACAGACAGGCCGGTAGGGTTGGCACCAAGCCAGTGGGCGTCTTCAGTCTTTCTCTGCTGCACAGCTCTGTTTTGTCCTCTTCCTTCGTAGGTTGTCCGGAACTAAAGATTAAGGTTAAGGGGTGACCCTAAATTCCCAATTTAGGGGCATTACAGAGGCTGGGAGGTACTAGCCAATGGGCTATTTACCTATAGGGTGACAACACCCTTTGTAGGTTCACTCCCTTTGGGGAGGAAGCATACCCCTAATCCTATTGGCAGAAATTCTCCAAACCAATATGGAGAATTTTCGAAAGAGGGGGTCACTTCAGCTTAGGACACGTTAGGGGTGTTCCTGGTTGAGAGGGGACACATCTCAATTTTCCGCCGACCGTGCTGCCAAAAGTGGGACTTGGTCAGGGAGGCAGACATCTCCCCAAGCTGGATAGGCCCTGGCCAGCTTAACTTTGTTGCAGGATGCTTGTTTCTGGTCCAGGGAAGACATGGCTTGGCAGTTTGGGATGCACTATTACCATGAGGCACAGGGTCAAGACTGTTTTGCACATAGCTGGATCTGAACTGAGGTGGCGAAGTTAGCTAAAGAATGATGATGGATTCAACCCAGATCTGAGACTGGGGGTGAGTGTCTGCAAAGTTTCAGCGCTCCGTCCATCATCTCCTTGTGTTTGCTTTGTTCGCCCTAAGTTGGCAGGGTCTGTCTAGACGTGGGTCCTGTGCTCACTTTGCCACTGGATTCAAGCTAGTCTGGCTGATGAGGAGTGTTACCCTGAAAATGGTCCCAGGATGCTTGTTTCTGGTCCAGGGAAGACCTGGCTTGGCAGTTCGGGCAGGACTATTCCCATGAGGCACAGGGTCAAGACTAATTTGCATATGACTGGGTCTGAACTGGGGTGACAAAGTGAGCTAAAGAACGAGGATGGATTCCACCCCAGATCTGTGACTGTGGGGTGAGTGTCTGAAACGTTTCAGCGCTCCGTCCATCATTTTCTTGTGTTTGCTTGGCATAACAGAGTGCAGGAAGCCTTTGAGCCTCACCACTCTTTAATGCTGTTCCTGCTAGGGGGTGGGTGTGGAGCACCTCCACCTAGAGCAGGCTGTGTTTCTGACCCACGAGAACGCAATGCTCCCTCCGCAGGGGGTCAGAAACACACCTAGAAGCGGCAGGCTGGTACAGACCAGTGAGGCACACACAAGTGGTTAGGTAGGTTTTCTGGGGGCACCTCTGAGTGCATTTATTAATGAATCCAACACTGGGCTCATTAATGTGAGATGTTTGGTACCAAACATCTTGGGATTCGCTGAAGCCATCATGGAGCTGTGGAACTCATAGTGACAAGCTCCCAGCCCATGTATTCAGTATGGTTTCACTGTGCACCTATAATGTCGAAGAATGGACTAAGACAAGATAGGGGCATATCTGCTCATGCAGTTATGCCCTCACAAGAGGTATAGTGCACCCTCCTTAGGGCTGCATGGCCTGCTGTAGGGGTGACCTACCCTTTGCATCTTGCAGTGCTGGCAGTCCTGGGACACACAGGCTGCCGTGGCAGTGTGAATGTCTTTGGTGAGGAGTCTCTTAGAGTGGCATCATACACACTGCAGCCCTTAGAGACCCTCTCTGGTCACAATGCCCTTGGTACCACTAATACCTTTTACAAGGGACTTATATGTGGGCCAGAGGTGTGCAAATTGTGGAAATAAAGGTACAATTTTAGGAAAGAACACAGGCACTGGGAACCTGGTTAACAGGAACCTAGTGCACATTCAGTCAAAGTGTATCAGAATCAGGCAAACCGTGGGGGGTAACCATGCAAAAAAGGTCACTTTCCAACAATTGTTAGCTTGACTTTCTTAGCAGCTCTCTCAAAATATTAACCAAATTTAGAGATTTCATCTGTAGAATCCTGTGGAATTGGCTTGTCATCATTTCCACTTGGGACAATAACTTTTCCTCCATTAACTTCTTGTCCATCACCGTCTGGTGGAAGCTCACCTTCTGCCCCATCAAGATAAGAATGTACAGAACTATTAGAGTAAACATCATCCATGTCCTCTCCATGAAGAGATCTGGAATTGGAGGAGGAGGATGAAAGCGCGATGGCTATTGAGGAGGTGAAACCAGTAAAGGAGCAGATGGAGGAGGTGGTAGAATGGGTGCAGCAGGTGGCCCCATTTTAGGATTATCGGCTGCTTGCTGTGGTAGCAACTTAGTGAAAGTATCCATCATCTGTTGCAGTGTTGATAAAAAGGCCATCCACACTTGTACACATCTGATTCTTTACAATATTTTGGTGGTTTCTGTCTCATCCCAGTTTGAGTGCTGGCAGACTTATACTCCTGCTGGCAAACATATCCACTTGAGTATCCTTGTTGTCCATTTCTTGCTTTCTAAATTCGGGAACATATCTTACATCCAATTTTGTTGGGCTGTAAGGTGTCAGCAGGTCTTAATTACTAGACTTGCCGTCTTGATCAGACTGAAGTATTTGAGCTGGAGGTAAATATGTCACCATGAATGGTGAACAAACATCTCCTCCTATGATTATTGTTGACTGTGTGGCCATCCATGCTGTTGTCGTTGACGGTTACTTAGTCGTTGTCGACGATATGGTTGTTGTCGATAGTATGGTCACTGTTGATGATATAGTCATCAACGGGATGGTCATTGTCTATGGTATCGCCGTTGATGATGGTGTCTTTATCTTCGACAGTGTCTTTGTCATTGACAGTATGCTCATCGTTGAAGGTGTCATTTTCGGCGGTCTCATCATCGTCGATGGAATTTATTTTGTCAAGTGTCTCGTCATCAAGATTTCCCTTGAAGATGTGTCTTTTGAATATTTTAGCTGGTTTATCACCAGAAGAGGAGGCTGCAAGCGCTCTACCAAATACAACATATTCCGGAAACTGTCCTAGCCTCCTCTTGTGCGCAACATTTGTGGAAGTGCTCGGAGGGGCACCTGTCATGGAATCCTTCCCTGAAGAGTGGGAGCCTCCTTTAGAAAGAGGCAAAAACAACAGTTGATGGACAGAATGCAGAACAATGTCATACATTCACCCCAGTACAGAGATCTGGGCCTAAATCCATCGTTTTTTTGCTCACAATGCCGTTCCAGTTTGAGCCCAGCTATATGCAAATCAGTCTTGACCCTGTGCCTCATGGGTACAGTCAAGCCCGAACTGCCAAGCCAGGTCCTCCCTGGACTGGAAACAAGCATCCTAGGACTGGTTTTGGGGTTTCACCCCTCTTTAGCCAGGATATTCCGTCCATCAATTGTGTGTCTTTTGCTTCCTTTAGAAACAGGACATTTTCTTTATCCATAAGTAATAATGGCAACTTCTATTTTCTGTCCTTAAGTGTTTTATTTGGAAAAGACGTACAAATATTGCATGCTGATGGCTTATGATTTGGTTAAACGCAATAAATACACTGAGTGTGGGTCATCAATGTAAATCTTGTTTCCACAAGATGAACAAGGTTTAAAAAGAGATTTATTTCTTTTGTCAGTCATGATGACAGTTGGTTGTCAGATGAAATGATCTCCCTGTTCCAGAAAGTACCAATCTTCCCTAAAAAGGACTCACAGTCCTGCAATGCTAATGATGGGGCGTGGTAAATCCAGGGCAGACCAATATAGTAACACTCAGGTTCTTTGAAAGGTTAGAGCAGCGCTGTTCTCACACTCGACGTGCGGTAGAAACAGAGCTATGGTGGCCTCTAGGGGGATTAGGAGAGCTTAAGCTTCCACCTCACTGGCTGAAGTTTGGGATGTTTCAACGGAAGTGGATGTGCTACTAAAGATTCTATGCTGCTTTAGGCCTGTGGCCTTTTTTTAACTGTATACAGTATGCTGTATATTTTACAGTGTATACTGCTATGATAGTGTACCAGGGAATTGCAGCCTGCCAATGAGGAATAATTCAAGCATGTGAATATATAAAAGATCCAATATTGGAGAATCCACCATCCACTCTTAATCCATCCACTCCATCCATCCATCCCTCGTTGCACCTCATTTCCAACTGCAGTCCATCTGTCCATATAATGCACAAACCATAAACTCTCTCTTCGCACACTCCACTCCTCTTCACTGCATCACAACACACCCGTTAATTGGACCCTCTGCACCTCATGCCCCATACTACCATATCGCAATGAAGCCACCCCAACTCAAAGGTTTCTCTCCAACTCCTTCTGATCCCACTTTACAACATCACAGACAATCCATTGATTTTTCCCTCTGCACTCCATGGTCCATACTACCACATCGCATTCAAGCCACCACAACGCGAAGCACTTTCTGATCCCACTCCACCCCATTACAGACTTATTTCCCTATACCTCCCTCCCTCTCTCTGGTTGCTCTGGTTAAAACTCTCACCACATCTAGATGGTTTGAGACAGCAGAAATATTAAACACTACACCCTCACCGTGAATCCATTGCTCCACACATTTTTAATGGTTCATGGACATTTATCGGAGTGCCAAGGAGCCCTAGGCCATCCTCCTCCAACCTAGTTTGCTCATAGAATCTCTCTGTGAATGCCCAAGCGAAGAGCAGCAGGTTCCTTGACTAGGCCAATATCCTAGTCGCCATACCTCACCTGTCCAGCTCAAGAACACTCTCGAAGTCACATATGGCTTCATCCCACAGACTCAGATCTGTATAAAGAATCCCACGATGGAGGAACGAGTTGAGATTTTCAAAGCCGTCATAAATTAGGACTGAAAGACAGAAGGAAATGAAAAAATAATATTGAGCCTCTTAGAAGAGAGGTGAGGACTTCACACATCCTGAATATGGGGCACATCTTAAACTCAACGTGCAAAGATAGAGTTTGAGAAAGTGAGGTACCCACAGTGCTGTATCCCCAAACTACAATGATGCCATCTGCCCTACATAGGAAGCACAGCCTTGCCCTGTAGCTAGGGTCACATTGTACCAATACCCAGGCATGCATACCTACATTATGTGAGTGAGAGAGAGTCACTGCTAGGCCTTCAGGTGACTTTCAAAGAGGAAGTCATAAGACTTCATGCCCAAAAGATTTAAGTTTTTGCACATTGTCTAAAGATGTCTACAAGTTTCTAAGCTGATGCATACACAAGTAAATGACGACCAAGCAAGAGTATATGGTAATCACAGGTAGGTGAAGTGCTGGATAAATACTCAAACCTTGAGGTACTTGAAGTCGAGAACAGAAAGGAAAGGTTCAGCCTGTAGGTACTGTAACAACCTCACGGTCTGCCCTGGTAGGATTGGAGAAAGGACTACTAGGCATGCAACGGAACCACAGTAAACTGGTTTATGAATACTTTGGAGCCTCCAGCTAGCAAGGATAGTCAGGGATATCTAGACTGCAACTTAATTCCTTGATATACATCAACTAGATGAGGGGGTGAGGGGGCGTGGCCAATTCAGCCAAGATGGCAGACGGAATTTAGATGAACTCCGTTGGGAGACTCGTGATCTGCATAGTCTTTCCACCATCCACGTCCGGTTAACCTGATGGCGTGATCCTCCAGAGTGCAGGGGGACGAGACACCACTGATGTCATTTCTGCGGTCTGCCTCTGCGCCGGGAGGCAATTGGCAGAGGAGGACTGCTGCGGTCCGTGTGGCCTGCACCTCGAGGCAGCCCATAGCGAGAGGGAGATCGGCACGGGGAGCGGCGCCTGCTGTGTGACCTGGGAGGCCTTTCCCAGGATGTTGGGCCGGCGGATGGGATAGCAGGAGGCCCCTTGCTTACATCTGATTCCTGTTCGTCCACCGCCAAGTGACCCGCACTGAGCCAGGCCACCACAGAGGGCCTCCTACGACACGGCACGAGTGAACACCATCCAGCCACCGCTGTGAGTGCAACAGAGCCAAGGGGTGGTGTTGGAATGGAAAATTCATGCTTACGCATTGCTTTATGTAAGTTACAATTTGCGGCACCATTTTGGGTTTAGATGCCATTTTAGATGCGTGAGTGAAACTAACCTTTGTTTGTTTCTGACAAAAGGCCCACCGTTAGGTTTCATTTCCCAGAATGATGAAACTTTCCTCGTTAATGAATCCACTGTTCATGTGCTGCATACCTTCCCACCAGATAAAGGTCCTCTCCCACTTGTCCAGTGGCGGGTGCGAGAAGAAACAACCTTGAGCTTCTGAGGTAATGTACGATATGAGGATCGAATCTTAACTTTTTTGCATTACACTGTCTAGCTGCATCTGCATGGAAAATTCCATTATGGGGGTGTTTTAATCCAGTTACGAATAGTATAATATGTACCTCTATGCTTTTGATTGTCAGTCCCTCTGCAGCATTCCTAAGAGACTGGTTTGACTGGGCTCCACTTGAGTGTGTCTGAATAAACATATATTGGTTTGTATTCTCCACTGTCTGACTGACTCTTCATTTGTATGAAAGGCTGACAGGTGGTCGTGAGTGACCTGGGTGACCCTAATCGGGCTACTTCCTTCAGTTGGCGCCCAAACAGGGACTCCTTCGGGTGAGTGACCCATCCCCATCCGCGGACTTGGAGGAGGTCGAGGCTATCGTCGCGACGGATGGACGGATCAGGGATCCCTGCACAAAAGAGTTCATGATACTCGCAGCTGCCCCTTCTGTCCGGCCAGACAGTGCCTCGCCCAGTGGTCATCCCGACTGGAGTCCTGAACGGCGAAACCCTTGGATCTGACCGTTTGGTCTGAAGAGTCGTGAGTGGAGAATACATTCGTTGAACCTGCATATATCAGGTGAGTTTGTTTTGGTTCTTTGTGGATATGGTACCATTTTGGTTTGTATTTGGTACAGCCTAAGGGTCGTCTTTGGGATAAAAGCAATTGTCATTTTTTGCAAGGCATAAAATAGTGAACTTGTTTTCTTATGATTATGCCTAGTGTTAGTAAATTGTTTTCCTTGTGCTGTCGTTGTTCTGCTGATGCTCGATTGGAGGAAAGTCAGCCAGCGCCTCCAGAAAGCACTCCAAATGTTGATGTGTATGTGAAACATGGTCTTGGCCCTATTATGTTTAGTACGTTATGGCACAAATATACGAAGGGCAATGGCGAGTTGCAGTGGCCTTTGACGGGCACTTTTGATGAGCAAAAGATTGGGTTTTTGCAAGAACAGTTGTTTAAGAAAACAAGTGGGCAGTCACTGTTCGATTCCCTTAGAACTTGGCAGAAAGAGGTCCGAAAAAGGCGATTAAAGATGGAGAGGGACGCAAGAAAGGGGAGAATGCAAACAATGACAGAGAAAGCTGTAGCACATGATAAAGAGAAACAGGAGTTAGAAATTGAGCGTGAAGACAGGAGATTTTGGTTGCAAATTGATAAGTCTTATATAACTAAGGAGGAAGACAATACTTTTGTGGAGGGGTTATTAGATAATCGACCCCCACCCCATTATGCGCCGCAAAGGATATATCCTACTGTTACCGTGTCATCACAGCCGCCTGTTACAACTGTTTCCACTATCTCTGTATCTATTGCTGTTATCTCGACGGTTTCGGATACTCCTCCTCCTTCTTTGCCTCCGCAATTCATTGCAACCTGTGACTGTTAGCGCCCCTCTCACACCTATTGTTTGGGTAAGCCTGTCTCCGGCTCTTTCTCCTGCAGTGCATTTGCCAGTGACGATTGTACCTGGCACTTCTGTTGCTTCTCCTTTTTTGGTTTTTCGTCCTCCGGTTTCTTTAAGTGTTGGGACGCCAGTGCGCGGGTTTGGGGATTGGACAAAGTTTAAAGAGCGAATGGGTCCGTATGTGCGGTCTGAAGTGGGGGATAAAGAAACACAGATATTCGCTAATCAGGCTGCACAGTGTGGTCGTAATCCCATTTACAGTGTGGAAGACATTTGAAGTGTGATGAAAGATTATGAGCCCTTTGTACAACAGCATGCCCTTAAGCATATGTCAGCTAAGCTGAATAATCTTTGGGAGTAATGTTTCAAGGATGTTGCACCACAGGTTTTATATGATATTAAAGATAGTGTATATGTTAGTAATATGGAGCCTGGCCAAGTTTTTGGCAGTGTTACGACATTGATTGCTTACAGGGGTAGGCTACTTGAGAAGAGTCCCACCATGGTGTCCCAGTTTCCTACGAGAGAGGTTCATCCTATCTATCACCCAGAGATACCGGAGTTAACAGAAGGGCGAGGGAATGTCACTCGTGCAGGTGTGGCAGCCTGTTTTCAAGAACAATGGGTTGGTACTCCGTGGAAATGAATTGAAATTTTGTCTCTTAAGACTCATTTGCCTGATCCTAGGAAAAGTCCAACCGCATATTATAAAGAATTGACTGGAGCTGCCTCTTCCATTGTAACGGCTCTTGCTGATATTGAAATGTTTTTTGGTCTTCTTGTTCCAGTTGATATTTGGAGACAGGTTCATACTCAAGATCATGTTGCGGAGTTGGGGGGTACATGGGACCAAATTAAAGTATGGGGTCAGGAAAGGAAGCCAGATGATAAGCCCAGAGTAGAGAAACTTGCTTTACCAGGCTGCAATATCACGTATATGCATTCTCTTATTCCGCCGAGGAAAGTGTATTGGGACAATTTAACGGCCTGTCGACAAAAGAAAGATGAGTGTGTCTGATTTGTTCACTCGGTTCGAGGATGTATTTCTGGATTACAGTGGGCAGGATTGGTCTATTGAGGGAGGTGTTTGGTTGTTTGTTAATAGATTTGTTTTCTACTTGCTTCCTGAGTTTGAAGTTCGATTGCAGGCTTCCGAAGGCACCTGGTCCACCTCTTCCCCTTCTGTTATTTTGAATATTAGGAGCATAGGGATAATGAGGAAAAGGAGAGGACAGAGAAAAAGCATAAGGATTTAAAGACATAGGTGTTGCTGCAATGGGCTTGTAAAGGGAATGGCAGAGGACATAGTTGTCCTGCCCTACAGCTTCCACGCACCATTAGGCTGCCGAATATGACACCTTTGGAGCAAAATCAGTGCGTGTACTGTAAGGAGGAAGGTCACTGGTGTAGCGAGTGTCCCGTGCTTTTGCAGAAGGTGGCAGTCCCTAGAGGACGAGGTTTTCGTGGACGGGGTCGTGGAACTGGTGGGGCTGATAGGGCACAGAATGCTGCAGCCTCACAGGGTCGTTCAGATAATAATTACTTTGATCACCCTCATGAGGGACAGTACTACCATGATGATTATGATATGGAGGAAGTGACAGGGATGTCATATAACTAGGACAGAGTGGGGGACCAGTTCCAATACCTGTAGACCAGCGTGGTCCTTATGTAACGGCGGAACTGTAAGGTTTGGCTAAGGAATATTTGGTGGCAACAGGTGCGACAAAAAGTTCTGTTTCTCGAAATATGGTCCCTGGGGCGGTTCTGTCTGGCCATAATAATGTTTCAGTAGGTTTTTCCGATGTACCAGTCATAAGCCCCATTTCAAGACCCCTTGCATTGACCATTGGTCCTTTTACTGTGGATTCACCATTTTTGCTGACATCTAATTGTGGTGAGAATTGGATGGGTTTGGTTTTGTTGAAAAAATTGCATCCTCCGATTTATTGTTCTCCGCGGGTGTCTATATGACAATGGGTCCAGATGTAGTGCACACTAAACAGTGTTTGTCCAAAGATGAGCCCCTTCCTGTTGAATTTAAAGATGTGCCACCCACTCTGTGGGCGGCAGGTGACACAGATGTGGGGCTGTTGCAGATATCGCCGGTTTCGATACAGGTTAAGGATGGTGCAATTTTACCTCGTATCGGTGGAATGTAAGGCTTGTTGCCAGGATGGAATGTTACTCTTTGAAGAAAGGAGGAGTTGGAGCTGTGAAGCTGGAAGAAGGAGCTGGAGGTACCTGTTATCGCATCTTACCAATAAAGATAATCATCTTCACTTACTGCGTTGGAGCGGATCTTTGTATTGGTGACGAGTTGACCCCAGTCTGAGCAGGGGGTAGACATCAAGAACAGAACCTCCTCCCCTGGATGAATTACTAAGGAAACGGGAAAATGCCTACTACAGAAACGCTACATACCTCTTACTTACTGGTATGCAAACTGTGCCTACTCGTATCCTTCCTGCTGCGCCTTCTTGTTTGCAAGAAATTACCCTGTGCCTTATTCGTGCTACAGGATAACTGGGTGCCTGCTTCTGAACTTAACTGTGCCTAGAACTGTTTCTCCACCACTTGCTAAGTTGTGCTTCACATTACATTGGCTCTTTTTATCTTAACTGGACTAGCGCTCTAGTGACTGTTAAGTTTGGAAGATATTTGGAAGCGCTGTGCCTTGATTTGATTTGATTTGATTTTATAATTTTATATAGCGCTGAATCCCCCAGAAGGGTATCTCTGCGCTAGCAACAGCGGACTATCAAGACTAGAAAAGGTATGTTTTCATCAGCCTTCTAAAACGTGCGGAGATATTGGGGAAGGCTGTTCCAAAACAAAGGAGTGAATATGCTACTTACCAGTATGCATCTGTTCTTGGCATGTAGGGCTGCTGACATTCATATCTGTGCATAGATCGCCGCCTAGTGTTGGGTCCGGATGTTTGCACGTTGTTGTCCTGGAAGAGTCTTCGAAGTATCCTTGGATAGGTGACTCCTCCCCTGGACTACAGTGCGCATGGGCATCCTCTCCATCCTCAGATTGTTTTTCGCCATTGTGGCAGTGATGGAGTAGATACAGAAAGTGATGACCATGCTTGCAGTAATTCTGAGAGCTGCAGCTGCGACAGGCGCCGGGGAGGAGGGAGGGCGATATGAATGTCAGCAGCCCTACATGCCAAGAACAGATGCATACTGGTAAGTAGCATATTCAGTTCGAGGCATGTGGGCTGCTGAATTCATATCTGTGCATAGAATACATAGCAGTGCCCTCTATTAGCGGCGGCTACCCGTGCCAGCTGCAGCGGTCTGAAAAAGTGTTTTGAGAACAGCCTGTCCTACAGCTGCCTGCTGTTTTGACTGCACATCTACGCAATAGTGTTTTGTAAATGTGTGTGTAGTGGACCATGTGGCTGCTCTGCATATATCATGCAGGGGAATATTTCCTAGGAAGGCCATGGAAGCCCCCAACTTACGTGTTGAGTGGGCTCGTGGTGGAATAGTTAATGTGCGTTTTGCCTTTTGATAACAGATTTGAATACACTTAACTATCCATCTGGCTATCCCTGCTTTGGAGATGGCGTTACCTTTGTGGTGTGGGGCAAAGGCAACGAACAGTTGTTTTGTCTTCCTGAATGGTTTAGTCCTGTCGATGTAGTACATGAGGGCCCTCCGTACATCTAGTGTATGTAGTGCCCTTTCTGCAACAGTTTGTGGGTTTTGGAAGAAAACGGGCAGTTCAATAGTCTGGTTCATGTGGAACTGTGATATTACCTTGGGCATGAACTTGGGGTTGGTACGTAGTACGACCCTGTTAGCGTGAACCTGAATAAATGGCTCTTGAACGGTTAGTGCCTGGAGTTCACTAACTCTTCTGAGGGAAGTGATCGCTACTAGGAAGGCCACTTTCCAGGTAAGGAATTGAATCTCGCATGAGTGTAGAGGTTCAAAGGGTGGACCCATCAGGCGTGTGAGGACCAAGTTGAGGTTCCACATTGGAGCCGGTGGGTGACTAGGTGGAATGACTCGTTTGAGCCCCTCCAAGAATGCTTTGATGGCAGGCACTCTGAATAGAGAGAGGTGCTGCCTGGTTTGCAGATAGGCTGATATTGCGGTCAAATGGACACGTATAGAGGTGTACGCCAGATTGCATCGATATAGGTGTAAGAGATAACAGATGATGTTTTGGATGGATGCGTCCAGCGGGTTGATGTCGTTATGTCCGCAATAAATGACGAACCTTTTCCATTTGGCTGCATAGCAAGCTCTGGTAGTGGGTCTCCTGGCCTCCTTGATGATGTCCATACAGTCAGGTGGCAGGTTGAGATAGCCAAACTCTAGGACTTCAGGAGCCAGATCGCCAGATTCAGCTGTTGCGGATCTGGGTGCTGAACCTCTCCATGGTTCTGCGTCAAATGCGCGGGTTTGATCCGCAGCCTTTGATGCGGCACCACGGAAAGTTCGAGGAAGGTGGTGTACCACGGCTGGCGTGCCCACGTGGGAGCAACTAGGACGAGTGTCAGGGAGTGTTGTCGGAGTTTGCGAGCCACCAGCGGTATCAACGGTGCTGGGGGAAAAGCGTACGCAAATTTGCCGGACCAGTTCATCCATATCGCATTGCCCTGCGACTGCGGATGTGGGAATCTGGCGGCGAAGCTTGGGCATTTTGCGTTTTCGCTTGTCGCGAATAGGTCTATCTCCGGATGACCCCACTGCTGAAAGTACGGTTGGAGTACTGATGGGTGTAACTCCCACTCGTGCATTTGGTGGCTGTGTCTGCTGAGCAGATCCGCCATCTGGTTGTCCTTGCCAGGGAGGTGTTCCGCCATGAGGAACATGTTCCTTTGAATGGCCCACTTCCACATGCTCTGAGCCAGATGAGACAACTGTGGAGAGTGTGTGCCTCCCTGTTTCTGTATGTAGTACATTGCGGTCATGTTGTCCGTCCGGATCAACACGACCTTGTTGCATAGATGTACTTTGAACGCCTTCATGGCTAGGAAGATTGCCATCAATTCCAGAAGGTTGATGTGCAACTTCTTTTGTTGTGTTGTCCATAGTCCTTGCACTGTGTAGTGGAGTACATGAGCTCCCCATCCCTGGAGAGACGCGTCCGCTGTCAGTACTATTTGTGGGACAGGCTCTTGGAACGGTCGGCCCTTGCAAAGGTTTTGTGGATTCCACCAATGCAGAGAGTTGTATGCCCGACCGCTCACCAACACTAGGTCCTTTAACTGTCCTTGAGCCTGATTCCACTGACGTGCTAGGCACTCCTGAAGTGGGCGCATATGTAATCTCGCGTGCGGGACTATGAAGATGCAGGAGGCCATCATGCCTATCAACTGCATGAACACTCGCGCTGGAAGTGAGTGATTGGGTTTGAATTTGGAGATCAGCAGTTGTATGCTGTCGATCCTCACTAAATTTGGCTGAGCTGTGGCCGCCCGAGTGTCTATAGTCGCACCTAGGTACTGTTGTACGTGTGCGGGCTGGAGATGGGACTTTGGATAATTCAGTGAGAATCCCAGACTGTGAAGAAGGTGAATGGTGCGGGACATGTGGCTTGCACATTGCTGGGCTGACTTCGCTTGAACGAGCCAGTCGTCTAGGTAGGGGTAGACGTGTATATGCTGCCTTCGTAGATGTGCTGCCACCGTAGCGAGGCACTTCGTGAAAACCCTGGGCGCTGTTGTCACGCCGAAGGGAAGGACTTTGAACTGATAGTGCTGCCCCTGAACAGTGAACCTGAGGTATTTTTTGTGTGAGGGGTGGATGGGTATGTGAAAGTACGCATCCTTGAGGTCCAGTGTGGCTAGGAAGTCTCCCTGCTTGAGAAGCGGAAGGACTTGCTGTAGAGTGAGCATATGAAAGTGCTCTGAAAGAATGTACTGGTTCAGGGGTCTCAGGTCCAATATAGGTCTGAGCGACCCGTCCTTTTTTGGAATTAAGAAGTAGAGGGAGTACACTCCCGCACCCTGCTCGTGGATGGGTACGACCTCTATAGCGCCTTTTAGAAGCATACTTTGCACTTCTTGCTGTAAGAGCGTTAAGTGCTCTGAGGACATAGGACGGCTTCTTGGTGGTATTGTGGGTGGAGTGGAGGTTAACTCCAGACAGTAACCGTATTTTATAATATCTTTGACCCACCTGTCCGTGGTGATGGAATTCCACGTGGACAGGAACCTTTGTAGCCTTCCCCCGACAGGTGTTATGTGGTCGGGAGGAAGGGAGAGGGCGTCACTGCTTGTTCTTGGGGGAGGACCTGGTGTTGCCGTAGCCGCGTCCTCTGCCCTTTGTGCTGGAGCCACGATATCCACCTCGGGTGTTTTTATCATAGGTGGTCTGTGTATTGCCTTTGTTATATGTTTGTTGTGACCCCTGTCCTCTACCTGCTCCCTTGTTTCCGGGGCGACGAAAGGAGCCGCTCCGAAAGGACTGAGTTTGTAGTGCGCCCATGGACTTTGCAGTGTCCGTATCCTTTTTTATCTTTTCGAGGGTGGTGTCAACCTCTGGCCCGAATAAATAGTCGGGGTTGACGGGCTGGTTCAATATATTGTTTTGTACCTCAGGCTTGAATCCTGAGATCCGTAGCCAGGCATGTCGTCGCAACATGACGCTTGTGTTTATGGCTCTGGCAGCCGTGTCTGCAACATCTAGTGCGCATTTGATGGAAGCGTTCGTTAGTAGCTGTCCTTCTCTGATGAGCATTTCTGCGCCTTCCTTGAACTGGTCAGGGAGATGTTGGAATATTTGCTCAAGTGTGTCATAGTGCGCTCTATCATAGCGAGCAAGGAGCGCCTGAGTGTTGGCTATGCGCCATATGTTGGCAGCTTGGGCGGCAACTCGCTTGCCAGAGGTTTCTAACACCTTGGACTCTTTGTCCGGGGGAGGAGCGTCACCTGTTGTTTGCGAGTGTGCCCTCTTGCGTGCATTCGCTACGACGATGGAGTCGAGTGGTAATTGTCCTCTGATGTAAGTAGGATCCCCAGGTGCTGATCTGTATTTTTTATCAATCCTGGGGTTTATCACTCGTGCCCTGGTGGGTTCTTTGAAAATGTCCTTGGCTGGTTTGAGGACCCCCTTCAACATTGGCAGAGTCTTTACATGTCTTTCTGAGTATGCAAAGGTGTCCATTAGAAAGTCATCTTCGATGGTATCAGAGTGAAGCTGCACCCCATGGTTATTGGCAGCACGTTCGATAAGAGCATTGAACGCTGCAGTATCCTCCGTAGGAGATGTCTTTGCCCCATAGAGTTGTGGATCCTGTGCATCGAGAGGTGCACTGGGGTCTGCAGGGTCGCCCCAAGTTTGATCAGGGTCCTGCTGGTCATCAGGGTCCGTGTCTACATGGTAGGGGACTTGGTCAGCCATGTAGTCCTCCAATGCGCCTGTATCGGAGCGTGTGGGGGAGAACCGGTGTGGATCCTGGTAGGATGAATGGAAGGGTTCATAAAGGAGAGGTTCCGATTCTGCAGGCAACTTCCTTTTTAGTGGGATCCTGAAAGGGTCCAATGGCGGCTCCGAAGTTATCCTTCGGTCCTGGAGAATCATTCTGCCAGTGCCGGCGTCGATGATACGTGCTGGAGACGTCTCAGCAGGTGTGACCGTAGGTTGGGTGACCCGTGTCCTGAGTTGGAACATTTTTGGGATTGTTGACGGAGGCAAGCCGAAGGTAATGTTGGTCGGCACCGAAGAGGCTGCGGGAGCTCCGACCGAACCGGAGCCCGACGTGTCCTGGAGGACAGGTGTGGTTTTGCTGCCTTGCGTCACACCAGGTCGTACTTGGGGCGCCTTCGAGGCTTTGGCACCGGCCAGGCTCGTAGAGGCGGCCGTAGATTTTTTCGGTGCCGGAGGGTCATCGAGTCGGGGTGAAGAGATCACCGTCGAAGTCTTCGATACCTGAGGCTTAGGTGTCGTCGAGGGAGCGATGTGAGACACAGCAGGCGGTACGGCCCTTGGTGTCGTCGGTGCCGGTAGCCGAGCAGG
Organism: Triturus cristatus; assembly: GCF_964204655.1. Taxonomy (NCBI): domain Eukaryota; kingdom Metazoa; phylum Chordata; class Amphibia; order Caudata; family Salamandridae; genus Triturus; species Triturus cristatus. The sequence goes on along the minus strand of NC_140592.1, from coordinate 1,284,301,883 downwards.
TTTGTCGGTGCCGATGGCTTTTTTCCGTTTGTCGACTCCAACGTCGCCCGCCTCAAGTTCGGCACCGAAGTCCCTCTTGGTGCGGTCGGTGCCGATGCGGTGCGCTGGCGTCGAAGGCCTCGATCCGACCAGCGCTACTTTCAGTTTCTGTTTCGGTGGAACCTGAGCAGCTTTCGGTTTCGGTTTTGTGATAGGGAAACCAGCCTGTTTATGTAGTAATGGCTGCCGCTGAACGTCCGAGGCCGGGCCCGAGGGCGGGGCCGAAGAACTGCGGGATGGGTCTCGGGTAAGGCCCGAAGGCGATCCCTCGACCGGAGCCATAGGCTGTGGCACTGGTGTTTGAACGGTTTGAACAGGTAGGCCTTGTTCATCATTGGAGCTACTTTCTTCGGCCCCGAAGGCCTCCTCGTCGTCTCCTACCTCGGTGTCGTCTTCACCTCTGTGGAAGAGTGACTCGTCTTCCTCGTCCGATCCGGGTTCGTGTTCGGAAACGGGACTGGAGGGCAAGACTTCCAATTCCTCGACGTCCTCGGCCTCGCCGAAGATGTCTGTCGGGGCCGGTGCCGCGTGCTGCGCCTCGAGTCTCGCCGCTCGTCGATTCCGCAGAGTCTTCTTCGAGCGGAACCGGGCACAGGCCATGCATGTTGATTCGTCGTGGTCCGGCGAAAGGCATTTGTTGCACACCGGATGGACGTCGATGTGTGGGTACTTCGCATTGCATACCGGACACCTTTTGAACGGCGTCCTGGATTCCATCGTCGAAGTCGTCGATGGACAGGTAAATGCGAAAGCAGTCGGTGCTGAAAGTTAGTAAACTAACAAATTCTATCGAAACCCGATCGATAAACAGTACCGACGCGAACTAAAGGCCTTTTGGCCTCGAAAAAATATTTTCCTAACTTGAGCTAAGATAGCACATCCGAACCCAATGGCGGAAAAAAACAATCTGAGGATGGAGAGGATGCCCATGCGCACTGTAGTCCAGGGGAGGAGTCACCTATCCAAGGATACTTCGAAGACTCTTCCAGGACAACAACGTGCAAACATCCGGACCCAACACTAGGCGGCGATCTATGCACAGATATGAATTCAGCAGCCCACATGCCTCGAACCTTTATTTATTCTGGGAACAGAGAGAAGTTTTTTTGATCCTGATCTGAGTGAGGAAATAGGATTGTAAGACTTCAGCTTCCTAGTTAGATTGCAGGGGCTAAGCTCATTTAGAGCCTTGAAAATCATGCAACCTGTTTTAGATTGCACTCTTTTCCTAATAGGCAACCAATGTAATTCATGCAGTAGAGGCAGAGAGGGGGTTCTGGCCGGAGAATCCGTAGCCAGTCGAGCAGCTGTGTTTTGGATGACCTGTAATTTGTCCAATGAGGCGGCATGAGCAGAGAGAAGAAGAGCATTACAATAATCAATCTTGCTCATGAGCAAGGCCTGAATTAGAGTCTTCCTAGTGGAGAATGGAAGCAGCGGGAAGACTCTTCTAAGTAAACTTAGAATGTGATAGCAAGACCCAGCAATTGTACTAACATGGGTCTGCAAAGTAAGTTTGTTATCAAGCTTAATGACCAGATTTTTAACTACCTCTTTAGGTGCAGGGGCTTTACCCAGCTCCTCCGGCCACCAACTAGGTGACCAACAGATGTCAGCACCTCCGAACAGCAGGATCTCGGATTTCTCAGAGTTTAACTGGAGATAGTTGGTTTTCATCCAGGAGGCAATAGCCATCATACCCTGAGAAAAGATGGTATGTATGTCAGATCTCCTTTTGTCGAAGGTGAGGAGGAGTTGAGTATCATCTGCGTAAGAGATGGGGTTAAACCCCAAGTCCCTCATCAGTTTAGCCAGGGGCGTCACATAGATGTTAAATAAGGTAGGGCTCAAACATGAGCCCTGAGGGATGCCTCTGGTAACCTGTGAGCGAGCAGATGTAAAAGGACCCATTGACACTGCCTGAGTACGATTGGACAAGAAATCTGACAACCAGTGCAATGCAGATCCGTTGATGCCAAGCTCTAGTAGTCTATGCAAGAGAACTTGGTGGGAGTTGGTATCAAATGCTGCTGAAAGGTCAAGCAGCACCAGAAGTGCCGCCTGACCTTGATCCAGAGCCATTCTGATATTATCCATCACCTCCACCAAGGCAGTCTCGGTGCTATGCTTAGCACGAAAGCCTGACTGCGAGACATCCAACGCACCAGAGGACTCAAGAAAAGCAGATAAATGCTTGTTGATATGTTTCTCCGTGATCTTGCTCTGTAGGGGAAGCAGCGAAATCGGGCGGTAATTTGACAATACCTCAGGAGAAATATTGGAATTTTTACGGATGGGAAGAATTAGTGCGTGTTTCCACCTTTGAGGAAGGCAGGCAGATTTTAAAGAAGTATTAATTATAGAGCAGAATGGGGGCGCCAACTGAGCCGCAAATCTAGAGGAGATCTTAGCAGGAATAGTGTCCATAGGGGATCCTTGAGCTTTGGAAGTGCCACAATATACACACTTGCTTGCGCTGTGTTTTGAAAAGTATTGTGTCTTGCATGTGTCTCACTGCAGCTGCAGTATACTCTAACTCAGTTGCGCTGCACCGCGCCCACTCCGGAGTTATATGCACCCACCGCTATTGGTGTGTGATTGTACATCGTGCCGTGCTGCTGTTGGTACCGCAGTTTACTATTTGAACCGCAGTATACTGAGACTTGTTTGCGCTGCACCATGCTCACATCGGAGACTTGTATGCGCTCTACCGATATGGCTGTGTGATTGTACATTGTGCCCTGCTACTGTTAGGACCTCAATTTACTGTTAGGACTGCAGTGCACGGAGGCCTGCTCGCGCTGTGCCCACGCACTAATTGAATAATAACACTCACCAACAACGCCTTCCATTGCCGGTGTTCTTCACAAGCGTGCTTCGTGCTGCATTCTTTCTGTGCCCAACCTCATCAAGAAAAGAGACATCGCACGCACAGGACGCATTGTGGAGGCCATTTTAGGAAGTTGGGAAGGTTTCCCAACATTCATGAAACTGTGCCCAATTTCCTGTTGAAAATAGATATGTCACGCATGGCGGCGGCCATTTGAAGAGGCTGGGAAGACCTCCAACGAGAAATTTCTTTTGCGAGAACAACGTTTTTTCCTCAAATTAAAGCAGCGCTTCGCCGCATGCTGTTTAGATCGTCTGGATTTCAACTATACCTCATCTACACAGCACATCTTAAGGTTTTTATTTTATTGTGTTAATTTATTATTTAATTAACCATTTTGGTTTCCTTTCAGGTGGGACTTCAACTAATCAATAATTATTCTTATTGCAGGTGGGACTAGAATAAATTACTTCCTATTCTTGGTTTTACCACATTATACTATGGCTGATCAAGGTTTAGCTGCCCCTCCTTCCTTCCTTCCCATACCTGGTGACCCTTCCATTCCTTGGAAAGAATGGAAAAAGTTGTTTTTAACATATGTGTTGGCAACTGGTTCAGATAAATGTGGTCCCGTACGCAGGCAGGCCATTTTGCGCCACCACTTAGGTGTTGAAGGACGTCGCCTGTATGAGGATCTTCCTGAAATTTTCTTAGGTATATGTGATGGTCAGCCGAGTAATGTCTATGACATGACCATGCAAATGTTAGATATGAGGTTTGTTACCAAAGTTTATGTTGTACTAGAAAGACATACATTTTCTGTTGTACACAGAAAATGGATGAAGACATTGTGACTTACGTTGCTGCCTTGAGGGGACTTTCCTTAACTTATAATTTTGAGGGATTAGGAGATTCCCTTTAACGTGATCAAATAGTGAGGTGTACCAACAATAAGAGTGCATCAAAAGTTATTTATTAAGGATCCTACATTAGAAGATGAAATACAGATAGCTAAGGGACTAATGGATTTATGGATAAAATAAATGGACAGATGTAGCAATTCAATGGTGTCAAAAGATTTAGCCTTTAGGGGTCTGAAATTCATGCATGTGTCGATGAGACCAAGACTGTTAAGCATGCTGTGAAATTGCAAAGTAGGCCTCTTAACAAAACCAGTGAGGTTCCCCACACCACCACTACTGCAACGGGGACCGGTGCACGTGTAATCAAGTGCTATCGGTGTGGTGCCCCTGGTCACATTGCTTCTAGCACTAAGTGTATGGCTAAGAATGCAATTTGTAGGGCATGTTGCAAGAGGGGACGTCTTGCAAAAGTGTGTAGGTCTAAAACTCAATATGTGCAAGAGGTGGTGTCGTACTTTGATATTCGGAACCGCGTAGGGGACAGGGCCCTACCTCTGTCTATCTTGGTATTAGCGAACCGCAAATGGTAAATGCGGCACGTACGAGTGCTTTATGTGCCGTTCTAGCTATGAATGCACTGTGTACACGTTATTCTGCTCAACTACGCGGGTTCCATTTTGGAAGCAGTGGCCATCTTGTCATTGCCCTCACATAGGCTATGATGGAGTTAATACGGGCCTCACAGTACATGGGCTTTCCCTCTGACTTCTCTGTGACCTGGGCAGCTGGCTCTGCTGCCCCGGGTCAAACCGGTCTCACGAGCTCCCCTTCCTCCGTCCACCTGTGATTCGTATCAGGGCTTGACCCGTCATAAAACCCTTTCATTCTACACAATCCCCCGGCTAATCTCTTCCACACCTGCTTGTTCTTGCTTTATGACTTGTTTCCCAAAACAGGAGATGCTCATGTTTATTGGGGGGTCTATTTACTTCAAACATGGGATCTGAACCTTCCTGTGTAAATCATTATGGGCTGACCGAACTGGAATGTGGGATGGTCATCATGACTCTGCTTTTTCGTTTGTAATGTATGCCTTTATATGACCATATCGTAAACCAAGGAATGTGTGCCTGGAGCATGATATTTTGTACTTAAGGAGAAGTCCGTTCCTATGATTTTCAGCAGTCTCCTGAGAACATACACGCTGTTGTACTTCTAGGATACCTGTCATTGGTCTGCAGCCAATAAACGATTCTTTGACTTCACCCAGAAGACTCTGTGTTTCTGTAGGTCCGGAACAGGGTGAAACCCCGAAGTCATAGGGTGTGTGCCCCTGCACCGCTGGGTCTAAAATACCCAGTACTTCAGTGGATAACACCTGTCAGAGCATTCATGATTTGATGAACCGAGGTTCTAATCTTCGGAACCTGCCCCTCCGCCTGGAGCAACTCCTGGTGGCCTCCCGCCCTCGGGGCCCCACCCACCCCGACAAACCACGCTCGGAACCTCGGCATAATCCCCGACTCCTCCCTCTCCATGAACCGCCAAATCAACGCTATCTCCTCCGCCAGTTTCAGCTGCCTCCGAAACCTACGAAAAACCTTCAAGTGGATTCCCCCAGAATACAGAAGGACCGTCACCCACGCACTCATCACCAGCAGGCTCGACTACAGCAACGCCCTCTACGCCGGAATCAACAAATCCCTACTACGTAAGCTCCAAACCATCCAAAACGCGGCCGCCAGGCTCATCCTAGGGATACCGCGCCACGAACATATGACTCCGCACCTGCGAGAACTCCACTGGCTCCCCATCGATAAGAGGATCACCTACAAACTACTCACACACGCCTACAAATCCCTCAATAACATCGGACCCAAATACCTGAACAACCGAATAAGTTTCCACGCACCCAAGAAGAACCTCCGCTCAGCCGACCTCGCCCTGGCAGAGGTCCCCCGCATCCACAGAAGCAGAGCTGGAGGGAGAGCTTTCTCCTACACCACAGCCACAGCATGGAACACTCTCCCAGTAGAACTGAGACGCTCTCCAACCCTGAACACCTTCAGATGGGCTCTCAAGACCTGGCTTTTCGACTGACTGGAGCAGCCCGGCTTTTCCTCCCCCGCGCCTTGAGACCCTCACGGGTGAGTAGCGCGCTTTACCAACCCCTGATTGATTGATTGATGCTGTGTGTGGATGGTTCTAGTGTTCCTGAAGAAGTATGCTGCAACAGTGTTTTGGATAGTGGTATTGCTAAAGAAAGTACTGATAAATTAGAAAAACCTCACTGCACCATAGGTTTGGATATGGCTAATGTGAGGATGTTAGTCGAATCAAGCAGTTTGTATGCATTGCTATCCAAAGAAATGTATTCCAAGGTGTGGGGTGATATGAGTAATATGTAGTCTTGGGACAAGTCTGACATTAAGGCTGTAGGTTACGGTGGGAAGACCATTGATATCTTGGATGGTGATTTGCTTTGGTGGAAAGAAAGTGTATGGTCGTGTGTATCTAACAAGAAAAGGCTCTAATTTGTTTGGTTGGCGCCATCAAAAGGATCTGCAGAAAGTGCTCATTCCTAATGCTAATGAGCCAGTCATGTCTACTGTTGTGAACAATGTTTATGTTTATGAGATAACTGTGATGGAGAAGTTCCCCAGGGTTTTCTCTGATAATTTGAGGAAACTCAAGAACTTCTCTCATAAAATTATTCTTAAACAGAATGCGATGCCCGCTGTACAAAAAGTGAGAAACGTACCTCATCTAATGAGAGGTCCTCTCCAAGAGGAACTCAAGAAATTATTAGAGCAAGGTATTATTGAGCCTATCGAAGCCTCAGAATCGCTGGCGCCCATTGTGGTCGCGCCCAAGGATGGGGGCAAGATTCGCTTGTGTGTCGACTTGCGTGAATTGAATAAAAATATAAGGGTCGATAGGCAACCTCTGCCCAATATTTCCGAAATACTGACTGTCATGGGCAGCGGAGTGATGTTCAGTGTGATTGATATTTCAGCAGCTTTCTACCAGATTGATCTTAATGAGGAATCAAGACACCTTACCTCATTTGTTACACCGCTGGGCGCATTTCGTTACCGCAGAATGCCATTTGGTTTGGCATCGGCCTCAGCTGTGTTTCAGCGGGTTATGCAACAGAGTTTTGTCGGAATGAAAGATGTTCTGTGCTTTCAGGATGATGTGCTGGTTGTGGGAAAGGACAGTGCACACCATGATAGAGTGATGAGCGAATGGAGAGTCACGGATTGACTATAAAAAAGGAAAAAAATTTAAATAAGTAAGAATTGTGTAACGTATTTAGGACATGAGATAACCGATGCAGGGATTAAGCCTGAGAAGAGTATTGTGTCTGCTGTCAAAGATGCCCCTGCTCCTCTCAATAAGGAACAGCTAAAATCTTTTTTAGGGCTGATAATAACAATAATCCACATTTGTAAAGCGCGAACAATCACCCGTAAGGGTCTCTAGGAGCTGGGGGCCGTCGGAAAGATTAAGCAAGCTATTGCCCAGAGGCACATGGTGCTGGGCTAATCTGCCGCCGGCGCCGAGAATCGAACCGTGATCCCCAGATTCTGGAGTCAGTCGCCCTGGCCGCGGCGCCACACCTCTTCCTCTTTACTAATCAAACCTTTGCTTCTGCTAACCACTAAAGACGTGCATGAACCCTTGCCTTGGACACCTGAATCTCAGCAGTCTTTTGAGCAATTGAAAACTGAGCTTTGTTCAGCTCTAGTACTCGGCACCCCCAATTATAACAGTTCATTTGTGTTGTTCATCCATGAGATGGCTGGTTGTCCTAACACAAACATTTGGAGATAAGCAAGGGTCATGTGCTTATTTCTCTGCTGTTCTTGACTCTGTTGCAAGAGCCCTCCCAAGCTGTCTAAGAGCGATCGCGGCTGTGGCCATCTTGATAAGACAATCGGCTGGACTTGTACTTGATACCGACCTTACGGTCATGGTACCCCATGCTGTGGATACACTTTTGAATAAGACAAAGACACAGGACCTCACCAGTACACATCTGACTAGCTATGAATTGACATTGTTTGCAAAACACATCACTAACCAAACATGTGCCACTCTGAATCCAGCCACAATACTGCCCCTCCCTTCCGAGAGTGATGAGATTGATAAACATGACTGTAACTTCCAGGCGTAAGAAGAAACGAAAGGACGGATAGACTAGTTTGATGTTCCCCTATTTGACCTACAATGGGACTATATGTTGATGGCTTTTGTTTTAAATTTCCAGATGGCACTACAACTGCTGTGTATGCTATCACTACGCTGCGTACAGTAGTTGAGACATCACAAGTTCCTTTTCAGTCAGCCCAAGCTGCTGAGCTTGTTGCCTTAATACAAGCTTGTGAATTGAGTGAGGGACTGGTTGTCAACATTTATATTGACAGTCAGTATGCCTTTGGAGTCGCACATAACTTTGGGCGACTCTTGGTAGAGAGAGGGTTCCTTACTTCACATGGCACAAAGATTCAGCATGGGCACCACATATTGAGGCTTTTGTCTGCTCTGATACTTCCTAAGAAATTGGCCACAGAAAAGTGTAGTGCCAACCGGAAAGTTACTGATGTTGTAGGTAAGGGAAATGCTTTTGCACATAAGACATCTAAGGAAACTACCCAGACTAAAATGAAAAGGATGTTGGAGCAGGTCCCGCTAGGTGGGCGCCTGAAGTTACCATTTTTGAGGACACACTTGAGAATGTGAAAGAAATACAAAGTGAGGTCACAATAGAGGAATTAGCAATGAGGCAAGAAAGTACAGCACAATTGAACGATGAGGGATGTTGCATTGATAAGTCAGGGAAGCAGAGATGGATGTTGCCAGATGCATATGTTCTTCTTGTAGTCACGATGGCTCATGCAAATGCAGCCCATATTTGTGCTAAGGGTATTTGCAAGTTGTTAGACCCTGTATGGCAGATTGATAACATTTCGAAAACTGTTGCACATTTAGTGAAATACCGCATGGTGTGCATGATGTACATTCCTGGGAAGGGTACCTCTACAACAGCCGGTAATTTTGCCCGACCCACTTTTGAGGTGCTCCAGATGGACTATAATGAATTAGATAGGTGCAATAATTTGAAGTATGTTTTGGTGGTTGTCTGTGCATTCAGTAAATGGATCGAGGCTTATCCCACTAAAGACAATAGTGCCGTTACAACTGAAAAGGTACTCCTAAAGGAGTTCTTTCCTCGTTCCGGATTGTCCAGTTTGATCTGGAGCGATAACGGAAGTCATTTTAATGCTAAGATGATTCAATTGATCTGTAATGAGTTGTTTATTATGCAAACGTTTCATGCTACCAATCATCCAGAGTCAGTGGGTTTGGTTGTGAAATACAATGGTACTCTCAAGCTTAAACTAGCGAAGATTCAGGAGACCACAGGGTTACACTGGCCAGATGCTTTACCATTGGCTCTTTTGTCAACAAGAACAACAGCACATTCTAGGACAGGATTGTCACCATACAAGGTCGTGTTTGGACGCCCAGCAAATGTCTGGCGTCGGCGATTCTCTGACATTGAGTATCCCTTGTTGATAGATTATCTTTGCCAGTTAACTGAAAGTTTGCGTTCTATTCACCAACAGGTCCCGGAATCCCCACCAGCTACACCAGAGGGGACCGTACACGATATTCAGCCTGGGGATTTTATCCTGGTTCGCAATTTCCAGCGGAAGAAGAGTTTGGAGCTGCGGTGGAAGGGACCAGAAGAGGTCCTCTAATCAACACGTACTGCAGTCAAGGTAAGAACTGGATCTATGCAACTCACTGTCCCTCTGCCATTACCCTATGACCAGTGAGTCAAGGAGGTGGTAGCTGATCAGGAGTGTGAACAGATACCTTGCGAGGCTATTCCACCGGAAATACGAGCTATTGAGGAGCCCCTTTTCATTGATCCCGCTATGCCTGGAGTCAGCAGGTACAATCTGCGCCCTCGGCTGAGGAACAGTGCACCAGAGGAGAAGTCAGATGAGTTAGGGATGGACTGTGTAAGTTTGGTGTACTTTGCTCCAGTACCAACGGAGCTAGTTTATGGTGATGTGAGACGTGTGCACTGTTTGAAAATTGGGCAGGATATATTGAAAGTATTCCCTTGGTGGTACATTATCCTGGAGGACGTGGGAACCCAAGCTTAGGACAGAGCAAGCTCCACCGCCGATGCTCAAGAGCGCCAACGTTTTTGATGAACGATAGGAGCCTGTACCAGTGAGACTCTCACGGACACTGGGAACTTATACATTCCATTTGCTTTTTCATCCCTCTTTCATCATTTATTATGCATCCCTTTGGCAGGCAGGTTGTTGATGAGGAGCAACCAATGACACTCAAAAGGAAAATATTCTGTGTCACGTTTGTGGTTCTATTGCTCTTGATACTGTGCGGGGTGACATGGGTTTTGGAGAATGATCAAAATGTGGTTTTGCCAGAAAAGGGGAAAGTCATCTCTTTGACTTGAAACAAAAGGTCAGCCCCGAAAAATGTATTTCTAGACACCCATTTGGGGTTTCTTTGGGGAGGGAACGGCTTGCTACCCTACTGATTCAGTTACCAGTGTATGGACTGCTTATCCATTATACCTATACTCAACCCCCAGAATTTACAGAAGTTCCCGGAGATTTTTGGTTTCGCTTATCAAGGTCCTTGCTTATATTATAGAAAGCCACGGTGAGTGAGCTACCCAGGAAGCGCTAATGATACATACGCAATAATTACAACATGGAGGAACAGAATATTACTTTAGAAGGTTGGCATTATAGGGATGTGATAGTTACTCAAAAGGCTGGTTATTTCCCTGCTTGCTGTCCCATTGTGAATAGTACCGACACAGACTTGTATGTGAACTGTTCCGGCACAGTGCTGTATAAAAGTACAATCTCCTTAGTGAATGTTAAAGATCCTGATACTTTATAGCTCGCTGATATCACTGATACTGGTGACAGATATGGTAAGACAGGGACAAATACCTGTGCAGTTGTGCGTGGATAATTGGGGAATTAAACTTCCAAGTACTTTACAAGTAGCACTATTACATGCCAGGTTATGGGTATATGTCCTCATCTCGAACCAGGTAATCCTCTTATTCTATGACACACACTATGTACATATTAGGCACAATAAATTTAAGTTCTCTGGCTCACCACTCTCTCATTTCTTTACTCTTGGAGAACAAAGGATTTTATGATGTAATTGACGTCATTGTCTTTTTAACTCTTTATCTTATTTGGACTCAGTGTACTTTATTTCAATTCCACATTTAGGAATCATTGTGGCTTTCCAGATGAAGGTGTAGTGCACGCCGAAACGAGCGTAGAAGAACCATCATGTAGCCACCTGATTTACATCTCTACTGTTTCGGAAGTAAAGAGTTTTGTGAATAATAGAAGAACTATCACGTAGCCACCTGATTTACATGTCTACTGTTTCTGATGTAAGGAGTTTTATGAATAATATACCATGATGATCTGCTTCTTTGTTTTTTGTTAATACTTCCATGTTTATTCACTGCACTCTGTCTCTTGTAAGTTATGTTGAGATGCTGTTATATGTATGTTACTAGGAAAATGATGATACTCATACTAGAATGATTTTAAAACTTTGTTTGAAATAAATGCATTTTTAATGAGATATTGTGTACACTGAGTCCCTAATATCATGTTCGGAGTTCACTAGGTCTGTAAATTGTCATAGACCTATAGTTGCCTTGGGGTTCTCTTTTCAATTTTGTTTCCCGATTGTTGCCAGTTTAAACATGCTCGGAATGTGCCCTGATTTTAAGGTGCTAGTAGATGTGAGTGTGGGTGAGGCAAAGCGGTTGCAGGAAAGAGGGTTTCTGTTGCAGTAACCCCCCCCCACTTTTTGCCAGACTACTGATGCACTTTTTCTTGGTGTGTCTGGGTCCCTGCCAATCAGGTTCCCAGGGCCTGTATTCTTTCCCTAAAACTAACCCAATTGGCATCTCTGGCCACAGGTCAGCCCCTGGTAAATGGTACCACAGGTACCCAGGGCACTGTGACCAGGGAAGACCTCTAAGCGCTGCAGCACTTATTGTGCCACACTCCGAGGCCATGTACCTTTACACACACACACTGCCTTTGCAGGCTGTGTGTCTTGGTACAGAACAAAGTGAAGAGTCGACATGGCACACATCCCTGTGTGCCATGCCCACAAACCACTGCCCTGGCATACGTCAGTCACCCCTCTAGCTGGGTGCCCTATGCCAGTGGTGAGGGTACAGGTGCATGAGCCCTGTACCCCTACAGTGCCCAAGTCCATTCCTGGGCACTGTAAGTGCAGTGCTGCCATTAAGAGTATATGGTGCTGGGAGTTTGCCATTACGGTCTCCACAACACCATAATGGCTACACTGAAAACTGGGAAGTTTGGTATCAAACTTCTCAGTACATTAAACCCATACTGATGCCAGTGTGGGATTTAATGTAATATGCACAACAGAGGGCATCTTAGAGACACCCCTGAAACTCGACCAACTTCTAGTGACCTGACTGAGTGGCTGCCTAGGCTGCCACCACCAGACATGTTTCTGGACCACTGGGTAGAGAGCTGCTGCTCTCTGGGGCCTGAAACAATGCACCTCCTGGGACGAGGTGCCAAGCCTCCTCCCCTAGTATGGGCAGGGTTCACTAAGGCGAGGCTTCAAAGGCATGCCGCCTTTGTGAGCCTCTCCAGACCAAAATGCTGCTTTCAGAAACTGGTCCCCACTGGTTCTACCCCCACATTGGGCCGGAGAACTGGCAGGAAAAACAAGTGAGGAAGAGAGGTGTGACCACCTCTGCCAACTCCACCCCTCAGGTGGGGGAGGCGAGGTGAAGCACAACCTTGAGTCCTTGCCATCTTGAGGATGGAGGGAGCCAGCCAACCAGGGACAGGCTCCTGCCCCCTCCCACTGGAGAGTGGCAGAATAGGGGGTGTACCCACCCCAGGGAAGGGACCCATTGGTCCCTGCCCTTTACCTACCTGTAACGCCCCTAAATTTTGTATTTAGGGGGCACCCTGAAACTTGCTTCCTCAGATACAGAAACGACAAGATAAGAAGGAGGACTGAAGAGCCGTGCAAAGCTAAGATGAGGACGACGCCCACTCACTTGGCCACAGCCCTACTGGCCTGTCTCCCCTCGAACCTGCTCCAGCAAAATGCCGGTGTGTCCTGCAGCCAGCAATCTCAAAAACCCCAGTGGACCTGCCTGCCTTCACTTCAAAGACTGAATCTCCCGTGACTTGTTCAAATTGCAGCTTCTGCACACAGCGAATCCAGCCCACTCTGCAGCCGCCAAACCCAGCCCGAGCTCGAGTGGAAAAACACTATAAAGAGGTCACTTCAGCAATCCTGACCGGAGATCTGGCGACCCCTGACCTGCCTCAAGCCTCTAGCCGACACCTGCAGGCTAAATCCAGAAGGCCCCCCTAACCGCGACCAGGAGCTGGTAAGAAGATCCGACCCCAAAAGGCACCCCTGCACCCGACGCCCCACGGCCCTGTGTGCCCAAACTGACGGTGCCTAACCAACCCTTAACTTCCCAACTTACCTCTCCAAGTGGTGGTCGCACCCAGAAGTTCTTCGTCTCCCTGCCTGCAGTGCTTTTGCAAACTGGAGGTTCTCCATAGAAAACAACAGGGCGCCCGGCGTCGCAACAGCACAGGGCGCCCGACGTCGCAACAGCACAGGGCGCCCGACGTTGCAACAGCACTCTGCACCCGGCCTCCCCATTGCCGCTGAGGGTGCACCTTTTGTGCTACTTTGTTTACCATTTGCCCTGACCTTAAACCTAGGAGCTTTGCTCTCACAACCCAGTGACCTGCTTGCCAGCAGCCCCCAACTGGAGGCCCCCTATCTCCCACTGAATAACATTGGGCCTCAACACTCTACAAGCGGCCGCCCTATTGCCGCTGAGGGTGCAACAACAGTGCATCACTGACCCTGGGGGACCCCTGAGTCTAACCCCAGAACCTTATCTCCCACTGTCGTTTACTTACCTGTGGACCGTTAACCTGTTTTCCTTCCATAGGATAACATTGACACTTTTTCTCCAAAAAGTTTCCAAGTATGGAGTTTTGAAATCTGAAAATATTCTTTAAAAATCGCACAAATAACCGAAACATGTTTACTTACCTGTTTCTAGGAAATATCCCAGTGCTGAATCTAGGTATCCAGCACTGAGTTAGAAAAGTAACGTAAAATGTAAGTTACCTGCAATTTACTGAAAAAGCCGATTCATTCCAATTTCCTGCATTTGCTAAGTGTTGCATACTACTGCTCCCCTGTCAATCAAACAAAGTATAATTTCTATTGCATTTTCAAACTGTTCTATATCCAGTAAGTTATTACTGAAAAGTATTTAATACTTACCTGTGCCAGGCTTGCTTGGTACTAAAAACAAAACAACAGTATATATTTTCATACAAACACAATTGGCCTGGAGTTCAGTTCTCGAGTGTGTGAATTCATTTGCTGACTGAGTGTGTACATCAAATGCTTTACACTGTCCTCTGGTACTGCCTTACTGCTCGACCAAGCTACCATAATTAGAGAGTGAGGTTCTATCTAACTTTAACCTCTGCCTAACTCTGGGGACACTTGGACACTATACCTCATTTTAGTGTAGTGTATATAGAGCCAGTTTCTTACAGCGGTGAGATACATAGTCGGTGTCAGTAGGCTCAAGGAGCATCCCGCATTCGATCAGAAGGTCGTCAATCCATTCGAGCATACCAGGCCCCGCTACCGGGCTCGAGCTTCGAGCTTTCTTTTTGATTCTCTTGTTTTTTTGTGAGGTCCTTGGCAACCTTCCTCTTCCCCATTCTGCCCCAATAATCAAGAGATAGAAAGCGGAGGCCCACCAGCAAGAAAAGAATAGGGGTTCTCAATAACGTTCTAGGTAGCACACAGTACCTTTTTTGGATTAAAGTCTCAGCAGTCCTCAGGAGCAGGATGTTAGGGGGTGTCCCAGCCCAGCCTCATCCAGGCTCTGACGGGCCCGCCGATCGGCCCGGGGTTTGCCCGGGTGCTGCCCAGGCATGCCCGCATGCGTCCCGTGCTGCGGGAGACAGGCAGTACGGAGACAGGCAGCACCTTTGTAGCTGCAGAGAGGCTCCTCCTCTCTCCTTTGTGAGCGATGTCCGCTGGGGACAAAGTCCCACCCCAGGACAGCACAGTCAGAGGGTAGAGCTGGCAGCATCAGGAAAACAGAGAATGGAGCGCCCCGCACTGCGGAAGGCAGGCAGAGAGGCTCCTCCCCTCTCCTTCGTGAGTGGTCAGCTGGGGGACTGAGTCCCACCCCAGCACAGCACAGACCGCGGGTAAGGCAGGCAGCAGCAGGAAAGCAGAGAATGGAGCGTCCTGGAAGCTTTACATAGAAACTTTGATTAAAGATTCAGCGGTTGGAAGTCTCTGGATAGTATTGATTCTACTACTGCAGGTGAAGAAGCACATGAGAAACGACTTATGTCAAGGAGTCCCGATGCAAGGAGCAGAGCAGTACATCTGTCACTGTCACCAGCGGAACTGGAATGGGTGCTCTCCGCCTAAACTGGTACAACAAACTGGAGACTGATGTCCTACGTCGGGTCACCAACGGTGCACCTGGAGGTCCCAAAGCTATAGGGTTATCAATGGACGGGCTCTTGTCCTCAGAATAGGACCGAAAATCAGCCCTGGAAAAACATTTGACTCAGCCTGTTCCCTTCCACTCCTCACTGTGTCCGTCTTTGACAAACAGTAAAGAGGGGTGGTCCAGCCTAGCTTGTTTGGTCGCGGATGGGCACAGATGGCCCTGCTCTAGGCCCGGTCTTATGCCAGGGTGCGTGCCCAGGCGAGTCCCGCTCTGCGGCCTTTCCGGGCACTTTAGATAGGTGCAGGTCTCCTCAAGGACTTCTGAGAGATGTGGTCTCTTGCCCTTGCAGCTCCCGTTGGAGCAGAATGCATGTCCCGTGCTCATATTGAGAGAGCAAAGACAGTGCTAAAGACAAAGAGAAGTCTATGATCCCGAAGAAGGCAGGAAAGGAGCTGATGTGCCATTGATATCTTTTTATCAGGTTTCTCAATAATAATGTAACAGTAGCGGGACATCTCACTAGAAACTGAGTAGGGTACACGGCAGGGACAGCATGCTGAGCTTAACAAGAGCCAAAGCCATATCAGACTTTCTTGGTATCCATGTGTCATGAATTTATATCTAATAATTTCCAATTGTTTGCACAGACATTGGCTACCCGTTAAAACCTGGCAAGGCTTTGACGCTGTGCGCCAACACTAGACAGTCTACATCATCGGCGCTATCGAGGGGAAATGAGAATTACCTTTACTTAACTCCTCTTGCCAGAAGCTAGGATATGAGAGGGGGACACAGAGGTGAAAAAGGAATGGCAGTGAGGAAAGTCTTCTGCAGGACGTCGCAGTGAGGAGGTGGACAGACTATGAACAGGGAATGAACAAGACTGAGTCCAGGTACAACAGAGGTCAGCCATTGGTGGGCTAAGGCTGCCAATCAAACCCTCAAGAAGATTAGAATACATTACAGTTGTTAGTGTAATAAAGTTAGTCTTTTGACACTGTACCGTTCATCACCCAGTGCGGGGCCGCCACACTGCAAACCGAAACCTGCTGAGTCTTATGGCCTGGGCAAATATGGACTTGAAATGGGACATGGTGGTTTAGGCTGTAGACATGCAAGAGGCTGAAATGAGGGAGGGTGCCAGGTATGAAGCAGACCTTTTGAATGGTTACCTTAAAGGTCCTATAAAAAAAGAGATATTTCACTGCGCCTGACAAGCATGGCTATAATGCGTAGAATGTGGGAGTCCATCATAGGTGAATAGCCAGGAATGTTTTAGGCGAGTGTAAACGACTTAGGTTTAGAAGAGTGAAATATGTAGGGTCTGTTTAAGAGAGTTTGTAGAAAACACTGAGTAAATCTCCAAAAAATGTTTAACAATTCGGGTTTTAAAAACTGAAATGAAGCCAACAAGGCAAAGAAATTCTTTTTAAAGAGCCTTCCCCAAAGGACAGAAAAGGTAACTGATGTATTCATTACTGCACTGTATTCTAGGACAGTGGAACATCTGGCCTGCCTTACCAAACTTCCCCTCTTCCTGGTTTTACCGATTTATTCTTTTCCTGATTTCCTGCTCACTTTAACCAGAACTGAAAGGCTTTTCAGTAACCAAAGCTTTTTTAGGTTTAAAACTCTATGTTTATGACTTCTTGTTCCTGTCCAGATTGACCTGCTCATTTTAAAAGAATTAAAAAGGATTTTCAGAAAATAAAACATTTTAAGTTTTAAAATTCCATGGATATGAATATGGATGACCAGCGCATGATGTAGAAGATGTTCCTAACCTGTAGCTACGGTTCTGCAGCTCTGGTATTTTTCATAAATTCACATGCTTGAATTATCTCCAGACTTCAGACTGGGAAACACCCGTACGGAATGTTTAACATAGCAAGTTTTCAAAACAGCAAGTGACATTGACAATGAAGGGCAAACCTTCATAGGCCACACTCAGACAATCCACCTCATTATATGACCTGAAGTTCAGCCAATCAGGAGTAGGGTCTCCAGGCCCCAACCCTCATCTGAGGCTCAAAACGCCAGACTTTCACAGCTTGGAGCAGTAACGAATAGCCTTGTGAATGAGAAGGAGGGCGGTGCAAAGGAATCTATTAAAGATACAAATGCCGCAGAACTGTAGTTACACACAAGTAACTTCGTCTTCTGCAGCCCTGGATCCTTCATAGATTCACATGCTTGAATAAAGATTACCAAAGCAGTAGTTATCAAAGACGTGAAATAATGTTTATCTTATCATTTGGCCCCCAGATGCTTAGACAGTGATTTGACATCTAGAGAACAGTGCACGGTGAAGGTTTGCAACGACGGCCAAGTCGCTGCTCCGCAGGCGCTAAATCAGGGCAAACAGTCCAAATGCCTGTTGTAGCGTGAGCCCCAACTTCACGCCTCAGGCACCTGCCGGCTTACACACGACGGTGAGGTATGCAAGAGGCAATCCGCCTGGATATGCTTCGCTCCAACAAAACATATCCTTTGCTTGAACGTCCGCATTAGCAAACAACTGGTCCATTTTCTGGAACTTCTTTTTGCTTTAACAATAAAATGTTAAACATAACAAAGTCAAGTGAGTATGAGACTCGTTTAGATGCTGTAGATGGTTATAAGAAAAACATTGGTGAATGAATTACTTTTTTCATTGTAGTGAAAAGATGGCGGAAGTTTTGAGATAAACCTTGGATTGTTTGACAAGGTTACCTTGTATTTGTCAAATGGAATCTATGGTGGTTTCATTGAAAAGCCTTTAATCTCTCCAATTCTTAGTAGGAAGGCTGATTTCCAATATAAACATTTGGAAGGGTGCTGTATGTATAGATTCAAAGGGCTCTCTGATGAGTTGGCCTAAGACCAGATTTAATTCTCGCACTGGTGGACTCTTGGCTAGTGTCATGTAATGCAGACCAGGCTCCACATGAATTCTTGTACTCCTCTAGTGGTAAATAAAGACGGTGCCGCTGTTCTTAGGTGTCTTCTAATAGCTTCCAAGTCAATCTTGATAGATGAAAAAAGCAAACCAGATTCAGCTAGACTCGACAGGTAAGATAGAATTGTGTGTCGGTGCATTCTTAAAAGGTTCCAATTCTTAATTTGCAGCGAAAATGCAAAGTCTCCATGGAGCAAGTTTTAATTGTGGAAGAAGCTCTGTCTGTTTGAAGGATCTTTTTACAAGAAAGTGGGGTTTTTAAAGCTCCAGACTGTAGGTTTGCAGCGGCAGACAGTCCGATATGGAGGCTAAAATCTCACCACAGAAATGGACCCTCTTTGAACTGAACCGGGGTCTGAATTTGTTGTTCTTTGCGTTCCTTTATAGTAGTAACTTACGCTTATATTTTGTGAAGAAGCAAAAAGTAGTAAACGTGTTCAAACGTGTTAATTCCTCAAAAGTGTAAGTTACCTTTGCGAACGTGGCCCATGCTGTCTGGCAACTACACTAGGAGTTCAGACATGTAGTTATAGCGTGCAAATCTCATCATTTCTGCTTTTAAACATGGAACCAGTTATCCCGCAGCATTGGATCTTTCAGGGCCAGTTGGGATCAGACTCAATATTTATGTGCAAGCTACCAGCAGCGCGAGTAATCTGGAAACGCAGGAGATTAGATCTATAACAGCCAGGACACATCAATACACATTAACACACTTCCTTCTCAGGGGAGTAGATCTCACTCGGGAAGGAACACTCACTGTCCTGTCACCAACCCAAAGTTTCAGAACCATCTCTCCTGCAACCCTTGTGTAGCGGCATCACGCAGAGATAGTGGTACAGTGGCAGCAAGAGAAAGACTCCTGTACCGGCATGGTGCTTCCTACTGGCTACACACAAAGACCTGCTACACAGCTCCCAGGTGCCCTATTGGGTGAATGAGCGTGTTACAAATACAAGTGTTGTGTTATTTTAACCACACACAGACAGTGCTCACATAGCTGTTCTGGGCACAGACTGCGTTGCCCATTTGTAGTTCCACCCAGTAAGACTCATGACCTGGTATCTCTTCGCACCTAACATATAGCATTGGAAAGCTGAAGCAAAAGGAAGCTTTCTTTTTTAAATTTTCTTGTCATTTTGATTCTGTGTTGTATACATCCTTGGTGAAGTCATAAATGTTAAGGTATATCTCTGCAGTCCGGAATATTGCACTTCCAATAGATCAGAATGCAAGATGGAAAGAATGCACAATGACCAGTTGAAGCAAATCAGCCCAAAAAGCCAATCAAGGCAAAATGTCCTGAATGGTTAGACCATTTAATACACAAATAAACAAACCCATTCTCAAAACTACATCGCAGCTCCTATGGCGCAACCCACTGCCTTAAATGGCTCCATAATGATGAAAAGAGCGGGCTTATGGGCTTACATTAGAAGAGTCCCGGGTCTTCCACATCTCATGGTGCTGTGAACTGGCACCATGAGATCTCAGAAGATCAGATCTGTTGCGAGCTTGTGGGGATGAATCTTGACTAACTCTCAAGTGTGTCTCCACTTGTGAACTAAACACAGACAGGGAGGATGTTGATAACATTATGAAGGCGCCTTTGATGACTGCTAGGAAGTAACGACTTCTGCATCGCGATATCTTCACTGATCCTCATAAACATTAGACTCCTCTTCTCCCTACCAGCTCTTGGTCGTACCATACAAGAAAGAGTCAACAACATTCTTTTTTTAATTACTATAATAACAAAGTCACAAAAGAACATTATTCGAAAGGATTTCTCAGAGTAGCTTGACCTACACTACAGTCAGCTCTAATATCAGATTCAAGACAGCAGCGTCCTGTGAAAGTGTGGCCAGACCTCCAAGTGGCTGCTCTGCAGATGTCTGATAATGGGATGTTTGTTAGCCAGGCAGTAGAAGCAACCACTGGAATGGCCTGGGGGTTATCCAGCAGCAGCTTATTAGCTAACTGTTAACAACTAGTGTTAGACCTGGCACATTGGCGTGGGTCTCCCTTCCATTTTTTGCTGTTGCCTCATATGTTTTGCTGGTGTTAGTTGCTCAGGGCACTGTGCCACTGCTGTCCAGTTCCACAGTGCAAGTGCTCCCTTTTGTAAATTGATGTATGATTTGTGATTCCATGATTGGTTGGTTTGGTTTACCTGTCAGACCCTAGTACAGTGCACCAGGAGGGCCCAGGGCTTGTAAATCCAAATACTGCTGGTGGGCTTGCAGCACTGGTTGTGCCACCCACAGAAGCAGCCTGTAAAAGTGTGTCTAAGGTCTGCCATTGCATGCTGACTGGGCAAGTGCACCCACTTGCCAGTTTCTAAACCTTCCCTTTTCTTCATATCAGACACCCCTATGGTAGGCCCAAGGGCAGGGTGCATTGTAAGGATAAGGTAGGGCATGCCCTGGTATGTGTGGCATGTTCTAATAGTGAATTACAACCATTTTCGTTTTTCACTATTGCAAGGCTACCTGTTCTCCATAGGCCAGAATGGGCAGTTTGGTTATTACATCTTATAATCCTAACTGACTCAGGGAACATGATAGAAATTCGAATTTAGTATGCCTGAACTCAGAATGATAAAATACATCTTTTAGTGAAGTTGGTTTTAACATTCTGTGTTTGAAAATGCCACTTTTAGAAAGTAGGCATTTTCTTGTCTAACCATTCAAACCTGCCTCTGCTAGGCTGTGTATTCCTTGTCTGGAGTTTGAGTGACAGGGCTGGGGGATTCCAGGAGAAAGGGTGAGGTGGCCCAGTGGTGAATAGAGAGATCTGCTTCTAGATGGGAGGGAGGAGTTGCACCTTGGACCTGAATAGGGCTGTGCCTTCCCTCCACAATGCTGGCTCCACCTCCTGTGGTGCGTCTGATGTCTCTGCCCTGCACTCTGAAAGGAAAGAAGGAATCAGGTAAACAAAGTGCTCCAGGACTGACCAGAACCGGCCTTCAGAGGACAAAGGATTTTGGGGTATAAGTATTGGGACCCTGATCCCAAGAATTTAGATCACTTTGGGAAAACAAGAAGAACACTCTGCTGAGGAGAGGAACCAAGAAGAATCTGAGGAGGAACTATCCCTGAAACTGGGGGATTGGCCTGCAGTAGTTGCCTACTGCCAAAGAAAGGAGAAAGGAACTTTGTGTGTACTTTTGCTCAACTTGTGAAGGATCTCAAATGGCTTGGAAAAGAGCTTGCCTCCTGCTGAAGTCTCAGGAACAACAGACTTCACCCCCCAGCTCCCGAGAGTTCTTTGGAAGTGCCTGCCTATGTTGTTGGGCCTTCTAAGGGACTGCGTGTCGCAAGGAGCTGGAAGCGCGACTCAAGAAGGGGAAGCGTGCCGCCGTTGGAACTGTTGTCATCGCATCTCGTAAAAGTGTGTCACCGCTGCAGCTTCGCATCCAGCCAAAGCGTCTCGCATCATTCATGAAATGTCTCGCAACGCTGAAGAAGCGTGTCGCCATCGTAGCTGACGCATTGCACCGCATCAAGAGAAGAGTCTCGCATTGAGGAAGAAGCGTGTCGCCATCGCAGCCATCGTATTTGTCGCATTGCACCGCATCAAGAAAAGCGCCTCGCATCCACGGAGAAGCATGCCGCCATCGGAGCTGCTGTCGTCGCATCGCGTAAACGGGTGTCTCCACTGCAACATCGCATCGAGCGGAAGCGTCTCGCAAACGTCGGAGAAGAGTGCCGCTGCCAAGGCCGCTGTCGTCGCATCGCGTAAACGGTTTAGCCGCTGCAGCTGAAGCATTGACTCGAGACTTCTCGCAACATCGGAGAAGCGTACCGCATCTGAAAGATCTTCACGTCTTTATTTCTTTGCACCAAAATCTTCAACGCATCAACATCGTTGCAACACTTTCGTTGCCCTGCGTGTCGCATCTAAAAGGTACATTGACTTAAAGTGTCACATTTAAGAACTTAAAAAGAACTAAGCAAAATTCTACCAACTAAAGTAACAGTATTGTGTATTTTTGTCGTTTAATGGTCTTGTGGTAAATCTATATAAAGAATACTTATTTTTGATATAAAACCTGTGTGGTGTCCATCTCTAGTGTTGTCACTTGATTACTGTATGTGTTCACAAATGCTTCGCACAATGCCTCTGAGAAAAGCCTGTCTGCTCGTGCCAAGCTACCAAGGGGGTGAGCAGGGGTTATTTTAGGAGTGTACCCCCTTACCCTGACTAGAGGCGAGGATCCCTATTTGTCACAAGTGCATACCTGTGCCAACTAGAGACCCCCAAGTCTAACAACTAGAAACACACAAAACAGTCCAATGCTCAATTGATAGTCTACAGGAGGCACGGCCAGAGAGTTTATAGGACTAGAAAGGATAAACAATTGGTTGGATTTATGTAATTCTTTGATATTATCTAAATAAAATCATAGCATCCTGCTGACATCCATTGAATGTAAAGAACTTCAGCTAAAGAGTGATTGTTTGGTTGACATGACATTCTGAAACAACATTCAAAAGGAAAGATGAATGAATCCTCACAACTACCAATTAGAATAAAAACCGTGCAGGGCCCTAGCGCTGAAAGGGCTGAATCTCACTGAGACGAAGTAATAGCAACTAAAAAGGCTGACTTCCATGACACATCCTGCAATAAAGTTTTGCATATAGGCTCAAGTGAAGGACACATGAGTTTCAACAGCACCAAACTGAGCTCCCAAAGAGGGCTTTAGGCTTTCCAGAAAGTCTTCAGTCACAAGAATCTTGACAAAGGACAACTAATGAGAATCTTTTCTGAAGCTGTGATAGCAGCAAGATGGACTTTCATGGGGGAGAATTGAAACTTGGCCGGAGCCACACGTAATACTCTACTTAAAGGTCTCTTGAACATAACATACCATTTGTATTTACAAAGTGCACATTCACCCAGAAGGGTATCTTGGCGCCGAATAACAGATATTTATTGTTACCCAACTCAATGGTACTCGCTTTATTCACTGAAGAAGGATGAAAGGCTGAGTGGACCCATCGGGATTTGAACCTGTGACCATGAGGTCAAAGAACGGCCTCTACTGTGGACGCGTTAATCCACTAAGCCACCAGACCTGGCTCGTCTGCTTCAGACATCCAACGCCTCAAACACTGCCTGCACATCATCCAGACCTGGATGTCCAGCACCTACCTGAAGCTCCGCCCAACCTAGACAGAATTCCGGTTATTTACCAAGAACAACTAACAAGATGCAGTACAAACCTGACTCAATTACATGAACCTTGTCGGTTTTGAACACCAAATCCCACTGAATGCCATGTCACCCTGGATAGAAACTTTCACCTTTGAAGAACACATTGCCAAAAACACACAAACAGGCTGGTACCAACTTTCTGTTCCAAAGAAAATGAATATATTCCTTCCAGAAGGGTCCTGATGAACGGTTGCTCATGCCCTTATACTCTTGCATGTGAATGCTGGTAATGCCTTACTCCACGGCCTCATGGACTCCATACTGGCACCGCCACAGCACGTTTACGGATATCACAGGATTCAGGATGAAAGTTTATTATAGCTGCAAGTATTCTTGTCCAGGGAGGTGACAGTGTAGCTTATGAGTATGATGAGGATTCCCCTGGAAGAGAACTAGGATTGCAGGCGAGCAACGTTTCCTTCTCTTTCAAGGGAGGCCATTAGCACTGAATAGAAAAGCAAGCCCATCCCGCTATCAAGGCGGACAAGAAATAGAAAGAGTACCAACAATCACCCAAAAAGTTTCCTTAAAGAAACCTGCTATACGCGAGTATCCACTCTGGATTCCGAATCCCAACAATAATGTCCAGTGAAAGTGTGAACATAGCTCCACCTCTGAAATGGGAAACTTTCTAAGACGGGGTATCACAGAAGCTTTCCTTTGTGTGGAGTGCGCTTTAGGTCTACCAGGTATGGGGCTTCAGAGCTAACTGGTATGAACATTATACGTATGATACAATCCATCTAGAAATTGATTGCTTTGTTGAAGGTAGACCAGTCCTTAATGGACTGTAATTTATGAAAAGACAATCTGATTGTGTAAATTCTTTTGTTTTGTCTAGATAAAATTTCAAGACTTTCTTAAATCTAGTGAATGTAGAAATCTCTGCTGGAGTTGATAGATTTGGAAAGAACGTGGCAAAAAAACGTTTTGATTAATGTGAAAATCTGAAACCATCGTAGGAAGTAAACTGGTGTAGGTTCTCATTACCACTCTATTACTAAAGAATATTGTGTGTGACTCAAAAGCCCATAAGGCTTGACTTTCACAAACTCTATGTGCAGATGTAATAGCAACTACAAAGGTAGATTTCTAAGATGTTGTAAAGGAAGGTTTAAGAATGGGTTCAAAGGGGGGACATTCATTTAATAGTACAAAGTTATGTTTCCCAGGAAGGGAAGGAGACCTAACAGGAGGGGAAACCGCCTTAATACCTTCTAAGGAATCCTTGATTACAGCATTCTAAAGAAGGAAGCTTTACAATGTAGTGTGTTTCCCAGTGTTAGAAAACCCCGGGCAACCGGGTTAGCAGTCACCCGGTTTTTCCCAGCACAAGGGGTAGCTTGGCTCGTGCGGTCGGGGGTCAGGCACCGTGTTAAGCGTACGTCACACCCTCACAAAACCATGCGCGCATCCGTTCCAAAAACGACACTACACCGTAAAAATTTATGAAAATATATCTGTGTTTATCTTGTTTTCTCTTAGTTGCAGGTTAAATAAATAATAACACACTTACAGTACACAAAGCTTCTTCTGTAAAAAGGGTAGGTCAAATAAATAAGCTCAGATCATAAATAATCAATGAATAAATAGATGTGCATAAAATACATAGGCAAATAAATACTGCGAGGGAATAAATACTGTGAGACAATGAATACTGTGAGACAATAAATACTGTGAGACAATAAATACTGTGAGACAATAAATAGGATAAATACAAAGAATACAATACTCTCAATAAATATAAGCCATCAGTACACTTTCAAATCAGGTCACATTTGTGAGATATTATGGGTTGATTTGGCCCAATCACAGCTTGTGGTTATGTGGATGGCCTGAGGGTGTCTCACCTAGCTTGGATGAGGCTGAGGCTAAAACTGAGGTAGATCAAGGGTAATCTAGGAATCTGGCTCTCCCAAACTACACAACCCCTCACACAGGTCACTGTATCAGTCTCAGTCTACCCCTGGCACTCCCAGGCTGGTCCTAACACCTCTCTAGCCCCTAGGATGGTCTCTTAGGGCTCCACAGGGCCTTAGGCGCCCTCTATTCCACTTACTGCCCTCTTTATGAACTTCCGACTCCGCCGGAGTCGTGTCGACGCCGTGGGGCGGCTCCGGTTCGATATCGCTAGCCGGCCTCGGCTCGATGTCAGTTCTTGTCGACGCCGTGAGGCGGTTCCGGATCGATGTCGGCAAACGGCCTCGGCTCGATGTCAGTTCCTGTCGACGCCGTGAGGTGGTTCCGGATCGATGTCGGCGGACGGCCTCGGCTCGATGTCGCTGGGCAGCCCCGATTCGATGTCGGTCTCCGGCGTCACAGGGACACGATCTCCCTACTTCCGGGTGTCTCCGGAGTGCGACC
This sequence comes from Triturus cristatus, assembly GCF_964204655.1. Taxonomy (NCBI): domain Eukaryota; kingdom Metazoa; phylum Chordata; class Amphibia; order Caudata; family Salamandridae; genus Triturus; species Triturus cristatus. Next base: position 1,284,276,012 of record NC_140592.1, on the reverse strand, counting down.
TCCACTCCCGACCTCCGGTGCTCTTCCCTTCAGGTTCCGGCGACTCCGGAGTGCGATCTCCACTCCCGACCTCCGGTGCTCCTTTCCTCAGGTTCCGGCGACTCCGGAGTGCGATCTCCACTCCCGACCTCCGGCACGATTCACCTCGGTCTCCGGCGACTCCGGAGGGCGGACTTCACTCCCCCGTCGACGCCGCACACTCGACCTCAGGTGACTTCCTCCTCGACCTCTGGTGTCTCCACGACCTCCGTCGGCGCCCTCTCCCGACCTCTGGCGGCTCCGGGTACGACGTCTGCTTTCCAGTCAGCGCCGCTTCTTCACCTCCGGCCCCAGGTCTCTAGGCTTCTCGGCGTCGGACTCCAGGAAGATACCAATAGACAGGTCAGGAACTTGCTGTTCTTTACTTCCAAGGCCTGTTCCGGCTGTTCAGGTCCTTGAGTTGGTTCTTCTTGACTTTATCCCACACAGGGCTCCAGGCTGGGCTCAGTCAGTAGGGACTAGTATCAAGGGTGGGTTTCTGGACCCCACTCCAGGCACAAGTTTCCACCCCTGCTGCCTCACTCCTTCCTCCTTCAGTGTTGTGCTGCTCTCCCTTCACCAGTCAGGTGCCAACTGCCTACTCCAACTGCCAACTCTGAGCTGGCTTCCCAACATTCTAAACCTGCCTCACACTGTCACAGGGTTCTAGAATGTTCTGGAAGGTACTAGTAGGTTCCAGCTATGTCTCAGGTGACAATGGGTGGCCACCATTTTGTGTTTCAGGCCCTCAGACAGAAGTTCCAGGGGTAGGGAAAATGGCTCCCTGATCCTGCATCAACACTAAAAAGTCTGGTGGTTCCCAAAAAGGAAAAATACTAACAGGGTTTGAGGCAAAAGTGGGACAAAATAAATAATGATGAGGAGGGACCACCCAAAGGGCTGACAGGTCTAACACGCGTCCCCCCCCAGCTGAAAGTGGGGAGAGCTACCCAACCCCTTGGGAGTTCTCATCACTAAGGCGGAAATACCTTGAGAGACCATCTGCATTGGCGTGGTCCACTCCAGGCCGATGTTCCACCTGAAAGTCCATTCCCTGTAGGGAGATAGACCACCTTAGCAACTTGGGATTCTCCCCCTTCATCTGCATCAGCCAACGAAGGGGTCTGTGGTCGGTCTGAACTAGGAAGTGCGAGCCAAACAGGTATGGCCGCAGCTTCTTCAGAGCCCATACCACTGCAAAGGCTTCACGCTCTATTGCACTCCACTTCTGTTCCCTGGGAAGTAGTCTCCGGGATAGGAAGACCACGGGTTGATCCAGACCCTCTTCATTGAGTTGCGATAACACTGCCCCAATGCCATGTTCCGATGCATCCGTCTGGACAATGAACTCCTTGGAAAAGTCTGGGGCCCGTAGGACCGGGGCCTCGCACATGGCTTGCTTCAGTTTTACAAAGGCCTGCTGACAAGCCTCCGTCCAGACTACCCGTCGAAGTTGTTTCTTGGACGTAAGCTCCGTGAGGGGGGCCACAATGGTACCGTATCCCTTCACGAAGCGGCGGTAATATCCGGTGAGGCCCAGAAAAGCTAGGACCTCAGTCTGAGTCTTGGGGGGTTCCCAGGCCATGATGGCCTCGATCTTCGCCTGGAGGGGTTGCACCGCTCCCCTACCCACCAAGTGTCCAAGGTACACTACCGACCCCTGCCCGATCTGGCACTTGCTGGCCTTGATCGTTAAACCAGCTTGTCTCAGGGCCTGGAGAACAGCTTGCAGGTGACGCAAGTGATCCTCCCAGCTGTTACTGAAGACGGCTATGTCATCCAGATAAGCAGCAGAGAAACTCTCCATTCCAGTGAGGATCTGGTTCACCAGACGCTGAAACGTGGCAGGTGCGTTCTTGAGCCCAAAGGGCATCACACAGAACTGGTAGTGGCCTTTGGGCGTGGAGAAGGCTGACCTTTCCCTAGCTCCGTCAGTCAGAGAGATCTGCCAGTACCCAGAAGTAAGGTCAAAGGTACTTAGATATTGGGCAGCTCCCAGCCGGTCAATCAATTCATCCGCCCTTGGGATCGGATGAGCATCAGTCTTGGTTACTGAGTTCAGTCCCCGGTAGTCCACACAGAACCTCAGTTCCGGTTGGGCACCCGGTGGTGCGGCTTTTGGTACTAGCACCACCGGACTGGACCAGGGGCTGCTGGAAGGTTCGATCACTCCTAGCTCCAGCATCTTAGTGACTTCACTGTGAATGCTGGCCTTCACCTTGTCTGACATCCGGTAGATCTTGGACTTCACAGGTGGGCTGTCTCCTGTGTCCACATCATGGACGCACAGGTGAGTCCTACCCGGAACAAGGGAGAACAACGAAGAGTACTGTCCCAGGACCTGGCGGCAGTCCTCCTGCTGTTCAGGAGTTAGAGATGGGGAGAGAATCACTCCCTCCACCGACCCATCCTTCTCTTGAGACGCAAACAAATCGGGGAGAGGCTCGCTTTCCACGTCCTCTGCTCCGTCAGTCACCATCATCAAAATGACTTCGGGCCTCTCGTGGTGGGGTTTGAAGCGGTTGGCATGCAGCACCCGTAGGGGCTGACGAGGGGTCTTAAGATCCACCAAGTAGGTAGCCTTACCCTTCTTCTCCAATACCTCAAAGGGTCCTGACCAGCGATCCTGGAGGGCGCTAAGCTCTCCTGGTTCGATCACCCACACCTTCTGGCCAGGCTCCAATTCCACCGGGTCAATCAATCAATCATGGAATTTATAGCGCGCACTACTCACCCGGAAGGGTCTCAAGGCGCTTGGGGGAGGGGGTCTGCTACTGCTCGAACAGCCAGGTCTTGAGCTGTTTCCTGAAGGCGAAGTGGTCCTGGGTCAGCCGCAGGTGGACGGGCAGGGAGTTCCATGTCTTGGCCGCTAGGTAGGAGAAGGATCTTCCTCCGGCGGTGGCTCTCTGGATGCGAGGGACGGCGGCGAGGGCGAGGTTTGCGGATCGTAGCTGTCGGGTGGGCGTGTAGAAAGTCAGGCGGTCGTTGAGGTACCTTGGGCCCAGGTCGTGGAGGGATTTGTGTGCGTGGGTGAGGAGTCTGAACGTGATCCTCTTGTTGACAGGGAGCCAGTGCAGGTCTCTCAGGTGGCTCGAGATGTGGCTGCGTCGGGGGGCGTCCAGGATGAGACGGGCGGAGGCGTTCTGGATACGCTGAAGTCTTTTCAGAAGCTTGGCTGTAGTGCCGGCGTAGAGGGTGTTTCCGTAGTCTAGTCTGCTGGTGACGAGGGCCTGGGTGACAGTCTTCCTGGTCTCGGTCGGGATCCATCTGAAGATCTTGCGGAGCATGCGGAGGTTGTGGAAGCAAGATGAGGAGACAGCGTTGACTTGTCTGGTCATCGATAGGGAGGAGTCCAGGATGACGCCCAGGTTGCGTGCGTGGTCCGTTGGCTTGGGTGCGGTGCCCAGGGCCGGGGGCCACCAGGAGTCGTCCCATGCGGAGGGCGACGGTCCCAGGATGAGGACTTCTGTCTTGTCCGTGTTCAACTTCAGGCGGCTGATGTTCATCCATTCGGCGACATCTTTCATCCCTTCGTGTAGGTCGGCTTTGGCGGTGTCGGGGTCTCTGGTGAGGGAGAGAATCAGCTGGGTGTCATCGGCGTAGGAAATGATGTTGAGGTTGTGTTGGCGTGCGATGGCAGCGAGGGGTTTCATGTAGATGTTGAAGAGAGTGGGGCTGAGCGACGATCCTTGCGGGACGCCGCAGATGACTTCGGTGGCCTCAGAGCGGAACGGAGGGAGGCGTACTCTCTGTGTTCTGCCGGAGAGGAATGAGATGATCCATTCCAGAGCAGTCCCCTGGATGCCGGTGTCATTGAGGCGTTGGACTAGGGTGCGGTGGCAGACCGTGTCAAATGCTGCGGAGAGGTCAAGGAGGATGAGTGCCGCTGTTTCACCTTTGTCGAGCAGGGCTCGGATGTCATCGGTGGCTGCGATGAGGGCGGTCTCGGTACTGTGGTTGGCTCTGAATCCGGATTGCGATGGGTCGAGGGATCCGTTCGTCTCGAGGAAGGCGGCCAGCTGCTTGTTGACGACCTTCTCGATGACTTTGGCAGGGAATGGAAGGAGCGAGATTGGGCGGAAGTTCTTGAGGTCGGTCGGGTCCGCTGTTGGTTTTTTCAGTAGTGCGCTGAGCTCGGCGTGCTTCCAGCTCTCCGGGAAGGTGGCTGTGTCGAAGGAGGCGTTGAGGATGTCTCGGAGGTGAGGTGCGATGGTAGAGGCGGCCTTGTTGAAGACATGGTGGGGGCATGGGTCGGTCGGAGATCCGGAGTGGATGGTGTTCATCATGCGTGTCGTGTCTTCGGTGGCCACTTTGGTCCATGTCTGGAGGATAGCGGCGGGGTGTGTAGGTTCGGTCGATGGGTGCGGGGGTGGAGCGCCGAAACTGTTGTGGATGTCGGCGATCTTGCGGTGGAAGTACGAGGCGAGGGAGTCGCAGAGGTCCTGCGAGGGGGTGATGTCGTTGTTGCCGGCGCTGGGGTTGGAGAACTCCTTGACGATGTTGAAGAGCTCCTTGCTGTCATGGGCGTTCTTGTCCAGTCGTTCCTTCAAAGATTTCTTCTTGGTGGTGCGGATGAGCTGATGATGTCTGCGGGTGGCGAGTTTGAGGGCGGTTCTGTTGTCGGTGGTCTTGTCGAGGAGCCAGGCCTTCTCGAGGGTGCGGCAGGCCTTCTTGGAGTCCTTGAGTTCGTCGGTGAACCAGGGGGCCTTCTTGCTTCTGGGCCTGGTGAGAGGGTTCTTCAGTGGGGCGAGGTCGTTGGCACAGGAGGTCAGCCATTGCGTGAGGTCGAGGGCTGCTGTGTTAGGGTCCGTTGTCCTGACCGGTGGGTTCTGGCTGAGGGAGGTGGTGAGCTGGTCGACGGTGATCTTGCTCCAGTTTCTGTGGGGAACCTGCTTCGGGTGGTGCTGGACCGTGTTCTTCTTGAAGCTGAAGTGGACGCAGCTGTGGTCAGTCCAGTGGAGTCCGGTGCAGTGGCTGAAGGTGACGTGCTTGCTGGATGAGAAGAGGGGGTCGAGCGTGTGGCCGGCGTGGTGGGTGGGGGTGTTGACCAGTTGCTGGAGTCCGAGGTTGGCGAGGTTGTCCAGCAGGGTGGTCGTGTTGCGGTCGTTGTTGTTCTCCAGGTGGAAGTTGAGGTCCCCGAGGAGGATGTAGTCGGCGGAGGGGAGGGCGTGAGGGCTGATGAAGTCCGTGATGTCTTCGCAGAACTGTGCGCGTGGTCCCGGGGGTCTGTAGATGAGGGTGCCTCTGAGGGTAGTCTTGGGGTCGGTGTGGATCTGGAAGTGCAGGTATTCGGCGGTGTTGAATGCGTCGGTGGAGTCAGTCGAGATGCGAATGGTGTCTTTGTGTACGATGGCGATCCCTCCTCCGGTCTGGTTGACGCGATCCCTCCTGATGATCTTGTAGCCGTCCGGGATGGCTATGGCGATGTCGGGGGCTGAGGAGGTGTTCATCCAGGTTTCCGTGAGGAAGGCGACATCTGGAGATGCGGTGTCGAGGAGGTTCCAGAGTTCCACGGCGTGTCTGTGGACGGAGCGTGTGTTGATCAGGATGCACTTGAGGTGGTTGCTGTTGTCCGTCTTGGTGGGCGTGGTGCTTGTTTGGAGGCAGGAGAAGTTGCAGGATCGGCAGGCGAAGGGTCCATGGGTGTGTCGCGGGGACGCTCGGTAGCACCCGGGGGCTCGGGCGGTTTTGAGTGCGATGAGCGTAGTGAAGTCGTAGGTCCTGCGGGGAGGCTGGCGGGCGCGGGGGCCAGGGGGTCTGGCGCTGGGCGCGGTCCAGGCACGGACGGGCACAGACGGGCTTACCTTTGGCGCACCTTCGGCGCTCAGTCGGCGCTCCCGCTGCGCGCGTCCGCTGCGCGGTCGCTCAGGGGGCGTCATAAATAAGGAGCCGGGAGGGAGGGTCAGCTGGGAGGCGGGAGCGGGTTGTCCAATGGGCAGTGGGGGGAGGCGGGGACTGCAGGCGGGAGCAGGAAGGAGGAGAGCGGGTCAGCGGTGGCGAAAACGGCGGGAAAAAACGGAGCGGAAGTCACCGGGGCAGCGTCGGAGGTCAGCGGGCGAGGAGGGGCAGCAGCGGCAGGAAGCGACAGGCAGGAAGCAGGAGGCAGGAGGCGGCAGCGGCGTGAACCAGGTGAGTGGCGTCAGGCGGAGGTAACAGGGTGGGCAGGTGCCAGGCAGCGACAGGTAGGCAGAGCAGTGAGGGGGAGCGACCGGCTGTGGGGGCACAGGGGGGCACAGGGGTCACCGGGTGAGCATTGTGGTCATACCACGCCTTCATTACTGCTTGGCTGGCCTCCAAGTTGTCAGAAGCTTGCTTCCACAACTTAGCCATTTGGCTTCGGAAGGCCAGCATGTAGCTCACCACGTCCTGGGGAAGCTTTCTGGGAGTTCTTTCCCATCCGTCTCTCACCAGGCTGAGAGGTCCACGCACAGGGTGCCCATACAAAAGCTCGAAGGGGCTGAAGCCCACTCCCTTCTGTGGCACTTCCCTGTAGGAAAACAATAGACAGGGTAGGAGGACGTCCCATTTCCTCCGCAGGCTTTCAGGCAGACTTCTAATCATGCCTTTCAAGGTTTTGTTAAACCTCTCCACCAGACCATTGGTCTGGGGGTGGTAAGGAGTTGTGAACCGGTAGGTCACTCCACACTCCTTCCACATGGCCCGCATGTATGCTGACATGAAGTTGGTCCCCCTGTCGGACACAACTTCCTTGGGAAAACCCACTCGGGTAAAGATTCCCATCAGGGCCCTAGCCACAACAGGTGATGTAATGGTCCTTAGAGGTATAGCCTCTGGGTACCGTGTGGCATGATCCACCAGAACCAGGATAAACCTGTGACCAGCTGTAGTAGGCGGATCTAATGGACCCACAATGTCGATGCCCACCCTTTCAAAGGGGGTGCTAACGACAGGAAATGGTTCCAGGGGAGCTTTCAGCTTCACCCCTGTTTTCCCACTGGCTTGGCAAGACACACATGTCCGGCAGTAGGTGTCGGACGACACTTTCATTTGAGGCCAATAAAAGTGTGGGCCAAGACGGGCGAAGGTCTTGTCTTGCCCCAGGTGTCCTGCCAAGGGGATCTCGTGAGCCAATTCCAGTAGGAAGGCTCGGTAACGTTGAGGGACTACTAAGGCTCGTGACGATCCATGTAGGGGTGCCTTGGGTTCACTGTAGAGGAGGCCATCCTCCCAGTAAAGGTTGTAGTTCCCCTCAACGTTCCCTGCTGCCTGGGCTTCGGCCTGTCGCCTCAGTCCCTCAAGGGTAGGGCACTCCCTCTGGCCCGTGCAGAATTCCTCCCTGGTCGGCCCTCCCTCCACGTGCCACTCGGCCGGGATGGGTAGGTCCTCCAGTTTGGTAACATCCCCCACCGCGGACTATTGGTCCACCACCTCCGGTGGCCTATCCGTCACACGGGGCGCGGATGCCGAGGCAGGCTCCTCCTGTCCTCGGTTCTTCCCTTGGTCGGCAGCCGGCTGTGCCTTTGTTCCAGGCTCCAGTCGAAACAAACTCCCTCTCCGGGTAGTCGCGGACCCTGTGCTAACACAGGCCCAGTCAGGTGTACCCAGCATCTCAGCATGAGTCCGGTATTCCACCTCCTTCCAAGCATTGTGCTCCATGTCATTCCCCAGTAGACAATCGACCGGCACGGCAGGGCTTACGGCAACTCGAAGTGAACCTGCAACCCCCTCCCATTCAAAGGGAACCTCGGCCACCGGATAGTGGCCGGTTCTGCCGTCAGCCATCGCGGCTGGGTGGAGTACATCGGGAATTACCTGCTCTGGAGACACCAGTTGGCTACGTACCATAGTCATACTGGCTCCTGTGTCTCTCAGAGCCTCCCCTCTTTGGCCGTTGATGGTGACCCACTGCCCATACTTTATGGTATTTGTGGGCACCTGGATCTTTGGAACCATCTCCCATTCTCCCAGGGACACTAAAGTGACACCCGCCCACTCCCTTCCCTTAGTTAAGGGCATCTCCTCCCCGAGCACTACACTAGCTACTCCGGGGGCCTTTCCTCCAATGGGAGGGGGTGGTCTTTTCGGGCACTTCGCATCTCCCTTATAGTGTCCGACGCCACCGCACTCGAAGCAATGGACAACCCTTGGCTGCTGACTCTGGCCAGGATTAGGGTTTCTGGGTGGGTTAGCCCTAGGGGTGAATCCTGTTCCCTTTCCTTGGAAGTTATTTTGGGGGCCTTTAGAGAACTCCTTTTTCTTTTCCCCTCCCTCTTTCTTCTGGGGGGCGCCCTGTCCGGCCTTTTGAGTATCCCCTCCAGTCCCCCTTGTGGACACCCGGGTACTAGCCCAAATGTCCGCCTCCTCAGCAAGCTTCCGGGGATTGGTCAGCTTGCTATCCACCAGGTGTTGACGCAGTTCAGGGAAACATTTTTCGAGCAGGTGTTCCTTCAACATTAAATCAAACAACCCCTCGTAGTCCCTCACCTCACTGCCGTGTATCCAACCCTCCAATGCCTTCTTTGCATAGTCCAGGAAATCCACCCAATTCTGTGTGCCCAGTTTGTGGCTACCCCGGAACTTCTGTCTGTACTTCTCGGGTGTTAGTCCAAACTTTCTTACGAGCGCCACTTTCATGGTGGGGTAGTGGGTCTGCTCATCCTGCTCTAGGGCCAATAATGCATCCCTACCAGCTGGAGGCATGTATTTGTACAATCCCCCTCCCCAGTACTTCTCTGGCACCCCATGGGCCCTTAAAGAGACCTCATAGGCCGCTAGCCACTTGGTGATATCGTCGCCTGCACTATAGCTAGCTACTATGTCTTTTGGCAGATAGGGTTTGGGTTCCCTGGTGATTTCTCTGTCTTTGCTGCCACCATTAGGAACAGTTTGTGCCCCGACTCGTAGGATCTGGAGATCCATTTCCCTCAGCCTCAACTCGTGAGCCATCCTCTGTTCCTCCTTCTCTTTCTCCAGCTCCGCCAACTTCCATGTGAGCTGTCTTTTCTCCCTCCGGTCAGTTAATTCTACTTCTGATAAGCCACCGCTAGAGACAGTGCTGCCCTTCCTGGAAAGTGTTCTGGGCCCCGCTAACAGGTTCCCCACCTCAGGTTGGTACAACCCAGCCCGCTCGCTAACAGGCTCTCCATCCCTGTCCTCCTGCTCAGCCTTACTTTCCCGTCGTGCCTCCCCCCAAGCCCTCAAGCTGGTCTGGAGTTCAGCCTTCTTGGCACCCGGGGGACAATACACCCCCTCTCGCTGACAAAACTCTCTGAGTTGGGCCACAGTGTAAGTTTCCAAATCTTCCAACACAAACTCCATTTTGCCCACTCAGAATAGAAGACAGGTGTTTACAGAAGCTATGCAGGGGGGTACCTTTTGTAATACCTCCTCCCACCACCAGAGTAAATTTGGAAAAACAAAACTCAGAATTAGGAAGTCCGCTTTGAGAAAACTCCCGGTGTAGGCCTATGGACTACCCACAGTTATTGTCGAGTGGACGCAAGCACAGCTCTATCCCACCACTGAACACCAATTATGTTAGAAAACCCCGGGCAACCGGGTTAGCAGTCACCCGGTTTTTCCCAGCACAAGGGGTAGCTTGGCTCGAGCGGTCGGGGGTCAGGCACCGTGTTAAGCGTACGTCACACCCTCACAATAACCATGCGTGCATCCGTTCCAAAAACGACACTACACCGTAAAAATTTATGAAAATATATCTGTGTTTATCTTGTTTTCTCTTAGTTGCAGGTTAAATAAATAATAACACACTTACAGTACACAAAGCTTCTTCTGTAAAAAGGGTAGGTCAAATAAATAAGCTCAGATCATAAATAATCAATGAATAAATAGATGTGCATAAAATACATAGGCAAATAAATACTGCGAGGGAATAAATACTGTGAGACAATAAATACTGTGAGACAATAAATACTGTGAGACAATAAATAGGATAAATACAAATGAATACAATACTCTCAATAAATATAAGCCATCAGTACACTTTCAAATCAGGTCACATTTGTGAGGTACTATGGGTTGATTTGGCCCAATCACAGCTTGTGGTTATGTGGATGGCCTGAGGGTGTCTCACCTAGCTTGGATGAGGCTGAGGCTAAAACTGAGGTAGATCAAGGGTAATCTAGGAATCTGGCTCTCCCAAACTACACAACCCCTCACACAGGTCACTGTATCAGTCTCAGTCCACCCCTGGCACTCCCAGGCTGGTCCTAACACCTCTCTAGCCCCTAGGATGGTCTCTTAGGGCTCCACAGGGCCTTAGGCGCCCTCTATTCCACTTACTGCCCTCTTTATGAACTTCCGACTCCGCCGGAGTCGTGTCGACGCCGTGGGGCGGCTCCGGTTCGATATCGCTAGCCGGCCTCGGCTCGATGTCAGTTCTTGTCGACGCCATGAGGCGGTTCCGGATCGATGTCGGCGGACGGCCTCGGCTCGATGTCAGTTCCTGTCGACGCCGTGAGGTGGTTCCGGATCGATGTCGGCGGACGGCCTCGGCTCGATGTCGCTGGGCAGCCTCGATTCGATGTCGGTCTCCGGCGTCACAGGGACACGATCTCCCTACTTCCGGGTGTCTCCGAAGTGCGACCTCCACTCCCGACCTCCGGTGCTCTTCCCTTCAGGTTCCGGCGACTCCGGAGTGCGATCTCCACTCCCGACCTCCGGTGCTCCTTTCCTCAGGTTCCGGCGATTCCGGAGTGCGATCTCCACTCCCGACCTCCGGCACGATTCACCTCGGTCTCCGGCGACTCCGGAGGGCGGACTTCACTCCCCCGTCGACTCCGCACACTCGACCTCAGGTGACTTCCTCCTCGACCTCTGGTGTCTCCACGACCTCCGTTGGCGCCCTCTCCCGACCTCTGGCGGCTCCGGGTACGACGTCTGCTTTCCAGTCAGCACCGCTTCTTCACCTCCGGCCCCAGGTCTCTAGGCTTCTCGGCGTCGGACTCCAGGAAGATACCAATAGACAGGTCAGGAACTTGCTGTTCTTTACTTCCAAGGCCTGTTCCGGCTGTTCAGGTCCTTGAGTTGGTTCTTCTTGACTTTATCCCACACAGGGCTCCAGGCTGGGCTCAGTCAGTAGGGACTAGTATCAAGGGTGGGTTTCTGGACCCCACTCCAGGCACAAGTTTCCACCCCTGCTGCCTCACTCCTTCCTCCTTCAGTGTTGTGCTGCTCTCCCTTCACCAGTCAGGTGCCAACTGCCTACTCCAACTGCCAACTCTGAGCTGGCTTCCCAACATTCTAAACCTGCCTCACACTGTCACAGGGTTCTAGAATGTTCTGGAAGGTACTAGTAGGTTCCAGCTATGTCTCAGGTGACAATGGGTGGCCACCATTTTGTGTTTCAGGCCCTCAGACAGAAGTTCCAGGGGTAGGGAAAATGGCTCCCTGATCCTGCATCAACACTAAAAAGTCTGGTGGTTCCCAAAAAGGAAAAATACTAACAGGGTTTGAGGCAAAAGTGGGACAAAATAAATAATGATGAGGAGGGACCACCCAAAGGGCTGACAGGTCTAACACCCAGCATAAATATTATTATAATGGATACATTAATAAGAAAGTAATTGAGCAAAAAGATGTGTTTAAAGACAGATGCACTATTACCCAAAGCATATCTTCATTTTGGAACATAAGTAAATGTATTTCCCATAATTAGTGATAGTTTGCCTTGGTGATGCTTTATACAGTAGTCCAGGATATCCCATTTGAACAGTTCACAAGAATGAATATGTCAGTTTTTCTTGTGCCACTGGGATATATCTTGACACAGATTTCTGAGGTATTGTACACATTGATCCTGATGCAACCAAAATGTTTCGACCCTTTCTATGGCATGAAACCCCCAGGCATTCTCAAGGCAGTAATGGGGTGCTATCTTATGATAAATTGCCAAGCTTTTAAATATTTTGAATATTATACCCGAGCTTAAGGTGCCACACTATAGGGGAATACATGACACTCATGTGAAGAGACTGCACATGAGCTCCTTAAATTGATCTTTTTGCAGGTGAAAATGAATGGGTTGTGTGATTTATAGTATTATCGGATGCTATCAGTTAATCTATGTGCTATGTATTGGGGTTCTAATTATTATAAAACATTTTATTGATATTTGACGAACATGCACAACAAGTCAACCTACAAAAACAATGCAGTGTTAGCCTGCCCTCCCCCTCCCCCCCCCATGGCCTCCCCCACAACCCTGGCGGTTAATACATGGGTCCATGCTCTACAAGAGCCTCATGCATTAGGTGAGTCAATTCCAGATATCTGAGTCTCTGTTACCCCTAAACCTCCACTGTGCACAAACCACTCAAGACCCAATATGAGGGTGCCACGGGTTCCTATCCCTACTCAGCCACAGAGCAATCACCTCACACTTTCTTGAACTTCTTTGGGCGTCCCTTCTTTGCACAACTTCACTTTTCACCAGCAGAAAGCCTAGGGACTTTGCTGTGGCGTCTCAGGGGCCTCTGCATTGTGCCCGAGTCAGCGTAGTGCACTCTGCGCTGTGAAGCGAGGTAGGGGTTCGGCGGAACAGGGGACAGACCAGAGATTGGAGTCACAGTGGAGTAGAACATGGACTTCTGCTTGCTGGCTCCCCTGGTGGCTCTCCATCGGCTGTATGGGTGCGGAGTGCAGAGACACGCATGCATGGGCAGAGAGCAGCGAGACAGTGGCTTAATCGCCTTGGCCCCGCCTAACCCCCGCCAAAGTGCTGGTTGTGGAGGCCAGCTGCGGGGGGAGCAAAGTAGTGAGGCAGATTTGCCCTTGTGCGCGTCTGTGACCTCAGCTGATTGGGCAGCTGAGCAATGCGGTATGGAGTAAAGAAGAGCAGGTGCGAGTGAGCCCTCTCTTGTGGTGTGCCCTGTTTTTTTGGCGATAATCAGCGATGGAGGGGGACTCATCTATTTTTTCCCTTGTTTCTATTGGATTTTTTTACCACTTTTTATTTCACTTATTTTCAAAAATCAGGATTTGAATGCACCTAGTAAACACAAGGAGATGATGGACAAAGCTAGCTAGCCTGTCTGATGGGACGTGCTTGTTTCTGGTTCAGGGAAGACCTGGCTTGACAGTTCCGGCTGGACTGTTCCCATGAGGCACAGGGTCAAGACTGATTTGCATATGGCAGGGTTCAAACTGGAACGGCATGGTGAGCAAAACAACGATGGATTTAGGCCCAGATCTCTGCACTGGGGTGCATGTATGACATTGTTCTGCATTCTGTCCATCAATTGTTCTTTTTGCATTTGTCACCCCAAGTGGGACGGGTAAGCCCAGACGTGGGTCCTGTGCTCTCCATGCCACTGGTGTCAAGCTATCCTGGCTGATGAGGGGCGAAACCATGAAACCGGTCCTAGAATGCTTGCTTCCAGTCCAGGGAGGACCTGGCCTGGCAGTTCGGGCTGAACTATTCCCATTGGGCGCAGGGTCAAGACTGATTTACATATGGCTGGGTTCAAACTGGAATCCATGGTGAGGAAACAAACAATGGCTTTAGTCCCAGATCTCTGTACTGGGGGGGAATGTATGACATTGTTCTGCATTCTGTCCATCAGCTGTTCTTTTTGCATTTGTCACCCCGAGTGGGACGGGTATGCTCAGACGGGGGTTTAGTGCTCTCCATGCCACTGGAGTCAAGCTATTCTGGCTGATGAGGGGTGAAACCCTGAAACCGGTCAAGTCAAATCAGCTTTATTCGATGTAAAAAAAACATCCATAAAAGCATTCTAAACAGAACAGGTAATTCATCTTTCAAGTTAAAAAAAAAAACCATCACATTTCATGAACATCCAATAGTTCCTAAAAATACACATTTATACATTATTTTGATTGTAAAGTGGCCTATATCATAAAATCATTGGGTTCAAAGTGTCATCAAAAATCAGGGTAAACAGACGTCTATATCATAAGAAAAGATGCATAAAGTGCAAGGTGCAAGATCTACAAAGAAGGCACCACTGATTGCACTCATCAGGTTTTTCAGATCTTAGTACATCCAGATATGAACAGTCCTCTCTTCTCTTGATTGCCGTTTGTATATAAAGGATGAAAGCATTCATTGTTTTTTCATCTTCCAAATAGCATAAAAAGTCGTAAGCATGTTTATAATAAATACAGTTATTGGATAAATAAGGGGTTTTAAAACCAGTTTCCGGATAACCCTATAAAAATTACAAAAAAGTAAAAAATGTAGCATGGACTGTACTGGCATTCCGACACATGGACAGTTAGGGAAATCATGACACCACTTTTCCATTTTTGGAATGCTATTAGGTAATGCAATATACCAAGCCTAAGTCTTGTTAAATAAATTCTATGTTGGGTATTTCTCACCATGATTAGATATCTTTCAATGCCCATCGATGGTGGATGCTCACAGTAGGTGGTTACACTTTGTTTCATCCTTACTTCAGCCTCTCTTTCACATTCCCTGGCTGTAATATATCTTTCCTTCAGATCTTTTTTGCTATAACCCAGAATAATCGCTGGGGTCTTTATGTCAGAGTCTACCTCACAGCTTTTAAGAAGAATTTGTATATGCTCTAGCCAAGGAATTTTTTAACTTAGCTCGAGGGCCAAGCAATTCATAATTAGATCCTTGGTGAACTTGGTCTCATCTTTCGCCCAAATCCCTTGCCAAAAAATAAGTCCTGCCATATTTATAAGATCGCTTAAATACGGTATGGATAATTCTTTATGAACAATAAAGTTGGCTGTGGAACTTGGGACTGCCAACACTCCTTTTAAAAATGTATTTTCTTGAACTTGTAAAGGTGTCGTACTTTGGTATTCGGAACCGCGTAGGGGACAGGGCCCTACCTCTGTCTATCTTGGTATTAGCGAACCGCAAATGGTAAATGCGGCACGTACGAGTGTTTTATGTGCCGTTCTAGCTACGAATGCACTGTGTACACGTTATTCTGCTCAACTACGCGGGTTCCATTTTGGAAGCAACGGCCATCTTGTCATTGCCCTCACATAGGCTATGATGGAGTTAATACGGGCCTCACAGTACATGGGTTTTCCCTCTGACTTCTTCGTGACCTGGGCAGCTGGCTCTACTGCCCCGGGTCAAACCGGTCTCACGAGCTCCCCTTCCTCTCTCCACCTGTGATTCGTATCAGGGCTTGACCCGTCATAAAACCCTTTCATTCTACACAATCCCCCGGCTAATCTCTTCCACACCTGCTTGTTCTTGCTTTATGACTTGTTTCCCAAAACAGGAGATGCTCATGTTTATTGGGGGGTCTATTTACTTCAAACATGGGATCTGAACCTTCTTGTGTAAATCATTGTGGGCTGGCCGAACTGGAATGTGGGATGGTCATCATGACTCTGCTTTTTCGTTTGTAATGTATGCCTTTATATGACCATATCGTAAACCAAGGAATGTGTGCCTGGAGCATGATATTTTGTACTTAAGGAGAAGTCCGTTCCTATGATTTTCAGCAGTCTCCTGAGAACATACACGCTGTTGTACTTCTAGGATATCTGTCATTGGTCTGCAGCCAATAAACGATTCTTTGACTTCACCCAGAAGACTCTGTGTTTCTGTAGGTCCGGAACAGGGTGAAACCCCGAAGTCATAGGGTGTGTGCCCCTGCACCGCTGGGACTAAAATACCCAGTACTTCAGTTTGGTGCCCAACTCGGGCCGATTTCAGCGGTACCAGTCCAAGCCAGAGGTTCGTGAGGAGCTTCGTGTGGAAATTCCGGAGGAAGGCCGCCACTTCATCGACCCCTGCATGTCGACGTGGTCCGAAAGTCTTTTCTGCGAGGTTCTCCGCGTCCCGACGGCTACGAAGGACTGCTGCCCTGATTAATCGACCTGTTTTGGACCCTTGACGAGTTTGAGAGAGCGAAACAATCGAGAGAGTCTTCTGGTGTCGTCATCGATCAGCAATATTCAGTTAAGTATAAGTGGAGCGTCTCCCATTTGTTTTGGTATCCTTCGGGATCGTTTGGTTTGATTTGGTAATTGGTGATTTGGTGTTTGCAAACCCCAAAGCCAGAGGACTCGTGTATTCACGAGAATATCGTAATCGATAATCCTCTGACGTTTGGATCTAGACTAGTGAGCGAAGATGCCTGGTTCTGGACTATTTGGTAGATTATTTTGTTTGGGTTGTGGAAAAGATTTCCAACTGGAAGAATCATGTCCGGTTCCTCCGGTTGGAACTCCAACTTATGAGCTCTATGTGAAACATGGCGTAGGCCCCATTGCATATAACGAAGTGTGGATCCACTACACCAGGAAAGACGGTGTTTTAAAATGGCCCCAAAATGGTAGTTTTGATACCGATATTTTAGATAATCTGGAAATTAAATTGTTTAAGAAGAAAGCCCGGCCGGCGATGTTTGACTCTTTCCGCTTATGGCGAAAGGAAGCCAAACAGAAGGAAATTAAGTTAGCGAAAAAGAATAAAAGAGAGAGAGGTATGTCAGTAATGCAAGCAGCTGTACAATTTAAAGACAATGAAGAGGAGCAAATGAATGAGCAATTGCACAGGCAGCGTAAGTTAGGGATTGACAAATGTTATCCAGCTTTGCCACATTCTAAGCAGGATGAGTCAGAAGAAAAGGAGAACGATCCCCTGATGTCACATTTGTTGAGTTCGCCACCCCCGTATGCTCAAACTGCCACGGCGCCTCCCCAGCTTGTAAATATGCCACCTCCAGTGCATATACTGCAAGCCTTGCCGCAACCGCCAGTTGCTTTGCAACCAGTTCCTATTCCTGTAGCGCAGTCCTCTCAAGCGCCTCCGGTAGTGCTTCCAACTGCCCCCGCGCTTCCTGCGACTTTGCTTAATCCAGTAACTGCCTCTCCTAACACTCTTCCTTCTACCACTCCAGTACCTGTCTCTACATCCTCTTTTCTTCCCTCTGTTTTTCCCCCTGTTCTCGCCTCAGCTTCTCCTTCAGCGCGACAGCGCTTAGCTAATGTGGTTACTACATTAATGTCGCCTCTCTTTGGGTCATCTGGTGCAACTCCTGGTGTACAGCGTAAGCAGTTGCGCAGCCAATTGCCTAACCCCGATGAGAAAAAGGTAATAGATCACATGGCGCGTAGATGGATCGTTTTTCCTTCACTGTATGATGTGGAATCGGTTGTTAATACTTTCCATCAATGGGATGCCCCGAAACAGAGATATGTATTCGAGAAAATGTGCGAAATTCTCTGTGAAGAACTGGAGGATAGTGGTAGAAATCCGAACCCGCAGGAATTGTGTAGAGTGAGGTTCGATTTTGGAACTGGTATAATTGTGGACCGCGAAGTAGATAAAGCAGTTGCGGTTGTATTGTCCTTAAGGAATGACGATTGCCAACAGTCATTGTTTGAACAAGAGGTCCTTGTGGGGAAAAAGGCAAAAGCGCGACAATACCCTATGAGAGAAGTTCCCCCGGTATGGAAGGAAGCAGTTGCAGCTGTCGGTGGTAACCCCGCTGTGGCAGCGCATTTCCAACGTGTTTGGGTGCATGTTCCATGGAAGCGCTCTGAGGTGTTAGCCCTTAAGCAGACGTTGCCTGATCCCCGTAAAAACCCAGCAGGTTATTATAAAGAGTTGTCACAGACGGCAGGGTCATGCATTATGAATCTGGCCGACATAGATATGTTGTTTGGTAATGTTGTTCCACAGCCTCTATGGGGATCAATTCGTAATGTAGATCACAATGCAGAACTAGGGGATACATGGACTAACATTGTTGCTGCTGATGCTAGACAAACGGGTGGTGCGAAACCAGAACCTTTGGTAGCTGAATTGCCTGGTAGAATCATCACGTATATGAAGACAATAATGCCTGCGATGCGCGTAAATTGGGACAAGTTATCTGCATGCAAGCAGAAGAAAGATGAGACAGTGTCAGACTTCTTTACTAGGTTTGAAGAAACGTTTATTGACCACAGTGGACAAGATATGAGTACTGAGGGTGGCCAACGGTTGTTTGTGGATAAGTTTGTGCAGAATTTACTCCCTGACCTGTGTAAAAAGTTGAAAGATTCAGAGAGTTCTTGGGCCGTTTCCTCTTCAGCGCAAATACTGGCTACTGCACAGTATTATGAAAACAGAGATAAAGACGAGAAAGATAGGACGGAGAAGAAAACGAAGGAACTAAAGACGAAGGTCCTTTTACAGCAGGCCTATCCACCACGTGGAGGTGGTAATAATTATGGACAACCCCAAGGTGTCTATCACCAACCCCAACAATTTCAGAACAATCAGCAAATGAATGGGTATTATTACCCACGTGTCCCTGTAGGTCCCAACCAATGTTCATACTGCAAAGAGGAAGGTCATTTTAAATATAGTTGCCCTAAATTAATGCAACGGAATGGTAATACGTATGGCGCCAGAGGTAGAGGTGGTCAGCAAGCTCCTAGAGGCAGAGGGCGTGGAAGTGTTCCCCAAAACGCGCGTCCTCTTCCGCCCCAAAGCGCCATTAATAGCTTTGATCAGCAAGCTAACGCGACTGGTAATACGGCACAGTATTACAATAATGATTATTATGTGGAGGATGGTGATGCAGAAAATAATGGTTACTAGGACAGCCATAGACAGAGAGAGGGAGTTGTTTCAGTGCCAGTGGATCAGAGTGGACCGTATGTTGAGGTGACTACAGCAAATGTAACGGAGCCTTTTCTGCTAGACACTGGTGCTGCAAAGAGTTCAATCATGCATTCAAAACTCCCTGGCGCACCTTTGTCTGGCGATATAAATGTTTCAGTAGGTTTTTCTGGCGCCCCAGTTAGGAACCCGATTTCCAGTCCTATGTCACTTTCTGTTGGACCTTGCGAGCTGAAAGCGCCCCTGATCCTGACAACAGGTTGTGGTGAGAATTTGTTGGGATTAGATTTGTTGAAAAGATTACATGCTACACTGTATTGTTCTCCTTCAGGAGTACAACTTACATTAGGCAAGAAAGTGGTTTCCCCAATGTATTTGTCTAAAAACACGATGCCACCTGAATTGTCATCCCTTCCGGATGCCCTTTGGGCTACTGGTCCCAATGATGTGGGCCTCTTGGAGATACCACCATACGTGGTGACTCTAAAGGCTAATGTCAGACTGCCACGTATTCCCCAGTACAAGAGCTCTAATGAAGGGCAGAAAGCATTGTTAGACATTGTCAGCGACTTGATTAATAAGGGTGTGATTGAGGAGACAAGAGGCAACGTTTGCAATAGTCCGATTTTACCTGTCTTAAAGCGAACGGACCCTTCACAGCCACCTGTTTACAGCTTGTGATTGATCTTAGAGAGGTTAATAAGATTGTTGTGCCTCAGTTTCCGGTTGTCCCCGATATAACTGCCTTGTTAACGATGATTCCAGCCTCTGCTGCATGGTTCTCAGTGATCGATTTAAAGAATGCTTTCTTTAGTATCCCAATTGCGGAAGAGAGCAGAGACATTTTAGGTTTTAGTCTGGGAGGCCGAAGCTTCCGCTTCAAACGCGCTCCCCAAGGCTACTGCGAGAGTCCATCCATATATAGTCAGGCTTTGAAAGCGCAGCTTGATGCACTTGTTTTACCCAGTGGCGCTATCCTGATCCAGTACGTGGACGATTTACTGATCGCCGCGGATACTGAGAAGCTCTGTAAAGAAGGCACATTGTCACTGTTGCGCCATTTATCCGCATTCCATCACAAAGTGTCTCTCTCTAAGCTGCAATATTGTCGACAAGAAGTGACCTACTTAGGTCATCTCTTATCGAAGGAGGGAAGGAGACTGACCCCAGAAAGAATTCAAGCCATTGCACAGTTGAGTGTGCCAAAGACACAGAGAGAAGTGCGTGCTTTCTTGGGCATTACCTCATACTGTAGGCATTGGATCCCAAGTTTTTCTTTGTTGGCAAAACCTTTATTAGCATTAACATGTAAAGACACACCGAATCTTATCCCATGGTCTGAAGAGTGCCAGAGAAGTTTTGTGGAATTGCGCAATGCGTTGTGTTCAGCTCCTGTGTTGGGCACTCCTGACTATAGCAAGCCTTTTACATTGTATGTTCACGAGAAAGATGGATGTGCGTTGTCAGTGTTAACACAGCCTTTTGGCGACAGACCGCGCCCATGCGCATATTTTTCATCCACCTTGGACCCTGTAGCGAGGGCATTGCCAAGCTGTCTGAGAGCGACAGCTGCTGCAGCGATGTCTATCCGACAATCTGCTGGTTTGGTAATGGACAACACATTGATTGTCATGGTTCCACACGCTGTAGACACATTATTAAATAGAACCAAGACACAACACTTGACTAGTGCGCGATTATCAGGGTATGAACTCACACTGTTAGCGAATCACATACACATAAAAAGATGCAATACGCTGAATCCAGCCACATTATTGCCGATTCCAGCAGACTCAGATGAGATTGAGCAACATGACTGTCTGTTCAGAACAGAAGAAGAGACGAAAGGGAGAGTAGATCTCAAAGATACTCCCCTGACTGAGTGTGATGGCACTTTATGGGTAGATGGGTCATGTTTTAAGCTCCCTAATGGTGACACGACTGCTGCATATGCTATCACGACTTTGCACACGGTCGTGGAAACTGCACGAGTGCCACATAATTCGGCCCAAGCAGCGGAATTAATCGCCCTCACGAGAGCATGTGTGTTGTCTGAAGGAATGAGAGTGAACATATACACAGATAGCCAGTACGCCTTTGGCGTGGCTCATAATTTTGGGCGATTGTGGAAAGAGCGTGGGTTCCTGACGTCGCATGGAGCTAAAATTCAGAATGGCAAGTTGGTGAATGATCTCCTTGAGTCACTGACCCTACCTTTGCAAGTTGCGATCATGAAATGCAGTGCGCACAGGAAAGTCACAGATGACGTTGGACGTGGGAATGCGTTTGCTGATGAGACCGCGAGAGAAACCGCACAGAATGTGAAGACTAGAATGTATGTTGCAGGCCCCGCAAGATGGGTTAATGATGTGGGAATGTGCGAGAACACAATAGAGAGTGTGAAGTCGCTTCAGGCTGAAGCCACGGAAGACGAGTTAAGCAAGTGGAGAGAGAGTATGGGTAAGTTGGATGAGAATGGTTGTTGGATTGACCTGACAGAACATAGGCGATGGTTGTTGCCTGATGCATATGTGCTTCCAGTGGTTACTATGGCGCATGGAATGGCACATATCAGTACAAAAGGTATCTGTAAGTTGTTGGCTCCAGTATGGCAGAATGTTGGGATTCCCAAGTGTGCAGAGAATGTGGTCAAGAATTGTATAGTATGCTTGAAGTACAACCCTGGTAGGGGAACCCCAACTCCGGCCGGTCACTTTGCACCCCCATCATGTCCATTCGAAGTTTTGCAGCTGGACTTTATTCACATGGAAAGGTGCAACAACCTAAAATATGTATTGGTGGTTGTTTGTGCTTTTTCCAAATGGGTAGAGGCTTATCCTCTGAAAGATAACACTGCCCTATCCACAGCCAAAGCCCTTGTGAAGGAGTTTTTCCCCAGGTTTGGAATGCCGAGAATGGTATGGTGTGATAATGGAAGTGAGTTCGTGGGTAAAGTGATGAAGAATGTATGTGAAGGTTTAGGCATAAGGCAGAAATTCCACGCTGCAAATCACCCCCAATCAGCTGGATTAGTAGAACGCTACAATGGAGCCTTAAAGCTCAAGTTAGCCAAAATTCAGGCGAGCACTGGTCTTAAATGGCCTGACGCTCTGCCTCTAGCACTCCTGTCCACCAGAATGACGATACACTCACGAGTGGGACTTAGTCCTTATGAAGTAGTCTTTGGCCGCCCGGCCAACGTATGGGGTGTGCCAAGGCCTACGAAGTTCAGTGAAGTAGAGCATCCAGTACTGCTCGATTACCTGTATGATTTGACTGTTAAACTGCGTGTTTTGCACCAACAGGTACATGATACTCTTCCCCAAGCCTCTGAACCTCCTGGACACCCCATCAACCCTGGCTCGTGGGTCCTGGTACGGAATTTCCAGCGCAAGGGCAACGACGAGCCTCGCTGGATTGGCCCTCATCTTGTTCTTCTTTCGACAAGATCAGCAGTGCGAGTGAAAGGGAAGAAACACTGGATTCATGGTACTCACTGCAAGGTAGTTCCCTTGCCTCTGCCATATGACCAGTGGGTCAAGGAGGGTATCGCCGACTCAGAGACAGACATTGTACCTCGCTTTGTACCATTCAGTGACGCACGCTTAAGAGACACAGCTTCAGTTCAAGAGAGTGACAATATTCTGCAGGAAGCTGTGCCGCCATCAAATCGACTGGACACCACTGAGCCTGAACTTTTGTTTCAAGACCAAACAGTACCTGGCCGTCTCCGCTATAACTTGAGACCTAGGCCCATAGACAAATAAAGATTTCCTCATTACTTCCCCTTTGACATTTTTTGCTCTCCCATCTGAAGGACTTTCTTGATTTTTGTTTTTCGAACCACCATCCGGGTTCTGCCGCAGGGTCGCGGTGCCAAGACTTTGGGGTACAGGCCGAAGACGCTAGGTCAACGGTTCTGGTTGGTCTAGGGCGTTTCCCTGGACTGACAGGCGTACTCCTTAGCAGAAGAAACTCATCCACCGCGAGCGGCCCGAGTAGAGGATGGAGTTCTGTAAGATGGAGAGACCGATTGAGGAACTGAACTTTCAAACAAGGATGTGTAGAATTGTAAAAAGTAAATGTTTTGTCTTTTTGTGCTTTTTTACACTGTGTAGTATCATGATGTTCATTGTAGGATGTGTGTTTTTCTCTGCTCAAAAACCCATTGCACCCACTCAACAGCCTATATCTCTTTCTACTGCCTCCTCTCACTCTTTTCACCCTTTGCCTGAGCACGAACAGACCAGACGATCAGAGTTCGTAAATAACTCGTTTATCCAACTCTTGCACCAGCACCAACTGGTAATGAATACGACCAATTGCTGGGTCTGTGGGTTAATGCCACATACCATTAACAAGGGTATTCCCTACCTGGTGCTACCGTACAGTTACAATGGATCGTCATGGGCATTCCAAACCATGTTTCTCTATGCTCTAGATACATACTCCCCTCGCCCACCGCGTTCCATCAGACCCATCACCAATAATAAGGCTTTGATGAAAGGAGTTGCCGATATGAGTAGAGATCTTGATGCATACTCATCCATTCCTAAAGAAGAGCTGAGACCTTATGTAGGATGGAACGCGACGGGGTATAGTATTAGTATGGGTGAAAGACAGCGAAAAATCTCATCTCCAATCTGGGTCGTACCCCACATGGGTCGGTTCTGCTTACAGGGTAATGGTCAGAATCCAAGGGCTCAACTGGGAAGAAGTGACTGTACTGAAACGTACACTTTCCCGTCACAGTTCTCCCCTGCGTTTTTGGCTGCTAAGGGCACATATTTTATCTGTCATGACCGAGCATATACATGGCTGCCCCCTGATTTCTCGGGCACATGTTATATTGCGAACTTGCTACCGCCGACATTTACTGCCGCCTCTGACTATCACAAGACCAGAGTTGTGAGAGGTGTGATTAGTAAGGAGGACACTGCCGGTCAGGAAGCAGGAGACTTCTTCTTGGGTTTCCTGCCGTTTTGGGGACCTATGGTCAATAGTAGGAACCTGAGACAGCTGACTCGGGTGGTTGAATCCACCGTCAATGTAACGGCTGGTGCCCTTAGTAATTTGACAGCTGAGCTCCAAGCGGATCGCCTTATGACTTTGCAGAACCGCATGGTTCTAGACGTTATTCTTGCAGACCGCGGTGGGGTATGCAAGGTCATCCAATCCAGTTGCTGCATTTTCATACCAGATAATGCTCCAACAGTGTATCAAGCCATCTCCAAACTCCATAAAATATCTGAAGCCATACACGTGGATAAGGGAGATTGGTCACTGATGGGATGGTTCTGGGAATTGATATCTGCCTGGGGTTGGAAAGCTCTGATGGTCATTGGAATGATCTTAGCCATTCTTTTCCTGTTCTGTCTATGCATACAGTATGCTCCTACGATATGTGGCCTCTGTGCTACCTTATGTGTAAGGAAACCTGTATCGAGGGACGAGCTAAGTAATAGGATGATGCTACAGCAACATCTCCATGACTTCGTGGACATTGACCTAGACTCGGATTAAGATGAGTATAGTGATTGCCTATGTAAGGGCAAAAGGAGGGTCTGTCGTACTTTGGTATTCGGAACCGCGTAGGGGACAGGGCCCTACCTCTGTCTATCTTGGTATTAGCGAACCGCAAATGGTAAATGCGGCACGTACGAGTGTTTTATGTGCCGTTCTAGCTACGAATGCACTGTGTACACGTTATTCTGCTCAACTACGCGGGTTCCATTTTGGAAGCAACGGCCATCTTGTCATTGCCCTCACATAGGCTATGATGGAGTTAATACGGGCCTCACAGTACATGGGTTTTCCCTCTGACTTCTTCGTGACCTGGGCAGCTGGCTCTACTGCCCCGGGTCAAACCGGTCTCACGAGCTCCCCTTCCTCTCTCCACCTGTGATTCGTATCAGGGCTTGACCCATCATAAAACCGTTTCATTCTACACAATCCCCCGGCTAATCTCTTCCACACCTGCTTGTTCTTGCTTTATGACTTGTTTCCCAAAACAGGAGATGCTCATGTTTATTGGGGGGTCTATTTACTTCAAACATGGGATCTGAACCTTCTTGTGTAAATCATTGTGGGCTGGCCGAACTGGAATGTGGGATGGTCATCATGACTCTGCTTTTTCGTTTGTAATGTATGCCTTTATATGACCATATCGTAAACCAAGGAATGTGTGCCTGGAGCATGATATTTTGTACTTAAGGAGAAGTCCGTTCCTATGATTTTCAGCAGTCTCCTGAGAACATACACGCTGTTGTACTTCTAGGATATCTGTCATTGGTCTGCAGCCAATAAACGATTCTTTGACTTCACCCAGAAGACTCTGTGTTTCTGTAGGTCCGGAACAGGGTGAAACCCCGAAGTCATAGGGTGTGTGCCCCTGCACCGCTGGGACTAAAATACCCAGTACTTCAAAGGGGCAATGTTGGATCTCCCCCATATAGCTGCTCCATAACAGGCACCTGTTACACACTTGCTTCTGTACAGGGCAAGGATTTCCCGGACCGGTTTGTTTCCTATTTTTGCTGAAAATCTAAAAATGCCCTCTATTGTTCTTAAAAAATTCATGTTACATAATTCTATATGCGTATTCCATGTGCCACTCCTATTAAGAAGTAATCCCAAATAAGAAAAGGTTAAAACTCTATGAATAACAACCCTGCCCACGTGGTGTTATCTATTTTTTATACTATTCCTCCCGCATGTCATTACTAATGTTTTTTTAAGGTTTAACTGAAGATCCTTTTCGGACATGTACAAAGCAAATTTTTCTATTAAGCATTGCAGTCCATTCGCTGTCCTTGATAACAGGACAGCATCGTCCGCGTATAGGAGGACTGGAGTGGGGCAAGCCCCAACTTTTGGGGCATCTGCTAATTCGCTTTGTAGAAAAGGATCTACGTTATTAATATATAGAGAGAATAGGAGGGGTGCCAGAACGCATCCTTGTCATATTCCACGTGTAACCCTGAAATCCGGGGTACATTCGCCAATTGCACCAAACCGCACTCTAGATGTTAGGTGTTTATAAATCTGGGATAGATATATAATGATATTGATCGGGGCACCTAGCTCCTTCAATGTTTGCCACAATTTGGCATGATTAACGAGATCAAAAGTGCTAGTGAGATCTACGAAACAAAGATGTAAAACCCCTTCCTTAGCTAGTGTATATTTTCCTATCAATAGCTCCAAATTAAGGCATTGTTCCACCATCCCAATACCCCTTCTAAAACCGTACTGGGTCTCTGTTAAGATGTTATTCTCAGTAGCCCAGATTTCCAATCTCCCCAGCATGATTCTGCCCATCAGTTTGGAAGTTGAGTCAAGAAGGGATATGGGACGGTACCAATTTGCCTTCCCTCTATCCCCTATCTCAAAAATGCTTTCTACCCAAGATGTAGGCAGCACACCACCTAAAGTAGCATTAAAAACATTTAATAAGATAGGGTTCCAAAAATCAATGTTGTGTTTAAAAACATCGATAGGTACCCTATCTGGGCCCACAGCCTTCCCGTTGGCGCTTTTTTGTAAGCCTATTTTAATTTCATCTGGTGTTATTATAGGTAATTCTACAGGTTCCAGTAATATGTATTTCTCTTTTTTACATTTAGGAACTATCGCAGCTTCTGGATTGAAGATACCCTTGAAATGCCTTATCCAATCTCCTGGGGGAACCACTGTATCAATTTTCATTGAAGTGTTCTCCCTGAAGAAAGAACGACCAATTGTTTTCCAAAATAAGACTGCATCTCGAGTCTCTGCCGCCTGGATTTATTTTTCCCAAGTCTCCTCACGGATCTCAACTTTCCTTTGGTTCAGGGTACTTTTATAGTCTTTCCTCAATGTGCTTATCCTAGCATTATCCCTTGGTTTAACTTTCAGGGCTGTTTTTAATTCCCTATTTAATTTTTAACATTCCGGGTTAAACCGTCTTGGACTATGATTGTGGGTACTCTTCCTCTTTTTTGCTGTTACGTCACTTGCTATTTCATTCATCGTGTTACTGAAAGAGCTTATGATGGCTGGGCTTATAGAGGAACCGTCCAGACAGGTATTTATATCTGTTTCTTTCTTCCCTTTAAGGTTGTCCATAAAAATGGTAGGATTCACACCCGACCATTTTATGGAAACTCTGTTATTACTTTGCGTCTTAATTTGTGTCCGCAATCTTACCTCTTTCCTTTCCTATCAGATTACATCTTAGAGTCATAATTAGCAGTTGGTGATCACTATACGGATTTACATTTATTACGAGTTTTTCCACCAGACCCTTGATGTTATTTGACACAATAAAATGGTCAATATTTGAGGATGACTTAGTCCCCACAAATGTTTGGGTAACTGTATCTCTGTCGAAGTTATCGGATTCCATAACTGCTAAATTATATTTGTGAGAGGCATTGTTAATGGCTTCCCCATAAAGATCATGTTGAAAATGGGGAATTTTATCACCAAAATGGTCACAATATCCACACGGTTCTCCCACTACTATTTCACACTTTTTACCATTCAAATCACCTGTCCAGATCAGTACATAGTCTCCTCCCACTCCTTTTATAAAACAGTCCAGATCTTCTTCTAATAGCTTAATAACCCTAGATCTGGTGTTGTCAAAGATATTATTGTAAAAATGTATAACAATCATAGGTTGTATCCCGTCCGAGTAGAAATGTAAAAGCTGATGATATTGTGACGTAACATTGGCTGTTCTTAGTATTAAGGGTGATGTTACAGCAATTAAGGCCGCTAATCCTTCTTTTGCCCTCCCCATTCTAGAGGGGCTAGCCTTAGTTCAGATTTTCTGAAAGCCATTGATAAAAAACGACTCGGTGTGCCAGGTTTCCTGTATCAAGATTAACGTGCACCCCTCTATTGTTTTTAACCATTCTTCATCATTAATCTTGTTTTTAATTCCTGCTACATTTCAAGTCATAATATTAAACAAGCATTGGCATAGCCAATAGTTCTCCCGTTTGGGACCTTATAAAGTGTTTAGCCATGCAAAACTTGATGTTGTTGCACCAAGGATATTGTGCTGGATAACTAAACACTTATAAGGTCCCAAAGGCGAGACCTATTGGCTATGCCAATGCTTGTTTTTTTTTTTACAAATTAAGCACTGGACCTGAAATATGTAGTACCGCATACCCAACCTGTGCTAGTGATCTCGATCCACCAATCAGACTAGACGGCTGCGGCCTGACTGACGCATATTTTCCCCCGCAGTTATTGTTACAAGAAGAGTGAGGTTTGCAGTGCGCGGATATATCTGTAAAAACTTGCTGGGAAGTTTCCGCACTTGGGCGCGGCTGCTGCTGACAGGCTCAGTCACGACCCTGGCTTTGAGAGGCAGCTGGGGCTTACAGCACCACCACGAGGGGCACACGTTCAATCTCGGCGAGGGAGGATAAGATGTATTTCATCCCAGGAATCCCAAACCGGCTGATTAAGACCTTTTTACCAGCCCTGGGAGGAGACGGCTGTATTCTGCTGAGGCTGAACGGACACCATGTAATCAGCGCCGCATGGAGGGCGGCGCAAACGCATTAAATAGACAAGCATTGACCGGGGAGGGGAGGGGGGGGACTTGAGGCCCTGCGGCTGCTGAAGAGACAGACCACAGCTAGAGCGTGCAAATACGGCTTAGAAACAATTATCAGAAAATGGTTAAATACACCCTAGAAACAATTTTCAGAAAATGGTTCACTACAGCCGAGAAACAATTTGCAGAAAATGTAATATTAAAACAATAGTTCCGCGCCCGGTTCCTTTTTCCCCTCAAAGGTAACGAGTTCGAAGTAAATGCCTCTTTTGCAGGAAATCACTACTCTGCCTCAGCGTTTAAAGGGGACAACGTTACAATCCATTTTTTTTAAATATAGGATATAGTTTCCATTTGCGCCGTTCCAATGACGTTTCGAGAAGCCAATAACACACTAGGCTTCCCTAGGCTGCGTGATCTCCTCAAGTCCCTCTCGGATGTGTAATTAATGCTTCCCTACCAAGGTCCCTTGAGTCACACTGGACAACGTGCCGTAAAACTGACCATCAAAGTTAAAAGTCCTCAATCCTCACTCAACATGAAATTCTAAAGAGCAGTGATACCCAATTTATGCTACAAAGGAACTTGGAGGTAAGCTTATAAATATACTATGGGGCACAGACATAGGACGCAAGCATTTAACGTGGCACAAAATGAAATGTTAACAAGCATTGGCTGCGCGGCCGTGAAAGTGAAAGTGATCGCGATCAAGCGCGGCGAGCGATGCAAGCATCGCGAGAAGCGATCTGTGGTGGGGGAGGGGGAGAAGCTGGAGTTGTGTGACAGAGGAAAGACAGATGGTGGCTGCGCGCATGCACGCTCGTGTGCACGCAAGCTTGAGGCCACCAAAAGCCTGTGGTAGCACTTTCAAAAGCCACTTACTAAATGTCTCGCAGAGCAGCGTATGCGCTGGCTCAGGCGAGACCTAAAAACTCATGAGGTTGTATACCAGGGTCAATCCCCACCAAGTTTTTGGAAGGGGTACTATTCTCATTTCTAGTCAGTGGCTCGACCAATACCTCCCCTTGGGATTGTACCCTCAAAGCAGCCATCCTATCACTATGGTTTATGGTATTATCCATATTTGTTACTGATGGCTCTTCCACAGCCTCCATCTGTCAATCGATATCTTCTCAGGGGTGCATACTTATTAGTACTAATTAGGGAGCGATAGAAATTGGGTCATGTCCATAAGATGTACTTAGTCTGCTAGCAATAGGTCTATAAAAGAAACCAAGAGGAACAGCAATTATACCATTATGTTGCCAGCAATAAGGATCAGTGGGGTTATTTAAAAATACCTCCATCAACTTCCCAACCAAGTCCCTGCTACGAAAGCTCACTACAACGCAATCTCCTTGATGTTGTTTTCTTGAACTACCCACCCAGGCCCCTCTTCTTAACATTATAATGTTCTGTTGTAACATATTCGTTCCAAAATGAACAGAGATCCAGTGTACCACTTGATTTTTCAAAGCCTTGTACGATTCACTGTTATTGTCAGCTATGTTTGGTACATTGTTCAAGACAATAACACATGGGGGAGATGCAGCGGCTCCTCAGCGTTATTACTCACTCGCATTGGCCTTTTCAAATTACCCGTCGTGTTGGTTTTCACAGGTTTGGAAAGGGGAGCCATGTCATCCTTATTAGTTCTTTCAGCTCGGGCAGATCTTAAGTAGGTGTGAACCCTAGATGGTGATACAGAAGGAGTCGTTCTTTCTTGAGGTTCACCGGTGGGAATAATGATGCTCAGGACTTCCCTTGGCATTACCATTGGGTTATTAATATTGATAGGCTTGTTCAGGTGGTTGGGAGATAATGATTCAGATACAAGGTCAGTTAGAAAAGTCACATCCTTCTGGACTAGTTTGATTTCCAACGTCAAGCGCTGCTCAATACTATCCAGTTTACAATGAAGTTTTTTTTAAAGGGTTTAAAAGTTTTGCGGCCTTTGTACAGCATCTACAGTATTACCATCTCTCTTCACGAGGTCGTCATTTTTTCCTCCTTTTTTAGTCTTTGTCTTGATTTTAGCCTTCACTATCTGATTACCCCCAAGGCCCCTCATTCAAATTGGGTTGTTATTTAGACATTTTGGCTGGCGGGGAGGGTAGGTCTGAACTGTTAGACAGTACCGAGATCTCCAATGGTGTAGTTGAAATGCAACGGTTTGCCACATTCAGAGCAGAGTCCTTATTTATTATATTGTCGGCCTGTAGTTCTACCTCTATGACCTTATCTGACCCATTACTCATGAGATCAGAAATGACTCGATCACTCTCTAAAGCAGACTCTTTTAATACGGCATCTTATGCAGTTTTGGTAGCTGCAAGTTGTTCCTCCACATGAACGATCTCGCTATTTATCAACCCCACAGCATTTTCAAGTATTTGGTGATAGGCGAATTTTTTTTAGGGAGCTTCCCCGCAGTGGACGATAACTTCCTTTTGCCTATTATCCCGCTGGAAGTAAAGTTTTCCAATAATACACAGTAAATTACTGTTGTATCTCCTTACCGGTATCAGAAGCTCCTCTGGGGCCAAAAGGGGTGGCCCAACCCAGCCCCGAACAGCTGCGGACGAGCGCAAACGGGCCCGTGCTTAGCCCAGCACGCCCGTGCGCGGCCCACGCTGCGGGAGCCCTGGCTGCTACTTGAGCGCCCCCTGACGCATGAGACTATGTCGGCGGCGATCGCGCCACTTGGTGGCTTGGGAAATGTAGTTTTACCCAAGTTTTCACCCTCGCGGTAACTGGCTGGAAAGTGGGTTGACTGGTGGCAGGTCCGGTGGCAGCAAGCAACAGGCGGCAACAAGAATCCAGGTAAAATGAGCTACAAGAGCGCGGGGGACTTACGGTCCCCAGTTCATCACCTTCAGACCTTGAATTTGTCCAGTACTCTGGAGAAAAATGTTTTTGCTGAAACCGGTCTGTCACAGGGTTGATACGACCCGGGAGGGTAAGGAGCGGACAAGGGACTGGTGGAATGTGACGCCTGCCGATCTTCCTCTTATTTCCCTACAGCAGGACGACTGGAACTGTCCCTTTAACCCCACACAGGAGGGTGAAACAGGTACGGCTCCTTTAACTGGGAGATCGCGCCAGAGGATACCTCCCTCGACAATGACGTCACAATAGCTGGGCCAACAGGAACGCCAGGAGCCAGGAAGAGGGTGTGTCGCATCACAGGAGCGGGAGAGGACAAGGAGTTGGAGGAAGACGTGTGTGGAAAGGAGTGGAAGTTGCAGAGCGGAGACTTTACTGCATGTCATGATCCTCGCGAGACGCCTAACAGCCGGAAAGAAGATCGGCGCCCCCGGCTATTACCTTGCGGCCAGGAAAAGAAGCAACTTCCAAAGCCGAACTACAGTTCCCAGAAATCCTTGGAACGCCGAACTACAGAGCACAGGAAGCGGGGTCAGTCACATGACCACCGCTATAAGGCCCTCCCCTGCGGAGGGAACGGTGCTTGACAATCCGTTGGAGTTCCCTGAAGTCAGCGCTTAGCAGATGGTGTTCCCCGCTGGAGGACTAGCGCTCGCCGACACTCCGTTTCCGCGAACCTGATGCTCGTTGTCACGCTGCCCCTGTGAAGTCTCCGGTTCCGGTTCCTGAACGCAGCGCCGAGGTCAGGTAATTAAGAGGGACGCCGTGGGAGAGCGGGAGCACTCCGTTTGCAGACACTTACCCAGGCAGTGAATTAACTGCGCTCATCCCGCTAGACTATCCCGAGGAACGTAAGAGTTCCGTGTGCATCTGACCTGTTTTTTGCCCCCACCATTGTGCAATCTACGCTGCCGACGCAAGAAAGCATTGTCGTCCGGCAGCTCGCACCCGACCTTTTGCATTGAAAAGGATCTCTTGTGTGCAGATAGGCACCGTTGGTGACAACCTGCGGTACTCCGGTAGTGAGGAAAACTACCCAACTCGCAAGGACTTGCACCAAGAGCGACGTCCCATCTACGACTTTATTGGCCGTGAAGCTAACGGCCTCCAGGACTGGGGGTTAGGTTACGGTGATACCTCGGTGAGTGGTAGGTCCCTAGCGGGCAAAAGGAGGTGGAGGGTAGGTGGCACTTCCTTATCTAAACGCCTGTTATGTTTGTCTCCTCCTTACTGCAGCCTGCAGCCTGCTAGGAAGTAACCCCCGCTCGCTGACAGAGGAGCCACGCTGACCCCCCTCCCTCCTTTGTTGATCCTCTCGTTTTCCCCCTGTGTGCCTCTCCCACGCACTGGTGTTTGTTTGGGGTTCACCAGCGTGGAGTTGCACTTGTGGGAAAGGGAGAAATTCTGCACGTCATCGTTCCTGCCGGGCGATCAGCAGGTTAGTAGCTTTCTAGAGTATACGGCTACTGCCAGCCTGACAGATTGTCAAGCCCACGTATACATCCCGGCCTGAACGATGGACTCCAATGTTGTGTTGTCCTCCCTGATGGACAGCCTGACGGCTTTACAACAGGAAGTACACGCTTCTCGGTTAGAGAACCAAGAAATGAAAAAAGAAATGTGTACCCTGCGCAGGGAGGTTGCAGGCATTTCGAGACAAGGCCCTGGCAAGAGCACGTACATAAAAGATTGGACCCTTCCCCCTCCTGCATCACGCACAACCCCGGTCCTGGGGGTGGTGCTTCTGGTACAGGGTTCTTTACCCCTCCTGGTACGTTACAAGCTTCTCAGGATCCTACTCCTACAGTGCATGTAATCCAGACTCATGGAATACCATTAGCCCCCCCTGAAAGGTTCTTTGGGGACCCTAAGAAATTTGAGACTTTTCTTAACCAATGCAGGTTACACTTCCTCTGTAAACCAGCGATTTTCCAGGAACACACTGCAAAGACCTCCTTCATGATGTCGTACATGGGGGGCAACGCGGCTAGCTGGACCATTCCATTAATGGAAAGAAACGACCCTGTGCTGCACAATTTCGAGGACTTTTGTACCGAAATGAGGAGACTATTCGATCGTAAATCTCACATGCTATCATTGGATCGTGAATTACTAACCCTCAGACAAGGCTCACAGGATTTGCTATCTTATATTACCGCATTTAACAGACTGGTGGTGGAAACCGAGTGGCCTACCGAGAAACGATCCACCCTATTCTACCAAGGTCTTAGGGATGAGATCAAAGACGTTTTATCTCAAGTGGTTCAGCTGCCCCCCACTTGTGAGGAGCTGATTGACCTCACAGTACAGTTGGAACATCGCTTGCAAGAGCGGAAGACGGATAAGGCTCGAGGTGGGACTCGCTTCCCGCTTCCTAGGATTCGAGCACTCCCCGAGGACCGTCCGAAAGCCGCAGATACCAGCGAACCCATGCAGATTGGGGGACTACGAGGTCCTCTTACCCCTGAAGAACGGGAAAAAAGAAGGCAACAAAAGCTTTGCCTTTACTGTGGTAAAGGCGGGCATTTCATCAGAGAATGTCGCGCGAGAGCCAAGGCCCCCGAAAGGTTTAGCACCACACAAGTGCCCGCCGCTTCCTTTTCACAGGAGTCGGAAAACTAGAAAGCCCACGACAGGAAGGGACCACTGCCATGGGTACAGAATTATCACGGATCCCCCTAGCACTAGCCAACACCATGCAGCCCGCCGTAGCCCACATCAATGTGTGCGTTACCATATGGATCCCGAGAGCCTCCCTCTAGAAGTGGCGGCTTTGGTGGATTCAGGCGCAACCGGTAATTTCATGGATTTACAGTACGCTCGACGGTTTGGGGTGCCATGTGAAAGAAAGGCGATACCCGAAATCGTGAAAGCCGTAGATGGGAAGATCTTAACATCCGGACCCGTCAGACATCACACCATACCCCTAAAAATGAGGGTAGGGGAAGACCACTATGAAGTTCTGCGGTTTGACCTAATCGACGCCCCTCAATTCCGTTTGATCTTAGGCATGCCGTGGCTGACGCTGCACGACCCGGTAGTCAGATGGGCGGATCGTACGGTATCCCTGACCTCTGATTTCTGCACCAAACACTGTACTAGTCATTCCTTGCAGGACAACAGTTCCAAAACACAAGCAGGTTTCCTCGCTGAAGGCTGGGAAGAACATGAATACTGCTGTGCTGTCTCGTTACCCAACGTGTATCTGAACTACCAACCAGTATTCGATAAACAAACCGCGACCCAATTACCTCCACACCGATCATTTGATTGCCGGATCGATCTCCAACCTGGAGCGGACATCCCCTGCAGCTGAGTGTATGCACTCACCGAACCAGAGACCCGCTATCTGAAGAAATATCTGGAGGAGAATCTGGAATCAGGATTCATCCGTCATTCCTCATCGCCCGCCTCTTCTCCCCTCTTTTTTATTTCCAAAAAAGACTGTGACGAGTTAAGAGCCTGCATCGATTATCGCGCCATCAACAAGATAACCATCAAGAATCGATATCCGCTCCCGTTGATTCCCGTGCTGCTGGACCAGCTCAAGGGGGCCCGAATATACACCAAACTAGACCTTCGGGGTGCATACCATTTGGTTCGTGTAAAATCTGGGGATGAATGGAAGACTGCGTTCCGAACCAAATTCGGTCTTTACGAGTATCAAGTCATGCCCTTTGGCCTATGCAATGCT
The DNA here is from genome assembly GCF_964204655.1 of Triturus cristatus. Classification (NCBI taxonomy): domain Eukaryota; kingdom Metazoa; phylum Chordata; class Amphibia; order Caudata; family Salamandridae; genus Triturus; species Triturus cristatus. Next base: position 1,284,241,308 of record NC_140592.1, on the reverse strand, counting down.
CCAGCAGCATTCCAGTTCTTTATGGATGAAGTCCTAAGAGGCCTGCTGGAGGTATGTTGCATAGTCTACATAGATGATATACTCATCTATTCATCCACCTTGCAAGAACACATCACTCATGTGCAAGAAGTTTGGACCCGCCTTCAACGCTATTCTCTCTACGCAAAGCTGGAAAAATGCTTATTTCATGTAACAGAAGTGGCCTTCCTGGGGTACATCATCAATTCACAAGGCTTTCAAATGGATACCGCCAAAGTGGACGCGATCACTTCGTGGAAAGCCCCAAACCACGTTAAGGCAGTTCAACGGTTCCTGGGGTTCGCCAATTACTATCGGCGGTTCATAAAAGACTTCTCTAAGGTGATTCACCCCATCTCTCGGTTACTGCGAAAGAACACTCCTTTTGTCTGGGACCAAGAGGCGGAGCAGTCCTTCCAAGAGCTAAAAAGACGATTCACAACCGCCCCTATTCTCCTACACCCGAATTCTGACCTACCCTTCGTGGTGGAGACCGATGCGTCTCAATACGCCATAGGCGGAGTGTTGTCCCAACGACACCCACAAACGGGGCAACTCCATCCAGTGGCATATTATTCCAAGAAACTATCCCCGAGTGAGGTGAACTACTCCATCACGGACAAGGAACTGCTGGCCATCAAACGGGCTTGTGAGGAGTGGAGACACTATCTTTTAGGGGCGAGTCATACCGTGGAGATGTACACCGACCACAGAAACCTTTTGTTCCTGAAATCAGCCCGTGCCCTCACCCCGCGTCAGCTACGCTGGTCCCTGTTCTTCTCCGATTATGACTTCCTTATCAAGTACAGACCTGGACCCCAGAATGGCAAGGCCGATGCCTTATCCCGCATGGAAGAACCCACACACCCCGAGATGAGCATACCACCCGAGCCACCGTCTATCCTGCCCGACAAGGCCTTTGCTCACCAGTTACTTGCTCTTACCTCGTCAGACGAATACCTTGAGGCTGTGAAAGCATCCCTATCCGACTTCGACTTCCACGCCTGGATACAAACCGACCCAGCCCACAGAAGCAAAAAAGGGGATTTCCTGTTCCAGAACGACGCTCTATTCGTACCCCAGCAAGCGCAACAACAGCAAGCGATTACCTGGATTCATGATTCCGCACTGGGAGGCCATTTGGGGGTAAACAAAACCATAGCAGGGCTAGAAAGGTCCTTTTGGTGGCCCACCTTACGAACGGATGCTAAAGAATATCTGAGGAGTTGTGCCGTCTGTGCGCAGAGCAAAACCAGCCATTCGAAACCAGTGGGGCTGCTGTGTCCCATCCCTATCCCACCAGCCCCATGGCACACGGTATCGATGGATTTCATTGTTGAGATGCCGCCCTGTGAAGGATACACCACCGTGCTAGTGATAATTGATCACCTCACAAAGATGGGCCACTTCGTCCCTCTCAAACGACTTCCCACAGCAGGAGAACTGGCCCTGGTCTTCCTACAACACGTGGTGAGAGCACACGGACTACCGCGGGTTCTTATAACCGACAGAGGATCCCAATTCACCTCACGCTTTTGGCGAAAATTGTGTGACTCAATGAATATTGATGCCCGTCTATCCACGAGTTATCATCCTCAGACGGATGGTAAAACAGAACGCCTGAACCAGACGCTAGAGCAGTACCTGCGTTGTTTCACCCTTCAAAACACCATAGAGTGGTACCCTTTAATATGGTTAGCGGAGTTCGCATACAATAACGCCGAGCACACCACACTAGGGTGTTCCCCTTTCTTTTGTCTTTATGGTTTCCACCCTAACATTCTTCCGTTCGAGTGGCCTGTGACCACAAAACACCCCACCATTCAAGAACACCATACTCACCTTAGAACCATTCTTAAAGAGACCAGGCTCCATTTAGAGACGGCGCAAAACACACAAAAACTGTACGCTGATCGAAAGAGAGCACCAGAACCTAAGTATCAGGTGGGAGACAAAGTATGGTTGTCTACCAAGAATCTACACCTCAAAGGGGTGGATAAGCTAGCTCCCAAGTATGTAGGGCCCTACAGAATAGACCACGTCCTGAATCCTGTTGCGGTGAGGCTATGCCTACCTTCCTCCTGGAAAATACATCCTGTTTTCCATGTCTCCCTTCTCCGACCATGCCCTGCCGACATGAGACTACCCCAGACTCCTCTCCCTGTAGAAGTGGAGGGTCAAGAGGAATATGAAGTCCGAGCTTTATTGGACTCTCGTCAGGTAAGAGGACGAGTGCAGTACCTGGTAGATTGGAAAGGGTTTGGGGCGGAAGAACGGACTTGGGAACCCGCAGCTAACCTACACTGCCCAGAACTGCTACAACAATTCCACGCCAGATATCCTGGTAAACCGGGGCAACCGCCGAGACGGCGGTCCTCGAGAGGGGGTTCTGTCATGATCCTCGCGAGACGCCTAACAGCCGGAAAGAAGATCGGCGCCCCCGGCTATTACCTTGCGGCCAGGAAAAGAAGCAACTTCCAAAGCCGAACTACAGTTCCCAGAAATCCTTGGAACGCCGAACTACAGAGCACAGGAAGCGGGGTCAGTCACATGACCACCGCTATAAGGCCCTCCCCTGCGGAGGGAACGGTGCTTGACAATCCGTTGGAGTTCCCTGAAGTCAGCGCTTAGCGGATGGTGTTCCCCGCTGGAGGACTAGCGCTCGCCGACACTCCGTTTCCGCGAACCTGATGCTCGTTGTCACGCTGCCCCTGTGAAGTCTCCGGTTCCGGTTCCTGAACGCGGCGCTGAGGTCAGGTAATTAAGAGGGACGCCGTGGGAGAGCGGGAGCACTCCGTTTGCAGACACTTACCCAGGCAGTGAATTAACTGCGCTCATCCCGCTAGACTATCCCGAGGAACGTAAGAGTTCCGTGTGCATCTGACCTGTTTTTTGCCTCCACCATTGTGCAATCTACGCTGCCGACGCAAGAAGGCATTGTCGTCCGGCAGCTCGCACCCGACCTTTTGCATTGAAAAGGATCTCTTGTGTGCAGATAAGCACCGTTGGTGACAACCTGCGGTACTCCGGTAGTGAGGACAACTACCCAACTCGCAAGGACTTGCACCAAGAGCGACGTCCCATCTACGACTTTATTGGCCGTGAAGCTAACGGCCTCCAGGACTGGGGGTTAGGTTACGGTGATACCTCGGTGAGTGGTAGGTCCCTAGCGGGCAAAAGGAGGTGGAGGGTAGGTGGCACTTCCTTATCTAAACGCCTGTTATGTTTGTCTCCTCCTTACTGCAGCCTGCAGCCTGCTAGGAAGTAACCCCCGCTCGCTGACAGAGGAGCCACGCTGACCCCCCTCCCTCCTTTGTTGATCCTCTCGTTTTCCCCCTGTGTGCCTCTCCCACGCACTGGTGTTTGTTTGGGGTTCACCAGCGTGGAGTTGCACTTGTGGGAAAGGGAGAAATTCTGCACGTCATCGTTCCTGCCGGGCGATCAGCAGGTTAGTAGCTTTCTAGAGTATACGGCTACTGCCAGCCTGACACTGCAGAGCTGCCGAAGGAACCAAGAAGGCCAGGAGGCCAACGACACCGCGGTTCACCCAGCCACGCTCCAGGAGGAGCGTGGCTCTCTCAGATACGAGAGAGATTTGCGGGTTGGGTTGGAAGGAGGGAGAGACCCGATGTATAGGGTAACAAACTCCCTACCGGTTCCCGACTGGTTACCCCTTCCTGAGCACTTGACCTTCCCATTTAGAGGTGCAGTATCCACTGGTGATCCTTCACTCCCCTCCCTTAATTGTGTGCTAGTTCCCCTCATTTACACCGTTTCCGTGCTTTCTCTTTTCTTTTGCCCGTCTGAACTCCGGACCCCCTTCCCCGACAAGACCGAACGAAGGTGGATGAGAAGGGGGTGGAGAACGCCGGAAGACTCGGAGTGCTGGGATAAGACGCTATTATCCCCAACTCTTAGTAAAAGACTGGCTACCCAAAGGAGACGAGTGTTTCACAAAATAAAACCATCCTTAAGCCGACCTGGTCTCCTGCCCCCTCATTTTGACCCGCTACATGGTCATAGGATGCTTGTTTCCAGTCCGGGGAGGGGGCCTGGCAGTACGGACTGGACTGTTCCCATGAGGCAAAGGGTCAAGACTGATTTGCATATGGCTGGGTTCAAACTGGAATGGCATGGTGAGCAAAAAAACGATGGATTTAGGCCCAGATCTCTATACGGGGGTGAATGTATGACATAGTTCTGCATTCTGCCCATCAATTGTTCTTTTTGTATTTGTCACCCCGAGTGGGACGGGTATGCCCAGATGTGGGTCCCGTGCTCTCCATGCCACTGGAGTCAAGCTATCCTGGCTGATGAGGGGTGAAACCCTGAAACAGGTCCTAAGATGCTTGTTTCCAGTCCAGGGAGGATGTGGCCTGGCAGTTCTGGCTGGACTGTTCCCATGAGGCGCAGGGTGAAGACTGATTTGCATATGGTTGGGTTCAAACTACAATGGCATGGTGAGCAAAAAAACAATGGATTTAGGCCCAGATCTCTGTACTGGGGTGAATGTATGACATTGTTCTGCATTCTGTCATCAATTGTTCTTTTTGCATTGGCCTCCACAAGCAGCACTTTGGTGGGGCCAAGGCGATTAGGCCACTATCTCGCTGCTCTCTGCCCATGGATGCATGTCTCTGCATCCATACAGCACGGGCTGCTGGAGAACCACCAGGGGAGCCAGAAAGCAGTCCGCGTCCTTTTCCACTCTGACTCCAATCTCTTCCCTGTACCCAACCCCCATCTCACTGCACAGCGCAGAGCCAGGGGCTGACTCAGGCATAAAGCAGAGGCCACAGAGACGCCAAAGCAAAGCCCCTGGGCCTTCTGCTGGTGAAAAGTTAAGTTGTGCAAAGATGGGGCTGCCCAAAGAAGTTCAAGAAAGTGTGGGGTGATTGCTCTGTGGCTGAGTAGGGATAGGAAACCGTGGCACCCCCATATCAGGTCTCGGGTGGGTCATGCACGGTGGAGGTGAAGGGGTAACAGAGACTCAGATATCTGGAATTGACCCACCTCATGCATAAGGCTCTTATGCGAGACTGCACTCTTCAGTAGAGAATGGACCCATGTATTAACCATCAGGGTAGATGGGGGAGGCCATGGGGTGGCATGGCAGGCTAACACTGCATTGTTTTTCTAAGTTGACTTGTGTATGTTCTTCAAGTATCAATAAAATGTTTTATAAGAATTAGAACCCCAATCAATTTTGGCTTTGCTGAATGGATAAGTGGCTAACTCAGATCATGTGTTGGATGTTGTGAGAAAGTGCCTTCTTTCTGCATGGTTGCCCCCACGTTTTGCTGAATTGCTGATGTGCTTTGACTGAGTGTGCCCTGGGCTCCTGCTAATCAGGTACCCAGGGTCTGTGTTCTTTCCCTAAAGCTGCATTGAAGCCTAAACCCAATTGGCATCTCTGGCCACAGGTCAGCCCCTGGTAAATGGTACCACAGGTACTCAGGTCACTGTGACCAGAAAAGGCCTCTAAGGGCTGCAGCACTTATTGTGCCACCCTTAGAGGTCCAGTACCCTTACACACCCACACTGCCTTTGCAGGCTGCGTGTTTTGGTGCAGAACAAAGTGGAGAGTCGACATGGCACACATCCCTGTGTGCCATGCTTACAAATCACTGCCCTGGCATAGATCAGTCACCCCTCTAGCTGGGTGCACTATACCAGTGGTGAGGGTACAGGTGCATGAGCCCTGGACCCCTACTGTGTCTAAGTCCAATCTTAGACATTGTGAGTGCAGTGCTGCCATTAAGAGTATATGGTGCTGGGAGTTTGTCATTACGAACTCCACAGCACCATAATGGCTACACTGAAAACTGAGAAGTTTGGTATCAAACTTCTCAGCACATTAAACCCACACTGATGCCAGTGTGGGATTTAATGAAAAATGCACACAGAGGGCATCTTAGACATAACCCCTGAAAACTAACCCACCTCTAGTGTCCAGGCTGAGTGGCTGCTTTCAGCTGCCACCACCAGACATGTGTCTGGACCCCTGGGTCAAGAGCCTGCTGCTCTCCGGGGCCTGAAACAATGCACATCCTGGTATGAGGTGCCAAGCCTCCTACCCCAGGATGGGCAGGGTTCATGAAGGGGAAGCTTCAAAGGCTTGCCGCCTTTGTGAGCTTCCCCAGGCCACTTGCTGATCTCAGCAACTGGTCTCCACTGGTTCTGACCCCCACTTTGGGCGGGAGAACCGGCGGGAAAAACAAGTGAGGAAGACATAAGACAGAAACCCCATGTTCACCGGATCCCTCAACATGGAGAGGAGATCCCTCCGGCAATCTAAAAGAATTTTGAGACAGCACCCCTCTGCTGAGCATCTAAAACTTCTCCGCCAGGCAAAATGCTCCTATAACAAGAACATCCTTAATTCTAAAAAAGAATACTTCAGATCGGAACTGGGGAATTCCAAGAATAGACCCCGCAAGCTCTTTGAACTGGTCAAACACCAATCAAATAAACTGGCTAAAACACCGAAAGAGTCTCCTGAGTCTCTAATATCCTCTGAGGAATTCTCCTCTTTTTTCGCTGATAAAGTCACGGCATTAAGAAATGAACTAAGTACTGCCACATATTCTCAACCCCCTCCTGACCTGCCCCCCCTTTCCGCGCTACCCCCACTGGTCGCACCTAAAAACCAAGCAGGCTGGACCGACTTCAAATACTATGACGAAGACTCCGTCTCTAAAATCCTCTCTACATTAAACCCAAATTACCACTTTAATGACCCGCTACCATCCAACTGCCTCGCTGCTGCCTCCCAATCCATTGTTCCTAGCTGGACTGCAATAATCAACGCCTCTCTCCAGCAGGGATCGATTCCGGACTCCCTGAAAGCCGGCCAAGTCCTCCCTATTTTAAAAAAAACATCACTGGATCCAGCCTCCCCTGACAACTTCAGACCTATCTCCAATATCCCTCTGTTAGCCAAAGTGTTAGAGAAGTGTGTACAACAGCAACTAAGTCAACACATCAACAACTTCCACCTACTCGATGACTTCCAATCTGGTTTCAGACCGGGGCACAGCACTGAAACTACTATGCTACACATCGTGGACGATGCCCTCCAAGCCCTAGACCAAGGCAAAACCTGCCTTCTAATCCTCCTAGATCTATCCTCGGCCTTCGACACGGTCAACAAAGAAAAACTACTCAAAACGCCTTAAACTCAGGATGGGTTTGGATGGCTCTGTCTGGTTTAGGTCCTCCCTCCACAACCGATCACAGAGATTCCTAATTAACGTCAACCTATCAGCTCCCACCCCGGTCATGGTTGGTGTCCCTCAAGGTTCAACCCTGTCCCCCACCCTCTTCAATGTTTACTTAGAGCCGCTCACCGAAGTTCTTCGTACCGCTAACATCTCCTACCACATGTACACGGACGACACCCAAATATGCATTAATATTTCATCGCTCGAGGAGATCCTCTCCCTGAACAAGGCCCTGAAACTGACCGTCCAATGGCTCGCCGCTAACCAACTTAAACTCAACGCAAAGAAAACTGAATTTCTCCTAATCTCCCCTACAAAAGCCAATCCGGAGATTCAGATGTGGATCAAGGCCATCACAGCCTTAAACTGCCTGCCGACCATCGTGGACTCGGCTAAATCTCTGGGTATAATCCTCGACAGCAACCTGAACATGCGGGACAACATTAACTCGATGGCTAAATCAGCCAGGTTTCACCTGAGCTACCTATGGAAGCTGAAACCCTTCCTCGATGCTCCCGACCTAAAAATGGCAGTCCAGTCACTAGTCATCTCTTGGCTGGAATATGGCTGTTCCACCCTCTCGGGATTACCCAAGATCTCCTTGGCACCTTTAAAAGCCTGTCTCAACGCGGCTGGCAGACTACTTACGGGCACTAGGAAATTCGACCACATCTCACCACATCTGAAAGCTCTGAACTGGCTCCCCTTGAGGCCAGAATACAGCTGAAACCGGCATGCATTACTCACAAGGCTCTATACGTAAACTCCCCTGCCTATCTGGCACAGAAACTAGTGGTATCTGGAGGAAGCAGGGACTGCCGGTCCACCAGAGTCCTCTTGCTCCAACCTGCCAGTTTTCGGAAAAAATGAACCTAGAATCGGGAATTATCCGCCGCTGCACCAAGAATTTGGAACTCTTTCCCACCCGCCATCAGAAGAATCCCTTCTCTAGCACGCTTCAAAAATGAGGCCAAAACTTTCCTCATCTGCCTCGTCTAAGTACTGCCTTCAACCACCACAATGTGCCTGCCTAATCTAATACTATCGCCTTTCCCTCAGTTACGGATTCATAACTAATTGTAACCATACACTTGTGTCCCTCTTTTTCCCCTACGGGTCTAGCACCCCTGCCCCTCGCCAACCGTTTTGTATATTTCTGTACTTCTAAGCCTCTTGGTTGTTCACTTCTGTAAACCTTGTAAAGTGCTCTGATACCCTCACGGGTCAAGTTCGCGCTTTATAAAACACTATAAATAAATAAAAAATAAATAAATAAGAGAGGTGTGCCCACCTCTGCCAACTCCACCCCTCAGGTGGGGGAGGCGAGGTGAAGCACAACTCTCAGTCCATGCCATCTTGAAGATAGGGGGACTCAGCCAACCAGGGAAAGGCTCATGCCCCCCTCCCACTGGAGGGTGGCATAATAGGGGGTGCACCCACCCTAGGGAAGGGACCCATTGGTTCCTGCCTTTTACCTACCTGTAACACCCCTAAATCTAGTATTTAGGGGCACCCCTGAACCTTGCTTTCTCAGACAATAATCTGCAACAAGAAAAGAAGAAGGACCGAACAGCCGTGCCGAAGCTAACAAGAGGAAGACGCCCACTGACTTGGCCCCAGCCTTACCGGCCTGTCTCCACCTCAAACCTGCTCCTGTGAAATTCTGGTGTGTCCTGCAGCCAGCAACCTTGAAAACCCCGGAGGACCTGCCTGCCTTCAAGCACAAAGACGTTGTCTCCTTTGACCACCGGATTTGTTCACCTATACCTTTGGGTCTGGCCGGACACCGCAAATCCGCCCCGCTCTGCACCTGCCATCCACGGCCCGAGCTCAAGTGGGCAAAAACCACAAGGAGGCCACCCCGGCCATTCTGACCCGAGATCCGGCGACTTTGCCCTGCCTCAAGCCTCCAACCGATGCCTGCAGCCTAAATCCAGAAGGCCCCCCTAACCGCGACCAGGAGCTGGTAAGAAGATCCGACCCAAAAGGCACCCCTACACCCGACGCCCCACGGCCTTGTGTGATCAAACCCCAACACCTAACTTCTCAACTTACCTCTCGAAGTGGTGGCCTCACCCAGAAGACCTTCATCCCCGAGCCTACAGTGCCTTTGCAAACCGGAGGTAACCGATTGAAACCAACAGGGCGCCCGACGTCGAAACAGCACCCTGCACCCGGCCGCCCTAGTGCTGCTGAGGGTGCACCTTTGGTGCTGATTTGTTTCCCCATTTGCCCTGAGCTAAAGTCCAGGAACTTTTCTCCCACAACCCAGTGGCCTGCTTGCCAGCAGCCACCAACCGGAGACCCTCTATCCCCCATTGGATAACACTGGGGCTCAACGCTCTGCACTCGGCTGCCCTAGTGCCGCTGAGGGTGTAACGAGAGTGCATCCTTGACCCTGGGGGAACCCTTGTTCTAACCCCAGAAGCTCAACTCCAAAGACCGATTACTTACCTGGTAACTGTTAACTTAATTTCTCTCCATAGGAATCCATTCACTGTTTTTCTCTGAAAAATGTTGTGTGGAGTTGATTTGTATGGAAACCAGAAAAATAACAATTGTGCAAAACTGACTTTACTTTCCTTTTCTCTAGGAAATGTCCCAGTGTGATATCTAGGCATATCACCCTGAGTAGAATAAGTAATTCTAAAAAGTAATCTCAAAAGTAATGTAAAAGTAACTTACCTGTCATTTTCTTTACAAAGTATATGTACAGCATGTCACAGTATTGCATTAGCAGTCATTCAAACTGTAACCATTTCAAAGTACATTTACAATTGCATTTCAAACTGTATATTTACTGCAAAGTCAAGTCAATTAGTCTTCATTTCGATTTGTCAAATCATTAAAGACATTGTACATCTAAAAAATACATTATAATTAGCCTTTAAAATCCATCATATACTAAAATATATATTGAGCAAAATCACAGATATAGGACAATTATGAATAAGAATAATAAAAACGAAATAAATATGCTTGCCTAAAACTGTAAAAAAACATTTAAGAAATGATCCTAGTTTGACAAATAACGCCACTGGGTCCAATATGGGGAAGAAGAAAACCATGTACATGATCATGAAGCAGAGAACCAACTATGAGCTCTTAAATGCTAACACTGAAAGAAAATATATTCACTACTACAATGTCCTTGTTCATTTTGCACGAATGGCCCACATCCATCCCAGAAATTTTGCCAGAGCAATCGCTATAGGCTCACAGGTCTTTAGAATCCTTAATGACTCTATACCCGACCTTGTGCCAAAATTGGAGCAGACTTGTTGAGCCATCTGTTTCGAGGGGCTTTGTAAGCCGGGCAGGCAAACAGAACATGTGCGATTGTTTCCTTCTGCGATGGGCATACGATACAGTTAGCTTCATTCAAGGGGTGCCATTTACTTGTGAAGGACTTAATAGGGAGTGAGCCCAGTCTGAACTGATGATACAGTTTCCTATCTTTTGGTACAGTAATAAAATCCCAGTAGATTTCATACAAATACTCTTGTTTGTTCTCCCAAAAAATCCATCGTCAAAGTAGGACTCGTTCTAGATGAAAAACGTTTCGTCATAATCATGTTCCGATAAGCTGTCTTGAGCTCTTTCTTGGAGGGAAAGGTGGCGGCTGCGGGATTTTCCCATAAGCTGATCATCCCCATGTCACTCAGGGTGTCTTTTATCCTTCTAAACCAGGAGATCTTGCATGAGCTGTCAGCCCGCCTGGTTTCAAGAAGAGCTTGGGCATACAGGGACAGTTCAGGGGTAAGCCATAGCCTTCTCCAATACGCCACAGGTCTATATCGGGCTATGTCCTCAAACTGATTACAACCCAAATCAAGATATAGAGGCGTAAGTGGTGTTGAAGATGGAAGGTATAACAGGGCTCTCACAAACTTGTTTTGAGCTGCGGTCAGGGATGTTAGATATTCGAACCCCCATAACTCTGCCCCACATAATACCGAGGTAACTAATTTTAGTTTTATATATCTTTATGACAGGAGCCACTGGTTTGTGTGGGAAAGTCTCTGCTTCTTCATAAGGACTCCTGTCAATTGGGCGTGTTTGAGGGCCAGCCTATTGATCTGGGATTTCCAATTTAGTTTCCTTCCTAAGGTAATAGCCAGATACGTAAAAACATCGGTCTGCTCTAGCTGGACTTTAGTCATAAAAACATTCCCTTTAATGGCCTTGCGGTTATGGAGGACCATAAACGTTGTCTTCTCCACATTTAGGTCATGATCACTGCAAAACTCTTCAAACCTGGTGAGGGCTGTCTGCAGCCCTCTCCGGGTCTTAGATAGTATCACGGTATCGTCTGCGAACATTAACAGGGGTATCTTCAAGCCTGCTAGGGTGGGGGCATCTGTGGGGTAGTCTGTGTAGTATTTCACGACCCTATTGATGAAGAGGGAAAACAGGGTCGGGGCAAGAACACACCCTTGACGAACCCCCTTAGCGATTAGAAACTTGTTCGTAACCTCGCTTGTCTTATGTCCAAGAAAGGAAGGAAGGGGCACTGAAACAAAATCTCAATCCTCCCAGACTTCTATAATGGTAAAGAACGGGGGAGCAGGTATTGGAATTCAGGTGGATGATTATGGTGGTTTTGCGGCTGGTTCTTGTGGGAGATTTAATGGTAATTTGGAAGTTATAAAGGAGTTTAATAATATGCCCAGTTCTCCCTTGTTAAATCATTCTTCTGAGGTACAGTGTAAAGTAGTCCAAAGTAGAAATGCACCCGAAAATGTGAACTCTTCTTCAGTTTCTTAGATTTTTAGAAAAGGGGCTCATAGTATCTCAGGGGCTGTAGTTTTGCATGATGCTCACCCTTCTGGTGCAAAGTGATGAAGGGTCCAGCACAATGGTGATTCTTCTGGGAAGGGGGATACTCAGGGCTGCAAGAAGGTAAAACGCCAGAAGTAATATGAAAAGTAAGTCAAAGAAACTCAGGTTCTCTAATGTTTTGGGAGAGCCCGTTTCCATCACCAAGTATCGAAAAGTAGAAGGGCCAGAGAACGCCGTTGTTCATCCAGGTTTGGAGTCAGATGTTTTCGAAGTAATCAGTGCGCCCGCCTCTTCTTTTATATCAGAATTACCAATTCAAGATTGGAACTAAGGATATGGGAGCAATGGTCCATATTAATAGGATGCAGTGAATGGCTTTATTGTGAAGGATGATGCTGGGGATGAGCTTATAGAACAAATGATAACTATCGAAGAAGGCTGTGGAGAGACCCTCTTTAGCTCCCCTTAGTGAAGAACCTTCTCTCTTGGATTCAATGCCCAAACTTGTGAGGACTCTTAATGGGAAGGCTTCCCCTTTCATTCCATTGGTAAAGCTGCTTGATCAAAGGGCAGGGCCAAGGTATAACAATCTTGGCAAAGAATTTGGCCTTGACATTTTATCAAATACACAGAATTTTCTGTCCTAGTTTGGCGTAGAATTGGGCTCACTAAAGAGAAGTAACATTTTGCATCTCCAACTAAAGATTGAGGACCAACGTTTGGTGTCTAGCAGGGATATTGATCGGGTGTTTGTAGATCCCCGCACTACTCTTCCAAGTTCTAGGGTCACATTCGGCTCTAGGATTGTTGTAATGTTAATCCTGGCTAATGTGGACCACTTTTGGAGAAAGGCGATTGATGTTTTCTCGCTTGAACTAACTTCCGACTCTAAGGCATCCAGGAGCTTTTCCAAGATGTAAGTTCAAGTAGGAGGGCAGTAACTTTGAAGGATATTACAATCTCATTTGGTAAATATATGGGGAGGAGAGTGGTAAACATTGCAGGATATGAGGTGCGGCGGGCTAAGGAATTTGAAAATGGGGATTAGGTAGCACCATGGAGCTGGGTAGCGGGCACACTAAATGCTTCAAAAAACATAAAATTTCCACTGCAGCAGAGGTAGCACTCCAGAAATGAATTATTCCCTGGAACATGGCAGGCCTGGGACACTCCAAGTCCAACTTACAAATTTTAATGCAGTTTTGCTGATCGATAATCTGTCTACAGGAAACTTGAATTTGCTCTGATTTCATTTATGATAACTATTTTGTCTATTCTTGTGCAGGAAAATCTAGGATAAAAGGCCACACTAGTGGAGGCATAGCCGTTCTACTCAGTTGTAACACACATTGGAATCCAAAGGAGTTTGCTTCAAGTGAGCCTTGTGTAATACGATTAGAAGACTTCATACGTCTTTCCTTTTGGTAAATGTGTATAACCCCCCCACCCCACCCCCGGAGTCATGTGACACCTTTATTGAGTCCATGTTCTCTTTTGTACACTATATTAGTGTTTTAGAAGAATGTTCATTGATAATCATTGCGGGGAATTTTATGCAAACATTATGAACTGTTCCTCCTGGATTTTTGGAAACACAGAGTTGGAAGAGGTGTGGAATATTCCAGAGGCTGTTTGGCCTGGTAACGCTAGATCAGACAGGAGGGGCAGTAGCCTCTTGGACTGCCTACGATCTAATGATCTCATTGCCCTGAACGGTAGGTCTCTGGAGGGCTCACCAGCCTCTTTTACTTTTCATTCCTCTCGGTGTCAATCATGAATCGATTATCTAATGGTGTCTTAACACATGTTTAGGGCTTGCTCCCATTTTGAGGTATTGAGCACGGATCTAAGTGATCATAGTATTCTTTCAGTGTTCTTCGATCTAGAGCTTAAGGCATTTGACATCTGGAACTCCAAAAATGACTCCATTGTTTACAGTAAAACCAACAGGCGTACCTTCTGGTCACAATATATTATGATGAAGCTGGCTGCTTATGTTAAAACAGCTATTGCAGTCCCCTTTGTTGTTTTCTCACAGAACCCTATTGTTTGGCTTGAAGTGCAGCTGTCCCTGTTTTGATCATGTGGGAGAAACAAAGTACTGCTAGTGTTAAACCCCCTGTACCTATCTCTTGGGAGACAGAGAAGGTAAATCTTAATATGAACTCACTAGTAAGAAAACAATTCAAGCAGTCGTTGCCATCGAGGCAAAGGGAAATTAATCGACTGAAGCGTATGAGAACTAGACTGAGGGTGTCTAAACGGAGGAAGACCAGAAATGGATCAAGTTGAGAGAAACCGCTTTCTCTGGCGACTCGCGCTAATACTGGTCATTGATAGCAGAATATTGTGACACTAGAATTAAGGCAGAGACCGTTCCAGTTTCTGATGCAGAATGGTCCAGCTATATCTCGCAGTTATATGCCATCAATCCCAATTGTGGGACGTTGTTGGAGTCTTGGGATGTGCCTCCTTCTTCAGGCGATAATGGCCAACCCTCTTGTGAGGAGATAAAGGGTTTTATTGAAGGTGCAAGATTTTCTGGGGTGATGGCCCGAATGAACTCCTGGTATCTGTCAATAAACAAGAAGTCCCTGCGTGGGCCTCGCTGCTGTGTCCGGTGCTCAAACATTGGTATCAGTATGGGGTGATTCCATCATCCTGGAAAGGTAGCGCAGTTATGCCCCAGTATAAAAAGGGTCCAAATGCCTCTCGTCCTAGGTTCAGGCAGGTTGTGTTGTTGGACGAGATTGGCAAATTGTTTGGCAAGAACATTCGCCTTCACCTCCAGGATTGGACAAGCTGGCTTTCGTAAGAAATGAGGAACTTTAGATAATATTACGGCCCTCCAAACGCTGATAGATAAGTATCCTGTGGGCAAGGGAATGGCCTTATAATCTGCCTTCATCAATTTCTCCACAGCTTTCGATAGGGTTGACCATGGGACGTGGTGGAGGAAATTGTTGGCATCGTGGATCCCCGCACGCTTAGGTTGCTAGTCACTTTGCACTCCTCAACTTGATCCCCGATTTTGATGGGAGGGAATCATGGTCTCTCGAACAAAGTTGAGACGCACAATGGTCTGAAGAAGGGGTGCTTACTTGTGCCCTTCCTTTCTCCCTCTACAATCATGATCTGCCTTGTAGAGTCAGACAGAGTAAGCGGGATCTGTCTAAACTAGGAGTAATGAGTATTGGATGTTTACTCTACACTGGCTATGTTGTCATGCTGTATTTAACTCCGATAGGGCTTCAGTGGCACCTCTCCGAGTTGGGAAATTATGCTGATGAGCACTGTTTTTAAATATCCTGGTTTTTAGGTCGAGGGGGTGCGGAGTCAGGAAAGGTTTGTACTGGTCCCTGGGGAAAGAGAACTTGGAAGTCGTGAAGCTGTATCTATACCTAAGTAGAATGTTTTCCAGTGCCTGCCTAAACAATTATCACATTAGTCAATGTAGAAGTAAGGCTTTATCTCAAGCTTCTGTAATCCACAGACTATATAACTGATGTGGGAAAAGGTATTTCGCCCATTTCCTGGCGGTCTATAAGAATAAGATTCCGCCTTCATTGAGCTGTGCCTGTGAGGTAATGGAAGAGCGGCATTGGTCCTTTTTTGAGAAAGTTGAGGGGCGAATTTAGTGCCAAATGTGTATTCTAAACTCGTTGGCCACTCCATCAGCTCTCCGGCTTGAATTTGGGCTCCTCTCTACGAATGGGTTGGCTACGGCTGCTGTCTTAAGGTGGGGGAATAATCTACTGAATGGCGACCCTGGGTCCAATCGAGCAGCATTGAAAGATTAAATATTTTATTGTTTGAAGGGAAGAATTGCCCTCTTTTTCTATTCTTTGAAAGCTGTGGATATGTTTAAAATTGGTCAGAGTAGGATGGCTCCCCCGAAGCTTACCTTAAAAACAAGATTAAAAAAATCAGTCTGTGAAGAAAGCCAGAAAAGGGATATAGCGTTGTGTGCTCAGTATGCCCGAATGAACTAATATTGGAGAGAGGCATATGTAAAAAACACACAACCGTATGTACTATGGAACCTCTCCCATGGTCTGCGTAGAACTATTAATGTTGAATCTGCTCCCGTTACAAATGATCACTGGATCCTTGGAAGGATTACCAAACAAGGAGAGGGTTCGTGACCTCTGTGAGATTTGGGTTCCAGATTTAGATCATGTGCTTTTAGTATGTCCTCTTCTTCATTCATTGCGGCGCCAATTGCTCAGACCAATGTTTTTAAAGTATAAAATAAGCACGGTAGTGGAAGACCGGAAATGTTTATTTACACCACCATCAGAAATAGTTAGTGCAATTTTTTAAAACACTTTAACAATTTTTGCATTTTTTCTAGAATCATCCGAATCTTTGTAAGTTTTGGGCCCGATTCGCAAAAGTAATCGGAGATAAAATCCTAACTTTACGACTTTCGGTATTCACAGAAGCTCTTTAGGAGTACTAAAGTTAGGATTTTGTTTCAGTTAAACTTAAGTTTGTCTTAAGTTTAACTTCAGACCAAAACTTAAGATTGAATGAGACGAAATCCTAACTTTCCTACTCCTAAATGCCTTCTGTGAATACTGAAAGTCATAAATTTAGGATTTTGTCTCCGATTACTTTTTGAATCGGGCCCATGGTACTTGCACTCACACATGAGAAGTACTGTATTAGTGTCGCACTTTCAAACATTGTGCATCAAACGCCTGTTGCATATATTAGGCCTGCCTAGTATTGCGACATAATGTTTCAATTAATTGCCTGCGTATTTGCACTTTTTTTCTGTATGGGATCTTAGAGTGTAGTTCTACGTTGATTGTTTTTTATTTTTGAACTTCAAACCTTCATTTTCTGCATATTGTATGTATTGTTCCTTTAAAAAACAAATGTGTTTTATTGTATTTTATGTGGAACTCTGAGTTTCAAATCATAATAAGCAAATCTCAAAATCCTGTCTAGGATCTTCTGATAGGATGTAGGGTCGGAGACTCCCCACACCCCCAACAACATCAACGGGACACGATTCACTATGGGCATCCCAATGCCTGTTTCAAGTTGTGTTTGTAACCCCTCCCAAAATGAGCGGATCTTGGGGCAGTTCCACAGCGTGTGCAGAACGAACCCCTGCTGGCCACATTCACGTAGGCATGCATCATCTGCGACTCTACCTATCTTATGTCAGAGAATCCCAGTATATGTTCTGTTGAGAATTGTAAATTGAATAAGACAAAACCTTATCTGTATGGCCATCTCTCTGGGAAACTGCTTTGCCTCCTGTCACTCATCATCCTCCAGCTCCCCTACGCCCACCTGCCATTTTTGTCTTAATTGCTTTAATACACCCCACCCCCCATAGTTTATAAGTTACCTATAGGTAAGAGAAAGTGCTTTGGCCATCATATGACTATCCAGTAACCGTCTCTCAAGGAGGAACTACCATAGTTTCCTCCTCTGGGCCCATTCACACCTGCAAGGCATGTCTCAGTGCATAATATTTTAAGAAATGAGTGGATGCCATATGATATTCCTCTCTAAAGTGAGCAAACGGGACCATGCCAGAGGCGTTCCACACATCCTCCAGCGTAGAGAGGCCAATAAGATCCCACTTTCGAAATCCCTGCAGACATGAAACTGTCCCAAACCTCGTACCAACCAGAAAGGGGTTTTGGACGTTAATCTCTTTTCCCTCAGTAGGGTACACCGAGCAGAGAGCACCATTTTAGTCGCCACCAGTGCATTTAGGCTGGTCCTGTCACCATAAAGCAGATGAAGATGGCCTTTTACACCTCGGGCTTCATGATCACGCAGGAAGGCAAGATCCTCCGATGTCACATGCGCCCACTCACTCTCAAGACTGACTTGAGTGGCTTCATAATACTTCAGCTCTCAAACGATCTGCCTGTCTCACCAGCTGGATACAGTTGGGCAGTAGAAATAACATTGAACATATACTCACTGTAATATAGAATTGGCTTTGAGAGGCTACTGCCAGTACAATGCATTACAAGTAGAAGAGCTTCTGGAACCTTAAAGGGACAGGACTCATGTTCGACTCCCAATGTAAGCCTGTCGACTGCACTGTGTTCTAGATCTTAGACAAGGTCGACACCTTTGTGTACCTCACAAGCTGAAATGCAGCCTTGAAATGCGTTCTTAGGACCAAGGCAGTCCACATTTCCGAAAACTTCCTGCCTTAGATCGTCTTCCAAAGGACATATGGATGCTTGTACTCTGTGGTTTTAATTCTATAGACAGATATTTAAAAAAGAAGTGCTTCGGAGTCTGCACATGCAGCTGGGAACTTCTCGCTTTACCGACTATCGATGTATATGCTAGGATGCAGATATCAGCACATATAACTGACCCTGAAACTTCTGATGAACCTAAAATTAACAGTGGCATTGTTGCATGCATTTTGTCATGAGTACCTGAAGTGCTAAAGTCTTGCAGTGCCCTCTGGGGGTGAGTCTTGCGCAGCAAACATCCCCTGTAATAGAAGGTTAACCAGTTTTTGGGGTCTAGGTGAATGGCAGCACAGAAGTCCTCAACAGCTTCTACAAAGCGTGATTGCTTCATGCAGGCTCTACCCCGGTACATCCTGTTGAGAGAAAGAGACAAGCATCACAGGCTGAGTTGATTAGCACTCCTATGAAAAGGGTCCTATGTCCACACCTTTACTGACTCATACAAGGGATTCTGTTAGGAACGCCCTGTGTCCATGCCTACATTGACTCATGAAGGAGGCTGATTAGCGCTCCTATAAGGGCCCTATGTCCACACCTTTACTGACTCATAAAAGGGATTCTCTTAGGAACGCCCTGTGTCCATGCCTATATTGACTCATGAAGGGGGTTGATTAACGCTCCTATGAGGGCCCTATGTCCAAACCTTTACTGAATCATACAAGGGATTCTCTTAGGAACGCCCTGTGTCCATTTCTACATTGACTCATGAAGGAGGTTGATTAACGCTCCTATGAGGGCCCTATGTCCACACCTTTACTGAATCATACAAGGGATTATCTTAGGAACGCCCTGTGTCCATGCCTACATTGACTCATGAAGGGGGTTGATTAACGCTCCTATGAGGGCCCTATGTCCACACCCTTACTGAATCATACAAGGGATTCTCTTAGGAACGCCCTGTGTCCATATCTACATTGACTCATGAAGGAGACTGATTAGCGCTCCTATAAGGGCCCTATGTCCACACCTTTACTGACTCATAAAAGGGATTCTCTTAGGAACGCCCTGTGTCCATGCCTACATTGACTCATGAAGGGGGTTGATTAACGCTCCTATGAGGGCCCTATGTCCACACCTTTACTCTCTCAATCCCTCATCGAATGCACACGATCTACGATCCTCTCCCAACCTACCACCACCTCCCAACCACTCATCTAATGTACCCAATCAACGATATTCTCACAATCGCTCAAATAATGCACATGATACAACACAAAAATGCACATGATATACTATCCTCTCCCAACCCCTCATTTATCGTACATGATCTACCATCACCTCCCAACCCCATATTTAATGTACACGATCTACCATCATCTGCCAACCCCTCTTCTAATGTACACGATCTACCATCACCTCCAACCCCTCATCAAATGTACACAGTCTAAGATCATCTCCAAACACCTAATCCAATGTACACCCTCTACCATCATCTTAAACGCCTCATCTACTGTACACGATCTACCATCATCTCCAATCCCTCATCTAATGTACACAATCTACTATCACCTCCAACCCCTCATCAAATGTACACAGTCTAAGATCATCTCCAACTCCTCATCCAATGTACACAATCTACCATCACCTCCAACCCCTCATCAAATATACACAGTCTAAGATCATCTCCCTACCCCTCATCCAATGTACACTCTCTCCATCATCTCCAACTTCTCATCTAATGTACAAGATCTATCATCACCACCCAGCCTCTCATCTAATGTACATGATTAGGATCCTCCCCAATCCCTCATCTAATGTACACGATCTATAATCCTCTCTCATCCCCTCATCTAATGTACACCCTATACCATCACCTCTCAACGCTTCATGTAATGTACATGATCTATGATCACATCCCAACCCCTCATCTAATATACACGATCTACCATCACCTCCAACCCCTCATCAAATGTACAGAGTCTAAGATCATCTCAAACCTCTCATCCAATATACAGAATCTACCATCGCCTCCCAGCCCCTCATCTAATGTACACGATCTACTATCCTCTCCCAACCTCTCATCAAATGTACATGATCTATAATCATATCCAAACCTCTCATCTAATGTACATGATCTACCATCATATCCCAACCCCTCATCTATAGTTCACGATCTATGATCCTCTCCCACTCCCTCATCGAGGGGCATATGTATCAAGGCCTTTTCCCATTCGCAAACAGACCGATTCTTAGAATCGGCACGCTTGAAAACAGGAAAAAGCCTCCACCTCAAACCCCTCATCAAATATACACAGTCTAAGATCATCTCCATACCCCTCATCCAATGTACACTCTCTCCATCATCTCCAACTTCTCATCTAATGTACAAGATCTATCATCACCGCTCAGCCTCTCATCTAATGTACATGATTAGGATCCTCTCCCAACCCCTCATCTATAGTTCACCATCTATGATCCTCTCCCACTCCCTCATCGAGGGGCATATGTATCAAGGCCTTTTCCCATTCGCAAACAGACCGATTCTTAGAATCGGCACGCTTGAAAACAGGAAAAAGCCTTTTGGGAAAAAGGCCCTGGCAAAATAGGGAATCGCTAAATTTGCGATTCCCTATTTTGCAAATGCATTTAAGAATCGCAAATTGCGAGTCCTTAAATGCAATGTAGGAAGCACCCAAATTGTGTGATTTCTGCTTAAGAAATCGCAAAATACCACCACCTTCAGGTTGGTGGTAAATTGCGATTTCTTTGAAAAATTCACTTTTTTGTTGCATTTTTCAAAGAGCTATGTGGCGCACATACATGCCCTTAGGGCATGTATGTGCGCCACATGTGCACACATGCACATTTCAGGAGTGCAACAGGGTGTCCCTTTGGAACATTTGCACCCTTGAAATTACATGCGCAATTTGCGAGTACCTATTGGGTACTCGCAAATTGCGCATGCAATTCCCATTCATTCCTATGGGCCTCTTGGCCCATAGAAATGAATGGGAAGCCATCCCTTAATTGCGACTCGCAATTTGCGAGTCGCAATTAAGGAATGCGAAAGAATCGCAAAATATTTGCAAAATTTTAATTACATCTCGTTTTGCGATTCTCAAATAGCGATTCTCTAAAAATCGCTATTTGAGAATCGCAAAACCATTCTTTGATACATATGCCCACTAATGTATGCAGTCTACCATCATCTCTAACCCCTCATCTAATGTCACGATTACGATCCTCTCCCATCCCTCATCTAATGTAGAAGATCTACCATCATCTTCCAACCCCTCATTTAATGTACACCGTCTACCATTATATCCAACCTTGCATCTAATGTACACAATTTACCATCATCTCCCAACCCCTTATCTAATGTAAACGATCTATTATCATCTCCCAACCTCTCATCTAATGGACACGTTCTACCATCACCTCCCAACCCGTCATCATATGGTCACGATTTACCACCACCTCCCAATCCCTCATCTAATGTACAGGATCAACAATCACCTCCCAACCCCTCCTCTAATGTACACAATCTACCATCATCTCCAACCCCTCATATAATGTACATGATCTACCATCATCACCAACCCCTCATTCACAGTACATGATCTACGGACCTCTCTCAACCCCTCATCTAAAGTACAAAGTTTACCATTATATTCCAAGCTGTCATCTAATATACTTGATCTACCACCACCTGCCAAACCCTTATCTAATGTAAACGATCTATGATCATCTCCCAACCTCTCGTCTAATGGACACAATCTACCATCACCTCCCAATCCCTCATCATATGGTCACGATCTACCACCACCTCCCAACCTCTCATCTAATGGACAAGATCTACCATCACCTGTCAACCGGTCATCGAATTTACACAATCTACCATCATCTCCTAATCTCTCATCAAATGTACACGATCTGCCATCACCTACCAACCCCTCATCTAATATACACAATCTAACAACACCTCTCAACCCCTCATCTGATTTACACGATCTACCATCATGTCTAACCCCTCATCTAATGTACACGATCTACCATCACGGCCCAACCCCTCGTCTAATGTACACAACATACCATCATCTCCAACCCCTTATCTAATGTAAATTACCTACCATCACCTCCCAACCCCTCATCTAATGTGCATTATCTACCATCACCTCCAAACCCTCATCTAATGTACACGATCTACCATCATATTCCAACCCCGCATCTAATGTACACGATCTACCAACACCTCTCAATCCCTCATATAATGTACACGATCTACCATCATCTCCCAACCCTTCATCTAATGTACACCATCTACCATCATCTCCCAACCCCTCATATAATGTACACGATCTATCAACACCTCTCAACCCCTTATCTAATGTACACAATCTGCCATCATCTCCACCACCTCATCTAATGTTCATGATCTACCATCATCTCCAACCCCTCATCTAATGTATACGATCCTGTCTCAATCCCTCATCTAATGTAAACGATCTATGATCATCTTACAATCTCTCATCTAATGTACACAATCTACCACCACCCGCTCATCTAATGTACATGATCTACTATCACCAAGGAACTAGTCTTAATGTGTAGAGCTCCGCTGCTTCACAGCTAGATTTGTGCTATAAAAATTCCAATACATAAGAAACATTTCAACTTACAAGACGGTCAAAGAAAAGACTGAAGAATGAGATGAGAAAATATGAGATATTGAAAACTAATATCATCTTTTGTCTAGAAAAAGATTAAGGCACCTGTGGATTGGGAATCATGAAAGAGGGTAATGGTTAATCCTCAGGTTAAAACGTGATCAAGAAAAGGAAAACCATTTGAAATCTTTACAGAACTGCAAGTTTAAGGCTTGGTAGAAGAATCCAGCTTGGGAGCCACCATTAAAGACAAGTAACTGGCAAGCCTGGTCCAGGGTAACCATTGTTACAGGAAGGTAACTTAAAACTTTGGTCCACAGCGACTACTTTTAGAGGTGACCCAATTACATCTCTACTTCAGGACAATTGATGTACAATCTCGGGCCCATTTCCAACTCTTCCCTCCCTCTTCCCCCATCGTAGGTGTGCAGAGACCTTGCTTGTGCGTCGTTGTGGTTTTGCTTAAGAAGAGCAGTGAAATCCAAGATTGCAGCATTCCAGTTGCCATTCTCAAATTGGTGCAGCCCGTGCTTCATCATAGCCTCTGTCCTTTGAGGGTTGTAGAGGAAACTCTGTGAATTGAAAGATATAAGGTTACTAGTTTTCCATCACTCAGAAGATAATGTCAGAGGGTTTGTTAGACCTGTCAGCCCATTGGCAGTTCCCTCCTCATTTTATTATTTTTGTCCCTTGTCCCCTTCTCATTTTTTCTCTGTCTACTAAACTTTTTTTTGGGTACTGATGTAGAGGTTCTGGGCGCCTTTTTCCCCTTACATGAGGAAAAGGCGCAAGGTGCTCCACTGAGGTAAATAAAGGAGGAGGGTAGGATTCACAAAATGGTGGCTCCAACTGTCACCTCAGCACCCGGGCCATGACTGCCATGGGAGCTTCCAGAACCTTCTGGACCCCTCTGGCAAGTCCAGCCCAAGGTGATAAATAGAGGTGGCAGGAGGGAGGCCATTTTAGAGTCAAGCTGGGCTGTGGAGTAGGCAGGAGTGAGGCACCTGAGTGGTGAGGTGATTGCGCGGGATTGGGAGAGGACAGACCCTAGGGTCTGCGCGAACCCCCCTACCTAGTTGACATCACCCTCTATCATTTGACCGATCCCCGCACTCAGCCATCGACCCTGGGAGGCATCGTGTTCTGGTTAAGGATCCCTAACGTAACCTGGAGGCCTGAAGAGGGATACCGGGTGGGAATTGCAATTGGAACTGCCTAGACCTCCCTGGATGACATTTGGGAATCCAAAACTTCCCCCCAGTGGTGACAGCGACAGCGCCCCATCGTGGACTTCAAGGCAGGGAGCTGGGCTAAATACACCCCGGGCTAATGGTCCTGCCCATCTGAACTGCTGTGAACCAAGCCCCTTAAATCATTGCCTGCCCGCCTGGCTGAACTAAGTTCCTCACCTTCGTGTATGTGAGGCGTGGGCCTAACTGTGAGACCCCGGTGGAGTCCTGAGGGAGCAGTGAAGGCTGGAGGGGTGCTTGGACTCTCTGATGGGGCATCGCGCGCATCAGCTGAGTGTAGAGCTGACATCGCGCTGATCAATCGTTTGAAGCGGCGGCCAGGAAACTGACGGGCTGTGAAGCCACCCCCATCGGGTCACGTGTGCCGGACCAACAGACAAGCGCCGCCCTTCCAGCAGCAGGGTGATGAGGCCGCACCCCCCCACGAGTTGTGCAGCGAGTGGGAGAGCCTGACGAAATCAGGGCCGCGCCCCCGCAGGTCGCGCTGCAGTCGGCAGCGGCGGGAGCGCTTGTCGAGTGAGAGAGCCTGACGGAGTCAGGGCCGCGCCCCCGCAGATCGCGCTGCAGTCGGCAGTGGCGGGTGCGCTTGTCAAGTGCAAAAAGCAGGAAGCGTCGAGGGACGGCCCGTGGCATCAGAGGACCTCCGCTGTAAGCGCCGGGTGAGGTATTTCAGCGGGGAGGTGCCTAGGGAGACGCCCCCGAACCGGATGACAGGAATTCCTCTTCAGTTGTAAGGACAGCCATCTGGGAACTGGTTCCTCTTGTGCAGGATTGTGCCCTACTACGCGCAGGTCGGTCAGCGCGACTACAGTAAGCAGGGTAACCCGGGAGGGGGGAGGTCAATTCCTGGGGGACGACAGCACTCGGACTGGCACGAAGAAGGTGACTGGAACTAACTATTGGGGGATACAGTCCTGTTGCTCCGTGTGGGGGGGGAAGTCCCTCAACCAGCAATAATTGGGGATTGTATCTCTTTCTCTTGCTAACTGTGGTGGGATAAGCTAAAAAGGGCGACTCCAAGATTACAGTATTGTTTGGAGTGAATTGTTATTTCCTCTGCAAGTTTAAGTTACATTGAGGACATGTGGAATTGAGTAAGATAAGTTTACCTAGAACCGTAACGTACAGGTTTGACCTTAGACAGTAGAGAGAGGTCCTTAAGCAAATGAAATGAACTGGTTCCAATTGTAATGTCAAAATGAAAATTGAATCCTGATCAGAAAAGAAATGTTATAAAGTACAATAACTCTTGTGCAAAAATCGGTGTAGTGTTCTTTTTGAGTGATGTGGCGCAGGATTGCGAGCTGAGTGGGATGCAGGCCTGAAAAAGCCAAATGGAGTGTTGAGCCAAGTGACCTGAGCCAAGCTACCCCCCTTAGACGTAGGTCTAACAAATTGGTGCTCAGCGGTGGGATTAGTTATTCAGTGCTTGCATCCGCTTGGTAGCAGTCTTGTGCGCATCACCACCTACACTGGATTGTTTTGACTGGAGTTTTCTCCAGATTGTTTTCTAATTGGAGGAATTTTTGAAATTGTCCTGTGCATATTCCCTTTCTTGAGAAAAGTTCTTGTTAACTGTGTTGGGGTCCCATCTGGCAGGATGGAATTCGAATTGGGTAGGTTGGAGGAGTATACAGTGGGCCAATTGAAGGAGTTCTGCCAGGAACGGGGGGTATTCTTTAAGCAAGGGGCAAAGAAGACAGAGCTCCAGGCAAGCTTAAGAGCCTGGGTTATGGCCCACCCTAGCGGGAAACGGGAGGAAGAACCAGGACTAGATCTCCTAGAAGAACCGGAAGTCCCTCTTCCCCCTGGGAGCGGTAATATGGACGTTGGGTCCCGGGCCCCATCAAGAGTGGGAAGTAGCGCCTCAGGGGGGAGCCTGTCCTCTGCTGACCTAGTTGATCGAAGGGAAGAGAGACAGCTGAGAATGGATCTGGCCCGGTTAGAAAAGGAGAGGGAGGAGAGGATGTTCCTCCACGAGCTTCACTTAAAAGAGTTAGAGCTCAAAGCCCTCCAACTTGGAACCCCCAGCAGTCCCAATGGTGGCAGCATACCGAGAGAAGTCCCGAGAGAGTCCAGGCCCTACCTGCCCAAAGATGTGGTTGCTAGCTATGGTATAGGGGATGACATTGTAAAATGGCTGGCTGCCTATGAGGTTTCTCTAAGAGCCCATGGGGTCCCCGAAGCCCAGTGGGGGGGGTGGCCTGTATAGGTATATGCCTCCGGTGGGGAGGGATGCCTTGTTGGCGCTAGAACAGCCAGATCAGACCAGGTACCCCGTTATGAAGGTAGCCCTAGTAAGGAAATTTGGACTGACCCCTGGAAAATTCAGGCAGAGGTTTCGGGGCAGTCAGAAGTTGTCCACTCAGAATTGGGTGGACTTCTTGGACTATGCCAGGAAGGCCTTAGAGGGCTGGGTGCAGGGTAGTGATGTCAAGGACTATGAGGGACTGTACAATTTAATTTTAAAGGAGCACCTCCTAGAGAAAAGTTTTCCAGAGCTGCGTCAGCACCTAGTAGACAGCAAGCTCACTAATCCCAGGAAGCTTGCAGAGGAGGCGGATATCTGGGCAAGTACCCGGGTATCCTCAAAAGGGACTGGAGGGAATTTCCAAGGGGCTGGACAGGGCGCCCCCCAGAAGAAAGAGGGGGGAGACAAAAAGAGGGAGTTCTCTAAAGGCCCCCAAAAGAGTTCACCAGGGAAGGGAGTAGGATTCCCTCCTAAGGTTGTTCCCCACAAACCCCCTTATCCTGACCGTGGTCAGCAGCCTAGGGTTGTCCGATGTTACGAGTGTGGTGAGGTGGGGCACTATAAGGGGGATGCCAAGTGTCCCAAGAGACCACACCCTCCCATTGGAGGAAAGACCCCTGGGGTGGCGAGTGTAGTGCTCGGGGAAGAGTTGCCCCTAGATAAGGGAGGTGAGTGGGCAGGGCTAACCCTAGTGTCCTTAGGGGATTGTGAGATGGTTCCTAAGACCCAGATGCCCTCGAATACTACTAAGTACAGGCAATGGGTCACCATCAATGCCCAGAGGGTGGAGGCTCTGAGGGACACAGGAGCCAGCATGACTATGGTAAGGAGTCAGCTGGTGTCCCCAGAGCAGGTGGTCCCCAATGTAGTCCACCCGGTTGTGATGGCTGACAACCGAGAGGGTCACTATCCGGTGGCCCAGGTTCCCTTTGAGTGGGGAGGGGTTGCGGGTCCTCTACGAGTTGCGATCAGCCCTGCCATGCCGGTCGACTGCCTGTTGGGAAACGACCTTGAACACTCGGCGTGGAAGGAGGTTGAGTTCAGGGCCCACATGGAAATGTTGGGGACCCCTGAGTGGACGTGTGCCCACACTCGGTCCGTGACCACCCGAAGAGGGGATTCACAGAGGTTGGAGCCTGGGACAAAGGCCCAACCAGCTGCCGGAAAGGGTAGACAGGGACGGGGAAAGCCTGCCCCGGCATCTGACCCTCCAAAGGTGGATGGGGCCACTAAGGTGGTCCCGGAGACTACGGAGGGGGATGTAACGTCCCTGGAGGGCTTGCCTACCCCTGCAGACTGGCAGGTGGAGGGAGGGCCTACTAGGGAAGAGTTTTGTCGGGCCCAGAAGGAGTGCCCTACCCTTGAGGGTTTACGGCGGCAGGCCGAAGCCCAGGCAGCGGGTAACGATTCGGGGAACTTCCACATATACTGGGAAGATGGACTCCTGTATAGCGAACCCAAGGCTCCGGTGCATGGTTCATCCCGGGCCTTGGTAGTTCCCCAGCGTTACCGAGCCTTCCTATTAGGACTGGCTCACGAAATACCCTTGGCAGGACACTTGGGACAAGACAAGACCTTTGCTCGACTTGTCCCTCATTTTTACTGGCCTCAGATGAGGATTACGTCCGATACTTTTTGTAGGACGTGTGTAACCTGCCAAGCTAGTGGGAAGACAGGGGTGAAGCTGAAAGCTCCCCTGGAACCACTGCCTGTCGTTGGTACCCCCTTTGAAAGGGTGGCCATCGACATTGTCGGGCCATTGGATCCACCAACATCGGCCGGTCACAGGTTTATCCTGGTTCTGGTGGATCATGCCACACGGTACCCAGAGGCTATCCCTCTGAGGACCATTACTGCACCTGCGGTGGCACGGGCCCTGATGGGAATTTTTACCCGGATGGGATTCCCCAAGGAAGTGGTGTCGGACAGAGGTACCAACTTCATGTCGGCATACATGCGGGCTATGTGGAAAGAGTGTGGAGTTACCTACCGGTTCTCCACTCCTTATCACCCCCAGACTAATGGTCTGGTGGAAAGGTTTAACAAAACCTTAAAGGGCATGATCCGGAGTCTGCCCGAGAGCCTGCGGAGGAAATGGGACGTCCTCCTACCTTGTTTGCTGTTTTCGTACAGGGAGGTACCACAGAAGGGAGTGGGCTTCAGCCCCTTCGAGTTGTTGTACGGGCACCCTGTGCGTGGACCCCTCAGCCTGGTGAAGGAAGGATGGGAAAAGACTCCCAGGAAACTTCCTCCAGATGTGGTGAGCTACATGCTGGCCTTTTGTAGCCAAATGGCTAGGTTGTGGAAGCAAGCTTCTGAAAACCTAGAAGCCAGCCAAACGGTCATGAAGGAATGGTATGACCGAAACGCTCACCCGGTGGAGCTGGAGCCTGGCCAGAAGGTGTGGGTGATGGAACCTGGAGAGCTTAGCGCCCTCCAGGATCGCTGGTCAGGTCCCTTTGAGGTGGTTGAGAAAAAGGGCAAGGTTACCTACGTGGTAGATCTTAAGACCCCCAGGCAGCCCCATCGGGTGCTCCATGTCAACCGCCTCAAGCCTCACCAAGAGAGACCCGAGGTCACGTTAATGATGGTGACTGATGGGTCAGAGGAAGAGGACAGTGAACCTCTTCCCGATCTGTTTGCGTCCCGAGAGAAGGATGGATCGGTGGAGGGAGTGATCCTTTCACCGTCACTAACTCCTGAACAACGGAAGGACTGTCGCCAGGTACTGGAGCAGTTTGCTTCCTTGTTCTCCCTTATTCCGGGAAGGACTCATCTGTGTACCCATGATGTGGACACAGGGGACAGCCCACCTGTGAAGTCCAAGTCCTACCGACTGTCGGATAAGGTGAAGGCTAGCATTCATGAGGAAGTTACCAAGATGCTAGAGCTAGGAGTAATTGAGCCTTCAGGAAGTCCTTGGTCCAGTCCGGTGGTACTGGTACCCAAAGCTGCCCCACCGGGCACTACCCCAGAACTCCGGTTCTGTGTGGATTACAGAGGACTGAATTCAGTGACAAAGACAGATGCTCATCCTATCCCGAGAGCGGATGAGCTCATTGACCGGTTGGGAGCTGCCCAATATCTCAGTACCTTTGACCTCACATCTGGGTACTGGCAGATTTCCCTAACGGATGGAGCCAAGGAAAGGTCAGCCTTCTCCACACCCGAGGGTCACTACCAGTTCTGTGTGATGCCCTTCGGGCTCAAGAACGCCCCTGCTACGTTCCAGCGATTGGTGAACCAGGTCCTCTCTGGTATGGAAGCCTTTTCAGTTGCGTACCTGGATGACATTGCCGTCTTCAGCCGCGACTGGGAGGACCATCTGAGTCACCTTCAGGCCGTTCTTCAGGCTTTGCAGCAGGCAGGTCTGACGATCAAGGCCAGTAAGTGCCAGATCGGGCAGGGGTCGGTAGTGTACCTCGGTCACTTGGTGAGTCGGGGCAAGGTGCAACCCCTCCAGGCCAAGATCGAAACCATTATGGCCTGAGAACCCCCCAAGACTCAGACAGAGGTTCGGGCCTTTTTGGGCCTCACTGGTTACTACCGACGCTTTGTCAAGGGATACGGTACCATCGTAGCCCCCTTGACTGAGCTCACTTCCAAAAAGCACCCTCGACGGGTGATCTGGACCGAGGGATGTCAACAAGCTTTTGATACCTTGAAAAAGGCCATGTGTGCGGCACCTGTTCTCAGGGCCCCTGACTTTGCTAAGGAGTTCATTGTCCAGACGGACGCGTCGGAGCACGGTATTGGAGCAGTGCTGTCGCAACTTAATGATGAGGGTCTAGACCAACCGGTGGTTTTCCTATCTAGGAGACTACTCCCCCGGGAGCAGAGGTGGAGTGCAATTGAGAGGGAAGCTTTTGCGGTGGTGTGGGCTCTGAAGAAGCTGCGGCCATACCTGTTTGGCTCGCACTTCCTGGTTCAGACCGACCACCGGCCCCTCAGGTGGCTGATGCAAATGAGGGGCGAGAATCCCAAGCTGTTGAGGTGGTCCATTTCCCTACAGGGGATGGACTTTAGGGTGGAACATCGCCCAGGAGTGGACGACGCCAATGCTGACGGGTCTCTCCAGGTATTTCCGCCTTAGTGAAGAGGACTCCCAAGGGGTTGGGTAGCTCTCCCCACTTTCAGCTGGGGGGGACGCGTGTTAGACCTGTCAGCCCATTGGCAGTTCCCTCCTCATTTTATTATTTTTGTCCCTTGTCCCCTTCTCATTTTTTCTCTGTCTACTAAACTTTTTTTTGGGTACTGATGTAGAGGTTCTGGGCGCCTTTTTCCCCTTACATGAGGAAAAGGCGCAAGGTGCTCCACTGAGGTAAATAAAGGAGGAGGGTAGGATTCACAAAATGGTGGCTCCAACTGTCACCTCAGCACCCGGGCCATGACTGCCATTGGAGCTTCCAGAACCTTCTGGACCCCTCTGGCAAGTCCAGCCCAAGGTGATAAATAGAGGTGGCAGGAGGGCGGCCATTTTAGAGTCAAGCTGGGCTGTGGAGTAGGCAGGAGTGAGGCACCTGAGTGGTGAGGTGATTGCGCGGGATTGGGAGAGGACAGACCCTAGGGTCTGCGCGAACCCCCCTACCTAGTTGACATCACCCTCTATCATTTGACCGATCCCCGCACTCAGCCATCGACCCTGGGAGGCATCGTGTTCTGGTTAAGGATCCCTAACGTAACCTGGAGGCCTGAAGAGGGATACCGGGTGGGAATTGCAATTGGAACTGCCTAGACCTCCCTGGATGACATTTGGGAATCCAAAACTTCCCCCCAGTGGTGACAGCGACAGCGCCCCATCGTGGACTTCAAGGCAGGGAGCTGGGCTAAATACACCCCGGGCTAATGGTCCTGCCCATCTGAACTGCTGTGAACCAAGCCCCTTAAATCATTGCCTGCCCGCCTGGCTGAACTAAGTTCCTCACCTTCGTGTATGTGAGGCGTGGGCCTAACTGTGAGACCCCGGTGGAGTCCTGAGGGAGCAGTGAAGGCTGGAGGGGTGCTTGGACTCTCTGATGGGGCATCGCGCGCATCAGCTGAGTGTAGAGCTGACATCGCGCCGATCAATCGTTTGAAGCGGCGGCCAGGAAACTGACGGGCTGTGAAGCCACCCCCCCCCGGGTCACGTGTGCCGGACCAACAGACAAGCGCCGCCCTTCCAGCAGCAGGGTGATGAGGCCGCACCCCCCCACGAGTTGTGCAGCGAGTGGGAGAGCCTGACGAAATCAGGGCCGCGCCCCCGCAGGTCGCGCTGCAGTCGGCAGCGGCGGGAGCGCTTGTCGAGTGAGAGAGCCTGACGGAGTCAGGGCCGCGCCCCCGCAGATCGCGCTGCAGTCGGCAGTGGCGGGTGCGCTTGTCAAGTGCAAAAAGCAGGAAGCGTCGAGGGACGGCCCGTGGCATCAGAGGACCTCCGCTGTAAGCGCCGGGTGAGGTATTTCAGCGGGGAGGTGCCTAGGGAGACGCCCCCGAACCGGATGACAGGAATTCCTCTTCAGTTGTAAGGACAGCCATCTGGGAACTGGTTCCTCTTGTGCAGGATTGTGCCCTACTACGCGCAGGTCGGTCAGCGCGACTACAGTAAGCAGGGTAACCCGGGAGGGGGGAGGTCAATTCCTGGGGGACACCAGCACTCGGACTGGCACGAAGAAGGTGACTGGAACTAACTATTGGGGGATACAGTCCTGTTGCTCCGTGTGGGGAGGGGAAGTCCCTCAACCAGCAATAATTGGGGATTGTATCTCTTTCTCTTGCTAACTGTGGTGGGATAAGCTAAAAAGGGCGACTCCAAGATTACAGTATTGTTTGGAGTGAATTGTTATTTCCTCTGCAAGTTTAAGTTACATTGAGGACATGTGGAATTGAGTAAGATAAGTTTACCTAGAACCGTAACGTACAGGTTTGACCTTAGACAGTAGAGAGAGGTCCTTAAGCAAATGAAATGAACTGGTTCCAATTGTAATGTCAAAATGAAAATTGAATCCTGATCAGAAAAGAAATGTTATAAAGTACAATAACTCTTGTGCAAAAATCGGTGTAGTGTTCTTTTTGAGTGATGTGGCGCAGGATTGCGAGCTGAGTGGGATGCAGGCCTGAAAAAGCCAAATGGAGTGTTGAGCCAAGTGACCTGAGCCAAGCTACCCCCCTTAGACGTAGGTCTAACAGGGTTCCACCCATTGCTCATGATAAATGAAGAAACGCCTTGAAGCATTCCCAGGGGAAATCTAATGGAAAAGTGTGCAGTTTCACAAGGGCAAATAGAGTGGGAAATGTCAGACCCCGTTGGGAGGGGGCACTGGGCAGAGAGGGGTTACTGGGCCACAACCATTGTGGTAGGGGTCAGTTGCCTGTCGTGTCCTGGGGTCCTTCCTACTATGGGTCGGTAAACAGGGCCAACTGCACCTCTTCCACACTTGACTCTCAGGGTAGTGAGGACAAGCAGTGAAAGGCTTCTCAAGGACTTAGAACTCAGCACTCAAACAACAGACACAATATTCCATTGCCCAGCCCTGTGTCGGCTTAATAAAAGAGAAGTACTTTAATGTCACAATAAAACTAAGTACTGCACGCACTAATAGTGGGTGAGAACAAATGTGAATGATCCCCAACACCTCCAATGTCCTACTCCCAGTTCCTACAGGGCCCCCAGTATATCTGGTATCGAGGTTCAGGCAACTAATGTACACAATCTACCATCATCTCCCAACCACTCTTCTAATGTGACCCCCACATTCCCTGCATGGCTTGAATCCAAACTTCCTCTGAGTACCCAGGATCGCTGGTACAAAGACCCGAAGACTTGAAACAAAGAAACTCCCAGAAATGGAGAGCTCTGGGAAAAACAGTTATGCACCAACAGCGTGGAAAAAAGGTAACTGACGTCAGCACGCCGACGAGGTCTTCTTATGGCTCCGATGACATCACGCGGAATCTCGTGCAGAACCATTTCATTGTGACGTCCTCGTTGATGTGGGAGAGCGGAGAAGAGAAGTTTCCGTGGAATCCCGAGCATGGGGGTGGAATCCACAGCAAGATGTATCCATCAAAAATAGTTCCTTCTAGCAACAGTTCTTCCCTAATGGCAAGCTTATCTTTACAGTTCAAAATTCAGTCTTTCAGGGGGGGCGTGGTTTGGACGCCGAAGGAGATGGCGGCTCGGTGATTCTCTCTGCCCGTGCGACACACAAATGAGGGCAGAGGAACGGGCCTCACCGCTCCTCACCAGCAACGGAGGGTGGAAGATGTGAGCGGAAGGTGAGGAGGCCTGAGTGGAGAAATTTGGAGGCGTTTTGCTGCCGGGAAGCGGCTCGGCCACGGCCCTAAGTGATCCGACCGATGCCTGTGAGGACTTCGGCAGACTACGGGACCGCGTGACAGGAGAGGTGTCGGCGGCTGGGCGGTCGTCGATGTGGAGCGAGGTCAAGTGTGAGGCTAACGGATCTCAGCCGTTGTGGGTGCTGGAGCGCACTTATGGTGATATGGAGGAGTTGCGCAGCGCGATGAACAGTCGTTGATGTATGTCGCACTGACAAAATGGCGGACGCCCGACATGAAGGAGAGCCCTCGTGCTTCTGATGTGGAATCTATGGGCCGCTTGTGTATTTCGAGCTATTGGCGTTCCGCGTGGGATGTGTGCCTACCCTGATGATGTGGGCTGTGGAGCTGTGAGACCGACTCTCCTACCTTCGTTACGGCCTGTGTACAAATGATTATGGCGTGTATGTCATTGTGGCGGTGCGCATGGAATATACGGCTCCCTCCAGGGTGAGCTCGGCCTACTGGGTGAATCCGGAGCTCTACTTCTTGTCCGCGACTGGGTTGCTCTGTGCCTGCATGACTTCCTGGCCACTGGGTGATCTCGCCTGCGATCTATTGCCTGGCACCAGGGTCCCGATACGTGGTGGTGCGGCCATTTCCTGTCCATCTACATTGATCAGCGCCATGTTCTGAGTTCCTCCAATCACATTGCTTGAAGACGGGAAGACGCCATTTTAGACGGCAGAGTGAACGACTATCAAAGTCACTCCACTGGAGCAGGCTGATGTAATTTGATACTTTTTATCTGGCAGAGGTGTCTTCTCGACGGTCTATCATGGCGGATGGCAAAGAATCGATGAAGAGCACGAAGAGGCTCAAATCTGACCAATCAAATCCTAGTTCACCCAGCAAAGGGGCGAAAGGCAATCCCGATTCAACGGAGCTGATTCTCAATAAACTGGAGGAAGTTAGGGAACTGGCTAAGGCTACTAAAGATGAGGTGGCGGCCATCAGGCAGGATAACCGTGAAACCAATGCAAAATTGGTGGAGGCAGAGTCGAGGATCAGCAGGCTTGAGGATCTCGAGGGAAGTCGTGTGCAGCCATCACCCGCTTATGCATTTCATCGGATCACACAATGCGGAAACTGGCGGAGTTGGAGGACAGGAACAGACGGGGGAACCTACGCATTTTTGGTCTTCCGGAGGGGTCGGAGGATCAGCATGCTAGTTGCGGGGCTTTCCTGGAGTCTTGGTTCTCCCAGGCTACTAATCTGTCCTTCCACCATCCACTGGAGTTCGATAGGGCCCATAGAGTACCAGGCCAGATAAATAAAAACCAGAAAGGGCCCAGAGCAATTGTGTGCAAGCCACTACGTTATCAACACGTGGAACAGATTCTTGGTTTCATGAGAAAAAACAACCATATTTTATGGAAATCAGCCAAGGTGTACATCTCGCAGGACTACAGTAAAGAGACGGTGGAGCTTAGGAAAGCGTTCTTGGCGCTGCGACCAATGCTAAAGAAAAGGGGCTTCCAATATGGGTTCGCTGGCCCTGCAAAGTACCGTGTTTTGATCCAAGGGTCCCCTCATTTCTTCTCTGATCCTTTGAAGCTGAAACGCATGCTGGAGGGCCCGAGCGATCAGGACATGGACACGAGCGCCTCGGTGGGACCGGCGGCACATGCCTCATCCTCAGGTTATGGGTGAACATAGCTTTGTTCGTTCTAATGCTGACTGGGGAGCAGGCTGCCAAGGGCATACTTCCTGTCTCCGGGCTTTCTCCAAAACAGCGTTTTTGGTGGTACGCAGTGGATGACGCACAGGAAATCTACTATGAGTGATGTTTTAGAATTATAGCTTTCTGTATAGAGGAGTTTCAGTTTACTGGGCCAACATAGTAAACGGTCATGCATAATGTTTTACAGGTTTATTACGGGGGTTGGCAGGGTTTGTCGGGGGCTTTAAACTACTGGTCCGGATGGATTGTTGAGGTGCGGGTGGGTTATGCTGGTGGGGGGGTGTTGTTGCCTAATGGGTTGTATCGGGCCTTAATCTAAGGGAGATAGTTCCTCAGGTCCATGGTGCCTTCTCTCAGTATAGATGTTGCACGGGGGAGTTCCGACGCATTCTCCTTCCAGTCACCATGTCTATCTCGTTCAGTTGGGGTGGGGAGGGTGGGGGGCAGGGGGCTTGTTGGGTAAGGGTGTGTGTTTTTTGTTTCTTATTGTTGTTGTTATTTTTGTTTACTCCGGCTTGCATGGTCCTCATCTTTTTGCTTCTTGTGGGTGTGGGGGGTACTGGGATTAACTGCGGATACGATTACACCGTGAAATATGTGTTTGTTGTGATGATGTTGCAACCTCCTGATGCTAAATAGCTCATTTGGCTCGCCGGTGGGAGCATGTAATTTAGATAGACTAAAGGTGCTGTCGTTTAACGTTAAGGGCCTGAACCAGCCTGTGAAGAGACAGAAGATATTAGATTATGTTAAAAGATTGAAGGGTGATATCGTCTTGCTCCAGGAGACGAAGCTTGAGGCAAAGCAGTTTTACCACATGAGAAATAAATTCTATAATGAGGTGGTGGGTGCAGAGGCTGTAAATAAAAAGAATGGTGTCCTGATACTTGTGGCAAAGAAATCGAAGGTGGAGGTCTTGTCGTCTGAAGTTAGTGCAGATGGTAGATGGGTCACGGCCAAGATGAGTAAGGATAATACGGAGTTCTATGTCACCAGCGTGTACGCACCCAACACTAGCGATCTGGTCTTTTGGGACAAACTAAATAAACACCTTGAAACTATTCCGGATACTGCGTTGCACATAGTAGCTGGGGATTTCAATCTCCCTATAGATGCAATTCTGGATAGGGATTCACGCTGTGTCTTTAAATCTACG
This sequence comes from Triturus cristatus, assembly GCF_964204655.1. NCBI lineage: Eukaryota > Metazoa > Chordata > Amphibia > Caudata > Salamandridae > Triturus > Triturus cristatus. The sequence continues at coordinate 1,284,204,784 of NC_140592.1, read as the reverse complement.
AAGGCCCATAAAGCTTTTCTTGGTATGTGTAAGCGTTTCCACTTGTTAGACACATGGAGACTCCAGAACCCCACGGAGAGAGATTATACTTTCTATTCTCCACCACATGACTCATACTCACGGATTGACTTCCTCTTTATCACACAAAATGGCGTTTCTAGATTGGATTCTACAACCATTGAGCCCAGGGTATTATCGGATCATTCATGCATTTCCTTAACACTCACTAATGTTAAACCATCCTCGCGTCAGACAGCTTGGAGGCTGAATGATGAAATACTAGCTAGTGACAAGCACCGGGCCACAGTACAGGAGGCTATAACATCATATCTTCAGATTAACAAACAAGGGGACACGTCCGATCTCATTAGGTGGGAGGCTCTGAAAAGTACTATAAGGGGTGTGTGTATCAAACTTAGGTCAGAAATGAATAAATCCTACAATGAGAAGTTGGAGGCTTTGGAGATGGACATTAGGAACTTAGAGATTAAACATCTAAAAGATAGGGATAAGATGTCTCTTGCTGCATTGGCGAATAAAAAATATGAGTATAATAAAATAGTTAGTGAGAGGGCGGGAGTCTGGCTAGACAAGGGCAGGAGATTTAAGCTTTGTGAATCTAATAAGGCAGGTAAGTCCCTCGCTTCATACTTGAAGTTCAAGGTCCAGAAGAACTCGATTAGTGTCATTAAGGATGCTTCTGGGCACTCGCACTCGGACCCTGATAAAATAACGGAGGTGTTTAGAGTTTTCTATGAGGACCTTTACGCCAAAAATGAGGCGGTAGAGGAACCTAAAATTAAGGACTACTTAGATGCGTGTGATCTCCCACAGCTTTCGGAGGAGGATCGGACCAAGCTGAATGGTCCAATTAGCTCCGTAGAAATAGAGGCTGCGATTAAGCGTTTAAAGGTTGGGAAAGCCCCTGGCCCTGACGGATTTACGGCAAAATTTTATAAAACTTTCCCCTCCCTTCTGGTTGACCCCCTCCTCCAACTATTCAAAGGTATTAATGAATCTGGTGAAGTGAGAGGTACTTTGGCTGAGGCCATAATTGCTGTACTTCCTAAAGATGGGAAAGACCCCTCGCTACCGAAAAATTATAGACCAATCTCATTGATTAATATTGACTGCAAGCTCCTGGCCATGATACTTTCTGCTCGCCTGCAGGGGGTTCTTCCGAAGCTGATTCACCCATCTCAAGCCGGATTCCTTAAGAACCGTTTGTCCAGTGACAACACAAGAATTCTGGCGCATGTGTTGGAAAAGGCGAAACTCTTAGACACGCCGACTGCAGCGATAACACTGGATGCTGAAAAAGCATTCGATAAGGTGGATTGGTCCTTTCTGCGAGCTGTTCTTTGTAAGTTCAATCTAGGAGAGTCATTCACTAAACTGGTAATGTCCCTCTACTGTTGCCCGTCTGCCCGTGTCAGAGCTGGTGGATCCTTTTCCTCTCCCTTCCACTTAAAACAAGGTACGAGGCAGGGTTGCCCCCTATCTCCTTCACTCTTTCTGTTGGCGATTGAGCCGTTCTTATACCATATACGGCATGATCCGCGTATAGCCGGTATACCATTTGGTGATTGTACTATAAAACTAACGGCCTACGCGGATGATGTCCTGATAATGTCGGAAAGAGCGGACGAAGCAATTCCGGCTCTCATGGCTGACATTGAAGATTTTTCCAGAGTATCTGGTTACAAGCTTAACAAAGATAAAACGGAGGTCAAACTTTTGAACAGTGTGGGGGATAAGGGGATTATTGGAGATTCCGGGCTTACGTGGCAACCTCGGTGCTTTAAGTATCTTGGGCTGGATTTTGACAAAGATCTGATTTCCACGCTGAAAGTAAATGAAGACTTGACCTTGAAAAAGATTTCTACACTGCTTGATGGTTGGTCTCCAAAGTTTCTCTCTTGGTGGGGTAGAGCAGAGACGCTTAAAATGATGTCGACTCCGTTGGTAAATTATTTGGCAAGCATGCTCCCTATGACGTTCTCTAATGCTTTTCTTACTAAAGTGGATCAGGTGTTTGGGAACTTTCTGTGGCAGGGTAAGAAGGCCAGAGTCTCTCTGAAGAAGTTACAATTAGCAAAGGATAAAGGCGGACTCGGTCTCCCCTCCTTCAGGAGCTATCAGACGGCGTTTCTGTGCAAACAGGGCGCACAGTGGCTGTTGAAATCCCCTACTTACACACCATTATGGATAAATATAGAGGAGTCTTTGGTAGATCACGCGCCTTTGGAGGCCCTCCTTACGATGAACCTGTCACACCTTCCTCACTCTAAGTACATCATGCTTAATACTAGAAGGGCCTTACTTAGACTCGATCAAGTACATAAAACAAACCTGACAGTCGCAAGGTCCTCGTATATGTCCCTGTGGAGGAATGCACATATTAAGATTAAGGGTAGTACTATATTTTGGGAGTCATGGTCCAAGAAGGGCATTAACTTGGTGAAGGACTTGTATGAGGGTGGGGATCCTCTGCCATTCTCGACCTTACAGAGCAGGCATGATCTTAGTTCGATGGATTTTTATGACTTTCTTAAACTTAAATCGGTTCTGACAGCAAATAGCTTCTCTCCATATGTCCCTTGGCTTATACAGCAGATCCCACGACTAATACACGATGGTCACTTTGTGTCGAAAGTATATAAATTGTTGTTGCCCCTACCCATGAAAAAACATAAAAGAGTGGAAAGCGTTTGGGAAGCGGAGCCAAATCTATCAGGCATATCCTTTGACTGGGAGGCGATTCATAGGTTAGCCCTCACACACAAAGTCTCACCCATTCTATTTCAGACGAAGTATATGCTTCTCAATAGGGCATATTGGACTCCCGACAGGTTATTCAAGTGTAAATTAAGAGATTCGCCTGTGTGCTGGAACTGTCAGCTTGACACCGGGGATCTTGCGCATATGCTTTTCTCATGTTCTTCATTAAAGGATTATTGGGGGAGAGTATTTGATTGCATTTCCCATGTCTTTAAGATTAAACCTGTACAGGAATTTGTGTACGTCATTCTGGGGGCACTGGACCCACAAATAACATCTGACCAAGATCGCCAATTGATGGACTTAATGTTAACAATGGCATGTAAAGTGATTCTTTGCAAATGGAAAAATGCGTCCGAAGTGAGCTTTAAAATCTGGCAGGAGTGGTTGTCTTTCCTGAGGGGGTCAAGTAATCCGGCGCTTCAGGCTTCTACCTGGAGCCCCTCAAACAAAAAGCTCTGGAGGTCATTGGATGCATCCTCCTTTCATTATGACCCGCCCTGAGGGGATACTTTGCTTGTTCCCTCTGAGTGGGGTTGTGATTGGGTGCAGCGTGTTCGATCCAACGTGTCCCGGGGCGCTGCGCGCCACGCAGGAGGCAAAGTACTAGACTGTATTGGTAATTGATGATGCGAGCTGGACTGGGGTTTTATTCTTCATTTACTGTTTTGTCATTCATTTGCATTTTTTGTATTTGTACATATGACATGATTGTACTGATTTTGGTGCACGGAAGAGTTATTGTATTGTCTCTTGTTTCTTGTTTCTTCAATAAAAAATATTTGAAATCAAAAAAAAAAATTCAGTCTTTCAATTCTAGGGTAGAAGTGCACTTTCAGGGTCACACTTATCTGGCGTCCTGTGAAATACACCATCATCAGGAAGGTGGAAGCCCACCTGCATGTCTATGAGTAGAAGGAGAGTGCTCTGAGGGTCAAAGTCATTCTGTGAATCGCGTCACCATCAGGAAGGGGGAGCCCAACTGAGTGCCTTTGGGTAGAAGACACAAGCTGTGCAATACGCCACCATCAGGAAGGGGGAGCCAACTTGTGTGCCCATGGGCAGAAGAAGTACACTCTGCAATATGCCACAATCAGGAAGGGGCAGCCACAGTGCACCTATAGGCAGAAGTAACACATCCTCATGGTCAGCCTATCCACCCTGCTGTGAAATATTTCACCATCAGGAAGGAAGGGGGAGCCCACCTGTGTGCCCATGGGTAGAAGTAGCACGCTGTGCAATACGCCACCATCAGGAAGGGGGAGCCAACGTGTGTGCCCATGGGTAGAAGAAGCATGCTGTGCAATACGCCACCTTAAGGAAGGAGGTAGCCCACCTGTATGCCCATAGGTAGAGGAAGCACGCTGTGGAATACGCCACCTACAGGAAGGGAGAGCCCATCTGTGTGCCCATGGGTAGAAGAAGCATGCTGTGCAATAAGCCACCATCAGAAAGGGGGAGCCACCGTGCATCAACAGGCAGAAGGAGCACATTCTCATGGTCAGACCTATCTACCCTGCTATGGAATACAGTCCATTAGAATGGTGGGACGTCTGTGCCTAGTTGTCCATGGGATAAAAGAGTGTTTTCTTCACTTGAATTCTGGATTCTTGCTCACTAGTCCTAGAATAAAAAAGGCCTGTCTACCGGAGTAATCATTTTACAAGCACTCCTCCAAACTCTGGAAGCAGCTGCCTCTTAATATCAGATCTGGAGACAATTACTGGCATTTTCTTAGGCGCTCTCTGCTGCTGGCTTGTTCCTTCTGTTTAAATGCCACACACCTTAGTTGCGTAGTTATCGCACTACATAAATGTTTAAGTCAATTGTTCATCAGGACACTGATCATGGGAGAATGAAAATTAACACTTTTATTTTTTCATTGTGAATAGGACTTACCTGCGTCTTAAGTGTCACACAATGCTGACCTAAAGTTATTACTTATGTGCATTGCTATAATATACACCACCATCACGAGGGGGGAGCTAACCTGTGTGCCCATGGGCAGAAGATGCACGATCTCAGGGTCACACTTATCTGCCCAGCTGTGACATACGTCACAATCATGAAAGGGTTAGGAGCCCACCTGTGCATCAATGGCTAGAAGGAGCACGATCTGACGGTCATACTTATCTGCCAGACTATGATGTATGCCACAATTAGGAATGGTACGTGCCCACCTGTGCGTAGTCGTCCATTGCCAGAATAAGCTCGCCTCTGCGCTCGTACATCTCGGCACGGCTGTAATATATATCACCATCCTCTGGCCGGCACTTGAGGGCTTGAGAATAGTTGATGATGGCCAATGTGACGTCCCCTTGGCTCTTGCAGATTTCCGCTTTGGACAGATAGGCGTCTGAAACCCAGAAAAAGTGATATGAAATTTTGACACAAAAAGTCTCCCTCTTGAATCACTTAGACAAAGGGGGACAAAGTCAATAACAGGGTAAATGCAAGTCTCATTCCTGAAATGTTACTGACATTACACAAACCTGGAAAAATGTCAGATATTACAGTGTCACTCACTGGGCAGGGCTGAGAGTGCTGCTGATGTAACATAGCTTCCGGGGATGGACTGTCGAGGTCTGTTCTGGGTTACAAAGCTTCTGCTTTTCGTACATATATGTACTCAGTGTAACATTCTCAACTTCCTTCTGCTGGACAGAGGTGGGAGTACTGCTGAATAACACAGAACTGGGCTGCGAAAACAAGACCTATTCGAACATTAACTCCTCCGGTCTTGTGATGGGAGTACTGCTGAAGTAACAGAGAACAAGGGCTGGTAAAACAAGATCTGATCGCTGACTCCTGCTGGGCAGAAGTGGGAGTACAGCTGAAGTAACAGAGCAAGGGCTGTGAAAAACAAAATCTATTCTAATTCCAACTCCTGCTGGACAGAGGTATGAGTACAGCTGAAGTAACACAGAGCAAGGGTAGGAAAACAAGACCTATACTGACACCGACTTCTGCTGTGCTGAGGAGGGGGTACTACTGAAGTAACAGAGAACGGGGCTGGTAAATCAAGATCTGACCACTGATTCCTGCTGGGAAGAGGATGGAGTACTGCTGAAGTAACAGAAAACAAGGGTTGGGAAAATAACACCTTTTTTAACATGGACTCCTGCTGGGTAGAGGGGGGAGTACTACTAAATTAACAGAACATAAGGGCTGGGGAAACAAGATCTATTCTAAGATTAACTTCTGCTGGGCAGAGGTGTGAGTACTGCTGAAGTAACAGAACACAAGGGATGTGAAAACAAGATCTATTCTAACATTGACTCCTGCAGGGCAAAGGTGGGAGTACCGCTGAAGTAACACAGAACAATGGAAGCAAAACAAGACCTAATCTAATACTGACTCCTGCTGTCCTGAGGTGGGTGTACTGCAAAAGAAACACAGAGTATAAGCTGGGAAAACAAGATCTGATCACTGACTCCTGCTGGGCAGAGATGGAAGTAACAGAGAACAAGGGCTATGAAAACAAGATCTATTCAAACACGGACTCCTGCTGTCCAGAGGTGAGAGTAATGCTAAAGTAATACAGAACTGGGCTGGTAAAAAAAGATATGATTACTGACCCCGGGGCAGAGGTGGGAGTACTGGTGAAGTAACAGAAAACCAGGGCTGTGAAAACACGATCTTTTCTAACCATGACGGATGCTGGGCAGAGGTGGCAGTACTGCTGAAGTAACAGTATAAGGGTGGGAAAACAAGACCTATTCTAACACTGTGGGAGAACTGCTGCAATAACAGAGAACTGGGCTGGTAAAACAAGACCTATTCTAACACGGACTCGTGCTGTCCTGAGGTGGGCTTACTGCTACAGTACTAGAGAGCAAGGGCTGGGAAAACAAGACCTATTCTAACACCGACTCCTGCTGGGCAGAAGTGGGAGCACTGCTCAAGTAAAAGAGAACAAGGGCAGTGAAAACAAGATCTATTCTAACACAGACTCCTGTTGTCCTGAGGTGGAAGTTCTGGTGAAGTAACACAGACCAGGGCTGGTAAAACAATATCTGATCAGTGACTCCTGCTGGGCAGAGGTGGGAGAACCGCTGAAGTAACAGAGAACTGGGCTCTGAAAACAAGATCTATTGTAACACTAACTACTGTTGCCTTGAGGTGGGAGTACTGCTGAAGTAAAAGAACAGGGCTGGGGAAACAAGACCTATTCTAGAACTAAGTCCTGCGGAGTAATAAAGACCATGCAAGCGAAAATATTATTTTATAACACCGCCTCCTACTTGCCAGAGCTAGGCTTCGGTAACACAGGCCATAACGTGGGGATACATGATATGTTCAAAGTCAACTCCTGCTGCCCAGAGCTGAAAGTACTGCTAAAGTAACACAGAACAAGGGCTAGAAAACAAGGCCTTTTCTGAAACTGAGTCCTGGAGGCCAGGGCTAGCTGTTTTGCTGAAGTAACACAGATCGTGGGCTAACATAGGCCATTTGAGGGGGAGAAGGGGGGTAGGGGGGTAGGAGAAGGGGATGTTTTCCAATAGGGGCTCCTGTTGGCCAGGTCTAGCAATGCTGCTGGGCTAATATAGGCCGGGGGAAGGGGTGTGGAGATGTTTTTCAATAGTGGCCCCTGCTGGTCAGGCCTGGGAGTGCTGCTGGGCTAACACAGGCCAGGGGGAGGGGGTATGGGGGAGAGGTGTTTTTCCAAAGGTGATTCCTGCTGGCCAGGTCTAGCAATTCTGCTTGGCTAGCACAGGCCGTGGGGGGGGGGGGGGGGGGGGGGGGGGGGGGCGGGTTCTCGGAGAAGAAGATGTTTCCAATAGTGGCTCCTGTTGGTCAGGGCTGGAAGTTCTGCTAGGATGATGCTGGCCAGGTATAGCGGTGCTGCTGGGATAACAAGGTGATGGAAGGAATACTTGTGTTCATCTCAGCCACTGGGGATCACAGTGCGCAGCGTTCCAGACCACTGTTTTTCACTTTTTGTACCATTATAGACAGATGCGCCTTCTGCATACCAGTCTTGGTCTTGCTCCAGTAGTAACAGTTCAGCACAAACTGACAGGCCAGTTCCCTTGCTGATGGGAATGTAAGCAATGCTAGACTGGACTTACTTAGGTCTCATTAGTGAGGTGTAGCTTGAGTCCTGTGAACCGACCCACGTCTAGACATACCCATCACACTTAGGTCTTATCAGTGAGGTACAGCTTGAGTCCTAGAGCACAATGAGCATGCAACCCAGGTCTAGACATATCCGTCACACTTAAGTCTCATCAGTGAGGTACAGCTTGAGTCCTAGAGCACAGTGAGCATGCAACCCATGTCTAGACATATCCGTCACACTTAGGTCTCATCAGTGAGGTACAGCTTGAGTCCTAGAGCACAATGAGCACGGGGCCCATGTCTGGACATACCCGTCACACTTGGGTCTCATCAAGTGAGGTAGACCTTGAGTCCTAGAGCACAATGAGCACACAACCCACGTGTAGACATACGCGTCACACTTCAGTCTCATCAGAGAGGTATAGCTTGAGTCCTGTGACACAATGAGTACAGGAACCATGTCTAGACATACGCGTCACACTTAGGTCTCATCAAGTGAGGTACAGCTTGAGTCCTATGGCACAGGAACTATGACTAAACATACCTGTCACACTTAGGTCTCATCAGCCAACCAATCAATCATTTGTAGAGCGCACTAATCTCCGGTGTGGGTCTCAAGGCGCTGTGGGGGTTGGAGGGTGCAGCTACTGCTCGAACAGCTAGGTTTTTAGGAGTCTCCTGAAGGTCAGCAGGTCCTGGGTCTGACGCAGCTGTGTGGGTAGGATGTTCCATGTCTTGGCGGCGAGGTAGGAGAAGGATCTGCCACCTGTGGAGGTCCTGTGGATGCGTAGGATGGCGGCGAGGGTGAGGTCGGCGGGGCGAAGCTGGTGGTTCAGGGTGTAGAAGGTGAGACGTTTGTTGAGGTATGCTGGTACGCCGTTGTGGAGAGCTTTGTTGGCGTGGGTGAGGAGTTTGAAGGTGATCCTTTTGTTGACTGTGAGCCAGTGCAGGTCCTTCAGGTGGGCGATGATGTGGGTGTGGCAGGGGATGTCGCGGATGAGGCGAGCAGAGGCGTTCTGTATGCGCTGGAGTCTTTTCTGGAGTTTGGCTGTTGTTCCTGCGTGGAGGGCATTGCCGATGTCCAGTCTGCTGCTGACGAGGGCCTGGGTGACAGTCCTTCTGGTTCCAGTGGGGATCCACCTGTAGATCTTGCGGAGCATGCGGAGGGTGTTGAAGCAGGAGGAGGAGACGGCGTTGACTTGCTGGGTCATTGAGAGCGATGAGTCCAGGATGAACCCCAGGTTGCGTGCGTGGTTGGTGGGTGTGGGAGCAGCTCCCAGGGCAGCTGGCCACCAGGACTCGTCCCAGGCGGAGGGGGTGGAGCCCACGATGAGGACCTCTGTCTTGTCTGAGTTGAGTTTCAGGCAGCTGTTCTGCATCCAGTGGGCGACGGCCTTCATTCCTTCGTGGAGGTTGGTTTTGGCGGTGGCGGGGTTTTTGGTGAGAGAGAGGATCAGCTGAGTGTCATCGGCATAGGTGACGATGTTGAGGTTGTGCGAGCGGACGATGTTGGTGAGTGGTGCCATGTAAACGTTAAAGAGGGTCGGGCTGAGGGATGATCCTTGGGGTATGCCGCAGATGATCTTGGTGGCTTCGGAAAGGAATGGGGAGGCGAACCCTCTGGGTTCTGTCAGTGAGGAAGGAGGTGGTCCAGTCCAGAGCTTTGTCGCTTAATCCCGCATCATGTCGGCGTGTGCGTTGGGTGTGGTGGCAGACGGTGTCGAAGGCTGCCGAGAGGTCCAGGAGGATGAGGGCCACGGTTTTGCCGCTGTCCAGTAGGGACTGTGGTCTGTTGTCTGTGGCAGAGATGAGGGAGGCTTCGGTGCTGTGATTCCTGCGGAATCCAGATTGGGACGGGTCTAGGATGTTGTTTTCCTTGAGGAAGTGAGTCCGTTGCTTGTTGACGATTTTTTTCGATGACGTATGCAGGGAACGGAAGCAGGGAGATGGGTCGGAAATTGAGTGAGGTACAGCTCGAGTCCTATGGCACAGGAACCATGTCTAGACATACCCATCACACTTAGGTCTCATCAGTGAGGTACAGCTTGATTCCTATGGCACAGGAACAACGTCTAGACATACCTGTTACACTTCAGTCCCATCAGTGAGGTATAGCTTGAGTCCTAGAGCACAGTGAGCATGCAATCCACATCTAGACATACCAGTCACACTTAGGTCTCATCAATTGAGGTACAGCTTGAGTCCTATGGCACAGGAACTACGTCTAGACATAGCCGTCACACTTAGGTGTCATCAGTGAGGTACAGCTTGAGTCCTATGGCACAGGAACTACGTCTAGACATACCTGTCACACTCATGTCTCATCAGTGAGGTACAGCTTGAGTCCTATGTCACAGGAACCACGTCTAGACATACCTATCACACTTAGGCCTCATCAGTGAGGTACAGCTTGAGTCCTATAGCACAGGAACCACGTCTAGACTTACCCGTCACACTTAGGTCTCATCAGTGAGATATAGCTTGAGTCCTGTGACACTGAGTACATGGCCAACGTCTAGACATACCTATCACACTTAGGCCTCATCAGTGAGGTACAGTTTGAGTCCTGTGACACAATTAGTACAGGAACAACGTCTAGACATACTCGTCACACTTCGATCTAATCAGTGAGCTACAGCTTGAGTCCTATGGCACAGGAAGTACGTCTAGAAATACCCGTCACACCTAGGTCTCATCAGTGAGGTACAGCTTCAGTCCTAGAGCAAAGTGAGCACGCAGCCCATGTCTAGACATACTAGTCACACTTAGTCCTCATCAAGGGCCTCATGTAGGTAGCCAAATACCGGTCGGTAACGGCCGATTTTCGGTAAATATGCCGTTACCGACCGGTATTCAGACAAGTGAGATGTAGGAGTCCAAAAACCACTTTTCGGTAAATATGAGGCGGTAAATACCGATTCATATTTACCGAATACATAATTAACGAATCGGTAAATATGAAGTGGTAAATATGAAGTGGTAAAAATCAAAATGACATGTAGGAGCACTCGGAAATTAAGAAATCCAAGAAAATCGGTAAATTAGAGTCGGTAATTAACACGGATTGAAAGCAGGTGGTAACCATCAACAGTGCAGATAAGCAATCCCAAAATGCAACAGCGTGGACAACATGCTCGCTATGTACGTCATTGCAAGGCGCCTACATCTACAGGCAGCAGGACTGAGGGTTTGGCGACGGGAGGAACGCATCTACAGACAGCGCATCACACTATTCCAGCTGACTGATGCAGAGATACATGACAGGTACAGGCTACACCCCGAAACCATCATGGACTAAATCAGGGACCTGCACCCACTCCTGGACCAGCCAATAAGAAGGGCGCACGCCATACCCCCACATGTGCAGGTGCTCTGCAGCCCACTTCTGTTGGCATCCGGCAGTTAGCAGGTGGTGACAGCTGCGGTGGGTGGTGTATCCCAGAGTTGCCCGTCCCGTTCCTTCAGGAATTTCCTGGATGCCATGATGCAGAGAATGCACCACTACATCAGCTTCCACAACACACAGGCTGCACTGCAGGAAACAAAAACAGACATTTCTCACATGGCACAGTTCCCCCATTTCATTGGCTGCATTGATGGTACACACATCCCAATCTGTCCACCAGCTGACACAGAGCACATCAACAGGATCAGGAAGTCCACCCACTCCATCAATGTGCATACCGAATTGAATGATTTTGGGAATGGTCCTGTGGGTGGCTGAACCAAAAGGTGGGCGTATGCTATTGACAACGAAGTCTGCAAGTTGTCGCACAGTGAGGCGGCTTCCAGATTGAGAGCTATTGACCAAGCAAACATGGAGAAGGCCTTAGCCGTTATATATAATAGCTCTAGCACTCTCACTTCTAGGATTCATACATGAGACAATAGGCACATGCAAGTACACGGCGCATGCAATGTACAAGCCCCGATTTCGGCGTGCGTCCTACGAGGTATCCCAGTGCCTGTGATTACACCTTCTTTCACTCTGCTTGCAAACGGTATTCATTTAATTATGATTAATGAAGCTTGCTGCGGGATGTGAGTGGGAATCCCGTACATAACTGTCTCGCATAAAGTTGTCTGCTGCAATACTGTTCTTTTCCCACCCCCGCATGGGCGGCGGGATGTTTCCATCTGGCCTTCGATTCCAACCTTGAAAGCAGAGTTCAACAAGTTGAGCAGAATAGAGCGCCATTGTCCCACAAAGAGGTGCCTATGACTTCCTCTCGTGAAATATTTGTCCTTCACGTTGCTACTACGCGCACTGAGGTACAGGCGCCTCTGAATACTGACCTCCCCCTGCATTTCGGCTCTTTGATCCAAAGTATTATCAATGCCTTGTCCACGACCGGCCTGGCTCAATTTTTTTAAACATGTGGGCTCGGGTCTCGTGACCTCTTTCCAAACTATTTTTGGTGTAATTCCGGCATTTGTTCATTCACTTTTCTCGAGCATCTTTGGAGGTGTTCCGCTGCTTCTGGCGCTAGTGGCAGGTGTGCAGCTTTTCCTTTTCATACTCCGGAATGGCTGCTCCTTCTGTGCCACACGAGCACCTGTCCCGTATGCATCTTCTTCGTGATAGGATGCTTGACTTCTATGGGACTTTGCCATTGGCGACTTTGAGCCTGGCTTATGGATTATCCTTCAGGTATTCCTACTTCACCTGCGTACAACCTGTATTACACTGCCTGGATTGTCCCTTTGAATGGCCTCTGGATTTGTGCTTGACCAACATGGTGTCTCCGGTGCCGGATTTCGATCGACTGATGCGGCCCTTAGTGTCTCACGAGTTGGCCTGTTCTGGTGTCCGGATCGTGGCGTGTGGTGCGGCGCATGGTATCCTGGGTAATTGGGACATCTCAGCGGCAGCCTACGACTTCTTGTCCATGAGCTATTTGGAGGAACATTCCGGGTGCCCTCTGATTGTGCTAGAGGCTCCGTTGGTTGGAGAACACGTATGTTCCTTTTCTTTACTCAATTGGATGGCTGAGACTTTTAGTGGCCCTGAAAATGATTTCTTGTTGGAAGCCGTGGCCACATATGCTGCCTATACATTCATGGATTAACTGGATTGTCGTCCATTGCGCCTGTGCTACTGGACAGCACCCTTGCGCAACATTTATTTCTTTTATTTCTCGTTTTTCTCTTCCTGATGGTCGGCTTGAGTTTTTCACTATACTTGCATTGTGTTTTTTGGAATTTTATGCTGCAATTAATTTGACTTTAGGACTTTGGCGCTGCATTGGTTACGCCTTGTTCTGCTCTGACGAAACTGAACTCTGCGTTCTCTCTTTTCTTGCCTATTACATATTGCTTCGCTCAAGGGGGCGTGTAGTGAGTTCTCCCTGAATACGTACATACATTGTTCAGTTAGCATGACCACGTTGAATGTTATGTAGCCATATTTTTGTCTTTGCACACGACACTGCGTGTACATGTTCTTTCTTGATTAAACTGCTGTCTCGAGACTTCCTTCAGACGAGTGCATTCTGTTGTTCCCATCCCAAGCTCTGCGCAGCGACCTTGGTCTGTACATGCTGTGACACACAGTCTGGAATTTTAAACAATGCATGTTTTCCACTCTAGGTTGTTCGACCCACGATTTAGCCATGGCACACGCGCAGCTGCACATACCTGACAGTTGGTGCTTTTCATATCACAGACATCATGTTTATTGTTCAGACCGAAGACGAGCCTTCCTGCGAGACGGCTCCTGATGCTCCTGTGATGTGATTTCACTGAGCTGATTTTTGGGGTATGGGGTCCTCTATTCAAGCCTGAGAGGCCTTCTCTAATAACATGATTATGATATTGGCTACTTAGTTAAGGGAAGGTGGTAGTATCCTCGGTATTTTCCGAATCGCTAAATACCACCTCGGTATTTAACGATTCGGTAAATACCACCTCGGTATTTACCGATTCGGTAAATACCACCTCGGTATTTACCGAATCGGTGAATTCCGATTCGTATTTACCGAATGTTACCGAATCGGTAACTGTTACCGAATTTTTACCTACATATAACTTACCGATTCTAATTTACCGATTCGGTACGGCTCGGTATTTACGAACCGGTAAAATTTATTTACCTACATGAGGCCCCAAGTGAGGTACATCTTGAGTCCCATGACACAGGAACTACGTCTAGACATACCTGTCACACTTATGTCTCATCAAGTGAGGTAGAGCTTGAGTCCTAGAGCACAATGAGCATGCAACCCACATCTAGACATACGCGTCACACTTCAGTCTCATCAGGGAGGTATAGCTTGAGTCCTGTGACACAATGAGTACAGGAACCACGTCTAGACATACGCATCACACTTAGGTCTCATCAAGTGAGGTACACCTTTAGTCCTATGGCACAGGAATACGTCTAAACATACCAGTCACACTTGGGTCTCATCAGTGAGGAACAGCTTGAGTCCTAGAGCACAATGAGCACGCAACCCACATGTAGACATACTCATCACACTTAAGTGTCATCAGTGAGGTACAGCTTGAGTCCTGTGGCTCAAGGAGCACAGGACCCATGTCTGGACATACCTGGCACACTTAGGTCTCATCAGTAAGGTATAGTTTGAATCCTCACTCTCAGCGCAAATCTTCACCTGAGCAGGACACGTTCCCTTCGACTCCCAGGCTTTCATTTATTGAAATGTGACCGGCAATAATAATTAATTCCCCGGCGCATGCACGTTACCACTCAGCGGCAAAGTGACTCCTTGATTACACCCCACGCTACCAAGCTAATTCCTCACCCCCCCTGGCAGCACTAACGCGCATTAACACGCAGGCTATCCCATCCCCGTTTGGCAGCAAAGCCCTCTGCAGATGCCTACAGACACGGACATTTTTACCGTTTCAACCCGCCTAATTCTAGTTGCTCACACTTTGTCCTGAAGATGAACTTGAATAATGGAGCTCGAAACGTTGTCGACCCCTTACAACATGAACTCCTTAAACTGTGTAAAAAATCTTTAAAGGTGGTTCTACTACTGTTGTCAATGCGATGTCTTTATTTTAAGTTCACCCTCACTTCTCACGTCACGCTTATTGTCACTTATTGTGTGAGCACCTGAATTCCATCAATGTGTAATAAATGCTTTTCATACATTGACCCACATGTCCCTCCTTATATTAACTATTGCTCTCTTCTGAGAATTAAGTTCCTATACCTCTACTGACCTCATTGCCCTTTACAGGGTCAATTCTCCCTGGACCTTTTTAGGCCAACTAGAACTATTGTTCCGTACTACAACGTCGCCTATTGGGGTACCCTTGTCCTCCTAAAACACTAGCTTGAGTCCTAGAGCACAATGAGCACAGGGCCCATGTCTGGACATACCCGTCACACTTAGGTCTCATCAGTGAGGTACAACTTGAGTCCTAAGGCACAGGAACTACGTCTAGACGTACCCAGCACACTTCGGTCCCATCAGTGAGGTACAGTTTGAGTCCTAGAGCACAATGAGCAAGCAACCCACGTGTAGACATACTCGTCACAATTAGGTCTCATCAGTGAGGTATAGCTTGAGTCCTGTGACACAATGAGTACAGGAACCAAGTCTAGACATACGGGTCACACTTAGGTGTCATCAGTGAGATACAGCTTGAGTCCTATGGCACAGGAACTACGCCTGGACATAACCGTCACACTTAGGTCTCATCAGTGAGGTACAACTTGAGTCCTATGGCAAAGGAACAACATCTAGACATAACCGTCACACTTAGGTCTCATCAGTGAGGTACAGCTTGAGTCCTGTGACACTGAGTACATGGACAACGTCTATACATACCCATCACACTTAGGCCTCATCAGTGACGTACAGTTTGAGTCCTGTGAAACAATCAGTACAGGACCCACGTCAAGACATACTCGTCACACTTCGATCTAATCAGTGAGCTACAGCTTGAGTCCTATGGAACAGGAAGTACGTCTAGACAAACCCTTCACACTTAGGTCTCATTAGTGAGCTACAGCTTGAGTCCTAGAGCACAGTGAGTATGCAAGTCACGTCTAGACAAACCTGTTACACTTAGGTCTCATCAGTGAGGTACAGCTTGAGTCCTAGAGCACAATCAGCACGCAACCCACGTCTAGAAATACCCGTCGCACTTAGGTCTCATCAGTGAGGTACAGCTTGAGTACTAAAGCACAGTGAGCACACAACCCACGTCTAGACATACCCATCGCACTTAGGTCTCATCAGTGAGGTACAGCTTGAGTCCTAGAGCACAGTGAGCATGCAACCAACAACTAGACATACTCGTCACACTTAGGCTTCATCAGTGAGGTACAGCTTGAGTCCTAAAGCACAGTGAGCATGCAACCCACGTCTAGACATACCCGTCACACTTAGGTGTCATCAGTGAGGTGCAGCTTGAGTCCTAGAGCACAGTGAGCACACAACCCACCCCACATCGAGAAATACTTGTCACACTTAGGTATCATCAGTGAGATACAGCTTGAGTACTATGGCACAGGAACTACTTCTAGACATACCTGTCACACTCATGTCTCATCAGTGAGGTACAGCTTGAGTCCTATGTCACAGGAACCACATCTAGACATACCCGTCACACTTAGGTCTCATCAGTGAGATATAGCTGGAGTCCTGTGACACAGTTTATGGCCAACGTCTAGACATACCTATCACACTTAGGCCTCATTAGTGAGGTACAGTTTGAGTCCTGTGACACAATGAGTACAGGAACAACGTCTAGACATACTCGTCACACTTCGATCTAATCAGTGAGCTACAGCTTGAGTCCTATGGCACAGGAAGTAAGTCTAGACATACCTGTCACACTTCGGTCTCATCAAGTTAGGTACAGCTTCAGCCTTATGGCACAGGAACTACGTCTAAACATACCAGTCACACTTGGGTCTCATCAGTGAGGTACAGCTTGAGTCCCAGAGCACAATGAGCACGCAACCCACATGTAGACATACTCATCACACTTAGGTCTCATCAGAGAGTTATAGCTTGAGTCCTAGAGCACAATGAGCATGGGGCCCATGTCTGGACATATTCATCACACTTAGGTCTCATCAGTGAGGTACAGCTTGAGTCCTATGGCACAGGAACAACGTCTAGACATACCCTCCACACTTAGGTCTTATCAGTGAGGTACAGCTTGAGACCTGCGGCACAATGAGCACAGGGCCCATGTCTGGACCTACCTGTCACACATAGGTCTCATCAGTGAGGTACAGCTTGAGTCCTAAGGCACAGGAACTACGTCTAGACGTACCCATCACACTTCGGTCCCATCAGTGAGGTACAGCTTGAGTCCTAGAGCACAATGAGCACGCAACCCACGTGAAGACATACTCGTAACACTTAGGTCTCATCAGTAAGGTATAGCTTGAGTCCTGTGACACAATGAGTACAGGAACCACGTCTAGACATACGGGTCACACTTAGGGCTCATCAGTCAGGTACAGCTTGAGTCCTATGGCACAGAAACTACGTCTGAACATACTCGTCACACTTAGGTCTTCAACAGTGAGGTACAGCTTGAGTCCTAAAGCACAGTGAGCACGCAACCCACGTCTAGACATACCCGTCATACTTAGGTCTCATCAGTGAGGTGCAGCTTGAGTCCTAAAGCACAGTGAGCACTCAACCCACCCCACATCGAGAAATACCCGTCACACTTAGGTGTCATCGGTGAGGTACAGCTTGAGTCCTAGAGCACAGTGAGCACGCAACCCACGTCTAGACATACCCGTCACACTTAGGCTTCATCAGTGAGGTACAGTTTGAGTCCTGTGACAGAATAAGCACGGGCCCATGTCTGGATATACCCATCACACTTAGGTCTCATCGGTGAGGTACAGCTTGAGTCCTAGAGCACAGTGAGCACGGGCCCCATGTCTGTATATACCCGTCACACTTATGTCCCATCAGTGAGATACAGCTTGAGTCCTAGAGCACAATGAGCATGGGGCCCATGTCTGGACATACCCGTCCCATGAAGGGCATCTACTCTAAAAACAACAAGGCGATGGAAGGAATGTCTGAAGCATAAAATGATGATCTGGAATGCGCTGTGAGTGATTGCCAGTGACGGATACTAATTAAAGCATTCCTTCTATCAGCTTGTTGTTTTTGCTGGGATAACAGCATATGTTTTTTTTATGAAACAAAATTAAGAGAAAACGCATATGTAGGAAAACATAATTAGACTGTTCTGCGGTTAGACAGCTTCTCTTTCTACCACTTTAATCTGTATCTCAAATGTGCACTTCTTCAAGACTGAAGGCAGAAACATTAGGGGACAGCATGGGGGAGCCTTAGGGACGAGTAGAAACTAGGGGCCCGATTCACAGAACTAACTTAAGACAAAATCCTAAACTTACTACCATTTTGGTATTCACAGAAGGCACTTACTCATTTTGGTATTCACAGAAGGCACTTACTCATTTCGGTATTCACAGAAGTTAGGAGTCCTAACTTTAAGACTCCTAAATGCCTTCTGTGAATACCGAAAGTCTTAAAATTAGGATTTTGCTCAGTTTAGTAGTAGTATAGTTAGGACTCCTAACTTTAGGACTCCTAAATGCCTTCTGTGAATGCCGAAAGTCTTAAAATTAGGATTTTTCTCAATTTAGTAGTAGTAAAGTTAGGAGTCCTAACTTCTGTGAATACCAAAATGCTTGGGGGTCACTGCAAGCTCAGCAAATAATACATGCGAAGCCATAGTTTAAAAGCTAATCACATTTCCAGATCTGCTATCCACCTTAATAAACCAATGCAGGGAAGCCTGAACAAACAACTTACAAAACAGGAAAATCACTGAAAATGACAAACTGCTCCGGAGTGATAAACACAACAACGGAATCAGGAGAAACAATTGACACAATAGAACTAACTAGTACCACGCCCTCGGGCTAAAGTGGTAGCCCCTCAATAAGCATGGATGATGGACACCTAAGTGAAACAAAAGCGCCCAAAGAAATGACAGCAAGCATCACAGGGCAGCTCTCCAGACGACAAAAGAAAAAACTGTGGAAATCACTGAAAACCTCCAAAAGTAAAAATGCCACCATATTTACACAAAAAAGTTGGCAAGGACAAAATGTCTCCCAAACCCAGCCATCAATCAGGCCGAGATCAGAACAGACAGCACCCTTAAGGGCCCAGGGAATGACTCCATCTTTCAAGCAAGACACAGAACCTCTGATGAAGCAATCCTGGCGAAATATAGCCAGGAAGAAAACAGAACCATCAGCACGATCGCGCAACATGCAGAAGGCCTAAATAAGGACATTTCCATTCATGTTCCCGCACATATAGTTTCCAACCGTCAGGAACTATCCTAGCCGGAGGCAGGAAACACCCACATTAAAACGTTGCCTAAAGGGCAAGACAGGTTGCAGTCCCACCGACTGACAAAGGCACAATCTAAGACCAGCAGAAGCTCAACAGCTCAAATAGCAGCAAATAGGCAGCAGGAATACAAATTGTGCGAGCTGCTGGGGACGAAGCCGTTGGCTCCAGAACGGGTCCCCTGCACAGCTAAGGAACAATCACAGCTAACAGAAATACAATGCAAAAGCCAAAATATAGATACCCCCCAAACCACAACAACGTGGAAGATGGCACCTACTGATCAAAAGGCCCAGATGGACAAGCAACCCTTCAGCTTAGACTGGATGAAAGAGTACAAGCAGCGACACGTTTGAACAAATGTCAGACGGGGATCTTTGATGAATAAACACAAATGGTGGACAGGTACGTGAAAAAGAGAAAAGAGAAATGGAAGAACACCGTCCACAGTGATTTTCAACCCTGAATTCAAAACAAGAGGCTCACATGACATCCTAAATTGGTCAAATATTTTATACCTCTTGTCGAGCATACCCTCGCTGGCCTATCTAACATCATCTCACTTAGCATCGGTGCACTTTTAGAATTACACCTGGATCAGCCATAGAGAATCAATTCTGACGGAGTGGACAAGCAGGGTAGACACCCAAAACATTATGTCAAAAAAGGATCTTCTCAAGAAATGGGGTATACGCATCGACAATTGCACAATGGAGGCGAATCCTCATGTACTATTGCGTAGGCCACAAGTCCAAGGGGTACAACAACCCTTGAAATGTGAACTATGGGGCACCAAACCAATTTCAATACAACCCAGTGAAAATGATATTACATGTGATGCAGACGCAGTGGGTGACTCTGGGCTATATGGTAGCGAAACGTGACATTGCACAACTGTGGGGCTCCCAGAGGCCACCAACGGTCTCAGCGTGGAAGGAACACATGGACTGGTGTATGTTCAGAGAGAAAACGGTGTATGTGGCGAGAGGCAAGCCTGGGAAGTGGATTAAGGTGTGGGGTCCCTGGAACTCCTATCGTGGAGGTATTTGCGCCCCGCCCCAGACGCGTGAGATGGATGCTGCTCTGTCTCCCTAGCCCGTGCATTCCTATATGCTCCTGCGACATGCGAATTTGGTTTCTTCTGCCTGGCCCCCCCCCTCGGTCTCCTTGGGTTTGTTTACTCCTTCGATGCGGGGAGCACATGCTATTGCCATTAACCCCCTCTGCCTTGTGTGTGTGATGTTTTTCGTTTTTTCAAAATATGAAACCTTTCTTTGCTTGTTTATGGACTGCGGCTGCGGCCGGCTGAGTTGATTAGCATTCCAGTAGCTCTTTTGTTGCTTCATCGATGTGAATGTAAAGCTGTGCCTAGGTTTACACTGTGCGTTAGCGGCCGGCCTGTTGGTTGTAGGCCCATATTTGTATGTCTCTGAAACTGTAATAAAGGTTTTCCAAAAAAAACCACCATAGCAAACAAAGAAGCTATGGAACTCCTACAAACAGGCGACATTTTATGTTTACAGGAAACAAGATTGACAACACCAAGCCCTATCAAAGACTTCCAGGCAATCCACACACAGGCTCACAAGAAGAACCTCTTTGGGAGAAACTATTGGCAGGCTCTCCATCTTCATAAAACGAAATCTGCAAGTATGTGTCAAGAAATGGCTTACGCACTCACACGATGCCCAGATCCTAAACATAAAAGGAATAGAGGGAAAAGCATCCACAATCGCAGTAATTAACCTCTGCGTTAACCCAAAAAAGAAGGTAAAAACAACAAACACAAAGATCATTGCTGAACTGATCAAAGAATATCCCTACGAGCACCCGGGGCATGAGTGCATTGTGACCGGAGACTTTAATATGAGAGACCTGCGCCGACATGAGCAAAACCAAGGAGAGAGTGGGCGGAACATCATGGAAGCTTGTAATAATGAATTTGAACTGGGGTCTGCGAATCAAATAGGGCTGATGAATAGCAAACCACAACCCACCTTTAAAAACATCTCCACGCTGGATTATGTCTTCCTAAGCAAGGAACTATGAAGGAGGTGCAAAAAATATCAGGTGCAACATACTATTGCAAGTGACCATCACCCACTATTTAACCTGGTGAACGCAAGTGCTGCAAATCCACGAGTAATATCCTCCAGGTGGCCAAATGCTCCCTTCAACTGGTGGGTCAGCAATAAAAATAATTAAAAAGGGGCTTGCCTGCCGGTTTAGATACCACCAGTGGAAGCAGGTCATACAAACAACTGGCATCGAGAAAAGCTGGCCAGAAAAAAGTGATTCGCTATTTAAAGCCCTGAGGGTACAAAAGCAATCCAACCACAAAAGCAAACCTACAGGAAAAAGGCCCAACTACCTCCTTGATAACAAAGAATTCAATGAGAGCAAAAAGAGGTGTCGCCAGGCAGAGTCGTAGTACAGGAGAGAGAAGTGCGCACGGATAAAACACAACCTGAAAATATCTAGAAAATAGCACAAAATAATCACTTGGCAGCTGAAACAAACTCTTATAGAGGAGAAATAGATACATATATACTCCCTATTAGCCCGTAACAAGACTAAGGAATTCTGGAGCTACGTCAACAGCCTCAATGGTTGAACCTACAAAGAGAACGCCATACCTGCCAATGGATGTGCAGCCCACACAACAAAGTTCTATGATGACTTAGATAAAATCTCGGACACTACCATGGAGACAGTGGGCAATCACCCGGATGAACAGGAGGAAGGACACACCATCATAACTGAAAAGGAAACCCTAATCTTCCTGAAGGGTATTCGGAAGGATGGTGCTCCTGAACCCAATGGTCTACCGTGCAGCATCTTCAATTAAGATCGGGAATTCTGGGCTCCTCACATGCACCGCCTTTTCAACCAATGCTACAACACATCAGCTGTACCAGACTCATGGAAAGGTTTCATCTTGCACCACATTTATAAAAACTTATCGCCCTGTTGGACATTGATGGGAAGGCATTCGTGAAAGAGCTCTTGAAAGAGTTATTGGCCTGGAAAAAAAAAATCACATCATACCTCAATATCAGATGGGATTCCGGACCAACTCATCCACCATGGACAGCGCTATTGCCTAGTCATATTTGGCAACCAGGGCCACAGAGGCCGCCTCCCCACAACTCTATGCGTGTTCTGTTGATTATGGAGCTCTCTTATGGCATCGACCGTAATACACTTTGGGCAAAACTCGCAAAGTGGGGTATCCCAAGGAAACTACTGGTGGCCATTATGTTGCTCCATACTGGTACATGGGTACGTACCAAGCTCACGCAGACACAAGTACCGGCAAAGATTTACAAGAATAAAGGGTTAAAACAGGGCTGTGTGATTGCTCCCACTCTGTTTAATCTATACACCGCAGACTTAAGAGAGGCGCTATTGAAAGCTAACATCTTTACTCCCAAACTAGGCCACCTTAGACTCCCTATTATGCAGTATACAGATTATTTGATACTATTGGACCAAACCAGAATTGGCATGAAAAGGGCACTGGAAATAATACATCTATATAACTCAGAGAACAACCTCCAAGCTAACGCCACAAAAGAAAACAAACTACTTACCTGTAACTTCAGTTATCCAGTATAGGTCTCTTTCATTGATTCACATGCTTGAATAATTCCCACCATCATTGAGTGCTGCGCCTGTTCCACCGCCACATTAACCTCATGTAAGCCTGTGACTGCTCATCATCACTAGCCGACAAGTGCCGATGGGCTGTATTCTGCCAGTTTGCAGATCATAGCTCCTAACCCGCCCCATGACTGGGGCCCAGGAGCTTCTGCTTGCCTATGGCCCCCTCGAAATGGGTCTGGCAATGAGTTACTGCATCTGGAATGCATCTCGGTTCATCACTGCAGCAGCTCTAGTGTGCTGGTCGGCAAGACAGGGATTTGATATTGGTGGAATGTGTACCGCTAGATTACAGAAGATACTGGTTCTGTGATTTCTGAAATGCCGGAGTGGTGAGCCTAGACTCCATGCTATTATTCAGGTTACTTACTAAAACTTTACAAAGTTTCATGTGTATATATGTACATGTGTGCATGAATATCACTACATTATTACATGTATATGTTAATTTCAGTTATTTGTAAAAAACAAAAAAACTGGAAAAAATGTCATTCCTTTATCCTTTGTCCAATCTCGCATCTCTTGCAGTCATCCCAAACCTCCCTGACTACTAGGAACTCCCAAATATCCTTCTTAAACGTCCCCCTACTCTTAGCCAATTCACCCAGCTAACAAGCGCACATGCCCACTGCTCTCAATGAACAAGATACTTACCTTCGGTAACGCTTTTTCTAATGAATATCATATCTGCCTGTGGATTCCTCACCTTCTGAATACCCCCTGTGCCAGCATTCCGCGGAAATTCTTTCCTAGCTCTCCCACGTCGACGAGGACGTCATAATAGCATGGCTCTGCTCGCGACTCCGCATGACATCATCGGAGCCATAAGAAGACCTCGCCGGCGTGCTGACGTCAGTTCCACCCATTTTTCCATGCCACCGAGGCAAACGGGCGGACCGACACATTTTCACATGTATACGTAGTATACAAAATATATATACACAATTGCAAAATCAATAAAAGCATAGAGAGAATGCAATAGACTAAGCATTTCCCACTATTAAAACAAAAGAATTATTAAGACATATTTAAAAAACACTCATGTTAAACAGTTAAAGCATCTTTTTGGTAGAAACAGGTGGACAACGGGGAGGCGGGTGGGACAGTGAGGAATCCACAGGCAGATATTGTATCCACCAGAAAAAGCGTTACCGAAGGTAAGTAACTTGCTCTTCTGATGGATACTTCTGCCTGTGGATTCCTCACCTTCTGAATAGAATCCCAAAGCCGTACCTCTCCCGGAGGAGGGTGCCCACCTGACTAGACCAAAAAATCTTGCAAAACAGAACGAGCAAAATGACCATCCCTCCTAACCTCTGAATCCAAGCAGTAATGCTTTGCAAAGGTCTGGAGGGAGACCCAAGTTGCTGCCTTGCAGATGTCAATCACGGGGACACCTCTAGCCAAAGCAGAGGTAGTAGACTTAGTTCTGGTGGAATGAGCTCCGATTTCTTCAGGAGGGTCCTTCTTGGCCAAGCTGTAGCACATCTTAATGCACAAGATGATCCACCTGGAAAGTGTCCGTTCGTGCACAGCTCTGCCTTTCATTCGCCCAATGTTGCCTACAAAGAGCTGATCGTCCAGACTCAGGTCTCTTGTTCCTGTCCAAATAAAAGCTGACAACTCTCTTAGGGTCCAAACGATGAAGTCTCTCCTCCTCCTTGGAAGGATAAGGGGGCGGAAAGAAGTTAGGTAAAGTAATGGACTGTCCCATATGGAAAAGAGTAACCACCTTGGGAAGGAAAGCAGCCCTGGTCCTTAGGACCAACTTATCTGCATGAATGGTCAAGAAAGGAGGCTTCGAACTAAGAGCCTGAAGCTCACTTACCCTCCTAGCCGAGGTAATGGCAATCAAGAAAAACGTTTTAAAAGAAAGAAGCCTCAAAGGACAAGTATGAAGAGGCTCAATTGGAGAACCCATTTAAAAGGTAAGAACGAGATTCAAATCCCACGGAGGCACAATGAAAGGAGTGGGAGGAAACTTATTTGTAAGGCCCTTAATGAACCTCATGACAATGGGGGACTTAAATAAAGACGGCTGGTCTGGCAAACATAGAAAAGCCTACAAAGCCGACAAATAGCCCTTAACCGTGGCCACAACACAACCCTGCTGGGCCAAGAAAAGCAAAAAAACTGAAGAACATCTGACAAGTGGGCCTTCAAAGGATCAATGGATCTCTCTCCACACCATTTAACAAATCTAGACCATCTGTAAGAGTAAACAGACTTGGTGGAGTATCGCCTGGATGATAAAATAACGTCCACCACATCCGGCAGGAGACGGAAGGAATTCAGGTTGCCCCGTTCAATCTCCAGGCATGAAGGTGCAGGCTCTGGAGGTGGGGGTGTGGAACCTGCCCCTGAGACTGCGACAGGAGGTCTGCCCTGAGAGGGAGACGGAGTGGAGGGTGCAATGAGAGGTGAAGAAGATCTGTGTACCACACCCTTCTCGGCCAATCCGGGGCGATCAATATGACTTGGGCCCGGTGAGAGGTGAAGAAGATCTGTGTACCACACCCTTCTTGCCAATCCGGGGCGATCAATATGACTTGGGCTCGGTCTTGACGAATCTTCCTCAGAACCCGAGGAATCAAGGGTATGGGAGGAAATGCGTAAAGGAGTTGTGAGGTCCAATCCAATTGAAACGCGTCCCCCAGCGCTCTCTGCATCGGATACTGGAGACTGCAGAACAACGGGCAGTGCGCGTTCTCGTGGGTGGCAAACAGGTCCAACCGAGGAGACCCCCACATCTGTCCGCACGAACCATTCAGCACACCGGCTAGATGATTTGCAAACACACAAATCTGATGGTTCTGAACCCAGGACCAGAGTCGCAGAGCCTACCGACAGAGACGATACGACCCTACACCTCCCAGTTTGTTGATGCACCACATCGCAGTAGTGTTGTCCGTCAGGACCTGAACCGACTGACCGTGAAGGGAAGGAAGGAAAGCCTTTAGTGCCAAGCGTATCGCCCGCAATTCCAAAAGGTTGATGTGAAGCAACCTTTCCTCTGGAGATCAAAGACCTTTGACCTCCAGATCCCCCAGATGAGCACCCCACCCTAAAGTGGAGGCACCCGTGATCACTGTGGCCACAGGTGGAGGAGGCTGAAAGGGCTTTCCTTGAGACAGGTTGCCCTGCATACTCCACCAAGACAGCTCCGCTGCAGCTTCTCTGGAGATTCTGACCTTCTCCCCGAGATCTCCATTGTGTTGATACCACTGCCTGCGGAGGCACCACTGGAGTGCCCTCATGTGCCAGCAGGCATGATTGACCAACAGTATGCAGGAAGCAAACACACCGAGCCGGACTGGAACAACCGCTGAATCGTGAAATAAAGGAATCATCTGCTGTATGTCGAGAACCCTCTGCGGAGGCGGGAATGCCCAACACACAGTAGTGTCCAGTATTGCCCCTGTGAACAGGCAACGCTGAGAAGACACCAGGTGAGATTTGGGTATATTTATTGAGAAACCCAACTTGAACAACAGTCGCGTTGTTGCTTGCAAATGGCACAACACCAACTCCAGAGACTCTGCTTTCAACAGCCAGTCGTCCAGGTAGGGGAAAACAGGAACCCCTGACCTTCTGAGATGTGCAGCTACCACCGCCATCACCTTCGGAAAGACTTGAGGTGCGGAAGTCAGACCCAACGGAAGAACCGCAAACTGGTAGTGTTGCGATCCTACCGTGAACCGGAGATACTTCCGAAGCGACTTCAGCATGGGAAGATGAAAATACTCATCCTGCAGATCGAGGGACACCATCCAGTCTTTCTGTTGCAGCGCAAGGAGAACCTAAGCCAAGGTCAACATTTTGAACTTTTCCTGCCTGAGGTAAAGATTCTAAATCCTGAGGTCCAAGATCAGCCTTAATCGACCGTCCTTTTTGGGGATCAGGAAATACCACTAGTAGCATCCCTGACTCCTTTCCTGCTCCGGATCCACCTCTATCGCACCTTTCTGTAACAAGGTAAGAACTTACTGCTGCAAAAGCAGTAAGTGTCCTCTGAACACCAACCCTGGCGAGGAGGGTAAGGAGGAGGAAACTCTAAAAAAGGGAGGGGGTACCCATTCTATACAAAATTTAAAACTCAAAGATCTGAAGTGATCAGTTTCCAATCTTGTAGAAAGTGGGACACCCAACCTCCTACCGGACCAACATGTTCTAAGATGGGGGATCTAAACTGCTTTCCTGAAGTACCAACGGTGGGGGGAGGGGAAGTGTTGGAGGAGGAGGATTGCTGCCAAGATGCTCCCCTAAGACGCCCTTTATTCTTCCCTCTGTATGATTTGTACAAAGGATTCTGCTGCTGCTGGCCCTGTTGAGACTGCTGGCGGCCACGAAAGGAAGCAGCTCTTCCAAAACCACAATACCACTTGCAGCCGTATCCCCTGGACTGCACCTGGAGGCCCAGAGACCTTGCCTTAAAATGCTGCAAGGCAGAGTCAGCCTTTGAACCAAATAGTCTTGACCCATCAAAGAGCAAATCCAGCAGAGTCGCTTGAACATCAGGAGAAAATCCGGACGATCTAAGCCAGGCTTGTCTTCTTGCCGCCACAGAAGACCCCATCACACGAGCCACAGAGTCAGCAGTGTCCAGACCCGATTGTATCACCGGACGGGCTGCAGCTTGAGAATCAATAAGGGCCTCCAAGAAATTATTCTGATCCTCTTCAGGCAACTTTGGCGATAGCTGCTTGACTGAATCCATCAGAGCATGGATATACCTCCCAAGAAGACAGGTTGCATAAGTGGTCTTTAGAGCCATACTCGCAGAAGAGAATACCTTCTTTGCTGCCTGCTCCATTTCTATAGAATCCCTATCACCAGGTATGGGAGGGAAAGAACCAGAAGATTGCTTCGAACAAGAAGCCTGGACCACCAAGCTTTCTGGTGATGGATGCGAAGACAGAAAGGCCGGATCCCCAGAAGCAGGCCTGTACCTTCTTGAGATGGAAGGAGAAACTGCAGGAGCAGACAAGGGCTTTTGCTAAACTTCCATTATAGGTTCCATTAAGGCCTCATTAAAGGGTAGCAGCGGTTCAGAGGCTGAAGAAGGTGTGTTAAGAAACTCAGTCAGGATATTAGATTTTACCTCCGCTGAGGGAAGTTGCAGTTCAATCAATTCAGCTGCCTTCCTTATTACTACGTGATAAGGAGCAATGTCTTGTAATACTCCAGCCTTCGGGGATGAGAGATCATACTCACGAGAAGTATCCAACACACTGGCCTCCTGTAAGCCCTCAAACTCATCCACAGATTCAACAATTTCTCTTGCCTCCTGATCCTGTGCATATTCCTCCTCCTCAAGAAGTCTCTGCACCTCTCTCCTAAAGCGCTGTTTAAGAATCGGCTTCGGCAGCGCCAAGCGCGGAGCCGGTGAGGACATTAACGGTGTCGATGGAGGAGCCTCAGCTTCAAACCTTGGCGTCGATTGAATTCGAGGCGGCGCCCACTCGACAGCTGAAGGAGTCCGCGGAGCTGGAGTGGAAGACCTTGGCGCCGGGAAATGCCAAGCCGGAGTCGACAGCAAGAATGGCACAAAGGATGCTTGAGCATAGTGGTGAGGCACACCAAAGTTAAAGGCCAAAGGACCCACGGGCCGGAAGGCGCACCAGATGGAGTAGAGGCCCTGGCAAACATGCCAAACATCGCATTAAGAAAATGCGTAGGGTCTGATCCAGGAACAGGAAAAGGAGGATATGGATCCATACCTTCCTGATTCTGAACCACCTGAGGCTGAACTGGAGCCTGCGGAGCCAGGGATGGCGCCCGCACAAGTGAAGCCACCTGGCCTGGAGACGACTCCCTGGGTGTCGGAGACACATCAGGAGCTGGAGAACCTTCATGCGACGAAGAGCCCTTCAACGCCGGCGACCTCGGAACCGGAGATGGAACTGGCGTCGCCCGTGGAGATGGAGTTGGAGAAGGAGAAACAAAGTCCTGTCTTTGAAGCCGCTTAGCTGGAGAAGGCGACCTCGAACTCGAAGCCCTCACCTTCGACGAACGGCACCGGGAGCCATGTCTCCTCTTAGACTTCTTATGTTTTCTTGACTTCAAAGTATGAGAAAATGACAACTTCGTTCTTTTATGACCCCTCTTCTCCGTCTTGGCTCTGGCTATAAACAGCTTAGCCTCATGCTCCTTAATGGCCTTTGGATTCATCTTCCTGCAGCTTCGGCATTCATCGATGTCGTGATCCGACGATAAGCACCAGAGGCAATCATCATGCGGGTCAGTGATCGACATGTGACCGCCACACTCTCTGTAGGGTTTAAACCCAGACTTCCTAGAAGTAGCCATTGGAAATCCTCGAGGATACAAAGTTTTCTCTATAGAAAATGGAGAGCCCCTAGAAAAACCGTTACACGTCGACGGCGCGGAAAAAAGGGAACTGACATCAGCACGCCGACGAGGTCTTCTTATGGCTCCGATGACGTCGAGCGGAGCCGTGCTATTATGACGTCCTCGTCGACGTGGGAGAGCTAGGAAAGAATTTCTGCTGAATGCTGGCGCAGGGGGTATTCAGAAGGTGAGGAATCCACAGGCAGAAGTATCCATCAGAAATCAACTCACGGCTTCCCCTTTCTAATCCATTCCCATCATCCAATCCCTACTCATGTCTACTAAACACACAAGAACTCCAGAGCAAAAGCTTACAACTAATCCAAAAGACAAAAAATAAGTACATTTTACTAGTCTCCTAACTATTTTACTCTAATCCCGGGATCTGGCGTAGTGTGCTACTCCCCGCAAAGTGCTCCAATGTCTCGTGAGAGGCAATAAGCACTATATAAATTCAATTTACAATTACATTCTTAATTGTTATGTTATGTGTATTACTAAAGAGCACAATCACCCGCAATGGTATCCTGGAGCTGAGCAGGTGAGTAGGAAGGTTCATTGAAAAGCCAGGTTTTCAGTTTCTTGTGGAAATCAAGAAGTGAGGCTGTGATGTGGAGTGGGAGGTCGTGCTACACTTTAGGAACGATGTAAGAGAACGTCCGTCCTCCTGATCTGGTTCTGTGTATGTGTGGGATGTGTGCGAGTAGGAGTCAAGCAGAGTGGAGTGTGTCTGGGTTGCTGGTGGCAGAAGATGCGGCGGATCAGGTAGGTGGGGCCTAAGTTGTGCAGTACATTGAATGAATGTGAGGAGTTTGAAATGAGCATGTTTGTGCCTCGGGAACCAGTATAGTTCCCAGAGGTGCGATGTGAGTTTTGTGTCCGTGTGGGAGGTTGAGGATATGTTTAGCTGCCGGATTTTGAACAGTTTGTAGTCTTCTGGCAAGTTGTTTGATGATCCTGGCATAGAGGGTGTTGCCATAGTTCACTTTGCTGATGACTCATGCTGAACTGTTCCCAAGACGATCAGGGTCAAGACAGATTTGCATATGGCTGGGTTAAAACTGAGGTGGCATGGTGGGCACATAAAAAGATGGACTGATATGCGGCCCCAGCAATTGCCAGTGCCTTAGATTCATTCAGACATTGTATCCTTCACCTTGTCGTTTTTTTTATATGACGCCGTTAGTGAGACAGGTATGCCCAGACGTGGGTCTGGGGCTCACTCGGTCTCTGGAACCATCTATACCTAGGGATGTGCCCTAATTATGGTGAAAGTGGTCCTGGGTTGCTTGAGTTCCAGTTCAGGAAGGACCTGGCCTGGCAACTCGGGCTGGACTCTTCCCAGGAGGAGAAAGGTCAGGACTGATTTGCATATGGCTAGGTACTAACGGGGCAAAAACAACAATGGATTTGGGATGCGGCTCTGCGTGTTTGCCAGTGGCTGAGACTCATTTGAGCATTCCATCCATCGCCTGCTCGTTTTTGCTGGCGAGCAGGGACACATTTGAAGATCTTACTTGAGCTCTCAGGTTTACTGTTGATGATTCTTCAGAAGCTCCTGGTGTGGCTTCTGGGTGTGAATATGGGTCTCAGATCGTACGGCCACCAGTTAGAGTGCCATTTTGAGGTTTTCCTGTCTTGGCGGTGTTGTGCTTGAGACAGCTAGCTTTCATCCAATTAGCAATTTCGGTGATGCAGGCAGTGAACTAGTTTCTTGTGTTGAGGATCCTGTCCGAGAGGAGGAGTACAAGTTGCATGTTTTCTGCCTAGCAGAGGATGTTGATGTTGTGTGCGTCTTAACATTGGCCAGAGGGATCATGTATGTGTTGGACAGGATGGGGCTGAGCGATGAGCCTTGAGGCACTTTGTAGATGAGTTTGCACGCTTCCAGCAAACAAGGTGCCAGGCTGACCGCTTGAGTTCTATGCCTTAAGAAGGAGCAGACCCAGCAGAGAGTGGGTCCTTGGATGCCAATCTTGTGCAAGCGCCTGAAGAGGATGGGTGTGAGATGCAGCAGAGAGGTCGAGACGAATGAGGGCTGCTGTGCCTCCTCTGTCAAGGATCATACGTCAGCTCACCTGCAGTTAGTGATACTTTGTTGTGAGGATGGAAGACACCCTAAAGGGACCATAGACGTGTACATCTAAACACGGATGGCTAGAGCTTCATGCTCAATGTGGGTTACCTTCATCTGGATCCTTTTATGGACACGGTCCCAATGAATATTTTGTACAATTAAAATTGAAATTGAATGTTTTTGTTTCCCTGACCTGCAAAAAGTGCATAAAAGTAAGCAGCCACCTACATGGAGTGACTGCACTGAGGCATAAAGTCCATTGCTTGGAGGGCAATGAGAGAAGGACTCACTAGCATGGAATTAGTGAGTGAAAAATTTCTGGAGAGGGGAGAAGAAAGAGAGGAGAGTATTTATGTACAGTGTGTGTAGACTCATCTGCATGGGACGTGCAGAGGGAAGGACTCACCTGCAAGGAGTGTGAGGAGGGAAGGGCACACCTGCACGGAGCACATGAAAGGAAGCACTCGCCTACATGGAGTGTGAGGAGGGAAGGTCACAAATACACGGAGTGTGAGGAGGGAAGGACACAACTGCATGGAGTGTGAGGAGGGAAGGACACACCTGCATGGAGTAGGAGTAGGGAAGATCACACCTGCACGGAGCACATGGAGGGAAGCACTCACCTACATGGAGTGTGAGGAGGGAAGGTCACAAATACACAGAGTGTGAGGAGGGAAGGACACAACTGCATGGAGTGTGAGGAGGGAAGGACACACCTGCACGGAGCACATGGAAGGAAGCACTCGCCTACATGGAGTGTGAGGAGGGAAGGGCACACCTGCACGGAGTGTGAGGAGGGAAGGACACACCTGCATGGAGTAGGAGTAGGGAAGGGCACACCTGCACGGAGCACATGGAGGGAAGCACTCACCTACACTGAGTGTATGGAGTGAGGGAATCACTTGCATGGAGCCCCTGGAGGAGAGCACTCAACTGCGTGGAGTGTATGGAGTGAAGGAGCAGCCAGTTTTAGTGCTGGTGGCCCCCGGTGCAGCAATCTTTTTTGGCACCCTCCCCCATGGCCCCCTACTCGGCGGATTCCCTCATTACCACCCTCCAACAGTGACCCTCTTCTCTCCATAGCGCCACTCTCACATTTTTTTATTTGTTATATAGTGCTACTCATACCGGTGTGGGGTGCCTGAGCACTTTATATCACACAGAGACAATGAATCACATGTGTGTGCATCAGTCTGTAGGAAATATTACATAAAACAATGAGGATTACAAGGTGTAGGAACCAAATGATATCCATGTTAGTAGGCGGCACATTTCAAGATTTAAAATGAACCACAGTGGATGAGTTGGCTTTACTATTAAGAATTTACTTCTACTCAAATAAACCCTTTTTAGCATCATTGGGATAATGAAAGAAGGGAAAAGAATGTTCTAAACAATACATTCAGTTTACATGCAGCTGGTTGATGACAATTCATACGTCACTGAGCTGTAGTAGGATTGTAACTTATAAACTGCAAGTAAGAAACTGATTTCTGTGGCAAGAGCAGTAACCCACTGAGCTAGTCACATAAAATACTCTGATAAAGTTCTCTGAACTGCTTGGTACACATTCTTTGAAGCAGGCATAAAAACCCTCGGTGCTACATTATGACGAGTTAAAAGTGCCACTACAGCAACCTCCAGTCTCTATCCAGAAGGAACATTAATCACCGAAGTTATCTTCACTTTTTTTTGTTGTCTGAAAACTGCTGGACACACAATGAACTCTGCAGCAGATGCTTTTAAACTCATAAGTTATTTTTAAACACAGAGCCCTGAAAGCTCAAAGCCAGCTGTGGCTGCACCGCTTGCACTGTACTAATGCTGGCCCTGCCTGCATAGAGTGTACAGAGTGAGGGACTCAACTGCGTGGAGTGTACAGAGTGAGGGACTCAACTGCATGGAGTGTACGGAGTGAGGGACTCAACTGCATGGAGTGTACGGAGTGAGGGATTCACCTGCGTGGAGTGTACGGAATGAGGGACTCACCTGCGTGGAATGTACAGAATGAGGGACTCACCTGCATGGAGTGTACGGAGAGAAGGACTCACCTGGTTGGAGTGTACGGAGCAAAGGACTCACCTGCATGGTTTTTATTGTATTTCAGGATAAAGTTCAGGTCATCCAAGGCGATAGCATTCTGTTCCTGCAGGCGATATATCAAGTGTCTCTGCCAATAGGCATCAAGCAGGAGCGGCTCCATGGTGATGGCCTGCAAGAAGGAGACAGAGAGTGAGGATGGAGGACACCTTTATTGCACCCTTTCGGAGAGTCTTACCATGAAGACACTCTGTTGAGTCCACTAGAGGTTTCACTTGAAAGGCTCTGACCGGCTGGAGAGGTGGACAGAGCAAGCACGTGAACAGGAAAAGGCACCTCTGTAGAATCCCTCAAGAGCACCTAGTTCTAATGCTGCCACCAGTGTAGACAGCTCTTACCTATGATGGCAGGAATAGATGGAATGGCACCTCTACAGTGTACCTCAAGAGCAAGAAGGGGAGTGCGAGCAGGAAGACTCCTGTGTGGTGTTACTGCGTCTGGAGAGAGGCAGATACAAACTGTGTTGGCAGGGAGAAGTCTCTGTGGTATCTAGCAGAGAGAGACAGAGGCAAGTGGAGCGCTAATGTGAATTGCATGGACCTCCGGAAGTAAGCACAGAAGACACCTTCATATAGGCCTGCAAAAGCATCTGTTTCGGAGGATGACACATAGGTGGCTGCCACCTTTGGAGGGAAGCCAGACTCCACCTCTGTAGTGTCCCTCAGGAGAGCCCGGCTCCCTGACCACGGTCTGTGAGCAGCAGACAAGCAGGAAAAGAGCATGAATAACACCTCTGTGGTGTCATTCAGGAGAGCCCAGCTCCCTGACCACAGTGTGAGAGCAGT
Organism: Triturus cristatus; assembly: GCF_964204655.1. Taxonomy (NCBI): domain Eukaryota; kingdom Metazoa; phylum Chordata; class Amphibia; order Caudata; family Salamandridae; genus Triturus; species Triturus cristatus. Next base: position 1,284,170,624 of record NC_140592.1, on the reverse strand, counting down.
AGACAAGCAGCGGGAGAGCTTGGATAACACCTCTGTGATGCCCCCCAGGAGACTCTGGCTCCCTGGACAAGGTCTGTGAGCATCAGAGAGCAGAGAGTGAACTTGGATAACACGTCTGCTGTGTCCCTCAGGAGAGCCCGGCTCCCTGACCACGGTCTGTGAGTAGCAGACAAGCAGGGAGTGAGCTTGGATAACACCTCTGTGGTGTCCCTCAGGAGAGCCCGGCTCCCTGATTGTGGTCTGTGAGCAGCAGACAAGCAGGGAGTGACTATGGATAACACCTCTGTGGTGTCCCTCCGGGGAGTCCGGCTTTCTGATTGTGGTCTGTGAGCAGCAGACAAGCAGGGAAAGAGCATGGATAACACCTCTGTGGTGTCCCTCAGGAGAGTCCGCCTCCCTGACCACCCTATGTGAGCAGCAGTCAGGCATAGAGTGAGCTTGGATAACACCTCTGGAATGTACCACAGGAGAGCCCGGCTCACTGGCCACGGTCCGTGAGCAGCAGAGAAGCAGGGAGTGCGCATGGACAACACCTCTGGGGTGTCATTCAGGCGAGTCTATTCACAATAGTGTATCCAGACCCCGAAATGGTTAAAAAAAGACCTTTTTCAACTCCTTAGTAGGTGTATACCGCCGAAGCGTGAAGGAAATGATTCCTTTTGTTATTGAACCCTCTCACACCCTATTGGTGTCTTGCTTCATCATCGGGTTCACCCCAACTCCTAAAGGTCAGGGTGGGCTCAATCGTATCTCAGGGAGCACTTAGGAGATGTAGGCCAGGGGGACTTAAAGATAAAAATCCTACTCCACCACCCAGGTATCCCTTTATTAGTGGTGATGTAGTGGATGTTAAAGTATAAAAGAGGGTCTGTGTCGGAGATTATGGCCCTAAGAGATAGCCAACATGTTTCAGCCCGTAGGAGGATGGCCAAAAATGGTCCTGGGCTTTCGTCAGGGCAAAATGAGGATCCCTCCCTGGTAAAGATCAAAATTATTGTTGGATGACCTATATATATTATTTGAAGGTGCAGAAGAAAGCTGCTCTATGCTCACATGATCTCACGCGATCTCAATCAACCATGCTCAAATGAATACATTGATTCTAAAAATGCCAGTGTGGCAGTGTGCGTACTGACCAAATCGTACTTTTAATAAAAAAGTTGTGAGAACCGCCATTTCCAGTTGCACCGCATCCACTCATAGTGTTACCAACCCGTGTTGCAATTCAAAATATATCATGGTGGTCTTAGAATGTGAAGGTATAATATCATAGTGACCACAGAATTAAGCGTTATGTCAAAAAAGCCTCATGCATAGTCAAAAGGTAGCCCACTCTACTACATGAGAAACACTCGGTAGAGTATGGATGTCATAATGTAAACACACTCGGGAATAAATGCATGGGAGATTTATGTGCCATGCATGCCAGAAATGAGCAGATATACTGCTGGTTACCCTTACCCAATTCTGGGAGAATTCGCGCATGAATGGGGTCCCGATAGGGTAGCCTTGTAGTCAAACGCTATGCGGGGAAATGAAGCAAAAAGCTGTCACGTTAGTGCTCAAGTAGTGAACAAGTTACAGAGTACCTTAATCGTAGTTACAGCTCTTCTCACTTACTAATCCAAAGGTCCTGCCCGGCACTATACCTATTTGGTATCTTGGATCCCCGGCAATCACGCCGTGTGTACCGAGAGATTCATTTTATGTGAATGGAGGCATACGGCATCGCTGCCTGCCAGGGGGTGTGGTGGGGGTATGGCACATCAAGTGCGCGTCAATGTCCATGCGCTAATCGGAACTACACGCATGGCGGCATGGGAATGGTAATTCCAGTGGATGCTGTTTGTAGTTCGGAGATCGGTACTGAGCTCCCGTAATGTGTTGCTTTAAAAACGATTATAACCAAAAAAGGCAACGAAGAGGCGAGTCTTAGTTCAAAATGTATTTATAATGATAAAATCATGGGAAATGAAGGAAGTGATTTGTTAATGCTCCTTTAGTGATTGAAAAAACAACATTTTTCAAGGGGTTACTTTCTGCCCTGAGATTGGAAAACATTATAAGTGGTATTTCTCACTATATGTATTTATGAGGGGTAACTCTCCGTCATGGAGTGGGACAGAAGCAGTGCCCTACAGAGGTGTGGTATTCAATGTAAGAAAACAAGTTACTTACCTGTAACTACAGTTCTCCAGTATTGGTATCTTTCATAGATTCAAATGCCTGAATCATTCCCCATCGCCGAGGCGGGAGTCCCGCGGTAAATTACAAAAGTAGATGACATAAGTAAATCACAGTAGTAGGCTAAAAGAAAAAAAACCTAAGGCCTAAATCTTAGTAGCCTATCTACATCATTATAGTAAAAAGAACCAAAAGTCAGCTCCAACCAATCAGCTACCAGCACCCTCTAGAACACTCTCAGCAGAGGCAGTTCTCCTCAGATTTTCTTAGCACAAGTGGGAAGTAAGTATGCCAAATCATAGAGAACTGACTCGCCGGGGAGGAAGGTGGGTGCATGTGAATCTATGAAAGATACTGTAGTGAAGAACAGGGTTCTGCTTGCACATATTGCTATGTTAGCATAAGCGTATTAGAAGTTTAAACGCCATTTTGCCACTTGGCTGCTTTTGCACACAACACTACGTGTAGCTGTTATTGTAAGTTAAACTGATTGCTTTTCTTCACATGAGAACGGTCTGTTTTTTACATCCCTAGACTTACACCGTGACCTCAGTCTGTGCACTGTGTGCAGAAGTCTTCAAGGTCATAATAACAATGTATGCTGGTGATTCAGGTTGATCGGCCCACGCTCTAGACACAACACACACAGCTGCAAATATCTGAAACTCTGGTGCCTTTAATATTACATTGCATGCATGATGCTGGCACTTGGAGAAAACCTTTCAATCTACAGAGAGCGTTGCTGATCCTGTGATGTGATTCACCTAAGCTGATCTTGGAGGTATGGGGTTTCCCATTTAACCTAGAGACCTATTATTATAAAACTAGCTTCTAGCCAGGGGTGGGTGGTACACAAGGCGCTATAAGACCTGTTTCCACTATCATTATAATATGATTTCTCCCTTTATGTTTTTTGTTTTTTTTAAACTTTTTACTGTATTTGTTGTCAGGGCACAAATAAATCAGGTAGTTTATCCAAATATTGAGAGCATTATATGAAAAACCTCTGGCCCATCTCACTGCTGCCGTTCCCTGCCAAGATAGTGGAACGGGTGGTCAGTAACACCCTTTCCAACCACCTGGAACATCATCTACTACTGGATGGGGACCAATTCGGATTCCGGCCTGCTCATGGAACCGAAACTGCCCTTATTATCGCCATGAACGAACTTCAAAGGCGAGCAGACAGAAGTCAGGCATCATTTTTGATACTGCTCGATATGTCTGCCGCCTTTGACACGGTGAATCACAAGATCTTACTGAGACGCCTATGGGTGGCAGGAGTGAGGGATACGGCACTGCATTGGTTCCACTCTTTTTTGCAGGACAGGCAACAAGCAGTATCTCTACCTCCTTTCCAATCTGCTTTCTCCCCGGTAACGCACGGAGTCCCACAGGGCTCTGCCATTAGCCCAATACTTTTTAATATTTACCTTAGGCCACTTATTCTTCTGATCAAAAGCTTCGGCATCAAAACCATTAATTACGCTGATGACACGCAGATGATCCTCTCCTTGGAAGGAGAGGACTCTATCTCCATAGAGATCCTACACAATTGCCTGCGGGAGACATCAAGGTGGCTGAAGAATAATTCACTTCAGTTCAATGCAGGGAAAACCAAGGTGCTTTTTAACAGTGGCTCGAGGATCCCCCGTCCGTTCCCTAGCAACTTCTGGCCCCCGGAAACAGCTTCTAATGTACAGCCTGCAGACTCTGTCCGCAACTTAGGGGTCATGCTTGACCACAAGCTCAGCATGGAGACCCATGTTCAGAAAACCTCTGCCTGCTGCTATGCCATTCTGCGCTCTTTAAGGAAAGTTCTGCCCCTCCTACCCACCCAGGCTCGCGCCCAAGTAGTTAGATGCACTATCCTGAGCAGGCTGGCCTACTGCAATGCCCTCCTGCTCGGGGCCCCGGAGTATCTATTAGACAGGCTCCAAAAAGTCCAATCTGCGGCTGCAAAACTAGCCTTGGGGCTCCCGAGGAGATCCCATGGACCATCCGCCTTGGCACAATTGCATTGGCTCCCTCTTAGACAGAGAGTGCAATTTAAGGCCCTCTGTATTGTTTTTAGGGCCCTCCACGGTTCCGGCCCAGCCCCTTTACAATCCAAGTTTGTGTGGTACGCCCCTACCAGACAACTCCACTCCTCGGATGTCAAACTGGTGGTCACCCCCAGATTCAAGAAGGTCAGATCCGGAGGTAGATCTTTTGAGGTTACCGCCGCTAGACTCTGGAACACCCTCCCCACCGAGATCAGACATACCGATGAACTCCTACCTTTCAGAAAAAAGGTTCAAACTTGGCTCTTCCCGGGCTAGCCCAAGTCCCCTCTGTTCCACCCCCCTATCCTCCTCAGACTCTGTCAGCGCCAGGATGCCTGCAATGGCGACAGTTTGCGCTTTACAAATTCTTAAAATAAAATAATAAATAATTTTACGATAATTGGCGAATGAGTCTTACACATATCACAACAAACGACAACATTCCATGTATTACATTCCCAACTCCCCACCATTTTCATTGTCAGATTCCCCCTCTGTCCTTATTTCTGGTGGTTCACAGATGTATCCCCTGTACTTATTCCAAGCCCCCTAAACCTTGCTCCATTTCTTAGGGCAGCCTTGATTGATAAATACTGCTTTTTCGTCCGTCCCTTTGTGTTTTATTGAATTGTAACAATGCTGATTGTTTTATTTCTAATCATTTGCCTGCTTATGTTAGCAAAAATACTGCATCTTAGAGCACGTAGTTAAAAATAAACATTTTAAACTGTTTCGTGTCTCTGATTACTCACGTTGTGGACTTGTGTGAGAACAAAAACGAAAGAGTGTTCTTGATTCCCACCATTCCTGAGAGTACCCTAAGTCGCTCGTTCTGGGTTGTCTAATCATTGGTAGCTTCCCTGTAGTACGGATAACGAATGAGACACTGATGCTAGTCAGATAGGGGCTCTGGGTACTGAGGTGAGTTTTTTGGTACACCACAATTCACTGAGGTCCTGGTTTCCTGTGCATAGTTCTGTGTATGAGCAGAATCCCCGCAACATGGCGCACCTAACGTTTGGTCTTGTATTCGAGACGCTTTAGCAGTAGTGCTTATATTTGTCCACAACAACCTCACTCCTGTTTCCGGTTGACAGAAGTGACGGATTAACCTACCTATATGGATAAATTATAGGTTCACTCAAGCTTGGCCATTAAAAAGGTTTGCATTTTGAATTACTACCCTTTTTGTGCTACATTACTTATAAATTGTTCTTCTTATCTGTGTCCTTATGGGTGACATTAATATAGCACCGCATAGTCATGCAGCGCTCTGGCGTAATCTGACGCAGTTTGGGTTGCCCGACGATGGTATGTCAGTAATCTTTGTGGTGAGTGCCGATGCAGCGTTCCCATTTCAGCTTTTTTTACTCTTGGGTTACATTTCCTGCAGTAAATGTGGATGATGAAACATTCCATTCTTACACTCCCTCCGCGATAGCTGCGAATTACACACCATATAGGACACAGGAGATTCCGATTTCGGCATGGCAGCATCGTATTTAGTTTATTTGCGCCCTCCCCCATGCCATGACTCCGGTTCGGTTAGGCCCCTTGTCAATCCCTGGGGCTACTTGGCCAGTCTTTGCTGGGTTAACACCACATCCACGTTATTTGCAAGCCCCAGTGGACGACGTACGTCAGCTACATACCACCTTGATAGCGGTAAACATGACTTTAGTGCAATACGTCTCACGCAACCTCCAGGTGGGAGCACCTGGGGTTGCGACGCAACCAGTTGGACCGGCCAGGATTTCTATTAGTCCCGTCATGGTTAATTCAGTAATGGGCAAGCGCCCCCAGAAGAAGAACGATATGCGGTGTTTCCTAATAGGACTCCTGTGGAAAAACACAGGATTCTCACGATTAGTTTGCAGAAAGACTTTGGGCCTCATGTACGTAGCCCAATACCAGTCGGTAACGGCCGATTTTCGGTAATTATACCGTTACCAACCGGTATTTAGGATGTTGACATGTAGGGGGCTCATTTCTGTATTCGGTAATTTACCGAATCGGTAAAATTACCGAATCGGTAATTTTACCGATTCGGTAAATACCGAATACAGTAATGAGATGTAGGGGGACTGTGTGGTGGGTGTGGGGATTCGTTATTTACCACCAACTAATAGTTGGTGGTAAATGACGAATAGGTGTGATAATGCATTTTTGTGCACTGTGAAGTGTGCAATGTGGCAGACATACATGCCCCTAGGGCATGTATGTGCGCCACATGTGCACACATGGAAGAATCAGGGGTGCAACAGGGTGTCAATGTGACACCCTGCCACCCTTGAATGTGCTCCCCCCATTACCGAATCGGTATTTACCGATTCGGTAATGAGGCATACCTTCCCATTGATTCAATCAATGGGAAGGTATGCCTCATTACCGAATCGGTAAATACCGATTCGGTAATTACTGACTTACTCCGATTCGGTAACATTTACCGAATTTTTACCTACATACACTTTACCGATTCTTAAATACCGAATCGGTAAGATTCGGTATTTAAGAATCGGTAAAGTGTATGCCACCTACATATGGCCCTAAATACCTGAGGTGACCGATTGTGAGAACTGGGGTAAAGTATTTGCAGCAGTCTATGCGAAGTGTTTCGGCACACCGTCTATGACTGTGCTGCCCTCCGTGATTAAGTGTGTTCAGGATGAGCACGGTCCGGAGGCGGAGGTCGAGTTAGGAATGAGGCTCGTCAGAGAATTTGACGTAGTTGCTGATCTCATCCTTGCTAACGTCAAGGGAGATGCGGTTAACTTTCAAGTGTCAAATGAGTGATGCCTCGTCGCCGACGCCGATAAACCCCGGCAGTTACCGAAGATTATTGCAGAGGCTTATAAGACCATTGGCCGCAATAGTTTGGGAGTAAAGCCTTTTCCTAAAATAGCAGCTCAACCGCAAACCCAGACGGTTAAGTCTACAAAAGACGACCGTCCTGTATTTTCTCAACAAAATTGGAAAAATAAAAATCAGGGGAAGCAGCAACTTAGAAACAAGGGTCACGTCCTGCATCACCAATACTAGTGTCTACTGAACGCACATATGAGTTGCGTGATCGAGCGAGAATTAGGTCTCCTGATAGATTTCAGGTTCCTGATCAACGTTCTCCTTGTTCTCCACAGGAAACGTCGGTCTCACAAGCCGATGGAGGAAAACGCAGAAGAGGTCGGGGTACCCGGCAAGGACTTGAACAGCCCCGCCCGGCTGATGGTAAAGGCAAGCAGGACGACTTTCCATGTCAATGCCCTCCGTTTCAGAAAAATAAATTTGCTTCCTTAACCGCAAGGTATGCCACAGATAGTGAGAACACAGCTTCGGAACCTGACATGGGCGCTAACGCTGCTAGACAGCGCAGCGGAGGTTACAATAGTGCTGCAAGCAGTGCGTCCGTATCTGAAGGCGACAGCAACTGACACATTCATTACCGTAGAAACTGCTGAGACTAGAGTGGCTCCCCCTGACAGACTATATTGAAATATTCCTTTTAATTGAAGGTGACATACAACGTACAATATTTTTGGGGAAAATCTGACCTCTACATATGACATTTTGTTAGCGGAGGCGGACTGGCCCCCACCTTTTGCTTTGGCCGCTCCGAGAGGGAAGGAAGTAATCCTCCCCTCTTTTCGCACACACTGTGCCAAAGTAGCAGGCGCAGAACTTTGCACAGGAGTGGGCTCAGGTGCTTGCACCAACGTTGTACCGTACTCAGGTCGGATGGGATAAACTGTCGCCCTGCCATGAGATTCCATTGCGGTCAATGCCTCAGTCACAACCCCAATATCCCATGCGCCAGTAAGCGAAAGCTCCTGTTGCAGAAATCCTTGAACAATTGGAATATCAAGGTGTTATTGAAACGTGTGTCACCCATGAATAATCCTCTTTTTACTGTAACTAAACCTGATAGGTCGTACCGCCTAGATTTGGATTATCTGCAATTGAACTGTCATTTTCGGACATGCGCGGTACAGAATACCCACAGTTCAGCCCTGGTTGATAGTCTTGTGAGAAAAAGGTTTAAGACCACACTTGACATTTCAAATGGCTTTTATAGTCATAATCTGCCCTCTATTAGTAGTCAATGGACAGCCTTTACTTCTGGCGGCAAACAAAAACAGTTTAAAAGCTTGGCCATGGACTATAAAAACAGCCCGGGCGTCTTTGCTGCACGTGTTGTCTCTCCATTAGAGCAAAAGACACACAATTGATGGACGGAATGCAGAACAAATCAAAACATTCACCCCCAGTCAAGAGATCTGGGTTAAATCCATCATTCTTTTGCTCACCATGCCATCCCAGTTTAGACCTGGCATATGCAAATCAGTCTTGACCCTGTGCCTCATGGGAACAGTCCAGCCCGAACTGCCAAGACAGGTCCTCACTGGACCGGAAACAAGCATCCAAAGACCGGTTTCGGGGTTTCACCCATCTTCAGCCAGGATAGCTTGATTCCAGTGGCACAGTGAGCCCAGGACCCACGTCTGGGCATACCTGGCGCACTTAGGGCGAGAAAGCAAAAGACACACAATTGATGGACGGAATGCAGAACAAATTAAAACATTCACCCCCAGTCAAGAGATCTTGGTTAAATCCATCATTCTTTTGCTCACCATGCTACCCCAGTTTTGACCTGGCCATATGCAAATCAATCTTGACCCTGTGCCTCATGGGAACAGTTATGTTATGTTATGTTATGTTAAACGGGGTTTTGTTAAGCGCTCAGCTACTCAAGCAGAGTGTCCCGGCGCTATCAGACCCGAAGCCACAGAATTCTAAACAGGGGGAAGGGGGCTTATTGGCTAAAAAGCCAAGTTTTGAGCTTTTTTCTGAAGGACAGCAAGCTCTCACTCTTCCTTAAAGAGAGTGGGAGGGCATTCCAAGCCCGGGGCGCAAGGTACTTGAAGGAGCGTCCACCAATACGGGCGCGCCTGATTGCTGGGACCGTGGTGAGAGATAGAGACGCTGACCGCAAAGCTCTGGCTGGTCTATAGAGGATAAACCTCTTTCTGAGATAGCTAGGGCCCATGCCATGAAGGGTTTTAAAAGCAAGGGTGAGCGTTTTAAACTCAATGCGCCTCTGGATAGGAAGCCAATGAAGGGTTTGCAGCAGGCCAGACGCATGTGCACGATGACCAAGACCAAAGATCGCCCGAGCGGCCGAATTTTGCACAATCTGCAGGCGTGAGAGGAGAGACTTCGGGAGGCCCAAATAAAGGACATTGGCATAATCAAGCCTGGATCCTATTAGGGCCTGCACTGTCGTTTTCCTGTGGGCAATGGGGAGAAGGGGAAGACATTTTCTAAGTGATTTCAAAACCCCAAAACACTGGCCAACCAGACTCATAATTTGTGGTTTCAGAGAGAGAGAGGTGTCCAGCTTAACCCCAAGATTTTTTGCCACCAGTGTTGCATTAGAGGGGGGGGACATGTCCAGCGGCCACCAGGATTTCCAACACGTATCAGGGGGACAGCCAAAAAAGAGAACCTCGGATTTATCCGAGTTGCATTTGAGTTGATTCACTTGAAGCCAATTAAAAACTGCCTCCAGGCAGCCTTTGATGAGAGCACCATCGAAGTCCATATCTTTCTTGCATGAAAAAAGGAGCTGAGTATCATCAGCATATGAGACAATCTGGGCACCGAAAGACTCCGCAAGTGCCGCCAGAGGGGAGATATAGATATTAAAAAGAGTTGGACTCAGGATTGATCCCTGAGGGACACCCACCTCCATGGGTGGCACTACCGCGGAGTATGGGGGTGCCCAGACTGTTTGTTGGCGGTTGGCCAGAAAAGACGAGAACCAGTTGAGTACCGTTCCACCAATACCGATCTCCTCAAGGCGCGCTAGAAGGCGGCCGTGAGGGACGGTGTCGAATGCCGCCGAGAGATCAAGCAAAATCAGCATTGCCTTCCCCCCAGAGTCCAAAACTTCCTTAATGGCCTCAGTCACCTCCAACAGGGCCGTCTCCGTGCTCATGTTGGTACGGAAACCGGACTGAGTGTGGTGCAGAATACCATGGGACTCAACGAAGAGCGAGAGGACAGACTGCACGTGCTTTTCCGCAACTTTTGCCAGGGCTGGGAGCAAGGAGATAGGTCGATAGTTGGCATGAGTAGTGTGGTCTAAGGACGGCTTCTTCAGCAGTGGAACGACCATCGCTTGCTTCCAGATGGACGGAACTGTCCCTGTTTCTAAGGAACGATTTATGATGGGGTTCACCATCGGGTTTAGCACATGGGCCACTTTAGCCAACAGCTTAGCAGGGCAGGGGTCCGACGGAGAGCCCGACCTTATTTTTAAGAGTATTTCCAGAGAGTCATGGGGTTGGAGAGGAGGGAAACTCGTCAGGCTGGGTTGACCCTGCTTAGGCACCTCAGACGAGGTATTGGGCCAGGACAGTCCTCCCAGGTCGAGAGAGGTAAAAGTAGCCTGAATACTCCTGATTTTATCGGAGAAGAAGCTGGCTAATTGAGAAACCCACGTCTCCGAAAAGGAACATTTGAGGGAGCTGGCAGCGGGGGAGGTGAATTCTTTAACAATAGCAAAGATTTCCTTGCTAGTGTTCGCAGCTTCTTCAATCCTTTGGGTGAAGTACGTTTTTTTGGCTGCATAAATTTCTTTATGATAGGCCTTAATACAGGACCTATAGGCCTCCTTTAGTGAATCTAAATAGTTGGCACGCCAAGCTCTCTCGGCCTTCTTACAGAGCCTTCTACTGGTATTGAGAGCGTGCGTGAACCAGGGGCCAGAGGCACGTGAGGATTTCTTAAGGGAACGCTTAGGCGGGGCTAAGTCCTCCAAACACTGTGCTAGCCATGTTTGAAAGCGAGAGAGGTCCAGTTCTAAGTCCCCAGTGAGAGAACAGGGGTGAGATAGCCTATATTGCTCAATCATATCAGGTGTGACTAGATGAAAGGGACGTGACAGGCGACAGGCCTACCAGTCACCGCGAACAGGGATTGAATCTTAAAAGTTAGTAGCGAATGGTCCGACCATAAGACGGGAAGAGGGGGCGCAACAGAGATGGGAGAGGTGGAGAATATCTGATCCAACGTGTGGCCTTTATCGTGGGTCGGCGATTTCACGTAGGGTAGAAGGCCCAAAGGTGCAGTGATATCAAGTATATGGATAGTGTCAGTGGCGTCCAAAGTATCAAAATGTATGTTAAAATCGCCCAATAGGATAAAATGTTTAAATTGAATGCTCAGAGTTGATATTATAGTGTCAAGCTCTTCGCTAAAAGATCCCAAGGGGCCTGGAGGTCGATATATCAGCAGACCGGCACAGGATTGAGCCGGCGAAAAAGAAAGGCAAAAACCCAATGCTTCTACCCCGTGGATTTCATTAGTGGGAATAATGGAGCATTCGTATTGTCTATCTATCAGCAATGCTACTCCCCCACCCTTTCTGTTCATCCTGTCTTTCCTAAGTATGTAATAATTAGGGGGCAAGGCATTAGCAATATCCGGGCCCGACGTATCATCAAGCCATGTTTCAGTAAGAAATAGACAGGCTGGCTTGAAATCGGTCAGGAAGCTGAACAGATCTTGAGCATGCTTGCAAGCCGAACGAGTGTTTAAGAGAGCACAACTGTAAGAGCGGTCGTCCGTGTTATGGGTCGTCGTAGTGGTTAACTGCCGACTAAGCTTGGGAGCCATTGGCTTCACCCGGTCCCATCCCAAAGACCAACCACACCCTGGACAACTCAGATTCTCCCCGGTACCAAGGTCACACACCCCGCAGTTGCTGTGCAGGTCGGTTCTTAAAGCACGCAGCTGAGGGCCGGTGTACTCCACAATTCCGCACCCATCCGCATCCGGGACGCTGACGGGCGCAGACGGGCTTTCCTTAGGCGCTCCTTTGGCGCGGGAAAGGCGCCTCCGCAATGCGCGTCCGCTGCGGGGAGTCATCACCGTCTAGTTTTATACTTCCCGCCCGTGAGGCAGCAAGCCTAGTCCGCCGACCAGCGAGCCTGCCTCACTCAAGATGGCCGCCGTCCCCGTGCGACTATCCCGCTGTACACTGACCAGCGAGAGGAACGCCCAGAGAGCACAGCAGGAAGGAGGAGAGCGCGGAGCAGCGAGAACCCGACACCGGAGTAAGTGACTTCGCTCCGCTGCCCCAAGGTAAGAAGAGAGTCCCCTAAGCCCCCAAAACACAGCGAGAGAACAGGAAAGATCTCCCGGCTTTGCGCCCGAACTGCCAAGCCAGGTCCTCCCTGTACCTGAAACGAGCATCCTAGGACCGGTTTCGGGGTTTCACCCCTCTTCAGCCAGGATAGCTTGATTCCAGTGGCACAGTGAGCCCAGGACCCATGTCTGGGCATACCTGGCGCACTAAGGGCAAGAAAGCAAAAGACACACAATTGATGGGCGGAATACAGAACGAATCAAAACATTCACCTCCATTCAAGAGATCTGGGTTAAATCCATCATTCTTTTGCTCACCATGCCACCCCAGTTTTGACCTGGCCATATGCAAATCAGTCTTGACCCTGTGCCTCATGGGAACAGTCCAGCATTTGCATTTGTCACCCCGAGTGGGACGGGTATGCCCAGACGTGGGTCCCATGCTCTCCATGCCACTGGAATCAAGCTATTCTGGGACACAGGGTTTAGACTGATTTGCATATGGCTGAGTTCAAACTGGAATGGTGTGGTAAGCAAAAAAAAGATGGATTTAGGCCCAGATCTCTGTACTGGGGTGAAGGTATGACATTGTTCTGCATTCTGTCCATCAACTGTTGTTTTTGCGTCTCTCCGTTAGAGAGCATTGACCCTGATGCGTACTCGTATGTTGATATTTATCTCACAGACGACGAATTATGGCCCTTATCTGTGTCGCGCTGACCGCATCATTGTCATGTTTGCGGACTTCTGTTACATATTTAACTTTGCGAAATCACACATTGCAGAGTACACAGTGTTGTTTTTGGGCTATGAGCTCAACAACAAAGGACGAGGTTTAGCTCCTCACTTCTTGGAGAAATGCGCATGTTTGCGTGCTCTGGCAACTCTGAAAAAATTACAATCTTTGCTGGGTTTTTTGAATTTCTGGCGTACTTACATTACTGATTATGCCCAGAGTATCAAGCCGCTATATGCCTTGATACAACCTACTTTTACCAAATCTTGCTGGCTCCCAGAACATTCAGCTATACTGCAGTCTTTGCAGTCTGATCTTCTTGAATCTAAATACTTACTGACACGTGACAACCACACAAACCTGGTAATAAGAATAGTGCCGGGCGCAGTGGGTTTCACGTATTTGACATTTAATGAGGGGGACACAGTCCCTATAGCTTACAAGTCACACTTGTACTCTTCGGCTGAAATGCGCTTTTCTTCTGTCGAGAAAGTATTGACTGCGGTGCAAATGGCGATTCTAAAAGAATGAGCGCTGTCGCAGGGGAAACGCATGTTGGTTGTCACACCGTATCCTGCCCTTGAGGCAGTGACGAGAGCCAGTGTACCAAATTCTAAAGCTTTGCATCCACGTTGGATACAAAGGGCCACTTCCTTGACGTCTCAAGATGTCATGTTTATCTTTGATTCCTCACCACAAACTCAGGAGTATTTACAGTATGAATTTGTTCATCCTGCTCCTCTGTCCATGCGCCCGCTTGAGGATTACCACTGTATCATTTACACTGACGGTTCGGCGCAACCGGCGACGGATTCTAAGCATGCTTATTCAGTGCCCTGCGCAACAGTGGTGGGTACCATGGTGAATGGCGAATTCAGGTCCGATGTCGTGCATACACAGACATTAGGGGACTGTACTGCCCAGTTGGCAGAGCTATGTGCTCTGGCGCTTGCACTAGAGTTTGCTGATCCCCGTGTGACTTCTCTAATTGTAAGTGACTTTTACTACTGTGTACAGTCTTTTAATGAGACTTTATTCTTTTGGACTCAGAATGAATATCGTGATTCCAAAGGTAGCACAATCAAACATAAAATGCTTTGGGTTCGAGTCACAGAACTTAAAGAACGTTTCCATCTCGTAAATGTAATTTATACTCTTGGTAACCAGCGCGTAGGAGTACACACTGTTAGTAACAGTTTAGCTGACGAAGCAGCGAAAACAGCGGTGGCGACATATCTGGTAGCAGCAGTTACAAGATCCAAAAGTAAGATTGATGATGACATCTTAGCAGCTATTGCTGCGACCGAGAAGGGAGATAGTTACCCTAGAGGTTTCCCTTCTAAATACTCTTATCATTTAAGTTCTGCTAATGTTCCCTATGGGAGAATTATTGACGTTGGTGACAGATTGATTCCCAACGCGGACCGCAGGCTATCCTTGATAAAAGCCGCTCAAGAGGGCATGGCCTCCGCACATGCAGGCGTCTCAGCGACTGTCACTATCTTGCAGCAACGTTACTGGTAGCGTGGATTGTATAACCAGAATCGTGATTATGTCCTTACTTGTGAAATTTGCCAGCAGATTAAACCTTTGACTGCTGCGCGTCCACCACAAACACAGTTGTACATATCTAATAAACCACTTGGGTGTGTTTATTTAGATCACTGCGGTCTTTTCTCTTCTGATACTGCGTATAAGTTCATCTTAGTTGCAGTGGATTCGTGCACACAGTTTCTATGGGTTTCGCCACAAAGAAGTGCTGATGCTCGAATTGTCATCAGGGATTTGCTTGTCTTTGTGGGAATTTTTGCATGTGGTACCCTCCATTCTGACCAAGGTCCGGCATTCGCCTCCAAGGCGTACAAAGAAGCCATGAGGTCTTTGGGGGCCCAGGTCAAATTTTTTCTCCATACCGGTCTGAGGGCAATTCTGTTGTGGAGCGAATGAACAGTGACCTAAAGCAATCCTTGACAGCTAGGGTTTCAGGTACTGGCAGGAACTGGTTGGCCCATTTGTATAGCGTTCAACGTACACTTAATAATTTCCCTCGAAGGTCTCTGGGGGCGCGGACCCCATACGAAATGCTCTTTGGCATTAAAATGTTTGTCCCGGCCCTTGATGGTCTAGACATGGCGGCGGCGGCTGCACCCTTTGACGTAGATGATCATTCAGCTGTGTTACAGATCCTACAAGAGGCTCGAGACAGTCTTGCAAAGGAACACTTGCCCTCCACAACTGATGCTGCACTTCAGATTCCGGTAGCTGGCTGGCTACCTCGAGTAAGTGACCTGGTCCGTGAGAAGGTGGAGAACAAGACGGAGTTCGGCCGCTCTTATCGTGTACCTGTTACAGTGCTTGGCGTGCAGGGTACAAGAACAGTCATTTTACCCCCACTTCCTGGTCGCAAGGATAACAGGTACATCTCCATTGACAATGTCAAACTACAACGAGTGGCCGATTCTTCTTAGTATGACTCCAGCGGTCTCTTGTCCAGCAATGCTGAGGAATTCTGTTTTGGCCTCGGCAAACACGAACAGGCCTGACATTTGCCATCAAGATGCATACAGTTACTAATCCATTGTTGAATCCACCGGCTGGTGATCCCCATGAAGATACTGACTATACATATCCCACAGATGTGTCGTTGCCTGGTGTGCAGACATGTGCAGTTGACCAGTCACATTTTTCATTTGACACTAACTCTACAACATCGAGCGCCCCAACGCAAATTTCTATTTTTGCTGTTTGGTTTAAAAGACATTTTTTAATTCCCCCTTGGACTTACATTTGGAAGGTGCTAATCGGGGATGTTGTGAAACAAGACATACGCTCTGATGATTGGGATGTCCAAGCCGTTGAGGCTCTTTTTTCTGATTTGAAATATTATTCTGCTTTTGATGCTAAAGATTTGTACTTAGACTCAGTGAATTATGCAGAGGTTTTTTGTTACCAGCACTATGGCAATCATTTCCTGCATAAAGCTCATACATTTAGAAATGTGGTTAATTATACACAATGGGAACACTGCCCAGCCCCCATTGAAGGTAGTTTGAAAACTCTATTGAAATAATTTACATATTTTACTGATTTTAGTCGATCCAATCCTGAAGCCATTTATTTCAAAATGACTTCTGGGTCCACTTCCAAAGTTAGACTCACACACACTAAATTACTGTATTCTAAGTCCTTTATGGATCAATTAGCTGTAGGGGGATATGAGCTGTGGAAAGATACAGTTGATCTTAAATCTGTTTGGGGTTCTAAAAGCTGGCAAGTGCAAGGCATAGAAGCTTTACATTGTGCGTGCCTCATCCCTAACCACATGTTGTTTTTTAACTCTAGTATTTCCCAAACCGCCTGCTTTGGATTGGCTACTTCTAAAAAAATGAATGCCCCCACCATTCCTGATCTGGCTGCTTATCCTTCCTGGGAAAATCACACAGATCTGTCCCTTGATGAATTGCAGTCCCTAATTACTAATGACTCCTTCAATATTTCCAACTTGGAACCCCAAGGATGGTTATTATGGCAAAAAAGTTTGGATTCATGTCAACATCGGTTCCTGGGTCTGGCCCCAGGATATACACAGGTTAGGGCGGACCCCCGTTTTGAAACCTCCCATTCTGTTACTACCTATTCAGTAGGCAACTTATGTCAAAACTGGCTTAAACATTCCACCTTGGCGTCAGTTAAACTTCATTTGTTCCAATTGACTGACGATGTTGATTTGAATGATTTTGTTAAAGGCCCTATAGGACGCAGGCCCAAAGATGGGTGTATGCTATTTACAACAAAGTTTGGAAATTATCTCAAATTGAAGCTGCGTATAGACTGAGGGCTATTGATCAAGCTAATTTGGAAAAAGTGCTTGCTGTCATTTATAATAGCATTAACACTCTTTCTTCCAGAATTTACACATTAGATAATATTGTTTCATCTGCTGTGGATATTGTACAGGATGACTTGTCTGTTTTATATCATGGTCATAATCAATTGCGTTCTATAACGCAGTTTGCATGGACTTTACAAACATTGAAGTCTGGGAAAGTTCCCTGGGACTACATGAATACATCATCTTTGTTTTTAGCATTTTATCTGACTGATAAACAACTGTTCATGTCTATGAAGGATGCGACATATTCGCTTTTGCATATTGAAAAGTTGGAACCTTTACCATTTTCTGTGGCCGAATCTAACTCGGCTGTATGGCTAATTCATGGGTTAATAACACTACCTTTTCCCTTGTTTAAGTTCAGTTCATGTATGAAACACCATGCCTTAGGCAGATATGAACCATTAGGTAGCGCTTTTCTCCATGAGGTTTGTTCACTCCCATTCACATACAGGTGCCTGAGAGGGGGGAAATAAGTTTATTTGAAGGGACAGGAGTGCACTTCTACACCTGATCACTCACTAGTGTGCAAGAATATACAATTGCACGGTGCATGCAACATCCACGCCCCGAATTTAGCTTACATTTTAAAGGGAAATCCAGTGCCAGCTATTACACCCACTTTGACATTACTAGCTAACGGTAGTTATTTGCTTTTAAATAATGAGGCGTGTTGCGGGATGCTAGCAGGGATTCCGTACATTGTAACTTTCTCCCAATGTGTAGTTTGCTGTAAGAATGTACTCTTCCCACCCCACATGGGAGACTCGATATATCCATCTGGCCTTCCATACCGACCTTGAAAGCAGAGTTCAACAAGATGAGCAGAATAAGGGCTCTATTGTCCCAAAAAGAAGTTGCCCTAACTTCTTCTCGTGAAACATCTGTCCTTCACGTAGCTAACACCCGCACCAAGGTGCATGCGCTTTTGAATACTGATCTCCCACTTCATTTTGGCGCTCTAATTCCCACTATATTCAATGCCTCATCAACAACTTCGCTCATTTTTTCAAAATTGTGGGCTCCAGTCTTGTGACCTCGTTCCAAACAATAGTTTGTGTGATACCGGCATTTTTTCATTCTATTTTTTCCAGCATATTCGGCGGGTTACCATTAATTCTCGCCTTGGCTGCCGGTGTGCTGCTGTTGATTTGTTTGCTCTGAAATGGTTGCACAATCTGTGTCACAAGACGGCCTACCCCAGCTGTTCCAGTTCCACAACCGGATGCTTGAATACTATGGAACATTATCTCTGGCCACTTTGAGTGTAGCCTATGGATTATCCTTCCGGTTCTCCTACTTTACTTGCGTGCAACCTGTTTTCCATTGTCTGGATTGTTCATTTGAATGGGCTTTGGATTTGTGCCTCTCCAATACGGTGTCTCCTGCCCCGGATTATGATCGACTGATGTGTCCCTTAGTGGCTCATGAGTTGGACTGTTCTGGTATCGAGCTTATGGCCTGCGTGGCTGCGCATGGAGTTCTATGGAATTGGGATACATGTGCAGCGGCACATGACTTCCTGGCACGAAGTTATCTCGACGAACACGCAATTTGTCCTCTGATGGTGCTAGAGGCTCCGGCTATCGATGAACATGTATGTTCATTGACTTTATTAAATTGGATGCTGAATCCTTTACTAACGATAATAATGATTTCCTCTTGGAAGCTGTAGCAACATACTGTGCCTACACGCTGATGGATTAAATTGGCTCTTGTCCATCTTCGAAACATACTATTTTTTCCCTAATTTTTCAATGATGGGCGTTGTATCGCCTCTTTGTGGTCTGTTTTTTTTTTTACCTCACAACTTCAAACTTATCACTTCCAATTATCCGGTTTGGCAAAATATGAACTTGGTTCTGTCTCGCTCGAACTTGAACTCTGCGTTCCTAAATTGCTTACCTATTTTGTTTGTGGTCCGATCAAGGGAGGGTGTAGTGAAGAACAGGGTTCTGATTGCACACATTGCTATGTTAGCATAAGTGTATTAGAAGTTTAAACACCTTTTTGCCACTTGGCCGCTTTTGCACACAACACTACGTGTAGCTGTTATTGTAAGTTAAACTGATTGCTTTTCTTCACATGAGAACGATCTGTTTTTTACATCCCTAGACTTACACCACGACCTTAGTCTGTACACTGTGTGCAGAAGTCTTCAAGGTCATAATAACAATGTATGCTGTTGATTCAGGTTGATCGGCCCACGCTCTAGACACAACACACACAGCTGCAAATATCCTAAACTCAGGTGCCTTTAATATTAAATTGCATGCATGATGCTGGCACTTGGAGAAAACCTTTCCATCTACAGAGAGCGTTGCTGATCCTGTGATGTGATTCACCTAAGCTGATCTTGGAGCTATGGGGTTCCCCGTTCAAACCGAGAGACCTTCTATTATTATAAAACTAGCTTATAGCCAGGGGAGGGTGGTACACAAGGCGCTATAAGACCTGTTTCCACTATCATTATAATAGGAGTTCTCCCTTTGTGTTTTATGGAATTGTAACAATGCTGATTGTTTTATTTCTAATCATTTGCCTGCTTATGTTAGCAAAAATACTGCATCTTAGAGCACATAGTTAAAAATAAACATTTTAAACTGTTTCGTGTCTTTGATTACTCACGTTGTGGACCTGTATGAGAATACAAACGAAAGAGTGTTCTTGATTCCCACCTTTGCTGAGAGTACCCTAAGTCGCTCGTTCTGGGTTGTCTAATCATTGGTAGCTTTGCTGTAGTACGGAGAACGAATGAGACACTGATGCTAGTCGGATAGGGGTTCTGGGTACTGGGGTGAGATTTTTGGTACACCACAATTCACTGAGGTCCTGGTTTCCTGTGCATAGTTCTGTGCATGAGCAGAATCCCCGCAACAATATCAATAATGGATAACTGTAGTTACAGGTAAGTAACTTGTTTTCTTATCCAGTATTGGGGTATCTTTCATAGATTCACATGCCTGAATCAAAGTAGCAAGCAGTATACCAAACATTCTGGGGCATATGCATCAACATTGGCATTTGCGATTCCTTATTAGCGAAAAATAAGGATTCGCTAATAAGGAATAGCAAAAGGCTATGCATGTAGGAATCGCTATTCAAATAGCGATTCCTTAACTTTCCTTAAATGTTACTAGCAAATTGCGAGTAGCAATTAAGGAATGCCATCCCAATCATTCCTATGGGCCTCCAGGCCCATAGGAATGAATTGGAGATTGCATGAGCAAATAGCGAGTACCAGTAGGTTCTCGCAAATTGCTCATGCAATTTCAAGGGTGCAAGGGTGTCAAAATCACACCCTATTGCACCCCTGAAATTGATATGTGCACATATGTTGCACACACACATGCTCTAAGGGCATGTGTGTGCGCAACATGAAACTTTGAAAAATGCACAAAAGTGCATTTTTCAAACTTTTAGCAAATTACCATGCAGTTCATCTTCATGGTAATTTGCTCCCCCTATTAGCGAATTCATGCATTGCATTTAAGGAATCCCAAATTGAGATTCCTTAAATTAAGGAATCTCAATTTGAGATTCCTTAAATGCTATAGCTATTTAAGGAATCGCTATTTAAGGATTCCTTAAATAGCGATTTTTGCTTTTGGGTTGATGCATTGGGATTGGGTATTTTTAACTCAATACCGGGAGCTATTAGCGAATCGGTATTTTACCGACTGGATTTTGGCTTGATGCATGAGGCTGCCTGTCTTTTGCAGATGGTGGGAGACAAGTGTTCATAAACTTCCAAACTGCATCCACAATGGTTGAGAAATGTTAAAATAACCAAGTCTTTAAGAAATCAAAAGCTATGTTAAAAGACATTACCGAAATAAAACATGAATACATAAATATTAATATACGGATATATATATATATATATATATATATATATATATATATATATATATATATACAGCTCTTTAGACATATAAATATGTATGTTGCATAAAACTTAGTAGCATATAAAAGAGAAAAAATACCTGAATCTGACCTTAATGAAAGATGGCGTAGGACAGTCTGTCCAACCGCTGCATCTTCTCGTTGTGCAGATTGAAGACAGTAATGCTTTGTGAACGTGTGGACATTTTCCATGTGGCAGCACGACAGATATTTTCCAGAGTCACTCCAGCAAACAATGCTGTAGAAGCTGCCACAGTCCTCGTAGAATGAGCTTCGGCTTTCCTCTGTAAAGGTTTGTTGGCCTTGTCATGGCAGAAATGAATCGTAGATGCCAGCCATATGGCGATTGTTGCCTTTGTCACTGCAGTCCCAAGTGTCGCTTGACCATAGGCCACGAACAGTTGGTTGGAACGTCTGATGTCTTTAGTTTTCTGTAGGTAGAATTTTAAACAGCGCTTAACATCCAGAGAGTGTAATACTCTTTCAGCTGGAGTGGATGGATCCGGAAAGAAAGTTCTTAATCTTACCGGTTTATTCAAATGAAATTGTGATGGTACTTTAGAGATGAATCTAGGATTTGTTTGAAGGATTACATAGTCCTGAGTGAAATGTAAAAAGGGTTCCATGATAGTGAAAGCTTGGATTTCACTAACCCTTCTTGCAGAAGTAAGAGCCAGTAAAAGGGAGACCTTCCAAGTGAGGAATTTGAGATCAGCTTTGTGGATCGGCTCAAATGGACGTTTCATTAATTGCGCTAGAACGGTGTTGAGTTCCCACTCTGGAGGGGGTGCTCGCACTGGAGGGAAGGCTCGGAAAAGCCCTTTCATGAATTGTATGACAAGTGAAGATGAACAGAGAGAAGGAAGTTTAGCGCATTTTCTGAATCTGGAAAGAGCAGCAAGATGGACCTTGACCGATGAGAAGGTAAGCCCAGACTTGGCTAGAGAAAGCAAATAATGGAGAATTTGTTCTGCAGGAGCTTGAACTGGGTGAATATTATTCGCCTCGCACCAACAGCAACATCGCTTCCATTTTAGGCAATAAGTTTTGATTGTGCTCTGGGCATAAGATTTGGCCAAAATTTCACGACAGTCTTGTGAAATGTTGAGGTCCTTGAACTCTAAGAAATCAGGAGCCACGTGTGCAAGTGCAGGGACTGTGGGTCCGGATGAACCACTTGGCCTCTGTCCCTCGACAACATCGTAGGCGTCGGAATAAGGCGAATGGGCTTGTCTTGAGACAATAGCAGAAGTTCGTGGAACCAATATTGCCTTGGCCAACGGGGTGCAATCAGAATTAGACGGCAACCCTCCAGCTTCATCTTGCGGAGCACTTTTGGGATCAATGGTATTGGGGGAAAAGCGTATACACAAATCCCTGACCATCGCATGGACAGGGCATTCACCCTTGAGTCCTGTTGAGGGAACCTGCTGGCATAGTATCGGCATTTCTTGTTCTCCCTCATTGCGAATAGATCCAGTGCTGGTTTGCCCCAAGCCTGGAAAACTCTATTCGCCTGCTCCTCCTCGAGCTCCCACTTGTGACAGTCCGATTGAGACCTGCTCAGCGTGTCCGCCAGAGTAATGTGGAGACCCCTGACGTGCTCAGCTCTCAGGGTTATTTTGTGGAATGTGACCCACTCCCATAATTCCTGAGCCTCCTGCGAGAGCGTAGCTGATTTTGTTCCTCCTTGCTTGTTGATGTAATACATGCTGATCGTATTGTCGGTACGGACCAGCACTGAGGAACCCACAATCCTTGGGAGGAACGCTTGCAGAGAAAGAAAGATGGCGCGGAGCTCCAGTCTGTTGATATGCTGTTGTTTGTATACTTGAGACCATTTTCCTTGAATCTGCAGATCTTGCAGATGACCTCCCCATCCCCCCATGGAGGCATCGGTTGTTAAAACAAAGTCTGGAATGGTTGGTAGGAATGTGAGACCTTGGGCTAGATTCGCTGTTTGTGACCACCAATGCAGAGAATCTATCATGTGCGGCGTGACCCTGATGGAATCGTCGAACGAACCCATGGCTTGTTGCCATTGAAGGTGTAGCTCCTCCTGAAGAGGTCCAATTTTGAGCGGTGCCAAGGGTATGAGATTTATTGCAGAAGAGCACATCCCTAGGAGTGAAGCAAACATCCAGACAGAAACTGACCTTCTTCTTGAAATTAAAGTTGCTAATTTTTGGAGACTTATTTGGGGGTCGTGTGACACTGGACCGTGTCTAGCATTGCTCCGAGAAAAGGAATGACTTAGAGTGGACGCAACTGCGATTTTCTCTCGTTGAGAGTCAGCCCCAGTGAAGCAAAGAGATGGAGACATGCTGTTGTGGCCACCTTGGCTTCTTGTTCCGAAGGACCTTTGATCAGCCAATCGTCAAGATAAGGGAACTCCTGGATTCCTCGAGATCTCAGTGCTGCTGCCACTGGTGTCAAGCACTTCGTGAAGATTCTTGGTGCCGATTTCAGCCCAAACGGGAGCACTTTGAACTGATAGTGGGCGCTAGCCACTGTGAAGCAAAGATATGTGTGATGTTTGGGGTGGATAGGGATGTGGAAATACGCATCTTCTGTATCCAGAGAAGCCATAAAATCTCCTTAATTTAAACAGCTTAAAATCTCGGAAAGCATGACCAACCAGGAAACTGCTTTTAGAGGAATTTGTTGAGCTTGCGGAGGTCCAGAATCGGTCACCATTCCCCTGACTTCTTCTTGATGAGGAAGAAATGAGAATAGAAACCGGTTCCTCTTTGAGATGATGGAGCCTTCTCTATCGCACTCTTGAGGAGCATCGTTAAGGCTTCTTTGAATAATAAGTGAAGACGAGGGGGATGGGAACCCCTGGGCGGAGTAGTAGGTGACTGTTTGATAAATTCCAGGTTGTGGCCGCTGGTTACTAGGTCCAGAACCCATCAGTCTGAAGTAATTTCCAGCCCCTTGTGAACAAAAGCTGAAATCTTCGAGCCCACGAGTATTGAGGGTAATCTGGCTGGCCCTGTGGAGATCATTGTTTTCTGTTGGTGTCTCAACCTTGATTCTGTGATCGTTTTCGACCACTCTGACGGGAGAAACTAGCCGTAGAGGATTGGCGCTATGATGACTGGTTGTAAGGATGCCTATACTGCAATTGATACTGCCTCTTTTGTTGGTTTTGGTATCCTCCTCTTGAAGTAAAACCACGTCCTCTTGCACCTCTGAAAGATCCGCGCTGAATTGAAGGGCGCCTAACAATCTAGCGGTATCCGAGTCAGTTTTTATAGCAAGGAGGGCCTTATCAATGTGTTTACCAAACAAAGACTCTCCGTCATAGGCCATGTCTAGAATCTTTGTTTGTACCTCCGGCCTGAAAGTTGTGACTTTAAGCCATCCTTGACGTCTAAGCACTGCAGCCTCAGCGAGCTGACGAAAGTTGGTGTTTACAATGTCCAGTGCGCAATCTATAGTTTCAGATGCAACTCGTTCTCACTCAACAGAATTTTCCTTGCTTCCTGTTTACGCTCTTCAGGAATGAGGTCAATAATACCCGCCATATCTGACCACATCTGACGGCTGATTATTGCCAGAGAGTTAGCAGCTCTAATAGAGGCTGCTGCCATGGTCGAGAATTTTTTACCTATAAGGTCAAGCCTCTGTCCTTCCTTGTCAGGCGGTGTGGTGATAGGCGTCGCAGGATTTTTAGATCGTCGTTGGGCGGCTTGGGAAATTACCGAATCTGGTCGTGGATGACCAATCAGACAAGAAGGGTTGTTAGCAGGGGAACGGTACTTTTTCTCAATGCGAGGAAGCACTGCCCGAATAGACGCAGGCGTCTTCATGATCTTAACCCCTTCATTCCAGATATAGTCGAATGCAAAAAGCAGTCTGTATGTTCGACTGTAACAGGCAGCTGGAATCTAGCTGCCGCCCGCTGCATTAAATTATGAAAGCCCCCAATATCCTCAGGGGGAGAATCAGAAGGTAGAGGAAGGGGTGGAGAAGGCATCGGTATTATATATTCGTCCCAGGGATCCATAATATTAGTATTTTCAGGTAATTCTCCCTCTTCAACCTCCTCTTCAGCGGATGTAGTGTCATGGTGCACCTGTTCAGATGGACCTGAAGGATGAGCCAGTTTAACAGGAACCTCAGACTGAGGTAACGGATCAGGGACCACCGCTTTTGGGGGTGGATTTTCTGAGGCAGCCTGTTGTGGGGGAAACCTTTGACGGTAATCCGCCAGCATGGCCTGGAGATCCTGTATGAGCGTTGGAGGGAGGTGACTCATTTTCATCTGGTGCGACTACTTTGGTATGGAACCATAAGTTCTTCCTGGTAATATTGTTCCTGGTAATCGTCGTCGTCATCGTCTAGACACTTAATGTTAAGCTCAGATGGATGGTGAGCTGTGCCAAATGGTCCCTCATCGTCTTAGTCCTCATAGTCCTCATCTTCAAGGTAAGTTTCCAAAAGGTGTGAAGGCAGAAGCGGAGAGATTTTACTGTAATCCTGATGCCTTTGAAATGTCTTGAGTTGAAAAGGTCCAGACGATATGGGCATTGACTGTGAAGGTAAAAGTACCACCGCTGATACATGAGATTGAATTGGTAAATCCGTCGTCGACGGGCTCTTCGTTGACGAGATCATCGTCGACGGAGTCTTTGCTAATGCGGTCGACGGGGCAGATGTAGACTTCGTCGATGATGATATCTTCGTCAATGGTGGAGGCTTCCTCGACGGTACCGTCGTCGATGGACTCGACGTCGACGTGGTCAACGGGGACTTCGTCGATGACTTTCTCGTCGACGATTCCTCAAAAACAGGCTTTTTAGTCGTGATTGAGATTCTAGTAGACAGAATAGGTGAAGTAATGGCCGTCATCGAGACAGTAGCTATCGACGATGGGGCGGAAGAAGTCACAGAAATCGTTGACGATGGAGTCAAATTGAGAGATTTGACATGACTTTTACTCACAGTTTTTGAGGTAGATATCATCTTAGACTTCTTGACCGATGTAGAGGGTGGAGACAGCGCTGACTCAGAGAAAAGCTTAGGTGACCTCTGTGAATGGTCAGAAACATCATGGGAAGATTTATGGTGTTTTCTTCCCTCACTTGAAGAACTGTCATGGTATCTAGGTCTTTTGCTAGAAGTTGAGGCTCGGTCATCCTCCTCAGCCGAAGAAGATTTTAGCAACAAAAGTAGCCTTGCCATCTATCCCTAAGAGTCTTAGGAGGGAAAGTACGGCAGATCATGCAATCCTTCGCCACATGCTTAGGAGAAAGGCAATAAATGCAGTCCTTACGCTGGTCATCAACATGGACCCTCTTCTTATCACAAGTCCTGAAGGGTTTGAAGAGAGCTTTTCTGTCAGATTTTTTGAAGAGCTGAAGTGAAGAACTGAGTTGGCACTCAGGGAGACTCCCTTCCACACGACGTGCGGTGAAAATCTGAGGAGAACTGCCTCTGCTGAGAGTGTTCTAGAGGGTGCTGGTAGCTGATTGGTTGGAGCTGACTTTTGGTTCTTTTTACTATAATGATGTAGATAGGCTACTAAGATTTAGGCCTTAGGCTTTTTTCTTTTAGCCTACTACTGTTATTTACTTATGGCACTACTTTTGTAATTTACCGTGGGACTCCCGCCACGGCGACGGGGAATGATTCAGGAATGTGAATCTATGAAAGATACCCCAATACTGGATAACAAAGGTTTTTGTTAGATGGGTGCTTGACATAAAACCCGCTGACAAGGGTGGAGCACTAGTGGTACAGGGGATTAATGCGTATTGATCTGCTTGCATCTCCCTCCTCTCAGATCCCCGCACTACAAAAAAATCCAACGAGAACATACCTTACGATTACAGAGGACCATCACTGAGATCACAAAGAATGCATTAGAAAAAGAATGGATTACAAGGAATGAGAGAGACTTCCTCAATAAGGAACTGAGAACATCTTTGTGCTACACTATTCCTAAAATACATAAAGGGAAGATGTGAGAAGGTGGCCTGATATATGCTGTCCACTAGTTCTAGTGGGCGCCTTGTATAAGTCCAAACAACCCCTAAAACACACCCCTCTAGTCTCTTTATGAGACTGGAGTTCGAAGTACTTAAGTTACAAGTTAGCAATCAACAGTAATAGCACAAATACACATTTGGGACCTAGGGGTGTACCAAACCATATACCAATAAAGTGGTATAAGAACCACGACTGATCTAGACACAAGGCTTAGAGCCTGTAGAATCGCCTGGACCCCAAGGAACCACTCAAGGTAGTGACACAGGAGACCCACGGGGGACGTGTGCAGTGTGTAAAAACAACCGCGGGTTCCCGTTAGCTTCTATGGGCAATGTCGCGGTTGGAACTTTAAAGATTAGAGACACTTAGAATCGAGTCAGGACCAAACCCTTTTGGACTTAAGAAGTTCTAGGGCTAGTTCTAGTCGCGTCGTCGATTGCAATGGAAGCCTGCAAAGAACTGCTGCTGTCGTGAAGAGGAGAAGTGTCCAAAGAGATCCAAGCGTGGATCCAAGCATGGATCTAGGATGGAAGGAACCTGAAAGCAGAGGGGACACTGTTGCTGTGGACTCAGGGTAGCCTCGGGGAAGTTAGGAAATCCACCTCTGGTGATGCAGAGACTTCGGCGTCCAACGGAAGCTTTGGAATTGCAGACCGGACAGTTGCTTCTTTGGTGCATGCCAAGCAGGGCAGTCACTCCTTGACCCCAAGGGAAATTTCTTCCGTCTTCTATTCGAAACAGAAAGTCGAAGGTCCAGGATATGTGTTGCAGAGTTTCGTCCAGGGTAATCTAAAGTCTCAAGGACTGGGTTCCCATACTTATACTAAGTTTGGGGATTGGACATACTCTAGGGACCCACCTATGGGAGGGTTTGGAAAGAGGGGTGGTTACACCCATTTCCTTTGTCCAGTTTCGCGCCAGAGCAGGGGCAGGTAGCCCCTGCAAACGGTTTGAACTGGACTATGCACAGGGACACCAAATGTGCCCCCAGTGCAGGACTTCAAAGCACCAGAGAGTGCTCCCGCCCAGCCCCAGTACACATATGCCTGTCTGGGGAGGTGGTTACACCTCCCTTCGACAGGAAACCTATTGTCCAGGACTCCCCTGCCGGAGTTTCGGTCAGCAGCAGGAGGCCAGACCCGTGTCTGTGGTAGAGGCATCCATTTTGTGATGCCAGGGCTGTAGAAAGTCCTACCGGGTTGGACCAGTGTGAACATGTCTCTCCCTCTAGAAGGGTGGAATACTACCCCCGCTGCCAGAACTGGCGGGGGGGAGGGGGTAGTATTCCAAAGCGTTTGACACCAAACACGACATGTTTCCGTGCAGCCATCCCAAAGTTAGCATTTACCACGAGGTTATAATGCACTTAAGAGTATATGGTCAGGCTGCACCACAAACAGCATCAGAGGAGGTACTCCGAACGCTGCATAGGGGCTCCACTCATGCATGGGCACTCTCTCACATAAAAACCAAGCACTCCGCCTTCAGGATTTTTAAGGCCTGCCATGAGAGTGACTTATAGGTTTTATATGCATGTGCAATGGTAGTGATATAGGTAGCCTATAACATTGTAAGGGATGCAAGCACACCCTTACCCAGGCTGCAGTAGCAGACCTGTGGTGCCATTTTGGAGTGCTTCCCAGGGGTGGCATAATACATGCTGCAGCCCCTGGTAGGCCTCTGAGGTACCTATGCCCTAGGTACATAGTATACCATATACTAGGGGCTTATAAGGCACTCCAGAATCCAATTGGAAATGTACCTAATGTACATGGAAACCATTTTAGAGAGAAAGCAGATAGACTGGGGCCCTGAATAGCAGGATCCCAGTCCAACTAAGTCATAAACCAGCAAAACACCATGCAAAAAAAGTGGGGGCAACCATAAAGTCAGATTCCACCTTCCTACAGAAGATACCTCCCCCTGGAAGGCCCATTGTGTCTGGAATAAGGTCAGTCCTTGAACCACTCTCACAATACACCGATTTTGTCCTATGTCCATTGGTCCCTAAATTGAAATCCTATGTGAGGGACACTAAACACCTACTAAATATCCTCGCAGATGTCCAATATGATCCAGCAGAAGAAACAATGCTATGCCTCGACGTGGAATCACTTTATACAAGCATCCCTCAAGAGGAGAGTATCAAAAGTCATACATACCATACTCAGGGATACGGAATGGCCGCGGGAGGCTCCAATTAAATTTGTGGTGGAACTTATGAGGATCGCCCTCACTGAAAACTTCTTAAGGTTCGAGGACCAACTGTACCTGCAAGTACATGGTACTTCGATGGGCAGTAGTTTTGCCCCAGTATTGCCTGTCTCTATATGGGACACATAGAGGAGGAATACATTTGGAGCAACAATTCCTTCTCTGGAAATGTATGGAAATGGTTACGGTACATAGACGATATTTTTTTAATCTGGCATGGTCTAGGGCAGACAAGACCTGAGCCAGCGTGAGCATCTTAAACTTATCTTTCTTGAGGAAGAGATTGACAGTCCAAAGATCTAAAATGGGCTGCAACTCTTTGTTATTCTTCGGAATCAGAAAGTAGCGGGAATAACAGCCACTGTCTACTTCTGAATCCGGGGCCCTCTATATAGCGCCCTTGGCCAAGGGAGCTGTAACTTCCTCTTGGAGCAATTTTAAATGACCCATCAGCCGCTACTGATTTGGCAGAATGGGAGGAGGATGATGAGGGCAGAGTGGCCGACAACTTATGGCTGTCATTCCCGTGTCCACGTACCTGCACAACTTGGAAAGTCTGCACCGGACGAGGGCTGGGATATGGGTGGTGCGGCTGGAACCCCCTTCCGTTGCCATGAAAGAGGTGAAAGCTAGACTGGCCATGAGGTGTGGAAGAAAGGCCCAATGATCTGGCCATAGCTCGAGAGTCCTTGAAGCTCACTAGGGCCGAGTCTGCCTTCTCCCAAAAAAGACGGAATCCATCAAACTGTATGTCCATCAAGTTTGCCTGGACATCCCCCGAGAAGCCAGTTGTACTAAGCCAGGCATGATGCCGCAAGGTCACTGTCGATGGAATTGCTCTGCTGAGCCAATCAGTTGTGTCAAGGCCTCACCTTATGGTAAATTTGCTTCATCTCTCCCGCCCTTAACCGCCTAAGAGAGCGCAGCCCAGGCCTCCTTTGGGACTTGTGGCAGCACTTGCGCAACCGTCACCCAAAGGGAGTGAGAGAAATAGCCCAATAAGCATGCGGTATTCACCGACCGCAATGCCAAGCTGGAGGAAGAAAGAATTTTCTTTCCAAGTGATTCCAGCGTCTTGGATTCACTATACGGAGGGGCGGAAGGGAACTCGCCCGGGGAGATAGAAGCCTGCACCGCCAAGCTTTCAGGGGTGGGGTGTTGGCTGAGGAGATTTGGGTCGCCCAGAGCAGAGCGATGGCGGCGTGCAATTTTCCTATTCACGGAAGCCCTGTTTTAGGATTGAACCATGTGCCTAGAAGGACATCAGTAAGTGCCTCATTGAAGGGCAAAAGTGGTTCAGAGGTGAAAGCCCCAGGCTGAAGCACATCGGTCAGGAGATTAGTCCTCACCTGCACAGAGGGCAACTCCAGTCCGAGGACCTCGGCTGCTCTTTCGACCACAAGGGCAAAATATGCCCCTCCCTCCATAGCCACAGTTGGCGGGGAGAGCATGCCAGTATCTGGGGAAGTGTCCAGTCCACTGGCCGGCCTCCCCAAGATCCCCATACCAGTCCATCTGTTCTGCAGAAACATCCTGGTGTTCTAAAGGGTCGATGGAGCCCTCCCAATCCTCTCCCATGCCTGAAACATCATCAAAATTGTCAGGTGACAACATAGTACCGCTGGGTTCAATCGGCGTCGAGCGACGCAGTTCTGACTTCATGTCGTCGGGGACAAAGATGGGTCTGGAACCGCCAGTGGGCACCAGCAGCCCCAAAGGCACTGACTTCGGGTCCAACGCTGGGTAAGGTCGCGTTGGCACAACCGGCACCGTCCCGGATCCCTGAGGCCCCACGGGTGCCAGAGCCAATTGCGTCGAATCTGATGGGGCCCCGTCTGATCCCATGATACCAGAGGAATCGGCCCGCTCAAATACACGGCACATGGTCTCGTAAAAATCTTTCATCTGAGTGGGGGTCTTTTCGGCTCCAGGAAAGTGAGGGAGGCGCGAAGTCGACCCTGGCTCCGGCTCCGCAGAGCCATACCTAGAACGCACCTTACCTCATTCTTCGAGGAGCGAAGATGAAGTCCGCTTGGACTTCTTCTTCTTCTTCTTGTGCCTCTTCCCTGAGTATCCCAATGACCTCGATTGGGATGACGAGGACTTGGGGCTCTGGGAGCAGTCCCGCGACCTCCTCTTCATTGATCGGGACCGGATTCTCCGCAGTGTCTCGCTGGATGGTGTTGACTTGTGGGCCACAAGAAGCTTCATATCCAGCTCTTGCACAGCTTTCAGAGCCATAGCCTGACAGTCCAAGCGCATTTTTGAGCCGTGGTTGGGCTCAGGACACCAAAGTCAGATAAGGTGGGGGTCGGTTACCGACATCATATGGTGAAAGTCACCGCATGGTTTAAACCTGGTCTTCCTTAAAGACTTCCTCGCACACAATGGAAAAAAATTCCGAAGTCGACAAAAAGTAAAAAAAAAAAGGCCTGGCAAAAAGCGACAGAGGGGTAGCTTTTCCCGGATCGGAGCTTAACTGGCGATGAAAGAAAAGAACTAATGTCCGCGCACCTGGATGGTGCCTATATAGATGACAGCAACATCATAACCAACACTAACAACACCGACATCACGTGGAGCCGAATGGAGCCACCCAACGGTGCACGTAAGGGGTATTGCTTGATCAAAAGTTTCTGGATCCAGCTTGATGTCTGGAAAATTCAAAAGTAAGGAATCTGCAGCTAGGAGTCTCTATCAGATACTCTGTGCAGTGACCTTCAAACAAAGTCAATAGTGCAAAGGTATTTGAGGCTCTATCAAAGGACTGACTAAGTGAGAATGTGAGAACCTCACATAGGTGCCCAGCTGCCTATGGTCATTATGTTGATTATTGAGGCACATGCGCAGATGTCCTATAAGCATTCCATGTCTTACCCTTCCCAGATCCTTCAAGGCTTTGCGCAGTTTTCCAAGTCTCCTGTACAAAGCACCACGTCTGCAGAAGAGAAAGACAGAGATCTCTCCAGGCTGCTCGATGAGCTCGGTCAGACGATGGACCTCTGCTTCCACATCCTGAACCGTTGCCGTAGTATCATCCAGCAGGACAGGAGTGACTGAGCTCACCAGCCGAAGAGACACTCCTGGCACTGCCTTCACTGGCTCCAGTTCACTGGGCTTGCTGGCTTGGACTTCTGGTTCCTTCGCCATACTGGGGGGTCTGCTGTGAGGAAAAACTTCATCAAACCAAGTGTTCCAGAGATCCCGGACCCACTCTCGTTCTCCAAGGGCTGCAACACCTCCACGTGCCTCTGCAAATGTGTTAAAGTCTAATGCCAGTGGCAGGCTGGCCTTCCGTTCATGCCGCCTGTTGGCAAAGGCAGCAGAACGAAGGCTGGCATGGATGTCGAGTCTCTGAAGGGACACTGAGCTGTGGAAGAAAAGAAAACAAGCTGTCTTATCTCTTAGTGCTTCTTAGTTCCAGTGTAAAAATACAGAATACATTTCCAGAACTAAGACCTGGTGAAAGGGATATACATTATTTTGAATGACACTGGGATCCTGGTATGAAGCATCACTAATGTGCCAAAGAACGGTGAGAGCCCAAAGGTTTGAAGAGAGACTTCATTATTCGTAATCCTAGTTCTTCATCCTAGGGATCTTCAAGTAAGTCATAAGCATTTAAATTGGCCCCACGGAGAATCCTAGAACACTTCATCTACCGTATACTACATACAGGCAGTGGCCACTACAGCCTTACAGTCTGATGCCAACAGCTATACCGGTTGTTAAAGGCCATGAACCTGAGTTATAGGCCCGAGCCGCAGTTGAGGGCCTTTAACAACAGGTATAGCTTGAGGCAGAAGAAATATAAGGCTATTAGAACATTCCATTCTCAAAGGGTAGAATGCTCTAAATTAAACAAGCATTGCCAAAGCCAATAGATCGCTCCTATGCAAGAACTGTTGACTTTGACAATGTGTTTTAGCCGTTATGTAGCCCAGTGTGGCTGCTGTTCAGCATGGCTAAAAGTTAGTGGGAGGGAGTGGGGCAGACTGGGACAGAGTGGGGTAGATTGGCATAGAGTTAAGTGTGGGTAGAGTAGGGTAGAATGGATTGGAGTGGAGTGTATTGGGGTAGATTAGCGTGGTAAATTGGAGTGGGGAGGGGTAAACTTGCGGTGGAGTGGGGTAGATTGAAGTGGAGTAGATTAGAGTGGGGTAGACTGGAGTGGGATAGATTGGAGGAGGGTAGATTGGGGGACAGTGGAGTGGGATATATTGGGTAGAGCTGAGTGGGGTAGATTAAGGAAGAGTGGGGCGGGTTACTTTGGGGTAGATGGGAGTGCAGTAGGGTAGACTCGAGTGAAGTCGGTAGATTGGAGTGGAGTGGTGTAGGTTGGAGTGGGGTAGGTAGGAGTGGGATAGATTGGAGTGGAGTGGGGTAGATTGGTGTGGAGTGGAGTTAGATAGACAAGTGTGGGGTAGATTGGGATGGGGTGGGGTACTTTGGGTTAAGGTGGGGCAGTTTAGGGTGGGGTAGTTTGGAGTGGGGTAGATAGGAGGGGAGTGGATTGGGATAGACCAGAGTGAGATAGATTGCACTGGGGCTGATTGGATGGGGTAGACTTGAGTAGGGTCGTTTGGGATGGGGTAGGGTAGATTGGAGTGGGATGGAGTGAGGTGGGTTGGGGGAGTAGGTTGGATTGGAGTGGGGTCGATTTTTGTGTCATTAGGTAGACTGGAGTGCAGTGGGGTAGATTGGGTAGAGTGGAATGGAGTGTGGTAGATTGGGGTAGCGTGGAGTGGGATAGATTGGAGGAGGGTAGATTGGGGGGACAGTGGAGTGGGATATATTGGGTAGAGCTGAGTGGGGTAGATCAAGGAAGAGTGGGGTGGGTTAGGTTGGGGTAGATGGGAGTGCAGTAGGGTACACTCGAGTGAAGTCGGTAGATTGGAGTGGAGTGGGGTAGGTTGGAGTGGGGTAGGTAGGAGTGGGATAGATTGGAGTGGAGTGGGGTAGATTGGTGTGGGGTGGAGTTGGATAGACGAGTGTGGGGTAGATTGCGGTGGGGTAGTTTGGGTTAAGGTAGGGCAGTTTAGGGTGGGGTAGTTTGGAGTGGGGTAGATTGGAATGGGGTAGATAGGAGGGGAGTGGATTGGGATAGACCAGAGTGGGATAGATTGCAGTGGGGCTGATTGGATAGGGTAGACTTGAGTAGGGTCGTTTGGGATGGGGTAGGGTAGATTGGAGTGGGATGGAGTGAGGTAGGTTGGGGGAGTGGGTTGGATTGGAGTGGGGTCGATTTTTGTGGCATTTGGTAGACTGGAGTGCAGTGGGGTAGATTGGGTAGAGTGGAATGGAATGTGGTAGATTGGGGTAGCGTGGAGTGGGGCAGATTAGGTGGATTGGATAGGGTAGAATAGGGTGGGGTAGATTGGAATGGGGTGGGGTGGAGTGGTGTTGGACAGATTGGAGTGGAGTGAGATAAATTGGGGAAGAGTGGAGTGGGGTAGATTGTGTAGGAGAGTAGGATCTGCTTCACATGGGTACCCCCACTTTTTGCTGGTGTTTCACTGTTTTACGACCTTAGTCTGGCTGTGGCCCTGCTAATCAGGACCCCAGCCTAGCTGCTTCCTCTCTAAAATGGTTTCCATGTACATTAGGTACATTTCCAATTGGATTCTGGAGAGCCTTATAAGCCCCTAGTGTATGGTATACTATGTACCTAGGGCATAGGCACCTCAGAGGCCTACCAGGGGATGCAGCATGTATTATGCCACCCCTGGGAAGCACTACAAAATGACACCACAGTTCTGCTGCTGCAGCCTGGGTAAGGGTGTGCTTGCACCCCTTACAGTGGTATAGGCTACCTATATCACTACCATTGCATACACATATAAAACCTATAAGTGCTTGGTTTTTATGTGAGAGGGTGCCCCTGCATGAGCAGAGCCCCTCTACAGCGTTCGGAGTACCTCCTCTGATGCTGTTTGTGGTGCAGCCTGACCATATACTCTTAAGTGCATTATAACCTCGCGGTAAGTGCTAAGTTTGGGATGGCTGCACGGAAACATGTTGTGTTTGGTGTCAAACACTTTGGAATACTACTCCCCCCCCCCGCCAGTTCTGGATGCGGGGTAGTATTCCACCCTTCTAGAGGGAGAGACATGTTCACACTGGTCTAACCCGGTAGGACTTTCTACAGCCCAGGCATCACAAAATGGATGCCACTGCCACAGACACGAGTCTGGCCTCCTGCTGCTGACGGAAACTCCAGCAGGGGGGGCCTGGACAATAGGTTTCCTGTCCTAGGGAGGTGTAACCACCTCCCCAGACAGGCAGATGTGTATTGGGGCTGGGCGGGAGCACTCTCTGGTGCTTTGAAGTCCTGCACTGGGGGCACACATGGTGTCCCTGTGCATAGTCCAGTTCAAACCAGTTGCAGGGGCTACCTGCCCCTGATCTGGCGCAAAACTGGACAAAGGAAATGGGTGTAACCACCCCTCTTTCCAAACCCTACCATAGGTGGGTCCCTCGAGTATGTCCAACCCCCAAACTTTGTATAAGTATGGGAACCCAGTCCTTGCGACTTTAGATTGCCCTGGACGAAACTCTGCAATATATATCCTGGACCTTCGACGTTCTACTTTGCTTAGAAGACTGAAGAAATCTCCTTTGGGGTCAAGGAGTGACTCTCCTGCTTGGCAGGCACCAAAGAAGCAACTGACCGGTCTGCATCGCTGAGGCTCCCGCCGGACGCCGAAGTCTTTGCATCACCAGAGGTGGATTTCCAGACTTCCCCAAAGCTGAGCCCCGTGGCTATCGTGGATGACGTGGAACCGTGACCCCTGGACACCGTGATCTTTTGCTGATCCATCATCTTCCTGAACTTCCTCGAAGTTGTGCTTTGGGCTCCGAGTAGCCCCAGCCTTGAGCACCTCCTGCACTGAAGATTTCTGGCCTCCACTCCACGAGGGCCAGTTTCCAGTGCGACCGCTAGAGGCTCCTTCGCGATCTCTAGCCTGTTGGCTAGTAGGTCCCCACGAAGGCAACTCCTCTTCTGATTGGGCTTTCCTGGTTGCTCCAGACGTGCCCCGACTTACCCTCGCTGGGTGAGTCCCACAGACCTTGCTGCGTTTTAGGTGAGGGGAGAAAGATCCACATCCCTTACTCATCATATAATAAGCGTGTATTGTCTTGTACTTTTTCTGGCCCAGAAACAGGGGGAGAAACCCCTATCCCCCTAAAATGAAGTAGGATGAGTTTAGTGTGTCCGGACAAGAGTTTGGATTTTTATGGTTGATTATGATAAAATATCCAATTGATGCAAGTATATCAAGTGATACTGGTGAGAAGTTTGTGCCACGATCGGAGAAACCCATCGGCACCTGGCATTAGCCAAGACAATAGAATCTTCGGGTTGACAAACCCTCACGATCATTTTGATATCCCATTACCTGACCTCCCGCCCTGAAGAAGCCCTAGGCCTGATGGCCGGTTAGAGGGCGAAACACGTGTTGGCTGTGCCATCCTTGTTCTTTTCTGACAAACAAATAAAAGCACAAACTTCTCACCAGTATCACTTGATATACTTGCATCAATTGGATATTTTATCATAATCAACCATAAAAATCCAAACTCTTGCCCGGACACACTAAACTCATCCCACAGACCTTGCTGGTCTGCACCGCCATCCTTTCTCGGATTCCAAGTGACTTGCCGTTGCCAAGGCTTGTTGGGTCCAATCTGGTCACCGACACCACAACACTCGACAGACTTCGTGGGACAGCTCGAATCCGGCTCGTGGACTTCATCGACGCCTCCTGGACCTGGTGTCTGAAGAGTCAAGACACCCGTCAACTCACCTGAAGCACCCGACATCTGTGGGCATTGGTCCATCCTGCCCTCGGTCACTGGCTAGTGATCCAGACTCTGTCCCCTCTGCTTTCAGGCTCCTTCCATCCTAGATCCAGGCTTGGATCTCTTCGGACACTTCTCCTCTTCACGGCAGCAGCAGTTCTTTGCAGGCTTCCATTACAATCGATGACGCGACCCGACACCAAAAGACACCTATGCACCCAGCTTCCCTGGGTGAGGTAACTCGAGTACTCCAGTGCTCCCGTGGGTGCTAGCCCTAGAACTTCCTAAGTCCAAAAGGGTTTGGTCCTGACCCATTTCTAAGTGTCCCTAATCTTTAAATTTCCATCGCGACATTGTCCATAGAAGCTAACGGGAACCCGCGGCTGTATTCACACACTGCACACGGCTCCCGTGGGTCCCCCGTGTCACTACCTTGGGTGGTTCATTGGTGTCCCAGCAATTCTACAGGCTCTAGGCCTTGTGTCTAGTTCACTCGTGGTTCTTATACCACTTTATTGGTATATGGTTTGGTACGCCCTTAGGGCCCAAACGTGTATTTGTGCTATTACTGTTGATTGCTAACTTGTAACTTAAGTACTTCGAACTCCAGTCTCATAAAGAGACTAGAGGGGTGTGTTTTATCTTAAATACATATATTGTAAATATATACCTGGTGTGGTTGTCCTTTCATTTGGTCATTCAAGAGATTATAGACTGGTAAAGCAAGCTGCTTTACATTCCTTCAAGACATAGCCTGAAGGCTGCTCTCCATAGCTACCACTAGGATAGCTTTCAATAAAGGTTGTCTTTAACCTATTCACCATAAGGGGCTGTTTGGACAGATACAGGGTGCCCACTATAACTAGTGGACAGCATATATCAGGCCAACTTCTCACAGATTGGAGTTGAGTAAATTGGATTGGAGTGCGGTAGAGTG
Organism: Triturus cristatus; assembly: GCF_964204655.1. Lineage (NCBI taxonomy): Eukaryota > Metazoa > Chordata > Amphibia > Caudata > Salamandridae > Triturus > Triturus cristatus. Next base: position 1,284,132,765 of record NC_140592.1, on the reverse strand, counting down.
TGGTAAAGTAGGGTGGAGTGGGATTGGGTGCAGTGGGGTAGAGTGGGTTGGGGTGCAGGAGTATATATTGGAGTGGAGTAGATAAGGGTAGATTGGAGTGGGGTAGATTGAGGTGAAGTGGGGTAGATCGAGTGGAGTGGGGTAGATTGGAGTGAGGTAGATTGGTGTGGAGTGGGATAGATTTGGGTGGACTGGAGTGTGGTAGAGTTCAGTGGGATAGATTAGAGTGCAGTGGAGTGAGGTAGATTGGGTAGATTGGAGTGGAGGGTAGATTGGAGTGGAGGGTAGATTGGAGTGGAGGGTAGTTTGGAGTGGAGGGTAGTTTGGAGTGGAGGGTAGTTTGGAGTGGAGGGTAGTTTGGAGTGGAGGGGTAGATTGCGTCAGATTGGAGAGGGGTAGATTGGAGTAGGGCAGATTGTGGTAAACTGGAGTAGGATAGGTTGTGGTAGATTGGAGTGGGGCAGATTATGGTGGAGTGGGGTAAATTGGAGTGGAGTGGTGTAGATTAGAGTGGGGAGGAGTTGGACAGATTGCAGTGGAGTTTGTAGTGGAGTGTGGTAGATTGGAATGGGTGGGGTAAATTGGAGTAGGGTAGATTGGAGTGGAGTCGGCTAGATTGGATTAGGGTACACTGGAGTGGATTGGAGTGGAGTGGGGTAGAGTGGAGTGTGGTAGATTGGGGTAGACTGGAGTGGAGTGAGGTAGATTGGTGTGGAGTGGAATATATTTGGGTAGACTGGAGTGTGGTAGAGTTCAGTAGGATGGATTAAAGTGGAGTGGAGGGTAGATTGGAGTGGAGGGGTAGATTGTGGCAGATTGGAGAGGGGTAGATTGGAGTAGGGCAGATTGTGGTGAACTGGAGTGGGGTAGGGTGATGGTAGATTGGAGTGGGGCAGATTGTGGTGGAGCGGGGTAGATTGGAGTGGAGTGGTGTAGATTAGAGCGGGTACGCGTTGGATAAATTGAAGTGGAGTTTGTAGTGGAGTGGGGTAAATTAGAATGAGTGGGGTAAATTGGACTAGGGTATACTGGAGTGGAGTGGGGTAGACTGGATTGGGGTACATTGGAGTGGAGTGGGATAGAATGGAGTAGATTGGAGCAGAGTGGGATAGAGTGGGGTAGAGTGGAGTGTGGTAGATTGTGGGAGTGGGGTAGATTGGAGTGGGTGGGGTTGATTGGGTTAGATTGAGTGGAGTGAGATAGATTAGAGGGGAGGAGATTGGAGTGGGGTAGATTGGGGTAGAGTGGAGTGAGGTAGATTGGAGTGAAGTAGATTGTGTAGGAGTGGGGATGTCTGGATCGTAGTGGATTGGGGAAGATTGGAGTAGAGGGGATTGGAGTAGATTGGAGTGGGGTAGATTGGGTTAGAGTGGGCTAGGTTGAAGTGGGGCAGGTTGAAGTGGGGCAGATTGGAGTGAGGTGGGGCAGATTGGGATGGGGTGGAATTGGGTGAGTAAATTGGGTTGGGGTAGAGTGGAGTGCGGTAGGGTAGATTGGAGTGGAGAGGCGTGGGGTTAATTGGAGTGGAGTAGATTGGAGTAGATTGTAGAGAAGTGGAGTGGGGTAGATAGGGGTACATTGGAGTGGAGTGGAGTTGAGTCGGATAGATTGGAGTGGGGTAGAATGGACTGGGTGAGATAAGTGGGTTTGAGTGGAGGGGTGTAGAGTGGAGTGGAGAGGCACAGAGTGGAGTGGCACGTCGTGGAGTGCCATAGAATGGAGTGACATCGCTTGGAGTGGAAGGGCATAGAGTGGAAAAGCATAGAGTGGAAGGACATGGAGTGGCGTAGAGTGAAATTTGCATTGTGTGGTAGCGCACTGCCATTACAGACACCACATTTTAAATTGAAATGACCATTACATTTGCACCAAAATACGGTTTTACTGCACACAAACGATAATGTGTGCAAATGTCATCACCAGGTGTATTGATGTGTTTTGATCGTATTCAAACATTTGTTTCCACCACAGTTCAGAACCACCTTTTTTTTTTTGCTTTATTTGTCCTAATTCTGATATATTCTGAAACATCAGGACAGTTTATTTGTTTTTTTTAGTATGCTGGAAAAAAACATCCTACACCGTCTCCTCTTACATGGATGCTCAGCAGGATTCTCACATACATTTTCTCACTTCAAAGTCAGAGAAAGAAAAGTAAACCCCAAGCTCCCTCGGAAGAGAGAGCATGACATTTGACCTCTCCCTTTGAATGCACAGCAAATGTGACAAGGTAAGAACATGATTTAAAAGCATGTTTACAGACAGCGAGTTTGTGGAAGAATACAGTAAACAAGGTTTGGGCAATGGGAGGGATGAACTCAAACTGGACAGCCTACAGCAAATAAAGCCAGAAAATAGCCAGAAAATGTGAGTTACAAACCACAAAGCCAAAGGTAAGCAATGGGCAGAATGCATTCCCAGGTCAGATTTCTGAATGTCCCCAAGATGTCTTTAGCAAACCAGACAGCTCAGCTGTCTGGTAAGCTTCGACCTAAAAAGGGAGAAATAGAAAGACAAACATTGGAATGTTGGAGCAGAAGGCTTCTACCAGCCACTATAAGCCCTAAGCCGCTCCATTGCCTTCAATGGAGTTCCCAAAATTACAATGTTCTAATGTGTAGTTACGACTCAGATGCCTTTGAACAGAATTTTTTTGATTTGCTATTAACGTTTGACTCTTAGAAGGTATATGTGTGAAATATGGAAAACAAAAAGTTTAGTCAGCTAAAGTTCACTGTTCAAAATGGCATGCATTTCCGGGCAGGGGACACAGGTTATGGGGAGGGGTGAAAAAGATGCATGTTTCCATTTTAGCTCCCACAGAAAATACTTGGACTCCAGAAAAAGCCACTGAACTGAAGCATAATTTCATTCCGAAAATCTTCTTTCATTGGTTTGGTGTAAATATCTTTAGTAGTATTTGAGATATAAGAATTAAAAAAATTCCAAATAAGATTTACACATTTCTAGGACTGTACCATTAAAAATCAGGATTAGGAAAATTGTGAATCCTGACAAACACATTTGAATGTTTTTGATCAAATGGGATTGGCTGATGAAGGGGATTTGTGACTTTTCTACACCATCTTAAAATTCAGGAGTTTTGTGTGAAGATCGCAATTTTAGCACTGCGGCAAAAAAATTCCACAGCAGTAGGGGAGGAGGAAAAACTCCATGAGAGGTGCCCTACCACGAGGGAGGTGCCTGGGAAGAACTCAGAAGCAAGGAACTTGGCGATAAAAAACTTGAAAAAAAGTCACGTTGACCACTGTAAAATGATAATTTTTTAGAAAGTCAGGATTACGTGACCATTATTTTATGCCTCTGAAAAAGCACTATTTTGAATAGAAAATTGCATTTTCATGAAAATCGTGATTTTTTAAACTAAATTTGAAAAAAAAAAAAAATTAAAATGTAATATATATATATATATAGATATGTGCAAACAGGATCAGCTCTTCCTGGGGATCTCGCCCGTGGTTGGGTGGTGCGTTAAGCCGGTAGAGCTACCGCCGGCAATTATCAATCCAAATTATCTGCAAATAAGCAACGCACTCTCAGTAGCAGTAACGAGTTTAATACACACTGTTACGCGTTTCGGGAGTCGCGCTCCCTTGTGACCAAGGGAGCGCGACTCCCGAAACGCGTAACAGTGTGTATTAAACTCGTTACTCGTTACTGCTACTGAGAGTGCGTTGCTTATTTGCAGATACTTTGGATATATATAGATATATTATACCTCAAATTGCCCAAGCAAGTCCGGATGCACTCAGCTGCTGTCGGTAGTTTGTTAACCTGGCGGCCAGCTTCATCCACACCAGATTTAAAATGTCAATGCCCAACGCGTTTCGAAGTATTAACTTCTTCGCCAGGGGCGGCTGCACAGAAGTCATCAGGAAGCACCCAGCATGCCTTTACATATTTTCCCTGCCCTGAGTGGGTGTGGCTTAGTGCCCTGGAGCATGCTGGACAATGTAGTTACCCTCAGTGGGTTCCGTCGTCTTCGTAGCGGCGATTCATTGTGAGCCTCAGTGGTGTTTGTGAGCTGCCCATGAAGAAGGGGCCGCAGTGCCCTGAAACGCGTCGGCTAAAAAGAATACACAAATGGGATAATCACGGTGAGCTGCGTCACGTGCCGGATGGCAGGGGTGATGTCGAGTGCCCTGTCAAAAGCTTTGGGCATCTTGTGGTAAATGTTTTGCACGGCTGGTCCCTGCCGTGGATGGGGCACCATCTCGTACAAGGAGAGGCTGGGAGAGAAACTTTTCTTCACCGTCAGCACATCGCCCCAGATGCGAACAAAATAGCTCATCACAGAGGATCCCTACCTACTCAAGGAATGTAATTTGCTCTTAATAACGAACAGTCACTGAACTTACTCAAAGGAAATAATTGCTTGCAATGTGGTGACTACATGCCCCAACAGGCATTGCGGCAGCACGAATTGGGAGGGGCTGCTGCAGGGACATGTGATGATAATAAAAACCGACAAAGGATTCATTGTGAGCCTCAGTGGTGTTTGTGAGCTGCCCATGAAGAAGGGGTCGCAGTGCCCTGAAACGCGTCGGCTAAAAAGAATACACAAATGGGATAATCACGGTGAGCTGCGTCACGTGCCGGATGGCAGGGGTGATGTCGAGTGCCCTGTCAAAAGCTTTGGGCATCTTGTGGTAAATATATATATATATATATATACATATATATATATATATATATTCCAAAATTAACGTCGCTTCTTCTGGGGTGCTGGGACCCATGGAGGGTGGCAAAGACGCCGGCGAAGCTCACCGGCAAGGTTAAAGTTTAAAAAAAGTCCCAAAATGCAGTATGCTCTCAGTAATAAAGGCACAGCAGAAGCGTACTGAAGGTCAGAATATATATATATATATATATATATATATATTACCTACTGGCGGTCGCCAGTAGGTAGTTATAGTTAGGACCCCTTTTCCATAGGAAATCCGCAACATTCTATTTTGAATAACTTTGGCGCCGGTCGACGAATCCTCGCGAATTTCTCAAAATAGGTGGGGCGCTACGCTCCGCTCCTACCCTGAAAGTCTCGGGAGGATTCGTCAAGCGGGGGCTGAGATAAAAGGGGGGTCCCAAAACGCGTTTTTCCCATGCATTTTTCCATAGGACCTTTAGACAGGGCTACAGCCCGAACGGCTGAACAGAATTACTTGAAATTTGGCAGAGAGGTAGTCCTCAGGTCAAGGAAGTGCCTTTTGTAGGTTTGGTGTAAATCTGTTCAGTAGATTCTGAGAAAATAGCCTTTAAATCAATATATATATCTGAGCCAGCTTACGGTACGCTTACCGTAAGCTTACCGTACGCGTACGGTGGCGTGCGCGAGCGCGATTCTGATTGGCTCTTAGATCTTAGTAAACATTCGAATCGGCCGAAACCAGGAAGCGGCGGCCGCCATTTTCTCTCTCGCACTGAGAGTTAGGTTGTTAAATAAAACCAATACACATGTAAAGGAGCTGTTTTGACAGCTCACACACACATAGCCATGTTGAGGGAGTCCCCCAAGACCCCCCAAGGCCAAAAATGCCATTTTTATTTTTTCGCTAATTACGCCGATTACGCTTACCGTACGCGTACGGTAAAAAATGTAAAAAAAAAAAACACTATCCACACTCTCCCCACCCCCTGTGCTTTTGGTGGCCGCAGGCCACCAAATGTGCACTGCTTATCAGCGGTGTGAAAAACCACAATATTTTTAACAAAAATAATAAAAGAAAAAATTATCCACACTCTCTCCACCCCGTGTGCAAATGGTGCCCGAAGGGCACCATTTGTGCATGGCTTATAAGCACCGTAAGCACAGTAAGCACCGCGTGCTTACTGTGCGCGCACGGTGCGCGAAGCGCACCGTGCGCGCACGGAACGAACTGCGTTAAGTGGGCGCGCACGCCACGAATGGCGTAAAGTAACTTAGCATTTAAAAAACCGTACAAATTCACTGAAAAAACCATAGGTTTCACACACGTTATAGTTAGGAATTAGCATTTAAAAAACCTTGCAAATTCACTGAAAAAACCATAGGTTTCACACATGTTATAGTTAGCGGAAATTTTACTGATAAAAAAACCAGTGAAATTCCCCCGTTATAGTTAGTGCAGGCAACTATAACTCACACGACCGCAATCTTCTGCTGATGACATATGTGTCTTTATGAAAAAAAAATATTTGTAATATATGTATAGCTAAAAATGTATGGAAGAAGACATGGGCAAATAAGTGTCTAAATACAGTATTAGCATCAGCAGAGGATTGCGGTCGCGTGAGTTATAGTTGCCTGCACTAACTATAACGGGGGAATTTCACTGGTTTTTTATCAGTAAAATTTCCGCTAACTATAACATGTGTGAAACCTATGGTTTTTTCAGTGAATATATATATACATATGACAGGAACCCCTGATGAGCATAGCAAAAGGACAGGCTGTCTGTGTATGGTTGGGCCAAGCCTTGTGGCCACCACAGCCCTTGCTCTGCACCAGGCCCCACAGCCAATCTCCATGTCGTGTGTCTAAGAGCACATTCTGGTGGACGAAGGGTGGAAGAATGGTGGTCCGAAGGAAGGGACACGAAGGGTAGGGGATAGCCCTTCAAGCCTGGCTGGATGACTCAGTGATCCACCGTGATGGGAGCGCTTCCACCACGGGAGTATAGTGCTGTTGGTGGGTGGGATTCAGAGGGGTTTGAAGCAGCAGAGTCGGCAAAGGGTGTACAGAATGCATCTGCTACAGTTCTTGTTGGCTTCGTCCCCAGAATCCACCACTGCCCAGACAGGAGCAGGTTAATCATTAGAATATCTGGAAAGGAGGGGAATGGTGTTTCTGTTGGGACTGTACAATCCTGACGTAGCCCTGAACATTTCTTTATTGTTGATGGAATTGTCGAGCTGGGGAGCCGAGGCTGCGAATGAGCCAAACCTCTACTATTTTTAAGTGCTACAGGAAGCCATGGGTCTTCTCGCCGAACAGCTGCTCACCAACAAACACCATGCATGAACGTGGCTTGAACTTTGCCTGCCAACCACATGAAATCCCTCCAAGAGCATCTGCACAGCATGACAGCCCTGCCCACGGATCGGGTAACAGTGTCCGCGGAATCCATGCTGCATTCAATTATTCCAATCAAACATTAAACAGTTTCTTCATATCGGCCAACAAGGTGATCACTGTATGTTTTGCCAGTTCCCATAACAAATGACCATTTCAGACCAGGAGACGGTGGCATTCGCAGCACAAAGCGCCGGACTGCCAGACGCAAAGATTTTATGGGCCACAGATCCAAACTTCTGTGACTCTTTATATGGGGAGACCGAAGGGAAGGCATTTGTATTCTGCAATGAGGAAGACGGTTGAATAACTAGATTTTCAAGCAAAGGTGAGAGGACAAAAGTGAAGTTCACCGAAAGCAGCCCTTTGACATCAGGTCCAAGAGGGTGTGAGTGAGAGCAGGGGGGAGCCGGATCCCAATCAAAATGTTAGACTTACGCTCCGTAGAGGCCAAGTTCAGTTCCAAGACTTCACCTGCTTTCTGTCCTGCGTTGTGAATGAGAAGACTTCATCTGGAGTAGGGTCATCTTCTGGTACCAAGACTTCACCTGCTTTCCGTCCTACGTCGTGAATGAGAAGACTTCATCTGAAGTAGGGTCATCTTCTGGTTCCAAGAGTTCACCTGCTTTCCGTCCTACGTCGTGAATGAGAAGACTTCATCTGAAGTAGGGTCATCTTCTAGTACCAAGACTTCACCTGCTTTCCGTCCTACGTCGTGAATGAGAAGACTTCATCTGAAGTAGGGTCATCTTCTGGTTCCAAGATTTCACCTGCTTTTCGTCCTGTGTTGTGAATGAGAAGACTTCGTCTGGAGTAGGGTCATCTTCTAGTACCAAGACTTCACCTGCTTTCTGCCCTGTACCGTGAATGAAAAGACTTCATCTGCTTTCCGTCCAGTTTCAACTTACGTATTCACTTCCTTCCTAGTCCTTCTTTAGTCTGTTGAGACAATGATGTCCAAAACAACAAGGCCAGTTTGTCTTTCACCTACCTTGCAGTCTTCCCTCTTTATACAAGGCTGGACATAATGGCATTGTTCTTCCCAAACCAGAGCTTCAATAATGCTGCTGGCTCACTTAATCACCTCGCCAAGATGGAGTATCTTAAGACACTCTTCACACAAAATGTCTTACAGCTCATTGAGGTCAATAACAAGCGCTCTGTTTCCATTTGATGGCAGCAGAGAGTTTACAAAAGCCCCGATAAGCATGTAACATATTTGTTTTATTTCATAGAGAACAGTGGATAATTTTGTTGGGCCACATTTTTCCTAACACAGATTTTTCACTAAACGGTTGTGAGTCTTCTGTCTTTTTATATACTCATTCCGATATATTCTTTCCTCCACAATTGCTGTTTTTGCTCCAGAAGGCCAGTGTTGCTTGTTTTGAACCAGGGATCCAATTTTCGTAGCTGTCTTTGTTTTTTGTATTATTCCTCTTTGCGACTTCTGTTTTTTGAAATTCTCTCCCATGAAGTCTTCTGACAGAGTCCTTTTAAAATAACCATCTCAGAGGGTCCCATGCCTATGTCTAATATTTAGTGGTAGAAAAAGATAGCAAAGCCGCACGCTACAAAAATGCACCAGGGACACTGTTCAGGTCACTATGAAGTCAATGAACATTATGAGTTCAAGGGTCTCTCAGTGACTGGGAGCTGAACCCGTGAAAGCCTTTTCTTAACATTTGGTGGTGACCATTTGTAGGATGTATTAATGTGAGCACAACAGAGCATTTTGACAAGAAATGCTGTATAGGGAGAGGGAGAAGTGTGGCGCAGCGGCCAGATTGGCTGATTCAAGAGAGCTGGGCTTTGCGATTCGATCCCAGGTGCCGACTGCAGCTCAGCTCAGCACCAGGTGACTAGGCAATAGCTCACTTAATCTCCCCGCCAGCCCCTGGTGCCTTGATACCCTTAAGGGGTGAAATGCTGGCGCTTTAAAAATATGGATTACTTTACTTACGAACGTACCATATGGCAAGAGTATGTGCTACAGAGGACATCAGACAACAGTTCTGGGTGGGTGCAGAGATGGAGGTTGGATGTTGTGGTGATGACAGATCAATAACATGTGTATTTGTAAAGCGCACGATCACCCGTGGGCATCTTGGTGCTGAATAGCAGATGTTTATTGTTACCCAACTCAATGGTACTCATTTTATCGACCTCAAAGGATGAAAGGCAGAGTGGACCAGCCAGGATTTTAACCTGACCATGAAGTCAAACACAGGCTCCTACAGTGGACACATTAGTGCAGCAAGCCACCAGACCGGCACTATGACTGATGGGTAAATAGACATAATATCGAAAAAAAAATATCGAGTAGCAAGAATATCGAGTTTTTAATATCGAATAGACAGAATATCGACTTGCAAAAATATAGTGGTGAAGAATATCGAAAAACAGGTAAGAAATATCGATTGCAATAATATAGTTGTGAAAAATATCGATTTTTTTATACTGTGTTAAGTGTTAGTATATGTGTTAAAAGTATGTATTAATATTGGAATGTATGTTAGAATATTTTTAAATTATTGAATTTTATGTTTTTTTATTTTTTTGTAATTTAATTCCGTAGCGGGTTGTGGGTTTATAGGGGAGTAGGGTGGGAAGTAATTTAATTATAGTACATTAAATAATAATTTATAGGAATTATTAATTATTTTTAATTTAATTTTGCGTTTTACTTCTGTAGCGGGTTGTGGGTTTATAGGGGAATAGGGTGGGAAGTAATTTAATTATATATTATTAAATAATAATTTATAGGAATTATTAATTATTTTTAATTTAATTTTGCGTTTTATTTCTGTAACGGGTTGTGGGTTTATAGGGGAATAGGGTGGGAAGTAATTTAATTGTTATTAGTTAATTATTAATTGGTATTGCAAATTAATTGGTTGTTGATTAATTATTAATTGGTAAATAATTAGTATTAATTGGTAATTAATTTGTATTAATTGTTTAATTGATAATTATGTTAATTGTATTCATTTAATATTTGTAGCGGGCAGTGTGTTTATAGGGGAATATGGTGGCAAGTAATATAATTGTAAATAAATAATTATGTAATTTATTTGTGTATATTGTTAATTAATATATCTTTAATTTAATTTTGCATTTTACTTCTGTAGCGGGTTGTGGGTTTATAGGGGAATAGGGTGGGAAGTAATTTAATTGTTATTAGTTAATTATTAATTGGTATTGCAAATTAATTGTTTGTTGATTAATTATTAATTTGTAAATAATTAGTATTAATTGGTAATTAATTAGTATTAATAGGTAAATTGATAATTATGTTAATTGTATTCAATTAATATTTGTAGCGGGTATTGTGTTTATACGGGAATATGGTGGGAAGTAATATAATTGGGGAAAAAAAATTATTTAAATAATTTGTGTATATCCTTAATTAATATATTATAAATTAATTATTAATTGGTATTATTTGCATTTATTAATGTTTGTTATTGAAAAACAATTGTTTGTTAATTAATTATTAATTGTTAATTAATTAATTAAACAAAAATGTATTGGTATTTAAAAATGATCAATTCTTGTGTGATTGGTAATTAATGGTAATACTTGTTTTTGTATTAATAATTAATTAATTTAAAAATAAAAATACATTTATTATTTTCTCTACTATTGCACTTACTTGAGTGGGAATAGTAATTTTTACCCCTACGCTATCCAATGCTTTCCCTATTATTGCACTCTCTGGAGTGTGAATAGTAATTTTTACCCTCCCGCTATCCAACGCTTTCCCTACTGTTGCACTCACTGGAGTGGGAATAGTAATTTTTACCCTCCCGCTATCCAACGCTTTCCCTACTGTTGCACTCACTGGAGTGGGAATAGTAATTTTTACCCTCCCGCTATCCAACGCTTTCCCTACTGTTGCACTCTCTGGAGTGGGAATAGTAATTTTTACTCCTACGCTATCCAACGCTTTCCCTACTGTTGCACTCACTGGAGTGGGAATAGTAAATGTTACCCTCCCGCTATCCAACGTTTTCCCTACTGTTGCACTCTCTGGAGTGTGAATAGTAATTTTTACCCCTACGCTATCCAACGCTTTCCCTACTGTTGCACTCACTGGAGTGGGAATAGTAAATGTTACCCTCCCGCTATCCAACGCTTTCCCTACTGTTGCACTCTCTGGAGTGGGAATAGTAATTTTTACCCCTACGCTATCCAATGTTTTCCCTATTATTGCACTCTCTGGAGTGGGAATAGTAATTTTTACCCTCCCGCTATCTAACGCTTTCCCTACTGTTGCACTCTCTGGAGTGGGAATAGTCATTTTAACCCCTACGCTATCCAACGCTTTCCCTACTGTTGCACTCACTGGAGTGGGAATAGTAAATGTTACCCTCCCGCTATCCAACGCTTTCCCTACTGTTGCACTCTCTGGAGTGGGAATAGTAATTTTTACCCCTACGCTATCCAACGCTTTCCCTACTGTTGCACTCACTGGAGTGGGAATAGTAAATGTTACCCTCCCGCTATCCAACGCTTTCCCTACTGTTGCACTCACTGGAGTGGGAATAGTAAATGTTACCCTCCCGCTATCCAACGCTTTCCCTACTGTTGCACTCTCTGGAGTGGGAATAGTAATTTTTACCCCTACGCTATCCAACGCTTTCCCTACTGTTGCACTCACTGGAGTGGGAATAGTAAATGTTACCCTCCCGCTATCCAACGCTTTCCCTACTGTTGCACTCACTGGAGTGGGAATAGTAAATGTTACCCTCCCGCTATCCAACGCTTTCCCTACTGTTGCATTCTCTGGAGTGGGAATAGTAATTTTTACCCTCCCGCTATCCAACGCTTTCCCTACTATTGCACTTACTGGAGTGGTAATAGTAAATTTTACGCGCCCGCTATCCTACACAGAAAATATTGAATATTTTTAATTAATATCACGTTAAGATATATGTATTAATTTTTTTTTTTACTTACTTTAATTATTCATTAAGTTTACTGTTATTTAAGTATTTTTAAGTATGTGTCAGTTAATTATATGTATTATTTCATTTATTTAACATTACTTTTAAAACATTTAAAAAATTCGATATTTTGACTAACTATATTACTTACAACGATATTTTGGATTCGATATTTTTGTAATTTCCTGTTTGGAGATAGGACTTCGATATTTTGGCATTCTATATTTTGGCATCGATATTTTTGTAAGTCTATATTTTTGTAGTCGATATTATGTCAGTGATCCGACTGATGAGATAATGCACAACCTTACACACATTATCAGATATATAAGTGACAGTATTGTGCAGATATGGTAGTAAGGCCATTTCTTGTACGAAGAGATGTTCCTCGAGAGCAGTTTGAGATGATGCAAGTACATTTCATCTGGAAGAGTGTTCCTGTGTAGTGGCCTTGGTCACTGAAAGGAACACAACGTAGATGGTGCACAAGGATGTTTGGTTGTAGCTATGAGGTTTTTGTAGGTTGAGCGTAGGTTTTCAGTGAACATGTACTGATTCAGGATAATAGTGAGATAGTACAGAAGGAGCCATGTTTAGCTCTGAAGCTCCATTTTGGATCAAGTTAACCTGAATGAGCCAGTGGCATCCATTGGAAGGTGTCTAGCTAGATCTGTGCCTGGATGTCAACAGTGAAAGCAGGAACCAGGGGAAATATTTGGGTAGCATCTGCATCGAGATGATGGGGACAGCATAAGGAAGCAAAGATATCACCAAGAGATGAGGTTTGGAGTGAGAAGGGGAGAGCAGCCCTGAAGCGTGTGGACACTGGCTGGCAGCAGCATAGAAGCAGAGAGCGAGAAGCACTCAGTGAATGGGTCAGGTTAGGACTGTTATTTCTGAAGATGGACGTCCACTTTGCCAGGCTGCCCGTAGATAAGACATAAACTGTAGTGGGACATCAGCAGCGCAGCGCCAGCCTGTTGAAGGTTAAATGCCCACCTACATATGAAATGTAAAATGTACACCGACTGAAAATGCGGAATGTTGTGTCAACAGACATTCGCCTTGGCATTTGGACCCAGCAGCGCACGTCCTGAGGACTTCGCGGTACAGAAAAGAGAGGAATCAGTCTTACCTGGTTATGGTCCTGGGCGGCTGCTTCAAGTGTTCGTACACCTCCTTTAGCTTTTCTGGATTCAGTCCCTTCTTGGATCTTTTGCCCTTCTTCTTCGGTGGATAGATGATGAACTTTTTCCCAGACTTTCGGGCTTCATCGGCGAGGGACACCTTGCTGGGGGTGGTTGGCATGGGGTTGAGGGGCTGTATCTGCTCCTGTTGTTCTTCCTTTTTCTCTGGTGGAGGAGAAGTTCCTGGTTTCTCCTCGGGTTGAGTCGGTGGAACGGGGCTTTGCTCGGTATCGTAGAGGACCTCTGGCTTGGCGAGCTGCTCCTTCAGTAGCTTCAGCTCCTTCATGCTGCTTTGAAAATCATTTGGCAGACTGACCATCAATTCTTTGGAAGCAGGAAAGTGCGGGGCTGAGGCACAGCGTCTCACCAAGCAATCCTGTGGATGAGAAACATTACAGTAAAGGCGTTTGAAACTGTACATGTCCAGAAGAATCTCAGGAGTTGTACTAAAAGACAAGCCATAGCAGACAAATGATGACTCCCTCGGCTGAGAATCTACTGTCGATAGAGGAAGCACCGCTAACTCAACAGTGAGATTCACACACAACGGGGGAGCCTGGAGGTATTTATGCTGTTTAGTTCATGAGTCTTTCTCCCTCTCCTCTTTTTGTTGCTTGAATCTTCTCCTCTTCCTCTAAAGAGATTCACACTCCTGGTTCTTTCTGCCCTTATTTGAGCGTCCCATTCCCACCTCCGATGCTTCCACATTCCTTTTAACTTTCAGTGTGTCGTGCTTCTGCTCAGATTCTGCTCTGTCTTTCTCTCTCTTAATAACTGGAATCAGAAGAGACATTAAAAATTCACTGAAGTTGGAAACGAACAACAACGAGGCCGGTTACCTTCATCTTCTTGCGGCATGAAGTCGTCTCTGCCAATGTCAGGTTAGGCAAGGAGGCGGATCGTCCTGGTCTCCTCATCTGCAGAGGAATGAGGAAACATGTTCCGTTTAGGGATAACTCATTGGGATCAGGAAACAGTAGCCAAGAGCCCATGTTACAAACCTGAGCTCGTGCCAATGGTACCTTTGAACCTAGGACATGCTGTCGCCAAGAGCAGGAGAATGAGCCTCTGAGAAGAGTTGACAAAACACGTCATAAAAAGTGCGTGAAGGCTCCTTTGGGAGAGTAGAAATTGGCATGTTTCTATTGCGCTCTAACTGTAGAATGAGGTGAATTTGTTCAGGAGCTAACATTAGTAAAGAAGGCCCAATTTCACGGTATTAGATTGGAGCAACTTCCCTTGGTAGAGAATTAAATGCCAATGGAACGCCCCTCCCCATCCGTACAGTAAGTTTTAACAGTAAGCAATGTTTGAAAATTATTTGTAAACATTAGCAAAGACAATAGGTCTGGCCTTGACAAGCTGGTCATGGTATTCAATTATTAATTAATTTTAGAAAACATATACAACATACAAAATAATGGCAAACATTTAAAGATATATCTATACATATATAAATAAAGGGGTGGCCAGTTCCTGCTGCATCAGCAGAAGGGAAGGAAATGCAAAATGTCAATCAAATGTCTGCTCCAGGGAGAAAACATCTTCTATTGACTTCGCCCACGGAAACTCCCTCGAGCAGAAGAATCTGTCTGATTCGATACAGGGCACACTGTCTGTAATCCAGTGCCTAACACTTGATGTGGGAGATGCCACACACTGCCCAGGACAGGGGAACCTTAAGGAGCACACCATTTTCCCCCGGGCGTACCACTAAATGGGACTGGATCCACCCAGCTGTAACACTCCTACTGGGCTGAGTAAATGCAGCCCAGGATGACCCTTAAACAATCCGCGTGGTGTGCTGCCACAAACCGTATTGGTAATAAGAACCTTAAGAAGCACACAATTACCACCTGGGCGTACCCCTCAATGAGACCGGCTCCACACAGCTGTAGACCAGAGAGACACAATATTCAACCTATTTACTGGATTCTACCACTTGGTACCCTACTGGTTGCAGCTCTGTGTTTGTGTGCAGCGCGCGTGCCCCCGGGGTATGAAGTCGCTGATAACCGGGTATGTTACCCACTCGCTGATGTATCGCTAACTCCCCTTATTTGGACTGAAGGAAAGCTGGATGATTCCTACGGACTGTGGACTTGATACTCCAACCCAGTTTGACCACAAAACTTGGGACAGGCCAAGAGTAATCATGGCCTTCAAGGTACATCTACCCCAGCAATGACTATCAACATATGTGGGACACCGGTCGCAGAAGATGCCCCTTCTAGTCTCAGGTTCTAGCCCCTAGAAGGATAACCAGTGCTAGTAGTTAAGGGGCGCGACTGAACACGCATAGTGCTACACTTGATGAACCCTGATTCCTGGTGTGAGACCCGACCCTCCAAACTACGCGATTTATGACCGCCTGTGGTGGCAGAGCAGGTCTGTGAGGCACTACTTGGGGCACGGACTGTATGAGTGCTTTGAAGACACCACCACCATAGATCAGAGGTACCTACCTAACCACCTTGAACTACAGAACCATGAACCATGCATAGTTCGGCAGCCGTGTACGGTCGCATAGCGCTGCACTGTCCTCTAAAAGGTGCTGCCCCTGCCTGTGGGGTAAGGCAACAGGCCGATGGGCAAAGACACCACGCAGGCAGTGGTGAGGGTCCCAAACCCCCCTCTGTCTCTGTGAGCAACAGCAGGTTATAGCACCCCACGAGTTACACCATGTCTGGCAACAAAGGAAACAGCATCTCACACCAGCCTAAATTGGACAAGATGGCATGGCTCAAGAATCAAGACAGACTCGAAGTACAGGTAGATACGACACCTACAACCCACGATCAGCTCCCGGTGCAACCGGCTCCCACTCTACAGGATATCCTCACAACAGTCACGGCGGTACACACCTCACTTGAATCACAGATTGATTCTGTCTCTATTTAAGTCGCCCTCCTCAGAGCGGATTTTCATAAAATGAACAACCGTATGACGGAAGTGGAAGAAAGCACGCAGGTTCTAGCTACTACCTCTAAAGGCTTAGAGAACAAGTCCAGGACCTACAAGCTACCACTCGAGCACTATCAGACCAACTCGATGATTACAAAGGCAGGGCTAGGAGAAATAACGTTAGAATTATTGTAGTCCCCGAGAAAACGGAGGGCCCTGTCATAGACCTATTTGTGGAGGAATTAGTCACACAGCGGCTACAGCCCAAGACGCTCTCCAAATACTTCTCCATTGAACGTGCACACCGCGTATAGGGAGGCAGACCGAAACCAGGACACCCCCCCAGACCCATATTGGCTCGAGTGTTTAATTTTCGGGATAGAGACATGATTCTGCAAACTGCGCGTTGTGCTCCTCCACTTAAAATCGATAACAGCACCATTCACTTCTTCCCCGACTTCACAATAAAGGTTCATCAACAGCGTAGAAGCTTCCTTGAAGTCAAGAAGGCCCTAAGGGAGAGGGACCTCCCATATGCGATGCTATTCCCTGCGAGACTAAGGGTGGAGGCTGAAGGTAAAGCATGGTTCTTCAAGGAGTCAGAAGCAGCGTGGGAATGGTTGGATGGCTGGAGGCAAGTTGGGGGCCCGAATAACTCAGATAGACGCTGGAGACGGATGGTGAAAAATCGTAATGGGACTACATCAGATCATGAAAAGAGCGATACCACGAACGCAGAACGAATAGAAAGTGGCTGGTCTGGACCGGCATGAGCTTGTATGGCAAAGGGCAACACTAAAGTCATATGTGAAAGACAAAGCTGCGACACATGTGTAACCGCTGTGGACTCTAGCCTTGAAATGCTATCCTTGAACTCAGAAAGAGCCTCATGCCCGCACACAGGTGAAGAATCGATGGAGTGATGCCACGGAGCCGAACTGGCTAAGTACACAAACTGAAATGTTATGCTGACTGACTGATTAGTATAAGTATACTCGAGGTTGGCGGGGGGAATTGAGGCTTGTTGGTCCACATCTCCTCCGAAACTAGGATGGGTGGGCGACGGGCGCTCTGCAGTGTTGGGGTGGTGGGTAGTTTGAAGCCTATCTTGCAGGGAGTCGGGGGGTGGTCTGGGGAAGTTGAGAGCGTTTTTTCGTTGTTCAAAAGCGTCACGATGACTGTTACTAGCCTACAGCACATACTCATTACTAGGTTACAACCGCCACAGCGGGTATATCAACTCTGTCGTCCACAAACTATGACTATCAGGCCTATGCACATGAGATATTCACAGCTCATCTATCCTCCGGGGACGAAGGGCCCACTCAAACCCCCGAGCATGTTCTCAATCAATCAATCAATCAAGGATTTATCAAGCGTGCTACTCACTCGTGAGGCTCTCAAGGCTCTGGGGAGGGGGGTGCAGCTCCGTTTCATTCAAAGAGCCAGGTCTTGAGGTTCTTCCTGAAGATGTGGAGGGTGGTTGAGCGTCTGATGTTCACAGGGAGCTCATTCCATGCTTTGGCTGTGACGTAAGAGAAAGCTCTTCCTCCTGCTCTGGTTCTGCGGATGCGGGGAGTCTCCGCGAGGTCTGCAGGGCGAACGTTCCTCTAGGGTACGTGGAAGGAGACTCTCTCATTGAGGTATTTGGGTCCGATATTATGGGGGGATTTGTAGCCGTGGGTGAGCAGTTTGAAGGCAACTCTCTTCTTGACGGGGAGCCAGTGGATGTCACGTAGGTGTTGGGTTATGTGTTCGTGTCGTGGGGTTCCGAGGACGAGTCTGTCTGCGGCGTTCTGGATGGTCTGTAGCCTGTGAAGGAGAGTTCTGTTGATTCCAGCGTAGAGGGCGTTGCCCTAGTCCAATCTGCTGATTATGGGTGCGTGGGTGACAGTTTTCCTGCATTCCGGGGGTATCCATTTGAAGGGCTTTGCAAGGATCCGAAGGCAGTTGAAGCTGGTGGAGGCAATGGAGTTGATCTGGCGGGTCATGGTGAGGGAGGAGTCAAGGATGATGCCGAGGTTCCGTGCGTGGTCTGTTGGAGTGGGAGGACTCCCGAGGGCGGAGGGCCAACAGGTGTTGTGCAGGGTCTGAGGAGGAGGACCTCGGTCTTCTCCGAGTTGAGCTTCAGGCAGCTGTTTTTCATCCAGGTTGCTACGTCTCTCATTCCTTCCTGGAAACAGAGTCTGGTGTCTTGGGGGTTCTTCGTGAGGGAGATGATGAGCTGGGTGTCGTTGGCGATTGATACTATGCTGAGTCCATGCTGTCTGACGATAGCGGCGAGGGGGGCCATGTAGATGTTGAAGAGAGTGGGGCTGAGTGATGATCCTTGGGGAACTCCACAGTTGATCTGTGTGTGTTCGGAGAGGAAAGGAGGGAGTCTGATCCTCTGTGTTCTGCCGGAGAGAAAGGATTGGATCCAGAAGAGGGCGGTTCCTCATATCCCAGCGTTGTGGAGTCTGGCTGTGAGAGTGCAATGTGCGACGGTGTCGAAAGCTGCGAAGAGGTCTAGCAGGATGAGGGCTGCGGTGTGCCCCTAGTCTAGTAGCATGCGAATGTCGTCAGTGGCAGCGAGGAGGGCCGTCTCAGTGCTGTGGTTGCTGCGGAATCTGGACTGGGAGGCATCTTGGATGGAGTTTTCTACAATGAAGGCGGTCAGCTGGGTGTTTACGAGTCTCTCGGTGACTTTGGCAGCGAAGGGGAGTAGAGAGATGGGTCGGTAGTTTTTCAGGTCTGTTGGGTCGGCTGAGGGCTTCTTGAGGAGGGGTTTTACCTCCACTCGCTTCCAGTTGTCGGGGAAGATGCCGGATTCGAAAGAGGCATTGATGGTGTGTCCTAGTTCGGGTGTGATGGCGGTGGGGACCCTGTGGTAGATGTGTGGTGGGCAGGGGTCTGTGGGGGCTCCTGAGTGGGTGTTCTTCATGGTCACGTGGAGTGTTCGACAGTGGTAGGATTCCAGATAGTGATGGTCGGCTCAATGTCGGTGTTGGTGGCGCGTGGGGTGGTGTCCGGCGTCTGTTGAAGTTGTCGTAGAGGGCCTTGATTTTCAGATGGAAGTAGGAGCTGACCTTGTTGCAGAGTCCCTGAGAAGGTGTGATGTCAATGGGTTAAGGGAAAGGATTAAGAGGGGGTTGGTGCTGCAGTACATCAAACGACAGCCCTCAGACAAAATTCTATTACAGGAAACCCACCTGGTTGGGAAAATTTGTAAGGCGCTGGACAGATGGGGGAACTTATTGTCCATGCAGGATTCACCACCGGCTCCCGAGGGGTAGGTATACCAGTAAGGAAAAGCCTTCCATTTATAGTGACCCAGACACACACAGATAACTATGGGCGCTTTGCTGGGATGTTGGGTACCAGGGAGGGTAGAAATATGAATATCCTCTCGGTATATATCCCTCCAGCTCTACACTATGTGGCCTTGCCGGAAGTGAGCAGGTTACTTCTTGCCTTACCAAAAGGCGAAATAGTACTAGGTGGGGACCTTAATATGACGCTTTGTGATCAGGTGGATAGGTATCCCCCAATAGGCGCGACGCACTCCCTCAATGTTATGGCAGACTTTGTTGCGGCACTGAGGTTGACGGATATATGGCGGGCAGCTCACCCACAAGCATGACAATACACCTACTACTCCGCTGCTCATAAAAGCCACTCCTGAATCGATTCCATATTATCTTTGGCTGATTCTGCACACCAATTCATCGAAGTTCAGCATTTAACGAGGGGCATCTCTGACCATGCTCCCATACAGGCGCGATACACAATAAATAGTACCCCTGCCCACCGGACACTTACGATTAGTCCTTGGTGTCTTCAAGTCCCACATATTAAGGATAATCTAATCAAGGACACAGACTATTACTTTAGGAAAACGTGGGGACGGTCCAGTCGTCACAAATACTGTGGGAGGCCTAGAAAGCTGTAAACAAGGGCCGGGCCCTATCCCTCACTGTGAGCCACAGGAAAGAGAAAGACAGGCAACTAGTCGAACTAGAGCAAGACATTCTTGAAAGAGAGCAGACACCTAGTGATACCCGGGATGGGAATGAAAACCATGTTCTGGAACTCAAGAGGAATGAATACAGAGACCTAGCACATAAACTTGACAGAGGTAACCATTGGGCCAAAGTATACAGGATATATGAACAGGGAGATAGGGCTAGTAAGTTATTAGTATGGTTGGAGAGGAAAGAAAAGACAGACCGCTGGATCAGAGTCATACATGGGCAGGACGGGACTTATCTGCGAGAACCGCAACACATAGCAGATGGGTTCGCCGAATACTATTAGCGACTTTACTCACCTGTTGCAACGGCTACTGTGGCGGAGGTGAGGGATATGATAGCCAACATACAAATTATGGATGAAGATATTACTGTTGAGGAAATCACTGCAGCCATACGTAGTATACAATCGGGAAAAGCCGGGGGACAAAATGGTCTACCAAGCGAACTCCTCAAAATAGCGGCATCCAAGGTGGCACCCCACTTCCTTGAAATGTACCACGAGAGCAAATCCATCGGGACGTTACCCAGAGACCAAAGACTGGCCTCTATTGTTGTAATTCGTAAGGCGGGGAAGCCGGAGGAGGAATTCACCTCATACCGACCAATATCCTTATTAAATGCTGAAGAAAAAGTACCAGCCAAATTTCTCGCCAATTGGCTGCTACTTATAATTACAAAACTAGTCCACCCAGGCCAGTTTGGGTTCATGCCTGGCCGTAACACAGCTATGAATCTACGCCGTTTGAATGGTGTGCTCGCTAGAAAACACACCATCAGTGAAAATACAGCCATTATTTCATTGGATGCATGCATGGCTTTTGATACGGTCGAATGGCCATATATGATAGCGGTCCTTGAGCGTATGGGATTAGGAACGACCTATCTCGACTGGATTAAACTCCTATAAGCGGAGCCACTTGAGCAGGTGGTTGTCAATGGACATATATCCACCGCATTCACTCTGCGCCGAGGGACGAGACAGGGCTGCCCGCTGTTGATGGAGCAAGGACTCGTATAAAAGAGACTTGCTCGGATGCAATCCTCTCAAAATAACTTGTAATACCGTAATAATTATGTTTGTAAATACTAACATGCATTACAGTTCATACATTTAAGCTTAGGGGAAGCTTGCATATGTCTCATACTAACAAGTAACCTGAGTGTGACTTAAAATGGCTGCTAACGCAGAATTCTGTACTGCGCATGTGTCAACTACATCTACGTAGTAATGACGAGTCCTTGCTTGGAGGGAAATCTCTGCAGCTGCGCATTCGCTTCTAAGATGGCCACTTGAAACTCACATGTTAAAACACATGCTTTTGCTGAAATTAACCATGCAACTTTATTAAAATGCTAATGCGAAAGATTTTTTATAAGTAAATGGGATTAGAGTAGAGATAGGTGGTATACAGTGAAATCATTTTAATTTGATTTCTAACATGTTTCTTTGACTCTTTCTAATTAGTTTGTATTTGGGCCTCAGAGCAATACTAAAGTCTATACACCACGTAACACCCTACGCACATGCACTCGTAACCCGCCAGGAACCATGATGATGTTCTTGAACCTCAGCCAAGGCCACGATCGCAACATGTCCTGAGAAAGCAGTGGACATCCTGAATGATGAATGAGAAAATTATTAAATGTATTTTTTTTTTTTTTTTTATAAAGATGTGAAATGAGGGTGGGAAATAAAGCTTGAAAAAATAAATGAAGGGGCGGGAATCCTGAACAATAGACTAAAGAAAATTATTAAAACTTAGCATGGGGTGATGATCATCCCCCGTTGCTTTTCTAATAAGAATTAGGAGTTTCATAAATTGGAAACATTTAGAGGTGGTGTTTACTGTTAGAAGGATATAATTGGGGTCGTTTTAGTTAGTTAGAAGCAGAGCTCGTGTTGCTGAGATGCAGAGAGACCAGGATGCTGTCCGAGAACTGAAGCAAATATTGAAGAAGACTCGAATTGCAGATTTAAAGCCTAAACCCTAATTGATTAGAAGAACATCGTGGAAGAACCGAGGAGGGAAAGGTAAAGATCTAGAAGAAGATCGTGGAAGATTAGAGGAGGAAGATAGTGTCAGAGAGGGGTGCGACGCAGGTGTCGGATCTAGAAGAGGCCATCTATACTGTCCCTAAATCCTGTTCTGAACCTTTGTCACCTGATCTGTCCCAGGGAACCCTTTCCAGCTCCTTGGCCAAGGGGTTGGTTTCCACACCATCCTAGGTAACTATAATTCTGTGTAGTAAATGTAAATGTAAATGTAAATGTAAATGTAAGGGAATTTATATAGCGCAAATCACCAAGCGGTCTCTAAGCGCTTGCTTAGGGAACCCGTCCTGGTATTCCCCTGTGAGATAACCCGGCAGGGCATCCGCAAGGTGAAAGCCAGGCATCCCGCCGCGAGGGGCCCATGTGGAGATTAAGCAAGCTATTGCCCAGAGTCGCAGAGTGTGAACCCATGAATCGAGAATGCACTGGAGCGAGAATTATCGAGTCCATGGACATTTATGGACTCAAGACCCAGCCGAGCCGGGAATTGAACCCTGGTCCCGGGCTGACCTCTGCTTCCAGGTCTGCCTCCTCTAACCAGTGAGCCACACTTCTCCACATCAGTAGTAGTATGTCATTGTACTGCTCTCTCTGACGATTTTGACAGTACTTTTCTCACTTCCGCTGTAGCACATCCGCGTTTACTGCACGTTCTAGTTGTCAACACCACCATTAGCACACCCTCAATTTAAACTTCCGGTTCCATTACCACGATGTTTCTACATCATGAAATCGGTGGATCCAATACACGTGATCCTTCCCCCACTCGGTAAGATTTAAAAAAATTCTCCGCCAGAACCAATCAATCACCAGACCCGCACCAGGCTCACTTTAATCTCTTATCCCCAGAGCTTTCAACCGGTTACCTAAGTGGCAGGTGTACTTCGCCGCCCCACTTCACCACGCCGGGTGGCCGGTCTCACCGTACCGCACCCGCACTTTTCATACCCAACTACGATCTCCACGAACACGCACTCTGCGTTAACAGGTAACTGCTGCTTTGTTCTTTTTATCTTATCTTTGCCTCTCTTGAGTCAAATCCAACACACCCCCTCCTTTTGCCTTGCGGCTTCGTTTGACTTGGATTGCGTTACCGCTTCCCCATACCTTCTGTCCATTCTTCGCTTGATTTTCTAGCTGTTTTTCAAAATCTTTTACTTTCCAGATGTCACTCGTTTTCTCCTTCGTAGGCAGTCTGTGTACGTCTGTTTCCCGCTCGTTTCGAGCATTAGAACACCTCGTTTTAATATGTATAAAATTTAGATGCACCATCTTTCCAGTACATATGTTGTTTCGAATGTTTCTATCACGGATACAGCCTGCATACACCTGTGCCCGCTTCTTACAGTATACTTTTGGTTTTGCCTCATTGTTTATGTAAAAATATTTTTCTGATGCGAAGTTTCTTTAATGCTTGCGTATTTCTTCATATGTTTTTGACTGTGTGTCCTTCCGGGAAGGTTCTCAAATATACAGCCTACGGTTTTAACAGTATTTCCTTTTTTACCATATGCTCTTTTATTGTTGTACTCACACACTTATGCAGGTTACAATGATTATGTGGTTTTACCCCGTATATCACTTTATTTCACATTCTCCCACTTTTTGTCCAGCATTTCTCATGCTCCTGTAAGCTCTGGGAGTGTTCGGTGGTGGTCGTCCTTTTGTTTCCACATGTTCTACCATTTCAGTCTTTCTATTTTCCAGGTGTCTTTCCATGTTTACTTTCATATACTTGGTACTCACCAGAGTTGTGATTCTTGCACATTTCATGCTCAAATGGACACGCATTTCTTGCCCTCTATATGACATAATTTTCTAATTGGACTACTTCCCTTTTCGCCATCTTTGACTTCTTAAAAACCCATTATATGACTGTGCATGTACTATGTTTCTCCACTATAATTTCGGGTGTTTCATGTTTTCTATTTCTATCAGGGTGCTTTCTCTGATGCACATTCATCTACTCAGCACGCTATGTGAGAACTCCATACAGTTCGAAACCCACTCACTGGTGTTTATTCAAAATAATTTTCCATTAACTTTTATTAGCTCAGCTTGTTTATTCTTACTTTCTCATATCTTTTCTTTATGTCCTTCCTAGCCCTGAAGAGTCATATCTTTACACGGTGTGACGAAACACGTGTCGGCTGATGTACTGTATATCCTGTATTGGTCAGATATTGACATATATAAAGAATACTTTTCACTAATTCTTCTGATGTCAACCTTCATTGTTCCAAAATCCTACGGATTCTGAGCCTTTTTCATTCCTCTACCGGACACTATCAAAAGTGATATCCTTAATGTGTGCGCAGGACCTAATCTTATGTTTGAGTTTTTTGTTTTATGCCGCAGGGACACTGTGATTCTACTGTCCAGAGCATCATGATACTTACCAAAAAGTTCCCCGTCCAATCAATCTCCTCCTCCGAGACTTCATCCTCCAGCACCTCACGGAGAAACTCATAATTTCCGATGTCCACAGGTAGGGAGCTCTGCCAGCAGAAACAGATAGACTGTGATGATCGACCTATGTGCCAAAAGTCCTCTAACTTAAGAAGGTGTATTTCCCATCCTCCATCATCCAGGAAATCTGAAAAATTCATTGTCATTAAATGCCCTTTGCACCTGACCCACAAGAAGGAGCATTGCACTAATACACTCTTGCACCACTGCCCCCCTCAACCAGAGGGAGGGGCGAGAACCAACTAACATTCACATACACACCAGGCTCCACTACCAGTCTCATACATATGTCCCAAGACCACAGGGGGGAGCGAGGCTCCAATACCAGTCTCATACATATGTCCCGCTACCAGAGGGGGCAGCCAGGCTAAACTACCAGTCTCATATATACGTACTCCAAACACAGGGAGGAGTGAGGCTCCACTACCAGCCTCATACATACGTCCCGCTACCACAGGGGGGAGCGAAGCTCCACTACCAGTCTCATACATACGTCCCGTCACCACAGGTGGGAGCAAGGCTCCAATACCAGTCTCATACACAGGTCCCACCACCACAGGGGGAAGCGACGCTCCACTACCATTCTCATAAACAGGTCGCACCACCACAGGGGGCAGCCAGGCTCCACTACCAGTCTCATATATACGTCCCACCACCACAGGGGGGAGCAAGGCTCCACTACCAGTCTCATACATATGTCCCACCACCACAGAGGGGATCTAGGCTCCACTACCAGTCCTATACATACATCCTGCCACCACAGGGGGAGCAAGGCTCCACTACCAGTCTCATACACAGGTTCCCCACCACAGGGGGCAGCGAGGCTCCACTACCAGTCTCATACATATGTTCGATCAGCACAAGGGGGAGCAAGGCACCATTTCCAGTCTCATACATATGTACTCCCACCACAGGGGGGGGAGCGAAGCTCCACTACCAGTCTCATACATACGTATTCCCACCACAGGAGGGGACCGCGACTCCACTACCAGTCTCATACATACTTATTCCCACCTCAGGGAGGAGCTTGGCTCCGCTACCTGTCTTATACATACATACTCCCACCACAGGGGAGAGCAAAGATCCACAACCAGTCTCATACATACATACTCCCACCACAGATGGGAGCGAGGCTCAACTACCAGTCTCATACATATGTCCCACCTGCATGGGGGGAGCGAAGCTCCACTACCAGTCTCATACACATGTTTGAGCACAAAAGGGGGGAGCGAGGCTCTAATACCAGACTCATACACAGGTCCCACCACCACAGGGGGAAGCGACGCTCCACTACCATTCTCATACACAGGTCCCAACACCACAGGGGGGAGCAAGGCTCCACTACCAGTCTCATACATATGTCCCACCACCACAGGGGGAGCGAGGCTCCACTACCAGTCTCATACATATGTCCAACCACCACAGGGGGGAGCGACGCTTCACTACCAGTCTCATACATATATCCTGCCACCACAGGGAGGAGTGAGACTCCACTGCCAGTCTCATACATACATCCTGCCACCACAGGGGGGAGTGAGGCTCCACTACCAGTCTCATACGTACGTCCCGACATCATAGGGGGCAGCGATGATCCACTACCAGTCTCATACATATGTCCCACAACCACAGGGGGGAGCAAGGACACACTACCAGTCTTACACAAAAGGGGGAGCGAGGCTCCACTTCCAGTCTCACACATACATACTCCCACCACAGGGGGGAGCGACCATCCACAACCAGTCTTATACATACATACTCCCACCACAGGGGGGAGCAAGACTCCAATACCAGTCTCATACACATGTCTGACCATCACAGGGGGAGCGAGGCTCTACTGAGTCGCATACATATGTGCGATCAACACAAGGGGGAGCGACGCTCCACAACCAGTCTCATACACACATACTCCAACAACAAGGTGAAGCAAGGCTCCACTACCAGTCTCATACATATGTCCCGCCACCACAGGGGGCAGCAAGGCTCAACTACCAGTCTCATATATACGTACTCCCACTACATGGGGGAGTGAGGCTCCACTACCAGTCTCATACATATGTCCTACTACCACAGGGGGGGTGCGAGGCTCCACTACCAGTCTCATACATATGTTGCACAACCATGGGGGGGGCGAGGCTCCACTACCAGTCTCATACATATGTCCCGACACCACAGGTGGGAGCAAGGCTCCACTACCAGTCTCATACACAGGTCCCACCAGCCCAGGGGGGAGCGAGGCTCTACTACCAGTCTCAGATATACATACTCCCACCACATGGGGGAGTGAGGCTCAACTACCAGTCTCATACATATGTCCTGCCACTACAGGGAGGAGCGAGACTCCACTACCAGTCTCATACATACATACTCCCACCACATGGGGGAGTGAGGCTCCACTACCAGTCTCATACATATGTCCTGCCACCACAGGGGGGAGCGAGGCTCCACTACCAGTCTCATGCATATGTTCCGCTACCACAGGCGGAGCAAGGCTCCACTACCAGTCTCATACACAGGTCCCACCACCACAGAGGGCAGCGAGTCTCCACTACCAGTCTCATACATCTGTCCGATCACCACAAAGGGGAGCGAGGCTCCACTTCCAGTCTCATACAGATGTCCCACCACCATAGGTGGGAGCAAGGCTCCACTACCAGTCTCATACATATGTCCCACAACCACAGGGGGGAGCGAGGCTCCACTACCAGTCTCATACATATGTCCCACAACCACAGGGGGGAACAAGGATCCACTACCAGTCTCATACACAGGTCCCACCACCACAGGGGGCAGCGAGGCTCCACTACCAGTCTCATGCATACATACTCCCACAACAGGGGGAGAAAGGCTCCACTACCAGTCTCATACAGATGTCCCACCACCACAGGAGGGAACAAAGCTCCACTACCAGTCTCATACATAGGTTCCACAACCACAGGGGGGTGTGAGGCTCCAATCCAGTCTCATACATATGTACTCCCACCACAGGGGGTGCGAGGCTCCACTACCAGTCTCATACATATGTCCCGACACCACAGGTGGGAGCAAGGCTCCACTACCAGTCTCATACACAGGTACCACCAGCACAGGGGGAAGCAAGGCTCCACTACCAGTCTCATACATATGTCCCACCACCACAGGGGGGAGCAAGGCTCCACTACCAGTCTCATACATATGTCCCACAACCACTGGGGGGAGCAAGGCTCCACTACCAGTCTCATACATACGTTCTCCCACCACAGGGGGTGCGAGGCTCCACTACCAGTCTCATAAACATGCCTGACCACAAAAGGGGGGAGTGAGGCTCCACTACCAGTCTCATACATATGTCCCGCCACCACAGGGGGCAGCAAGGCTCCACTACCAGTCTCATATATACGTACTCCCACTACATGGGGGAGTGAGGCTCCACTACCAGTCTCATACATATGTCCTACCACCACAGGGGGGGGTGCGAGGCTCCACTACCAGTCTCATACATATGTTGCACAACCATGGGGGGGCGAGGCTCCACTACCAGTCTCATACATATGTCCCGACACCACAGGTGGGAGCAAGGCTCCACTACCAGTCTCATACACAGGTCCCACCAGCCCAGGGGGGAGCGAGGCTCCACTACCACTCTCATACACATGTCCGACCAACACAGGGGGGAGTGAGGCTCCACTACCAGTCTCATACACATGTCCTGCCACCACAGGGGGGAGTGAGGCTCCACTACCAGTCTCATACATACGTCCCACCACCACAGGGGAGTGAAAGGCTCCACTATCAGTCTCATACATATGTTGTGCCACCAAATGGGGAGTGAGGCTCCACTACCAGTCTCATACATATATTCTGCCATGGCAGGGGAGAGCAAGGTTCCACTACCAGTCTCATACATACATCCCACCACAGGGGGGAGCGAGGCTCCACTACCAGTCTCATACACATGTGCGATCACCACAAGGGGGAGTGAGGCTCCACTACCAGTCTCATGCATACATCCCATCCCCACAGGGGAGAGAAAGGCTCCACTACCAGTCTCATACATATGTCCTGCCACCAAAGGGGGGAGCGAGGCTCCACTAAATGTCTCATACACATGTGCGATCACCACAGAGGGGAGCAAGGTTCCACTACCAGTCTCATACATACGTACTCACACCACAGGGGGAGTGAGGGTTCTTCTCATACATAAGTCCTGCCACCACAGGGGGGAGCAAGGCTCCACTACCAGTCTCATACGTACTTCCCGCTACCACAGGGGGGAGTGAGGCTCCACTATCAGTCTCATACAGATGTCCCACCACCACAGGGGGGAGCAGTGCTCCACTACCAGTCTCATACATACATCCGGCCACCATAGGGAGGAGCGAGGCTGCACTACCAGTGTCATACATACATCCTGCCACCACAGGGGGAGCAAGGCTCCACTACCAGTCTCATACACAGGTCCAACCACCACAGTGGGCAGCCAGGCTCCACTACCAGTCTCATACATATGTTCCACTACCACAGGGGGAGCGAGGCTCCACTACCAGTCTCATTCATATGTCCCACCACCACAGGGGGAGCAACGCTCCACTACCAGCCTCATACATATATCCTGCCACCACAGGGGGGGAAGACACTCCACTACCATTATTATACACAGGTCCCACCACCACAGGGCAGAGCGAGGCTCCACTACCAGTCTCATACATATGTCCCGCCACCACAGGGGGGAGTGAGGCTCCACTACCAGTCTCATACGTACATCCTGCCACTACAGGGGGAGCGAGACTCCACTACCAGTCTCACACACACGTCTGACAATCACAGGGGGAGCGAGGCTAAACTACCAGTCTCATACACATGTGCGATCACCACAAGGGGGAGCGAGGCTCCAATACCAGTCCCATACATACGTATTCCCACCACAGGGGGAAGCGAGGCTCCACTACCAGTCTCATACATACGTATTCCCAACACAGGGGGGAGCGAGGCTCCGCTACCAGTCTCATACACACATATTCCCACCATACGGGAGAGCAAGGCTCCACTACCAGTCTCATACATATGTCCCACAACCACAGGGGGGAGTCTCATACACAGGTCCCACCACCACAGGGGGCAGCGAGGCTTCACTACCAGTCTCATACATACATACTCCTACCACAGGGGGGAGCAAGGCTCCACTACCAGTCTCATACATATGTCCCACAACCACAGGGGGGAGCGAGGCTCCACTACCAGTCTCATACTTATGTCCTGCCACCACAGGGGCAGCAAGACTCCACTACCAGTCTCATACATATGTCCCGCTACCACAGAGTGGGGGCGAGGTTCCACTACCAGTCTCGTACATAAGTCCTCCCACCACAGGGGGGGCCAGTCTCATACATATGTCCCGCTACCACAGGGGGGAGTGAGGCTCCACTACCAGTCTCATACAGATGTCCCACCACCACAGGGGGAGCAAGGCTCCCCTACCAGTCTCATACATACATCCTGCCACCACAGGGGGAGCAAGACTCCACTACCAGTCTCATACACAGGTCCAACCACCACAGGGGGCAGCCAGGTTCCTCTACCAGTCTCATATATATGTCCCACCACCACAGGGGGAGCAAGGCTCCACTACCATTCTTATACCCAGGTCCCACCACCACTAGGGGGAGCGAGGCTCCACTACGAGTCTCATACATATGTCCCGCCACCACAGGGGGGAGCGAGGCTCCGCTACCAGTCTCATACATACATACTCCAACCACAGGGGTGAGCAAGGCTCCACTACCAGTCTCATACAGATGTCCCACCACCACAGGGGGAGCAAGGCTCCACTATCAGTCTCATACATATGTCCCACAACCACAGGGGGGCAAGGCTCCACTACCAGTCACCTACATACATACTCCCACCACAGGGGGGAGCAAGGCTCCACTACCAGTCTCATACAGATGTCCCACCACCACAGGGGGGAGCGAGGCTCCACTACCAGTCTCATACATATGTACTCCCACCACAGGGGGAGCAAGGCTCCACTACCAGTCCCATACACATGTCTGACCACAAAAGGGGGGAGTGAATCTCCACTACCAGTCTCATATATGCGTACTCCCACCACATGGGGGAGTGAGACTCCACTACCAGTCTCATACATATGTCCTGCCACTACAGGGAGGAGCGAGACTCCACTACCAGTCTCATACATACGTCCCGCTACCAAAGGGGGGGCGAGGCTCCACTACTAGTCTCATACATATGTTCCACCACCACAGGTGGGAGCAAGGCTCCATTACCAGTCTCATACACATGTCCCACCAGCACAGGGGGGAGCAAGGCTCCACTACCAGTCTCATACACAGGGCCTGCCACCACAGGGGGGAGCAAGGCTCTACTACTAGTGTCATACACATGTCCCACCACCACAGGGGGGAGCGAGGCTCCACTACTAGTCTCATACATATGTCCTGCCACCACAGGGGAGAGAAAGGCTCCACTACCAGTCTCATACATATGTCCTGCCACCACAGGGGGGGAGCGAGGCTCCACTAACAGTCTCATACATACCTACTCCCACCACAGGGGGGAGTGAGGCTCCACTATCAGCCTCATGGCGTCTGATCAGTTGATCACAAGGTCACAGATTGCCGTGAACTGGTTGTATGTAGTCTATGACTTTTTTCAACTTAATTGAGTATAATGGCACAACGCTTTTGCTAAGCTATTGCTAAGCTAACAACGATTACTGAGGGTTCCAGCCTGATGACGGGGAATGATTCAAGCACGTGAATCTATGAAAGATCCAATGCTGGAGAAAATTCTACCTCTACTAATCTCATGACAGATGCCAACATAAAACTTTTATTCAGTCCACACAGAAGGGGCTAAAAACCAAGATGTAGTTCTGTGCCACTCACCTTATACTTCTGAAACAGTACTTCCTCTATGGCAGACAGAGGAGTTGAAAACTTCGGAGGAGCTGGAGTCCAAAACATTTTCGTACTTTCGCTGTAGAGGCCAACCTGTGGGTCCATAAACAGTATACATATTGTAACTGTATTTATTGAGAAGTGCAAGATATTCAAATATTTCATTATTCCAAAACCAAGTAAAACAGTACTTGCGTTCATCGCTAATGCGAACAAGTGAATTACCAAAGTGCTAAACAGTGCATAGAAATACAACGTTAAAGTGCAAAGAACGTGCATTATATCAAGTAAACCAAAGGAATTTCATTCAGTGCTTATGCTAACAAATGAATTATAAAAGTGATATAAAGTGCAATTCAAAGCAAAGATCAAGTGCATTAAAGTACTGAAGCGTAACCACAGTAAGAGACATTGTTTAAATTGCCTATTCAAATACATACACACTTGCTTTCTAAAATCTTCTAACACCTACGACAATTATACTACATACTGATGAAATGCCTTCCAGATTGCTCAAACATTTGCTAAACTGTTGTTTCTCAGTGCATACAAATATTCAAACAGTCATTTTAATGCACCAATGTTCAAATACAGGTAAATATTTTAACTTCCAACGCTGTAAAATCAGGGAAGGAGCACTAGACATACCAATAAAGATAACATTTTTAACAAATTTCGGAAGAATGTTCGTATTTCTTGAATACCCAAACAGTACCAATAATGATTCCGGTTAGATATTCGTCATCAGCATCTTACTCAAGAGCTGAAAAATATTATTAACATCACACAATGCTGGAGAAGTAAAAATGTATGTAGCTAATACCCCGAGGCATTCGGCTGGCATCAACAGCAATAATCTGGCACTGCCTGATGTATCTTGTCTAGGGCAGGAGATGTAAAATAAACGAGCCCTTTTGAAAGGAATGCCATTCTTGTAACATTAGCTGTCCACAAAGTTTGATGTCCCCTGGATGAAATGGTTGGACATTCTCCTGGTGTTATTCTGCAATAAAGTGTTTTTTTTAGGATTTTATCTAAAAAAAAACTTAGGAATCAATGAATTTGTGTTTTGACGTAAAGCCCTCTATCAACTCCCCACACCCAACAGTTTATTTGTAACCAGTATCCTCACGACCTAATGTGAGCATTCATTCATCATTTCATATATTATTATTTTTTTTAAAGCTACTTATGTCCACTTAGCTAAACAAAAGAGAGGGGTATTCTTTTTTTTTTTTTTTTTTTAATACTTTATTTATTCAGTCGCCAATAAACATACACAACTTTCATCATAGGCGTACATTACAATGAGCAAAAGGGCCATACAGTGTACACAGCGTTGACAGTGGCATATAATCATCATGTTAGTCCGGCCGGGTCTAGAATAGTGTTCCGGCTCTGTATTCACAGGTTGGGGAGGAAGCATAACAATATTAAGGCGGTACACACTATCTTAACCTTGACTTGTAAGGCGCACCCAGGTATCCACATCAGCAGCACCAGAGCACACCCTCAACAATAATTCACAAGTCAATAACCTTATTCGAGAAGATTACTATGTCACAATTAATGAAAATACAGTTGCAACCCAGGCCCCAAGACTCCAGGAGTGCTAATTTCCACCCCTTGTGGTCTCCACAAATTATGTTGCGGACTCCATGGTGGCGGCGACGGTGGCGGCGTTCTTATCAAGAGGGTGTGCAAGAAGATAGCTTTTTAGGGGCTCCCATATATCAGCGGGTTTAGAAGCAGTGGGAAGAAGCTCTGCGTATCTGAGCAACGTGTCCTGACAATATAGCATATCCTGTACCCATTCTTTAAACTTTGGAGCTCTGCCCCTCCCCCAACGACAAGCCACCCGCCTCTTTGCCAAAAGGAGAGCGACAGTTATGAATTTACGGTAAGGCCCTCCTATTGGTTTGGTATATCCCAATAGCGCTTGGAGTGGAGATGGAGTTAGGGGGGTATCAATCATCTCAGAAAGGGCCGAGTATACCAGCAGCCAGTATCGCGCAATGCCAGGGCACTCCCAAGCCAGATGCAAAAAATCTGCTGTTGGAGCACGACAGCGCTCGCAGAGGTCATCCACTCGGAGACCGAATCTATGCATTTGAACGGGGGTGCAGTAAAGTCTATGAAGAAATGTATAATGAGTAATCCTGAATCTACTGCTGGACGAGATTTGCTCAGTTTGCTGGCAGCAAAAAATCCAATGTGCATCTTCTATGAGTGTGCCCAGCTCTTCCTCCCACCTAGCGCGCGCTTTGCAAGGCCCAAAGTCGAGTGAGGTGTGCATGGAGTGATACAATTTAGAGACCACGTGTGCTGGAGAATCAGCTTTTAGCAGCTGGTGCAGTGGATCCAATGTAGGTGGTTCGTCAGGGAACGTCTCGGTCACCGCCTGAATCCCACTTCGGAGACGGATATATAGAAAGGTGTCCATGGAGGTAGGTGTCTGGTCCCCAAACAGATGCGCTAATGAGCGAAATCTGCCCCCGTTATAAAGATCCCCCCAGGTCTTAACTTTTAATTTGGTCATGACATTTTTAAACAATTGTTCCTGCAGCAGGGGCATGGAAGGGTGATACGCTAGAGGGAGCAATGGGGAGTAGGCAAATGTCGTCAGGGCTTTTTGTGTAATATAACGCCAAGCTAATATGGAGCAGGATACAGGGGTGTGATATGTAACCTGTGTCTCGGTTTACTAAATAATGCCCCTTCAAGCGGGACTGGGTCTGCCAGCCAGTGTTCGACCGCAACCTGGGGCATAAAGGGGGGGGGATGGATCCAGTAGTAAACGAAGTGGGCCTGCGCGCTGTATTAATATAGCTAAAAATCCGGTAAATCAATAACTCCCTGAGCAAATGGGTGGGTCGGGGTATCCCAACTCAAACGAGGGCGTTTACATCCCCAAACCAGCCGGATGAGCTCAGTACGTAAGGTTTTAAAAAAGGGCTTGCCCGGGTGATAGGGGACATTTAAAAATAGATAAAGGAGTTTCGGGAGAATGACCATCTTAATGAGGGACGCTCGTCCCGCCATGGAGAGAGGGAGCGTGATCCATCTCGTCACGCAGGTCTGGATATGGTCCATTGCACGTCCATAGTTTAGTTGAATTAAATCTTCGCGATCCCGGGAGATCATTATTCCTAGATATCTGACTTCACTGTCACACCACTGCAATGGGTAATCAAGGGGGGAAGATTTTTGCCGCCTCAGTAAGAGGGAGTATAGTGGATTTACCCCAGTTAATATGAATCCCAGACAGAGCAGCAAATCGTATGAATTCCCTCAAGAGGGGGTTGAGATTATTGGATGGATCTCTTACGTATAGCGTAATGTCATCCACGTATAGGGATATCAGGACTTGTCTCTGGAAACAGCGCAGAGCTTTATCCCGGTGGTGCTGACGGAGCCTGGCCGCCAGAGGCTCCATGGCAAGGGCGAATAAGAGGGGAGACAGGGGGCAACCCTGACACGTGCCTCGTGATATTGAAAAAGCCTCGGATATCCTGCCGTTAATACTCACCCTGGCTACTGGTTTATGATAGAGGATTGTGATCCACTTCAGAAACCCTACGGGGAGCCCCATATTGCGTAATATACAAAGGAGGTAGTCCCACTCCAGTGAATCGAAGGCTTTGGTGGCGTCTAAAAAGACTGCCACCATTGGTAATCCAGAGTCGACATTTTGCAGGATCGAGAAGAGGGTACGTAGGTTGTGTGAGGTAGCTCTACCAGGAATAAACTCCGCCTGGTCGGATAACACCAATCCCTCTACCAATAACTTCAGGCGATTAGCCAATACCTTTGCCAAAATCTTGGCATCACAGTTAATAAGGGAGAGGGGCCGATAGGAGTCGCAGGTTTGGGGCGGTTTCCCCGGCTTCAGCAGGGAGGTGATTAGGGCCTCCTGCATCGACGGTGGGAGTGTCCCAGTCTCATGTGCCTCCAAGAAAACCTCTCTAAGCACAGGAGCCAGTAGGTCCACATAAGCCTTGTAAAAATCTATGGGCAGGCCGTCTAGGCCAGGCGCCTTCCCGGATGCCATCTGCCCTATTGCATCCCGGATCTCGTCCAGGCCGATGGGCACAGCCAAGAATTCTCGTTGATAGTCTGGTAGCCATCCCAAAGTGATCTCTCTCAGATATTCATCCATTTCCAGGGGAACCTTTCTGGTAGTTGTATAGAGTGATGCATAGTGAGCTGTAAAGGCAGCTATGATTGAGTGTGTGTCGCGCAACGGTGTCCCTCCCTCACCTTCCAACTTCAAGACATAGTTAGACTGCCTAGGGGGCCTCACAACTCCCGCCAGCATCCTTCCCGGGCGCTCGCCCTTTCCGTATGCCCTAGCCATGAAATATTTACTCCGGAAGTGAACCTCCCTATCGGCAGTGGATTTGTAATCAGTCAATGTGGTTCTGAACTGGTGTTGTGCATCTGCGTTAGCAGCAAAGTCCGGAAGAGTTTCCAGTGAGCGCAGTGTTTGCCCCAGTTTATGTAACATGTCACGCAGCGCGCGCAGCACTCCTGAGCTCTTGGAAATACAAATACCCCACACGGTGACCTTCAGTGCCTCCCACATAGTTGCCACACAATCCACCGACCCATTATTATGCATTAAAAATTCTTCAAGCTCTTGACCCAGTTCCATTCGGAAGAGCTCGTCAAGTAGTATGTTAGGTAGCAGTTTCCATGGTGGTGGTCTCCCCACTGTGTCCAGTAGCCGGAGCTTAGCCAGGACCGGGGAATGATCGGAAAACGTACGGCCAACATGTTGCGCCGCCACTAAAGAGGGGGCGAGTCCCCGAGAGATCATGATGTAGTCTAGTCTAGACCAGGAAGTTGTGCAGCATTCCAATGTGTGCCTTCCGTCAACGTCGGGTGTAAGTGCCGCCATGTGTCTATAATATCCTGGTGCTCGCATAGATCACACAAATATCTGTGCGTGTTAGTGTAATGATGTGCGGAGGGGTTTGATCTATCTACGACTGGGTTAATAACTGCATTAAAATCACCTCCCCATACCAAATGAGTCGAATCGATATCTTTTATCTTATTCCAGAGGGCGATGAAACTGCTAGGGTCATCGCTGTTGGGGCCGTAGAAGCAGGCCAATGTGAAAGTTTCATTACCAATCCTGCCCCATGTTAAACAATACCGCCCCTCACGGTCCACAGCATCGCCCAAAGGAGTGTAGGGGGTGTTTCTTTTAATCAGGATGGCAGTACCTCTAGCATAAGAAGAATAAGGTGCAAAGACAGAGTGCGCAGCCCATCTAGAAGCAAAACTACCTTTGCGTTGTGGGTCCATGTGGGTCTCTTGTAAAAATACAATGTGCACCTTTAGTCTATCTAAAGCATTAACTGTCTGTCTGCGCTTCCTGGGATCGCCCAGCCCCCTAACGTTCCATGTAAGAGTGGAGATCACTCCCCGCAAGTTAGTATCTGTGTTACCGTCATGCATCATGTTCCCCCCAGGAATTCAAACGACCAATGAGAGCACCGTCAACAGCCAATTCTATTGTGTATTTTGCACTGACCATTTTGAGTACTAATTCAAAGTTGTGCTTTATATCGCCATCTTCTACATTCACAACAATAACATTTACTACTCCAAAAGTACACCCTCCCCCACCCACGCCGACATCCCAATCATGTCGGGAACGCATCCCCACCCACCCAAAACCAACAAACCAAATCGCAACCATAGAGGGGAATACCCATTGTGGGGGACAAAAGGGGTCCAGACCCGCCTTCCATCTCCCCGATATTTCACCCGCTGCACACCAGTCTCGTCGACTAGCGGCAAGTGCGGGATGGGGGGGGGGGAATTGCCAGGGCGAATATTAAAGGGAGAAATGTGGCAACCCTTAAACAGCCGGAACAATACAATGCTTGGGAGAGCAACTTAAACCAAAATGTACAATAGTCTCTGCCCAGCGGACAGAGTACAGACAGTCAAATGGGGCTAGGGATAGAGCCAACAACGAAAGACAAAAATAAATCCACCCATCAGTCCAATGCAGAGGTAGGTGAGCGGGACCTAGCCCGTCCCGACGGGGACCGGGTAGTTCCAGGGGGCCGCCCATTTTCTTTTAGAAAGGTTTCCACTTGTGATGGGTTGTGAAATAGGATCTGTTTGCCCTGGTGGACTATACGCAGCTTGGCCGGATACACCATCGTGTATTG
Source organism: Triturus cristatus (assembly GCF_964204655.1). Taxonomy (NCBI): domain Eukaryota; kingdom Metazoa; phylum Chordata; class Amphibia; order Caudata; family Salamandridae; genus Triturus; species Triturus cristatus. Next base: position 1,284,095,031 of record NC_140592.1, on the reverse strand, counting down.
GATGTCACGCTGGAGGAGCCTCTTTTTTACCGCTGCGAACTTGCGCCGCGCGTCCTGCACCAACTGCGTGAAGTCCGGATAGAAGGAGAGCGTGGCGTTTTCAAACTGAACCGGTTGTTTTTCACTGGCTAGTCGTAGTAGAGTGTCCCGGTCCCTGTAATTCAAAAATCTGATGATGACCGGTCTAGGGGGTGCACCGGGTATGGGCCGAGGGCCGAGAGAGCGATGGGCTCGCTCTACAACCAGTTGCTGGGAGAATGCCTCCAGGCCAAAGATATCAGATAGTAGCTGCTCAATAAAGGTTTCCATTCTGCCCACAATAAGGCGAACATTGTTTCGGCACGAACGCGCTTGTAAATCTTCGTTTTTATCTGCGATCACCTTTAGGAGCCTCTCCATTTGTGACATTTTGGTGGTGTTGGCAGTGGCCCCGTCCTCCAACCCAGAAACCCTCTGCTCCGCTTCCTTCAATCTCTCTTCCTGTTGATCGAGTCGATGCACCACGGAGTCAAGGCGTTTGGACATGTTGTCTATCTTAGAGTCTATGGAGGTGAGACTTTTTTGCATATTGAGCAAGAGCGCCTTCCAGTCCACCTCTGCGCCATCTCCGCCATCTGAGTCAGCACACTCAGCTGAGGGTGTGCGGGATTTTTTCTTTTGAGACTCAAACGGGAGCTTAGATTGCCTGGTGTCGGTTTTACCCATGTTGGCGGCAGGAGGAGGACAGGCCGCAGCGGCAGGAAAGCAAGCTGGGGGCCCTCAGTCCGCCGCCCCACCCAGCAGGACCAACAATCGCACCTCCGCAGACAGCAGTATTTGATACCTCCAGGCACCCACCCCAAGCCCTAGTAGATGGCCAGATTCAATGCAGGGTCGTGAATTCCTCCGATGTACGACAGGCTGGCCCCCGGCAGGCGAAAGGATGAGTATATCGCACGTGTGGCCTCCACTCAAATAGTCTCCTCCTCCCTTACAATCGGTGGGTCATAGTAACAGCGAAGGCCCAGGCAGCGGACTCTCAGGCGAGCCAGAGACCAATTGTAAATGGGGCGCATTGGATTCAGCACAACAGAGTCTTTGGGGGCATCAACGATTCTCGACCCACGTATGTAATGGCGGCCTCCTTTCCCGTGTCAGGGGCCGTCGGGTTCTGAATATGAATGTTCTCGCGCGCTTGCAGCCGCCTCACCTCCGTCAGATCGCGGGTCCCGCAGCTCCGCACCTCCGTCACCGAGGTTTCAGGCGACAGCTCAGCGGCCTGCTCCGTCACTGCCTGCGCCCCGCGGCCCACCGGCTCCAACCAGTCCCCAGTCTTGCGTGTCCGCGCACGCGGCCGCCGCGTCCACAGAATCCCTGCGGCCCTTCCGGCAAATAGTTCAGCGCTCCGCACTCAGGATCGGAAGCACAAATCGGTTCAGTGCTTTAACCGAGTATGCCTGCACCCAATCGGCTCCAGATTTCCGAGCGGAAAGCAGGTTTTGGTGCCACAGGATGGAGTTAAGGGTATTTCATTCGCCCTGATTCTGGTTTTTCTGCTTAACTCTAGTCCTGACCCATCTATCTGCCTTCTTTCCCTATTCTTGGGGAGAAGTCAGATGAGAATCAATCAGGTGTTGATGCAGTAGCTGGTTTTGACAGTTGTTAAGGATTTGCTCTCTCATGATCAAATTATACAGTCCTTAACCTTACTTCCCAATAGCCAGCCTTCCAAAGCCTTAGTGGCACAATCTACAAAGTCAGTCCAGTCCTGAGTCTGTGTCTTCTGGGTATCCCTGAACAACAACCTGTATTGTTCAGTGGTTAGGCCAAACCCATCAATTAGAGCACTCTTCAGGACAGTGTAATTGTCAGCATCCTCATCACTAACTGTGAGGAGCTTGTCTCTACCTTTCTCAGAGAAGGAGAGCCACAAGATAGCTGCCCACTGACTTTGAGGTACCTGCTGTACTTTGCAGGCTCTCTCCAAAGCAGTTATCCATTTGTGGATGTCATCCCCACACTTGTAGGGAGGGACAATCTTGCTCAGGTTTCTATTATCATAGGTCCTGTCTCTATCCTTAGGGATATTGCTGCCACCAGTGGGTTCTAACCCACTTAACTTCTGCTCTCTAGCCAGAGCAAGCTTCTCCTTGGCAAGGGCAAGTTCTTCCCTCTCAATCCTTAGATTAGCTTCCCTCATTCTGGCTTCATGCTCTTTTCTCTGTGGGGAAGTCATTCCCCTGTGAGAAGAGGCATTGGAGCTGTTAGAGACATGGGAGTGGATGGATTCCCTTGAAGGGGATCTGTCTCTCTTGTTTCTCTGTTTAAGTCCACTTGGGGGTCTGAATGGGGGGCCCCATTCAGACTCCCATGCAAGCTTAGGTTAGCCTGGCTAAGTCTTCCTACTTCGACCTGGCTGTCTATCTCCTCATCTGAAGTCCCATCTGACTCATCTGTAGTGGGTAGACCCTCACCTGTACCTAGGGTACCAGCCTGGGAGGCCCTATGAGCATCATACTCCTCTAGGATCTCTACTAGCTGAATGAGGGTAGGGTTTGCACCCTGTTTTAACTTTCTGGAGGTACACAATTATCTCATCTCCTGAAAAGTTAGGGTATCATATCTAGAGGGGATCTTTCTAAGATCTATCCCTCCTGAGAGAGAATCAACTTGATCTCCTCCCAGAGACATGATCTAGTGAGGGTGTGGTGTGGGCACCTACCTACACTAGTTGTATCTACTAAACCTCTCTAGTAGTTGTAGTCAGGGTGTGCTAGGCCCTTCAACCAACAACAACTAAGTCCAGTAGGAATTAAGTATTATAATCTATGTTATATGTACCTAAACAATATCTGTGTGATCTTTCAATTTAGTATCTCAAGATTACAATGGTATTACAACAGCAAGCTCAGATCCCAACCGCTGCTCACCAATGTGAGAAGTTGGCCTGATGTATGATGTCACTAGTTATAGTGTACACCTTATATCAGTCCAAACAACCCTTATGGTGATTGGTTGTAAAGTCAACCTTATAGACCAGCTATCCTAGTGGTAGCATGGACAAGAGCAGTCTTAGGCTAAACTCTGTATGGCATGTGAAGCCAGCTGTTATACCATTTGTAATCCCTTGAATACCAAATGAAAGGACACCACAACAGATATATATAAAATAAAGTGTATTTATTCTAGTCAAACCCTCAGCACTCTTTATGAGATTCGAGGTAAGTACAACACAGTCTTATTTAAGCATACATTAAGTCACACAGATAAGTAATACAGTTAGGCCCTAGGGGCCACGCAAACCATATACTAAGTAAGTGGTATAAGGACCACTGTCACGGAAATAGGATAGGCCTAGGCCTAGGGAATTGCTGGGGCTACGCTATACTATCCAAGGTTAGGAAGTGGGAGGCCCACGGGATTCAGGTGCAGAGTGGAAACACTCACGCGTAATGCGTATAATCGAGGAAAACAGTACAGTTTGGAAATAATAAGATTTAGGACACTTCTGGAGAAGCTAGGAAGTCGAGACTTGAAAACTAGACACTGGGATAGTCAATACCCTACTGAGCACCGGAGTACCCAAGTTACCAAGCCCACGGGCTGCGGGTGCATAGGTGTGAACTTGCGTCGGGTTTCGTCGTCGACTCCTATGGATGCCTGAAGGAAAGATGCTGACAGGCAGTCAGTGAAGAGTGTCCGGTGGATCCCAAGGCTGGGATCAAGAAGGAGGGATACCTGCAAGCAGAAGGGACAGAGTCTGGGTCACAAGCCAGTGACCACGTGGAACCAGGAAGGGACCAGGCGATGTCGGGAGATTGCAGGTGAAGAGGGGAAGCTTGTCGCAGCAGTCACGGGTGCCAGGAGACGTCGAGGACGACCAGGACCAGGAGGCGAGCTGTCCCACGAAGGCTCTTGCTGTCGGCAGGGTTGAAGTTGGACTAGAACTCACCAAGCCTTGGCAAGCGGAACCCACGAAGAATGGAGGACTTGCTTCTGGTGCAGACCAGGAAGGTCTGGGGTGCTTCTCTTTCACAGAGGAGCAGGAGCCAGTCTGGAGGAGCCAAACCAGCAGTGGAAAATTGAAGGTGTGTCGTCACAGAGGTTACTAGCCAACGGGCAAGTAACCGGACAGACGCGACAAGCAGGAAAATGCAGAAGGGCCCCACGCAGGACTCGTGGAGATTGGGGGGCTGATCTTCGGTGCAGATGGTGCTTGGGGTTGGGGCTTCTCAATCCCCGGTGCACAACCTCTAGGGTGCCTCAGAAGCTGCGCTGGAAGATACTCGCCACTTTTCCCAGGTAGCCGGTCCCACGTCTCTCGTCGCCTCCACGGATCTCAGCTCAGCTGTGGATGTGGATCAGGGTCGGAGAAGTCTGGAAGTCAAGGCTCTGGTCAGGCTCTGCAGTCGGTCCCTCGTAGAACTTCAGCAAAGCAAAGGGTAAGTCTCTTGATGGTGCCTGTTTGCACAGGGTGGCCACTCCTTGGCCACAAGGGAGATTCTTCAGTCTTCTTCTTTCGTCGAATGTCGAAGGTCCAGAGTTTCTGTTCAAGTTGCAGGTTCAGGATAATCTAATGTCTTGGGGCCCAGCTACCACTCTTATACTAATCTGGGGGGCTGGGTTGCCTGCTAGGTCACGCCTTATGGGTGGGACCTGGGAGGGGGGTGGTTACACCCCCTTCCCTTTGTCCAGTTTCGTGCCAGGACTGGGGCTGGAGTGCCCCAGCACCGGTTTGAACTGGACTATGCATGGGACACCTTGTGTGCCCCAGGCAGTGTCTAGTTTCTTTCATCCCTCCCTGCCCCAATACACTAAGGCCTGTCTGGGGTGGTGCTAGCACCTCCCAAGGCAGGAAACCTATTGTCCAAGCCTCCCGTGCCGGGATCACTCCCAGCAGCAGGAGGTCAGACTTGTGTCTATGGCAGCAGCATCCATTTTGTGATGCTGGGGCTCTGGTTAACTTTAACCGGGTAAGTAGGTTTCAACATGTCTTCTCCCTCTAGAAGGGAGGGATAATATCCTCATCACCAGAAATGGGATGGGGGTATTATTCCAAAGTGTTAGACACCTTACACGACATGTTTTGATAAAGCCAAACCATAGTTACCATAACCATTTAAGATTATAAGGCACTTTAAGAGTATATGGCACGTAGGCTATATCATAGAACAGCTATAAGGACATGGTTCCGAAAGCTGCAGACAGGCTCAGCTCATGCTAGAGCACCATCTCACATGTTACCAAGCACTCTGCCTCCAGGATTGTTAAGGCCTGCCATAGGAGTGGCTGATAGGTACACATGTGTCTATATATAAGGTAGGTATAGGAATACTACACCTAAGCAAGGGGTGATTACACGACCTTGCCCCAGCTGAGTGATCAGCCAGTTGTGTCATACTGGAAGGCCAGGCCAGGGGTGGCATAATACATGCTACAGCCCCTGGTAGGCCCAGGGTACCCCTATGCCCTGGGTACCTAGGGTACACTATACAGGGTCTAATAAGGTGGTCCCTACCAATTGGGTTATGCACCTAAAGTACATAGTATTAATTTAGAGAGAGAACAGCAGGGCTGTGGGTCTGGTTAGCAGGCCCACAGCCACATCTAAGTCGAAAACCAGTAAAGCAAAAGCAAAAAGTGGGGGTGAACATAGAAAGCAGACCCTACTCTCCTACACTTACTTATTGGTAAATACACGCTGGCTAAGGAAGAACATATCCATCGATGGTTTGCAGACCTGAGCTCTGCTTTCGACTGTGTAAACCATGTCGAATTGTGGGAAACAATGACTGATATGGGCGCCTCAGATGACATTGTTTCATTTTTGTCACAACTATATGCAAGATTGACATCTAGAGTAAGGTATGGGAGGGAGGGAGAGTGCACCCCAAGTTTCAAGGTGTCTAGGGGAATCAGACAGGGCTGTGTCATTGCACCCCTCCTTTTTTCATTATACATTAATGGGATAGACAAAACCCTCCAAGAATTGAATACTGACGCCCTGAAAGTAGGCTCCCGCCCAACCCCTCTGCTCCTGTAGGCAGACGATGCAGTCTTAATATTCAGAACTGCAAATGGTCTACAACAACTGACTGAAGCTTTTGCCTCATACATGGAGCAAATAAACCTAAAATTAAACCTGACCAAGACGTTTGTGATGGTCTGCGGATGGGGTAGGGTTAAGAAAAAGGGAACATAAGCTGGCTGAAGTCCAAAGTTTCTCCTATCTGGGCATTCTATTCTCCTCTAATAGTAATTGGGGCCCTCATACAGACCAGACAAGCCTTAAACGAATCCGAACCATGGAGGCTATTTTTAGAATCTGTAATAAGATAGGTAGCAGACCTATATGTGATGTGGTTAATGTGGTAAATAGACATAATATCGAAAAAAAAATATCGAGTAGCAAGAATATCGAGTTTTTAATATCGAATAGACAGAATATCGACTTGCAAAAATATAGTGGTGAAGAATATCGAAAAACAGGTAAGAAATATCGATTGCAATAATATAGTTGTGAAAAATATCGATTTTTTTATAGTGTGTTAAGTGTTAGTATATGTGTTAAAAGTATGTATTAATATTGGAATGTATGTTAGAATATTTTTAAATTATTGAATTTTATGTTTTTTTATTTTTTTGTAATTTAATTCCGTAGCGGGTTGTGGGTTTATAGGGGAGTAGGGTGGGAAGTAATTTAATTATAGTACATTAAATAATAATTTATAGGAATTATTAATTATTTTTAATTTAATTTTGCGTTTTACTTCTGTAGCGGGTTGTGGGTTTATAGGGGAATAGGGTGGGAAGTAATTTAACTATATATTATTAAATAATAATTTATAGGAATTATTAATTATTTTTAATTTAATTTTGCGTTTTATTTCTGTAACGGGTTGTGGGTTTATAGGGGAATAGGGTGGGAAGTAATTTAATTGTTATTAGTTAATTATTAATTGGTATTGCAAATTAATTGGTTGTTGATTAATTATTAATTGGTAAATAATTAGTATTAATTGGTAATTAATTTGTATTAATTGTTTAATTGATAATTATGTTAATTGTATTCATTTAATATTTGTAGCGGGCAGTGTGTTTATAGGGGAATATGGTGGCAAGTAATATAATTGTAAATAAATAATTATGTAATTTATTTGTGTATATTGTTAATTAATATATCTTTAATTTAATTTTGCATTTTACTTCTGTAGCGGGTTGTGGGTTTATAGGGGAATAGGGTGGGAAGTAATTTAATTGTTATTAGTTAATTATTAATTGGTATTGCAAATTAATTGTTTGTTGATTAATTATTAATTTGTAAATAATTAGTATTAATTGGTAATTAATTAGTATTAATAGGTAAATTGATAATTATGTTAATTGTATTCAATTAATATTTGTAGCGGGTATTGTGTTTATACGGGAATATGGTGGGAAGTAATATAATTGGGGAAAAAAAATTATTTAAATAATTTGTGTATATCCTTAATTAATATATTATAAATTAATTATTAATTGGTATTATTTGCATTTATTAATGTTTGTTATTGAAAAACAATTGTTTGTTAATTAATTATTAATTGTTAATTAATTAAACAAAAATGTATTGGTATTTAAAAATGATCAATTCTTGTGTGATTGGTAATTAATGGTAATACTTGTTTTTGTATTAATAATTAATTAATTTAAAAATAAAAATACATTTATTATTTTCTCTACTATTGCACTTACTTGAGTGGGAATAGTAATTTTTACCCCTACGCTATCCAATGCTTTCCCTATTATTGCACTCTCTGGAGTGTGAATAGTAATTTTTACCCTCCCGCTATCCAACGCTTTCCCTACTGTTGCACTCACTGGAGTGGGAATAGTAATTTTTACCCTCCCGCTATCCAACGCTTTCCCTACTGTTGCACTCACTGGAGTGGGAATAGTAATTTTTACCCTCCCGCTATCCAACGCTTTCCCTACTGTTGCACTCTCTGGAGTGGGAATAGTAATTTTTACTCCTACGCTATCCAACGCTTTCCCTACTGTTGCACTCACTGGAGTGGGAATAGTAAATGTTACCCTCCCGCTATCCAACGTTTTCCCTACTGTTGCACTCTCTGGAGTGTGAATAGTAATTTTTACCCCTACGCTATCCAACGCTTTCCCTACTGTTGCACTCACTGGAGTGGGAATAGTAAATGTTACCCTCCCGCTATCCAACGCTTTCCCTACTGTTGCACTCTCTGGAGTGGGAATAGTAATTTTTACCCCTACGCTATCCAATGTTTTCCCTATTATTGCACTCTCTGGAGTGGGAATAGTAATTTTTACCCTCCCGCTATCTAACGCTTTCCCTACTGTTGCACTCTCTGGAGTGGGAATAGTCATTTTAACCCCTACGCTATCCAACGCTTTCCCTACTGTTGCACTCACTGGAGTGGGAATAGTAAATGTTACCCTCCCGCTATCCAACGCTTTCCCTACTGTTGCACTCTCTGGAGTGGGAATAGTAATTTTTACCCCTACGCTATCCAACGCTTTCCCTACTGTTGCACTCACTGGAGTGGGAATAGTAAATGTTACCCTCCCGCTATCCAACGCTTTCCCTACTGTTGCACTCACTGGAGTGGGAATAGTAAATGTTACCCTCCCGCTATCCAACGCTTTCCCTACTGTTGCACTCTCTGGAGTGGGAATAGTAATTTTTACCCCTACGCTATCCAACGCTTTCCCTACTGTTGCACTCACTGGAGTGGGAATAGTAAATGTTACCCTCCCGCTATCCAACGCTTTCCCTACTGTTGCACTCACTGGAGTGGGAATAGTAAATGTTACCCTCCCGCTATCCAACGCTTTCCCTACTGTTGCATTCTCTGGAGTGGGAATAGTAATTTTTACCCTCCCGCTATCCAACGCTTTCCCTACTATTGCACGTACTGGAGTGGTAATAGTAAATTTTACGCGCCCGCTATCCTACACAGAAAATATTGAATATTTTTAATTAATATCACGTTAAGATATATGTATTAATTTTTTTTTTTACTTACTTTAATTATTCATTAAGTTTACTGTTATTTAAGTATTTTTAAGTATGTGTCAGTTAATTATATGTATTATTTCATTTATTTAACATTACTTTTAAAACATTTAAAAAATTCGATATTTTGACTAACTATATTACTTACAACGATATTTTGGATTCGATATTTTTGTAATTTCCTGTTTGGAGATAGGACTTCGATATTTTGGCATTCTATATTTTGGCATCGATATTTTTGTAAGTCTATATTTTTGTAGTCGATATTATGTCAGTGATCCGGTTAATGTATATGGCAGCAAATACTCATTGGTAGCAACCTATGGTTCTGTAGTGTGAGGCAATGCAAGTGTAAATACATTACAAACTTGTGAAAATGATTTTTTTTGCCACATGTTGGCTGTACCAAGGTCTACCTCTGTCGATCTCCTACACAAGGAATTGGATGCACCGTATGTCACTGATTTAATACATGCCGAAGCTCTATGCTCCTGGCATAACATCTGGTGTAAGGAGGGAACAAAGTTTACCAGGGAAATAATTAAGGACTGTTTAGCATTGGAACATTTCAATAAAATCCCATGGTAAACGTATATGAGTAAGCTACTGAACGAAATTCACAAAGATCTATCAGTGATAAAACCCGTAGGAATACTGCAATACAGTAAAAATGAAATAAAAAAAGATTTATATGGAGAAACAAAGTCAAGAAAGAGCCAGTAGAGAAGAGTAAAAACTAAGTGTGTCAAGATACATGACTAGTATTGTCTGGTCTACCCGTATACCTAATCAAAGTTACAAATATTCAAGACAGATTTTACCTGACTAGGCTACGACTGGGCACAATCCATGAACTGGTGGCATTCCCAAATCACGGAAAATGGCAGAAAATAATTTACATATGCCCGTGTGATGGGAAAACCACTCAGTCCACGGTGCACATTATGCTGTTCTCCAAGTTTTATCGAGATATTAGGCAAACATTTTTACGGCCAATTTTTATGGCAAAGAAGAAAATAGGTTACTTACCTGTAACTGCGGTTATCCAGTATCGGTATCTGCATAGATTAACATGCCTGAATCATTCCCCGTCGTCGAGATGGGAGTCCTCTTCACCGTGGGACTCCCATCTCGACGACGATTAATGATTCAGGCATGTGAGTCTATGAAAGATACCCCAATAGTGGATATGAAAATAAGTTAACCACCTGTAACTGCGGTTATCCAGTATTGGTATCCTTCATAGATTCAAATGGCTGAATCATTGCCCGTCGCCGAGGCGGGAGTCCCACGGTGAATGGGACTTCCATCTCGACGACGGGGAATAATTCAGGCATGTGAATCTATGAAAGATACCCCAATACTGGATAAACTCTTCTTCTATAAGGATGTCATGAATTTTATATGTATCTTTGATAATGAATTAGCATGTTGAGCCGCTGCAGAATACATAATTCGGGCTATAAAAAGAAGGAAATCCCTTGTATTTTTGGATAATCTAGTTTATGAAGACGACTGAAAGATGATCTTAGGTTGATAATATTTTTAATTCTGAGAAAGTGAGATGTTTTTTATTGATGGAGTTTTAACAATCTATTGAATGAGTTTTTAAACTGTAATGCATTGTTGTAAAGTGAAACAACGATGTGATTAAGCATTTACTAAAGACATTAATTCCCCTCTTATAGATCATGTTTTCTCTGTTATGTTGACCGAAGTTCGGACTCCATTTTGTATTGTCATGCTTCCACGTGTTCCCCACGAGAAGAGTCCAACCTCTGTGTTAGTTGCTCTTGTAATCTGCCTAGTAACAGTCTATAAATAGCTCCTTTGTCCATCTGGCACATGCCCAGACTTGACCACATCTGTTATCAGTTAGCCCTGCTTGACCATGTTTTCGCGGGCTCAAGGAGTGTGTTAGCTCCGCCCACATATTGATTCAGTATCGAAAATGACCATAAATGGTAATGTTCTTCAGCCTCATGTTGTATCCACCCACTCATGAGCCCCTCTGTTGTGTATAAAAGGGGACTGTGTACGCAAGTTCTTTGTGCTACTCTATGCAATACTGAAGAGTGTTGTGTGGATTGTAGGACCACCCTTAAGGGTTAATAAATGCTGTCTTTGTACTTTGCAGTTTCCGTGCCAACTTCCTTATAGATTCCATTACAGGAGAGCGAACCCTTGTGTCCTGCGGGCCTAGCTGGGGCCTGTATTCATCAATTGGCGCCCGTCACGTGGGGCTCATCGGCGACTCGGATGCCCGAAGGACTGGTCGCGACGAAGGTGAGGAATTTGACCGGGGACGTGATCACTGCCCGCGGCGTCTTAGCCCTGGCATCCCGAGGTTTTTCTTCCTTCCCTTCCGAGCTGACCGTCTGGGTGGCGCTGGTCCTCGACTGAGACCTCTTCTGTCGGTCTTGCCGTGAAAGCCGTTTGGGCGATTGTGGAGCTTGGCAGTTGGAATCTGGACTCTTGATTGGTAAGAACCGGTGTACGGTACTTGCTCCGAGTTTTTGAAGCCTGATCTGGCTATTTGAGTTTGATTTGTGATGACTAGTCATATTTTGAATTTGTCTTTGTGAATATATATGCGTTGCAACACATATAGGCAGGTAATGTGGAGAGATTTCTCCGGAGCTGTGTAACTTTGAACGGCGCAACGATTAAGTGCCATTTTTCTATAATATTGCATATTTTGCATTATTTCTGAGCATGCCTGCTTTCAGCGCACTCCGTAAGTGGTGCTGCTGTTTCGGAAACCGGTTGAACCTCGAGGAATCTGCTCCAGCTCCCCCAGAGGGGACTCCTAATAGGGATATGTATGTGAAGCATGGTCTTTCTTCCATAATGTACAGCACAGTATGGAGGAAATATACAAAAAAAGATCCTGAGTTACGATGGCCTTTGTATGGATCGTTTGATATACGTAAGATTGAGTATGTGGAACAGTGTATGTGTAAGCGGCGTGCTCGCCAGGATATGTTTGAGTGCGTGCGGTTGTGGGTGAAGGAGGTGCGTGAGCGAGAGAAGCGTGAGAAAGCGCTGTTTGATAAAGAACAACGGAAGAATGATCATGTGCGAGCACAGGAAGCGAAGCGTCGGGAGGACAGAGAGCAGACGGACAGGCAAGAGAAGGAGCGTAGGCTACAAGTTTCGGGTCAATACGCTGCTCGGCAGCCACTTTATCCTGTCCTTAATAATCTTGATGATGATTTTTATTTACTAGATCGCTCTCCGCCCCCTTATGTTGGCGCATCTGCTCCGAGGCCACAAGATTCTGTCCCGGGTACGGGTAAGGTAGATACGCGGTCCATGTTATCAGCCGAGCAAATGGCTCAGCTTCGGCAAATTTCCTTCCGTGCACTTAACGGCAAGATATCCATAGAGGAATTATTCCATACTTGGGGGCCGTGGCAGGAGAGAGATAAATTGTATTTTCTGGGTCATTTTGCGGAGGAAGTGATTGATGCTTTCCGGAAACGTTCTGGTGTTTTTGAGCCCGACGAAGTGTCATCGGATGCTAAAGCATTGCGTAATGGTGTTTTTTCTTTTTCTAAGGCTCCAGATATGGCTCGGCGGCTGTTCGCCTTGCGGGACGAGGTGCTGGTCTTTAAAGAGAAAGCGCGCCAGCGAGCAGGGGAGGAGAAGCAATCGGATTCGTGCACAACAGAGGGCCACTCATCCACCTCTCAATCAGATAAGAGCGATCTAGTGCATGTTAAACCAATGCGAGAGGCGGCGCCTTTGTATGTTCCTCCTAAAGGAGCGGGGACTAGCTCGGACATTACCTCCGCCGATGCTAAGGGATATTTTGTGTATAATTGGGTTTACACTCCATGGCATAGGGCTGATGTTATGGCATTGAAGAATGCGCTGCCCGACCCCCGCAAGAATCCAGCGGCCTTCTATGAAGAAGTCGAGGGGGCCTTGAATTCTTGCGTCATGACTTTAGCAGACATAGATTTGTTCTTTGGGCTTATTCTACCACCAGACATGTGGCGATCTGTGCGGAAGGTAGATGATGTTGCCACTTTTAAGGCTCGATGGTCTGAATTGGAAGATGAGGATAGGGAGCGGAAGCCTGCGCAGAAACCGCCCCAGAGTATTTTAGATCTCCCTGCTGCTATTGTGACTAAGTTGAAGACAATTATCCCCCCTAAAAAGATTGACTGGAATATGTTAGCTGCATGTAAACAGAAAGTTGACGAGTCAGTTGCGGACATTTTTACGCGCTTTGAGGAGACGTTTCATGATTTTAGTGGCCAGTCGCTTACTGACGATACGGGTCGCCACCTTTTTGCGGATAAATATGTGGCTAATCTGCTGCCGGCAGTTGCGGCCCGTCTAAAAGCGAGCGAGAGTTCTTGGTCCTCCGCTACACCGACGGCTCTCCTGACTATCGCCCAGTATTATGAGCGTCAGGAGCAAGAAGCAAAGGGCCATGAGGAAAAGAAATCGAAAGATTTGAAAACAAAGGTGATGTTGGCACAAGTCTATGGCCCGCCCCGACGGGGTAGTAATAGAGGTAGGGGAGGATCTTATGGTCCTCCCTTGGGCCGATCTGATTTAAATAGGAACCAATGTGCGTATTGTAAGCAATCGGGTCATTGGGCTAGGGACTGCCCGGTGTTGCATGCATCGCGTCAGGGGCATACCTCTGGTGGCCCGCGAGGTAGAGGGAGTTCCTCGAACTTTCGAGGGAATTCTAACGAACAGGCTCGTTTTGACTCTGCTGGGCAGCACCGAGATAGATCAAATGTTTTCGATCGCCAGCATCAGTATCAAGCATCAGGAATTGACCGGTCGGGGTACCATGACTCTCAGCATGCATAGGATTGCGTTGGATGGGGGTTAGAATCAGTTGAGGTGCCGGTCGATCAGAAGGGCCCTTATGTATCGGCTGAGGTTTTGGGCTCTACTGATCAGTTCCTAGTGGATACAGGAGCGACACGTAGTACGCTATCTAAGCAATTGGTTCCGGGGGCTCCCCCATCCGGCTTAATGGTCACATCGGTAGGGTTCGATGGTACACTCTCCCGAAGCCCTCTTTCACAGCCCCTCATGTTTAAGGTTGATTCTTTTTCTGCACCCTGTCCGTTTCTGCTTGCCCCGTACACACCGGACAACATTATGGGTCTTGATATGTTAAAGCATTTTAGGGCTACGATCCGTTGCTCCCCTGCTGGTGTACGGGTAATATTGAATGACAATTACCCCCGATCAGAACGAATGTGTACGATGTCAGAGGATGCGCTGTTAGCTACCCTCCCTCATGCTTTGTGGGCAACTTCGGATACTGATGTAGGACACATGGTGATTCCACCGGTCCACATCAGCGTCCAGGAGGGGGCGGTGTTACCTCGCCTCCCACAGTACCGTATTTCCCAGGAGGGCGAGGAGGCTCTCATACAGATAGTGCAGGATTTGATAACGGTTGGGGTAGTCGAGGAAGTCCCCTACAACATTTGTAACAGTCCGATTCTTCCTATACTGAAAAAGGATACGGATGCCAGAGTTTATCGGTTCATAATTGATTTGAGAGAAGTGAACAAGATCGTGATACCTCAATACCCAGTGGTTTCCGATATCACGACGTTGCTTACCTTGGTCCCGCCTACGGCGACCATGTTCTCAGTGATTGATTTGAAGAATGCCTTCTTTTCCATTCCCATTCACCCTGATAGCCGATATCTTTTTGGGTTTACATTGAATAATAGATCTTATCGTTTCTGTAGGATTCCCCAGGGCTATACAGAAAGCCCTAGCATTTACAGTCAGGCTTTGAAACGACAATTGGATTCTTTTGCTCTGCTCGAGGGGGTCGCCCTCATTCAATATGTCGATGACATCTTGCTGGCGGCTGACACCCTGGAGTTGTGTGAAAAAGTACGTTAACCTTACTTTCCTTTTTAGCGTCCCACAATCATAAGGTATCTCGGAAGAAATTGCAATTCTGTAGACCAAAGGTGACTTATTTGGGTCACCTTTTGTCTAAGGAGGGACGTGCACTCACACCGGATCGTATCCAAGTAATTTTGGATACACCGAGACCGTCCACACAGAAGGATGTGCGTGCATTTTTGGGCCTTGTTTCTTTTTGCAGACAGTGGATATTGGGGTTTTCGCACATAGCTAAGCCATTGTTAGCCCTTTTGACAAAGGACACGCCTATCCCAATCCCTTGGTCAGATGAGTGTGATACTGCTTTTCAGCAACTACGACAGGCCCTTTGTTCAGCACCAGTGTTAGGAACCCCTGATTATGCAAAACCCTTTTCGTTGTATGTGCATGAGAAAGATGGATGTGCATTGTCAGTTTTAGTGCAGATGCACGGCCATAAGCAGCGCCCATGTGCATATTTTTCGGCTGTACTTGATCCTGTTGCCCGAGCATTACCGGGGTGTTTTCGCTCGGTTGCGGCGACAGCTGTGTCAATACGCCAAAGTGAGGGAATTGTGTTATCTCATAAGTTGTTGGTATTAGTCCCCCATGCTGTCGATGCCCTACTCAATCAAACGAAGACGCAGCATTTGACCAGCGCCCGTTTAACAGGATATGAGTTGACACTTTTGGCTCCTCATATTACGTTAAAAAGGTGCGTAACGTTAAACCCGGCAACATTGTTGCCATACCCCGAAACCCAGCCTGAGGCGCGGAAAGCGCATGATTGTATTCTCGTGACTGAGGAACAAACAAAGGGTCGTATTGATCTCCAGGATACGCCCTTTCCAGATGTAGATGGGGAACTGTGGGTGGATGGATCCTGTCTGAAGCTACCAGATGGTACGGCTTCAGCAGCATATGCAATTACCACATTACAAACGATAGTGGAGACAGCACGCATACCACAGAAATCAGCCCAAGCAGCGGAACTGATAGCATTAACACGAGCATGTGAGCTCAGTACAGGACTATGTGTGAATGTTTATACAGATAGCCGCTATGCCTTCGGAGTAGCGCATGACTTCGGCCTACTCTGGAAGGAGAGAGGGTTTTTAACGTCACATGGAGTACAGATAATGCATGGAGAGTTAGTTCACAATCTTTTAACCGCATTGACATACCCAAAGAAAATTGCTATCGTTAAGTGTAGCGCCCATAGGAAAGTAGTTGACAAAGTTGGAGAAGGGAATGCGTTGGCAGATCGAGTAGCACGGGAAACTGCGATGCAGCCCGGTACTACTGCCGTGTATGTAGTGAAGTCACAGGTGGAAAGATGGCATGATGCGAAGGAGGAAGTGCGAGAAATGCAAAGGACCGCTTCTGACAAAGAGCGGGAACAATGGGCTACTGAGGGAGAATTGGATGATGAGGGTTGCTGGAGAAATAAGCAGATGGATAGATGGAAATTACCTACGGCTTTTGTACAGCCTATGGTTCAGATGGCACATGGGCTAGCACATGTTGGAGCTTCCGCAATTGTGAAATTGCTTACCCAAGTCTGGGAGCATCCAGAGATTGCTAGCACAGCGAAGAGGGTGGTGCAGACCTGTATGATCTGCCTGAGGTACAACCCAGGAAAGGGTACTCGAACTCCAGCAGGAGGATTTGTGACACCCACTGCACCCTTTGAGGTTCTGCAGATGGATTACATCCAGCTTGAGCGCTGTAATAATCTGAAGTATGTTCTAGTAGTGGTCTGCGCTTTCAGCAAATGGGTTGAAGCGTACCCTACGAAAGACAATACTGCGATGACTACTGCGAAGCTGCTGCTGAAGGAGTTTTTCCCCCGATATGGTGTTTGTAGACTTCTGTGGAGCGATAATGGCCCTCACTTTGTAGCGGACGTTATAAAGTATGTCTTGAAGGGTCTAGGCATCACCCAGAAGTTCCACGCCGTGTTTCACCCTCAGTCTGCAGGCCTAGTTGAGAAGTATAATGGTACACTGAAGCTTAAGATCGCCAAAATTCAAGCTTCGACGTCTTTGACTTGGCCAGACGCTCTGCCACTGGCGTTATTGTCAATTAGATCGGTACCACACTCTCGAACTGGCCTTACACCTTACGAAATTGTTTTTGGACGCCCAATGAATATTTGGGGTCCACCAAAACCTAAGGCTGTGTATGATGTACCTTGTGTAATGATGAACGATTATCTGGCACAGTTAACGGATAACTTGGTTTCTATTCATCAACAGGTCCGAGAGGCGCTCCCTGATCGGTCTACCGGTGAAGGACATGGTCTCCGGCCTGGTGACCATGTCATGGTGAAAGTTTTCGACAGGACGAACAGCTTGGAACCGAGATGGGTGGGCCCTGAGCAGGTCCTCCTCGCAACGAGGACGGCTGTGCGAGTCTCCAACCGAAAGAATTGGATCCACTCTCTGCACTGTAGGAAGGTGCCGCCCGGATTGGTGGAACCTGCCGTGCTGACCGATCAACGAGAAATTTTGGCTGCAGAGACAGGCCGTGCTGCGGAGCCCAACGCCACTGAGGAGCTCTTTCCGGACCACGCGACTCCTGGAGGAAGGCGATATCATCTTCGACCAAAGAAGTGAGTTTTCCAGTACCGGGACATACTGTCAGAACGGCCCTTGGGTTAGTGAAACGGAGAGCCGATGAGGCAAGGGGGGGGGATCAGCCCTGCATTAGTGTAGTGACACCCGTCTTGGCCCGCTGGTGAAGAAATCAACCGCTGCCCAAGGGGAAGAGTTCTGACAGACTTTTAGTTTCAGGAAGATATTGGGTTTTATTTTTGCTTTGATATGGAGAAAAAGAAAATACTTTGCGCATTAGGGTTCATGTTGACAGTAGCCATTGTTGGGATAACCACATGGTTCGTGGAGGATGTAACTCCCGCTCGGAAGATTCTTGTGTTGACAACTCCGGTGCCTGAGGAGCACTACTTCTATACATTACCGTATCAAGAATTGAAGCATCGACAATCTTACTTGAATAACACTTTCATCCAGATGCTGCATCATACCCACGTTGCTACGAATGCTACGAACTGTTGGATATGTGGGATGATGCCAGCTCATCAGAAGAAAGGAGGAACGCCATTTATACCACTTCCTTTCTCTCATAATGGCTCTTGTAGAGCATGGTATACCTTGCTTTTTGCTACTCGGAAACCAACAGTGGGACGATTGCTCTTCAGACTCAATAAAGAATGCCATCAAGACAAAAATGGGTATCCACAAGCAAATGGGACAATTTGGGAGTGGGAAGAGTACCGACCAGACAATGAATCCATTCCCTACATCTTTACGAACACAAGAGACACTGTGGGAAAGGACAAGTTTGTAATTCAAGTAGCACAAGCTCAAGCGGACCTGTGTGTCCAGAGTGTGGGTTTTATTCCTGTTGGTGTTAGTGATTGCATTACTGTTTTGAATATTGATGGGTTGAACAATAGTACCTTCTTAGCCTCCCATAATACGTACTTTGTGTGTGGAAATAAAGGTTATTACCGTCTGCCGGCTGGGTGGTCTGGGGTATGCTATGTATCATTTCTATTACCTCCAGTATTCTTAGCTCCCGCATCTTATCATAAGGATTTGAAATTATTAAATAATGTGACTGTAAATAGGTATAAACGTACTTTATCAATTGATGATGTAGATCAGACTGACACCAGTCTGCAACAGTATATTGATTTTAACTTGGGACTGTTTTTCTTTGTTGGAGCTGCCCTGAACAGTAGGAAGATCCGAAGATTAACAAGAGTGGTAGAAGCTGTGACAAATCAGACTGCTGCTGCTCTTGGGAATCTTACGGAGGAATTACAGATCACTAGAATTGTTGCATTGCAGAATCGTATGGTATTAGATGTTATGCTAGCTGACAGAGGAGGAGCATGTAAAATTATTGGAAGTAGCTGTTGTGTGTTTATTCCTGATCATACGCCATCAGTTTATAATGCCATCAATAAACTGCATAAGATTGCAGCTGAGATCCATACGGAAAACGGCACTTGGTCCTTTTCTGGATGGTTTTGGGCGTTAATTACTGCCTGGGGATGGAAGGTTCTAACTGGTCTCTGCATTATTGTAGCGGTTCTGTTTTCATGCTGTATCTGCGTTCAGTGTGGTCCTTTACTCTGCTCATTATGTGTATCATTTTGTATCCCCGATAAGAAAGCTATTGCCAATGTCACTTATCAGAAACGTTTAGCTAAGGAAGTAGAAGAGATGATGATAATTGATATATATGATGATTATTCTAACAAGCCGGATGTCTTCAGTAAATGCTGAAAGGGTCGTCTGTTGTAAAGTGAAACAACGATGTGATTAAGCATTTACTAAAGACATTAATTCCCCTCTTATAGATCATGTTTTCTCTGTTATGTTGACCGAAGTTCGGACTCCATTTTGTATTGTCATGCTTCCACGTGTTCCCCACGAGAAGAGTCCAACCTCTGTGTTAGTTGCTCTTGTAATCTGCCTAGTAACAGTCTATAAATAGCTCCTTTGTCCATCTGGCACATGCCCAGACTTGACCACATCTGTTATCAGTTAGCCCTGCTTGACCATGTTTTCGCGGGCTCAAGGAGTGTGTTAGCTCCGCCCACATATTGATTCAGTATCGAAAATGACCATAAATGGTAATGTTCTTCAGCCTCATGTTGTATCCACCCACTCATGAGCCCCTCTGTTGTGTATAAAAGGGGACTGTGTACGCAAGTTCTTTGTGCTACTCTATGCAATACTGAAGAGTGTTGTGTGGATTGTAGGACCACCCTTAAGGGTTAATAAATGCTGTCTTTGTACTTTGCAGTTTCCGTGCCAACTTCCTTATAGATTCCATTACAGGAGAGCGAACCCTTGTGTCCTGCGGGCCTAGCTGGGGCCTGTATTCATCAGCATGGCATCATGTAAAAAAAATGTTTTTTATTGTATGACGTCTTTTATCCTATGCACTTTCATGGATCGATAAAAGGATTCTGAATAAAGGTATTTTGATTTGATTTACCTATATTGATACGTAGAGAAGTATAGGTGGCTGGGAGTAACACAAATTAACTCCTATATCGAAACCCCAGTCACTGTGTAGATTAGGTTTTTTATGGTCCTGAAGAAAAGCCGCCAGATCATTCACATGACTAAATTACGGTTGAAACATATCAGCTTCAGCGACCTCAGATTATCACTTCTGGGAGGCCACCATATTTAACATCGGCAGTAGGACTCAAGCATTCAAATATTTCTGTAGAAGACCCCCTGTGCTATTTTTATCCCACTCTTTCACATATTTACTTAAAACACAGCAATCTACTACTTTACCCACACTCCCACACTTCACCATAAAGAGCCCCCATTGAGGGTGCCCGTCGGGCATTGCAGCGCCGGCCCCATGATGAAGCATGACACCTATCCAGGTGTGTGAGGGCATTTGTTCCTACAGAGTAACGCTCCCTGCAGACTCTGTGGCACTTAACTGACCTATGCAGACAAATCCGTACTTATTAGGAACTGCAAACCCAGGTGATCATGATGTGTAATAGTTCTAACATGAGGGAGGAGCGGGGTTCACATGCTTTCTGTTCTCGAAGTGTGGGTCTGGCAGAAGAGGGAAAGGCTGGTGATTTCAAGAGGACACATTGCATCTCAAGGGCTCCCCTCACCTTTCCTCCAACAAGTTCCAAGCGAGGGCCTTCCACGTAGTACTCTGCCACTCTTTGCCACTCTTCCAGACTATCCTCGGTTCGAGGAGGAAGCACGAACACACCATCCTTTCCATGGGTGTCCAACAGCGCAGAGACAGGAATTCCTTCATGGAAAAGGCTGCATTCACAAAAACATTTGAGAAAAAACCTTGTTTCAGGGTCAATCTTGTATATCAAGTGGAATGTACAGATTCAGTCAAAATCACACCTTCTCCTGAACAGCATTTGTACAAGCACACCCTAAATCCATTCAATCAATTACATTTTATGAGAGCCCCAGAAGTCACCAGTGGTGACAGAGCTCCAATGAGCTTGTAAAGTGACCTGAATTGTCCGAGAACACATGGAGTTTAAGAAAAGTAGAAATAAATTGCTTACCATTAGCTATCCTTCTCCAGCATTGATATCTTTGATAAATAAAGATGTTTGAATTGTTCCCGGACATTTCCCTGGTACTATCGGTAATCAGTGTTAACATACTAGGGTATTGATACACTCAACCAATACTGATACAGCGGCAGACTATCTGAAGTTCATCCATATCATTTTATGACAAGAACTTCAGAGACCTATTGCCCCCCCAAAGACACCACTGCACAGATTATCCAGCCATGTAACGCAACATAAAGAGCGTCAAAAGAGAAGGAGGCGCCTGAAATGTGAATCTAAGAAAAATACTAATTCTGAAGAACTGTAGTCAATAGTATTGGAACTTTCATGGATTCACATGCTTGAATCATTCCCCGTTGTCATGATGGGAGTCCCTGGTACTTAAAATAGTAGTAGTAGTTTTATATAGTCATAATACACTAATAGGTATAGACTAGAGAGAGGCCTAGGCCTCTTAGTTTAATAACCTATCCTAGTCCTTATAAAGAAAAGGACCAAACGTTTGCCTCACCCAATCAGCAGTAATCACTCTCTAGAACACTCCTGAAGGAAGCTCAGAACCTCAGATCTTCTAATGCACGTTGTGCTAGGGAGTCTCCTCAAGAAAGGAGAATTTTGGACTTTTTCAACAGGAAAGTACAATTTTATATATATTTCTTAATATCATCTCCTACTTTTGTGGGTCTTCAGTATATTTGGACTATATCTGACAAGGCCAGGAAGGCTCTCTTAAGAGAATGCGTCACTTGCCTGAAGAAAAGACTTTATGTGGATGATCCCCACAATAACTGCATTTACGATCTACGTCCATCTCATAAGGCGTCTGAATGCAAGATTTGCCGTACTTTTTCTAATAAGACCCTTAGAGGCAGAGAAGGATGTCTTCTCATCTGGCTTCAGAAATTAAATACTAGATCAGACCCTGTGTCAGACTCCGAGAGTGACCAGTCTACATCTACAAGAGAGTCATCGCAGTCTGATAAAGAACCTACTAAAAAGTGCGCCAAGAAGTCTTCTCATGAGTCTTCCTCTGAGCGCAAAGGATGTCATAAAAAAGAACAGCCATCCTGGACTGTGGCTGAAGAAAAATCACCTCTGACAGAATTTAAATTGACTTTCAAAAAACCTACTTCTGAAATTCTGTCAGGAAGTTCTCAGTCAGTGAAGAAAAGTACTTCAGCGCCGTCGACGAAAAGAGGATGCATTTCTGGCACGCCGACTACATGTTCTATGGCTATTTCATTGTCGACGACGACCCTTACATCGTCGACGCGAAGTCCAGTTTCATCAACCATCTCCTTGATATCTCACAAGGAGGCTGACACCGTCATCGAAGCTCTCGTCGTCGAAGTGGACTACATCGTCGAAGAAGATACCGTCGACGACATCATCGTCGACATTGCCACCGTTGACGGAAAAGTCGACGATGCAGCAAGGGTCGGCGAGGTCATAACCGTCGACGAGTGTTCCACCGTCGTCAGACACATTGGCGCCGACGAAATTGAAGTCACCGGCGTCGACTAAGTCTCTACCGTCGACGACCCTGCGGGCATCAACAAAGTCACCTCCGTCGTCAAAGTCATCGTCGTTGACATCGCCTACGGCAGGTACAGTCAAGGCTGTAGAAGTGAAGACGCCGTCGTCGACGCAATCGTCGATGCATCCATTGACGCAATCATCGACGAAGATTACATCTTTAAAACTGACTATGCAAAAAAAGATTCTGCCATCAGAAAACACACCTGAACACAGTCACCCAACAAAATTACTCTTCTCTTACCCACACACCTTTTGGAGGAGGGAGATTCTGAGGAAGAGGATAAAGATCCCTTTGAGGTTGCATATAGCCCTTCAGAATTACACGTCAAGTGCCAATCAGATGATGATGAGGATCAACATTACTATGGTCAAACCTATTTTACCCAGCCTGATCAACATCATCAGTACCATGAGGAAACAGTCACACTGCTGTCTGCTTTATTGAATGATTTGCAGTTTATGCTGCTAGACTACAGACAGTGATTCCCGCCTTCGTACCCGTCTATTGTGCCTCCTCCTCCTCAGCTGACAATCGCCAGTGAGAGTTAGAGCTCCTACGATCCTTTCAGTGCCAAATACTCAACAATCTGTTCCTCTCCAGGAACCAGTTTCTTCTGAGGAGGAAGGGGAACTTCCTGATGCAGCTTCTGAATGGGATGACTAGTAGATGTTTTCACCAGCTTCACCTGTTCCTCCTCTGGTAGATTCCACACCTGACGATATTGGGGGATTTCACAATCTGTTGGAGTCTACTGCGAAAAGGTTTGCCATTCCAATGCCTTCCAAACAGGCGGACTGCTTTATATATGACTTTAAGGAACCTTTCCGTAAGTCACTATTCCCATAATTGATAATATTTGGGAGGAAGGAATTAGAATTATGAAGAACCCAGCATCTGTGCCAGCGGTGCTCCCACATCTAGATAAAAAATATAAATCGACTGAGGACACCACAGCGCGCCTCACAGGACACTGAAAACTGGACTCAGTAGTGATGCAGGCCGCTCAAAGAATCCTACAGTACCCCTTTCTGCGCAACCGGACAAAGAGGGCAGATGTTTGGATTATATTGGGAAAAGATTCTCATCAATGTCAGCTCTCACAGTAAAGGCAGCAAATTCCTTGGTGATTTTAGGGCGCTATGATCGCCAAATGTGGTCGGACATTGCTTCCTATATTGATCAATTGCCGGAAGATGTTAAAGAGGAGGCAAAAAAGATATTGCATGAAGGGGAAAGAACATCAAACGTGATTATAGACTCAGCGATGGATGTTGCTGTAACAGGATTCAGACAACTCTTTCAGGAGACAGGGCTGGCTTAAGGCTACCTCCTTTCGCCCTGAGGTCCAAAACAAAATATTGGACCTTCCATATGATGGAGAGGCTCTTTTTGGCAGCCATGTAGAGGAAGCCCTAAAACCATCAAGGCAGACACAGACACTGACAAGTCTTTGAGGATGCTGCAGTTCCAGAAACTCCCTTACGGGGATCAAAGGGTAGAGGTCAACCTTCCTATAAAGGGGGTTACCAGCAATATCGTTACCCGGCATATTCTTCCACATCCCAGTCATACAGACCTCAGTTCAAACAAAGACAACCGCCTCAGACATCCTATGTCAGAGCAAATACAGGAAAGACGTCAAGGTTTGGTAAGGATACTAGCCGCCACCAATGATGCACCTCGGCTCTGGCTCCAAATCTCAGGTCACCAACCCAATCGTTTCAATCTCATCCTACTTGTCTGGGAGGCAACATTTCACACTTCCTCCACCAGTGGCAAGCTAATTCTACGGACCAGTGGGTTCTGCGCCTAGTTCAATTTGGACACGCTCTAGAATTTACTCAAACACCACCTACAACTCCCCCACAATCCTCCCACCACAAGCATCTCAAGGCTCTTCAACAGGAGGTAAAGCACATGGGCAATAGAGAAAGTACCATTCTCAAGCAGGGGCACAGGCTTCTACTCTGGTTTGGTTAATCAAAAAGAAGTTAAGGCGGTAGAGACCAAATATGGACCTTCTAAATCTCAATCTATATCTGAAAAAACAATCTTTCAGAATGATAACATTACAAGCGGTACTAAAGCTCCTGAACCAGTACAATTTAATGACAACATTAGACCTCCAAGATGCCTATTTCCATGTGCCTATTCACCCAAAACACAGAAAATACCTAGGATTTGAAGATTTGTGGTAGCCGAATGCCACTACCAGTTCAGAGTGCTCCCATTTGGTCTCAAATCAGCATCCAGGATTTTTACAAAGTATTTCGCTACGATTGCAGCATTTTTCAGACAGCGGAAGCATCAAGTCTTCTCGTATCTGGACGACTGGCTTATCAAAGCCCCGTCCGTGCGAGAAAGTCCACAGAGGCCTGCACAGATCTTTTCAGAAGCTTGGGTCTGATTATAATTCAACAAAAATCCAATCAGAATCCGTCACAAAAGATTGTCTTATTAGTAGCGCTACTGGACACGGTCTGTTTAAAAGCATACCCAGCAGAGGAACGTCAGCAGCGATTCCTTGTTCTGGCAAATTCCATCAAAAGAAAAAAGTCACTTTCGGTACGACTTTTCAAATCACTTTTAGGGATGATGTCGTCATGCATACCACTGATTCCGTTTTGTCGTCTCAGTATGCGCCCATTCCAGGAGGAGCTGGACAGACAGTGGATACAGTCGGTAGGCTCATTCGACGGCATGGTCGGAGTAATTCCTCGTATGGTGAAGGCCCTAGAGTTGTGGTTAGACACAGACCAACTGTCAGCAGGGATGTCCTTGCATCAGGAGGCCGCACCACTAGTGATCTCAACAGATGCGTCCTTAGATGGATGTGGAGCTTACCTACAAGAAGTCCAAATAAGTGGAAAGTGGCATCAATCTCAAACTCAATCTCACATAAATTTGTTAGGGTTGATAGCATGTTAAACAGACTGACATCATCGTGTCACGAATGGGAACTGCATCACCAGACCCTGAAGAATGTATTCCTGCGCTGGGGCACACCGAACTTGGACCTATTTGCAACTCCCCAGAACAGCAAATGCCGGTACTATGCAAGTTGGCATCCCCAACAGGGGTCATGGGGGAATGCCTTTTCAATTGCATGGTCCAGCATCTTTGCTTACGCTTTTCCTCCCATTCCTCTTCTTCCAGGAGTCCTGAGAATGATGAGTCGAGCCATGCAAACTGATCCTCATCGCTCCGGCATGGCCACGTCAACACTGGTACACGGAAATGCTTCTCCTATCGCAAGTCCCACACTTGAAACTTTCAGTGATTCCAGATCTCCTGACTATGAACCAGGGACAGATACTACGCCCGGACCTCAAGAGCCTGCATTTGTCAGCTTGGCTCCTGAATACAATGAATTCAGACATTTGAACATTTCTAGTGAATGCCGCAATATCCTAACCAAAGCAAGGGTGGACAGTACCAACAAGACGTACCGCCTCAAATCATAGCGTTTCTGCATCTGGTGTCATCGGGAGAGTTTACATCCTCTGTCTTCCTCTCCAGAACAGATCCTACCTTACCTTCTGCTTTTTGCAAAATCAGGTTTGGCACATAGTTCTATTAAGGTTCACTTAGCGTCCATTTCAGGGTACAGAAGCTCATCGTCTTCTTCCTTATGGTCTTCTAGAATAATTAAAGAGTTTCTCAAAGGGCTCTTTCGAGTGTTTCCGCCAGTCAGACCTCCACCACCAGCCTGGTAACTGAACACGGTTCTTTCACAGTTAATGAAAACCCCTTTGAACCAATTCACACTGCAGAAATCAAATTCCTATCTTGGAACTTGCTACTTGCTTTTACCTCAGTCAGACGGGTCAGTGAAATACAAGCTTTTGTAATAAAGGAACCTTTCTTGCAATTCAGATCAGATGGTGTTCTGCTCCGAACAAATCCAAAGTTCATTCCAAAAGTGCCATCTGATTTCCACCTCAACGAACCAGTGGTTCTTAAAACACTCTTCCCGAACCCTACTACATCGGCTGAGAGAGCTGTGCATTCATTGGACGTCAAATGTTGCCTAAAGTTTTATTTAGAGAGAACACATTTTTTCTGTAAGACCTCTCAACTATTTGTGGCATACAGTGCACCAAGAAAAGGCTTTCCATTATCCAAGAGGAGTATTTGCAGGTGGATTGCAGGTGCAATACAATTCTGTCACCAAAAGGCTGGTGGACCTCTGTCTGCTAGAGTCCAAGCCCATTCCACGAGGTCAGTGACAACATCTACAGCTTTGTTTGCGGGAGTATCACTTCCGGAGATTTGCCGGGCAGCAACATGGAAGAATAGACACGTTTTCACCCGGCAATACTGTTTGGACTCAGCAGTTCTCAACGACACAGCAATGGGTCAGGCAGTACGACGGCATCCGTTCCATTAAGGTGAGCCACCCCCATCTACCCTCCTACCGATATTCAACTGTATCACATTTCCAAATGATAATTTGGTTACTGTCTTGAAAACTGATGAAGGTTTTCCTTGGCTGTTAAGCTCATGGTTATGTCCTTTACATTGTTGGGGATTGCTGGCAGGTTGCACTGTTTACATTCCTGATAAGCGTCAAAACTATGGTAAATGTGCTACTAAACTGCTTGTTACTCGGATTCAAGCATGTGAATCAATCAAAGTTCCAATACTGGAGTAATCAATAAGTTACCTCCCTGTAACTGTAGTTCTCCAGTATTGGAAGCTTTCATAGATTCACATGTGACCCACCCTCCTCCCCAGGGGGAAGCCCACCTTAGATGTTTCAACAGGGTGTATATCGCACTTGTGTTTGAAAATCTGAGGTTCTGAGCTTCCTTCAGGAGTGTTCTAGAGGGTGCTTACTGCTGATTGGTTGGGGCAAAAGTTTGGTCCATTTCTGTATAAGAAATAGGATAGGTTATTAAACTAAGAGGCCTAGGCCTCTTTTTAGTCTATACCTATGGTGTATTAGGACTATTTAAAACTACTACTACTATTTCAAGTACCAGGGACTCCCATCATGACGACGGGGAATGATTCAAGCATGTGAATCTATGAAAGCTTCCAATACTGGAGAACTACAGTTACAGGTAAGTAACTTATTTCTTACATGTAAGTGACTCCATTCTCCTCCTGCTCTGGATCTTTTATACGTTCCCCTGCTTGAATTAGGAATACCAAAGCTGCTGTCAAAAGCTAAGATTGGTGGGAAGAGACTCACCTTAGCAGACGATATTGCTTAGTACGCCTGTCCAGCCACTGTTTTCTAACTGGACCTGACCTGGACTGAATAGCAAGAGGTTCCAGATTCCTAAAGGTGCTGGGAGATGTCCATGTTGCAGCTTTATATAAATTCGCAAGCAGCACTCCCTGTCTCTCGTAGGCACACTGGGGCTTATTCGCAAAGGTGACTAACATTTAGGATAAAATAACTTTAATTTTTACACTAGCGAGGGATTCTCTAAAGGATTCCTGGAGGTTTAAACCCATCTGCAGCTCAGAAGATCTCTGCTACTACAACAGAGATCACTGCAGCTGTAAACCTCAGTCAAGGGTTGGAAAGTGGGTCTTCCAATGCGTTGTTTGCATTGGAAGTTTGGGAACACCCACACAGGAAGTTACATGTCCTTCCCAAGAGCATACCTGGAAATCGGCACCTGGCAGCGCCACTAGGACTGTTTGTGAAAAGAACAAATTAGAAAAATACATAGAGGCAGAGCTCTCCGCCCAAATACTTTCTACTATTTACAGTAAATCAGGCCCGTGTTTACAAATTGGGACACCTTTATTGATGTTACCAAATAATAAAAAAAGCTGGCCTCACTTGTGAAATTGACTTATTTGATCAAATTAATTTTTAAGGCATCTTTTAATATGCAATACATGTAATGCTTTTATGATGGAGTAAACAGTTGAGCAAAGCATGTTAGCAGATTCACCTTTTCCTTGAGGAAGAATGACGACGGAACTCGTGGGATGTAGCATGGATGGGTAGTTAATGTGGCCCTGACCTTATTCAATTTGACGAAGGGCGGCATGCGCTGAAAAGATCAGTATTTCCTTAACTTACCTGGCTTAAAACGGAAAAAGCAGTCTTGCAATACAGCATATGTAGACAGGACCTATGGATAGGTGTGAAAGGCCCTCTCATGAGGGCCCCTAAGACTGTTTAGTTACCAAATAAGAGGTTGTTTGACAAGCAGAGGAAGGTTATGGAAACCCTTTCATAGGTTCCTTGCTCATTCTAGTGGAAAAACAAAGATGGTTTAGATGAAGCTGGGCTGACTCTGGATATGACTGTCGGATGAACTATCAGGTAAGAGCGTGACCATCTTGATTCGGCTAACCCAAGGACGGAAGAGTAGAATTCTTGAGGACTCAAATTAGCTGATTGAGGTTGTGAACTTCTCCTCAGATGCAAACCATTTTCAATTTCAGAGTTTAAGTTTTATTAGTAAGATAAGTTCTTGCACCCTCACATTTTTGAGGCTCTTAAGTGTTGGGCAAAATTTCATCTGGTCTATAATCTGATATTATTTTGAGAATGCAGCTGGTCTACTGACTGATATTAATTAAAATTGCAGCTGGCATACTCACTGATATTATTCAAAGTTGAAGATGGTCTAATGACTGATATGTAATATTGCAGCTGTTATATTGAGTGATATTACTGAAGATTGCATCTCGTCTATTGACTGATGTTTTTTTTAAATTGCAGATGGTATATTGACTGATTATTTAAAATTGCAGCTGGTCTTTAATTAAAATTGCAGCTGGTATATTGACTGATATTATTCAAAATTGAAGATGGCCTATTGACTATTATTATTTAAAATTGCAGCTGGTATATTCAGTGATATCATCTAAAATTGCAGCTGGTATATTGACTGTTAGATTTGGGGGTCTCTAGTTGGCAGAGATAGGTACCCTTGACCAAATAGGGACCCCTGCGTCTAGTCAGGGTAAGGGGCTACACTCCTAAAATAACCCCTGCTCACCCTCTTGGTAGCTTGGCACGAGCAGGCAGACTTATCTCGGAAGCAGTGTGTAAAGCATTTGTTAACACATACAGTAATACAGTAAAAACACTACAGATGGACACCACACAGGTTTGGAATAATAAGTATTCTTTACTAGACTTAACACAAGACCAAACGACAAAAATCCACAATACTGTAATCAAAAACAGACTTACAAATGGTAGGAAATAGCTCAGTTCTCTTAAGATTGTAAGTGCGACACTTTACTCTCAAAGTACCTTGGATGCGTGACGCAAAGCAAACAAAAGGGTCGCAGGGAAGGTGATGCGTCGGTTCCTTACACTCAGGGGAGTGGATACGTTGGTTCCTTTCTACTGCGTAGGGCAGTTGATGCTCGCTTCCTTACTGAAAGGGGAGGTGATGCATCGTTTTCTTACTGCTCTCCGGTACGATGCGACAGGATGGCGCCTCAATGCGGTACTTCTCTCCGGTGCGATACGACAAAATGGCGTCTTGGTTATGATGCGACAGTGTTGATGCGATGCGTGCACGCCCGACGGTCGTGCGGGGACTCGATGATCTTCTGAGCCACGACAGGCCCTGCGACAAGCTTCTCCGGTGATGCGACGGTGACCTCTGCGGTGGCAGCACGCTTCTCCGGTGATGTGACGCGCTTTGGTGATGCGATGGCGACAGCACACATCTTTGGCGATGCGACGGCAACTGCTGCTGCGGTGACATGCTTCTCGTCGTTGAATCGTGCTTCCAGCTCACAGCGACACGCAGTCTCTCAGAAGGCCCAGCACAATAGCAGGCACTTCAATTCCCAGCAAGGGAATTCAGGGGGAGCTGGTGCTGAAGTCTTGTATCCCTGAGACTTCAGGCAGGAGGCAAGCTCAAAGTTCAAACCCTTGGAGATTCTTCTTCAAGTTGATGAAAAGCACACTCACTCCTCTTCTCCTTTCTTTGGCAATGAAGCAACCACTGCAGGCCAACCCCCAAACACACAGCACAGGGGTAGTCTCCTCCTTCAGATTTCCTGGTTCTTCTCCTCAGCAAGGTTTGTCTTGATTCCCAGAAGTGATCTAAAGTTCTGGGGTCTAGGTCCCACTTTTTATACACCAAAATCCTTTGTCTCTGAAGGCAGAGAGTGTCTGTACCTAGTCCAAACCAGTTCTGGGTGCATTCTGCCAGTGTAAACCTTCTTCCTTTGTCAGTGTGGAAAGCTGGCACAGCCCTATTCAGGCCCAGGTGCTACTCCTCCCACCACTCCTCATGCAGATAGGTCTATTCAGCCCTGTCTCCTGGAGCCCCCTAGCCTCTGTCACTCAGAAACCAGACATGGAATACACAACCTAGCAGAGGCAGGCTTGGATAGTTAGGCAAGAAAATACCTGCTTTCTAAAAGTGGTATTTTCAAACACAGAATGTTAAAACCAACTTCACTAAAAGATTTATTTTATCATTCCGAGTTCAGGCATACTACATTCGTTTTTTAGGTCTCGCTGAGCCCCAGCGCTTGCGCTGGCTCGGAGAGACATTTTGTATGTGGGATTTTCAAAGTGCTGCTGGCTGGCCTAATGCTTGCGTTCACGCGATCGTGCACGTGCGCAGCCGGCCGCCAGCAGCACTTTGAAAACTCGTGCGTGATCGCGATCGCTATCACTTTCGCTTTCAGAGCGATCGCGATCACGATGACGCACGCGCACACACAACTCCCGCCTCTCCCCCTCCCCCACCACATATTGCGTCTCCGGCCGCTCGCGCGCAGCCAATGCTTGTTTTTTTTCTTTTCGCGTGCTTGTTAAATGTGGCCTTTGGCGCATTGCCACTCACTCGTTTTTTCCAAGTTTATGCTTTCCCACTTCCGAGTCCCTGTAGCCATGAGTTTGTACCCCCACTACCGTGTTACTCTCAGCCTTCTCATGTAACATTTCTCGCTCTGACACCTCTGGTAATGTACGCGCTATATAAATTCGCATAAATGAATAAAGGTGATTTCGGCCATCTATTAACTTCCAAAACACCCAGACCCCGTCTGTGCAGAGAATCCACGCATTGCTCGTTGGTGAACTGTGCAAGCTGGCATTGCTCGTTGCTGAACATACAAGCATTGCTTGCTGCAAAGCCTTGACTGAAAACGTCCCGAGTTACCCCCGCGCGCTTGAAAAGCTGTACCATCTGCCAGGCGTGTCACTGGCTTGTTGGTGGAATGGACCAGCAGGGGATTTCACAGCACATCACCACGGCTCGCCTTTCGGCCTCTTGTTTAGTTCCACTTCTTGGAAAGGGTTCGCTTTCAGCAGTGGAATTCAAAACAAAAACGCGCCAAACTGCAGTCCGGTAGTCTGGACGCAAGGTTGCCAGTAGCAGCAGTGCCCGCGGTCATAAATCGCCCCTCTGCACCTTCCTTGGCACACGCAATGGGTGGTATGTGGTGCGCGTGAGCAAGTAGTCCTTAGTGTAAATATTGCGCGACTTTGACCCTACACCGGCACGTTCATGTTACTGCGTGAGATCTCAGAGCATGCTTGTGCCACCGGGGAACGTTTGTCTTCTTTTCTCGCGTTATTTCAGCAGGGATTCGCCCAGGCCTCTGTCCAGCGGATGTCTGTCGTAGTTCACGTTTTTGCTGTTTTACATCCACTGGTGTCTGTATTGCCACCCAACCAACCTCCTTGGACTAAACCTTCCTGGAAGGCTTGTCTGTGAGGGAAGCTTTGTCTAGTGGTTCCTATCTACCCCATGTGTTTCTAGGGGGGCCGCACCTGCGGGACATTACTGCCTGTGCACGGTAACTTCACCGCCCCGGCTGTAACCATAGATAGTACAGTCAAGTCTGTTCCCGTGTACACTCAACACAGCAGCGGCTTAAACCACACGACCGCACAGTAGGCATTCAGGGCTCACCTGTTGGCATCAGTACAATTTTGTCTTTGTGGTTAGAGCACATCACCGCAACGCACAGGCCTTCCTCAAATATCCCACGTTATTTACACATTAGCCCTCTGTCTTCTTCAAAGGCCATGTCTCCGCGTCATTCTCCCGCCATCGGTTGAGCGCTGTGCTCGGGTACGACCCGTGGCACTGCAAAGGTTCCCTGGGTCCGAACTCAAGCAAGGCATGTGGCCCCCTCAACCCGTGGTTTTATAGTAAAAACAAACAAAAAAACAGCCACTAACAAGGGTGACCTGGACCCCCGGTGCTACTGCACCCGCTGCACCATCGATAGCTACGCCCCTAGGTATGACGCAGCCTATTTTCATTTTCTGCCCTTGATGCAGGGAGACTGGAAATCAGCTTTGTCTATGCTAATAAACTCCTGTATTTTGTAACGTGAGGTGAAACTTAAACGGGGCGGGGGGTGGGGCGTCTGCAGCAGCTGACATCACTTTAACTTCGACGAATCTGGAAACAAAAGGCTCGGGTGTGCGCCAGAGGTCGAGTTGTTGAAGAGAATAAAGTGCAGGGACAGTTATTTGCTAAATCAGCGGCGCGTGTAGTTGTGCATCAGACGGGTGCGTCCAGATTGCAGACAGCCCAGGCTGGCTGCACCGAGAAATGCATCGCGGTTCCTCTTCAGACCCTCATTTGAGCTTGTCACACAAAATGGAACATTGGACAACCTGCCGGGTGCAGGTCCTGGCCGAGACCTATAGGCCTGCCGACGGTCAAGTGTGCAAGTATCATTTGTGAAGCAGGTGCAGAGGCACCGGGCCAGGGGTGTCGGGGACCATCTGCGCCCAGCGCCCCAGGTAGGG
This sequence comes from Triturus cristatus, assembly GCF_964204655.1. Lineage (NCBI taxonomy): Eukaryota > Metazoa > Chordata > Amphibia > Caudata > Salamandridae > Triturus > Triturus cristatus. The sequence goes on along the minus strand of NC_140592.1, from coordinate 1,284,061,763 downwards.
CTGTCAATAACCACCACGTCTTACATTAAAAGCCCTGGTACCTTTCCTAAGCCCCTGCTGTCGTTCCCTGCCTTGCAGTGTTCCTCGTTTATGGTCCCTGATTACATCACCACCCTTTCTAACGGCCCAGAAAACTATTTACAGATCTTTGTTGTTAAAAATAATAGTGATGAACACTATAAAAGGTTTAAAATGCAAATTGCATCTTTACGAAACCGTGTTGGGCACTAGATTAGAACAAGCATTGGCATAGCCAACAGGTCTCGCTTTTGGGACCTTATAAGTATTTAGTTATGCAGCACAATATCCTTGGTGCAGCAACATTAACTATTGGATGGCTAAACACTTAGATGGTCCCAAAGGCGAGACCTATTGGCTATGCCAATGCTTGTCTACCATGTTCCCTCGGTCAGTTATGATTATAAGGTGTTATAATCGAACTGCCCATTCTGGCCTATGGTAGCAGGTAGCCTTGCAATAGTGAAAAACGAAAATGGCTGTAATTCACTATTAGGACATGCCACACACATCAGGGCATGTCCTACCTTTTACCTACAATGCACCCTGCCCTTAGGCCTACCTTAGAGGTGTCTGATATGTGGAAAAGGGAAGGTTTGGGGACTGGCAAGTGGGTGCACTTGACAAGTCAACATGGCAGTACCAGACTGCACACAGGCTCGGCAATGGCAGGCCTGAGACACACTTTACAGGCTGCTTCTGTGGGTGGCACAATCAGTGCTGCAAGCCCACCAGCAGCATTCGATTTACAAGCCTTGGGCACATGCAGTGCACTGTACTAGGGTCTGACAAGTAAACCAAACCAGCCAATCATGGAGCCACTAATCCATACATCAATTTAACATAGGGAGCACTTGCACTGTGGCACTGAATAGCAGTGGCACAGTGCCCAAAGCTTCTAAAGCCAGTAAAAACATAAGAGGCAACAGCAGAAAATGGAAGGGAGACCCACGCCAATGGTGCCAGGTCAAACATTGACTGATATTATTTAAGACTTTAGCTGAGCTATTGAGTGATGCTATTTAAAATTTCGGCTAGTATATTGACTGATATTACTTAAAATTGCAGGTTGCATATTGAATGATTATTTAAGATTGCAGATGATATATTGACTGATATAATTTAAAACTGCAGCTTGTCTCTTGACTGAATTTTTAAATTACACCTGTTCTATTGACTGATATTACTTAAAATTGCAGGTGGTATATTGAGTGATATTTTATAAGATTGCAGCTGGTATATTGACTGATATTATTTAAAATTGCAGCGGGTATATAGACTGATATTATTTAAGATCACAGTTGGTATATTGAGTGATAATATTTAAAATTGCAGGTGGTATATTGAGTGATATTTTATAAGACTGCAGCTGGTATATTGACTGATATTATTTATAATTGCAGCAGGTATACTGGGTAATATTATTTAAGATTGCAGCTGGTCTATCAAGGGTTTTATCTAAGAATGCAGAGAGTATATTGAGTGATATCATTTAAGATCGCAGCTGGTCTATTGAGTGATATTATCTAAGATTGCAGATGGTCTATTGAGTGATATTATCTAAGATTGCGGATGGTATATTGAGTGATATTATCTAAGATTGCAGATGGCAGATGGTCTATTGAGTGATATTATTTAAGATCGCAGAAATTGAGTGATATTATCTAAGATTGCAGATGGTATATTGAGTGATATTATCTAAAGATTGCAGCTGGTCTATTGAGTGATATTATCTAAGATTGCAGATGGTATATTGAGTGATATTATCGAAGATTGCAGATGGTATATTGAGTGATATTATTTAGGATCGCAGATATTGAGTGATATTATCTAAGATTGCAGATGGTATATTGAGTGATATTATTTAAGATCGCAGATATTGAGTGATATTATCTAAGATTGCAGATGGTATATTGAGTGATATTATTTAAGATCGCAGATATTGAGTGATATTATCTAAGAATGCAGATGGTATATTGAGTGATATTATCTAAGATTGCAGATGGTCTATTGAGTGATATTATTTAAGATCGCAGCTGGTCTATTGACTGACCTAAAGTAAAATTGCAGCAGTCTGGACCCAATACTCTTGCCTACCATTTAAATTAATAGCTGGCAATAATTAGCAGCATCTGGTATGTAGGCCTATGTAAACATCTTGATTTCCAGCTATAACTTAGAGGACATTTAGTTTGACAAGTTCCATCAATTAGTTCAAAGTCACTTTAGATTAAGGAAGCTTTACAACGAAACCGGTTTCCACTGATAAATCTATACAATTCCAATGGAATGTTTATAAAAATCTAGTGCTTCCCTAAGTGATTTGCATCCTCAGTGATATACAAACGCACTTCTTTGACCTTATGAACACCACTGTTTTATGAAGTTTAGATTTAGGTATTTGCTACGTAAAAGTCGGATTGCTCACTGAAATAATCAAAAAGACCCCTCGAAAAAGATTAACTAGTACAATTAAGTAACACAATACTGGAGTATTATTTTGGTACAGAACTGATAATCTGAAAGGTTTCCATAAACCAAGGCTCAGTACATTGAAGGGGTTTATGCTAGTTTTACTGTAGAGATTATGCTGATTAAATTATCAATTAACTTCAAAGTGTTATAATGAACTGCCATCTTGCTAACCCATCTTTTAGTAAACACGTACTTGTATGTAATTATTATTTTTATGGTCGCCCGGTGCTGTATTTGTTTTTTTTTCAAGCCTAACAAATACCAAAACTTACATTTAACTAAAAATCCGAAGCACCATGGTGGTGTGTTCCAAGGATCCAAGCTCTATCCCTGAAGCAGCCAGGCATTTAAATGGAATGAGAATTTGCTTGGTGTAACACCCAGCCATGGTGTTTCATTAAGAGGTGAGGGGCTGCTTGGAGCTGGACTGACTTTTCCATTGATCACTTCTAAAGATCTGTGTTCCACACCTGCCTGGTCCATGTTGGGGGCCACCAGGATTCAGGTAAACAATGTAATCAAAGGAAAAGTGGAAGCAATGCTTGCTGACCAGGGCTTCAAGAGAACTTCTCTTTGAGTTCCTCAACTCTACTATATACATTCTCTGGAGCAGTGAAGAGACCTAACAGTGGGGGTCCCCACTTTTCAAACACCAGTAGCTGTCTTGTGGTGTACCGGCAAATATCACTCAACCACACAAGTCTACGATGTAGACCCAAATGCCACAGGTGTTGGGCTACCTGGGACAAGATTTGGAACCTTGCCCACTCTTGTTTGATGACTTGTTGCAGGCTTCTAGATTCTGGCTGAAGTAGGAATGTTCTTAACACAAGCCTGGCTGCTCAAAACTCAAGCATGTTTATGTTATGTGGGTGAAGGCAGCTAGTTCCAAGTTCTTGAAGATGGGGAGCCCACCCTTTCAGGGAGGCGTCTGTTGTCAAGTGAAGATGCAGTTCTTGGATGTGCAAGTCTTGCCCTTGGGCTCTTTCAGCATCGACCATAAGACAGCATGCTTTACCGGGGATGGAACTGTTATAGGATCATCCAACCAGTTGAAGATTTGGTATCACAAAAGATCCAACTGCTCCGCAAGGGACTTTAAGGCATTAGCAGACGCTAATCGGCATCATACTCGAAGGATATATGCGAGCTGGGATTTTAGACTAAGGGCCATTTGTAGCAAGCCTTTTTCCTGTTTTCAAATGGGCCGATTCTCAGAACCTGCCCGTTTGCGAATGGGAAAAAGCCTTTTGGGATGTATCATCCCAAAAGGCCATTGCAAAATAGAAAATTGCAAAATTTGCGATTCTCTCTTTTGCGAATGCAATTAAGGAATTGCAAATTGTGATTCCTTAAATACAATTCTGGGAGCACCAGAAATGTGCTATTTGGCGTTAAGGAATCGCAAATTACCACCAACTTCAAGTCGGTGGTAATTTGCGATTTTCTAGAAACAGCACTTTTTTGCTTTTTTCAAAGTGCCATATGGCGCACATACATGCCCTTAGGGCATGTATGTGCACAACATGTGCACACATGCATATTTCAGGGGTGCAACCGGGTGTCCTTTTGGGACCCTTGAAATTGCATTCGCAAATTGCGATTAGCTATTTGGTAATCGCCAATAGCGAATGTCTTCCCATTCATTCCTATGGGCCTCTAGTTCCTAGAATCCTTAATTGTGATTCGCAATTTGTGAGTCACAATTAAGGAATATGTAGGATTCGCAAATATTTTTGCAAATCCTACATACATTTCAGTTTGCGATTCTCAAATTGCGAATCGCTAAAAATCGAAATTTGAGAATTGTGAAACTCTTTTTTAATACATATTCCCCCAAGTGTACTTGAAACAAAGCTAGAAGTATTTCACAAAGGAACAGCCAGAGAAGGGAACATCTTCAGAGTATCTGAATACACCTGTGACCTGAGGCATAATATATTCTTGGCAGTAGACGTATTGTGCAGGTGTAAAAAGTTGAGAAATGTGTGAATTGCATCATAGCTTTCTGTTCTGTAGGTGCTTTGATGAGCCAAAAGGAAGAGATTCACAAACCAAGATAACACAGATGAGCTGCCATCTGAGACCGGCATTTTGTAAAGACTCCTGGTGCTCATTTGAGGCAGAATGGAAAGACTCTGAACTGAATATGGTGGCTGTCGACAATGAATCTCAGATACTATCAAGGTAAAGTATGAGAGTAAGCCGGCATGCACCAAGTGTGTTTATGCCAGGTAACTGGTCCCATTGACGGATTAAATAATATTCAGAAAAGTGTCCTTTCTTCTGAAGCCTTGTTTTTAGATGATCTTTTTATGAGCCCTCGGGTTCAAAGCAGGACGCCATTCTCCAGATTTCCCTTGATGAGGGACAACCTTGAGTAAGAGCCTGATCTCTTTGGGCTGACGGACTGGTCTCTACTGCACATTTAAAGGGGAGGATAAGGATTTCCTTCTGTGAGTTCTCGATGTAGATGATTATCTTTTGGAGAGGTAGAGTGAATGGTCTGGGAATTCATTCTACTGAATATCCATAACTGTTCTATCTGGACCGAGATGCTGTTAAAGGATTCCCGGAATAGGATGGAGAGGCATTGGCTGCGTTGATAAGCGCACATCTTGAAACGCCGCCCTCAGCTGTAGCGCCTACATCCATCCTAGAATCTTATCCCTTCTGTTTGCGCAGAGAGGCGTCCTGGTGGGGTAGTCTGTTCTCCCGACACGTTTGAAAGCAATCGCTTTGCAGAACTCCTCGCCTGAAGACATATGTTAAACATGGGCTTCTTCACATCCCAGTAGAGTGCCATGATGTTGAATGAGAAGACATGCTCAAGCCTTGGAGAGCCCTTTACAGATGGTGGTCAGTCCACAGGATGCGTTCTGGGAATCCCAATCCTAGATAGAGTATATTGCGTCTCCTGTGTTTTCACTACTTTTAGACCGTTTATAAGTAGGAAGTTCTGAATAAAGTATATGTTGCAATATATTAGTTCCCTATATGTTATCTGGATTTTGGCTTAGCTCACTTCTACTTCCTTCTCTTTCAGGAAGAGTTTGGTGCGTGGCATACTCATCATTTATCTCCCTATCTTCAGTCAAGAGTCTTAGAATTACCAGGAAGTTTGTCGCTTGTGAGTATTTTCTCCCATTTGGGAACCACTAAAGGAAGCACTTTACACTGCACTATTCTGTGCTAGACGGCACATTGGCTACTGAGAGGAGTCGCACATCCTTGGGGTAATCTAGTGAATATGACTCGTTAATACGCATACCATTACTTCGCAGCATTTTACTATGCAGTTTTTACTTAGCAAATACCATTACTACGCAAGTTTTTAGTTCGCTACCTTTACATTGCAAGTGTTAATGTAAGCGAACTAAAAACTTGCCTAGTAATAAAAACAGACATTTACTCCAACACTACACTAAATACTAAATGCAAATACACTACCCTACACATAACAAGCTCTAAAACACTACCCAAACACCACACTACCTTACACTACTCAAACACCACTACACTACCCTAAATCACTACCCCCAGCACGACCCTGCCCCTACTCCCAGTCCTGTCCATACTCTCAAACACTACCCTTTATGACCCCCAACACTACCCTAAACCCCTTCCCTACACTACACTACCCTAAAACACTACCCCCTGCACAACCCCCAGTCCTGTCCCTACACCGAAACACTACCCTGCACGACACCCCAACACTACACTAAACCCTAAAACACTACCCTACACTAACATCACAACACTACCCTAAACACTAAAACACTACCCCCTGCACAACCCTTCACCGACCCCAGTCCACTCCTTACACTACAACACTACCCTGCACGACACCCCAACACAACCCTAAAACACTACCCTACACTACACAAACACCACAACACTACACTAAACCATAAAACACCCCCCTGCACAACCCTCCCACGACCCCCAGTCCTGTCCCTACACTCAAACACTACCCTGCATGACCCCCCGACACTACCCTAAAGCCTAATACACTACCCTACACTACACAAACATCACACCACTACCCTAAACCCTAAAACACTGCCCCCTGCATGACCCTCACCCTTCTCCTAGTCTGCTTCCTACACTACAACACTACCCTGCACGGCACCCCAACACTACCCTAAACCCTAATAAACTACCCTACACTACACAAACACCACAACACTACACTAAACCCTAAAACACTACCCCCAGCACGACCCTCCCCCTACCCACAGTCCTGTCCCCACACCCAAACACTCCTCTGCATGACCCCCCCGACACTACCCTAAACCCCAAAACACTACCCTACACTACACTAACAGCATATTACCCTAAACCCCAAAACACTACTCCTCAAACACAACACTACCCTTAATCCTAAAAGACTACCCCCTGCACGAGGCTGCCCCTACCCTAATCCCTGAAAAACAGACCCCCTTACCTCTCTCACTCTCTCTCCTCATGTCCTCTGTTCTCCTTCCTGCGTCGTCAGAAGGGCGGTGATCTTTGCACGTCGTTGTGAGGAAATGCCTCAGTTTCCTTACAACGATGTGGTTCGCATTACAACGCATGCGTTGTAATAACATGCGTAGAAATGGCTACGCGTTATTACAGAGCATGCATTATAACGCTTGCGTAGTAATGGTACGGGGTGTAATCACCACGTACAAATGGATGTTTACCCACCTCAGTGCCCTGACTTAAAAACATGTATGTTACATTGGCTACACTCAATAGGCTAACTTACCGGTAAGTCCCAGATATATGGTACCCGGGGCATGTAAGTTAGAGGGTCACCCTAGGGATTGCAGCACTAATTGTGCCACCCTGGGTGTGACAAAGGTAAAAAAAGATTCACAGTCCGCCATTGCAGACTGGAAGAGCATTTTCAAACTGCTAGCCCAACTGTCATTTTGAGCCATGGCAAAGACAGCTGTCCCCCTGAAACATGTGTACGTCACCCCATGGCAGACCTATCGAGCCCTAAGGCAGGGGCAGCATATTTCATGGGCAGAACATGTCTTTTTTGTGTTCTGACTTGTTTTTACTGTAGAAATACGTGGCCGCCCCATTGGGGACTGCAGGATTATAGGCTGACCCCTAAGCTGTGCTAACTCCTGAATGTGCGACCAAAGTGGAAACTCCAAAGTATTAAACAACTTGTTGCATTCAGCCCGACTTGGTTTTTAAGTCGAGATTAATGCAGCAAGTTATGGTGTGCAACTTTTACAGAGTACCACTTTGTTGCCTGCAATCTCCTGCGCCCTTTACAGTTACACATAGAGCTTGGGCCCAAGACAGTTTTCTGCCCCCCCCCAGGGAGACGTGGTAACAACTCCCAGAAAAGGAGACAATAGGGACCTGGACTGGAGAGAGGGGTCACCTCCCTCCTGCAGGAAGCCACCTGTGTGTTGGCCCAAAAGCCGAGCTTCAAAGCTGAAGGCACCTTTGAAGTGCAAATGGGGAACATATGGGAGAGGGGAAGCCCCACTGTTCAGGCAGACTAGCTGGCACTCGGGAGGAGAGGGGAAACCTGTTGTCAAACCAGCTTTGTAGGGGCGTGTAGCCTGGATTGGGCTAGGGGGCGTTGGGTGCCAAGAGAGGGGTTCTGTCATGTTGGGAGTGGGCAGAATGGTGCATCTTGGGTTAGCTAGATGCCACACTTCACAGAAAGTGGTCATCAGAAGGGAGTGAACTAGGTAGCCCATTAGCTACAAATTGTATCCAACCCTGAAGGCTTTTTCTGAGCAAAAATAGGACACCCTTGGCACCCAGAACTCCGATCTCGCCTGGACTGGAAAAAGCAACTACGAAGGACTACCTTGCTGCCCATGCAATCGGCAAAGAGTGACGGCACCAACGTGGACTGCACCTGCTGAACCTGGTGTCTAGCAAAGAAGAGGAACTCTGCCTGCTGTGTCCTGCCTGGGGGGGGGTAAGTCATTTCCAGCCAAAGTAAAGAGACTCCAAGGGTCAGTTAGCTGACCCCCTGTTCAGAGCACATGAACTGAGCTTTGACTAATCCAGAAAGTTGTCCAGGACCTTTGAATGGTCCTGAAAATTGTCCAGAGCTTTGACTGGTCTTGAAAGTACTTCAGAGCTTTAACTGGGCCGGAAACTGGCCCTGGGCTTGGAGTGGGACTGGAAGTGCTGCTGAGCTTTGACTGATCCAGAATATTGTCCAGAGCTTTGACTGGTCTTGAAAGTGCTCCAGAGCTTTAACTGGGCCGGAAACTGGCCCTGGGCTTGGACTGGTCCTGGAAGTGCACCTGAGCTTTGACTGGGTCAGAAAGTGCTCCAGATCTTTGACTGGGCCGGGAATTGGCCCTGGGCTTGGACTGGTCCTGGGAGTGCTTCAGAGCTTTGACTGGGCCAGAAAGTGCTCCCGAGCTTTGACTGAGCCGGAAACTGGCCTTGAGCTTGGACTCGTCCTGGAAGTGCTTCTGAGTTTTGACTGGTTCTGAAAGTGTCCACAAGCTTTGACTGGTCCTGAAGGTGTTCTTAAGCTTTGGTTCTGAAACGGGCCCCGGGGTTTGACTGGTCCAGAAAGTTGTCCCAAGTTTTGACAGGTCCTGGAAGTGCTCCTGGGGCTTGATTGGTCTGAGACGCTTGGCTGTGGTGATAGCATTATGGTTGTTGGGGGAGTGAAGGTCTCGGGGGAGGACTCTGTGTTCCAGCATCCAGCTTACCCAGGAGGAGTAGGGTCCTGTGATCAGCCTCTCCACGCGCTGAAAAGCGGTCATCATTTACCACGATGCGAGCCGCACTCGGGCCGCACCCAAGCAAAGCCCGGGCTAAGGGCTGGCCCATCCATGGCCGTCAGAGACCGGAGGAGGCTGAGTTGGGCTGGGCGCCCCTCTTGGTTTTCTGACCCTGGAGCCGGTCTTGTTTGCTCTGCTGGGGGGCTGTAAGCTGAAACTGAAGTAAACTAAGGAAATAAAGGATCTCTGTCTGGAGGAAACCGGATTATTTGGGAAGAGCAAGTAGGGGTAGTTTCCTTCCTTCCTGGTATACATATATTTGATATCCACCCACATTGGTGCATGGTTCCCAACCCCTCTGCCTACAAGGAGGATTGGTAGTAGAGGTCCACACATGCCCATGCAATCGGCAAAGAGTGACGGCACCAACGTGGACTGCACCTGCTAAACCTGGTGTCTAGCAAAGAAGAGGAACTCTGCCTGCTGTGTCCTGCCTGGGGGGGATAAGTCATTTCCAGCCAAAGTAAAGAGACTCCAAGGGTCAGTTAGCTGACCCCCTGTTCAGAGCACATGAACACAACAGCTGGGAAGCATGCTGGGACAAGTTGGCAGCCCAGAATCTTCAGATCGCCATAACAGCCGCCATTCAGCACCAGAGACCAAGACCTGACGTTCCAAGCTGCACCCAAGTTCGCTGAGCCCGGGAGAGTCGTTGGATTGCAGCTTGGTCACCCAGATGCTGAGTTACCGCCCAGGTAAGGATTTGGCTGTGACCGTGATACGGGGCAACTGGAAGCCCAGTGGTGACTGGACTCCTACCAGCACCAAGAGGCATTTTAGGGATGCTGACCAAGTGACCAGGACTGCCTCACCCCTTTGTGGACCGAGGAGTAGGCACAGAAGACAAACGTCTACAGTATAACATCCACAGCATCCTTGAGCATCTTCAGCATCCAGCATCCCTTGCATCAGGACCACTTCCACAAGTCCCCCTGACACCAGCTCAGCATCCACGGCATCCTTGAGCATCTTCAGCATCCAGCATCCCTTGCATCAGGACCACTTCTATAAGAAACCACTGCAATGGATCAAAGTGCCTAGAACTGAGTGAGGATTGCTTCTACCCTTGAAGTAACTGTTTCTGAGGACACTGCTGGTCCCCATGACTGACTCCCTACTGGAGTTGGCCACCTAAAGTGACTCTAAGTGACTGCATTACAATTAGCCCAACTTTTTAGTAAAAAAGTTTAGTGTCAAATGTTTCCAATTTGCCAATACTTGTTTGCGGTTGAGTGGAATGCTTTGATTTACTATATTTTGTCAATTCTATATCTTCGGACCCCTCTTGTAGATCTTTTCCATTGAGGGGGTCCAAAAATATATAACAATACAGTCTATTTTTATAAATTAGTGTAGGATATCTTTGGTATCGTGTTGATTTCTTCTTCAATTGTTTTGCTGCTGTGTGAATGGTTTACACGTGTTCCTTTGTGTCAGCCTTGCTGCTCGGAGCCACAGCTACCAAGGGTTGAGCTGAAGGTTTGACAAACAAAATCTAATGGTACTAAAGGGGTTGGTAAGTGCATTATAAGGTGACGTCACACAACTACACCCTAAAATACACCCCATTTCCTCACATCGAGGAAAGGTCTCAGGAGGCAGTTCAAGCGTCCAGTCCTGTACAATAACAGATGATGTTTAGAACTGATCGGAGATCTAAATGCACGGCCGGATCGTTCCTCTTCCTGACAAAGATGCTAAACTAGACAAAACTCCAAAGGAGAACCCTCAGCACAGAGGCTTTCAGCTGCAGCATATTCTAGCTCTTTAAGTGTAGTACTCAACAAATGGGGCCTCATGAAAAGGGGAGGTTTGTGGATTGCATGTGTAGCTATGACAGATGCCAATGCTGGAGAACTGTACTTAAAGGTAAGGAACTTCCTTCTGCAGCACTGGATCTCGCATAGATTCACAGACTTGAATTATGATTAACAAAGCAGTGCATCACAAACTGTGGAAGGAAGGCATGAGGCCTACGCAATAAAAAGACTTCCAAGCACTGCTTGTCCCATTGCTGTTTCCTAGCAGGTCTGCATGGTGATGCCGTAATGTTTCATAAAAGGGGGGAGTCATCTTCCATGTTGCTTTACAAATATCGTTGAGGGAAATTCCTGCAACAAGGGCCAATGTCATTTCCATAGTCCTCTGTGAATTACCTTGGTACTGAAAGTGGTCCTGAGCTTTGATTGGTCCTTAAAGTGGTCCTGAGCTTTGACTGTTCTTGAGCTCTGACTGGCCCTGAAAGTGCCCCAGAGCTCTGACTGGGCCGGAAACTGGCCCTGAGCTTGGACTGGGACTGGAAGTGCTCCTGAGCTTTGACTAATCCAGAAAGTTGTCCAGGACCTTTGAATGGTCCTGAAAATTGTCCAGAGCTTTGACTGGTCTTGAAAGTACTTCAGAGCTTTAACTGGGCCGGAAACTGGCCCTGGGCTTGGAGTGGGACTGGAAGTGCTGCTGAGCTTTGACTGATCCAGAATATTGTCCAGAGCTTTGACTGGTCTTGAAAGTGCTCCAGAGCTTTAACTGGGCCGGAAACTGGCCCTGGGCTTGGACTGGTCCTGGAAGTGCACCTGAGCTTTGACTGGGTCAGAAAGTGCTCCAGATCTTTGACTGGGCCGGGAATTGGCCCTGGGCTTGGACTGGTCCTGGGAGTGCTTCAGAGCTTTGACTGGGCCAGAAAGTGCTCCCGAGCTTTGACTGAGCTGGAAACTGGCCTTGAGCTTGGACTCGTCCTGGAAGTGCTTCTGAGTTTTGACTGGTTCTGAAAGTGTCCACAAGCTTTGACTGGTCCTGAAGGTGTTCTTAAGCTTTGGTTCTGAAACGGGCCCCGGGGTTTGACTGGTCCAGAAAGTTGTCCCAAGTTTTGACAGGTCCTGAAAGTGCTCCTGGGGCTTGATTGGTCTGAGACGCTTGGCTGTGGTGATAGCATTATGGTTGTTGGGGGAGTGAAGGTCTCGGGGGAGGACTCTGTGTTCCAGCATCCAGCTTACCCAGGAGGAGTAGGGTCCTGTGATCAGCCTCTCCACGCGCTGAAAAGCGGTCATCATTTACCACGATGCGGGCCGCACTCGGGCCGCACCCAAGCAAAGCCCGGGCTAAGGGCTGGCCCGTCCATGGCCGTCAGAGACCGGAGGAGGCTGAGTTGGGCTAGGCGCCCCTCTTGGTTTTCTGACCCTGGAGCCGGTCTTGTTTGCTCTGCTGGGGGGCTGTAAGCTGAAACTGAAGTAAACTAAGGAAATAAAGGATCTCTGTCTGGAGGAAACCGGATTATTTGGGAAGAGCAAGTAGGGGTAGTTTCCTTCCTTCCTGGTATACATATATTTGATATCCACCCACATTGGTGCATGGTTCCCAACCCCTCTGCCTACAAGGAGGATTGGTAGTAGAGGTCCACACATTCCGGCTATAACAAACGATCTACCTGAGTCACTCTTTAAGGTACTCGTCTGCTTGAGCTAATGGATTAGTATTAGTAGTGTGTCCTATAATGACCACTTTGGCTTGTAGCCTGCCCTGGTCTGGATAGTTTCTGTGGATCGAACCCCAGGATTTTTGTGACATCTCATGGGAAAACGTAAGTCAGTGACGGCCACCCCTGAGGTTCCCATGATATCTGTAACCACCATGAATGTCTTTCTACAACAAGCGCCTGGTATCTTAGACAAGGAGATAGAGTTGGTTGCCCGTCGCCTCTCTTGCTCTCCTATAAATAATCTACTCCCTGGCCCCCAGAGTGCCTTACCATCAACGCACTTAAAGCACCTTCAGCAGGTCTCAGGATCTACTACCCTGCCTGTAGATCAGGAGAAGAGCTTGGAGGATTGCTTATTTTCCCTATCTGATGATGCTTTGCCAACTGATGTATCTCAAGCTTGCTCTCAGGGTCATGGCATCCCTCTGTTATCGGATATCCAGGCAGCCCCAGTAGCCTCAGTAGAGGGTCCTAAAGTGGGAACAGGAATAGGAGCCAAAAGGAAGTGTCCTTTGACCGGGAGTAAACCCAATCGCCTGAAGGTTGATGGCCCACAGTCCAGCCCACATGACTTACAAGCTGTGGTCAGATCAGATATGGTAATAATGTTGGACTTGCTTATGGTTTCCTTGATAGCTGTCGTGGACATTAAACTGGATCCAATTAAGTAACGTTTAACAGCAATAGAAAAGGAACTTACCAATCTCAACCAGAATGACTTAGCTGGCCACACAGTGGCACACGCTCTAACCTCGGTGTCAACTGGTTCTTCCATTACTTAGAGTGCCTGGGATTGAGGCAAAAGGACTAATGAGCACACACAAAAGCCCGAGCCGGAGGGTGTTACTCATCGCCCATGCCCTCTCATGCAACCTGTTCGTTCGTCGATATTGACAAATGTGGGGACACCTTCAAAAGGGAAACCTAAGTCCAACAATAGACTTGGAGGTGTTAAGAGCAAAACGGTCGAGATGCCAAGAGAAGGAGAAAACAGTTCACGGCGTGGATTATCCAGCAACGCCAGTCAGAGACCAATTACTTTACATTTACCACCAGAATCAACACTGTACGTAGTGGTTTTGGGGAATGTACCCACGCTCTTAGCGGGTCTCACAGAAGATTTTGGCCAACTTAAGAATAAAGTCTTGTGCTGGCTGAGCTCCAACACCATCATAGGTATACAAGTGGAAAGATACATTAATATGGTGCGTACAGTCAACTGGGTATAGAGGGTCAAGAAGAACAGTGTTTTCATTAATTTTAATAGACCTCATGAGCTGCCAACCAGACTACCCCTAGTGGCCCTACCTCTACCTTCGTGGCTCTCCCACTGGAGTATTTTTATGGACATCCCAATCGATCCACTACGGTTCGGCGATAGGAACCTTATGAGGTTTTCTGACCCTCTTCAGGTTTACACCACTAGGATCGTTGGAGAGTTGTGACTGACTGCCGGTTGTGGTCTCATCGGAGCGGACAATTTCTACAATGCAGAACTCTTCCGGGCTTTCTGGTCCCGTTTTATTTGAACGCAAGGAACATTGCTAGATTGGCGAGCAAGTTAATTGATCCTGGATGGATGGCCTTCATAAGAGGGTTTGATGTGATATGCCTGCAGGAAACGTGGGCTACTGAGAATGTTTTTTACTGGAGGGATATAAAACCTTTTTTGTGTCTGTTATCCGCTCAAGGGTGGGTAGACCAAAGAGGGGCTTGGCTTTTTATGTCTCTTCAGCAGTTCAAGGTGGGCTTGTTGTATTGCCAACAGAAATCCCACCTTGCATGTTTGCTATTTTCTAGTAGGTTGTGTAAATTGTTGCTTTTGAATTTTTACAATGCTAGATCTTCTCTTCCAGATATTTTTACTATATCCCTGTTGAGTTCTTTTTTTAATAACATTGAGTACATCTAGTCGATATTGTATTGGTATCATGATTGCAGGAGATTTTAATGTCCATTTGTGCGGGGACCCGAGGTCTGAGGGCATGAGAACCATGGGTTGCATGCGCTTGATGGGCATGCACCTGGAACATACACACCAGGGAGGCAATCTCAACGCCAACGTGAATGAGTGAGATTTAATTTCGGCTATGGGCAAGTTGCTCCTGATAAGAAGGATACTAACCCTACCTTCAGAGGGAGGGGAGCAAGTCATTTATTGATTTTATTGTTTCCACATCTTTCTTTTATGACATATCTGATTTTACTATCCAGTCGAGTATTTATAGTGATAAACCCATTGTGTGTGAGTCCCGCTGGCCCTTGTTAGCACAATTCCACCTGATCTCTACATCTCTCATATGGACATCTGGGTATCAGCCCTCACTTTCATCATTAACGCAGCAGTTATTGGCATTCTCGGTACTTGGGCAATATCTACTATTGTCCCTGTTTTAAAAAAGGGAGATTGAGACAGTGCCCATTGTTATAGGCCAATCTCCCAGCTTGATTCGGTGGTAAAGTTAGTTGGACGCACTCTATTAGAGAGGCTTTCTGAGTGGGCAGACGAAAACAAGATTGTATCAGAAGTTCAGTACGGCTTTCGCCTGGACAGTCAACTGTGGACCAATGTTTGAACCTTTATATGACCCTTAATAGGACACTGTTGTGTGTTCCGGTACCATCCACCCGGCCTTTATAAATCCGTCTTCCGCATTCGATCGCCTTAACAGAACCAAGTTCTGGCAGATCATGTTGTCCATTGGAGTAGAGATAATGTTCTTTTTTTAAGGAATCTCCATAGAGATACTAAAGCGGGGGCCGTTACACAAAGATCTCAAGGTTACCCGACAGTTCTCAATACAGTGAGGGGTCTGGCAGGGCTGTATTCTGGATCCTTTTTTAAATGTTAATAAACTGGAGCAGGTCCTTTTGAAGTCAGAGGTGGACTGCTCCCAGGTGGGACGGTGAAGTCTGCCTGTACTACTATACGCTGACAATGCCGTGCTTATGGCCTGGACAGCTAGGGGGCTGTAAATTTTGTTGAATTCTTTTGTCCACTTATGTGATGCAGGTGGGACCCTGCTCAAGAAAACCTTACCTTTATGGTTGGGTCCACCCCAGTCCCCATGACTACTGTTTTCTCAAATTTGGGGGTACTGTTTGTGAGAAGGTGGCCTGGTATATGCTGGCCACTAATTAAAGTGGGCACCCTGTTATAGTCCAAAAGACCCTTATGATGGATGAGGTCAAAGATAACTTTATTGAAAGCTATCCATGGGGTAGCTATGGAGAGCAGCCTTCAGGCTAAGACTCGAAGGAATGTAAAGCAGCGTGTTTTACCAGAATATCACCTCCTAAATGATTAAATGAAAGGAGAACCACTCAGTGTTGATATAAAATATGTATTTATTAATATAATACTCTCTACTAGTCTCTATACGAGACTAGGGCGCAAAGCACACAATGCTGAATCAATAGAACATTCATAAATAGCAAAATACACAGCGGGCTTCAGGGGTAGACCAAACCATGTACTAAAAAAATGGTAAAAACATTAACAACTTCACTAGATACAGTGCCTAGAGCATGTAGAATCGCTGGGACACCAAGGAGCCACCCAGAGGAGTGACACAGAAAGCCCACGGAGGACGGGTGCAGTGAGGAAACACGGACGCGTGCTCCGTGCAACTTTATGGGAAAGTAGCGGTTGCAAATTTACAAGTTAAGGACACATCTAAGAGGACTTCAAGCAAACCCTTTGGAACATAGGAGGTTCTAAGGCCTAGCCACCAGTGACTACTTACGAACCCATGTTACCTATCCCAGAGGAGCTGGGTGCATAAGGGTCAAGTGGTGTCGGAAACCTTCGTCGTTTTCAATGGAGAGTTACAAAGAAGTACTGCTGCCAGGAGGGCAAAGAGTGTCCGGTGGAATCCAAGCCTGGATTCGAGGTGAGAGGAACCTGGAAGCAGAGGGGACAGAGTCTGGGTCACTTCAGGGTGACCAGGGGCTCGGTATTCGAATGCCCACCGATGACAGATACTTCAGGAGTGAAGAAGGGTCGCTTGACTCTGCAGCTACGGGGACCAGGAGAGGTCGAGGATGACAAGGATCTGGAGGTGAGATGTCCCATGAAGGATGTCGCGTGCTGAGGGGTCGATGTCCGACTGAAGAGCCAACAAGCCTTGGCAAATGCAACCCATGCGGTCAGAGGAAACAAGTTACTGTGTAGACCAGCAAGGTCCAGGGGACTCTTCAAGCACTGGAGAGTCAGGGCACGTCTAGAGCAACCAGGTAACCCCAATAACAAACAAGGTGACCCTCGCCAGGACCCACAGGCCAACGGACCAGGGATCGCGAGGAGACCTCAAGCAAGTTTGCAAAGTACTAGCCCACAGGACACTCGAGGAATGGAGGCCGGAAATCTTCGGTGCAAATACTGCTCAGGGTCAGGAATACACGGAGTCCAATGCACAAGCTCGGGAATCGTCACTAAGCATATGCAACTGCAAATGTATGCAGTGCACCGGGGTCCGGGTTGCACAGTCTCCACGAGGGATACTGGTCTCAGAATCGCCGAGAGGGCAGATCGACCTCAGGGACCTTTGGCAACCCACTTCCTGTGTTGCTGATATCTTCGGAGTCCTCAGGAGAAGTAAACCGGTCAGATGTGTTTAGGTGCCTGCTTTTGCAGGGGAGTAACTCCTTTACTCCAAGGGAGATTCTTCAGCCGTCCAGCGTCGTGCAGGCAGGTGAAGTACGTGGTTTCTTCTTAGCAGAATCTTGTCCAGGTAAAATCTAAAGTCCTGTAGCCAAGTAACCCACTTTACACCCATGGGAAGGGGTTGGAAAGATTCTGTGGACCCTCGTAGGGGAGGGACTGACAGAGGGGTGGCTACACACATGTCCTTTGTCCAGTTTCACACCAAAGCATGAGCCAATGGCTCCCAGAACTGGTTTGAGCTGGACTATACACAAGGACACCAAATGTGCTCCCAGTGCAGACTCTCTGGCACTCTCAGAGTGCACCCACCCAGCCCGAATACACTAAATTCTGTCTGGGAGGTGATCACACCTCCCTGTGTCAGGATGCCTATTGTCATGCTTCCTCTGCGTGAGCTTGGCTCAGCAGCAGGAGGGCAGACCCGTGTCTGGCAGCATCCTTTTTGTGCTGCCCAGGTCGAGAAAGCTGGAACCGGGTAGACCGGTGACCCACAGTAGTAGTTCGAGAAGGGTGAAATCATACCTCCCACACCAGTTACTGGTGTGGAGGTATGATTCCAAGGTGGTTGACACCAAACACGACATGCTTCTAAGCAGTCGTTTTAGAGTTAGCATTTACCGCGAGGTTATAATGCACTTAAACATATATGTCTGACTGCATCACAGACAACTCCGGAGAATGGTCTCCGAAGGCTGCAGAGGGGCTCTGCTCATGCAGGGGCACCCTCTCACGTAAAACCCAGCACCCTGCCTTCAGGATTGGTAAGGCCTGCACATGGGGTGACTGATAGGTTTTTAAGTGTAGTGATTTAGATAGATATGTGAACCTATATCTCAGTAAGAGGTGCAAGCACCAGCTTACACAGGCTGCTGTAGCAGGCTGGTCGTGTCAATTTGAATGGCCTCTCAGGGGTGACACAATACATGCTTCAGCCCCTGGGAGGCCTGTGGGGTACCTATGCCCTAGGTACAAGGTATACCATATACTAGGGGCTTATAAGGCACTCCAAAATCCAATCTGGAGTGTACCTAAAGTTCATACAAGTAATTTAAGGGAGAAAGCAGACAGACTGGGGTCCTGGATATCAGGATCCAGTCAGACTAGGTCAAAATCAGCAAAAAGTGGGGGTAACCATAAGAAGCGGATCCTACTTTCCTACACTGTTCAAGTCCGCTTTTAACTGGTAGCCTTATATAAGTAGAAAGAAAGGGGATTATGTAAGGGCCAATGCTGCTGTTTTTAATTTTGCTTTTAGATTGGGAATAGAACCGGTGGGGCCCTCTTGCAGATATAAAGGGCCAAGTGTATCTCCCAGGTGACCTACAGTACTGAGATCTGTGGCTATATTGCCCATGAGGTGTTGCAAATCGTAGAAACCACTTCCTGAGACGACTTCTATGTGTACCACAGGGCACTTCCACCTTTGTAGCACATGAAGAACTGGGTATGGCCTATCTCGCTGATATGCTGACTTATCGTCTGCTTTTGTCATGGATGAAAATATGGCTCAGGAAGGGGATTCTATTAAGTGACGAGATTCTAAAAGATTGTCGGACCCTTGACCGTTTTTATCATATCAGTTGGATTAAGTATATCAGGGAGTTTTTTATGATTCTGGAACTAGCAGGCTTATTTATTAATCCAGAAGAAATTTGTAGGAAGGAGTTTTGTTGGGGGAAGGAGTCTTTTTTTTTTTAAGAAAGCGGGAGCCGGACAGACAAGAGGTGGAGCTGAGGAAGCAGAGCGCCTGTAGGTACAACATATTGAAAACTGTGCAATCAACTGAGCTGTATCTTTTATGGATCAAAATCAGCTACAACCGTTTTCTATTGACCAAGTTCTGTCTGGGCCTTTTTAGGTCGAGCCTAGCGCACCGCGCATGCGCTGCTAGGCTCTACCTTATGTAAGGGCTCGCACACGCTTGTGCGTGTGCTTGTAGTTTTTCCCCAGGCTATTGGCCTTTGCGTGCGTCTTTTTGACAAAGACAGCCCGCAATTGACCAAAGCCTCTTTTTGTCCCACCCCATGTGCATGCCCATGGTCTAATGCTTGCGGTTACGTGCAGCAGCAGCATATGTTTCCAATTATCGTGCCCAGACGCCTGCGCGATAATTGGAAACATATGCTGCTGCTCGCAACCGCGCGCGCACACCAGCAGCTTCCGCATCTCAGAGGCGACGTGTTTTAAATTATCGAGCCCTGGTGCTCGCTGTCGCGCGCACCATTCACTGCTTTACTTTAATTCGGATGGCGATGCCCAAATTAGGCTCACCGTGCTCCGTTTATTTATTTATTTTATATTTAGCAGCACTCGCGGGACACCGGAACTTGTATTTCTTTGATTTGTCACAGATGTGAAAGTGCTGAATTACTCTCTCGTCTCTGCCAAATAAAAATATAAAGGAGATGTGCAAGGCGTGGCTTAAAGCGCAGGTTCGGTTTCTATTCCTCCTTCTTCTACTCCAAGCTGCCTTCCCAGAGAATTGTGCGACTTGTGGTCCACAAGCAACAACCCATTCTACTGGATCTTCAACTGTGAAATACAAGCCCTATAATGCAAAGCGGTTCGCTAGCTATAGCGTTTCTGCAGGCGTTGCCACTATATGCAAGGAAGGGGGCCGCAAGACTGGCCTAAAACCATTTCTATTGCAGGTTTTAGGTGAGCGGCTGTGCATTGGATAATGTTTGTAGGCTCCAGTGCCTGCTAAAATTAACTGGTGCACACGTAAAGCACTTCAGGTCTCGCACAGTATAGCACTGTAAAAATAAAGGTTACATCAAAAGTAGTGAACTGATGCAAAAAGTTAAATGACTAGTGCCTTCTGGCCACCAGCTGTGGTGTGAAGGTGGCACTTTCCTGCTTTGCTTGGCTGTCTGATATGGGAGAGTGTGTGTGTGTGTGGCCTAGAGCTGCCACCAAAAGAAATAAGTTTGAGTCATCACTTCGCCCCTGTGCCCAATGACCGGTGATCGGGTGTAATGTAACCTCCAATACTTTTAACTCTCAGCGGAGGCTGCCATGCTAATCCTTTTCTCTGGAGCCCGGGCTGCGCCTTCTCAGGTTCTTCGGGGCTTCACCCCAACCTCCTGTGACTCTAGGCATGGGGCGATTACAGGATCTGCCCCAAAGTGAAGGGCTCCAATACTTCTGGTACGAGTTACTGCTATATAAGCTAAAAATATTTCTTGGCCAGCCCTCCTTCTTACAATATATATCACTCCCAGGTACACTCATCCGAGCATTGTATTGGTGTTCTTTGTAAACGCCCATGACGTGTGGAGTCCTGAGGGGAACCATTTTTCCCTTGCAACACCACAGGCGCTATAGCTCTGAGGCAAGGTCATGTGCATGTGATGCCGGATTCCCTTCTCATGCATGGGTTCAAATCCCACCATTGATAGATATTCTAGAACTCCAGTTTGGTCGGTATACAGAGGTAGTTAACGAGGTGAGTGGTTATAATAAATTGTTAGAGAGAGCAGAACCTACGCTTTCAGGCCCAGGTTTGCAACCAGTTAATGGATCAGGTACATTAAATGGGCTATGAAGGGGAAAATATATTTTACAGTCTACAAAGAATTTGGGATTCACAGCGGGGCTCGGAGGACTTATTAAAAGTAATCGTTTTCCCCATGCTTTCTAATTCGTCATCAACCTTTACAATCCTGTGTAAGGCAAGCGATCTAATGCATTACTAGTCTCATGGGGCTGTCGATGGTTGTGCCGGAGCTCCCATGCTGTGCAACCCCCATAGAGGACGGCTGCAAAACCGAATGTGCCAGTTTACACTGCAGATTCAGAATGAGACGTTGCCAGTTTCATATGAGACACTGCATGCCCCGCTATTGCATTTCTAGGCGCTGTAATTGACAGGTGATTGATACTATGCCCTATTTAATAGTACTCAGTTTACCGACCGTGGAAGGACAGACTGCTCAGCTGGCCTTTTTCACCATGTGGACTTGAGACCGCAAATCAATAGACATCAGCAGCAATTGTCATGTTACATTTCCAAACTGGCAGCAGAGCACCTAACGGTCTAACATGAAAGCCCTAACATAAAAAGTATCGATCTTTGAGCTATGATCTAATGGGTGTGGGGAGCGGGGTCTGAGTCGTGGTAGGGAGCACCCTCTAGCCCATGAACCACTTTGTTGTTCCCATTGCAAGGTAAGATCAGGACAATTGCTTGCATTTACATATGCTTGCACAAAGTTGGACAGAGCAAAACTGGTGACTGTAAGGTTCCAATTCAATGTAACTTTGCTGCACATAAAAATATATGCTACCTAACTACCCACTTACAAGATACCAGAAGCGAGACGTATTGGCTACGCCAATGCTTGTTTATCTTCTTGCCAACCCGCGTGGGTTGAATAATTGTCAGTCTCCACAGGATATGTTTCACTTTTTAATGTTTAGTAGATTTTATGAGGTACCTAGGAAGTAATATATTATCCCTATTTTAAAAAACGCAAACTTTAGGCAGGTTCGACCTGCTTTTATTTTTCCACAAATGCTTTCAGGTAATACTGTACTTTTTGGTCTTGGCTTCTTAAGGTCTGCTGTTAGGCTTAGATCCAGTTCTAGCTTACGGATGACGGCTATTCATGGTTGAACGTGTCTTTGTGATATATATATATATTTTTCTTTTTATCTTGTATTTTGTATCTACGAACTTTCCTGACTTTTTTAAATCGTCCTTGCTAACCCAGTATTAATTTTACGGTATTTTAAGGTGATGTGGTAGATGAATTGTTAATAGATTTTAAATGTTGTATATTTATTGCATAATTGACTTTTATGGTTTTCTGCAAAAGCCGATCAAAGTATGATTTGATTTGATTTTCAGATGACTGGTCTAGAAACTGGCCCTGCGCTTTGTCTGGTACTGAAAGTGCTCCAGAGCATTGACTGGTCAAGAAACTGGGCCTGCGCTTTGTCTGGTACTGAAAGTGCTCCAGAGCATTGACTGGTCTAGAAACTGGCCCTGCGCTTTGTCTGATACTGAAAGTGCTCCAGAGCATTGACTGGTCTAGAAACTGGCCCTGCGCTTTGTCTGATACTGAAAGTGCTCCAGAGCATTGACTGGTCTAGAAACTGGCCCTGCGCTTTGTCTGATACTGAAAGTGCTCCAGAGCATTGATTGGTCTAGAAACTGGCCCTGCGCTTTGTCTGGTACTGAAAGTGCTCCAGAGCATTGACTGGTCTAGAAACTGGCCCTGCGCTTTGTCTGATACTGAAAGTGCTCCAGAGCATTGACTGGTCTAGAAACTGGGCCTGCGCTTTGTCTGGTACTGAAAGTGCTCCAGAGCATTGACTGGTCTAGAAACTGGGCCTGCGCTTTGTCTGGTACTGAAAGTGCTCCAGAGCATTGACTGATCTAGAAACTGGGCCTGCGCTTTGTCTGATACTGAAAGTGCTCCAGAGCATTGACTGATCTAGAAACTGGCCCTGCGCTTTGTCTGATACTGAAAGTGCTCCAGAGCATTGACTGGTCTAGAAACTGGGCCTGCGCTTTGTCTGATACTGAAAGTGCTCCAGAGCATTGACTGGTCTAGAAACTGGACCTGCGCTTTGTCTGATACTGAAAGTGCTCCAGAGCATTGACTGGTCTAGAAACTGGCCCTGCGCTTTGTCTGATACTGAAAGTGCTCCAGAGCATTGACTGGTCTAGAAACTGGGCCTGCGCTTTGTCTGATACTGAAAGTGCTCCAGAGCATTGACTTGTCTAGAAACTGGCCCTGCACTTTGAGTGGTTCTAAAAGTGGCTCCGGGCTTTGAAAGGCCCTGAAAGTGCTCTTCAGCTTTGACAGGCCTTGAAAGCAGACCTGCACTTTGACAGGTCCTGAAAGTGCTCCTGTGCTTTGACTAATGCATGCTACAATCTATTTAGCTATGGTTTCGTTTGTTGTTGACCTACCCTTTTCTGTAGAGCCAAAAGCCACAAACAGCTGATCTGTTTTACTACAGGACTTTGGGCTGGGTATGTAGTGTAGGAAGGTGGAATCTGACTGCATGGTTACCCCCACCTTGTTCCTGGTGTTTTGCTGGTTTTTGAATAGTCTGACTAGGATCCTGCTAATCAGGCCCCCAGTTTATCTGCTTTCTCCCGAAATTGGTTGTGCATGTACAGATTGGATACTGGGGTACCCTTATAAGTCCCTAGTATATGGTATACTATGTACCCAGGGCATAGGTACCTCAGAGGCCTCCCAGGGGCTGCAGCATGTATTATGCCGCCCCTGAGAGACCATTCAAAAAGGTACCACAGGTCTGTGTCTGCAGCCTGTGTAAGGTTATGCATCCACCCCTTACTTAGATATAGGTTACCTATATCTATTCTGAATCACTGCACATATAAACCTATCAGTCACCCCTATGGCAGGTCTTATCTATCCTGAATGCGGGTGCTGGGTTTTATGTGAGAAGGTGCCCATGCATGAGCAAAGCCCCTCTGCAGCCTCCGGCACCTATTTTCCGGGGTTGTCTGTGATGCAGCAAACCATATATATTTAAGTGCATTATAACCTCATGGTAAATGCTAACTTTAAACCGGCTGCTTAGAAACATGTTGTGTTTGGTGATAAACACCTTGGAATCATACCTCCCCCGCCAGTAACTGGCGGGGGAGGTATGATTCCACCCTTCTAGAGGGACTTATGTGAAACATCGGTACACCCGGTACCAGCTTTCTCAACCTGGCCATCACAAAATGGATGGTACCAGACACTAGTCTGCCCTCCTGCTGCTGAGCCAAGCTCGAGCAGGGGAAGGTCTGACAATAGGTTTCCTGTCATAAGGATGTGTGACCACCTCCCAGAAAGTCTGCACTGGGGGCACATTTGTGTCCCTGTTTATAGTCCAGCTCAAACCGGTTGCAGGAGCTATTTGCTCCTGCTCTGGCACGAAACTGGACAAAGGACATGGGTGTAGCCACCCCTCTGTCCTGACCCTCCCATAGGTGGGTCCCCAGAGTTTCTCCAACCCCTTCCTTGGGTATAAAGTAGGAACCCTGGCTACAGGACATTGGATTTTAACTAGACTAAACTCTGCAAGCAGAAATCACGTACTTCGATGGTCTACACTTCGCTGGACGACAGAAGAATCTCCCTTGGAGTATAGGAGTCACTCTCCTGCAGCAGCAGGCACCTTAACACATCTGACCGGTGTGCATCTCCTGAGCTCCTGAGGACTCCGAAGACTTCTGCAACACAGGAGGTGGGTTCCCGAGCATCCCTGAGGTCGAACTGCTCTCTCAGCAATTCTGAGACCAGTATCCCTCGTGGGGACCATGCAACCCGAATCCCTGCGCACCGTGTACTTTTGCAGCAGCATATGCTTTTTGGTGATCCCTGAGGCTGTGCTTTGGGATACGTGTGGTCCTGACCCCGAGCAGTATTTCCACCGAAGATTTCCGGTCTACACGCCACGAGTATTCCGTGGGCTGGTATTTCGTGATTCAGCTCGAGGTCCCTTTGCGATCCCTGGTTTGTTAGCCTGTGGGTCCCTGTGAAGGTAACTTTGACTTTCTTTGAGCTACCCCGGGTGCTCCAGATGTGCCCTGACTCTCCATTGCTTGGAGAGTTCCCAGGACCTTGCTGGTCCTCACCGTAACTTGTTTCCTCTGCCCGCGTGGGTTACCGTTGCAAAGGTTTGTTGGTGTTCAATCCGGACACTGACCCCCCCAGCACTCGACATCCTTCGTGGGACAGCTCACCTCCGGACTTTGGTCATCGTCAACGTCTCCTGGTCCCCGTGGCTGCAGAGTCAAGCATCCAATCTTCTCACCTAAAGCACCCGACATCGGTGGGAATTCGTCAACCGAGCCCCTGGTCACCCTGAAGTGACCCAGACTCTATCCTCTCTGCTTTCAGGTTCTTCTCACCTAAGATCCAGGCTTGGATTCCACCGGACACTTTTCATCTTCCCGGCAGCAGCACTTCTTCGCATTACGCCATTGAAAACGACAAGGGTTTCCGACACCACTTGACCCCTATGCGCCCGACTCCTCTGGGATAGGTAAAACGGGTACCTCGGTACTCACAAGGGTGCTGGCCTTAGAGCCTTCTATGTTCCAACGGGTTTGCTTGAAGTCCTCTACGAAGTGTCCTTAAACTGTATTTTTCTAACCGCGACTTTCCCATAGAGTTGTACGGAGCTCGCGTCTGTGTTCTCACACTGCACCCGTCCTCCATGGGTCCCCTGTGACACTACTTTGGGTGGTTCCTTGGGGTCTCAGTGATTCTACGTGCTCTAGGCACTGTGTCTACCCATGGAGCCCGATGTGTATTGTGCTATTTACTATCGTTCTATTGATTCTGTATTGTGTGCCTTGTGCTCTAATCTCATAAAGAGGTTAGTAGAGAGTGTTTAGTAATAAATACATATATTTTATATAACACTTGTGTGGTTCTCCTTTCATTTGGTCATTCAGGAGGCTATGATCTGGTAAAAAAGCTGCTTTACACTCCTTCAAGACTTAGCCTGAAGGCTGCTCTCCATAGCTACCACTAGGATAGCTTTCAATAAAGGTTGTCTTTAACCTAATCATCAATAAGGGTTGTTTGGACTGGTATAAGGTGCCCACTAGAACTAGTGGACAGCATATACCAGGCCACCTTCTCACATGTAGTACTTGAGGTATTTTAATGTCTAGTGAGTGCATTGTTTTTTCTGCTGCTGTGCTAGGATTTTGGAGAAACATAGGAAGCAAAATATCTTGATTCAAATGAAACGTTGGTAGAACTTTAGTGATGAGTTTTGGTTGTTTGCCAGTCACTTTAAATCTGGAAAAACCTAGCGGCGGCTCTTTATAGGAGAGCCTGAGGATCATGCAGTCACCTAGTGGGTAGAACAGCCAGGGGGAAACAGTTTTCCAAAGAAATGTACAGCTCCACCGTGAATTTGCTCAAACGGTGCTCGCATCAAAGCTGATAAAACAGTATTCAGCGCCTACAGTGGTGGAGGAGAAAGGCTCTTTCTCTAACTCTTGTATTAGTCTGTCAGAATACAAGGATGCTTTCTTTGGAGGACTTACAAGCCTTCACATTGCTGCCAGGTGAACCTTGATGGAAGTGAAAGCCAGACCAGACTTAGCCACTTTCAACAGTTATAGGAGAAACTGGGGAGAAGACATTTTTAGCAGATTACATTTTTCTTGGTGCCCATGAAACAAATCAGTTTATAGGTTTTGATAGTTGAGAGGGTTCTATCTGCTTTCATAATTGCTTACAGTCTTTGGGAATTGGAAAATGCTTGCATTCCAAAGCTCAAGGTACTAACGGAAGGGACTGGTGTGGTATGTGCCCCTTGTTCCTTGCAAGCAGTGGGGCATCTGGTCTGAACTGAATTGGCATTTTCACAGACATGCTCCGTTGCTGTGTATATTAATGCTCATGTACCCATGATGAAGTTGCCAGAATTACTTTGCAATGTTCCCTCTCTTGATCTTGCCCAACACCCTGGGAATCAGAGGGCTGGTTGGACAGCGTATAGGTATTTCCCAGTATTGTGAAGGCGTCCCCTTGTAAGGCTGAGCAATGCCATCTGCTGGCAAACGAGAGGCATTTGGAGTTTTGATCTGCAGCAAACATGTCCCACTTTGGAACGCCTCATCTCTGACATATTGGGTGCGAATGTCTGTTGTCCCTCTCCCATTCACGCATGTCTGAAAATTGTCTCCTCAGGTGGTCTGCCACACTGTGGAGCATCTCATCCCTGGCACATTGGGTGCGACTGTCTTTTGGCTTTCTCCCACTCGTGTATGTCTGAGCATTGTCTCCTCGGTCCGTCTGCCACACTGTGGCACGTCTCATCTCTTATACATTGGGTGCGACTGTTATCGCTCTGTCACTAGTACATGTTTGAGCATTGTCTCCTCAGGCGGGCTGCCTCACTGTGGAGCACATCATCTCGGATACATTGAGTGGGACTGTCTGTTCTCTCGCCCACGCGTGTATGTCTGAGCATTGTCTCCTCGGTCCGTCTGCCACAATGTGGCGCGTCTCATCTCTGATACATTGGGTGCGACTGTTATCGCTCTGTCACTCGTACATGTTTGAGCATGGTCTCCTCAGGCGGGATCACTGACATAATATCGACTACAAAAATATAGACTTACAAAAATATCGATGCCAAAATATAGAATGCCAAAATATCGAAGTCCTATCTCCAAACAGGAAATTACAAAAATATCGAATCCAAAATATCGTTGTAAGTAATATAGTTAGTCAAAATATCGAATTTTTTAAATGTTTTAAAAGTAATGTTAAATAAATGAAATAATACATATAATTAACTGACACATACTTAAAAATACTTAAATAACAGTAAACTTAATGAATAATTAAAGTAAGTAAAAAAAAAAATTAATACATATATCTTAACGTGATATTAATTAAAAATATTCAATATTTTCTGTGTAGGATAGCGGGCGCGTAAAATTTACTATTACCACTCCAGTAAGTGCAATAGTAGGGAAAGCGTTGGATAGCGGGAGGGTAAAAATTACTATTCCCACTCCAGAGAATGCAACAGTAGGGAAAGCGTTGGATAGCGGGAGGGTAACATTTACTATTCCCACTCCAGTGAGTGCAACAGTAGGGAAAGCGTTGGATAGCGGGAGGGTAACATTTACTATTCCCACTCCAGTGAGTGCAACAGTAGGGAAAGCGTTGGATAGCGTAGGGGTAAAAATTACTATTCCCACTCCAGAGAGTGCAACAGTAGGGAAAGCGTTGGATAGCGGGAGGGTAACATTTACTATTCCCACTCCAGTGAGTGCAACAGTAGGGAAAGCGTTGGATAGCGGGAGGGTAACATTTACTATTCCCACTCCAGTGAGTGCAACAGTAGGGAAAGCGTTGGATAGCGTAGGGGTAAAAATTACTATTCCCACTCCAGAGAGTGCAACAGTAGGGAAAGCGTTGGATAGCGGGAGGGTAACATTTACTATTCCCACTCCAGTGAGTGCAACAGTAGGGAAAGCGTTGGATAGCGTAGGGGTAAAAATTACTATTCACACTCCAGAGAGTGCAACAGTAGGGAAAACGTTGGATAGCGGGAGGGTAACATTTACTATTCCCACTCCAGTGAGTGCAACAGTAGGGAAAGCGTTGGATAGCGTAGGAGTAAAAATTACTATTCCCACTCCAGAGAGTGCAACAGTAGGGAAAGCGTTGGATAGCGGGAGGGTAAAAATTACTATTCCCACTCCAGTGAGTGCAACAGTAGGGAAAGCGTTGGATAGCGGGAGGGTAAAAATTACTATTCCCACTCCAGTGAGTGCAACAGTAGGGAAAGCGTTGGATAGCGGGAGGGTAAAAATTACTATTCACACTCCAGAGAGTGCAATAATAGGGAAAGCATTGGATAGCGTAGGGCTAAAAATTACTATTCCCACTCAAGTAAGTGCAATAGTAGAGAAAATAATAAATGTATTTTTATTTTTAAATTAATTAATTATTAATACAAAAACAAGTATTACCATTAATTACCAATCACACAAGAATTGATCATTTTTAAATACCAATACATTTTTGTTTAATTAATTAACAATTAATAATTAATTAACAAACAATTGTTTTTCAATAACAAACATTAATAAATGCAAATAATACCAATTAATAATTAATTTATAATATATTAATTAAGGATATACACAAATTATTTAAATAATTTTTTTTCCCCAATTATATTACTTCCCACCATATTCCCGTATAAACACAATACCCGCTACAAATATTAATTGAATACAATTAACATAATTATCAATTTACCTATTAATACTAATTAATTACCAATTAATACTAATTATTTACAAATTAATAATTAATCAACAAACAATTAATTTGCAATACCAATTAATAATTAACTAATAACAATTAAATTACTTCCCACCCTATTCCCCTATAAACCCACAACCCGCTACAGAAGTAAAATGCAAAATTAAATTAAAGATATATTAATTAACAATATACACAAATAAATTACATAATTATTTATTTACAATTATATTACTTGCCACCATATTCCCCTATAAACACACTGCCCGCTACAAATATTAAATGAATACAATTAACATAATTATCAATTAAACAATTAATACAAATTAATTACCAATTAATACTAATTATTTACCAATTAATAATTAATCAACAACCAATTAATTTGCAATACCAATTAATAATTAACTAATAACAATTAAATTACTTCCCACCCTATTCCCCTATAAACCCACAACCCGTTACAGAAATAAAACGCAAAATTAAATTAAAAATAATTAATAATTCCTATAAATTATTATTTAATAATATATAATTAAATTACTTCCCACCCTATTCCCCTATAAACCCACAACCCGCTACAGAAGTAAAACGCAAAATTAAATTAAAAATAATTAATAATTCCTATAAATTATTATTTATGTACTATAATTAAATTACTTCCCACCCTACTCCCCTATAAACCCACAACCCGCTACGGAATTAAATTACAAAAAAATAAAAAAACATAAAATTCAATAATTTAAAAATATTCTAACATACATTCCAATATTAATACATACTTTTAACACATATACTAACACTTAACACACTATAAAAAAATCGATATTTTTCACAACTATATTATTGCAATCGATATTTCTTACCTGTTTTTCGATATTCTTCACCACTATATTTTTGCAAGTCGATATTCTGTCTATTCGATATTAAAAACTCGATATTCTTGCTACTCGATATTTTTTTTTCGATATTATGTCTATTTACCCCTCAGGCGGGCTGCCTCACTGTGGAGCACCTCCTCTCGGATACATTGGGTGGGACTGGCTTTTGTCTCTCTCCCACTCGTGCATGTCTGAGCATTGTTGCCTCAGGCGGTCTGCTCAACTCTGGAGCGCCTCATCTCTGATACATTGGGTGCGACGGTCTATTGTCTATCTCCCACTCGTGCATGTCTGGGCATTGTCTCCTCAGGCAGTCTCCCTCATGTTCGTGAAGACATGGACATTCTCTGCTGATAAGACCACACTGTGACTGCTTGCCTAGAGTTATTGTGCTTCCTTTGAGTAATGACCTTGCTCCTCCCTGCTTGCATCAGTAGAACATGATGGCAGCATTGTTTATTCGAATCATGGCGTGGGTGTTCTGAACTGAAAGCAGTACCATGCAGGCATATTCATTTAGTGCTAAATGGATCCCTCTCCTCACAAAGAGTGGGCCCTTCACAAACAGATAGGAATGCCACCAAATCACCCAGTCGCTTGAGGGATAAAGTTAGAGACAGAGCAGGCCACTGATTTGCAGAGGTAATGTGTGGGTGACTTCAACGTGAACAGAAGGGATTTTAAGGGAACCGATACTCTTAAACCCTAGACTTTCTTATCAAGTCTCTATTTTAAGAGAAAGTCTGCCATGTTGTGCTATTTTAAAGATGTTTTCTAATGTTATCCTTTCTAACGTAGTACTCTTGCCCAGCCCCCCTGTCTCTGTTACCCCCAGTTCTCTGTTACGTCTTCAGCTTATCTAGGGATTCTACTCATAACCCTTAGTCGTGCTTTTTTCATCTATACCACTTTGAAACAGTCTTCAGGTCACATAACAGCTATCAACATCATATGACATGACACAGTCTCCATCAACCTACTGAAGCCAGTGCCACAGGACCACACTCTTCGCACCATCCACCCGCTGTCGCATGCAAAATCATCCAGATCGGCGACCAAACATTTTAAAGACTGCTGTATCCTCATGCTGCAACCTAGAGGTCATTTATCATACTGTATGTACACTCCACCCAGCACACACATTCTCAGCACAATGCTAAGCCACACTCCACATCCCCACAGCCTCAATACCACAGTGCCACACTCCAGATCCCTACAGCTGCAGTACTACAGTGCCACACTCCACATCCCTACAGCTACAGTACCAGTGCCACACTCCACATCCCCACAGCCTCAATACCACAGTACCACACCCCAGATCCCCACAGCTGCAGTACCATGGTGGCACACTCCACATCCCCACAGACCTAATGCCACAGTGTTACACTGTACATCCTCACAACTGTAGTACCACAGCGCCACACTCCACATCCTCGCAGCCTCAATACCACAGTGCCACACTCCACATCCTCACAGCTGCAGTACCACAGTCCCACACTCCAGATCCCCACAGCCTCAATACCACAGTGCCACACTCCACATCCTCACAGCTGCAGTACCACAGTGCCACACTCCAGATCTCTACAGCTGCAGTACCACAGTGCCACACTCCACATCCTTACAGCTGCAGTACCACAGTGCCACACTCCACATCCTCACAGCTGCAGTACCACAGTGCCACACTCCAGATCCCCACAGCCTCAATACCTCAGTGCCACACTCCACATCCCCACAGACCTAGTACCACAGTGCCACACTCCAACATCCCCACAGACCTGGTACCACAGTGCCACACTCCACATCCTCACAGCTGCAGTACCACAGTGCCACAGTGCCACACTCCACATCCCCACAGCCTCAATACCTCAGTGCCACACTCCACATCCCCACAGACCTAGTACCATACTGCCACACTCCACATCCTCACAGCTGCAGTACCACAGTGCCACACTCCACATCCCCATAGCCTCAATATTTCAGTGCCACACTCCACATCCCCACAGACCTAGTACCATAGTGCCACACTCCACATCCTCACAGCTGCAGTACCACAGTGCCACACTCCACATCCCCACAGCCTCAATACCTCAGTGCCACACTCCACATCCCCACAGCCTCAATACCACAGTGCCACACTCCACATCCCCACAGCCTCAATACCTCAGTGCCACACACCACATCCCCACAGACCTAGTACCACAGTGCCACTCTCCACATCCCCAGAGCCTCAATACCTCAGTGCCACACTCCACATCCCCACAGACCTAGTACCACAGTGCCACACTCCACATCATCACAGCTGCAGTACCACAGTGCCACACTCCACATCCCCACAGCCTCAATACCTCAGTGCCACACTCCACATCCCCACAGACCTAGTACCACAGTGCCACACTTCACATCCTCACAGCTGCAGTACCACAGCATTACATTACTGTTGTGTGCACGTATCAGGTTTCACACAGAGAACGGCAGAACAATGAAGATTTATTGAGAAAAGCCATACACCAGCAACAGCTCCTGCCAGGCTCCTCCAACTGCCACAGCTCAGAATAATAATTTAATAATAATAATATTTCCTATTTGTAAAGCACGAACATATCACCCACTAAGGGTTTGAAGGCCCGGGCCGTCAGGAAGATTAAGTGAGCTATTGCCCGGAGTCACATGATGCTGAGCTGAGATCGGCGCTGAGGATCAAATCATGAGCCCAGCACTCTGGAGTCAGCCTATCTGCCCGCTGCGCCACACCTTTCTCTCACTGAATCTGTTGGTTGAACCATTCTGCAGGTTCTACATTACATACAAAAGATTACCTCATAAACATAAACATAAAAGAAAGGCCCCAGTACCCAGTCAACTAACCCAGTTATCTAACCAGAACCCACACCCCTACGAAACTGAACACAATAAAAATGAAAATAGGACCCCCCCAAAACTATATACACACAACTGGAGTTGGAACAATATTAATAGCAGCAATACAAGCAATAACCCAATTTAGGCATGAATACCGTAAGTCACATGGCAACCTTTTCACCAGAAGGGTTTGATCAATTTCCTTTTACCCTCCCCCTTACTGGCAAAACCATGCGCACTAGATTCCGACAAACTAGCGCCAACATCCACAATAGTGAAATCAGCACTAGAAACATCATGTTGAACTTCTAAAGGACAATCATCACAGTGGACTAAAGTAGGCAGAGCATCGGAACCCGGAGTACTCCTATCACACTCACTTAACCCATTTAGAAATACTCCACGTGTCACTTGTATCCACAAGAACAACATTACAAGAACTTAGGTACCCCTTCATTAGCTAACTCATCTTTTAAGAATTCCAGCACAGTCCTAGTATTTGCCACACTCACACATTTGGAAGCAACCCATTTGGTGGCATAATCCACCAACAACAAAACATACCTCTCGGTTGAAGATTACACTTCAAATGGACCATCAAAACCAAAGTCCTCCCAAGGTCGTTCCGGTCTGTGTACAGGAGATACAGGAGCAGGATGTATCCTTCTTGATTCATCATTTGCAGTACACAACCCACCATCCTTGACAACATTTTCCACTTGCCGGTCTATTCCAGGTCACCAATATCTTTCCCTCTCATACGCTTTGGTGATATTTGTCCCGAGATGTCCCTAGTGTGCCAAGTCGATCACTCTCAATCTCACATTCTCTAGTGGCACCATTTCCTCTCCTCTCAACAACTCCCCATTATCTCTCTCCTCACAACAGCTCCCCATTCCCTCTCCTCTCAACAACTCCCCATTCTCTCTCCTCTCAACAACTCCCCATTCTCTCTCCTCACAACAGCTCCCCATTCCCTCTCCTCTCAACAGCTCCCCATTCCCTCTCCTCTCAACAGCTCCCCATTCTCTCTCCTCACAACAGCTCCCCAGTCCCTCTCCTCTCAACAGCTCCCCATTCCCTCTCCTCTCAACAGCTCCCCATTCTCTCTCCTCACAACAGCTCCCCCATTCTCTCTCCTCTCAACAACTCCGCATTCTCTCTCCTCTCAACAACTCCCCATTCTCTCTCCTCTTAACAGCTCCCCATTCTCTCTCCTCTCAACAGCTCCCCATTCTTTCTCCTCTCAACAACTCCCCATTATCTCTCTCCTCTCAACAACTCCCCATTCTCTCTCCTCTCAACAACTCCCCATTCTCTCTCCTCTCAACAACTCCCCATTACAAATAAACAGTTCATCTTTTGCATTCCAGAATGTCAAGAGCCTTTCATCAGGCAAGCTCAGAACAATCATCTTTTCAAGGAACAGAATAACATCATCCTTATTTTTGCCAGTTTCCCATTGATCTTCTGAAATAGCACATTTCCTCAACCAGTTGTGTTATGTTATGGTAAATATTCTTCTATAGCGCACGACTCACCCGGGGGCATCTCAGCGCTTACCTAGTGAGAGGAGGAAGAAGTCGGTATCATTTAGTGAGTGTAGTTAGAACAAAAAAGTTTTTAGCTGTTTCCTGAAAACCAGATAAGAAGTGCATTTCCGTAGGGCCATTGGGAGCGGATTCCAGTACCTGGGGGAAATGTACGAAAAGGCTCTGCCCCCTGTTCGACTAAGACGTATATGGGGGACCTTTAAGAGAGCTAGTGAGTTGGATCTAAGATTACAACCCGAGATCTGCTTTGTGAGTTTCTTTTGTAAGTAGAGAGGACCCTTACCATTTAGAGCATTAAAGGTGAGGCAGCAAATCTTGAACCAATGAAGCTCTCTCAATAAAGGGGCTGAAGAGGAACCAGGAGGACGGTTTAATATCATCCTTAAAGCGGTGTTTTGAATCACTTGTAACTTGGCGAGCAGTGTCTCACCCACTTCCGCCAATAGCGCGTTCCCATAGTCCAGACGGCTCATCACCATCGCCTGGACCACGGTTCTTCGATGTTTCATTGGCAAGTAGGGGAGTATTTTGCGTAGAAGGTGTAGACCATAATACCAGGAGCTGATGGTAGTTGCAATGTGATCCTTCAGAGTAAGATTCTGATCCAGTTTTAGTCCAAGATTTTTTACAGAATGAGTTGGCATGGGAGATGCTCCCAGCTGGTCAGGCCACCAGTCAGCCATCCAGATGGTTGAGGCTTTACCTGTAAGCATAAGCTCGGTTTTGCTAGGGTTTCGCTGGAGGCAGTTTTACGTCATCCAATTTGAGATGGCGAGCATACCTGCTGAGAATCGCATTTTCTTATCTTCTAGGTTTGAACCGATAGGGAACATCAGCTGAGTGTCGTCAGCGTAAGAAATTATTTTGAATCCAAACGGTTCGACAATTTTAGCCAGAGGGGCCATATAAACATTAAAGAGTGTAGGACTTAAGCAAGAGCCCTGAGGAACACCCTTGTCTAGCCAACATTTCTTGGACAAATACGGTCCTAACATTATGGTCTGCCATCTATCTGACAAAAAGTTTACGAGCCATTTAAGGGCTGAGCCTCGGATGCTACACGAGTGTAGACTCTCCACGATCAGTCGATGAGAAATGGTATCGAATGCTGCGGAGAGATCTAGGAGGATCAGAACCATTGATCCCCCCGCATCCACTACCTGTCTCACAGAATCAATAACTGCCACAATGGCTGTCTCCGTACTGAAACCTGGACGAAATCCGGATTTTGTGAGGGGTCTAAGATTTTATTAGACTCAAGGTAGGAGCTTAGTTGCCTATTTATTATAGTTTCCAATTGCTTGCCCAACAGGGGTAGCAAAGATATAGGTCTATAGTTGCTCAGCACCTGAGGGTTGGCAGTGGGTTTTTTCAGGATAGGTCGTACATAAGCTTCCTTCCAGATGGAAGGGATGGTACCTGATTGAATCGAGCAATTGAAAATTTTAAGAATTCCCGGCGCACAGCTGGGAGAAAGCAGGGCCATGGTTTTTGGGGGACATATATCTCCAGGCGCACCAGATTTTGCAGACGATAGTAAATTAGCAATCTCGTCAAGAGTAGTTATTTCAAACTGGTCAAGAAAGCAAGCAGATGGTGTTACCAGGTCATCTAGTTCAGTTGTAAATATTCGGTTCTGAGGTTCAGTAGTTGGAAAGTTCGCATAGATCAGCGAGCTTTTATCATGAAAATAGCTGGCTATTGAGTCACAGAGTTCCTGAGATTCGACTGGTGACTGTTTGCAGGCTTGAGGTGAAACAAAGTCTTTAACTACGTTAAATAGGGCTTTAGAAGAGTTATTGGACTGATCAATTTGATTCAGAATGTAGGTTTGTCTGGCCACTTTTATGTTCTGATGATAGCTAGATAAAGCTAGTTTAAAGGCTTGTCTGTCCATTAAGTTTTTACTACTTCTCCATCGTCTCTCCAGCGTCTTGCAGTTGGATTTGTCAGTTTTAAGATTGCCACCACTGGGCTGGGCTATGTTTTATTTGAGGAATAACTAAGTTCAGTGCTGTCACCAACTCAGAGTTAAAACCTTCCAGCAAGCCGGAGACGTTAGAGTCATTGGAGCCATGTTCCCTCGAATGGGGGTGGAACACCTCATTAAAGGATTCCAACGTAAGTTTATGCCAAGGCCTACGTGATTCCTTCTTCTTCCGTTCCAAGTATCCGATTGGAGTCAAAGCGGGCGGGGGTCGATAGGTAAACATGACCATAAAGTGGTCAGTCCATGTTAAAGGATAAGGAGAATAGCTGCTAAGGTGCTCCA
This sequence comes from Triturus cristatus, assembly GCF_964204655.1. Classification (NCBI taxonomy): domain Eukaryota; kingdom Metazoa; phylum Chordata; class Amphibia; order Caudata; family Salamandridae; genus Triturus; species Triturus cristatus. Next base: position 1,284,025,014 of record NC_140592.1, on the reverse strand, counting down.
TATTAGTGAAAATCAAATCCAGGGCATGACCAGCCGATGAGTGGGGCCAAGAACCCTTTGAGAGAGACCAATTTGGTTAAGACTAGTGATGAGCTTAATTACCTCTGGGTTAGCAAGATCTTCCCCATGAAAGTTAAAGTCTCCCAACAAGATAAATTTGCTGGAGGCTAAGACCTGCATCGCAATTTGTTTGATCAGGTAGTTGGGAAAATGTGCTCTCGGGCCTGGAGGTCGGTAGATTAGCGCTCCATTCCAGGAGTCCGAGGGGGACATGGTGAATCCCTAGTTCCAAGCGGTCATTGCCTCTTGTGGACATCCACTGCACCTTTAGGTGGTTTTTAAAGCCTATGGCAATGCCTCCCCCGGTTTTGCCCACTCTATCTAGATGTAGAAATGTATAGCCCTCTGGAATGGCCAAGTTGATCGATGGATGGTTAGTCGGTGTTAGCCAGGTTTCAGTAATGAAACAAAGCTCGGGGGAGTGGGAGGAGATCATATCCCATATTTCAATTGGGTGTTTAGCTAGGGATCGTACATTACACAAAATGTATTTGGGGCTGGTGGAGTCTTGGCCCGGTTGGTTTAATAAGTCAGAGGAGCATGAAATGGTTGAGTTGCTCTGAAAGAGACAGGTTCTACAGACTACCGGTCCCTTGAGAACAGTAGGAAACTTAGTTAAGCAACATATATTGGGAGAGTGGTTAGTTAGTCCTCTCATCCCAATTTCACGTAAGGTTTTACCGGAGTAGGTCAGGCAGGTTGTGGGCGAGGTAGCAGTCCTAATTTGGGCAGTGTTTCCTTCCTCCGGACTCGTTCGGGCACGGACGGGCGCAGACGGGCTTGCCTTTGGTGCACCAGCGGCACGCCTGCTGCGTGTGCGCGCTAGCTCTGTCATTTGTAGGGTTCAGGGTCCTCAACCTTACCCTCCTACAAACTAGTTGCAGGTAATTGAGAAAGGCAATCTGCTGCTTCAATCCTGGAACCTGGCAAGTATCGTATTTGAAAATAAAATTCCTCCAATTCTCCTCTCTGTCTTTTTATTCTTGGGCTCAACTGTTCACTTCTATTGCAAAAACAAATCTGCACCAAGGCCGATGATCTAACCTAACAAAAAAATAATAGGTCCCAAAGAAAAAACGTTAAATGGCATTTCGCCCAACAACAACGCTTCCCTCTCAAAGACTGAGTAGTGTTCCTTAGCACCATGGAGAGCCCGAGAATCGAAAGCGATCACTCTCTGTTCACCATCCACGCATTGTGATAAAACAGCCCTTAAACCCTTCAAACTAGCAGCGGTGGTTGCATTAGTTTTATTCAGTGCATCAAAATGCCCCAAAGTAGTCATATTCCCACATTTTCTCTGCACAACATTGAAACCTTCATCACATTCATCAAACCACTTGAAAATCACCCCTTCTTTTAAACAATGTCTTTATAGGCTGTACAATGCTAGCAAAGTCCCTAATAAACTCAGAATAGCACTCTTCTAGACCAAGAAAGGACTTGATGGAAGTGGAGGCTTTGATTATGCTTTCAGACAACTGAACTTTGGGCGTGATACTGCCTCAAGATATCATGTGTCCAAGTTACGTTACGGAGGTAACCTTAAACCTACATCTGTGCAAGACTTGCGCAAAATACCATCATGTTCTACTTCATCTTTAACGCACACCAGAATATCCTCCTTGGAAATCAGTACTTGAGGTATATTAGCTAACACTATCTTCAAGATCCTGCAGAAACAAGCAGCCGCCAAAGCCAAACCTAATGGCATCCTAACAAACCTGAAAGCCTCCTAGGGAGTCACAAATGATTCCTCGTGTAATTGAATCTGATGGTAAGCAGATGATAAATCCGTCACACTAAACAATGCAGTCCATATGATGGGTAGTAGCTGGCGATCCACCCACATATGTTTGTTCACATCACCGAGACTGACACACATTCTGAGGCATTTTCCTCCATCCTTGGGCACTTACACAACAGCTGCTAACCATTCAGAGAATTACATTTTCTCACTCACCCTTTGGTTCTGTCATTCAAAAGGAGAGGTGGTCACACCTCTCCTTCAGAGGAAATCCTTTGTTCAGCTTCCTCTGCCCGAGTTAAGTTCATCAGCAGGAGCGGCAGAACACTGTCTAGGGTGAGCAGTAGCGTGGGCTGGCAGGCAGAGCCTGTAAAGCTATGCAGCGAGGTACTAGGGGGGTCCTCTAAGAAGTCCCCCTGTACTGGCATCATGCAACTAACACTGGAATCTGTGTAGTTGCATGATTCCAATATGTTTGATACCAAACATGACCAAGTTCAGGCAGCCATTATGTTGTTGGACCTCTCGACTTGTCAGTGTCCACCACATGCCTTATAATGGCTGTCTGCACTCACAAAGCCCAGAGAATGAAGTCCGGGGTTTGTAGGGGTACCTCTGCTCGTACAGGGGTACCCACACACTTAGAACCATGCACACTGTACTTGGACTGAAGGGCCTGCCTTAGGGTTAACTTATAGGCTAAAAGTGCAGTGAGCGGGATAGAAGGGAAACCTTACATCGAAAGTGAAAGGTGCAAGCACCATTTCACACAGACTGCAATAGCAGTTCTGCAGAAACAGTTTGCTTGGGCTCCCATGGGTGGCATAATACATGAGGCAGCCCATGGACGATCCCTGGCGTACCAATGCCCTGGGAACTTCAGCACCATATACTAGGGACTTATATTGGTAACCAAGTAAGCCAATTGTGGGGAGTACAAAGTACTTACCAGAGAATTTAAAGGAGAGAGCACTGCCACGGGGGTCCTGGTTAGCAGGATCCCAGCGAACTACAGTCAAAACACACTGACACCAAATAAAAAGTGGGGCTAACTGTGCCAGAAAGATCCTACTTTCCTTCAAATCTTATGCTCAAAGTTCTTAAGCAAATCAAGTTCATCCTTAAAAACGTCTGGGAACTCCTTGAAACATCATCCATTCCAACTTGAACGTCTTCCAACATAACTTACTCGTGCGCACCAGGATTCAACATGATGTCCATGTCTCTCTGATGACGCCACTCCAGTAGATTCAACTCATTTATGCTACGTAACCTTCTCCTACAGTTTCTCTATCACCAAATGAAATCTTCATGATTACACAGCCCACAATCTTATTACCGCCATAGCTCACAGGATTAATATCAGGAGGACACACCTGAAATAGTTCTGCCCAAATTTAATCCCCTAACATTCTATAACGGGATCCAGAATCTGCTAAAACTTCCAGTTTCCTCCCACCTATAACAACTTCAAATGTCGGCATCATCTAAAGTGTTGAGTATGACCGTTCTCACTTCATCTGATCATAATCAATATTTCTGACCGTTTGAAATTTACATACTCCTGCATAATGACCTTTCAGTCTACATTTGCAACAGTGGTGTCCTTAGCATAGCAGTCAGGACTATGGGACTAGTTTTGCCATCTTGTGAGACTTAGCAAACAACTTTTGAATGTTCCCTCCAAACTCATTTTCTCCTGAACCCTTCGGAGGTGACGCATGCACACTAGTCTGAATCCCACTCGTTGTTTCTTCCCTCTTTTCCTTTATCCAACCATAAGTCTTCTCCATGCTTTCCACAATCTCAATAGCTCCCTGGAGAAACATATTTTTAGCCAAGAATGTTTCTTGAACACTAGAACATTTAATGCAGTGCTCTAACTGGTCTCTTATTAATGAATCCGCCAGTTCACCAAAGACACAAGTGCATGCCAATGTTCTCAAACGCACAATTTCTCTGTAGAACTCTGAGCTCTAGCAAATAATTTGTGGCGTTCAAGCACCACATTGATCTGTGTTTCAAAATGTTGTTTCAATATTTTTAATGACATGTCAAAAACATCTGCTGGTTTGACATCACCATTGCCTACAGGTTTATCACAAACTGCATAAATATTGCGACCTTCAACACCCAAAGAATGCTAAAACAAATCTTTTCCCCTGGATGCTGAACATGTTTCCTCTCCTTTGGCAACGAAATAAGAATCCAACAGCTTCCTCCATCTTTTCTGTGGGACGACAGGTTCACCCCTTTATGACAGAAATGCCGGTGGTTGAGACATATTGGACGTAGCCATGGAAGCAGAGCAGAACTTTCCAAAATAGAAGTATTACCTTGATGTGAACAGTGTAGGACCAGAAGTATCCAAGGATTCTTGTACTAATTCAGGAATAAACTGGCAGCTTTCCGACCTCTAGCCCAATCTAAAATAACTGCCACATTGGAGGCGGAGCTTGCCAGGCTCAAAGATGGCCGCACAGTGACGTAGGTCCGCCGGTCACCGATCCCATCCGGCAGGAGTTTGCTGCTCCTGGAGCCCTGCTATTGCTGATAACAGCAGGGCGACGAGTCTGCAGATGCCGAGCTGAGGTTTGCTAGCTGAGACCGTTGGAGACGGGGCCTGGAGGCGTGCTCGATCCGGGCACCGACGCTTGCTTAGGCGCTCTGCCGCGCGACTACAGCCGGAGGTCCGGAGGACTGATCGCAATGGTGTGGCCTGGGGGGGGGGCACACTAATCACATCTAAGCATTGGTGCGGTGAGGAGTGCGGGCGGCAATACTATTTTGCGGAAGTTGGGTGGTTGAAGGCTCCCCGATCGAGAACTTTACATGGCGACCTCTATTCCCCGCACTCCCCTGCCCGGTGGCCCTTGGAGTGAGGGACTGCACGGCTGCCGGATGGTCGATTCGTGATAGGGCGGGCGTTTCCCCGGTCTGCGCCTGATCACTACTGGAGGCTGCTTCTTCTGCGAGCCCTGCGTGTGGACACAGGGGACCGACGACACTGCAGCGGACTTGTGTTTATGTCTCTGACCTCTCTTGCCACATAGCGGTACGGTGAGGCCTGCTGGAGGTCCTGTGATCAGAAGGGGGCGAAATGGTGAGTTGTGCTCCCCCCACCCTCTGTGTGTGCCCTGGAGCCTCCTGCCCACGGTGCATGTGAGGTGGATGCCATTTACCTGTCGTGCTATCCCGCCTGATTGATCCCGGAGTATAGCGCTACGTTGACACTAAAGTGGGATACTCGTGCTGCATTGGCCTGGATCCCTTCAGCCTCCCTTCGGCACGCTAAACAAACCCCCTTGTGGCGCGCTTTGGAACCTGCGTAGTACCCTGCTTCTGAAATGCCGCCCCAGCGGGGAACCCACATGGCCTGTGTGGCGGGGGCGATTGAGGCCCGTAGGCGCTTCCTGACTGGAGGTCTTCAGTGGCCTGTGGGCGCTCAGTTTCTTCTGTCGCAGTGCTGAGATTGGACTGGACGCTCACTATATACCGCATAAAATAACATTTTATCCACCTCTGGCCCTGAATTAAATAGCGAATCGCACTGCATACGGAGGGAGACTCCCGCCCTGCCTATTCTATCACGGCTGGGCTCAGCACATATAGCAGAGGCAATGGGCAAACCAGACAAATCGCAGCCGAAGATTAACTTTGAGCAGCGTAAATCCAGACACAATGATGAAACAGCGGAGTCGGCACTGTCGGATACCAAACGCCCAACAGAAGACACTATCTGAGATATTAAGTCCATTATCGCAACTATGCAGATAGGTCTGACAGCAAGAGACACAAAAATAGACACTCTGGCCTACAGAATGGACAGGATGTCTGAAAGAGTCGACAAGCATGCAGAGCGCCTAGATATGGCCGAGCGCCGTATTATGGAGTCTGAGGAGGCTCAATCAGACTCTAATGCTGTTCAGAAAAACATGGAGAAAGCTCTTACAACTCTGCAGGATAGGGCTGAGGACTTGGAAGCGAGATCGAGGCGGAATAATCTCCTAATAACGGGCCTTCCAGAGTCGACCGCGATGGGAAATATGGAGCGGTTTATAGAAAAATTACCCGCTATGCTGCTGGGCCCGAGGTCTTTTCGCCTATGTTTGTCGTGGAGAGAGCACATCGCTCCCTTGGTCCAAGGCCGTTTCCTGGCGCTCCCCCATGTCCTATCATTACTAAACTTTTAAATTACAGGGACGCAGCGCTGCGTAAAGCTAGGGCGCTAGGCTCACTACACTATGAAGGCTCAAGCCTCTCCCTGTTCTGTGATTTTACCCTGAAAGTACAAGAGGCCAGGAGTCAATTTGCACCTGCAAAGCGCAAACTGCGTGAGCTGAACATTGAATATGCAATGCTCTATCCGGCGAGACTCAGGGTGCGCCGAGACACAGACAACAGATCTTTACAGACCCTCGCTCTCTTCAAAAGGCCCTCAAAGAGTGGGGCAAGACAGGTAAGTCGACAAGTCCAAGAGAGAGGGACACATAGGCTGCAGGTGCATCTGGAGGCCTAGATGACAATGACTAGTCTGGAGACAATGATGCGTCACTTCTCACGATGTACTTATTAGAACACTTGTAATGTTTTGCTAATGTTATGTACTCACCTTTTTGTCCATGGGCGGGACAGCTTCGTTTATTGCCCTGGGTTATGTGGTACATCCAAGTACCGCTTCGTACATTGACTCATCACTAATTTCCTGCAACAGGAGTCAAGTGCCTTATGGTATGGTGACCGGGAGTAGAAAAGGCCAAATGTTGGGATGCTTGACAACATCTGTCCCAATGCGTAACACGCACTTTCTCATTGAGACCACCACAAGCGCTGGTGGTGTATTGGGTCTTTGGTTTTGGAGTTTTATTGTATTGTGTTTTCAAGGAGGGATGGGAATTCGACTTTGCAGAGTTGGGTTATGCAAAGCGTGGGAGGGGGGTGCATTGGGATTGTTTGGATTTGATGTTTTGTTAATGGCTTTTTTTTATTGCTTATCACATTTCGTGGTTTCTCTTTGAATTGGGTGCTGGTTGGGCCATTTGGGGGTACATTCACTTTGCAAAGTTGGGTAAGAAAGGTGTGGGGGGGTAGGGCCGGAGTAATCTTTGATTTTACTGTCTTTACAGATCATGTGCTTTTTCCTTTCATTGCCGAGTGGAGTGATGAGGGTGGAATGGGTGGTGGGGATATCAATGGTTCTTTCAACACACATGACCAGTATTAATACTGGTAAGACTCGGAATAAGCAGCTGCACCTACTGACGTGGAATGTCAGGGGGTTAAACGATCGCATTATTGCAGGAAACGCACCTTAATTCTGGCAGTAGGTTACTCACGGGTAGGGGGTTATCGGGAACAATTCATGCTGCCTGCTTCACCTCCCACTTCAGGGGAGTGTTGACGTGGGTCAACGCTAGATCGGGACTCCAGTTGGACTGCCTCGAGTCTGACCTAGCGGGCAGGTATGTTATTTCTATATGCCATGGGCAGGGGTTGGATCGTCTCATTGTTATTTCCTATGGCCCGAATTATGATGACCCGTTGTTTTATCAATTGATTTTTTCTTTACTTAAGGCCCGCATGCCTTCAATAGTGCTATGGGGGTGAGACTTTAATTGTATTTTAGACACTGATCTCGACCGTTCCAGAGGGGCCCCTTGACCCCTATCGAATTCAGCCAAGGCCATACATGACATAAACTTGCACCTGGCAGATGTTTGGGGAACCAGGTCCGACCAATGGGGTGGTTTCACACACTACTCAGCGCATTACGACGTCCACACGCGCATTGACTACTGGTTTATTTCACATACTCTAATGCCTACGGTTCGAGACTGTGCTGTCCTACCTCGTTCATTCTCAGACCACTCGCCTATTCTCCTAACAATGTCTGCACCCTTGAGTGGCTTCCCTCCATTCTTGTGGAGAATTCCCCCTTATTCATTGCTGGATTCCGTTTTCAAAACCGATTTGCACACTGCTATCTCCAAGTTCTTTGACATTAATGTGGGTTCGGTTGATTCATTTACTTTGGTTTGGGAGACGTTCAAAGTTTACATTTGTGGGGTAACCATTAGTAAACACGCGAGTGTCCTCCGCTCTATTAGAGACCGGCTTACATTGTTGGAAAAATGGCTGGCCGTTTTGGAGTCCGAGCTGTCTGTCCGTGATGATCCTGAGGTGAGGTAGCAGCTCAAGGCTGCTTTGGCTGACTTTCACGATGAGGCGGATTGTGAGGTTAAACATATGGGTAAATACGCTTCGGCAGGGGCCAATGGGGAATCAGAGAGACCAGGCTCAGTGCCTGCTGCTTTGGCTAGCCACGGATCTGAAACTAGACACATTACTGAAGTACTGGATGAGGACGGCTCTGTCCAGACAGAGCAAGATTTGATTAACAACCGATTTCGTGGCTACTATCAGGACCTGTACACCTCCAAGATCACTCCTAGTGAGGATGATATAGCACAATATCTCGAGTATATTGAATTACCTTGGTTGCAAAACTGGCACAGCGAGTTTTTGATGCGCCCCATTGAGGCCTCGGAGGTCCGACTTACCTTAAATTCCATGCGTGAGGAGAGTGCTCCCGGAGTGGACGGGCTGACGGTCTCCTTTACAAGGCTTTTCGTGATCTTCTTATACTTCATATCGTTACCTTGTTTCAGGAAATGGGCGCAGATGGGATAATGCCCCCTACCATGCGCGAAGCACTGGTCATCACTTTGCTGAAGCCTGGCAAGGATCCCTGCTACTGTCCCTCTTATCGTCCACTGTCTCTACTTAATGTGGACACTGAAATTTTCGCAAAAGTTTGGGCTAATCGGCTCTCCCCATTACTGCCTCAACTGATCAGGCCGGAGTAGGCTGGATTTATTCCCGGACGCATGCTCACCTATAATCTGTGCACCGTGTTCGGTGCCAATCAGCATGCTTGACCGGAGGTTCAGGCTGCGGCGTTTTTTTTTAGACGCTGAAAAGGCCTTTGACTCCATAGAATGGCCGTTCATACATGTGGTGTTGTGCCGTATGGATGTGGGTGAGGTCTTTTTGCAACTCATTTTGGTGTTGTACAATTTACCTACGGCTCATGTACGCACGGGTGAAAAGGTCTCTGTCCAATTTCAAATCTTGCGTGGTACCCGCCAGGGATTGCCCACTGTCCCCCTTATTGTACGCTGTGGCAGCTGAACCCCTGTTGAGAGCGCTTCGGGAGTATCATGGTCACCGCGGACTTCGTTTTCCTCGCTACAATGTAATCGTCTCGGCCTATGCTGATGACATGCTCCTATATGTCCACAATCCTGAAACTCACCTTGTCACGGTTATTCGGGAAGTATTACATTATGGGGGGCTTTCAGGCCTAAAAATTAATTGGGACAAGTCCATCATTTTTCCACTGACACCCGCGTCTAAGCAAATCTCACTAGAACCGGTGCGCTACCTGGGTATTCAGATTCATACCGATGCAGACTTGGTTCTGAGGGCGAACTATGGTAGGGCGATAGACAAACTTGGCGATGACATAGACCAGTGGATAAGGCTTCCGCTTTCGGTGGCTGGGAGGGTCGCTCTAATGAAGATGGTGGTGCTTCCACGCTTTCTTTTTCTTTTAGTTAGCATTCCCATGGTAGTGCCTAAGCATCTGTTCCATGAGCTGAGATCCCTGATGAATAAATTAGCATGGGCGGGTAAGACTGCTAGGGTAGCTCTAGACATTGTCAGGTTGCCTTACACAGCGGACGGCCTGGGGGCTCCGGACTGGAACTTTACTACAGAATAGCGCAGGCCTCGCATGTCCATAGGTGGGTACACGGCCCACAGGATTTGCCGCATCTTCAGATCGAATGGGTTGTTGCTTCTCCTCACCCTCTACCCTGTCTACTTACTCAGGCGCCCTCAAGAAGATGCAGAAAATTAGATTGGGTTAACTCCACGGCTCATGTGTGGGACGCAATATTTAACTCATTTAGCGGTGCTCAACTATACTCGCCCCTTCTGCAAGTGGAAAAGTGTTAGTGGTTTGCCCTTAGCGCAGAGAGAGGTACTGTCAGTTCCTTGCGTAGCTTGAATATACACACAATGGGGGACCTTTTCAGACATGGCAGGGTGGGCACGTGGGAGGAATTGTCTGGCTGCGATGAGACCCTTAGTGCGCTTACAAAATTCCAATTATTTAGAACTCGACATGCTCTGCGCTCGGTGCTGGGTGGTGAACTCCTGGAACCTATGGTGATCCCTCCTCAGGCTATCCTTCTGGATTCTAATGCGCCTGGTAAACTAATCTCTCGGCTCTATGCTGCGACTATACCCACTAAGGTTTCTCCACTGACAAAGGCTAGACTGGCCTGGCAGGCTGACATTGGTGTTCCGATCATGGACGAGATTTGGATATACTGCTGCGAAGTCACGCGCAAGATTTCTATTAATGGCCGTCACAGATTAGCGCACTTCAAATTCTTGAACAGAGTCCATTACACCCCACAACGACTGTAAAGATATGGTTTACGTGATTCGGACGTCTGTGAGCATTGTCACACGTCTGGTGCTGGGTTCTTTCATGTGGCATGGCTGTGTCCACAGGTAGAGACCTATTGGGCTAATATCTTTAGAATGATGGGTGACATCGCGGGTCTCTCCCTCACTCTGGAACCTCTATTAGCGCTATTAGGATACACGAAGCAACTCCCGAAGAACGTTTGTAAATTGACGGCAATGGGTCTTCTGCTCGCCAAACGCAGACTTGCCATGAGGTGGATGCGTGGCCCTGTACCTACATTAGCTGAATGGGAAAAAGACATGTTGTATAGTTACACAATCCGATGTTTATAACAAGATGCGTCCCCCTTGTAATCTACCTATGAGTTTCTGGGGACTCTCTGCGCAATACCAACTGTCTACACAGGACACTGATGACGCTCAAGAAGAGTGAAGCGCGATCTGTTATTGCTCCCTAATGTACTGGCCTCCTTGTTGCACCGTATCTGTATATTTTATTTTATTTTGAAAGTGGCTGTATCCTTGATTCGCGTTGTATTTCCCTGTGTATATTTGACCCCTTTTGTGATAAAAAGTGATGAAATGCTCCTACTCCCCCCTCCTGTAGACCACTCCACCCCATGTATTGTAACATTCTTTCAGTGGTGTCTTTATTGACTATGTGATCTGCTTTTTGTTTGTGATGTGTTTTTTGTTGTTGTAATTCATTGTTTGATTTAAAACCTTAATAAAAACAGAATTAAAAAAACTGCCAGATGTGATGATGTTTTCACACATCCGTCATGTACCAGGGAGTCCTTTTTCAGTATCTGGAGCCGCTGGCAGGATAATGAAGCTCGCAGGATGCTCGTGCACTGAATTCTATGCTGTGAAGTGCCAGTACGCTACGAGCTACAAATCCTCGCGATGGCGTTCAAAAGTACAAAGAGCTTCAACCAAAGCAGAGTTTAGGCATTAAATGCATGTTCCTTATAATAGTAACATAATTCCACTGTTCCTATACTCTGTAGAAAGTCTATTTGTCAGTACTCAATTCAATCCGTACACTGTGTTGTGGGTTCAAAGGTTGGTGGTGATGGAAATAAGTTACATACCTGTAACTCTGGTTCTCCAGCATTGGTATCTTTCACAGATTCACATGCTTGAATCCTTCCCCTCATTAGACTAGGAAACCCCAGTACTTTATACCAACAGCAGTACATACATAAGCATCACTCTACCATTAAGAGCAAACTTTTCCAACCTACCCTCATCCTTTTATGATCTACACTCTAACCAAACAGAGAGCTGGAGTTCTTACTACTGTAGTCCCCCATTTGGAAACCTCATTGACCTCTGGTCTCAGCGCCACTCCTCCCACTTGGCTCCTTGAGACCGGGACTCTGCTCCCAGGCCTTAAGCCTCCCAGTTCGATCCTGCTGTCCACCCGCTGCCTCCTACTATTGCTGTGGTAACTGCTATTTACTGGCTTTTTGGCCTTGTATGCATTTGTCTGTATTCTGCATTTAGTCTTTTAATGTAACATTACCTGGAAATTAATTTAACTCTAATTGGCATTACTTCTGTTGTGGTCTGCATTTGGTTTCGTCCAGTTCCAGTTGTGTTGTCCTGATGTTTCCCGCTTCTCCCACTGTTTTCCTCCTGATACCTTCCCTTTCGCCTCCCGCACTGCCCCTCCCACCCCCAGGAATACTTATGGCGGCTGCAGCATGGCCGTTGCACTGGCGCTCCAAAGTTAAGCCCGTCTTTGCCCATCCATGCCTGGACCATGCCCAGCGCCAGGACCCCTTTCCTCCTGTCACCCGCTGATACACCGCCAAGGAGCTCCTGGAACTGAACCCTGGACACCGAAACACCAGCTGCTTCACATCCTCACCACGATCTACCAAAGGACCCTTCACCTGCCTACACTGCCGCTTCTCTTGCAAACATAGCCCCCAATGGCGCCCGCACCACTTCCACTCAGAAGACCACAAACAGCCTGGACCCACTCTAATGCATCCTGATCAACGCCCACTCCGTCTGCGAACATGCCACAGAAATCTGGGACACCATCACCATCCTCTCCTCAGACATCACCTTCACCACAAAAACATGGCTCAACCCCTCCTCGAACCCAGACATCGCCACCGCCACTCCCGACGGCTACAAGATGATACACTGGGACTGCAGTGACAAACACAACGGTGATATTGCTGTCATCTTCAAGGAAACCATACGATGCTCGATCACCAACAAGGACCCAATGCCTCATACAGAACACCTCAACTTTCGACTACAAACCAACCCCAAGACCACTATAAGAGGCACCCTCGCTTCCAGCCCCCCTGTACCCTGACCACCCTTCCACGATGCCATCACCAACCTTATTGCCCCCCCTTGCCATCGATTCCCTCTACTATGACCCCAACAATGCCAACTTTACCACCCTCCTGGACAACCTCAACATTGGCCTCACCCAGTTGGTCACCAAACCCACGCACTAAACTTGACACACGTTCAACGCCATTTTCACCTCCAGCAACAGAATCAAATTCACCCACGTCACAGAACACACCTGGACCAACTACGCCATCGTTCACTTCACTAGCTCAGGCACCCAGCCCCCCAACCACCAAGCACCACAGCACCCCCCCACCGCAGCTGGGGCAAGTTAACCGAGACCTTATGAACACAATCCCTTCGCACCACTCAACCTGAAACTTCAGCAGACTTGACTACACTGTCCAGAACTTATCCGCACAACAAATGCACCAACAGAGTCGCCCCACTCAAACCAGCTAAAACCAATAAAACCTCAAAAATAGCCAGCTGATACACCCCGGAGCTCAGAATGAACAAGCACAACTGCTGCCGACTCTAAAAGTATTGGCGCGCCACCAAGGACACCTCAGACGGAGGCACCTACAAAGCTGCCCTCAGGCACTACCACCTGCACATAAAGGAAGCCAAGAAATCAGCCATCATCGCACACATCGACACCACAGCCAACCACATGAAGGAACTTCAAAATCATCATAGAATACTCCAACCCAACAACCACAGAGAACACATCCACCCCTCCCAAGAACTCTGCAACTCTTTCTCAGATCACTTTCACAGCAAGATTGCCAACATCCACAACAACTTCGACACCCACCCTCAGCCTCGAGAACCTCGACCAACTAGCCAACAATAGTGGAACAATAACCACCTGGTTTCCGCTCATCGCCCAGACCACCACAACCATCATATCGTCCATTCATTACAGGGTGCCCAATGACCGCTGCCCCCACCATCTCTTCAACCTCAGAGCCAACCCAATCAGCGTGCAACTCACCAGCATCCTTAACACCTACATCTCCCCAGCAACCTTCTCAGACTTATGGAAACACGCAGCAGTCAGACCCCTCCTAAAGAAGCACTCTACAGACCCGAGCAACCTCAAAAATTACTGACCCATCTCCCTTCTCCTGTACTCAGCCAAAGTACTCTAGAAAGCCAGCAACCAAAAGCTCACCGAATACCTGGATCAAAACCACCTACTCAATGCCTCTTCATCAGTATTACGTGCCAACCACAGTACAGAGACCGCACTGATCACTGCCACAGAAGACATCAGAATTTTCCTCAATCATAGAGAAACGGTGCCCTGATCCTTCTCCATCTCCACTGTGTTCGACACAGTCTCCCACCACAACCTCATTGGTAGACTCCACAACATTGGCATACAGCAGAACGCCCTCAAGTGGATCGCTTCCTTCCGCTCTGGAAGCACCAAGAGCATCAGACTGCCCCCTTCACCTCCGCACCCAAGAACCCCATTTGCGGGGTACTCTAAGGATCATCCCTCAGCCCCATGACATTCAACATCTACATGAACCCCCTCGCAGACATCGTCAAATCCCATGGACTGAACATAATCTTCTATGCTGAAACACTTAACTATTCCTCTCACTCTCCGAGGACTCCTCCAACACCAAAACCAACATCTGCAATGCCATGTCAACGTGTCAAAATGGATGAGAGACAGCTGCCTCATACTCTACTCTGACAAAACAGAGGTACTGATCTGTGGAAGAAACACCTCCATATGGGACCACAGCTGAGGACCGGCAGAAGTTGGACCAACACCCACACCACAGAGACCATATGCGCAAACTCGGCATCATCCTAGACTACCAACTCACTATGAAACGACAAGTCAACGCAGGTGCCTCCTCCTGCTTCCGCACCCTCCAAATGCTTCGCAGTCTCATCAGATGGATCCCCATCGACACCAGAAGAACCATCGCGCAAGCCCTCGATACCTGCCGCCTCAACTATGGAAACACTCTCTATGCCAGAATCTCCACCCAGCTCCTCAGAAGATATCAGACCATACAGAACACCACGGACTGACTCATCCTGGACCTCCCCAAATAAACTGACATCACCCCTCACCTCATTAACCTCCACTGGCTCCTCATCCTGAAGAGATGCCAGTTCAAAATCCTCACGCACACATACAAAGTCCTCTTCTATGAAGGAACCTCGTATCAACAATCAAACTGCACGCAAGACACCTGCGCTCCGCCTCCCTCGCACACACCCCCGCATCCGTCGCAGCGGAGGCCTCTCCTTCTCATTCATTGCCGCCAAGACCTGGAATGACCTACTCCTCTGCCTCCGAACAGCATTCTCCCTGGTTGGTGGACTTCAGAAAGAAACTCAAGACCTGGCTTTTCGACTGAGACACAGCACTCTCAGCACTCAGAGACCCTTAGGGGTGACAGTGCTGCGCTATGCAAATGCTGATTGATTAATTAATTGATCATTTAAGGGGAGGCGGTGGGCTGCATGTAAATCTATGAAAGATACCAATACCGGAGAACCGGAGTTATAGGTAAGTAACTTATTTCCTTCTCCAGCATTGGATGTTTCAAAGAGTCACATGCTTGAATATCAGATTAACATAGCAGTACATTTTACATTATTTGGTTGGTGGGATAAATAAATGAGGCTTACCATATGCAAACACATTTCTTAAAAGAGCCTGTCCCATCTCTGCCTCCTTGCTTACTTGCAAGTCCACACAATAATGTTTGGCAAAAGCATTTCTAGTTTTCCTTGTTGCTGCCTTGCAAATATGTTCCAATTATATTCCTGCACAATAAGCAGCTGACACTGCCATTGCTCTCGTTGAATGTGCCCAGTCAATCCTGGTCAGTGGACAATTCATCAAATTCGGAGCTGTTGCAATACGTGTCCAATCCATCGTGCAATCGTTTGTTTGCACCCTGCCCTTCCTTCACTCCCCAAACCACATGCAACAAAAAACAGGTCCATTGGTCTTATTTCCTCAGTAGCCTGCAAATAAAACTTCAGACGTCTTTAAATGTCCAGGAAATGCAGCGCCATCTCCGCTGCCATTACAGGCTTTACAAAAAATGTTGCCAACTTTATCTTTTGCCGTAAATGAAATATAGTTGGTACCTTTTGTATATACTTTGGATTTGTCATAAGTGGCACATTGTCTTTTGTACATTTTAAATACGGTTCTTTGCAACATACTGCTTGTAATTCTCCCATCCTTCTGCTAGATGTTATCGCCAATAAAACAAGAGGCCTTCCATGTCTGATGCTTTAATGCTGCTCTGTCCATTGGTTCGAATGGTGCTTCCATCAAACCTGCTAAAACTGTATTTAGCTCCCAGTCAGACGCCACCCTCTGTACAGGAGGAAATTCTCTAAATAATCCTCTCATAAATTCTTGAATTATTCTTTGGGAATATAAAGAAATTGTATGTGACTTCCTTAGAAAATGTGAAACGGCTGCTAGGCGAACTTGTACTGACCAATACGACAATCCAGATTGAGCTAAATGTAGTAAATAAAGTAAGAACTCATGCACTTGAATACCAGTTGATCTAACTCTTGCTCACAGGCCCAAAGCACAAACCGTTTCCATTTCATTTTATAAGTTCTGACTGTCGAAGGAGCCTTTGCCTTTTTCAATATTTACCTACAGTCTTCTGGCAAACTCAAATGCCCAAACTCTAAGTCTTGATGAGGTATGCCTTGAAGCGCAACGATTCCGGACTGTGATGGTACACTTGTCCCTGGACAGCAAAATACACACACAATTGATGGACGGAATGCAGAACAAATCAAAACATTCACCCCCAGTCAAGAGATCTGGGTTAAATCCATCATTCTTTTGCTCACCATGCCATTCCAGTTTAGACCCGGCCATATGCAAATCAGTCTCGACCCTGTGCCTCATGGGAATAGTCCAGCCCGAACTACCAAGCCAGGTCCTCCCTGGACCGGAAACAAGCATCCTGGGACCGGTTTCGGGGTTTCACACCTCTTCAGCCAGGATAGCTTGATTCCAGTGGCACAGTGAGCCCAGGACCCACGTCTGGGCATACATGGCGCACTTAGGGCGAGAAAGCAAAAGACACACAATTGATGGACGGAATGCAGAAAAATTAAAACATTCACCCCCAGTCAAGAGATCTGGGTTTAATCCATCGTTCTTTTGCCCACTGCGCCACCCCAGTTTAGACCTGGCCATTTGCAAATCAGTCTTGACCCTGTGCCTCATGGGAACAGTCCAGCCCGAACTGCCAAGCCATGTCTTCACTGGACCGGAATCCAGCATCCTAGGACCGGTTTCTGGCTATCAGCCGTCATCAGCCAAGATAGCTTGACTCCAGTGGCGTAGTGAGCACGGGTCCCACGTCTGGGAATACCCATCCCACTTAGGGCGAAAAGCGTTACAACAAACAAATGATGGACGGAATGCTGACAATGCATACATTCTCCCCCAGTCAAGAGATCTGGGTTAAATCCATCGTTCTTTAGCCCACTCTGCCACCCCAGTTTAGACCTGGCCATTTGCAAATCAGTCTTGACCCTGTGCCTCATGGGAACAGTCCAGCCCGAACTGCCAAGTCAGGTCCTCCCTGGACCGGAAACAAGCATCCTAGGACCAGTTTCGGGGTTTCACCCCTCTTCAGCCAGGATAGCTTGAATCCTGTGGCACAGTGAGTCCAGGACCTACGTCTAGGCATACCCGGCGCACTTAGGGCGAGTAAGCAAAAGACACACAATTGATGGACGGAATGCAGAACAAATCAAAACATTCACCCCCAGTCAAGAGATCTGGGTTAAATCCATCATTCTTTTGCTCACCATGCCACCCCTGTTTAGGGGGTGAAGAGGGGTGAAACCCCGAAACCGTTCCTAGGATGCTTGTTTCCGGTCCAGGGAGGACCTGCCATATGCAAATCAGTCTTGACCCTGTGCCTCATGGGAACAGTCCAGACCGAACTGCCAAGCCAGGTCCTCCCTGGACCGGAAACAAGCATCCTAGTAACGGTTTTGGGGTTTCACCCCTCCTCAGCCAGGATAGCTTGATTCCAGTGGCACAGTGAGCCCAGGACCCACGTCTGAGCATACCTGGTGCACTTAGGGCGAGAAAGCAAAAGACACACAATTGATGGACGGAATGGAGAACAAATCAGTCCCGTGCTCCCCATGCCACTGGAATCAAGCTTTCCTGGCTGAAGAGGGGTGAAACCCCGAAACCGGTCCTAGGATGCTTGTTTCCAGTCCAGGGAGGATCTGGCCTGGCAGTTTGGGCTGGACTGTTCCCATGAGGCACTGGGTCAAGACTGATTTGCATATGGCTGGGTTCAAGCTGGAATGGCATGGTGAGCAAAAAAACGATGGATGTAGGCCCAGATCTCTGTCCTGGGGTGAATGTATGACATTGTTCTGCATTCTGTCCATCAACTGTTATTTTTGCCCTTGCCCTTGGACAGCAGCTTTGCATTCGTTTTGAACTCCACATGCCTACACACTCAGCTCTAATAGGTCTGTTTACCAATGCTGACGCAGCCATGCTGTTGCTACTAGAATTGCCCGGCAACTCTCTCTCATCATCTTGCACAACACCCTTGCAATTAATGGTATTGGCGGAAATGCATAAATGAATTTCCAATTCCAATCGATTGTGAATGCATCGCCTTGTGTGCCTGGGCAATACCACATGCTCGCAAACTTCTTGCATTTGCTGTTCTGCTTCATGGCAAACATATCCCAATCAAGCTTTCCCCATTCCGGAAATATCCTGTTCATTTGTTGTGAGTCTACTTCCCACTTGTGTGGATCGAAAAGCTGCCTGCTCAATCGATCCTCCTGTTCGTGGTCTATTCCTGCCACATGCTCAGCCATCAACAAAACTTTGTTCGCAATGGCCCCGCCATCAACAATACTTTGTTCACAATGGCCCGCCATCAACAATACTTTGTTCGCAATGGCCCGCCATCAACAATACTTCATTCGCAATGGCCCGCCATCAACAATACTTTGTTCGCAATGGCCCGCCATCAACAATACTTCATTCGCAATGGCCCGCCATCAACAATACTTTGTTCACAATGGCCCGCCATCAACAATACTTTGTTCGCAATGGCCCGCAATCAACAATACTTTGTTCACAATGGCCCGCCATCAACAATACTTTGTTCACAATGGCCCGCCATCAACAATACTTTGTTCACAATGGCCCGCCATCAACAATACTTTGTTCACAATGGCCCGCCATCAACAATACTTCGTTCGCAATGGCCCGCCATCAACAATATTTTGTTCACAATGGCCCACCATCAACAATACTTTGTGGAGAAGTGTGGCTCAATGATTAGAGCGGCAGACCCTGATGCAGAGGTCTAGCCCGGAACCAGGGTTCAATTCCCCGCCTCGGCGGGTCTTGGGCTCAAAAATTCCACGTACCTGATAATTCTCGCCTCGGTGCCTATTCCAATCATGGAGTCCCACTCTGCAACTCTGGGCAATAGCTTGCTTAATCTCCACAACGGCCCCCACAATGCTAAGGATGCCTGGCCTCCACCTTGGGGGTGCCCAGGAGTGGACGCCTCACAGGGAAAGCCAGGATGGGTTCCACAGCGGTATTCGTACAAGCGCCTTGAGACCCTTGCGGGTGAGTAGTGCGCTATACAAGTATTAAATTTACATTTTTGTTCGCAATGGCCCGCCATCAACAATACTTTGTTCACAATGGCCTCGCCATCAACAATACTTTGTTCACACGGCCCACTCCCAAATCATTTGTGCCTCTTTCGACAGGATCAAAGACTTTGTTCCTCCTTTTCTGGAGGCAATACATCGATGTTATATTGTCCATCCTCATCATAACATGACACGTCCTTACTACTTGCTAAAAGGCCATTAATGCCAACCTCACAGCCCTAAGCTCCAATATGCATATGAGTAATTTCTTTTCTTCTTCTGACAAGATAGCATGGACCCGTTTGTTTGCTACATGTGCTCCCCAACCTGTCATTGAAGCATCCTTAGTCAGGTATCTCTGTAGCCTTTTTATCTGTAGACTTTGACCTATATTCTTTCTTACCTTCCACCATGAAAATGTTTACTTCCTACTCTGAGATATCTTGAATATATAGTCCCAATCTCCATTCTTTTGCTACCATTGTATGGATGATTCCTCCTGAAACACCCTCATCCAAAGTCTGCATTGGGGTATCCGCAGAATGCATGAATACATTGTGCCCAACACCGCCTTCATTCGACTCACTGTTATCTTTACTTTCCTTATCAGCTTTGTTGCCGGAGTTATCAGCTCTTTTCCTCTTTTCTGTGAAGGGCTTGGTTCTATCTTCGACTTTTTGTATTTATTGCATAAATGTTTAAATCATCTGGATGAGTTGCCCTTTCCTCCCCATCACTGGCGTCCCTAAAAATACTTCCATTTCATCTAAATCAGGTAGCGTAGGTCCCTGGCATATTAACTGCTGTTTTTGCCCCACAGGTGAATTGAATGTAGACGCGTCATCTTGAAATAATTTACGTGGTGGTTTAGATGGCATTGGTGACACTAGCATTCTTCCAACTCCGCATCTTCCGTCTCTCTTAACCTTTTATGTAATGCGGCTGGTGTTGCCAATGCTTTTTTTTCATCTGTTGACGACGCCATCTGTCGTCATCGGGCCTTCAGCCGACGGTGTTTCCTTCATCATTGCCACATTTCTTGTCGACTGCAACATTGCTGCCCCACTCGTCGACAATGACTTTGCCGTCAACGACTTCTCATTTGCCAACGTAGATGCTCTCATCGACGAGTCCTTTGTCGTCGGTGAACCCAACCTGGTTCCCTCTTACTGCTTACTCATCCACGGTGAGTTTCTCTGCAACAATTTATTGCTCGTCGACTCGTCGTCAGTGCTGCCATCGATAACGCTTTACCATTATTTTTTGTCATTGACTTTTGGATTTGAAGCCGATTTTCAGCACTTTTTAGTGATGCTTTGGCTTCCGCCTTACAGTGCATTTTAGACTTCTTTTTAGGTCTTTCATCCACAGGCTCCCCACTTTCTAACTTGTACTGCTTAAGCCTGTTACCTGGGTGGTTTTCACATGATGTCTGACTCTTAATGGCAGAGTCAGAAGGTCTTCTTTCTGGCTTCTCAGTCTCATCTCTTTTTCCAGAATTATTAAAGTCGAACATCTTTCTCGATTCTTTAAGTTCTTTGCTGAGAAGGTTCGACAGGTCTTGCAGTCAGCTGGCTTGTGCTCCAGATGCAGACGTTAGATGCACTTTTTTTGTGGGGTCCTCTACATAAATCTTCTTTTTGCCATTCGACATGCATGCTTTAAGTAAAGGTTTCTTCAATGCTGCCTCTACCATACTCTGAAAATAATGTTTCCTTAGAGCTGTCAGTTAGGGTACCTACATCTGAACATGCAGTAGAAAATCTGACAGTTGGAAGTATCAGTGGGAGAACAGCTGGATGTGGGGCTCTCAGGCTGGTTGGAGTTTAGCTCATAAAAGGATGAGGGTAGGTTGGAAAAGATGCATGTAAGCGGTAATAGTAGAGTGAAGCTTACATATGTACTGCTGTTGGTAAAAAGTACAGGGGGTCCTAGTCTGACGAGGGGGAAGGTTTTAAGCATGTGAAGAAACTAGTTACTTACCTGTACACTATGGTTCTCCAGTATTGATATCTTTCATAGATTCACATACTTGTATCTTCCCCATCGTCATGGTGGGAGTCTCACGGTAAATGAATAACAAAAGCAGTAAAAGAAAAAACTGCATAGAAAACCCATAGGGAAGTATATTGCTTGGTAACCTAACATCATTATAATGTGGTCCAAAACTCAGCCAATCAGCTGCCAGCCCTGACATCACACTCCCCAGCAGAGCCACGATACCTCAGATTTCCAGCCCCGAGTGATAGCCAAGAATGTATCTAGAGATAAAATGGTCTACCTGAGAAACGGGGAGCCGGGCGGGCCGCATGTGAATCTATGAAATATATCAATACTGGAGAACCATAGTGTACAGGTAAGTAACTAGTTTCTTCTCCAGTATTGAATCTTTCATAGATTCACATGCTTGTATCAGAATAGAGAGCAGTATGTATACCATATTGCGTTTCCGGGATAGAACCCTCTATTTTCTCAGGGCTCTGCTCCTTATCACTAGGATATCATAAACACCTAGAACCAAGAAAATATTAACGGCCATGCATTGAAAGAATTATCCAATGACAACATCTGTATATCTATATATATGAATATCTAATATATATATATATATATATATATATATATATATATATATATATATATATATATATATATATATATATATATATATATATGGTCTGAGAAATACCTTATTGAAACAGGTGACGTAGAACTGCTTGTCCCACCGCTGTATCCTCTTTCCACGCTGTGTCTAGACAGTAGTGTCTAGTAAAGGTGTGCACATTTGTCCATGTTGCTGCTCTGCAGATGTCCGGGAACGATACTCCTGCAAACAAAGCCGCTGACGTTGCCATCTTTCTTGTGGAATGAGCGAGAAGTCTGGATCGCAGAGGTTTTCCAGCTTTCTCATGGCATAAGGAAATGGCAGAAGCTATCCATCTTGAAATACTAGCTCTGGACAGAGCTAAGCCTTTTCTAGGCCCAGAAAAGGCCACAAATAGTTGGTTTGTCTTTCGAAATGAATTCGTTTTGTCGATATAGAATTTTAGGCATCTTTTGATGTCTAGAATATGCAGGGCCCTTTCGCTGCAGAAGAGGGATCCTTAAAGAATGTAGGCAACACCACAGGTTCATTGAGATGAAAAACAGAAGGGACTTTAGGAATGAATTTAGGATTTGTCCTGAGAATGACTTTATCTTGTCTGAATTGAAGAAATGGTTCTGCAATAGAGAAAGCCTGAATCTCATTGACCCTCCTAGCTGAAGTGAGGGCTAGTAGCAAGGCCGTCTTCCAAGAAATAAACTGTAATTCAGCTTTATGTACTGGTTCAAACGGAGGCTTCATGAGCTACGTCAGGACCGTATTGAGCTGCCATGGGACCAGCGGATGTTGACCTGGAGGAAACACTCTGAAGATCCCTTTGAGAAATTCCTTTATCACCCTTTGCGACCAAAGAGATGGATGATTTGGTGCTCTGCGATATCTTGAAATAGCCGCAAGATGCACTTTGAGTGAAGCATGCGAGAGTCCTGCTTTGGCCAAATGTAAAAGGTACGGGAGAATTTGCTCTGGAGAGGCATTAAAAGGATGCAGAGCTTGAGAGGCACACCACTGGCAAAATCTCTTCCATTTCGCCGTGTAAGTTTTATTTGTTGAAATTGCCCGAGATTGAGAGAGGATATCCCGGCATTCTTGAGAAATATTTAAGGAGTTGAATTCGTGCTCCTGAGGTTCCAGGCTGACAAGTTCAGCGATGTTAATCGCGGATGGAGAACTTGTCTGTCGTTCATAGAGATTAGGTCTTGAATTAGTGGAAACTGTACTCTGGGGGCCACCGACAACTGGAGGAGCTCCGAGAACCAGAACTGTCTCGGCCATGCCGGGGCTATTAGAATTAAATGGCACGGTTCCGATCTCATTTTCTGTAACACTCTCGGTATCAGAGGAAATGGAGGGAATGAGTACGCGAACATTCCTGTCCAGCGTAGATGTAGAGCATTGCCCCAAGATCCCGCCTGAGGGATCCTGCTTGCAAAGCGCTTGCAATTTTTGATGTAGTGATTTACAAACAGATCCAGAGATGGGGTGTCCCATAGACAAAACACTCTTAGAAGCAGACTTTGAGCTAATTCCCACTCGTGGGAAACACAGGCCGATCTGCTCAGGATGTCTGCCCGTGTGCTGTGAGCTCCTGGAACGTGCTGAACCTGGAGAGAGATGTTGTGCAGCAGGAGCCATTTCCAAATCTCTTGAGCTTGTTTCGATAAGAGCTTTGACCTTGTACCCCCTTGTTTTAACAGGTAAAACATCGTCATCGTACTGTCTGTCCTGACTAGTACCGTCGAATCGTGGATTCTGGGGAGGAACGCCTGTAATCCCAAGAATACTGCTTTTAGCTCCAACAAGTTGATATGAAGCTGAGCTTCGTGAGTGGACCAATGTCCTTGTATTTCAAGGTCTTGAAGGTGTGCTCCCCAACCTTGGAGTGATGCGTCTGTCGTCATGACATAACTGGGACGTTGAGGTTCGAAGAGCAGACTTTTTGTTAAATGTTTTCTGATCCTCCACCATGACAGAGCTGCCTCAATCTGAGGAGTCATCTTGATCCGATCTTTGAAGGACCCTTGGGATTGCACCCATTGGTTGTCGAGAAGCTCTTGGAGAGGCCTCATGTGTATCCGGCAGTTGGGAAGTAAGGGGATGCAGGAAGATATCATCCCCAATAAAGACTTGAAGATTCTCACTGAAGTGAACCTTCTTGTTTGCAATTGTGATGCTAGGTTTAAGATTTTTTGAGTGCGCTCCTCTGAAGGATAAGCTTTTGCTTCCTTTGTGTGAAGCATGGCTCCTAGAAATTGAAGGGATTGCGACGGAATGAGAGATGATTTTTCCATATTGATCCGTAGTCCTAGAAAATGGAAGAGATCCATGCAGCATTGCAGAGAGGGCAGGGAGTCCTGGTATGATACGCCTTTTATGAGCCAGTCGTCCAGATACGGATAAACCTGGTGGCCTTGTTGTCTCAGGTGCTGGCACCATGCACTTTGTGAAAACCATTGGCGCAGATTTTAGACCGAAGGGTAAGACTTTGAATTGGTAGTGGCGCCCTGCCACCATAAAACCTAGATACTGCCTGTGTTTGATGTGAATCAGGATATGAAAATAGGCATCTAAGAAATTTAGGGATGCCATGTAGTCTCCTTTGCGTAGCATCAGGAGGATTTCTTGAAGAGACAGCATACGAAACGATATTTTTCTGATGAATTTGTTCAGACCTCTCAGGTCCATTACCTGCCTCCATTTGGAAGTCTGCTTTTTCTTTATCAGGAAGAAATGCAAGTAAAATCCTTTCCCTCGCTGTTGAGGCGGAACTTCCTCTATCGCCCCTTTCACAATAAGAGACAAGATTTCTGCCTTGAGGGCTGAAAGATGCTGTTGTTTCCTGTGAACAGGAGGTTGATTTGGGGGCTTCTGTATGAATTCTAAGGTATGGCCTTGATATATCACGTCCAGTACCTATCGGTCCATTGTTATTAGCAGCCACTGCTGATAAAAAAGAGAGAGGTAATGGTCTTTTTTGAGGTATGACAAGGTGATGGGCGCCCTGGTAAAGTCTCTGTCTCCGATTGGAGTGCTGTGATTTTCCTCTCGCAGCAGACTTCCCTATGGACTGCTGCTGGTAGGAAGTGTTTGAAGAACAAAACTGCTGGTTGTTCGAAAACTGGCGGTACCCCTGCTGATTATAAGGTTGGTACCTATTGGACTGGTAAGAAGATCTCTGATTGTACTGACCTCTAGAACCTCTTCTCCGAAAAGACTGGAATCTACCTTGTTGCAGAGAGCCCAGCGCTCGCGCTGTGTCTGTGTCTGATTTGATTCCTTGGAGAGCATTGTCTACATGTTTGCCGAAGAGATTCTCCCCGTCAAAAGGCATATCCACAATTTTTGCCTGGACTTCCGGCCTAAATGCAGTGGTCTTTAGCCAGCCTTGTCTTTGGAGTGCCACTGCTCTGGCCATCTGTCTAAACGCCACAGACGAAATGTCCATAGCTATATTGGTGGATTCGGAGGCTGTCCTAGCCCCATCTTGTAAAATAGTGGTAGCTTTTTCCTTTTTGTCATCTGGGAGATGAGCTAATAATGGTGAAATGTCCGACCACATTTGTCTATTGTAACGACTGATCAGAGCTAGAGCGTTTGAGGCTCGAATCGAAGCCGCTACCATCACTGCAAAACGCTTCCCCACACCATCCATCCGTCTTCCTTCCTTGTCGGGGGGAGCTGAAGAAGCTGAGACTGGGTTTTTGGACTGTCTCTGTGCCGCCTGCATTACCACTGCTTCTGGGCATGGATGCCCAATTAGGCATGCTGGAGAAGACTCTGGGGCTCGATATTTCTTCTCTTTTCTGGGCACCGAGGCTGCAACCGAGGCTGGATTTTTCATTATCTTTAAACCCTCGTCCCAGATATGACTGATGATAGGAATTGATCTAATAGACTTTCTAGATGATTCTTTGAAGTCATAGAGGAAACAATCCGTTTCCTGTACTGGTAGTGGAAGATCGAACCTCTTGGAGGCCCTTTCTATGATGTCTGGGGATCCTCCAATGTCCTCTGGCGGAGAATTTGCCAGAGACGATGACGGAGAAGGTGTAGTAGGCAAGATATATTGATCCCATTCGTCACCCACTGGATCCCCCTGAAGAAGTTCTCCTTCTTCTGGCTGGTCTTCGCAATCACTCTGTGTGAAATCATCCCTAATTGTAATTATTGGAGGAGAGCGTATTTTTTGCACCGTAGGCCGAGGCTGAACCACCGAAGTTTGAGCTGCAGGTTGAGAATCGCCTGAGGTATTTGGGGCAGGGGCGTTAGCCTCAGGAAAACCACGATAATAGTCATTGATCATGTGTCGTAAATCAGTCACTAGAGAAACAGGCATAGAAATTGACTCTTCCCTCACAATAGGATGCGCCTCCTCTTCCTCCTCATACTCGTATGACTGTTGGAAAGACTCATACCTTTTGGAGCCGGACACTGGACGGTCTTTAAAAGAAAAATTCCCTTGCCCTTCCTGGCATTCTTCTTCGTTTGTATCCTGGCTCTTAATTTGTAGCTGTGAGGGACTATAGGCCACTCCAAACGACCCTTCATCCTCCGATTCTTGCAAGTCCAGCAAATTTGAGGTAGGAAGTGGACACATTTTTGTCCATGCAGTAAATTCCATGGTTTTCTTGTCCGTCGACGAGCCCGTCGACGGTGGTAAACTGCTGATAGAGATCACTGATCTTGCCATTGGTGACTTAAAGGTCGTCGGTGAGGTCGATGACGAAGAAATCCGAATGGCCGTCGACGAGGTCGTCTGCGCACCCGTCGTCGATCTTCCTGTCGAAGGAGTCGCCGACGAACCTTTCTTCGACGGCGTTGTCTTTGTAGCTGCCGTCGACGCCGCTGTCGTCGTCGAGATTGTTATTGTCAACGACTACATCGTTTTCCCAGAAACAAGCACCGGAGATGCTCCAGTCTTCGTCGACGGGGCTGAAGACACCACTCTCGTCTCTGAAGACTTCTTTAGAGGTGTATGAGGCAGAGAAGATGAAGACGCTTCCTTGTCTTTAATTTTTTGCTTTTTAGCATCCACTTTCTCCTCAGAAGTATTTAACTTCCTTTTTTAGAAAATTGTGCCTTAGAATCATCTTCTGAGTCAGTCTCTGAGGTGGCCTTCTTTTTCTGAAGCCACAACAGCAAACATGCTTCTCTGTCCTTTAAAGTCTTGGCAGAGAAAGTTCTGCAGTGCTTGCACTCCCTAGGCACATGTTTTGGATGCAGACAGTACAAACAATCTTTGTGGGGGTCTTCAGAATATAATCTGGCCTTCCCACAAGATCTGCACCGCCTGAAAAGCCTATTTTTAGAGCCTTCTGACATATTTAGACACAAGATGAAAAACAGTACCTTCAATCCAGATGAAAGGACTTGTAGATAAAAAGGTCAAAAGTTCACCCAGGAACAAACTGAGCAAGGTTGAGGGAGACTCCTTCTTACACGACGGCGGTTGGAAATCTGAGGTATGGTGGCTCAGCTGGGGAGTATGATGTCAGGGCTGGCAGCTGATTGGCTGAGTTTTGGACCACATAATAATGATACAATTGTGAAAGTACCAAGGTCCAGGGATCCCAGTTCCAGAGGGAATTGCCCAATTTGTATATCGTTTTTCTTCTCACGGAGGTTGACTCGAGACACTGGACCTCTATGGTCTTAAAAAGGAATACATATATTGGTTATGAGACAATTCTCTCCTTCTGAATTTGGTTTTTAAGTTGAAAAAAAATCAATATAGATCAATAAATCCAAAATATTATTTAATTTTGTTCATACGAAAAAAGTTCTCTTTCCGGAAATCCAATCATTCAAGATTGTATCTTATATTATTTCTTTCTTCATGTTTCAAACAAGGCAAACAGTCATATTTGAAACAAAAATGAATGAACAGCCAACACCTTAAAAACCAAATTCAGAAGGAGAAAATTGACTCATAACCTAATATCCACATAATAATGATGTTAGGTTACCAAACACTATGCTTCCCTATGGGTTTTCTATGCAGTTTTTTCTTTTACTGCTTTTGTTATTCATTTACCGTGAGACTCCCACCATGACGACGGAGAAGATACAAGCATGTGAATCTATGAAAGATTCAATACTGGAGAATCTATGAAAGGTTCAATGCTGGAGAAGGTAGCTTGATGTCTCCACCAGCTAACTCGTCGCCAGTGTTGTGTGCACGTACCAGGCTTCACACAGGGAACGGTAAAACAATGAAGGTTTATTGAGAAAAGCCATACACCAATCAATCAATCAATCAATCAAAGCATTTATATAGCGCACTACTCACCCAGAGGGTCTCAAGGCGCTAGGGGAGGGGGGTCCGCTACTGCTCGAACAGCCAGGTCTTGAGTTGCTTCCTGAAGGCGAGGTGGTCCTGGGTCAGGCGGAGGTGGGTCGGTAGGGAGTTCCATGTCTTGGCGGCGAGTTAGGAGAAGGATCGACCCCTGTGGTGGCTCTTCGGATGCGGGGGACGGTGGCGAGGGCGTGGCCGTTCGATCGAAGCTGGCGTTTGGAAGCGTAGAAGTTGAGGCGGCTGTTGAGGTATCCTGGTCCTTGGTTTTGTAGGGCTTTGTGTGCGTGGGTGAGGAGTCGGAAGGTGATTCTTTTGTTGACCGGAAGCCAGTGCAGGTCTCTCAGGTGTCCGGAGATGTGGCTGCGGCGGGGGATGTCCAGGATGAGTCGTGCTGAGGCGTTCTGGATCCGCTGAAGTCTTTTCTGGAGTTTGGCGGTGGTGCCGGCGTAGAGGGAGTTGCCGTAGTCCAGACGGCTGGTGACGAGGGCCTGGGTGACCGTCTTCCTGGTCTCGGTGGGGATCCACCGGAAGATCTTTCGTAGCATGCGCAGGATGTTGAAGCACGACGAGGAGACGGCGTTGAGTTGTCTGGTCATGGAGAGGGAGGAGTCCAGGATGAAGCCCAGGTTGCGTGCGTGGTCTGTTGGTTTGGGTGCGTTGCCTAGGGCGGGGGGCCACCAGGAGTCGTCCCAGGCGGAGGGTGAGGCTCCCAGGATGAGGACTTCCGTCTTGTCCGAATTCAGTTTCAGGCGGCTGTTCTTCATCCATTCGGCTACCTCTTTCATCCCTTTGTGGAGGTTGGCTCTGGCGGTGGCGGGGTCGTTGGTGAGGGAGAGAATCAGCTGGGTGTCGTCGGCGTAGGAGATGATGTTGAGGTTGTGCTGGCGTGCGATGTATGCGAGGGGGCTCATGTACACGTTGAAGAGGGTAGGGCTGAGCGAGGAGCCTTGAGGAACGCCGCAGATGACTTCGGTGGCTTCAGATCTGAACGGGGGGAGGCGGACTCTCTGTGTCCTGCCGGCGAGGAAGGAGATGATCCACTCCAGTGCCTTCTCCTGGATTCCGACGTTGCTGAGTCGCTGCACTAGTGTACAGTGGTAGACAGTGTCGAAGGCCGCGGAGAGGTCTAGGAGGATGAGGGCCGCTGTTTCTCCGTTGTCAAGCAGAGCTCGGATGTCATCGGTGGCTGCGATCAGGGCGGTCTCGGTGCTGTGGTTGGCCCGGAAGCCAGACTGCGAGAGGTCGAGGGATCCGTTCGTCTTGAGGAAGGCGGCCAGCTGCTTGTTGACGGTCTTCTCGATGACTTTTGCAGGAAACGGGAGCAGCGAGATGGGGCGGTAGTTCTTGAGGTCGGTGGGGTCGGCTGATGGCTTCTTTAGTAGAGCGCTGAGTTCGGCGTGCTTCCAGCTCTCCGGGAAGGCAGCGGTGTCGAGGGAGGTGTTGATGATGTCCCGCAGGTGGGGTGCGATGACAGCGTCGGCCTTGTTGAAGACGTGGTGAGGGCAGGGGTCGGTAGGAGATCCGGAGTGGATGGAGTTCATTGTGCGGACGGTGACTTCGGTGCTGATCGGGGTCCAGGCGCGGAGGGTGGTGGTGGGGGGCGGTGGTTCGGTCGTGGCGTGCGTCGGTTGGGAGCTGAAGCTGTTGTGTATGTTCGCGATCTTGTTGTGGAAGTAGGAGGCGAGGGAGTTGCAGAGGTCTTGCGAAGGGGTGATGTCGTTGTTTCCGGCGTTGGGGTTGGAGAGCTCTTTAACGATGTTGAAGAGTTCCTTGCTGTTGTGTGCGTTGTTGTCCAGTCGTTCCTTGAATGCGGTTTTCTTGGTGGTGCGGATGAGTTGGTGGTGTTTACGGGTGGCGAGCTTGAGGGCAGTCATGTTGTCCGGTGTTGGGTCTCTGCGCCAGGTTCTCTCGAAGGCTCGGCAGTTCTTCTTGGAGCTCTTGAGTTCGTTGGTGTACCATGGGGCTTTCTTGCTACCGGGTCTGCTAGGCGGGGTCTTCAGGGGGGCGAGGTCGTCTGCGCAGTCGCTGATCCACTTTGTGAGGTTGGTGGCCGCTTGGCTGGGGTTCGTTGCGCTGGTGGGTGGGTTCTTGCTCAGGGCGGTCGCGATCTGGTTCGCTGTGATCTTGTTCCAGCTTCTGCGTGCAACCTGTTGCTGGTTATGGTGGGTCGTGGTCCTTCTGAAGCTGAAGTGGACGCTGCTGTGGTCCGTCCAGTGGAGTCCGGTGGCGTGGCTGAAGGCGATGTCCTTGCTGGATGAGAAGACGGGGTCGAGTGTGTGTCCGGCGTAGTGGGTGGGGGTGGTTACCAGCTGCTTGAGTCCGAGGTTGGCGAGGTTGTCCAGCAGGGTGGTGGTGTTGCGGTCCTGCCAGGCTCCTCTAAGTGCCACAGCTAAGAATCTGTTGGTTTCACCATTCTACAGGTTCTACATTACATACATAAGATTCCTCTATAAACATAATAGGAAGAACCCAGTCCACTAACCCAGCCATCTAACCATAACAACTGCACAGCCCAGTATAGCAGTGCCACACTTCACATCCTCACAGTTGCAGTACAGCATTACACTCCACATACAAACAGCCTCAGTACCAAAGTGCCATGCTCCACATCCACACAGCAGCAGCACCACAGTGCCACATTCAATATTCTCACAACTGAAGTACCACATCCCCACAATGCCAATACCACAGTGCCTAACTCAACATCCCCACAGTCTCAGTACCAGAGTGCCAAACTCTATATCCTCGCAGCCCCAATACAACAGTGCCATACTATACACCCCCACAGATGCAATACCACAGCATTATGCTCCACATATGCACAGCCTCAGTAATACAGTGTCACACTACACAACGCCCCAGCCCCAATACCACATTCTGCATCATCACAGCTGCAGTACCACAATGCCCCACTCCACATCGTCAAAGCCCCAGTACCACAGTTCCACATTTCAACATCGGAAGTACCATTTCTCGGCAGTCCACATTCCTCAGCACCATTGTGTCACACTCCACACCTTCACAGCCACAGTACAATGGCACCACACATATTTGCAGTAGCACAGAGTCGTATTCCACATCCCCACAGTCCCAGTACTGCAGGGCCGCACTGCACATCCCCTTAGCCCCAGTACCACAGTGCTGCATTCCACATCCTCATAGCCCTAGTTCGGCCCAGCTACACTCCCTGTCTCCACAGGTGAAGTACCACAGTGTAACACTCCACATCCCCACACTCCCAGTATCATAATACCCACACTCCACATCCCCACTACCACTGTGCCACAATCCACATTCCCACAACCCCAGTACCAGTGCACCACACTCCACACCTGCAGTACAACAACATCACACTGCCACAGCAGCACACTCTACATCCCTACAGCCCCAGTACCACGGCTCCACACTCCCCACAGCCACAGAAGCACAGCACCACACTCCACACCTGCAGTACAACAACATCACACTCCACAGCCACATTGCCCCAGCACCACACTCCACCTCCCTACAGCCGCAGTACCACGGTACCACACTCCCCATAGCACCAGAAGCACAGCACCACACTCCACATCCCAATAGCCACAGCACTATACTTCATACCTTTGTCACCAGTCAATTGGCACCTGAGCACCAGTGTCTCATCCCCACATAATTCCCCTCAGCACCACATATTCCGGTACCATCCATTTGCCCCTCAGCACCACATAATTTGTTGCCATCCCCTTCCTCCTCAACACCATATAGTCCAGGACCATTCCTTTCCTCCTCAGCACGTAACACAATCTACTACCATCTCTATCCTCTGCAATGCATAATCCACTACCATCCCTTTCTTAAACACCAAATAATCTGCTACCATCCCTTTCGTTCTCTGCACCACATAATGTGTTACTGTTAGAAATGGGATTTCTGGTTGGCTAGGGCTTGCGCCAAAGCCAGACAGAAACCACCACTCTAGTCAGGGCTGGGGAGTTACACGCCAAAGATAACCCCTGCTCACCCCCTTGGTAGCTTGGCACGAGCAGTCAGGCTTATCCCTGAGGCGATGTGTAAAGCGTTTGCGCGCGCACCCAGCAACAACACCCAAGGCCCACCACAAAGGAAACTCCACACAAGGTATTCTATAAAAATAGCCTTTGTATTATACACAACACATTAGATAAAAACACACACTCTACAATGTGCCAACAGGCACGGGCAGAATTTACAAGGGATTATATATACAGGGGACAGGGCCACCTGGACCGCTGTCCGGAATTAGCACTCTTAGAACATAGGAATAATACTGTAGTATAAAATAACATATGTAGCACAAAACCAGTAACTACTGGTATCAGGTAAGTACCACCTACGCAACTCTAACCACCTTAGGAAAATATTGCGCAGGGAATCAGGACCTCACTAGCACCACCTGTACTAGGGAGAAAACAACCACCTAAGTATCACAATACCTGTAGGGGTCTAAGCACATAAACACATGATGCATAACATTCAGAGGTGTAAAGCAAGGCACATGACGCATAAAAACACATTCAGAGGTGCAGGAAAGGAACAATAGCGCAAAACTCACATTCGCCACCACCTGTGGCAGTCCCTAGGCCAACTGGCCTTGTCGGGGCTAGGACGCCCTATGTCCCAGCAAAGTCAGGGCGCGACTGCGCAGGCTGCGCAGACCAGGGCGCACAAAGCACAACCTACACGTAGCAGTTGCCCACTAAGTGCTGGGCAACTGGTGAAATGCTGGGGCACCACTGTGCCTTCCTAAACAAATATGGCAGGGGTTGGAGCCTCGTGGCTCTAAATGCACAAAATGCCCCCTAGAGCCTTCGTGGCCCTAAACGTTACTGTGGGGCAAGGGGGGAGCGACCCGCTGCCATCTGGGGCCGCCCCGTCACGAAACAACTGGTGCCCCCTTTAGGTGGAGCCTCGATGGGCTCTCGCAAACCTTGCCCCGTCGTTGGAGCGCCACGCGCTCAGAAACTACAACAATGCCCCCGAGTACGTGGAAGCCTTCTAGGCTCGAGGACAACGTGCCCAGTCGTTGGAGCCTTCACGGCTCTGAACAAATTGGCCCCGTTCATTGGAGCGGCCCGCTGCCTTCCGGGGCCGCTCTGTTTACCGAAGAAATGCCCCCGTATCGTTGGAGCGTACTCGCGCTCTGAGACCAACGCTGCGGTCCCAACAGTACTGTGGCCGAGTCCCCTTCTGGGACTCAACCAGGACTTGCCCTGATACGTCGGAGCGCAACTGCGCTCGAAGCAAGCAATGGTGGAGCCTTACTCGGCTCTATGGTCCTGCCCCCCCCGCGTGGGAGCGTACTCGCGCTCCTCCAACCAGGCGGCCCCGTGGTGGGCTGCCTCGGTGAGCAGCAGGAAGAACTCTGGGTGCGGCAGAGGAGGGACCCCCAGGGACGCCCGCACTCACCTGTAGTTAGAGAGGCGGCATCTCCTCACTCGGGGGTCTCCTCTGCAGCGCGGACCTTCGTTCGCCCGGGCCCCCTCCTGGGACCCGGGACTTGGGAGCGGAGCCGGCCGGGCTGCGGACTTCAGGATTCCTTTTCTGCCTCGCAGCGCAGGAGCGCGGGGTAGGCTCCCGTCGCTTCCTGCGTGAAGCCCCGTCCACATCTCACGAAGGCTGCCTGACTTCCTGGGTTTCGGCCCGGGCTGCAGCGGTGATTCTCGGATCGCGGTGAGGCGGGGTGGGCACCCGCTAGGGGGATGAATAAAATGAAAAGCGGCAAAGTCCCTGGCGGGGTGGGCACCCGCTAGGGATATTAATTTTCAATAAAGCGGGGTGGGCACCCGTTAGCCAAATAAGCAAATAAGCTGGGTAGGCGCCGGGTGGGCACCGGCTCGTGCAACAGAGCGCTGAAGGAAAATAAAAGCGCTTCCAGGCGCTTAGGGATACAGATAAAGCGCTCCCAGCGCTTTAGGGCAAAATAATCCACCAAGTCCAGCAAAGTTCTTCCCTGCATGCAGCAGGGCAGGGGTAGGGGGCAAGGCTGGACCCAGAGCCAGCTCACTGGGCCTCCAGGCAGGGAGGTAGTCCAGGTGGCGGTCCTCTGGTCCAGCAGCAGCAGCAGCCCCCCTCAGGTAAGATCCTGGCAGAGAACAGTTTCTGTGGGGACACAGCCCCATTTTTATACAGGCAAACCCTTTGTTCTGGGTTCAGGGTGAGGGGGAAAACCAGTCGCAGCTGGTTGGGGAGCACCCTTGATGTGCTCAGCCCCTCACTCTATTCACTGGCAGGGCTAGGGTCGTCAGTCGCACCACAGGGGGCGGGGCCAGCATTGTGTGTGGAAAACCCTGTCCTATTCAGGACCCAGGTGTACTCCTCCCACCCATCTAGCTGCTGATCTCCCCATTCACCACTGGGTGACTCATCCTGACTCTGGGGAATCCCTAGCCCGTCACATGACATGACCAGCCAATCACGCGACAGACACACTGCACACAGAAGTGCCCACTTCTAGAAGTGGCACTTCCACACTAGGTACATGCACGCCGCACACATCATCGCGCAGCACTCACTCCCACGAGTCCGCACATACCAAACTCGGGCCTGCACACCCCACGCATCAGGAACTACTAGGGACACATACATTCCCCATGCATTCCTATGGGAGGGCAGGCCTATCTCACCACATGCACTCAGAGCACGCACGCACTTTACCCTGGGACACAGGGAAAGTGCGCAGAGACCAAACAATTACCACACCAAGTCATCAGTAAAAAGCAAAAAAGTTCAGGGGTGAACCTGCCAGAAGGGCCAAGTCCAACACAACCCCCTTCCAGCCAAAACGCAGGGCAGACCAATCACCACCGTGATGGACTTCCCTGCTTGGGGCGATAGAACATGGACGCGGGCCCGCAACTGCAGGGACACCCTCCGGTTCTACGCCATGGTGAACCCCTGGAATTCTTTCTAACACCACTGTCTGGACCAACTGGGCTACCCCACTGGTACTCCCAAGCTGTCCGCGGCCAAGACCAGGCCCTAGGCCACCCAGGTGCCACCGGTCTTTGCCTAATCACAGAGTGGGGGGTAGTAACCCCTGGCACATAGCGGCCATTCTCCACTCTTCCTCTCTGCAAGACAGGACTAGGCTGCCACTGGTTCTCCAGCCTAGGGTCTACACCCTCAGGCGGACCAGGAGTCTCAGGGAAGGTTCTCCTCCCCCTACCTCTTCTCCTAGGGTTCCTCCTCCTCTGGCGAGGGGTACACCTAGAACGCCATTCCAACCCAGGGTTTAACCCCTCAGGTTGTACCGGGGGCAGAGGCGGGCTCTCCCACCCTCTGCACCCCCTTCCAGAGCCCTGCTCCCTACCAACTGGGGCGGTACCTCTGGAAGAAGAACTGGTCGGGACGCTGGTTACAGACGTCCCACCCTTCAGGTCAGGCTGATCCCGAACCTGGCCTTCCAACCTCCGGCCTAGAACCTTTGGTGGAATAATTGCCTGGCACTCCAGGACTTCTGGGGATTTCCACTCCATCCCCCTGAGGCTATCAAATGACACATATATCGAGCGACTGTCTGTCTGGCGCTGATCTCCCGTCCCCTGTCCACCTGACAGTGCGCGGAGATCCCCCAGAACAGAAGTGGTGCCACCCTGGTCACTACACGGGATCCTAGCCCAACTGGGTAGTCCCTGACCCACAGGCTCTTCCACTGGGGAACTCATCCCCCAATCACTCCTCACGCTGGCCTCCTGTACCCTCCCTACCGGAGCGGTACTGCCAGACTCCAGAACCACCGGAGCCCTGGTTACAGGTGCTCTAGGTACTCAGCAGGAGATCATCCTCAAATGGGCTAACAGGACAGCCTAGGTCCCCAACTTGGTGTTCCCTCATGAAACCATCCAAGTCCTGAGGCAGGGCTTCGGGCGTCTGGGGACCCTCGGTCACCCCCTCACTCCTGCTCCACTGAGCCAGGCAGTGAGCCCCTACACCCTCCTCGCTATCCTGGGACCTAGCTGGGCTACACTGAGCCTCTTCCACCACGCTGGGCTGGAAGATACCTGACCCACTACTTTTGGAGTCACTCCCTAATGACTCTAGAGAACCTCTAGCCCTTTCCCAGTGCTCTGCTTCCTCCGCAAGCTCAAGGGGCTCAGACAATCCACACCCCAACAGGTGTTGGCGCAACCCTGGCACACAACAACTGAGCAGGTGTTCTTTGAGAACCAGATTACACAGTATATCAAAATCACTTGCTGTGGAAATCCAATCAAACATTGCATCCTCACATCCATCCACAAACTCCTCCCAAGTCTGGTGAGACAGTTTCCTACTGCCCCTGAATTTCAACCTTAACTCCTCCTCCTGGGAAACAGGCACCAGACTGGGGGAACTGGGACTGGGATTTCCTACACTGGAATCTATCTGGCTGCTACCACTGGACTCAACCCTCCCTGGGGAGTCCAGAAAATTAAAACTGCGCGCAGGGGATAGTCTACCCTCCAGAGCTACTTTGCCTCTGGTGGAGGCCCTCTCAGCCTCCTCTACCCTCTCCCGCGCCAAGACCCACTCAGTCTCTCGCTGTTGCTTCCTGGCCTCCAGCTGCGCCATAGCCTGAGCATGCTCTAACCTGAGCTTCTCCAACGCCAGCTGGTGCTCCCTTTCTTTCCTCCTATCTTCCCACTCCTCTGGGGACAGGGAAAGGGATGAGGCGCTGCCTCCTACGCTGGACCCAGCAAGGGACGCCCTACCTATGGGGTCCTCACTCTCTACTGGCGTCCAGGTATTGTCATCCTCTACCTCCTCTTCTGAATCTTCAGGGCTCCCCACAGACCCACCACCCTCCAGGTGTGAGGCCCGGGCCCTTTCCATACTGTGCTCAAGATCCCATGCACCCTTTTGCCATAGGACCAGGTGGTCCTGAAGTTCGTAAAGAGTGTTGGACTCTCTCCCTGTACAGGACCTTTCTAACTCCTGCCTCTGGCGCCAAGCTAGCTCATAGGGATCACAAGCAGGCTCCATTCTGGCGGACGTTATGGTAAAAAGATTGTACAGGGGACCTAGGGGTCTGAGCCTAACAGGAGCACACAATTCACAAAAAGATTCAGCAAGCTCTCTAACCCAGAGAACTCACACTCACTTGCCTAGTGCCACACACCATTCATCCACACACACAACCCTCCCCTCGGACTGGTAAGGCAGTTTCTACCACCCCTGATTCCTCAACCTGACCACCACGTGACACAGGTACCAACTCTGGGCGCAGGGCGGGGGACAAATGTACAGGACACTATTACGCTGCCACCACTGGATCCCACCCTCTGGTGAATCCAGAAACACAATGCACTAAGGGGGATGATCTACCCTCCCGAGCTAGGGACACCTAACTCACAGTGCACAAAACCACATTTCCAAAGAAATGACAATTAAAAACAAACTTAGAACAATAATTCCTATACCATGTGATTTATCTAAATGCAGAGTTTTGTAGTGCGGCCAGTTGCCGCTGCGGTACAGCGCAAACGCAAGTCCAAATCCCACCGCTGATCACCAATGTTAGAAATGGGATTTCTGGTTGGCTAGGGCTTGCGCCAAAGCCAGACAGAAACCACCACTCTAGTCAGGGCTGGGGAGTTACACGCCAAAGATAACCCCTGCTCACCCCCTTGGTAGCTTGGCACGAGCAGTCAGGCTTATCCCTGAGGCGATGTGTAAAGCGTTTGCGCGCGCACCCAGCAACAACACCCAAGGCCCACCACAAAGGAAACTCCACACAAGGTATTCTATAAAAATAGCCTTTGTATTATACACAACACATTAGATAAAAACACACACTCTACAATGTGCCAACAGGCACAGGCAGAATTTACAAGGGATTATATATACAGGGGACAG
This sequence comes from Triturus cristatus, assembly GCF_964204655.1. Classification (NCBI taxonomy): domain Eukaryota; kingdom Metazoa; phylum Chordata; class Amphibia; order Caudata; family Salamandridae; genus Triturus; species Triturus cristatus. The sequence continues at coordinate 1,283,986,956 of NC_140592.1, read as the reverse complement.
GGCCACCTGGACCGCTGTCCGGAATTAGCACTCTTAGAACATAGGAATAATACTGTAGTATAAAATAACATATGTAGCACACAACCAGTAACTACTGGTATCAGGTAAGTACCACCTACGCAACCCTAACCACCTTAGGAAAATATTGCGCAGGGAATCAGGACCTCACTAGCACCACCTGTACTAGGGAGAAAACAACCACCTAAGTATCACAATACCTGTAGGGGTAAACGCACATAAACATATGATGCATAACATTCAGAGGTGTAAAGCAAGGCACATGACGCATAAAAACACATTCAGAGGTGCAGGAAAGGAACAATAGCGCAAAACTCACATTCGCCACCACCTGTGGCAGTCCCTAGGCCAACTGGCCTTGTCGGGGCTAGGACGCCCTATGTCCCAGCAAAGTCAGGGCGCGACTGCGCAGGCTGCGCAGACCAGGGCGCACAAAGCACAACCTACACGTAGCAGTTGCCCACTAAGTGCTGGGCAACTGGTGAAATGCTGGGGCACCACTGTGCCTTCCTGTTAGACCTGTCAGCCCTTTGGGTGGTCCCTCCTCATCATTATTTATTTTGTCCCACTTTTGCCTCAAACCCTGTTTGAATTTTTCCTTTTTGGGAACCACCAGACTTTTTCGTGTTGCTGCAGATTCAGGGAGCCATTTTAGCTACCCCTGAAACTTCTGTCTGAGGGCCTGGAGCACAAAATGGTGGCCACCTGTGACATCACCAGCATCCACTGGAACCTGCTAGCACCTTCCAGAACATTCCAGAACCCTGTGACAGTTGGAGGCGGTTTAGAATGTTGGGAAGCTAAGACAGAGAGTTGGCAGTTGGAGCTGGCAGTTGGCACCTGACTGGTGAAGAGTGAGCAGCACAAACGTGAAGGAGGAAGGAGTGAAGCAGCAGGGGTGGAAACTTGTGCCTGGAGTGGGGTCCATAAACCCACCCTTGATACTAGTCCCTACTGACGGAGCCCAGCCTAGAGCCCTGTGTGGGAAGAAGTCAGTAAAACCATCCTGAGGACCTGGACAGCAGGAACAGGCCTTAGAAACAAGAGAACAGCAAGATCCTGACCTGGAAGCTGGTTTCCCTGAAGTCCGACGTCGAGTAGCCTAAGACCTGGAGCCCGAGGTGGAGAAGCGGCGCTGACTGGAAGAGCAGACGTCGTGCCCGGAGCCGCCAGAGGTCGAGAGAGGGCGCCGTCAGAGGTCGTGAGGAATACCAGAGGTCGAGGAGGAAGTCACCCGAGGTCGAGTGAGCGGCGTCATCGGAGGAGTGAAGTCCGCCCTCCGGAGTCGTCGGAGACCGAGGTGAAGGGTAACGGAGGTCGGGAGTGAGGATCGCACTCCGGAGTCGCCGGAACCTGTGAGAATCGTGCCGGAGGTCGGGAGTGGAGGTCGCACTCCGGAGTCGCCGGAAACCTGTGAGGAGCACCGGAGGTCGGGAGTGAGGATCGCACTCCGGAGCCGACGTCATCGAAGCCGAGGTCGCCATCGGACCGGAGCCGCCCGAAGCCGACATCGAGTAAGACTGCCCGACGCCATCGAATCGGAGGTCGAGATCGAACCGAGGCCGCTGACATCGAGACCGGATCCGCCTGCCGGCGTCGTCAAAGAACTGGCATTGTGCCGAGGCCGCCGACATCGAACCGGAACCGCCTCACGGCATCGATACGACTCCCGCGGCGTCGGAGCATCAGAAAAAGGGCAGTAAGTGGAGTAGAGGGCGCCTAAGGCCCTGTGGAGACCTGAGAGACTGCTCTAAGGGGCTAGGGAGGTGCTGGAACCAACCTGACTGTGCCAGGGGTGAACTGGGACTAATCTAGAGAAGTTGTGTGGAGAGAGAGAGCCAGGTCTCTGGTATTTTTCCCCCTTTATCTACCTCAGTTTAGGCCTCAGCCTTGACCAAGCCAGGGAGTAGACACCCCCAAGCCTTCCACATCCCCACAAGCTGTGCCTGGGCCAAATCAGCCCTTAGGAATTCAAAAGTGATCTGAATCCATGAGTGTCACTGTCAGCTTTTAAGTATTTATTAGGGGCACTGTATTTATTGTATTTAACCTATTTATTGTTCCACTGTATTTATTGGTCCACAGTATTTATTGATGCACAATATTTATTGGTTACAGTATTTATTGCCTCAGAATATTTAATTGCCTGTCTGTATTTCACCTTTATTTATGCCTTCAGTATTTATGATCACCCCTATTTATTGAATCATTAAGCCAGTATTCATTTGACCTGCACTATCTAAAAAGTTTGTATATTGTGATTGTTATTTATTTTATCCAATCAGCAACTAAGAGAAAAAGAAGATAAAGAAAGATATTTTCCTAATTTTTACGGTGTAGAGTCGTTTTTGGAACGGATGCACGCATGGTTATTGTTTGGGTATGTCGTATGCTTAGCACGGAGCCTGATTCCTGACCACTCGAGCCAAGCTACCACAGTGTGTCCGGAAGACCACCACCACCCTTTCAGTGTGGGAGTGTGGTTTTCCAACATAAATTGGTGTTCAGTGGTGGGATAGAGCTGTGCCTACGCATACTCAACAATAACTGTGGGTAGTCCATAGGCCTACACCGGGAGTTTTCTCAAGAGCGGCCTTCCTAATTGTGGGTTTTTGTTTTTTCCAAATTTACTCTGGTGGTGGGAGGAGGTATTATTAAAGGTACCCCCCTGCATAGTTACTACACACAACCTGTCCTCTAACCTGAGTGGGCAAGATGGAGTTTGTACTAGAAAATCTAGAAACGTACACTGTGGCCCAACTCAGGGAGTTTTGCCAGCGGGAGGGGGTGTACTGTCCCCCAGGAGCAAAGAAGGGTGCACTCCAAACCAGCTTAAGGGCTTGGGGGGAGGCACGCCGAGAAAGCAAGGCTGAGGAGGAAGACAGGGATGGAGAGCCTGACCCCGAGGGGGCTGAGATGTACCAACCTGAGGTGGGGAACCTGTCAGCAGGGCCCAGAACCATTTCTAGGAAGGGCAGCAGTGCCTCTAGCGGTGGCTTGTCTGAAGTGGAGCTAACAGACCGGAGGGAGAAAAGACAGCTCACATGGGACTTAGCAAGTCTGGAAAAGGAGAAGGAGGAGCAGAGGATGGCCCATGAATTACGACTGAAAGAAATAGATCTTCAGATCCTGAGAATCGGGGCACAACCTGTTCCTAATGGTGGCAGCCAAACCCAAGAGATCACCAGGGAACCTAAACCATACCTGCCAAAGGACATAGTAGCTAGCTATGGAGTGGGCGACGATATCGCCAAGTGGCTAGCGGCCTATGAGGTCTCATTGAGGGCCCATGGGGTTCCAGAGAAGTACTGGGGAGGGGGATTGTACAAGTACATGCCTCCAGCGGGTAGGGATGCTTTATTGGCCCTCGAGGAGGATGAGCAGACCCACTACCCCACCATGAAACTGGCGCTCATCAGAAAGTTTGGACTAACACCTGAAAAGTACAGACAGAAGTTCAGGGGTAGTCACAAACTGGGCACGCAGAATTGGGTGGACTTCCTGGACTATGCGAAGAAGGCAATGGAAGGTTGGATTCAGGGCAGTGAAGTGAGGAACTACGAGGGGTTGTTTGACCTGGTACTGAAGGAACACCTGCTCGAGAAATGTTTCCCTGAACTGCGGCAACACCTGGTGGATAGCAAGCTGACCAGTCCCCGGAAGCTTGCTGAGGAGGCGGACATTTGGGCTAGTACCCGGGTGTCCACAAGGGGGACTGGAGGGGATACTCAAAAGGCCGGACAGGGCGCCCACCAGAAGAAAGAGGGAGGGGAAAAGAAAAAGGAGTTCTCCAAAGGCCCCCAAAATAACTTCCAAGGGAAGGGAACAGGATTCACCCCTAGGGCTAACCCACCCAGAAACCCTAATCCTGGCCAGAGTCAGCAGCCAAGGGTTGTCCATTGCTACGAGTGCGGTGGCGTTGGACACTATAAAGGAGATCCGAAGTGCCTGAAACGACCACCCCCTCCCATTGGAGGAAAGACCCCCGGAGTAGCTAGTGTAGTGCTCGGGGAGGAGATGCCCTTAACTAAGGGAAGGGAGTGGGCGGGTGTCACTTTAGTGTCCCTGGGGGAACGGGAGATGGTTCCCAAGATCCAGGTGCCCGCAAACACCGCAAAGTATGGGCAGTGGGTCACCAGCAACGGCCAAAGTGGGGAGGCTCTGAGAGACACAGGAGCCAGTATGACTATGGTGCGTAGCCAACTGGTGTCTCCAGAGCAGGTAATTCTTGATGTACTCCACCCAGCCGCGATGGCTGACGGCAGAACAGGCCACTATCCAGTGGCCGAGGTTCCCTTTGAATGGGGGGGGGTTGCAGGTTCACTTCGAGTTGCCGTAAGCCCTGCCGTGCCAGTCGATTGTCTGCTGGGGAATGACATGGAGCACAACGCTTGGAAGGAGGTGGAATACCGGACTCACACCGAGATGCTGGGTACACCTGACTGGGCCTGTGTTAGCACAAGGTCCACGACTACCCGAAGAGGGAGTTCATTCCGGCTGGAGCCTGGAACAAAGGCCCAGCCAGCTGCCAGTCAAGGGAAGAACCGAGGACAGGAGGAGCCTGCCTCGGCGTCCCCACCCCGTAGGACGGATAGGCCACCGGAGGTGGTGGACCAGGAGTCTGCGGTGGGGGACGTTACCAAACTGGAGGACCTACCCATCCCGGCCGAGTGGCACGTGGAGGGAGGCCCGTCCAGGGAGGAATTCTGCCAGGGCCAGAGGGAGTGCCCTACCCTTGAGGGGCTAAGGCGTCAGGCCGAAGCCCAGGCAGCAGGGAACGTTGAAGGGAACTACAGTGTTTACTGGGAGGATGGCCTCCTCTACAGTGAACCCAAGGCACCCCTACATGGATCGTCACGAGCCTTGGTAGTCCCTCAACGTTATCGAGCCTTCCTTCTGGAGTTGGCTCACGAGATACCATTGGCAGGACACCTGGGGCAAGACAAGACCTTCGCCCGTCTTGTCCCACACTTTTATTGGCCTCAGATGAAAGTGTCGTCCGATACCTACTGCCGGACATGTGTGTCTTGCCAAGCCAGTGGGAAAACAGGGGTGAAGCTGAAAGCTCCCCTGGAACCACTTCCTGTCGTTAGCACCCCCTTTGAAAGGGTGGGCATCGACATTGTGGGTCCGTTAGATCCACCGACTACAGCTGGTCACAGGTTTATCCTGGTTCTGGTGGATCATGCCACACGGTACCCAGAGGCAATACCTCTGAGGACCATAACAGCACCTGTTGTGGCTAGGGCCCTGATGGGAATCTTTACCCGAGTGGGTTTTCCCAAGGAAGTTGTGTCCGACAGGGGGACCAACTTCATGTCAGCGTATATGCGGGCGATGTGGAAGGAGTGTGGAGTGACATACCGGTTCACCACTCCTTACCACCCCCAGACAAATGGTCTGGTGGAGAGGTTTAATAAAACCTTGAAGGGCATGATCAGAAGTCTGCCTGAAAGCCTGCGGAGGAAATGGGACGTCCTCCTACCCTGTTTACTTTTTTCCTACAGGGAAGTGCCACAGAAGGGAGTGGGCTTCAGCCCCTTTGAGCTTCTGTATGGGCACCCTGTACATGGACCTCTCAACCTGGTGAGAGACGGATGGGAAAGAACTCCCAGAAAGCTTCCCCAGGATGTGGTGAGCTACATGCTGGCCTTCCGGAGCCAAATGGCTAAGTTGTGGAAGCAAGCTTCTGACAACTTGGAAGCCAGCCAAGCAGTGATGAAGGCGTGGTATGACCACAATGCTCACCCGGTGGAGTTGGAGCCTGGCCAGAAGGTGTGGGTGATCGAACCAGGAGAGCTTAGTGCCCTCCAGGATCGCTGGTCAGGACCCTTTGAGGTGTTGGAGAAGAAGGGTAAGGCCACCTACTTGGTGGACCTGAAGACCCCTCGTCAGCCCCTGCGGGTGCTGCATGCCAACCGCCTCAAACCCCACCACGAGAGGCCCGAAGTCATCTTGATGATGGTGACTGACGGAGGAGAGGACGTGGAAAGCGAGCCTCTCCCTGATCTGTTTGCGTCTCAAGAGAAGGATGGGTCGGTGGAGGGAGTGATTCTCTCCCCATCTCTAACTCCTGAACAGCAGGAGGACTGTCGCCAGGTCCTGGGGCAGTACTCCTCGTTGTTCTCCCTTGTCCCGGGTAGGACTCACCTGTGCGTCCATGACGTGGACACAGGAGACAGCCCACCTGTGAAGTCCAAGATCTACCGGATGTCAGACAAGGTGAAGGCCAGCATTCATAGTGAAGTCACTAAGATGCTGGAGCTAGGAGTGATCGAACCTTCTAGCAGCCCCTGGTCCAGTCCGGTGGTGTTAGTACCAAAAGCTGCACCACCGGGTGCCCAACCAGAACTGAGGTTCTGTGTGGACTATCGGGGACTGAATTCAGTGACCAAAACTGATGCTCATCCGATCCCTAGGGCGGATGAATTGATTGACCGGCTGGGAGCTGCCCAATATCTAAGTACCTTTGACCTTACTTCAGGGTACTGGCAGATCTCTTTGACTGATGGAGCAAGGGAAAGGTCAGCCTTCTCCACGCCCAATGGCCACTACCAGTTCTGTGTGATGCCCTTTGGGCTCAAGAACGCACCTGCCACGTTTCAGCGCCTGGTAAACCAGATCCTCACCGGAATGGAGAGTTTCTCTGCTGCTTATCTGGATGACATAGCCGTCTTCAGTAACAGCTGGGAGGATCACTTGCGTCACCTGCAAGCTGTTCTCCAGGCCCTGAGACAAGCTGGATTGACGATCAAGGCCAGCAAGTGCCAGATCGGGCAGGGGTCGGTAGTGTACCTTGGACACTTGGTGGGTAGGGGAGCGGTGCAACCCCTCCAGGCGAAGATCGAGGCCATCATGGCCTGGGAACCCCCCCAAGACTCAGACTGAGGTCCGAGCATTTTTGGGTCTCACGGGATACTACCGCCGCTTCGTGAAGGGGTACGGAACCATCGTAGCCCCCCTCACGGAGCTCACGTCCAAGAAACAACCTCGACGGGTAGTCTGGACGGAGGCTTGTCAGCAAGCCTTTGAGAAATTGAAGAAAGCCATGTGCGAGGCCCCGGTCTTAAGGGCCCCAGACTTTTCCAAGGAGTTCATTGTCCAGACAGATGCATCAGAACAGGGCATTGGGGCAGTGTTATCGCAACTCAACGAAGAGGGTCTGGATCAACCCGTGGTCTTCCTATCCCGGAGACTACTTCCCAGGGAACAGAAGTGGAGTGCAATAGAGCGTGAAGCCTTTGCAGTGGTATGGGCTCTGAAGAAGTTGCGGCCATACCTGTTTGGCTCGCACTTCCTGGTTCAGACCGACCACAGACCCCTTCGTTGGCTGATGCAAATGAAGGGGGAGAATCCCAAGTTGTTGAGGTGGTCTATTTCCCTACAGGGAATGGACTTTCAGGTGGAACATCGGCCTGGAGTGGACCACGCCAATGCAGACGGTCTCTCAAGGTATTTCCGCCTTAGTGATGAGAACTCCCAAGGGGTTGGGTAGCTCTCCCCACTTTCAGCTGGGGGGGACGCGTGTTAGACCTGTCAGCCCTTTGGGTGGTCCCTCCTCATCATTATTTATTTTGTCCCACTTTTGCCTCAAACCCTGTTTGAATTTTTCCTTTTTGGGAACCACCAGACTTTTTCGTGTTGCTGCAGATTCAGGGAGCCATTTTAGCTACCCCTGAAACTTCTGTCTGAGGGCCTGGAGCACAAAATGGTGGCCACCTGTGACATCACCAGCATCCACTAGAACCTGCTAGCACCTTCCAGAACATTCCAGAACCCTGTGACAGTTGGAGGCGGTTTAGAATGTTGGGAAGCTAAGACAGAGAGTTGGCAGTTGGAGCTGGCAGTTGGCACCTGACTGGTGAAGAGTGAGCAGCACAAACGTGAAGGAGGAAGGAGTGAAGCAGCAGGGGTGGAAACTTGTGCCTGGAGTGGGGTCCATAAACCCACCCTTGATACTAGTCCCTACTGACGGAGCCCAGCCTAGAGCCCTGTGTGGGAAGAAGTCAGTAAAACCATCCTGAGGACCTGGACAGCAGGAACAGGCCTTAGAAACAAGAGAACAGCAAGATCCTGACCTGGAAGCTGGTTTCCCTGAAGTCCGACGTCGAGTAGCCTAGGACCTGGAGCCCGAGGTGGAGAAGCGGCGCTGACTGGAAGAGCAGACGTCGTGCCCGGAGCCGCCAGAGGTCGAGAGAGGGCGCCGTCAGAGGTCGTGAGGAATACCAGAGGTCGATGAGGAAGTCACCCGAGGTCGAGTGAGCGGCGTCATCGGAGGAGTGAAGTCCGCCCTCCGGAGTCGTCGGAGACCGAGGTGAAGGGTAACGGAGGTCGGGAGTGAGGATCGCACTCCGGAGTCGCCGGAACCTGTGAGAATCGTGCCGGAGGTCGGGAGTGGAGGTCGCACTCCGGAGTCGCCGGAAACCTGTGAGGAGCACCGGAGGTCGGGAGTGAGGATCGCAAGCCGGAGCCGCCGGAAGTCGACATCGAGGCAAGGCCGGCCGACGTCATCGAAGCCGAGGTCGCCATCGGACCGGAGCCGCCCGAAGTCGACATCGAGTAAGACTGCCCGACGCCATCGAATCGGAGGTCGAGATCGAACCGAGGCCGCTGACATCGAGACCGGATCCGCCTGCCGGCGTCGTCAAAGAACTGACATTGTGCCGAGGCCGCCGACATCGAACCGGAACCGCCTCACGGCATCGATACGACTCCCGCGGCGTCGGAGCATCAGAAAAAGGGCAGTAAGTGGAGTAGAGGGCGCCTAAGGCCCTGTGGAGACCTGAGAGACTGCTCTAAGGGGCTAGGGAGGTGCTGGAACCAACCTGACTGTGCCAGGGGTGAACTGGGACTAATCTAGAGAAGTTGTGTGGAGAGAGAGAGCCAGGTCTCTGGTATTTTTCCCCCTTTATCTACCTCAGTTTAGGCCTCAGCCTTGACCAAGCCAGGGAGTAGACACCCCCAAGCCTTCCACATCCCCACAAGCTGTGCCTGGGCCAAATCAGCCCTTAGGAATTCAAAAGTGATCTGAATCCATGAGTGTCACTGTCAGCTTTTAAGTATTTATTAGGGGCACTGTATTTATTGTATTTAACCTATTTATTGTTCCACTGTATTTATTGGTCCACAGTATTTATTGATGCACAATATTTATTGGTTACAGTATTTATTGCCTCAGAATATTTAATTGCCTGTCTGTATTGCACTTTTATTTATGCCTTCAGTATTTATGATCACCCCTATTTATTGAATCATTAAGCCAGTATTTATTTGCCCTGCACTATCTAAAAAGTTTGTATATTGTGATTGTTATTTATTTTATCCAATCAGCAACTAAGAGAAAAAGAAGATAAAGAAAGATATTTTCCTAATTTTTACGGTGTAGAGTCGTTTTTGGAACGGATGCACGCATGGTTATTGTTTGGGTATGTCGTATGCTTAGCACGGAGCCTGATTCCTGACCACTCGAGCCAAGCTACCACAGTGTGTCCGGAAGACCACCACCACCCTTTCAGTGTGGGAGTGTGGTTTTCCAACACTTCCTAAACAAATATGGCAGGGGTTGGAGCCTCGTGGCTCTAAATGCACAAAATGCCCCCTAGAGCCTTCGTGGCCCTAAACGTTACTGTGGGGCAAGGGGGGAGCGACCCGCTGCCATCTGGGGCCGCCCCGTCACGAAACAACTGGTGCCCCCTTTAGGTGGAGCCTCGATGGGCTCTCGCAAACCTTGCCCCGTCGTTGGAGCGCCACGCGCTCAGAAACTACAACAATGCCCCCGAGTACGTGGGAGCCTTCTAGGCTCGAGGACAACGTGCCCAGTCGTTGGAGCCTTCACGGCTCTGAAGAAATTGGCCCCGTTCGTTGGAGCGGCCCGCTGCCTTCCGGGGCCGCTCTGTTTACCGAAGAAATGCCCCCGTATCGTTGGAGCGTACTCGCGCTCTGAGACCAACGCTGCGGTCCCAACAGTACTGTGGCCGAGTCCCCTTCTGGGACTCAACCAGGACTTGCCCTGATACGTCGGAGCGCAACTGCGCTCGAAGCAAGCAATGGTGGAGCCTTACTCGGCTCTATGGTCCTGCCCCCCCCGCGTGGGAGCGTACTCGCGCTCCTCCAACCAGGCGGCCCCGTGGTGGGCTGCCTCGGTGAGCAGCAGGAAGAACTCTGGGTGCGGCAGAGGAGGGACCCCCAGGGACGCCCGCACTCACCTGTGGTTAGAGAGGTGGCGTCTCCTCACTCGGGGGTCTCCTCTGCAGCGCGGACCTTCGTTCGCCCGGGCCCCCTCCTGGGACCCGGGACTTGGGAGCGGAGCCGGCCGGGCTCCGGACTTCAGGATTGCTTTTCTGCCTCGCAGCGCAGGAGCGCGGGGTAGGCTCCCGTCGCTTCCTGCGTGAAGCCCCGCCCACGTCTCACGAAGGCTGCCTGACTTCCTGGGTTTCGGCCCGGGCTGCAGCGGTGATTCTCGGATCGCGGTGAGGCGGGGTGGGCACCCGCTAGGGGGATGAATAAAATGAAAAGCGGCAAAGTCCCTGGCGGGGTGGGCACCCGCTAGGGATATTAATTTTCAATAAAGCGGGGTGGGCACCCGTTAGCCAAATAAGCAAATAAGCTGGGTAGGCGCCGGGTGGGCACCGGCTCGTGCAACAGAGCGCTGAAGGAAAATAAAAGCGCTTCCAGGCGCTTAGGGATACAGATAAAGCGCTCCCAGCGCTTTAGGGCAAAATAATCCACCAAGTCCAGCAAAGTTCTTCCCTGCATGCAGCAGGGCAGGGGTAGGGGCAAGGCTGGACCCAGAGCCAGCTCACTGGGCCTCCAGGCAGGGAGGTAGTCCAGGTGGCGGTCCTCTGGTCCAGCAGCAGCAGCAGCCCCCCTCAGGTAAGATCCTGGCAGAGAACAGTTTCTGTGGGGACACAGCCCCATTTTTATACAGGCAAACCCTTTGTTCTGGGTTCAGGGTGAGGGGGAAAACCAGTCGCAGCTGGTTGGGGAGCACCCTTGATGTGCTCAGCCCCTCACTCTATTCACTGGCAGGGCTAGGGTCGTCAGTCGCACCACAGGGGGCGGGGCCAGCATTGTGTGTGGAAAACCCTGTCCTATTCAGGACCCAGGTGTACTCCTCCCACCCATCTAGCTGCTGATCTCCCCATTCACCACTGGGTGACTCATCCTGACTCTGGGGAATCCCTAGCCCGTCACATGACATGACCAGCCAATCACGCGACAGACACACTGCACACAGAAGTGCCCACTTCTAGAAGTGGCACTTCCACACTAGGTACATGCACGCCGCACACATCATCGCGCAGCACTCACTCCCACGAGTCCGCACATACCAAACTCGGGCCTGCACACCCCACGCATCAGGAACTACTAGGGACACATACATTCCCCATGCATTCCTATGGGAGGGCAGGCCTATCTCACCACATGCACTCAGAGCACGCACGCACTTTACCCTGGGACACAGGGAAAGTGCGCAGAGACCAAACAATTACCACACCATGTCATCAGTAAAAAGCAAAAAAGTTCAGGGGTGAACCTGCCAGAAGGGCCAAGTCCAACAGTTACCAACTCATTCTTCCTCAGCACCACATAATTCACTGCCACCCCCTTCCTCCTCAAAACAACATAATCTGCTGCCACCCCTCTCTTAATTGCCATGTCATAATAAACTATAGCCCCTTTCCTGCTCGACATCTCATAATCCAGTACCATCCCTTTCTTCCTCTGCCCCACATAGACCACTACCATCCCTTACCTCCTCTGCACCACATAACCTGTTACCAACTTATTCCTACTCAGCACCACATAATCCGCCACAATCCCTTTCCTCCTCAGCACTACATAATCCGTTGCCACCCCCTTCCTCCTCAACACCACATAGTCCGCTGCCATCCCTCTCTTCAATTGCACTTCATAATATGCTATAGCCCCTTTCCTGCTCGACATCACATAATCCTGTACCATCCCTTTCTTCCTCTGTCCCACATCATTCACTACCACCCCTTTCCTCTTCCGCACCACATAGTCCACTACCATCCCTTTCCTCCTCTGCACCACCTATTCTGGTACTATTCCTTTCCTCCTCTGCAGCACATAGTCCACTACCATCCCTTTCCTCCTTGGCACTCCATACTCTGGTACCATCCCATTCCACCTCCGCACCAGATATTCCGGCACCCTCCCATTCCTTCTCAGCATTACATATTCCTGTACTTTCCCACTCCTCCTCAGCATCTCACATTCTGGTCCCATCCCTTTTCTTTCTCTGTACCACACATTCCCATAGCATTCCTTTTCCTTTTCTGCACCACATTTTCCGGTACCATCCCTTTTCCTTCTCAGCACCACATTTTCCGGTATCAACGCATTCCACCTTGGCACCACATATTCCGGTAGCATCCATTTTCCTACTCGGCACCATATATTCCAGTACCATCCCTTTTACTTCTCGGCAAACATTACCATAGCCCCTGTCATACCCAAAGCATGCTGATCCGGTATACTCCTAATTGCATGGGCCTTGCTCCCCTTGGAGTCAGGAAAGGCCACATTCATGTTTGTTATAACACCTACACGTTTCTGTAGAGAGAGGCACACCAACGAGTGTTGATTTACAATAAATGTATAGTGTTGAGCACAAATGCAGCTTGTTGAAACCAATAAATACTAATTCTGGGAAAAGACCACATCCTACCAGGAGGTTTCCGAGGTGTCTGGAGTAGAAGGTCTGTAGGAGGAGCACATTTCATCTTGCTGTAGTGCCTGGAGCGTTGTCTCTACCTGCATGACAGGCCTTAACCGATCGATGGTGTGGTGCACTCTTGAAGCAAGTTGGAGGGAAAAGGGCAGCACACGGCTGGGGGTGGATGTGCAGAAGTGGTGAATGGTGCCATGGCCAGACTCTCTGGAAGGAAACGGAACAAACACAACCATCAGTGCTCATATTGAAGCTGTGTGTGTGTGTGTGTGTGTCTGTGTGTGTGTGGTAGTAAAAGTTAGTCAGAATGAGTACAGGCAAATGTGTCTAAGCTTTTGTATGGGTGTGTTTATGCATGTGTATCTTTGTAGAGGTTAATCAGTGTATGAACAAGCGAAACTGTGTGTGTGTGTGTGTGCACAGACAAAGGGCGGTAAATGTCAGCATGTGAACGTGTGTTTGTGGAGGTTAATGTGTGGTTGTGCTTGTGCATGTGACTGTATGTATGTACAGTGAAGTTGTTTGTGTGTGTATACAGGTGAAAGCATTTGTGAGCATATTTGTACAGATGAAGGTGCATGTGTGTGTGTACAGCTCAATATGTTTGTGTGGGTTGTGAAAGATATGTATGTAACTATGTATATGTATGTGTGAGTGTATGTCTATACTGGTGAAAGTGTGTCTGTGATCATGTTTGTACATGTGAAAGTGTGTTTGTGTGTGTGTCTGTGTGTGTATAACTCAAGATGTTTGTGTGTGAAAGTGCATGTGTTTGTAAAGATGGGTGTATGTGTGCGTCAGGGAGACCGAGAGTGTGGGTTGTGAATGGTAGGTATGCGAGTTTGTGTGTATGTGTGTGCATGCATATCAGAGTTCATATGAATAACATAGAAGCAACCTCTAAACCCAAATAGACAGTTATAAGCAACAATGTCCATATTGGTATGAATGTAGATCAATTTATACAACGTCCAGAGGACTAATGGTGGCCTGTGTTCAAAAACAATGTAGATTATAAAGAGGATGTTGAAGACATGACCATATATTTGCATAACAAGGATTTATATGTGATTTCAGTATGATATCACCTGCATATACACAAGAGAATAAATATATATGTGTATAAAAGTGGAAACACAGTGCCACACTGGATAATCGCGAACCGAAGCAGTGATCTCACTTAATTTATGAAAACAACAGTATATTTTAATAAACAGAGCACGCATAATTTAAAAAGTCCATATAGATACGGTATGAATCACAAAAGACTTTAATGCATTTAGCAGTCAATAGCATCTTGACCCCTCTGTCAATCGACAAGTCGTCCTCAGGACCAGGAATCAGTTTACACTGCACTGAACAGTGCTTTAAATGGGCCGGTACTCACCGGTACGGAGTACCGCCACTTTTTATTTTTCTCCCTTTGAGTACCGGAACTTTTCCTTCGCCAAGGACAGTACCGGTACTCAGGGAAAACTCAGGCAGTGCAGGCTGGATGGCACTGGAGACTGTGCTGCGCAGAAAGTGCTCTGCTCGGCTGCCGCCGAAAAAGAGAAGGCAGAATGGAGGGAGGGGCAGTGTACGCCTCTGGATGGAGCCGCTGCTGAGCAATCCAGCAGCGGCTCATTAGCATCACTTAAGGGCTGTTTAGGGTTGTGAATGCCCTGCGGCCCTCTGTGAATAAAAGTGAAGGGTCCAATCAGACCCTGCCCACTCAATCACACTGTAGGTGTGGGACTCTGAGCGTATCCCCTACCCCACAAATCTAATTACAGCGTGACACCCGAGATGAATGCACCTCTCAGCGCGAGTCTGCCAAGGGGGTGTATTACACGCTACCCAGCATCGGATTGGGAAGGTGGACATTGGGCGATGGGATGGTGCCTAAGGGTCTCTCTGCTTTTCTTCCCTGCTCCCTGTCCAGGCTAGCGCCCTGAAGCTATAGTTTGCTGGGAAAGGGGGAGAGTTAGTGAATTGGCCGTGCTGTGTGCCTGTTGTTAGCACCTTCACTCCAATGTCTTTCAGGCCTCGGTGGGGGGTTTATGTTTGCATCGGCTGTGAGGCATCTTTCCCAGATAGGAACATTGAGAGGCTGTGAGGCATCTTTCTCAGATAGGAACATTGAGAGGCTGTGAGGCATCTTTCCCAGATAGGAACATTGAGAGGCTGTGAGGCATCTTTCCCAGATAGGAACATTGAGAGGCTGTGAGGCATCTTTCTCAGATAGGAACATTGAGAGGCCGTGAGGCATCTTTCCCAGATAGGAACATTGAGAGGCCGTGAGGCATCTTTCCCAGGTAGGAACATTGAGAGGCTGTGAGGCATCTTTCCCAGATAGGAACATTGAGAGGCTGTGAGGCATCTTTCCCAGATAGGAACATTGAGAGGCTGCGAGGCATCTTTCCCAGATAGGAACATTGAGAGGCTGTGAGGCATCTTTCCCGGATAGGAACATTGAGAGGCTGTGAGGCATCTTTCCCAGATAGGAACATTGAGAGGCTGTGAGGCATCTTTCCCAGATAGGAACATTGAGAGGCTGTGAGGCATCTTTCCCAGGTAGGAACATTGAGAGGCTGTGAGGCATCTTTCCCAGATAGGAACATTGAGAGGCCGTGAGGCATCTTTCCCAGGTAGGAACATTGAGAGGCTGTGAGGCATCTTTCTCAGATAGGAACATTGAGAGGCTGCGAGGCATCTTTCCCAGATAGGAACATTGAGAGGCTGTGAGGCATCTTTCTCAGATAGGAACATTGAGAGGCTGTGAGGCATCTTTCCCAGATAGGAACATTGAGAGGCTGTGAGGCATCTTTCCCAGATAGGAACATTGAGAGGCTGCGAGGCATCTTTCCCAGATAGGAACATTGAGAGGCTGTGAGGCATCTTTCCCAGATAGGAACATTGAGAGGCTGTGAGGCATCTTTCCCAGATAGGAACATTGAGAGGCTGTGAGGCATCTTTCCCAGATAGGAACATTGAGAGGCTGCGAGGCATCTTTCCCAGATAGGAACATTGAGAGGCTGTGAGGCATCTTTCTCAGATAGGAACATTGAGAGGCTGCGAGGCATCTTTCCCAGATAGGAACATTGAGAGGCTGTGAGGCATCTTTCCCAGATAGGAACATTGAGAGGCTGCGAGGCATCTTTCCCAGATAGGAACATTGAGAGGCTGTGAGGCATCTTTCCCAGATAGGAACATTGAGAGGCTGTGAGGCATCTTTCCCAGATAGGAACATTGAGAGGCTGTGAGGCATCTTTCTCAGATAGGAACATTGAGAGGCTGCGAGGCATCTTTCCCAGATAGGAACATTGAGAGGCTGTGAGGCATCTTTCCCAGGTAGG
Organism: Triturus cristatus; assembly: GCF_964204655.1. Taxonomy (NCBI): domain Eukaryota; kingdom Metazoa; phylum Chordata; class Amphibia; order Caudata; family Salamandridae; genus Triturus; species Triturus cristatus. The sequence goes on along the minus strand of NC_140592.1, from coordinate 1,283,970,903 downwards.
AACATTGAGAGGCCGTGAGGCATCTTTCCCAGATAGGAACATTGAGAGGCTGTGAGGCATCTTTCCCAGGTAGGAACATTGAGAGGCTGTGAGGCATCTTTCTCAGATAGGAACATTGAGAGGCTGCGAGGCATCTTTCCCAGATAGGAACATTGAGAGGCTGTGAGGCATCTTTCCCAGATAGGAACATTGAGAGGCTGCGAGGCATCTTTCCCAGATAGGAACATTGAGAGGCTGTGAGGCATCTTTCCCAGGTAGGAACATTGAGAGGCTGTGAGGCATCTTTCTCAGATAGGAACATTGAGAGGCTGCGAGGCATCTTTCCCAGATAGGAACATTGAGAGGAAGTAATATTAGGGCCGGTCAGAGCTGCCTAACGAGGAACTATGAAAATCGGTTTGAGTCCCAGGTTCAGCTCAACATCCTGTGATTCTGAGCAAATGACTTCATTGTCCCAGGCCTAAAACAAAAATTAATGTGACTTTCTGTAATGTGACTGGTGCTCATGTAATCTCTGCCCTTGCGTGTCTGCTATGTTTGTGTGTTTGCCTGCATTTGTAAGTGAGAGAAAGAGAGAGAATCAAGACACTCTCAGGAGGTATTGTAAAGAAAATGGGTGGCACTTTGTACGTGTCTGCTCGGCGACAAAGATTCATAAATAACGAAAAAAAGGGTTGGTGGGTGAGTGAGGGTTGATGTATGGATGGATGGATGAATAGATAGATGGATGAGTGAAAGCATGAATAGGTGAAAGAGGGTGGATGATTGGCTAAAAGGGCGGATGATGGGTGGATAAATGAAAGATCGGATGGATGAATGAAAGGGTGGATGATGGATGAGTGAAAGGAGGGATTGAGTGAAAGGGTGGATGGAATGAAAAGGTGGATGAAATAAAAGAGTGAAAGGGTTTAATGGATGGATGAGTGAATGGATTGATGGATGAGGGAAAAGGTGGATAAAGAGATGGATGAGTGAAAGGATGAATGGATAGGTTTGGAGATGGATGGATAGGTTTGGATATGAAGGGTACATAGACGGAATGGTGAAAACGGAATGATTGAAGAAAGACTGAATAGAGGATAGAATGTAAAGGTTAAATGGTGAACATCAACAGGTAAATGGTAGGATGAAAGGATGAATGGATAAATCGATGGAAAGACAAGAGATTTCTTCTGGGGAGGGTCATGATTGTTTGCTTCATTTGCTTGGTGCCATAAGATCTTTTGTTCGAAGTGGGGGTATTTTCAGTTTCTTCCGACTCGCGTGCTCAAAAATATATAGTATTAAACAGCAATTAACAGTATGACATTAAGAAGGTGCAACTATTGCAAAAAAGAAAAGGAAATGTGAACATATTATCGCATTTCTCTTTCATTTTGTGTAATAAGTTAACTTGCTTTGTTTACATAAACACGTTTCTCATGTGTTCTGGTTTGTGCTGCAACTAATATAGAAGTTGTTAAGTATCATCATGTCTGGCCTTTAGCCCCGCCCCCTCACTACACCTGTAGCTCATTTTAATGAGTACCTGCACTTATTTTTTCCCATTTAAAGCACTGACTGAATAGAACAAAAGTATGACCAGAAAGCAGATCTCCAGCACACAAACAGGAGACACAGTATCAGAGCCCCTCCTTAAGCCAGCCCTCTAGAAGGGGATAAGCAGGTCCTAGGACCTCCGGGCAGGTGGAGTCACTCACTGCCGCAAGCATCTGTGCACGTTCAGTGCACACACCAACAGAAGAAGAGTCTGATAATCTTCCAGATTACCACTGCATTCATGGTGGTTATAGTGTGATCTGTGATGATATTGTGTGCTCTGTGAAAGTACAGAGGTACTACCTATACAGATGCAGTGTGATCTGTGAGAGTACAGTTACTACTGATACAGTATTAGTGTGATGTGTGAGAGTAGAGTTACTACTTAAACAGATACAGAGTGATCGGTGACTATAAAGTGTGATCTGTGAGAGTACAGTTACTACTGATACAGATACAGAGTGATCTGTGAGAGTACAGTTACTACTGATACAGATACAGAGTGATCTGTGATAGTACAGTTACTACTTATACAGATACAGAGTGATCAGTGAGAGTACAGTTACTACTTATACAGATAGAGTGATCTGTGAGAGTACAGTTACTACTGATACAGATACAGAGTGATCTGTGATAGTACAGTTACTACTTATACAGATACAGAGTGATCAGTGAGAGTACAGTTACTACTTATACAGATAGAGTGATCTGTGAGAGTACAGTTACTACTGATACAGATACAGAGTGATCTGTGAGAGTACAGTTACTACTTATACGGATACAGAGTGATCTGTGAGAGTACTGTTACTGCTGATACAGGTACAGTGTGATCTGTGACCGTACAGTGTGATCTGTGACCGTACAGTGTGATCTGTGACCCTACAGTGTGATCTGTGACCCTACAGTGTGATATGTGACCCTACAGTGTGATCTGTGACCGTACAGTGTGATCTGTAACGCTAGTGTGATCTATGATCATACAGACTTACTGCTGATACAGGTACAGTGTGATCTGTGACCGTACAGTGTGATCTGTGACCCTACAGTGTGATCTGTGACCCTACAGTGTGATATGTGACCCTACAGTGTGATCTGTGACCGTACAGTGTGATCTGTAACCCTAGTGTGATCTGTGACCATACAGACTTACTGCTGATACAGGTACAGTGTGATCTGTGACAGTAAAGTGTGATCCTGTAAATACTCACTTGTTCCGTGGGATCCAGGTGGCCAGCAGAGCTGGCGGAGACTGGCCCAGGGCACACTTCGACACTGAGGCTCTTGGCACTTTGCTGATTGTTTGGGCTGTTCCTTTTACATGCAATATGTCAGAGTATGTGACCTGTAAGATAACAATTTGCACACAATCAATAAGGAAAATGTTAATTCTCCTGTAAACATCTGTTTGTGGTGGGTAGTGCTCTAGATTCACATTCCCTGCATACTACTGCCATCTTGTGTTGGGCTCAGATGATTACAAGTTGTTTTTCTTCAAAGAAGTCTTTTGAGTCATGAGATGTGCTGTTAACGTGCACGAGCACGGATTGTTTTCTGCACATCAGATGAGAATGTGTATGGAGAAACTAGTGAGCATAGCATGGTGCACAATGTGCATTGTGCGGAGTTAACTAGTTAACAGTAGAGAAAAGATCTGTAAATAATACAGCCTTCTGGGGGGGGGGTTGGGAGCATTTGAATCTAAAGGCCTACACACTACTTCGGATGTTTAGATGGTAACATTGTCTGCTTATATCTTGTGCGGCTCTAGATATGCATGCTCTGCACAGATTAAAGTGACACCATCGCCAAGTGGTAGCTAGCGTGTGTCTAGTGCAGATATTAGAACAAAGGGTCTGATTTAAATGGGATACTCCATCACAAATGCCCGCCGTTTTACAAGTGCCATGCAATATAATGCATGTGTAATACGGCGGGCAGATATCCATGACGTTTGAGATGGAGTATCTCATACGCCGAACTCTTTTTATTTTTGACTTTATTTATTATACTGCAAGATACATCAGGCAGCGTGCAAAGGAGCCCACGCTGCACATCAATAGAATACAAATAGGATGCAGTCTGTTGCAGTCTATTTTATCCCCTCCCACCCACCCCTACCCAACCCCTCAAAACAAAAGGCAGACCGTGCAGAGCAAGATCACACATTCGCAACACAATTAGGAGCAGCAGAGATGAATAGATCTTACAACAACCACACAACCTATGTAGACGGATTATCTACAGGCGAGGATGACCTCTCCTGATGTTCCAACAGGTACGTAGTCAGGGGAGCCCAGAAGTCCTTAGGCCAAGAGGACATTGGCAGTTCCTCAGCATATGCAGTACACTAGGTCTCAGTCCACCTCACCAGGGTGGGCACTGTTCTGCCACCCCAATGCACTGCAACAGCGTGTTTAGCAAACAAGGTAGAATTAGCAACAATGCGCCTATAGCGTGGCTTAACCTTCTTCAGCAGCCCTAGCAGACATAGTTTTGGTGTACATACAATCCTATCCAGGGTCATATCAGTGAGTACTTTCACAACACACTGACAAAAGCTGTGTATAACAACACAACCCCAGGCCAGGTGCATAAAATGGCCCCATCCTGCCCACATCTAGTACATCTTGCATCCTCCCACAATCCGAATTTCAACAGTTGCGCAGGGGTGTAATACACCTGATGGTAGGTACTTAAAATGTATAATGCGAAGATTACAATTAGCAGTCAGGCGCCCAGTCAGTTTACATCAAGATTCCCAGTTTTCCCAGGAGATGGGGACGTCAAGCTCCTTGCTCCATCTATTGAACGCAGAAGAGCCAGACCAATCATTTTCCCTTTGTGAAGCATTATATAATCTGGTAATCAGTCGTTTACCGTCCCCTCCTGATAAGACCACATGTAGCGCTTTCAACACTCTGGGCTCCTGAGGAAACTCAGGGTATGAACTACGCACTGCCAAGCGCAGTCTAGTGTATGTGAACCCGTGCATTGCTTTGTACATTTGACCGGCCAGAAAATCACTCAAGGATAGAAAAGTCCCCTTCAGATACATGTCCCCGAGTTTAGTGACACCTGCATTCTGCAGGACACTCAAGGCCCCTCGCTCCTGCGCCTCAGAAATGTCCGGGTGTGCAGCAATCGGCATGTCTGACGCATATATAAAGTCCCTCCCCGCACGAGCCGCAAGGGCTCTCCATGCCAGGACAGTACACCTGACAGAGTTAAGCTCCTTCCTGGTGTCACCCTCGCCACCATGCAGGACCATAGAGGCTAACGGTATTGGAAATGCAGTGTCTGCCTCCCCAGCTAAGTGCGGTAGATATCGCTGTGGGTAATGCCAATAGTGTGCGAATTGTGCCTGCGCGCACAGGTAATATAAACGCAAATCAGCCACTTCAAACCCTCCACGCTCACACGGCAGTGCCAGAGTGTTCCAGCTGCATCTAGGCTGTTTGCCAGTTCACACCAATGCCAGCAGGCGTGACTGCAAGGTTTAAAAAGTGCTGGTGGAGTTTGGGAAGAATAGTCGTCTTAACCACAGCAATCCTATCTGCCAATGACAAAGGTAGGAGAGTCCAATGGGAGACTTGTTCTGTAATCTTGGTAATGACACCTCCATAGTTCCTGCTGTGCATCGTGTCAGGGTCCCTGTGCACCCAGATCCCCAAGTACTTCACAGGGTCCGCCGAGAGGGAGGGAAGAAGGAGATACGCCTCCAAATGTCATTAAAAAAATGCTGGATCGCCGATGTTAGGCGTATAGATATTACAAAATAGCACAGCCGTGCCACCCAGTTTGTCTAGAACCAGCAGCACCCTTTCCTGCTCATCAGCTTCAGACTTAATTAAAGGGAACGGGGTACCTTTCTTGACCAAAACCAACACTCCTCTGGAATAGGAGGCAAACAATGCTGCCACACGCACCACTGCCCAATGACCCCCCACATTTTGTTCCGTAGCTTTAGTGAGATGCGTCTCCGGAAGAAACATGACCTGCACATCCTGCCTATCTAGAAATGCTAGCACATTTCGGATCTTTTTGGGGTTGTTAAGCCCGCGTATATTCCATGTTATTAACTTAATATTACCACCCGAACATGCATTGAACCATCATACATACATCATGGAGCAGGTAGTGCAACATTTTGTATACCTCCTCTATTTTTGCATGAAAAACAATAATTAAATAATCTATTAATTACAATATTATTAAACGGGTATTGCATGAGTACTAATCAACATTATTAAAACTCAAACTACATATGGGATTTGCATTTTGCATGGCTACATAACTCTTATAACTTAAATCTGTACGCATACTAACAATAGTATATGTGGTAATACAGTCAGTCAAAGCTTTTATTTCGGTAAAATACCATAAAAAGACATAAATAGTAATATACGTTAAAACATGATTAGATAGACATTGTATAGAGTGTAATCCATTAAAACATTAAAACTATTACATAAAAGAAATTACACAATGAAGAAACAGAGTTTTTCCACAAAAACAAAATTATTAAAAATTGTATCCGGGGCCAAAAATGTACTCGCTACACCTCAGAGTTCTGTGGTAGCAATGATGGCAATACTAAAATCAGGGGAGTTGTGTGACAGTGTGGTAAATAATTTTCCTTTACCTGGACGTAATTTGATACAGAAACATAATTAAATAGCTCAGTAAAATGAGAGGCAGAATCCGTGGTATTAGAGGTTCGGAATGGGCTTTATTCCAATGATCGATTATAATCGGTTGCTCCAAGTTCCATCACCACGGAGGTTCAGGAAGTGAAGTACATACTTTATTGACAAGAAGTAACCTTTATAGTGCATACATTACAATGAAGCGAATGCAATAGGCGTAACAATTGATAAGGAAAATGACGACTTATCTGCGTAACCAAAAAATGGGTGTAATAAGGCGTAAAAAGGAACATAATTGGTTATGATGTCACCTATAGGTGGATCTATAAGATAATACTTGGCATAGATGCGCGCGCAGCAGTATGACGTGTGATTGACGTGCAACTAGGGGGTGAAGGGGACTTGACATTTAGCTCTACATGTGGAGACAAAAAGTCTGGGGGGTCAAGTCAACCTAATCCCAAATCATATCTAACATCCTATGTTTAAAGAACTATGTTATCCACAAAAGAAGGACTCTCGGACAGAATCTATTCTATACTGACTGTGAGTGCGTGTACAAGCGTCTAAGTGTCTACACTAAATGCGAGGGGGTAGGAATATTCCATGGTAACAGGGCTATGAATTACTTGCATGAGGACAGGGAAGTCGAGCCTTTTGCTCGGTAGCTGGAAGAATGTTTACTTAAACTACTAGACAGGAATGCATCGGCTGAGGGGGAAGCAGATAACTCGAAGGCGAAATACAGTTCTTGGCAGAGAATAGGCTGATGTCAGGCTTCGTGAGCCGCGCAGAGAATGAGACAAAGTTCATGGTCACAGATGCAGGCTCGAACTGGAGTTTTCAGAGGCAGAAAGCAAGAGGAGTTTGATGACAGAATCCGGGCCTACTTGCCTGGACTGTAAAATGGCATAAGTGAACCATATAAAGCCGGTGGCCTTTCATATTTAGGAATGGAATATCCGGCCTAGTCATGGCGGATCTGGCAGAGGGCATGTTGATGGTGGACGCACATGTATTTGCGTCTTCATAACTGGAACTGGAGGGAACATACATGTACTTGTGACATGCACATAGAACCGTTGGGGTCCAAGATAGGGGACATAACTGACCAGAAAAATCCATATTTCCACATTCCCTCCTTGTCCCCTACTTGCCCGTTAAGAGATATCAATCTTCATTAATCCATTGATCTGTTAATATAACATCATTTGTTCTTCTTTCTTCTTCCGGGATGAACGAAATCTTGGTGGTGGAATACACGATGTGGTACACAGACCACAAATCGCTGGTCCACATTGCAGACATAGACAGCAACTAGTATGAGAAGGCCAATACCTAGGAAGGATAAAACTCTCCATCCCCAGGCCGATATCACACTCCAAAACCAACTGGACCAAGTCCAAGTGCCTGGGTTCTGGTGTATCTGGTTTACAATCTTATGAAGGCGAGTGATGGCTTTATATACAGATGGCGAATTTTCTGGTATGAATACGCAGCAGCTTGATCCGATGACCCTACAAGCTCCGCCCCTATCAGCCAGGATGACGTCAAGAACAAGACGATTTTGAAGCACAACAATCCGCATAGCAGACTGCTCTTCCGTTAAATTGCCTAAGGTGGAAATAGTCTCATTCACTACTGCTTCAAGGGTTCTAGTTAATCTACGTATCAGTTTACTATTAGTAACAGTACCTATATAAGGAAAGATGCCTTTATTGAAATCTGTGTATTTTTCCCATGCTGTTTCAGTGTAATCGACAATTGGGAGATCTCTCCGCTCTCTGTTGTGTATTAAATGAATATTTCTGTAATAATCAGGAGGAGCTAGGAAAACAGGTGGCAAAAGGAATGCAATGTAGCAGGTACCATCCCAGTCTAGAGGTAGACGCATATATGCAGTCTGACCACATATAAAGTAGGAGTGGCGATAAGCTCTAAATGAAGATTTGCCTTGATCACTGAATTCTACTGTAGTGGTGCATTTACTATGGCCCATATGTATGGAACCAACCTTTCTTACACATAATTCACCCTTCGCTGGGAATACTGACATGGTGGGCAAGACTAGATCAACTTCGGATACGACATTTAGAATCATGAGATTAGGTGTAAAATTACCTAATCCATATACTTCATTTTCTAGATCAGTTCCTGTTCTCTTGGGGCGACCCTCCTTGTCAGGGTAGCAGACCTTGAGTAAAACTAGGTTCAGATTTCCCCATACCCAATGATCTTGGTAAACTGCTGTGTCTGAGTCTATGGAATTGATTAAACTAAACCATGCTCCACAGGATCCATTATGTGTAAACGGATGTGGAAAGAAAGGCAGGACTCCTTCATAATTCTGATAGGGAGGGAGTCGGCCACACACCCAACAATTAGTGGCATTACTAGTCTGATGGGAATGATGTAACATACTAATGAAAGTGTTATTGCGCAGCGCAAGTCTATAAGACAATTCATGCGGAGGTAAGTCACTAAAAGAATGTTCAGCAGTAACATTATAAACATGTCTAGAAATAGGGTAATATATGTGCAACAATATGCTTGCAGTAATTATCAAAAGACTCAAGAAAAACAAGATTATTAATGTCACTATGCAATGGCTACGCAGTGATTTACAATACGCCTGTCGTTTCATCATTTTTTGCGACTGTCCATGATTCAGGTCTAGAGGATACATGTCAGAGACAGATTCAACCGCTTCACCTAGGAGAGGACTTAAACAATCAAATCGTCTGACGTTCTAGGCCTCAATTTAACTTTATAGAGTTCAGTTTCAGTCTTTTCAACCAAAGGAAGTTTTGAATCAGTCTGTGAGGGAGTGCAGGGCACAATGTCTATATCCGAGGATTGTCCATGAAATTTCTTGATATGACTTGAATGAATCCAGCCCTTGCGGCCCTCGATCTTCACGGCTGTTCTTGTGGTCAGCAGAACCAACTTGGGTGTCTTCCACCTGGGCTCCAGCTGAGTCTTTCGGTCGAAATTTTTCACAAACACGAAATCACCCGGAACTACGTCATGGGGTTTCACCTCAGTGTTGTCGGGAAATGCTGCAGTAACCTGTGAACGACAAGATTGTAGTGCAGACATCAAGGAAGCCAAGTAATCTGTCAGCATATTACAGTCAATATCAGTTATTTTGCGTGGTATGGGCGTCCCCCACATATTTGGTGGTCTGCCGAAGATCACCTCATACGGGGATAGCCCTGTTCGAGAGTGTGCTACCATTCTCATGTAAAAGAGTGCAACTGGTAATGCTACTATCCAGTCGACACCTTTCTCTCTGCATATTTTGGACAGTCTGATTTTCAGTATCTGATTATGTCTTTCTACGAGACCTGCTGCCTCGGGGTGTCGAACACAGTGGAATTTCCACTGATATCCTAGCAGAAGTGAAACATGTTTCATTAATTCGGATGAGAACGGCTGGCCGTTATCTGAGTAGACAACACGTGGTAAACCGTATCGTGGGAAGAATTCTCGAACCAACTGTTTGGCAGTAGTCGGGGCAGTGTAATCTGAAACCGGGTATGCCTCCGTCCAACGGGACAGAGCGCAGACAACTACGAGAACATATTTGAATCCTCGACATCGTTCCATCTGGATATAATCCATCTGGAGGACTTCAAAAGGGTGGTCAGGAGGATGAAATCCACCCTGTTCTACAGGAACGCTTTTTCCTGGGTTGAACTGGCAACAGATCATACAGGTACGGACCTTTTGTTTGGCTGCTGCTCGTAAATGTTTATTGAACCAAATGTGTTGAATGCTGTCTAGCATAGCTTTTTCTCCTAGATGCGCTGGACTATGTATAGTGTTAATTATAACTTGGACCATTGAATCAGGAAGGAACCATACAGACTTTTCCTTCATCATCCATCCTTGGTCCGTTTGGATCCCTCCTAATTCAGTCCATTTCTTTATTTCGTCTGGTGTAGCATGTGTCTGTATGTCAATTACGTCAAGGGTAGGATCTTTAACTGTCATGCAATGTGTCGGTGTCGGGACTATTGTCTTTGTCATGTCGAGGGTTTGAGTTTGAGCAGTCTGTTTAGCTGTTCTGTCGGCTAGATCATTGCCTTGGGAAATGATATCAGTAACCTTCGTATGAGCCTTACATTTCATAATTGATATTGCAGTGGGTAGATGTATTGCATCTAATAAGGCATGAATGAGGGGTCCGTGCTGAATGTGGGCACCGTGGGAAGTTAAATAACCTCTCTCTCGCCACAGCACGCCGAAGTCATGTACAACTCCGAATGCATAACGTGAATCAGTGTATATGTTGACTTTTTTATTTGTGGCTTGAATACAGGCTTGTGTCAGAGCGATGAGCTCTGCGGCTTGAGCTGACAAAGTATTTATACGATTAGTTTCAATGACTTCAGTATCTGTGGTGACTGCGTAAGCAGCCACTAACTCTCCTGTACTTGTTCTCATACATGAACCATCTACATACAACGTCAGGTCTGGATCTGACAATGGGACATCTGTCAAGTCTTGTCTGGGTTTTGTCGTTATAGTAATAACTTCAATACAGTCATGAGCTAGTGGGTCTGTTCCGGTTACTGGCAAAAGTGTGGCAGGATTCAATGTGTTACAGCGTCTGATTTCTATATGTGGCTGAAACAATGTGAGTTCATACCCTGTAAGTCGCGCTATAGTCAAGTGTTGTGTTTGCGTTCTATTTACAAGGACCTCTACTGTGTGTGGTACTTGAACTGTCAATGGATGTCCTAACACTATGGCATCGCTTTGTCTGATTGCTAAAGCTGTTGCTGCTACTGATTTCAGGCATGCAGGCAAAGCCTGAGCTACTGGATCTAATGTACTAGAAAAATAAGCACATGGTTTGTGTGCTCCTGCTTGTTCCTGTGTGAGTACTGACAAGGCAGTACCTTCGCGTTCTGTAACAAAAAGTGTAAATTGTTTTCTGTAACATGGTGTTGCTAAAACAGTTGCTTGACATAAAGCTTTCTTTAGGCTTTCAAAAGCTTGTGTATGTTCTTGAGTCCAAGGGAGAACAGTCGATGTGGCTGCCTCCTGTGTTGTCAACTGAATGAGTGGTTTTGCTAGAAATGCATACTGAGGGATCCACTGCCTACAATATGAAGTGAGGCCTATGAAAGCCCGTACCTCCTTTTGTGTCTTGGGTATTGGCATGTTAGCTATTAACTGAATGCGGTCGGGTGTAAGCTGCCTTCCCTCCTTGGACAGCGAGTGTCCAAGATAAACAACTCGCTGGACACAGAATTGCAGCTTAGAAGGGGACACCTTGTGCCCCTTTTCGGCTAGAAATTGTAAAACTGTCAGTGATGCTTTTTCACATTCCGGTTCGCTTCTCGCGGTGATCAGCAGATCATCGACATACTGAAGCAGAGCAGTGCTAACTGGCATGTGGACACTATCGAGTTCTCGTTTCAGTGCTTGGCTATAGATGCTGGGGCTTTCTGTAAATCCTTGAGGTGCGCGTGAGAATTTAAAGCTACGTCCATTTAAACTAAATCCGAACAAATATTGGCTTTCCGGATCTATTGGGACGCTGAAAAAGGCATTCTTGAGATCGATTACAGTAAAGAATGTTGCTTCGGAATCAATAGCTGTCAGTAATGACGAGATATCTGGGACCACAGGAAATTGTGGCACAATGCATTTGTTTAACTCGCGCAGATCAATAACCAATCGATATACTGGCGGGGCCTTAGGATCTGTTCGTTTAAGAATCGGAATTATCGGTGAATTACATACATTGGAGTCTGTTTCTACAACTACTCCTTGGGCAATAAGCTCGTCAATGATTTGTAGTAAAGCCACTACAGCATCTGGTGGTAACTTGTATTGTCGCATTCGTGGTAGCACCACTCCTGCCTTTAACGTTACTCTATATGGTGTAATATTCATGCAACCAACATCAGTAGGGCCTTGTGCCCATAGACGTGTAGGTAAAGTCTGCAGTCGGGGATCCATGTCTCTAGACACATAGTGACCTTTAAAATCTCGTAAAAACAACCTTACTCCTTCCGGAGAACAACATATTATGGCTCCTAGAGCTTTTAATGTTTTTATTCCTAGCAAGTTTTCTGGACATGATTTAGTAAGCAATAAATCTGTAGTTCGGGTCAGAGGTCCTATCGTAAGTGGCAGAGGTTGTGACACTTCATTAACAATAGGTTTTCCTGAAAAACCAAGGGAAATATTCTGTGAGCCTGAGAGGGGTGCCCCTGGAACTTCACTACGTTTTATAGTTGTTCGACTTGCCCCTGTATCGAGTAAAAATTTCCTATCTTGGCCTAATAATTCACTATGTACATAAGGTCCTTCTTGATCTACAGGAATCTCGATAAGGGGTAAATCAACTTCCCTCTCTAGGCTAGTTCATGCGTAACGCTGATACTCAGGATATTCATACTGTGCGGTCTGATACATTTGTCGTGTTGTTGTCTGTGTGGCAGCAACAGGCAACGGTGGTGCAGCTGGCACAAACTGTATTGGCTGTTGTGCGGCTGGCATGGCCTGGGCATGCTGCAGAGCTCCTTGTTCATTCTGCTCTTGTCTAAATGGCCGTGGTCTTTCTTGTGTTTTACCTATGGCGATATTATGTTTTAAAACTGGACAATCGTGTACATAATGACCTGGCTTTTTACAATAATTGCATGTCCCTTTTACAGGTCCTGCTGAATCGGAATGTGTCATACCCTTTTTATGTCCTTCAGCTGGAACTGTCTGGGAAACTAACATTTTCATTTTCGTGTCTTTCATGCGTCTGTGTTCATGTTCTTGTTCCTCTCTAATTCTATTATGATGGTACTGTAACATTTGTAACATTTGTGATGGAGTGTTACCTTGCCAGGTACTCTCGAATTTTAATACTCTATTCTTTACTGGTGGCAGGGCATTTTCTACTAATTTTGTTACAAATAGATGTGGGTATGATTCGCTACTTGCTTTTATGCCACTATTTATACCAAAACATTTTTCAAATCGGGCATAGTAATCACTAGTGTCTTCATCTTGCTTCTGTTTACAGGCTGAAATTGTACCCCAATCTTCCTTTTTCGTAGTTAATAAACGTGGCAGTACCTGTACTAATAAACCTGGCAGTGCTTTAGTTTTATCCCCAAGTCCTGCTCCTGCAGTTCGGGCCTTTTCTTCCGCTTCTAACACTGACCATTCTATCTTTTGGTCTCCTACCTCCCACTCTTTTTCCTTGAGTTTCTCATAAATACCAGCAGGCATCAATACCTTTAATATTGTCATAATGTCGGGATAGGTATACTCTCCCATGAGTAACATGTCTTTAATTTCTCGGTGAAAACCCGCTGGATCTTTGTCATGACTGGGTACCACTTTCTTCATTTGTAACAATTCTATTTTCGATATGGGCGTATATACAAATACGCGCTTGAACTCGTTGTCCTCGCCTTTTATTGGGTGCACTTCTCGTAAGGGATTCTGTCTATCCATGTGATACGTGTTTCTTTCCTTGACGGGCAATGAGACATGCTCTGCGCATACAAAAAGAATATACTGCTTTCTTGATTCTAGAATTTCTTTAATTAATTTAGTACCTGCACCTCTCCATTTATTCATAAGCAATTCAGTCAATATGTCAGGTAAGGGACCAGGGTCCGAATGTTGACTTCGATATAGTATAATGAGTTGTTGAATCATATAAATCCCAGCTAACCTCTGTTCATCTGGGGTAAGATTCAAAAATGTGCGTACTACTGTATCATCACTATATTTTCCGGGACTGTCCACCCAATGGACAGCTGCCCTGGCTAAATCTTGTTCATCCATAGAATCGAGAAAATGATAACCCCTTCGTTCTCGGAGTAGTTTGTCGGCGGTTTGGAACGAATGCTCGTTAGACCTTATATTAATTATAGGTATTTGGAAATTCCTGTTATTATCTGGACATATCGGACGTATTGAGTCGGTAAGACGTCTATTATTATTACAAGATCTTCCTCTACCTACATAGGCTATGGTGTCTGACTGTCCTGTGGTCAGTCCTGACCCTTCTTCCTCGCTTTGTTCGAACTCGTCTACCTCTAATCTCTCTTCGTGTAGGCGTTCTATTTCTTTACGGATCTTTCGGCACATGGCTATTATACAATTTTGTTTATCATGTCTCCCTTCTGATATATTCTGGCTCCATCTTGTAAGAATTTTCATTGCTTCCGGGTCTACCCCCGGTCGGTCTTGATTTCTGATCACACAGTTTATGAGGAAACGTAACAGTTCCCCCTGTATCTCTACTTTCTGGTATTCCATAGCTCTGTTAATACATTCTGGATCTCGCCCTGTTTGGACAAAATGATATATTTTATCTAGATGCTCAGTCATTCCTGGTAACTTTCCTAAATACACTGCGGCTCGTCTGATACGCAATGATGCCAGGGTCATTTCGTCCTCTTTACCGGGCACAGGGTCATATCTGCAATCTATAAGAAGTTCCTTCAGCGTACGGGCACTTATGAGTTTGGGTGTACGTGAATGTGCTGACTCTTGAAAAGTAAGTTTATTTATTCTGGGTGGCGTAGAAAAGATATTGGTAGCACCTCCCGTGGCCCCATCTGGGGTGTCGGGTGTGAAAGGATTCGTCGAACGTGACACAGCAACTACAGGTGTGGACACAGCTATAGAAGTAGCTGTAGGAGCGGATGCAGAAACAGATGTGCTTGCCGGAACTTGTGACTCGATTTGTTGCTGTAGGGATACGGGTGCTGGATCTTGGCGTTGGACCTCCCTGGTATGCGGTCTATGCGGGGCGGAATTAGCATATTCGGGAGCTGCGTCATCTAAATATGAGGAAAGAAAAACATCTTCTGCGGTTCTAGGATGCCCCTTAGGATGTACCTTTATTGGGAACAATGGGGGTGGCAAGTCTTTCGGTATTTCTGGAGTAGCCTTAGGTAATCCTTCGGCCAGAAGGGGATACATACCATTCATAAGGGTGTTTCTTTGTCTGTCTACTTGTTCTGATTTCACTCGGATACCTTCCTCAATTAATAGATTTTCTCGAACTTTATTTGAACTTTCTTTATTCTTTTCTTCCTGTCTACGTGCTTTTTCTGTGCGTCTATGAGATTCTTTACGCCATAACTCAACGGCGTCTTTCTGTGACTGTCTGACTTTCCTTTTCCATAACTCTTCCTCGACTTTCATGATGCACTCTGCATCCCAGGTTCCCGCTGCGGGCCACCTCTGACTTTCTGGTAATCCCTTGGTGTAGTCTACCCATAAATCAAGAAATAATATAGCGTCTAAGCCATGTTTGTGATACATGAAGTGCCCTGGAGTGTCCCTAGGAGGAATAGGGACGGCTTCTTCGAGAACCCCTTTTCTAGTAGTGATCTGTCTTAATTTCGAAAAGAGCGGCATATTGACAACTGATCCGATACTTAATCTTGAACACACTTAATACAAAAGCACAATAATGAACAACCATTCATACCACAATATGCAGGACGTTTAACACATTAAACATTAAACATTAAAACATTTTTAACCTTTAAAATAACCAACAATGATGGTCGCCTGCATAACTAATCACCAAGCTTAATTCTTGACAATAACTAGATACTTCGGAATACTTGATATACTGCTAAACAGTACAGATACACTGCTAAAACAGTGCAGACCGGATTTGTGTACCCAAACCCGTCTTGACCGGCACAACCTATGTGCACGTCAGAAATGCCTCCCCAGCAATGGTACTCACCGGGTAGCTTCGGAAACGGAAGGCCTCGGTAACTTGAACTTGAACCGGACTGGACTCGACTCGACTCGTCGGACCCTGGGCTTGACTTCGAACTGGTGGGTCTCTGTATACCTCGGATCTTGCTCTCTCAGCTAGGCTCTGGTCGGGATACTTCGCACTTCTCACCGCCTCGTCTGGGTGTTGATCGCAGTCTCAGTCGCCCCCGCTTGACCGGAGGGAGATACAGGAAATCCTGCTGGTACGCGTTATTGTCCGTCCAGCTGTGGCAGGAGACCGGGCCTGCAACGCACCGCCGGCGCGTGAGATGAGAAAGTGTCCCTGTTCGGGCGCCATTCATGTGGTAAATAATTTTCCTTTACCTGGACGTAATTTGATACAGAAACATAATTAAATAGCTCAGTAAAATGAGAGGCAGAATCCGTGGTATTAGAGGTTCGGAATGGGCTTTATTCCAATGATCGATTATAATCGGTTGCTCCAAGTTCCATCACCACGGAGGTTCAGGAAGTGAAGTACATACTTTATTGACAAGAAGTAACCTTTATAGTGCATACATTACAATGAAGCGAATGCAATAGGCGTAACAATTGATAAGGAAAATGACGACTTATCTGCGTAACCAAAAAATGGGTGTAATAAGGCGTAAAAAGGAACATAATTGGTTATGATGTCACCTATAGGTGGATCTATAAGATAATACTTGGCATAGATGCGCGCGCAGCAGTATGACGTGTGATTGACGTGCAACTAGGGGGTGAAGGGGACTTGACATTTAGCTCTACATGTGGAGACAAAAAGTCTGGGGGGTCAAGTCAACCTAATCCCAAATCATATCTAACATCCTATGTTTAAAGAACTATGTTATCCACAAAAGAAGGACTCTCGGACAGAATCTATTCTATACTGACTGTGAGTGCGTGTACAAGCGTCTAAGTGTCTACACTAAATGCGAGGGGGTAGGAATATTCCATGGTAACAGGGCTATGAATTACTTGCATGAGGACAGGGAAGTCGAGCCTTTTGCTCGGTAGCTGGAAGAATGTTTACTTAAACTACTAGACAGGAATGCATCGGCTGAGGGGGAAGCAGATAACTCGAAGGCGAAATACAGTTCTTGGCAGAGAATAGGCTGATGTCAGGCTTCGTGAGCCGCGCAGAGAATGAGACAAAGTTCATGGTCACAGATGCAGGCTCGAACTGGAGTTTTCAGAGGCAGAAAGCAAGAGGAGTTTGATGACAGAATCCGGGCCTACTTGCCTGGACTGTAAAATGGCATAAGTGAACCATATAAAGCCGGTGGCCTTTCATATTTAGGAATGGAATATCCGGCCTAGTCATGGCGGATCTGGCAGAGGGCATGTTGATGGTGGACGCACATGTATTTGCGTCTTCATAACTGGAACTGGAGGGAACATACATGTACTTGTGACATGCACATAGAACCGTTGGGGTCCAAGATAGGGGACATAACTGACCAGAAAAATCCATATTTCCACAACAGGAATCATAAATTTGGACCTTGTAAACCACATGGAGAGAAGAAATTTGGCCATTGCAAACACTATCACTGGGGTAGTATCGTATTTCAAAATTCTAAACACCTCCTTGTGGTCCCTGAGACCCCTAGACTTGCATAACTGGACGATCCACTTTTTCCTTGCTGTGATATATAAAGGGCAGAAAAGGACAACACGCAACTCTGTTTCGCAGATGGCAGTACATAAAGGACACGTGCTTACGGGATCCGAAACATTGGACCATCTATGTGTAAGATCCCTCAGCGGTAGCGAGCCGTGTCTGAGCTGTATGTAGAGTTTCTTTGCCAAAGGTGGTTGGATGACGTCCAGAAAAACTTCAAACTGGGGACTAAACTTAATATCCAAAAAGGTGTCGGTAAGCCTACCCAGAGAGGAGTGGAATAACATTCCCTTCCAATATGATTTCAAGACCTCCCGCAATGATTTCTTCGAAAGTGCACGGCAGGTCTCTTCCGGGGCGGACCATAGGTTGCAGAGGTTCTTTATGTAGGCAAGCCGAGGGATCTTATCCGATTTTCCCCTTGCCAATATATCACCAAGATCATACCTATAGCTTACCAGCTCAGGCGTTGACCAAAGACTTCTCCAAAACTGGAGAGGGCGATTCAGGGCAATCTCTTCTATGGGAACCAGACCCAGATCCCATCTCAAAGGAGTTAAAGGAGTGCTAACAGGTAGTTTCAGCAATCTCCTAATAAAGGAATTCTCAGTAGATGAGAGGGAAGCGGGAATGGAATATCCCCATAGTTCAGCGCCATAGAGTGCTCCTCCTCTAGCTTGAGATTTATAGATTTCCATGGGGAGCCCAAAGGTTTAAGAGAGGTGGTATTATACACCTTCAGGATACCCCCCACTGATTGAGCTAGTTTCAAATTAGCCTTCGCCAAATGGGACCCCCATTTCATTTTATCATTAAGGGTCACCCCCAGATACTCAAAAGTGGCAACCCTATCCAGCTCTACATCTCCCATCTTAGGGTGGGGGCAGTTAAATGAATTGGAGCCGAAAACCATAAATTTTGTTTTGGATAGATTCAGTTCCAAATCCCTGTTTTTACAAAAGGAGCAGAAGGCCTCTAATGTACGCTGGATGCCCATGTAAGATTTAGACAACAAAAGCGTGTCATCCGCGAACATTAGGGCCGGTACCTTACGCCCCGCCAGGACAGGAGAGTCCAAATTAGCGGTGCACAGGAGATACTCAATCAACCCATTGATGAAAAGGGAGAAAAGAGTGGGGGCCAGGACACAGCCCTGCCTCACACCCTTTTCAACCGGAAATGGCCCAGATATTTCCCCCACATCTCCCATATCTCACCCTTGCATAGGTGCCTGAATGGAGGCGTTTGAATAAGTGGCAAAGATAGGGGGGAACACCCATCTCTAACAAAAGGGCCCATAATTTTTCCCTTTGGACCATGTCAAAAGCGGACCGAAGGTCCACAAAAATCAAGTAAAGATTACCAGCACCCATGCTGACTGACTTCCAGTAAATCAGCTGTAATCTAAATAATTGATCAATGGTAGAAACCTTTGCACGGAACCCCGCCTGGAGGGAGGTTAGAATTTGGTGATCCTCCATCCAGGACTGCAATCTGGTTAAAAGGACACGGGCAAACAGCTTCTGTAAAACATCAATCAAACTTATGGGGCGGTAATTGGCTGGATCCAAAGGGGAGGATTTTTTATAAATGGGTATAATTTCTGCACCCAACCAGGTCTCCGGGATTCTAAGGCCCTGCAGAATGGCGTTAAAATATACACAAATATAAGGGGCCCAAATTTTTGGATCACTTCTGTACAGGTCACCAGGGATCCTGTCAAGCCCCGGGGCTTTCCCTACTGATAGGGTGTTGAGGGCCAATTCTATTTCTGAAAGGGAAAAGGATCGGCTCTCAGGTCCTTCCTGGCCCAACTGGTCCATTGCAATATCATTCAGCGGGGTGCCCGGATCGGGACCTCCCCTGGAATTACTGACAGAAAAGAGGGGTTGGAAGTGGGCAAGCCAGACCTCCTCGCTGAGATTAGGAATAATTGCAGGGCTGCTGGCTACCGTGCCCGTTCGAACAATGTTCCAAAACGCCCTCGAGTCACGGTCTGCTATTGCTTGCATTAAATTTTGCCACCTTTCATCCTCCCACTCGGATTTTGCCTCCTTAATCAGATTTTTGTAGGAGGCCCTCGCCGCCCGGATACTAGACTGGATGCCCTCTTTTACCTCTTTTATCAGGGCAGTCTTAGCCCGCCTACAAGAACCATTAAACCAGTGCTCAGGCCTAGGAGGCCTTGGTTTTGAGGCAGTAGGACTATAAAAAAAGCCAGCCAGGCTGTCAAGGAGATCCTCATGGATGTTCTGGAAATCTAGGAGGCGGATCTGCGAAATGTCCCCATTGGGGCTCAAAAGGTGGGAGACTGCCTCCAGAGAGGCGGTCACACTGCTGTATATAGCAGCAAGCTTTAGATCATCGGTCGCAACCCTTGCCCACCTAATCCGTCTACCACCTGCCGCTAGCACCAGATTCTCGCTATTTAATGGTGATAGGTGCTTATGGATTCCACTGCCACCAATCTTGTTTACCAATTCCAGTGACAGTAGGTTGTGATCACTATCGACCCGCGGAATAACAGAGAAGGCTGCCAAATGGCCCCAAAATTCCACGTTCACCAAAAGGTAGTCGATAGTCGAACAGCTCCCGGGTCTATTAAAAGTAAAAGACCCCGGCACATCCGGGCAGAGTCTGCCATTGCAAGCCCTCAAGGAATGTGCAAAGATAAGCTTATTGATCTCAAGGGCTAGAGGGGAGAGACGTTTGGCAGGATAGATAATAGGGTCTGGGATTACATAATTTTCATCCTCGTCACAGGTGGGGGAGGGGATCCCAGGAAGGGGTTCGAAATGACAGTTAAAATCTGCACCTATTAATTTATGGGACGCAGGTGGAAGAGAATGTAATACATCATCCAAGGCGCCCAAAATCGACAGGCCCAACTGTACCGGGTGGGGACGCAGGTAGACATTTATTACTACCAGCGAATAACTAGCAGGGAAAGTAAGTATCAGACACAAAATGTCGGAGGACTTTGAGTCTAATAACTTTACAGAGCAACCCATGTGAGTTGCAACCCATACTACTAACCCCCCCGATGGTCTGCCTCTCACCCCTTGGACTGCAGGGACCGAAAACGATGCATAGCCCACCCTCCGTGGTATGGACCGTAACCATGTTTCTTGGAATATGCAGATGTCGTAATTGTCCATTAGCTCTCCCCACTCGGGGTCAGAGAGTTTGGACTCCAAACCAGCCACATTCCAAGACCCTACTAGAGGTCTTCGAGTAAGTGTGCGGGGAGGACTAACGGCCAAAGGTAGAGAGGAGGGGGAGCGGTGGGAAGCAGAATGCTCAAGGGGGCCCAACACGGGACGTCCCTCCATGTCGCTGGAGTTCAAGGGTGAAAAAGGGGTGGGCTCAGGACCACTCTCCGTTCCAAGTGCGGCCATGGGGAGACCCGTCTCCGCACCGGGATCGTCCCTACCCAGGTACCCCCCCATTAGCGTATGCCTTCCCTTGTTGAGCCTCAGGGGTGATGGTCAATCCACGGAGTTGAGCACATCGAAACGGTTTTCGACCGGAATGTTAAAGTGAGTGTTGTGAGAGGCTTGATGAAAATACGGTAGTTCCACCGGATTCAAAACATTGGGGAGGGAGTAGAAATACCCCAAATGCGATGTGTCAATAGCTCCTGGTTTATGGTGCCTACCCAGCTCCAGAATATGACCTACTACTCTAGGGTCCCTAAAATTGATCAGGACACAATCCCCACCAATGTCCTTTGGGCGAGTCCCTAGCCAGCTAACCCTCCGAACAAAGAGGATCTCCCCTCTCCCTGCTCCCTCCAGTGGTCTATTTTTGGACAACCAGTGGATGACTTTATTTTTTAATTCATAGTAAGATTCCCCCTTACCATTTGTTAGTGGGGGAACTCCAGTGAGCACGGTCACATAAGGTGCTGCCTCGGGGGGAAGCTGTACAAGATGAAGGGAACCGTCCGGGCTCCGTGGGGCTCTGTTCCCCCCCCCAGAAAGAAGGGTCCTACCCCCGTCAGGACTCCGTAGAGCTAAGTCCCTGCAGCTATGGGACTGTTCCCGTGATGAAACAACAATAGGGGCTCGGGGAAAAGTCGGGGGCAAATGGGGACCAGCAGGGAGGGACGGGGCAGTTAGCTGCACCAATGGAGGCTGGGCGGTGACCGGAGCAGTATGGTTCGAGGGTAAATTTGTCTGGCCTAGAGGGGTAGGGTTGTTAGTCGTTACTTGGATACCAGCACCCTCCGTGCTACCCGAGTTATGCAATAGATCATGATTTATCTGCTTCTTCCCAATACCTTTGGTATTAACTAAAGATACCAGCCTGTCGATTTTGGATGACAGCGTTTTTAAAAGGAGGTTTAGGGACTGATCTATATGTGACTGTAGGTCTGTTAATAAAATAGTAACCCAAGTCGGAGGGTTAGAAATAGGAGGGTGATGGGTCAAGGCCGATGGAGCAGGACCGTCTGCAGGGGGGGCTGGAAAAAACTCCCTTTTCTAGGTTTCTGTTTTTTTTTCCTTGGCTTTGCCTGCTTCATGGGGGCCACTATAGAAACGAAAGAAGATGATGATGGGCCAACTTCCTCTTGTTCAGGCTCATCTAGTAGTGCCTGAGCACACGGTAATTGGGTGAACGAGGGCAACATAGAAGACATAGCTTCCGGATCCACCTGGTATGAAGATAAATCAGCCAATCCATCAGAAGGGGGGGCCATAGTAAATGCCGGGGTGATGGACAACCGTCTTTCGGTATTTTCTATGGCTGTAGCCACCACCCCAATTGTCTTCTGCAGCATTTTATCTATCGCTGTAAGACTGGGGATCGGCAGGTTGGAATTGGCTAGCTGTCTAGTCATAGGGCGACTTGCTGTAGTTTTAGAATGTTTCCCCATAATTCCAATGAGACCTAGCAGCTAGTATGTTGCAATAGGAAACCCCTAACACAAATACCTAAAATACACACAGTATAGGATAAAAGAATACACACTCTATGCACGGCTTAAGACTGAGAAATACATTAAAAAAATGTCAATGACCATTAAAGGTTAGTCCGGACTGACCCGAAATCCACAGCTAAGAGGTGCGGCCCAGCCTGGCCTCCTGCGGCCCCGGACGGCCACAGACGGCCCGCCCTTTGCCCGGGCTTAGCCCGGCGCCGCCCGCGCGCGTCCCGCGACGCAGAGGAGGTGCCTGTTCTTTAAGCGCCTCCTGGCGCAGGAAACGCTGATGGCTGGACTCTCCCCCTCTCGGGCTGCTGGGAGTTCTAGTGCAGTGCAGGTGGTAGCGTCCCCACACAGCGGCCGCTGTTGTAAAGGGCGGCGGCGGGGGACAGAAAGCTCAGGAGAGCGAAGCGCACAAAAAACAAGGAGCCCCAGGTAAGGCCAGCGGCGAGTGTAACAGAGTCCCATAGGTCAGGGCAGGAGCAACCCGCTCTGCCGAGGAGGTGCCTGTTCTTTAAGCGCCTCCTGGCGCGGGAAACGCTGATGGCTGGACTCTCCCCCTCTCGGGCTGCTGGGAGTTGTAGTGCAGTGCAGGTGGTAGCGTCCCCACACAGCGGCCGCTGTTGTAAAGGGCGGCGGCGGGGGACGGAAAGCTCAGGAGAGCGAAGCGCACAAAACACAAGGAGCACCAGGTAAGGCCAGCGGCGAGTGTAACAGAGTCCCGTAGGTCAGGGCAGGAGCAACCCGCTCTGCCGAGGAGGTGCCTGGTCTTTAAGCGCCTCCTGGCGCGGGAAACGCTGATGGCTGGACTCTCCCCCTCTCGGGCTGCTGGGAGTTGTAGTGCAGTGCAGGTGGTAGCGTCCCCACACAGCGGCCGCTGTTGTAAAGGGCGGCGGCGGGGGACGGAAAGCTCAAGAGAGCGAAGCGCACAAAACACAAGGAGCACCAGGTAAGGCCAGCGGCGAGTGTAACAGAGTCCCGTAGGTCAGGGCAGGAGCAACCCGCTCTGCCGAGGAGGTGCCTGTTCTTTAAGCGCCTCCTGGCGCGGGAAACGCTGATGGCTGGACTCTCCCCCTCTCGGGCTGCTGGGAGTTGTAGTGCAGTGCAGGTGGTAGCGTCCCCACACAGCGGCCGCTGTTGTAAAGGGCGGCGGCGGGGGACGGAAAGCTCAGGAGAGCGAAGCGCACAAAAAACAAGGAGCACCAGGTAAGGCCAGCGGCGAGTGTAACAGAGTCCCGTAGGTCAGGGCAGGAGCAACCCGCTCTGCCGAGGAGGTGCCTGTTCTTTAAGCGCCTCCTGGCGCGGGAAACGCTGATGGCTGGACTCTCCCCCTCTCGGGCTGCTGGGAGTTGTAGTGCAGTGCAGGTGGTAGCGTCCCCACACAGCGGCCGCTGTTGTAAAGGGCGGCGGCGGGGGACGGAAAGCTCAGGAGAGCGAAGCGCACAAAACACAAGGAGCACCAGGTAAGGCCAGCGGCGAGTGTAACAGAGTCCCGTAGGTCAGGGCAGGAGCAACCCGCTCTGCCGAGGAGGTGCCTGTTCTTTAAGCGCCTCCTGGCGCGGGAAACGCTGATGGCTGGACTCTCCCCCTCTCGGGCTGCTGGGAGTTGTAGTGCAGTGCAGGTGGTAGCGTCCCCACACAGCGGCCGCTGTTGTAAAGGGCGGCGGCGGGGGACGGAAAGCTCAGGAGAGCGAAGCGCACAAAACACAAGGAGCACCAGGTAAGGCCAGCGGCGAGTGTAACAGAGTCCCGTAGGTCAGGGCAGGAGCAGTAATAGAACACTGCATGTTATATGTTGCTTTTGTGAGGTTTGCGTTCCTGATTGGAAAGAAAAGGTGAATATAAAGGCTTTAAATGTCACTATATGCTAGATAAATACAAGCACATAGAGGGATTAGCAAGGGGTTAACATTAGGATCACCAATTCTATGAATTCATTATTCTTTTGTGTTTGTTTCGCTTAAGTTGGCATTTGGGCCTAAATCAAAGATGATCGCTGTCACCACACGACGAAGTGGCCACTGCCTCATGAGGCGCGGAGTGAGCTGCGCATGTGCAAGAAATCTCCTAAACCTCGCAGCGACCTCTGCACAGACTGTCCCTGGTCAAGGATGGCAAATGGGATTTTCACCAAGAAAGGGGAACAATCATCCTTACAGTAAACCGGAACAAGCCGATACTTCATTAACCAATGACCTCACCCCTCGAACTGTACTGAAAATCTTGGGACAGTGGTCGTACGATCTCAACCAGCCAATCACGTCTGCCCTAAAGTTTAAATTTGTATCTTCTATGATTTGTTTTATTATAAAAGGCTAGTAGAATAGGGAGGAAAAAAAACGACCGTACCTACAGCAACAGCAGCGGATGCCACGTTCGTTGTAACGCCTTTCCTGAAGATCTAGATGCTGTCCGACCACTTGATGACTACAAACTTTTTCTAAAAATCCACAGGCTATGAGATATGCTCGCATGACTTTCTGGTCCTTTGATAAATTGGGACTGTAGCGTGCTGAGTAGAAGACTTTGAGCTCTGGCCTGCTTTTCGGACAATTTACAACAAAATTTGGTTATGCAGAACCAATGAATTAGAGGACTTCAAATAGCCAGATTAGGTAAATATGATGTTCTGCGATTTATTTGGATTGATCTAATCTCTAAACTTTGACGAGACAAATGCAAATAATAATCATTATGAAAATTTAGATAAACCATTATTGATTAACGAGAATTAATGAGTTTGTGGTTTTTCATTAAGAAAGATAAGGATTCTGAATCTTAAAATGTGTTTTAGCTGGTTCTAAATCACCATCAACCAATCCAACTAAATTGGTTCATTCGACCAAGTGGGAGGAGTGCCTTATGTTTTAAGATTAGGGATCTGTAGGCAAAAGGATGTCAATGTATAATTTGTAAAATAACTTTTCTCTCCCTATAGGTTACAAGGTATTTCCCCCCCCCCACATGTCCAGCGCTTGAATTATTCATTCCTCCTGTGTGCAGACTCTCGAATGGAGATGTGTGAGTGTTGGTGTTATGGGCCCACCAATGAATGCATGTATGAATGAGTGTGCATGACGACGGGTCTGCGACGCAGGGAGGGCATCGGTAAATGTTGTTCCCCATTCTTCCCAGTCTCGCGCTGGAGCAATGCGTCTCCTGAAGATGCATGACCTGCACATCCTGCCTATCTAGAAATGCTAGCACATTTCGGATCTTTTTGGGGTTGTTAAGCCCGCGTATATTCCATGTTAATAACTTAATATTACCACCCGAACATGCATTGAACCATCATACCTTGCAAGAATCCACATTGTAAACATCCTAGATAGGACCATCGTGCTAGCAAATAAACTGCATCTACACTACACAGTGTCTGCAAAATCGCCCCACTTCCCCCCCAGTCCCTCCACCCACTTCAGCACCCCCAACTTGCTAAAGACATCCCAGTGAAATACAAACAAGCCCCTCAACAAGAACACAACCCAGAAAAATAGTCAGGGCACACCCATTAGGGATCACTAGAGTGCATACCGCCTCCCAATGGAAGGGGGGCTGGCCGAACTTGTCCTTCGTGCCAACGTGACACCTCAGTCAGTGTTCAGTGCCTATGAGGCCTCGGTCATCTCCACTTTTTTTGCAGTGCTCACATGAAGAACAAATTGTGTGATCAGGATGAAACCCCCTCGGGATAAGATCTTTCGCATGGTGTTGACCAGCTTCAGCGAACCTCCCACCTCATAATGACCACCAAAGCAGACAGGTGGAGACCTACAGGCTGCGATCATACATTCACAATTTTGCAGGCGCAAATAGAGACTCACTGTTCCTCCTCATCTGGATCACTTGTGCTGTCACGGCGATGCTTTTTCAATGATTTAGCATGTTCCATGGCAGCCCTCGGATTGTTAAAGGTCTTGGAGGTCCCCTCCGGGCCAATCCTCAGGCGTGCAGGGTAGAGTATAGCATACGGGATGTCATCTGCCAACAGCAACTTATTTATTGCTGCAAACTCCCTTCTCGCCACCTGAACAGCCGTGGTAAAATCCGTGAAGAAAACCAACACATTCCCCTGATAGTTAATTGCACCTTATTCTCGGGCCAATCTGAGGATAGTGTCCCGATCTCTGTAGTTTAGCAGGTGCGCAATTATATGTTGCAGCGGGGCCCCAGGGATCGGACGAGCCGCCAGAGATTGGTGTGTGAGCTCCACGATCAGCATATGCAACAGATTGTCCACACCAAAGATTTCTTTGAGCATCCTCTCCACGTAGACCTCCATATTCCAAGTTTTGGTTGACTCAGGCAGACCAGTGATCCTCAAGTTGTTTCTCCTGGATCTCGCTTCCAAGTCCTCGTTCTTTGCCTGGATAACTGCCAGCACTTTTTCCATATTCAATGTTTTGTTGGAGACAGTTTGCAAGTCGTCTTCAGCCGTAGAAACACGCTTCTCAACTTTGCCCAGCCTTGTGCCTTGCTTGTCAAGCTTTTCAGCCATATGATCCATACGCAAGTTTAATGCATCAATCTTTCCATCAATCGACTGTAGGCTACGCTGCATCACCAGGAGCGTAGTCTCCAAGGTCGGGGCAGCTTCTGATGGAGTGTCCGCCTCAGAGTCCGAAGTTTGTTTAGGCTGCGATCTGCCCGGCTTACGCATATCAAACGTGAGGTGGGATTGTGTCTTATCGTTTTTTTCCTTTGTGACCAGCTCACTTGTAGCAACTGCAGTCACCACTCACAACCACCCAGTCAGGCGTGAGGCACCACACAGTGGAACATGCTGTTTTTTTTTCACTGGTGTCTATAAGATACAAAGACAAACAGCACCCCCGCTCAGAAGCATGGATGCATCTCTATATCTTCACAGGCATCCACAGCCATAGGCTGCTACGGTAAATGGCACAGCCACAGGACTAACCTCCTCCAGAACAGTCATCTGATATACGCCCATTCTAGATATGGCTCCCCTACAAGCCCGGACGCACTTGTCCAGCCTCACTGGCAGCAGCCTAAATGACCAGATGACTGGTACACAGTGCACCCCCGCTCTCCCTGCGTGGCAGTCAGAGGCGAGATTCCAGTCAGGGAGTCACCACGCAGTCGAGAGTATTCAGGCCCGCAGAGCCGAGACGTTGCAACTCATGCAACCTGATGTCTGTGGAAATTCAGCGTGACTACAGCGCCAAGCCAATGAGGTGATTCAAGCCGTCAGGGGAGGCCTGCCATCTCAGGCCACAGCCACAGAGCAAATTAGGAGCAGCATTTGGGCTCTGTATCACAGCCCTTCAACCAGAGAATAACTCACTGCAGTTCCGGAGCACCAACGGCCTGCCCGCCTAAGCCGCCACAATACAGTTCACCGCAGCCCCAGCGTGTCAGGTAAGCGGCGCCATCGCAGGTCCAGCATCTCTCCGGTCTGGTGGCGTCAGCATGTCCTGATAGGCCTCCCAGCAGCAGGCACTCCGCGCGGCCACACGGACAACCGCTGCTCCTTTGCCGCCCCCGGGATCAGTTCTTAAGCAGGTAGCAGCTCCAGGGCTCGCGCAGCCCCATCTGACCACACAGGATCCGCAGAAGCAAGCAGGAGTGAGTGCAGCTCTCAACTGCGAACAGCGGCCGCCGTGTTGTTTCCATGGCAACCCTGCAAATTATCGACATTGGCTCACCACTTCATATTCAGGGTAGTCCGCTGCATCAAATTCGTCCTGAGCACTTCACTAGCTCAATGCCATGTTAGATGTATTGGTCTGCTACGTTGGAAAGCAGGATTCTGGACTGATGGAGGATCGGCTGGCAGAGCTGCACTAAGGCGCAGCCATCTTGCCGTGCACCCTCTAGCACCCCTCCTCCCGCCAAACTCTAAATCAGGCCCAAAGTCCTTAAGACTGTCGGGTCAGCCATAGGATGTTGGCGAACTAGGATGTCCACATAATCGTGTTTCGGAAACAGGGTAAATGTGTGCGAGGGAGACCAAGTGGCCGCTTTGTAAATAGGTTAAGAAAGACATTGTTGACCTCTTTTTCCAGGTGGAATGCACCCTGGGTGGGGCAGGTAGCAGATTTGAATGCGCTTGACTATCCACTTGGTATGCCAGTCTCAGAGAAGTAATGGGATTTGAAAGGCTTAAAGAAGGCGCCAAAAAGCTAGTCAGACTTACAAAAGGGCTTGGCCCTGTAGATGTAATACATGAGAGCTCTTTTGAGTTCCAGGATATGTAAAGCTTTTTCCACTACCGAGTTGAACTACGGAATGAAGAATGGGTCCTCTATAGTTTGGTCAAGACGGAAGGGTGAGACCACTTTGGGAATAAATTTAGGACTGGTTCTGAGAACAACTCTAACTTTGTGAACCTGAATGGAGGGTTCTTGTAAAGTGAGTGCTTGCAGTTTTCTAATGCATCAGAGGGAAGTAATGGCCCCAAGGAAAGCTACCATCAGGAGGGGCTATTAGTGTAAAGGTTCAAAGGGTGACCCCATGAGCCTCGTGAGGACTATGCTAAAACTCCGCTCAGTGGCAGGAGATGTTCTGTATGGTCTGACCCACTAGAGACCATTCATGAAAGCCTTGATTACCAGAATCCTAAATGGGGGTGTATGTTTCCTATTTTCAATATAGGCCGCAGCAGCAGCTGACTGTAGGCGTATTGGTGTATAGGCAAGGCCCAAGCTTTGTAACAGACAGGAGAGGATGTCCTGGACCGTAGGCTTCAAAGGGTCTAGGTATTTGGAGATAAAGTAGAGGACAAATCTTTTCCCACTCTGCAGTGTACAGGACAGTGTGATGGGTCTGCACACTTTTCGTAGAATGGTTGTACATTCTTGGGGAAGGTTTAAATAGCCAAATTCGAAGACCCGAGGAGCAAGATTGCAAGGTGGAGCTGCCTGGGATCTGGGTGTCTGGTCTGGGCATAACTCTGTATGAGAATATCCAGCCTGAGTGGTAACTTCTTGTGGGAACTGATGAACATCTCCAAGAGCAGGGAGTACCATGGTTGCCTGGATCAAGACGGGTCCACCAGGTTGAGTGTCGGAGATATCTGTCTTGTCTTCCTCACCGTGTAGAGGAGGAGATGGGAGAGGCAGAAAAGCGAAAGTAAAGATCCTTGATCAATTCATCTACAGTGCATTGCTCAGGGACTGTGGTTAGTGACGCTAGAGTGATGGTACATGTGATCTGTGATGGTACAGTGTGATGTGTGAGAGTACAGTTACTGCTCGTACAGACATAATGTGATAAGTAACAGTACAGTTACTACTAAACCGATACTGTTTATGTGGGTGTGGGGCTACTTATAACATAAGACATCTTTATTCATGGATCACTGGCATGGCTTGAGAACCACGTAAGTAAGAGAAGTCATTGAAAACATCTCAGGAAACAAAACAGACCAGGACGACAATCGACACTAAAAGAGACAAGGGGAAACTAAACTAGTAGAGCAAGGTATGCAAGGGCATTCGAATGAGGTGGAAGCCCTTAGCCAAAGCGAAAGGCAGCTACAAGCCACTACATGTGAAAGCAGAAAGTAGACCCCTAGTTGCACATTTTGCACACCACAGACATACGGAACATGCAGAGAGGATTCGGATCTGTGGTGTTAGGATGCACCAGACATAACTAGCACCAAGGAGGAGGAACCCAAGAAGGTGTTAATCATGTACATACGTGGACAGCACTGAACCACTACAGGGTTGTATAGGGCGTAGTCAATGGTGAGACATGACAGCAAAAGCATATGAAGCTTGAAGTCACTTATGAGCCAGGGGTTCATCAGCAGTTAATGAAGGGGGGGCTTCCTCTGGTGCTATTCCTGAGTGAATTCTGTATTTGGAAACACTGCTGCTAAAAGGTCTATCTCAGAACAAGTCTGTTTATAAAGAGCATCACACAGCCACTGTGGAGCGCCCATTCGATGAAGCATGTTACAGAACAGTCCTTACCGAGCACCGAGCGAGCCCGCCCACACTGAATATGGAAGCGTCTATGGTAGAATGTACCACTTTCTGTAAGAAGGGGGCACAACAATTTCATATGAAAATAAAGTACTTGTATGCATTTTAACCAAAGAAAAAGAGTCAAGTTCATTAATGTTAAAGAAAATGTTGGTTGGTGCAGAATTAATATTCGACTGGTAGAGGTACATCAATCTGACAAATGTTGCACTTAAAGAAGTTGCAAAGTTCTCAAACTTGACCTATCACTACTTGACAGAGAAGAGCCCGACAAAAGAATCTTCACAGGAGAATTCTCCTTCTGTAGGTAGGTGCTTGTAGGAGTTTTCTAAAATAAAACTTCTTTATTTTTTTATTTCTGTCTCACTTTGTTTTTTTAAACCATACTACACAGCAGCCACAATGCTGTATAGCATGACAACAAACATTGGCGAAGACAACAGGGCTCATAGGCGAGTCCTATTGACTTTGTTAATGCTCGTCCTTTGCTATACACTGCTGGTATTTTGACTCTACACTCTGAGAAAGCACCCATTGGTTTCTTGGTGTGTGTTTTTTTTCTGGTGTATAAGTTGACTGTATTCAGTTTCTCAGGTGCAGAACCTACCTTTTCTTTCAAGGAAAGAGCTGCAGAAGGGCTGTATCCCTTGCACGACCTCAGAGGAGTCTGCCTTACTAGGGCGGAGGAGATGCGCTGACAGCCACCTTTCTAGGAGGGCGAGAGGGCAGATACTAGAGGAATGTGTGTTACCCACTCCCCCTGGGAGCCATCAAAGACTTAGTAAAGCTTTGATGTGAGAACGGAGATATATGTTTTCAACCTGTTCCCTATAGGCGCCTAAGATAAGAGGTAACCAAAAGAGTTTAAGTGAGACCAGCCTTGGTATTCCATGGCTCTGTGCCGTTACTAAGATCGAAGGAGACACGACTTTGTAGGTCCTCGATTGTTTAAAGATTTGTAGCAGTATAACGAGGTGGCATTTAACTGCAATTTATAGCGCTTGGAGGTGTGCATCATTGTATGAACCTGAGCTGCACTATCCCTATACCGTGTTTGGATTAACGCTGTCGGGATTGTAAAAGGCATACGGATTTTTGGAAATTCGTTTCCCTCACCCCTGTCCTGAGGAGGCCTAGATGTTTCATTTGGCCGAAACGCGTCCGCGTCGACAGATTCTGATAAGAGGAGTCTGATGAGATACTGTTTGATTTACTTTAAAAAGATTCTATACACAATTTTGTGATTAAGGTTCTGTAGACATTAGAGCCAATTGTGCGAATAAGACTACCTCTAAGTGTATTACCTATAGGGAATAGGTGAACACTCCTTTTTCGACGATGTGGGTGGAAGGAACCTAATACTATTGTCATTATTATTAATTTTTTTGCCAGTTGTATATAAGTGTTGTGTGTGTGTATATATATGTATATGGTTTATTGAGAGAAGTCCCAAAGTTATGATGAAGTGAATCTGGATTACGTTAATTAAATTATGTAATCATTTGTTCTTTGGTATGTGATTGTTTCTTTTGTTGAAATGTATTTTAATGAATAATAGGACTATGCACTACTAATAGAGGAATATTCAGTCTTCTATTGAAAAGTAAGATTTTCATATATATTTTTTCCTCCTGGCCATTTTTCGATTTTTTCATTGGTATTCCATGGCAACAAATCAATGTATATGGCCTTAAAGGCAGCAAAGTTTAAAAAAAATACTAGTGTAACCTTTTGAAAGCTCTGAACGGACAACTCAGCAGGGCCTTGCTGTGATGGAGAGACTGTTGTAGATTGTGGCCTTGACTGTAGCCTTTAGACCCTCACAGGTGAGTAGTGCGCTATATAAATCCCTGATTGATTGATTGATTGATGGATGTTGTGAATCACAATAAAGGTATTCTCTCTCACCTCTGCCAGATGTTGTATCTGAGGGTACTTCAGAGAGAAGCGTTGGATTTGAGACTGGCATACTTCTCCTACCTGTCCACTGCTTGCGTGGGCGAGGCTCCGACACAGGCCCTCTGAAGTGACGGGCGGTTGGGTGGCCACTGAGCCCAGACTCATGAGGTCCCAAAGGACAAAGTGTGACTGGAAGACTGAGGAGACGGACCAGGCCCATGAAGGTTTGCAGGCTCATCTTAAGGACATTTTGGGCTTCCTTGTTTGAAACAACTTTGGATTTAGGACCTATTTTCAGTAAATTCAAACCCTCATGATGGCAAAGAACATTGAAATGTACCTTAAACTTTCAGAAATGGGAGCAAACAAAAACGGCCAGAAGCTGAAGTTGTCTGGTGTCTAAAAGCCAAATAGTATTGAGAGAAAGCTTGAACAAGCATTGATGAAGCCATTTTGTTTTGTGCTGGGCTACAGAGTTTTTTGACTTCCAACAATAACATTTTCTGTGGAATTGATGGTCTGATTAGCCTGATCCTCCCATTCCCAGGCTAACTTGGCGGATGATTAGTGGGCTAGAGGAGGACAGTCAGAGGCTACTGGTCCTACTCAGGCTCTGCAAACTCGGCCAAGGATAACCCCTTCAGCATTGGGCTCTCAGTGGCAGCAATGACAACAATCACAGGCTTCTCAGGGAGGTAGTGTGGGGGTGCGGCTTCTCAGGGAGCTAGTGAGGGGGTGCTTCTCAGGGAGGTAGTGTGGGGGTGTGGGCTCTCAGTGGCAGCAATGACAACAATCACAGGCTTCTCAGGGAGGTAGTGTGGGGGTGCGGCCTCTCAGGGAGCTAGTGTGGGGGTGCGGCCTCTCAGGGAGCTAGTGTGGGGGTGTAGCTTCTCAGGGAGGTAGTGTGGGGGTGCGGCTTCCCAGGAAGGTAGTGTGGGGGGTGCAGCTTCTCAGGGAGGGAGTGTGGGGGGCTGCTTCTCAGGGAGGTAGTGTGGGTGTGCGGCTTCTCAGGGAGGGAGTGTGGGGGGCTGCTCCTCAGGGAGGTAGTGTGGGGGTGTGGATTCTCAGGAAAGTAGTGTGGGGTGGGGCTTCTCAGGAAGGTAGTGTTGGGTTGAGGCTTCTCAGGGAGGTAGAGTGGGGTGTGGATTCTCAGGAAGGTAGTGTGGGGTTGAGGCTTCTCAGGGAAGTAGAGTGAGGTGTGGATTCTCAGGAAGGTAGTGTGGGGTGCAGCTGCTCAGGAAGGTAGTGTGGGGTGCAGCTTCTCAGGGAGGTAGAGTGGGGGTGCGGATTCTCAGGGAGGTAGTGTGGGGGTGCGGCTTCTCAGGGCGGTAGTGTGGGGGCAGCTTCTCAGGAAGATAGTGTGAGGGTGCGACTTCTCAGGAAGGTAGTGTGGGGTGCAGCTTCTCAGGGATCGAGTGTGGGGGGCTGCGTCTCAGGAAGGTAGTGTGGGTGTGCGGCTTCTCAGGGAGGGAGTGTGGGGGGCTGCTTCTCAGGGAGGTAGTGTGGGAGTGCGGCTTCTCAGGAAGGTAGTGTGTGGTGCGGCTTCTCATGAAGTTTCTGTGGGGGTGCAGCTTCTCAGGGAGGTAGAGTGCAGGCAGATGCGATGCTGCAGTACGGTTGTGGCCTGGGCAGCACCGAGAGCTGATGGAGGCCCTCTAGGGCAAGGATTTAGGTAACCCACGTAACCCACGGGGCAGAGCTCATCACGGCCGCACTCCGACGCACTTCTGGTTGCTAGGCTTTCACAAGGGCCACACTTCACATGTAGTGGAGCAAGGTAGTCGCTAGTCTCTAGGTCACAGTGGCAAGGAATGGGTGGTGTCATACTTCTTTAGGCCACAGTGGCAATGGGTGACCTGTGGTTGCACTTCTTTGGGCCACAGTGGCAACGGGTGAGCTGTGGTCGCACTTCTTTGGGCCACAGCGGCAACGGGTGACCTGTGGTCGCACTTCTTTGAGCCATAGCGGCAACAGGAGACCTGTGGTCGCACTTCTTTGGGTCACAGTGGCGCAGGGTCAGCCGCGGTTTTTTGCTCCCTGT
Organism: Triturus cristatus; assembly: GCF_964204655.1. Taxonomy (NCBI): domain Eukaryota; kingdom Metazoa; phylum Chordata; class Amphibia; order Caudata; family Salamandridae; genus Triturus; species Triturus cristatus. The sequence continues at coordinate 1,283,936,522 of NC_140592.1, read as the reverse complement.
CTGGAACCAAAACTAGGAGAGTTGGGTGCATGCCAACAACTGGGTCACGCGGATCGCTCTCTGAACTCCTGTGTCCTATGGCAGGCTCCACCATCCTAGGCACTCGTTGCTGCTAGTCACACCTCCTGCTTCCTATGGCAGACTCCACCATCCCAGGTACTCAATGCTTCAGGCTTTTCCTGGTAGTCACACCTCCTGCTTCCTATGGCAGACTCCACCATCCCAGGTACTCGTTGCTGACAATCGCACCTCCTGCTGCGGTGGCAAGCTCCACCATCCCAGGTACTCGTTGCGGATAGTCGCACCTCCTGCTGCGGTGGCAGGCACCACCATCCCAGGTACTCGTTGCTGATAGTCGCACCTCCTGCTGCGGTGGCAAGCTCCACCATCCCAGGTACTCATTGCGGATAGTCGCACCTCCTGCTGCGGTGGCAGGCACCACCATCCCAGGTACTCGTTGCTGATAGTCGCACCTCCTGCAGCGGTGGCAGGCTCCACCATCCAAGGTACTCGTTGCTGATAGTCGCACCTCCTGCAGCGGTGGCAGGTTCCACAATCCAAGGTACTCGTTGCTGATAGTCGTACCTCCTGCAGCGGTGGCAGGCTCCACAATCCAAGGTACTCGTTGCTGATAGTCGCACCTCCTGCAGCGGTGGCAGGCTCCACCATCCAAGGTACTCGTTGCTGATAGTCGCACCTCCTGCAGCGGTGGCAGGCTTCACAATCCAAGGTACTCGTTGCTGATAGTCGTACCTCCTGCAGCAGTGGCAGGCGCCTTCTCTTTCTCAGCAGGCAGGTTGGCTTCTAGGTGCCCGAGGCCAGATGAACAGCTTTTTTTCAGCAAGCCAAGATTTCAAGTGATGTTCCCTCACCTCTGGGGAGCACACTTCCAGGAAGACATTAACAATGATTAACAACAATCCTCTGGGTTCTCTGTGGAGCACTCCCAACCTTAGTCACAGAGAACTTGGAACAGGAACAATATGTAGGTCCCACTTTTATAAAGCAGACTTGGATTCACTGTTTTACATTTACGGATTGACGGTTCTCCTTAAAGTGCCCTTCCAGGCTGCTCTCTGGCCTTTGTGTATAGAGATGCTCCTCCCAGCAAAGTAGTCCACAGCCTGGAGCTCCCACAACAGAAGCACAAAGAGGTAAGTTTTCCCGACCTGGCTGTCATCAGCCACACTGAAGATTTATCAGGGGAACGACAAACGGCTGGCCACACCTAACTATTCCACTCTGACCAACCGAGACTGCAGTCCCACCCTCCACCCCCACCAGCTACCAAACGGCAGTGTTACATGAAGACTAAACTGCAGCCTCTCAGCAAAACACTTAACGGAACTTCTAAATGAGCCTTGACTCCTCTCTCCTCACTTCAATGTGTAGGTTTTCTCCCTCCATCTTCAGGAAAGTTAGCAATACAATTCCATTGTCTGGGAAAACAACCTCATCTTCATCTAGAGCAGAAGGACAGGCCTAGGGCATCCAAAATGGATCCCGCCAGCCTCCATTACTATGGTTCACTTATAGACATCATTCATGTTCCACGCAGGACACATATACATACATGCACAACACACACTTAGGATTTTAGTGCTAGGATCTGGGTTAGCGCACAGAAGCGGAGCTTTACAGGAGTAGGACAGAAGGCCTCAACGCCAATGACACAGATAAAAATGTCTGGTCACAAGAATGGATTCCATGACGCTGTATACTGCCACCATCTCTCTACGTGCTGAACCCATGACACAGATAAAAGGTCTGGTCGCAAGTATGGATTCCCATGACGCTGTATACTTCCACCACCTCTCTACGTGCTGAACCCATGACACATATAAAAGGTCTGGTCACAAGTATGGATTCCCATGACGCGGTATACTTCCGCCACCTCTCTACGTGCTGAACCCATGACACAGATAAATGGTCTGGTCACAAGTATGGATTCCCATGACGCGGTATACTTCCACCACCTCTCATTGTGCTGAAGCCATGACACAGATAAAAGGTCTGGTCACAAGTATGGATTCCCATGACGCTTTATACTTCCACCACCTCTCTACGTGCTGAACCCATGACACAGATAAAAGGTCTGGTCACAAGTATGGATTCCCATGACGCGGCATACTTCCACCACCTCTCTACGTGCTGAATCCATTACACAGATAAAAGGTCTGGTGCAGGAGAGTAGGATCTGCCTCTTATGTTGCCTCCACTTTTTTTCTGATGTTTACACTGGTTTCTGGCTATAGTCTCGATGGGACCCAGCTAATCAGGGCCCCAGCCTCTCTGTTCTCTCTAAACAACATGGAGTGCATATTAGGTGCACTAGTGATTGGATACTGTGGTGCCTTATGAGTCCCTAGTATATGGTACCTTAGGTACCAAGGGCATAGGTACTTCCCAGGCCTACCAGGGGCTGCAGCATGTATTATGCCACCCCTGGGAAGCAGACTAAATCTGACACCACAGGCCTGCTACTGCAGCCTGGGTGAGGTAGTGCTAGCACTCCTCACTGAGATATAGGTTCACTATATCCCTCCTGCACACACATTTAAACCTATCAGTCACCCCTAAGGCAGGCCCTATCAATCCTGAGGGCAGGGTGCTTGGTTTCCATGTCAGGGGGTGCCTCTGCCTGAGCAGGGGCCCTCTGCAGCTCTCAGTGTCCATTCTCTGGGGCTGTTTGTGGATGCGGTCAAACCATATACTCTTAAGTGCATTATAACCTCGCGGTAAATGCTAACTTTGGAATGGCTGCATCAAAACATGTTGTGTTTGGTGTCAAACGCTTTGGAATCCTACCCCCACACCAGTAACTGGTGTGGGAGTATGATCCCACCCTTCTAGAGGGATAGACATGTACCTGCTTGGCAGGCACCAAAAACTACAAACTGCGGTCGCAAACTCCATCGCTCCCGCCGGAGCCCGAAGTTCCTGCAGCCCAGGAAGAGGATTTCCTGATTTCTCCAAGGCCATCGTGAGTCCCCAGCGACGCTGAGGCAAGTGGACCCCACGAGTGACGAGGAACCGCAACCCCTGGGTACCGTGAACTATTTTCGAGTGCAACCCCTTCACGACATTCTACGAACCTGTGCATTGGGCCACGTGTGGTCCAAGCCTCTAGCAGGGATCCCTCCAAAGATCAGAGGCCTACCCCATCCCGAGTGACTATGGGCCCCTGTTGAGAGGATCCTCCTGAGGCGTCTTCGCGATCCCTTGCCGGCTGGCTTGTGGGTCCCCTGAAGACTTTTCTACAATTCCAAAGGGCTCCCCTGGTTGCTCCAGGCCTGCCCTGACTTACCCTTGCTGGGTGAGTCCCTCAGACCTTGATGGTCTGCACGGCTGACTTTTTGTCCTTTCCACGAGACTTGCTGCTGCCAAGGCTTGTTGGCTCCAATCTGGTCGCTGACACCGCAGTAAGCTGCAGACTTCGTGGGACACGCCGAATCCAGCTCCTGGTCATCGTCGACGCCTCCTGGACTTCGTGTCTGAAGAGTCAAGACACCTGTGAATCACCTGAAATCACCCGACGACAGTGGGCATCCATCTTCCTTGCCCCGGGTCACTGCCAAGTGACTTTGAACTCTGTCCCCTCTGCTTTCAGGTCTTCCTTCTTCTGAATCCAGGCTTGGATTTCACCGGACATTTCTTCTGTCTTCACAAGCAGCAAGTCTTCATTGGCTCCCATTGAAAACGACGCCGCGACCCAACACCAAAAGACACCTATGCACCCGGCTTCCCTGGGTGAGGTAACTCCAGCACTACGGTGCTCCTGTGGGTGTTGGCTCTAGAACTACTCACCCTGTAAGTGACTTGCTTGTAGACTCTCCCGAAGTATCCTTAAACTCTTAATTTACAATCACGAATTGCTCCATTGAAGTCAATAGGGATTCGCTGCTGTGTTAACACACTGCATGCATCCCCGTGGGTCCTTTACTTACCTGCCTTGGGTGGTTTTGTGCGGCCCCAGCGATTCTGAAGGCCCTCTGCCTTGTCCCCTTGCAAGTCGTTATCTCTAAGTCTCTTTTTTAGTATATGGTCGGGTATGCCCCTAGGGCCCCAGCCATATTTGTGCTTAATTTATTGTGAAACGTTGATTTGTGCAAATGTTCCTGACTTCTAATCTCATAAAGAGATTAGTAGAGAGTTGTTTAGTAATAAATACATATATATTTGATATATATACCTTTGTGGTGTCCTTTCATTTGGTAATTCAAGAGATTATATGGTAAAACAAGCTGCTTTACATTCCTCTAAAGACTTAGCCTGAAGGCTGCTCTCCACAGCTACCACTAGGATAGCTTTATTTAAAGGTTGTCTTAAACCTACTACCATAAGAATCCAATTGTACTGGTGCAAGGTGGCCACTTTAACTAGCGAACAGCATATACCAGGCCAACTTCTCATATCAGGTCACAAGTATGGATTCCCATGACGCGGTACACTTCCACCACCTGTCTACGTGCTGAACCCATGACAGAGGCAGTGGTCCCTGGTCAGTGAATTGAGGGGGCACTTGCTGTGCCCCCCAGGATCAGGATCGGACTCATGTGAAGGGACAGGCTTAGGTGTCTGTACACAAACTAGATCAGAGTGAAGATAGGACCAAAATCAGAATTTGGAATACCAGATACAGGTAGTCTGCTACTCCACACAGGGAAGCATGACCATACATCATGCAGGGACCACTCCTGTTCCAACACGCACAGAGTGCATGAAACTGTAGCTGTAGCTGCCGAATGGTCAGAATCATAAAATAATTCCTCCATCACTGCTGGTGCAACAGTACAGATTAGAGCACTGCTCGGAGGATTTTGGGCCTGGGCGTAGTTCGCTGAGTCTTGCTACGTGGAACTCTGCGAAGTTACAAAAAAACTCCACGAAGTTCAGCGAGTGGCGGAGTGCAGTGCGAACTGCGGATTGTGCTGGCATTCGTGCCGCTCGGGTAGAAATTCTACCCGAGCGGCAGCTCGCGCTCGCGAACCGTATGTTCGTGAGCGGGGAAAAAACTCCACTGCACATTGCGAAGCGGAGTTTTCTGCACTCTGCAAGGTGCAGAAAACTCCGTAAACTCCACGAACGGAGCGAAGTTCACAACTCAGGTCTAATTTTCAAGGTGTCATCAAGCAAATTATGATAATTGTCTCCTTATGTCTCATCCCGTCTTGTCCTTCTTCTCCTCTTACTATGTATCAGCAATTACCTCAGACTCTAAAGAGTAAAAAAAAATGGAAGGGAGACAGGAGAAGGATAGCGGGGTGAAAAAAAGTCTTTAGAGAATTTAGTTTTTATTTTAGAAAATTTGTTAAGCGCACAAATACCCGAGGGTGTCTCGGCGCTGAGTGTCCACTATACATGTCCATGAGTATTTATTGTTTGAACAGCCAAGTCTTTGGTGAAACATAGAGAAGGGAGGAGACATATCGTGATGAGGTTGAACAATAGTTGAGTAGGGAAAGACATAAGGTACAGAGTAAAAGGTAAAGTGGTCAGAAGGAAAGATACAGAGAAAGGGTTAAGTAGAGAAAGAGTGGTAGGTAAGGTTCTATAGTGTAGTAGATAGGTAGGATGGAGGAGATGTAGCTCAAGGAAGAGGAGTGAGTACACCAAGGCGTGAGTTAGAGATAGTAAGGTAGAAAGAGAAAAGAGTTACAGAAAGTTAAAAGCTGAGAGGAGGTAAGAAGAGAGGGGTGAGGTTGAAGAGGTGATGAGAAGTACGGTGAGAGAGACAAGACAAAAAGATTATTCCTTTTCATTTAAATGCCACCAACCAAGGTTGAGCAGGAATGCACACTACGTTCCAATTAAGAATGGTCAGCGCCAAATTAAAATAGAATCTGATTTTGTGCACAGTGATATTATGCAGGGGTTTGATCGCCCCAAACACATTACCAGTGGGCCCCTTGGAAGATGGGGACTCGGGGAAGTTGCCCACCTTGACCTTGCCTTCAGGATCCTTCTACTTTCAAAAAACGTCTACAAACATGGTCTTAAAGGCAAGTAAGTAAATAGTTTATTGTATTTGATTAATTAAAACTATTACAAAAATGTACACTTGAAATTCATGCTTTTTAAGAAAAAGAGGGAAAATGGAGGAAAAGAAGAAGGTATTATTAAAAGTAGGTTTCTAAAAGCCATAAAAATCTCAAAGTATAACAACGACTTTTTCAGCGCGTTTCATTTTTTTTTTTTTTTTTTTTTAGCGTCTCCAGCGCTAGAGCATGTCCTGAAGAGGTTCTTGTGGCTGCGCTTAGGGCTGTCAGTTGTGGGAGTTAAAACTCATTTGTATTATTTCTGCCGTTTGAGGGAGCGCAGCACTTCCCTGCTTAGCTTCAATTAGTGTCAGGAATTTCACTAGTTTTCCATTTAGCTGCGGGTCCTTGGATTGAAGCATGCGATCACAGCGTGTCTCTGGGTGCGAATCCCTCATTCATTATAATGCGGTTTGAGTAAAAGTACCCTTTCCTCTTTTAAGTTGTGGCAGGAGCAGGTTCAAAGAGCCATGTCCTCAATACCATTTCCACATAGTCGACATGTGCTGACAAGTTGCCCCCTCTGCCATGGTGGGAGGTGTGGAGTGCGTGGCCGTCTTCCAAGCCTGTATTTTTTTTTAAATCTTAACTTCCTGGATTAACCCAGGTTGAAATATGCCTGTGCGCCAAATGATTTGTAGCCACTCATGGTCATCCTAGCATGCCTCCTACGGGCAAAGGCAGCTTTGTCTTCTACAAAGCAAAGTTTCTTTATTACTTTTTTTGTTACTATTTGCTCAAAGGCTGAAGGGGTGATTTGAGTTTCCCATAGGTCTGATTGCCCCGTGGCGACGAGGGAGTCCTGCAAGTATTGTCTGGCTGGCAGAGTTGATGTGTTCCAAAGTTCTTGCCATGGCTGGGGGTTCAATGTATTCAGGGGAGAGTTCCTTATTGTATGCCAGCACGTTATGTAGGAGCCTTGCCTTGCCAGGATTTGTTTGGTTAGGCCAAACTCTAACCAGCTCTGCGATGGTGAGGCGTGGGTTGGGATGCTAAATATGATTCTGTAGGCCCTGACCATGGTGGTGTCCAGAATGTTTGCGTCCCTACCCCTCAGTGCTTTGCTGCCGTAGGCAATGGGGCGTAGAATTTTGGCTGTGCTACCCGGAGGATGGGGGAGAGGATAGGGCCTGTGAGTTTTGTTTTTAGCTGCCTTAATGTTGTTGCTATTGCCATCCCCTTCCTTCTGATTGTTTCGAGTTGGTTGGCAAATTGACCACCCTCGTCAATGATTACCCCCTAAATATTTATAGGTGGGGGTGTTCGCAATTAGTAATTTTTCCAAGTACCAAGTATGAGACCATCGCTTGCCGTTTTTAATTGTCGGTGTTTTTGTATTTTTGAGGTTCACTTCTATGTGGTTTTCCACGGCATACTCATGCATTTTGTTGAGTAGGCGTTGCATGCCTACTTGAGTGTGGCTTACTAGGACCCCGTCAACGGCATACGAGATGCTGGAGATGGCTTTGCCGCCAAGTCGAGGTGCATGCGAATTGCAGGTACTTATGATTGATGTCATATCTGCCATATACAGGTTAAACAGTGTTGGAGCAAGCACACAACCCTGTTTAAGCCCCGTAGAAGTTGGTATGCGCCTTGAAAGATGTGTGACATTGCCTATTTTTACCTGTATCCATGTCTTGGTATGGAGTTGTATTAAATGGTTCAAGAGAGCTGATGGGATTCCCCAAAGCGCCAGTTTCCTCCACAGTCTTGCTCGATTAACATTGTTAAAGGCTGGCTTAAAGTTGATGAAACAAAAATGAATCACCTGTTTTGTTGATTTTGCCTTATCGATGATCATTGAAATGGTTAAAAAAGATTTTGGGTGGTTCCTGTGTCTTTACAGAATACTGTTTTGTTAGAAATGAGGGGGCTCTGGTTGACGCAGGTGTGAACCCACAACAAGCAGGGACCCTTTACTTCTTGTCAGGGCGAAGGATGACTCCCCAGAATAACCCCTGCTCACCCTCTAGGTGCGTGGCGCGAGCAGTCTAGGCTAAGTCTCAGGCGTACACGGTTAAGCAAATGCAATTACACATACAGTAAACCCCTGGCATGCACCACAAACGGACACCAATCAGGGAGTATATAAAAATAAGCTTTTATGTAGTTTCAGCAGCGTCAAATACAAGGCCCAGTAACGTTGAACTGATGGGGCCACAATTCTTAGGAATACTGTGGAAATATGGATTTTTATGATCAGTTATGTCCCCTATCTTGGACCCCAACGGTTTCATGTATAAATCACAAGTACATGTATGTTCCCTCCAGTTCCAGTTATGAAGACGCAAACACTTGTGCGTCCACCGTCAACATGTCCTCTTTCAGATCCGCCATGAATGGGCCGGATATTCTATTTCTAAGTATGAAAGGCCACCGGCTTTATATGGTTCATTTATCCCATTTTTCAGTCCAGGCGAGTAGGCCCTGATTCTGCCGTTAAGCCTTTTCCTGCCTTCTGCCTCTGAAAGCTCCAGTCTGAGCTCGCATCTGTATCCATGAACTTTGTCCTATTCCCTGCGCGGCTAACGGTGCCTGACTCCAGCCTGTTGCCTGCCAAAAACTGTATTTCACCTTCGAGATTATCTGCTCCGCTCCCTACCCAATGCATTCCTGTCTAGTAGTTTAAGTAAACATTCTTCCAGCTATCGAGCAAAGGGCCCGGCTTCTCTGTCTTTATGCAAGTAATTCATAGCCCTGTTACTATGGAAGATTTCTGCCCTCGCATCTAGTGTAGACACTTAGACGCTTGTACACGCACTCACAGTCAGTATAGAATAGATTTTGTTCGAGAGACCTTTCTTTTTGGATAACATAGTTCTTTAAACATAGGATGTTAGATATGATTTGGGATTAGGTTGACATAACCCCAGACTTTTGTCTCCACATGTAGAGCTAAATGTCAAGTCCCTTTCTCCCTCTAGTTGCACGTCTATCACACGTCATGCGACTGCGCACGCATCTCTGCCAAATATTTCTGCTGACATTGCAGGATTCTCCAGGTATCCACCCACACATGACAAATTACCCATTATCATCAAGTGGACGCCCACATGGACGCCCACCTTCACGCCTACTTACACGCCCACATGCTCTTATCTCATTCTCTCTTGCTCTTTTGCTTACGTACAATTGAGAAATGTATATATACTGTACTCTGTGAATAATGTTTTGAGAATATTGAGAATACTTTTGAGTCCCTTTCCAGATCCTTTTTTGGTGATGGTAATATTCTCCCTTTGACTCGAGTTATTGGAATAAAGCCCTTTTAGAACCTGATACCACAGACTCAGCCTCTTGCTTTATGCATGATCCTATTGATATTCTGAAATACATAGAGCGTAATATTTTATTTACCACATAATGGCGCCCGAACAGTTTAATCTCTTTCCCCACACGCCGGAGATGAAGGTCCAGTTTTGCCCCCTTCCATAGCCGTGACGGACTTCAAGCGCGCACGTCGCGGGTCTTCCCGCCAACTCCCTCAGGCCAACGAAGGGGACAGACTGCGACCAGGCATCCATACGAGGCAGTGAGGAACGCAGATTGTCCTACCCAGAGCCCACCTGCGAGAGAGCTGTGTCCGAGGTATACAGAGGCCCACCAGATTCCGAAGTTCCGAAGTTCCCAAGTTCCGCGTCGAGTCTAGTCCGGTCCAGTCCAGTCCAGTTCAGTTCCGAGGCCTTCCGTTCCGAGCTACCCGGTGAGTACCATTGCCGGGGAGGCGTTCTGACGTGCACATAGGTTGTGCCGGTCAAGACGGGTTTGGGTACACAAATCCGGTCTGCACTGTTTCAGCAGTGTATCTGTACTGTTTAGCAGTATATCTAGTATGTCTAGTATATAATTCAGAATCACCTAGTTAGTGTCGAGTATTATGCTAAGTGATTAGTTCCCTAATGGACATTGTTGTTCGTTAAATGTTAAATGTTAAATGTTTTAAATACGTTCTACATATTGTGGTGTGAATGACTGTTCATTATTGTGTTTATTGTATTAAGTGTGTTCAAGTAATAAGGTCTAAAAATGCCGCTCTTTTCAAAATTAAGACAGATCAAAACTAGAAAAGGGGTACTCGAAGAAGCTGTTCCCATTCCACCTAGGGACACTCCAGGGTACTTTATGTATCATACGCATGGCCTAGATGCCGTATTATTTCTTGATTTATGGGTGGACTACACCAAGGATTTACCAGAAAGTCAGAGGTGGCCCGCAGCTGGGACCTGGGATGCAGATTGCATCATGAGAGTAGAAGAAGAGTTATGGAAAAAGACAGCCAGACAGTCACAGAAATATGCCATTGAATTATGGCGTAAAGAATTGCATAGACGCACAAAGAAAGCGCTCAGAAAAGAAGAGAAAAGTAGGGAGGATTCAGACAAAGCCCGAGAAAACGTATTAGTTGAGGAAGGTATCCGAGTAAAAGCAGAACAAGTAGACAGACAACGAAACACTCTTATGAAAGAGAAAATGTAGACCAGCTTGGAAGGATGCCATTGAGTTTTGGCGCAAGGAGTCACATAGGAGGTCAGAGTAAGTGTTTCACGAAGCAGAGAGAAGTAGACTGGAGTCTGGAAAAGCCAAGGAAAAGATGTTACAGGAGGAAGTGGAGCAGGTAAAATGAGCGCAGGCTGACAGAGAAAGAAATACTGACGTTGCTGGTATTTATCCCGTCCTTTCAGAGGACCTAGCAAGAGTGGCCCCAGTAGAAAGACCAGTTAGAGTGCCACCGCAAGTACCACGATACATATAATAATGATATAGTAGCCCAAAGGTTCTTGAGCCACCCACCAAATGAACAGCGCATAGCTGGTGTTTACATGGTCCAACATTTGACTACGTTGTCAATAGGAAATTGAGAGGGGTGTAGCTAGAGAAGGAGCAACACCTGTGATTTGATGACACCCCTAATGTACAAAGTGCTAACGAAAAAGTAATTTTTGAAAAGTTTAGCTTGAAAAAAGAATTGTGGGTATTTCGAATTTGCAAATTGTTCAAGAATACAGGTTTGTGTTCTTGGTGGTCCAGTGAGCCAATGTGCTGGGTCAAGCCGGTAAGATTATGACCCCCTGAGTGCAAATTGTATGTAAAAATAATTTTTCAATTGAGCGAATTATTGCAGTTTTTATGGAATTGAGTAGTCTTTTTGGCTTTGACAGCTTCAGAGTGAGGAGAAGGTGGGGGCTGTGTAGAGCAGTATGTGATACAGAAATCGGAGACAGATTCTGACCTTGTAGCCAGTGTAGGTGGGGGCCGGTGAGAGGAGCAGAACAGAGGCACTGCTTAGAAAGCTTCTCTGACATCGCATCTGTGTAATGCCTGCAGCCGGAACAACAAAAAAAAAAGTTGGCTGGCAGCCCAGGCTCAGGCCGCGCTGAGGGGCTATTTTTAGCTTCTCTGATAAGACAGGGCAGCTGAGAAATGTAAGTCGAGAAAGATTCCCTTGGTCTATTCTGTGCTAAACCAGTGCCCCGGAGAAATGTCTATGGAGAAGATTTGTTTTATTTTTTAGCAAATGTTATATTGCTTCTGGCCAGAAAGTAAAATGTTGCTCTTGCTTGGAATTTTAAGGGCTATGTGCCTATATAAAAACGATTTTCAAATTCAGACATTTTTGAATTGTGGCCACAAGCTGCCACCAGTTGCATTGGATAAATGATCCAGTGGTAAAAGTCTGTGGGGAGAGATGAGAGGTGCGTCTTCGTCTGGGACATTAGGATACATTGTGTTGACGAAGATGCATAGCTCATTTTTATGAAAAAAAAAAAACAAACAGGTTCGTGTGTTCTTCGTTTTTGATTATTCTTGCTGATTCTGTGTGTCAGACTTGACACGGTGATTTCAGATGGGGGTGTATAGGGCAGGTAAATAAGTTATTGATTATAAGCCTGACAAATTAAGCAGGCCAGAGTGTTCGCCTCTGAGCTGTAGGTACTATAATTGCGCATCACTGCTCATTTATATATGTTAGTGTAATTGTCTATGCTTTCTGTGCTTGGTATACTGATGGCTTGGCATATGTATTTTATATATGTTTTGTTTTTGTGTTGTATTGACCAGTCTGTTTAGCGTTTAATACAAAGTTCTCCTGTGCAAGTACAGAGATGGTCGTGACGACGGCAATCTTTGCACAGCGCTTGGCTGGAACTTGTTCACAATTACTAAAATTCACAGACATGATATTACCATTATCATGCTGTCAAAATAGCAGACAACACGTTATCAGTGTATGTCTAATTGGTGTTGGAGATGAATGAAACAAAAGAAAAAGGCTATGCAAGACTAAAATATTTTTCACATAACTGCCTTTCTCTTATAGACAGGCAGCCTCGGTCATATGTTTCCAGATTGGACATTAAGGAACAATTATGATCTGTGCACTCGCATCTTAACTCTTGAAAGGCCTGTTTTAAATAAGGACTGCCACCACAGAGTGACAAATGAGGCTCGGTATTTAGGGTAATGAGAAAATATCTGACAGGATTTCCTTTTTAAAGTTTGCTTTAGTAAGCTCATTCTTGTAAGTGGTGGCCCCAAAAGTTGACTTGTTTTTAAATTAGGCTATTTATTGTATAGGTGGAAATTATTGCAAAATGACTGATTTCTTTAACAGATAAATTATTAATTATCAACATTAACAACTGTTCTTAAACTTGGTTTTCCGAATATTTAGGTAATTTAGCATTCCTATTAGGGCCTACTAGCATTAATATTGACTTCAGGTTGGTGTAGGTTCATGTAATAGGGACATTTGCATATGAGATGTCATTTGGCCAGCTTATGAGCTAACACAATGAGGTTTGTACATTAATTTGAAGGATGTCTCGCCGTTTCAAATATGCTGTGTATCTCCTATAATTTTGCTTACGCCCAGTAGCTACACACAGGGATTAATAGTGTTGACAAGACACAGGGTTTGATAGTGTTTGACAGCAGTGAAATCTGTTTCAGATTTCCTCCTGTCAAAAAGGGGGGGAAGGAGGAGAATATTGGCTTTCTGCTGGCCCCTGAGGAGGTTCGCTTCCCGCTAGCCCCTTAAGAAATTAAGCCCCTTAGAAATTAGCCCCCTTAGAAATTAAGTCGAGGAAATAGGTATGGTGCTTTCCCCTTTTTCTCATGTTTTATTGTGATCTTTCAGGGGAATTAGTTGTGGGCACCGGAACGTATTCAATTGATTTCTGGTTTTTCCCAGCCCAAGACACAAAAAGACTAAAGTCCTCAAGAACACACTGTGGCATTTGAAGAATTAAAGAGAGCTTTATGTCAAGCACCAGTTTTAGCAAACCCTGATTACAACAAATCGTTTATGCTTTTTGTGACAGAGCGGGATGGAACAGCACTATCTGTCCTAACACAAGATCATGCAGGAAAACACGAGCCCTGTGCTTATTTTTCTAGTACATTAGACCCAGTAGCACAGGCTTTGCCTGCGTGCCTAAAATCAGTTGCAGCAACGGCCTTAGCCATAAGACAAAGTGACTCGATAGTGCTGGGCCACCCTCTGACAGTACAAGTACCACACGCAGTAGAGGTTCTCTTGAACCGGACACAAACACAACACCTGACTGTAGCTAGACTGACAGGCTATGAGCCAACGTTATTTCAACCACACATAGAGATCAGACGATGCAACATACTGAATCCTGCTACCCTTTTGCCCTCCAGTACAGAAAGCGTTTCACCACACGACTGTGTTGAAGTAATACATACCGTGACTAAACCAAGACAAGACTTGACAGACGTTGCACTCCCAGACCCCGACCTAACACTATAAGTTGACGGCTCATGCATGAGGACAGGGGCGGGAGAATTAGTGGCAGCATATGCAGTGACTACTGATACTGTAATAATAGAGACTAAAAGAATAGACATATTGTCAGCACAAGCAGCAGAGCTCATCGCCCTGACACAAGCGTGCATAAGAGCTAAGCACCTGAGAGTAAACATTTACACCGATTCTCTGGCGAGAAAGAGGTTTCTTGACCTCTCATGGGGCCAAGATACAGCATGGCCCCCATATTCAAGCCCTACTGGAAGCAATACATTTACCAACAGCCATAGCTATCCTAAAATGTAAAGCACATACTAGAGCCACAGATACCATTTCCCAAGGCAATGATCTGGCAGACCGAACAGCTAAACAGACAGCTCAGACCCCACTAGACATGACAAAGTTACAGGTTCAATAAGTGTCCAAAGCCATGACAGTTAGGGATCCTTCCAAGGATGTACAAGACATACAGACACATGCTACTATGGACGAATTAAAGAAATGGTCGGAACAAGGAGGGGTACTGACTGATCAGGGTTGGATGAATAAGGGCAAATCCACATGGTTTCTTCCTGATTCGATGGTACAAGTGATTATAAATACCGCACATAGTCCTGCACACTTAGGAGAGAAAGCAATGATAGATAGCTTACAGAATATATGGTTCAACAAGCACCTGCGTGCAGCAGCGAAACAAAAGGTCAGAACATGTATGATCTGTTGCCAATTCAATCCAGGTAAAGGCATTCCGATGGAACAAGGTGGATTCCATCCACCTGACCACCCTTTTGAAGTGCTCCAAATGGATTATATCCAAATAAACAGATGTAGAGGTTACAAATATGTCCTGGTACTAATGAAGCAGGTGTCCCTTCTGTTAGGGTATACCTGGAAATTCCATGGTGTGCGACATCCTGAAGCAGCAGGCCTTGTAGAAAGACATAAACAGACATTAAAAATGTGCGCAGACAAAGGTGTAGATTGGATGGTAGCCCTGCCGGTTGCCCTCTTTTACATGCGAATGGTAGCTCATTCTAGAACAGGCTTATCTCCCTATGAAGTGGTCTTTGGTAGACCACCAAAATATGTGGGCACTACAATGCCTAAAAGATTACTTATGTTGACAGTAACATGCTGACAGATTACCTGGCTTCCTTGATGTCTGCACTACTCTCTTGTTGTTCGCAGGTTGCTGCCGCCTTCCCTGACAACACCCAGGTCAAAGAATACTCCATCGCTCCTGGATGGAAGGCGCCAAAGTCAGTGCTCTGGACCACGGGGACGGCCGTTAAAGTCAAAAGGCGGAAAGGATGGTTGCACCTTCACCACTCTTTTACAAAGGAAAAAGACTTTGAACTTGGATTTTGGATTTTGAACACCATTTTCTAGAGGAGACTCCCCAGAAGTTTCCACAAAGCTAAACTTTGATCTAAGAAGTCAGAACCCGTTTGATCAATTAAGTCCACTAGGTGGTGAAGCGGTTGAACATGTATTCTGGCTTGCATAAGATCTTGGACAATAACATTGATAAAAAAGAGCAAGATGTGCATCACGATAATATGTATCAGCTTAATACTACATGCTATTTTTCCTCCTATTGCCTCACTTTTACACTCCTCCACTAATGATACCATAAAGCACACATTTAGTGATCTGCCATCCTATGAGCTATCATATCGACTTGCCTTACGCAACAATACCTTTATTCAGATGCTGCACCATTCACATCAGACTAGCAATGCTACAGACTGCTGGGTCTGTGGCCGACTCCCCCCCTATCAGAACTATAAGGGAGTTTTGCCCCTCTTTCTCTATCCGTTCACACACAATGGCTCCTGTGGAGCATGGTTTAGTTTGATTAATTCCCTAGATTCGAATTCCGCAGTTTATCAAGACAACTGGGTATGGGGAAACCTGAACTTAGTTTTGCTTAAAGTCTGCTACCCTAACAAGGAGGGACTTCCCAAAAGAACAGGAACTGATCTAGAAAATGAAGTATATGGATTAGGTAATTTTACACTTAACCTCATGATCCTGAACGTTGAATCTGAAGCTACACCAATCTTGCCCGCCATGTCCGTATTCCCAGTAAAAGGGGAATTATGTATAAGAAAGAATGGCTCCATACACATGGGCCATAGTAAATGCACCACTGTAATAAAATTCAGTGATCAAGGCAAGTCTACATTTAGAGCTTCTCGTCATTCCTACTTTATATGTGGCCAGACCGCATATATACGCCTACCTCTAGATTGGGATGGTACCTGCTACATCGGATTCCTTTTGCCACCTGTTTTCCTAGCTCCTCCTGATTATCATAGAAATACTCATTTAGTACACAATAGAGAACGGAGAGATCTCCCAATAGTCGATTACACTGAGACAGCATGGGAAAAATACACAGATTTCAATAAAGGTCTCTTTCCCTATATAGGTACAGTTACCAATAGTAAGCTGATACGTAGATTAACCAGAACCCTTGAAGCAGTAGTGAACGAAACTATTTCCGCCTTAGGCAATTTAACAGAAGAGCAGTCTGCTATGCGGATTGTTGTGCTTCAAAATCGTCTTGTCCTTGACGTTATCCTGGCCGATAGGGGCGGAGCTTGTAGGGTCATCGGATCAAGCTGTTGCATTTTCATACCAGAAAATTCGCCATCTGTATATAAAGCCATAACTCGCCTTCATAAGATTGTAAGCCAGATACACCAGAATCCAGGCACCTGGACTTGGTCCGGTTGGTTTTGGAGTGTATTATCTACCTTTGGACGGAGGGTCCTATCCTTCCTAGGTATTGGCTTTCTCATACTATTCAGTTGCTGCTTATGCCTACAATGTGGACCAGCGATTTGTGGTCTGTGTGCCACATCGTGTATTCCACCACCAAAATTTCATTCATCCCGGAAGAAAAAAGAAGAACAAATGATGTTATATGAACAGATCAACGGATTGATGAAGATTGATATCTCTTAAGGGCAAGTAGGGGACAAGGAGGGAATGTGGAAGTATGGATTTTTATGATCAGTTATGTCCCCTATCTTGGACCCCAACGGTTTCATGTATAAATCACAAGTACATGTATGTTCCCTCCAGTTCCAGTTATGAAGACGCAAACACTTGTGCGTCCACCGTCAACATGTCCTCTTTCAGATCCGCCATGAATGGGCCGGATATTCTATTTCTAAGTATGAAAGGCCACCGGCTTTATATGGTTCATTTATCCCATTTTTCAGTCCAGGCGAGTAGGCCCTGATTCTGCCGTTAAGCCTTTTCCTGCCTTCTGCCTCTGAAAGCTCCAGTCTGAGCTCGCATCTGTATCCATGAACTTTGTCCTATTCCCTGCGCGGCTAACGGTGCCTGACTCCAGCCTGTTGCCTGCCAAAAACTGTATTTCACCTTCGAGATTATCTGCTCCGCTCCCTACCCAATGCATTCCTGTCTAGTAGTTTAAGTAAACATTCTTCCAGCTATCGAGCAAAGGGCCCGGCTTCTCTGTCTTTATGCAAGTAATTCATAGCCCTGTTACTATGGAAGATTTCTGCCCTCGCATCTAGTGTAGACACTTAGACGCTTGTACACGCACTCACAGTCAGTATAGAATAGATTTTGTTCGAGAGACCTTTCTTTTTGGATAACATAGTTCTTTAAACATAGGATGTTAGATATGATTTGGGATTAGGTTGACATAACCCCAGACTTTTGTCTCCACATGTAGAGCTAAATGTCAAGTCCCTTTCTCCCTCTAGTTGCACGTCTATCACACGTCATGCGACTGCGCACGCATCTCTGCCAAATATTTCTGCTGACATTGCAGGATTCTCCAGGTATCCACCCACACATGACAAATTACCCATTATCATCAAGTGGACGCCCACATGGACGCCCACCTTCACGCCTACTTACACGCCCACATGCTCTTATCTCATTCTCTCTTGCTCTTTTGCTTACGTACAATTGAGAAATGTATATATACTGTACTCTGTGAATAATGTTTTGAGAATATTGAGAATACTTTTGAGTCCCTTTCCAGATCCTTTTTTGGTGATGGTAATATTCTCCCTTTGACTCGAGTTATTGAAATAAAGCCCTTTTAGAACCTGATACCACAGACTCAGCCTCTTGCTTTATGCATGATCCTATTGATATTCTGAAATACATAGAGCGTAATATTTTATTTACCACAATACGGTAAAGTTCTCTTTGTACGGAAAGTTCTTTAGGCGAGCACAAGGTGACTGTAGGCCTCAGCGCACTCCGTGCTGAAGCGGCGATCGGGAAGCACACGGCAGGTGACAGGGAAATCAGAACGTTGCGGACCCTGGATCCGATGCGAGCTCGCGGTCGAGTTCGTAAGTACAGTACCTTGTTTCTTGACGCGAAGGTGGGTGCGGGATTTCAGCGGCTCTTCGACAGAAGAGCGAGGTGGCGTCCGAGGCTCCCACACTTCACGATGGGTGTCTGATCTTCAGGCTCACGACAACAGCGGGGTGTTGCAGGTGGCGGGTGAACAAAGCGGGGCAGCCGGGCACGCCGATGCGTCCGGGCCGTCCGAGGCTTGGAGATGCTCACAAACGCCGATTCCGGCGGGAGGGTGAAGGTGCACAGCGAGCCTCCAACGAGCGAGGTGACAGGGGCAGCCCAGCACAGCGTAGGGGGAGCGGCTCCGATCGAGCGAGGCTCTTCCCAAGGTGGGGGCGGCTAAGCAGTCCTGGTCACGGCTCAGGGAGGGACTGAGGCACGAGGGTCAAGGCTCCGGCGAGGGAAAGGACACCACAGTCCAGCGGCAGGCGAGTGAAGATCAGGTAGAGCCCAATGGTCCTGGGGCTCAGTTCAGGGGGCAAGCTCAGTTCCAAGCCCTTGGAGATCGTTTTGTAAAAGCACAAGTCTTGAAAGTAAAAGTAAAGTAAAGTCTTCAGCAACAGGTTCTCTTCTCCCCTTTGGCAGCAAGGTCACCACTGCAGGCCAATCCCCCAGGATAGGGACAGTCTTCCTCCTACAGCTTTCCCGGTGCCTCCTCCTCAGGCAGAGATTCTTCTTGGTCAAAAGCGGATCTAGTTTCTCAGGAGCAGGGCTCCTCCATTTATACAGCAAATCTTTTGTTCTCCCAGGCCAGGGGGGCCCTTGCCTAGTTCAGTCCGGTTTCTGAGCACTTTGTTTACGCGATGCAGGCTTCTTCTTTCAGAGTGCAGGGCAGAGTCCTCAGACGCTCCACAGGGGGCGGAGCCGGCATTGAGGGGTCAGAGCACTGTCCTATTCAGAGCCTAGGAGCCCTCCTCCCACCCATCTACCTCTCGAACGTCCTATTCACCACCAGGCTACCTAGCCCTGCCCATCTGGGTTCCCCCAGCCCTGTCACTCACACCAGCCAGACATCAGATACACATCACGCAGAGGCGGCTGAAATGTTTAGGCAAGCAAAGGCCAGCTTTCTAAAAGCGACATTTGCAAACCCGGAATATTAAAATAAACCTTGCGAAAAGATGTACCTTATTATTCCGAGTTCAGGCATACTAAACTCGATCTTCTACCATGTTCCCTGGGTCGGTTAGGATCATAGGGTGTAACAATCCAAGCCGCCCATACTGGCCTATGAGAACAGGGTAGCCTTGCAGTAGTGAACAACAAAATGGCGGTCATTCACTACCAGGACATGCCACGCATCCAGGCTTGTCCTACCTTAGGCTCACAACGCACCCTGCCCGTGGGCCTACCAGAGGGGTGACTAACATGCAGCTAAGGGAAGGTTTCAGGGACCGGCAAGTGTGGGCACTTGCCAGTCAGCATGTCAGTACCAGACTGCACGCAGGTTCTGCGATGGCAGACCTTAGACATATTTTACCGGCCGCTTCTGTGGGTGGCACAACCCGTGCTGCAAGCCCACCAGCGGTGTTTGCCTTTACATGCCCTGGCGCTCCTGGCGCACTTTACTGGGGTCTGATAGTAAATCAAACAATCCAATCATGGAATCCAACCAACATATACAATTTACAAGGGAGCACTCGCACCGCGACACTGGTTGGCAGTGGCACAGCGCGCTGAGCGGCCAACACCATAAAATCACATGAGGCACAGCGACAAAAAGAGGAAGGGAGACTCACGCCAAGGTGCCAGGTCTAACATGTTTGATATGAGGGGTTTATTTCCTTCTATTTGGCCCAGTCCTGGAGTTCTGTCAGTAGAGTGCCGGCAAAGTATTTTGCCTCTATAACTAGTAGTGCAATCAGGCGATAACTTTTCGGGGAGGTTTTATCACCGGACTTGTAGATCGGGGAAATTGTATCATCCTTCCATTAAGCTGGTAGGAGCCCGGACTGTCTGACGCTACAGAAGAGAGCGGCCAATATATCTGACCAGTACTCAAGATCTCATTTAAAAAGGGCTGGTGGAATCCCATTTGACCCTGGAGCCCCTTCTCTCCTTCCTTTCGAAATTTGATTCTTAATGGTTGTTCTGCAGGTTCCTTTATCCGTTTCCTTTGGGTTCCATTGAATTTGAGTAGAGTGTGTCAGCTGGAAGTCCAGAGGCCCGATTCACAGAACTAACTTAAGACAAAATCCTAAACTGACTAGCATTTTGGTATTCACAGAAGGCACTTACTCATTTCGGTATTCACAGAAGTTAGGACTCCTAACTTCAGGACTCCTAAATGCCATCTGTGAATACCGAAAGTCTTAAAGCTAGGATTTTTCTCAGTTTAGGAGTCCTTTACTACTACCAAACTGGGAAAAATCCTAACTTTAAGACTTTCGGTATTCACAGAAGGCATTTAGGAGTCCTACAGTTAGGACTCCTAACTTCTGTGCATACCGAAATGAGTAAGTGCCTTCTGTGAATACCAAAATGAGTAAGTGCCTTCTGTGAATACCAAAATGGTAGTAACTTTAGGATTTTGTCTTAAGTTAGTTCTGTGAATCGGGACCCAGGTTTGTATTTGATCCAGGCATTTACTGGTTAAAGTGAGATTCCAGGAAGATTGTCCATGAGTCCTCTGTGATGTTAGCCCTCCATGTGCCGGGTGCAGAATTTTATTGGCAGTTGCCCAGAAGCGTGTGCTGTTTGCTTGGGAGACATAGTGGAGTTTTGCCCTGAATGCATTTTCCTTGGACCTGTTGATGTCCCACTTAAGTTTTTAAATTCTGCCTTTCTGTTGACGTAATAGTAGGTTTAGGTTCTCATCGCTAGGTTGGTACCTCAGTGATCTGAGAAGTTTTTTATGCATTGTTTTGTAATTTCAATTCGATCCGCTGTGCGCTCGGGCCCTCTACTCGTCCACTGGATCACAGGGTGTGGTGTATCTAGCTGTGGTTGAGAAGGAGCTTGAGAGTTTAGTTATGAAAATGTCCCATTTGCTGGCTGGATTGTCGGTGGAAGTAGTATGGTGGTGTAACCATGTTTTTGCGGCCTGGAAAACCTCTCCAGAGTTTACTAGTGATGGCTTGATTTGTTTTAAGTTTTTTGTATGGCATGCGTGCCTGCCGGCTAGATTAGGTGGAAATGTATGCAGAATTGTTTGGAATACAGCTTCCTGGGGTCGATGGTCGCTGTCCCCTTTGTCGCCTAAGCAGAATCCTGTTATGTGATGAAAATATGGAAGGGAGACTAGAGTATAGTCTAAAGTACAGTTTACGTTTTCTGCATAAAATGAGGCGGCCGGAGGGTCGTCATCGAGAAATCTTCCATTCAGTGCCCTTGGATTGATGTGCTCCAGGTCTAGAAATCTTCCATTCAGTGCCCTTCGATTGATGTGCTCCAGGTCTAGAAATCTTCCATTCAGTGCTCTTGGATTGATGTGCTCCAGGTCTAGAAATCTTCCATTCAGTGCCCTTCGATTGATGTGCTCCAGGTCTAGAAATCTTCCATTCAGTGCCCTTGGATTGATGTGCTCCAGGTCTAGAAATCTTCCATTCAGTGCCCTTGGATTGATGTGCTCCAGGTCTAGAAATCTTCCATTCAGTGCCCTTGGATTAATGTGCTCCAGGTCTAGAAATCTTCCATTCAGTGCCCTTGGATTAATGTGCTCCAAGTCTAGAAATCTCCCATTCAGTCCCTTTAGATTGATGTGCTCCAGGTCTAGAAATCTTCCATTCAGTGCCCTTGGATTGATGTGCTCCAGGTCTAGAAATCTTCCATTCAGTGCTCTTGGATTGATGTGCTCCAGGTCTAGAAATCTTCCATTCAGTGCCCTTCGATTGATGTGCTCCAGGTCTAGAAATCTTCCATTCAGTGCCCTTGGATTGATGTGCTCCAGGTCTAGAAATCTTCCATTCAGTGCCCTTGGATTGATGTGCTCCAGGTCAGGAAATCTCCCATTCAGTCCCCTTAGATTGATGTGCTCCAGGTCTAGAAATCTTCCGTTCACTGCCCTTGGATTGATGTGCTCCAGGTCTAGAGGTCTATAAATCTTCCATTCAGTGCCCTTGGATTCATGTGCTCCAGGTCTAGAAATCTTCCATTCAGTGCCCTTAGATTGATGTGCTCCAGGTCTAGAAATCTTCCGTTCAGTGCCCTTAGATTGATGTGCTCCAGGTCTAGAAATCTTCCATTCAGTGCCCTTGGATTGATGTGCTCCAGGTCTAGAAATCTTCCATTCAGTGCCCTTAGATTGATGTGCTCCAGGTCTAGAAATCTTCCATTCAGTGCCCTTGGATTGATGTGCTCCATGTCTAGAAATCTTCCATTCAGTGCCCTTAGATTGATGTGCTCCAGGTCTAGAAATCTTCCATTCAGTGCCCTTAGATTGATGGGCTCCAGGTCTAGAAATCTTCAATTCAGTCCCCTTGGATTGATGGGCTCCAGGTCTAGAAATCTTCCGTTCAGTGCCCTTAGATTGATGTGCTCCAGGTCTAGAAATCTTCCATTCAGTGCCCTTGGATTGATGTGCTCCATGTCTAGAAATCTTCCATTCAGTGCCCTTAGATTGATGTGCTCCAGGTCTAGAAATCTTCCATTCAGTGCCCTCAGATTGATGGGCTCCAGGTCTAGAAATCTTCAATTCAGTCCCCTTGGATTGATGGGCTCCAGGTCTAGAAATCTTCCATTCAGTGCCCTTAGATTGATGTGCTCCAGGTCTAGAAATCTTCCGTTCAGTGCCCTTAGATTGATGTGCTCCAGGTCTAGAAATCTTCCATTCAGTGCCCTTAGATTGATGTGCTTCAGGTCTAGAAATCTTCCATTCACTGCCCTTGGATTGATGTGCTCCAGGTCTAGAAATCTTCCATTCAGTGCCCTTGGATTGATGTGCTCCAGGTCTACAAATCTTCCATTCAGTGTCCTTCGATTGATGTGCTCCAGGTCTAGAAATCTTCCATTCAGTGCTCTTGGATTGATGTGCTCCAGGTCTAGAAATCTTCCATTCAGTGCCCTTGGTTTGATGGGCTCCAGGTCTAGAAATCTTCCATTCAGTGCCCTTCGATTGATGTGCTCCAGGTCTAGAAATCTTCCATTCAGTGCCCTTGGACACTTAAACGGCGGCACTCATCCTCCTAGACCTCTCCGCAGCATTTGACACTGTCTGCCACCGCACACTAGTCCAACGCCTCAACGACACCGGCATCCAAGGGAAGGCTCTGGAATGGATCATCTCATACCTCTCCGGCAGAACACAAAGAGTACGCCTCCCTCTGTTCCGCTCCGAGGCCACCGAAGTCATCTGCGGCGTCCCGCAAGGATCGTCGCTCAGCCCCACTCTCTTCAACATCTACATGAAACCCCTCGCTGCCATCGCACGCCAACACAACCTCAACATCATTTCCTACGCCGATGACACCCAGCTAATTCTCTCCCTCACCAGAGACCCCGACACCGCCAAAGCCAGCCTGCACGAAGGGATGACAGACGTCGCTGAATGGATGAACATCAGCCGCCTGAAACTGAACACGGACAAGACAGAAGTCCTCATCCTGGGACCATCACCCTCCGCATGGGACGACTCCTGGTGGCCCCCGGCACTAGGCACCGCACCTGAACCGACGGACCACGCACGCAACTTGGGCGTCATACTGGACTCCTCCCTATCGATGACCAGACAAGTCAACGCCGTCTCCTCAGCTTGCTTCCACAACCTCCGAATGCTCCGAAAGATCTTCCGATGGATCCCAACCGAGACCAGGAAGACGGTCACCCACGCTCTCGTCACCAGCAGACTAGACTACGGAAACACCCTCTACGCCGGTACTACGGCCAAGCTTCAGAAAAGACTTCAGCGTATTCAGAACGCCTCCGCCCGACTCATCCTGGACGTCCCCCGACGCAGCCACATCTCGTGCCACCTGAGAGACCTGCACTGGCTCCCGGTCAACAAGAGGATCACGTTCAGACTCCTCACCCACGCACACAAGTCCCTCCATGACCTAGGCCCAGGGTACCTCAACAGCCGCCTCACCTTCTACACGCCCACCCGCCGGCTACGTTCCGCTAACCTCGCCCTCGCCGTCGTCCCTCGCATCCAGAGAGCCACCGCTGGAGGAAGGTCATTCTCCTACCTGGCAGCTAAGACTTGGAACTCCCTACCCGTCCACCTGCGGATGACCCAGGACCACCTGGCCTTCAGGAAACAGCTCAAGACCTGGCTGATCGAGCAGTAGCAGACCCCCTTCCCCAAGCGCCTTGAGACCCTTACGGGTGAGTAGTGCGCGATATAAGTTCCATGATTGATTGATTGATTGGATTGATGTGCTCCAGGTCTAGAAATTTTCCATTCAGTGCCCTTGGATTGATGTGCTCCAGGTTATGTTATGTTATGTTATGTTATGTTACTGATTTTTGTACCGCGCACAGCTGCCCCAGCAAAGGGGCGTCCTGGCGCCAAAGGTGAACACAACAACACAGTATGTAGTGGGATTACTTTGATTTATTAAAAAGAAACGTTTTAATAGCCCCTCTAAACCTGGTTAGATTATCCACAGCACGGATATCAGCGGGAAGAGCATTCCAGAGCTGGGCAGCTACCACTCGGAAGGAGCGGCCACCCGTCCTGGTCAACCGAAAGCGAGGAACAACCGCCAAATTCTGGCCCAAAGATCTCAACGAGCGAGAAGGAATGTACGGAGTAAGGAGATTCATAAGGATAGGAGGGGCCAAGCCCTTCAAAATTTTGAAGGCCAGGCACAACACCTTAAACTCAATACGCCGCACAACAGGTAGCCAGTGAAGAGTATATAATACTCCGGACACTGAGCAGCGTTTGGGCAACCCAAATATTGCTCTAGCAGCGGCATTCTGCACTCGTTGTAGCCGCGCATGTTCAGCCTTGTTCGTGCCTGCGAGCAGCGCACTAGCATAGTCTATTCTAGATAGAACCGAGGCCTGGACCACCAGCTGTCTCGTACTAGCGTCAAAAAATTTGAGCACCGGCCTAATGCTCCTGATGATGCCAAAGCAAGAGGCAGCAACCTTCTTCGTATGGCAGGTGAAACTAAGTGCCGGGTCAAGCCATACCCCAAGGTTCTTTAGCTCCAATACCGGAGAGGGGATCACACCTAGCTCAGAAGGCCACCAACTTTCCTTCCAACAGCCCGGACGCGTACCAAACACCATCACCTCAGTCTTCTTGGTGTTCAATTGGAGACAGTTCTGATTCATCCAATTGGCCACCGAACGCAACCCCTCACAGAAGTTGCGGGCATCAATAGCTGAGTCCCCACTTAGTGTGACCGCCAGCTGCGTGTCATCCGCGTAGGAAACCATTGTCAGGCCCCAGCTTTTGACAATAGCAGCCAGCGGCCTCACATAAAGATTAAAAAGAGTGGGGCTCAGAGATGAGCCCTGAGGGACCCCCGTCGTGAGCTGAGGCGAGGTGGACTACCGGGTGGTATTGCTACCCGGAAGGATCTGTTGGAGAGAAAGGAGCGGAACCATCCTAATGCCAAACCCCTAACCCCAACTTCCTCTAGCCGCCGCAGCAAAATGTCATGGGACACCGTGTCAAAGGCGGCGCTCAGGTCTAACAAAAGGAGTGCCGCAGTGTGACCGGTGTCCAGCACGGAGCGCAGATGTTCAACCATATACAATAGAGCAGTCTCCGTGCTATGCGCTTTACGAAAGCCATTTTGCGTGGGATCCAAGATATTCGCCTTGTCCAAATGGTCCGCCAGGATCCCATTCACATGAGTTTCAATGACTTTGGCAGCCCACGGCAACAAGGAGATGGGGCGGTAGTTCTCAGGTTTAGTAGGGTCAAGGGTAGGCTTGACCCTACTAAACCTAGTAAACCTACTAAACCTAGTCTCCCATTCAGTCCCCTTAGATTGATGTGCTTCAGGTCTAGAAATCTTCCGTTCACTGCCCTTGGATTGATGTGCTCCAGGTCTAGAGGTCTATAAATCTTCCATTCAGTGCCCTTGGATTGATGTGCTCCAGGTCTATAAATCTTCCATTCAGTGCCCTTGGATTGATGTGCTCCAGGTCTAGAAATCTTCCATTCAGTGCCCTTAGATTGATGTGCTCCAAGTCTAGAAATCTTCCGTTCAGTGCCCTTAGATTGATGTGCTCCAGGTCTAGAAATCTTCCATTCAGTGCCCTTGGATTGATGTGCTCCAGGTCTAGAAATCTTCCATTCAGTGCCCTTAGATTGATGTGCTCCAGGTCTAGAAATCTTCCATTCAGTGCCCTTGGATTGATGTGCTCCAGGTCTAGAAATCTTCCATTCGGTGCCCTTAGATTGGTGGGCTCCAGGTCTAGAAATCTTCAATTCAGTCCCCTTGGATTGATGGGCTCCAGGTCTAGAAATCTTCCATTCAGTGCCCTTGGATTGATGTGCTCCATGTCTAGAAATCTTCCATTCAGTGCCCTTAGATTGATGTGCTCCAGGTCTAGAAATCTTCCATTCAGTGCCCTTGGATTGATGTGCTCCAGGTCTAGAAATCTCCCATTCAGTCCCCTTAGATTGATGTGCTCCAGGTCTAGAAATCTTCCGTTCACTGCCCTTGGATTGATGTGCTCCAGGTCTAGAGGTCTAGAAATCTTCCATTCAGTGCCCTTGGATTGATGTGCTCCAGGTCTATAAATCTTCCATTCAGTGCCCTTGGATTGATGTGCTCCAGGTCTAAAAATCTTCCATTCAGTGCCCTTAGATTGATGTGCTCCAGGTCTAGAAATCTTCCGTTCAGTGCCCTTAGATTGATGTGCTCCAGGTCTAGAAATCTTCAATTCAGTGCCCTTGGATTGATGTGCTCCAGGTCTAGAAATCTTCCATTCAGTGCCCTTAGATTGATGTGCTCCAGGTCTAGAAATCTTCCATTCAGTGCCCTTAGATTGATGGGCTCCTGTTAGACCTGTCAGCCCTTTGGGTGGTCCCTCCTCATCATTATTTATTTTGTCCCACTTTTGCCTCAAACTCTGTTTGAATTTTTCCTTTTTGGGAACCACCAGACTTTTTAGTGTTGCTGCAGATTCAGGGAGCCATTTTACCTACCCCTGAAACTTCTGTCTGAGGGCCTGGAGCACAAAATGGTGGCCACCTGTGACATCACCAGCATCCACTGGAACCTACCAGCACCTTCCAGAACATTCCAGAGCCCTGTGACAGTTGGAGGCGGTTTAGAATGTTGGGAAGCTAAGACAGAGAGTTGGCAGTTGGAGCTGGCAGTTGGCACCTGACTGGTGAAGAGTGAGCAGCAGAAACCTGAAGGAGGAAGGAGTGAGGCAGCAGGGGTGGAAACTTGTGCCTGGAGTGGGGTCCATAAACCCACCCTTGATACTAGTCCCTACTGACTGAGCCCAGCCTGGAGCCCTGTGTGGGAAGAAGCAAGAAAAACCATCCTAAGGACCTGGACAGCAGGAACAGGCCTTAGAAACAGAGAACAGCAAGATCCTGACCTGGAAACTGGTTTCCCTGGAGTCCGACGTCGAGTAGCCTGAGACCGGGGGCCCGAGGTGGAGAAGCGGCGCCGACTGGAAAGCGGACGTCGTACCCGGAGCCGCCAGAGGTCGAGAGAGGGCGCCGTCCTAGGTCGTGAGGAATACCAGAGGTCGAGGAGGAAGTCACCCGAGGTCGAGTGAGCGGCGTCATCGGAGGAGTGAAGTCCGCCCTCCGGAGTCGTCGGAGACCGAGGTGAGGTGTACCGGAGGTCGGGAGTGAGGATCGCACTCCGGAGTCGCCGGAACCTGAGAGAATCGTGCCGGAGGTCGGGAGTGGAGGTCGCACTCCGGAGTCGCCGGAAACCTAAGGAGAGGAGCACCGGAGGTCGGGAGTGAGGATCGCACTCCGGAGCCGCCGGAAGTCGACATCGAGTCAAGGCCGGCCGACGTCATCGAATCCGAGGTCGCCATCGGACCGGAGCCGCCCGAAGTCGACATCGAGTAAAGACTGCCCGACGCCATCGAATCGGAGGTCGGGATCGAGCCGAGGCCGCCGACATCGATCCGGAACCGCCTACCGGCGTCGTCAGGAACTGACATTGCGCCGAGGCCGCCGACATCGAACCGGAACCGCCTCACGGCGTCGACACGACTCCAGCGGTGTCGGAGCATCAGAAAAAGGGCAGTAAGTGGAGTAGAGGGCGCCTAAGGCCCTGTGGAGACCTGAGAGACTGCTCTAAGGGGCTAGGGAGGTGCTGGAACCAACCTGACTGTGCCAGGGGTGAGCTGGGACTAATCTAGAGTGGTTGTGTGGAGAGAGAGAGCCAGGTCTCTGGTATTCCCCCCTTGATCTACCTCAGTTTAGGCCTCAGCCTTGTCCAAGCCAGGGAGTAGACACCCTCCAGCCTTCCACATCCCCACAAGCTGTGCCTGGGCCAAATCAGCCCCTAGGAATTCAGAAGTGATCTGATTCTATGAGTGTCACTGTCAGCTTTTAAGTATTTATTAGGGGCACTGTATTTATTGTACTCAACCTATTTATTGCTTCACTGTATTTATTGGTCCACAGTATTTATTGATGCACAATATTTATTGGTTTACAGTATTTATTGCCTCAGAATATTTAATTGCCTGTATGTATTGCACTTATATTTATGCCTTCTTTATTTATGATCACCCCTATTTATTGAATCATTAAGCCAGTATTTATTTGACCTGCACTATTTAAAAAGATTGTATATTGTGATTGTTATTTATTTATCCAATCAGCAACCAAGAGAAAAAGAAGATAAAGAAAGATATTTTCATAATTTTTACGGTGTAGAGTCGTTTTTGGAACGGATGCACGCATGGTTATTGTTTGGGTATGTCGTATGCTTAGCACGGAGCCTGATTCCTGACCACTCGAGCCAAGCTACCACAGTGTGTCCGGAAGACCACCACCACCCTTCCAGTGTGGGAGTGTGTTTTTCTAACATAATTGGTGTTCAGTGGTGGGATAGAGCTGTGCCTACGTATACTCAACAATAACTGTGGGTAGTCCATAGGCCTACACCGGGAGTTTTCTCAAAGCGGCCTTCCTAATTGTGGGTTTTTGTTTTTTCCAAATTTACTCTGGTGGTGGGAGGAGGTATTATTAAAGGTACCCCCCTGCATAGTTACTGCACAAAACCTGTCCTCTAACCTGAGTGGGCAAGATGGAGTTTGTACTAGAAAATCTAGAAACGTACACTGTGGCCCAACTCAGGGAGTTTTGCCAGCGGGAGGGGGTGTACTGTCCCCCAGGAGCAAAGAAGGGTGCACTCCAAACCAGCTTAAGGGCTTGGGGGGAGGCACGACGGGAAAGCAAGGCTGAGGAGGAAGACAGGGATGGAGAGCCTGATACCGAGGGGGCTGAAATGTACCAACCTGAGGTGGGGAACCTGTCAGCGGGGCCCAGAACCATTTCCAGGAAGGGCAGCAGTGCCTCTAGCGGTGGCTTGTCTGAAGTGGAGTTAACAGACCGGAGGGAGAAAAGACAGCTCACATGGGACTTAGCAAGGCTGGAGAAGGAGAAGGAGGAGCAGAGGATGGCCCATGAATTACGACTGAAAGAAATAGATCTTCAGATCCTGAGAATCGGGGCACAACCTGTTCCTAATGGTGGCAGCCAAACCCAAGAGATCACCAGGGAACCTAAACCCTACCTGCCAAAGGACATAGTGGCTAGCTATGGGGCGGGTGACGATATCGCCAAGTGGCTAGCGGCCTATGAGGTCTCGTTGAGGGCCCATGGGGTTCCAGAGAAGTACTGGGGAGGGGGATTGTACAAGTACATGCCTCCAGCTGGTAGGGATGCATTATTGGCCCTCGAGGAGGATGAGCAGACCCACTACCCCACCATGAAACTGGCGCTCATCAGAAAGTTTGGACTAACACCTGAAAAGTACAGACAGAAGTTCAGGGGTAGTCACAAACTGGGCACACAGAATTGGGTGGACTTCCTGGACTATGCAAAGAAGGCACTTGAGGGTTGGATTCAGGGCAGTGAAGTGAGGAACTACGAGGGGTTGTTTGACCTAGTACTGAAGGAACACCTGCTCGAGAAATGTTTCCCTGAACTGCGGCAACACCTGGTGGATAGCAAGCTGACCAGTCCCCGGAAGCTTGCTGAGGAGGCGGACATTTGGGCTAGTACCCGGGTGTCCACAAGGGGGACTGGAGGGGATACTCAAAAGGCCGGACAGGGCGCCCCCCAGAAGAAAGAGGGAGGGGAAAAGAAGGAGTTCTCCAAAGGCCCCCAAAATAACTTCCAAGGGAAGGGAACAGGATTCACCCCTAGGGCTAACCCACCCAGAAACCCTAATCCTGGCCAGAGTCAGCAGCCAAGGGTTGTCCATTGCTACGAGTGCGGTGGCGTTGGACACTACAAGGGAGATCCGAAGTGTCTGAAACGACCACCCCCTCCCATTGGAGGAAAGACCCCTGGAGTAGCTAGTGTAGTGCTCGGGAGGAGATGCCCTTAACTAAGGGAAGGGAGTGGGCGGGTGTCACGTTAGTGTCCCTGGGAGAACGGGAGATGGTGCCTAAGATCCAGGTGCCCGCAAATACCGTAAAGTATGGGCAGTGGGTCACCATCAACGGCCAAAGAGGGGAGGCTCTGAGAGACACAGGAGCCAGTATGACTATGGTGCGTAGCCAACTGGTGTCTCCAGAGCAGGTAATTCCCGATGTACTCCACCCAGCCGCGATGGCTGACGGCAGAACAGGCCACTATCCAGTGGCCGAGGTTCCCTTTGAATGGGGGGGGGGTTGCAGGTTCACTTCGAGTTGCCGTAAGCCCTGCCGTGCCAGTCGATTGTCTGCTGGGGAATGACATGGAGCACAACGCTTGGAAGGAGGTGGAATACCGGACTCACACTGAGATGCTGGGTACACCTGACTGGGCCTGTGTTAGCACAAGGTCCGCGACTACCCGAAGAGGGAGTTCATTTCGGCTGGAGCCTGGAACAAAGGCCCAGCCAGCTGCCAGTCAAGGGAAGAACCGAGGACAGGAGGAGCCTGCCTCGGCGTCCCCACCCCGTAGGACGGATAGGCCACCGGAGGTGGTGGACCAGGAGTCTGCGGTGGGGGACGTTACCAAACTGGAGGACCTACCCATCCCGGCCGAGTGGCACGTGGAGGGAGGCCCGTCCAGGGAGGAATTCTGCCAGGGCCAGAGGGAGTGCCCTACCCTTGAGGGGCTGAGGCGACAGGCCGAAGCCCAGGCAGCAGGGAACGTTGAAGGGAACTACAGTGTTTACTGGGAGGATGGCCTCCTCTACAGTGAACCCAAGGCACCCCTACATGGATCGTCACGAGCCTTGGTAGTCCCTCAACG
The DNA here is from genome assembly GCF_964204655.1 of Triturus cristatus. Taxonomy (NCBI): domain Eukaryota; kingdom Metazoa; phylum Chordata; class Amphibia; order Caudata; family Salamandridae; genus Triturus; species Triturus cristatus. Next base: position 1,283,905,054 of record NC_140592.1, on the reverse strand, counting down.
TTATCGAGCCTTCCTTCTGGAGTTGGCTCACGAGATACCATTGGCAGGACACCTGGGGCAAGACAAGACCTTCGCCCGTCTTGTCCCACACTTTTATTGGCCTCAGATGAAAGTGTCGTCCGATACCTACTGCCGGACATGTGTGTCTTGCCAAGCCAGTGGGAAAACAGGGGTGAAGCTGAAAGCTCCCCTGGAACCACTTCCTGTCGTTAGCACCCCCTTTGAAAGGGTGGGCATCGACATTGTGGGTCCGTTAGATCCACCGACTACAGCTGGTCACAGGTTTATCCTGGTTCTGGTGGATCATGCCACACGGTACCCAGAGGCAATACCTCTGAGGACCATAACAGCACCTGTTGTGGCTAGGGCCCTGATGGGAATCTTTACCCGAGTGGGTTTTCCCAAGGAAGTTGTGTCCGACAGGGGGACCAACTTCATGTCAGCGTACATGCGGGCGATGTGGAAGGAGTGTGGAGTGACATACCGGTTCACCACTCCTTACCACCCCCAGACCAATGGTCTGGTGGAGAGGTTTAACAAAACCTTGAAAGGCATGATCAGAAGTCTGCCTGAAAGCCTGCGGAGGAAATGGGACGTCCTCCTACCCTGTTTACTTTTTTCTTACAGGGAAGTGCCACAGAAGGGAGTGGGCTTCAGCCCCTTTGAGCTTCTGTATGGGCACCCTGTACGTGGACCTCTCAACCTGGTGAGAGACGGATGGGAAAGAACTCCCAGAAAGCTTCCCCAGGATGTGGTGAGCTACATGCTGGCCTTCCGGAGCCAAATGGCTAAGTTGTGGAAGCAAGCTTCTGACAACTTGGAAGCCAGCCAAGCAGTGATGAAGGCGTGGTACGACCACAATGCTCACCCGGTGGAGTTGGAGCCTGGCCAGAAGGTGTGGGTGATCGAACCAGGAGAGCTTAGTGCCCTCCAGGATCGCTGGTCAGGACCCTTTGAGGTGTTGGAGAAGAAGGGTAAGGCTACCTACTTGGTGGACCTGAAGACCCCACGTCAGCCCCTGCGGGTGCTGCATGCCAACCGCCTCAAACCCCACCACGAGAGGCCCGAAGTCATCTTGATGATGGTGACTGATGGAGGAGAGGACGTGGAAAGCGAGCCTCTCCCTGATCTGTTTGCGTCTCAAGAAAAGGATGGGTTGGTGGAGGGAGTGATTCTCTCCCCATCTCTAACTCCTGAACAGCAGGAGGACTGCCGCCAGGTCCTGGGACAGTACTCTTCGTTGTTCTCCCTTGTCCCGGGTAGGACTCACCTGTGCGTCCATGACGTGGACACAGGAGACAGCTCACCTGTGAAGTCCAAGATCTACCGGATGTCAGACAAGGTGAAGGCCAGCATTCATAGTGAAGTCACTAAGATGCTGGAGCTAGGAGTGATCGAACCTTCTAGCAGCCCCAGGTCCAGTCCGGTGGTGTTAGTACCAAAAGCTGCACCACCGGGTGCCCAACCAGAACTGAGGTTCTGTGTGGACTATCGGGGACTGAATTCAGTGACCAAAACTGATGCTCATCCGATCCCTAGGGCGGATTAATTGATTGACCGGCTGGGAGCTGCCCAATATCTAAGTACCTTTGACCTTACTTCAGGGTACTGGCAGATCTCTTTGACTGATGGAGCAAGGGAAAGGTCAGCCTTCTCCACGCCCAATGGCCACTACCAGTTCTGTGTGATGCCCTTTGGGCTCAAGAACGCACCTACCACGTTTCAGCGCCTGGTAAACCAGATCCTCACCGGAATGGAGAGTTTCTCTGCTGCTTATCTGGATGACATAGCCGTCTTCAGTAACAGCTGGGAGGATCACTTGCGTCACCTGCAAGCTGTTCTCCAGGCCCTGAGACAAGCTGGATTGACGATCAAGGCCAGCAAGTGCCAGATCGGGCAGGGGTCGGTAGTGTACCTTGGACACTTGGTGGGTAGGGGAGCGGTGCAACCCCTCCAGGCGAAGATCGAGGCCATCATGGCCTGGGAACCCCCCAAGACTCAGACTGAGGTCCGAGCATTTTTGGGCCTCACGGGATACTACCGCCGCTTCGTGAAGGGGTACGGAACCATCGTAGCCCCCCTCACGGAGCTCACGTCCAAGAAAAAACCTCGACGGGTAGTCTGGACGGAGGCTTGTCAGCAAGCCTTTGAGAGATTGAAGAAAGCCATGTGCGAGGCCCCGGTCTTAAGGGCCCCAGACTTTTCCAAGGAGTTCATTGTCCAGACAGATGCATCAGAACATGGCATTGGGGCAGTGTTATCGCAACTCAACGAAGAGGGTCTGGATCAACCCGTGGTCTTCCTATCCCGGAGACTACTTCCCAGGGAACAGAAGTGGAGTGCAATAGAGCGTGAAGCCTTTGCAGTGGTATGGGCTCTGAAGAAGTTGCGGCCATACCTGTTTGGCTCGCACTTCCTAGTTCAGACCGACCACAGACCCCTTCGTTGGCTGATGCAAATGAAGGGGGAGAATCCCAAGTTGTTGAGGTGGTCTATTTCCCTACAGGGAATGGACTTTCAGGTGGAACATCGGCCTGGAGTGGACCACGCCAATGCAGACGGTCTCTCAAGGTATTTCCGCCTTAGTGATGAGAACTCCCAAGGGGTTGGGTAGCTCTCCCCACTTTCAGCTGGGGGGGACGCGTGTTAGACCTGTCAGCCCTTTGGGTGGTCCCTCCTCATCATTATTTATTTTGTCCCACTTTTGCCTCAAACTCTGTTTGAATTTTTCCTTTTTGGGAACCACCAGACTTTTTAGTGTTGCTGCAGATTCAGGGAGCCATTTTACCTACCCCTGAAACTTCTGTCTGAGGGCCTGGAGCACAAAATGGTGGCCACCTGTGACATCACCAGCATCCACTGGAACCTACCAGCACCTTCCAGAACATTCCAGAGCCCTGTGACAGTTGGAGGCGGTTTAGAATGTTGGGAAGCTAAGACAGAGAGTTGGCAGTTGGAGCTGGCAGTTGGCACCTGACTGGTGAAGAGTGAGCAGCAGAAACCTGAAGGAGGAAGGAGTGAGGCAGCAGGGGTGGAAACTTGTGCCTGGAGTGGGGTCCATAAACCCACCCTTGATACTAGTCCCTACTGACTGAGCCCAGCCTGGAGCCCTGTGTGGGAAGAAGCAAGAAAAACCATCCTAAGGACCTGGACAGCAGGAACAGGCCTTAGAAACAGAGAACAGCAAGATCCTGACCTGGAAACTGGTTTCCCTGGAGTCCGACGTCGAGTAGCCTGAGACCGGGGGCCCGAGGTGGAGAAGCGGCGCCGACTGGAAAGCGGACGTCGTACCCGGAGCCGCCAGAGGTCGAGAGAGGGCGCCGTCCTAGGTCGTGAGGAATACCAGAGGTCGAGGAGGAAGTCACCCGAGGTCGAGTGAGCGGCGTCATCGGAGGAGTGAAGTCCGCCCTCCGGAGTCGTCGGAGACCGAGGTGAGGTGTACCGGAGGTCGGGAGTGAGGATCGCACTCCGGAGTCGCCGGAACCTGAGAGAATCGTGCCGGAGGTCGGGAGTGGAGGTCGCACTCCGGAGTCGCCGGAAACCTAAGGAGAGGAGCACCGGAGGTCGGGAGTGAGGATCGCACTCCGGAGCCGCCGGAAGTCGACATCGAGTCAAGGCCGGCCGACGTCATCGAATCCGAGGTCGCCATCGGACCGGAGCCGCCCGAAGTCGACATCGAGTAAAGACTGCCCGACGCCATCGAATCGGAGGTCGGGATCGAGCCGAGGCCGCCGACATCGATCCGGAACCGCCTACCGGCGTCGTCAGGAACTGACATTGCGCCGAGGCCGCCGACATCGAACCGGAACCGCCTCACGGCGTCGACACGACTCCAGCGGTGTCGGAGCATCAGAAAAAGGGCAGTAAGTGGAGTAGAGGGCGCCTAAGGCCCTGTGGAGACCTGAGAGACTGCTCTAAGGGGCTAGGGAGGTGCTGGAACCAACCTGACTGTGCCAGGGGTGAGCTGGGACTAATCTAGAGTGGTTGTGTGGAGAGAGAGAGCCAGGTCTCTGGTATTCCCCCCTTGATCTACCTCAGTTTAGGCCTCAGCCTTGTCCAAGCCAGGGAGTAGACACCCTCCAGCCTTCCACATCCCCACAAGCTGTGCCTGGGCCAAATCAGCCCCTAGGAATTCAGAAGTGATCTGATTCTATGAGTGTCACTGTCAGCTTTTAAGTATTTATTAGGGGCACTGTATTTATTGTACTTAACCTATTTATTGCTTCACTGTATTTATTGGTCCACAGTATTTATTGATGCACAATATTTATTGGTTTACAGTATTTATTGCCTCAGAATATTTAATTGCCTGTATGTATTGCATTTATATTTATGCCTTCTTTATTTATGATCACCCCTATTTATTGAATCATTAAGCCAGTATTTATTTGACCTGCACTATTTAAAAAGATTGTATATTGTGATTGTTATTTATTTATCCAATCAGCAACCAAGAGAAAAAGAAGATAAAGAAAGATATTTTCATAATTTTTACGGTGTAGAGTCGTTTTTGGAACGGATGCACGCATGGTTATTGTTTGGGTATGTCGTATGCTTAGCACGGAGCCTGATTCCTGACCACTCGAGCCAAGCTACCACAGTGTGTCCGGAAGACCACCACCACCCTTCCAGTGTGGGAGTGTGTTTTTCTAACAGCTCCAGGTCTAGAAATCTTCCATTCAGTGCCCTTAGATTGATGGGCTCCAGGTCTAGAAATCTTCAATTCAGTCCCCTTGGATTGATGGGCTCCAGGTCTAGAAATCTTTCATTCAGTGCCCTTGGATTGATGTGCTCCATGTCTAGAAATCTTCCATTCAGTGCCCTTAGATTGATGTGCTCCAGGTCTAGAAATCTTCCATTCAGTGCCCTTGGATTGATGTGCTCCAGGTCTATAAATCTTCCATTCAGTGCCCTTGGATTGATGTGATGTGTCTGATTGTGCATGCACCCGCAGGTATGTTACCTGTGCCCATTTATGGTTGTTGTGATGAACACTCCCCCTTCACAACCGGTTGAAATGCTTGGACCTCAGGCAACACTGGATGATACTAGGACTGTAAGCCTTCTGTGAGCATCCTCTTGTGTCGTTTCACCCAAGAAGCATCCACCCCTGCCCAGTGCCCATCCGCAGAACCCTTACTCAATGGAGGATAACACACAGGCTTCTAGAGGAAAGATCTGAGAGTCCAAGAACATAAAAAGACAAAGTGCACTTCTGGCCTTCCTCATGGCAGAGAACTTGACTCCATACCCCCAAAATACTAGACAGGAGGAAGCATGTGCGAGGCCAGGACGTTCAAGCAAAGAGACTGTCGAGAACTCCCTAGCCACAAGCTGCAGGTCTGTGAGGAAAAGCATCTAGAGGGTAATATTTATAAAAGACTGTCTGTGGCGCAACTGTCGCCTTTGCTGCTTTGGTGCCGGGAAGAGTCTTTCCAAGCTGATCCTAAGCCATGCTTTCTAGGTAGAGGCCCTGAAACATCCAGGTTGTAAAGTGCAAGACAGAAACACGAGGAATAAAAGAGCCCAATTTATATTAAGAGAGAACCAAGTACCCGTTCTTCGAAGCCAGCCTGAATTCTTCCAATCCTTCCAGCAGACGTAGCAGCAACTGGAGAGGATGAGGCATAGGGTCATAAGATGGCATAGGCCCACATTATTTTGCTTTGGGGAGACGAGAAGCAAAGTGTTTTTAAATCCTCATACTTTGCTTGAGCTTCTCTAGCACAATCCATGTAGTACTTGTCCGCAAACATTTTTGTAATCCCTGTGTTTTATGTCGGACAACAAATACACCTGTCTCACTGCGCACCCTTCAAATCACAGTTTCAAATGTACGAGTTGCATAAACAGCTTCCAGGCACCTCTCACCCAAGTGCATGGAGATCCTTTCTCCACGCAATAAGCGCAACGAGTTGCGACCCACGCACTACCCCCCTGGTGACCCATCACCCTAATAACAACAAGAAAATGTAACCAAAAACTCCAAATGCATGACTCCACAGGCCTACCTCCTGGTCTGTGCCAGGGAGAGTTCCTCTAGCCTTCTTCTGCCATCCAACTCCACCCATGGTATCAATCTAAAATCTTTTAATCCGCTCACAAGGTTAGAAGACATACGATGTGGCTGAAGTTGTACAGACATTTTCCATCAGCATTGTGTTACTCTTTTACAAGTGGGGCAGAGGGAGTAGGGGCTGAGGCATTGTAGGGTTTGCTGGCAGCGGACACAACCAGAGAATCTGGAAGCAGATGAGAGGATCAGGTTCAAGAGGTCTGTCCTTGTTCTCCCGACAGTAGTCAACTGATTGCATAGAGGCAGAAGTCAAGAATGCATGCACTGTGGATTTCAGAAGCCTGCGAACCAGAGCTACCATGGGTCTTGCTTGGACTTTGGAAGAAGATTCTAAGAGATAACTTACCGCCCATGATGAAGGTAGTGGAAAAATATGTGAACAATCGTTTGACGGCCTTCTTGGAGAAGAACTAATTGTTAGACTCCTTGCAGAATGGCTTTACGGTATGGAATCCACTCTCCTCACAGTGACCGAGGCTTTACCTCTACCCGTGGATGATAGCGGCTCGACTGCACTTATTCTTTTAGATTTAAGTGCCACTTTCGATACGGTGACTTCATGACACCGGTGGGTGAGGCAAGGCCTGGGCTTGTTTTGCCTCTTTCTTAAGAGATCGCTGTAAATGATGCCCCCCCTTCTCATCTTTGCAAAGAACTTTAGAGGACGGTGTCCCTCAAGGCTCGGCCTTAAGCACCACCCTCTTTTACATCTACGCTAAGCCACTGGCAGATAAAGTGAAATCTTTTGGGATGTCTTTGGTATCCTACACAGATGATACTTAACTTATCGTCTCTCGGAGTCTACACAGGGTGTTGTCAGCTTCCAGAATTGTATGACCACCTTTGCTAACTGGATGCATTCTAGCGGTCTGAAGCCGAATACCAATTACCAATTACAACGGGAATTCTCCTGCTGGGGAAACACGGTCAGGTCTGGGGTGACCACTGGTGGCCGAGGGTGTTAGGATCTCCTCCTAAGCTGAGATCTGCTGTAAAAAATGTGGTGTCTGGCTTGATGATGCCCTATAGTTTGAGTCAAAAGCCAAAGCACTCTCCAGAATGTGTTTTGGTACTGTCAGAAGCCTTCAATCAATTATTGTTTTTTTCCATCCCCAGGTTCGGCAAATGAGTATGCAGTCTCTGATCATCTCACGACTTGACTATTGTAACATTCTTATGTTTAGTAAGCTTTATTAATAATACATGTCACAATGAACCGACAATAAACATAACATGTATAATTAAATAGAACATGAGGAAGCAAGCAATAAAAACAGAGGAGAAAGCTGTTTTCATTAGCATCGGGGGGGTGGGGGGAAGAGGGAAAAGAGAAAAAAAACTCTTACAACTGGAGATTGAGTATTATTGCATAATACCAAAATTCAGTGAAAAAGATGCAATACCACTAGAAAAACAATGTAATGATAACAATTGAATGAGAAAGAAGTTTTTATTTTTCCAGAGAATCTTGGAAAGGAGAGAATCTATTTTCTTACAATGAATTGACGAAATATGAATGGGAAGCACAGAGAAAATGTACAATAAAATAGGCGTAACCATCATTTTAATGGAGTCTAGACGCCCCCAGCAGGAAAGAAAAAAGATTTCCAAGAAGAAAGGAGTTTATCAATAGGAGAAAGAGCCTCTTTCATATTAATTTTGACCGAGTCTACAATGGAATTGTTAAACCAGATGCCTATATATTTCATTTTAGAGCTATCCGACAAACACCCAGTAGATGTTAAGAAATGCTGGAAATAAAATTTGGTAAGAGGGAGAATTTCTGGTTTATCGGAATTAATCTTATAGTCAGAAACGAGAGACAAATCTGAAACTTCTTGGAATACAGGGGGACATTGTAACATTCTTCATCTGGGCACCACCAGGTTTGTGAAAAATATGCTACAGCTTGTTCAGAAAGCACCTGCAAGACGACATTTTCATCTCCCTAAATTTTGCTCTGTCTCTAATATGCTTTGTAAACTTCATTAGCTTCCGATAGAGAAACATATTCAGCTTAAAGCTCATCATAATATGAACAAGCAGAGGGCACCTAACTTGGCATTCCTGGCGCAGCCGAGTGTACCTACTAGGGCCCTCCGCTCTGCCGACCTGAATTTGGCTATTATACCTCATACGAAAATATTCTGGATGGGAGATCTCACTTTCTGAGCAATGCCTCTGGTTTTATGGAATAACCTGCCTTTACGTCTCTGGAATATTCAGAACCATCTTTGTTTTAGAAAGCAGCTGATGACCTGGCTGTTTGCAGTACAGGTCTTTTCTGTGTTGGCTCTCTGTTCCATCACCTTGTTAGGAGGTTAGCTCTGGGAAGCCCTGTTTCTAGGGCACATATGCGCTTTTATAAGTCTTTATAACCAACCATAACAGATTTTTCAGACAAAGGGGCAGTGGGTTTGATTTTCACTTGTCAAGGCGCCCTTTTGGTGACCTCATGAAAAGTGGCCACATCACCCACAGGGAAAACTCTGCGAGGTGGCAAGCCAGGACATCTTACAGAGAACCCAGTCATGTCTGATGCTGATGAGGGCATGACCTGTCTTGAAGGGGTGTGAGATCTGAAGCTGTGGGTCCTGCTTGAGCCTCTGTCTCTATAGCATCTAGAATGATGGTCCTTCTTTCCCTATTTCTAGGCCGGCTTCCCTTCAAATCCTCTACATCAGACATGTCTCTTTCAGTATCCTTCTAAGGAAGTGATGGCGGTAACATTTGAGGATTAATATCCACAAGAGGTAAAGATGATAGCACAGATGGGCCCTCTGGACCTCGAAGCTGTTGTCCCCCAATAACAGCACAGGTGGGAGCTCCTCTGTTGATGGCTCCAGAGAAGATGGGTGATGGTGTCTGGCCTCACAGTGCCACAGCACTGACAGGTGGATCCCTCTAAGCACTAATGGTCCTAGATGCTGAGCCTATCTTGCTGAAAAAGAAGCCCTAGACACCGACAGAGAAACTCCAGAAAATCACAGTCTTACCGTCTTGACGCTGAATGCCACAATGACACCAGTCTCAACGTTCAGTGCCTTGATGTCGAATGTCTTGACATTGTATGGCTCAAGGTTGACTGGAACTAGTAACTCCAGTGTATTGAGCGGCTGTCTGAGGGCCCAAAAGGAAATCATACCTGGTCACTCCAGGGGTTGAAGAAGAGGTTAAAACCTCCTTTTCCCTTCTGGAGCTGGTGGACTGGGAGTGAGAATGGCCAACTTCCAGCTACTTCACCCGAAGATGAACTCCCTCTCTTGGAACCTCAAAACAGATCTACATTTTGTGAAGTGAGAATCCGGAAGGCAGATGAGGCAAACATTGTGTGCATTCTTCCAGGACTTCTTATCTTCTCACAGAGGACACCTATCAATGGTGAACAATGGTCAACAAATGGAAGAAGAAACATCTCACAGACATTGATGGAAGAAATGGCATTTATTGCAAGAAAATGCAGGAGTCCAAAGGCATTGAAAAAAGATGTTGAATGAAGAACGAAAATCACCACAAAGGTTTTCGGACAAAATAACAGCTATAGGAAGGCAGTGGTGCTCAGGGATCCTTCTCTGGTGACCTGGCAAAACAAACTGCCGCACTGCCCTTGCACTGCATGATGGGAAGGCTGCCCGCTTCTGGAGTTCCTGACAAGTGCAGTGTCTAATGGGCACACTGCTGTGCTCAGCATATTCAAGGCTACATTGTCTGTCTGTTACTGAGTTTTAAACAGGTCCACGATAGGCCTCTTTGTCCAAGGAATTGGTGTTACCTTATTCCAACGTAGTAACATGGGAAGGGAACAATCAATGAGTTTTAGTGTCGTCCACTCCTGTCCAGAGAAAAGATCAGGCCGTGGATTTACAGTGGGTTTTTTGTGCGGTTCTTGAAGAGGTCTTAATGCTCTTACTGTCCAGACTGACTGTAAGCACCTGCAGAGGCTGATGACAAAGAGAGGTGACAAAAAACAAGTTACTTACCTGTACACTGTGGTTCTCCAGTATTGGTATCTTTCATATATTCACATGTGTGTATCTTCCCAGTCGTCATGGTGGGATCCTTGCGGTAGATGGAAAAGAAGTACTATAAAAGTACATTAGAAACCACAAAAGGAAAAGAAAAACTTTAACATTCGTCAGCATCTTTATGTAGGTCCAAACTTCGACCAATCAGAGACGTGCCCTAGACCTCCACTCCCCAGCAGAGCCACCAGACCTCAGATTTCGCGCACAAGTGTGCTAAGTTTAAGAGTAGCATGAGGTAGGAAGTGGCAAGCGTAGACGGGGAGGAGGGCGGGCCACATGTGAATCGATGAAAGATATCAATACTGGAGAACCACAGTGTACAGGTAAGTAACTTGTGTTTTCTCCAGTATTGAATCTTTCATAGATTCACATGCTTGTATCAGTGTAGTTAGCAGTGCCATTTGTTAAATCGTTGTGACTGGGCGAAGACCTTTGTATGCACAGAAAATGAAACCTACCATTTAAGAAAACATTTATAAACATATAGATATATATGCATCACTAAATCCAGATCCATAACTAGAAACATGAAAATCCATGAAATCAAATGAACACGGTAAAACAGAGGTAAAAGATAAAAATAAGCTGTACCTTAAGTGAACAGATGTCTCAGGACCGCTTGCCCTACTGCGGCATCCGTATTCCATGCTGAATCCAGGCAATAATGCTCGGTGGACGTATGCACTTTAGATCATGTTGCCGCTCTACATATGTCTGGAAGCGATACCCCAGCAAAGAGGGCTGTAGATGCCACCATGTTCCTTGTAGACTGCGCAGACACCTTTACAAACAGGGGTTTTCCAGCTTTATTACGGCAGAAGACAATTGCAGAAGTAATCCAACATGCAATACTGTTTCTGGAAAGGGCTTGACCTTTCCTCAGCGAAGTAAAAGACACAAAGAGCTGGTCCGACTTCCTAAAAGTCTTTGTTCTACGGATGTAGAATTTGATGCATCGTTTTACATCCAAAGAATGTAACGTTCTTTCAGCAGAGGTTGAAGGATTTCCAAAGTACGTTGAGAGCCCGACTGGCTCATTTAAGTGAAAAAACGCTGGAACCTTTGGTATAAAGTGAGGGTTTGTTCTCAACACTACCTTGTCCTGTTTGAATTGTAGAAAAGTTTCAGCCACAGTGAAAGCCTGAATCTCACCGATTCTTCTAGCGGAAGTGAGTGCCAGTAAGAGCCGTTTTCCACGAAACGTATTTTTAATTCAGTTTTGTGGATCGGCTCAAAGGGCGATTTCATCAATTGAGATAGGACCATGTTTAATTCCCATGGAACTGCCAAAAGTTTCAATGGTGGAAAAACTCTGAAAAGGCCCTTCATAAACTCTTTAATAATTCGCTTTGACCACAGCGAGAGTTCCCGTGGCTTTATAGATGAATGAGCCAACTTTGACTTTGCTAAATGCAGTAGGTAAGGCAATATTGGCTCTGGGGTCGAGAGTAAAGGAAGTATGTCCTTTTCCACACACCAGTAGCAAAATCTTTTCCATTTCGCATCATATGCCCTATGAGTGGAAGAAGCTCTGGCCCGCTGAAGGATGGACTTGCAATCTGGAGCGATGTCTAGATTTGTAAATTCATAGTCGTGAGGTTCCAATGATAAATTCAGAGATTCTACCTGAGGATGAAAAATCGGGCTGTTGTCCAGGGACACCAGGTTTGGCCATGGTTGAAAGAGAATGTGCGGAAAGATGGAGCGTAGAAGAAGCTCTGGGAGCCAAAACTGCCTCGGCCATGCCGGAGTGATGAGAATGGAATGGCATGGTTCCCTCTTCATTTTGCTCAGCACGTTCCTGTCCACTGCATCTGCAGAGCGTTTCCCCAAGAGTTGGCCTGAGGAAACCTGCTGGGGAACTTTTCACATTTCTTGTTGCTCGCTGTCGCGAAGTGATCCACATTTGGAGTCCCCTATGGTCCGAAAACTCGCCGCAGCTGCTTCCAATCTAATTTCCATTTGTGGCATTGTGCATTGGTTCTGTTCAAAGAATCTGCCCACTCGTTGTCCACGCCTGGGACATGCTCTATCTGCAACGTTATATTGTGCTGAATTAAACATCTCCAAATTTCTTGGCTTGGCTAGATAGAACATAGTTGTGGTGTTGTCTGTTCTAACCAGAACAGAGGAGCATTGGATTCTTAGAAGGAACGCCTGTAGACCTAGATAAACGGCCCTCAACTCCAAGAGGTTGATGTGAAATTGCTCTTCTTGAACAGACCATTTTCCATGGATTCGTAACTCTTGGAGATGCGCTCCCCAACCGTCCATTGAAACATCGGTGGTCATTACATAACTGGGCTGTGCCACCCGGAATGATAGGCCTGGAGAGATATTGCATTCCTTCTCCCACCATGACAGCGCCTGTTTCATTGCCTGGGAAATAAGGATGATGTCTTCGAAGGAGCCCTGCGCCTGAATCCACTGCTTGTCCAACTGCTCTAGAAGAGGCCTAATTTGGAGCCAACAATTTGGAATTAGTGGGATGCATGATGACAGCATCCCCAGTAAAGATTTGAACACTTACAGAAGTGGACTCTCTTGCGCGCAGGAGTGATGGTAAGAGCTTGATCATGTGCTTGCATTCTGGAGTGGGAAACGCCTTCATCAACCTGGTGTCCAGTATTGCTCCGAGAAACACATGTTTCTGACTTGGAATCAGGCATGACTTCTCCTCGTGGATTTGCAAGCCTAGAGATGTGAACAGTCTTTGACAAGCCTTTGTAGACTCTCTTGCAGGGTGGAACGAAGGCCCTTTCACCAGCCAGTCTTCTAGGTAGGGAGAAACCGGACGGCCCTGCCTCCTCAGAAAAGCCGCTAGCGGAGCCATACATTTTGTGAAGACTCTGGGAGCTGAGCGAAGGCCAAAGGGCAGAACCTTGAGCTGGTATTGATCCACAGCCACATCGAACCTCAGGAATTGGCGATGTTTTGCCAGAACAGGAATGTGGAAGTATGCATCGAGGAGATCTAGAGACGCTAAAAAATCCCCCTTGTTGACCAATAGGAGAATGTCCTGCAGGGACAACATTCTGAATGATTGTTTCTTGATGTATTTGTTCAGCTGTCTGGGGTCCATGACCTGTCTGCATTTCCCACACTTTTTCTTTTAGAGGAAGAAATTGGAAAAGAAGCCTTTCCCTCGTTGACTGAAAGGAACTTTTTCTATCACCCCCTTCTCCAGCAAGATCGAGATTTCATGCTTTAGTAAAGGAAGATGGTGATGTATTCTCCTTGAGGGTAGATTCCGAAGAGGCTTGTGAACAAATTCCAGGCTGTGGCCCAAACGGATGATGTCTACTACACATGTGTCCTTTGTAATGGCTAGCCATTGACTCAGAAAAGGAGAAAGATGATGGAAATGCAGAGGCTGAAGTCGAGATGAGGTGGCTGGCAGAAGAGAAACGTCACGGTCGTCTAGATGGGTCTTGACATTTTCCTGGTGCTGAAGACTTACGTCTAGCTGATTGTTGACTGTACAAGACATTGGAAGCACAAGAATGGTGCTGTTGTTGCCGTCCTCCATATTGTGGTCCGTACGATTGTTGGAAATATGACTGAAATCCGTGGGACTGATAGGACTATTTTTGCTGGAACTGACCTCGTCCTCTTCCCCCACGAAAGGACTGATAACTGTTGCAACGTGCCTAAAGAACGTGCCATCTCAGTATCTTTATAGATAACCTGAAGTTCCTCGTCCACGTGTTTCCCAAACAGGTTTTCCCCATCAAAGGGCATGTCCAACACTTTCGATTGTACTTAAAGGCGGAAGGACGTCGCCCTCAGCCAGCCCTGTCGACGGAGAACAGCGGCTACTGCCATTCGTCTAAAAGCAATTGAAGACAAATCCATTGCCGAACCAATCACTTCAAATTAAGCTCTTGCACCTTCTTGTAGCAGGCATTTCACTTCCTTCTTTTTATCTTCAAGAAGATGTTCAAGAAGAGGTGCAAGGTCTGACCATAACTGGCGGTCGTATCGCCCCAAAATCGCTAAGGCGTTAGAGGCCTTGATGGAAGTAGCTGCCATAGTAGCAAAGCGTCTGCCCATGCTTTCAAGCCGTTTGCCTTCTCTGTCCGGGGGCACAGAACAAGGAGATTGCGGATTCTCTGCGCAGCTTGCGTTATCATGGAATCTGTGCGAGGATGACCAATCAAACACGCCGGAACTGAATCAGGTGCCTTGTATTTCTTCTCTATCCTCAGCGAAACAGCTGGTACGAAGGCCAGATTCTTCATAATCTTTAACCCCTTGCTCCATATATAATCCACAATGGTATGGATCAAATTGACTTCTTGGCCGGATCCTTAAAATCATAAAGGAAGCATTCGTTTTGAACTACAGGCAAAGGCAAATCAAACCTCCTAGAAGCCCTCTCCAGTAATTTGTGGAAGCCCCCAATATCTCCCAGAGGAGAACTTGCTGGAGGGGTGGAGGGGGACAGCAATGATGGAGCCACGTAATCATCCCTCTCCTGACCAACTAAGTCAGGATCCTGAGTGAGCTCACCTTCTTCAGGTTGATCATCTACTTCACTTTCAACGTAATCGTCCTGAGTTGTAATGCACCGAGGAGCCTGTCTCTCTTCCTTCACAGCAGGTGGTGGAGTAACCACTGGCAGTGGTGGTACTTGAATACTTGGGCCTCTGGGCGTAAGCGGAACCGGAGCGTGAGAATCCAGAAATCGCTTTTAGTAATCATTTAGCATACGTCTCAGGTCGGTGACTAAGGAGGTTGGCATCAGCATGGAATCCCTTCTAACCTCCTGACACTCTGCGTAAGCCTCATACGGATACTGCTCCTGACAAGAATCGTAATGTTGGGCCCGTGGACGACCTGGGAAGTAGTCCTCTTCCAAGTACTCAGACATGTCCTGCCCCTGTGCCTCCTCTTCATCATCTGTGACCTGGCATTTAACTCTGAGCTGTGAAGAGCTATAAGCTGGGCAGAACACGCTTTCCTCTCCCGATTCCTCCGTATCAAGAAGGTGAGAAGGAGACAGAGGTGATATCTTTGACAAAGAAGACAAACCTGGATACTTCTGGATAAAGTGGAGGCTCCTAAAGTCCCGTTTTTGATTTGTCAACGACGCCGTCGATGACGGAAGACATCTGAAAGTAATCATCATCGAAACCGGCAACGAAGAAGGGGATTTAAACACTGTCATTGACGGAGTGATTGCTGACGGAGCCGTCTACGACATCGTCGATGGTGCTTCTGTCAACAGGCCGTAGGCGAAATCGTCAACGCAGTGGTCATCGCCGATGCTGTCGACGATGCCATCGACAAAGAAATTGTCGTCGACGAATAATCACCACAGCAGTCGTCGAAGCGGTCGTTGCCACAGAAACCGATGTAGATCTGGCTGGAGTTCTCGAGGACGGGTCCGTCGATTGAGTGTTTTTTGTTGACTAAGCCCGTTTCAGTGGTGTGACAGGCAGAGAGGCAGCAGAAGATTTCTTCACGCCAAAATCTGTTTGCTTTAGAGATGCTTTATCGGCAGATGAGATTTTGTCCGCCATTAACCTTTTAGAATTAGCCTTCAGTGAGGTAGAGCCCTCATTTTTACATTTCCTCTCAGATGAGGACGGCTCAGGGCTCTCTTCCACATCAGATCCAGAATCAGATTTAGATTTATTTTTCTGGAGCAATAACAACCTGGCTTCTCTATCCTTTTGAGTCTTGCCTGAAAAGGTTCTACAATGTTTACAGTCCTTGGCTGTATGCTTGGGATAAAGGCGACACAGACAGTCCTTGTGGGGGTCTCGGAGAAACATCTTGCCTTCCCACAGGATCTGCAGGGTCTAAAAAGCCTCTTCTTAGATCCCTCTGACATTATGAAGTAAAGAAGATGGATAAAACAGTACCTTGAGGTGAATTCTAGCAGGGCCAAAAGTTCACTAACTGACAAAACTGAGCAGAGCTCAGGGGGGCTCCCTTACACACGGCGTGCAGTTAGAAATCTGAGGTCTGTTGGCTCTGCTGGAAAGCTGAGGTCTAGGGCTCGTCTCTGGTTGGTTGAAGTTTGGACCTACATAAAGATGCTGACTAATGTTAAAGTTTTTCTTTTCCTTTGGTGGATTCTAATGTACTTTCATAGTACTTCTTTTCTATCTACCGCGAGGCTCCCACCATGACGACGGGAAAGATACAAGCATGTGAATCTGTGAAAGATTCTATACTGGAGAAGCCTGAGCTCTTTCAGGGATCCATTTCTCTGTAACAACTGAACTTCACTGTGGTGCACAGGATGGACGGCCACAGAGCCAGGCAGATGTCTTTTTTTCCGAGTTTTCTTCTTATGAGAGGACTGAAAGTAACCAGTAAAGTGACCTCTGATCTGAGGACCATTGACCTATGTCCACCCTCTTAATTGCTGATGGATAGGTGCCACTGCCAAGTTTGAACATGGTCATGGCAGCTAGCTTGAGTGGCTGAAATCTGCTCCGGGGTAAGAAGCCCAACCGTGTACCCACACACTTCCCTTGTAGTTTCAGTTATCAGGAGATGAGATCTTACTGTGTGCCTACTGTCGTGGAAGAGGCCGTTGCATTGGATTTACATAGCGCATTGCCTGCACTAGTGTGGTTGCAAACAGCATGCAAGTGTATACATGTATGGTATGTGGAGCTACACATGATAGAACCTGTTGTTCAGAGGGTTTGCAGAAATTCTCCAGTCGTATTGGTGAGGGTTTCAGAAGCGTAATATGGTCACTGTGTGCGGAGGATGAGGAAATGTGCCAAGGTGGCGTGGGGGGGGGGAGGCTGTGTCTGACCAGTCCTAATGTGCTATTCGACGTGCATCAGTGACCACCATGCACATCTTGCATCTGCACATCAGCTTCAGATAGGGGGTCTACACTACTGCATGCATATACGATTGTGTCACTGTAATACTGCATCACCTCTGCATCATCACACTCGGGAAGAGTGGCCATTGTGGAACCACAATCCACTAAGTAGAGCTGAGGAAGGTTTCGCCCCCCATGGCCGCCACATCTTACCTGCAGTGGTAACTTCAAGATGTCCTCGGTGATTTGGCTGTTCGTTCTACCCACCGGAATACATGACTCGGACTGACGTGAGGCGAGGCTTCCTGCGGGAACTTTCACCTGTGACAAACTGGATTCAGGCTCCATGGGCGTTATGGGCACCACTTCTTGAGCGGGTTCAAACATGGGGTCTGTCACCGATCCCGGGACTGTCGTTGGCCCCGGTACTGGCAGAGATCCTGGGGCATGATCTAATGTCAAGTTAACAGATTCATCAGGGACCTGCAAGCAAAGAAACCAAACAATCAACAAATGTGAAACTGGTGTTGGCCACAGATATATCCTGCACAGAGGAGTCAAAGGCTAAAGCTGCTGCATGAATTGCCTCGGTTATGGGATCAGTGCAGTGAGTTGCACCAGTTATGGGATCAGGGCAGTGAGCTCCCTTAGTTATGGGATCAGGGCAGTGAGTTGCGTCAGATATGGGATCAGTGCAGTGATTTGTTCAGTTATGGGAACAGTGCAGTGAGTTGCCTCAGTTATAGGATCAGTGCAGTGAGTTGCCTCAGTTGTGGGATCAGTGCAGAGAGTTGTATCGGTTATGGGATCAGTGCAGTGAGTTGCGTCAGTTATGGGATCTGTGCAGTGAGTTGAATCAGGTATGGGATCAGTGCAGTGAGTTGCCTCAGTTATGAGATCAGTGCAGAGAGTAACCTTGGTTATGGAATCAGTGCAGTGAGTTGCCTCAGTTATGGGATCAGTGCACTGAGTTGAGTCAGATATGGGATCAGTGCAGTGAGTTGCCTCAGTAATAGGATCAGTGCAGTGTGTTGCCTCAGTAATGGGATCAGTACAGTGAGTTGCTTTGTTTATGGGATCAGTGTAGTGAGTTGCCTCGGTTATGGGATCAGTGCAGTGAGTTGCCTCGGTTATAGGATTAGGCCAGCGAGTGGCCTCAGTTATGGGATAGGTGCAGTGAGTTACCTCAGTTATGGGATCAGTGCAGTGAATTGCCTCAGTTATGGGATCAGTGCAGTGAATTGCCTCAGTAATGGGATCAGTGCAGTGAGTGGCCTCATTTATGGGATCTGTGCAGTGAGTTGAGTCAGTTATGGGATCAGTGCAGTGAGTTACCTCAGTAATGGGATCAGTGCAGTAAATTGCCTTGGTTATGGGATCAGTGCAGTGAGTTGCCTCGGTTATGGGATCAGTGCAGTGTGTTGCCTCAGCTATTGTATCAGTGCAGTTAGTTGCCCCAGTTATGGGATCAGTGCAGTGAGTTGCCTCAGTTATGGGATCAGTTTAGTGAATTGCCTCAGTTATGGTATCAGTGCAGTGAGTGGCCTTGGTTATGGAATCAGTGCAGGGAGTGGCCTCATTTACAGGTCAGTGCAGTGAATGGCCTCAGTGATGGGATCAGTGCAGTGAGTGGCCCCAGTTATGGCATTAGTGTAGTAGGTTGCCTCATTTATGGGATCAGTGCAGTGAGTTGCACCAGTTATGGGATCAGTGCAGTGAGTTGCACCAGTTATGGGATCAATGCAGCGAGTTGCCTCGGTTGTGGGATCAGTGCAGTGAGTGGCCTCGGTTGTGGGATCAGTGCAGTGAGTTCCTCAGTTATAGGATCAATGCAGTGAGTTGCCTTGATTATTGGATCAGTGCAGTGTGTTGCCTCAGTCATGGGATCAGTCCAGTGAGTTGCAACAGTTATGGGATCAGGGCAGTGAGTTGCACCAGTTATGGGATCAGTGTATTGAGTTCAGTCAGTTATGGGATCAATGCAGTGAGTTGCCTCTATTGTTGGATCAGTGCAGTGAGTTCCTCAGTTATAGGATCAATGTAATGAGATGCCTCGATTATTGGATCAGTGGAGTGAGTGGCCTCAGTTGTGGTATCAGTGCAGTAAATGGCCTCAGTTATTGGGATCAATGTAGTGAGTTGCATCCGTTAAGGGATCAGTGCAGTGAGTTGCCTCACTTATGGGGTCAGCTGTGAGTTGCCTCGGTTATGGGATCAATGCAGTGAGTTGCCTCGGTTGTGGGATCAGTGCAATGAGTTGCTGTGTTTAGGGGATCAGTGCAGTGAATTGCCTCAGTTATGGAATCAGTGTAGTGAGTTACTGTGTTTATGAGATCAGTGCAGTCAGTTGGTCCAGTTAGGTGATCACTGCAGTGAGTGGTCTCAGTTAGTTATGCGATCAGTGCAGTGAGTTGCCTCAGTTATGGGATCAGGGCAGTGAGTTGTCTCAGTTATGGGAACAGTGCAGTAAGTTGCTGTGCTTATGGGATCAGTGCAGTGAGTGGCCTCGGTTATGGGATCAGTGCAGTGAGCTGCCTCGGTTATGGGATCAGTGCAAAGAGTTGCCTCGGTTATGGGACCAGTGCAGTGAGTGGCATCAGTTATGGGATCAGTGCAATGTGTTGCCTCAGCTATGGTATCAGTGCAGTTAGTTGCCCCAGTTATGCGATCAGTGCAGTGAGTTGCCTCAGTTATGGGATCAGTGTATTGAGTTCAGTCAGTTATGGGATCAATGCAGTAAGTTGCCTCGGTTGTGGGATCAGGGCAGTGAGTTGCCTTGGTTATGGGATCAGTGCAGTTAGTTGCCCCAGTTATGGGATCAGTGCAGTGAGTTGCCTCAGTTATGGGATCAGTGTATTGAGTTCAGTCAGTTATGGGATCAATGCAGTGAGTGGCCTCGGTTGTGGGATCAGTGCAGTGAGTTGCCTTGGTTATGGAATCAATGCAGCGAGTTGCACCAGTTATGGGATCAGTGCAGTGAGTTGCACCAGTTATGGGATCAGTGTATTGAGTTCAGTCAGTTATGGGATCAATGCAGTGAGTTGCCTCGGTTTTGGGATCAGTGCAGTGCGTTCCTCAGTTATAGGATCAATGCAGTGAGTTGCCTCGATTATTGGATCAGTGCAGTGCGTTGCCTCAGTTATGGGATCAGTGCAGTGAGTTGCAACAGTTATGGGATCAGGGCAGTGAGTTGCCTCAGTTATGGGATCAGTGTATTGACTTCAGTCAGCTATGGGATCAATGCAGTGAGTTGCCTCGTTTTGGGATCAGTGCAGTGAGTTCCTCAGTTATAGGATCAATGCAGTGAGTTGCCTCGATTATTGGATCAGTGGAGTGAGTGGCCTCAGTTGTGGGATCAGTGCAGTGAGTGTCCTCACTTGTGGGATCAGTGCAGTAAATGGCCTCAGTTATTGGGATCAATGTAGTGAGTTGCATCCATTAAGGGATCAGTGCAGTGAGTTGCCTCACTTATGGGGTCAGCTGTGAGTTGCCTCGGTTATGGGATCAGCGCAGTGAGTGGCCTCAGTTATGGGATCAATGCAGTGAGTTGCCTCAGTTGTGGGATCAGTGCAATGAGTTGCTGTGTTTATGGGATCAGTGCAGTGAGTTGCCTCGCTTATAGGATCAGTGCAGTGAGTGGCCTCAGTTATGAGATCAGTTCAGCAAGTTGGTTCAGTTAGGGAACACTGAAGTGAGTGGTCTCAGGTATGGGATCACTTACAGTGAGTTGCCTCAGTTATGGAATCAGTGCAGTGAGTTGCATCAGTTATGGGATAGGTGCAGTGAGTTACCTCAGTTATGGGATCGGAGCAGTGAGTTGCCTCAGTTATGGGATCAGTGCAGTGAGTGGCCTCAGTTATGGGAACAGTACAGTGAGTTGCTGTGCTTATGGGATCAGTGCAGTGAATTGCCTCAGTTATGGGATTGGTGCAGTCACTTGGTTCAGTTAGTTATAGGATCAGTGCAGTGAGTTGCCTCGGTTGTGGAGTCAGTGCAGTGATTTGCCTCAGTTATGGGATCAGTGCAGTGAGTTGCCTCAGTTATGGGATCAGTGGAGTGAGTTGCCTCAGTTATGGGATCAGTGCAGTGAGTTGCCTTAGTTATGAAATCAGCACAGTGAGTTGCATCAGTTATGGAATCAGCGCAGTGGCTTGAGTCATTTATGGGATCAGTGCAATGAGTTACCTCAGTTATGGAATCAGTGCAGCAAATTGTCTCAGTTATGGGATAGGTGCAGTGAGTTACCTCAGTTATGGGACCAGTGCATTGAGCTGCCTCATTATGGGATAAGTGCAGTGAGTGGCCTCAGATATGGGATCAGTGCAGTGAGCTGCCTTGGATATGGGATCAGTGCAGTGAGTGCCTCAGTTATAGGATCAATGCAGTGAGTTGCCTCGATTATTGGATCAGTGCAGTGTGTTACCTCAGTTATGGGATCAGTGCAGTCAGTTGGTTCAGTTATGGTATCAGTGCAGTGAATTGCCTCAGTTAAGGAATCAGTGCAGTGAGTTGTCTCAGTTATGGGATCAGTGCAGTGAGTTGCCTCAGTTATGGAATCAGCACAGTGACTTGAGTCAGTTAGGGGATCAGTGCAATGAGTTGCCTCAGTTATGGAATCAGTGCAGCGAGTTGCCTCAGGTATGGCATCAGTGCAGTGAGTTGCCGCAGTTATGGAATCAGCGCAGTGAGTTGCCTCAGTTATGGGATCGGTGCAGTGAGTTACGTCATTTATGGGATTGGAGAAGTGAGTTGCCTTAGTTATGGGATCAGTGCAGTGAGCGACCTCAGTTATGGGATCAGTGCAGTGAGCTGCCTCGATTATGGGATCAGTGCAATGAGTTGCCTCGGTTATGGGATCAGTGCAGTGAGTGACATCAGTTAAAGGATCAGTGTACTGAGTTCCGTCACTTATGGGATCAGTGAAGTGAGTTGCCTCGGTTTTTAGATCAGTGCAGTCAATGAGTGGCCTCAGTTATGGGATCAGTGCAGTGAGTAGCATCAGTTATGGGATCAGTGCAGTGAATTGCCTCAATAATGGGATCAGTGCAGTGAGTGGCCTCATTTATGGGATCAGTGCAGTGAGTTGAGTCAGTTATGGGATCAGTGCAGTGAGATACCTCAGTAATGGGATCAGTGCAGTAAATTGCCTTGGTTATGGGATCAGTGCAGTGAGTTGCCTCGGTTATGGCATCAGTGCAGTGTGTTGCCTCAGCTATGGTATCAGTGCAGTTAGTTGCCCCAGTTATGGGATCAGTGCAGTGAGATGCCTCAGTTATGGGATCAGTGTATTGAGTTCAGTCAGTTATGGGATCAATGCAGTGAGTTGCCTCGGTTGTGGGATCAGTGCAGTGAGTTGCCTTGGTTATGGGATCAGTGCAGTGAGTTGCACCAGTTATGGGATCAGTGCAGTGAGTTGCCTCGGTTGTGGGATCAGTGTAGTGAGTTGTCTTGGTTATGGGATCAGTGCAGTGAGTTTCACCAGTTATGAGATCAATGAGTGAGTTGCATCTGTTAAGGTATCAGTGCTGTGAGTTGCCTCACTTATGGGGTCAGCTGTGAGTTGCCTCGGTTATGGGATCAGTGCAGTAAGTGGCCTCAGTTATGGGATCACAGTGAGTTGCCTCGGTTGTGGGATCAGTGCAATGAGTTGCTGTGTTTATGGGATCAGTGCAGTGAGTTGCCTCGCTTATAGGATCAGTGTAGTGAGTGGCCTCAGTTATGAGATCAGTTCAGCGAGTTGTCTCGGTTATGGGATCAGTGCAGTGAGTTGTCCCGGTTATGGGATCAGTGCAATGAGTGGCATCAGTTATGGGATCAGTGTATTGAATTCCATCAGTTATGGGATCAGCGCAGTGAGTTGCCTCGGTTATGGGATCAGAGAAGTGAGTAGCCTCAGTTATGGGATCAGTGCAGTGAGTAGCCTCAGTTATGGGGACAGTGCAGTGAGTTGCTTCGGTTATGGTATCAGTGCAGTGAGTTGCCTCAATTATGGGATCAGTGCAGTGAGTTGCCTCGGTTATGGGATCAGTGCAGCGAGTTGCCTCGGTTATGGGATCAGTGCAGTGAGTTGCCTCAGTTTTGGGATCAGTGCAGTGAGTTGCCTCGGTTTTGGGATCAGTGCAGTGAGTTGCCTCAATTATGGGATCAGTGCAGCGAGTTGTCTCAGTTATGGGAACAGTGCAGAGAGTCGCATCACTTATGGCATCAGTGTATTGAGTTCAGTCAGTTATGGGATCAGCGCAGTGAGTTGCCTTGGTTTTGAGATCAGTACAGTCAGTGAGTGCCCTCAGTTATGGGATCAGTGCAGTGAGTGACCCCACTTAGGGCATTAGTGTAGTAGGTTGCCTCATTTATGGGATCAATGCAGTGAGTTGCCTCGAGTATTGGATCAGTGCAGTGCATTGCCTCAGTTATGGGATCAGTGCAGTGAGTTGCACCAGTTATGGGATCAGTTCACTGAGTTGCACCAGTTATGGGATCAGTGTATTGAGTTCAGTCAGTTATGGGATCAGCGCAGTGAGTTGCCTTGGTTTTGAGATCAGTACAGTCAGTGAGTGCCCTCAGTTATGGGATCAGTGCAGTGAGTGGCCCCACTTAGGGCATTAGTGTAGTAGGTTGCCTCATTTATGGGATCAATGCAGTGAGTTGCCTCGAGTATTGGATCTGTGCAGTGAGTTGCCCCAGTTATGGGATCAGTGCAGTGAGTTGCCTCAGTTATGGGATCAGTGTATTGAGTTCAGTCAGTTATGGGATCAATGCAGTGAGTGGCCTCGGTTGTGGGATCAGTGCAGTGAGTTGCCTTGGTTATGGAATCAATGCAGCGAGTTGCACCAGTTATGGGATCAGTGCAGTGAGTTGCACCAGTTATGGGATCAGTGTATTGAGTTCAGTCAGTTATGGGATCAATGCAGTGAGTTGCCTCGGTTTTGGGATCAGTGCAGTGCGTTCCTCAGTTATAGGATCAATGCAGTGAGTTGCCTCGATTATTGGATCAGTGCAGTGCGTTGCCTCAGTTATGGGATCAGTGCAGTGAGTTGCAACAGTTATGGGATCAGGGCAGTGAGTTGCCTCAGTTATGGGATCAGTGTATTGACTTCAGTCAGCTATGGGATCAATGCAGTGAGTTGCCTCGGTTTTGGGATCAGTGCAGTGAGTTCCTCAGTTATAGGATCAATGCAGTGAGTTGCCTCGATTATTGGATCAGTGGAGTGAGTGGCCTCAGTTGTGGGATCAGTGCAGTGAGTGTCCTCACTTGTGGGATCAGTGCAGTAAATGGCCTCAGTTATTGGGATCAATGTAGTGAGTTGCATCCATTAAGGGATCAGTGCAGTGAGTTGCCTCACTTATGGGATCAGCTGTGAGTTGCCTCGGTTATGGGATCAGCGCAGTGAGTGGCCTCAGTTATGGGATCAATGCAGTGAGTTGCCTCAGTTGTGGGATCAGTGCAATGAGTTGCTGTGTTTATGGGATCAGTGCAGTGAGTTGCCTCGCTTATAGGATCAGTGCAGTGAGTGGCCTCAGTTATGAGATCAGTTCAGCAAGTTGGTTCAGTTAGGGAACACTGAAGTGAGTGGTCTCAGGTATGGGATCACTTACAGTGAGTTGCCTCAGTTATGGAATCAGTGCAGTGAGTTGCATCAGTTATGGGATAGGTGCAGTGAGTTACCTCAGTTATGGGATCGGAGCAGTGAGTTGCCTCAGTTATGGGATCAGTGCAGTGAGTGGTCTCAGTTATGGGAACAGTACAGTGAGTTGCTGTGCTTATGGGATCAGTGCAGTGAATTGCCTCAGTTATGGGATTGGTGCAGTCACTTGGTTCAGTTAGTTATAGGATCAGTGCAGTGAGTTGCCTCGGTTGTGGAGTCAGTGCAGTGATTTGCCTCAGTTATGGGATCAGTGCAGTGAGTTGCCTCAGTTATGGGATCAGTGGAGTGAGTTGCCTCAGTTATGGGATCAGTGCAGTGAGTTGCCTTAGTTATGAAATCAGCACAGTGAGTTGCATCAGTTATGGAATCAGCGCAGTGGCTTGAGTCATTTATGGGATCAGTGCAATGAGTTACCTCAGTTATGGAATCAGTGCAGCAAATTGTCTCAGTTATGGGATAGGTGCAGTGAGTTACCTCAGTTATGGGACCAGTGCATTGAGCTGCCTCAGTTATGGGATAAGTGCAGTGAGTGGCCTCAGATATGGGATCAGTGCAGTGAGCTGCCTTGGATATGGGATCAGTGCAGTGAGTGCCTCAGTTATAGGATTAATGCAGTGAGTTGCCTCGATTATTGGATCAGTGCAGTGTGTTACCTCAGTTATGGGATCAGTGCAGTCAGTTGGTTCAGTTATGGTATCAGTGCAGTGAATTGCCTCAGTTAAGGAATCAGTGCAGTGAGTTGTCTCAGTTATGGGATCAGTGCAGTGAGTTGCCTCAGTTATGGAATCAGCACAGTGACTTGAGTCAGTTAGGGGATCAGTGCAATGAGTTGCCTCAGTTATGGAATCAGTGCAGCGAGTTGCCTCAGGTATGGCATCAGTGCAGTGAGTTGCCGCAGTTATGGAATCAGCGCAGTGAGTTGCCTCAGTTATGGGATCGGTGCAGTGAGTTACGTCATTTATGGGATTGGAGAAGTGAGTTGCCTTAGTTATGGGATCAGTGCAGTGAGCGACCTCAGTTATGGGATCAGTGCAGTGAGCTGCCTCGATTATGGGATCAGTGCAATGAGTTGCCTCGGTTATGGGATCAGTGCAGTGAGTGACATCAGTTAAAGGATCAGTGTACTGAGTTCCGTCACTTATGGGATCAGTGAAGTGAGTTGCCTCGGTTTTTAGATCAGTGCAGTCAATGAGTGGCCTCAGTTATGGGATCAGTGCAGTGAGTAGCATCAGTTATGGGATCAGTGAAGTGAATTGCCTCAATAATGGGATCAGTGCAGTGAGTGGCCTCATTTATGGGATCAGTGCAGTGAGTTGAGTCAGTTATGGGATCAGTGCAGTGAGATACCTCAGTAATGGGATCAGTGCAGTAAATTGCCTTGGTTATGGGATCAGTGCAGTGAGTTGCCTCGGTTATGGCATCAGTGCAGTGTGTTGCCTCAGCTATGGTATCAGTGCAGTTAGTTGCCCCAGTTATGGGATCAGTGCAGTGAGATGCCTCAGTTATGGGATCAGTGTATTGAGTTCAGTCAGTTATGGGATCAATGCAGTGAGTTGCCTCGGTTGTGGGATCAGTGCAGTGAGTTGCCTTGGTTATGGGATCAGTGCAGTGAGTTGCACCAGTTATGGGATCAGTGCAGTGAGTTGCCTCGGTTGTGGGATCAGTGCAGTGAGTTGTCTTGGTTATGGGATCAG
Source organism: Triturus cristatus (assembly GCF_964204655.1). Taxonomy (NCBI): domain Eukaryota; kingdom Metazoa; phylum Chordata; class Amphibia; order Caudata; family Salamandridae; genus Triturus; species Triturus cristatus. The sequence goes on along the minus strand of NC_140592.1, from coordinate 1,283,878,817 downwards.
TGCAGTGAGTTTCACCAGTTATGAGATCAATGAGTGAGTTGCATCTGTTAAGGTATCAGTGCTGTGAGTTGCCTCACTTATGGGGTCAGCTGTGAGTTGCCTCGGTTATGGGATCAGTGCAGTAAGTGGCCTCAGTTATGGGATCACAGTGAGTTGCCTCGGTTGTGGGATCAGTGCAATGAGTTGCTGTGTTTATGGGATCAGTGCAGTGAGTTGCCTCGCTTATAGGATCAGTGTAGTGAGTGGCCTCAGTTATGAGATCAGTTCAGCGAGTTGTCTCGGTTATGGGATCAGTGCAGTGAGTTGTCCCGGTTATGGGATCAGTGCAATGAGTGGCATCAGTTATGGGATCAGTGTATTGAATTCCATCAGTTATGGGATCAGCGCAGTGAGTTGCCTCGGTTATGGGATCAGAGAAGTGAGTAGCCTCAGTTATGGGATCAGTGCAGTGAGTAGCCTCAGTTATGGGGACAGTGCAGTGAGTTGCTTCGGTTATGGTATCAGTGCAGTGAGTTGCCTCAATTATGGGATCAGTGCAGTGAGTTGCCTCGGTTATGGGATCAGTGCAGCGAGTTGCCTCGGTTATGGGATCAGTGCAGTGAGTTGCCTCAGTTTTGGGATCAGTGCAGTGAGTTGCCTCGGTTTTGGGATCAGTGCAGTGAGTTGCCTCAATTATGGGATCAGTGCAGCGAGTTGTCTCAGTTATGGGAACAGTGCAGAGAGTCGCATCACTTATGGCATCAGTGTATTGAGTTCAGTCAGTTATGGGATCAGCGCAGTGAGTTGCCTTGGTTTTGAGATCAGTACAGTCAGTGAGTGCCCTCAGTTATGGGATCAGTGCAGTGAGTGGCCCCACTTAGGGCATTAGTGTAGTAGGTTGCCTCATTTATGGGATCAATGCAGTGAGTTGCCTCGAGTATTGGATCTGTGCAGTGAGTTGCACCAGTTATGGGATCAGTTCACTGAGTTGCACCAGTTATGGGATCTGTGCAGTGAGTTGCCTCAGTTATGGGATCAGTGCAGTGAGGTGAGTCAGTTATGGGATCAGTGCAGTGAGATACCTCAGAAATGGGATCAGTGCAGTGTGTTGCCTCAGCTATGGTATCACTGCAGTTAGTTGCCCCAGTTATGGAATAAGTGCAGTGAGATGCCTCAGTTATGAGATCAGTGTATTGAGTTCCGTTAGTTATGGGATCAATGCAGAGAGTTGCCTCGGTTGTGGGATCAGTGCAGTGAGTTGCCTTGGTTATGGGATCAGTGCAGTGAGTTGCACCAGTTATGGGATTAGTGCAGTGAGTTGCCTTGGTTATGGGATCAGTGCAGTGAGTTGCCTCGGTTATGGGGTCAGTGCAGTGATTTGCCTCAGTTATGGGATCAGTGCAGTGAGTTGCCTTGGTTATGGGATCAGTGCAGTGAGTTGCCTTAGTTATGGAATCAGCACAGTGAGTTGCATCAGTTATGGAATCAGCGCAGTGGCTTGAGTCATTTATGGGATCAGTGCAATGAGTTACCTCAGTTATGGAATCAGTGCAGCAAATTGTCTCAGTTATGGGATAGGTGCAGTGAGTTACCTCAGTTATGGGATCGGAGAAGTGAGTTGCCTTAGTTATGGGATCACTGCAGTGAGCTACCTCGGTTATGGGACCAGTGCATTGAGCTGCCTCAGTTATGGGATAAGTGCAGTGAGTGGCCTCAGATATGGGATCAGTGCAGTGAGCTGCCTTGGATATGGGATCAGTGCAGTGAGTGCCTCAGTTATAGGATCAATGCAGTGAGTTGCCTCGATTATTGGATCAGTGCAGTGTGTTACCTCAGTTATGGGATCAGTGCAGTCAGTTGGTTCAGTTAAGGTATCAGTACAGTGAGTTGCCTCAGTTAAGGAATCAGTGCAGTGAGTTGTCTCAGTTATGGGATCAGTGCAGTGAGTTGCCTCAGTTATGGAATCAGCGCAGTGACTTGAGTCAGTTATGGGATCAGTGCAATGAGTTGCTTCAGTTATGGAATCAGTGCAGCGAGTTGCCTCAGGTATGGCATCAGTGCAGTGAGTTGCCGCAGTTATGGAATCAGCGCAGTGAGTTGCCTCAGTTATGGGATCGGTGCAGTGAGTTACGTCATTTATGGGATTGGAGAAGTGAGTTGCCTTAGTTATGGGATCAGTGCAGTGAGCGACCTCAGTTATGGGATCAGTGCAGTGAGCTGCCTCGATTATGGGATCAGTGCAATGAGTTGCCTCGGTTATGGGATCAGTGCAGTGAGTGACATCAGTTAAAGGATCAGTGTACTGAGTTCCGTCACTTATGGGATCAGTGAAGTGAGTTGCCTCGGTTTTTAGATCAGTGCAGTCAATGAGTGGCCTCAGTTATGGGATCAGTGCAGTGAGTAGCATCAGTTATGGGATCAGTGCAGTGAATTGCCTTGATAATGGGATCAGTGCAGTGAGTGGCCTCATTTATGGGATCAGTGCAGTGAGTTGAGTCAGTTATGTGATCAGTGCAGTGAGATACCTCAGTAATGGGATCAGTGCAGTAAATTGCCTTGGTTATGGGATCAGTGCAGTGAGTTGCCTCGGTTATGGCATCAGTGCAGTGTGTTGCCTCAGCTATGGTATCAGTGCAGTTAGTTGCCCCAGGTATGGGATCAGTGCAGTGAGATGCCTCAGTTATGGGATCAGTGTATTGAGTTCAGTCAGTTATGGGATCAATGCAGTGAGTTGCCTCGGTTGTGGGATCAGTGCAGTGAGTTGCCTTGGTTATGGGATCAGTGCAGTGAGTTGCACCAGTTATGGGATCAGTGCAGTGAGTTGCCTCAGTTGTGGGATCAGTGCAGTGAGTTGTCTTGGTTATGGGATCAGTGCAGTGAGTTTCACCAGTTATGGGATCAATGAGTGAGTTGCATCTGTTAAGGGATCAGTGCTGTGAGTTGCCTCACTTATGGGGTCAGCTGTGAGTTGCCTCGGTTATGGGATCAGTGCAGTGAGTGGCCTCAGTTATGGGATCACAGTGAGTTGCCTCAGTTGTGGGATCAGTGCAATGAGTTGCTGTGTTTATGGGATCAGTGCAGTGAGTTGCCTCGCTTATAGGATCAGTGTAGTGAGTGGCCTCAGTTATGAGATCAGTTCAGCGAGTTGTCTCGGTTATGGGATCAGTGCAGTGAGTTGTCCCGGTTATGGGATCAGTGCTATGAGTGGCATCAGTTATGGGATCAGTGTATTGAATTCCATCAGTTATGGGATCAGCGCAGTGAGTTGCCTCGGTTATGGGATCAGTGCAGTGAGTAGCCTCAGTTATGGGATCAGTGCAGTGAGTAGCCTCAGTTTTGGGGACAGTGCAGTGAGTTGCTTCGGTTATGGTATCAGTGCAGTGAGTTGCCTCAATTATGGGATCAGTGCAGTGAGTTGCCTCGGTTATGGGATCAGTGCAGCGAGTTGCCTCGGTTATGGGATCAGTGCAGTGAGTTGCCTCGGTTTTGGGATCAGTGCAGTGAGTTGCCTCGGTTTTGGGATCAGTGCAGTGAGTTGCCTCAATTATGGGATCAGTGCAGCGAGTTGTCTCAGTTATGGGAACAGTGCAGAGAGTCGCATCACTTATGGCATCAGTGTATTGAGTTCAGTCAGTTATGGGATCAGCGCAGTGAGTTGCCTTGGTTTTGAGATCAGTACAGTCAGTGAGTGCCCTCAGTTATGGGATCAGTGCAGTGAGTGGCCCCACTTAGGGCATTAGTGTAGTAGGTTGCCTCATTTATGGGATCAATGCAGTGAGTTGCCTCGAGTATTGGATCAGTGCAGTGCATTGCCTCAGTTATGGGATCAGTGCAGTGAGTTGCCCCGGTTATGGGATCAGTGCAGTGAGTGGCATCAGTTATGGGATCAGTGTATTGAATTCCGTCAGTTATGGGATCAGCGCAGTGAGTTGCCCCGGTTATGGGATCCGTGCAGTGAGTAGCCTCAGTTATGGGGACAGTGCAGTGAGTTGCTTCGGTTATGGTATCAGTGCAGTGAGTTGCCTCAATTATGGGATCAGTGCAGTGAGTTGCCTCGGATATGGAATCAGTGGGATTTGCCTCGGTTATGGGATCAGTGCAGTGAGTTGCCTCGGTTTTGGGATCAGTGCAGTGAGTTGCCTCAATTATGGGATCAGTGCAGTGAGTTGTCTCTGTCATGGAAACAGTGCAGAGAGTGGCATCAGTTATGGCATCAGTGTATTGAGTTCAGTCAGTTATGGGATCAGCGCAGTGAGTTGCCTTGGTTTTGAGATCAGTGCAGTGAGTTGCCTCAATTATGGGATCAGTGCAGTGAGTTGTCTCGGTCATGGAAACAGTGCAGAGAGTGGCATCAGTGTATTGAGTTCAGTCAGTTATGGGATCAGCGCAGTGAGTTGCCTTGGTTTTGAGATCAGTACAGTCAGTGAGTGCCCTCAGTTATGGGATCAGTGCAGTGCGTGGCCCCACTTAGAGCATTAGTGTAGTAGGAAACCGCATTTATGGAATCAATGCAGTGAGTTGCCTCGATTATTGGATCAGTGCAGTGAGTTGCCTCAGTTATGGGATCAGTGCAGTGAGTTGCACCAGTTATGGGATCAGATCACTGAATTGCACCAGTTATGGGATCAGTGCAGTGAGTTGCCTCAGTTATGGGATCAGTGCAGTGAGTTGAGTCAGTTATGGGATCAGTGCAGTGAGATACCTCAGTAATGGGATCAGTGCAGTATGTTGCCTCAGCTATGGTATCAGTGCAGTTAGTTGCCCCAGTTATTGGATCAGTGCAGTGTGTTGCCTCAGTTATGGGATCAGTGCAGTGAGTTGCACCAGTTATGGGATCAGTTCACTGAGTTGCACCAGTTATGGGATCAGTGCAGTGAGTTGCCTCAGTTATGGGATCAGTGCAGCAAGTTGTTTCAGTTATAGGATCAGCACAGTGAGTTGCCTCGGTTATGGGATCAGTGCAGTGAGTTGCCTCGGTTATGGGATCAGTTCAGTGAGTAGCCTCAGTTATGAGATCAGTGCAGTGAGTTGCCTCAATTATGGGATCAGTGCAGTGAGGTGTCTCGGTTATGGGATCAGCGCAGTGAGTTGCCTCAGTTATGAGATCAGTGCAGTGAGTTGCCTCAATTATGGGATCAGTGCAGTGAGTTACATCGGTTATGGGAACAGTGCAGAGAGTGGCATCAGTTATGAAATCAGTGTATTGAGTTCAGTAAGTTATGGGATCAGCACAGTGAGCTGCCTTGGTTTTGAGATCAGTACAGTCAGTGAGTGGCCTCAATTATGGGATCAGTGCAGTGAGTGTCCCCACTTAGGGCATAAGTGTAGTAGGTTGCCTCATTTATGGGATCAACGTAGTGAGTTGCCTCGATTATTGGATCAGTGCAGTGTATTGCCTCAGTTATGGGATCAGTGCAGTGAGTTGCACCAGTTATGGGATCAGTTCAGTGAGTTGCACCAGTTATGGGGTCAGGGCAGTGAGTTGGCTCGGTTATGGGATCAGTGTATTGAGTTTAGCCAGTTATGGGATCAATGCAGTGAGTTACCTCGATTATTGGATCAGTGGAGTGAGTGGCCTCAGTTGTGGGATCAGTGCAGTGAGTGGCATCAGTTGTGGGATTAGTGCAGTAAATGGCCTCAGTTATGGCATCAGTGCGGTGAATTGCCTCAGTTATTGGGATCAATGTAGTGAGTTGCATCTGTTAAGGGATCAGTGCAGTGAATTGCCTCACTTATGGGGTCAGCTGTGAGTTGCCTCGGTTATGGGATCAGCGCAGTGAGTGGCCTCAGTTATAGGATCGCAGTGCGTTGCCTCAGTTGTGGGATCAGTGCAGTGAGTTGCTGTGTTTATGGGATCAGTGCAGTGAATTGCCTCAGTTATGGGATAGGTGCAGTGAGTTACCTCAGCTATGGGATCGGAGCAGTGATTTGCCTCAGTTATGGGATCAGTGCAGTGAGTGGCCTCATTTATGGGATCAGTGCAGTGAGTTGCTGTGCTTATGGGATCAGTGCAGTGAATTGCCTCAGTTATGGGATCAGTGCAGACACAACTACTAAAAGGAGTCAGAATAGGGGCACAACTATAAACCATTGGTGGAAGGACTATCTCACAGCTAGAAACCACCGGCGGCAGAGTAGGGACGAAACTATAAACCACTGGCAGTAGTGCAAGGGGTACAGAGCAAGAATATCGATGTATAAATATCGACCTACAGAAATATTGAGGTAAAAATATCGTGGGTAAGAAATATTGATGTAAAAAATAGTGTGGTAAAGAATATCGATTGTTAGGTAATTAATATCGATTGCAAAAATATCGAAGTGTTAAATATTGTTAACAAAAATAAAGTTGTTATAAATATCGATTCATTATTAATGTTATGTATTTTAGTATTTTGTATGAGAATGTTTAGTAATTTTAATATATGTGTTAAACTTTTAATAGTTAATATTTTTTTTTAGTTCAATTTAGCATTTTTAGTTCCATAGCAGGTTGTGGGTTTATAGGGTGGGAAGTAATTTAATTACATGAAATGTATTTAATAATTTATATTTATTCATAATTGTATAATTGTGATGTTATAGAGTTATACATGTGTAAATAAATTTATTAATTGTTTGGTAATTAATTATTTTTAATTAATTAATAATTAATTATGTTAATTGTTTAATTAATTGTAGGTGTGTTTTTATAGGTGTAAATGCTGGGAAGGAATTTATTTTGTATTGATGATTTATTAATTATTTGTTAATTAATTTGCATTAATTTGTTTGAATTAATTAGTCAGTAATTATTAATTGTAATTGTGTAATTAATGTAAGATGTGTGTTGTGATATTAAAGTGTTAAACAATGTGTAATTAATGAATGTTTATTTTTTTGTATAATAATATAATATATTTAAATTTCAATATTAATTATGTTAATAATGGAAATAAAATTTAATAAAAATGTTGATGTTCATTTTTTTATTGTTTTTTTATCCAGCACTTTCCCTACTGTTGCACTCACTGGAGTGGAAATAGTAATTTTTACCCCTATGCTCTCCAACACTCTCCCTACTGCTGCACTCACTGGAGTGGGAATAGTAATTTTTACCTCTCCGCTATCCAACACTTTCCCTACTGTTGCACTCACTGGAGTGGGAATAGTAATTTTTACCCCTACGCTATCCAACACTTTACCTACTGTTGCACTCACTGGAGCGGGAATAGTATTTTTTACCCCTCCGCTATCCAACACTTTCCCTACTGTTGCACTCTTTGGAGTGGGAATAGTAATTTTTACCCCTACGCTATCCAACGCTTTCCCTACTGTTGCACTCACTGGAGTGGGAATAGTAAATTTTACCCTCCCGCTATCCAACGCTTTCCCTACTGTTGCACTCTCTGGAGTGGGAATAGTAATTTTTACCCCTACGCTATCCAACGCTTTCCCTACTGTTGCACTCTCTGGAGTGGGAATAGTAATTTTTACCCCTACGCTATCCAACACTTTACCTACTGTTGCACTCACTGGAGTGGGAATAGTAATTTTTACCCCCGTGCTATCCAACATTTTCCCTACTGTTGAATTTATTGTGTTGCGAAATGTATTTTCAATAATTCTTTTATTAGTTTAATGTGTTAATTAATTATAGAATGGTTTATTTTATTTTAAATTAATATTTTATTTTTATATGATTTAAAAAGTTTATAAATTAAGTAAAGATAATATTTAATAAAATGTTTTAAAGTAAATATATGTATTTGTACACATTTATGTGTGTTTATATCTTATTTAATTAGGTTAATTTGATATATTTAGGTAAAATATATATTAAATGTAACTTATTTTGTTAAACATATTTATGTTATTTAATATATTTAATTTAATTTATACATCTTTTGGAGCCAAGATGGCGGTCGCACATTGAATGTGCTCCTGGACACCTCCGCTATCCGCCCGCAATCCGCCCGTCCTGACAGCCATCCAGCCCTGAAATCCGGCACCCCCACCGTGGGCTCCGACCGACAACGGATACTGCTGACAAGCTCGGCGCCTTTGGCACAAAGCTGTCCTCCGGCCTCCACCGCAGCAGAGGCATATGTAGTGGTGCACCCGGGTCCCCTGCGGCTCTGCTGTAGTGCCGGCCGTCGCATCACATGGCGGGAGTCGGGGGTTGGGAATCGGCGGCGGTTGGGGCCTAGACGTGAAGCGGGGTCTGCGAGGAGGTTCAGATGCTGTTTGCCCCCTCCTCCTTCCATGACTAGCTGTGACCCCGCATGGCCCGAAGCGAGGCGATATCCCGCTCTGCACCGGCGGCGGAGACACCTGTAGCTGTACCCCGGCTCCCCTACGGCGCTGCCATGGTACCGGCCACCACATCGGGTGGCGGGGGCCGGGGCCCCTCCGCCACCCCCTGTCCCCAGCCTGCCTTCCTGTGGCTGTCCTTGGGCCTGTTGATCTGGGGATTCCCCTTGCTGGACACCACTAATCTGCCTCTGAGGGGTTGCGGCGCGGAGGAGGTGGGAGTTCGACCGCACGCATCTAGCGGTGTGGAGCCCTGTGAGCCAGCCCCCCATCGCCCCCTGATCTGTTTTTGGGCACGCATTGAGGCTGGTGGGACCTTCCACATGGAAATCCTAGCTACCGGATTTGGGCCAGCCCTCCGCCGTGTTGCTTCTTGCCAGAACCGTGACATGGGGAGATCCATTCGACCGCAATTCTCGCGTGGAGGGAGGATTATCAGAGCATAACCTCCGCCATCTCCCTCGCCCTTGAACTGCCCTGACAGCGCCTAGCACAGCCCGTGGACAGATTATGACATCGACGGCAGAAAGACTGCTCCTAAGAGGGAGGTTGGCCGGTGGAGCGTTAGGTGGGAGTGCCCTTCCTCCCTCCATCCTTCTCTTCTTCCCCTCCCGCCGCGACCTACTCCAGGGGCCTTGCCCTTCCCCGCTCCTACCGGCGCGTCTTGTGGACAGCTATGGGTCAAGTGAGCAACCTTGAAAGGGAAGCTTCTGGAGGGCCTTGACCCCAGTATCAGGCGGCACGGTGTGAGTGGTCCTACGGCTCTCCTCCCTCCGCCCTCCCTTGGCCACAGGCTCACCCACCACCTCCACAACCTGGAGCTACATTCTGATCCCTCGTGCGCATCGGCTCTGGGGTCCTAGTCCTGCCGCCGGCCTCGGCCCCCCCACCACCCCCTTGCATGATTGAGACTCTCATCCACAGACGCGAGAGCGTTTACTGAGGGAGGACATTGGCCGTCGATCGGGCGGCGAGGTGTGAAGCGTCTGGGTCCTCCCCCCCTCCCTCCCTCCACGAGTGCCACCATGGGCAGGCCAGACAGACCGGCAAAGACCCCTGCCACCCAAACAAAAATGGACCGTTTCACCACCTCGGATGTGGGAGCGACCGGGGGTGCCGCGGAACAGGAGCCTCCACCACCCGTGGATTTGTCCACAATCCTTCAAGCCATCCATGCCTCACAATCCTCGGTGGAAGGCAAGATCGCGGAGGTGTGTGTGGACATGACCCTCATCCAGTGGGACCTCTGAAATGCCACGGCCTGGATTACGGAGACTGAAACCTGAATTTCCACTGTGGAAGGTGATGTCCAGCAACTTAAGGGACAGGTGGCTCGTCTCCAGTCGCATACTCAGGAGTTGCACTGCCGGGCTAAGGATGCATAAAACAGGTCCTGGCTCAACAACCTCCGCCTGGTGGGCTTCCCGGAGTGAGCGGAGCAGGGCCGCGCGGTGGACTTCCTGGAGAAGTGGTTGCGGCTGTAGGTCCCTGAGGGCTCTCTCTCTCCATGGTTCACGACTGAGCAGGCCCACCGATCTCCTGCCCCTAAACCAGCGCCGGGTGCGCCCCCCGATCAGTCATAATGCAGGTTCTCAATTTCAAAGACCGCAACACCATCCTGGCTGAAGCCCGCAAACAGCAGCGGCTCTGCTATGAAAACCACGTAATCATAATCTTCCCAGATTACACCCGCGAGGACCAGAGTCAGCGCCTTTGGTGAAGTCCTACAAAAACTGAGGGCACTCAACATCCAATATCGGCTTCTTTTTCCGGCACGCCTGCGAGTGGTGTTCACCAACAAGACCTTATTCTTTGACACTCTTACTGAGGCCTGGGCCTGGGAAACGGAGGAGCACCCTCTACGGGCCAGTGACCGGAATCCACTGCCAGGGGCAGTGGATGGTGATTACCGTCCATCCCGCGCCTTCCGCCACCCGGCCTCAACGCAACCGCTCCCACAGGCGCCCTGGGCTGCAACGAGCCCGGTCGGACCCTCCGTTGGGCCCCTCCCAACAACCAATATTGTTTTCCGATTAATCTTCGGCTGGGAGGCGCTCCGGCTCATCCGGCCACCTGGACCGCGGGTGTGCCTCGCCCTGGCCCTCTTCGCTGGACCTTCCAGACACGAACCTTTCCCGTAGCCCGATGCTCCTGAGAGCCCCTGCTTGAACTCGTCTCTGCCTGCCGGGCTTATCTCTGCAGCCGGAGACTGTGTTTAGACTCATTCTTTTTTTTTTTTTTCCTGATGGACTCGACTATGTACATCCTGTCATGAGGAGGGGTCCTCCACGCTTCCTCATTCCCAAGCGTTCTAGTTTGGTCCTTAGTTCATTTATTCTTTGCTAGGGTGACAGATGCTTCCGTTCCTGAAGTGTAGGGTGGGGGGTGGGAGTTGGGATGGGGGGACCGTTGTCCCGAGTTTTTCTTTTCTTATGTTTCATTTGTCATTCAGTTTTGTCGCACCAGCATTCACATATTACCCCGACTTGCACCCGGTGGGATACACAGACTTCCCTCTGGACACCTAGCAGGGCCTTCTGGCGTCCTATTTCAATGCCAGGCCTCCCTTTGAGACTTCACTGCCATACTGCCTCACCCTGCCATTATGCCTGACACACTTCTACTAAGCACATCCCTGTGCATCATGCCCTGGGATGTTAATGGCCTCTTAGACCGTTTTAAGTACATGGCTGTCTTACGTTATGCACAATGCCTTGGGGTGGACATCCTACTGTTACAAGAGACTCATTTGTTGGGTAATCACTGCCTCATTTTAACACGCTACAGCTATGACAGGATTTGGAATTCAGGGTTCACTCTGGGATCCTGACGGGGTGGCAATCCTGGTAAAACGTTCTCTTCCCCTTGTGACTGTGCAGGTAATTCATGATGCCCAGGGCACCTTTGTGGCCCTCAGTGGCACGCTAAACGGTAGCCCCCTAAATCTTGTGTTGTTCAACTCTCCTCCCTCAATGTTGACGGCAACCCTAACCAAATCCGTTGACCTCTTGGCATCTCTACCCCTGGGTCCCACTTTCCTCGGGGGCGACTTCAACGCGGTCTCCTCACCTGCCCTTGATACGACTAGTCCCCCTTCCCCCAGTAGACTCGCACAGGCAAAACAGCTGACGACTTGGTCCGAGTCGTTGGGTCTATGTGATGCGTGGCGCACATGGCATCCACATTCTAAACAGTTCACACACACCTCGGCGGCACACCACACGCAGGCGCGCATTGACGCCATCTTCGTTTCTATCGACGGACTGCCTTATGATTCAGGATGTCATTATCCTCCCTCGAGGTATTTCCAACCATTCTCCGGAAATGATTCGCACAGGCCCCCCCCCCCGCCTATATGCAGCAGACATGGAGGTTAAATGCTTGGTTTCTTCAGGAAAGGGTGTTGCGGAAGGTGGTGGGACGGGAACTCAGACAATACTTTCTTTCTAATCACGGATCTGTCTCCTCCCTGGGCACCCTGTGGGAGACTGGCAAGGCCACGATTAGAGGGATTGCCAAGGGCCAGCTCAAGCTCCAGCGAAAGGCACAACTGGAACAAATTACCTCATGGGAGGCGCAGGCTCTGCGCCTTGAGCGTGCCTCCGCCCGATCCCCGGATGCCACCGAAGCGAAACTCCTTACCCAGCTCCGCTCGGAGATCAAGCAGTTGTCACTTGAAGCGGCCAAACTCCTCTGGTGCTCATCCGTGGCCAGGGTATATGGTTGGGGTGACAAAAATGGCTCACTCCTCCACCGCCTGGCCACATATCCTAGGGCAAACCGCATAATCCCTGAAATCGTGGCGCAAGACGGCTCGGAGTGCCGCTCTCTAGCAGAGATGACCTCTGCCTTTGCCTCCTATTATCGACAGCTATACGAGGCTAGAGCTGCAACCCTCTCTCTCGCGGGTTTGCTGGAGGTCGGGAACGGCCACCTTCCTAGCCAGGACCCCGATACTCAAGACGATCTGGACCGCCCCATCACCCGTGAAGAGATTGGGGAGGCGATGGCCCTTATCTCCTCCGGCAAGACACCAGGCCCAGACGGCCTCCCTCAAGAATACTATGTTCACTACTGGGATATTCTCACCCACCATCTTACAGAACTGTTTCGGGAAGCTGTTGAAAAAGGCTCCTTCCCCCAGGAGACGGACAAGGCCACCATTGTGGTTCTTCCTAAGTCCCAGCCGCCCTCAACACAGTGTGCAGATTACCATCTTATCTCCCTCATCAATACCGAAGTTAAACTGTTCGCCACGATCCTTGCCCAGCGGCTCAAACCCTACTTGTCCGCGCTGGTTCATCCTGACCAATGCAGGTTCATGACCTCATGCGGTACCCGGCACTGTCTCCGTAGATTGCACTCAGCCTTGGCCCACCGCCATCTCCTCACCACATACCTTGCGATTCTTCTTGTAGACTTTGAGAAGGCTTTTGGTTCGGTGGACTGGGGGTTTCTAGAGGATGTCCTTGATAAGATGGGACTTGGTCCCTGCTTTCGTGCCATGGTCAGGGATCTCTATGCCTCTGCTCGGGCTTGTGTCCTGGTGAACGGGGTACTATCGGAGCCTTTCTCGGTTTGCAGGGGAAAGAGGCAGGGTTGTCCTCTTTCCCCTCCGCTCTTTGCTTTGGTGATGGAGCCCTTGGCATCCCGGATGTGGTCATGCGAGCACATGCGGGGATGGGAATGGCCCAACACCGAATCAGACAAAATTGCCCTTTTGCAGATGACGTTCTCATCTATTTAGCATCTATTTAGCATCCTGCATTCCTACGAACGGGCCTCTGGCCTCCGGTTGAACCCTGACCAATCGGTTCTAGTTCCCCTCCACCTGTCCCGTGAATGCTTCGATTAGTAATCCACTATACCACTGGGGATGACTCACCTTTATCTGTATTACCCTGCCACGTGTCTACTCTCTATGCATGACTGATTCAATGGGGGATGGTCGGATCCGGCTTACAGGATCGAATTGGGCCTAACCAAGGTTCAGTCCATGTTGTACGGGGCCCCTCTTCCATCCTGCCTACCAGAGGTGACACTCTCTGTGTTACTGGCCTGGCGGGCTGCACTGCGACACACCAAGTGGACACACACACTGACTCAGTTTACACCCTTGTGGCAGGGGACCTGGATCAAAGAGGTTAACGAGCTGCAGCGCTTGGGACCTAATAGGTATCTCACAATTAGGCGATGTATGGGTGGGGGATCATATGCGTTTCTTCAAAGACCTCCAAAATAGATACTCCCTGCATCAATCACAATTCTATAGGTACTTGCAACTGCGACACGCCCTCTACATGCACCTCCCAACAGGTACATGGCTTCCTGATCATAGCCCGCCTGAGGCTCAGATTATGTTTGAGGACCTGGGGAAGGGTGTCATCTCCCGCATTTATCGCACACTGATCAACAATACCCCCACTTCCCTAGACCGACTGCAGGCTCAGTGGGAGGATTGGGTGGGCACCCTGGAGGAATAAGACTGGTGCGACGCCCTTATGCCCCTAGGACAGTCACCACTTCCACCAGGCTACACTTGGTACAGCTCTATTACTTACACGCAGCCTACCTCACCCCGGTGCGCCTTCGAGCGGGATTTAGCCCGACCTCTGCATGTACTAGGTGTGGTCACAACCCAGCTGATTTCCTCCACATGGTATGGACATGCCCCCGCTTGACGCGGTTCTGGGGGGAAATCGAGGAAGAGGTCTTGGGGTGGGAGGTTCCCATAACCCCAAACACACACTCCTGGGCATCACGGACGGGTTGGACGGTTCTCGGAACGAGAAATTGTTCTTCACTACAGCAATGGTGGTTGCCAAAAGGGACATTGCGGCCTCCTAGAAATGCCCTGAACCCCCGAGTGTTGGATGCTGGCGGACTGGGGTGGACTGGTGCGTCACGCAAGAAAAAGTCGTTTACGAGGCACGTGGGTGTCCCAAGAAATATCAAAGGGTCTGGGGGAAATGGTTGTGGGGTACGGTTTAGTCACAAAGGGAACGTCCAAATTCATGTTGCTTTGCATTTATTAGTGTCTGTAAAATGGGTAGCGCAAACGCTTATATGTACTCCTGGATTTTCATGGTGTCATGATGACTATCTGGTGTCTTCTTTCAACGTAACTAAATCTATAAAAATGTGTTTATCAAAAAGAATTATATATCTTTTTTAAGTCGATATTTTTTTACATCTATATTTTTTACTTTGATATTTTTGTATCAATATTATTGTACTTACCTGTTTAAGTGTAAGGAGTCGATGTTTTTACCACGATATTTTTGTAAACTATATTTTTTACATCGATATTTAATCAGGGAACCATGCAGGGGCACAACTACAAACTACAATTGGCAGGAGTAGAGCGCAATTACAAACCACTGGTGGCAGAGTAGGGGGACAGCTACAAACCAGTGGTGGCAGGAGTAGGGACACAACTACAAACTATTGGTGGTAGAGTAGGGGCACAACTGGCAGCAGAGTAGGGCATAACTACAAACCACTGACGTCAGAAGTAGGGGCACAACTACAAACTACAATTGGCAGGAGTAGGGGCACAACTATAAACTACTGGTGGTAGAGTAAGGGCACAACTACAAACCACTGCTGGCAGAGTAGGGCATAACTACAAATCACTGACATGAGAAGTAGGGGCACAACTACAACTGGCAGGAGTAGGGCACAACTATATACCACTGGTGGTGCAGTAGGGGACAACTACTAACAGGCGTCAGAGTAGGGGCACAACTACAAACCACTGACGTAGGTCATACCAACAAACCACTTGAGTCTGGAGAAGGGCATATCTACAAACCACTCGCAGTAGAGTAGGGCACATTTACAAACTACTGGTGGTGGAGTAGGGGTGCAACTGCAAACCACTGGAGAAAAAGTAGGGGCACAACTACAAACCAGTGGTGGTCGGAGTAGGGCACAACTAGAAACCACTGGCAGCAGGAGTAAGGCATAAGTACAAACCACCGATGGCCGAGTATGGGCACAACTACAAATTACTGGTGGCAAGAGTAAGGCACAACAGCAATCCACCAGTGGCAGGAGTAGGGCACAACTACAAACCACTGGCAGCTGGAGTAGGGCATAACTAGAACCCACTGGCAGTAGAGAAGGCGCACAACTACAAACTACTGGCTGCACGAGTAGGGTGCAACTATAAACCACTGGTGTCTCGAGTAGGGCATAACTATTATTTATTTATTTAGTGAGCTTATATAGCGCAACAGCTACCCGTAGGTTTCCCAGCGCTCTGGACCAACACTAATTTAGGAGGGATCTGGCGGAATTATTGATTGAACAACCATGTCTTAATACCTTTACGGAATTTTACGTAGTTCTGTTCCAACCATAGCTGAAGAGGTAGTGAATTCCACAGGGCAGGAGCCAACTGAGCGAAGGAGCGGCCACCCATCTGCACACGTTTAAATCTGGGGACTACGAATTTAGCCTGATTGGATGAACGAAGATGACGAGAAGGAATGTATTTCTGGACCAGGTTACAGAGATAGCTGGGCGCTATTCCTGTGTTGATTCTAAACATAAAGCAAAGTGCCTTAAATTTAGAGCGATTGCCAATCTTAAGCCAGTGTAGGTTACGTAAATAGTCCGAGATATGGGTCCTTTTAGGGAGGCAAAATAGTAGTCTGGCTGCGGCATTCTGGATCACTTGCAGCCGACGAGTGACCTCTTTGTTGATTCCTAAGTATAAGATGTTCCCGTATTCCAATCTGGAAACAATAAGAGCCTGGACTACTGTCTTTTGGGCCCCTTCTGGTAACTGCCCAAGGATTTTCCTCAGCCATTTTAAAATGGCAAATCATATAGAGGCTGTCTTTGCTACTTGTTGTTGCATGGACAGTTTGTCATCAATCATGATGCCCAAGTTACGAACAGCCTGCACTGGTTGAGGGGTAGGACCCATTTCCATTGGCCAATGCATAGGGCCCCAAAGCTCTTTTTGTTTGCCCAGGATCAGAAGCTCAGTTTTGCCGCCGTTGAGCTTCAGTTTATTGGAGTGCATCCAATTCTCAATCCTCTGGAGTCCATCAAGAAGGGGCGACACCTCAGTCTTGTCAACTGCTGATACAGAGAAGACAAGCTGGGTGTCATCTGCGTAGGAAAATATAGTAAGTCAGGCTTCCTCTGCTATTGTTGCCAAAGGACTTATATATATATTAAAAAGCAGCAGACTTAAGATAGACCCCTGAGGTACTCCATAAGGGGAGATCAAAGTGCTAGAGTTGTTATTCTTAGAGAAGACCTGAAAGGAACGATTAGATAAAAAACTCACTAGCCATTTCAGAGCGGAACCACCCACACCCTTAGATTCTAGAGTCTGGACAAGGGTTGCATGAGATGGTGTCAAAGGCGGCACTCAAATCCAGTAATATAAGTGCCACCGTGCCGCCCCCATCCAGTCTCTGGCGAATCGTTTCTGTCACTCCCAGGAGTGTAGATTCTGTTGAGTAACCTACTCTGAACCCGGATTGAGATGGGTGCAAAAGATTGTTGGCATTGACAAATTCCGACAATTGGCTATTCGCGTGTTTTTCCAATATTTTGGAAAAAGCCGGTAATAGTGAGACAGGGCGAAAGTTAGAGAAAACTTCTGGGTCCCCATTAGCTTTCTTCAGTAATGGTAGGACCATGGCGTGGTTTCATGAGTCCGGTATCGCTGCTACCTCCAATGAGGCATTAAGTAATTCCCTTATTTTGTCTAATATGCGTGAATCCAGTGGTTTTAGAATGCCTACCGGAATAGGATCCATCGGGGAACCTGACTTAGTGCTCTTTAAAATCTCCAAAAAGGATGTTGGATCTAGCCGTTGCCAACTGGTGAGTAGATTCCCGGATGATTCTGCCAGCTCATTAACATCACTGGAAGTTGTGAGCGTGGGTACAGAGCTCTGTTATTCACTAGTCCTAAGGTCAGTGTAAATTTTTGCGATTTTATCATTGAAATATTTCGCCAGCTGGTTACATTGGGTTACCGATAGTTTGGGGGGTTCTGGTTGAAGTGCTGCACCCGACAAATCCTGTACCACCTTAAAAAGGAGTTTAGGATTATTTTGTGCTGCCAAGATGTTATTCTTTGTAAATTCTGCTTTAGCCACAACTGAGTAAATCTTAAAAACATTAGTCTAGATAGCAGCAATCAGCGCCCGTACCTAAGGCAAAGCCCGGGGTCCAATTCGCGTCGCGCTCATGAGCCCTCTAAGTACTGAGGCAGAAGTCGTCCCGCCCCTGTCCTCTAACCCGAAAGAAGACTGTACCGCCTTCACTCCCTCCACAACAAACGGGAAAACCCGTGGTGGACCGGGGAGTTAGCGGACTGAACTACGGGAGTCCAAGGAACAGTAAGCAGCGGTCAGTAAGCAAGAAAATATATAAAGCTCTCAGTTTTAGTGCAATTTAAAAACAATTTAGTAAATCTTAAAAACATTAGTCTAGATAGCAGAAATCAGCGCCTGTACCTAAGGCAAGCGCGCGTCCCACAAACTACAAACTACAATTGGAAGGAGTAGGGGCGCAACTAGAAACCACTGGCGGCAGGAGTAGGGCGCAACTACAAACCACTGGCGTATCGAGTAGGGCATAACTACAAACCTCTAGCAGTAGAATGGGGCACAACTACAAACCACATTTGGCAGGAGTAGGGTACAAGTAGAAACCACTGGTGGCAGGAGTGGGGCACAACTAAAAAGCACTGGCATCTGGAGTAGAGCATAACTAGAATCCACTGGCGGTAGAGTAGGGTACGGCTACAAACCACTGGTGGCAGAGTAGGGCACAACTACATACCACTGGTGGCGCAGTAGGACACAACTACTAACAGGTGTCAGAGTAGGGGCACAACTATAAACATCCGGCGGCAGAGTAGGGCTTAACTACAAACTGTTGGCAGTAGAGTAGGGCACCATTACAAACTACTGGCAGCAGAGTAGGGGCACAACTACAAACCACTGGCAGTAGAATGGGGCACAACTACAAACCACTTCATTTAGCAGGAGTAGGGTACAAGTAGAAACCACAGATGGCTGGAGTAGGGCACAACTAAAACCACTGGCATCTGGAGTAGAGCATAACTACAATCCACTGTCGGTATAGTAGGGCACAACTACATACCACTGGTGGCGCAGTAGGGCACAATTACTAACAGGCGTCAGAGTAGGGGCACTACTATAAACAACTGGGGTCAGAGTGGAGCATAACTACAAATCACTGGCGGTAGAGTAGGGCACAATTACAAACTACTAGCAGTGGAGTAGGGGCACAACTACAAACCACTGGAGACAAAGTAGGGGCACAACTACAAGCCACTGGAAGCAGGAGTAGGTCACAAATACAAACCATTGGCGTAAGGAGTAGGGGCACAACTACAAGCTACTGATGGCAGGAGTAGGGCACAACTGCAAACCACCAATGGCAGGAGTAGGAGCACAACTACAAACCACTGGCAGCTGGAGTAGGGCATTACTACAACCCACTGACGGTTGACTAGGGGCAAAACTACAAACTACTGGCAGCAGCAGTAGAGCACAACTACAAACTACCGGTAGCAGAGTAGGGGCATGGCTACAAACCACTGGTGGTTGACTAGGGGCAAAACTACAAACTACTGGCAGCAGCAGTAGAGCACAACTACAAACTACTGGTAGCAGAGTAGGGGCACGGCTACAAACCACTGATGGCAGAGTAGGGGCACAACTACTAACAAACGTCAGAGTAGGGGCACAACTACAAACTACTGGAGGCAGAGTAGGGGCACAACTAGAAACTGCCAAAGCTCTATACCTATAGGGACCAACCTGCTTCAAGTACCCGGCCAGCAGTGCCACGGCCTCAAACTGAACTCCAGCTTTGTTCCGCTCAAGGCTCTCAGCACCTCAGAAAAAGGGAAAAAGTCCCAATCTGTGTTTTCAGCAAGAAACTACCAAAGCTCTATAGCTATAGGGAGCAACCTGCTTCAAGTATCTGGCCTTCAGATCCACAGCAACGGCAACGATTTCAGCAGCACCCCGCTCAAAGAGGATTTTTCTTCAGCAAAGTGATATTTCTGCGTTGGCACTTCAAAACGTTTTGGGGCGTGGCTTGGGCGCGAGAGGAAATGGCGGCGTTCTAGCAGAGCTCCGCTAAACGAGAAACAGAACCCAAAGAGCCATTCAGCATCTGTCCCCTAAAATCAAAATGCAGAGTATGCGCGACACAACTCTCGAAGCGAAACAAGAGAGAGCCCAGCGAGACCCGTAGAGAGACAACGCGGAGGGAGCCAGGCCGCTCTGAGCTCCGGAAGGCCCCTGAAGGCAGGCAGCGCACTAGCAGAACACAGAGCGGATACAACGGATGGGGGAGAAACGCGGTAAGGAGGCGCCGCGCCCGAACTCCCCGAAACAGTACCAGAGAGCGGAAGAGGGTAGCAAGTGTTGACAAGGCCCAGGAACCGTGAGTGAAAGGGCTGCATGAGTCATGCAGCCAACACCCACAGAAGGGGAGCGTGGCGCGGTGGTCAAGAGCCAGAGAAGGTGTCAGTAAGGAAACACTGCGCCCAGCCCCGTCATAATACCAGGGTGCAGAGGGGATAAATTGTTCCAGAGGGTCCATGAAACAGCGAGAGGGCGAAACAAATACCGCGAGCCTCATGCGGGGGCCCGGCGCCATCTCCCATAGTGAGCTAACATCGGGACAAACAGCTAATTAACTACGCCCCAAGGGGGACAGCGCTCAGAAATACTATTGAAGTGCAGTAGAGTGATAGGCCCCAGACTGTGAGACAGGCTTACAAGAGGCCAGTGTACAAAAGCGAGGTCGTGCTGGGGGTGACTGCAAGCCTCAGCTGACCTGAAAGAGCGACCGGTGAGGAGTGAGCACGTGCCTGACAGAAAAGGTGCATGTGAAAGGCTGTATACAATAGAGAGAAGACTGGCATAAAGCAAAGCCAACAAGACAGGGATAACAAGAGTGGCAGGATCAAGGAAGTAAGCGTCCTGTAGAGGCAATAAGAAACACAAAGGAGTGATTGGAAGTAGGAGTTCAGGACAACAGAGGTAACTGGTGGTGTTTTCTGGCCCCCCACTCTGCACTTGAGAGACCTTGGTCAAATATCAGACGTAGTGTTAAACGGGAGGAACCACAAGACTGAGCGGTGCAGCAACTGGGTGAGACTGATACGTTACAGCTCATCCGGGAACGGAATGGGAAATCCTAGAAGTGTGGGAGCTCCCCAGTCCAACAAAATGGACAACTATGCAGTCCCTAAAAGTGCAGTGACATCACAGGCTGAAGAAACTGTGGAATCTTCACTTGGAGCAATTATGGCAGCTATTCAAGACTTGAAAGGAGTATTAGAGCCCAAAATCGATGCGGTAAAGATTGAAACGAACCTGATTATGGCAGACCTACAGAAACTCTCGGACAAAGTCACGACCACTGAGCCAAACATATCACAGCTCCAATCCACAACCAAGTGCCGAGAAGCTCAGTCACTCAGAAACAGGCCACTGATATGGCGGTGAGACTCGAGGACCAGGAAGGAAGGGCGAGGAGAAATAACATCAGGGTGGTGGGAGTTCCGGAAGGGGCAGAAGGTCCCAGTGCTGAACTCTTTCTGGAAGACTTTATAGTGAAGGTACTAAATCCCAAGAGACTTTCCAAATTCTTCCAAAAGGGCACACCGTGCATCGATACCGCCACCCAAACCTCAATGACAATTGTCGCCAAAATCTAGGATGCAACTCTCCAGGCTGCTAGATCAATGGAAGATGGTTGATGTGAAAACGCCCAGATCCGTTTTTTTCCCATAATTCACGCTGTAGGTACAACATCAAAGAAGAAGTTTTGAAGCGGTGAAACGGGAACTGAGAGACCGCAAGCTTAAACTGATGATGTTATTCCCGGCAAAACTGCGAGTGATAGCAAAGGGCAAGACATGGCATTTCACAACCCCAGAAGATGCCTGGGGGTGGCTTGAGGGTTGGCAACCTATAAATCGAGAAAGAGGCAAAGGCAGGAATCGCTGACAAGGATGAAAAGATCAAGAGGACCACATGCCACAACAGGAACCGCAAGATAGAGAAGAGATGACAGAACCGGCTCCCAGAATAAGTGGGAAAGACTCAGAGTAGGAGGTATACTCTGAAATAAGGTAAAAGTGGGCCAGGGCTGAGAGAGCTATAGCATAATAGAGGGTGAGAGGAGACCTTGCTATAGACATTGACACTGCTGTAAAATATGATAGATATGAGGAGCTAATTAATTGTCGTAGACTCAGCAAGGGGACTTAAAAGTGACTTAGTTAACAAGGTTCTACCTCAAAGGTGTGTTTTCGGTTTTGGATACCCTCTGTGATATACACACATTGGAGCGGCCGAGACACCATCAGTTATAGTTGTTTGATGCAAGTTTTGGGGTGACACACACTCTGCGGGCTGGAAAGTTGTGGTCTGCACAACTCTATTAGCAGGGTAGCAGGGTGGGCTGAAGTGGGGGGACCAGTTGTTAGTTGATACAAAGGCTCAATGGACTAAGTTACAGGCTTTGGGAGAACACAAGAGAGAGAGGGCTGGCATCAAACAAGCAAACAATGAAATCCAATGATCCCAAAACACCAGGCAGCCCGGACGCAATATGCAGAGACTTCACATAATAACGCAGAGCACAAGACACCAACGACAAGCTTGGGAGTGTGGTCCTGGAATGTGAATGGACTTAATGGCAAGCTAAAGCGTTCAGCGGTCTTACAATATGTCAAACGACACTTACCCGATATTGTTCT
This sequence comes from Triturus cristatus, assembly GCF_964204655.1. NCBI lineage: Eukaryota > Metazoa > Chordata > Amphibia > Caudata > Salamandridae > Triturus > Triturus cristatus. The sequence continues at coordinate 1,283,856,760 of NC_140592.1, read as the reverse complement.
CTTACAAGAGATGCACTTAAAAGGTAATCAATGTAGGGCTCTGAATAGATTTGGCTATACCCTATTGGCACATGCGGGGTACACTTCTGGATCCAGGGGAGTAGGGGTGCTTGTTAGAAGGACACTCCCATTTATTCATGGGAAGACTTGGGCTGACACACTGGGACATTATGTAGTGGTTAGTGAATCCTGGGAAGAAAGGACGGTAAACGTATGCTCCATTTATGCCCTGCTGGGACTACAGGCCACCACATTGGAGACGCTGGGTTCCCTGTTGCTGGAGCTCTCGGAGGCATGTTTAATCCTAAGGGGCGATATGAATGATATTATATCCGCAGAGATGAATGTGGCTAGGAAGGCAGCGTCAGGGAGAAAGGTTGTCCCATTGGGGGGGATTCTCAAGAGCTATGGGACTGGGCGACATATGGAGGCACCAACACCCAACTGAGAAACAATACACTCATTTGTTGGCAGCTAGTGGGAGCCTTTCAAGACTGTATTACATGATAACGCAACTCACTGGGTTGGGGAAATTTATAGGTGCAACTCATAGAGCACGTGGGGTGTCCGACCACTTTCCGGTGGAGGTGGGACTCATTGGCCTAAGGAAAGACTTCACATTGCCTCCACAGATAGACCCCTAGTACTTTAAAGACCATGATTTTTAGGAAGATACGAGGAAGGGAGCAGAACAATTTTTTGCTCAAAATGTGGGATCAGTAGAATCTAAAGTGACTCTCTGGGAGGCCTTCAAAACAGTGCTCCGAGTTAAGACCAAAGCACGAATAGGCATAGAAAAGAAAGAAAAATTGCTCTAGTGTCAAGCCCTTGAGGATGACATAATATGGCTGGAATCCCGAGTGACTGACATAGTGAGGAGTTGAAAGATGAACAACATCGGTTGAGGCTCCGTCAAAAGAAACTACGAGAACTGCGAGAAGATAGGGCAAGGATCCAAGCGCTGGCCACGCAGAATAGACTTTACGATGCTGGAGACAAAGCGAATAAGCTACTAGCCTGGTTAGATAGGAGGAGGGCAAATGGTAGGTGGGTTCCCGGATTGGTAGATGAAGAATGCCATAGATATATCACAGGGAAAGACGTGGTGGATAAATCCATAGCGTATTATGAGGTTATATATGCTTCCACTTCTTTGAAAACAGAGCAAGACTGTATAGATTTCCAACAGGATATTGCATTGCCACAATTTTCAGAGGAAGATAAAACGATGTTAGAGGGTGAATTAACGATTTGAAGAGATAAAAGCGGCATCTCTTTCTCTGCAGTCAGGCAAGGCAGTAAGGCCCAATGGTCTCCCAGTGGAAATCTACAAACGTATGTTGAAAGAAATGGCAGACATTCTGCTGGACATGCTGTTGGAAGCTAGAGAGGATGGTATGTTCCCCTCAGATCAGAGAACCACCGTAATAGCGGTAATGCCTAAGAAGGGTAAGCCACCCTCTAACTGCGGTTCATATAGACCAATCTCCTTGCTCAACTATGAAGTAAAGGTCCTAGCGAAGCTTCTATCCTTGTGCTTGGGCAAGCTGATTGCTCCCTTGTTGACCTGGATCAATCGGGGTTTTTGCCCCATAGGGGAACCAGACTAAACCTGCGCAGATGGTTTAGGGTCCTTCACCTCACAGAGGCAATTAATGACAAACAAATGGCGCCCCTGTCCCTGGATGCCAGAATGGCCTTCGACAGTGTGGAATGGAATTACCTCTTTTAGTATTAGAAAAGTTAAGTTTTGGACCGGGGTTCATGAGGTGGGTCAGGCTGCTTTATCAGCAACTACTGGCTAGAGTACAAGTCAACACCACGGTGTCTCGGGTATTCCCCCTCCAGAAGGGTACGAGGCAAGGATGCCCACTCTCCCCCACTTTTATTTGCCCTGGACTTAGAGCAGTGTGGGTATGCCAGGACCCCCTGATTTGGGGGATCCCGATTGGGGAGGAGTGGGAAGAACGTATCTCTCTGTATGCAGACGATATCCTGCTGTATGTTCGGAAAGCACAGCAGTCAATCGACAGAATACTGCAGATGTTCCGCATTTACAGGACGTATTCCAGGTATCAAATCAATTGGAGTAAATCCCTACTTTTCCCATTGGCTGGGAGCACCCCAGAGCTAATATCGAGATGTGTGCTGCTGATTGAGAAGAGAGGCTTCCCATATTTAGAAATCTATTTAACTCGGAACCCGCAAGAGGTATTTAGTCATAACCTTAGGGCACAGTTAGACTCGCAACAGACGACAGACACTGGCAGACTTTGCCGCTCATTTTGATGAGGCGGGCAGCGTTATTTAAGATGATAGCCCTCCGCCGGTTATAATGCGCACTGCAAAATACACCGTATGTGGCACCTCCATTATTCTTTCAAAGAGTAGAGGCTGAGTTGCGGTCTTTGCTGTGGGGCAGTGGTGCACTGAGGACAGTGCTACGCAAATTACAGAAAGGGGTCTTTGATGGAGGATTAGCAATCCCGGACATTCAAAGCTACTATTGGAGAGCTCAATTAGTAACAGTCAATGGATGGATGTTCGAGGAAAGGTCTGAACCAGCATATAAAGTAGACAGACTAGCCACGAGCAAGGGAGGTCCCTGATCACTGCTATACACTAAGCAACTGACAAAGAGCTTGCCACAGCGTACCCAGACAGTAGCGTTGGTCTGGTGAGCTGCCACAAAATTCTGGTTTGGGAAGGAAAGCTTACAGGAATGACCCCACTGTGGGGTAGTACCAGGTTAAACAAGCATTGGCATAGCCAATAGGTCTCACCTTTGGGACCTTATACGTGTTTAGCCATGCAACAGTTGATGGTGTTGCACCAAGGATACTGTGCTGGATAACTAGGGGAGAGGAGTTGGCATAACGGTTAGGGCGCTCGACCTCAGACCTGGGGGAACTGTGTTCGAGTCTCGGTAACGACGCTAAACATCCTGTGATTCTGGGCAAATCCCTTAATATCCCCGTGCCTAACAAAAAACAAAAAAAAAATTAATGTGTGTCCTCATGTAACGTAACTGGTGCCATGTAAAGCGCTCTGATACCTGATTGGATTTGGGGTAAGCTCGCGCTATATAAAACTCTGCAAACAATAACTAAACACTTATAAGGTCCCAAAGGCGAGAACTATTGGCTATGTCAATGCTTGTTCTCATCAGCTTGTGTAAGCACCACACAACACAAGCAGTTTGATAGGGAGACGTGACTCGTGGTGCATGTTTCTATTGGCTACTTACAGACAGTACTTGTAGTCCTGAAGAAACACAAATGCTGTTTTGGGGCCAAGGGGGGGCGTGGAGTGGGCCTCTCTGCATCTTCAGAACCTCCTCCGCTTTATCTCGAGTTTCTAGCCCAGAATGGACGGAAAAGCAGAAAGCGGAAAGACGCCAGTGACCAAGCTAGCACAGCAAATGTACACCTCAGTAGTTCCAAACCATAACACGTGCTGACGTCATCATGTTCACTATTCTGACCTCACTCCCCAAAAAACCCGATGACAGTTTGGAAAATAGTATCCCAGACTGTCAAAAGGCGCTGCGATGCTACACTTGAAGCAACCTGTGCGCTATCAAAATTTTATTAGCACCGCAAATATCACAGGGACATTTTATTTCGCCTGGACTATAGTCCATACGTATTATGTTTTTATCATAGTAGTTACAGGGCTTTTGAGGTTGTTTTCTTTTCATTATTTTCACTTCTTTTAATCTAAACTCAAAAATGCACTTTTTACACTGGACTGCCGCTTGAGTTTCGAGTATGTGCTGGAAATGTAATCGTGGGGTACTTTGTGTTTTAAATCACCTTTTAGTGTTTCTGGTTCATCAGAACCCCTGGATTAACAGCAAAACAGCTTCCGTGGGAAGTCTCATCGGGCCACGTCGGTTTCTTTATTCAGAGAGAGGAGCCCTGGTTATATGACGTAGCACGACACAGCTGTGCGTGACAACCGTGGACCACTCCCAGACTGCACTTATCGTTGGAGGGACTTGCATTTTATTTTCCAGACCTGTGCCTTTAGTACTTTGTTCTCCGGGTATCAAGCAAGAAAGAGCAAATATGACTGACAGCCGTTTAAGTAAATGCAAAACATTTTCTGAATTATGTTGTTCACTTTCAAATAACAAATGCACACGTACACATCATGTACAGTTAAAAAACAAACTCTCCCCACTTTTTAAAGGGGTGCTGTACAGTTAAAGGATTCCTGCGCATCTCCAAAAGAGCTATTTTCTGCGAATTTTAAGGAATTAATTCCGATCTCTTCTACAAATGATCCCTTGCAAAGTCCTGTAAGGGTTAAGAGTTGTTAACATTGGACTTTGGACCTAAACGTGCACAGTTGTGTATACAGAAGATGGGTAACCTGCGCGAGCACGAGCGCGCGCGGCCCCTGTACTAGTAGAAAAGAAGGTTGATGATAGAAACCGTCGTCGCCGGAGGATTTTTTCTGCACACCGCATTCCACGGAAGCATCACCTCTGAGCTCAGCTGCGGTTCGTTGTCGGGCGGTGTCTCCCAGAATCATGGCCCGAGCATAAGCTGTTATCATATATGGTGCATCCGTGCAAAGGAAACGAATCGCGGTACGTCTCCTTGTTGTGAAGTTGCACGGACTTATGGAACCTCTGCGACCGGCTGCATGGAACGCTCTCAGTAACAGTTCAATAAAGGGTTTAAACTCCATTTTATTACTGAAGCGCTGTCACTGGAAGTGTCGCTATTGTGCGCTAACAACCGTCTCTGGCAGAGGCTAAATCTGTGACCATTGGGACATGCTTGGATTAGCAACATGTGCCTCAACCCACTGAGTTATCATACTAGCTAATCAGTCCCTCTCCCCACTAGGCCCTGTCTCAGCACCAAAACCTCAGGAAATCAGCAATTGGAAGATGTACGTACCATTAGCTCTGGACAGGGGAGCACATAACACAACAGTACGAAATGATGGCCTCTAGGCACTTGGTGCAAGAAAAGGTGGGGGCCTACCATGACTTACTAGCATGGCTCTCTTCCTATCATCTTGCATTAGAGCGGGGGGGGGGGGGCGTCATAGCGCCTAGTAGACATATGTTTCACCTATAGACCTTGAACTAAGCCTTCAACAAGCGACCTTTTTTTGGGGGAGTGGGGTACCTAGACTGACTGGGCGAAGCGTCCAAGGCAATACGTTTGACACGGAAGGGTGAGGTTAATTCTCAGCTCAGGCCAGACATACATGTGATCTTTGGCGCGCGTTTTTCCTTGAGTACGTCGTTAAGTATGAGCATCTAAAAAAAGAGGACGAGGAAGAAAAGTCCAACTCTGTGACCACATTAAACAAGTGGAGGATCCGCCATAAAAAGCACAGCAAGGGGCGCTGCAGGGACTGTGGAGACTGCCAGTGGCATCAGCGAAGCGATAATAGCAGTCTCTGTGATCTGGTAACAAGTAGGGATGGTCACAGCTTTTATTGCCCTCGCCATAATGACAAGAAGCTAGAAACTGCCGAAAGTAGAACTGAGCAGCGAGGAGGAAAATAAGAAACAAGCACGCGCGGCCACGCTAATTGAAAACAGATGGCCGCTGCGCACCGCTGCTCGCTCCCGCAAGGTGGATACCAGCACAAGCACGAGTGCTTGAAAAGAGCTGACTGATTTCTAAAGGTCATCTCCTAGAGCAGCGCATGCGCTGCACGGGGCTCGACCTGAAAAGGTGAGCGAATTACTTGGATACGCTAAGAGGGAACTATCGGGCCTTGCGACCCTAGGTGATATCTGAAGAGGTCAGGCCTTCATCACATTTGTGACCCTGCAGGCTGAATATGGGATGGGAAGAGTGGGAATGCTTATGGTATTTGCAACTGGGGCATGCCGTAAGAAACTATCTCACTGAAGGGAAGATACTGGAAGAGGCTTCCCCTTTAGAAGACATAATACTGACTGAGCCACTACACGAAAAAGCAATTTCCTTGCTTTATAAAACCAATAATTAACAACGCCCCCGACAGATTAGGTCAGCTAAGAGCAACCTGGCTCATTGGAAGATGATGAGTGGTGAGGTTCCGTGTGGGACGGAACGACACTTATGAGTGGTGACGAATATGGATGAGTTGGGTATCTACGAACCGCAAATGACGAGTATAGTGGGTGTACGCAGTTTCGCTACGCAACCACGTATTGTTCGTCTTATTTTTGGGTTTATTCATCTGAACCCTTGGGTTCCATTTTAGATACGGCATCCATTTTGTTTCTTGCCCTCAAGTAGCCAGCGAACAGACTTTTGTCCGCTTCGTGACCCTGGGACTCTCAAGCTTACACGAGAAGACACGTGTTCCTTTGAGTATGACTTTTATGATGAGGGAAACGACACGACGAAGGCAGATGGCCCCGCTCGAGGCTCATCTTGCCGTGCTGGTCTATTGTTTCAGCCATGCATACATTAGACACGGTGTCTCTGATCCCGTTATCAAGTTTCCTTTATTACTCCTAACACTCTTCTTTAACCTGTTGTGCATCCTTGTTCTTTCTTTGCATCTGTTTTTGTCCCTTCTCCTAATGTGTTTACGATCAGGATGGAGTGTGTTTTATTGCAGAGAAGATATGCTTTTACAGTTGGGAATTGGCAATACCGTGGTAATCATGTTCCGGCCTCCTGAAACATGAACGCGACCCTTTTGAAGTTTATTGTGGGAACTGAGTTGTAATCTTTGTTCACTGTATTGGGCTATGGAAAAACGTGTATAAAAGGAGCGATCCACTTTTTGCAAATTGAAGCAGTCTCCGAGAACCTACACGCTGTGTACTTCTTGTGACCTCTGTATCCCTGCAGTAAAATAAACGCTGATCTCTGACGCCGCTGGAAGTGTCCCGTGTCTCTGTGTTTGGTACGCCAGAACAGGTAACCCACGAAGGTTTCAGGTGTTGTTCCCTGGCACCGCTGGGTCTTAGAAAAACCCAGTCCTTTAGTGGATGGAGGCATTGCGGGGCCCAAGAGAAGTGGCGATAAGGGCAAAATTCCGGTTGATTCAATTGAAAATCCTTCACAGGGTATACTATCCCAGGACAGTGTTGCATAGAATGGGGCGGAGTGAAAACGCACAGTGCCAGAAAGGGTGTGGCTTGGAGGGAACCTTCTGTCACTTGTTATGGGACTGCCCAAAGCTACAAGAATTCTTGCAGAAAGTGGGAGAAGTATTAGTGTTAGTTACGGGGGTAGAGCTACCAATGGCGTCAAAATGGTGTGTACTCATGATCAATGTGAAGAAGACTGGCCGAGACACACACGGCAGTGGCTGGCAATGGGAGTCGCAAAGCGGAATGTTGCTAGGATATGGGGGCAACTGATATCCCAACAATATGGGAGTTAAAATATGATTTGGATTGGTGCTGGCAAGCAGAAGAAAAGATATACGAGGAAATGGGAGAAGATATGGGGAGCTTGGCAGACCTATAGAGGTTTATAAAGAAATAGCGTAGGGACTGTCGTGACTTGTATTAATACCCACTGTACAGAAGTATGTAACATCGAAGACACAGAAAAGGTAATATGGTAATCTCATGTAATTATTTCCTGAATGTCCTGTCTATTGAGCACGTTTTTAATCAAAAGAGTTTTTAAAAACAAAAGTTTGGACTTCCAGCCTTTTACCATGGCCACACCACTTGTTGCATCCAACCAGGGTTCCATCGTGGCGGGTCTCAAATCACACATAGGTCCCGACTCCCACTTCCACAGACTATCCTTGGCACTTGGTGCGTTTTGGTGCTCTGTTTATCTAAACCTTTTAACAATTCTATCTCTGGTTACCCTTATTGGATTTTTGTTATGTTGGTGTCTTTTTGTTTATTGAATTGAACTCCGTGTTTCTACAGGGAGCCCAACAGGGGTCCAACAGGGGGCCCAACAGGGGGTCCAACAGGGGGTCCAACAGGGGGTCCAACAGGGGGCCCAACAGAGGGTCCAACTGGGGGTCCAACAGGGGGCCCAACAGGGGGTCCAACTGGGGGTCCAACAGGGGGCCCAACAGGGGGCCCAACAGGGGGCCGCGCTCAGGTTCATTCAGTGACTTTGTGGGTTCATCTTGACAAGAGCTGTGAATATTCCTTGAAGTGGGCAATTGCTCACTGCAAATATGATTCTGTTTTTCTTACAAATACCTTCCGTTTGACACACAGCACGTAACTTGACCCTCACATGTAGTGGCATCGCAGCCAAACGCACAATCCTCACAATCTCAGTCCAAACTTACCTCAGCAGGCAGTGGGCATCCTGGTGGCTGCAGCACATCCACAGACACTTCATTCTCTGAGACTTGAAGAGATTGCTCCTTTTCTAGATCCAGATTCTGAAAGAAATGACATAATATGAGAGTCAAAAGCGGCACCTCACAGAACAAGCAGTCAGTGGAACGATGCCGGGAGGAGCGGAGAGCCAGGACCAGTGTTCCCTGGTGCAGTGACATGTGTGTGAGAGCACATTTCTTGTTTGTGTAACTCGTGATGCTAACAAAAAGGATGATACTTTCCAGTGAGACTAGTAGGGTCAAAGATTTCAAAATGAAAGGGGCAATGCAAACCAGATTCTGTGCACAGTGAGGTCTCCTTTCTGGATGGCCTTCGGTTTAACACGGCTCGCGACGGAGGGTGGATACAGCATTCCCTGACTGTGCATTGACTATATTCCTGTGGCTGTGGTTGGAGGGTGGAAACCCAGATACTATAGTGAGGGAGGATCACAATGGAGCTACCCTTGGAAATGAGTGAGACCCTCGTTTCAAGGGGCGATGGTTCATCATTCCTGAGCACTGGTGAGAGCGAGGGGGGTCAGCAGTTGTCTGTTGTTAAAGGGGGGACATCTATCGGCAGGGCCTGCACTTATGTTGTTTCCTGAAGACTGATGGCCACAAGGTGCAGAGATATCACTCTTCATTGTGTCCATCTTCTGGACACTCCTGCTTGGAGCCAGCTTCATTACTACCTGCTGTGGGAGTCACCATCTAGCCGCCAACGGCGTCTGCACTGCAGCCAGAAAACAACCTCTGAAAACTAACAACCCCAAAATGATCCACATCCCCGCCTGGAAAATGAGATCGGAAGTGGGACCCAAAACTCCCAAATCTGTTCTAGTTCGAGTTTCCCATGTGAACCGCATAAAAATCCATAGTTTGGGAGATCCCAGGACACCCTCGGAAAAGAACCTCTACAGACAGCCGCGGTTGTGGCCCAGGACCCGAGTCTACCCACTCTGTGGACACCTGAACGTGGTCCGACGAGGAGCCTGAAAAGGATCCTGGCATAACCTTCTGCATGAGGTAGGACAGTGGCTTCCAGGCTGCCAGCTCTTCCTGCTTAGACTGCAGCAATGTGCCCGGTTGAGGGCTCCCTGGGTATCTAGTGTCCTGGTTGTAAATTGTATAAATACTGCAGCTGCCTTCGACTAGGCCAACGTTGGCAAGTATCTTTCCTGCCTTCATTAGCTGCCTGTCAAGAAGAGAATGCATGAGGACACTTTGTTGGGCCCACTTTATCTGCATAGCAAGTTTGTGTGACCACTCTCAGGTCATCACAGACACACTGCTTGATTGGTCTGCTCCAGCTCATCACAGACACGCTGCTTGATTGGTCTGCTCCAGCTCATCACAGACACGCTGCTTGATTGGTCTGCTCCAGGTCATCACAGACACACTGCTTGATTGGTCTGCTCCAGGTCATCACAGACACACTGCTTGATTGGTCTGCTCCAGGTCATCACAGACACGCTGCTTGATTGGTCCGCTCTTCTGTATATCTCATGCTGGAGGACGTGCATTCTCTTTGAGAATACATACTTGTTGGAATTCCCTTTGTCTCCTGCTCCCATCTAGATCTGATACTTTTTCCTTTCACAATCGACACCCCTGCTCTCATGTTAATTCTACGACAGTGCAGCTATATTCAGCGCCAGAACTCACTAGATCACCAGGATGTTCTATTTTTCTGACCGTCTTTTGATTGGCTTTAGAACTCTGGGCAATAGTCACTGCTAACATGCATGTGCTTTCTCCCATAAACAAGTTATGATTGGCTTACATCTGTCTGGCATATTTAATTTTCTTGATAGTCCTTTGTAAAGTGGCATACCAAGTACCCAGGGCCTGTAAATTAAATGCTACTAGTGGGTCTGCAGCACTGCTTGTGTCACCCACAGACGTAGCCTTTCAAACCTGCCTCCGGTCTGGCACTGCAGACCCTTCAAGCGCAGTTTACTGCCACCAAGCCTTAAACTCCCCTTTCATTACACATAGCTCACCCTTAAGGTAGGCCCTAGGTAGCCCTAAGGGGTGCTGAGACAGAATATCATGTTGAAATGTCGATTAACACAAATATAGAATTGGAAATATCGTGATTCGTGTTTTATGAGTTTTTAAAAATTAATTATATTTCTTTAATTGGTAATTAATCCTATGAGTTGAGGAAGTAGGTTCCAAATCATAACAGGAGATTAAAATGACAAATTCTCGCCTGCAAAAGACAAATGCTGAGGGAAATTATTATAACAGCAAAGTTACCCGGTTAGCCCTTCCCCAAAAAGGGTTATAATTCCGCAGCATCAGTAAAGGGCATCACAGCACACCAAGGAGGCAAGGAGAGTAAGGGAAGTAATCACTGACCAATACCGGCGGCTGCCGCGGGCGGAACGCCGGCGGGGAGCGCGGGAGAGGCAGCATTACTAGAAGGAGCTCGAGAGTGAAGGTATGTCACCAGGGGTCCCCATATGTCAATAGGACGGGACCTCGCCGGCAGTAAATCCCAAAATTCCGACAGCAAAGACTGACACCTCGAGGCATCTTCCAGCCAATGATCAAACTTAGGCGCCGGTCTGCGACCCCAACACATGGCTACCCTGCACCTGGCAAGGACCAGCACCATTGCAATCAGGCGACGAGAGGCATCTGGACAGAATTTTACAAAACCCAACAGACACAGGGAGGGATCAGGCTGCACCGTCGCGGAGGTAATGTCTGAGATGGCGACACATATTACCTGCCAGAATTCTGACACCTTGGAGCATAACCATGCTAGATGAGCGAAGTCCGCGGCAGGGGCAGCGCAGCGCATGCAACTATCGCTGGGTATGAGCCCAAGTCTGTGGAGCTGAAAAGGAGTGCGGTATAGCCTGTGTAAATACTTGAAATGTATTAACCGAAGCCGGTAGTTGGGTGACAGCCTCTTCAGCTGATTGCAACAATAGAGCCAGTCAGCCTGCGCAATATCCAAACCCAGGTCCGCGCCCCACGCCACATGCGCCCGGTCTGTAGAGATGGATGTGGTCGACAAGGTAATGGCATATAATTTAGTGACTATTTTGTGTGGAGTCGGGGATGTGTATATAAAGTCAAGAGCGGGCATCGTAGGCGGGGGCTGGGGGAATGCGGGATGCAGCTCCCGGCAGATAGCGCGCAACTGATAAAACAGGAGGGTGTCCATTGGGCCAGAAGAATCGGAAGGAGAGTAAAACGTGTTCCCTGGATACAGGTCTGCCACCGTCAGCAAGCCCAGGCGCGTTGCGTGTTTAGACATGCCGGATGACTGAAAAGAGGGGAAAAGCAGGATGACGCCTAATCGGCATGGCATTAGCCGAGAGTAGTGGGAGATTGGAGAAACGGCGCAGACCGGACCAGGCCCAGCGCAGTGTCTCGACCGTGTCCACCTCCGCACGCGGACGCCCCGCAGGAGCAAATAATGCCGTGGCCAGCGGCCAGGGGGATGCAATGTCCGTCTCAACCGCCACGTGTGGTTGGAAAGGAGAGGGATGAATCCAAAAGTGCAGAAAGCTGGCCTGAGCGCATAAGGCGTAGAGCTTGAAGTCAGGAGCTCCCAGACCCCCGACCAACATTGGGAGAGTGAGGACATCATACGCAACTCGCGGTTGTTTACCGGCCCAGACGAGGGAGATGATTAAGGACCGCAGTTTGCGAAAGAAATGGGACATGAGGGGGATAGGGATGTTCAAGAACAGATAAAGAAATTTCGGCAGTACCACCATCTTAGCTATAGCAATCCGGCCGGCAAAAGATAACGGAAGCAGACTCCAACTAGGAACCTTGTTTTCCAACCAGTCCACCGCACGCCTGAAGTTCGATCTCCAAAGTTCGTCTAGATCCCTACTAAGCCAGATGCCCAGGTAGCGGGTGGGACCGGAGGCCCAAACGAAGGGATAGTCCGGCGTAAATTGCCTGGTGGAGTCAGTGAGAGGAAACAGCACGGACTTGCTCCAATTCACCTGTATGCCGGACAGGCAGCCGAATCGTATGATCTCACGTACAAGCGGGCTAAGATTGTCTTGGGAATGGCGAACATACAAGGTTATGTCGTCCGCATACATTGAGACAAGGAGAGAACGGGTTGAGAAACCTATACCCCTCTGGGTGTGGTGCTGGCGAAGTCTGGCCGCAAGAGGTTCCATCGCGATAGCAAAAAACATTGGCGACAGAGGGCACCCCTGTCGAGTACCGCGCTTTATACAAATGGGATCGGAGATCTGCCCATTAATACGGAGCCGAGCAGAGGGGCTAGTGTAGAGGAGCGAAATCTGCCATATAAATTTATTACTGAAACCCATGCGCGGTAGAAGAAAGAATAAGAAGGGCCATTCCAACGTGTCGAACGCCTTTGGGCGTCCAACAGAGCGGCCACCGCAGGGAGGCTAGGGTTAATCTGGTGTAAAACCGAGAAAATTCTTCGGAGGTTGTGCGAGGTAGCCCTTCCAGGGATAAAGCCAGATTGGTCCGGAAGGGCAATGCAAGGCATGAGTAATATAAGACGAGCGGAGATTAATTTAGCAAACATGTTATTGTCAGTGTTTATAAGAGAAAGAGGGTGATAGGAGTCGCGGCGGTCAGCTGGCTTATCAGGTTTAAGCAACAACGTTATCATTGCCTCCCGGAGGGACTGAGGGAAGAGGCCAGTATCAAAGGAGTCATTGTACATAGCCGCCAAATGAGGTTCTAAAAGTGTGGCGTATGTCTTGTAAAAGGAGGCTGGGAGACCATCCAAGCCAGGGGCCTTGTCGCCAGGCAAGCTACTAATGGCAGCGAGTATCTCCTCCTTAGTGAAAGGCTCATCTAAGAATTTTCGATGGTAGTCTTCCAGCCAGTCCAGCGCGATGGTCTCGAAATACTGTTCGAAGGCCTCGCGAGGGAGGGGGGAGGGGGTGCAGCCAGCAGTATAAAGCTGCAAATAAAACTCCATGAAACGAGTCTTAATTTCATCCGGGGAGGTGGTTCTGGTCAAACCCCCGTCACTGAGAGCCGTAATGTAAGACGCGGCATGGGGTGGATGTAGGAGATTAGCCAAAGTCTTACCAGGCCGGTCCCCCTCTCCGAAGCGACGAGCGCTTATGCTTTTGACGTAGAAGCGCGAGGGTCTCGGGCCCGGGGCGTGCAGCCTGGGGGGCATCCAGAGTTTTAATTTCAGTCTCCAACTTCGCCAGAGTGGTGCGGATGGAATGAAGAACACCGGCTTGTTTTGAGATGCACTCGCCCTGGATAACAGTTTTAAAGCCTTCCCAGAGAACGGAAGCAGAATCCACAGAACCCACATTTAGTTCAAAATAGTTAGTTATGGCAGTTTGGATCTCGGCACAGAAGACAGTGTCACGGAGCGCGTTCAGAGGGAGTCGCCATGTGAATACTCGCTGCGGGGAGTGAGGGTGGCGGAGACCGATCTGAACCAGAGCATGATCAGTAAATGTACGGGTCATGTGGGTCGCATCAGTAAGCCAAGTGAGGACATCTGGGGAGGTGAGCCAAAAGTCAATGCGCGACCAGCAACCCCTGGCACCGGTGACACAGATGCCCTCGCTGGCATCGGGCCGGACATGACGCCAGGCATCATAGAGCGAGTTGTCAGTAAGAATGGACTTAAGAGATGCAGTAGCGCGCGGGTGAGAAGGGCGCGGACCGGAGCTGTCAAGTGCCACCGAAAGAGTAACATTAAAGTCTCCCCCCAGACAACAGCCGCTGGGCCCATAGAAGAAATAAGGTGCCATACGTGATTAAAGAAGTCCGGATCATCCGAGTTCGGGCCATACACCGCGGCAATCGTCACGGGTAGAGAGAATAAGGAACCGTGCAGAATTACGTACCTCCCGTTGGGGTCAGTGAGAACCTGATCAGTGTGCCAGGGAAGGCCCTTGCGGACCAATATGGAGACCCCCCTAGCGTATGAGGAAGAGACCGAGGAGTGAGATTCACCCCAGTAACGCGTCTGAAGTCTTGAGAGGGACCCGGCCATGAGGTGCGTCTCCTGCAAGAGACATATGTCCACTCTGTGACGCTGCAAGGGGGAGTGGATGAGCCTAGCCTTTCGATTGTCATTAAGACCACGGACATTCCAGGTCCAGCAGATAATGTCAGTCATGAGGCGGTAAACCTAAGTGTGGTGCTGCGCTACGCCGCGCCGGCGGGAGACAGTGCAGGCAGACAAAGAGGGTATGCAGTGACAAGGTAACGTCAGTCAGCAGGAGAACAAGGGGCACACCTCCAAGCAGTTGTTTGGCAAAAGGGTAGCAAAACGAGTGGAAAGGCGACCCTGCAGAGGAGACCCACAATGAGTAAAAACCCAAGGAGCTAAGCAGACCAGACGGAGGAGGGGCAGACAAGTCAATTGGTACAAAGGAAAATGTCATCAGCAAACTAAGTGCAGAGAAAAAGCAGGGAACACAGCGCATTGATACAGTCTGAGCATAAGGCGGCAGTCGAAATGAACCAAAGAGTGGCAAACCAATCCCCCAACACAATGAGGAGTACAGAAAACCCCCGGAACACCCAACCCCCACCCAATCCCACTTCCTGCAAGAAATACGTTAGAAGACAGCAGTTCTGACCGAGCATGGATTGGTCAATTGTAAACAAAAGCCGTCCCCAAACCCCAACCCAAGACGCCCCCCCCCGGACCTCTGCAGATCAAGAACAACAAAAGGAAACCGCACCCCGCACCCACTCCAACCCCCCAATCAGGCTGAGCTACCAACCCACCCCACCCCAGGAAACCACAACTGGGAAAGGGGAACACAGCAGTACCATAGGGAATTATCCCGTGAGGGCATGGCAGGGCAAGGCATACACCCCTGCAGGAAAGCAGGGTGGCCAAGCGAAAGTAAATGTAGACATCACACAGGAAAAAAGAGCAAAATGAGTGCAACACTTCAATCATTGTCACAAAGGCGATCAGCGGCGCCTTGCCGGTACCTGGTTGGTGAAGAGCGGGCCGATGGGTTACTCACCCGGGTACGAGAAATACGGGGAGACGGCACGACATCCTAGAGGATCAGATAACGCCGCATTACGATCAGACAACGCCACTTTACGAAGGTGCATTTTTGAAATATATCTCCAACTAGGAGTCTACGTTGGTCATTGGCAATCCTACAGTATTTATGCGGATTTTTTATGAATTAGTGGGCCGGATCCTATTGGGCTGAGTCCCCTATATTCCGCATTAACGTGCAATAATTGAGATCCCTATAGTTTCAACAAACAGGGACTTCAAGGTACTTCATTAAGAATATACATGTAACAGATAACATTCATATATATGTCTTTTCAAGTGGACTACACCCGCAGTGGGGGTTTTTAAATTGTTTAGAAATATTGGAGAGTTTTTATCTTTGTCCTGAGGAAGGTGGGATCTTAATAAGAACTTACCACCGAAACGCGTCGACGCCTGTACAACTCAGAATTGGTCTAAAATCCAGAAACTGTCTCACATTTGGATCTACTGTATTAAGAATAGACCTGTGATACATATATATTGATTTACACTGGAAATACACCATTCTGTGATGAATATATCGATTTCACACCGTATCCTTGCTCTCTAACTATACATTTTTTATATATTTTTTATGTTTCTGTATTTTATGTTGATTGTCTGTATGAACCCTATTATAGAATTGCAGATATGTGGATATATTGTTATTAATAAACTACAACATCAATTTTTATTCAATTTTTATTCGATTTTGTTTCTTTGTCTTTGAGATATATGCGGCTATTGTTTTGGGTATTTCAGACCCTCAGTTGAGTTTGTTTGCATGCTTTGAGTGAACTTGACACGATTGTGGTCTAGGTGGCTATACATACCCAAGAGAATTTCTCTTTTTACATACGATTTTTCCAGCCTCCTGGCGTATGCCATGGCTTCACTCGGATCTGGGAAGACAAGCGTTTTTGCGCCCTGACGAACTCTCAGCTTCGCCGGGTAAGCCAGTGAATAAGAAACCTCAAGTTTTTGTAGGATCTGCTTGGCAGGAAGAAATTCCCGGCGAGCCGCCTGGACAGCAGAGGTGTAGTCCGGATAAAAAGAAATAGAATTGCCTTGGTGGTGAATAGCTCCCCTGTCGCGTCCCGCGCGCAGAATGGCATCCCGGTCCCTGTAATTTAAGAGCTTTGCAATAATGGGCCACGGGGGCAGACCAGGACCAGGACGTGGGCCAAGAGCGAGATGGGCACACTCAACAATGAACACAGGGAAGAGGACGTCGCTGAAGAGTTCCCCAAGTCCTCACTCTTCTCCCTGATGACAGCCAGGATTTTGTCCATCTGGAGCAGTTTCTGACGATCCTGTGTGGCGGCATCCTCAACGTCAGACACCCTAGACTCTACCTGAAGCAGTCGGCCGACGTGAGAGTCCACACGAGCTTTGACAGAGTCCAGACGAGCGGAGAGTTGATCCAGCTGGGTCACGATTCCCGTCACCGTTGACTTAACATCAAGCATGATCGCTTTAAGGTCGTCCTCACACGTGGGGGCCACGTCCATGGAGTCACCGCACTCCGACCCAGCCCCTTCCTGGCGAGAAGACCTACGAAGCTCGAAGGCAATTTTAGGTTGCTTTGGATCCGACTTCCCCATAGCAGGGGACCCTGGCCGGCAGGCGGCACCGGAATGCGAGGTAGATGTAGAGCGGGAGGGCAGCGGATAATGAAAGTGGCGCCCCTCCCGCCAGCAGCAGATGTTAGGCCGCTAGAGAGATCGGCGGAACCCCCCCAAAGGGGGCCTGCGACAGCAGGCCTACGACGGGAGCGGCCACCGGAATGGAGGCAGGTGCAGTGAGCAGCGGAGCAAGCCAAACGACAGAAAGATCAATGCACCACCAGAGCGACACCCCACTGAGACAGCGGACAGGCGATGCCAGCGGCGCCCCAACCCACTCCAGGCAGACAGTCCGTGTGCAGATGGATCCCCTTCAAATACCTGTGCAGCAGGGGAATGCAGGAGGCAAAGGGGTGAGGCGTCCTTATCCTGGGGAAACGCAAAACATCCAGGGCCGCCCCCGCGGCAGACCAATGCGGGGCGGGAAGAGGCCGGCGCCACGGAGGCAGGCAGAAGGCAGCTCCACACTGCGCACGGGGCAGAAGGATCGACCCACCACGAGGCAGTGGCAAACAGTCAAGATGGCGTCAGGCAAGCCGGCCAGGAAGAGGGAGTAGGCCCAAGGGCGAAACAGAAGGGGCTAGCAGGGACCCGGGCCAGCGCCAACCCCGGGTCCCATAAAACCCCCCAGCACAGGCGGCCGCACCAGAAAGGTCCTCCACACGGAAGGTCCAGAGCAGAGCAATGGCGGCCCGCCGGGCCGCGAGGGAAGCAGCACCGCTGAAGGCCCGGGATCCAGCACCCACCACGTTGCGTGCAGGAGGAGCCTGGATCGGATCCGGGCTCCGCAGACCTCCAAGCAGCGAGGATACGTAGGAGGGGAGGAGGGCGTGCACCAGGACCGCAGCCGCACTGGCAGGGAGACGCGGGGGGCCGCCGCTCCCGACACCAGGCCCAGGCACCAGCGGCAGCCAGGGAGTGCGGCCAAAGGAGGAGGAGATAATGGCGCCCAAGCCGCGGCACCTCAGGCCGAGCGGTACAGCTTGCGGGCCCCCTACCCTGCCAGCAACGTCCGCGTAGGCGACCTCCACTCACCGGGCTCCGGATGATTCCAGCCACCAACCTCCTCGCAGCATCAGGCAGCCCCCGGAGCACAGCGCGGCCCCAGGGAAAGAAGGGCCGGCTCCCGCGCAGTCCGATGCACGTGGCCAGCACCGACCGCCGATGGCGTCTCCCGACCACAGCACACTGCCTGGAATCAGCGAATGGGTCAATCTGCGCCCCGCACCATCCAGAATCCAGCAGTGCAGGTAAGGAGTAGATGTCAGCAGGATAATCTCGGATTTTGACGCTTGGCCGGCAGAGCCCACTTAGAGTGTGGCCATTTTGCAGCCGGCCAAGCCACGCCCCAAAAATTTAATTAATATTTGTTTGGAAATTGTTTTTTATTTTATTTAATATTTGTAGGTATTTGTTATATGTATTTAACATAATAATATATATATATTTTTTTTAATATTAAATATATTTGTATTTGAATTTGTAACATATTTATATATTTTCTAACTTATTTTGTTTTTTAAATCTTTTTATTGTGAAAATTTAGTTTGTGTTTAATTTTGAACTGACTGGAGTGAAAATATTAATTGTTACTCCTCTGAAATACAACACTTTCCCTACTGATGCACTCACTGGAGTGGGAATAGCAATTTTACCCCTCAGCTATCTAACACTTTCCCTACTTTTACAATTATTGGAGTGGGAATAGTACATTTTATCCCGCCACTATCAAACACTTTCCCTACTGTTGCACTCACTAGAGTGGGAACAGTCATTTTTACCCTCCCGCTATCCAACGCTTTCCCTACTGTTGCACTCACTGGAGTGGGAATAGTAATTTTTACCCCTCCGCTATCCAACGCTTTCCCTACTGTTGCGCTCACTGGATTGAGAATAGTAATTTTTACCCCTCTGCTATCCAACGCTTTCCCTACTGTTGCGCTCACTGGATTGAGAATAGTAATTTTTACCCCTCCGCTATCCAACGCTTTCCCTACTGTTGCGCTCACTGGATTGAGAATAGTAATTTTTACCCCTCTGCTATCCAACACTTTCCCTACTGTTGCGCTCACTGGATTGGGAATAGTAATTTTTACCCCTCTGCTATCCAACACTTTCCCTACTGTTGCGCTCACTGGAGTAGGAAAGAAATAAGTTACTTACCTGTAACTGCAGTTATCCAGTATTGGTATCTTTCATAGATTCACAAGCCAGAATGATTCCCCATCGTCGTACTGGGAGTCCCATGGTACAAATAACATAGCAGTAAATAATAAAAAGCCCATAGATGCAAACATGCATTATATAGCCTATTAGCTCTTTTTGTAAAAAGGACCAACCTGAAACACATAACCAATCAGCAATCAGCACCCTCTAGAACCTTCCCAAGAGAGGCTGAGTTCCTGAGATTTTCCAGCACACGTGTGGTAAGTACCGTAGTATAGAGGAAGCCTCTCCGGGGAGGAGGGTGGGTGCATGTGAATCTATGAAAGATAACAATACTGGATAACTGCAGTTACAGGTAAGTCACTTTTTCTTTTCCAGTATTGGGTTATCTTTCATGGATTCACATGCCTGAATCAGAATAGCAAGCAATGCCCCATATGGATAAAGGAAACCTATCCATATATCTACGCACGCATATTAGTTGGTAAGCACTATAGTGGACGGTGGGTAGTGCTAACATATTGATTGCTTAGTACTCTGTAAAACATGGAAAACGATGGAGCACATCAGCGTAAGCAACAACATTCTCCAGTACCTGCTAACGTAAGGATATACATCTATATATATATAAATATCCATACACATAGATAAATATATATACAGAACACATCTACAAAAATGTGTTTACCTTAGTGAAAAAGGAGTCGTAGCACTGCCTGTCCAACAGCTGCGTCAGCTCTGTGCGATGACTCAAGGCAGTAATGTTGCTAGAACGTGTGGGTTGGCTTCCACATGCTGCTCTGCAAATGTTGTCAAGTGGTACTCTGGCAAATAGAGCAACAGAAGCGGAGGCTGCTCTAGTGGAGTGCGCTCGTACAGTTCAGGTTTGCCAGCCTTGTCTTCGCATTCGCTACCCATCCAGCTATGGTAGCTTTGGTGACTGCATTTCCTTGGCAATTTTGACCCTAAGCCACAAACTACTGATTTGTTTTGCGGATCTCTTTTGTGCGTTGCAAGTAAAACTTGAGACATCTCTTTATGTCAAGAGTGTGTAAAGTTCTTTCAGCCGGTGTGGACGGGTTAGGGAAAAATGTTCTGAGGACAACCGGTTCATTCAAATGGAATTGAGAGGGTACTTTAAGAATGAACTTAGGGTTTGTTCTTAAAATGACTTTATCATTAGAGAACCGTAGGAAAGGATGAGATATAGTGAATGCTTGAATCTCACTAACCCTTCTTGCAGAGGTAAGAGCCACGAGAAGGGCGACCTTCCAAGTTAAGAATTTCAGATCCACCCTATGTATAGGCTCAAAAGGTTGCCTCATCAATTGCCACTCCGGAGGTGGAGCTTTGATAGGTGGAAAATCCCTAAACAGGCCTTTCATAAACTCTTTCACAATTCTTGATGACCATAACGAGGGGCAGTTAGGTAATCGTCTGTATCTCGATATAGCAGCCAGGTGAACTCTAACTGAAGAGTGTGTGAGTCCAGATTTCGCTAAGAAGAGTAAATAAGGCAGGATTTCTTCAGCCGCAGAGTGGAAAGGATCTAAGGCTTTGCTTTTGCACCATATACAACAAGCATTGGCATAGCCAATAGGTCTCGCCTTTGGGACCTTATAAGTATTTCGTTATGCAGCACAATATCCGTACTGCAACAACATTAACTGTTGCATGGCTAAACACTTATAAGGTCCCAAAGGCGAGACCTATTGGCTATGCCAATGCTTGTTGCGTTTGTCTCTCTCTTGGTTAAAGTCTGATGAGGAAAAGTAAGTGGCGGTACGCAAAAACCAGTGGCAGTCGGTCCACCTGCAACCACCTGTTCAAATTAAGCATTGCCTTCTAACTACTGTTTTGATGATCCCATCACAGAACAAAGATTGGTACTGTTTGTGAGCTGCAACAACAAGCAGGGTGTGAAAATATACTAGAAGTTGTTCTGTTAATAGATGTGTTATAAGATTTTTGGGTTGGGTCGGAGATGTACCAGGATGCGTGGGAGCAAACTGCAGTATGGGACTTACGTACTGCTCGGCAGGTATATGGATGTGTATGAATTAAATCGAGGCATTGGGAGTTGCTGCGATATGTGATGACTTAACTGTAGTATTTTGGTTGGGGTTTAAGAATTCGGTTTAGACGCATACTGTTACACAATGGTATGTACTGATAGTTTGGGTGGGTGAAATACGTAGTGGGCATGCTGATGCTCATCCGAGTGGCAGAGCTACAGTGCTGGATGTAAGAGTGACGAAATCTGTTTAATGAATTGTGTTTATTTTAACACACAACTAAATACAGTCACTGGCGTTTCGGTGATCGTTTGTGGCAAAATGCAATGTATTCTGTTCCCTTGAGTTATAATCTCGGTGGGATGTGGAACAACGTAATAACAAGCATTGGCCGCGCGACACGGGAAGCTTGTAGTAATGTCAAAAAATAAAAAATACGCTGGCGATGCGCGGCACGTGAAAGTGATTTCGCTGGAAGGGAGGCAGATGGCGGCTGCGCGTGTGCACGCTCGTGTGAACGCAAGCGTTAGGCCACCAAAAGCCTGTGGCAGCACTTTGGAAACCCGTACACTAAATGTCTCGCACAGCAGCGCATGCGCTGGCTCAGCGAGACCTAAAAACGCTTCCATTTAAGTTAGTATGTTCTATTGGTGCTGTCAGCTCTTGACTTGGCTATAATCTCTTTAAAGTCCTTGTCAATGTTTATGTTCTTAAATTCAAAGAATTCAGGAGCCAAGCATGTAATTGCAGTGTGGCCGGTTGCAGTTGACACACTTGTCCATTGTTCCTGGACAACAGTGTTGGCATTGGGAGAAGGCGAATGGGCATCGCTTTCGACAATAGGAGGAGTACTGAGTACCAATGTTGCCTGGGACATCTGCCGGCTATGAGCAGAATGCGACAACGTTCCCACTTGATCTTCGTGAGGACTCTGGGATTCAGGGGTATGGGGGAAAAGCGTACGCATAGATCCCTGACCAGCGCATCAAAAGGGTATTCCCCCGAGATCCTGGGAGAGGGAAACTGCTTGCAAAGAACCAGCATTCGGAGTTGCTTTGAGTCGCAAAGAGATCCAGCTCTGGTTTCCCCCATGTCTCAAATATCCTGTCCAGCTGAGATTGTTCCAGCTCCCACTCGCGACAACCCTCGTTTGCCCTGCTCAGGGTATCCGCCAGGATATTCTTTAAACCTGGGACATGTTCCGCTGTTAAAGAGATTTTGTGGGTCGTTAACCAGTCCCAAAGTTGTTGGGCATCTTGTGACAGAGATAGGGACTTGGTTCCTCCCTGCTTGTTTATATAAAACATGCTCGTGGTGTTGTCCGTGCGGACTAGAACCGAGGATCCCTGAACCCGTGGGAGGAAAGCTTGAAGTGAGAGAGAGATGGCTTTCAACTCCAGTCTGTTTATATGCATTTCGCGTTGGGCTGAGGACCATTTGCCTTGAACTTGTAGGTCCTGGAAGTGTCCTCCCCAACCTTCCATAGACGCGTCTGTTGAGACAACGTAGTTTGGAATAACTGGGAGAAAAGAGAGTCCTTTGGATAGATTTGGTCGCTGTGCCCACCAGAGGAAAGCTTCTTTCATTAGCGAAGTGATCTTTATTATGTTGTCAAAAGAGCCTTTGGTCTGTATCCACTGGCATTGCAACTCCTCCTGAAGAGGTCTCATGTGTAGTCGAGTCATTTGCACTAGGTCTATTGCCGATAAAAGCATTCCCAGCAGAGATTTGAACACCCTTACAGAAACGCACTTTTTTCTGTACAGTTTTAGTGCCAGCGTCTGTATTCGCTGCTGTCTTTCCTGGGAAAGGAAGGCCTTGTTCTGAATGGTGTCCAAAATTGCTCTCAGAAAACACATTCTCTGGCTTGGAATGAGTGAGGATTTTTGGTAGTTTAATGATAGGCCTAATCGCTGAAACAGGGAAATGCAATCTTCCCTTGCTGCTTCCACTAGATGAGCTGACTGCGCTTTCAGAAGCCAATCGTCTAGGTAAAGAAATACCTGATGACCGCTGTTCCTTAACGCAGCTGCTACTGGGGCCATGAATTTCGTGAAAGTTCGTGGAGCCGATTTGAGACCAATAGGAAGGACTCGAAATTGATAGAGGGTACCAGCCACTGTGAACCTTAGGAACTTTCTGTGTTTCGGGTGAATAGAAAATAAGCGTCTTCGAGGTCCAATGACGTCATGAAGTCACCACTGATGAGGCGACGCAAGATGTCTGCCAGAGTGACCATCCTGAATGACTTAGTCTTCAAGAATTTGTTTAACTTTCTGAGGTCCAGGATAGGCTTCCACTCTCCTGATTTCTTGCGAATAAGTAAAAAACGGGAGTAGAAACCGTTCCTCCTCTGCGAAAAAGGGACTTTCTCTATTGCTCTCTTTTGAAGCATGATCTCTGCTTCCCTCTTGAGCATATGTAGACGAGGGGGGTGCAATCCCCTGGGGGGGTATTGGGTGGTATCTGAATAAACTCCAAGGTGTGGCCATGAGATATGAGATCTAGGACCCACTTGTCTGAGGTGATTTGGCGCCACTGGTGTAAATCCATGGAGAGTTTCGCACCTTTTAAGGGAAGAGGCGCACTCGCTGGTACCCGATTGAACTCATTGTTTGCGGCCGGAGTCACAGTCTTGGGATGTTGACTTTCATCTTAAGACTTGTCGAGACAATCCAGCCGTAGTTGGTTGGCGGTTATATTGCTGATATCCTTGTCGTGGCTGGTAAGACTGATCGGTCTGGGAAGGCTGATAATCACTTCTGTAGTTTGAGAAACCCCGGCCCGAGCTCCTCGAAAGGGAACCTTGCGGTACTGAAGGGTACCCAGAGCTCTAGCTGTGTCAGTATCTTTTTTGATTGCAGTCAAAGCTTCATTAATGTGACTGCCAAAGAGGCTATCACCGTCGTAAGCCATATCCAAAATTTTGGATTGCACTTCCGGTCGGAAACTTGTCGCTCTCAGCCACCCTTGACGCCGTAAGACGGCAGCACTCGCTAACTTACTAAAACTGGTAGTGTCAATGTCCATAGCGATATCGATCAGCTCCAACGCTGCTCTTTCTCCTTCAGTGAAGAGCTTAGTAAACTCATCCTTACTTACTTCCAGGAGAAAGGATTTAATTTTCCCTACATCAGACCATAATTGACGATCGTATCTGCTCAGGATTGCCAGAGCGTTTGCTGCCCTTACAGAATTCATTGCCATGTCGAAAATTTCTTTCCGATGGTGTCAAGACATCTACCATCCGTATCAGGTGGGGAGGTAACAGGAGCGGAAGGATTCTTAGAGCGCCTCTGAGCCACCTGAGAGATTACTGAATCTGCTTTGGGGTGATCTGTTAGACAAGCAGAAGAGTCCTCAGGAGCTCTATATTTTTTTATCCAGTCTCGGCAGTACAGAGATTACAGAGGCTGGTGTTTTCATCACATTCATCCCTTCCTGCCAAATATGATCGATGATAGGTATTGACCTCACACTCTTTCGGGATTGCTCCTAGAAGTCATAAAGAAAGCAGTCTTCCTGATGTACAACAGTTGGTAGGTGGAACCTAACAGCAGCCCTATCCATAGTATTATGGAACCCTCCTATGTCTTCAGGAGGTGAATCCGAAGGGCATAGAGGTGGCGGTGAAGGTGTTGGCACGACGTAATCATCCCATTCATCCACGGGTGTCAGGAATCTCTCCCTCCTCCTGCTCTTCATCAGAGGTAGCTGGGTCCTCTTGTGGAGGTAGAGGGATAATGGGACTTGGCATCACAGGAGGCGGCAATGGTGCTGGAGTTGCTGGCTGTGGTGGAGGTACTACAATTTCCTGTTCTTGAGGAGGAAACCTCTTCCTATAGTCCTGCAGCATACTCTGGAGGTCCAATAGTAAAGCTGGTGGGAATTGCGCAGGTTGTTGCACAGGCTGCTCAATGTATCTATATTGTCTGTAATGAGCAGGAGGGGCTTCATACTGTTGGTAGTAGTGCTCCTCCTCAGCATAGTCATCATCCTCTTGACATTCCACATTCAACTGTGAGGGGCTATAAGCTGCTCCAAATTGACCCTCCTCGTTGTCCGAATCTTCAACATCCAGAAGATTGCTGGGAGGTAGAGGCACGTTTTGGGGGTGTTAAACTCCATACGCGCCCTTTGCAAAACTGGTGTTGAAAAACTGGCATACATAACAGCTGGTGAAATCTTCGTCATCGACGGTGGTATTATTGCAGTCGATGATGTCATCGTCGACGGTGGTGTCGACGTCTATGCCGTCGACGCTGGAGTCGTCGATGTCTGTGCCATCGACGATGGAGTCGTCATCGACGCTGGTGCCGTCGACGAAGTCGTCGTCGTCGATGCCGTTGACAGTGGTCTCGTCGACGGTGATGACGTCGGCGATGGTTTTCTCGATGACGAATACTTGCTCGTCGATCGTGCGGTCGACGTCGAGGCTTTTGATTTGGATGCCCTCGACGACGGAGGTGTCGTCGACGATAAAGGCAATGTTGATGCAATAGACCCTTTAAGACTTGCTGTTGAAGAAGTCATCGTCGTCGACGGTCTGGAAGATGACACAATTGAAGTTGTGGAAGTAACAGGCAAGACCATTGAACTCGAGGAGGTTTTCTTAGCAGATTTGGTTTTAGAAGCACCTGCAGATTGAGGGGATGAAATCCCTGAGGAGACTTTGTGTCTTTTCTCCTGAGTAAGGGATTCTTTTGCCATGTGAGAGATTTTAGGTTGTTTCCTTTTCTCCTCAGGCTGTCCCTCAGGCGACCTCTGCCTCTTATGAGACTTAGAGGAAGTATCACTCTCTGCATCTGAAGCGGCGTCATTCTTCTTCTTTAACCACAATAAAAGCCGTCCTTCTCTATCCCTCAAGGTTTTAGTAGGGAAAGTGCGGCAGATCTTACAATGCCTTGCCTCATGCTTTGGATAAAGGCAATAAATACAGTCTTTGTGGGCATCATCAATGTGAACATTCTTCTTCCCACAGGACTGGCAAGGTCTGAATAATCCCTTAGAATCCGACATTATCCTGATAAAGTATAAGATATACAATTATCTGAATCACTGAAGAACTGAGCCAGGCTCAGGGAGACTCCCTTACACAACGAAGTGCGGTGAAAATCTGAGGAACTCAGCCTCTCTTGGGAAGGTTCTAGAGGGTGCTGATTGCTGATTGGTTGTGTGTTTCAGTTTGGTCCTTTTTACAAAAAGAGACTAATAGGTTATATAATGCATGTTTGCATCTATGGGCCTATTTTTTTTTTAATTATTTACTGCTATGTTATTTGTACCGTGGGACTCCCACTACGACGACGGGGAATGATTCAGGCATGTGAATCTATGAAAGATACCCCAATACTGGATAATAGTAATTTTTACCCCTCCGCTATCCAGCACTTTCCCTACTGTTGCACTCACTGGAGTGGGAATAGTAATTTTTACCCCTCCGCTATCCAACAGTTTCCCTACTGTTACACTCAATGGAGTAGGAATAGTAATTTTTACCCCACCGCTATCCAACACTTTCCCTACTGTTGCACTCACTGGAGTGGGACATTTAAGTTTGAATATTTTTAAATAATTTAATGTTTTAATTTACAATAGAATGTTTATTTATTAGATTTTATGGTATTGGTACATATATATATATATATATATATATATATATATATATATATATATATATATATATATATATATATATTATATCTACTGGCGGTCGCCAGTAGATAGTTATAGTTACAACCTAGTTTCCATAGGAAATCTCAAAATTCTATTTTGAATAACTTTGGCGCCGGTTGACGAATCCTTGCGCAATTTTCAAAACAAATGGGGCGCTCCGTTCAGCTCCTACCCTGAAAGTCTCGGGGTGATTCGTCAAGCGGAGGCGAGAAAAAGGGGGGGTCCCAAAACGCGTTTTCCCCATGCATTTTTCCATAGGACCTTTAGTCGCAGCTACAGCCCGAATGGCTGAACAGAATTACGTGAAATTTGGCAGAGAAGTAGCCATAAGGTCAAGGAAGTGCCTTTTGCAGGTCTGGTGTAAATCCGTTCAGTATTTCCTGAGAAAATAGCATTTAAAAGCATATCAATATCTATACGCGCGCACTGTGCGCGCACCCTGCCGTGCGCGAGCGCAATTCTGATTGGTTGTTAGATGTCGGTAAACATTCGAATCGGTCGAAACCAGGAAGTGTCGGCCGCCTTTTTGTCTCTCGCAGTCTGAGGGGGTGAAAAAAAAAGGTGGAGAACGTGAAAAGGGGGCAGAGAGGACAGTTCCTGACCCCCTAGCCTTGGTCAGGGGGTCACAGAAGGACCCCCAAGGGAGAAAAAAACAATGTTTTTTTCTTTTTTTTAAATCGCGAGGTGCGCGCACTGCGCGCGCACGGCACGCACTGCGACGCTCGGTGAAAAACCTGAAGAAAAATAATAATTTAATAAATACGTGCGCGCACGGTGCGCGCACGGTGAAAAACCTGAATTTTTTTTTTTAATAAATACATAACTTACATAACTTAGCATTTAAAAAAACGTACAAATTCACTGAAAAAAACATAGGTTTCACACACGTTATAGTTAAGAATTAGCATTTAAAAAACATTGCAAATTCACTTAAAAAACCATAGGTTTCACACATGTTATAGTTAGCTGGACATTTCACTCGTAAAAAACCAATGAAATTACCCCGTTATAGTTAGTGCAGGCAACTATAACTCACGCGACCGCAATCCTCTGCTGATGACGTCAGATATTACATCACTGATGACATATGTGTCTTTATGAAAAATAAATATTTGTAATATATGTATAGCTAAAGATTAATGGAAGAAGACATGGGTAAATAAGTGTCTAAATACAGTGATGTAATATCTGACGTCATCAGCAGAGGATTGCGGTCGCGTGAGTTATGGTTGCCTGCACTAACTATAACGGGGTAATTTCATTGGTTTTTCACGAGTGAAATGTCCAGCTAACTATAACATGTGTGAAACCTATGGTTTTTTAAGTGAATATATATATATAATTTTCAAATTACAAAATAAATCAAAACTAATAGTTTATTGATTGTTGTAAAGGAAACATATGAATTATGTACGTGTAACTTTTTTAAATTAAGTTTATTTTTTAAAAAAATGTATACTAAATCTACTTTATTTTTTATATTAATTTTATTATTTAACATATTAAATATTTATTATTTTATATATATAAAATTTGATATTTTGTACAACTATATTTTTTACATCGTTATTTTTTTTCTATATATTTTTGTACTTACCTGTTTAAGTACAGGGAGTCGATATTTTTGCATTCTATATCTTTACATCGATATTTTTTACTTCTATATGTTAACTTCGATATTTTGTCAGTGAACAGCCCTGTTGGTAGGGTAATGTGTAAGTAAAAGGTAGGCATATGCGTTTATGCGTAACATAGTAACAAACAGCCTATTATGTTTGTCGCTACAGTGAAGCCTACTCCTCTCATAGGCTAGCAGTGGGAATTCCCTTATATGTGTTTAAGTGGTAATTCCTGATCTGAAAGGTGTGGCGTTGCCATGTTTGGTATATTTAGAATAGTGGTGATAAAACCTGCCTATAGGTGTAGTTGGAGGTTACATCACTATTTTAGAAATGCAACTATTGAAAAGTGGGCATTTCTCTGTGCTATGCAGCCTGACTCCAACACACGTCTGAGCTGGGTGACAGCTACACTTGGTGCATACTTTCCAGACAGCCACAACACAGGAAGGGCTGTCTGTGACAGGGTTAAATCTGCATTCATCTGCATACTGGTGGTCTTCCTGACCTGGGAGAGGCGTTCACACTTTACATTTGTATAGGTTGTGTCCTTCCCTCACACAAAGGGCTGATTTACCCCACTGACATCAGGAGCCAAGGCTGACTTGAAAGGGATTGCTGTGCACTTGAAAGTGTTCCTTTGAAGTCGCCCCTTGATCAAAAAGTCTTTTGAGTACAAGGGCTATGACCTTATGTTTTTAGACACAGCATGCACTTGCTTAGGCTCTACATCCTGCACATTGCCAGAGGACTGCTGTGCTAGCAGGAGAAACCACCGTTAAAACTACCTGCTTTGTTGTGCTGACCTACTGCCTGTTGGGCTGCTGGAGGGCCTGCCACTTTGCCAGGGAACTTTGTGTGCTGCCCTGTCTGCCTGCTTGCTCCTTGTCTTGTGATCTACTGTTCTTAAGAGCGTACTGTCTTTCCCCTGAGCACTTCTGCCATGGGACTCTATTTCTTGGGAGTCCAGCAGCAGTGTGCTCTGCAAGAAGGAGCTATGACTGGATTCACTCGTGCCCTAAATCAGCGCATGGTTAAGCTCTGTTTATCAGCTTCTGGTAGCCACAGATCAGCGCGTGGTGAACAGCTGCTTCATGGTCCTGGCTCTCTAGGGGACAGCACCTGTGGAGAGCTTTTGAAGCCCCTGTGAAACGGCACGTGTATCGTGTCCTACAGTGCCCTGATGGTCTGCGCCCCCCAGCAAGGGATTCAGGATATGCAGGCAAGGAGACAAGTGCCATTCTGAGGAGCCATCCCCCTGCACTCCGCATCGCTGTCGGCCGCTGAAGACCCCACTGGTGATGCCCTCTGCTGCAAGAGACGCGGAGAGAGAGGCTCACCAGTCGCAGAGCTGAGTGAACCCCACGCCCAAGGGCCATGTTGGAAGCTCTTCCTGAGGCGGTGGCACTGAAATGGACTGCGGCTGCAGAGGAGACATCGCAGGGGGCCTAGTTATTTTCAGAAGTTACTGGGCCCTTCCCCCCTTTTAGCGTCATTGGGACTTTCACGGGATGCTGCAGCTCTTTCTTGCCATCGCCACCAGGAGATCTGTAGGACCACCATTGGTTCCGCCGTCGGATTAAGTGTATCTTACCTCCCATTGGGAGGGCTGCCTCATTCTAAATTGGCCGCAGTGAGAGTGTTTCTGTGGGCGATGCCTGGCTGAGATCAGGGCATTTGCCCTAAACAGGGCTCCCGTGTAGCCCCTAAGAGAAAGAAGGACATTTTTCCGGTCTGTATTCACAAACAGTAATTCAGAAGGATATCTGTAAACCAACTAGTATTACTGCACTATACATGGTTTCATTGCTAACCGGTAGTATATGGTGATTTCTGTTCCTTATTCCTTTATTATTACCAGTGTGGTACTCATCGTCATTATCTGGCTTTGGTCAGAACCGCAAGTATTGTTTGTCAATGGGCATAGTGAGAAAGTGAGAAGAGAATACACGGGGTACAGTCACTGTGGTACTTAGCAATTGCATACTGTGTAACTTAGTGAGGAAAAAACATGAAACAGAAAAAAAATGAAAAACAAAATGGAGAAAAAAAACAAAAGCTAAGGAAACAAAGAAGTGACTAAGGAGAAAACAGAAAGAAAGCCATAAACAGAAGAGTAGGGTAATAGAAATAGAGAACAAAAGAAAGAAAAAATAACTAAAGAATGGAAAGAGAAAGACCGTCCCAGCAGCATCATTGACAGGTCCCACTCACCTCCATCACCGTACTCTGGTTCTGGTCCAGGATGCTCTCCATGAGCTCTCGGATCATCAGGTCAGAAGCAGACAGAGCCGGCGTCTGGCTCGGGGAGCGAAGGGAGGCAATGATCTCATCCACAGACCGAGCTTTAGCCCTGACTGGCAACATCGGTCTGGAAAGATGCTTCTCTAGTCCACTCAGCTGAACACTGCTATCCCAAGTATGAGAAGGGCCTTCTTCTGCTTGATCTAGCACGGCCAAGGGTTGCACATGAGAGGAAGACCATTCCGCCGTCCCATTGAGCTGACCATGGTGGCTCAGAATCTGAAGATCACCCGGTCCAGCTGAGTCTTGTGCCTGTAGACTCAGTCTGGAAGAGGAAGGCTGCTCCTCTGGACCAGTGAGCTGAACATGGCTGATTCTTGTCGGAGGTTGGCCTGGTTCTGCTGTGGCCAGCTTCATTGTAGGCAGTACTGCTACTGAACTCGCAGATGGAACAGAGCACAGACTAGACCCTCTTCTTAGTGGCTGTTTCTGTCCTTCTGTGGCTGGATCAGGCAGCAATTGGTCCTTCATCTGAGACTTTATCCTCCTTCTCTTTCGTGTACGTTTCTGCAAGGTATCCCTTTCGGAGCCTGTAGAGCTGCTCTCATCACTTTCAGAGGCACTGCTGGAGTACTCTTCGATCTTTGGCCAATTCTCCTTGACCTTTGAACCCTGGTGGGAAACTTTATGTCCTGCCACAGGAACCGGCTTCCTTGTCTGCAAGGCACGTGATGGCTTCCGAGAAGGTGGTTGGGCTGGGGAGGGAGGTCTATAAGATCTTGGCTTTGCAGGAGGCTCTGGTCGAGAACAAACAGAGACTCCCTTGATGGTACCTGACAGAGATGAGATTGCGGGCTTCATTTCACGCTTACAGACAGGCGAGATTTCCTTTTGTAACTTCTCTCTTCCTAAGCCCTTCCTTGGCTTCCGCTCAGCTGCTGTTCTACTGCTGGCCTCCCTTTTAAGGGGTAGAGAGCCCTGGCTTGGAGGTCTTCCATCACTAGCCTGGTTCCCCCCAACACGGGAATCTTCCTGACCCTCCAGCCACTTGGCAAGAACCTCGAAAGCTTTCTCGGTAGTTGCTAAATTGGCATTTTCAGATGGTGCCTCTGGGGCCCATGAACTATCATTAAGTTGAGGACGGAGATGAATTGCATGGTTGAGGGGTCGCTCTTCTATCTGGGGAGGTGTGCTGGGACCATCAAGACACAGGTCATTAATTGCTATAAAATCTCTCTGGAACTGCTGCTGCACTCGCTCCAGCTGGGCCCGCATTCTTTCTTCTTCCAAATGACTTTGCCCAAAGCGTAATGGGTTCCGTCTGGCAGCCATATCTAAAACTCTGCAACAAAAACAAAGAAATTACAAATCTATTGAGTATCGGTGAAAGGAATATGGATGCAATAACGAATATAAGTGAATGGAGATGCACTTTATAGAGCTTCAAGGTATGAAATAGAAGGGCATGGATTATTGGTATATGGAGCATCAGCACAAATGGGTCTCGGTGTAGAGCACCAGTGCCAGGGCTACCAGCAAATGGACTCTCAGAGCATGGAGTCCCAGAGCATGGACTCTCAGGGGACGGACTCTCAGGGCACGGACTCCCAGGGCATGGACTATACCAGCATAGACTATAACAGCACGGACTATCAGAGCACGGACTATCAGAGCACGGACTATCAGAGCACGGACTATCAGAGCACGGACTATCAGAGCACGGACTATCAGAGCACGGACTATCAGAGCACAGACTATCAGAGCACAGACTATCAGAGCACAGACTATCAGAGCACAGACTATCAGAGCACAGACTATCAGAGCACAGACTATCAGAGCACAGACTATCAGAGCACAGACTCCCAGGGAATGGACTATAACAGCACAGACTAAAACAGCACAGACTATCAGAGCACGGACTATCAGAGCACGGACTATCAGAGCACGGACTATCAGGGCTCGGACTATCAGGGCTCGGACTATCAGAGCACGGACTAGCAGAGCACGGACTAGCAGAGCACGGACTATCAGAGCACGGACTATCAGAGCACAGACTATCAGAGCACAGACTATCAGAGCACAGACTATCAGAGCACAGACTATCAGAGCACAGACTATCAGAGCACAGACTATCAGAGCACAGACTCCCAGGGAATGGACTATAACAGCACAGACTATAACAGCACAGGCTATCAGAGCACGGACTATCAGAGCACGGACTATCAGGGCTCGGACTATCAGGGCTCGGACTATCAGGGCTCGGACTATCAGGGCTCGGACTATCAGGGCTCGGACTATCAGGGCTCGGACTATCAGGGCTCGGACTATCAGGGCTCGGACTATCAGGGCTCAGACTATCAGGGCTCAGACTATCAGGGCTCGGACTATCAGAGCACGGACTATCAGAGCACGGACTATCAGAGCACGGACTATCAGAGCACGGACTATCAGAGCACGGACTATCAGAGCACGGACTATCAGGGATCGGACTATCAGAGCACGGACTATATCAGAGCACGGACTATATCAGAGCACGGACTATATCAGAGCATGGAGTATATAAGGGCTCGGACTATCAGAGCACGGACTATCAGGGCTCGGACTATCAGGGCTCAGACTATCAGGGCTCAGACTATCAGGGCTCAGACTATCAGAGCACGGACTATCAGGGCTCGGACTATCAGGGCTCGGGCTATCAGGGCTCGGGCTATCAGGGCTCGGGCTATCAGGGCTCGGGCTATCAGGGCTCGGGCTATCAGAGCACGGACTATCAGAGCTCGGACTATCAGGGCTCGGACTATCAGAGCTCGGACTATCAGAGCTCGGACTATCAGGGCTCGGACTATCAGGGCTCGGACTATCAGAGCTCGGACTATCAGGGCTCGGACTATCAGGGTTCGGACTATCAGGGCTCGAACTATCAGAGCACGGACTATCAGGGCTCGGACTATCAGGGCTCGGACTATCAGGGCTCGGAGTATCAGGGCTCGGACTATCAGGGCTCGGACTATCAGGGCTCGGACTATCAGGGCTCGGACTATCAGGGCTCGGACTATCAGGGCTCGGACTATCAGAGCACGGACTATCAGGGCTCGGACTATCAGGGCTCGGACTATCAGGGCTCGGACTATGAGAGCTCGGACTATCAGGGCTCGGACTATCAGGGCTCGGACTATCAGGGCTCGGACTATCAGAGCACGGACTATCAGAGCACGGACTATCAGAGCACGGACTATCAGGGCTCTGACTATCAGGGTTCGGACTATCAGGGCTCGGACTATCAGGGATCGGACTATCAGGGATCGGACTATCAGGGATCGGACTATCAGAGCACGGACTATCAGAGCACGGACTATATCAGAGCACGGACTATATCAGAGCACGGACTATATCAGAGCACGGACTATATAAGGGCTCGGACTATCAGAGCACGGACTATCAGAGCACGGACTATCAGGGCTCAGACTATCAGAGCACGGACTATCAGGGCTCGGACTATCAGGGCTCGGGCTATCAGGGCTCGGGCTATCAGGGCTCGGGCTATCAGGGCTCGGGCTATCAGAGCTCGGACTATCAGGGCTCGGACTATCAGGGCTCGGACTATCAGAGCTCGGACTATCAAGGCTCGGACTATCAGGGCTCGGACTATCAGGGCTCGGACTATCAGGGCTCGGACTATCAGGGCTCGGACTATCAGGGCTCGGACTATCAGGGCTCGGACTATCAGAGCACGGACTATCAGAGCACGGACTATCAGGGCTCGGACTATCAGGGCTCGGACTATCAGGGCTCGGACTATCAGGGCTCGGAGTATCAGGGCTCGGAGTATCAGGGCTCGGAATATCAGGGCTCGGACTATCAGAGCTCGGACTATCAGGGCTTGGACTATCAGGGCTCGGACTATCAGAGCACGGACTATCAGGGCTCGGACTATCAGGGCTCGGACTATCAGGGCTCGGACTATCAGAGCTCGGACTATCAGGGCTCGGACTATCAGGGCTCGGACTATCAGGGCTCGGACTATCAGGGCTCGGACTATCAGAGCACGGACTATCAGAGCACGGACTATCAGGGCTCGGACTATCAGAGCACGGACTATCAGGGCTCGGACTATCAGGGCTCGGACTATCAGAGCACGGACTATCAGGGCTCGGACTATCAGGGCTCGGACTATCAGGGCTCGGACTATCAGGGCTCGGACTATCAGGGCTCGGACTATCAGGGCTCGGACTATCAGGGCACAGACTATCAGGGCACAGACTCCCAGAGCATGAAGTAACAGTTGGTTTGCACCAGCATATCATAGAATTAATATTGTCAGCAAAACAGTCAAAATAGCAAATAAGAAAAAAATAACATTAGGTATATAAACTAACAATTCACTGGAAAAAAAAACTATGGTTAAAGTGACGTTATAATTAGTTATAGTATTAACATCATACTTTGCATTATAAATAAACCTTAGATATTCACTTAAAAAAAAAATGAGGCAAGTTTTAGTTAGGTGAAAATGTCAGTAAAAAAGTCACGGTTATAAACAAACAAAAAACATTGAAATTCACCAGTTCTAGTTATCTGAAGTGTTGGAAAGTGGCTTATTAGTAGCAGTAAAGAACAAGTTACTTACCTTCAATAACGCTTTTTCTGGTGGATACAGTATCTGCCTGTGGATTCCTCACCTTGTGAATATCCCCTGCACCAGCAACATTCGGAAACTTTTGTAGCTCTCCACGCCGACGAGGACGACGTCACAGAAGCACGGCTCCGCACGCGGCTCCGCTGACGTCACTGGATCCATAAGAGGACCTCATCGGCGTGATGACGTCAGTTCCGCCCTTTTTTTCCGTGCCTTCGAGGCACACAGACGGACCGACAACAATATATATACAGTATACACAGTACATAATATTCAAACCAACACACACACAGTGTGAAGTCAATGCAGGAAAGCAAAAGAAATAACACACTTCCTTTGACAGCAACAGATACATTTTGACACATTATTACTATTGTAGGTATACAAGGGTGGACAACGGGGAGGCGGGTGGGTCAGTGAGGAATCCACAGGCAGATACTGTATCCACCAGAAAAAGCGTTACCGAAGGTAAGTAACTTGTTCTTCTGATGGATACATCTGCCAGTGGATTCCTCACCTTGTGAATAGATTCCCACAGCAGTCCCCACTCACGGAGGAGGGTGTCCACCCTTCTATACCAAAAAGTCCTGAAGGACGGAACGGGCATAGTGTCCGTCCCTCCTCACCTCGGTATCTAAGCAGTAATGCTTCGCGAAAGTGTGGAGGGAGGCCCAAGCTGCCGATCTACAAATGTCCTCCACAGGAACACCTCTAGATAAGGCAGATGTAGAAGACTTTGCCCTGGTAGAATGAGCCCTTATACCCTCTGGAGGTTCCTTACCGGCCAAAGAGTAACATATCTTGATGCACAAGATAATCCATCTGGAAAGGGTGCGCTTGTGCACCGCTCTGCCTTTCCTGCAGCCAATGAAGCCTACGAAGAGCTGATCATCCATTTGAAAGTCTTTAGTTCTGTCGAGGTAAAAACTCACCACCCTCTTAGGGTCCAAGCGGTGAAGTCGCTCCTCCTCCTTGGAAGGGTGAGGGGGAGGATAGAAGGTAGGAAGGGTAATGGACTGCCCCAGATGGAAAGGAGTTACCACCTTAGGCAGAAAAGCAGCCCTGGTCCTGAGTACCATTCTTTCAGCATGAATGGTCAAGAACGGGGGTTTCGAACTCAGAGCTTGAAGCTCACTTACCCTCCTTGCCGAGGTAATGGCAATGAGAAAGACTGTTTTAAAAGATAATAGTCTTATGGGACACTTATGCAAGGGTTCAAAGGGAGAACCCATCAAGTAAGTTAAGACAAGATTTAAGTCCCATTGAGGAACAATAAATGGAGTGGGCGGAAATTTGTTGGTAAGGCCCTTAATGAACCGTAACACAATAGGTGATTTAAACAAGGACGGCTGATCCGGCAGGCAAAGGAATACCGACAAGGCCGATAAATAACCCTTCACAGTAGCTACAGCAAAGCCTTGCTGAGCAAGAGAGAGAGCAAACTAAAGGATGTTAGATAAACAAGCCCTCAAAGGGTCAATAGACTTCTCTCCGCCCCAAAGGACAAATTTGGACCACCTATAGGAATAGATAGACTTGGTCTTATGATGCCTGGCAGACAAAATCACGTCTACTACGTCTGGCGGGAGAGAAAAAGAATTCAGGTTGCCCCGTTCAATCTCCAGGCATGAAGGTGTAAGCTCTGGAGTTGGGGGTGTAGAACCTGCCCCTGCGACTGCGAGAGGAGGTCTGCCCTGAGAGGGAGACGGAGCGGAGGGCACGAGGAAAGGTGGAGAAGATCTGTATACCACACCCTTCTTGGCCAATTAGGGGCGATCAATATGACTTGGGCCGGTCTTGGCGAACCTTCCTCAGAACCCGAAGAATCAAGGGTATGGGAGGAAACGCTTAAAGGAGTTGAGAACTCCAACTCAACTGAAACGCGTCCCCCAATGCCCCCCACATCGGATACTGGAGACTGCAGAATGACGGGCAGTGAGCGTTCTCGAAAGTGGCAAACAGGTCCACCCGAGGAGTTCCCCACGTCCGAAAGACGTGACGAACCACCTCAGGATGGAGCCTCCACTCGTGGTCGGCAGAGAACTGCAGACTGAGACTGTCTGCACACACGTTCAGAACTCCGTCCAGATGATTTGCCATCAGACAAATCTGATGATCCTGAACCCAGGACCAGAGACGCAGAGCTTCTCTGCAGAGACAATGCGATCCCACTCCTCCCCTGCTTGTTGACACACCACATCGCGGTAGTGTTGTTCGTCAGTACCTGAACTGACTGACCGCGAAGGGAAGGGAGGAAGGCCAAACGTATTGCCCTCAACTCCAAAAGGTTGATGTGAAGCAACCTTTCCTCTGGAGACCAAAGACCCTTGATCTCCAGATCCCCCAGATGTGCACCCCACCCTAAAGTGGATGCATCCGTTATCACTGTGGCCACCGATGGAGGTAGATGGAAGGGCTTTCCTTAAGACAGATTGACCTCCACGCTCCACCAAGACAGATCCGCTGCAGCTTCTCTGGAGATCCTCACAGACTCCCTGAGATCTCCGTTGTGCTGATACCACTGCCTGCGGAGGCACCACTGGAGCGCCCTCATGTGCCAGCGTGCATGGTTGACCAACAGAATGCAGGAAGCAAACAGACCGAGCAGACGAAGGACCTTCAGGACTGGAACAACCGCTCCATTGTAAAACAAGGGAATCATTTCCTGTATGTCGAGAATCCTTTGTGGAGGTGGGAATGCTCAACACACAGTAGTGTCCAGTACCGCCCCTATGAACAGGTTGCACTGAGAGGGCACCAGGTGAGATTCGGGCACGTTTATCGAGAAACCCAATTTGTACAACAGTTGAGTTGTAAACCTACAGATGATGAAGCACCTCCTCTGGCGACTCCGCTTTGATTAGCCAGTCGTCCAGATAGGGGAAAACTGAAATCCCCGACCTTCTGAGATGGGCTGCCACCACTGCCATCACCTTGGTGAAGACTCGAGGTGCAGTAGTAAGACCAAACGGGAGAACCGCAAACTGATAATGTTGCGATCCTACCGTGAAACGGAGATACTTCCTGTGCAACTTCAGGATGGGGATGTGAAAATACACATCCTGCAAGTCGATCGACACCATCCTGACCTCCTGTTGCAGCGCTTGAAGAACCTGCGCAGAGGTGAGCATCTTGAACTTCTGCTTCAGAAAAAGGTTCAAGATCCTGAGATTCAGGATTGGACGCAGCCTGCCATCCTTCTTGGGTATCAGGAAATACCGTGAGTAGCATCCCTGACCCCTTTCCTGCTCTGGAACCACCTCTATTGCACCTTTTTTCAGCAATGTAAGGACTTCCTCCTGCAGGAGAAGAAGGTGGTCCTCCGAGCAAGCACCTTGGCAAGGAGGGTAATTTGGAGGGAATTCCCGAGGAAGAGCATACCCATTTTCTACAAGATTTAGAACCCAATGGTCTGTAGTGACCAATTCCCAATCTTGTAGAAAATGGGTAAGCCGACTCCCCACAGGACCAACATGATCCAGAATGGTGGATCTAGGGCTGCTTTGCAGTGGTAGGAGGGAGGGAGGAAGAGGAGGAGGAGGAGGAGAGCTGACGACCTCGTGCACGACCTCTGTTCCTGCCCCTGTAGTTCTTATACAGGGTATTTTGTTGCTGCTGCTGTTGCTGCTTCGGCTGCCTGTAGGTTCGAAAGGACGACCTCCCAAAACCTCTCTACCTCCTGTAAGAGGAATCTCTAGGCTGAGCCTGCAGGCCCAGAGACTTAGCCGTGGCTTTGCTGTCCTTGAACCTTTCCAGGGCTGCATCCGCTTTCTTCCCGAACAGCCCAGAACCATCGAAGGGCAGGTCCAGAAGTGTTGCCTACACATCGGGGGAGAACTCTGAAGATTTAAGCCAAGCACTCCTCCTTGTGGCGACCGAGGAGCCCATGATCCTGGCAACAGAGTCCGCAGTGTCCAAACCACTTTGAATAACCTATTGTGCAATCGCCTGAGTGTCCGACAGGACTTCATTAAAATTCTGCCTGTCCTCCTCAGACAGCTTAGGAGCCAGCTGTTTAGCAGAATCCATAAGAGCGTGGATATAACGGCCCATAAGACAGGTGGCATTCATGGACTTTAAGGCCATACTCGCCAAGGAGAACACTTTCTTGGCCGACTGACCAAGCTTTTTCGACTCCCTATCACCAGGAACTTGAGGAAAAGCCCCAGATGACTTCTTTGAACAGGCAGCTCGAACCACCAGACTTTCAGGAGAAGGATGGGATGTAAGAATGTCCGGATCTCCTGGAGCCGCCCTGTACCTACTAGCAACAGATTTAGATACTGCCGGAGCCGAAAAGGGCTTACGCCTAACCTCCATGACTGGCTCAGTGACGGCATCATTAAAAGGAAGCAAAGGCTCTACCACAATGGAGGGAGAATGAAGAACCTCAGTCAGGATGTTAGGTTTAAATTCAGCCGTTGGGAGCTGCAAGTCCAATAGCTCCGCTGCTTTCCTTATGACAGTGTGGTAAGGAGACACATCCTTAGAGGGAGCATCTGTTGGAGGAGAAAGCTCCCATTCTGGGGACAAATCAAGGCCACTTGCCTCTTTCAGTTCCTCAAACAAGTCATCTGACTCTATGAGCTCACCCTCTTCCATTTCTTCCACCTGATACCTCTGCTCTTCCAAAATTCTCTGTGCCTCTTGCCTGGATCAAATCCTCAGAACCGGCGTCGGTGGCGCCGCACACGACTCAGACGGAGCCGGAGCCGAACACGGATCTGGAGGCGCTGCTGGAGTCGAACAAGGTCGAGCTGGAGCCGGAGAAGAAGGGAGCGGCGTCGACCTCCTCGGCGCCGGGAAATGCCAAGACAGCGTCGGTGGAAAGAATGGCATAAAGGGAGCCGGAGCATAAGCCTGAGAATATCGTCTCTTACGCCAATGACACCCAGCTGATCTTCTTCCTCATCAATGAACCCAACATCACCAAACATAACTTCCAAGAAGGGATGAAAGCTGTCACCCCCGGATGAAGAACAGCTGCTTAAAACTCAACAAAAAAAAGACAGGCGTCCTCATCCATGGCTGCACCTCCTCTGCATGGGACGACTCCTGGTGGCCTTAAGCCCCTCGGAAATAGCCCCCACCCAAACGGACCATGCACGAAACCTCTGTATCATACTAGACTCCTCGCTGACAAAGAACCGCCAGATCAAAGCTGTATCCTGCATCTGCTTCAACATCCTCCACGTGCTTCGAAAGACTTTCAGATGGATCCCAACCGAATCCAGAAAAACTGTCACGCACACACTCATGAGCAGTAGACTGGACTAGGGCAACGCTCTCTGCACTGGAATCAACAAGAAACTCCTTCGCAAACTCCAGACTGTCCTGTACGCCATCCTCTACATACCCAGTCGCAGTCACATCACACAACACCTCCGCAATCTCCTCTGGTTACCAGTCGAAAGAAGAATAACCTTCAAACTCCTCACCCACGCATACAAGGCCCTTCACAACACCAGACCCGCATACATGAACAGCCGTCTCTCCTACCATGCACCTAAAAAACACCTCCGATCAGTCCGGTTCTCTCTGTCCACGGTTCCACGTATCAACAAGACCAGAACAGGAGGGAAGTCCTTCTACCTCACAGCCAAACCCTGGAACACCCTCCCCCTCCGGCAATCTCCCACATTGCCCCAGTTCAAGTCGAACCTTAAGACCTGGCAGTTCGGATGACCTCAGCACACAACAGAGACCCCCGACTTCTTGGGAGCGCCTGCATGCCCTGAGTGGAATTGTGCCTGAGTAAATTAAGCGGCAGCATGTCCAGCAACCTACGATTTTTTCCCTACTGATGACGGAGAAATCCAGAAACACGTGTCTAGGGATACGCTTTGAAAATTATGGAATTGAGCCAAGTAATATTTCAAACTTTGTCCTGTGCCAAAAACAACGAACTACATCGACCAAGATGCCTAGAGGTAATGACGCTGAGACATGAAGTCAGTGTGCTCCCACCCCCTTTTTCATAACTTAAAAGGCTCCCTCGAGCCGCCTGAGCTGATGAGCTTGGGAGCGCCTGCATGCCCTGAGTGGAATTGTGCCTGAGTAAATTAAGCGGCAGCATGTCTAGCAACCTACGATTTTTTCCCTACTGATGACGGAGAAATCCAGAAACACGTGTCTAGGGATACGCTTTGAAAATTATGGAATTGAGCCAAGTAATATTTCAAACTTTGTCCTGTGCCAAAAACAACGAACTACATCGACCAAGATGCCTAGAGGTAATCACGCTGAGACATGAAGTCAGTGTGCTCCCACCCCCTTTTTCATAACTTAAAAGGCTCCCTCGAGCCGCCTGAGCTGACGAGCTTGGGAGCGCCTGCATGCCCTGAGTGGAATTGTGCCTGAGTAAATTAAGCGGCAGCATGTCCAGCAACCTACGATTTTTTCCCTACTGATGAC
Organism: Triturus cristatus; assembly: GCF_964204655.1. Taxonomy (NCBI): domain Eukaryota; kingdom Metazoa; phylum Chordata; class Amphibia; order Caudata; family Salamandridae; genus Triturus; species Triturus cristatus. The sequence continues at coordinate 1,283,815,082 of NC_140592.1, read as the reverse complement.
GGAGAAATCCAGAAACACGTGTCTAGGGATACGCTTTGAAAATTATGGAATTGAGCCAAGTAATATTTCAAACTTTGTCCTGTGCCAAAAACAACGAACTACATCGACCAAGATGCCTAGAGGTAATGACGCTGAGACATGAAGTCAGTGTGCTCCCACCCCCTTTTTCAGAGACCCCCGACTTCCCCTCCCAGTGACTTTAGACCCTCACGATTGAGTAGCAGCACTTTACTAACCCTGATTGATTGATTGAAATGTATATTTTATTAACTCACACAGTTCAATGTTTTATAAGAGATTGTCATTAAAAGAGTAATAAAGCATTACAAAAAAAACACTTCTTGAGTCTTTTTTTTTCTTTTTAAACATTTCTCAAGCTACAGCGTGCAGCCCCAGCCCACCACAAGGGGGCTCTGCACTCCAGCTGTAGAGCACAGAGCTCCAGCCAGGAATGCTTTAAAATATATGGTAAGCTCTCCTGGGGTCATGGATTTAAGGACCCAGAGATTTACTGTTATTTTAATAGTGTTGCTGGGGGGCTGCAGCCCTCCCTTCAGCCTCTCCACAATATTATAGAAAATGCTTGGTTGGGCCGGTGATCCTGTTTAAAAAGCCCTTGCATGGCAATATGCCTTGCAAGGAGCAGTGAATAATAATAAGCGGCTCTTGAAGCACATTTATTCTTCTTTTTTTCATTAATTTATATGTTGGGTGTTCTGTGCCCACGCAGGACACCCAAATCTTTATGTTTTGATGGGGGCTGCATAGGGATCAACCACAGAAACTGTTTTTTTTCTCTGCCGGGCACGAGCAATCCGTTTTCTTGCCCGCAAGAGCACGGGCAAGAAAAAATGGGTGCTCCCACCCGGCTGGAGTATTTTTGCAGCTCCTGTCAGGTGGGTACAAACATTTCTCGTCCTGCTTGCATTCTCGTAGGCAAGCAATCAGTATGCGGGAGTGGTCTTCCCGGTACCCAACAGCAAAGCGGGTTCCAGGGGATCGGGTGCTTGGGGCCTCGGAAAGGTTCGGAGAGGGGGTCGGTGTGCCCCCTTCCCATTTTTTAAAAGATGGTCCCAGGGGATTGGTTCCCTGGGCTGTGCAGAAGCTAAGGAGGGGGTTGCAAGCCCTTTGCTTTTAAATCTAATATGGCCCAGGCCATTTGGTTCCGAGTGTTGGGAGGAGTGTAGCACGCCCCGTTCCCTCTAAAATTGATTATGCCACCTGCTCGGGCCCTGGCCCATCCCAGGCAATGGGAGGCTGCACTGACCAAGACTATACTTGCTGAACCTGGTGGCTAGCAAAGAAGAAGGGGCTGTGCCTGCTGTGGCCTTCAGGAGGAGAAGTCAGCTCCTGAGCCCCGCTGAAGCAAGAGACTCCAAGGGTCAGTTGGCTGACCTCCTGTTGGTAGCACAGGTGGTTTTTTTTTAAAGCACGGGATCCACTGCAAATCTTCTATATATTTTTCAAGGTTTTTTTCCAGGACAAGGAACTAAGTACTGAGTCCTAAGATGGCTGCCGCCACATCGTTGATGTGGTGGCAGCCAATCAGATCTTATTTCAAGATCTGTCAGCGCTGCAGATCCTCGGCGGCGTGAAACATACAAAGTGTTTGAGCCTTATTTGCGAAAAAATACTGAACAGATTTACAACAAAACACTCTTTCTGGACCAAGATCGAGCTGTATGCCATTTTTGGTTCAATCCGTTCAGCTGTTTGGACTGTAGCTGTGTCTAGATTTCCTACGGAATGAGGAAAACACATTTTGGGACCCCCCATGGCCCCCCCTTTTCTCTGCTCTTGCTTGATGGATCACCCGGAAACTTCCCAGGAAGGAGCTGAGGTGATTGAAACTATTATTCGGATAGTTTCAGCAAGATCTGTCAAACAGCACTAAACGATCCTAGCTATAACCACCCAGTGGTGACCGCCGCTGGGTAAAAGATAGTTAGCTAACTATAATTACCTCCACATACGAACCTTGATGAATTATAAATAGTAAATCTGTACTTGCCTATATATACTTACGTTTACTGTGAGGAAACAGGCTTTTTGCCGGTTTATCCCCCACTTTTTGCCCCAGTTTGACTACTAGGCACTGGGGTAATGGCTCAGGACTCAGTCCAGGTGCCTGACCCTTAAGGTACATGGTTGATAGGCTTATACCCAATTGGCATAGCCTAACTTACTTGTAAGTCCCTTGTATATGGAACCAGGGGTACCCAGGGCATGTAAGTTTTGATTGATTTTATTAACAGTTTGATGTGATGACAATAAGGCAATACAAACATTTCATATATATATATATAAATCATAAGATTAAAAAGCAACATACTGCTTAAAATAGAACTCCAATCGGCCTAAAAACATACATTTTTACACCAAAAAAAAAGAATTATTACAGCCAAGCACCACCCAACCCTCATAAAAGAGATATTCTGAGATACAAGAAATGCTAGGATTTACCTACTGCCTAACCACTATACATATATTTTTTAAGTGTGATAGATCATATATCTCAACAGATTTCAATTATCATCAGAACAGAGTACAATTCCTTTAGGACAAAAACAAGCCATGACAGTAAACCAATAAAAAAAATAAAGAAATAACATCTATCCAGCTCTCAATTAAAGCTGGGACACTCTTCCATAAACTCATTTTTATAAAAATATGTAATTGGTCATATATTTAAATATACACCTTTGGATATAATGCGATCTAAAAATCTCAAATATAAATACAAATTTAAACAGGGTAAACATTATCATTATGCACAATACAAAAGAGAGTGAAAATAGAGCAAAGAACAATTCTATTTATGCAGAGTGCGATTAGGCAAGTTAGGCGTCGACATTGTGCAAAATACCCTTCTTTTTGTGATGGATAAAACCATGGCAATACAACATACAATTATATTTGTGCAAAAATGCAAATATAGCTAGAAGGAACCCCCCCCCCTCAAAAAACACTTTGCATTACAGCGTAGGTCCAATTTCAATGTAAAAACAGGCCTCAAGGTTCCCATTCCATACCTCTAATGCAGTGGGCCACTCCACTCTGTTGACTGTTCGCAAACAGCAGATAGGAATTTCCCTTACAAGTAGCACAATAATATATTATCGCACATTAGGATTACTGACATTAGATCACTTGTACGGTTAACCTGTAATGTTCTAAAAACCGGTAAAAGCTATTTTCTTCTACTTTTGTCAAAGCATGAGCAAACCATAAGAAAGGTTAATGACCCATTTTGGTAAAAGGGACACTTAACTCTTTCTGCCCCTGCCTGTCTAGCCAACTTCCATACTATAAAGGCTGTCACAGCCTAACCTCCAGGGTCCACCTCCCTATGTAACTGATTTTTATATCCAGTGGGTAAGGCCGAAATGCCCCCCGTAACTTGACTCCTTTAGACGATACAAATTTTATCTCTTACACACGTTTTCTTCCATACTCCTTCTGGAGCCCTCTTTTGCTTAGAGCTTTAATGCTTGTTTCTGCTGCACTACAGACATTCTTTGGAGCTCTATCTCTACTGAAGCATCCAGGGAGACCGTAATATCAAGGGAATTAGCAGTCCAATGACCAGCATACCTCTCCTGCAGAAAGGATTGTACTATTTGCCTTAATGACCCTTCTTCCGCTTTAAGGAGACTAAACCAATAATTAAGGAGCAACTGTTTGTATTTAAATAATACACCAGTTCTCACCTCAGTGCACTATTTATGGAACCTCCGGGCAGGTAAAGCCAATTTTACCAAACATTCATTTCTATGGTCTGCACCAAATATTTTACAGGCAGCACCTCACATATGTATATGCAGGGAAATGGAAGAAGGGTACAGAAAGAAGCAACAGAGGTGCAGAAAGAGGCAAGAGGAGTGCAGAAAGATTCAAGAGAGGTGCAGAAAGAGAACAAAGAGAAAAAAGGCAGCAGTAAGAGGCAAGATGGGTGCAGAAAGAAGCAAGAGGTGCAAAAAGAAGCAAGAGAAGTGCAAAATGAAGCAGCAGGGGTGCAGGAAGAGGCAAGAGGGGTGCAGAAAGAGGCAACTAAGGTGCAACAGGAGACAAGAGAACTGCAGAAAGAGGCAAGAGAGGTGCAGAAACAGGCAAAAGAGGTGCAGAAAGAAGCAAGAGCAGTGCAGAAAGAAACAACAGAGGTGCAGAAGGAGACAAGATAATTGCAGAAACAGGCAAGAGAGTTGCAGAAACAGGCAAAAGTGGTGCATAAAGAAGCAAGAGCAGTGCAGAAAGAACTAATAGAGGTGCTGAAAGAGGCAAGAGGGGTGCAGAAAGAAGCAAGAGAGGTGCATAAAGAAGCAAGAGCAGTGCAGAAAGAACTAATAGAGGTGCTGAAAGAGGCAAGAGGGGTGCAGAAAGAAGCAAGAGAGGTGCATAAAGAAGCAAGAGCAGTGCAGAAAGAACTAATAGAGGTGTAGAAAGAGGCAAGAGAAGTACAGAAAGAGGTAATAGAGGTGCAGAAAGAGGCAAGAGAGGTACAGAAAGAGGCAAGAGAAGTACAGAAGAAAAAAGCAAGAGAGGTCCAGAAAGAAGGGAGGTGCAGAAAGAGGCAAGAGAAGTGCAGAAAAAGGGAGAAAGGTGCAGAAAGAAGCATGAGAAATGCAGAAAGAGGTAAAGAGAGGCACAGAAAGATACAAGAGTGGTTTGCACCCCATTAGTACCATGTTAACACCCACATTTAGCAATAAGTAATAGGTGTCCATTCATGGTTTGCATAGGGCCTTCCACCACGCTGTAACACTTGCCGCTGCATTTTTGGTAATGTTTGAGCTAGAAACAAGGTTTTTTTAGTTCAAATCTGCAGATTATGCAGCAGATGATGGATTATATGGCAAATGCGGAAAATGTATAATTGTGCGAAAGTCGGTGCAGCCAAACAGTCACATAATTCCAGTGGCCCTGCTCATACCTCTGACTAGGTCCAAAAGTGCTCCCCAGTGGTTCCGTCTTTTTTTGTCTCATTGAGTTCATACTTTAGGTTCTATAGAAACGAAGAAGACTAAACCTGAGGTTACCACTATACAACACAGACCACTATACCACATAATTAGTCTCCATAACACATAATGACCACTCTACATAATTCCTCTACACTAATTACCACATACTTTCTATCCACATAATTTGACTGCACAACATACCACATAATTTTACTACACACAACGTACATCCACTCCACTCCAAAAAACATTAGCAAAAAACTATTACATTTGCAACAGCAATAGATCTAACTCTTGCAAATCCGAGATCTATTACAACTGGTAGTCGCATTTGCAGAGTGGTGGAGAAAGGGGGCTGGGCCTCCGACCAGCGCTCATGAATTCCACTGCGTAGGACTTACAGGAGGTACCAGGAGGTCTGCTTTGCCCCCAAAGTCCCTCAGGAGTAAAGTGGACTTCATCCCCCAACCACTACAGTGCCAGGAGGCGCGTTTGCAGACTGGTGGAGAAAGGTGAGCAAGGCCTCCGAAGACCTCTTAGCAATCCCACTGTGTGGGACTTACAGGAGGTAACAGGAAGGGTAGTTGGCCCCAAGGACAACCTTGGGGGCCAACTACCCCTCCTATTACCTACAGTAAGTCCCACACAGCAGGATTGGTAAGTTCTCATAGCAGGCTATGCCCCCTTTGCCCACCACTCAGCAAACGTGCTCCCTTGCGTGCTCTTGGATGGGGATTAAAGTCCCCTTCACTGCTAGGGGTCCTTAGGGGCCAACTAGCCTACCTGATGCCGCCAGTATGCCCCAGATAGTGGGATTGCTGAGAGGGGAACACAGGCTACACCCCTTTTCTCCACCACTATGCAAACGCACCTCCGGGCGTGCTCTTGGTTGGGGGATGAAGTCTCCTTGCCTCCTGAGGGTCCCTGGGGGCCAACTAGTCCTCCTGTTATCTCTAGTAAGCCCCACACAGGTGGATTGCTGAGGCCACGCCCCCTTTTTACACCACTCTGTAAACGCGCCAACTGGCGCACTGCTGCTCGGGGGATGACGTTCACTTTAGTCCTGAGGTCCTCAGGACACAAGAGGACCTCATTGCCCCACCAGCAATGAGCTTTTATTTTTAAAAATAATTTAAAGGGGGGCCATGTGGCCACCCTCCTGAGGCCAATTATGGCCCCAGGGACCCCATCTCCCGGGGCTTTGCATCTTTTTTGATTTTTTTGTCACCATATTTTTACAGGAGGGGAGCTGAGTGGCCCCCCTTACCTTGGCCATTTTTGGCCCCGGGACCCAATCCTCCGGGGCCTAGCCTCGTGTTGGGGACCGTGGGGGAGCCCCACTGCCCCGCAGTCTCAGCCAGCTCCCCGCCTCCTGCGGGAGCCGGCATTTCTTTTGGAGAAGGGGAGCTGCTGATATGCATCTCCCCTGGTCCAAAAGCAATCTCCTTCGCTTCATGGAAGTGAGACCAGGTTTTCTGCTCTCACTTCCCCGAAGCGAAGCAGAGTTTGCAATGACAGGGCGGGAGCAATGCTCCTGCCCTGCCACTGCAAACTGCAATGCCCTGGCGGTGGGCAACCCGGGACATTGCTGGAGCCGGCCCTGGAGAGTGGCGGTCCCCAGGGCCAAGGAAGGCTCCAGGAGGGGGCCCGCAAAGCCCCCACCCATCATGTATGAGCCCCGGGGAGGTGGTGGTCCGCAACGGACCCCCGTCTTTCAATAATTAGTGCCCCGGGGAGGTGGTGGTCCCCGGGGCAGTGTGGGGGGCTCGAGCCCCCTCTACACATTTTTACAGCTAGCCCCATTGAGGTGGCGGTCCCCGGGGCAGCGTGGGGAACAGGAGCCCCAGGGAGAAGGTGGTCTCCGGGGATGCAGGAGGGCTGCGTGGCCCCGTGCATAATTAATAAAGCCCCAGGGAGGTGGCGGTCCCCGGGGCTGCGGGCCCCCTGCATATAGTTACCAGATTCCCCGGGGACCTGGCCCACCCGGGGGCTTATTAAAAGAAAGTGCATTCTTTTTTTTTTAGCAAGATTCATGCACCGTACGCGAATCCCCCCCAAAACGTTTTATAAAAATGCTTTTTTGGGACCCCCTGACCAGGCCTAGGGGTCAGGGTTTTTCTACCTTGCCCCCTTTTCTTTTTTTAGTTGTTTTTTTACTGTTTTCTTGTGACTCCGTTTTACCGAGCCACAAGATGGTTGCCAACACTTCTTGGTTTGAAGTGTTGACCGCCAATCAGGGACAAGCTTGTGATCGGGAGGATTCGCAGATCCACCGCGGCAGCCATATATATATTTTTTGTCATTATGGAATTTCTCCGGAACTACTGAACGGATTTACACCATTTAAAGCAAAAAGTGCACTCTGGATAAAGAGCTAAAGAGCTACCTCTCTGCCAAATTAGGTGGAATTCCGTTCAGCAGTTCGGGCTGTAGCCGCAACAAATGTTTCCCATAGAAATTAATATGGAGACAATGTGTTTTGGGACCCCCTATTTCTTGGCCCCCGCTGGACGAATCACCCCGAAACTTTCAAGACAGGATCTGACCGGAGCGCCCCATTAGTTTTCAAACATTTCGCGAAGATTCGTCAACCGGAGCCAAAGTTATATGCGTCATGGTGGCACACCGGAAGCCAAGTACTTTTGAGCAGCGCAGGGGATGGTGGTAGCTGGCCGATCCTGAAAGGGCTGCAGCAACGGGCCTCTGAAGAGAAGCACAATGCTTTGAAACGCGTCAGGCCAGGGACGATATATAAGGATGGAAAGCTGCATGTCTTCAAAATCAAAATAAAAGAAAGTGGACACTTTATCCTGATGTGGAGTGCGGTCTCAAGTCAAGGGAAACCTTTTGGTGAATATATATATATATACATACACGTCTGCCTAAGTCCATTAGGGGTGGCAATTACTCCATAATTCAAACCTGGTCCATGAGCCTTCATGTAGTTGGATAATCAGCTTTAACAAACCTGGAGGGCACTCCTGTTTACTCATCTTCTCCCAAAGTAAGTGTGAGAAGTTGGCCTGATATGTAGTGCTCACTATTCTAGTGATCACTGTGTATCATTCCAAACGACCCTTATTGATGATTGGTTGTAAGTCAACCTTTTAGACCAGCTATCCTAGTAGCGTGGATACGAGCAGTCTTAGGCTAAACTCTAGAGGGCGTGTTAAGCCAGCTGTTTACCATCACATATACCCCTTGAACACCAAGTGAAAGGACACCACACAAGTTGTTATGAAAATAAAGGATATTTATTTATAACAAGACTACCCTGGCTCTTTATGAGTCAGGGAGCTAAGCACACTACAAAACTCTTAGGAAAATACTTCAGTTGCACAATTTACACAAATGCCCGAGGGGCACGAGAAACCATCTACACTAACAGTGAAATGCGAATGGTTAGAGTCTGGAGATACTGATTCCGGAGTGATCCGATCAGTGGGACTAAACGAAAAAGGAACTGGACACTTGTAGAGCGAACCTGCGATGGAGCACCGAGATGCTCGAGTTACCTAGCCCGGAGGCTGCGGCTGCGTGAAGTTCGTCAAGATGTCGGGAGTCCTCGTGTAGTCTCAGGAGCCTGAAAGAAGAAGTTGCTGGCAGGCGACCAGTGACGATGTTCAGAGCGATCCAAGCCTGGATCGGTGGTGAAGGAAAACCTGAAAGCAGAGGGGACTCAGTTCTCAACCGCTAGCCAGCGATCGTGTGGGTACCAGGAGGGTACCGGCTGAAGTCACCTCGACCAGGTGAGTGGGTGACGTCGGACTCGGCTGTTCCTCGGACCAGGAGGCGCGGCGGCGACCAGGATGGAGGGCGAGCTGTCCCACGAAGGTGTCTGCTGTCGATGATGCTGGGCCCAGGAAGGGGCAGCGGATCTTGGCAGTGGCCACCCAGGCGGGGGAGTCAAAAATGGCGTCGGGAGTGGACCAGGAGGGTCCGTGGTACTCCTCTGTTGAAGGGGAGCAAGAGCCAGTCTGGAGCAACCAGACTAGTGATGAAACAATCGTGGTGCGTCGTGAAGAGGGCCACAAGCCGGTCGGCAAGTGGTCGAACAACGCGGCGAACAGCAAGGAGCGGAAGGGCCCCCACGCAGATCTCGGGGATGCTGGGGAGACAGACTTCGATGCTGGAGCTGCTCAGGGTTAGGGCTTCTCAACCCTAGGTGCACTCACTCGAGGGTCCCTCGGTGGGCGTGCTAGATAAGCGTCGTGCAGGTTCTGAAGATAACCGGTCCCGCAGGTCTCGTCACACCTACGACTCTCAGCTGGGCTGATGAGGCAGGTAAAAGGTCAGAGATGGCAGGGAACTCGGGTCTTGTCGAGCTGGGCAGTCTTGATCCGTAGGAGAGACTCACAGCAAACCGCAAGCGCTTAGATGGTGCCTGCTGGTGCAGGGTGGCTACTCCTTAGCCACAAGGGAGAGTCTTCAGAAATAGTCAAGAGTTCCTTTCGTGGAAAGTAGTTCGTGATTCGGAGTTATCCGATTATCTGATTATCCGATTATCTGATTATCCAATTTGGGAAGGGGACTCGCTCCTACCTTTATTCTAAGAGAAAGGGGCTGGCCCGTGACTAGGTTCTACCTATGGGTGGAGCCAGGAGGGGGGTGGTTACACCCCTATCCTTTGTCCGGCTTCGCGCCAGCTCAGGGGCTGGTGTGCCCCCGGAACTGGTTTGAGCCGGGCTATGCACAGTGAGCACCGGGGTGCCACTTGCAGTCACCTTCCTTTCAGCCCTGCCTACCTGGGATACACAAACCCTGTCTGGGACGGTGCTAACACCGCCCTCGACAGGAAACCCTTTGTCCAAGCTCCCCTTGCTGGAAGGTCCCCCAGCAGCAGGAGGTCAGACTTGTGTCTGGTGGCAGCATCCATTTTGTGATGCTGAGGCTTGAGTCAACTTTAACCGGGGTTCAAGGTTACTTCCATGTCGTGTCCCTCTAAAAGGGGGGAATGCTAACCCCGTCACCAGGACTGGCGAGGGGTTCGTATTCCCATTCGTATGACACCTTACTCGACATGTATAGGTGATGCGATGCCAAAGTTAGCAAATAACCGCAAGGATTATAATGCATTAAAAGTAGTTGGCCCGCGTCACCATGGAACGGCTATTAGGACTTGGTTCCGCAAGCCGTCGACGGGCTCAGCTCGCGCCAGAGCACCGTCCCACATGATTCCCTGCACTCTGCCTTCAGGATTGATAAGGCCTGCTATAGGAGTGACTGATAGGAATCCATGTGTCCATTTTAGGGTTAGGTGTAGGAATACTACACCTACAGCAACGGGTGATTACACCACGTGGCCCCAGCTGTCGTGCAGCCAGTTGTGTCAGATTTGGGCGGCCATTCCAGGGGTGGCATAATACATGCTTCAGCCCCTGGTAGGCCCTGGGTACACCGATGCCCTGGATACCTGTGGTATGCTGAGACAGGGACTGACAAGGTGGCCCAGTTCCAATTAGTGGATGCACCTAACGTACATGTGTGTTAATTTCGAGAGAGAACAGCTAGGCTGTGGGTCTGATTGGCAGGCCCGCAGCCGGAGAAAGTCGTAAACCAATGAAGCAAAAGCAAAAAATCTGGGTGATCATAGGATTGCAGACCCTACTCTCCTACATGACCCCCCCCCCAAACTTTGGGACAATAAGCTAACCTTGACCAGGTGAGTCTTCTTGCTCTAAGTGGAAATACCTGGAGAGCCCATCTGCATTGCCATGATCAGTGCCAGGTCTATGCTCCACTGTGAAGTCCATCCCCTGTAGGGAAATGGACCACCTAAGTAGTTTGGGGTTTTCACCCTTCATTTGATTTAGCCACAAGAGGGGCTTATGGTCGGTCTGAATCTTGAAGTGAGTGCCAAACAAGTATGGCCTCAACTTCTTCAGGGCCCAAACCACAGCAAAGGCCTCCCTCTCAATAGCTGACCAATTCTTCTCTCTGGGGGTCAGCCTCCTGCTAATAAAAGCTATGGGCTGGTCATGACCATCAAAATTCAGTTGCGATAGAACAGCTCCCACACCCAGCTCCGAAGCGTCTGTTTGGACAATGAATGGTTTGGAGTAGTCTGGACTCTTTAGGATAGGTGCTGTGCACATGGCCTGCTTTAGGTCATCGAATGCCTTCTGACAGCTTGCTGTCCACTGAACTTTTTTTGGCATCTTTTTACTTGTCAGGTCGTTTAGCGGGGTCACAATGGATCCATAATTTCTGACAAATTTCCGGTAATAACCAGTCAGGCCCAAGAAAGCTCGAACCTGAGTCTGGGTGGTTGGAGGAGCCCAGTCCTGGATGGCCTGTATTTTGCTCTCCAATGGTTGAACCTGGCCTCCACCTACAAGGTGGCCCAGGTATACAACCTGTGTCTGCCCTATCTGGCACTTGGTGGCCTTGATAGTGAGGCCTGCCTTCTGCAGGGCCTCTAACACTTCCCTCAGGTGGACCAGGTGATCCTCCCAGGTGGAGCTAAAGACAGCGATATCGTCCAGATACGCCGCACAGAAGTCGTCCAACCCAGTGAGAACGCGATTCACCAGCCTTTGGAAGGTGGCAGGTGCATTTTTCAAACCAAAGGGCATTACCACGAACTGATAATGCCCACCCGGGGTAGAAAATGCTGTTTTGGGCTTGGCCTCCTCAGCTAACCTGATTTGCCAATACCCCGCTGTCAGGTCAAACGTACTTAAGTAGTTGGCCGAGGCCAACCGGTCGATAAGTTCGTCTGCTCTTGGTATCGGGTGGGCGTCGGTCTTAGTGACCGCATTGAGACCTCTGTAGTCCACGCAAAACCTCATCTCTTTCTTACCGCCCTGGGTGTGAGGTTTCGGCACGAGCACTACGGGACTAGCCCAGGGGCTGTCCGAGGGTTCAATGACTCCCAGCTCCAACATTTTCTGCACCTCTGTCTTGATGCAGTCTCTGACACGATCAGGTTGCCGATAGATTTTACTCTTTACGGGCAGACTGTCCCCAGTGTCGACCTCGTGGGTACACCACTTGGTCTGACTGGGTGTCAGAGAGAACATATGTCGAAAGGATTGAAGAACCTGTTTACAATCCTCTTGTTGATGTCCAGAGAGGCTGCCACAAAAGACAACACCATCTACTGATCCATCGTCAGGGTTCTGAGAGAGCAGGTCTGGGAGAGGGTCACTCTCCTCCTCCTGTCCCTCATCTGTGGCCATGAGCAAGCCCATGCCCTCCCTGTCGACATATGCCTTGAGCCTGTTTACGTGGAGCACCCTGTGGGGGCTCCGGGGAGTTCCCAGGTCTACCAGGTAGGTGACCTCTCCCTTTTGCTCAATGATCGTGTGGGGCCCAGACCATTTGTCTTTGAGTGCTGCTGGGGCCACTGGCTCCAGCACCCACACCTTCTGTCCAGGCTGGTACACAGTCAGGACAGCCTTTTGGTCGTGCCAAGCTTTCTGTAATTCTTGGCTCGCCTCAAGGTTTTTAGACGCCTTTTCCATGTACTCCGCCATCCGCGAGCGGAGACCGAGCACATAGTCCACAATGTTTGATGCCGGCTTTCTGAGAGGTCTCTCCCATCCTTCCTTTACCAAACAAAGGGGTCCCCTTACAGGATGTCCGAACAGAAGCTCAAAAGGGCTGTAGCCAACCCCCTTCTGCGGGACCTCTCTGTAGGCGAACAAGAGGCAGGGTATCAGGACATCCCATCTCCGCCGAAGCTTTTCAGGTAGTCCGTGAATCATCCCTTTTAGGGTCCGGTTGAATCTCTCAACCAGCCCATTGCATTGTGGGTGCTAGGGTGTGGTGAACTTGTAGTTGACACCACATTCCTTCCACATAGCAGTCAGATATCCCGACATGAAGTTTGCACCTCTGTCTGAGACGACCTCCTTAGGGAAGCCCACTCTGGAGAACACTCCAAGCAGGGCCCGTGCCACCACAGGTGCTGTAGTGGTCCTAAGGGGAATAGCTTCAGGATACCTGGTGGCGTGGTCCACCACCACCAGTATGAACTTGTGCCCTGATGCTGTCTGGGGTTCCATTGGTCCGACAATGTCGATCCCCACTCGTTCAAAGGGTACCCCCACCACTGGTAGTGGTATGAGGGGGGCCTTTGTCGTGCCACCTGACTTACCACTGGCTTGGCAAGTGACACAGGAGCGGCAAAACTCCTTCGTATCTTCGGACATGTGGGGCCAGTGAAAGTGTGGAACAATTCTGTCCCAAGTCTTATTCTGGCCTAAGTGACCTGCAAGGGGAATCTCGTGGGCCAGGGTGAGAAGGAAACCTCTCAGAGACAAGGGGATGACCAGCCTCCTGGTCGCACCAGGTTTGGGGTCTCTTGCCTCAGAGTACAGGAGTCCATCGTCCCAGTACACTTTGTGGGTACCCGTGGCGTTCCCTGCAGCCTCAGCAGCGGCCTGCTGTCTGAGGGGTTCAAGTGAGGGGCAGTCTAACTGTGCCTTCCCCAGGTCTTCCCTGGAGGGTCCCCCTGAGCCCAGAAACTCAACCTGACCAGGTTCAAGCTCTTGCGGCTCAGTTTCCCTCAGTTCTTTAAGGTCAGCCTCCTCGGAGACTTGATCCACGACCTGGGGCAAGGGGGAAGGCGAAGCCTTACCCTTACTGCTCCTTTTCTTGGAAGGTGTCTGGTCCGTTCTTCCAGGATCCAGCACCTGTTCAGTGGGGCATCTTTTGGCCTGTGACCTGGTCACAGCAAGGACATGCGCTGGCAAACCTAACATTTCCATGTGAGTCCTCTGCTCCACTTCTGACCATTGTGACGTTTCCAAATCATTGCCCAACAGACATTCTACGGGGAGGTCTGAACTAACCACAACCTTTTTCGGGCCACTTACCCCTCCCCAGGAGAAATCAACAACTGCCATACTGTGATTGGTAGTGACGTTGCTGGCATTGGTCACTAGGTAACTGGTACCTAGCATGATCTGTCCAGGGTCCACGAAGTTAGGCGTCACCATGGTGACACTGGCACACGTGTCCCTGTAGGCCTGAGCCACTCTTCCATTTATCAACGGTGTCTGCCTGTATTTGCCCAAAGTATTGGGACTGGCATCAGGGGACATATCCATATCCCCTGTACAGACAAGGACGGCCTGAGTGAGCGTGCCGACTAAGTCGTCACTCCCCTCGGTTCCCAAGGTTAACCCAACTAATGCCTTGGGAGGCGCACTACCACTGCTGACTGTACTAGGGGGCGCAGGTGCCTTAGGGGCTGCAGTGGTAGGAGTTTGCCCTCCTTTCTTGGTGCACTCACTAAACCAGTGAGTCTTACTTTTACAGTATTGGCACCACCTTTTTGACTGGCCTTCTTGAGTCTTCTTCTTCTGTGAAGCCTGACCCCCACCCTCTTTGGTTTGTTGGGGACCTGTCGAAGACTTCTGGTCATTTTGTTCGTTCTTGTTACCCTTTTGGTCTGCTTTCTTCTGACCACCCTGGTTCTGATTCTGGTTCTGCTTGACCCTTGTTCTGACCCATCTGTCTGCCTTCTTTCCCAATTCTTGGGGAGAGGTCAGATCCGAGTCGACAAGGTGCTGATGCAACAATTGGTTCTGACAGTTGTTTAAAATCTGTTCTCGCATGATAAGATTGTACAATCCTGTGTAATCAGTAACCTTGCTACCCAGCAACCAGCCTTCCAAAGCCTTAGTGGCACAATCGACAAAGTCAGCCCAATCCTGAGACTGAATTTTCTGGGTGTCTCGGAACAGCACCCGGTACTGTTCCGTGGTTAAGCCGAACCCATCAATCTGTGTGTTCTTCAGGACTTGGTAGTTGTTAGCATCCTCAGCTCTTGTAGTGAGGAGCTTGTCCCTTCCTTTACCTTCAAAGGAAAGCCACAGTATAGCTGCCCACTGACTTGGGGGGACGCACTGGACAGTGCAGGCCCTTTCCAAGGCAGTTATCCACTTGTGGATGTCGTCCCCTTGTTTAAAGGGGGGCACGATTTTACTCAGGTGTCTAGTGTCTATACCCCTGTCTTTCTCTCTATTGAGAATGCTGCCACCAGTGGGATCTAACCCACTTAATTTCTGCTCTCGGGCTAAGGCAAGTCTTTCTTTGGCGAGGGCAAGTTCTTCCCGCTCGATCCTCAGATTGACCTCCCGCATCTTCGCTTCATGCTCCCTCCTCTGAGGGGAAGTCATTCCTCTCTGAGAAGGTGCCTGAGAGACATGTGTATGAACCGATCTGCCAGAGCCTCTGGAGAGAGACCTAGCTCGTCCGTTCCCAAGGTTGAGCCTGCTTGAGCGTGGGCCCGGGGCTCCCCCAGTTCCATTCTCATGCCTGCTTAAGTTGGTCCTTGTAAGCCTGCCGACTACCACTGGACCTTTGTCTGCCTCGTCTCCCGATAACTCGTCCTCGTCCTCCTCCTCTGTGTGGAGGTCGAGGTCTGGGTCACCGAGGGTTCCCTCTAAGGGAGGCATGTTCCCATCTGCACTGGGGGGACCTGGGTTAGAGGACCTCCTAGCATCGTACGCCTCTAAGAGACCTATCAGTATTGCGATGGTAGGGTTAGAACCCTGGTTTAGCTTCCGGGAGGCACACAGTTGTCTCATCTCCTTGAAGCTAAGAGTTGCATATCGTGACACGACCTGTGGAGGGTCACTGACCACTAGGGGAGTCCCTGCAGACTCTCCGTGGACCGACATGCTTTTCTAGTGAGGTGTAAGTGTTGCACCTACCTACACTATGGGTTTACCTACTGATCCCTTGCTAAGAGTTGTAGTCAGGGTGTGCTAAGCCCTGTTACACTACAACAGCCGGTTCAGTAGAACTTGGAGTATTCTAAGTTAAGTTATATGTACCTGGGTACTTATGTGATCTTTCACTGCGATATTCTTAGGATACGTGTGTGGTAAAACAACAGCAAGCTCAAATCCCAACCGCTGCTCACCAATGTGAGAAGTTGGCCTGATATGTAGTGCTCACTATTCTAGTGATCACTGTGTATCATTCCAAACGACCCTTATTGATGATTGGTTGTAAGTCAACCTTTTAGACCAGCTATCCTAGTAGCGTGGATACGAGCAGTCTTAGGCTAAACTCTAGAGGGCGTGTTAAGCCAGCTGTTTACCATCACATATACCCCTTGAACACCAAGTGAAAGGACACCACACAAGTTGTTATGAAAATAAAGGATATTTATTTATAACAAGACTACCCTGGCTCTTTATGAGTCAGGGAGCTAAGCACACTACAAAACTCTTAGGAAAATACTTCAGTTGCACAATTTACACAAATGCCCGAGGGGCACGAGAAACCATCTACACTAACAGTGAAATGCGAATGGTTAGAGTCTGGAGATACTGATTCCGGAGTGATCCGATCAGTGGGACTAAACGAAAAAGGAACTGGACACTTGTAGAGCGAACCTGCGATGGAGCACCGAGATGCTCGAGTTACCTAGCCCGGAGGCTGCGGCTGCGTGAAGTTCGTCAAGATGTCGGGAGTCCTCGTGTAGTCTCAGGAGCCTGAAAGAAGAAGTTGCTGGCAGGCGACCAGTGACGATGTTCAGAGCGATCCAAGCCTGGATCGGTGGTGAAGGAAAACCTGAAAGCAGAGGGGACTCAGTTCTCAACCGCTAGCCAGCGATCGTGTGGGTACCAGGAGGGTACCGGCTGAAGTCACCTCGACCAGGTGAGTGGGTGACGTCGGACTCGGCTGTTCCTCGGACCAGGAGGCGCGGCGGCGACCAGGATGGAGGACGAGCTGTCCCACAAAGGTGTCTGCTGTCGATGATGCTGGGCCCAGGAAGGGGCAGCGGATCTTGGCAGTGGCCACCCAGGCGGGGGAGTCAAAAATGGCGTCGGGAGTGGACCAGGAGGGTCCGTGGTACTCCTCTGTTGAAGGGGAGCAAGAGCCAGTCTGGAGCAACCAGACTAGTGATGAAACAATCGTGGTGCGTCGTGAAGAGGGCCACAAGCCGGTCGGCAAGTGGTCGAACAACGCGGCGAACAGCAAGGAGCGGAAGGGCCCCCACGCAGATCTCGGGGATGCTGGGGAGACAGACTTCGATGCTGGAGCTGCTCAGGGTTAGGGCTTCTCAACCCTAGGTGCACTCACTCGAGGGTCCCTCGGTGGGCGTGCTAGATAAGCGTCGTGCAGGTTCTGAAGATAACCGGTCCCGCAGGTCTCGTCACACCTACGACTCTCAGCTGGGCTGATGAGGCAGGTAAAAGGTCAGAGATGGCAGGGAACTCGGGTCTCGTCGAGCTGGGCAGTCTTGATCCGTAGGAGAGACTCACAGCAAACCGCAAGCGCTTAGATGGTGCCTGCTGGTGCAGGGTGGCTACTCCTTAGCCACAAGGGAGAGTCTTCAGAAATAGTCAAGAGTTCCTTTCGTGGAAAGTAGTTCGTGATTCGGAGTTATCCGATTATCTGATTATCCGATTATCTGATTATCCAATTTGGGAAGGGGACTCGCTCCTACCTTTATTCTAAGAGAAAGGGGCTGGCCCGTGACTAGGTTCTACCTATGGGTGGAGCCAGGAGGGGGGTGGTTACACCCCTATCCTTTGTCCGGCTTCGCGCCAGCTCAGGGGCTGGTGTGCCCCCGGAACTGGTTTGAGCCGGGCTATGCACAGTGAGCACCGGGGTGCCACTTGCAGTCACCTTCCTTTCAGCCCTGCCTACCTGGGATACACAAACCCTGTCTGGGACGGTGCTAACACCGCCCTCGACAGGAAACCCTTTGTCCAAGCTCCCCTTGCTGGAAGGTCCCCCAGCAGCAGGAGGTCAGACTTGTGTCTGGTGGCAGCATCCATTTTGTGATGCTGAGGCTTGAGTCAACTTTAACCGGGGTTCAAGGTTACTTCCATGTCGTGTCCCTCTAAAAGGGGGGAATGCTAACCCCGTCACCAGGACTGGCGAGGGGTTCGTATTCCCATTCGTATGACACCTTACTCGACATGTATAGGTGATGCGATGCCAAAGTTAGCAAATAACCGCAAGGATTATAATGCATTAAAAGTAGTTGGCCCGCGTCACCATGGAACGGCTATTAGGACTTGGTTCCGCAAGCCGTCGACGGGCTCAGCTCGCGCCAGAGCACCGTCCCACATGATTCCCTGCACTCTGCCTTCAGGATTGATAAGGCCTGCTATAGGAGTGACTGATAGGAATCCATGTGTCCATTTTAGGGTTAGGTGTAGGAATACTACACCTACAGCAACGGGTGATTACACCACGTGGCCCCAGCTGTCGTGCAGCCAGTTGTGTCAGATTTGGGCGGCCATTCCAGGGGTGGCATAATACATGCTTCAGCCCCTGGTAGGCCCTGGGTACACCGATGCCCTGGATACCTGTGGTATGCTGAGACAGGGACTGACAAGGTGGCCCAGTTCCAATTAGTGGATGCACCTAACGTACATGTGTGTTAATTTCGAGAGAGAACAGCTAGGCTGTGGGTCTGATTGGCAGGCCCGCAGCCGGAGAAAGTCGTAAACCAATGAAGCAAAAGCAAAAAATCTGGGTGATCATAGGATTGCAGACCCTACTCTCCTACAGTAAGGACCTATTTATAGTGTCAAACGCTGTTGACAAATCGATGTATGACACATACAGAGGTTGTTTCTTTTTAAAGGCATATTTTTCAGCCAAAAGATTTAACATTACACAGCCATCTGTTGTTGAATAGCCATTACAAAAACCCATTCAGACCTCAGGTAGGTTATTAGAGTTGCTTACCCATTCTTCTAACAACCCAAGGAGATGTTTCGCGTATACCTAGCTGGGAAGATCTAGCAGTGTAATCATACGGTAACTTGACGGCAGGTCCCGCTTACCCTTTATAAACAGCGGGACCCTAAGACTACCTTTCCAGGTTCTCGGTATCTCCTGACCGCTGATTATTGCTCCAAATACCAGTGCCAGGGCGTGAGCCCACAAATTTGGGTTGAGTCTAATTAGGTCAAAGGAAAGGCCATCAGGACCCTGGGTCTTAGAGTTTTTAAGGCCTTTTGTGATGGGTTCAATACTCCCTACTGAAGGAGTCAAGTGGCTCTCCACCGCACCTGTGTCTGAGGTCGTGATCTGCATACTCCCTACTCCTCCATCATTTTTGGGTGCCCCCGCACTCTATTTACCATATTCCAAAAGCCCTTAGTACTTCCTGATCTCAGGGAGACAATTGTTTTAGCCCATATACTCTCCCTATCTTCCCAAGCTATTCTTCTAAGCTCTTACCTATTGCTTTTCCTATGACACTTAATTAGGTATTGCTCATTAACCGCACCTCTCTTAGGGAGCGCCCTTATGTTCTTATCATGCAGCCTTGGCCTGTGTTTTAGCAAAGCCAGATAAGACTTTCCTGCCCCAACCACATTTTAACTCTGCTGACGCCGCACTGCCTATGGAGACGATTAGATTCTCATACTGCTGCACAAGAGCTGAGGCTGCAAATTAGACTGATCATGGAGTGCCTCCTTCATTCTATTTGGAGTATAGAGAGAAGTTACCAGTCTACGCTCATTCCAGCAGTGAACTGGTGCACTATTTTGCTAAAGATCTCTAAAATGTGCATCCCTGTGCAGTGTAAGGATAGGGGCTTGTGATCACTGCCTACTAGATGGCCTACTACCAGATCCATAACTAAACCAAACTCTCTGCGGGGATCATCATATAATCTCTCAATATAGACATCCTTCCATCATCAAAGGCGTGGTGAGCAGGCTGACCCCCCCAGGCATCTACCATTAACAACAGTCAGGTTCAAGCTGTCAAGCAACAAACCCAGTTGTCTCCCTCTCACATCCCTCGATGGCGCTCCAGAAGCAGACACGGGATACCCAGAGCCTTTTCTTTCTCCATTTGGAACTCATCCTTTGCTGGATTATGGGAATCTTAGCATTAAAATCCCATCAACAGGATTGATACCTTTGGAAAACTTGTGGGGGAGGTGTGACGCGTGGAGGGAGAGGTGTGGGGCAGGGGCCAGGGCGGGTGACTTCGGAGCACAGGGCTCACGGTTCGATCCCCGGTGCCGGTGGCAGCTCAGCTCAGCACCATGTGACTCTGGGCAATAGATCACTTAATCTCCCCGATGGCCCCCAGCACCTTCAGACCCTTAGGGGTAAGTAGTTTACACTTTACAAATACTGGATTTATTTAAATTTAGCTGGCCATATCCATCAGAACTGACAGCTCCTTTAGCTGATTATCCAACCTTTTATGTGGTGGAAAATAGGAGTTAATATTATATCTGGCAGCCTTTTGACCCACCCTTTCACCCTGCTTTTCCGATGACAAACAAAAAATTGAGAATGTCAGAAAAGTTGTACATTTCTTAAATAAGATGCACCCCTCATTTTCATATTTTACACCTAGTGTTATGGCCAGGCCTCCCGCAGGCCCGCCACACTTCCCCTTAACTGCTCTTGTGCTAAAAACCCTATGTTCGCTCATCACCACATCATTCACTTCCCAGGTCTCTTGCAATGCAATGATCATAGCATGTCTCTCCTCAATAACAGCCCGCAGAGAGTCTGAATTCCTTTTCAGACCCGCAATGTTCCATGACAACACGTTAACCCCAATGTCATCATGATCTAGAAAATAGGGGTCTAGAAACACCTTCTTATCATTTATTGTCCCTGCGATCCACTTGCAAGATGTTGTCATACTGGTTTGATGATGTTTCGCTAATGGAAAAGATCTACCTGTAAGTTGGAGTGTCCACCATGCACTTGTTGTGCCTCCGTGAGTGGGACATGGTCAAACATGGTTCCCACCTGCCACTGAAGGCAGGAAGGGCAGTTTAAAACTGCTAATGTCCAAGCCTAAACCTCCCTTTTCAAAATATGTAAGTCACCTCTAAGGCAGGACTAATGAGCCCTAAGACATGGCGCTGTATATTCAAAGGTGGAACACATACTCTTACATGTTTCAACAGTAAAAACCCTAAATTGTCATTTTTACTGCGGAAAAGGCTAGTAGCCCCATCGGCGAGTACAGGGTTATAGGCTGGCACCCCAGCCCTGCTAATTAGTGGATGGGACTACTAATGTTGGCACTGTTTGGTATCAAAATAAACAGTGCATCAAATTCAATGAAATGTTTAAACCCAATTTAATGTCACTAATGGGCAAAGTGCAACTTTGAAAGTTGCCCCTGTAGTTGCACATGGTTTCCAGTGCCTTTTCACTGTTGCACACAAGGACTGCCCTCACAAACAGCCTTCAGCTCTCCTGGGTAGACGGGTGAGCGACTCCCAGGAAAGGACAAGATAGAAGCCTACATGGGGAGGGGTGAGACCTCTCCGTGGCAGGAAGCCACACAGGTGTCAGCCAAAAGGTGAGCTTCGAAGGAGAAACCGCCTTTGATGGGCTAACGGGAAACACATGGGAGGTGGGCTGCTCTTTTGTTTAGGAAGACAGACAGGTATGTAGCTCCCTTCATAGCCACACCTCTGGGTTGGGCTACGGAGCTTTGCACGCTGAAAGAGGGGTTCTGTCATCTTGAGAGTGGGCGGAACAGAGACTTCTGGGCCACACTTCACAGGAAGTTCTCATCAGGTGGGAGGGAACCTGGTAGCCATTGGTTAGTCGATCACGGTCTCTCCTGATGGTATTTTCTGGGTATAAAATGGACACCCCGGCACCCAGAACTCTGATCTCGTTGGCCTGGAGACGAGGATCAAAGGACTGCCCTACTTTACCAAAGGCCCGGCAATTGGAGGCTGCACCGACAGAGACTGCACTTGCTGAAATTGGTGGATAGCAAAGGAGAAGGGACTGTGCGTGCTGAGTCCTTCACGGGGAGAAGTCCACTCCTAAGCCCAGCTGAAGCAAGAGACTCCAAGAGTCAGTTGCCTGACCTCCTGTTTGCAGCACAGGGTCACAACAGCTGAAGAAGTCAAGCTGATTCCCAAGATCTTCGAATCACCGCTCCTCGCCACTGTGCACCACCAACGACCAGGACCCAATGCTCAAACATTGCCCCGAGATTGTTGTACTCAGGAGAGTTGTCGGAGTGCGTTCTTGGTCACCCTGAAAACAAGTTATTGTCTAAGGAAGGGTTCCACTGTGACCGTAATACCGGACGACTGGTAGCCCAAAGGCAACTGGACTTCTGCTAGGTTAGAGAGGACTTCGAGGGACATGGACTCCTGTGGCCAGGGCCGCCTCAACAAGCTTGTGGACCAAAGAGTAGCCGCAGGAAGACTCCGGTTGACCGCATCTCATCCACAGCATCCTGGAGCATCTTCAGCATCATGTATCCTTTGCATCAGGACCGCTTCCATAGGAGTCTATCTTAAGGGGCTCCAAATCCTGGAACTGACTGAAGACTGCTTTACTTCATGGGGTAACTGTTTATGAGGGGTTGCTGATCCCCCTGAATGGCTCCCTGCCAGAGTTGGTCACCCAAAGTAACTCTAAGTAATCACATTGATACTTAACCAAGTTTCTCTCGAAAAAGTTTCTAAGTGTCAAATCATTAGAATTTGCCAGTGCTTGTTCTCGGTTAAGTAAAAAGTGCATATTTACTGTACCCTGTAAAATATGTATCTTTAAAACCCTACGGTGGCTCTTTTTCATTTTGGTGTCGATTCAATAAACTTTATTTCGATTCATAAATAGAATCATAAAAGTAAACACAGATTTAAAAGATTACATAAAATTATTTTAAAAACATGTTATATATCCATATTAAATTTGCAATACATTTAGACTAAAAGGGTCATGTATATGAGCATATTGTAAAGTGCTTGTGCGTTCCATTTAAATACAAATCCACATAGTAGTCTATTACAGAAGGTTTCCAATAATAATACTGTTCAATATCGATTTCTAATATTGAGTGCCAATCTAATAAAACTAAGCACAGCACTACATATAGCTGGAGTTGACAAGAACAGTAAATACTCATAACCCTCTTTATAATAACGGGATCCAAGGGTTAACAAAACAGGCTTGATGAACCGGTTTCTTGGACCTTTATACAAAGCACAAAAGAGAATGAGGTGCACAGTGCTTTGTGAAACCTTATCATTACAAGGGCAAGGGGGTAGTCTCTCACACCACCCCCCTTGTTTTTGCAAAGCAAAAAGAAAGTGCAGAGAGCTAAGACGGAACCTTGTCAAGTAAAAACGCCATTGAGTATGCATGATATTCGATAGGTAAAACTGCTGCTGCAGCTTGCCCCTATTATATAGTGCATGCTCACTATTTCTTAACATACCTAACCTGGTACAGTAAGCGTTTTTAATCATTAACTTAGACTCCTTGCCAACCATTTCGGGATTTTGAAATATATGTCCCAACCCAATCTTGTAAAGGGTTTCCCTTACATATAATTTAATTTAATTTAATTTAATTTATTTTTGTAAAGCGCGATAGTCACCCGGAGGTATCCCAGCGCTGAGGAGCCCTGAATTCACCAAGTCAGCGGAGCAAGAGACTGAGATACGAGGATGGAAGGATGGAAGGTCAAGGCAAAAAGGGGGGGGGAGGGGATGTACAGGTTAGGGAAAGAGATGGGTTTTTAACAGTTTCCTGAAACGCAGGTATTGAGATTCAAGGCGTAGGTTACGGGGAAGTGAGTTCCAAAGGCGGGAGACTTGTACCGAGAAACGTCTTCCTCCTGCTCGGGTTTTCCTGAATCTAGGGATGTTGATAAGGTTTTCTGCATTGGAGCGGAGGGACCTAGAGTTTCTGTAGGGGATGACAAAATTGCTGAGAACAGGAGGACCTTGGTTCTGCAGTGTTTTGTGAACGAGACATAGGGCTTTAAATTTGACTCTCTCCCTTATGGGGAGCCAGTGAAGGAGTTTAAGAGCGGGCTTAGCAGATGATCTGGCCGGGGTGTTGGTGATGATCCGGGCGGCCGTGTTCTGAATTGTCTGCAGTTTCGTAAGGGTCGCTTCGGGGGCACCCAGGTAAATCACATTACTATAGTCCAGCCTCGATACTATGAGACCTTGGACTAATAGTTTTTGGGATTTAGGGGGAAGAAGGGGCAGGACTTTCCTCAGAGATTTTAAGAGACCGAAGCAGGTCCCTGCCACTTTCTTAGCTTGTGAGGTGAAAGAGAGATCGGAATCGATCCACACACCCAGACTTTTCACCTCTTTTTTAGGGTCAGGGGGCGGACCCAAACAAGCTGGCCAGCTGTCCAGGGGAAGTGAGGCTCCTTTAGGGCCAAGTATAAGGACCTCGGTTTTTGTCCCATTGAGTTTTAGGGCTGATCTGTTCATCCAATGATGGACCTGCGTAAGGCAGTTGAAGAGATCAGCTTTCTGTTGCTTGGGATGGGACAAAGACACCACTAGTTGAGTGTCGTCGGCGTAGCTGACGACGCTCACTCCGAAAGGGATGATAACCTCCTCCAATGTGGACATATAGATATTAAATAACGTAGGGCTCAGGGAAGAGCCCTGAGGAACACCACAATGGAGGGGCATTTCGGAGGAGCGGGCGTTCTTTTCCCAGATCTGGTAGGACCGTTGGGCCAGGAAGGATGAGAGCCAGGATAGGGCTGTACCTTCCACTCCCACTCTAGCCAGTCTTTCGATGAGGAGTTGGTGATCTACTGTATCGAACGCAGCACTAAGGTCGAGGAGGATCACTGCCACTGATCCTCCCCCATCCAATAGTGCTCTGGCCTCCTCTACAGCAGCCAGAAGGGCAATGTCCGTGCCCTGTCCCGGTCGGAAACCCGTCTGGGAGCTTTTTAATTTGTTATTGGCCTCTATAAATTGCGAGAGTTTCTTGTTGACCAATTTTTCTGCGACCTTGCTCACTCCAGGCAGTAGAGAGATGGGCCTGTAGTTAGCTAGGTTCTCGGGATCAAGCGTAGGTTTCTTCAGCAGGGCTTTTACCACCGCCCTCTTCCAGCTTGAGGGTACAACTCCTTGTTGAAGTGAGGTATTGATCAGATGGGTAAGGGAAGGGATGATAGTGGGGGCTACCTCTTTAAGGATGCGGAGAGGAGCAGGGTCACTAGGGGAGCCGCTCTTCATGGAGTTGAACGTATTTTTCACCTCATCGACCGTGACCTGGCCCCACGTGGACAGACAGGTGGAGGTCTGTGGGAAAGCGATATTTTCCTCAGGACTGGAGGGGGGGATAGATTCCAGAATTAGTCTGATTTTATCGTGGAAGAAGTTGGCCAGTTGCTGGCATTTCTCCAGGTCGACTTCGGGATCGGAAATGGGTCCTGGACCTTGTCCTTGGGGTTTAGACAGCTCTTTAAGGATGGCATATGCTTCCTTACTGGAGCATCCTGCTTTCTCTATTCTCTCCTGAAAAAACATGCTTTTGGTTTTATGAATAGCAGTTTTGTATGTCAGAAGGGAAATAGAGTAGGAGCTCTTGTTGGTTGCTGTTTTGTCGCGCCTCCAGAAGCGTTCGGTTTTTTTACACTCCTGACGCAGAACTTTAAGCTCAGGAGTGTACCATAAAGCGGATGGTATTCTTTTGGGTTGTTTCAGGGTGGTAGTTTTCGGAAGCAACGTATCCAGAGAAGAAGTGATCCAGTCTCTGAATTGTTTGTCAGCTATATTGGGGTCAGAGGAGAGCGCAGGGGTAGACTCTGCAAGAGAGTCAGCCCATATCTCAGGAGATAGTTTGCGCCATTGTCGGTCGGTAACTTGGGTTTTTGGGGTTGAATAAGTGGGAGTGGGGATTTCCCAAGAGAAGGGGACCAGAAAGTGGTCCGTCCAAGGTAGGGTCACCGGTGGATCAGAGGTCATTGTTGCTATGTTGGTGAGGATCGGGTCCAATAGATGGCCCTTATCATGGGTGGGCTCATTATTCACTAAACGAATATCTAGAGATGTTAAATCGTATATAATGTCCGATGCTGCTCGATCCGTGGGGTCCAGAAAATGGACGTTTAGGTCACCTAGTATGAGGACGTTGGGGGTGGTAGAAGCTAGTTGTGAACTGGATTCGAATACAGCGTTGATGAAATTACCCGGGGACCCTGGGGGGCGGTAAATTAGAAGCCCTGCGAGGGTGAGAGCTGGGGCGAGTTGGATGGAGAATTGGCCGCTCTCGCAATCCTCAATACCAGAGTTGGTCATGCGGCAGGTAAATTGTTCCCTGTGGATTATAGCTATCCCGCCTCCTCTCCCTTTAGATCTATTAAGAGCTTGACAGATATACCCGGTGGGGAGGGCCGTGACAATATCCGAGTCGGTATTGTCCGAGAGCCATGTTTCCGTTATGAACAGTAGGTCAAGCTCCTGGTTCTGAATCAGGAGGTTCAGTTCGGTGGCATGTTTGGGGAGGGAGCGACAGTTAAGAAGCCCTAGTTTCAAAGACAGGGTCGGTGATTTCGAGATGGGGGTCGGATTGCATTGTGGACAGGTCGTGAATACCTTACCTGCAGTAAACGAGTGATGGCAGGCTAGAGTGTTCTTAGGTCGTAGGTCGTATAAAGTATCCGATGTATACGTTACTCGAGCCTGAGGGGTGCCCGGCATAGTGACGGGGCCTAGGGCCTTCTGGGCCCGGACGGGCCCAGACGGGCTTGCCTTTGGCGCGCCTTCGGCGCGCTGACGGCGCGCCCGCTGCGCCCGTCCGCTGCGCGTCCGGTAGTTGCACATCTTAAATGTGTAGGGAAAGGGCGGGTGGGCGTCGCCTTAAAGTGGGCGTGGCCTCTCTCCCTCGCCGAGAATGGCGGCCGAGAAGTTTGTTAGGTGCTTTGGCGTTGCAGCGAAGGGGTCGCTGTTTAGGTGATTCTGAGCCCGCTCCAGAGAGGTAAACGGGTGAGTGAGGTTTTTTTTAAAAAAAATACAGAGTATTACGGCGAGTTTGTGACACATATAACAATTTTAAAAAAGAGTGGTTAGTCTCCCGGCTTCCGCCTCAGGAGCTTTCAAGGTTCTGATATTTGTCGCGCTGAAGGCAGCGTTTAAATACCGTGGGCGGCGGGTGGGCGTCGCCTTAAAGTGGGCGTGGCCTCTCTCCCTCGCCGAGAATGGCGGCCGAGAAGTTTGTTAGGTGCTTTGGCGTTGCAGCGAAGGGGTCGCTGTTTAGGTGATTCTGAGCCCGCTCCAGAGAGGTAAACGGGTGAGTGAGTTTTTTTTTTTTAAAAATACAGAGTATTACGGCGAGTTTGTGACACATATAACAATTTTAAAAAAGAGTGGTTAGTCTCCCGGCTTCCGCCTCAGGAGCTTTCAAGGTTCTGATATTTGTCGCGCTGAAGGCAGCGTTTAAATACCGTGGGCGGCGGGTGGGCGTCGCCTTAAAGTGGGCGTGGCCTCTCTCCCTCGCCGAGAATGGCGGCCGAGAAGTTTGTTAGGTGCGTTGGCGTTGCAGCGAAGGGGTCGCTGTTTAGGTGATTCTGAGCCCGCTCCAGAGAGGTAAACGGGTGAGTGAGGTTTTTTTTTTTAAAAAATACAGAGTATTACGGCGAGTTTGTGACACATATAACAATTTTAAAAAAGAGTGGTTAGTCTCCCGGCTTCCGCCTCAGGAGCTTTCAAGGTTCTGATATTTGTCGCGCTGAAGGCAGCGTTTAAATACCGTGGGCGGCGGGTGGGCGTCGCCTTAAAGTGGGCGTGGCCTCTCTCCCTCGCCGAGAATGGCGGCCGAGAAGTTTGTTAGGTGCTTTGGCGTTGCAGCGAAGGGGTCGCTGTTTAGGTGATTCTGAGCCCGCTCCAGAGAGGTAAACGGGTGAGTGAGGTTTTTTTTTTAAAAAATACAGAGTATTACGGCGAGTTTGTGACACATATAACAATTTTAAAAAAGAGTGGTTAGTCTCCAGGCTTCCGCCTCAGGAGCTTTCAAGGTTCTGATATTTGTCGCGCTGAAGGCAGCGTTTAAATACCGTGGGCGGCGGGTGGGCGTCGCCTTAAAGTGGGCGTGGCCTCTCTCCCTCGCCGAGAATGGCGGCCGAGAAGTTTGTTAGGTGCTTTGGCGTTGCAGCGAAGGGGTCGCTGTTTAGGTGATTCTGAGCCCGCTCCAGAGAGGTAAACGGGTGAGTGAGGTTTTTTTTTTAAAAAATACAGAGTATTACGGCGAGTTTGTGACACATATAACAATTTTAAAAAAGAGTGGTTAGTCTCCCGGCTTCCGCCTCAGGAGCTTTCAAGGTTGGGCCATGGGATCTCCATAGAATAATCAAGCTTAAGGCAGTCTTGTAAGATTTCCTTTGTGAGTTTCAATTCTTCAGACCGCCAAACCTTGCTCCATAGCAGCAGAGGAGAGACATGGATAATATCACTCACAAAATCAATACCCACCTCGGTATGGCAGAAACTATTTGAGGTAACAGATGGGACAGATAAAAGGCGCTTTATAAATTTATTTTCCATAACTTGGATCTTGTCACAATTTTGTATCCCCCACACTCCTGCACCATATGTGGCAACAGGGAGGCATTTTGCTTTATATAGAGTTTTTAGTTCTGCAATCAGCTTTTGATCCAATTTACTGGAAAGACGAAAAAGGGCCTCTATAGATTGTGTAGCCTTTTGAGCGCGAGCTGATATTAAAAAGTCCCAACTCAACGTTTTGTTAAATAAATTCCCCAGATAATTAAAATTGTCAACTTTCGCAATAATGGAGTCTTTCACCATAAACCTGCGAGATTTTACCCCTTTGGGACCACAGGCCATGGCAAAAGACTTTGTGAAGTTGACCCTAAGATCTAATCCTTCCATGAAAATATCAAAGGCATTCAGACAAGTTTGCATGCTGTTGGCAGTGAGGGTCATTAGCACCGTGTCATCTGCATAAGATAACATCGGTATCCGTTTACCATTTACCTGGGGGAAGTCTGCACCGCTATCCAACAGAAAACTTTCTAGACCATTGGTGTACACCAAGAATAAAAAAGGAGCCAGAATACATCCCTGGCAAACACATTCAGTAGATGGGATGGATTTTGTCTTCTCACCACCTGGTCCAAATCGAATCCTCACTGTTGTGGCAGCATGCAGCCTGCGAAGCAGGATGACCAACGGTTCTTCAAACCCCATGGTCTCCATCAGTTGCCACAACTTACCTCTACATACAGTGTCAAAGGCACTGGATAAGTCCATAAAGGCCAGGTGAATACAACTATGATTGGCCCTCATGTACTTACCCATAACTAAAGCCAAATTAAGACACTGCTCTGTGGTTCCTTTGCCTCTCCTAAACCCATACTGGGAATCCACGATAATACCTGATGACTCAGCCCATGTTTCCAGGCGTGCCAGTATCACTCTTCCCATCAACTTACAAGACGCATCTATTAATGATATTGGTCTGTAGCAGCGCGGATCACCCTTGTCACCCTTTTTAAAGATCGGTACCACTATCGCCTCTTGCCAAGAAGTTGGAATACGCCCTACCACAATTGCTCTAAATACATTTAATAAAAGGGGTGCCCACACCTCAACGTTGTGTTTAAAAAGATCTAAAGGGACTGCATCGGGCCCTGGGGCCTTTAGTATGGTGCCCTTCCTTAAAGCAGCCTCTACCTCTGAGAGAGTAAGTGATAGGCTAAGCGTTTGGGCTGACTCCAAATGGAAATCGCCGACCCCCTCATTCGGAGTAGACAACGTAACCTCATTCGGATTAAAAATTCTTCCATAATGTGCCTCCCAGGTATCCCCCGGTATATGCACTAGCATATTGCCCTTTTCTTCACTCTGTAAAAATGGGCGGTTTATAACCTCCCAAAATAGCCTGCTATCCCTCAATTCTGACGCTTTTCTTAAGTCTTCCCATGCCTTTATCCTTAAATCTGATTTTCGCCTATTGATGACATCTCTGTACATTTTCCTAGAATTTCTAACAAGCTCCCTATCCCGCGGTACTTGATGTAATGCCTTCGTTAATCTTGATTGTGCTGCGGAACATTCAGCATCAAACCATTTGTATCCAATTTCTTTTCCCCCCCCACGGTTTTTAAGAGGTGGGATGCCACATTGCCTAGAAGAGCCTCAAAGTTCGTAATTATTAAATCTGGCTCAGTGGTGGGGGTTAAGCAAGCATCTATCCCTGCCTTATTTGTCTTAAAAATCTCCACCTCCAATTGCCTTGCGTCTACCTTATCCCACTTTAAGGAGACCCCTTGATTCTGGCTGTATTTTATTGGCTGTTCCGGGGTCTGAACTCTCTCAAGGACAGGGTTCAGACTTAAGATTAAGGGGTCATGGTCGCTAGCAGGATTCACTTCAATCTGAAAATCATTAACAAGA
Organism: Triturus cristatus; assembly: GCF_964204655.1. Taxonomy (NCBI): domain Eukaryota; kingdom Metazoa; phylum Chordata; class Amphibia; order Caudata; family Salamandridae; genus Triturus; species Triturus cristatus. The sequence goes on along the minus strand of NC_140592.1, from coordinate 1,283,784,998 downwards.
TGAGTGTACCTGCTAGAGACCATGGCGAAATCAATTACGCTCATTTGGCCCCCTGTACCTTGAAAGGTGGGTATACCCGATGGTCTAGAGAAACTAGGCGTGTCCAGGACACAAAGTTCATTAATCGTAATGATATTATTCAAAGCATCCCCTTGTTTTGAGTGCTTGAAATGTGCCAAAGGCTGATCACTTAAGTCTACCAAGCCACAGACTCTAGTCCCGCTAAACTTGCACAAAGCACAATTAAAATCACCTATCCACATAATAAAAAGGGGAAATACGGTGTTAGTCACTTTAACAATCTCATCCTGTAATTTTTCAATAACCGATGTAGCATGGGCATCAAATATATTGTAGTATCAATTTATTAGAAGCAAGGGTACTGGAAATAAATCCTTGATCATAAGCATTTGGTACCAGGGAGATTCCACCAATGAAACCGTTTTTATCATATTATACTTCACAGAAATAGCTGTCATGAGACCACTCTTAGCTCTTCCAGCATGTGAGGGCTCAGCGTGAACATTAAACATTTGATATCCGTCCAAACTATGGTCCACTCTACTCCAGGTTTCTTGAAGGCAAATTATATCAAAGGATTCAATGAATTTTAACCACACCTGGTCCTCCAGCCTCCGAGAAAGCCCAGCTATATTCCATGAGATCAGGCGGAAAGGGCATCCCTCGGCCAGAATATCTTCTTTCCCCAAGAATATTGTTACTTTCGGCTGGTTCTAATCACTCTCACCCTGAATTATTCCTACAGGATTAATTACTGCATCAGGATGTGCCAATTTTAACTGTCTGGTGTTGTCTCTCCCACTCTGATTTACTGCCATATAAGTATTTTCTATGCCCAAAGGTGCCGTTGCTATTTGTTCTACCTCTCCTCTCCCTCCCTTGTACACCACTATGGGGACAATCAACGGATTAGAAGATGGACTTATATTGCTAACCGTCTCTACCCAAAAACCAACTGCTTCATCTGAGTTTTTCCTCCTGGGGCTAACAGCCATATCCCTAGCCGTATCTTTAACCCCGCTATTAGAGATGCAATCGTTCCGGAGTCAATCCACCCCCTTCAATCCCATGAGTGGGTCGAACCTATTTCTTAGCGGTAGATACTGAGCTACCCAATCCAATCTGTTGTTATCAAAAGGTCTGCCCCTACCAGAATTCTGTGACCTACGTGGCAAACCAGGATTCACATAGGGGTAGAAATAATGTAGGCCTATTGACTGGATATCACCTGATCGGCCAAACCTTGGTTCCCTACATATATAGTCTACAGCCCAAGGATCTCTAAGGTTAACAATTATACAATCTCCCTCGAGATCCTTAGTACTATGGCCTAACCAAGCCACTCTCCTCACACCTAAGATCTCTGTATTAGAGCCCAGGGGTAATCTCCTATTCTTACTAAGCCAGAAAATGACTTTATTCTTAAATTCCCTATCTGATTCGTGGGATTCTGGGCTCAGTTCTGGTACTCCTGTTAAGATAATAGTGATAGGCATAGATTCCGGGGGGAGATTTACACATGGGAGCCTCTTTCTTGGCACTTCTCTGCCCTGGGGTGCATCACTCAAAGACTGTCTGACCACTTGTTTTAGATTAGGAGCCTGTTTAGAGGCGACCACCATGGCTACCTCAGTGCGTTGAGCTTTTCTAATTGCTACACCTTTTTCCCCTGTGGCTGGTTGAGTATTCTGGACTACAGCAGTTACATTTGTCACAGAATGAGCGGCTTTAGCAGTCCTAGCATTTCCTGAGGGTACAGTGGAAGGGACTCTAACATCCTTGCTTTCTATGCTTTTAATCAGCGCGTCGAGTTTTGACGTGTTCCCTTTAGCCATTAACTCTAACTGATCTAATTTTTCTTTGATTCGTTTCGTTCGATTGATCACGGGCAATATTAATGACCTTACTAGTGTTTCCATTTTGAGAAGAAGATCGTCATTGGGATTCTGTTGGTTCAGAGGTAGAACAGTGTTAGTTAGAACACCATTTGGGATAGGAGACTGGACCACAACCCGTGGGGAATCGCTGGGGTTTTTTTCAGTCTCATGCCACTACCCTTCCTATGACCTCCCCCTCTCTTCTTTTTTCCAAGTTTAGAAGTTACAATACAATTCTTATTTACTCCCCCCGTCACCTGATCTTAATCTTGTTTTAACCGGGGGCAGGAGTAGAAGACGTTGGTGTGGAGGTTCTGCAGCTCAAGCCACTGGAAAGAGAACTAAGTGAGTTTGAACTCAACATAGAGCCGGTAGCTAAACCACCTGGCCCCTCCTCTGATGAGCAAGGGATTGGGCTAGTGGCTACCAGAGGGGCCGGATCATTACAATGGGCCGGTGTTACAGCAGACCCGATCGCACCCAGAGAGGACCGCTTGCCCGTCAAAATATCAATCGACAGGCGCTTTTCTGTAAGAGCTATTTCCTTCTCTAAAATTCTGGTAGTCCTTGTGAAGAACTGATCCAATGTGCCCGTAACTAGACCAGCGTTTGTATTCAAGGTAACCAATCTATTTTTCCCTGAACGTAAAGCCATAATGACACGTCAACAGTAGTCAATAAACAATTGTTAGGGGAATAAACTGTAACTGTATATAATATAGTAACACCGTGTAGTATTAAAACTTAGAATCAAATAAGGTGGCCCAGCCCGGCCTTGGTCGTCCTTGGACGGCCTAGACGGCCCGCCCTTTGCCCGGGCTTCGCCTGCACGCGTCCCGCGTGCGCGGATCAGATAGAGGTTAAGTAGGAGGAGATAGGGGCGGGAAGAGGACCAGCTGCGGCAGATCGAGCGCCGCACTGCACGCTGGTCCTCGCAGTCCCGCGCCGATCTGGGGGTCAGTCTCTTCCCCTTGCACCAATGTCATTTTGCAGTAATCCCCACTCGAGCAGCACCAGGTAAACAGTATCCGCCTGAGATTTTATTCACCGGGGAGATAGGGGTGGGAAGAGGACCAGCTGCGGCAGATCGAGCGCCGCACTGCACGCTGGTCCTCGTAGTTCGGCGGCGATCTGGGGGTCAGTCTCTTCCCCTTGCACCAATGTCACTCTGCAGTAATCCCCACTCGAGCAGCACCATTTTGGTGTCAAACATTGCATAAAAATACAATCTATTTTTATAAATTGGTGTCAGATGTTTTGAGTGCTTCATATATTTCTTCTGCAATTGTTTTGGTGCTGTTTACATTCTGTACGCCTGTTTTTTTTGTAAGCTGGACTGCTCAGAGCCACAGCTAGCCATGGTTGAGCTGAAGGTTTGACAAATGAAACCTACTGGTCCTAAAAGGGTTGGCAGTGTGTTACACGGTGAGGTCACGTAACCACAACACATGAGGTCACACAACCACGGCACATAATACACACCATTTCCTCACATTTACAAAAACTAGTAGTTCATATTTTGGCTACAATATACTTGTAGGATGATCTGGACAGCCCCGATGCTGTGACATACAGTCGTGATAGTTTGATCACTATTGGTTCATGGAGTGTCCATGCATCTACTTTCACGGATGCTCCCTTCTGTAGATGGAATATCCAAGCTTTGGTTTCGTCATCAGTCGATGTTGTTGACCTGTTGGCGACTGGGAGTGAAGAACTGCATGGACACCGAGTATGATGTTATTACGCGCGCCCTGTATGGAACCAGAACATGGGCGAATAACAGCAGAGCGAGGACGCACTCCCCCTTGTTGGGTGGATAGTCCCATATGTACTAACAGAGTGGGTAAAAAGCCTTTGATGCTCAGGCCCACAGTCCTGATCATAATTCAAAGGACAGTCGTCCACTTGAATAAAGTAAATCTGGGCAGAATCGTCAGGTATCTTCGCTTACAAGCACTAAAGACTTTAAAATCTGGTTGAATGCATCGAAGTAGCAAACGTAACTCTCATTCAACGACCCTTGTCTTATGATGATCATTCAAGAGGATAGGATATGAAATGTAGCTGAGGGCGTTCAAGATTTCAATGAGGGATGTGTTAAATTACACCTGAGAGACATTTACCATGCCCACATGGGTAGTGCAAAGTGTGCCATGCCAACGTCACTTGTGATGTTTAGCACTTAAAATAAATAACAAGATAAATAAAACGGGTGACTTTCGGGCATGACTCAGCGTTCAGAATTCTGAATGATGACAAAAGAGGGCCCCCGACAATGTGAATGAGGAGACGCAAACCAGGGCAGAGCAAACAATCCTTCCTCATTAAATTTAAAGCAGGAATAATTCTCCAAATGATCAAAGTCATGAGTCAGAACAATTCAATTTCTATTTTATTTTTCAATATGTGTTCATATATTTATCAGTCTATCAATCCAAACAAATACATATAGTACATACACTTACCTATCAAAACAAGACCAAACACAAAAAACAACCACAGACTCACAATTGGAGTCAATCATGCCCACTCGTACGATAAAGAACACATACACACCAAACATTAAAAACAGTATTCAAAAGTTACAAGCATTGAAGTGCAATATCAATTTGCATCAATGGACATAAATATATGTCTAGAGTGATTTTTTTTCTTTAAGAAAATATATGTATATAAATATATTAACAATGATAGTTGTTTTCACAATCATAAAGATATAAGCTGCGCTGATGCGCGTTTCGGACACGAGGCACACTTTAATGGATCATGCAGAGGGTCCGAGAGATGCTGCGGCGACTCTGTCTGTTTAGCGCCCGCAGATCGCCGAAGACTGAAGGCGCATTTACTGCCCAGGGAGCGGCTCTAGACAACAAGTCAATGTCTGCCGAAACTAGACGGGGTTCCAGAGCCACAGCTTCCCTGATCCCCATCAGCAGAATCCAGCAGGACGGCTGCAGCAGCTAGGAAGGAGATGGACTTGACCATACCAAACAGGGGGGGCTTGCTGCTGAGCGATGCTGCTGAGGGACCAAGAGCAGCGAGTCCTCTTGGATAGGGGCGGATTCAGCGAGTCCTCTTGGATAGGGGCAGATTCAGCGAGTCCTCTTGGATAGGGGCGGATTCAGCGAGTCTTTTATGGATAGGGGCGGATTCAGCGAGTCCTCTTGGATAGGGGCGGATTCAGCGAGTCTTTTATGGATAGGGTCAGCTAGTCCTCTTGGATAGGGGCGGATGCAGCGAGTCCTCTTGGATAGGGGTGGATTCAGCGAGTCTTTTATGGATAGGGTCGGATTCAGCGAGTCCTCTTGGATAGGGGCGGATTCAGCGAGTCTTTTATGGATAGGGGCGGATTCAGCGAGTCCTCTTGGATAGGGGCGGATTCAGCGAGTCTTTTATGGATAGGGTCAGCTAGTCCTCTTGGATAGGGGCGGATGCAGCGAGTCCTCTTGGATAGGGGCGGACTCAGCGAGTCCTCTATGGATAGGGGCGGATTCAGCGAGTCCTCTATGGATAGGGGCGGATTCAGCGAGTCCTCTTGGATAGGGGCGGATTCAGCGAGTCCTCTTGGATAGGGGCGGATTCAGCGAGTCCTCTTGGATAGGGGCGGATTCAGTGAGTCCTCTTGGATAGGGGCGGATACAGTGAGTCCTCTTGGATAGGGGCGGATTCAGCGAGTCCTCTTGGGTAGGGTCGGATTCAGCGAGTCCTCTTGGGTAGGGGCGGATTCAGCGAGTCCTCTATGGATAGGGGTGGATTCAGCGAGTCCTCTTAGGTAGGGGCGGATTCAGCGAGTCCTCTTGGGTAGGGTCGGATTCAGCGAGTCCTCTTGGATGGGGTAGATGCAGTGAATTCTCTTGGATGGGGTAGATGCAGCGAGTCCTCTTGGATAGGGGCGGATTCAGCGAGTCCTCTTGGATAGGGGCGGATTCAGCGAGTCCTCTTGGATAGGGGCGGATTCAGCGAGTCCTCTTGGGTAGGGTCGGATTCAGCGAGTCCTCTTGGATGGGGTAGATGCAGCGAGTTCTCTTGGATGGGGTAGATGCAGCGAGTTCTCTTGGATGGGGTAGATGCAGAGAGTCCTCTTGGATAGGGGCGGATTCAGCGAGTCCTCTTGGATAGGGGCGGATGCAGCGAGTCCTCTTGGAAAGGGGTGGATTCAGCGAGTCCTCTTGGATAGGGGCGGATTCAGCGAGTCTTTTATGGATAGGGTCGGATTCAGCGAGTCCTCTTGGGTAGGGTCGGATTCAGCGAGTCCTCTTGGATGGGGTAGATGCAGCGAGTCCTCTTGGAAAGGGGTGGATTCAGCGAGTCCTCTTGGATAGGGGCGGATTCAGCGAGTCTTTTATGGATAGGGTCGGATTCAGCGAGTCCTCTTGGATAGGGGCGGATTCAGCGAGTCTTTTATGGATAGGGTCGGATTCAGCGAGTCCTCTTGGGTAGGGTCGGATTCAGCGAGTCCTCTTGGATGGGGTAGATGCAGCGAGTTCTCTTGGATTAGGTAGATGCAGCGAGTCCTCTTGGATAGGGGCGGATTCAGCGAGTCCTCTTGGATAGGGGCGGATGCAGCGAGTCCTCTTGGAAAGGGGTGGATTCAGCGAGTCCTCTTGGATAGGGGCGGATTCAGCGAGTCTTTTATGGATAGGGTCGGATTCAGCGAGTCCTCTTGGGTAGGGTCGGATTCAGCGAGTCCTCTTGGATGGGGTAGATGCAGCGAGTCCTCTTGGAAAGGGGTGGATTCAGCGAGTCCTCTTGGATAGGGGCGGATTCAGCGAGTCTTTTATGGATAGGGTCGGATTCAGCGAGTCCTCTTGGATAGGGGGCGGATTCAGCGAGTCTTTTATGGATAGGGTCGGATTCAGCGAGTCCTCTTGGGTAGGGTCGGATTCAGCGAGTCCTCTTGGATGGGGTAGATGCAGCGAGTTCTCTTGGATGGGGTAGATGCAGCGAGTCCTCTTGGATAGGGGCGGATGCAGCGAGTCCTCTTGGATAGGGGCGGATGCAGCGAGTCCTCTTGGAAAGGGGTGGATTCAGCGAGTCCTCTTGGATAGGGGCGGATTCAGCAAGTCCTCTATGGATAGGGGTGGATTCAGCGAGTCCTCTATGGATAGGGGCGGATTCAGCAAGTCCTCTATGGATAGGGGCTGACTCAGCGAGTCCTCTAGGATAGGGGCGGATTCAGCAAGTCCTCTATGGATAGGGGCGGACTCAGCGAGTCCTCTATGGATAGGGGCGGATTCAGCAAGTCCTCTATGGATAGGGGCGGATTCAGCGAGTCCTCTTGGGTAGGGTCGGATTCAGCGAGTCCTCTTGGATGGGGTAGATGCAGCGAGTTCTCTTGGATGGGGTAGATGCAGCGAGTCCTCTTGGATAGGGGCGGATTCAGCGAGTCCTCTTGGATAGGGGCGGATGCAGCGAGTCCTCTTGGATAGGGGCGGATGCAGCGAGTCCTCTTGGAAAGGGGTGGATTCAGCGAGTCCTCTTGGATAGGGGCGGATTCAGCGAGTCTTTTATGGATAGGGTCGGATTCAGCGAGTCCCCTTGGGTAGGGTCGGATTCAGCGAGTCCTCTTGGATGGGGTAGATGCAGCGAGTTCTCTTGGATGGGGTAGATGCAGCGAGTCCTCTTGGATAGGGGCGGATGCAGCGAGTCCTCTTGGATAGGGGCGGATGCAGCGAGTCCTCTTGGAAAGGGGTGGATTCAGCGAGTCCTCTTGGATAGGGGCGGATGCAGCGAGTCCTCTTGGATAGGGGCGGATGCAGCGAGTCCTCTTGGATAGGGGCGGATGCAGCGAGTCCTCTTGGAAAGGGGTGGATTCAGCGAGTCCTCTTGGAAAGGGGTGGATTCAGCGAGTCCTCTTGGATAGGGGCGGATGCAGCGAGTCCTCTTGGAAAGGGGTGGATTCAGCTAGTCCTCTTGGATATGGGCAGATACAGCGAGTCCTCTTGGAAAGGGGTGGATTCAGCGAGTCCTCTATGGATAGGGGCGGATGCAGCGAGTCCTCTTGGAAAGGGGTGGATTCAGCGAGTCCTCTATGGATAGGGGCGGATGCAGCGAGTCCTCTTGGAAAAGGGTGGATTCAGCGAGTCCTCTTGGATATGGGCAGATACAGCGAGTCCTCTTGGAAAGGGGTGGATTCAGCGAGTCCTCTATGGATAGCGGCGGATGCAGCGAGTCCTCTTGGAAAGGGGTGGATTCAGCGAGTCCTCTTGGATAGGGGCGGATGCAGCGAGTCCTCTTGGAAAGGGGTGGATGCAGCAAGTCCTCTTGGATAGGGGTGGATGCAGCGAGTCCTCTTGGAAAGGGGTGGATTCAGCGAGTCCTCTTGGATAGGGGCGGATGCAGCGAGTCCTCTTGGAAAGGGGTGGATTCAGCTAGTCCTCTTGGATATGGGCAGATACAGCGAGTCCTCTTGGAAAGGGGTGGATTCAGCGAGTCCTCTATGGCTAGGGGCGGACTCAGCGAGTCCTCTTGGATAGGGGCGGATTCAGCTAGTCCTCTTGGATAGGGGCGGATTCAGCGAGTCCTCTATGGATAGGGGCGGATTCAGCGAGTCCTCTATGGATAGGGGCGGACTCAGCGAGTCCTCTTGGATAGGGGCGGATTCAGCAAGTCCTCTATGGATAGGGGTGGATTCAGCGAGTTCTCTATGGATAGGGGCGGATTCAGCAAGTCCTCTATGGATAGGGGCGGACTCAGCGAGTCCTCTTGGATAGGGGCGGATTCAGCAAGTCCTCTATGGATAGGGGCGGACTCAGCGAGTCCTCTATGGATAGGGGCGGATTCAGCAAGTCCTCTATGGATAGGGGCGGATGCAGCGAGTCCTCTTGGATAGGGGCGGATGCAGCGAGTCCTCTTGGAAAGGGGTGGATTCAGCGAGTCTTTTATGGATAGGGTCGGATTCAGCGAGTCCTCTTGGATAGGGGCGGATTCAGCGAGTCTTTTATGGATAGGGTCGGATTCAGCGAGTCCTCTTGGGTAGGGTCGGTGTTGGACAGGCCACACAAACGGCTTGCTCCCTCCCCGCATGACAGGGCCCAAGCCCCGGCCCGCCAGGCGTGACCCACGAGAATCCCCCGCACCCCGTCTCCCGACGGAACTCCTGCCCTCGGACCTCCATGTATCACGGGCCCAAGCCACCACCGGCTCCCTCGGCCGGGTCAAGCCGCCATCTTGGGCCCTGCGCTACGAGGCCGCGTGGCCTCCACCCGACCCTAACCCTGGGCCTGGCCGGCCCCGACATCCCGGCACCACCATCCACCCAGGAGGTGAGCGGACCCCTTGGCAGGTCAATGGGAGAACGAAGCGCCAAGGACTCTCCCCCGCCAGGTGACGATCGCCTCCAGCTCCCCCATGCACCGGCTCCACCCCCCGCTGGGTGTCTGGACACCTTCATCCCGGACCCTCCGACCTCCAAGTGCGAGGGTCCGGACATCAAAGGGCGCCTGCCCTATAACTGGAGCAGCTCCGGAGCAGGAAGGCAGTTGTATCCTGGAGTCGAGAGACACCGAGAGAACTCAGCCTTGACGGACTACTGGCGCTGCCGTAGCCCTATCTTGTGAACTATCGTCCTGCCTGCTGGCGCTGCCGCGGCCTTCTGCAACCTCCATCCTCGTCGGGACCTGCTGGCGCTGCCGCGGCCCGTTGTAACGACCATCTTCACCGGGACCTGCTGGCGCTGCCGCGGACCGTACATCGACCATCTTCACTGGGACCTGCCGGCGCTGCCGCGGACCGTGTATCGACCATCTTCACCGGGACCTGCTGGCGCTGCCGCGGCCCGTACCAGCTAGACCACCAAGCTCGAGGATTGTGAGCTACCCACCATACCATCTCAACTACCAGACTGGTAACCAGACTGTCCCGCTACCCCCTTTTCCCATCTTGAGAGACTTGAATCGAGGGGACCCCTGAGTCCAGACCTCCTTGTACCTTTTCATCGTACCTTAAGAAGTGCCTATAAAGAACGCTAACTCATCTCCTTGTGTGGTATCTGTCTGTGGGGGGGAAGTTATTTGTCTGTACGATCGCTGGAGACGGCTCTCCCCGGAGACCTCTCCCCTTGTCCTCGGCCGACCCTCCCGATCCGTCTAACATTGGTGGCCAGCGGCACGATCCGAATCAACGCGTAATCGTACAGAGAGTAGCTCACCCCACGACAAAACCACGATGTCAGCCAAAGATAGCGGTTCCACTGAAAAGTTCCAAATGGATAAGTTGGAAGAATATAGCCACCGCGAACTTAAACAATTCTGCATGGAACTAGGCATTGCTACCACCGGCCTGAGTACCAAAGACGATTTGAAGCGCGTCCTTGAGTCGTGGGCAGAAACTGGGATCGCCGGATCCTCCGACCAAAACAGTGTCGCACCAGAGGGGAACGCCACGGCTCCCGAGGAGCGGGGAACGGGCTTCTCGCAGGAGGAGATCCAGGAAAGAGAAAGGACCAGATTACACGAGTTGGAAATGGCACGACTCAAGATGGACGGTGAACTAAAGTTAGCCGAGCAGAAACTAAATCTAGAGCATCTGCGGCTCCGAGAGGAACGAGAAGAAAAACAGAGACAGAGAGAGCTTGAGGAAAAAAGAATAACACTCGAACACGAGCGCAAACTGGCGGAAATAGAACTTCGGAAACAGAATAAAGAACCGGGGGTGCCTGAGCGACCGCACACCCCAGGGGCAACCGAGAAAAAAGTCCACATCCCCAAGGATGTTGTCCGAGAGTATGTCCGAGAAGACGACATACAGCAGTGGTTCAAAGCCTACGAGATCGCCATGACCTCCCACCGGATCGACCGGAGTGATTGGGGAGCCGGACTATGGGGGAGGTTCGTCAACGAAGGTCGCGATGCCCTGTTGCAGCTCCCAGATCACCAAATGTCGTCCTACGACCACATGAAGGCTGCCCTCCTCACCCGCTACGGCCTCACACCCGAGATGTACCGCCAGAGGTTCAGAGATTGCACCCGGATCCCGGGTACAACTTGGGTGGAGTACGTAAACTATTTCAGCCGAGCCTTCGAGGGTTGGATCAAGGGGAGCCATGTAACGACCTACGAACAACTCTTTAACCTTATGGTGTGGGAGCACCTGTCGAACAACTGTTTCGTCGAGCTCAGGCAGCACCTCCTCGACAGTAAATTGACTGACCCCCGGCAGCTCGCCGCGGAAGCTGACCGTTGGGAAAGCACCCGAGTGGGCCGGAGAGGACCACACGAGCAGAACCGAAGCAACCAAGGCCAGCACCGTCCTCGGGGAGGAGGAGGAGGCCAGGGGCGAGGGAGAGACACCCTCCCGGCAACCCCCGTGGCCAGCACCCCGCCCCCGGCCGGCTGGGGAAACCCCCCGATGCGTCCAGGGTTCCGAGCCAATGTCACGTGCCACCGATGCCAGCGAGTCGGCCATTACGCCAATGACCCGAGCTGCCCGCAGAACCAAACGCCCAGGCCCCGCCAGGTAGCTGCCGCCGCCCTGGGGGAAGAACGACTATCAGAGGAACAGGAAGAGTATGAGCCGGCCCAGCAAGAGTGGGAACCGGCCGCCATGGTTCTAGCGTGCCTAGGGGGAAAAGACATAGTCCCGCGGGCTCCCCTACCCGCCAACACCAGGAAATACGGTCAGTGGGTGACCATTAATGGGCATCGGGCCGAGGCCTTACGTGACACAGGCGCCAGTGTGACGGCCGTCCGCTGTCACCTGGTGAAACCCGAGCAGATCCTGCCGAACATTCTCTGCCCCGTCCGCTCAGCCGACAATTCCGAAAGTCTGTGTCAAATGGCCTGCGTCCCCTTCGAATGGGGAGGGGTCTCCGGCCTGTTGAAAGTGACGGTCTGGGATGATGCCCCCGTGGACTGCCTCCTGGGGAATGACCTTGAGAGTTCCCCGTGGGCCACCGTCGAGAGAAGAGAGCACCTGGGGATGCTGGGCCTCCCGGACTGGGCCTGCGTAACCACCCGGTCCATGGCCGCCCGTGCCGTCCCCCGACCAGAAGAACCGGAATGGCCAGCACCTCCGCCCCCGGTCGCCCCAGTAGAAGACAACGACGAGGCCAACCCCCCGGAACCAACGACCGAAAGGGACGCGCAACCCCAGGACTTCCCCGGCCTGGCTCAGTGGAGTCAAGAAGGGGGGCCCACCCAAGAACAGTTCCGCCAGGAGCAAAAGACCTGCCCCTCCCTCGAGGGACTCCGCCAACAAGCCAGCGCCCAGAGCGCAGGGGACTCCACCGGAACTCACTGGGTCTACTGGGAGAACGACCTGCTATACAGCGAACAGAGAATCGCAGAGCTAGGGGCCGGTCGAGTACTGGTGGTACCTCTCCGCTTCAGAGACTTCCTGCTCAACCTGGCCCACGATGTCCCCCTGGCTGGACACCTGGGCCAAGACAAAACTTACAGTCGCCTAGTGACCCACACTTTTTCTGGCCGAAGATGCGGAACGACGTCCTGAACCACTGCCGGTCCTGCCCCACGTGCCAGGCCAGCGGGAAGAGTGGCCGTAAGCTGAAAGCCCCTCTACAACCCTTCCCAGTGGTCACCACCCCGTTCGAGAGGGTAGGAATAGACATTGTGGGGCCCCTGGACCCCCGCACGGCACAAGGACATAGGTTCATCCTGGTACTGGTGGATCACGCCACCCGCTACCCCGAGGCGGTGCCTCTACGAACTGTAACAGCTCCGGTGGTTGGCCGGGCCCTAATGGGGATCTTCTCCCGGGTGGGCTTCCCCCGAGAAGTCGTCAGCGACCGAGGCACGAACTTCATCTCAAAATACATGAAGTCCCTCTGGCAACAGTGCGGGGTCACCTACCGATTCACGACCCCCTATCACCCCCAAGGGAACGGACTAGTGGAGCGATTTAACCGCACTCTCAAGGGGATGATTGGGGGATTGGAAGAGCCCCTCCGTCGCCAGTGGGATGTACTACTCCCGTGCCTCCTCTTCGCCTACCGAGAAGTTCCCCAGAAGTCCCTCGGTTTTAGCCCTTTCGAACTCCTGTACGGGCACCCTGTGCGAGGGCCCCTCAGCCTAGTCAAAGAAGGTTGGGAGATGGCCCCCCTAAAGACCCCTCCAGACGTCTTCAAGTACCTCCTGGCCCTACGCAATCAGACCCGGCGCTTCAGGGAGATGGCCAAGGCGAACCTCGAGGCCAGCCAGGAAGACATGAAGAGATGGTATGATCACAATGCCTCCTCCGTCGAGTTCGAACCTGGTCAACAAGTGTGGGTGATGTCCCCCACCGAACCATGTGCCTTGCAAGATAAGTGGACGGGGCCCTTCAAGGTGGTCGAGCGCAAAAGCCCCGTCACTTACCTCATCGACATGGGGACCCCCCGGAACCCCCTTCGGGTCCTCCACACCAACAGACTCAAACCACACTTTGTGCGCTCAGAACTCAGCCTCCTGTTGGCTACGGACAATGGGGCAGAGGAGGACTCCGAACCCCTCCCGGATCTCCTGAAGACTCAGGAGAACGACGGTTCCGTGGACGGGGTCCGGCTCTCCGATGCCCTCACCCCAGAGCAACGCCAGGGCTGCCGGGACCTCCTGCTGCGGTTCGCTTCACTGTTCTCCCTCACTCCCGGGGTCACCCCTTGGTGCTTGCACGACGTGGACACCGGGGACAGTCCCCCTATCCGACACCGGGCCTACCGCGTACCAGATCGGGTACGGGCCTGCATACAAGAGGAAGTGGCCAAAATGCTCACGATCGGGGTCATCGAGCCCTCGGACAGTCCCTGGGCCAGCCCGGTTGTATTGGTCCCCAAAGCCGCTGCCCCCGGCACCACACCTGAACTGAGATTCTGCGTCGACTACCGGGGCTTGAACGCTGTCACCCGAACCGACGCTCATCCTATCCCCCGAGCGGATGAATTGATCGACCGGCTAGGGGCCGCCCGCTACCTCAGTATCTTCGACCTAACAGCGGGCTACTGGCAGATCGGTCTCACACCCCGGGCTCAAGAACGGTCCGCCTTCTCTACCCCCGATGGCCACTACCACTTCAAGGTCATGCCCTTCGGCATGAAGAATGCCCCCGCTACATTTCAACGTCTTGTGAACCAGGTCTTGGCGGGGCTCGAAGAGTTCAGCGCTGCCTACCTGGACGATATCGCTGTATACAGCCGCCACTGGTCCGACCACCTCCTCCACCTCCAGGAGGTCCTACAGGCCCTCCAGCGGGCCGGCCTCACGATTAAGGCCGGCAAATGCCAAATTGGTCAAGGGTCCGTGACCTACCTAGGGCACCAGGTGGGAAGCGGGCTGGTGGCCCCACTGCAACTTAAAATTGCTGCCATCCAGTCCTGGCAGCCCCCCGTCACCCAGACCGAAGTCCGAGCCTTCTTGGGGCTCACCGGCTACTACCGGCGGTTCGTGAGGGACTACGGCAGCATTGTGGGGCCCCTCACGGGTCTCACGTCCAAGAACCAACCGAAACGGATTGACTGGACCCCCGATTGTCAAGCGGCCTTCGAAAAGCTGAAGGCCGCCCTGTGCACCGCCCCTGTGCTCCAGGCCCCCGATTACAGTCGGGAATTCGTGGTACAGACAGACGCCTCCGACCACGGCATCGGAGCGGTTCTTTCCCAAGTGAACCCTGAGGGTCATGACCAGCCGGTGGCCTTCATCAGCCGACGTCTCCTGGCCCGAGAACAGCGCTGGAGCACAATCGAGAGGGAGGCCTTCGCAGTGGTGTGGGCCGTCAAAAAGCTCCGGCCCTATCTCTTCGGTACCCACTTCCGGGTACAAACCGACCATAGACCCCTGCAGTGGCTGATGCAGATGCGGGGGGAGAACCCAAAACTATTGCGCTGGTCCATCTCCCTGCAGGGAATGGACTTCACCGTGGAGCACCGACCGGGCCAAGACCACGCCAACGCAGATGGCCTGTCACGCTTCTTCCGCCTCGACGAGGAGAGTCCCCAAGAAGATGGGTGACTCTCCCCGCCTTCAGCTGGGGGGGACGCATGTTGGACAGGCCACACGAAGGGCTTGCTCCCTCCCCGCATGACAGGGCCCAAGCCCCGGCCCGCCAGGCGTGACCCACGAGAATCCCCCGCACCCCGTCTCCCGACGGAACTCCTGCCCTCGGACCTCCATGTATCACGGGCCCAAGCCACCACCGGCTCCCTCGGCCGGGTCAAGCCGCCATCTTGGGCCCTGCGCTACGAGGCCGCGTGGCCTCCACCCGACCCTAACCCTGGGCCTGGCCGGCCCCGACATCCCGGCACCACCATCCACCCAGGAGGTGAGCGGACCCCTTGGCAGGTCAATGGGAGAACGAAGCGCCAAGGACTCTCCCCCGCCAGGTGACGATCGCCTCCAGCTCCCCCAGGCACCGGCTCCACCCCCCGCTGGGTGTCTGGACACCTTCATCCCGGACCCTCCGACCTCCAAGTGCGAGGGTCCGGACATCAAAGGGCGCCTGCCCTATAACTGGAGCAGCTCCGGAGCAGGAAGGCAGTTGTATCCTGGAGTCGAGAGACACCGAGAGAACTCAGCCTTGACGGACTACTGGCGCTGCCGTAGCCCTATCTTGTGAACTATCGTCCTGCCTGCTGGCGCTGCCGCGGCCTTCTGCAACCTCCATCCTCGTCGGGACCTGCTGGCGCTGCCGCGGCCCGTTGTAACGACCATCTTCACCGGGACCTGCTGGCGCTGCCGCGGACCGTACATCGACCATCTTCACTGGGACCTGCCGGAGCTGCCGCGGACCGTGTATCGACCATCTTCACCGGGACCTGCTGGCGCTGCCGCGGCCCGTACCAGCTAGACCACCAAGCTCGAGGATTGTGAGCTACCCACCATACCATCTCAACTACCAGACTGGTAACCAGACTGTCCCGCTACCCCCTTTTCCCATCTTGAGAGACTTGAATCGAGGGGACCCCTGAGTCCAGACCTCCTTGTACCTTTTCATCGTACCTTAAGAAGTGCCTATAAAGAACGCTAACTCATCTCCTTGTGTGGTATCTGTCTGTGGGGGGGAAGTTATTTGTCTGTACGATCGCTGGAGACGGCTCTCCCCGGAGACCTCTCCCCTTGTCCTCGGCCGACCCTCCCGGTCCGTCTAACAGTCGGATTCAGCGAGTCCTCTTGGGTGGGGTAGATGCAGCGAGTCCTCTTGGAAAGGGGTGGATTCAGCGAGTCCTCTTGGATAGGGGCGGATTCAGCGAGTCTTTTATGGATAGGGTCGGATTCAGCGAGTCCTCTTGGATAGGGGCGGATTCAGCGAGTCTTTTATGGATAGGGTCGGATTCAGCGAGTCCTCTTGGGTGGGGTAGATGCAGCGAATTCTCTTGGATGGGGTAGATGCAGCGAGTCCTCTTGGATAGGGGCGGATGCAGCGAGTCCTCTTGGATAGGGGCGGATGCAGCGAGTCCTCTTGGAAAGGGGTGGATTCAGCAAGTCCTCTTGGATAGGGGCGGATTCAGCAAGTCCTCTATGGATAGGGGTGGATTCAGCGAGTCCTCTATGGATAGGGGCGGATTCAGCGAGTCCTCTATGGATAGGGGCGGACTCAGCGAGTCCTCTTGGATAGGGGCGGATTCAGCAAGTCCTCTATGGATAGGGGCGGACTCAGCGAGTCCTCTATGGATAGGGGCGGATTCAGCAAGTCCTCTATGGATAGGGGCGGATTCAGCGAGTCCTCTTGGGTAGGGTCGGATTCAGCGAGTCCTCTTGGATGGGGTAGATGCAGCGAGTTCTCTTGGATGGGGTAGATGCAGCGAGTCCTCTTGGATAGGGGCGGATTCAGCGAGTCCTCTTGGATAGGGGCGGATGCAGCGAGTCCTCTTGGAAAGGGGTGGATTCAGCGAGTCCTCTTGGATAGGGGCGGATTCAGCGAGTCTTTTATGGATAGGGTCGGATTCAGCGAGTCCTCTTGGGTAGGGTCGGATTCAGCGAGTCCTCTTGGATGGGGTAGATGCAGCGAGTTCTCTTGGATGGGGTAGATGCAGCGAGTCCTCTTGGATAGGGGCGGATGCAGCGAGTCCTCTTGGATAGGGGCGGATGCAGCGAGTCCTCTTGGAAAGGGGTGGATTCAGCGAGTCCTCTTGGACAGGGGCGGATGCAGCGAGTCCTCTTGGATAGGGGCGGATGCAGCGAGTCCTCTTGGAAAGGGGTGGATTCAGCGAGTCCTCTTGGATAGGGGCGGATGCAGCGAGTCCTCTTGGATAGGGGCGGATGCAGCGAGTCCTCTTGGAAAGGGGTGGATTCAGCTAGTCCTCATGGATATGGGCAGATACAGCGAGTCCTCTTGGAAAGGGGTGGATTCAGCGAGTCCTCTATGGATAGGGGCGGATGCAGTGAGTCCTCTTGGAAAGGGGTGGATTCAGCGAGTCCTCTTGGAAAGGGGTGGATTCAGCGAGTCCTCTATGGATAGGGGCGGATGCAGCGAGTCCTCTTGGAAAGGGGTGGATTCAGCGAGTCCTCTTGGATATGGGCAGATACAGCGAGTCCTCTTGGAAAGGGGTGGATTCAGTGAGTCCTCTATGGATAGGGGCGGATGCAGCGAGTCCTCTTGGAAAGGGGTGGATTCAGCGAGTCCTCTTGGATAGGGGCGGATGCAGCGAGTCAGTCCTCTTGGAAAGGGGTGGATTCAGCGAGTCCTCTTGGATAGGGGTGGATGCAGCGAGTCCTCTTGGAAAGGGGTGGATTCAGCGAGTCCTCTTGGATAGGGGCGGATGCAGCGAGTCCTCTTGGAAAGGGTTGGATTCAGCTAGTCCTCTTGGATATGGGCAGATACAGCGAGTCCTCTTGGAAAGGGGTGGATTCAGCGAGTCCTCTATGGCTAGGGGAGGACTCAGCGAGTCCTCTTGGATAGGGGCGGATTCAGCTAGTCCTCTTGGATAGGGGCGGATTCAGCGAGTCCTCTATGGATAGGGGCGGATTCAGCGAGTCCTCTATGGATAGGGGTGGATTCAGCGAGTCCTCTTGGATAGGGGAGGATTCAGCAAGTCCTCTATGGATAGGGGTGGATTCAGCGAGTCCTCTATGGATAGGGGAGGATTCAGCGAGTCCTCTATGGATAGGGGCGGATTCAGCAAGTCCTCTATGGATAGGGGCGGACTCAGCGAGTCCTCTTGGATAGGGGCGGACTCAGCGAGTCCTCTATGGATAGGGGCGGACTCAGCGAGCCCTCTATGGATAGGGGCGGATTCAGCAAGTCCTCTATGGATAGGGGCGGATTCAGCGAGTCCTCTTGGGTAAGGTCGGATTCAGCGAGTCCTCTTGGATGGGGTAGATGCAGCGAGTTCTCTTGGATGGGGTAGATGCAGCGAGTCCTCTTGGATAGGGGCGGATTCAGCGAGTCCTCTTGGATAGGGGCGGATGCAGCGAGTCCTCTTGGAAAGGGGTGGATTCAGCGAGTCCTCTTGGATAGGGGCGGATTCAGCGAGTCTTTTATGGATAGGGTCGGATTCAGCGAGTCCTCTTGGGTAGGGTCGGATTCAGCGAGTCCTCTTGGATGGGGTAGATGCAGCGAGTTCTCTTGGATGGGGTAGATGCAGCGAGTCCTCTTGGATAGGGGCGGATGCAGCGAGTCCTCTTGGATAGGGGCGGATGCAGCGAGTCCTCTTGGAAAGGGGTGGATTCAGCGAGTCCTCTTGGATAGGGGCGGATGCAGCGAGTCCTCTTGGATAGGGGCGGATGCAGCGAGTCCTCTTGGAAAGGGGTGGATTCAGCGAGTCCTCTTGGATAGGGGCGGATGCAGCGAGTCCTCTTGGAAAGGGGTGGATTCAGCTAGTCCTCTTGGATATGGGCAGATACAGTGAGTCCTCTTGGAAAGGGGTGGATTCAGCGAGTCCTCTATAGATAGGGGCGGATGCAGCGAGTCCTCTTGGAAAGGTGTGGATTCAGCGAGTCCTCTATGGATAGGGGCGGATGCAGCGAGTCCTCTTGGAAAGGGGTGGATTCAGCGAGTCCTCTTGGATATGGGCAGATACAGCGAGTCCTCTTGGAAAGGGGTGGATTCAGCGAGTCCTCTATGGATAGGGGCGGATGCAGCGAGTCCTCTTGGAAAGGGGTGGATTCAGCGAGTCCTCTTGGATAGGGGCGGATGCAGCGAGTCAGTCCTCTTGGAAAGGGGTGGATTCAGCGAGTCCTCTTGGATAGGGGTGGATGCAGCGAGTCCTCTTGGAAAGGGGTGGATTCAGCGAGTCCTCTTGGATAGGGGCGGATGCAGCGAGTCCTCTTGGAAAGGGGTGGATTCAGCTAGTCCTCTTGGATATGGGCAGATACAGCGAGTCCTCTTGGAAAGGGGTGGATTCAGCGAGTCCTCTATGGCTAGGGGCGGACTCAGCGAGTCCTCTTGGATAGGGGCGGATTCAGCTAGTCCTCTTGGATAGGGGCGGATTCAGCGAGTCCTCTATGGATAGGGGCGGATTCAGCGAGTCCTCTATGGATAGGGGCGGACTCAGCGAGTCCTCTTGGATAGGGGCGGATTCAGCAAGTCCTCTATGGATAGGGGTGGATTCAGCTAGTCCTCTATGGATAGGGGCGGATTCAGCAAGTCCTCTATGGATAGGGGCGGACTCAGCGAGTCCTCTTGGATAGGGGCGGATTCAGCGAGTCCTCTATGGATGGGGCGGACTCAGCGAGTCCTCTATGGATAGGGGCGGATTCAGCAAGTCCTCTATGGATAGGGGCGGATGCAGCGAGTCCTCTTGGATAGGGGCGGATGCAGCGAGTCCTCTTGGAAAGGGGTGGATTCAGCGAGTCCTCTTGGATAGGGGCGGATTCAGCGAGTCTTTTATGGATAGGGTCGGATTCAGCGAGTCCACTTGGGTAGGGTCGGATTCAGCGAGTCCTCTTGGATGGGGTAGATGCAGCGAGTTCTCTTGGATGGGGTAGATGCAGCGAGTCCTCTTGGATAGGGGCGGATGCAGCGAGTCCTCTTGGAAAGGGGTGGATTCAGCGAGTCCTCTTGGATAGGGGCGGATTCAGCGAGTCCTCTTGGATAGGGGCGGATGCAGCGTGTCCTCTTGGAAAGGGGTGGATTCAGCGAGTCCTCTTGGATAGGGGCGGATGCAGCGAGTCCTCTTGGAAAGGGGTGGATTCAGCTAGTCCTCTTGGATATGGGCAGATACAGCGAGTCCTCTTGGAAAGGGGTGGATTCAGCGAGTCCTCTATGGATAGGGCGGATGCAGCGAGTCCTCTTGGAAAGGGGTGGATTCAGCGAGTCCTCTTGGATATGGGCAGATACAGCGAGTCCTCTTGGAAAGGGGTGGATTCAGCAAGTCCTCTATGGATAGGGGCGGATGCAGCGAGTCCTCTTGGAAAGGGGTGGTGTTAGAAAGGGTAGATGGACCGGGAGGGTCGGCCGGGGTCAGGAGGAGAGGTCTCCGGGGAGAGCCGTCTCCAGCGATCGTACAGACAAGTAACTTCCCCCCCACAGACAGATACCACACACGGATAAGGTTCAGTGTTCTTTATAAGCACTTCTTAAGGTACGGTTGAATGGTACAAGGAGGTCTGGACTCAGGGGTCCCCTCGATTCAAGTCTCTCAAAGCAGGGTAAGGGGTAGCGGGACAGTCTGTCTACCAGTCAGGTAGTTCGGATGAGATGATGACTAGCTCACAATCCTCGAGCTTGGTGGCTTAGTTGGTACGGGCCGCGGCAGCGCCAGCAGGTCCCGGTTGAGATGGTCGGTACACGGTCCGCGGCAGCGCCAGCAGGTCCCGGAAAGATGGTCGATGTCCGGTCCACGGCAGCGCCAGCAGGTCCCGGTGAGGATGGTCGTTACAACGGGCCGCGGCAGCGCCAGCAGGTCCCGACGAGGATGGTCGTTACCACGGGCCGCGGCAGCGCCAGCAGGTCCCGACGAGGATGGTCGTTACAACGGGCCGCGGCAGCGCCAGCAGGTCCCGACGAGGATGGATGTTGCAGAAGGCCGCGGCAGCGCCAGCAGGCAGGACAATGGTTCACAAGAGCGGGCTATGGCAGCGCCAGTAGTCCGTCAAGGCTGAGTTCTCTCGGTGTCTCTCGACTCCAGGATACAACTGCCTTCCTGCTCCGGAGTTGCCCCAGTTATAGGGCAGGCGCCCTTTGATGTCCGGATCCTCGCACTTGGAGGTCGGAGGGCCCGGGATGAAGGTGTCCAGACACCCAGCAGGGGGTGGAGCCAGCGCCTGGGGGAGCTGGAGGCGATCGGCACCTGGCGGGGGAAGAGCTCTTGACACTTCGTTCTCCCATTGACCTGCCAAGTGGTCCGCTCACCTCCTGGGTGGACGGTGGTGCCGGGATGTCGGGGCCGGCCAGGCCCGGGGTTAGGGTCGGGGCGAGGCCACGCGGCCTCGTGGTGCAGGGCCCAAGATGGCGGCTTGAACCGGCCGGGGGAGCCGGTGGGGCTGGGCCCCGTGATGAGTAGAGGTCCGAGGGCAGAAGATCCGTCGGGAGACGGGGTACAGGTGCTTGTCGTGGGTTATGCCTGGGGGGCCGGAGCTCGGGCCCTGTCGTGCGGGGAGGGAGCAAGCCCTTCGTGTGGCCTGTCCAACATGCGTCCCCCCCAGCTGAAGGCGGGGAGAGTCACCCATCTCCTTGGGGACTCTCTTCGTCGAGGCGGAAAAAGCGGGACAGGCCATCCGCGTTGGCGTGGTCTTGGCCTGGTCGGTGCTCCACAGTGAAGTCCATTCCCTGCAGGGAAATGGACCAGCGCAAGAGTTTTGGGTTCTCCCCCCGCATCTGCATCAGCCACTGCAGGGGTCGATGGTCGGTTTGTACCCGGAAGTGGGTACCGAAGAGATAGGGCCGGAGCTTTTTGAGGGCCCACACCACTGCGAAGGCCTCCCTCTCGATGGTGCTCCAGCGCTGTTCTCGGGCCAGGAGACGTCGACTGATGAAGGCCACCGGCTGGTCATGACCTTCGGGGTTTAACTGAGAAAGGACGGCTCCGATGCCGTGGTCGGAGGCGTCGGTCTGTACCACGAATTCCCGACTGTAATCGGGGGCCTGGAGCACAGGGGCGGTGCACAGGGCGGCCTTCAGCTTCTCGAAGGCCGCTTGACAATCGGGGGTCCAGTTAATCCGCTTCGGTTGGTTCTTGGACGTGAGACCCGTGAGGGGCCCCACGATGCTGCCGTAGTCCTTCACGAACCGCCGGTAGTA
This sequence comes from Triturus cristatus, assembly GCF_964204655.1. Lineage (NCBI taxonomy): Eukaryota > Metazoa > Chordata > Amphibia > Caudata > Salamandridae > Triturus > Triturus cristatus. The sequence continues at coordinate 1,283,762,991 of NC_140592.1, read as the reverse complement.
GCCGGTGAGCCCCAAGAAGGCTCGGACCTCGGTCTGGGTGACGGGGGGCTGCCAGGACTGGATGGCAGCAATCTTAAGTTGTAGCGGGGCCACCAGCCCGCTTCCCACTTGGTGCCCAAGGTAGGTCACAGACCCTTGGCCAATTTGGCACTTGCCGGCCTTAATTGTGAGGCCGGCCCGCTGGAGGGCCTGTAGGACCTCTTGGAGGTGACGGAGGTGGTCGGGCCAGTGGCGGCTGTATACAGCGATATCGTCCAGGTAGGCAGCGCTGAACTCTTCGAGCCCCGCCAAGACCTGGTTCACGAGGCGTTGAAACGTGGCGGGGGCATTCTTCATGCCGAAGGGCATGACCTTGAATTGGTAGTGGCCATCGGGGGTAGAGAAGGCTGACCGTTACTGAGCCCTGGGTGTGAGGCCGATCTGCCAGTAGCCCGCCGTTAGGTCGAAGATACTAAGGTAGCGGGCGGCCCCCAGCCGGTCGATCAGCTCGTCTGCTCGGGGGATCGGATGAGCGTCGGTCCGGGTGACAGCGTTCAAGCCCCGGTAGTCGACGCAGAATCTCAGTTCAGGTGCGGTGCCGGGGGCAGCGGCTTTGGGAACCAATACAACCGGACTGGCCCAGGGACTGTCCGAGGGCTCGATGACCCCGATTGTGAGCATCTTGGCCACTTCCTCCTGTATGCAGGCCCGTACCCGATCTGGTACGCGGTAGGCCCGGTGTCGGACAGGGGGACTGTCCCCGGTGTCCACGTCGTGCAAACACCAAGGGGTGACCCCGGGGGTGAGGGAGAACAGGGTAGCGAACTGCAGCAGGAGGTTCCGGCAGCCCTGGCGTTGCTCCGAAGTGAGGGCGTCAGAGAGCCGGACCCCGTCCACGGAGCCGTCATTCTCCTGAGTCTTCAGAAGATCCGGGAGGGGTTCGGAGTCTTCCTCGGCCCCACTGTCCGTAGCCATCAGGAGGCTGAGTTCTGAGCGCACAAAGTGTGGTTTGAGTCGGTTGGTGTGGAGGACCCGGAGGGGGTTCCGGGAGGTCCCCAGGTCGATGAGGTAAGTGACGGGGCTTTTGCGCTCGACCACTTTGAAGGGCCCCGTCCACTTATCTTGCAAGGCACATGGTTCGGTGGGGGACATCACCCATACTTGTTGTCCAGGCTCGAACTCAACGGAGGAGGCATTGTGATCATACCACCTCTTCATGTCCTCCTGGCTGGCCTCGAGGTTCGCCTTGGCCATCTGTCTGAAGCGCCGGGTCTGATTGCGTAGGGCCAGGATGTATTTGAAGACGTCTGGAGGGGTCTTTAGGGGGGCCATCTCCCAACCTTCTTTTACTAGGCTGAGGGGCCCTCGCACAGGGTGCCCGTACAGGAGTTCGAAAGGGCTAAAACCGAGGGACTTCTGGGGAACTTCTCGGTAAGCGAAGAGGAGGCACGGGAGTAGTACATCCCACTGGCGACGGAGGGGCTCTTCCAATCCCCCAATCATCCCTTTGAGAGTGCGGTTAAACCGCTCCACTAGTCCGTTCCCTTGGGGGTGATAGGGGGTCGTGAATCTGTAGGTGACCCCGCATTGTTGCCAGAGGGACCTCATGTATTTGGATATAAAGTTCGTGCCTCGGTCGCTGACGACTTCTCGGGGGAAGCCTACCCGGGAGAAGATCCCCATTAGGGCCCGGCCAACCACCGGAGCTGTCACGGTCCGTAGGGGCACCGCCTCGGGGTAGCGGGTGGCATGGTCTACCAGTACTAAGATGAACCTGTGTCCTTGTGCCGTGCGGGGGTCCAGAGGCCCCACAATGTCTATCCCCACCCTCTCGAACGGGGTGGTGACCACAGGGAAGGGTTGCAGAGGGGCTTTCAGCTTCCGACCACTCTTCCCGCTGGCTTGGCATGTGGGGCAAGATCGGCAGTGGTTCAGGACGTCGTTCCTCATTTTCGGCCAGAAAAAGTGGGTCACTAGGCGGCTGTACGTTTTGTCCTGGCCCAGGTGTCCAGCCAGGGGGACATCGTGTGCCAGGTTGAGCAGAAAGTCTCTGAAGCGGAGAGGTACCACCAGTACTCGACCGGCCCCCAGCTCGGCGATTCTTTGCTCGCTGTATAGCAGGTCGTTATCCCAGTAGACCCAGTGAGTTCCGGTGGAGTCCCCTGCGTTCTGGGCGCTGGCTTGTTGGCGGAGTCCCTCGAGGGAGGGACAGGTCTTTTGTTCCTGGCGGAACTGTTCTTGGGTGGGCCCCCCTTCTTGACGCCACTGAGCCAGGTCAGGAAGGCCCTGGGATTGCGCGTCCCCTTCGGTCGTCGGGTCTGGGAGGCTGGCCTTGTCGTTGTCTTCTACTGGGGCGACCGGGGGCGGAGGTGCCGGCCATTCCGGTTCTTCTGATCGAGGGACGGCACGGGCGGCCATGGACCGGGTGGTTATGCAGGCCCAGTCCGGGAGGCCCAGCATCCCCAGGTGCTCCCTTCTCTCAACGGTGGCCCACGGGGAACTCTCGAGGTCATTCCCCAGGAGGCAGTCCACGGGGGCATCGTCCCGGACCGTCACCTTCAACAGGCCGGAGACCCCTCCCCATTCGAATGGGACGCAGGCCATTTGACACATACTTTCAGAGTTGTCTGCCGAGCGGATGGGGCAGAGAATGTTCGGCAGGATCTGCTCGGGCTTCACCAGGTGACAGCGGACGGCCGTCACACTGGCGCCTGTGTCACGCAAGGCCTCGGCTCGCTGTCCATTAATGGTCACCCACTGACCGTATTTCCTGGTGTTAGCGGGTAGGGGAGCCCGCGGGACCATGTCTCTTCCCCCTAAGCACGCCAGGACCATGGCGGCCGGCTCCCACTCTTGCGGGGCCGGCTCATACTCTTCTGGTTCCTCCGATGATCGCTCTTCCCCCAGGGCGGCGGCAGCTACCTGGCGGGGCTTGGGTGCTTGGTTCTGCGGGCAGCTCGGGTCATTGGCGTAGTGGCCGACTCGCTGGCATCGGTGGCACGTGACGTTGGCTCTGGCCCCAGGACGCCACGGGGGGTTGCCCCGGCCGGCCGGAGGCGGGGTGCTGGCCACGGGTGTTGTTGGCAAGGCGTCTCTCCCTCGCCCCTGGCCCCCTCCTCCTCCCCGAGGACGGTGCTGGCCTGGGTTGCTTCGGTTCTGTTCGTGTGGCCCCCTCCGGCCCACTCGGGTGCTTTCCCATCGGTCAGCTTCGGCGGCGAGCTGCCGGGGGTCAGTCAGCTTACTGTCGAGGAGGTGCTGCCTGAGCTCGACGAAACAGTTGTTCGACAGGTGCTCCCATACCATAAGGTTAAAGAGTTGTTCGTAAGTGGTGACATGGCTCCCCTTTATCCAACCCTCGAAGGCACGGCTGAAATAGTTCACGTATTCTACCCAAGTTGTACCTGGGATCCGGGTGCAATCTCTGAACCTCTGGCGGTACATCTCGGGTGTGAGGCCGTAGCGGGTGAGGAGGGCAGCCTTCATGTGGTCGTAGGACGACATTTGGTGATCTGGGAGCTGCAGTAGGGCATCGCGACCCTCGTTGATAAACCTCCCCCAAAGTCCGGCTCCCCAATCACTCCGGTCGATCCGGTGGGAGGTCATGGCGATCTCGTAGGCTTTAAACCACTGTTGTATGTCGTCTTCTCGGACATACTCGCGGACAACATCCTTGGGGATGTGGACTTTTTTCTCGATTGGCCCCGGGTTGTGTGGTCGCTCAGGCACCCCCAGTTCTTTATTTAGTTTCCGAAGTTCTATCTCCGCTAGTTGGCGCTCGTGCTCGAGCGTTATTTTTTTCTCCTCCAGCTCTCTCTGTCTCTGCTTCTCTTCTCGTTCATCTCGGAGCCGCATATGCTCGAGGTTGAGTTTCTGTTCAGCTAACTTGAGTTCCCCATCCATCTTGAGTCGTGCCATTTCCAACTCGTGCAATCTGGTTCTTTCTCTTTCTCGGATCTCCTCCTGCGAGAGGCCCGTTCCCCGCTCCTCGGGAGCCGTGGCGTTCCCCTCTGGTGTGATGCTGCTTTGGTCGACGGGTCCGGCGACCCCAGTTTCTGTCCACGACTCCAGGGCGTGCTTTAGATCATCCTTGGTACTCAGGCCGGTGGTAGCAATGCCAAGTTCTATGCAGAATTGTCTCAGTTCGCGGTGGTTGTATTCTTCTAATTTATCCATTTGGAAATTCTCGGTGGAGCTGCTATCTTTGGCTGACATTGTGTTTTTGTCGTGGGGTGAGCTACTCTCTGTACGATTACGCGTTGATTCGGATCGCGCCGCTGGCCACCAATGTTAGAAAGGGTAGATGGACCGGGAGGGTCGGCCGGGGTCAGGAGGAGAGGTCTCCGGGGAGAGCCGTCTCCAGCGATCGTACAGACAAGTAACTTCCCCCCCACAGACAGATACCACACACGGATAAGGTTCAGTGTTCTTTATAAGCACTTCTTAAGGTACGGTTGAATGGTACAAGGAGGTCTGGACTCAGGGGTCCCCTCGATTCAAGTCTCTCAAAGCAGGGTAAGGGGTAGCGGGACAGTCTGTCTACCAGTCAGGTAGTTCGGATGAGATGATGACTAGCTCACAATCCTCGAGCTTGGTGGCTTAGTTGGTACGGGCCGCGGCAGCGCCAGCAGGTCCCGGTTGAGATGGTCGGTACACGGTCCGCGGCAGCGCCAGCAGGTCCCGGAAAGATGGTCGATGTCCGGTCCGCGGCAGCGCCAGCAGGTCCCGGTGAGGATGGTCGTTACAACGGGCCGCGGCAGCGCCAGCAGGTCCCGACGAGGATGGTCGTTACCACGGGCCGCGGCAGCGCCAGCAGGTCCCGACGAGGATGGTCGTTACAACGGGCCGCGGCAGCGCCAGCAGGTCCCGACGAGGATGGATGTTGCAGAAGGCCGCGGCAGCGCCAGCAGGCAGGACGATGGTTCACAAGAGCGGGCTATGGCAGCGCCAGTAGTCCGTCAAGGCTGAGTTCTCTCGGTGTCTCTCGACTCCAGGATACAACTGCCTTCCTGCTCCGGAGTTGCCCCAGTTATAGGGCAGGCGCCCTTTGATGTCCGGACCCTCGCACTTGGAGGTCGGAGGGCCCGGGATGAAGGTGTCCAGACACCCAGCAGGGGGTGGAGCCAGCGCCTGGGGGAGCTGGAGGCGATCGGCACCTGGCGGGGGAAGAGCTCTTGACACTTCGTTCTCCCATTGACCTGCCAAGTGGTCCGCTCACCTCCTGGGTGGACGGTGGTGCCGGGATGTCGGGGCCGGCCAGGCCCGGGGTTAGGGTCGGGGCGAGGCCACGCGGCCTCGTGGTGCAGGGCCCAAGATGGCGGCTTGAACCGGCCGGGGGAGCCGGTGGGGCTGGGCCCCGTGATGAGTAGAGGTCCGAGGGCAGAAGATCCGTCGGGAGACGGGGTACAGGTGCTTGTCGTGGGTTATGCCTGGGGGGCCGGAGCTCGGGCCCTGTCGTGCGGGGAGGGAGCAAGCCCTTCGTGTGGCCTGTCCAACAGGTGGATTCAGCGAGTCCTCTTGGATATGGGCAGATACAGCGAGTCCTCTTGGAAAGGGGTGGATTCAGCAAGTCCTCTATGGATAGGGGCGGACTCAGCGAGTCCTCTTGGATATGGGCAGATACAGCGAGTCCTCTTGGAAAGGGGTGGATTCAGCGAGTCCTCTTGGATAGGGGTGGATTCAGCGAGTCCTCTTGGATATGGGCAGATACAGCGAATTCTCTTGGATAAGGGTGGATTCAGCGAGTCCTCTTGGATATGGGCAGATTCAGCAAGTCCTCTTGGATAGGATTGGATTCAGCGAGTCCTCTTGGATAGGGGCGGATGCAGTGAGTCCTCTTGGATGGGGTAGATGCAGCGAGTTCTCTTGGATGGGGTAGATGCAGCGAGTCCTCTTGGATAGGGGCGGATGCAGCGAGTCCTCTTGGAAAGGGGTGGATTCAGCGAGTCCTCTTGGATAGGGGCGGATGCAGCGAGTCCTCTTGGAAAGGGGTGGATTCAGCTAGTCCTCTTGGATATGGGCAGATACAGCGAGTCCTCTTGGAAAGGGGTGGATTCAGCGAGTCCTCTTGGATATGGGCAGATACAGCGAGTCCTCTTGGAAAGGGGTGGATTCAGCAAGTCCTCTATGGATAGGGGCGGATGCAGCGAGTCCTCTTGGAAAGGGGTGGATTCAGCGAGTCCTCTTGGATATGGGCAGATACAGCGAGTCCTCTTGGAAAGGGGTGGATTCAGCAAGTCCTCTATGGATAGGGGCGGACTCAGCGAGTCCTCTTGGATATGGGCAGATACAGCGAGTCCTCTTGGAAAGGGGTGGATTCAGCGAGTCCTCTTGGATAGGGGTGGATTCAGCGAGTCCTCTTGGATATGGGCAGATTCAGCGAGTCCTCCTGGATAGGGACGGATTCAGCGAGTCCTCTTGGATAGGGGTGGATGCAGTGAATCCTCTTGGATGGGGCAGATGCAGTGAATCCTCTTGGATGGGGCGGATGCAGTGAGTCCTATTGGATAGGGGCAGATGCAGTGAATCCTCTTGGATGGGGCAGATGCAGTGAGGTCTCTTGGATGGGGTAGATGCAGTGAGTCCTCTTGGATAGGGGCGGATTCAGCGAGTTGCTCCTCGGATTCATAGAGGCAGGAGGGGGAGATTTTTAGATCTGTTGTTCAAGTGCCTTAGGCCTTCTGCTAGGGCGCTGAGCCTGGGTGGTAGAGGAGGCGGCCCTCCATGGTGTCGGATGTGCCTTTCTGCCACGCGGTTCGCCCCTCTACCCTTCTCCAGCATTGAATTTTCGGGGCTTCCAATACACCTGAACCGCCTCCTGCTTCTTTTGCTCTCCTGTAATTGGACAGTCTGCTTGCCACATCGTGCTTTCCCAGGGAGGGAGAGGCGTGGCCAAAGCGCACGACGCGCGCAGGCGGGGCCAAGGGTGGACCCGTCTGCTCCAGTCAGAGGCTGGGGTGGGCCACCTCTCTATCATTTCACTCCGGATATTTGGGGTACTGCTGGGTTTGTTTTATCTTGTATTTTACCAGGGGCTAATTGCGCTCAGGGAATACGCAGCAGACTACAACGAGCTGTGTTGTGGTTTTAAAAGAGAGGTGCATGTTTAAGCTCATTTTCCCATGCTTCACTGCATTTTTACTTTACTCCTTCTCTTAGGTTACTGCGCTTATTGCTGCAGAATTGAAGGCAAAAAAAAAGCGGCAGAGGGAGGGGGCGGAACAGGAATTGGGAAAGGCAAGTAGGCAAAGAAATCATTAGAACATGTAGAAAGCAGCTGCGTGCTCAACCGTATTGGCAGTCTCATGGTTTAAGTCAGAAAGACTTTTGGACTCAGGCGTAGAAGATGTAGAGGCCGCCCCAAGTTCAATTAATAGTCGTCCTCGCACAAGCCTTGGCGTAACACATACCATTCCAAGGGCAAGAGTGGTCTTGCATCCACAACCAAAAAAGTAAGCTCCTATTTGGAAACGGTAGCTACACCATCTTCTAACCCATGGGCTCACGGTTCGTCAGACCTAATAAGTACATGTAGCAACAGATTTCCCCCCTGCAGCGCTCTAATGACAACGATGTCGTCTGTGCAGGCGCATCTCGCCCAACACAAGCAACCACTGCCCCGGTGAGTCTGTCAATGGTTTTTTAAAAAGCTTAACACTGAGGTCTAAGATTGGTGACCTCATGGGGATGATAAAGGAGCTATTAGCTTTAAATAGGTTGGTTCCCCCATACTCGAACGCCCAAGTGATCTTATCCAATACATTGACCATTGAGAAAATAAATGGCCCAGTATTTGCTGCTTTGCAGGATATCCCGGTTACCACAGCGAGCCCAACGTTTGAACAGCACAATAGGGGCTCAGGAAATGGGGTTACAGTTGGGGGCTGCCTATCTAACTTAAACATCATAGTTGGGAATGGTGGTGATGTTGACCATTATACCAGGCCCAGGGGTACTCGGATTGTTGAATCCTCCAACAGAAACATACTGGAATGCAGACCCCTACCAAAGATGTACCCAAGAACTCAAAACCCTTGCAAAGTGTATATGACTAATGTCCCTAAGTTTGCTTCTCAAAAAGGTTTTGAGGGTGCAGACTCCCTGAAGAACAAGGTGATTCACCGGATCCGCCATGTGAGCGGGTGTAGGTCCCTATAGTTAGGGCCAGGAGACGCGAGGTTCCACATTCTCCCACTGATTGCATACAGTTGACATTGGCTCACGAAGGGTGGCTGAGAATTTGATAGCTTTAGGGTTTCGAATTTGTCCTCCAGCAGCTTCTGCCATACAATTTAGACATAGTACATCGCCAGAAGGCCACACTCAAGTGGTATGCAGCTGCCTGGAAGGCTCGGCCCCCCAGTCATCCCTGGGGGGCAATGACTGACTCATGGCACAGGGCCGCCGGGCAGCTGGTCGCCATGTTAGCATTTAACCAAAATCCTCATAAAAGCTTGAACGGCTGTCATGGCCGTTTCAAATAATATTGAGTTATTGGGAGTGGGCAGTCCCTCTTCTGAAATAAAGCTCAAGCAGGTGTGCCGGAGTCCAAACAGGACTACTTCAAGATCACCTACAGTAAATAAATTAGACATAGCAATCCCTATCGAAGGGGCAATTTTAGAGAACGTCAGAGTTCAAAGCACTAATGCTGTAGACCAAAAGGAAACAACACCACAACTTATGATAGTTTCTTGGAACGTAGCAGCGGTTAAGAGCAAGCCATCCCTCCCGCATTCAAATAGGTTTATTGAAAGGTTTGATATAGGTCTCCTTCAAGAGACCTGGAGCTCAGTTCCAGTATACAAGGCAGTGCTCCGCCAATCCAAAATAAAATGGGACGGCCAGCAGGGGGATTTACTTATATGGATACAATTAACCCTTTGCTGTAGCATATCACAGCTACCCTCGGGTACCCCAGATGTTTTGGGAATTCGGTTAAAGGGCACAACAGGTAACATCATAGACATTTAATAATATCTAAGTGAGACGTACTACGGGGGAGACCATCAGCAACATCACAAAACTGAAGGAGCTCTTGGGTAAGAGAAACCCTATTCCATTCTTAATATTAGCAGGAGACTTCAACGTCACAGTCGAACCGCTTGACAGGGAGGAGGTGGTCGAAGTACAAGAGGAACAGAAGCAGGGGGAGGTGCCCCCACAAAAGCGGAAACCGATTACGAAGTGGGCCCAATTAGTATTACAAGTTAAAGCCATGACCTTAGAGTTTGGACGGAGGGCAGCCAAAGGTAGGACTAAATCTGAGAAGCTGGGTGCAAATACCTTTAATAGATCAAATGGCCCCAGCCGGATTGATTATAGAATGCTGGATCTGAGACTGAATGTTATGATTTGTTCTGCATTCAGTCCATCAATTGGGTGTCTTTTGCTGGATCTGAGACTCTCGCACAATGTAATGAATATGTGTAATAGTGAAATTCCATGTGTAGTGGGGAAGTAGTAGATGTGGCCGAGTAGTGTCTTTGTAAGTTATTTATTATGTCCATAACATCAGTGGTAGCAGCCTCCCTGCTGCTCAGCCCATCTTCAACTGTCAACACTCACACCAGGCACCCAAGCTCATCATGTCCATCACACCAACATTCCACACAGAACACTCACACTGGCTGAGCAGCTAGGGAACCAGGTCACAGGGAACATTATAAACACAACAGCAAAATACCACAATATGGTTCTTGGAGATACAGTCGTAAGTGACCATAATCCCTTTCTCTAACTATGGTACCAATGTGGGGTGCAGCACTTACAATGTCTAAAACCGAGCGGCTGATAACCAAAGAGGTACGGCCTACAAATGATATGCGTTGCCTTAAATGGCATAAACTAGCTACAGACCCAGACAAACTGCAGGATATGCATAGGGGTCTGTTAGTCTCCATAACAGAAGTTGCAGTACTACAGGCAACTCAGGAGGGGAAGATGGGAGTAACAAATGCTTGTTGTTGTTTTTTCGAGCGTATTTGCTCCTATTTCACTGTGGCAACACACAGAAAGAATTGAAGGCCTGTTAATAGGAGCTCAAAAACATGGTATACCAAGGCCTGCAGGCACCCTAGGTCCCAATTAATAAAAGCAATTAAATCAAGGGACCACAAGGGGACATTAAATGCAAGGAAAGCATATAAGCTAGAACTCTGGAAAGCTAAGAAGGACTGGGACAAAGGTAGATGGCAGTCCCTTAAGGGCGCATGTCAAGCCAGGGATAATAAAAAGAAAACGATTGGGTCCCTGGAGGTGTGGGGCAACCAGTCAGGACCCTGGACCCTGAAAACCATATCTTTGCTACCGATTGGCACACCCACTTCTCCAACTTATATACCGATCATGCAGTTACTAACGCCCTGGAAGAACAGCCCAGAATGCATTTCCAAGCTAATGGTGTTTTCTTTACTTTGAAGGACATCACATCATACGTCAGCACAATAGTCCAGTCAAAGGCCCCAGGACCTGATGGCGTACCTGGTGACCTCTTTCTCTGTGATATCCAAGGTTGGTCACGGTAGCTGTATGTGTTACGTGTCGCCACAGCGGACGGTGCTCCAATCGCAGGATCATGGAAGGGAGCAGAAGTTGTGCCACAGTGTAAGAAAGGTGGAAAGGCCCAGCCGTATAACTACAGGCCCATCAGCCTAATCGACTCGATCCAGAACATTTTTAGCCGGGCACTCTTGCATAAGATATAGGCATGGGTTAAAGAAAATGAAGTGTTAACCCCATTTCAAGACAGCTTTAGAGAGAAAACTGGGACTGTTGACTGGATGTTTCGTTTTCTTTTACTCTGTTGGAAAACTGTGACCACTGGAAGATCTCAAGACGGCTTTTGACCCAGTCCCCAGGCAGAAATTGAGGCAAACTATTATTGACATAGGCTTACCACAGGAAATTGTAACATTGGTGATACGCATACATGAAGACAATTTCACTAGGGTACGTTGGGGCACGCAATGGCATCTCAATGATCCAATGACTGTCAATAGGGGTGTGCGCCAAGGTTGTGTACTGGCACCAACACTTTTTCTTTATTATTTTAACAATGTGGTGCAATTTTTAACAAAGAATCCGACCGATGCTCCTATGTTGGGGGGGGGGGGGGGTAGTGACATTCCTCTCTCGCGGATGACACATTGTTGGTATCTAAAACACCGGGACTTACAGCGGCTTCTTAATCACTTCCAAGAATTTTGTGATGCTAAAGGTTTAGCAATAAATATAAGCAGAACCAAGTCCATAGCCCTGAACCCCCACAAATCCTATGTGGGCAGACCCTCACTTGGGGGAATGCAGCTTGAGAGATTTTGAATATTTAGGTCCAAAATTGTCAGACAGTCTGTCCTGGAAACCCCACATATCAAAGATGATCTTGAAACATAAGCAGCTAATTAGGCTTCTGGGAAAAGAGCATTGTTCCTCCTTTGGTAAGCCGATTGCGCCAGCTCTTCACGTATACGATGCCAAAGTGGTGAGCTCCGTGATGTATGGGTCAGAACTATGGGGTTTGGAGCAATTGGAGGAGCTTACTAGCTCAGAACATAAGTGTCTTAGGCATGCTACCCCAGAATAACCCCTCTGCACTCCATCGGCACCAAAGCTAAGTAAGCTGCGTCCCTTGCGGTTCTGGTTAAAGGTTAAGTCGACCTCTGAACTTTTGCCTGTGCTTTAGAGGATATACGTTGCAGGGATACTTTTAACAAGAACAGCTGGCTAAGAGGTGTTAAGAACTTGTTTATGGCCATAAGGTTGGGGGATATCTGGTAAGTTAGCGACCCCTCCCTGCTCCCCCGGAAAAGCCAAATAAAAGAACTCTACTGAGAGTGGGTAACCCAGTATGTGTTTTGCTTGTGAGCTATTGGGGGAAGCTTACCCTAGACTTTATGGCTCACAAACCTGATCGATACCTTGAGGGCTATCTAGATCTTATTGAAACCCCAACGGATAGGAAATTATATATCCAGTTTAGGTTTGGTACTCTCCCCTATATGATTTCACTGGAAAATTTAATAATAGCTCATTGCCCATACGGTGTTGCCCCGGCTGTAAAATTCACCCAGAAACCTTAGCCGACGGAATGTTGGCTTGCCACTGTAGGCGACGCCAAGGAAAAACTGGCTGAGTCCAATCTGCAAACAGCTGGGAACCAACAGCTGTAGGGATGTGCTGCAAAACTTGAAATCTGATGCCAGGCCCCTGTTTGCTTGTGCACTGGCCAAGTTTTTGGCCAAATGTGGTGTATTAGGAAAAGGGCCCAGAGGGCGAATGACAGTTGTTCTATATAATGGTTTTATCTGGTTATGAGATCTCTAGTATTTGTGGAATGGCGGATTATATGGACAAAATTTAAGACATTACATTACATGAATTCTATTGTTTTATTGTACATTTTACTGATGGTCATTTTATGTAATATTGCTGGCAAGATTTATTGTTTTTTATTGACGCAACGATCATTTTTATGGCTTTCTACTGTATAATAAGCGATTCATTTTGTTTGCTGATGTTTCACTGTTTTTCGACTTTAGGCAGGCTGGGGCACTGCTAATCAGGACCCCAGCTTAGCTGCTTCCTCTCTAAATGGATTACCAGTACTTAAGGTACACTCCAGATTGGATTCTGGGGTACCCTTATAAGTCCCTAGTATATGGTATACTATGTACCCAGGGCATAGGTACCCCAGAGGCCTACCAGGGGCTGCAGCATGTATTATGCCACCCCTGGGAAGGCTTCCAAAATGACACCACAGGACTGCTACTGCAGCCTGGGTAAGGTGGTGCTGAGATATAGGTTCACTATATCTCTAAATATCACTGCACATATAAACCTATCAGTCACTCCTCTGGCAGGCCTTACTAATCCTGAAGGCAGGGTGCTGGGTTTTATGTGAGAGGGTGCACATGCATGACTAGAGCCCCTCTGCAGCCTTCGGAACCTTTATTCCGGGGTTGTTTGTGATGCAGCCAAACCATATACACTTAAGTGCATTATAACCAAACGGTAAATGCTAACTTTGGGATGGCTGCACGGACACAAGTTGTGTTTAGTGACAAACATCTTGGAATCATACTCCCACACCAGTAACTGGTGTAGGAGCATGATCCCACCTTTCTAGAGGGAGAGACATGACAGCACCTGTATACCTTCGGGTAACCATGCTGTAGGAGAGTAGGATCTGCCTCTTATGTTGCCCCCACTTTTTTTCTGATGTTTGCACTGGTTTCTGGCTATAGTCTGGCTGGGTCCCTGCTAATCAGGGCCCCAGCCTCTCTGTCCTCTCTAAACGACATGGAATGCATATTAGATGCACTAGTGATTGGATACTGTGGTACCTTATGAGTCCCTAGTATATGGTACCTTAGGTACCAAGGGCATAGGTACTTCACAGGCCTACCAGGGGCTGAAGCATGTATTATGCAACCCCTGGGAAGTCGACTAAATCTGACACCACAGGCCTGCTACTGCAGCCTGGGTGAGGTGGTGCTAGCACTCCTCACTGAGATATAGGTTCCCTATATCTCTCCAGCACACACATTTAAACCTATCAGTCACCCCTAAGGCAGACCCTATCAATCCTGAGGGCAGGGTGCTTGGTTTCTATGTGAGAGGGTGCCTCTGCCCGAGCAGGGCCCCTCTGCAGCTCTCAGAGTCCATTCTTTGGGGCTGTTTGTGAATGCGGTCAAACCATATACTCTTAAGTGCATAATAACCTCGCGGTAAATGCTAACTTTGGAATGGCTGCATCGAAACATGTCGTGTTTGGTGTCAAACGCTTTGGAATCATACACCCACACCAGTAACTGGTGTGGGAGTATGATCCCACCCTTCTAGAGGGATAGACATGTACCCACTGTGGAAACACGGTAGAATCCTGAAGAGCCCTGGCATCACAAATTGGATGCCACCAGTCACAGACACTGGGCTGCCCTCCTGCTGATGACCGAAACTCACAGTGGAGGAAGCCCAACAATAGGTATCCTGTCACAGGGAGGTGTGACCACCTCCCAGACAGGGTTTAGTGTATTGGGGCTGGGTGGGTGCGCTCTTAGAGTGCTTTGAAGTCCTGCACTGGGGGAGCTGTAGGCTCCTCTGTGCATACACCAGTTCAAACGGCTCAAGGGCTACCTGCCCCTGCTCTGGCGCGAAACTGGACAAAGGGAAGTGGGTGTAGCCTCCCACTCCCCTGACCCTCCCATAGGTGGAGTCATAGAGCTAGTCCCTCCCTTCCATCTAGTATAAGTTAGGGAACCCTTGCCATTGCAAACTAGATATCCCTGGACGACGCTCTGAAGAAGAATCCCGGACCTTCGACGTTCCACTACCTCTGGAAGACTGAAGAATCTCCCTTGGAGTCAAGGAGTGACTCCCCTGCTTGGCAGGCACCAAAAACTGCAATAACGGTCGCAAACTCCACCGCTCCCGCCGGAGCCCGAAGTCCCTGCAGCCCAGGAAGAAGATTTCCTGACTTCTCCAAGGCCATCGTGAGTCCCCAGCGACGCTGAGGCAAGTGGACCCCACGAGTGAAGAGGAACCGCCATCCCTGGGTACCATGCACTATTGTCGAGTGCAACACCTTCACGACGTTCTACGAACCTGTGCTTTGGGCCACGTGTGATCCAAGCCTCCTGCAGAGATCCCTCCAAAGATCAGAGGCCTACCCCGTCCCGAGTGACCGTGGGCCCCTGTTGAGTGGATCCTTCTGAGGCGTCTTCGCGATCCCTTGCCAGCTGGCTTGTGGGTCCCCTGAAGACTTTTCTACAATTCCAAAGGGCTCCCCTAGTTGCTCCAGGCCTGCCCTGACTTACCCTCGCTGGGTGAGTGCCTCAGACCTTGATGGTCTGCACCGCTGACTTTTTGTCTTTTCCATGAGACTTGCTGTTGCCAAGGCTTGTTAGCTCCAATCTGGTCACCGACACCGCAGTAAGCTGCAGACTTCGTGGGACACGCCGAATCCAGTTCCTGGTCATCGTCATCGCCTCCTGGACCTCGTGGCTGAAGAGTCAAGACACCCGTGGATCACCTGAAATCACCCGACGACTGTGGGCATCCATCTTCCTTGCCCCGGGTCACTGCCAAGTGACTTTGAACACTGTCCCCTCTGCTTTCAGGTCTTCCTTCTTCTGAATCCAGGCTTGGATTCCACCGGACATTTCTCCTGTCTTCAAAAGCAGCAAGTCTTCTTTGGCTCCCATTGAAAATGACGCCGCGACCCAACACCTAAAGACACCTATGCACCGGGCTTCCCTGGGTGAGGTAACTCCTGCACTACGGTGCTCCTGTGGGTGTTGGCTCTAGAACTACTTACCCTGTAAGTGACTTGCTTGTAGTCTCCTTCGAAGTGCCCTAAAACTCTTAATTTCTAACCGCGACTTGCCCCATTGAAGTCTATGGCGATTCGCGCCTGTGTCCAAACACACTGCACGCGTCCCCCGTTGTTCCTTTACTTACCTGCCTTGGGTGGTTTCGTGAGGCCCCAACACTTCTAAAGGCCCTAGGCCTTGTCCCTGTGCAAGTTGTTGTTCTTAAGTCTCTTTTTTAGTATATGGTCTGGTACGCCCCTAGGGCCCCAGCCATATTTGTGCTTAATTTATTGTGAAACGTTGATTTGTGCATATGTTCCTGACTTCTAATCTCATAAAGAGATTAGTAGAGAGTTGTTTAGTAATAAATACATATATATTTAATATATATACCTGTGTGGTGTCCTTTCATTTGGTGATTCAGGAGATTATGTTGTGAAACAAGCTCCTTTACACTCCTCCAAGTCTTAGCCTGAAGGCTGTTCTCCACAGCTACCACTAGGATAGCTTTCTTTAAAGGTTTTCTTAAACCTATCTACCATAAGAGTCGAATTGTACTGGTGCAAGGTGGCCACTATAACTAGTGAACAGCATATACCAGGCCAACTTCTCACACATGCGCTCTAGAAATGCCTTTTCAATTCAATTCAATTCAATACCTGGTACCAGCTAAAAGAGCCCTGGCATCACAAAATGGATGCTGCCAGCCACAGACATGAGTCTGCCCTCCTACTGCTGGACGAAACTCCGGCAGGGGAGACCTGGACAATAGGCTTCCTCCCAGACAGGCTTAAGTGCATTAGGGCTGGGTGGGTGCACTCCATGAGTGCTTTGAAGTTCAGCACTGCGGGCACATTTGGTGTCCCTGTGCATAGTCCAGTTCAAACCACTTGCAGGGGCTACCAGCCCCTGCTCTGGCACGAAACTGGACAAAGGAATTGGGTGCAGCCACTCCTCTTTCCTGACCCTCCCTTAGGTGGGTCCCCAGAGTATGTCCAACCCCTTCCTTGGGTATAAAGAAGGAACCCCTGGCTACAGGATTTTAGATTACACCTGGACGAAACTCTGATACTGAATCCTGGAACTTCGACGATCTAACCCGAACTAGATGACTGAAGAATCTCCCTTGGAGTAAAGGAGTTACTTCCCTGCTTGGCAGGCACCAAAGACACATCTATCCGGTTTGCATCTCCGAAGCTCCCGCCGGACTCTGAAGAAGTTTGCAACACAGGAGGTGGGTTTCCGTGGTCTCTGAGGCCTGTACTCCTCGTGGAAGACCGCGCAACCCGAACCCCTGGACACGGCGACCATTTGCAGAAGCATCAGCTTTACAACTACTCCTGCAGCTGAGCTTTGGGTTACTTGTAGCCCTGACCCCGAGCAGCATTTGCACCGAAGATTGCCCGCCTACACTCCACGAGTGTTCCGGGAGCTGGCCCTTTGTGTTTTCTCTCGAGGTCCCTTTGCGAACCCTGGTCCGTCGACTGGTGGGTCCCTGTGAAGGTCACTTTAACTTTAATTGGGCTTACCTGGTTGCTCCAGACGTGCCCTGACTCTTCATCGCTTGGGGAGTGCCCAGGACCTTGATGGTCCGCACCAAAGCATCTTTTCTCTTCCTGTGTGGGTTGCTGTTGCCAAGGCTTGTTGGGTCCAATCCAGGCACCGACACCGCAGCACTCGACATCCTTTGTGGGACAGCTCGAATCCAGCTCCTGGTCGTCGTCAGCGCCTCCTGGTCCTCGTGGCTGCAGAGTCAAGCTTCACCTCTTCGCACCTGAAACACCCGACATCGGTGGGCATTCGTCTATCGTACCCTGGTCACTGGCAAGTGACCCAGACTCTGTCCCCTCTGCTTTCAGGTTCTTCTGATCTTCGATCCAGGCTTGGATCACACCGGACACATCTCTCTTTCCCGGCAGCAGCACTTTGCAGCAGGTCGCCATTGAAAACGACGACGGGACCCAACACTATTTGACACCTATGCACCCGGCTTCCCTGGGTGAGGTAACTCGAGTACTCCAGTGCTCCCATGGGTGCTGGCCCTAGAACCCCCTAATAAGTCTAAAGGGGTTTGCTCAAACTCCTCTCCTAAGTGTCCTTAAACTTTAAAATTCCAAGCGCGACTTTCCCCATAGAAGCTAACTGAGCTTGCGGCTGTGTTCTCACACTGCACACGTCCCCCGTGGTTCCCCTGTGTCACTACCTTGGGGTCCCAGCAATTCTACAGGCTCTAGGCCTTGTGTCTAGTCAAGTCGTGGTTCTTATACCACTTTATTAATATATAGTTTGGTCCGCCCCTAGGGCCCATTGTATATTGTGCTATTTACTGTCGTTTTAGAACTGTATTATTGTGTGCCTTGCTCTCTAACTTCATAAAGAGGTTAGTAGAGAGTGTTTAGAAATAAATACATATATTTTATATATACCTTGAGTGGTTCTCCTTTCATTTAGTTATTCAAGAGGTTATAATCTGGTAAAACAAGCAGCTTTACATTCCTTCAAGACTTAGCCTGAAGGCTGCTCTCCATAGCTACCTCTAGGATAGCTTTCAATAAAGGTTGTCTTTAAACCTATAATCAATAAGGGTTGTTTGGACTGGTGCAAGGTGCCCACTATAACTAGTGGACAACATATACCAGGCCAACTTCTCTCAATGTGTATGGTGGTTTGTAGTGAAACTTTTATGACAAGAACGTCGAAATAAAGTAATGAAATTACAATGGATTATGCAGCCTTCATCAGGGTGCTATACAAGATGCATGTGAGGTGGCATAGGCCAGCCAAGCTGGCCAATTGGGAGCTCCCATCCCTTTGTTCAGACGGTCTGAAACCGGAATAGTTAAACCATTATTTAAAAATGTATAGAAAATATCATGGGATTAAAAGGACTGTGCGAAAGAAGATTTCACGACAAAGATCCGAGAGACCCAATTATACCAAGACACCCGTTCAGGAGGTTTCTAAATGTTCGTGTCCAGTAAAGTTTGATACCAAAAGTGAGTACTATCGAGGTCAGTGAAGGGCTATAGAGGTCAGTGAAGTGCTATAGAGGTCAGTGAGTACTATCGAGGTCAGTGAAGTGCTATAGATGTCAGTGAAGGGCTATGGAGGTCAGTGAGTACTATAGAGGTCAGTGAAGGGCTATAGAGGTCAGTGAAGGGCTATAGAGGTCAGTGAAGGGCTATCGAGATCAGTGAAGGGCTATCGAGGTCAGTGAGTACTATCGAGGTCAGTGAAGGGCTATAGAGGTCAGTGAGTACTATCGAGGTCAGTGAAGGGCTATAGAGGTTAGTGAGTACTATAGAGGTTAGTGAGTACTATAGAGGTCAGTGAGTACTATAGAGGTCAGTGAAGGGCTATAGAGGTCAGTGAGTACTATAGAGGTCAGTGAAGGGCTATGAGGTCAGTGAAGGGCTATAGAGGTCAGTGAGTACTATAGAGGTCAGTGAAGTGCTATCGAGGTCAGTGAGTACTATAGAGGTCAGTGAAGTGCTATAGAGGTCAGTGAGTACTATCGAGGTCAGTGAAGGGCTATAGAGGTCAGTGAGTACTATAGAGGTCAGTGAAGGGCTATAGAGGTCAGTGAAGGGCTATATAGGTCAGTGAGTACTATAGAGGTCAGTGAGTACTATAGAGGTCAGTGAAGGGCTATAGAGGTCAGTGAGTACTATAGAGGTCAGTGAAGGGCTATAGAGGTCAGTGAAGGGCTATAGAGGTCAGTGAAGGGCTATCGAGATCAGTGAAGGGCTATCGAGGTCAGTGAGTACTATCGAGGTCAGTGAAGGGCTATAGAGGTCAGTGAGTACTATCGAGGTCAGTGAAGGGCTATAGAGGTTAGTGAGTACTATAGAGGTTAGTGAGTACTATAGAGGTCAGTGAGTACTATAGAGGTCAGTGAGTACTATAGAGGTCAGTGAAGGGCTATAGAGGTCAGTGAGTACTATAGAGGTCAGTGAAGGGCTATAGAGGTCAGTGAAGGGCTATAGAGGTCAGTGAGTACTATAGAGGTCAGTGAAGTGCTATCGAGGTCAGTGAGTACTATAGAGGTCAGTGAAGTGCTATAGAGGTCAGTGAGTACTATCGAGGTCAGTGAAGGGCTATAGAGGTCAGTGCGTACTATAGAGGTCAGTGAAGGGCTATAGAGGTCAGTGAAGGGCTATATAGGTCAGTGAGTACTATAGAGGTCAGTGAGTACTATAGAGGTCAGTGAAGGGCTATAGAGGTCAGTGAGTACTATAGAGGTCAGTGAAGGGCTATAGAGGTCAGTGAGTACTATAGAGGTCAGTGAAGTGCTATCGAGGTCAGTGAGTACTATAGAGGTCAGTGAAGGGCTATAGAGGTCAGTGAAGGGCTATAGAGATCAGTGAAGGGCTATCGAGGTCAGTGAAGGGCTATAGAGGTCAGTGAGTACTATAGAGGTCAGTGAAGGGCTATAGAGGTCAGTGAGTACTATCGAGGTCAGTGAAGGGCTATAGAGGTCAGTGACGGGCTATAGAGGTCAGTGAAGGGCTATAGAGGTCAGTGAGTACTATCGAGGGCAGTGAAGGGCTATAGAGGTCAGTGAAGGGCTATCGAGGGCAGTGAAGGGCTATAGAGGTCAGTGAGTACTATAGAGGTCAGTGAAGGGCTATAGAGGTCAGTGAAGGGCTATAGAGGTCAGTGAGTACTATAGAGGTCAGTGAGTACTATCAAGGTCAGTGAAGTGCTATAGATAGAGCTGACAGTTTAAAGTTAGATCCAAAAGGAGTAGAGAGTCTACTTCAATAGATGGCGGTTAGGAAAGAGGTTCGTAAGGATGTAGAAGAATAAGAGGTACCTACTACGTCCATGGATAAGCACACGTGCCCCAGCAGACAGGTTGCCATTAAACATAAGTGTTATAAGGAACCTGAGGCAAGTAATAGGATCAGGAGACCAGAAGAAAAGTAATGCAGGACTCTTCTGGGTGAAAACTGGGAGCAAAAACATATAGAGTAGATTATACAACGTCCCGGAGATGCGACAGCTAGATTTGGATACTGGTAATTGTGAAAACATGTTATACCTACCCTGTAGCTGATCCAATTCATAACAAGCATTTGCAATGCAATCGGTCTCGCCTTTGGCATCTTCCATGTATTTAGCTATGCAGCACATAAGCCTGGGTGGTGAAACATCTACTGTTCTTTAACATGGAAGGAAAGTAAGCACCAAACTGCGGAACACGCCAGGTGTGGGAACACATGGAGAGAAATAATGCCATCAGTGGGAAATTGTATTGTCCAAACCCCTGTTTTTAATATAAAATCAGCCCCTTCGGTGGTCATATCACTGAAAGGACAAGATTTTTTTTTTCAATATTGTCTGCGCGTGCTCGTTGAATACAAGTTTCTATGGCCTGGAATCTAGGGAATGCTAAAGCGATTCTGGTATTTTACTGACCTCTGCTAGTCGTTTTCTATCAAGACAGGTAATTAGAGGCAGTTGAACAGAAAAAAGGTCCCTAAGCAAAGGCGGAAGCAGAAAAGTCCTAGGGTTGATCTCCAGATCCCACAAAGTACATACAACAGATCTTCCATACAGCGCAAACGCTCTCTAGGCTCGACCTAAATTCAAGAAATCAAAAACAGATTAAATGTTTAAAGTGGTCAGAGGAAACAGGATATATGGGTCTCCTCAACTGTTGCGGGGTTACTCCACAAATAGATACTTAAAGGTGATAATGAAAGGTTCTGCAAGGTGAAAAAGAAGATCTTTTTGAGCTGTCTTCCGTTACCCCATGGCATCAAAAAACTGATAGTTCCAACTGCCAAAACACAAGCGGAAGATCTAAAAATCAAGTCCCGCATAAAGTCTCATACAGAAAAATGGGCCATATCATTATAGCTATCGGTGGTTATGAAGGCCGCCAAGGAGGGTGGGGAGGGGTGAAGGGAAGGGGGAGAGGGAGGGAAAGAGAAGAAAAAAAGAGGGTGGAGTACAAATGGAGGAAAAAAAGAGGAAAGAGAGCCCTACCGAATAAGAATAAACAGATGGAAAGCCTAGAGGTATTGCAAGAATAAAGGGGGAAGTAGATAAGTCCTCAGAGTCGATTCTGAGTGGAAGGACTATATCATAGGCGGTATGAGGTACCGCAGCATGAAGATGACCCAAACAAAGGGGCTTAGCAAGTTTTAATGTTGAGTGTAAAGACTCTCGGTCAAATATGTCTTTCTGGGATAGGCCCGCCTCACAGAGAAAAGTTTGCATGGAATTGGGCGTAACTAAACTGGAAGCTACTCAAGAGTGGACTGACAGTAAAGCAGAGAGTAGACCAAATCTTACCTGTGCAACACCAGGGGTGAAGCTCGGTCTCAGCCTCGGATATGGCAACTCACAAAGCATTCCTTGTAAAGAGGTCAAACATATATAGCTGGAGGGTCCTAATCATTAGTGCAACGCGCAGCACCGGATATGCAGACAAGTATCATGCCCGTAGGCGCTACGGGACAGAGGTCAAAGTCGGATGCCATATTGAAAGAGGTGAAAGAAAATGGACTTCTGTAAATGTGAGCGATGCTGATAGGTCAGAGGACTCTTGAATACAAAGGAAACGGATTGGAAAAAGTCTAAAGTGTGCTTATGGGACTCACTGCCATACACATAAGGGGTAATGCATAAATCGAAGGGAAGACGCAGAGAACATTATAGGGTAAAGTAGCAAGTGTTTAAGAGGACTGGAACAAAGTCACGGTAATGGGACCCAGGTAAAAGAGGCTTCCTTCTTTGGTCGCCATTCCATCGCCAGAATAGGAGAGGAAACATTGAAGTTCCTAAGACTACCCTAGGTAGAGAGAATTAAATAGGGTCTCCACAATGGCTTCACAAAAAACATATTTGAAAGGTTTATCGCCTGAGGTTTCACGAATAAATATAGAACATGGGCAGCCTATGGATAGTGAGTTACACAAATGAATGTGCATATCTAAAGATAGTAAACAAATTAATTCTAAAATAGAAAAAGAAGCACAAACAGGCAAAAAAGGAAAATAGGAAAAGAAAACAAGATGAACCCAAAAGTACACTGATAAATAAATGTAACTGACAGGCAAATGTTAACTTAGCATGATGTTAAAACATATGAGGACAAAAATAGGTCACAATAGGGAGGAGAATAAGATGGGCACAGGGTGGGTCTACCTGCTGCCTGAATGGAGGCAATACATAGATGTCATGAATCGACTCATCCATTTAAATACGGGTACACTGAACACATAGGGATGACAGAAAGAGGCCATGGACAGCTAGTTAAGTCAAAAATACAAATAAAAAGACACAAATGGGAAATAGAACCAAGAATACATTGGTCCAAGTAACAATCAATGTCTGAGTCCAGGGAATTAAGGAGGAGTGACCACAGAGTGTGCTAGTTCCCCATATCATTAATGACAAAAGATCCTAAGAGAAGACGTCCCGACATATATGCAGATCAAATGAGGGGGCAAGAGCAAGGGATCCTCAGAAAATGAAAGCAGGGGGTGTAGCTGAAGTCAAACCAAGGATCAAGCTAGACTAGCCTAGCCTGTTTCAGTGATGGCTTTTCCCCATGGTAACAGTTGGTTCAAACCATATTCAGACGTTCCAAGGGGAACAATCCTGTATACTTTTCGTTTCTTTCTGTGGGCCTCTGAGTAATCCCTCTGGGATCCTTGACTTTTTGAAGAATAATCCAAGTCAAGTCATCTCCATATGATCCATGTAGACCAATTGTCTACCAATGGGGCTCCTGTTCTGTTACGCCTACTGGCTGAAGCAAACCCTAAATTCACGGCTGGTTGCCCCGACATAGCCCAAGGATTAAGGGAATGAGTTAGTTGCCCTACAGTTGGTCATTTCAGGGAGTTCAATGTTCTTTTTTACCCAGGTTAGGGTGTCTGTCACCAGGGCGTGAGTACAGGGGTGACCAGCAATCGGTTTCACGCCTGTAGTCGATTTCTGAGGGATGTTCGTTGCCTCCCCGCACGCTGCTTTGACTAGTGAGTTTCTCAGACTCCGGTTAGGCCGAAATGCATATACAGGTTTTGGGAGTTTTGTCACGTGGTCTCATGTTTAATATATGCCATTGTGATGCTATAATCTGTCTGATTTTGTTGTTCAGGTTAGAGTGTCGGGTAACACAAACAAGTTTTTGTTCATTTGTCTTAGGTTTATCTTGAAAAGGCATTTGTCTACTCTAGTACTTTCTTGCTTATATGAGGGTCTGATGAGTCGTCTCGGGTACCCTCCATCCAAGAGCGTACTTTGGAGCTGTCCTGTATCATATCCTAGTCCTGAATGCCTCAGCAGCTCCTGCGCAGGTGACTCCAATCGCGAGGATGTGGGTGTTTTCGGTTTTGTTTTGAGAGGGAGCCCATAAGTATCTGTACTTATATGTATTTGTTTGAATTGATAAACTGAACATCTATATGAACACATATTGAAAAATAAAATAGAAATTGAATTGGTCTGACTCATGACTTTGAACAGTTTGAGAATTATTCCTGCTTTCAATTTCATGGAGAGGCATTTGTTTGCTGCATTTTGATTCAGAATTGGGAACTGCCCTGAAAGTCCGAATGAGGGCCCGTTTGAAGCTTCAAGGCCAATCAGGCATCCAGGAGGTTGGATACATTTGCTTTGCCCCCCTCTGACACTCGGTGTGCGCAGATTACAAGAATGACAAGTGCTCCAGCCCTATGTTACGGAGGCAAATGTGTCCGAGACCTGCTGTCCGTATAGTAGCTCACCTCAGATGGTGCATGGGACTGGCAGCACCGTATAAGAAACTAGTTGGCCAGTCTCTGCTTTCAGTGGGATGCAAAGCTCTGACAAGGCCCCAGTCCAGCACCCTGGTGAGGCCCGCCTGAGGTCCATGTGTAAAACCGCCCTGTAGTAGACTGCTCGGTAATGTCTACCGTCATTTGGCAGGCTGAGAAGACCGGACCAGTACCACAACCTTACTGACTCAGAGCTCTAGCAGGCCTTGTGTGAGGGCACTCGGAACCTGGGGTCTGTGCGCAAGCCCGCTGTTTCCCAGAGTGCCCAGGATGGGGCCCTAGGTCCCATCTCCAGCTGGTCCAGAGGTGGAAGCCCCAGGACCTGGGCTCAATTGTCGGTCCCACCATGTCACTTAGAGCACAGAACAAAGTCCCACAGGCCGACGGATGGCCCCCAAGCTTGGCCAGATTTAGCCCTGGAACAGAGCTCCAGCAGGCCAGACGGCGCAAGCCCTGGAGCCCTGGGCTCTGTTCTGTGGCGAACCATGCTGGGAAGTGCCCGGGATGGGGTCCTGCAGACCGTGGGAGGCCTCCCCAGCTTGGCCAGGTTAAGAATCTCTGGCAGGACCCTGGGTGAAAGCTCCAGTCGGCCTAGGAGTGGAAGCCCAAGGCCCTGGCTTCAATTCTTTGGTCCACTGTATCACTTAGAGCCCAGGAGAGGCTCCCACAGGCCCATGGAGGTTTGCCCTTCTTGGCCAGGTTAAGAAGCTCTGACCATTCTCCGGGTAAGAGCTCCAGCTCGCCTGGGTGTGGAAGTCTCCAGCCCTTGGCTCCCATCTACAGCCTGCTGTGCCACTTAGAGTCCGATAAGGGATCCTGCGGACACAGGATCAGGCTCATAAGGGCCTCCCTGCGTGGCTCAGTTCAGAAGCACTATCCGAGCTCTGGGTCAGAGCTCCAGCTGGCCCAGGAATGGAGGCCCCAGTCCTCCATTCTCCAGGCTGCTATGTTGTATTAACTCCTGGGACAGGGATCTTGCATGCACTGGGGGGGTCTCATGCTTAGTTAGGTTAAGAAGCTCCCAGAGCTCCAGCAGAACCAGGGGTAGACTTCCCCGGCGACAGGCTCCATTCTGCAGACCACTGTGCTACTTAGGGCCTGGGACGGGGTCCCACAGGCACAGAGAGGGCTCCCCTGCTTGGCGTGGTTTAGAAGCTCTGTCTGAGAACTCTGGTTGAGGGTGGAAGCGGAGGGTGGAAGCCCTTGGCTTTGGGATCCATTCTCCAGAATGCCACATCACAAAGTACCCAGGATGGGTCCCACAGGTACTCGGAGAGCTCCTCTGCTTTGCTGGGGAGAAAAAAATGCATGCTAGAGCTCCGTGAGGCCCCCCACAGCTGCATGCCTAAGGGCTAGCTTGGGCTCTCAGAATACGGCCCATGATGTCCCTCCGTGCCAGGCTGGCACCTCCAACGTCGAGTAGAATCAGTTTCATAAGACACAGCGCGACCAGATGGTCATCTGAGAAGCTCGGTGCGCTTGTGGCTGCGAGCCAGGACATCTGGTTGCGTACTTCATAGGAACGCATGGCACACCCAGATGGCCAGTCTGTCCTCAAAGTTCTGATAAGGGCTCATAAGGTTGTTCGAGCCCATAAGATTGTTCGAGCCCAATCAGAGCTCCAAGAGGCGAGATGCATTTGCTCCGATGGCCCCCTCCTTCACTTAGAGTGCACAGATTACAAAAATGGCTAGTGGACTTTCTCTGTATTAGTAGGGTGAAGGTATAGGTGACCTGCAGTTAATCTGGTTGCTCTCCCCTGATAGTGCAGGGTTTCTGGAAGCCTCATACAAGCAACTAGATGGCCAGTCTGTGCTTTTGGTAGGGCTGAATGACTGATTCCATGAGCTTGTCCACAGTGACTTGGAGTGCCCAAGACAGGCTTCCAGAGGCCTTCCCTGCTTTCCTGGGGTGTAATGCTCTGAGTGGGGAGCAGTGGGGACCCCCTTACATGGCTGAGTCCCACCATGGCCCTCCAATTTAAGTAGAAAAGCTTGTCAGAAGGCACAGTGCGACCCAATGTCTGTCTTTCGGGCCCAGCCATCTGGCGGCACAGCCAATAGAAGTGAATGGTGCAACCAGATGGCGCGGCTGCTCCGAAAGTTCAGATGAGGGCTCACTTGAAGCTTCAAGCCCAGCTAGGGCCCTAGGAGATCAGATACATAAACATGAATGATCTTCTCTGATATTACTCCCAAACTCCAGAAGGTCTCCCCGTCTTGGTAGTGGAGCGATGGAAGAATTTTTTTACCAGCTGTGGAGCATGTACAAATGGTGCAAGTTACCAAGAATGGTAGGCTGATCCATAATTCTTCCAGTTGATAAGAGATTGTAGTTGATCTAGATTTATTATAGAGTCAAGGTCTGCTTACACGTCATATTTGGAAACGCGTAGATGTCAGACCTCTCCTAAAGAAAGCCTCCGCGACCCCAGTGATCTCATACATCATCAGCCAATCTCCCTGCTCCCCTACCCGTCCAAAGTACTTGAAAAAGCCATCAACCAGCAGCTCACTGAATTGCAGGAACAAAACCACCTTCTGGACACCTCACAATCAGGATTCCATGCGAACCACAAAACTGAAAATGCTCTGATTGCCGCCACTGATGACATCAGAACACTCCCTGACCACAGAGAAACTGTGGGCCCGATCCGCCTCGACCTCCCTGCGGCGTTCAACACTGTCTCTCATAACACCCTCATCAACAGACTCTACAACATAGGCATACAGCAAGACGCCATCAAGTGGATTGCCTCCTTCATTACAGGACGCACACAGAGCATGCGACTGCCTCCCTTCACCTTTGCCCTAAAATCATATATAGCGTATCCAGTGGTCGAAGTGGGCAGGATTGGCAGGGCACAGCATGCCCCTACTTTTTTTATTTAATGGAATCCGTTCCCATAACTTTTTTCTAAAAAATGCATTCCGGGACGGCAGAAATAGCCATGGCCTATAGGTAGCCCGGCTGGTTAGAACGGGTGGGGTGGGCAGAGAACGAAAAATGACTTGGTCTCTTCCTTCTTGTCCAAAGAAGACAATGACAGTTTCCATTTCTCCTGCTCTTCCCCGGCAGCTGTCCCCCTTCACTGTTTCTTCCTTTTCCTCTTCCTCTTTCTGACTCTGTCTCGCACCGCCTCACTTGCTGAAAACTGTGTCTTCAACACATGGCTCTTACCCTCTCTTTCCTCTCATTTCATTACTTTGCTACCCTGTTAAACGGATCCAAAAGAGAAGGGAACACGTTTGCAGGAAATGTCCTTTTCTGACATTTTTCTATTTTAAAGTGCAGCCTCGGGACGGAGAGGAAAAAAGGTTCAAAATACGAAAAATAACTAAATAAAGCAAGACATGTAGTCTGTTCGCATTGGTTTTATTCACACTCAAACACATTAGTGCCACTTTACAGAGTTTGCCAGTGAAACGTTACTTTAATGTTCTCATCTTTCTTTGAACAGCATTGTTTTCCCTGGCTGGAGAAGTGCACCATTCCTGGAGGTTCTGTAATACCTGGTTGATGCATGGGGTGAAAAAAATTAATAAGATCCTTCTCAGCTGGTTTCCATATTTAATTTTTAAAATGTGTTCCGCGGTTCTGTGTTCAGGGATGTGGTCTCTTTAAACCATACTGCTTGCTTTTTGTAAGGATACAAGCAATGGACATTGAAACGAGCCCCTTCCGGGCCCTGTAGTCATGTCCTTAACTTTTCAGGCAGAAGCACTCACTGATTTCTGAATAATGAGTGTAAAAGAGTTAAGGTGCCATGTCGCTCCTGCTTATAGTTCACATGCTTTACTTAATCTTGCATTCCCTATGAGTGTTTGCTTTTTCTGGGATGCTATTACTTTTATTTTTTTCTTTCAGTCAGCATATTACTCTTGTCTAGTGCATAAATTTGAATTGAGTCGCGTCCAGGTGTTTATAGCGTGGCACAATTGGGTTGCAGCTAAAGGTAGTGGGAGTTTCTCTCAGTAGGGCAGTATGATGTTCAGTTGGCAGAGGATGTGGCACTATGGCCAGAGTTGCCGAATTTGGAACTGGGAATCAGGTTCAGCCTTCATGACCAGTCCACCAGACCACTCTCCTCCTGAGGGACCACATTCCCACGCTGGACCTTAGAAGGCCCAGATAGACCTTAGAAGCCCTGGTGTCTTAGCACCAGCATGTGGACCCTAGCGGTGGCAAGTATGGGTTAAACTTGAAGGCCTGTTCACCACAATCACCTCCAGCCGTGCGGCTGGCGTAGGAAGCAGCACACCCTGGAGTGACAGTGACTCTGTCACTGAAGTCACAGGATCCTTGAGGCCAGTCCGCCTCACCCCCTGGTGCCTCCATTGGCCTTGTTTCAGCAGTAGTAGTGCAACTCACCAGGGATTGGCAATACCGGATTTGCACACACACCAAACTAAGTTCACAAACTTCACGGTCTCTCTGCTTAATGCACAGGCTCTTTTAACATGTGCTGCCTTTTTTGAGGGCACTGGAATTATGTAGCAATGGGGGGCGAAATGTTATCACAGAGGTGACTAAATGATGCAGCAAAAAAAGGCTGCAGCGTAATGCGATACATTTCCCGATACCTTAATATTTTTATATTTACACATATTAACAGTCTCTGCAAAGATTTTGTCTCATTACTACCAGTGTAATATGCAAATCCCACTGTGAGAAAGGGGACCAGTCGAGCTTTGCAAAGGGCCCTCCACTTCGCAGCAACACAAGTAACATTTTTAGTAACTTTTGATCTGCTTGAGCTACAAACAATTTTTTTGTTAAAACCGTCAGGTTATTCAGCAGAAGATGTATTACGTGACTAATATAGCAGAGCCATTATTATGTGGAAAACATTTGTAAATTAGGATATTTCGCCATTCACGTTGGAACTGCTCTTGTGGAAAAAGGAAGGAGAAGTGTTGATGACAGAAGCTGCATGGCTCAGAGACAGATGGCTTGTGATTACACTATTAAGCGTATTTGGGACATTCTGTGATTGAAAACATATCCCACTTTGTGAATGTTTTTAATGTCAAAAACTCATATTAAACCTTAAATAAACATGTGTATCCATTGGTTGAATTAAATAACGTAATGAACTATAACTGACCTGTGAAATGACAAACAAATACTAAAAATTAAGATGTTTTGTTTTTCTGGCCACAAAGCTGAGTCCGCCCACTAACCCAATCCTCAGGTTATTCCCGCCCTCTGATTCCCCGCCCACATTTCCCCTACTTTTTTCCCACTTTGACCACTGGCCATATCATGAGGAACATCATTCAGCTCTAAACTGTTCAACATCCAAACAACCCCCTTACAGACTTTGTTAGATCCCACAGACTCAACATAATCTCCTACTTGCGGCGTTGTTTTTACTTGCACGCACTGCTACAACATTTCCATCTGTGTTGTACATCATTTGGTAGACAGCCTATTGTTCCTTCTGCACTGTGTGGGGCTCCGGGGGCCGGATTCTGTCTTGACTCGGTGTTTCAGCCTACCCGCCCTGGTCCGACTCGGTAGCCAATACCGTTGAGCGGAGGGCGGGCAGACAAGAGCAAGACACGCCCAGTAAAACCGGAACTGTCGAGCGGTTAGCGCTCTAACATCAATCCACACAGGGCTATTTAGCCCCTCGGAGGTCGAAGCGCGCAGCGGTTGCGCGCAGAGGGGCGCCATTGACGGCGCCGAAGACCAGCCAAAGACCTGCCCGTCTGCGCCCGTCCGCGACAGGACGGGGCCAGGGGCTATGGGGCCAAACAACACTGACCACCCATCTACGCCGATCCCTAGGACGACCTACTCAGCACAGGTACTCCTTGCGATAGGCCAGAATCAACATCAGCCTCGAGAGTGTATGATGGGAAGATGTCTCCAGTTAGACAGCCCATTTTCTTGCCGCTTTTGTCGAGCTCAATTTGGTATAGTTTCACAGGAGACTGGTTTTAATAAAAATACCCATTTTGCAAGCGTTAAAATGAATGGAAGTAAATCCTTTGTCGGAAGGAAAAACTTACTCTGTAACATTAGATCCCTTTCTAAACATACGTCTGAGGTATGGGATCTAATTTCCACCTCTGAGCCTGATTTTTGCTTTCTCACAGAAACTTGGCTCAAACCCCATTCTAATCCAGCAATTGCGTTAGCAATTCCCTCAGGCTACAAAATAATTAGACTGGACCGTCCGAGCAAGATAGGAGGGGGGATAGCCATTGTACATAAACATGACATTTACTGTACCATTCTGGCTGAATTGAGCTCACCAGTTATTGAATTATTGGTTTTTAAATTTCACTATTCTCCTAAAAACATCCAGACGGGTGCTTTAGTATATCGCCCCCCAGGTCCATGCACTAATTTTTCCAACACGTTAATTGAGGCTCTTGCCCCTCATATTACTATTGACAGGGACTTTTTATTGGTGGGGGATTTCAACATACACAGTGATGTGATAGACTGTAAAGACGCACAATCTGTGTTAAATGATCTATCCTTACTTGGGCTAACCCAAAGGAACTCTGGGCCAACTCACCGGGCAGGACACACATTAGACTTGATTTTATCCAAATTTCCGGCAGTCACATGCTCTCCGCCCATTCAAGTAAGTTGGACTGACCACTATATTATAGAATTTTATTCTTCCTACTCTACTAACACTTTGCACAGACCAACTGCTCTTCCCTGTCTCCGTCGGCAGTGGCACAAAGTGAATAAAGAAGTTTTTTCCAACAACTTTATTGAGCCCTCCATTACTCGTTTGGACAATGTGGAAAGTGTTTTGAGTAAATTGGAAGCGGCGTCTGGAGCAGCCATAGATAATATAGCCCCCATAAAGAGCTTCAAATCCCGGCCTACTCAGAAACAGGAAGTTTGGTTCTCCAATGACCTGAAAATATTAAAACAAGCAGCTAGAAAACTGGAGAAAAGATGGAGGTCCTCCCATTTGGAGAGCGATAGAAAGCTCTATTGGGTTTCGCTATCTAGCTATCATAAAGCAATCCGGAGTGCGAGGAAAACACATATAACTTCTCAAATCTCGGCAGCAGGGAATTCTTCCAGGGTTCTTTACCAGGTACTTAACTCTTTTGTCAAACCAGTAGCGTGTGAAAGCACCGAACTTGTATCTCAGCAGCTCTGTAACAACATATCCTCTTTTTTCTCTAATAAAATTGATGTTATTTACGAGAAAATTGTGGCATCCAATGCTGTTATGGTTGCAGACGTAGCTTCTGCCTTTCAAAATACAGAGTTTGATCATGGCACACACACTCTGGACTCCTTTCCCCCCATTACTGATGAGGAGCTATCTGTATTAGTTAAACAGATCAAAAGTGGTAGTCCAGACGATACCATTCCAGCTAGATTAATACCCTCTCTATTTGACACATTATGTCCCACTATCATCAAACTTATTAATCTGTCTCTGAGTACAGGGTCTGTCCCTAAAGAATGGAAGCGTGCACTTGTCAGGCCCATCAGGAAAAATACCGCCATTGCCTGGTCTGAACTATCCAACCTGAGACCAATTTCACTGTTACCTTTTCTTGGGAAACTTACAGAAAAGTATGTCAATAGACTCCTTTCCAACTTTATTGAAACTGTGGGCGGCCTTGACCACTCTCAATCTGGTTTTAGGCCGAAACACAGTACAGAGTCTACATTACTTTCTGTTATGGACGACCTGCACATGTTCCAGGATAAGGGTTACTCAGTGATCTTGGTCTTACTGGACTTGTCAGCAGCGTTCGACACCGTGTCACATAACATTCTTACTGACCGGTTGTCGAACGTAGGGGTGAAGAACAAAGCTCTGGCATGGTTGGGAAGCTTCCTCTCTGATCGTACCCAGACTGTCACCATGGGTACGTATCGCTCAGCAGAGATGAAAGTCTCGAAAGGGGTGCCACAGGGCTCTTGTTTAAGCCCAACACTTTTCAACATCTACGTGGCACCCCTAGCGAGAGTGATGCGTAAATTTGGTTTTATCCCCGTGTCTTACGCGGACGATACGCAGCTCCTCTTCCCTTTTAAGACTCTTACCCCGGAATTGAGGAGGTCTTTCTCTGCTGGCATGGAAACTGTGGCATGTTGGATGTCCTCCAACTACCTACAGTGTAATGTAAATAAAACGGAGGTCATGCTGTTTGGTGAAGCAAAGATACTTTGGACCCCTGACTGGTGGCCTCCTGGTCTGGGCATATCACCTGAGCCCAAACAGATTGTTAAAAACCTGGGGGTTCGCCTTGACCAGGATTTGTCATTGAAACAACATACGAACTATGTCACTGGCGTATGCTTCCACACTATTAGCTTGCTGCGTAAAGTTTTTCCATTGCTGCCTGAGCAATTCAGGAAAACGCTGGTGCAGGCCCTTGTTATGAGTCGGATTGACTATTGTAATGGTCTCCTACTCTCTGCAAATGAGGGAGTACTGAATAGACTTCAGGTAATACAAAACACCGCGGCTCGCCTTGTTCTAAATGCCCCCCCAAGAACAGCATCGAAGCCTCTGTTAGAAGAACTCCATTGGCTTCCTATCCGTCAAAGGATAAAATTTAAAACTTGCTGTTTAATACACAAGAGCCTAAATAGACAAGGTCCACTTTATTTGGAAAAGAAATTTATCCCATACATTCCATCTAGAACGCTCAGATCTAGTAATGGGCACTCACTGGTAGTGCCGCGTGCTAAGAAAGCCAGGCACGGAAGTAAGGCACTCTCAGTGTTGGGACCTAAATTGTGGAACTGTCTTCCTGTAGCTATTCGTTCCTGTTCTGAACATTTGGTGTTCAGGAAACAACTAAAAACCCTGCTGTTCACAAATGCAATCTAAATGCCTTCCGCATGCTCCACTCTTGATATAGGAATCTTATGCCAGAAGCGCAGAGATACTCCAGTTGGAGTCGATTCCAGCGCTATATAAACCTGCAAATAAATAAATAAATATGCAGACGACACTCAACTGATTCTCTCGCTCACCGATGACCCCTCAATGCCAAAACCAACTTTTGCAATGCCATGACCAACGTAGCCAAATGGATGAGAGACAACTGCCTCCAACTCAACTTCGACAAAGCTGAAGTGCTGATGTTCAGGAAGCCATGGGACCACAGCTGGTGGCCTGCAGAACTTGAGCCTACACCCACAGTCATTGACCATGCATACAACCTTGGCCTCATTCTGGACAACCAACTAACTATGAAACGACAGGTCAACACAGTCACTTCCTCCTACTTCCACACACTTAGCATGTGCGGCAGGATGTTCAGATGGATTCCAACCAACACCAGAAAGACTGTGACTCAGGCCCTCATCTCCAGTTGCCTCAAATACGCTGGCATCTCCACCCAGTTCCTAAGAAGACTCCAGACCATACAAAACACAGTAGTCAGACTCATTCTGAACCTCCCAAAATGAATCTACACCTAAGAGACCTCTCACTGGCTCCCCATCCAGGAAAGATGCCAGCTCAAGATCCTCACGCACACCTACAAAACCTTCCACAAGCTAGTAGGACCTGCCTACATCAACCATCGACTGAACTTCCACCAATCCTCTAGACACCAGCGCTCCTCTCCATTCGCCCTCCCACACACCTCTGGCATCCGTCGCAGCAGTGGCCGCTCCTTCTCCTACATCGCTGCCAAGACCTGGAACGACCTTCCCCCCCAGCTTCGTACTGCTCCCCTCGCTGACAGACTTCAGGAAGAGACTCAAGACCTGGCTGTTCGCCAGAGACTCAGAGCCTAGCTATCCCAGGGGTGACAGCACTGCGCTTTACAAATGCTGTTGATTGATTGAGGGTTCTCATAAATAAGCCCTTGTGTTTTGTTGGGTTTCTTCACTCTTGTACCAGTTCGCATCTGGCTACCTAATGTTAGGCATCTTTAATATTTTTAGGTTGCGCTTCGATTGACCTGTTATATCTATTCTGTGAGGTTTGGCAAACCCACTGATTGCCATTGGTTACTATCGGTGGCATTCAGAAATGCTGGCCTCTTATTGGTGCATTTCTGTCAAAGTCCCTCCTCCGTGTGTTTAGTTCTCTTTCCAGCGATTTCACTCTGAGAACATTTCAGTTGGCCATCACACAGTACAGTGTGGGAAGGCCTCTCTTCCCTCCTCCCGTCTGGCTATTGCAGGTCAGGAGTTGTGTTTTTTGTTTTGTAGTTTTATACAGGGTGAAGTCAACCTGAAGGCATTGGAGTGCTTTGCAAGAGCACCAGTTACTTTAGATACAGACACATTCCTTTTTGGTCAGGCACGGAGAGACACATGCTCTATGTTTCTGCTTTTTTTTTTTTTTTTTAACTTTAAAGGATAGAGTGGCGCCCGCTTCAGGGACACCACGGTTTATGTTTCCGCTTTTTTTTTTTTCTTATAGCTCAGCTTGGCACCCGCTTCAGGGACACCATGCTTTGTTTCAGTTTCTCTTTTTTTTAACTTTAAAGCTCAGCTCAGCACAGCACCCGATACAGGGACACCGCGCAATGTTTCTGATTTTTTTTTTACTTTAAAGATAAGAGTGGCACCTGCTACAGGGGCACTGAGCTTTATGTTTTAACTCTTTTGCATTTGCCAATCCTCTGGGATATTACCAAACTTGATGGACACGCCATTCACCCAATGCCTGAAGGGGGAGGCCAATGGCTTGGGGGTTGTTTTGCAATTACTAAACAGGTGCGTATGAAAAAAAATTAGTGTAGAATATTAATCGTGTATGGCACCATAAACTCAGAGCAGGGAGCCCTCGAACTGAAAACATGAATTACCTGTGCTTTATTTATTTATCATTGCTCACAACGCCCTGCAAACACATCAGTCACCTATAGAACTAATAATCCCCTCACACCATTTCACGCTTTACTTCTCTTAGAAATACCAAAAAGCTGAAAGAAAACCTTTGCTTATCCTCCTCGGAGCCTTCCTCTATTTACGTTTGGTGTCACTTCTAATATATCACTTCGGTCTACTTTTCTAGAATACAATAGCGAGCTGCGCCTCATGCTAACACTAGCTGCTGTGTAGACTTTTGCCTGCTCTTTGTGAGTTATCCCAAGGAAGAGCACTCTATAGAGGGATAGTGGACCCTTCTAACTGACCCAAAGAGCGTCATAAATGGATCTTTTATTTCATTTGATGTGTGTTTGTGTCAGAGCCTTGCAGCCCCAGTGTTTGTCATGTACAGTAAGGGCTTAAGTGGATTTTTCATATGGGCGTGGCCGATGGCATTAGGGGAGTGGCTTAGAACACTTAAGCTTAAAATCTGTACTTTGCATAGTGTGCTGCCTCACTTGTATTTTGCTGCTTCTGTCACTGCATCCAGATATATAATAGAACAAGTAACATTACACCTGCAACAAGCCAGGACTATTGGCTTTGTCAATATTTGTAAATTGCATAGGATAAAAAGGCAACAACTATGACTTTGTTGTATATGATATTGAAAATGCGTCCAACCTTGTGGGCGAGTTTGTGGCGTAAGTCTAAAGCTGCAGAATTTAGAGCTGAGCAAAGCAGGTTTGAGCTTGACATCTGCTCAACATCCTGTGATTCAAAATATGAAAATGTCCTAGTGTAATGTAAATGGTGCTCATGTCAAGCGCTCCAAGTTTGTGCTATATAAAACTGAAAAAGGAGTCTCTTTGAATTTATATCAAAAGTAGTGATGGCTGGTACTATTGCAGAGATATTTTTTTTTTCTTTTCAACCTGGAGGTAAAAATGGAGAGCCCGATTTGGACCGGTCTCGACACCTATTTTTACCAACTACCGGTTCTGGCAGGACCTGGTCCACTTAAAGCCCTGTGTACAGTCACTGTCTAAGGCATTCATTGCCTGCCTTCCAATAATCTAAGTCAGAAATATGAGTTTATGTGGTAAACCCTGCACCTTCTCTTCTTAAATATATTTTTCCTGTGAAAAGTTTACAGAAATGAACCAGGAAACAGATCTCTGAAAATGTGCAGAAATTGGTGCAAACACACCTACTTTCGAAGTTATAACTTATTCCAGGGACTAAAATTTACAATGGGCCAATTATACCGGATCAGATCATTACCGCAGCATATTGGTAATTCCCGGTATCATATTACTGCAGTGGTTTTCATGAGAGACTCATAAGGCCCTCATTGTTTGTGACTCCAGAATATTGATGAGCTATTAGCTCACTTGGAAATAAAAATACTGGTCGCTTTCAGGTGCAAGAAGATTGTAAGTCAGAATATCAAAGACCTAAACATTGAGAAGGTGAGTGAAGACAGGTAAGCATAGATTTACGATTCTTAACTACATACCTTGAAAATATTGAAATCATCAAGGTATATGTATGTTAATTATAGTAAACTTAAGCTTCCCTATATAAACATTCCTTCACAATAGTGTTGCCACAGTATTCTTGCCTTGCAATCCTATGTTCTGTAGTCGATATTCTAGTGGAATATCGTTCAGCATACTGTGGTATAATGGGCACCGTAATTTGCTAAGAAATTGTAACATTTTGCAGCAAAGGCTATTGGCGTTGCATTATTATTATCAATGTCAATAGCTCAAACCTATAGTAATGCGAGACCTATTGCATTGCAAATGCTTGTTGTCATTCCCTCTGGTTCCCTGTTTGTACTACGCTCCGGCGAATGGCTGCTCTTAATGCTGCTCCTGAGCACCTTTGGCTGCTCTTCTCAGGATCTCTCTGGGTCCTCATGAACCTGCAGTGGGGAGTGGTTCAAACAGTGCATGTGAAGTCTGGCATTCATCATAGCATTGAGGTGGACTTTAATAACATAAATGTAAAAGCTGAGTTTCAGACTCTGGTTTTAAGACTCCGCCCCCTGTGACCCCGCCCCCTGTGACTCCTCCCCCTCTGGGTCCTCAGATCTACAGTGGGGAGTGGTTCAAACAGTGCATGTGAAGTCTGGCATTCATCACAGCATAGAGGTGGACTTTAATAACATAAATGTAAAAAAGTTGAGTTTCAGACTCTTGGTTTTTAAGACCCCGCCCCCTGTGACCCAGCCCCCTGTGACTCCTCCCCCTCTGGGTCCTCAGATCTACAGTGGGGGAGTGGTACAAACAGTGCATGTGAAGTCTGTCATTCATCACAGCATTGGGATGGAGTTTAATATAAATGTAGAAGTTGAGTTTCAGACTCTTGTTTTTATGACCCCGCCCCCTGTGACCCCGCCTCCTGTGACTCCTCCCCCTCTGGGTCCTCAGAT
Source organism: Triturus cristatus (assembly GCF_964204655.1). Taxonomy (NCBI): domain Eukaryota; kingdom Metazoa; phylum Chordata; class Amphibia; order Caudata; family Salamandridae; genus Triturus; species Triturus cristatus. The sequence continues at coordinate 1,283,725,714 of NC_140592.1, read as the reverse complement.
CTACAGTGGGGAGTGGTACAAACAGTGCAAGTGGTGTGTCATTCATCACAGCACTGAGGTGGAGTTTAGTAACATGAATGTAGAAGTTGAGAGTCAGACTACTTTGCATGACCCCGCCCCCAGTGACCCCGCCCCCTCTGATAGCCACGCCCTGACCCCCACTGCATGAGTTGCCGAGTTCAGCGTTCCTCTTCCCACCGGTGCTGTCAGTGCTGCGCCGCGGGTGGTCTCTGGCTCGAGCCCCCCCCCCCCCCACCCGGGATGACCCTGGGCCCTCCGCTGTGATTGGCGGGTGCTGACCCGCCCCCTCCCACGCCTCCAGCAGCAGCAGGTGCCCGCCTCCTCCCCGGCAGTGCCTGCCCGGCTCACCGTGAGGGCCTCTGGAGGCTCCGCCGTCCCTGGGGAGGCCTCAGCACCGCTCTCCGGTAACCGATCCCGGAGCGTCCGTCTCCAGGCAACCGAGGTCACGTGCTCACCCCATCCGCAGCCGTATCCAGGCAACGGGGCCAGCTGCTTCAACACGCCCAACCGCCTGTGAAAACCACCCGAAGAAGAGGCGCCTGAGTAACGATGTAAAGAGGAGGCAGTGTGGCACGTTGGATTCAGCCGCTTGAAGCCCCGCGTGTGGCCCCCATTCCTCTCTGCCACAGCGAGCCTCGTGCTCGTCCCCGACATGTGCCTCCTGGAGTCCTGGGCCCCTGCCGTCCAACTTAGGCCCCGCGCACTGGCGGACCGCCTCCGCGAAGCGACGCCGGTGACGTCATGGCACAGGAGCGGGCACGTCACGCGCACCGCACAGAAGAGGCGCTGAGTGCATCCGCACCAATCCTCCTATTCTTGGTGGGGAACTTCCTCTTTCATGGCTCCCCTCCAGCTATCCACCATTTATCTGCCTCCCGCCTTCATCTACCGGCCCCCATCCACCTTCCTCCAGCCACCCACCTCCATCCACCTGCCTCCAGCCTCCCTCCACCATTCACTTGCCTCCCTCCACTGGCCTCACACCTGCATCCACCTGCCTTCAGCCTCCCACCTCCATCCACCTGCCTCCATCCACCCACCTCCATACACCTGCCTCCAGCCACAGACCTCCATCCACCTGCCTCCAGCCACAGACCTCCATCCACCTGCCTCCAGCCACCCACCTCCATCCACCTGCCTCCAGCCACAAACCTCCATCCACCTGCCTCCAGCCACCCACCTCCATCCACCTGCCTCCCGCCACCCACCTCCATCCACCCGCCTCCAGCCACCCACCTCCATCCACCCGCCTCCAGCCTCCCACCTCCATCCACCTGCCTCCAGCCAACCACCTCCATCCACCTGCCTCCGGCCTCCCACCTCCATCCACCTGCCTCCAGCCTCCCACCTGCAGCCTCCCAACTCCATCCACCTGCCTGCAGCCTCCCCCCTCCATCCACCTGCCTCCAGCCTCCCACCTACATCCACCTGCCTCCTCCCACCTACATCCACCTGCAGCCTCCCACCTTCATTCACCGCCCTCCAGCCTCCCACCTCCAGCCACCTGCCTCCAGCCACCCACCTCCACCAGCCACCCAACTGCCTCCCGCCACCCACCTCCATCCACCTGCCTTAAGCCTCCCACATCCATCCACCTGCCTTCAGCCTCCCACCTCTATCCACCCGCTTTCAGCCTCCCTTCTCCCACCTGCCTCCACCTGCTTCCAGACACCCACCTGCCTCCAGCTGCTTCCCGCCACCCACCTGCCTCCAGCTGCTTCCAGCCACCCACCTGCCTCTACTTGCTTCCAGCCACCCACCTCCATCCACCTGCTTCCAGCCACCCACCTCCATCCACCTGCTTTCAGCCACCCACCACCCACTTCCATCCACCTGCTTCCAGCCACCCACCTCCGCCAGCCGCCCTCCCACCTCCATCCACCTGCCTCCAGCCTCACACCTCCACCTGCCTTCAGCCTCCCACCTCCATCCACCTGCCTTCAGCCTCCCACCTCCATCCACCTGCTTCAAGCCACCCACTTGCTTCAAGCCACCCACCTCCACCCACCTGCCTCTAGCCACCCACCTCCATCCACCTGCCTCCAGCCACCCACACCAATCCACCTGCCTCCAGCCTCCCACCTCCATCCACCTACCTTCAGCCTCCCACCTCCATCCACCTACCTTCAGCCTCCCACCTTTATCCACACACCCACCTCCATCCACTTACCTCCACCCACCCACCTCCATCCACCTGCCTTAGGCCACCCACCTCCACCCACCAGCCTGAGCCTTCCACCTCCATCCACCAGCCTGCAGCCACCCACCTCCACATGCCGGCCACCTGCCTCCATCCACCCACCTCCATCCTCCCACCTCCATCCACCTGCCTCCGGCCTCCCACCTCCATCCACCTGCCTCCAGCCTCCCACCTACATCCACCTGCAGCCTCCCATCTACATCCACCGCCCTCCTGCCACCGACCTCCATCCACCTGCCTCCAGCCACCCACCTCCACCAGCCGCCCTCCCACCTCCATCCACCTGCCTCCAGCCTCCCACCTCCACCTGCCTTCAGCCTCCCACCTCCATCCACCTGCTTCAAGCCACCCACCTGCTTCAAGCCACCGACCTCCATCCACCTGCCTGCAGCCGCCCACCTCCATCCACCTGCCTGCAGCCGCCCACCTCCATCCACCTGCCTGCAGCCGCCCACCTCCATCCACCTGCCTGCAGCCGCCCACCTCCATCCACCTGCCTGCAGCCGCCCACCTCCATCTACCTGCTTCTAGCCACCCTCCTACATCTACTTGCTTCCAGCCACCCTCCTACATCTACCTGCTTCCAGCCACCCTCCTACATCCACCTGCCTTCAGCCTCCCAGGTTTTGAAGCATCCAGCCTAATAGCATGATAGAACGTAGCTGTGACTGACCATGTTGCATCATGACCAAGTCTTGTTCCATGATGTCTATGACAGAGGATACACTGCTGTCCAAAGAATATATCCTGGACGACAGAGTCGTTAACCCATTGTCTACTACAGAGAGAGTTTTCTCTAAATTAATACAATCAATTTCTCGTATTTATTCTGCAGTCTCTGCTTTGATGCCCTTCCATGCTTCATTATAAGCAGCATAGATACCGGCATATATGAAACGTTTTTGACCCGGTTTTCTTGGTCCTAGCAAGAATTCCCTAAGGTCTGCGCCTTCTTGAAGTAAAGTTAAGTGTTGTTTTACATCCTCTAGTGTAGCTTTCTGTAGCCAATCAAGGCAAAGTTTCCCTACACTGTAAGTTGTTACTTCCCCCGGATGCTGTCCTTGGACATAACGTGGGTCTGGCCTATGAAAGGTAAAACCTTGTGTTTTGTTCAGGAATCTATCTTGACAGTTGTTTGTGTCTAAGGGCCAGAGCAACCATTTTTTCCATTCAGGATCTGATCTGTTATTATTCAAAATAGTATGTACGTCGACCTCCCCCTGTGTAGTGCTTTCACTTGTAGGTGCACGTATAGACGGAGTGTTCATGTCTTTTATCTTGGCTATTCCAAGGCATGATGTTTATTGAACAGTGTCGTTCAAAAACATAATTTGCTCAGGGATGATACAGGCTCTAAACAAAGCTTCTATTCCCTGTACTTGCCAATCTTTAGTACCCAAAACAGTTTTCGTCTCTCTTTCCAAAAGTCGTAACCCTGTCTAGATAGTTTGGCAATAAAATAAAGGCTGTAGAATAAATCTGGTATTTGTTAACATAGTTTTCCTTCCTGTCTTATTGACATTCTTAAAGTAAAATGTCTCTGCATTCGAGATATTAAACCCTGAAAAATATGGAAATTTTATTGCAAATGTTTTCGAGCTACCCTTTGGTGGCGTAGGACAATGTTCCCATTGGTTATACATAAATACATTTCTAGGTGTTGCAGATTTATGCAAGAAATTATGACCATAGTGGTTATAACAATACAGTTGTTCATAGTCTGATGAACCTTGTAAATATTCATTATTAGTGAATGCAGTTGACATCTCTAGATCAGACATCATATTATTAACAGTCTCGGAGTCCCAATCATCAGAAAAGGTACTGGAGGTACTAAAGTCACTTAATGAAATTTTAAATAGGAATCTTCAAAATCTCAGACGGGCCAAAAATGTCATATTCGGTTCTGTCCCAAACTATACCATCAGGTATAGGAATCGCTGTGATGTTCACTGCTGACAAGTCTCTTGCTTCACAATGGGATGATTTGTGGGGCTGGAGAAGTAAGTTCACTCTTTTACTTGCTGTGTCTGTTTGAATATATCTTCCATTAATCAGCATAACCCAGAGTTATTGCCAGAGCTAACCAAAGTAGAAAGAAGAATATTCCCAAAACAATCCATACTTCAATCCATGGTGAAACCAGATAAGTTTTTTCTAGTAGATGAAAAAAGCCTGTTGCTTGTTCTTTGAAAGTTCTTTGTGCTGGCGTCGTTTCAGGCTCGCTGGGATCCTCAGAAAACGTATCAAAGTTCATGAAATAGCCAGAAGCAGTCCTGTCAATGGTTGGAATTGCATCCGTATTTGATGAAATTGGTGGAACCAGTTGATCACTTGTCACTTTGTTGTAAACAGGTGTATCTGGACGAACTGTCATTTGGGTCTCAAGAGGTACAAGGTCCATAGCATTGTTGCTTAGTCCTCTGTTTCTTACTGCCGAATCTTCAAATGTGATGAGTCTTTCAGTTTGAACCTCATGGATTGTAGCTAGAGGAGTGCGTCTGATACATTGGCGGAGTCCACTTGGCCTACTGTTCAGTATCGGCCACATAGTGTGGTTTGATCAGTTCGATGGTCGACAAATCTTTTCTCCTTTTTACCAGAAAGGGGCGGCAAAAGTACTGTTCTTGATCCGTGGATGGCTAGGACAGGTACTGGTTGTCTGTATGAAGGCCCAAATTCCTTCTTATCCGCGATCTTTTCTCTAACTAGATCACCAAGCTTTGGGATCCAGACAGGCCTTGCTGGGACGGCCGGATTTTTCTCAGTGGTGGTTGGCTTCAGGACCACGTTGCTTTCTTGCGTTCTTAGTTTATTTAAGTCTTTTAAAAGAGCCAAACGATCTTTGATATCAAATTGTTTGTTTTCCACCACTGTGCCTTTCATATCTAAGTTCAGAACCAACATTCTAGTCCCAAACAGGACCTCATATGGAGTGACACCCCCTAGAGAACTTCTTGGCAAGTTGTTTATTGCGCGCTGGACCCCATATAAATGTTTGACCCACCCATCACCCGAACCTAATACCCTAGCTGTTATAGATTACTTTATGTCACTGTTTTTTCTTTCCACAACAGAATTTCCCTCAGGATGGAATGGAGAAGAATACCGCAATGCTACGCCCAGACTGGCCATGGCTTCTTTGTAAGCCCTAGAGCTAGACGCAGGACCCTGTTCAGAATGTAGTGTGCCTATTGCGTATGTGCTGATAAAGACTTGAAAATCTTTTATAACATTTCGTGCGTCAGCCGAGCGCTGAGGCCACGTCCATAGGATCCTAGACTCAGTGTTTCTGGGATTGCATTCGTCCATGAGGACGCATATATATCGTTAGTCTGATGCTATCTAACAATGGTGTCTGAACTGGGCTGGCTACATTGTAGTCAGGTGTCTGGTGGCGTTCTGTACTGCGATCTCTATTGCATGCTATACAGTTATCAATGAAGATGTGAATTAAAGTATTCATCTCTGGCCACCAGTACATCTCTTTCAACTCTAAAATTGTCTTTGAGATCCCCTGATGTATCGGACCCTCTCCCAGATGCGCTTCGTAAATCAAAGCTGCTCTACGTTCCCTGTTTGGAATTACTCTATCCCCCACTCCAGAGATTCGAGCAAACGGAACGCCATTCGCATCAATTATATATGAGTGGAAACTTTTTAGGTAATGCCGCACCGCTGCCTTTGCTTGATGCATTGACAGACAGTATTATTTCGCTGTCTATTTTTGTTTTTGAACGAGTGATTGTGTTAGAAGGTGGTTCTGACACTATGGGCCGCCCGGATTTTTCGCTTTTTGAGCACCTAATTGTTGAGCTTTTACTGTGGGGGAGCCTCATAAGTTGGGACTCACCCACAGTGAACTCAGGATGTAAGAGACTGCATGGGGATTTTACTGGTGTTCCCCTGGCTTGACCAGGCCACTGCGCAGCAGCTGGAGTAAGGGACAACGGGCTGGTTACATGCAGACACGTGTACATGTGTGTGCACACGTGTACGGGCTGCGCAGGGGAGATTCCTAGCGTGCGCAGTCCAGGAGCAGCTACAAAGTGAATGGTGTGGCAGGACTTATGCAGTAGTGGGTGGTGACATGGAATAGGCTTTGTACACTGAAAAGAAACATGCCAGGGAAAGTCAGTGTGTTTTACTGTGTTTTCACTTCATTATTCCCCTATGGGAATGTGGGGCCCATGGCTAGATTAACTTTCATTACAGATTCCGGACACGCACTTAAGCCAAATGTAGCGAATGTGAAAATAAGTATTCTGCAGAGTCCAAAGTCATATTTGTTCTGCTTTTGGGTCATCCAGAACTGTCATATTTCTCTGAGCCAGCCAGGACCAGACCCAGGCTGAGGGCTGACCTCAGCTGGATGGATTGATGACCTTTCTTCCACAAGCTAGGGCCTCCTCTCCACGAAAAGAAGATGGGAGGGGCTACAGGCCATCAATTAGCAGCTGTCACTGGGTGCCAGGCACCAGGCTGCACCAAGGAGGGAAGGCAGCGTGGGCGAAAGGGGCTTCAGAGACATGTGGCCAGAAACACTGGAGTATGCCATGTTTGAACAAACCCAGAGGCTGGACAAGAAGGAGGGAGCAGGGGCAGGGACGTGATGTGTTGCTGTTTGATAGGACCAACAGAGACTTCCTGCCAGCCCCCTACTCAACTTTTAAAAAGTGCTTGCACAGGAAGAGAAGGTCTCTCTGGGGTGTGGTTTGCTGAGGGTGAAGGTGCTGGAGCCTGGCGCAATGGGCAGTTGGAAGGAGAGACCCCCTGACTGCCCCCAGGACCCTATCAGCACCAGAAGAAGAGCCCAGGACTGGTGCACAGAAGCAGGGGCCTCTGCTCAGGGAGAAGAGAGGCCCAGAAGGAGAGCCTGGTGAAAGGCTGGCGCAGGGAGCCAGTGAAGACATCACCCTGCTGAATCAGAGACCCTGAGGGCGTAGGAGAGTGTTCCCAGTGGATGGGGCTGGTAAAGAGGAGCATGAAGCGCCCCATAATGCCTCGCCAGGCATTTGTAAATCTGCCGTTTTGGTGCTTTGTGGCCCCCAGAGGAGGGGGTCACCCTCACTTGTGAAAAGGTGCTGGGGGAGCTGCTGGAGGAGCGCAGTCTCTCCCCCCCCCCCCCCCCCCCCCAGCACGAAGAAATCTGCCATTTTGGTGCCTGGTGGCCCCCAGAGGAGGGGGTCACCCTCATGTGTGAAAAGGGGTGCAGGGGGGCTGCAGGAGCACCGCAGTCTCCCCCAGCATAAAGAAGAACAGTCCACCCCTAAGTTTCACGGGGTATCTGAAAGAATAACCCCTCAAGGGCTCAGCCAGCCGTTAACACCTTCTGGGCTGGAACTTATGTTCTACAGCTGAGGGTGTACTATGAAGTGCATCATGGAGTGAAGGGCTGAGTTGGGGATGTCTGGAGAAGGGCATGCCCTGGAGGTGAAGTGGTGTAATTGCACTGAAATGCATTTACTATTGGTTATTTCTTTTTAGGTGGACTGAAAGTCACATGTGTAAAGTGAAGTACCTGTGTAAGGTGATGTTAAGCTAAATGGAGTTATGTTTGCTGGACCTTCCTGCTAGGGGGTCTGGCTGTATTTACGTAATCCCATGCTTTTACCTGTGATTCCTTTTAAAGTGAAGAGGCACACTGCAGGAGAAGTGTAGTTGCCGGGGGTACTTCTTTTGAAGGGACTGTAAGTCACATGTGTAAGGTGATGTTAAGCTAAATGGAGTTATGTTGCTGGACCTTCCTGCTAGGGGGTCTGGCTGTATTTACGTAATCCCATGCTTTTACCTGTGATTCCTTTTAAAGTGAAGAGGCGCACTGCAGGAGAAGTGTAGTTGCCAGGAGTACTTCTTTTGAAGGGACTGTAAGTCACATGTGTAAGGAGATGTCATAAGCCAAGTGGGGCTATGTTGCCAGACAGTATCTGGCTGTATATGAGCAATCCAGTGATTTCATCTGTGATGCCCTCTGGGACTGTAATTGCAATGCATTCAAATGATCAACCAAGGTGATGAGTACTGTCATTCTAAAGTGTGCGTAAACATGGATTCTTGCTGCTGCGCTTAGGTGAAGACCCCAGACTGCTAGCCCTTAAGATATAGAGGTGCATACTTTATGGTCAGTAGGAGATGCTCAGTCAGGGTCATGTGTCACCAAGGCAGGTTTACCCCTTTTTAATGCTTGTTGAGGTAATGGGGTGGGTCGCCACTGGGATGGTGCCAGTGCGCAGGGCCCTCGCTCCAGGTTATGTTCAACTAACAGTATTGGGGGCAAGTTGATGTGCATACATGGGAGTGGTGGTACTAGACCCCACCCCCCCTGCGGGAGGGGTGGAGATTGTCAGGATTCGGTCACAGCAGCGCCTACCTCGCGGATTTCCCGAGGCGAAAACTACATTTCCCATGAGGCAATGCGGAAGTGTGGATAAAGGCGCACGGATGACGAGAGCCGGCGCGCGTAATTCTTCAGTTTACTTCCGCCCTGGACTGGGAGGACGTAGGGCTGTCTCTGCAAGATTTCTGTCCGGTCAGCGCAGGAGAAACCGGCGAGGATTTCTAAAGGCCGGATTAGCATTGCGGCGAAATCGTGAGTACCGCTGAAGAGAGCGTTTGATTGCTCTCGCGGTTTCTGGACTTGAGTATTTTGACTCCCCATAGCGGAAGCCGAAGGGCGGCTGCCTGATATGAGCAGGGACCACGAGGAGGCACAGAGACTCTTCGGTCCCATTTGTTTTCCTTTGGTTTTGGAGCACAACGGAGCGGCGCGGTGATTGGAACTGGTCGCTACTGTGTGTGCGATTTTTACGTGACTGATAATACCCCACCCCAGGGTTGGTATGCAGCAACAGTGAAAGCGGTGAAGGAACCGTTTCATGTTAGGAGAACCCCAAGAGTGGGAGGAACATATACGGGGCAGTGTACAGGCATTGTGACTGCTCAACAAATCCCCTTGCTTACCGGAGTTTGTACTTTGAAGAAGAGCCTCTCCACCCTTTTGAGGCAGAGGAGATATTGTCTGGGGTACGTGTGGTGAATAATCGCTGGTGCAGAGTGTATGACAAAAGGGGAGGAAAAACGAGAGCCATTAATGTTTATGATATTGTGTTGCAGAACCGAGTAAACCTTATGGGCTGTCGAGGACTTCCTGTGGGGAAGGATACAACATTCCTCATTCCCAGGTATAGCGAACAACGCTTAGCGAGAATTTATGAGCGTAGAATTGTTATACAAAAGTCTCATGCTCTTGTTTCTTCTTGTTACAGGTTCTATCTCCCCTGCTGTTCCCTTCCCTACCCTTTCCCTCGCCTGAACCCTCGAGCACCCTGTTTGTCTCATCGGGGTGTTGGTGATATCAGGAGGTGGACCTTTTTTCTACCGCCGCTGGATTCCGTGGAGCGTATCCTGACAGAGATGTTATGCAATGTCACAAAGTAATTCCAACAGCTTATGTATATTTGTAAATTGGTGCATAGTATTGAGTGGTGTGTGTGTTTAATAAATGTACTCTTACTTTTATAAAGCAAAGTGCAGACTGGGCAATCAATTATTGAGTGTTATTGTAGGAGAGTAGGGTCTGCTATCCTATGGTCACCCCAAATTTTTGCTTTTTGCTTCACTGGTTTTTGACATATTGAGGCTGTGGGCCTGCCAATCAGACCCCCAGCCTGCTGTTCTCTCTACTAAATTAAAACTATGCACCCTAGGTGCATAACCAATTGGAGGTGGATCACCCTGTCAGCCCCTGTACCAGTGTACACTAGGTGTACCCAAGGCCTGCCAGGGGCTGCAGCATGTATTATGCCACCCCAGGCTTGGCCTAACAATTTGACACAACTGGCTGATCACTCAGCTGGGGTAAGTTGGTGTAATCACCTCTTACTTAGGTGTAGTATACCTATACCTAACCTTAAATGGGACACCTGGTAACCTATAAGTCACTCCTATGGCAGGCCTTAACAATCCTGAAGGCAGAGTGCTTGGTTCCATGTGAGATGGTGCTCTGGCATGAGCTGAGCCTGTCTGCAGTGGTCGGAACAACTTCCTTCTACTGTTTCCAGATATCGTCATACCATATACTCTTAAGTGCATTATGAACCTCGCGGTTAAATGCTATCTTTGGTTTGGCTTTATCAAAACATGTCGAGTAAGGTGTCATACGAATTGGAATACTAACCCCTCGCCAATTCTGGCGACGGGGTTAGCATTCCACCCTTCTAGAGGGACACGACATGTACAGTACCTGAAACCCGGGTAAAATCAGACATAGCCTCAGCTCCACAAAATGGATGCTGCCACCACAGACACAAGTCTGCCCTCCTGCTGCTGGGAGTCCTTCCAGCTTGGGAGGTGTGGACAAAGGGTTTCCTGCCAGGGGAGGTGCGTGCACCACCCCAGACAGGATTTTGTGTATTGGTCAGGTAGGGCTTGAAAGAAACCAGACATGCCTGTGGCTCACAAGGAGCCTCGGTGCATATGCCAGTTCAAACCGGTCCTGGGGCACACCAGTCCCGGGCCTGGGGCGAGCTGGACAAAGGATTGGGGGTGTAACCACCCCCCTTCCTGGTCCCACCCATAGGGAGGGACCTAGCAGGTAGTCCGGCCCCTAGAATCCGCTTAAAGGTAGGAGCTGTGTCCTAAGACTTCAGACATCCTGGAATCAACTTAACACTAAGAAGAAGACGGGAACTTCGACGCTCTGCTGCACAGAGGACTGAAGCCAATCTCCCCTGTGGTCAGGGAGTGACCACCTTGCTAACGCAAGCACCATCCAGCGAATCAACGTCTGCTTTGCCGCCGCCTCCCGCCGGAGCCCGAGCCCAGAGACTGACAAGACCTGGACCTCCAGACCTCTCACCGCCCGATCCACAGTCCCTGAAAAGAAGAGACCCGTGGAGGCACCGAGACACGTGGAGCCAGCCATCTTGGAACGACTACGACAAGCTGACAAGCGCAACAACCGAGGCTCCCTCCAAGTTGTGCTTTGGGATCTGAGAAGCCCAACACCCGAGCAGCATCTGCACCAAAGGTGAGCCCCCCAGCATCTCCACGATCTGCGTGGGGCCCTTCTGCATTTTGCCACTCGACGCGCCTAACCGGTTGCTGGCCCGCTGGCTAGTAGCCATCTTGGCGACGAACTCTACGAAATACACCGCTGGTCTGGTTGCTCCAGACTGGCCCTTGCTCCCCTCCAAAGGAGCAGTCCTTCTGACCTTGCTGGTCAGAACCATCAGCTTATTTCATCTCCTACAACAATTGCTTTTGCCAAGGCTTGTTTGCTTCGATCAAGTCGCCGACACCGCCGACAGCGAGAGCCTGCGTGGGACAGCTCGTGAACCGACTCCTGGACGTCGTCGACCTCCAGGGACCACGTGGCTGCAGAGACAAGCTACACCTTTCTTCCTGTTTGCACCCGACATTGCCTGGTACCCACCAGGTGCCACGCTGGTCACTGGCTAGTGACTGTGAACACTGTCCCCTCTGCTTACAGGTCTTCAACATCTCCGATCCACTCTTGGATCCACTGCATCTCTCCCGGACCGACCGCCTGCAGCATCTTTGTCTTCAGGCTCCACGGAACAGATAGAAGAAACCCGACGCACTTCGAGGCCTATGCACCCGCTTCCTGTGGGTGAGGTAAAGCTGGCACACCTGTGCCCAAGTGTAGTATTACATCTCTAGTGCCTGTGTTCCAAATCTTGAGTTCCTAGTCCATCCGGAAGATCCTCTTTGCAGTAACTTTGTACTTTTTACGCACCCATTGAAACCTATGGGAGCACGCGTGTGACTATTTGCTCTGCACACGCCACCCGTGGACCTCCTGGTCACTAACTGACGTTAGCTCCTTGTAGGCCCAGCGATTCTAGAGGCCCTAGGCCTTTTCCCTTTTCTGTTCGTGGTACTTATACCACTATTTTAGTATATGGTTCGAGTGGCCACCAGGGCCTATCCATATAAAGTGCAACTTCTGTGTATTCTGTGATAATCTTGTTTGACGATTTGTGCTCCTGTGCTCATAAAGAGACTAGGGGTTACTTTGAGAAATAAATACATATATATTTTGAATATATATCTGTGTGGTGTCCTTTCATTGGTATAAAAGGGGGTTACATTTGGTAAAACAGCTGGCTTAACACGCTTCACGAGTTTAGCCTCAAAGACTGCTTAGCCTACGCTACCACTAGGGCAGCTAGTCCGAAAAGGTTGACTTACAACCACACCATAAGGGTTGCTTGGCATGGTACAAGGTGATCACTTTAACTAGTGAGCATCATATACCAGGCCAACTTCTCACAGTTATTTTTGTGCACCTGCAAATGACGATTACTAGCCCACACCACCTCCCTTGAGTAAGCCTCAGACTGCTCTGCAACGCTACCCTCTGAGAGTCAGGCACTACAATTGGGGGTTTGGTTCCCAGTGAAGGACAAATGTAGTCATGTTATTTGTGCAGGCCTCACAGATGCTGCCTCGTTTTCCAACATTGGTGTCTAGCGGCGGGAAACATAGTATCCCATTCTGGTGTGCATTTATAGCTTTTGATAAGTCCAGTTTTGCCACACATTACCTATGCAGGAATGAACAAATGGAAGAGCACAAGGCTCTGAGAAAGGTTCAACGTTTTGCTTATGTGAACTAAAGGTATGGGAAAGGAAAGCCCCGCGCCCATATGTGTCTTGTGAAGCTATTATGGTTTAAATGTAAGCTGTATTGATATGACCGCGCTATGTTGATTATAATGTGCTAGCGGGATGGTGCTTTCCAGGAAATGATTGCATACAAATGTTCTAAGCCATATTGTACACCTTTGAACCCTAACACTACATACACTACACCTGCATGAGGTGGGTGTCTCCTCAAGAGATAGGGACAGCAACTGATACCTACATCACAGGTGGGGGTATAGGGGTGGATTGAAGAAGTAGGGGTCCTGGGAGGTTCCCGCGCTTTTTATTATCCCTACCCACTCCAGACGTCTTATGGAGTTTTATGAGTTGAGGGTCTCGGAGAAAAGCAAGACTCAGTTATTTCAGTATCTAGCGTTACATTAATACCTTACCAAACCGTTGGGCGCCATGTAGTGTAGTTCCTATATCCCTGATAGGCTCTGCGCATTGGAGTAACATACACTATAGATTTGACAATTACTTGTGTGTGCCATCTAACTCCGAGGTCACTAGACACTTTTCGAATATACAAGAAGGGATTAGTCTCTGACAACCGCACAAATATGACAACTTTGTTTCCTTTTAGTGTCGGAACAGTCTCAGAATCGTGGAAACAATAGATAACAGTTTCACTCAGTCAATCGTGCAGGCTTCGTTTCTACAGAGTTGCACAGAAATAGAGAGACGGGCGTTTCAATAAAAGGGTTTATTGAACTGTCTTATTTCTCATGCACGAGATATGAATTGCTACAATTGTAAGACAGACTGCGAAGTACAATATGTCTGAGGTTAGCAGTAAGATAAAATAATACTGCAATAGCATGGTTTGTAGCTATGACATTTATTAATCAAAATACATACATAAATAACATAAGCTAAAATGTGATACTCATCTGATGCTTCTAAATTGTTCTACCCCACTGTACCTAACCTAAGTGCAGTACGAGGTTTGAAGTAGGTGCCATTTCTAAAGTATAGCTAGCTATATTTTAGTTTAACCAAGAGTTGCCAGAAGTTTCTCTAAGATCTAGTCAGCTCCATACCTGAGAATGAGAGAGGTTGGAATCTCTTTTTTGGACTCGATAGTCTAACCCCCGCAAGGGAAGCCAGAGAGCACTGGAGCTGGATTCTCTGCGAGAAGGATGGCAGCGTCAGGTCAGTGCATCAGGCTGGAACTCGATCTCCTTCCGAACTTGCCGTGGCGATCCACGTAGTCTGGGTTGGATCGAATCCTCCGGGAACCGCAATGTGCCAGGGCAAGTGCTGGTATATTTATACCTTGAAGGTGTCTAGGAATGCCAGTATTGACGTAAAAGTCGGGCAGAGGAACGTTATGAATGAACCCGTAAGGAATAGATGTTCATGCATACTTAATGAGTTCTTGGAAAAATCAATATTCAAGCTGAGGGAAACTCCTAAAGGCTTAAGGGTCTGGTTTTCCAAGAATTCGTTGTGACGTGGCTGGACGGATATAGGTGGCCATGCCTGTATTTGGTTTGTATGGACAATGTCTAAATAAGGGCCGGATTTCTATGTCCATATAAGGGCAATGTGAATTGTACCTATATAAGGGCCTAAATCGGGAAACCTATATACAGAATCTAAATCTGCACACAACAATGAACAGCGCAACTCGGGGGAGTTTGCTTATAGATGGGGGGGAAGGGGAGGGAGGAGATGTCATGCAAAACAAAGATGGCGTCGGCCTGTCCAGATGGGTCGTCCAAAAAACAGACAGGGCGGTAACAAAAAAGCCCGATATCCAATCACGCGCCACCGTTTATCATAAACGATGAAGCAAGCCAATGGGAAAGATGGGCGAGGCTTTAAGTTCTTTCCGAAAATGTATCGATTCCAAAAGGCCCTCGCATGGTGAGTGCAGCGCATGCACGCTGCTAACGCCAGGCGAGACCTAAAAAGAAGGTCGCCCCATTGTGTCAAAGTTAGTCTGGTCGAGGTCATGTGACCGCTGCAGGGGCTGTTTAAAGATGGTATTTAAATGCTGAAGTCCATCCAGCTCCATTAGTGAACCTTTCCTGGTGTTTTCCTGCCCGTTGCCCTTGTTATGAACGTCCCATTGTTTGGACCTATATTTACTGAAGCCAATGGGATCGGTGACCAGCTCTCTGCTGAATTATCATCAACTGGTCACCAGCAGGTTGTCTCCCAGGGCAGGGGTCAGTAGGGGTCGCTGGCACACTGCAGCCTGCTTAACACAAACTGCAACTTCCAGCTAACCTTTGAACCTGCATTGTTGTTTCTAGGCAGCAGTAACTAACCCTCACTCTGATTTGCTTTCCATATGCGTGAATGTCCTTACTCCTCAGTCCTTACCCTTACTCATCAGTCCTCACATCTACTCCTCAGTCCTCGCACCTACTCCCCCAGTCCTTACACTTACCCCTCACTCCTCACACCTACTCCTCACACCTACTCCCACAGTCCTTACACTTACTCCTCAGTCCTCACACCTATTCTCTCAGACCTCACACTTAGCCCTCAGTCCTTACACCTACTCCTCAGTCCTCACACCTACTCCCTCAATCTTCACACTTACTCCTCAGTCCTCACACCTACTCCCACAGTTCTTACACTTACTCCTCAGTCCTTACACCTATTCTCTCAGACCTCACACTTGGCCCTTAGTCCTCACATCTACTTCTCAGTCCTCACACGTACTCCTCAGTCCTCACACCTACTCTCTCAATCTTCACACTTAGACCATCAGAACTCACACCTACTCCAACAATCAGCCCTTACTCTTACCCCTAAGTCCTCACGCCTACTCCTTAGTCCTCACACTCATTCTCTCAGAGCTCACACTTAGCCCCTAGTCCTCACATCTTCTTCTCAGTCTCACACTTACTCCTCAGTCCTCACACCTACTCCTCAGTCCTCACACATACTCTCTAGTCCTCACACTTACTCCTCAGTCCTCACATGTACTCCTCAGACAAACTCCTCAGTCATCACACATGCTCATTAGTCCTCACTCTTACCCCTCAGTCCTCACACATACTCCTAAGTCCTCACCCCTCAGTCCACACACTTACCCCTTTGTCCTCATACGTACCCCTCAGTCCTCATACTCGGCCTTAAGTCCTCACACATACTCCTTAGTCCTCACACATACACCTCAGTTCTCACTCTTCAGTCCCCACACTTACCCCGAGTTCTCATGCATTCTCCTCAGTCCTCATCAGTGCTTATTGTGACTGTATCTTAGGGAGGAGATATTGTGAACCTGTCTCTTAGTGCCCCCTATTCTGTAGGTGTCTGGCATGAGCCAGCCTCTCTGAATCACCCCAACTGGGTCGCCATCTCACAAGGCATGCTGGTCGTGTGAACTGAAATTCACGCCTTGGAGGCAGGAACCACCTCACGAGTGAGGATGGGGTTGAGGCAAAGGCGTGAGGATTATGCTTAAAAAAGATGGTAGCCTTCAAAATGTATTTTTCTGGACTGAACCGGAGCCGCACATTTGTCAACAAGTATAAAAGAGGTGATTAAGAAATATTTCTCTAGTTCTGACAGCAGATGATTGTAATTGCATTTGTATAGTGCTTACTACCCCTGACCAGGTATCGAAGCACTGTTTTGGGTAGGAGCACACTACTCCGGAAAGCAAAAAGGATTAGTGGTGAATATGAAATTAGCTTGAGTGATGAACAGGTGAGTCTGTTAGTTTTATGGAAAAAGGATAGTGGAGGGATAGTAGAGGGAAGGGTCTTGTAAGTTGTTTTTTGGAGCTCATGGCAATAGAAGGAGGTTTGGGATGATTGAAGGGAGGTGGAGGGGAGAAGAGTCAGAGGGAAGGGTTTAAGGCTTGTTTGAGAGATCTGAATAGTAAGAGGTTTGAGATGATGCAAGGAGGGGTAGAGGAGGGAAGTGTCTAGAAAGGGTTATTTTGGGGGTCATGGTAGTGGTATGGGGTTTGGAATAAATGAGAGAGTGGAGGTTGAGGATATATTGAAAGAGGTATAGGGTGAGAAATAGGGTAGTGCATTAGAAAGAGTAGAAGAAAGAGGTTTGAGACGAGTCAGAGAGTTGAGGTAGAGAGAGGTATTGGGTAGTGCATTGTGGAGAGTAGTAGAAGAGGCTTGGGATGAGTCAGAGAGTGGAGGTAGAGGATATATTGAGAGAGGTATAGGCTGAGATATAGGGTTGTACATTGAAGATGCTGAATTAGAAGTAAAGTAATAAATATAAAGATACATAAGTACATGGAAGGTATATATGTATAAGGAAGGGAATATATGTAGATTATATTTCTATATATATTATTGTAGTTATATTTAATCAACTTAGACTTTCAAGCGTTGCTGTACTTTAAATTAATTAATTTGTTTTATTTATGTTTTTGGTTTTATTTGTTTGTAATTCAATAGTGAAGCAATTATAGATAAATACTTATGATAAAGGATTTGCTTATTTATGCAGTTCCCTATATACATGGTAAACATAGAGTAATATAAGCATAAGTAATATCCGCATTTGTGAAGCAGTACTAATGAATATCTATATATTTATAAACATAAT
Organism: Triturus cristatus; assembly: GCF_964204655.1. Taxonomy (NCBI): domain Eukaryota; kingdom Metazoa; phylum Chordata; class Amphibia; order Caudata; family Salamandridae; genus Triturus; species Triturus cristatus. The sequence continues at coordinate 1,283,708,287 of NC_140592.1, read as the reverse complement.
TATCATACATGTTTATACAAAGCAATACACATATCTAGGTCGACACACACACACACACACACATATATATATATATATATATATATTCACTGAAAAAACCATAGGTTTCACACATGTTATAGTTAGCGGAAATTTTACTGATAAAAAACCAATGAAATTCCCCCGTTATAGTTAGTGCAGGAAACTATAACTCACGCGACCGCAATCCTCTGCTGATGCTAATACTGTATTTAGACACTTATTTGCCCATGTCTTCTTCCATACATTTTTAGCTATACATATATTACAAATATTTTTTTTTCATAAAGACACATATGTCATCAGCAGAAGATTGCGGTCGCGTGAGTTATAGTTTCCTGCACTAACTATAACGGGGGAATTTCATTGGTTTTTTATCAGTAAAATTTCCGCTAACTATAACATGTGTGAAACCTATGGTTTTTTCAGTGAATTTGCAAGGTTTTTTAAATGCTAATTCCTAACTATAACGTGTGTGAAACCTATGGTTTTTTCAGTGAATTTGTACGTTTTTTTAAATGCTAAGTTACTTTACGCCATTCGAGGCGTGCGCGCCCACTTAACGCAGTTCGTTCCGTGCACGGTTTTTATCAACTTTAATAAGCCCTGTACATTTGGTGGCCTTCGGCCACCAAAAGCACAGGGGGTGGGGTCAATGTGGATAGTGTTTTTTTTATTTCGATTTTATAATTTCATGTTGGCAAAATTTAGTTTTTTTTTACCTATTAATAAGCCCTGCACATTTGGTGGCCTTCGGCCACCAAAAGCACAGGGGGTAGGGTGAGTGTGGATAGTGTTTTTTTTATTTTTATTTTTTTACCGTACGCTTACGGTAAGCGTACGGTAAGCGTACTCGGCGAAATTGCCGAAAAAAAAATAAAACCGTTTTTGCTCTTGGGGGATGTTTGGGGACTCCCTCAACATTACTATGTGGGAGGGAGTTGTCAAAACAGCCCCGTAACATGTTTTTGGCCATCATGTTTGATAAACAACACTCAGTGCGAGAGACAAAATGGCGGACGCCGCTTCCTGGTTTCGGCCGATTCGAATGTTTACTAAGATCTAAGAGCCAATCAGAATCGCGCTCGCGCACGCCACCGTACGCTTACGGTAAGCGTACGGTAAGCGTACCGTAAGCGGGCTCAGATATATATATTGATTTAAAGGCTATTTTCTCAGAATCTACTGAACAGATTTACACCAAACCTACAAAAGGCACTTCCTTGACCTAGGGACTACCTCTCTGCCAAATTTCTAGTAATTCTGTTCAGCCGTTCGGGCTGTAGCTCGTTCTAAAGGTCCTATGGAAAAATGCATGGGAAAAACGCGTTTTGGGACCCCCCTTTTATCTCAGCCCCCGCTTGACGAATCCCCCCGAGACTTTCAGGGTAGGAGCGGAGCGTAGCGCCCCACCTATTTTGAGAAATTCGCGAGGATTCATCGACCGGCGCCAAAGTTATTCAAAATAGAATGTTGCGGATTTCCTATGGAAAAGGGGTCCTAACTATAACTACCTACTGGCGACCGCCAGTAGGTAATATTACCTACTGGCGGTCGCCAGTAGGTAGTTATAGTTAGGACCCCTTTTCCATAGGAAAACCTCAACATTCTATTTTGAATAACTTTGGCGCCGGTCGACGAATCCTCGCGAATTTCTCAAAATAGGTGGGGCGCTACGCTCCGCTCCTACCCTGAAAGTCTCGGGGGGATTCGTCAAGCGGGGGCTGAGATAAAAGGGGGGTCCCAAAACGCGTTTTTCCCATGCATTTTTCCATAGGACCTTTAGAACGAGCTACAGCCCGAACGGCTGAACAGAATTACTAGAAATTTGGCAGAGAGGTAGTCCCTAGGTCAAGGAAGTGCCTTTTGTAGGTTTGGTGTAAATCTGTTCAGTAGATTCTGAGAAAATAGCCTTTAAATCAATATATATATCTGAGCCCGCTCACGGTACGCTTACCGTACGCTTACCGTACGCTTACCGTAAGCGTACGGTGGCGTGCGCGAGCGCGATTCTGATTGGCTCTTAGATCTTAGTAAACATTCGAATCGGCCGAAACCAGGAAGCGGCGTCCGCCATTTTGTCTCTCGCACTGAGTGTTGTTTATCAAACATGATGGCCAAAAACATGTTACGGGGCTGTTTTGACAACTCCCTCCCACATAGTCATGTTGAGGGAGTCCCCAAACATCCCCCAAGAGCAAAAACGGTTTTATTTTTTTTTCGGCAATTTCGCGGGGTACGCTTACCGTACGCTTACCGTACGCTTACCGTACGCTTACGGTAAAAAAATAAAAATAAAAAAAACACTATCCACACTTACCCCACCCCCTGTGCTTTTGGTGGCCGCAGGCCACCAAATGTGCAGGGCTTATTAATAGAGAAAAAAAACGTAATTTTGGCAACATGAAATTATAAAATCGAAATAAAAAAAACACTATCCACATTGACCTCACCCCCTGTGCTTTTGGTGGCCGAAGGCCACCAAATGTACAGGGCTTATTAAAGTTGATAAAAACCGTGCACGGAACGAACTGCGTTAAGTGGGCGCGCACGCCACAAATGGCGTAAAGTAACAGCATTTAAAAAACCGTACAAATTCACTGAAAAAACCATAGGTTTCACACACGTTATAGTTAGGAAATAGCATTTAAAAAACCTTGCTAATTCACTGAAAAAACCATAGGTTTCACACATGTTATAGTTAGCTGGACATTTTACTGATAAAAAACCAATGAAATTCCCCCGTTATAGTTACTGTAGGCAACTATAACTCACGCGACCGTAATCCTCTGCTGATGACATATGTGTCTTTATGAAAAAAAAATATTTGTAATATATGTATAGCTAAAATTTAATGGAAGAAGACATGGGCAAATAAGTGTCTAAATACAGTATTAGCATCAGCAGAGGATTACGGTCGCGTGAGTTATAGTTGCCTACAGTAACTATAACGGGGGAATTTCATTGGTTTTTTATCAGTAAAATGTCCAGCTAACTATAACATGTGTGAAACCTATGGTTTTTTCAGTGAATATATATATATATATATATATATATATATACACTGAAAAAACCATAGGTTTCACACACGTTATAGTTAGGAATTAGCATTTAAAAAACCTTGCAAATTCACTTAAAAAACCATAGGTTTCACACATGTTATAGGTAGGTGGATATTTCACTCGTAAAAAACCAATGAAATTCCCCCTTTATAGTTAGTTCAGATAACTATAACTCGCGCGCCCGCAATCCACTGCTCATGACGTCACATATTACATCACTCATGACATGGTCAGTGGCATCACTCATGACCATCACTCATGACATCACTGATGACATCATCCTTGTGATAGAGTGGCGGTCGCGCGAGTTATAGTTATCTGAACTAACTATAACGGGGGAATTTCATTGGTTTTTTACGAGTGAAATATCCACCTAACTATAACATGTGTGAAACCTATGGTTTTTTAAGTGAATTTGCAAGGTTTTTTAAATGCTAATTCCTAACTATAACGTGTGTGAAACCTATGGTTTTTTTCAGTGAATTTGTACGGTTTTTTAAATACTAATTTATTTATGTATTATTTATATATTTATTTTACAATAAACTACGTATTAACATTTTTTTGGGGGGTTTTCACCGTGCGCGCACGGTGCGCGCACCCCGCGATTTAAAAAAAAATAAAAAATATTTGGGGGTTTTTCACCGTGCGCGCACCCTCACGATTTAAAAAAAAATAAAAAAATTTTTTTGCCTTCGGGGTCCTTCAGGGACCCCCTGACAAAGGCTAGGGGGTCAGGAACTCTCTACTCTGCCCCCTTTTCACGTTCGCCACCTTCCTTTTTCACTCTCGCACTGAAAACAAACAAAATGGCGGCCGACACTTCCTGATTTCGACCGATTCGAACGTTGACTAACATGTAACCACCAATCAGAATTACGCTCGCGCACGTTAGGGTGCTAGCACGGTGCGCGCACGGTGCGCGCACCCTGCGCGCGTATAGATATTGATATGCTTTTAAATGCTATTTTCTCAGGAAATACTGAACAGATTTACACCAGACCTGCAAAAGGCACTTCCTTGACCTTATGGCTACCTCTCTGCCAAATTTCAAGTAATTCTGTTCAGCCGTTCGGGCTGTAGCTACGTCTAAAGGTCCTATGGAAAAATGCATGAGGAAAACGCGTTTTGGGACCCCCCTTTTTTCTCGGCCCCTGCTTGACGAATCACCCCGAGACTTTCAGGGTAGGAGCTGAACGGAGCGCCCCATTAGTTTTGAAAATTTCGCGAGGATTCGTCAACCGGCGCCAAAGTTATTCAAAATAGAATTTTGAGATTTCCTATGGAAACACGGTCCTAACGATAACTATCTACTGGCGACCGCCAGTAGATAATATATATATATATACATATACGTGTGATCAAGGCCGGTTCTCCGGCCAAAACGCGTAATGACTCTTGGTGAATAAAAGCATCTTACGCCTTAATAAGTGGAGTTCGCGCCTTCTTCATCGCCGTCTGGAGGTTGAATTGGGGAATCTCATTGGATATATATATATATATATATATATATATATATCACCTGGAATCTCCTCCTTTGTCAGAAGACAAGAGGGACACAGCGGGGCTCAGTGAGATTGTTTTAATTCCTTTCTGGCGTGATGCGTTTCAGTAAAAAACCTTTTTCAAATGCCTCGGGTGTCTGGTTTTGCTGTTCAAGTGTCTTTAAATAGTCCTGCTCCTCCCTTCACAGTGACAGTAGCACACCTGACTCAAATTCGCTCTGGAGCCACTCGTGCAGTTTGAGATGGAAAACTGCAACTCCCATCATGCAGCTTGTTGTTCAGCCGGGATGAATGTCACCTCAAGCCTGGATTTTCAATAACTCACAGTGAGTTAAAGGCTGAATTTGATCGTGGTCAGGTACAAACACCGGTGTTGTTGCTGGTAAAAACCGTCTCACTTGTCCCAACTTCCAGCCGCATTTTCCCAATTACAGCATGACCGTAGACGCCAGTACAGTGACCGCATCTCTCCATGCAGTGATCGACTGTCGATGGACAGCAGTACCTCGGCTTCCTTGGGTCGCGTGGTGGTTCTTGGTATTCTGAGACCTCGGATACTGCAGACCAAGAACGCTTTACGGAAGGGCCCCCCTGCGTGTCACTGGCTACACGCCACATATCACCTGGAATCTCCTCCTTTAAGAAGACAAGAAGGACACAGCGGGGCTCAGTGAGATTGTTTTTCTGGCATGACGCGTTTATATATATATCCTCAACATGCCTGCTTCCCAATCCAAACAAGCTCCAGCACGCTCGGGTTTCACTCTTCACCGGTTTATTGTGGCTCACAACAGGTAACACGTTTCAACTGCAGCTGCAGTCTTTATCACATGGATAATGAAGGCTTCCACCCCACCTACCTCTCGACGCACTCCTTTGTCCCCCTCCTTAAACGGGATGCGTCGCGACTCATTTGTTTACTATTGTTTTTACTGTGTGTTCGACTGCCATACTGTGTGTTCGTTTTCTTCATTATAAATGTTGTAAAGCGCTCCGATACCTTCGTGTCTGGCCAGCGCTATATAAAACTCTTAAATAAATATATATATATATATATATATATATATATATATATATATATATATAGTCCAAATAAATGCTTATGTACACAGCGATATGCTTTATATTTATGTTTGAGTGTGGCTGTTATGGGGGGAAGAGCCAACTCTTGAGTAGTCTTCTGAAGATAGGGTGGTTGTCCGTGGATCTTATGTTTGGGGGTAAAGAGTTCCATAGTTTGGCGGCTTGAACAGAGAAGGATGTGCCACCTATGCTTTTTTTCTTGTATCTTTGGAACTTAGAGGTGCCACTCTAGAGTGGAGTTTCCTATGATGAATGTGTTTGATGATTTTATTCCTGATGAAGAGCGGTCCCGTTCCATGGATCGCTTTGTGAGTGACACAAAGCAGCTTGAACGTGGATCTTCTGGCAACCGGTAACCAATGCAGGGCTTTCAAGGCAGGGGAGATGTGGGCTTGCAATATTATTTGTAAGAGTAGCCTGGCAGCCGAGTTCTGCATCTGTTGTAGTCTTTTCATGGTCGTTAAAGATGATTCATGGTAGAGGCTATTGGTGTATCGAGTTTAGACAGAACAAGAGAGATTGTAGCCTGGACCATGTGTGGAAATCCTAGGTGGGGGAAGATTTGTCGCAGCGTTTTTATAGTAACAAAGCTTGATCTTGCTAGTTTGTCCACTTGGGCATTCATTGATAACTTAGAGTCCATGGTCATGCCGAGGTTTTTCTACTACCTTAGATACTTTAGGTGGTTTTCCCAGATCATCAGGCCATGCAGCGAGCGGGTCATAATTTTTCCAATTGCCACACATGAGTATTACCGTTTTGGGAGCATTAAGTTTGAGTTGGCTCCATTTCATCTACTGATTTGTTGCAGTCAACTGTGTTCTTCAGGTCATCCCAGATGGCAAGGAGGGCAGATTTCTGTGCCTCTTCCTGGGCGGAATCACGTTTCGAGGTCTGAAAGTATGGCATTCTCCTCAATCCATTGTGACATCTGGGCGAACGCTGCTCTTTCTATCCGTTTGCCCAGGAAAGGTCCATTTGTGAGGGGTCTGTAGTTGTCAGGGTTCAGCGGGTCCAAGTTTGTTTTCTTCAGTAATGGGGGTATGTATGACTTTTTGAGTTCTTCTGGAAATATTCCGGTAGTTAAGGAATTGTTGATTCTTCTTCTTACTGGAGTGGCAGCAGAGGTTGTTAGAAGAATCTCCTTGAAGGTTTGCGGTGGACACAGGTCAGGAGGGCTGCCAACGGGCCTGCCTGCTTTGACCAGGTCCATAAATGCATAGTATGATATTTGTTGGAAGGAATGGAGAGTCTGGGTTATCATACTCTTGGAGTATTGTTTTGGAAAAGGGTTGGTATTGGTGGTTTTTCTTTGTTCTAAATAGGAGTCCAACATGTCTGCTTTGGTGATGTAATGATTTGACAGTTTGTCTGTGAATTCTTGAGTAATGGGATGAGCTCCTTCTAGTCAATATAGGTTACGAAATTCGGTGAAAATTTTGCACATTTAGTATTTTGAATTCTGTCTGAATAGTATTTTTTCTTAGCTTTTTTGATTCCTGCCCTGTATAATCTGTTAAGTTTCTGTAAGTGAAGTTTGTCTTGAATGGTGTTTGTTTTGAGCCAGGTAAGTTGTGTATTGTTTGTAGGTGATGGAGCAAATGTGTGGTAGCTGGGATAGAAGGGTGTATAGCAGTGGCGGTGCGTCCATTGCGGGCGTTGGGGCGTTGTCCCACTAATGCCATGGCCCCAAATTATTTGTTCTACTTTGCCGACGCTAATTCCAATCAGGACTCCTGATTGGAATAAGCGTCTCTGCGTCGGAAAGTAGAACGAGGGACGCTGGGGTGGGGGCGGGGCTGCGGCAGCACTCAGGGAGTTGAATGACAGGCCAGCAACGCACTAGAGACAGTCACACAGTTGCAGTCCCAGCAATAGAGCGCATATTCGTTTTTTCGCTGATCACTCTAGGCTGCGCATTAGGAGACCGAGGGTTTGATGCCGTAGCCCCCGGTCTCCTAATAGGCAGGGAGTATCCCTGCCCTCAACCAATCCTGGCGGTGCTGCTGGAGCAGTGTCAGTAGAAGGGTTGGCACTGCAGTGACGTCGCGGCTGTTCCTGTTTGCTCGTGCAGTCGGTCTCCAAGGGAGGAAACGGCGCTGCAAAAAGACGTTTTTAAAGACATGAATACATTGATTTTCTCGTGTCAAGTGGAATTGCTTTGCCTCAACAAACAGCTGACGGGGTTTACTTAAAGGTGCCCTAAAAGCAGGGCCAAGGGGTGTTTTAACTCGTGTTTGCTTTGCCCTGTCATAAACAGGGCTGGCCTTCAGGTGAAGAGGCGGAGGGGCCTTTGGGGGGTAAGTGGGGGAGCGGGGAGGAATGCTAGGGCAGATTTACACCTGTCCTGCAGCCGTGACTGACCGCCCTATAGGCTGCCGAGCCAGACACTGGTGCCAGCCAGTTTGGTAGCCATCAGGTTAACTTTTCAGCCACAGAGGAGGGAAACGAGATTACGAAAATTGATCCACAACACACTTCAAGCCTCCTCTCCAGCCCAGCAGTCTGTGCCCTGCCATCTGCCCTGAACACCCTTCAAGCCTCCTCTCCAGCCCAGCAGTCTGTGCCCTGCCGTGCCCTGAACACCCTTCAAGCCTCCTCTCCAGCCCAGCAGTCTGTGCCCTGCCGTGCCCTGAACACCCTTCAAGCCTCCTCTCCAGCCCAGCAGTCTGTGCCCTGCCGTGCCCTGAACACCCTTCAAGCCTCCTCTCCCGCCCAGCAGTCTGTGCCCTGCCATCTGCCCTGAACACCCTTCAAGCCTCCTCTCCAGCCCAGCAGTCTGTGCCCTGCCATCTGCCCTGAACACCCTTCAAGCCTCCTCTCCAGCCCAGCAGTCTGTGCCCTGCCGTGCCCTGAACACCCTTCAAGCCTCCTCTCCAGCCCAGCAGTCTGTGCCCTGCCGTGCCCTGAACACCCTTCAAGCCTCCTCTCCCGCCCAGCAGTCTGTGCCCTGCCGTGCCCTGAACACCCTTCAAGCCTCCTCTCCAGCCCAGCAGTCTGTGCCCTGCCGTGCCCTGAACACCCTTCAAGCCTCCTCTCCAGCCCAGCAGTCTGTGCCCTGCTGTGCCCTGAACACCCTTCAAGCCTCCTCTCCTGGCCAGCAGTCTGTGCCCTGCCGTGCCCTGAACACCCTTCAAGCCTCCTCTCCTGGCCAGCAGTCTGTGCCCTGCCGTGCCCTGAACACCCTTCAAGCCTCCTCTCCTGGCCAGCAGTCTGTGCCCTGCCGTGCCCTGAACACCCTTCAAGCCTCCTCTCCTGGCCAGCAGTCTGTGCCCTGCCGTGCCCTGAACACCCTTCAAGCCTCCTCTCCTGGCCAGCAGTCTGTGCCCTGCCGTGCCCTGAACACCCTTCAAGCCTCCTCTCCTGGCCAGCAGTCTGTGCCCTGCCGTGCCCTGAACACCCTTCAAGCCTCCTCTCCTGGCCAGCAGTCTGTGCCCTGCCCCCGCCCGTCCTCCCCTCCACTGGGGGCAGATGTCAGAGCTTCAGCGACAGAGGGCTTTTGTGCCCCTGTCGCTGGTCCGTGTGTGCGGTGACCGAGCGCTGTGTGGGGCGGCGGGGCAAATAGCACGGGTTCGGGAACATTGGCTTTACATTGAGGTTTACGCTACGGCTCCATCACTTGTATGTGAAATGAAATCCCAGCTTAAGAGGCGCATGCGTCTAAGAATGTGCTGTTTTTAAATTCGCCACGCTCCTTAATGCGCAGAAGCGTAGCCTGCACCAGGTGTCTGTTTAGCCTTGTTGTGGGGTATGCCACCGTTCGTAATGTGGGTGTGTACACCTCTGGGTGCATATTATGGACAAGCGGCTGCTAGCCATCTCCCATTGTATTTCAAGTTTCCTTTTTCTTCCCCTCATAATTGCGTGTTTTTACACGGATGTGCTGACTTCCAGGCCAGGAAACACCATTTCCTGAGATGGTTTAATGAATGACGGGAGGGTCATCTCTATTATATACCTTTTCCTTTTCCACTGCTGTTTGCTGAATATTAAAAAAACGCAGCCGCGCGACAGTTTCATTCGAGCATTATTCAGCTAATCTGCTGATGAAATCTAATGTATTTTAAATATTTAGTTTGTTTCTTATGTTTCTTGACTAACAGCCAGGTTTTTCAAACGCTCCCTTTTGTCTTATTTTAAGTTCAGTAAAGGCCTCTGATGGAAGGGAGGCCCGGCTACTCAAGGCTGTGCGCGTAATCTTGGCTGCACCTTTCATGTTTACAACTCGCCCTGCACATTAATGCCGAGTCCTCGAAACGGAGTCCCTGTTGCAAAGACCCAACGAGCAATGACCAATCCCTGATCACACAGACTACTGCCATAACACCAGGCATGAGTACCTTGTGCAGTTCGTCTGTGCCCGCGGTTACTCTTTACTTAACCTTTCCATATTTGACTAACCCTCCCCTCGGCCTCCCCTTTGCTACCAGGACACTCAAGAGATGTGGAACTTTTAATGACACCGGGGAATGTTTTACTGCGCGGTGCATAATCGTCTCCGCAGGTTGTACCCGGGAGAGCACTGCCGGTTGATGCAGATGCTCTCTGTAGTAACATGGTTTTCTATGCATATTGTACCCGGGAGAGCACTGCCGGTTGATGCAGATGCTCTCTGTAGTAACATGGTTTTCTATGCATATTGTACCCGGGAGAGCACTGCCGGTTGATGCAGATGCTCGCTGTAGTGACATGGTTTTCTATGCATATTGTACCCGGGAGAGCACTGCCGGTTGATGCAGATGCTCGCTCTAGTGACATGGTTTTCTATGCATATTGTACCCGGGAGAGCACTGCCGGTTGATGCAGATGCTCGCTGTAGTGACATGGTTTTCTATGCATATTGTACCCGGGAGAGCACTGCCGGTTGATGCAGATGCTCTCTGTACTAACATGGTTTTCTATGCATATTGTACCCGGGAGAGCACTGCCGGTTGATGCAGATGCTCTCTGTAGTGACATGGTTTTCTATGCATATTGTACCCGGGAGAGCATTGCCGGTTGATGCATATGCTCGCTGTAGTGACATGGTTTTCTATGCATATTGTACCCGGGAGAGCACTGCCGGTTGATGCAGATGCTCGCTGTAGTGACATGGTTTTCTATGCATATTGTACACGGGAGAGCACTGCCGTTTGATGCAGATGCTCGCTGTAGTGACATGGTTTTCTATGCATATTGTACCCGGGAGAGCACTGCCGGTTGATGCAGATGCTCGCTGTAGTGACATGGTTTTCTATGCATATTGTACCCAGGAGAGCACTGCCGGTTGATGCAGATGCTCTCTGTAGTGACATGGTTTTCTATGCATATTGTACCCGGGAGAGCACTGCCGGTTGATGCAGATGCTCTCTGTAGTGACATGGTTTTCTGTGCATATTGTACCCGGGAGAGCACTGCCGTTTGATGCAGATGCTCGCTGTAGTGACATGGTTTCCTATGCATATTGTACCCGGGAGAGCACTGCCGGTTGATGCAGATGCTCGCTGTAGTGACATGGTTTTCTATGCATATTGTACCCGGGAGAGCACTGCCGGTTGATGCAGATGCTCTCTGTAGTAACATGGTTTTCTATGCATATTGTACCCGGGAGAGCACTGCCGGTTGATGCAGATGCTCTCTGTAGTGACATGGTTTTCTGTGCATATTGTACCCGGGAGAGCACTGCCGGTTGATGCAGATGCTCTCTGTAGTGACATGGTTTTCTATGCATATTGTACCCGGGAGAGCACTGCCGGTTGATGCAGATGCTCGCTGTAGTGACATGGTTTTCTATGCATATTGTACCCAGGAGAGCACTGCCGGTTGATGCAGATGCTCGCTATAGTGACATGGTTTTCTATGCATATTGTACCCGGGAGAGCACTGCCGGTTGATGCAGATGCTCTCTGTAGTGACATGGTTTTCTATGCATATTGTACCCGGGAGAGCACTGCCGGTTGATGCAGATGCTCTCTGTAGTAACATGGTTTTCTATGCATATTGTACCCGAGAGAGCACTGCCGGTTGATGCAGATGCTCTCTGTAGTGACATGGTTTTCTGTGCATATTGTACCCGGGAGAGCACTGCCGGTTGATGCAGATGCTCTCTGTAGTGACATGGTTTTCTATGCATATTGTACCCGGGAGAGCACTGCCGGTTGATGCAGATGCTCGCTGTAGTAACATGGTTTTCTATGCATATTGTACCCGGGAGAGCACTGTCGGTTGATGCAGATGCTCGCTGTAGTGACATGGTTTTCTATGCATATTGTACACGGGAGAGCACTGCCGGTTGATGCAGATGCTCGCTGTAGTGACATGGTTTTCTATACATATTGTACCCGGGAGAGCACCGCCGGTTGATGCAGATGCTCGCTGTAGTGACATGGTTTTCTGTGCATATTGTACCCGGGAGAGCACTGCCGGTTGATGCAGATGCTCTCTGTAGTAACATGGTTTTCTGTGCATATTGTACCCGGGAGAGCACTGCCGGTTGTTGGAGATGCTCTCTGTAGTGACATGGTTTTCTATGCATATTGTACCCGGGAGAGCACTGCCGGTTGATGCAGATGCTCGCTGTAGTAACATGGTTTTCTATGCATATTGTACCCGGGAGAGCACTGTCGGTTGATGCAGATGCTCGCTGTAGTGACATGGTTTTCTATGCATATTGTACACGGGAGAGCACTGCCGGTTGATGCAGATGCTCGCTGTAGTGACATGGTTTTCTATGCATATTGTACCCGGGAGAGCACTGCCGGTTGATGCAGATGCTCGCGGTAGTGACATGGTTTTCTATGCATATTGTACCCGGGAGAGCACTGCCGGTTGATGCAGATGCTCGCTGTAGTAACATGGATCTTCTATGCATATTGTACCCGGGAGAGCATTGCCGGTTGATGCAGATGCTCTCTGTAGTAACATGGTTTTCTATGCATATTGTACCCGGGAGAGCATTGCCGGTTGATGCATATGCTCGCTGTAGTGACATGGTTTTCTATGCATATTTTACCCGGGAGAGCACTGCCGGTTGATGCAGATGCTCTCTGTAGTAACATGGTTTTCTATGCATATTGTACCCGGGAGAGCACTGCCGGTTGATGCAGATGCTCTCTGTAGTGACATGGTTTTCTATGCATATTGTACCCGGGAGAGCACTGCCGGTTGATGCAGATGCTCGCTGTAGTGACATGGTTTTCTATGCATATTGTACCCGGGAGAGCACTGCCGGTTGATGCAGATGCTCGCTCTAGTGACATGGTTTTCTATGCATATTGTACCCGGGAGAGCACTGCCGGTTGATGCAGATGCTCGCTGTAGTGACATGGTTTTCTATGCATATTGTACCCGGGAGAGCACTGCCGGTTGATGCAGATGCTCTCTGTACTAACATGGTTTTCTATGCATATTGTACCCGGGAGAGCACTGCCGGTTGATGCAGATGCTCTCTGTAGTGACATGGTTTTCTATGCATATTGTACCCGGGAGAGCATTGCCGGTTGATGCATATGCTCGCTGTAGTGACATGGTTTTCTATGCATATTGTACCCGGGAGAGCACTGCCGGTTGATGCAGATGCTCGCTGTAGTGACATGGTTTTCTATGCATATTGTACACGGGAGAGCACTGCCGTTTGATGCAGATGCTCGCTGTAGTGACATGGTTTTCTATGCATATTGTACCCGGGAGAGCACTGCCGGTTGATGCAGATGCTCGCTGTAGTGACATGGTTTTCTATGCATATTGTACCCAGGAGAGCACTGCCGGTTGATGCAGATGCTCTCTGTAGTGACATGGTTTTCTATGCATATTGTACCCGGGAGAGCACTGCCGGTTGATGCAGATGCTCTCTGTAGTGACATGGTTTTCTGTGCATATTGTACCCGGGAGAGCACTGCCGTTTGATGCAGATGCTCGCTGTAGTGACATGGTTTCCTATGCATATTGTACCCGGGAGAGCACTGCCGGTTGATGCAGATGCTCGCTGTAGTGACATGGTTTTCTATGCATATTGTACCCGGGAGAGCACTGCCGGTTGATGCAGATGCTCTCTGTAGTAACATGGTTTTCTATGCATATTGTACCCGGGAGAGCACTGCCGGTTGATGCAGATGCTCTCTGTAGTGACATGGTTTTCTGTGCATATTGTACCCGGGAGAGCACTGCCGGTTGATGCAGATGCTCTCTGTAGTGACATGGTTTTCTATGCATATTGTACCCGGGAGAGCACTGCCGGTTGATGCAGATGCTCGCTGTAGTGACATGGTTTTCTATGCATATTGTACCCAGGAGAGCACTGCCGGTTGATGCAGATGCTCGCTATAGTGACATGGTTTTCTATGCATATTGTACCCGGGAGAGCACTGCCGGTTGATGCAGATGCTCTCTGTAGTGACATGGTTTTCTATGCATATTGTACCCGGGAGAGCACTGCCGGTTGATGCAGATGCTCTCTGTAGTAACATGGTTTTCTATGCATATTGTACCCGAGAGAGCACTGCCGGTTGATGCAGATGCTCTCTGTAGTGACATGGTTTTCTGTGCATATTGTACCCGGGAGAGCACTGCCGGTTGATGCAGATGCTCTCTGTAGTGACATGGTTTTCTATGCATATTGTACCCGGGAGAGCACTGCCGGTTGATGCAGATGCTCGCTGTAGTAACATGGTTTTCTATGCATATTGTACCCGGGAGAGCACTGTCGGTTGATGCAGATGCTCGCTGTAGTGACATGGTTTTCTATGCATATTGTACACGGGAGAGCACTGCCGGTTGATGCAGATGCTCGCTGTAGTGACATGGTTTTCTATACATATTGTACCCGGGAGAGCACCGCCGGTTGATGCAGATGCTCGCTGTAGTGACATGGTTTTCTGTGCATATTGTACCCGGGAGAGCACTGCCGGTTGATGCAGATGCTCTCTGTAGTAACATGGTTTTCTGTGCATATTGTACCCGGGAGAGCACTGCCGGTTGTTGGAGATGCTCTCTGTAGTGACATGGTTTTCTATGCATATTGTACCCGGGAGAGCACTGCCGGTTGATGCAGATGCTCGCTGTAGTAACATGGTTTTCTATGCATATTGTACCCGGGAGAGCACTGTCGGTTGATGCAGATGCTCGCTGTAGTGACATGGTTTTCTATGCATATTGTACACGGGAGAGCACTGCCGGTTGATGCAGATGCTCGCTGTAGTGACATGGTTTTCTATGCATATTGTACCCGGGAGAGCACTGCCGGTTGATGCAGATGCTCGCGGTAGTGACATGGTTTTCTATGCATATTGTACCCGGGAGAGCACTGCCGGTTGATGCAGATGCTCGCTGTAGTAACATGGATCTTCTATGCATATTGTACCCGGGAGAGCATTGCCGGTTGATGCAGATGCTCTCTGTAGTAACATGGTTTTCTATGCATATTGTACCCGGGAGAGCATTGCCGGTTGATGCATATGCTCGCTGTAGTGACATGGTTTTCTATGCATATTGTACCCGGGAGAGCACTGCCGGTTGATGCAGATGCTCTCTGTAGTGACATGGTTTTCTATGCATATTGTACCCGGGAGAGCACTGCCGGTTGATGCAGATGCTCTCTGTAGTGACATGGTTTTCTATGCATATTGTAGCCGGGAGAGCACTGCCGGTTGATGCAGATGCTCTCTGTAGTGACATGGTTTTCTATGCATATTGTAGCCGGGAGAGCACTGCCGGTTGATGCAGATGCTCTCTGTAGTGACATGGTTTTCTATGCATATTGTAGCCGGGAGAGCACTGCCGGTTGATGCAGATGCTCGCTGTAGTAACATGGTTTTCTATGCATATTGTACCCGGAAAAGCACTGCCGGTTGATGCAGATGCTCGCTGTAGTAACATGGTTTTCTATGCATATTGTACCCGGGAGAGCACTGCCGGTTGATGCAGATGCTCGCTCTAGTGACATGGTTTTCTATGCATATTGTACCCGGGAGAGCACTGCCGGTTGATGCAGATACTCTCTGTAGTGACATGGTTTTCTATGCATATTGTACCCGGGAGAGCACTCCCGGTTGATGCAGATGCTCGCTGTAGTAACATGGATCTTCTATGCATATTGTACCCGGGAGAGCATTGCCGGTTGATGCAGATGCTCTCTGTAGTAACATGGTTTTCTATGCATATTGTACCCGGGAGAGCATTGCCGGTTGATGCAGATGCTCGCTGTAGTAACATGGATCTTCTATGCATATTGTACCCGGGAGAGCATTGCCGGTTGATGCAGATGCTCTCTGTAGTAACATGGTTTTCTATGCATATTGTACCCGGGAGAGCATTGCCGGTTGATGCATATGCTCGCTGTAGTGACATGGTTTTCTATGCATATTGTACCCGGGAGAGCACTGCCGGTTGATGCAGATGCTCTCTGTAGTGACATGGTTTTCTATGCATATTGTACCCGGGAGAGCACTGCCGGTTGATGCAGATGCTCTCTGTAGTGACATGGTTTTCTATGCATATTGTAGCCGGGAGAGCACTGCCGGTTGATGCAGATGCTCTCTGTAGTGACATGGTTTTCTATGCATATTGTAGCCGGGAGAGCACTGCCGGTTGATGCAGATGCTCTCTGAAGTGACATGGTTTTCTATGCATATTGTAGCCGGGAGAGCACTGCCGGTTGATGCAGATGCTCGCTGTAGTAACATGGTTTTCTATGCATATTGTACCCGGGAAAGCACTGCCGGTTGATGCAGATGCTCGCTGTAGTAACATGGTTTTCTATGCATATTGTACCCGGGAGAGCACTGCCGGTTGATGCAGATGCTCGCTCTAGTGACATGGTTTTCTATGCATATTGTACCCGGGAGAGCACTGCCGGTTGATGCAGATGCTCTCTGTAGTGACATGGTTTTCTATGCATATTGTACCCGGGAGAGCACTGCCGGTTGATGCAGATGCTCGCTGTAGTAACATGGATCTTCTATGCATATTGTACCCGGGAGAGCATTGCCGGTTGATGCAGATGCTCTCTGTAGTAACATGGTTTTCTATGCATATTGTACCCGGGAGAGCATTGCCGGTTGATGCAGATGCTCGCTGTAGTGACATGGTTTTCTATGCATATTGTACCCGGGAGAGCACTGCCGGTTGATGCAGATGCTCGCTGTAGTGACATGGTTTTCTATGCATATTGTACCCGGGAGAGCACTGCCGGTTGATGCAGATGCTCTCTGTAGTGACATGGTTTTCTATGCATTTTGTACCCGAGAGAGCACTGCCGGTTGATGCAGATGCTCTCTGTAGTAACATGGTTTTCTATGCATATTGTACCCGGGAGAGCACTGCCGGTTGATGCAGATGCTCTCTGTAGTGACATGGTTTTCTGTGCATATTGTACCCGGGAGAGCACTGCCGGTTGATGCAGATGCTCGCTGTAGTAACATGGTTTTCTATGCATATTGTACCCGGGAGAGCACTGCCGGTTGATGCAGATGCTCTCTGTAGTGACATGGTTTTCTATGCATATTGTACCCGGGAGAGCACTGCCGGTTGATGCAGATGCTCTCTGTAGTGACATGGTTTTCTATGCATATTGTACCCGGGAGAGCACTGCCGGTTGATGCAGATGCTCTCTGTAGTGACATTGTTTTCTATGCATATTGTACCCGGGAGAGCACTGCCGGTTGATGCAGATGCTCTCTGTAGTGAAATGGTTTTCTATGCATATTGTAGCCGGGAGAGCACTGCCGGTTGATGCAGATGCTCTCTGTAGTGACATGGTTTTCTATGCATATTGTACCCGGGAGAGCACTGCCGGTTGATGCAGATGCTCGCTATAGTAACATGGTTTTCTATGCATATTGTACCCGGGAAAGCACTGCCGGTTGATGCAGATGCTCGCTGTAGTAACATGGTTTTCTATGCATATTGTACCCGGGAGAGCACTGCCGGTTGATGCAGATGCTCGCTCTAGTGACATGGTTTTCTATGCATATTGTACCCGGGAGAGCATTGCCGGTTGATGCAGATGCTCTCTGTAGTAACATGGTTTTCTATGCATATTGTACCCGGGAGAGCATTGCCGGTTGATGCAGATGCTCGCTGTAGTGACATGGTTTTCTATGCATATTGTACCCGGGAGAGCACTGCCGGTTGATGCAGATGCTCGCTGTAGTAACATGGATCTTCTATGCATATTGTACCCGGGAGAGCATTGCCGGTTGATGCAGATGCTCTCTGTAGTAACATGGTTTTCTATGCATATTGTACCCGGGAGAGCATTGCCGGTTGATGCATATGCTCGCTGTAGTGACATGGTTTTCTATGCATATTGTACCCGGGAGAGCACTGCCGGTTGATGCAGATGCTCTCTGTAGTGACATGGTTTTCTATGCATATTGTACCCGGGAGAGCACTGCCGGTTGATGCAGATGCTCTCTGTAGTGACATGGTTTTCTATGCATATTGTAGCCGGGAGAGCACTGCCGGTTGATGCAGATGCTCTCTGTAGTGACATGGTTTTCTATGCATATTGTAGCCGGGAGAGCACTGCCGGTTGATGCAGATGCTCTCTGTAGTGACATGGTTTTCTATGCATATTGTAGCCGGGAGAGCACTGCCGGTTGATGCAGATGCTCGCTGTAGTAACATGGTTTTCTATGCATATTGTACCCGGGAAAGCACTGCCGGTTGATGCAGATGCTCGCTGTAGTAACATGGTTTTCTATGCATATTGTACCCGGGAGAGCACTGCCGGTTGATGCAGATGCTCGCTCTAGTGACATGGTTTTCTATGCATATTGTACCCGGGAGAGCACTGCCGGTTGATGCAGATGCTCTCTGTAGTGACATGGTTTTCTATGCATATTGTACCCGGGAGAGCACTGCCGGTTGATGCAGATGCTCGCTGTAGTAACATGGATCTTCTATGCATATTGTACCCGGGAGAGCATTGCCGGTTGATGCAGATGCTCTCTGTAGTAACATGGTTTCCTATGCATATTGTACCCGGGAGAGCACTGCCGGTTGATGCAGATGCTCGCTCTAGTGACATGGTTTTCTATGCATATTGTACCCGGGAGAGCACTGCCGGTTGATGCAGATGCTCTCTGTAGTGACATGGTTTTCTATGCATATTGTACCCGGGAGAGCACTGCCGGTTGATGCAGATGCTCGCTCTAGTGACATGGTTTTCTATGCATATTGTACCCGGGAGAGCATTGCCGGTTGATGCAGATGCTCTCTGTAGTGACATGGTTTTCTATGCATATTGTACCCGGGAGAGCACTGCCGGTTGATGCAGATGCTCTCTGTAGTGACATGGTTTTCTATGCATATTGTAGCCGGGAGAGCACTGCCGGTTGATGCAGATGCTCTCTGTAGTGACATGGTTTTCTATGCATATTGTAGCCGGGAGAGCACTGCCGGTTGATGCAGATGCTCTCTGTAGTGACATGGTTTTCTATGCATATTGTAGCCGGGAGAGCACTGCCGGTTGATGCAGATGCTCGCTGTAGTAACATGGTTTTCTATGCATATTGTACCCGGGAAAGCACTGCCGGTTGATGCAGATGCTCGCTGTAGTAACATGGTTTTCTATGCATATTGTACCCGGGAGAGCACTGCCGGTTGATGCAGATGCTCGCTCTAGTGACATGGTTTTCTATGCATATTGTACCCGGGAGAGCACTGCCGGTTGATGCAGATGCTCTCTGTAGTGACATGGTTTTCTATGCATATTGTACCCGGGAGAGCACTGCCGGTTGATGCAGATGCTCGCTGTAGTAACATGGATCTTCTATGCATATTGTACCCGGGAGAGCATTGCCGGTTGATGCAGATGCTCTCTGTAGTAACATGGTTTTCTATGCATATTGTACCCGGGAGAGCATTGCCGGTTGATGCAGATGCTCGCTGTAGTGACATGGTTTTCTATGCATATTGTACCCGGGAGAGCACTGCCGGTTGATGCAGATGCTCTCTGTAGTGACATGGTTTTCTATGCATATTGTACCCGGGAGAGCACTGCCGGTTGATGCAGATGCTCTCTGTAGTGACATGGTTTTCTATGCATATTGTACCCGGGAGAGCACTGCCGGTTGATGCAGATGCTCTCTGTAGTGACATGGTTTTCTATGCATATTGTACCCGGGAGAGCACTGCCGGTTGATGCAGATGCTCTCTGTAGTAACATGGTTTTCTATGCATATTGTACCCGGGAGAGCACTGCCGGTTGATGCAGATGCTCTCTGTAGTGACATGGTTTTCTGTGCATATTGTACCCGGGAGAGCACTGCCGGTTGATGCAGATGCTCGCTGTAGTAACATGGTTTTCTATGCATATTGTACCCGGGAGAGCACTGCCGGTTGATGCAGATGCTCGCTGTAGTAACATGGTTTTCTATGCATATTATACCCGGGAGAGCACTGCCGGTTGATGCAGATGCTCTCTGTAGTAACATGGTTTTCTATGCATATTGTACCCGGGAGAGCACTGCCGGTTGATGCAGATGCTCTCTGTAGTAACATGGTTTTCTATGCATATTGTACCCGGGAGAGCACTGCCGGTTGATGCAAATGCTCGCTGTAGTGACATGGTTTTCTATGCATATTGTACCCGGGAGAGCACTGCTGGTTGATGCAGATGCTCGCTGTAGTAACATGGTTTTCTATGCATATTGTACCCGGGAGAGCACTGCCGGTTGATGCAGATGCTCTCTGTAGTGACATGGTTTTCTATGCATATTGTACCCGGGAGAGCACTGCCGGTTGATGCAGATGCTCTCTGTAGTAACATGGTTTTCTATGCATATTGTACCCGGGAGAGCACTGCCGGTTGATGCAGATGCTCTCTGTAGTAACATGGTTTTCTATGCATATTGTACCCGGGAGAGCACTGCCGGTTGATGTAGATGCTCTCTGCAGTAACATGGTTTTCTGTGCATATTGTACCCGGGAGAGCACTGCCGGTTGATGCAGATGCTCTCTGCAGTAACATGGTTTTCTGTGCATATTGTACCTGGGAGAGCACTGCAGGTTGATGCAGATGCTCTGTAGTAACATGGTTTTCTATGCATATTGTACCTGGGATAATATTGCTGTTGATGCAAACAATTAATGTTTCATTTGCTTTAAAATGCACCATTTGCCAATCTTTTTTAAATTTCATTCTCAGGAGAGGTACTCTCCCTAGACCCCAGGTTTGTCCATTGAACTTGTTCACATCGCTAACTAGTGTTTTCTATTGGAAATGGTAGAGCCAAAGCAGTCTTGCTTAGTACCCTAGCCCTCTTAGAAGTCAGACTTGCTTGGCAACCCAGAAATTCTCTGAAATAATGTATGAGTTTTCTTTTATGAATGCCTAGAAGAACTGATTTTTTGTCCATTTATCACAGAAATAGTGCTGAAAATCGCACCAAAAAGAAGCCAATTTAAATAAATAATCTTTGCGGGGGAGAACCCCTCCAAACCCCTCTTATTGCCGTCGGGCTCGCTCGCATACGTTGATTCGTTCTGCATACGCCACACCAGTTTCAAATTCCACCAGCCGCCACTGCTAATAAGAAGTCCCTTGTCCGTTTTTATGCAGCTGCGTTTTTGGTGTAATTCAAGAGTGGCGCTAGAGGCCCGTCTGCTTGTGAGATCATTTTCCGTAAGGAGACACACGTCACTCATCACTCGCATCCAGCGAGGCTGCAAAGTCTGTTGGTGCCTTTCCCGCTCCCACCCCCTCAAACCTGCTTTAAGGAGCTGCAAGAGAGGCTGGCCTGGGGCTGCAAGCGCTGAATAAAAAGCCTCAAAAGTGCTGCAAGGTGGTGTGCTTTGACTTTGCAGAAGACTCGCTCAAGCCAATAGTTGACATTTTTGTTTGCCTCCTTCGGAGTAGAAGCATTCCCTCTTTGACTAAGGAACCTCTGTAGCCAGGGGTGGCTCCTCTGCTATGGCGGTGGAGCGTCACCACACTGCTTTCAAGCAGTGCCGGCGGACGGGTGGGCGGGACTGCTCTGCTCTCGGAGCAGGGCAGGGGAGGAGTGGTTTGCCCACTCCTAAGTGCCCAATGACCGCTTGGTTGGCCCTCTTCGGCCGCCCAAACCAGTCATGCACACTTTCCCCGTTCTCCATGCAGGCTGCATTACAGCCTATGTGGAGTGTTGTGTAGTTTCTACAAGCTTATATGGGATCTGCGTGTTTAGACAACATAAACTGAGGGATTGGTGACTAGACAGATTCCAGACACCCCCAAAGGAGATGTTAGTCTGTAGACCAGCTATCTCATAGTGCCACTATAAACCCCACAACCTTACCAAGGAGCGAATTGTTTCTGGCAACTCTCGAACATGGCAACCCTGACCCCTCAGGGAGCGTGGAAACAGTACAGCACTTTCTGCTCAGTCACTTGTGCTCACTCATTCTCAGAGAGCAGGGCCGGCTCGAGGGCGGTGCGACTGGTGTCACCGCACCGGGTGCAGACTTCGCGTGGGGGCCCCTGTTTGCTACCTTATATTGTTTTTTAAAGCACACGCTGCCAGTTCCTGGCCACCGGCAATTTTAAGCCAATAATAAAAATGTCAAGTTAACTCCGGTGATTAATGTTCTTCCCGGAGAGAGACCGTAGTTTTGTCTAGTGAAAGTTTTGAATGCTGAAAGTTTTGATTCCTCCTAAGGTAGTGCAGAGGGTTAATATGCCTGCTGCAGAGAACGTGTACCATGCAAATCACAAAGTGAATATAACATAAATTGGTCCGTGGGTTACTGCTTTCGTCAGAGACTTCCTGTTGTTACTTGCAGTTTACAAGTTAAGCTCCTAATGTGAAACAGTGAGCTACTAACTGTCATCAAGGAACTGAAAGGCAGACGTCAAGTATAGATTCGAGCGTATTGTTTTTTTCCCTAGACTTTCATTATGCTAATGTTTCAAAAAGGGTTCATTTGGGTAGAAATCATTTCTGATTATTAAAGAGAACCCACAACCATGGTGTTACATTTCAAGTTCTGAGTTTGTGCTTCTCCAGACCAAGCCCCCCCAAACTATACTGCCTTCCAGTATGGATGACATATAAGTCCTACCCCTTGTAGTCCTCCGTCTGATGTAACATTTCCTATACATTGAGTTACGCATGATTGATTGTCTCTGTAATGTGTGTGCAAGGTAAAGTGCTCTGACACCCTTCATTTTTATGAGTGACACTATAAAACTAATTAAATGCATCTGAGATAGAGTGGTTATGAAGACAGTTAAAGGGTGGTAGTGCGGGATTCCATTGCGGAGGTGGTCATTGAGGAGAAGGGGAGGGCGCCAAAAATCATTGTCGCACAGGGCGCCACCTGTGTGAAAGCCGGCCCTGCAGAGAGATATACAGAATACATGTTGGAGACGTTTTCAATAAGTATTAATTAAACCAGCATCATCCTAGTATAAAATACGTGTGCTGCAACAACCATTACACATAAACAGATGTATACAATTATAAGCACCAACAGAGTAAATAAAAGGTAGAATCCTACCACGGTTCTAAAACAAAGAATATATGCAGGCATATAGATACATGGCAGTAATCATGAGTACTCCTATGATGCAAACCCTAACTAAATGTACCTAAGTGTACCTAGCATGTATGTGGGTGTATAGCCAAGAATCCCCCTAGGAAAGAGCCAACCCCATCACCTGATGGGAGAGGACGAAGGACCCCGTCTTGGTCTTGAGTTGGACACCCCGGCAAGGGATGTCAGACCACTGCGTGCTGGAGTGTCTGCGGGCAGGGACTTCAGCGTCTCTCATCAGGGTGTCAGCATGGAAGCTTGTTCTCCTCTAGTTTTCCCAGAGAAGATGTGGGACTTATATACCCAAAAGGTACCCTCAGGGGTTCTACCTAGAGGTGTACTGTGGACATGTCGGGCATGGATGACGATAGTGGTGACTTTTGTACAGAGTTATCATGCAGGAGATGGTAATCCTGCTGTGACACTAAGAATCCTCATGCATAATGAATGAGGCTAGTTTTCGGGCATCACCACACATTTATTCGGCACCTAACTAGGTAAAAGGTCAGCACCAGAGCCACTATGTGGAGCAAGGGAGGATAAATGTAGGTAAAAGGTCGTGCAACTACCTAGGCCTATATTGGGATACATTGGGGCACATAACAGGAGAACATGCCCACCCCTCCAGCCCCAGACTGAGCGCTGTGTCACTGCTCTCAGACCAATCACGACGCTGCATTGCAGCATTGTGATTGGCTTAGGTGAGGGAGACTGGCTGCCTGCTTCCTGTTCCTGAAGTGGGAGGCAGGAGAGCAGGAGCAGAAACGTGGGACCCGGCAGCAAGGCAGGATATTTGTTTTTCCAGTTATGCTCACTCCCTCCTGCAATCGTGACCCCCCACCCCCTCCTGTGACCCCCGCAAACCCCAGTGCCTGCCCCCCAACCCGTGAGCCATGCCAGCCACCACTGGTAGCTACCATGACGAAAGATTTCCATGCTACTTATGGTCGGAAGAATAAAATGAAACGCAGGGATGGAATATGTGGCTCCTGCTGGGCTCAGAAGGGGGTGTTCCGGCCGGAGAAGGCTTTGCTGGAGGACTGGAGGTCTCAAGGGAGTGAAGCGAGGGCCGGATAACAACGCTGCCTTCCCACGGACAACACTGCTCTTCACCACGAGGGCTGTACCTGGAAAGCATGCTGAATGTTAGTATCCGCATTTATTATAATGTTTTAAAACCTACAGTATTTTGTTTGAAACGTTTGTCTTCTATATAACGTGTATTTGCAAACTGCACGCTCACCCAGAAGGGCCTCTTGGCGCTGAATAACAGATGTTTATTGTTACCCAACTCAACGGTACTCATTGTATTAACCTCCGAAGGATGAAAGGCTGAGTGGACCCGCACCTGTGCACATGAGGTCAAACCCAGGCCCCTACAGTGGATGCATTAGTCCACTGCGCCACCTGACACAGCTTTGTGGAACAACTCGGACAAGTTAGAGTGACCGGACGTCCCGGATTTCCCCAGACAGTCCTGGTTTTCAGAGGACTGTCCTGGTGTCCCAACACTTTTGTTAATCATACATACCTGTCCTGGACTTAGAAATGAAAGGTAAGCTCTCCTTCCACAGGCGTGTCTAATGTCTGAAATAAATTAATTCATCGGTTACTGCCCTGCAGCACAGGAGGAGGCCCGCTGCCTGCCCCCAGCAGAGATGGAGTGGGGAGAGGGGCGGAGAGCGGCAGAGGGGTGCAGGGCGGAGGTACCGCCATTGATCATGTTAGCCTCAATTTCACATCTGCCCTCCCCAGTTATGTGCAGACAGCACATTTCCCATTAAAATAGTCGCTAAATTTGGACAGACATGCAGTTCAATAGATAAAACTATATTACACGCAATTAATAATGTGCATAAATGGGATTTCAGAGAATATGTACTATTTCTGCAGCACCAAGTAAAGTGTCTTGATTCATTCTGATCCTACTAAAATCTTTATTTCCTTCATACTTCAGAATTGCTAACAAATATGTCCTTAATTTTGCTTTCCTAACTGCTGAATGTGTACAGTTGATTTACAAGTATTTACATTTTGCTGTGTTAGAAAAAATAAAATGATCTGGCTTTCCTTTTATACTTTATGCATCCCAGCAGGGTTGGCACGAAATATACTTTATTTTCCTTTCTCTGATGGCAAAGTGAGACGAGTTCGTTAACACCAGTCCCCATGACAAAATAAGCAGCAAAAGACGTAGCCTGACATTTGTCCTCTGTCTGTGAAGTGCAGAAAATGTGACACGATGAATACAAAATTAATCGTCATCTTTATTTATTGCCTGGACTTTAGAGACCCACCAAAAATCGGCTCGCAACCCCCAGTTTGGGAAACACTGTACAAGAGAACAGTCTATATGGTTTGATCTGCAGATATCTTACTAGCAAACGGTTTGCACCTGGAGACACCTGTCTATAACATTGTGCAGACCTGCAGATGCCTTACTAGAGAAGCGGTCATTGTTCTGATCTACAGATATCTTACTGAAGAAAGTACATTGTTCTGATCTGCAGAGCTCTTACCGCTCCATGTACAGCTTGCTGCCACTTCATTTTATCTTCATTTTCCATTTCTATTTTCTTTAATTTGCCTTTTGTCACAGTTTTTCTGCCTGATTCATTTCACAAAGCTACACCGCCGCAGACCTCAGAGCCCTGGATGCACCAACACTCGCTGCTGCCACAAGCCACCATGTACCACCAAAGGACCTTTCTACTGCCGACATTGCAGCCTATTCTTCACCACCAAGGTTACCAACAACACTAGAGACACCACAAATGCAGCCACCTCCACCATGCTGACCGAGACAAGCACATCACAATTCCAATGCATCCTACTCAACGCACGGTCACTCGGTAAACACGCCACAGAGATCTGGGACACTATTTCATCCCTCACCCCGGACATCATCTTCCTCACGGAAACCTGGCTTGACTTCGCCTCTGCACCAGAAATCGCCACCGCGATTCCCGCAGGCTACAAGATATCACACCGAGGCCAAACCAATAGACAAAGAGGTGGAATTGCCATCATCTATAAGGATACAACCCGCGGTACTACTTACCTAGATGACCCAACCCAAATAATGGAACAGATCAACTTCCAACTCCACACAGACGGATAAAGCACCATCAGGTGCACCCCCACCTACAGACCTCCAGGACCCTGCCCCAGTTTCTGCAAGAACATCCTGGACATCATCACCCTGCTCACAATCGATTCGGAGCACTACATCTTCCTTGTGGTCCTCAATTTCCACCTCAACAACCCCAGCAATGGCAACACCACCAACCTCCTGGAAAATATGAGCAACATTGGCCTCAAGCAGATTGTCTCCAACCCCATCCATATCACAGGACACATGCTTGACCACATCTACACCTCCAGCGATCATGTCAGATACAACCATGCCACCCAACTCTGAGCCCCACCCTCTTCAACGTCTACATGAGCCCCCTCGCGGCCATCGTACGCAAACACAACCTCAGCATTATCTCCTACGCCGACGACACCCAGCTGATCCTCTCCCTGACCAACGACCCCGCCTCCGCCAGAGCCAACCTGCACGAAGGGATGAAAGAGGTAGCCGAGTGGATGACGACCAGCCGCCTGAAACTGAACTCTGACAAGACGGAGGTCCTCATCCTGGGCTCTTCCCCCTCCGCCTGGGACGACTCCTGGTGGCCTCCAGCCCTGGGCACCGCACCCAAACCAACAGACCATGCACGCAACCTGGGCTTCATCCTGGACTCCTCCCTCTCCATGACCAGGCAAGTCAACAACGTCTCCTCGGCGTGCTTCAACATCCTACGCATGCTACGGAAGATCTTCCGGTGGATCCCCACCGAGACCAGGAAGACCGTCACCCAGGCCCTCGTCACCAGCCGACTGGCCTACGGCAACGCCCTCTACGCCGGTACCACCGCCAAGCTCCAGAAGAGACTCCAGCGGATCCAGAACGCCTCGGCCAGACTCATCCTCGACATCCCACGAACCAGCCACATCACCGGACACCTGAGAGACCTTCACTGGCTCCCCGTCAACAAAAGAATCACCTTCCGCCTCCTCACCCACGCACACAAAGCCCTACACGACCAAGGCCCGAGCTACCTCAACAGCCGGATCAACTTCTACGCTCCCAAACGCCACCTCCGATCAGCCAACCACGCCCTCGCCGCCGTCCCCCGCATCCGAAGAGCGACTACAGGAGGAAGGTCCTTCTCCTACCTGGCCGCCAAGACCTGGAACTCCCTCCCGACCGACCTGCGCCTGACCCAAGACCACCTCTCCTTCAGGAAGAAGCTGAAGACCTGGCTGTTCGAGCAGTAGCGGCACCCCCCCCCCCCAGCGCCTTGAGACCCTACGGGTATGTAGCGCGCTCTATAAGTGTCACTGATTGATTGATTGATTGAACTCATCTGGACCGACCACATCAGGGTCCACCCACTTCAACACCATCCCCTCAGATCCACGCGCAGAGCCGAGAAAAAGTATCAGAAGACCACCTCCCAGAACCCACACATGACCCAGAACAAGCAGTAAAAAACTTCTCCCAGTGGATCACAGTAGGCGCCGACGCCATCGCCCCAGGCATAATGGCCAAAATCATAGGACTGACCAAAAGAGCCAGCTGGTTCACCTAGGAAGTGCACTCCTCCAAATGCAACTGTAGGCAGCTAGAAAAGAAGTGGTGCACCAGCAAACAAACTGAAGACTGCACCGCTTTCAGGACCCCACTCACCCAATACCACTGCCTCCTGAAAGAATCCCCAAAATCTGGCAGACCTTATTGAACCGAGCACAAACAACAGCAAAGAACTCTTACCCATCATGAAGGGGTTCTCTAATCCCACAGCGACCGAGAACAACATTACACCCTCCCAGGAACTATGCGACAACCTCAATGATTTCTTCCAATACAAGATCTCAGCCATCTCTGAAAAGTTTGAACACCAACCCTCCGCTGTAGACTGCTTCAACCATCTCACAACCTCGTACTCAATCCCTGAACACATGCTTACCCACTGGAGCCCCGTCACCACGCTAGGGACAATCTCATCTTGAACTCTGTACACTCAGGATCACCCACGGACCCATGCCCCCACCACGTCTTCAACCTTGAAAGGAAGGCAATTAGTGACGAGCTCAGAAACGTCCTGAACACCTCCATTATCGCGGCTTACTTCCCTGAGGACTGGAAACATGCCAAAGTGAGACCCCTCCTGGAAAAACGTCAACCAACCCAACCAAACCAAAGAGCTATCAGCCATCTCTCTTCTCCCCTGCCCAGCAAAAGTCCCAGAGAAAGAACTCAACACCTAGAAGACCACAAACTCCTGGACGCTTCCCAATCAGAGTTTAGAATTAACCACAGAACAGAGGCATCCCTGATGGCAGCACCCGACGGCATGAGAGCCTCCTTGACCACGAAGAAACAACATCCCTCATCCTGCTAGGCCGTCCACCAAATTCAGCACCATCTCCCACCACATCCTGATCCACAGACTTCAACACAGAGGGATCCAGGGAGACGCCCTTACATGGATCATTCCGTTCCTCATCAGCAGAACACAGAAGGTCCGCCTCCAACTGTTCACTTAAGGGCCCAAGAAGATCATCTGCAGAATCCCCCGAGGACCGTCCCTCAGCCCCACCCTCTTCGACATCTGCATGACCCCCGAACTGACATCGTCAGATCACACGGAATCAACATCGTCTCCTACGCCAACGACACCCAGCTCATCGTCTCTCTATCAGGAGATCCCCACCACCAAATTCAACGCCCATAGATGCATGATGACCATCACGGACTGGATGAAGGACAACTGTCTCAAATTCAACACGGACAAGACAGAAGTCCTCATCTTCGGAGCAACACCACGTCGTGAAACAATTACATTTATTTCTGTTATTGATATTTGGATCTCTAACGAGGTCCACATTAAAATCAAGCAGGATATATGAAAGATGGTCACAAATATGATAGAATAGTCAAATTACAGTTACTTATTTAAACCCTTTGCCGCAATAACTAAATTGAGTTAAATACAAAGGCAGTTTGTCATTAATTTGCTTTTTAACTCACTCGCCATTCACGTGGTTCGCCCTGCGCATATTCCCCGCTCCACCGCTGACTATTCAGTTTGAGTGGAGGGAAGCTAGATGCGCACACCGGATGTGAATCACAACTTCCGGTGAATTCAGGCGGGTCAGCAGTCCAGCAGCTGGTCTCACCCACATAAAACCCGCATGCCGGTAGCAACGCGCAGGGGATGCGCGCAGCGGGCACGCCGCTGGCGCGCCAAAGGCAAGCTCGGCTGCGCCCGTCCGCGCCTGGACCGGGTTTAGGGCCAGGTCTCCTGGCCCTTTCAAACCAGACCCACATAGCAAGGCAGTAACTTACACCAGCAAGCAACTCACAAATAAACGCAGCGCAACTAATAACAATCACACCTGCCCTCGCCTTAACCTGGAATCCTTATCCACCAAGGCCACCGCCTGCTGTCCTTACTGCCCATTCACACTAGACACCATCGACAGGTCCCCACCCACTCGCACGTACTTGCAGTCCATAGATCATGGAATAATCCGCTCAGCTCTCATAAATGCACGCTCCTTTCCCAAGCACAAATACGAAATACTAAACCCTAAACCTTCTAGAAGACTACAGACTAGACCTTTTATTCATAACAGAAACCTGGGGGGACCCCTCTTCTGGGCCAGACGTCTGCGTCGCAACCCCTGATGGCTACTCCTCCTGCAGATTTGACAGAACTATCAAAAAAGGAGGCAGCCTGGCACTCATTCACCGAGACAAATACTCAGTCAGGACTGAGTCAATCCCCTCTAAAATCTGTGAAGCTTTTATCTTCACGATTATGCTTACCCACTCCCTTCCTTTCAGGGGTATCCTCCTGTACCGCCCACCAGGCTCTCGAACTGAATTCCTCTCAGCCATGGGCTATCTACTAGAACCAGTAGCAGGAGAATCCAAATTCTCCGTCCTGGGAGATTTCAATTTCCATCTAAAAGCCCACGATGACCAGGACACCTCAGCCCTCATAGCAGAACTAGAGGCGGTAGGCCTCTCATAATTGGTCACCTGCCCCACACACTCGGCCGGCCGTACACTAGATGGGCTGTTCTCCAACAACCAGCTAACCTCCCTAGAGAACGTTCTCCCGCTGCCTTGGACAGATCACTGTGCAGTGCTCTTCAACATCCAGACTAATAGGAACACTCCCCGTCATACCAGTTCCCTTCCCCCCAAGCAGTTCAAGGCGTGGGGTAATGTTGCCCCTCAGGCACTTAGATCTCATCTGCAATACACCCAGCAAGTCTTGCTAAACGACCCCGATCTGGCAGCCATTAACTACACGCAGTGGCTCCACAACGCAGTTAACACCTTAGTTCCACTTAAAAACGCCTCTAACAACAGAAAGACCCCATGCGCCCCTTGGTTCTCCGAGATATTAAGACTTGAGAAACAAAGGTGCAGGAATCAAGAACGACGCTGGTGTCGAGACTTTGATATCGCAGCAAAAACCCTCTATAGGGAAGAATTGGCGAAATACAAACTTCTCTTAATCACCGAGAAAAGCATGTACTACCTTAAACAATTTGAATCAGCGCAAGACTTCGCTAAACAGATGTTCCAAGTAGTAACCAAGTTATCAGGACAAGGGAACAAACCCCCCATAATCGCGACCCAAACTCTCTGTAACTCCCTGGCCAGTTTTTTCCAAGAAAAAGTCAGCCAAATTTATGCCAATTTTTCGGCTCATACTAAAATCGATAACCCGACGGACACTCCTAGCATAGTTAAAAACTCTTCTAATCCCCCCGAAGTCAACCCCATCGAGGGTCAAACCACTCCCATCCTAAGGGAATTTAGGCAGGTTTCACCTGAACAGATCACTCACCTAATTTCCACGATCAAATCCGGATCCACCGATGACCCCTGCCCGCCATCCACTCTGAAACTGATTCCTGACATCATATGCCCCAACCTAGCAAAAATCTGCAACTCGATGTTTAGTACAGGCACCTATCCTTCGATCTGGAAAAAGGCCGTCATCAAGCCACTACTAAAAAAGAATAACCTTGATCCCACAGAAACAAAAAATTACAGGCCAATTGCTTGTCACCCATTCCCAGCAAAAGTCTTTGAAAGGGTCATGAACACTCAACTAGCCCATTTCATTGACGAAAACAATCTACTAGACGACACCCAATTTGGCTTTAGAGAGGGCCATGGCACTGAAACAGCTCTCATCAAGGCATCCGACGAAATCAGGAAGATCCTTGATGAGGGGGGTGCCGCGGTCCTTGTGCTGCTGGATCTCTCAGCGGCATTCGACACGGTCGATCATGCAACCCTGATCGACCGTGTCACACAAAGCCAGGGCCCTTCTTGCCTCTTTCCTATCCAATCGGACTCAACTAGTGATGTTCGGCGACTTTAATTCCCCGTCATTTGCTCTCACATGTGGTGTGCCACATGGATCATTGTTAAGTACGACTTTGTTTAATATTTACGTGTCGGACCTGGCGAGGATCATCAAAACACACAACATGGCCCTAATGTCTTATGCTGATGATACACAACTAGTGCTGGCGGTTCACAACGACGGAGGAACAGTTGCAGCTAACTTCCAAGAGGGAATGCTTGCCATTAGCGCCTGGATGGCAAACAACTGCCTCAAATTAAACTCAGACAAGATGGAGGTGATGATTTTTGGCAATCTCTCCCCCAGCTGGTCCCCTACTTGGTGGCCAGCTAAGTTAGGCTCACCTCCGTCCCCCATCACAAAAGTTAGAAATTTGGGTGTTATGTTCGATAAGCTGTCATTCATACACCATGCCAACACAGACATTTCTGCATCCTTTTACGTGATCAGGATGATAAAGAAACTCCTACCTTTTCTTCCAACCAATGCCGGCAGGACTCTTATTAGTACATTGGTTATGTCAAAGGTTGACTATTGCAATGGGCTACTCCTCAATGACCAAGAAAGAGTCCTAAAAGCTACAACTGGTGCAGAACGCAGCTGCCGGGATTCTGACAGCCACCCCCAAGTTCAAACCAATATCCAAGGTGGTGCGACAGCTCCACTGGCTACCCATCAGGAGCAGAACCAAGTTCAAGGCCCTATGCATCGCATACAAGGCAATCCACGACACTGGACCTGAGTTTCTCAGGAAAAGTCTCTGCCCCTACAAGCCCAGCAGATCCTTGCGTTCATCAGCAGCGAACCTGTTGACTGTTCCCCGAACCAAGAAAGCATCTTGGGGCGACAGAAGATTTACGGTCGCCACCGCAAAATTATGGAACACGCTCCCCCTCCACATCAAGGCCAGTCCCACCCTGCTTACATTCCGGAAACAATTAAAGACCTGGCTCTTCAACCAATAAACCACCCGCTCCTGGCCGTCCCTCTGCCAGGTCCGCAGCGCTGAGGCACCTAAGGGTATTTGTGCGCTATGGCTAGCAAATCCTTTTGGAAATGGGGTAAGCTGGATGACATCCTTAAAGCTGCTGATTGGCCCAATTCTAGAACCTTTACTAAACACTATAGCAAACCTATTGAACACGTCTGGTGTAGTGTTACATGACTACCAACATGCATAATGGGAGCCTCCGGTCTTGTAATGAAATTGCGATTCTCCTAATAGTATGACCAGAGAATCTGGATTTCATTAAAGACACAGAGGCCAACAGTATCCCAACCCTTGCCCCGGAAGTGGACAAGGAGATACTATATATTCATTGGTATTTGTTTATGTTTTATTCAATTTATCATTGAAAAAAAAACAAGGAATGAAAAGGAAAACACAGTTTATTATAGAAATAATAAGGATATTTGATGACAGAGAATTGATGACAATCAATCACTGTGTTGTAACGCATCTTTTCTCATTTGACAATTCGTGTTTCCCGAGCTTTCACGAGTATAGAACACCAACTCCGTCTCTTATTTCAGATCCTTCCGCATAGATGGCTCCCCTATAAGGATGTGACCCTAAGAAGAGCTTCTGGGGGTTCAAGTCCGACTCCTCTTCTCCCAAGCACCGTTGCTGTGTCCAAGCATACTTCCTCGTTGTTCTCCTTTGGAACCTATAAAGTTACAAGAAGAAGAAAAGTTGAAGTCTTTGGTTCCAGAGAAGGCTTACCTGCTCGCATTTAAAGGAGGCCGATGGTTCTATGTGCAGGAATGGTACTTCTGGACGATTCTGTTCAAGATCTTTTCACTTTGTGATGTATTCGCTTCTAAGTGGCTGCCTGGAGTGGCATTAAAAGAAATATGGTACTGTTAGCCTCTGTGTCATTAATAAAATCCAGGTTCTCTGGTCATATTATTAGGAGAATCGCAATTCTTTCAAACATGTATTAAATCAGAAAACTGCGCCCTTTTGAAGTATGCGCAAGGAAGGAGAAATACTTTAATTTCCGACTTTTTATGTGCGCTGCACGTACCACACACATGCAATGAGGGAAAAAGGTTAAAGTTCGTCTAGCATAGGTTCCCCTTCCAGTACAAAACCTATTAACCCTTCCAGTACAAAACCTAAATCCGGCCCTAAGACACTTGGCAAAAACAACACATCCCCTGCTCTGGGAGCCACGAGCTCCGGGCTAGGCCTTTTATTAGCCGCTAACCACACGTGGGGGCCACAACTACTTCAGCCCAGATCATGGGGGTCTGAGATGGAACACCCCTCCATCAGGTCACATGCTGGGATCGCCCAGGCCCAAAATATCTCTCATCCGGACAATCTTTTTTAAATTCTTTCAAACATCTATTACATAATGCAGGCTCATCAATTAAATTGAAATATCCAAAAATGGAAACATAAATATTATTTTTGTAAATTAATAGATTCTGGTCAGGCTTCCACAGGTCACTTGTTGCACGGCTCAATGAAGGAGCTCGTGCTCCGCTCTCTTTTGAATTCTGTAACTCGACAACTTTTATAGAAAAATAAAATGAAACTTGTTTTTTGTACCTAGCGTGAAAGGGTCTCCACTGCTGTGATTTCAAGTCCTAAAACATGTCCCTCAAACTCTGAGAGCATCTGTGCACGCGCGGCAGAATTCAGCATCCCTGAGAAACGCACAAGGTTCACGACAGTCCATGCGGAGCTGCGGTGCCTCCGTGGCCTGTCCGACACTGCCACCCCGTGGCCATTAACAGCACAGCAGGCAGAGAGCTCGGCTGCCTCCCATTTCAACACACAATGGGGCTGATTCCAACAGGGCCGGCTTTGGCGCTGGTGGCGCCCGGTGCGACAATCCCTTTTGGTGCACCCACGTCCCATGACCGCTTCCTCAGATTCTCTTCCTACCCTCTGCAAAAGTGCCTCTCCTCTCTCCTATCATAAGATATTGCTAAACACAGCGCCCCCCCCCCTGAGGTCACAGCGCCCCCTTCACAGGTCAGCGCCCAGTGCGGCCGCACCGGTCGCACTGCCCTAAAGCCGGCCCTGGATTCCAAGTACAAGCTGTTGGAGCAGATGTTTTACTAAAGATTCTGGGGTGAATCAAGAAAGCAGACGGATGTAGTAGTAAGCAGAAATGGGTTTATTACTTTAACCCTTACAGCTTCCCAGCGGCAACTGCCACAAAGGGAACATTGCAAACATTACCTTCTGCATTCCACATTCCAAGGTTCACCAACCTGGAATGCGGAACGCGTCACATCACAAAATATTTCCCTCCCTTCATAAAACATAATGAAAACAAAACAACAAAATATAAATGAAAATAAAAACAAAAACTCAGAAAAATACAATTGAATAGAACAAAAACACTATAGATAATTAAACTTCACGAAATCTAATTGGTCTGTTGACCGACCTCAAACTCTTACTATGTCCCACAAGGAAAACATTTTTACCCGGTGTATTTTGCAGGTGGACACTTTTCGAGCAGACATCTCTGAGCATAACTCTTTGTCCAGCATATTTCTTTTCTTATCGGAAACATGTTCATTCTTAAAATGTTCCTTCTTTACTACACAATCAACTTTGTACACCTTGCTTTTATTCCACCATTCATGACCCCTGACCCGAACAGCATTCTTGGACACAGCATCCACCCGTTCAGGATCTTTGAATTTCGACTTCCCTTTCACAACATCAGTAAGCACATAGATCCATACCCAATCTCCCACGTTGAAAGATGTAGTCTTTCCTGAAACTCTATGCTTGTTGTCATGATACTCTTTCATTCTGCTCTGGTACAACTCAACTTTTGGACGTACGACTTTGTCCATGGAGCACTCTTTCTCAGTTTTAGTCTGAAAACTCCTCAGCCATGCTGGAGACAACTTTGACATGGGAATTCGCCCCCTCATCAATTCAAAAGGACTTTTGCCAGTCACTGCATTGGGGGTCGAGCGATGTGACCACAACATGCTCTCAACAGCTGTGTTTGTAGCAACACCATTCTGAACAGACCATTGTATGCACTCACCAAAGTACGATTCATTTTTTCCACTAAACCGTTGGCCTGCGGATGGTACAGAGCAATACATTTATGCTCAATAGCATTAATCTCCAAAAATTCCCTAATTTCCTTGGAAATAAACTGCATTCAGTTGTCTGACACAATTTCCTTGGGACATCCTTCCCTAAGGAAATATTTCTTGAAAGCCCTTCGAACAGCCGCAGAATTGGGTTCCTCCATAAATTCTACCTCCCACCACTTGCTGTAATAATCAACAATGAGAAGTGCAAACTTGTACCTGCATGGTAATACATTGAATGGCCCCATGAGATCTACAGCAATCTTAAACCACGGTCCTTCAGGCAACACTCACTGTTGAAGAGGGAGAGTTGTAAGCTTGATACTCTTGTCGCTGTTGGCACAAATAACTCATGCTTCTATTTTGTTAATTATGTCAGTGTCCATTGCTGGCCACCAAAAATCCTCCCTAATCTTCCTCTTAGTCATAGCCTGTCCGAGATGCACCTCATGTCCATTTTGAATAATCCTTTGTCTCAAATCAAACGGAGGAACAAACCTGTCTCCTCTCATGAGACTACCATTCTTTTGAACATGTAATTCATCTGCGATTTTAACATACACTTGCAACCTCAAAGGCAAAGTTTGTTCTCTCGGCCATCCTATGTTAATTCGGATCTTTTATAGCGCACGGCTACTCCGAAGAGTGTCCCGGCGCTTTGACAAAAACCCGAGAGGTGAGACCAGGGCAGATGAGAGCAGACAGAAGGGTTACTGATAAAAAAGCCATGTCTTCAGCTCCTTCCTGAAAGTCAGTAAGTTATTGACTTTCCTCAAAGAGACGGGCAAAGAATTCCAACATTGAGGTGCCAGATGACGGAAGGAGCGACCTCCAATTCTAGCCCGTCTAATGGAAGGGACAGTGGCCATGGACATAGATGTAGATCTCAAAGTTCTGCTAGGAACATAGAAGGCCAAGCGCTTCCTGATGTATTTGGGCCCTACCAGATGGAGTGCCTTAAAGGCAAGGGTTAATGCCTTAAAGGTGATCCTTTTAGACATCGGGAGCCAATGCAGGCTTTTTAGTAGCTCAGATGCCCTCGTTCTCCGCTGAAGACCATAAATGGCTCTTGCGGCGGAATTCTGCACAATCTGCAGACCCGAAAGAAGAAATTTAGGCAGCCCCAGGTAGAGCACATTCGCATAGTCGAGGCGAGAGCCTATCAGGGCCTGCACAGTGATCTTTCTATGGTGCAGAGACAACAGCGGAAGAAACTTGCGCAACATCTTCAGGATGCCAAAACATTTACCCGCAAGCCCAAGGATCTGAGGTCTGAAGGAGAGACCATCGTCGATCTGAAACCCAAGATTTTTAGCCTTAGACGAAGCATCTGCCGGTGGAAACATATCGGAAGGCCACCAAGACTTCCATCTAGGGTCAGGGGAACACCCAAAGAAAAGCAATTCCGATTTATCGGAATTGCATTTCAGACTGTGCTGTTGAAACCAATCAAAAACAGCCCCTAGACAGTCTCTGATCCGCAGGCCGTCAAAGTCCGAACCCTTAGCACAGGTAAAGAGGAGCTGGGTGTCGTCAGCGTAGGATATGATCTGGGCACCAAACGATTCCGCCACTGCCGCCAGAGGAGCCATATAGATATTAAAAAGGGTGGGGCTTAAGATGGAACCCTGAGGCACCCCAACCTCCAAAGGCGGCATCTCGGCGGAAAAAGGAGGAGCCCAGACCGTTTGCCGTCGGCCGGTCAGAAATGACTTAAACCAATTCAACACCGTTCCCCGGAGTCCGATCTCCCAGAGTCTTGAAAGGAGACCGTCATGGAGAACGGTGTCAAAAGCCGCCGACAAATCCAGCATTACCAAGATGGCCTTTCCTCCAGTGTCTAATACCTCCCTGATGGCATCGGTAATTTCAAGAAGAGCGGTCTCCGTGCTCATATTCGCACGAAAACCCGATTGAGTGTCATGCAAGATATTGTTACTCTCAATAAAGGTAGAAAGGGAAGCATGCACATGCTTCTCAACCACTTTTGCCAGAGCAGGGAGGAGGGAGATAGGCCTGTAATTGGAGTGGATTAGTGGGTCCAGATTGGGCTTCTTAACCAGCGGCAGGATCAAGGCGTGCTTCCAGGCTTGGGGGACAGCTCCAGTGCTCAGGGATATATTGAGCACCGGGTTAAGCAAGGAGTTCAAGGCAGGTGCTACTCGCCCAAGACATTTTGCAGGGCAGGGATCCTGCGGGGAGCCAGATTTCAGCTGGGTGAGGAGATCGAGTGAGGCTGAGGAAGATAGAGGGGGAAATTCAGATAAAGAAGGACCTTCCACCACCCCAGATGGAAACAGGACCGGCCTGGTCTCAGGTGCAGATGCAAGACTCATAGGGGGAAAGTATCTTGAATAGATTTGATTTTAGTGGTAAAAAAGATTGCGAGCTGGCCAACCCATGATTCGGTATGGGAGTGTGAGGGCAAGATCGAGGTAGGGGAGACAAACTCCTTTACGATGCGAAAGACTTCTTTACTTGTATTCTCAGCATCATCAATCCTTCTTTCAAAATAGGCTTTTTTTTCAGCCATAATATGGCTATGATAAAGCCTAATAGCTTCCCTATATTTAGTTTTATCCCTTGGTTCATAAAGGTCGACGCCATCTTGTCGCATCTCACCGAGAGAGGGAGTAAACCATGGGGCAGAAGCGCGCCAACAGAATTTGCTGGACGTTTTCCCGGGAGCCAGCTCCTCAAATCTATCTACAAGCCACCTCTGTAGCAAATCCAGATCCTCCTCTAAAACGCCGGATAGCTGACAGGGGTGGAGAGAGAGAGCGTGTGTCAGCATTTCAGAGGACACCCGATGAAAGGCCCGTGCCATCCCTCTAGAGCATTCCAACGGTCTTATGGAAGTCACGTTGGTAGAGGGGATATGAAAATGTATTAGATAGTGGTCAGACCACAGTACCGGGGCCGGGGGAAGCATATTAATCGACGTGGTAGAGAAAACTTGGTCAAGAATATGACCTTTGTTGTGTGTGGGGGCAGAAATGTACGGAGACAAACCCAAAGGAGCTGTGATTTCCCACAATTTAACAACATCTGTGTTGCTGCCCATATCCATGTGGAGATTAAAATCTCCCAACAATATGCAGTGCTCAGATTTTAAGCAGAGTACGGAAAGCGCAGCCTGCAATTCCTAAAAAAAAAGACCCAACGGTCCCGGTGCTCTATATATTAAGAGCCCGACACAGGCTTGGTGAGGGGACAGAGAAAGGGTGAAACCGAGGGATTCACATCCCGCGATATTATCAGTCGGAAAAGTCGAACAGGAGAAGCGCTTGTCAACCACCATAGCCACCCCGCCACCTCTACCTGCGGCCCTGTCTATCCTGATGATGATATATTCCGCGGGAATAGCATTAGCTAGATCAGGGCCCGAGCTCTCTCCCAGCCAGGTCTCTGTTAGAAAAAGGCAGAGCGGCTTAGACTCCGACAACAGGTTATAAATATCCAAAGAATGTCTGCTAAGAGATCTGGTATTAAGGAGAAAGCAAGAGTGGTGAGTGGGCAGAATCGTGAGAGATGCTGCATTGGGTCCGGTCAAACGCCAGCCACAGCCGGGACAGCTCTTCTTCAGTGCCCGCCTAGCAGGAAAGACGCAGCGGCAGTTAGCCGCCTTACCTCGTAAAGAGAAAAGTTCAGCAGAGGAGTAGAGGTGCATAGTGACCGAAAAACAGGGAGCACCCAAGGAGAAAAGGCCTAAGTCCGCGCCGGCCGCAGTCCAGGACGCTGACGGGCGCAGACGGGCTTTCCTTAGGCGCTCCTTCGGCGCGGAATAGGCGCGCCCACCACGCGCGTCCGCTGCGCGGAGAAAAAGCGCCTCTAAACTTATAGTCGTGCAGGGGGGGTGGAAGGAGAGCCGCACTGCTGGTCCGCCGACCGGTGTACTGAAACTCCTCCCAAGATGGCCACTATTTCTATCCCCAATTACCCAGAGACACCTCGTATGCCGGACTAGAAAGGGAAAGGGAGAGAAAGGCAAGTCCCCCCATGGCGCTGTTGCCACCCAGCGCACACGGAGAAGACCATAAGAAAAAGAGCCAAGATAGCGTGGAGAATGCACCCGGCTTTCCGCCTCAAGTGCAGAAACAGAAGAGGGGTCAGTCGGAAAATAACAGAGTAAGGTGAGCAAGGAACACAGCCAATCTCAGTTAAAAATACACACACAATGAGCGGTGTAAGCTCTGGCAATCAGCGCGATGGTTCAGAGAGCAGCACCAGGTAAAAGTGGTGACGCGCGCTGACAGTCAGCGCAAGGATAAAAAAGTTACAAAAATAACACAACACGCTAGCACACAGCATGATATGCAAGTGATTAAAAATGCTCTAAATAATTATTAAAAGTGCCACAGCACAGCACATCAGACCCCGAAAGCACCGCCTCAGGTTTCAGCACGTGGATGCAAACAAAACTTCAACTTCAATAACGAATTTCTTCATCACCAGTAAATCTTCATCCTCTTCCATCCTCAACTTCCACTCATCCTCACTGATTGCCTGTCCTTTACAGACATCGACAGCAGCTATCAGACACTCCTCACAATCCTCATCCCAATCATTTCCGTTTCCATCAAAAGCCACGGGTGAGCGAGATAAATAGTCTGCCCTGACATTTTTTCCACCAGGCATGTATTCTATTTTCAGATCATATTGGAACAACTTAGCACTCAACCGTGACAATCTTGGGGTGTGATCTCTTATGACAGTACCACTCAAGATATTAACCAAAGGTTTGTGATCTGTCTGTAAAACAAACCTCCTCCCCCATATAAAACATTTAAATGTCTCCACAGCCCAACAACATGCCAACAATTCCTTTTCAATCACAGAATATATTTTCTCGTTCTCCCTCAAAGACCTTGATGCAAAACCCAATGTGACCTCTTTTCCAGTTTTACATTTTTGTGACAATGTTGCACCTAAACCATCATTACTCGCATCAACAGTAATAATGCATTCCCTCAAAGGATCGAAAGGTGCCAAAACTCCAGCAGAAGAAATGTCCTTCTTGAGATTGATGAACTCATCTTGACACGCCGCAGACCATGCAAACACTTTCTTTTTCTTCAACAATTCCCTCAGGGTAACAGTTTTAGCAGAAAAATGCTCAACAAATTTTGCATAGAGTTCACATACACCCAGAAAGGATGAAACATGTTCCTTAGTTGTTGGACAAGGGGCATCAGTGATAGCAACCACTGGACCAGGTCTAGGAGAAACCCCCTTTTTAGAAATGGCATGTCCAAGATACTCTATGCTCTCTTTTGCAAACTCACATTTCTTTACATTGGCAACAATTCCTGCTTTTTGTAACTTGCTTAGTACTAATTCTAAGATTTCATCATGATGGACCAAATCTTTACCTGCCACAAGTATGTCATCTTGAAAAAGCACCACTCCCTGTATGCCACCCAAAACATTTTCCAACACACATTGGAAAGCAGATGCAGCGGACGCCAATCCAAAAGGCATCCTTTTGAACTGGAAAGTCCTGATGGGAGAAACAAATGCTGTGTAATGTTTAGATGACTCATCAAGGACCACCTGGTGATAGGCAGATGCCAAATCAATCTTACTGAAAACCTTTGCACCTGCAAATGTGGAAACAATGTCGTCAATGCGTGGTAGTGGATGTGAGTCTACCCAGATGACTTTATTCAGACTCCTAAGGTCAGCACAGACCCTAAGCAGGCCATTTTTCTTCCTTGCTATAACTAGAGGAGATAACCAAAGTGATGATTCGATGGGCTCATTAACTCCATCTTCACACATTTCTTTAGAACTTGTGACAAATCCTCTCCTATGCTGAAAGGGACATTCCTCAGCTTATGCTTCACTGGCACGGTATACCACTCTGTACTTTAATCCTATGTTAAAAACCTGCAATCTTTCCCAGCTTGTCACAAAAAACTTCCTTAAACCTGCTAATCCACTTCTCACCTTCTACCTCAGGAGCGGTTTGTTCGTTAACAGAGTGTTCTCCAACCAATGAAACCTGTACCTTCCTTCCAGGCCTTAATGTCATTCTGAATAATCCTCGTGTAATGGGGTAGGGGAGGAAGAAACACGAGAACCAGTGGGCCGTACTAATCTAGGGTTTATTAACTTCAATAAACCTCTTCTTCGTGCAGTTAACAGATCAGAGGTAGGGAAAAGAGTCCTTTTTGGGGCAGGTGCTTTCCCTATCCTGGAAGTGGTAGACTCCACGTTGCGTCTTCTGTCCCGCCGTCTCCCGGGAGTCTCCGTGGTGGGGTGTTAGATAAAACAAAAGAAAAGCGGTATGAGATGCCAGCTTGATAATTTTCTAAAATAAGGATTGGGGGAGTGTAGGACCACCTCCCAATGTGCTACACACTCTCCTATACAAACGGTGAGGTGAAGGGGACCCGGGTAGATGCTCGCGGTAGGGATTCGTCAGGCGGAGGGGGGGATAAGGCGGTTAATCTTCCAGGTGACCTTCCGGCCTCCCGATCCAACCCGATACCCGTACCTTGGAAGGCCACGCTCCTCCTGGAGCGCGGCGGGGCTGTCCGCGTTGTAGACAGGGACATCTTAAGGATTTTAGGGGCCCTGGGCCAAACATATTTTGGGGGCCCCTGTTCAGAACAGCTTTGAATTTATGATCCAATTTGAGCCCCTGCATCCCACGCAGTTTCCGCTTCCTCAAATGTGTTAGCGATCCAGTTTGCATCATAGGCATTAGCCTATATATTCCCAATGTAAATGGACGCGCGCAGCTGACAGCGGTAGGATTTAGTGTTTCCTGCCCTACTAGTAGGTTTTTTATACTTTTTAAATTGCATATGTGGGGCTGAATTACTCTGTGCTTTTTAACAATTTCTCCTACCTACGCGCACTTGCACTTTACTTGATTCTGCTTGCCTACACCTCCTTAGCTGCTCCGATTTGCATCTCGCTTTTCCTCCAGTCCTAGTCTGCTGCAGCTGATATGCTGATTGCGCAGAGGGCTGGGGGCTACTATCGGGCTCCTCACTTGAGG
This sequence comes from Triturus cristatus, assembly GCF_964204655.1. Taxonomy (NCBI): domain Eukaryota; kingdom Metazoa; phylum Chordata; class Amphibia; order Caudata; family Salamandridae; genus Triturus; species Triturus cristatus. The sequence goes on along the minus strand of NC_140592.1, from coordinate 1,283,665,593 downwards.
GTCTCTCGGCGAACTCGGCTCTTCTTGCAGAATCGGTGTTCCGGGTGGCCTTTCTTCGGTAAAGCCGTAGAGGATCGCGTTCTGCCTCTCAGCGTCTTCTTCCTTGTCGGTGTGCATACACACTTCCTTCTTGTCATGGGCCAATCTTATCGGGCGGTTTGACGACACGTCAGCAAAGGGCGGGGCTTCAGTGGACGCGATTCTCCAATTAAATGGACCTTCCTCCTGTTTCTTCTGCTGTATTCCAGTGCGGTGCTGAAGCGTGATTCCACTCTTCCTGTTGGGGAGAGAGAAGAGGGAAAGAGGGGGACGTTGCAGACCACCAGTCCTCACACATATTGTCCTCCTCAGTTGTTAATCCCACCTCGTTACACCTTGATGATACCATCCAAGGATATCCAGTCCTTTCTTTGCTACATACACTTTCCCAACAATCACCTTTCCTTTGAACTTTAATTGACATTCAAAATACCCTGGTAATTAAATTTTCCTCCCATCATAAGTAACTGGGTTCCTGTCTGGAGGAAGTAGCTGTTTTTCACCCCACGTTTTCGTGAAAAGATCGTCTGTCACCATTGTCTTCCTAGCACCTGAATCGATAAGCAGATTTACTGTTTTGCCATCAACCAAGATGTCCTCATACGGGTCGACACAATCCATCTCCCCCCCTTGGACTACAACAATAAAATCTTTCTCAATTTGTTCACTTCCTGAATCATCACTAGCTTCCCCTTCAGCGACAGAGTTTACTTTGATCTTATCTTTTGGAGATTGTCACACTTTTGCAAAATGTCCCACTCTTCCGCACAACCTGCACTTGACATTCATTGCAGGGCACGGCGACCATTGAACCCATGTCTTGGATTGCCACACCTGAAACAAATGTTCTTCTGGTTGAAAAAACTGTCTTTCCCTTCTTTTCTCTTTGTAAAAACTTTACTGGGCACCTTTTGTGTGACACTGGTATTTTCCTTAGTGTTTTGTTTTACAACTGATACTCCACTCTCTGTTTTGCGAGTCAATTCTCTTGACGACTTCCGTGAGAGTTCTATACGCTTCACGATGTCAATAGTTTCATTTAGAGTTGGGTTTTTCCAACATTAACAATTTCTCCTGAACTTTCTTATCCCAACAGATTACAACAATTTGATCTTTAATGAGTTGGGACGTGAATGCCTCAACTTCACATTCAGACGATAATGTACGCAACACAGCCACATTTGTGACAATGGACTCATCTTGTTGCTGTTCCCTGGTGAAAAACTTGTGCCTGTTAACAATCAAACTAGGTTGGACATCAAATAGTTTTTCTAATTTTTTAACAGCTAACTGATACTCATCGATGTCTTCCTCCCCCTCTCTTACTTCATAAGGTGGTAGATGTTCATATACTGACCGCCCCTCAAAACCCAGACTATGTTCTAACAAACATTTCTTGCGTTCAGGACAATATCTGTTCCCACTAATTGCCCCTAGATATTTTGTGAAAGCCCTATACCATGCGTGCCAAGGAATATTAGGATCTCTAGGAACCTGCGAAAAAGGAGGAGGTGCATTGATGCTATGCATGTTCACAGTGAAAAAAAAATAGTAAAATAAATACAAAAAATCAAATTTTCTCATAAAATAGTTAACACACAGATGAAATTGTGTGCGTATCACAGTGCTCTTCTATACTTTTTTATGCTAAAATAAATGAATAAATAATTATCTGTCTATGTGTCAGTGTAAATATAATATGTTGTCTTATTTCGGTCCTTGAATATCTTGACACGCAGAATGTGTGTATCACAGTGTTTGTTCCTTGTAATACATGATACACAATGATTTCATGTGTGTGAATCACAGATCTGTTCATCAGTCAGTGGACATACATTTTATTTTATATTCTCCAAATGCGGTAAAAACAACATGAATTTCACTTGAAGACGACTCCTATTAATGTTTTTTTTTTTAAAGAAAAAAAGAAAATTGTTAGGCAAAGGTCTATCGTGCAATGCTGAGACTTGAAATTCTTTGTAAATGTCAATAAAACAAGTTTTAAAGTGTTCATGCCACTGCTAGCAATGGATGCTAGGCAAAACTTCAACTATGTACTGTAGTGTAGTTCCTATTTCCCTAATAGGCTCTGCACATTGGAATAATATACCCTATAGGTTTGGCATAGGACTGAGGTCAGTATGCCCCTATCGAGTATATTAAACTTAATTATTTTGTACCAGCTAACTCAGAGGCCACTAGAAACTCCTTGTAAACAATAAGAGAGTAGTTTCTGGCAACCGCATAAACATGACAACTTTGTTTCCCTTTAGAATCTGAACACTCTCAGAATCATGGAAACAACAGATAACCGTTTCTCTCAGCTAATCGTGCATGCTTAGTTTCTTCAGAGTTTACACAGAAAGAATAGACGGGCATTTCAATAAAAGGATTTATTGAACAGTCTTGTTTCTCGTATAAGAGATATGAGCTGTTATAATCACAAGACAGTATGCGAGATATATTATGTACAGCGTAAGCAGTAGAAAGAAATAATACTGCACAAGCATTATCTTTTAGCTATGACACATATATTCACATACGTAAACAACATAAGCTAAAAATGCGAGTACTCATGAGATGCTTTCCTAACTAGTTCTACCCCACTGTACCTAACCTAAGTGTAGTACAAGGTAAGAAGTAGGTGATGTATTCTATAGTATGGTAGGCTATAGTATGGTATGCTAAGTTTAGTACGCCAAGAGTCCCTCTAGGTTCTAGTCAGCTCCATACCTTGAGAATGAGAGAGGTGGGAATCTCTTTCCGGGTCTCGAACTCTAACACCCCGCGAAGGGAGTCAGAACACTGGAAGCTGGATTCTCTGCGAGCAGAGATGACAGCGTCTCTTGTTAGTGCGTCAGGCCGGGATACGGGCTCCTCTAAAGTAGAGGTCTCCTCTCACTTGCTTGGGCAAGGGAAGATATATTTATACCTGGTAGGTACCTTGGAATGTTAGCATTGATGTAAAGTCGGGCAGAGGAAGACGTCAGGAATGAACCCTTAAGGATAATGAGTTATTGGAGAAATCAATAATCCTGTGCTAGGGGAAACTCCCAAGAGCTTAAGGGTCTGGTTTCTAAGAACTCGTTGTGACTTTGGGGTGGACGGATGTAGGTGACCATGCCTGTATTTGGATAGCATGGCTAATGCCTAAATAAGGACTGGGAACTTATGCCTATATAAGGGCAATGCGAATTGTGTTTATATAAGGACATGTTTCATGAAAACCTATATAAGGACACCTAAAGCGGAATACAAAACCCACTCCACTTTCGAATGAACGATAATACTAAATGCTAAACATAAAATGCTAAACATTAAACTGAGTACCACATGTTGCTAAAAATACTTGTAAAAGCATACTAAAAGAAGTCTATTAAAAAAACTTCGCTAAAACATGTAATGCAAAGGTACTGTACATTTTAAAGCAGTTTTTCATTCTAAGCATATATCGTAAATAAATGCAATAGGAATGAATAGAAATACATACATATGACGAAATGGTCGACAAGTATTCAAAAAATCAAAGCCATTTCATAACATGGCACTAAATGAAATTGTGGTAAATAAGGTGACAATGTGTCCCTGGAAGTATTCAAAGAAGTCCGTTCTATTTGAATAGTTCTACTGTAAGCAGATTGATTTGCCATGTATTTTCAAATTTAGAAAAAAGTCAATTTTAGGAAGAGTTCCAAGTTCTGTTCTGTTATGTAAATATGGAGGCCAAATTCATTGCTTCCCCGGTACACTGTGAGCCGAATCAAAGTCAGTGTATGGGCCTGGAGAAAACATGGAATCATCTACTCCTGTAGACAAAAGATTGTCTACAGATGTCGGTGACAGTTGGAACACATTGTTTAGAAGGTTAACTGCACAGAGATGTGAAGCATCGCCTTCAGCATGGGATGCCACAGCAATGTTCGCGTCCGTTGTTACCTGTATGCCTGTTGATCCATCTTGTACTTCAGCAGCAGCAGGAAGCGTCTGTGAGATCTCAACGAATGCCGTCATCAGGATTGGTAGCCTCTGTGGACAACACAGAGCATGGGCCGTTATCGGGTCCAGTAGAGTATCGATATCCGTTGGCAAGACTGATGGGAGTGTTAGACATATGTATAGCACGCATTCTTCACCGCAAAGCAGGCAGCGTAGAACAGGTAAGATGCAATCTTGCCAGATTGGTCTAAATGACAGAAACCATGTTGTATTGATTTCCCGTAGACGAGGTATGCCCAAAAGTTGCACTATGCGCTCACGGCACTTCCGTTCTAGGAGAGCTTTCTCCAAGTTGCTGGGAGTGATGCCGGTGGATAGGCTTGCCATAGCGTAGCAGTAGGAATAGAAACAGTATTCCCGAAAGGAGTGCTAGAACTAATGGCAGACCACCAAACACCGAATGCATGAAGCTTGGAATGATTTCGAGGACTGTCTGAAAAGGTGTTAAAACCCCGCTCGTATCAGACATGTTTAAGATATGTCCCATCATTTCTACGAAATGTATAGGGCAGTTTGTACGAATTAGAACCTGTATCTCAGCCGAAGTCCTTGCAATTTGTAGATCATGGGTTTCTTTGGCCGAGGTCAAAGGCACGGTCTGTTGCAAAAGCATGGCTTTCATTCTGCTTAAAGTATCAAAACATATAAAAGAAACTTTGAAAAACCGAGGCTTGCATTACTGCTGGGGGACTCTGCTGACGCCTGCCTTACCTGCTTTACCTGCGCTGACAACGCCGCTCTTGGCTCCTTCCTGCAGCGCATCTCCCCCGCCGCCGCCACTTTTCTTCCGGAGGAGTAGCGAGACTACAGCTCCCAGGCGCCTTAGCGCCGATTGACGACACCCACGCGCCCGGAGGCGCACAAAAGAACGCGGCTCCCTCGGGGGAGCGGGGAACTTGAAAAACCGAGGCTTGCATTACTGCTGGGGGACTCTGCTGACGCCTGCCTTACCTGCTTTACCTGCGCTGACAACGCCGCTCTTGGCTCCTTCCTGCAGCGCATCTCCCCCGCTGCCGCCACTTTTCTTCCGGAGGAGTAGCGAGACTACAGCTCCCAGGCGCCCTAGCACCGATTGACGACACCCACGCGCCCGGAGGCGCACAAAAGAACGCGGCTCCCTCGGGGGAGCGGGGAACTTGAAAAACCGAGGCTTGCATTACTGCTGGGGGACTCTGCTGACGCCTGCCATACCTGCTTTACCTGCGCTGACAACACCGCTCTTGGCTCCTTCCTGCAGCGCATCTCCCCCGCCGCCGCCACTTTTCTTCCGGAGGAGTAGCGAGACTACAGCTCCCAGGCGCCCTAGCGCCGATTGACGACACCCACACGCCCGGAGGCGCACAAGAGAACGCGGCTCCCCCCGCGTTGCGGGCCGCGCGCGGGTGGCGCCGGGCTAAGCCCGGGACAAGGGCGGGACCGTCTGTGGCCGTCCGGGGCCGGAGGAGGCCGGGCTGGGCCAGCCCTCTGACATTCAGCCCGAACCGTGAGTACTTATACCACTTCCTCCCAATCCTAATATCTTCGTACAATGGCTGCCAGAAGGGCTGCTAAAACGACACCAATAGGGATGGTAGCTGGGACTCTTGATCAATTCATAACGAGAGCATCATCGGTCCTAGAACGCGAAATTGAAATGACGCAACGTCGTCTGTCCCAAGACCCGATCTTTCAAAGGAGATCTTCCCTGGGCCCTGTTGCCCACGTATGTTCACCAGTCTCTACTCAGCCAAATAGAGCTATTCTGAACCCATCTACCAACTCAGATAACATTGGGATTAACATAGGTGCTCAGGCGGATGGCCCAATTCAATCACCATATGGCCAGTCCACAAATACAACCCCAGCCCCAATTGAAGTGAGCCCAAACAACCAGAAGGAGTCAAGACCTAAGGAGGGTGCAATTCTGAAAAAGAAGAAGGCTGATACCTCATCTCGGGGCAGAAAACCTAAACAGCCTAAACCTAATAGTATTTTGGCACCCCGGTCTATGGATCAATCGGAGTCTTGCCCCTCTGTGACCTTAATAGATAGTCCCGTTAAGGCTGGCAGAGACCTTGCAACTATATGCCCCCTCGACTTAGATTTATTGGTGGGGAAACTGAGTCTGGTTTTATCCTCTTTTATTCAGCCTGTGGAGCAAAAATTGAAACACCTAGATGATAGATTGGGAAAAATGGAGGCTTTGCTTGTGGAAAATATGGGTCTTAGAAAGGACTTTCTTGCTATCCAAACCCAAGTTGAAGCCTTAATAACAACAGCTAATGCCCCACAGCCACAACATAAGTTAGCGCATACTATTGAAAACGATCAACCTACCTTGTTCACTACACAGGGGCCGACCTTGGGTTCTAATATAAATGGTCAAAAAAAAAACCCTTCTTTTGTGGAAAAGGCCCAACCCCTGCAATTGGCAAATTCAGTAAATACTGCTACCCCAGGGAAGGAGTCTTCAAATCATCATGGAGGAAAAATCACCTCCCGTGACTTACCATGTATTAATTTACCCCCGGACTGTGCCCCATATGTAGTGATTCTTACGGAGGTTCCTGAGCTGATGAGTTCCAAACAGGAATCATATGAGGAACTCAAAAATAAGACAATGCATTGGTTGAACACCCATAGACCCTTGCCTAGATCCATCGAAAGTAAAATTTTGTTTGTTAGAAGGGTGGGGTGGGTGGGCTGCAAAACAAAAAATGTGAGCGGGGACTGTGTAATTATCAACTTTGAGGATTATAGGGCAGTTGATCATGTATGTAGTTGGCAACAGACAAGTTCTAACACAATGATTAAATCTCTGAGGTTAGACTATTTTTATTCAACAGATCATGTTTATCTCCCTCCTGATTACGGGAGGCACGATTTGAGGCCACAGCAGGAGGACTCATGGCATTATGTACATAGAAGTAGGGGTGGTCAACCCAGGGGAGAAGCGACGGGAATCCTATTAAGTAATAGATATAGCTTGCTTGATCAAGTGGATTGACTCCCTGTGCCCCCCAGTCCCTCCTTGGCCTACCAAATAGATGTTATTAATAGGGATGGAGCTTTGAAGACCACTAGGAGGAAGCACATGGGGGTGGCAAAAGTCGTAACTAACCAATTGCCCCCTGCAGAATGTAGAATGATGCCCAAGGAAAAGTCTTATGTAACCACTGGGGAGCCAGGGGATGACCCATCACTCCCCATGATTGACAATTGCACCTTGGACTTACAATTGCAGACTGCCAATGTACACATAGATTGCCATTCAGTTGGCGCTGGGACGCTTGGCCACGATGGGTTATGCCACGAGGAAAGCCTGAGAAATAAGCAGGCACTGCCAAAAGGGCCCTCAAAAATTTTATCTTGGAATATAGCGGGTCTTACATCCAATTTAGACATCCCGGATTGGTGCACATTTGTGGATTCCCATGGGATTTGTTTATTTCAGGAAACGTGGGTGGTAGGCTCTACTCACAGAGTGGGGTATGTAACTTTTGCAGAACCTGCAATAAAAGGCACAAGAGGAAGACCGTCAGGGGGGTTGTGTATTTTGGTGGGTATTCATCTTGGGTTCACGTTGAAAAAGCTAGAGACAAATAGCCCTGATCTCACGTGCATCCTGATGTCCCATAAAAAAACACCAAAAATGGCTCTGATTAACATTTACTCTCGGCCAGTACAACCCGGTAGAACTTCTACAATCCTGGATAAGTTAACCGCCCTATTACACACGCTTGGGGGTGATGTTGTTTTGCTGATTGGAGGGGACTTCAATTGTCATTTTGAACCATTACAAGGGGTCCCTCCAATCACAATGGTTGAAGACGAAACCTGGTCAGTCTTGCCCTCTAATGCTTATCCTGTAAAAAATTGGTCAGCCTTAGTCCTCCAGCTGACCTCTCTCACCTACACGTTCTCCGTTAGAGCCTGCAACGGTCGTTTCAAGAGTGATACCCCAGCCCAGCATACTTATCATGGTTTGGGGCACACATCTGTAATAGATTATTTATTGGTGAGTTTGGCATCTTGGCCAAAAATTTTAGATTTTAGCGTCCCTCCTTGCATAGAAAGTGACCATAATCCCCTGATAATCGAGATGGATTTTCAATTAATCAGCGGGGATAGTGCCATAGTCAGCACCCCAAGTAGCAACCTAAGATTAGAGCAAGGTGGGAGAAGAATTCGATGGGCGGCCGCGAAATCATCCATTGAAACAATGGCAAAATTATATCAAGATGTCACCCCCTTGCTCGAAATGGCAAATTCTACCCTTACTAATCCTTTGAATATAGATATCGATTTAATTGCCGACATTCATAGTGGTATGGTTGCTATATTAAAGGACACCTTCTATAAGAAAGGCACTGCCAAACCTAAACCACACCATGGCAATAATTCATGGTTTAACAGATGTTGTAGGGACGCGAAAAAAGCGCTACTGCTGGCCTTAAGGCAAGGAAATAGGCCTTATGTCATTGAAGCCAGAAAAGAATATAAAAAATTGCTAAAAAATGCAAAATCAGAATGGGAGGCAGACCGTTGGGTTGCAATCACATCTGCACTTGCGGCAAAGGACCCAAGGACCTTTTGGAACCTTGTCCATACTGGGAAACCAGAAGGTAGGACTACGATTGCTCCAAATATACCTGAAGAAGCTTGGTCTACTTATTTTAAAGATCTCTATTCTCTTTCTTCATCATGTACAAATGAAGCTCCTTTGAGTCTTTTGACTCCGAACCCTATGTGGCCAACGCAACCATTTTCATTAAAGGAAGTAAAGTTGGCCATTTTAAGTATTCAGCCTAATAAAGCGCCGGGACTCGATAAGATCCCTGGTGATCTATTCAGAGAAGAACCAATAGTTTGGGGCCCATACCTTTTGGTATTATTCAACGCGATATTGCAGGGACTACCACTGCCAAGTACGTGGCTAGGGGCCGAGATAATTCCAATACACAAGAAGGGCTCCCCGCTCCAACCTTCTAACTATAGGCCGATTAGCCTTATTGATGTTACACAAAAAATTTACGCCAGGTTACTGCTACAACGTCTACAGATTTGGATCAGTGACAATAACATTCTGACGCCACTTCAGGCGGGGTTCAGGGCCAAAACATCAACAATTGACCAACTATTCCGGTTGCAAGTGCTTTACTGGAAGCATGTGACCTTGGAAGGGGGTAGCCTTTATCGCACATTTGTCGACCTAAAGTCCGCATTTGATATGGTGGATCGGAATCAGTTATGGTCCATTTTACTAACAATGGGGGTTCCACCATACCTATGCCATCAGTTTAAGATCTTACATGAAGGCACTTATGCGAGAGTACGCTTCGGTAAACAAGGCCAGTTAACTGGACCCTTCCCGATTGAGAAAGGCGTTAGGCAGGGCTGTGTCCTTGCCCCGACTCTATTTTCTCTCTTTCTCAACGGGCTTATCGAAGATCTCTTAACCAAAATCGACATTGACTCCCCCAAATTGGGCGCCCGAAGATTCCCCGCCTTAATGTTTGCGGACGACACGCTTCTGCTTTCAAAATCCCCGATGGGGATGCAGCGCGTGTTAAATCAATTTTCCAAATTCTGTATTAAAAGGAATCTGGTGGTTAACATAAATAAGACTAAGTACATGGTTTTTAATGCTAATACTGTAACCTTCGAATATTTGGGTTTGACTTTGAACGACAAAATGGGATGGGGTCCACAAGTGGCCAAGGCCAACTTAAGATTAACCCAAGCAGCTGGGGGAATTTTAAAAGTACAGAAGAATTGCACTCACAAAATAATAAGTGCCCCCCTTGAAATTTTTAAAGTTCAGGCTAGGGCATCTTCCCTGTATGGGGCGGAACTTTGGGGACACATATCAGCAACCAACCTATCAATAACCGAAAACAATTTTATAAGACAATTATTGGACTTGCCAAAAAGCACTCCTTTGGTCCCGTTAAGACTAGACTTAAATATCTGCCCAATTGCAGAAGCCATTGCTGTCCGGCCCTTACTTTACTGGAAGCGCCTGTGGAGCACTCCTGAGCTGGTGTACTATAAGGAGGAGCTTAAAGTTGTTACGGCTTCATTAGGATCTGTTAGGATTCCTTGGTTAGCATTCGTAAAACAGTCACTTATATCGACTGGGTTTGAGGAACTCTGGCTTAATCCTGAGGTTTCTTGCCCAGCCATTTCCAAGAAAACTATGACAAGTGTTGTCAAAGAAATTAACCTAAGGAACCTCTTTAGCTCTGTAAAAACTTCAAGCTTAACCGACATTTTTTTTGACGTTAAGCCCTTTTATAGCTTTGAGCCCGAGATTGATATAATACAACCTACCTTAGCAAAGAAGCTGTACTTACAATTTAGATATGGCACTTTGCCCCTTTTCCATAAAATTGATAGGTGGAAAGGGGGTCTGGTACGCCCCTGTCCAGGTTGCCGCTTAGAGGAAGAAACTCCTGTACACGTTACCCTTTTTTGTCCAGCCTATGCTTACACTAGGAAGAAATGGATAATTCAGCTGTGTAAAAACTTGGGTATAAAGCAATATTTGGCTTTTTTTAGGATATTAAAAACAGATACAGACGCAGTGATTGTCTCTGCAGTAGCCAAATACCTGCATTCTATGTGGTTAACTCGAAGGAACTTGATAAACAATATTGCTGTACATTAGTACCAAGTTAATGATTATTAAGAGAATAGATAATATTTTATCATTTTTAGAATGATCTGCGTTTTATTAATTTTAGAATTCTGGGAATTATTTAAATTTTTAAATAAAAAAAAAAAACAATGTCTAACAATCAACTAAAAATCTGAGATTATATGCATGAAATGGATTGCTTGATTTGTTGCTCCATTGTGTATTTTTATGTGCTTTTATGGTAAATTTAACCGCAATAAAGCTTGACTTGACTTGATAAAAGAAACATTCAATGAAGGCCATAGAGGCAACTCCCTGACTGTGTCTATTTGGGGGAACAATACTTGCATACAACAAGTAACCCTGGAGCTAATCGCTACCAGATATGGGATTCCTGGCAACATGCCACAGCAAATTTGATCATTCAACATGAGGTAACTCCCGTTAGAAAGTTGGCCAAACGTTGGATTAATCACAGCAGCTGGTGTACCCTGCAGGTGGCAGGACAAGTTTGCGACAGAACCATTACTAGCCCTGTGTAAAGAAATGTCCTGACACATGAGAGATCCGCTCAGTGCATTTTCAGAGTGCGTACAGCTTAGAAACACTTCACGACCCCCACTCCAACATCTGTATTCGTAAGGTAAAACCCAGGATGTCTTAATGTATTCTTTACCCAACCTTTCATATTTGCCTGCTTGCATTTGTTTGAGGCAATACTGAAAATGAAAAGTAGTGACAGGCCGAGTTATTTTGCCATGGATAAGCCATTATGTACCTGGTTTTTCTACTACCGTAAATGGTAATGTTTCCAGTTTTTCAATGTACAGCACTGTATACTTTGCTCCCCTTTGTGCCAGCTCGATCTGTTTATCCGTGAGATTGTATTCTGAAAACAGAGAAGATGTGTTGATAAAACGCCAAGGCACATAGCCTGCACGCAAGGATTGCAGCGTCCAGCCTAATAACATAATAGAACGTAACTGAGATTGGCCTTTTTGTAACATGGCTAAATCTTGTTCCAGTATGTCAATAGCAGAGGATACAATGCTGTCCAGTGAATATATTCTGGATGACAAAGTTGTTAACCCATTGTTGACCACAGTGACAGATTTCTCTAAGTTAATACGATCAAGCTCACGTATTCTTTCTGCGGCCTTTGCCTATGAAACCTTCCATATTTCATTATAAGCAGCATAAATGCCAGCATATATGAAACGTTTTTGACGCGGTTTTCTTGGTCCTAGTAAGAAATCCCTAAGGTCTGCGCCTTCTTTAAGTAAAGATAAGTGTTGTTTCACATCCTCGAGTGTAGATTTTTGTAACCAGTCGAGGCACAATCTTCCTACACTGTATGTTGTTACTTCCCCCGGGTTCTGTCGTTCAACATAACGTGGGTCTGGCCTATGGATAGTAAAGCCCTGTATTCTATTCAGGAATCTTTATTGACAGATGTTTGTGTCTGTGGGCCAGAGCAACCATTTTTCCCAATCAGGATCTGATCTGTTGGTTTGTAGTGATGTGTCTACTGTGACCACTCCCTGTGTAGTGTCATAACTTGCAGGTGTTGGTACAGAAGGTGTGTTCATGGCTTTGATCTTGGCTAATCTAAGGCAAGACGTTTGTTTGTTGCACAGTGTCATTCAAAAACATTATTTGCTGAGGATGATACAGGCTCTAAACAAAGCTTCGATCCCTTGCACTTGCCAATCTTTAGCACCCCAGACAGATTTTGTGTCGATTGTGTCTTTCCAAAACTCAAATCCTTGTCTAGACAGTTGGGCAATAAAGGCTGCAGAATACATCTGTTTTGTATTAGTTGACATATTTTTCTGTCCTGTTGTGTTCACATTCTTATAGAAAAATTTTTCTGGATCAGATATATTGTACCCTGAAAAATATGGAAACTTATTTGCAAACGTTTTTGAACTACCCTTTGGTGGTGTAGGACAATGTTCCCATTGGTCAAACATAAATACATTTCTAGGTGTTGCAGATTTATGCAAGAAATGATGACCATAGTGGTTGTCACATAAAAACTGTTCGTAGTCTGATGAACCCTCTAAGTTTTCATTATTGGAGAATGCAGCAGATCTTTCTAGATCAGACATCATGGTATTAACAGTCTCAAAGGCCCAATCATCAGAATAGGTACTGGAGGTAATAAAGTCACTTAATAAAATTTTAAATAAATGTGGAAATTTCAGAATTTCCGTCGGGCCGAGTATGTCAAAAATCGGTTTTGTCCCAAACTATATCATCCTGTAATGGAACGGTTGTGATGTTCACTGCTGACAAGTCTCTTGCTTCACGATGAGAAGATTTGTGTGGCTTTAAAAGTAAGTTCACATTTTTACTTTCAGTGTCCAAACGAATATATCTGCCGTTCATAAGCACGCTAAGAGTCATTGCCAAAGCAGAAAGAAAAATATTCCAGAAATAATCCATAGTTCAATCCATGGTGAAACCAGATAAGTGTCTTTCAGAAATTGAAAAAATTCTTGTACTTGTTGCTTGAAAGTGTTTAGGGCTGGCGTCGTTTCAGGCTTACTTGGATCCTCAGAAAATGTATCAAAGTTAATGAAGTAGCCGGAAGCAGTTCAGTCAATTGTTGGAATTGCATCAGGATTCGTTGAAATCGCTGGAACCAGTTGATCACGTGTTACATTGGTGTAGACAGGTGTATCTGGACGAACTGTTACTTGAGTTTCAAGAGGGATGAGTTCCATAGCATTGTTGCTTAGTGCTTCATCTCTTACTGCTGAATTCTCAATGGTTATGAGTCTTTCAGTCTGAACCTCTTGGATAGTAGCGAGAGGAGTGCGTCTGCTACTAGGTCGGAGTCCACAAGGCCTACTATTTAGCATCGGCCACATAGTGTGGTTTGATGAGGTCGATTGACACAAATCTTTTCTCCTTTTTTCCAGCAAGGGGCAGCAGAAGTACTGTTATTGTTCCGTGTATGGCTAGGACAGGTACTGGATGTCTGTAAGAAGGTCCAAATTCCTTCTTGTCTGCAATCTTCTCTCTGACTAGATCCCCAACTTTTGGGATCCAGACAGGCCTTGCTGGGACTGCCGGTTTTTCCCCAGTGGAGGTTGGCTTCAGGAACACATTACTTTGTTTCGATCTTAGTTCATTTAGATCCTGTAAAACAGCCAAACGATCTTTGATATCAAAGGGTTTATTTTCCACCACTGTGCTTTTACATTCGAGATCAGGAACCCACATTCTTGTCCCAAATAGGATCTCATATGGAGTGACCCCCCTAGGGAACTTCTTGGCAAAATATTTAATGAGCATTGGACCCCATAAAGATATTTGACCCACCCATCACCCGTGCCTAATACTCTAGCTGTTATAGACTGCTTTATGTCCCGGTTTTTCCTTTCCACAACAGAATTTCCCTCAGGATGAAACGGAGAGGAGTACCACAATGCTATGCCCAAACTGGCTTCTTTGCAAGTCCAAGAGCTAAACACAGGGCCCTGGTCAGAATGTAGTGTGCCAATTGCGTATGTGCCGATAAAGTCTCGCAAATCTTTTATAACAGTTTGAGCGTCAGCCGAGCGCTGAGGCCACATCCATAGGAACCTTGAGTTAGTGTTTGTGGGAATGCATTTGTCATAACGGATGCCTGCGCATAGATAGTCTAATGCTGTCTAACAATGGTGTCTGTACTGGGAAGGCTACTTCGTAGTCTGGTGTCTGATGGCGTTCTGCATTACGCTGTCTATTGTAGTCTCTGCAGTCATTGATGAAGATGTGAATCAGTGTATTCATTCCAGGCCACCAGTACATCTCTTATAATGTTAATATTGTTTTAGAGATCCCCTGATGTGACAGACCCTCTCCCAGATGTGCTTCATAAATCAAAGCTGCTCTACGTTCCATGTTTGGAATTACCCTATCCCCAACTCCAGGGATTCGAGCAAAAGGAACGTTGTTCGCATCAATTACATAAGAGTATTTGAGTGGAAATTTCTTTGGTAACACTGCACCACTGCCTTTGCTTGAAGCATTGACAGCCAACAATATCTCACTGTCTATTCTCATTTTTGAATGAGTGATCGCAGCTACGGAAGCCGTTTGCACATCCCCCTTTGTGGCTTCATCAGCCAATGAATTCCCTGCAACGTGAACGCCATCACGTTGATGACTCAGCGTGTGTGTCATGTGAGCTTTTGGTAGTTCGTTTCTCAACTGAACTACTTGTTCCCAAAGCGTTTTAAGCTTTATTGTGCCACCTTTTGCATCTTTGAATCCGTTTTGAAGCCAATTCTGTAAATATTTATTATATGACTGGACACAGTAAAAGGAATCGCACACTATAAGTGTGGGGAATTCGCTATTTGTATTTTCAAGTGCCAGTTTGAATGCTTGTAGTTCAGCTCGCTGAGCTGTACAATCTCCTAGAGATTGAGTTTTTGTGACCATTGGTCTGAAGATAGCATCGCGCATGCGACCTTTAACGATTGCGCACGCTGCACTGTAAGCTTGCTTACTCCCTGTAGCGGGTTGTGCTGATCCGTCAGTATAAATTATAAATTAATACTGATCGAGAGGCAGAATTTCAGTGGGTAGAGGACATTCATGTTCATATTGCAAGAACGCTTGTGTTTTTAAATCAGGATCAAAAACATATTCAACATCAGTTGCAGCAAGAGAATTAACCCATTGTATCCATCTAGGATGTAAAGCTTTTGCATTCGGAATGCTCGCTTTTGTAACCACCTATAAGGCTGGTGCTGGAGCCACAACAATAATGTGTTTCCCCTGAGCCAGTGCTATTTCTTTTGCTACCGCGGTTTGAACTGCTGTCAGTATTTTTTCTGTTGAAGTGAAGCGCATTTCTGCTTGTGTATACAAATGTGATTTGTATGCTATTGGTACTTTTTCACCCTCACTAAATGTTAAATGGGTGAATCCGCATTGACCCGAAATTATTCGGATCACTAAATTGCGTTTATGTTCGCGTGTTTGTAAAGGATTTGTTGCTAACATGTTAGCTTGGGGTGAACGCAGGATGTCTGTGTGTTCCTGTGTCCAATGTTTTATTGAAAAATCAGGTTTGATTAATTCGTAGAGAGGTTTAACCCTTTCTACGTAATTTAGAATGTAAGTTCTTCAAAATTTAAGAATGGATGGACTCCTTCAAAATTTAAGAAACCCAAGATGCATTGTACATTTTTCAGTGTTTTTGGAGGATGGAGCAGCGCACACTTTTCTAAACAGTTAGCTGCCAGGCTCTTGCCTTCACTTGAAAGCTCATATCCTAGGAAAAGGACATTGAGATGGGCAATTCTGGATTTTTTAGAGTTGAATTTATAGCCCTCAGAGACGAAGCCCAGTATAATGGTACTCACCCTGTTCAAGTGCCTATCTAGGTCATCGTCTGTCAGATAGATGTCATCGACATATGACAATGCCTTGTTATCATAAATTTGTAGTAACTCTGTTACCCTTGCTGAGAATAACCGCCAGCTGTTTTTGAACCCTTGTGGGAGTCTACAAAATTGACCCTGTGTCCCCATTATTGAGAAAGCTGTTAAGTACCTGTTTTCAGGTGCTATGTTTTGACAAAGGAAACCATTTGAAATGTCCAATGTGGTTTTATATTTTTTACGCACAATGTTTTTCATTAATGCTGTACTATGTGCATTTTGCACTGCAAATGTTTTGGAACAAGTGTTCAAGTGTCTGTAATCCAAAACTAGACGATATGTATTGTCTGGTTTGGAAACAGGAAACAAAGGATTATTCATTGATGAGGTGCATGTTTCAATCACCCCTTGGTATTCAAGTTGATCTAAGAACTCCCTGACCTGTTTTTTTAGCTTCTTGCTTTATTGGGTACTGACTTTGTGCATTAGGTTGATTTTTTAGCTGTATTTTGTGGTGAGGTGAGTCTTCATCCCATCCTACATGATTTTTGTATAATGCTGGGGCCTGGGTCACTGCCCATTTCCTGGCATAAGTATATTTTAGGTGAATTGGAACATGGTTGGAGAAGGCTGGCATAATGATGTCTTCGCCATGTGGGCACTCTCTAACAAATTTTGGTGGCCAGTCCTGTTCTGCTAGAAGTATATCATAACCCCGTGAAAGTTTCTCCCAAAAGACTGCTTTCACATTTCTTCGTATGTCTCCCTCCATTCGGAGTGTTATTTCATATAACGTTTGTGGAGTACTAACCCTGGTGTCTACAGTCTCAACTGTGATGTACTCATTCAGGTCCACTATCTCCAGAAGTCCCTATAGGTTCTGGCGAGCTATTGTTACTTCTGCTGCACTGTCCAGCATTGTCTGAGCCCATTCTCCGTTCTTGAGCTGTGTTCTAAGTATTCTCGGCATGTCTGATCTTCGAACCTGCTACCTTCTTTTTTGTGAATTGAGGTTTTGATTTATTTTTCTGAACGTGTTGATCGTCTTTGGACTTCACGCGTTCTTCTTTGTGATCGGACCGTCCTCTTCTTTCTGATGTCTGTGACGATATCTGAAAGGTATGAGAGGAACGTGTATCAGTATCTTGATACCTGTCAGGCTTTTTAAAAGTATCCCTATCCTTTCCGAGGGCTCCTTTTGAGGAGACCTACCTTGGGATTGAGAACGTGTCTCTTTTGGATTTTGTTTATTAGTTTCCCACTTCTTTTTAGAAGATGTAGGATGTTGAATATTAGAGCCCTTCTCAGGACCTTCAGACAGTTTTGGCTTCAAATGTTTTCCACCCAACCTGTCTCTGCCTAAATCTGCATAAGATTTTTCTATTATTCTGGGTAGTTCTTTTTGATGTTCTGTTACATCAAATTCCCTTGAGCGTTGGCGCATCGCCACTGATGCTGCCTCCCCTTTAATATTAGATAATATTATTGTTGAGACCTGGTTGAAGTTTTTCAGTAATTTCATACCTAAATTGCCCCGTATTCGTTTTGAATTTGTTTCAGGACATCGGGTATTACCGCAATAGATGGAACACCATGTGTTTTAGTATAGATGGCAGCAAAGACTGTGCCCCAAGTGGTGGTGTCTTCCAGTTGTGGTGTGATCCCCATTGGTAAACAGATTGTT
Source organism: Triturus cristatus (assembly GCF_964204655.1). Lineage (NCBI taxonomy): Eukaryota > Metazoa > Chordata > Amphibia > Caudata > Salamandridae > Triturus > Triturus cristatus. Next base: position 1,283,647,871 of record NC_140592.1, on the reverse strand, counting down.
AGGATTCTGTGTTTCTCATAAGGGCTAGTATTAGGAAATACTGCTTCGATTTGAGTAATTTTTTGAGCTATCCAGAATGAAATTTGTTCACGTTTTGTGGGCATTTTACCCATGACTGCGTGTAAAGTCTGTGGAGTAGTTTTTAGTGTATACCCTTGTTGAGGGGTTTGATTTGGAATAGTTATTGGTGGTTTGACTGTGAAAGTCCACATGACATATTGGACTAATTGTCTGTAAATTTGTATTAACTCTTGTAGTTGAGTAAGTAATTCCTAGTCTGACATCTATTCGATGTCAGGATTAGGTGTGTAGCCGGCTAGTATCGGCCATGTTGCTCCTGGTCTACCTAGTGGACCAAACCTGGTAATGTTTTTGTGATGTTTTAGGGCACCTTTAAACCAGAGATTATGCTCCTGGTATGTGAGTGGAATTCTCTGGCCTTCCACGTTAGTAGCATGCAACGGCTTTCCCACCATTTTCCAGGCCGACGGATAGTGTATTTTCTCTACAACTGCATGTTGAAAAACAATCTGAAATCCTTGATGGCGGTGAGTGCATCATTGAATTATTGGAATGCAATCACTCCTGTAGTAACTGTCCAAAAGGAGTGGGCTCTCTCTTGCCGTCTCCTGGTCTGAGAGCAGATTCCACGGTTTTCCATTTTAATTTCTGCTGAGTATGCAAAGGTGTAAAATATCCTACAAGCCCCGCCCCTTCCACATTAGTAGCATGCCATGGTGTTTGCGCCATTTTCCAGGCTGTTTCCAACTATTTTGATGGTGTGTTCTTGATGCAGAGAAATACGAGGGCATCTCCTCCAAACAAAGAAGCACTTACTTCACATACTTAGGCGGAAGTAACCTTGTTTGGAGGAGATTCAACACTTTGTCTGTAGTCTCATCATCTTCTCTATACCAGGATTAATTTTGACACTGATTTCTGCATGAAGAAGTTTCAGGAACAATCACATTTCCAAGATTCCACATTCAGAGTGTCACTGGAGACATTATTTAGTGTTCCATTGCGCATTTGTAGTGCAGAATATGCACTAGACAAGACCAAAAGTCAAAGTAACGTTATAGTTAGGTGAATATATATATATATATATATATATATATATATATTATCTACTGGCGGTCGCCAGTAGATAGTTATAGTTAGGACCTATTTTCCATAGGAAATCCGCAACATTCTATTTGGAATAACTTTGGCGCCGATTGACGAATCTTTGCGAAATTTTCAAAACTTTTGGCCAGCTCCGGTCCACTCCTTTCCTGAAAGTCTCGGGATGATTCGTCAAACGGGGGCCGAGAAAAAAGGGGGGTCCCAAAACTTGTTTTTCCATGCAATTTCCCATAGGACCTTTAGCCGCAGCTACATCTTGAACTGCTGAACGGAATTACACCAAATTTGGCAAAGAGGTAGTCCTTACTTCAGACTCGTGCCTTTTGCTTGGTGTAAATCTGTTCAGTAGTTCCTGAGAAAATGACATTTAAAAGTACATATATCTAGGGCCGCGGATCCTCCCGTGCACGAGCTTTATGCTAATTGGCTGTCAACACTTCAAACCAGGAAGTGTTGACAGCCATCTTGTGCCTCGGTAGAACCGAGGCACAAGAAAGCAGAAAACAAACATGCAAAACACGCAAAGGGGGCAGGTTAGACACACTCTAGCCCCCTAGGCCTGCTAAAACCTGTGGGGGGGAGCCCCCACACGCCCCGGGGCCGCCACCTCCGCGGGCACTAATTATTTAACATAGGGGGTCCATTACGCCACGCGGCCCCCTTCCCGTAAATAATTTTTATTAATTTTAAGGCCCTGGGGGATTGGGTCCAGGGCCCGAAAAAAGTAAAAGGAAGGGGGGCCACACAATCATCCCTAGGCCCCACCCCCTCACAAACACACTCTGCAAACACGCCCTGTGGCGTGTTTTAAATTGGGGAATTAATTCCCCTTCAATACTGGGCGTCCCTGGGGGCCAACTAGCACACCAGGTACCTCCAGTAAGCGCCACAGGGCTGTGTTGCAGAGAGGTGCTCCAGGCCACGCCCCTTTTTACACTTCTCTGCAATGCAGCCTTGTGGCGCTTACTGGAGGTACCTGGTGGGCTAGTTGGACCCCAGGGACCCTCAGGATTCAAAGGGACTTAATCCCCCAACTTAAAATGCGCCACGGGGTGCGTTTACACAGTGGTGAAGGTAGGGGGCGGGGCCTGAGGTGATATGTGTGCAAACACGCCCTGTGGCACGTTGTAAGTTGGGGAATTAATTCCTCTTCAATCCTGAGGTCCCCTGGGGGCCAACTAGCCCACCAGGTACCTCCAGTAAAAGCGCCACGGAACTGCGTTACAGGGTGTTGTAAAAAGGGGCGTGGCCTCTGAACACCTCTCTGCAATGCAGCTCCCTGGCGCATACTGGAGGTACCTGGTGGGCTAGTTGGCCCCCAGGGGACCTCAGGATTGAAGAGGAATTAATTCCCCAACTTTAACCACGCCACAGGGCGTGATTGCAGGCATGTCACCTTTAGGCTCCGCCCCCTTCCTTCACCATTATGCAAACACGCCCTGTGGTGCGTTTTAAGTTGAGGAATTAATTCCTCTTCAATCTTGAGGGTCCCTGGGGGCCAACTAGCCCATCAGGTACCTCCAGTATGCGCCAGGGAGCTGCGTTGCAGAGAGGTGTTCAGAGCCCACGCCCCTTTTTACACCTGTCTGCAACGCAGATCTGTGGCGCTTACTGAAGGTACCTAGTGGGTTAGTTTGACCGGAGGGACCCTCAGGATTCAAGGGGACTTAATCTCCCAACTTAAAACGCACCATGGGGCGCGTTTACACACTGGTGAAGGTAGGGGACGGGGCCTGAGGTGACGTGTGCAAACACGCCCTGTGGCGCGTTTTAAGTTGGGGAAAGAATCCCTCTTTAATCCTGAGGGACCCTGGGGGCCAAGTAGCCCACCAGGTGCTTCCAGGAAGTGCCACTGCGCTGCGTTGCAGAGAGGTGGTGCAGGCCATGCGCCTTTTTACATCTCTGTGCTACGCAGCTCTGTGGCACTTACTGGATGTACCTAATGGGCTAGTTGGACTCTACGGACCCTCAGGATTGAAGGGGAATTATTTCCCCAACTTAAAAAGCACTTATACATTCAACAAAAAAAACAATATTCAGTTTCAATATTTTAAAAAACATTTTTTTTCCATTTATATTAAAAATATATAAATGTAATTTAAAAAATAAAATATGTAAAAATAAACAGTTAAAAAACTGTAGAAAATCAGTATAAAAAAATACATATAACTATTATTACATTTAAAAATTATCATTTAATAAACCTTTGAAATTCACTGAAAAAAACATAGGTTTCAGGGCTGTTATAGTTAGCTCGACATTTCACTCGTACAAAACCATTGAAATTCCTCCGTTATAGTTAGTTGTACTCACTATAACTTGCGCGCCCGCAATCCACTGCTGATGATGTCACATATTACATAATTCATGACATGGTCAGTGACATCACTGATGACATCACTGATGACATCTCAAATGACATCACTGATGACATCATCAACGTGACAATCAGATACACCTCATCATACAGTAGTATAACCATTCATCACTCACTGTAAAATACAGAGTACCATATTTGCATCCATTGACACACCAATACAAGTTTCTAAAAACCCACTCAGTGATTCCTAGATCTACACACACATCTAATCACTTACCTATAGATTCACTTATACATGCTGTCAATGATCAATAGAACACTATCAAATATACTTATACACCTATATCGACATTACACACCAGCACACATCCTATTCACTTATGCAGTCATCCTACTCATTTATGCAAACAATGAATCATACTTACATTTACTCAGCTACACACTTATACAAACACCACTTCATTTATTCATATAGATAGTAACTCATACTTAGTGTGTAAATTACTATTACAAGTATACAGTTATCCAGAGAGTCACTCATACAATCACCAAGTCTTATGTATTCTTATTTATATACAACAACTGTCACATACACTGCCTTTTATTTTTCTAGTTTGTTGGACATGTACCATTGAGAGATATATTTGCTCATCACCACACCCATAAAGATATTCACTCACCCAAACAACTTTTATAACATGTAGTCTTAACCTCATATACCTACTGAATCAACTATTCACACATCTTTCGGCAGTGACACCCCCCCACCGAACCACACACACATTCACTCTCCCATAAAAATACTCAGTTAACTAATCAATAACTAATATAGACTTTCACATAGCTAGTAACCAACTGGTGCAGCAGTTTACACAACAACTGACAAAGTGATACAGATATTCACACAGTTTAGTCACTATCCAATATATTTAGTGAGACACTTTAAATTAATTACTTAGACAGTCAATCACAGTGCTACTAAATCCTTCATCCAGATATTTATATTTATATATCCACTCATTCTTCAATGCAGATTGCTATATATATAATACATATTTAACTAACAAACCAAACCACATTCACTGGATGATGTCATCAGTGATGTCATTTGAGATGTCATCAGTGATGTCATTAGTGATGTCACTGACCATGTCATGAATGATGTAATATGTGACATCATCAGCAGTGGATTGCGGGCACGCGAGTTATAGTGAGTACAACTAACTATAACGGAGGAATTTCAATGGTTTTGTACGAGTGAAATGTCCAGCTAACTATAACAGCCCTGAAACGTATGGTTTTTTTAGTGAATATATATATATATATTTTAAATTAACCTGAGAAATTCACTGATAAAATCAAAGGGTAAAGTAACATTATAGTTAGGCATGATAAAAAGGTCTGTTTTTGTTTACAATATCCTTAGAAAATCACTGAAAATAACAACGTTTATAGTGACGTTAGAGTTGGGTGAATATGTCAGTGACAACGTTAACAACAAACAAAAAAACCACAGAAATCCACCAGTTATAGTTAGCAGATGTTGTAAGGCGGACCCCGAGGAGTCGGTGAGACCACCAAGGGGGGGGGGGGGCCCTCACTTGCACGAAGTAGCCGAGCGCCGTCGAGAAGCCTCCTGAGAGATCCTTCTCCTATCACGTACTAGCACAGTAACACCACCACACCGGACTCAAGGAGGTTGTCTCAAGACGAGCAATTCTTTATCAGCATTTAAAGGTTTACGAGATCAATATTTACACAAAAGGGATCGAGGGATCCACCAAAAGTCTCAGTGTCTCTTTGGAAGGGTAGGGGTAGCGGGACAGTCTTTGGTAGGAGCTCGGTACGAGGGTACCTGGGGCCCAGTTCTTATCCTCAAGCTGGAGGACCTCCGGATCTCGGAGGGGTTGAGCCGCGACGGCGTCAGCAGGGCTCTGGCGTTCAGTTCATGGGGAGCCGCGATCAGGTCAGCAGGGCTCTCAAGATGGTTTCTGCTCAGCTCGAGCCGCGACGTCGTCAGCAGGGCTCCGAGGGAGGTTTCAGCGAGGTTGGGCCGCGACAGCGTCAGCAGGGCCCCGATGTTCCGGGGGGCTTCAAGGTGTTCACAAGAAGGAGCCGCGACGCAGTCTGCAGGGCTCGTGATAGTTCAAGCAAGAGTTCCTCTCCGTAGGGTCGGCCGCGATTCAATCAGCAGGGCTCTCGACTCCTGGATACAACTGCCGATCTGTGGCGGGGTTGCCCCAGATATAGGTCTGGAGCCCTTTGATGTCCGGACCCTGGCGCCCGGGGGGGGCGGAGAGGCCGGGTGGAGGTGGCCAGACGCCCAGCAGGAGAGGCGCCCGGCCCAAGAGAGTTGCAGGGTGATCACACCTAGGGATGGGAGGACAGTCTCATCGATACTGTCCTCCGCCGGGGGCGGTGAATGGTTCATGTGGCACCCCCTGGCCAGTTCTTGGTGCCTCGATGTCGGGGCTTCGCCGGGGCCGAGGCCGGGTTGAGCGGGGTCGCGCCGGCTGGCACACAGAGTCACGTGGATGCCAACAAGATGGCGGAGCCCCGAGGGGTATGCGACCTCGTGCGGCTCGGACTGAGGGGTCTCGGTGCAGTTCGGAAGGGTGGCCCGTGAAGGCCGGGGTGGGGAACGGGCACAATCCACGGGGGTAAGGACCACGCCACGAGGCCGGGTCCAACAGGCGTCCCCCCCAGCCGAAGGCATGGAGAGTCACCCATCTCCTTGGGGATTCTCCTCGTCAAGGCGGAAGAAGCGGGACAGGCCGTCGGCGTTGGCGTGGTCATTGCCGGGCCGGTGTTCGACATCAAAGTCCATCCCTTGCAGCGAGATGGACCACCGCAGCAGCTTGGGGTTCTCGCCCCGCATTTGCATTAACCACCGCAGGGGCCGGTGGTCGGTCTGGACCCAGAAGTGGGTACCGAAGAGATAGGGCCGGAGCTTCTTAAGGGCCCACACTACAGCGAAGGCTTCACGCTCGATGGTGCTCCATCGCTGCTCCCGGGGCAGTAGCCGTCGGCTGATGAAGGCCACTGGTCGGTCGAGCCCCTTTTCATCGGCCTGGGACAGGACGGCCCCGATCCCATACTCGGAGGCGTCCGTCTGCACCACGAACTCCTTACTGTAGTCGGGGGCCTGCAGCACAGGGGCAGTACACATCGCTGTCTTGAGGGTTTCGAAGGCTGCTTGGCAGCGGGGTGTCCAGTGCACCTTCTTGGGCTGCTTCTTGGACGTGAGCTCTGTGAGGGGGCCAACAAGGCTCCCATAGTCCCGGATGAACCGCCGGTAGTAACCGGTGAGGCCCAGGAAGGCCCGGACAGCTGTCTGGGTAGTGGGGGGTTCCCAGGCCTGGATGGCATCGATTTTTGGCTTGAGAGGGGCCACCTGCCCACTTCCCACTTGATGGCCCAGGTAGGTCACGGATCCGTGGCCGATCTGGCATTTGCTGGCCTTGATCGTGAGCCCGGCCCGCTGGAGGGCGGCCAGGACGGCTTTGAGGTGAAGGAGGTGCTCCGCCCAGTGGTTGCTATATACGGCAATGTCATCTAAGTAGGCCGCGCTGAAGGCCTCGAGCCCGGCCAAAACCTTGTTTACAAGTCTTTGGAAAGTGGCCGGGGCGTTCTTCATTCCGAAGGACATCACCCGAAAGTGGTAATGCCCATCCGGGGTAGAAAAGGCGGATCTTTCTTGGGCGCCGGGGGTGAGCTGGATCTGCCAGTACCCGGCGGTGAGGTCCAGCGTGCTCAGGTAGCGGGCGGCCCCTAAGCGGTCGATGAGTTCGTCGGCCCGGGGTATAGGATGGGCGTCCGTCTTGGTCACAGCATTCAGGGCTCGGTAGTCTACGCAGAATCATAACTCCGGGGAGTGGCCGGGGGCTGCGGCCTTTGGTACCAGGACTACAGGACTGGCCCACGGGCTGTCGGAGGGTTCGATGACCCCCAGGGCCAGCATCTTTGCTACTTCGGCCTGGATGCATGCCCGCACTCGGTCGGGTACCCTGTAGGCTCGGTGTCGCACGGGGGGGCTCTCCCCGGTGTCGACGTCGTGGACGCACCAGTGGGTCACCCCCGGGGTGAGGGAGAAGAGGGCTGCGTAGTCCTGCAGCAGTTGTTGACAGTCGTCACGCTGTTCCGGGGTCAGGGAAGAGGCGAGTTGGACACCTTTGATGGATCCGTCATGGACATTGGACTGCAAGAGGTCGGGCAGGGGCTCGGAGTCGTCCTCGCCCCCCTCGTCGGTCGCCAGTAGCAGGCTCAGTTCGGTCCGGGCAAAGTGGGGTTTGAGCCTGTTAGCATGTAGAACCCGGAGGGGGTTCCGGGGGGACTCCAGGTCGACTAGGTAGGTGACGGGGCTTTTCTTCTCCACTACCTTGAAGGGCCCGGTCCACTTGTCCTGGAGGGCGCCGGGTTCAACCGGGGCCATGACCCACACTCTCTGGCCTGGCTCGAATTCGATGGTAGAGGAGTTCCGATCGTACCACCGCTTCATGTCCTCCTGGCTGGCCTCGAGGTTGGCTTCGGCCATGGCTCGGAACTTGCGGTCTGGTTTCGGAGGGTCAGGAGGTATCGGTAGACGTCAGGAGGGGCGCCTTGGAGCTTCGTCTCCCAGCCCTCCTTGACCAGGCTGAGCAGGAACTCCCGGAAGCGGAGGGGGACCACCAACACGTGGCTGGCCCCGAGTTCTGCCACTTTTTGCTCACTGTACAACAGGCCCTCGGCCCAGTAGACCCAGTGGGTGCCGGTCTGGTCCCCGTTGGTTTGTGCAGACGCTTTTTGTCGGACCCCTTCGAGAGAGGGACAGGACTGCTGCTCTTGCTGGAACTGCTCCCGGGTGGGGCCCCCTTCGTGTCGCCATTGTGCCAGTTCTGGTAGGGCGCACGGGGAAGCAATCTCCTCTGGGGAGGATTCACTAGGTCCAGGGTCGGTGTCCGCCTCCCCTTCGCCGCCGGCGGGGGGTGGTGCGAGCCCCTCGGGCTGGGCGGCACCGGGGGCCGAGGACGAGCGGGGGGCCCGGGCGGTCATGGACCGGGTGCTGGCGCAGGCCCATTCGGATAGTCCCAGCATTCGGAGGTGCTCTCGTCGCTCTACTTGAGCCCAGGGGGAACTCTCCAAGTCGTTCCCCAGGAGGCAGTCTACGGGTGCGTCATCGCGGACCGTCACCTTTAGCAGGCCGGTCACCCCTCCCCACTCGAAGGGGACCAGGGCCATCTGGCACAGGCTTTTGCTGTTGTCGGCCGTCCGGACGGGGCACAGCACATTGGGTAGGATCTGTTCGGGGGTCACCAGGTGGCAGAGGACAGCGGTGACACTGGCGCCGGTGTCACGAAGGGCTTCGGCCCGTTGTCCATTGACGGTGACCTGCTGCCTGTACTTCTGGGTGTTGCTTGGGATGGGGGTGCGGGGCACCATTTCTCGGCTACCCAGGCAGACCAGGGACATGGCTGCCGGCTCCCATTCGGTGGTCCCTCGGTCGAGGGTTTCTTCTTCCTCTTCTCCCTCTCCCAGGGCGGCGGCCGCCAGCTGTCGGGGCGGGGGCCCGCCGGCCCCGCTTCTTCGGTTCAGGGGGCAGACCGGGTCGCTGGCATAGTGTCCGGTTTGTTGGCAGCCGTAGCATGTTACTGGTGGCCGTGGTCCGGGTCTGGCCGGGGTCGCCCCCCTTCGGGCTAGGCTCGGGGAGAGTTGTTGCTGCGGTGGCCCTCGAGGGGGGCTCATGGGGGCCCCGGCGGGGGGTCCCGGTTCCTGTTCGGCCCTCCCCCTCCACCGCGGTGGCGGGGGGGTCCGGTGGGGTTCCTCTGGTACTCCCCCATTGAGTTCCGGGGGACCCGGGAGTTGACCCATCGATCGGCCTCGACGGTGAGTTTTCGTGGGTCGGACATCTTGCTGTCGAGGAGGTGTTGCCTCAGTTCCACGAAGCAATTGTTGGAGAGATGTTCCCACACGATGAGGTCGACCAGCTGCCCGTAGGTGGTGACTTTGCTACCCCTGATCCATCCTTCTAGGGCCCGGCTGAAAAAGTCCACATATTCCACCCAGGTGGTACCCGGGATCTTTTTGCAGTCTCTGAACCGCTGGCGGTACATTTCCGCGGTTAGCCCGTAGCGGGTGAGCAGGGCCTCCTTCATGTGATCGTAGGAGGTCATCACCTCCTCCGGCAGCTGGAGCAGTGTGTCTCGACCCTCACTCAGGAACCGCCCCCACATGCCGGCGCCCCAGTCCTTTCGGGGCACCCGATGAGAGGTCATGGCCACCTCGTAGGCCTTGAACCATTGTTGGATGTCGTCATTCTTATAGTACTCCTTGACGACCTCTTTCGGGATATGTACGTTGGCCTCAGCAGGCGGTAGGGTGTCTCTCGTACAGGGGGTGTTGGTCCCCCCGTTCTTGGCCTTGATTTCGAGCTCTTTGAGACTTCGCTCGTGCTCCAGGGTCATTTTCTTTTCCTCCAACTCTCGGTGCCGTCTCTTCTCTTCTATCTCCTCTTGAAGCCGTAGCTGCTCTAGGGCCAGTTTCTTTTCCGCCAGCTGGAGTTCGCCGTCCAGCCGCAGTCGTGCGAGCTCTAGTTCGTGGTTCCGGACCTTCTCCCGCTCTCGTATTTATTCTTCGGAGAGGCCGGTTTCTAGTCTCTTTCTTCCTCCGGTTGCCGGAGTCAGTGCGGTTGATGTGGCCTCAGTCAGGGGCAAGGGACCTTCTTCTTGGGAGTGGCCTGCCTCGGCCTCCAGCCAGGTCCTCAGAGCTTTCTGCATCTCCTCTTTGGTACCTAGGCTGGTGGTTGCAATGCCTTTGTCCTTGCAGAACTGTTTTAATTCTTTGTGCATATATTCCTCCAACCGTTCGGGCTGGAACTCCATGGTCGCGTTATTTTCCTGGCTGCTCATGATTACTGTTTGACTGGATGGGTAGCTAGTGGGTACTGGCTGGTACGTACTGCGTTCGGCTCGGATCCCGTCGCTGGCCACCAAATGTTGGAAGGCGGACCCCGAGGAGTCGGTGAGACCACCAAGGAGGTGGGGCCCTCACTTGCACGAAGTAGCCGAGCGCCGTCGAGAAGCCTCCTGAGAGATCCTTCTCCTATCACGTACTAGCACAGTAACACCACCACACCGGACTCAAGGAGGTTGTCTCAAGACGAGCAATTCTTTATCAGCATTTAAAGGTTTACAAAATCAATATTTACACGAAAGGGATCGAGGGATCCACCAAAAGTCTCAGTGTCTCTTTGGAAGGGTAGGGGTAGCGGGACAGTCTTTGGTAGGAGCTCGGTACGAGGGTACCTGGGGCCCAGTTCTTATCCTCAAGCTGGAGGACCTCCGGATCTCGGAGGGGTCGAGCCGCGACGGCGTCAGCAGGGCTCTGGCGTTCAGTTCGTGGGGAGCCGCGATCAGGTCAGCAGGGCTCTCAAGATGGTTTCTGCTCAGCTCGAGCCGCGACGTCGTCAGCAGGGCTCCGAGGGAGGTTTCAGCGAGGTTGGGCCGCGACAGCGTCAGCAGGGCCCCGATGTTCCAGGGGGCTTCAAGGTGTTCACAAGAAGGAGCCGCGACGCAGTCTGCAGGGCTCGTGATAGTTCAAGCAAGAGTTCCTCTCCGTAGGGTCGGCCGCGATTCAATCAGCAGGGCTCTCGACTCCTGGATACAACTGCCGATCTGTGGCGGGGTCGCCCCAGATATAGGTCTGGAGCCCTTTGATGTCCGGACCCTGGCGCCCGGGGGGGGCGGAGAGGCCGGGTGGAGGTGGCCAGACGCCCAGCAGGAGAGGCGCCCGGCCCAAGAGAGTTGCAGGGCGATCACACCTAGAGATGGGAGGACAGTCGGGGGTCTCATCGATACTGTCCTCCGCCGGGGGCGGTGAATGGTTCATGTGGCACCCCCTGGCTAGTTCTTGGTGCCTCGATGTCGGGGCTTCGCCGGGGCCGAGGCCGGGTTGAGCGGGGTCGCGCCGGCTGGCGCACAGAGTCACGTGGATGCCAACAAGATGGCGGAGCCCTGAGGGGTATGCGACCTCGTGCGGCTCAGACTGAGGGGTCTCGGTGCAGTTCGGAAGGGTGGCCCGTGAAGGCCGGGGAGGGGAACGGGCACAATCCACGGGGGTAAGGACCACGCCACGAGGCCGGGTCCAACAGCAGACCTAACTATAACTTGCGCCCCGCCATGCCCTGCTTATGACCTCACATTTTACTTCACTCCTGACGTTCTATGACATCATTTATGACATCACGGATGACATCTCAAATGACAACATTGTTGATATCATTGATGACATCATCCAAGCTTCTTTGTACACATTACTCCATAAACTAGTATGTCATTAGAGGCCTGAAAGTAAGTACAAAATAGTCCAGAATAATATGAAGCATCATTAATGACATCACATATTCAGCCCCCATGGGTGAACCAAGCATTTGTTATGTGCCCATTAAGTGTACTATACGCTTCATGGGTAACCTTGTTTATATTATCAATCCATCACAACTATATGGGAATCTCTCATTGCACACAGTGTACAATATGTGTACAATTGATCAGAGAAAGCCAGGTCCCTCAAGATACTCACCATCTTGCAAAATGAGTGCCCTACAATGGACAGCTTTTATCTGTATCATCAATCCTCACAGTCACCGAACCGACATCGAGAAATGATGTTGATATGAGTAGAAAAATTGTACTGTAAACAGTGTTTACTCTATAGAGTTTACTCTGTAACACGCTGTTTGCAGACAGTGAACCTCATGAGAAATACACATTAGAATATTAAAAAGTATCTACTATGAACAGTGTGCAATCTATGCAAAACTTGTGAAAACAACTCTATTCACTTCAAATATCCGAGGTCTGAAGGTGCTGAAGATCATTCTACCTGCAGCCTTCATACTGTGCTGGCAACTTTACAGATAGCCCATCTTCTGAAGCAAAACAAACATATGTACATGGGTTAGTACCTGGTGCACACAGTCTTCTATGTTATGTTGAAATTTTCATGCTGAGATGATTCTGTCTAATAACTCACGGCTGCTCACAATACTTAGGGCCATATTTTGGTCAAGTCATGCAGTGCAGCGCAGCAAGCCAATCCTGCATTGTCCCCTGCTCTGGCACCCTTTTGACCGCCTAGCGCCAATGCAGGCACCCTTGCGCCATGGTGCAAGAGTGTATGCATTGTATGAAGGATTATTTTTGTGCAGGAAGGGGCACCTTCCTGCACAAAAACAATCCCCTGAGGCTTTTTCCTCTTTCTATGTGTGCTGCAGGATGCAGTACAAGTAACAAAGGAGGAGAAATAAAGATAATACTCGTCAGTACACTGACCCAGGGAGGCGTAGGATTTTGGTGCATTCCCAGGTCTATCTCGTCTGGTAAGTCTGGGAATGCATCAAAATCCATGGATGTTGTGTGGTAACACCCGTTCAACGCCCATGGAAATGCCTCCCTGGCTCAGAGTAATGCACATCAGTGATTTGTGCTGCGTTGCATTACTCAAGATTGATGAAGCCACTCAGGGCTATGCAAGATGGCCTTGTGTTGCTTCATAAATCTAATTTTTAATTTGTATCACTTGTGTGCAAGAGCGACGCAAAGTGGCTCGGAAATACGTCCCTAAGTATTTACTACATAGAGTCTTTGCCGTGTTAGAAACTTATTCGGCAGAGTCAAAACCCTTGAGTGGAACATGCTGAATATATGTCGTCAACTGTCACCTGCACACAGAGTTACTCTTCAATACCAAGATTTATAACGCGTTCTATAACTCTACACAGCGATGGTGCATTAGGAGCACAAATAGGAACAAAAAGAGAGCGAGGAAAAAGGAAAACTTGTCCTCTTCCCCAATAAATTTGGCAAAACAAAATGGACAAGTTTCTTATGATTCAAAGCAAACTTTTTTTGCTATCACTTTACAGTAAACGTGAAAGGAGAGAGCACAACTGCTGTGAAAGAAACCCCTCACCCACCTACCTAGTAGGTGGCATGCTTCATCATCGGGGCCCAACTGGATTGTCTAATACAATCCAGCTGTGCTACAACGCCTGAAATACAGCGGAGCAGGATATTGAGCAGAGTGGCGTGCTATGTGAAAATGTGATTATGGGTTAAAAAAGTCTCTGGGACATGCCCTATGGAAAAAACTTTTATTAAAAGGGGGGTCCCAGGACTAATGTAAAAAAGTTATGCGGGATATATAGTAAGGAATATTATTTTCCTGATATCCCTTGTAAATAAGGTCAACTAGTTTCAGCCTTCTGGATGGTTCTAGAGGCTTTCGTCAGGACCAGAAAAAGGTGAATGGCCATATGAACAAGGTATAGGCCACGTGTAAATATCAGCACACACCCTAAAGTGTGCTGTGAGTGTAGTGGTAATGTACTCACTGTATCTCCCTTTGAGATTACTTGAGTAGAGAGGTAGTTATGCCTCTGGGATTTGATCGCCGTGTAACTCCCCTCTTGACAGTTGTCAGGGAAAGTGAGGTCCGAGGTACCTAGGACGGCGATCGGGTCCGCTTGTTCTATAACTCTACACAGCGATGGTGCATTAGGAGCACAGACAGTTTGTAAACATTCACACCCATTAGCTGATCAGTGATGTCATAAACAATGTCATAGAACATGTCATGAGTGATGTAATATGTGAGGTCATAAGCAGTGCATGGCGGGAGCGCATGTTATAACTCTGCTAACTATAACTGGTGAATTTCTTTGGGTTTTTTTCAGTTCAAAATGTTTATGTTGTCCCTGACATATTCACCTAACTATAATGTCACTTAAACCTTTATTTTTTTTAGTGAATTTCTAAGTTGTTTTTATTTTAAACAAAAACAGATCTTTTTATCACATCGAACTATAACGTTATAACGTTATTATAACCTTTGTTTTTTAAGTGAATATATAAATATGTGGTCCTAACTATAACTACCTACTGGCAAGTAGGTAATATATATATATATTGTTTGAATGTAAAAACTATTGATCCCACAATGCCTCATTATGGGTGGAGATGTATATAAATGAGAAAGTGAAAAGGGACAATGTTTACTACCGTGATCAAGACCGTGATGGCTGAAACGTGTAGGAGGAGGAGAGAGCTGGATTGAATAAACGTATGAAATCCCAAGTAGAGTGCTGCAAATCTTTCAATTGTTGATTAATGTTTTAGCAAGGCTAGTCCTACCTTGCCGCATGTACTAACTGATTAGCGCGCCCCCCGCTGAAGGACTGTTTTGTTGAGCTATATATATATAAGTATTATATCTTTCTACTCAGTGAATGCGGGAGGTGGTCTCTTTCTAGTGTGAAGGCCGTCACGCTGAAGATACGGTTTCTAATGTGAACCCTGAAATGTTGGATAAACTTTACAGGAAGAGGGAAGCTTGAGTCTGACAGAGACCGATTTTTTGATTTTAGAAATTTCAAACAGCTCATAAAATCTAGGGGAAAATTTAGATCTACAAATTTTTGCGAGGGAGATTGATTAGTGATAACCAAACTCTGGGGCAGATTTACAAGCCCCTTGCGCCACTTTTGCGTCACTTTTAACATGGGAAAAGTGACGCAAAAGTGGCGCAAGGGGCATGTAAAGAAGCCCCTCTGTCTCCTACATTGGCAACATACTGAGGACAGCAGTCAGCGAGGAATTTCAAGGCTACATTATGAAGTCCCAATATCCAGTAATAGAGAAATTAAACTGTTTGTGCTCTTTATTTGAAGTTGAGGGAATGTCTTTCTAAACCTGGAAGTTTAATAGACTTAGGGCCTCATTTATGGGATTTTGGTGCAGCGCAGCGCAGAAGGCCACCTTGCTGAGTCTTCTTGCCGAGCTGCCGTACGCCAAGAGTGAAAGGGCAGGAATGCACCGTATTTATGCAGCACACACAGAAAGAGATAAAAAAGGGGAGAAATAAAGATATTTCTCCTCATTACACCTCACCTCGGGAGTAGTATGGACTTGGTGCTTCCACAGGTTTACATCACTTTGTAAATCTGGGGCTGGTCAAATTCCATGGGTGTTGTGTGGAAAGACCCATTGCAGTGCCTACGGAAGGCCTCTGAGGCGCAGAGTAAGGCGACGCAGCGATTTGTGCTGCGTCGCCGTACTCATGATTTAGGAGGCCACTCAAAGCCACGCAGGGTGACTGTGCGTGGCTTCATAAATCAAAATGAGACCCTGCGTCATGCATGTAGCACTTTACTGGTGCAAAAGTGATGCAGGGCTCTCATGAATAAGTCCCTTGGTCTCTTGACAGATAGTAGTGAAAAACGTAGAGGTAATCAAGGAGCTGAAAGCTTGGGAGCAGCGATCTTCTCAACCGTCCTCAAATGCTCTCATTCAGGATTTCCCATCGGCAATGAATCAGCAACAGCGTTTTCTGTATCTGGAATCTAAGTTGGAAAAAAACAGAATTGTTTAAAAAGGAATGCACAAAGGGTTTTTCTACTATTTTGACATTAATGGGGAGAATTACTAAGATTTTGCGTTGAGTTTGTGTTCACAATAGTTATGCTAATCGGCACAAAATCTTTTTTTTCCATTTTATTTTCCAGCTCTAAACTTGTTTAGTGCTGGAAATAAGGGAAAAGTAATGTGAAGCAGCTCATAGCGCTGCTTCGCATAACTTTCTGCCATGGGGCATACCTAGGGCGGTGCATGGGCATTCCCATGCAACCACCCAAGGTTTCTCATGCTCAACCCAATTTAAATAAAGTAGATTGGATTTAGCGTGAGAAAACCGCACCCTTTTGAAGTAGGCGCACGGAGGGAGAAATGCTTTCATTTCGCCTTCCTTTTCCAACTTTGCATGTGTGCTGCGCTGTACAGCACGTGTACAAAGAGGGAAAAGTTTTGAAGTGAGTATCGGCATAGTATTTTGCACTGGAATGGTACCCTTGTGGTACAAAACCTATGCTAGACTCACAGAGACACCCTTGCACCCTGGCGCAAAGGTGTCTCCGTGGCATATTGCAGCTGATTTCAGCGCCTGCGCTAGTGAGAGGGGAGGAGAGCGCCTTATTTTAGTAAATATGGTGCTCTCCTCTTCTCCTCTTCTCACGCAGTGCAGCACAACATTTGCTACGTAAAACAATTGTAAATCTGCCCCTAAGCCTGCTGGAGGACTTCTATGAAAGGTGTGAAAAGGCACTCTAAATTAGACTCAGAATAAAACATTTATCCGCTCTACAAAGGCTGACTTAATAGAAAGAAGTTCCTTTTCCAGAATGGAATAATTTCTGCTGTAAAGATTTTCCCTGAAAAAATTATTGGGTCGCTCTTCATCGCTCTTACTGAGCAGAATCAGGACAGCTCCCATGGCTTGGTCTGAAGCATATTACTCAAGAATGAAGGGCTTTGAGACATCAGTTTTTTATACAACAGGATCTGAATAATCTCTTTCTTAAGTCTTTCAAAAGCAGCAGTAACACAAGGATTACATTTAAAGGACTTCTTGTTTTTAAGAAGAACAGTAATAGGGGAGACTCATTTGAAGAAATGTTTTCTGATCTTCCGGTAATAGTTTGCTAAACTAAGGAAGGTTTGTATTTCTTTATTAGAAGAAGGAATGGGCCAGCTTCAGAGGTTTGAACTTTCCAGGATTCCAGAGCTATGCCTTCTAAGGAAAGCACTTAGCCTAAATGTCATAGGATGTCATAGTCCGGAGGATCAAATCAGACAAGATGACATTCATGAAATGCTAGAAAACAGCAGGGGCATTACAAAGGCCGAAAGTATCACCTGGTATTTAATATGCCCAAATGGTGTTCTGAAAGCTGTTTTCCATTCATTACTTGATCGGATCGAGATCAGGTGACAGGCTCCTCTCGGGTCCAATTTAGTGAATACCTTGGCCCAACAGATAATGATCCTTGAATGTCACTAGATGTAAACATCTGTAATCTTTGCAAGGTCAGAGTTCAGAGGTGTCTTATTTTGGCATAAAAAACAAAGATGCTCCAGCAAGGGATTTCGATGAAGTTATCAGACCATTCTCTAAGTTAGCGTCTAAATGCTCCCTTTGAGCCTGCTGTTTCAAAGGGGACACGGAAAAGATGAGACCATTAGAAACTATTACCCCAGGACGGATGTCAGTGGAACAATCAAAGGGACGATGCAGAGGTAATTCCTCCGTAGTTGATTCTTGAAAATCATCAAGGTATTCACAGCAGACAAGTGTGTGATTGACTTATCGGAGCTTTAATGGAGAGCTTCATAACTTTCAGCGGAAGAAAGACAATTTGCTGTACAGCTTGAGATGCAATAATCTGAACCCAAGAACAAGGGAGCTTATATACAGGCCGCTGGTGCACCTCTTTTTTTGACGCAGCTGTGGCGCACGGTGCAGACCTACACCAATATCGATACCCTATACTTAATTAAAAAAACACACTATTATCGACACCAAAATATCGTTAAACATTAATATCGATAACACTATTATCGAACACGTCAATATCGTCATTTAAAATATCGAACATTATTTAAAAATATACCACATGCCCAAATATCGATCACAAAAATATAGACAGCAACAATATTGTTTTTTTGAAAAATATCGACAACTTAAAAACAGATAAAACAAACAAAACTTAACACCATAAATATATTAAAATAAATAAACATATACTGCATACAAAATAAGTGAAATACAATTAATTTTAAAAAAAGTAACACATATACAACAATATATAATAAATACACTATTAATACCTATTTACAATTTATATTTAAATAATATACACACATTATTTTACATCACATATAATATAATACACATTTGAATCACTCAACCTGTTTGTTTGTTTTTTAAACAGTAACTGACTCTTAGGGGGTCATTAGCATGGCGATCCGCCCGCCAAAAACCCCCGCCGCACGGCCTGTTACCCCCCCGCCACATTAGCCTGGCGGGGGTACCGTGGCGGACGGAAAGACTGTCCGCTGCTATTCCACCGGTAGGCAATTGTCACGATTGCCTACCGGGTGGAAAAGACCCACAATATGGTGGCGGTGCCTTGCAGGCACCGCCATCCATATTATGATGTTGGCGGTTTCATGACTTTCCATGGTGGAGACTCTGCCATGGAAAGACATGTGGGAATCGCTGTGGGGGCCCATTGTGGGCCCCCAGGGGGGTGGGGGGCTGCACTTGGGGGGTACCCATGGCACCCCCCTACATAGGCATACACAAGGTGGCAGGCACCGCGCGGTGCCTGTTACATTGTGCATGCCAATGCACAACATGCATTTACAACATTGTGGCGGGTGCTGCTCACAGCGCCACCCGCCACAAGGTTGTATATGCGGGATGCGACCGCCACGGTGGGGGTCACATCCTAATTGGCAGTGCGGGACCGCCGCACCACTGGCGCTAAGGTGGCGGGCATCCTAATGGACCCCTTAATTAGCATTTTCCATACATGGAAAACAACTACCAAAACAATTAAAACAATAAAGATCAACCAATGAAATACACAAAATAAACATTAAAATAAACAAATAGCGTTAACCAAACAATTAATTGAACACTATATAAAGAACGAAAAAGTCATATTTTACACCCTAAACCAAAAAGAATAAAGAAGACGAAACTCTGCCGGATTTCTGCCAGAAGCAAGGACTTCATTAAAGAAAAATATATCTCATTCTTCAAAAAGTAAGTGAAATATCATTTATAATACAATAGTATTGCTAATCTTCAAAAACTACTTTTTATCATACACGAATAATTGATACAAATCTTTTTGCAATTTATGTCTCCTCTACAGATAATTCTCAAACCATTCCAACAATTCCAGACAACCTTCTAAAATCATATAACAAATAAAGTAAGTATTCAGAAAAAAGCATTAAAAAAATTACCCAACCAAACCCCAACTTCATCCCAGACCCCCACCCCACATCATATACAATTGAACAAAATAATTTGAAATATGTTTTAGTGTACCAACAGAAACATCAACAACAAAACAGAATTCAACTAGTAAACAAAGGACATCTACATTGAAAACGAGTTCAAAACCAACATCGTAAGTATATTAATAACAATGGGGTCAATTAGAACGTCTTAATATGGTGGCGGTGTCTGTTAGACACCGCCATCCATATTAGGATACATGCGGGGATTTGCCCAACGCCGCCTTGGAAAGGCATGCGGTGCTTGCCATTGGGGGCCCGTAGCGGGCCCCCAGGAATTTTGATGGGTGGGGGTTGCACATGGGGGGCACCTATGGTACCCCCTCGTATTTGCATGCACAACATGGCAGGCACCGCGCAGTGCCTGCCACGTTGTGCATTCAAATGCACAACATACATTTTTGGCATTGTGGCGGGTGGTGCTTGAAGCACCGCCCACCGCAATGTCAAAAATGCAGGATGTGCCCGCCAGTGTGGCGGGCGCATCCTAATCTCCCCAACGGGACCGCCGCACTTATGTCGGGATGGTGGGATCCTAATGATGCCCAATGTGTATGTATTAAGTAAAATACCTGTACATTATTGGTTGATATACATTTTTCGTAGCATTTAAAACACAACAATGACAGTAGGCGCCCAATTTATCAGTTCCCAGAAAGGAAAGTTCTTGCTATGTTACATGGGATATGTCTATTCCCAGGAAAAGCAAATTGGGCTTAAAGGAAATTGGAAATGTAGCAAGTACTATTCGAATAAGTGTTATGGGAGGGCAACAACTAGAGAAACAACTGTTTTGTTTACAAGGGAGCATACCCACCCCCCAAATGTTGCAGAAATAGAGATGAGGAGTGCCGTAGACAACATTAAAGAAGCTAGCTCAAGTTCACAGAAACCTACCACTCAAATACTTCAAGAATTGCTGCCCAAAGTACCCAAAATGCTACTGGCCAAATTATTTATGGTTTTTATAGAGCGCAACACTCATCCCATGGGATATCACGGCGCTATATACCAAAGAAACTACTGCTGGCGTGTGCTGAGATCATTGAGGGTTGGGGAAGAGATAGGTTTTTAATTTTCTTCGAAACTGGAGGTAGTTCGTGGTATGTCTTAGGTCAGAAGGTAATTCGATCCAGCTTTTTGCCGCTAAATATGAAAAGGAACGACCTCCTGTTCTGGCCTTGTAGATACGTTTCGTTTTCGCCAGGGCCAATTGACAGGAGCGTAGGTTCCTGTTGGGTACGTAGAATTCAATTCTTCCATGGAGAATTGAAGGGCCGGTCTTGTGTAAGGTCCGATAGGCATGGTTAAGCAGTTTAAAAGCAGCCCGCTGACGCATCGGAAGCCAATGAAGTTTAGTTAGGCATTCCGATGCAGAGTCGCGATAGCCTTTATTGCAGATGAGTTTAGCTGCCAGATTTTGCAGAACCTGTAGACGGGAGAATAGAAATTCGTTCATCCCTACGAATAGCGCATTGCCATAGTCCAGACGACTAACCAATAGGGCCTGTATCACTGAACGTCTGCAATCTAGGGGTATCCAGGGAAATATCCTAGCAAGGAGTTTAAGTATGGCAAAGCCCTTGCCAAAAAGGGATCGAACGTGGTCTTTCATGGATAGTGTGTCGTCCATGATAATACCTAGGTTCCTGGCATGTTGTTTAGGAATGGGGGCCACTCCCAGTGAGGGTGGCCACCAGGTATCATCCCACATACGTTTAGCGCCTCCGAACAAAAGAATCTCTGTTTTGCCTGCATTCAGCTTTAAACAGTGATCGTGCATCCATCGTGCCATTTCAGAGAGACAGTCGTGTAGATTGCTTTTGCAGGTTTCTGGTCTCTCGTCCATCGTCACCATCATCTGCGTGTCATCCGCATAGGAGCAGATTCCAATACCCCACTTCCTTCCGATGTCAGCAAGAGATGATACATAGACATTGAAAAGGGTGGGGCTCAGTGAGGCGCCCTGAGGAACCCCGCAGTCGATGGGATTGGGCCTTGAGTGGAATTGGCCCATGTGTACTGCCTTGGTGCGGTTGCTCAGGAAGGAGTGTATCCATTTCAACGCCGTGGATTGAACTCCTTTACTCTGAAGAATGTTCAGCAGACACTTGTGTGATACCGTGTCAAACGCCGCTGACAGATCCAGCAGTATCAGTGCCACTGCTCCACCTTGATCGGTGGAGGATCTGATACTGTCCGATACTGCCAGCAGCGTTGTCTCGGTGCTGTTATTGGCTCTAAAGCCGGTCTGGGAGATATCTAAAAGGGAATCGTCTTCCAGGTATTTAGTCAGTTGTTTATTTACCAATTTCTCCAAAGCCTTGGAGAGGTAGGGGAGCTGGGAAATCGGTCTGTAGTTTTCAGGATTGAAAATATCGGACCCAGCTTTTTTCAATAGGGGGGTCACGGAGGCGTGCTTCCAGACAGCGGGGAAGGAAGCAGTGGTAAGTGATTTGTTAAAGAGTCGAGTGATCACAGGGCAAAGTGTAGACGCAATGTCTGCGAACACAAAGTGAGGACAAGGGTCTGAAGGTGAACCTGATTTGACCGTGTTTAAGACTGCTAGAACCTCAGCTTCTGAGAATGGTTCAAAGCTGGTTAGCCGAGGTGTGTTTCCTGGGTCTAGTAGGGCCATAGATGTTTCTGATGACATCGCGATTTTGGATGAGTTGTCTGAGTTATTATGGGTGTATTGAGGAGTGAAGGAAGAGTATATTTTCTTAATTTTTTCAGAAAAGAAAGTATTGATACGCTCACAAACCTCAGCCGAGGGAGCGAGGGTTTGTGGAGTGCTAGGTGGTTTACTGAGCTCCTTCACTATCCTGAACAACTCTTTCGCTGAGTTGTTATTTTCTTGGATGCGCTTGGTAAAGTAATCCTTTTTTGTGTTTTTAATTGCAAGAATATACTGTTTTCGTTTGTGAACGTAGGTTAGTCTTGTTTCATTATCTTTAGATTGTCTCCATAAATGTTCCGTTTTTTGGCATTCCTTTTTGAGGTTTTTTAAATAGGGGGTATACCATTTCTCTGTTGAAGGTTTTTTTCTGGATTCCCGTATTGGGGCTAATTTATTTAAGGTTTGTGATATTTCGACCTCCAATAGGGCAGCATCATCGCAAACAGATGAATTTTCCGATGTTTTGACATTGGCCACTTGGAAGTGTTTCTCAAAGCTGGATTCATTAATCAGCTTCCAGGCTCGTTTGGAAATGTAAGAAACAGCCTTAGGTTTCAGAGGTTTAGCGAGAAGGCCCAGTGAAAAGGTGATGAGGAAATGATCTGTCCAGGGCAGAGGTTTAATCTCTCTTATGCTGGTGGATTCAAAATTAGTGAAAAGTAAATCTAGCGTATGGCCAGCTATGTGAGTGGGGCCCACTACCCACTGTTTAAGATTGAGAATACCCATGTCGTATTCAAACTGGGAGACAATCGGGGAGTCAGTATTTTCGTAATGGATGTTGAAGTCGCCAATTATTAAATAAATTTTGTGTGTCAAACAAAGTGGCGATAATTGATTCAGTAGTTTGGCACCGAGAGTAGCTTGTTGTCCGGGAGGGTTGTAAATAACGGCACCAGCTAAGATAGTGAAACCCTCGTGAAGTACTTTAAAGGGCAAGATCTGATGTTCAATGTGGGCAGTTATGGGTTCCACTAGGCAAGTTAGTTGTTCCCTGAATATCACAGCAACTCCCCCACCTCTTTTCCCAAGTCTGTCTTGTGAGATGATTTTATAATTGGGGGGGAGGGCATTTGCTAAATCTGGGACATTAGCTTCGGATAACCAGGTCTCGGTAATGAAAACTAGGTCCGGGGCTTTTGCTGTAAGTAAATCCCAGATATCCAGGGCATGCTTGGGTAGAGATCTAGCGTTAAAATACAAACAATTCAGAGTCGCATGGTTTTCGTCATGATTAGCGTGGTTTCTAGATGAAGTTGGACCCATGCTGGACCAACGACAGGCGCGGCAAGAAAATGGTCCATACGAAAGTCCTGGCCCCATTTTAGTGCATAGGTGTGATTTTATGCCCTTGCTACTGTCATGCAAGGCTAGCAAATCGCTACGAGAGTAGCGAGTGGGTATGGACGCTGCTGAATCCGGACCGGCAGGGGGGGTAGCCCCTAGTCCCGGTCGGTCGCGGACGGGCGCAGACGGGCTTGCCTTTGGCGCGCCCGCTGCGCACGTCCGCTGCGCGTCCGGCCCAGGCACATGTTTTATAAGGGGAGGGAGGGGGCGTGTCCTCGTGGCGGTGGGCGTTGCCTCCCTGGCTGCGTGATTGGCGGCACGGGGATGGTTACACCCGCAGCAACGTCCAATCAGCAGTGCTGTGAGAACGGCAAGTTCGCTTTCAGGGGAGTGCGCAAGGTAAGGCTACACACAGTTAAAATTCACAGATAAAGCAATTTGGCACACTAACAATTTTGGCAAAAATGCCCTCTATATCTTCATTAAAAAGGACTATAGCTTGAACAAAAAAAGCCACAACTACCACCACACCTGCCCCAAAAACATTTGAAGAGGTAGAAATTCCCCCAGAACTAGCTATAACTCTTAACGAAGAACCCTTTGTTCTTTATGACAACAAATCTAAAGAAAAAATAATAATTATGTTTGGAACCGCAAATAATTTAATCAAACTACAACAGTCAGAAATATGGATGATGGATGGGACTTTGAAGATTTGTCCCAAACCATTCTATCAATTATATACTATCCATGCCCTATATCAATATACTATCCATGCGCTATATCAAAACACCAACATTCCTTTTATCTACGCCTTACTACCTAATAAACAAAATTCCCCTTATATGGAAATACTAAATAAAATTAAACAAGAAACACATAATTATTGATTATGAACAGGCAATGATAAATGCAATTCTGAAATGCTACCCACACACATCAATTCAGGGTTGCTACTATCATTTCAATCAGTGTATATGGAGACACCTTCAGAAATCAATACAAAGGGCCTAATTCAGATTTCGGTTGGAGGGGTTCCTGACTGTATCCGTGAGGAGCGGCTCCGTCTCGTATGCATGATTTCTGAACGACTCCTACCGCTTTACGAGCGAGCAAGTATGATGTGAGGATAGCCTCATGCTCTGACCGACTCGTAACCCTCAGCGACGCCGTCCGAACGACTCTGACTTCATCGGTGCACACCGCGCAATGGGTCCGATTTCGGAACGACCAAGAAGGATGCGTGCGTCGAGCGGCCGGATCGACTCGGAACCTCTGACACAAAAAAGCTCTGGAAAGCGGACTTTGGGGGGATGTAGCGGGCCCCCCTTCACCCGCAGCCCTATGACTCAGTCACAAGAGCCGTATGCGTGTTTTCCAGCCGACTCGTACATCTGTACGAGCGAGCAAGTACGATGCGAGCTACGTGAAATTCACCGACTGAGTCGTTTCCGGGTCCGAACTGCTCTGTCAAGTCGGTCGGAAGCTAACCGTGGCGTGCAATGGATGCGATTTATGACCGAGCCAGTACGATGCACGCTTCGGAAGGCCTGTGCGAGCCGGAGTGTCCGGCTTGCAAAACATCTGGGTGGTTGCCTTTGGGGGTCCGCATCGGACCCCCTGACACCAGCAGCCCTACGACTTGTCCGCGACGTACCCATTCAGTCAATGGGAGCCCATGTACACGTCGTACGACCGGCTCCCATTGACTCCTTTGGGAGTCCGACCGAACCGAGTCCGGCAGCATACGGCCGCATCGTACTCGCTCGGTCGGACTGCAGGCCTCCGGCTCGGTCGGAAAACACTCCGGCTCCGGCTCGGTCGGAGTGCTTTCCGACCCGGATCGGAATCGGCTCCTAAATGTCTCGCGCTGCGCGAGCACTGCTACGCAGTGCAACGCTAGGCGCGAGACCTAAAAACGTATTGCATTGGCCTACGTCCCAGTTAGTAACGTGGCCGAACATTACAACCTATTAATAGAAAGTCCTTACTACCAGCAACACAAACAAAAATTAAGTCCACTCCTAGACTATTTTGAAGATACCTGGGTGCAAGACTCCATATATCAGGACATGGGAGACAACCAAAATACCAAATTCCATGGTGGAATGTATACCTTAGCACATTAAACCAAGAGGCAAAAACAAACAATGCTGTTGAAGGTTGGCATAATGCCTTCCAAGGAACAACAGGACGAGGTCCACCTACACTACACAAACTCCTACTCTCGCTCCAAAAAGATTAGAGCTACCAACAGCTAAGAATGGAACAATCTGTTACACAAATCAGGCCTAACCTATGCAAACAAACAAATGTTTGAATACCTACAACATCAAGTCAGATTATATCCAACAACAAGATGCCTAGAATACCTAGCAATGATTGCCAAATGCCTACTCTAAATTACCAATAAAGTTTACAATATCTAATATTTTGCTGTAAAAATGATTATAATGCATACAAATAATTTCTACATTTTCACAAAATTAATTAGTTTGTCTAATATATTTTTATTAAAACAATAAAAGAATATATAGACATATTAATTGAATTTATGAAAATATAAACAACAATAAAAGTAACTCTCTTAGCATTTCACTCCCACAATAAATAATTAAATTAACTTACCGTTTCCGTAGCTGGAGACGGAAAATCCCAAATCTTGTAAAACAATCCAGATATCTCATAATCCAAATAGGACGAAAAAGTACCCCAAAAAAATTTAAAAATGCAACTGTTCCAAAAGTAATCCTCCGTTTCTAAATCCACCAATGATGAACCATAAATAACCCGAAAAAGGATGTAAAAAAAAGAAACACTCCATTAAGACCCGAAAAATTAAGGAAGTGTTAAATAATTATTAGTTACTTTAACTAAAACACTCTTCCTTAATAAAAAAAACCACAATCTTCTCGTATCCGCCAGTCTATCCACCAGAACATGTAAAAAACACACAAACATTCCCACCCACGCAAAAATACACATAATACATAGTATAACACTATTACAAACATTATACACACAATATTCAAACATGTTCTAACCTATTTTACGTTTTCTAAAGTAACGCATCTGTTGGTGGAAAAGTCACGCATTGCTGGAGTCATGTCGCAAGCACGACGCAACTCCAGCAATGCGTGTTAAGGCCTATTCCCACTACACTTCGTCACTACTTACGCCTGCTTGAAGCAGGCGTAAGGTTTTGACTCAGTGGCATCCTAAAAGTGGCACAGTGAAATCTTGTAGATTTCACTGAGTACCTTTTACGAGGCCTTACTGCGTGGGAACGCCCACCCTGCATACATTATACCTGACGCAGGTAAAATGTGACGCAGGGCTTTACAACGTGACGCATCTCCATAGATGCGTCACGTTGTAAATAGGCCGCATTGTTTGCGCCGCTGTTGCGTCAAAAAAGGGACTCAACTGCAGTGCAAAAGTCACGCAAGGGGCTTGTAAATCTGCCCCATAGTCCCTATACTCTTTTTTGGCCAAGTTCAGTTTGTGTGCCGTAGTGTCATTGATGTCTGAGGCATGATTCTCTGCAGCTTGACCCACCGCCCTCTCCAGCGCCTCTATGTGATCCACTTGCTCCTTTTTATGTGATGTGAATAACGAGATTGCTTGGCCCCTCAGCACTGTCTTGTATGTTTCCCATAGAGTCATCGGTGATGTGACTAGGAGGTCCATTAGGATGTAGAGCAGATCGCCACCCATTTACCCCCCGCCATATTAGTCAATCAATCAATCAATCAGTCATTTGTAGAGCGCACTACATACCCACGAGGGTCTCAAGGCACTGGAGGGGGGGAAAACTACTGGTCGAACAGCCAGGTCTTGAGTAGCCTCCTGAAAGTCAGCAGGTCTTGGGTCTTTCGTAGGCTCAGTGGGAGGGTGTTCCAGGTCTTGGCAGCGAGGTGGGAGAAGGATCTCACGCCGGTGGTTGTTCTTCGGATGCGAGAGACGGTGGCGAGTGCGAGGTCGGCAGAGCGGAGCTGGCGGTTGGGGATGTAGAAGGAAAGTTGTCTGTTGAGGTAGGCTGGGCCGATCTTGTGGAGTGCCTTGTGTGAGTGGATGAGGAGCTTGAAGGATATCCACTTGTTGACGGGGAGCCAGTGCAGGTTTCTCAGGTGGGGGGTGATGTGGCTGTGGCATGGTACATTGAGGGTCAGTCGTGCAGAGGCGTTTTGGATGCGTTGCAGTCGTTTGATGAGTTTGGTCGGGGCTCACGCGTAGAGGGCGTTTCCGTAGTCAAGTCTGCTGCTGACGAGGGCCTGGGTGACTGTTCTTCTTGTATCTGTCAGGATCCACTGGAAGATCTTGCGCAGCATGCTTAGGGTGTTGAGGCAGGAGGAGGAGATGGCGTTGACTTGCTTGGTCATGGAGAACGTTGAGTCGAGGATGATTCCCAGGTTGCGTGCGTGGTCGGTGGGTGTCGGGGCTGCCCCCAGTGCCATCGGCCACCAGGAGTCGTCCCAGGCTGAAGGGTTGGAGCCGAGGATGAGGACCTCCATCTTGTCCGTGTTCAGCTTCAGTCGGCTGATCTTCATCCAGTCGGCGACGGCCTTCATTCCTTCGTGGAGGTTGGATTTGGCGGTGATGGGGTCCTTGGTGAGGGAGAGGATCAGTTGAGTGTCGTCGGTGTAGGAGATTATGTTGAGGTTGTGCTGTCAGGCAACGTGTGCGAGCAGGGCCATGTAGATGTTGAACAGTGTCGGGCTGAGGGAAGATCCCTGGGGTACACCGCAGATGATCTTGGAGGCTTCGGATCGGAATGGGGGGAGGCGGACGCTCTGGGTTCTGCTGGAGAGGAAGGAGTTGGTCCATTCCAGAGCCTTGTCTTGGATCCCTACGGCATGGAGGCGTGCACGTAGTGTGCTGTGGCAGACGGTGTCGAAGGCGGCGGAGAGGTCCAAGAGGATGAGGGCTGCGGTCTCACCGTTGTCCAGCAGGGTCCTGATGTAATCGGTGGCGGCGATGAGGGCAGTCTTGGTGCTGTGGTTGCTGCGGAACCCTGACTGGGAAGGGTCCAGGATTCTGTTTTCTTTGAGGTATCGGGTTAGTTGTCTTTTGACGATCTTCTCGATGACCTTGGCCTGGAACGGAAGCAGAGAGATGGGCCGGAAGTTCTTGAGGTCTCTCGGGTCCGCCTTTGGTTTTTTGAGTAGGACGTTGATCTCGCCGTGTTTCCAGCTCTCTGGGATGGTCGCGGTCTCAAGAGAGAGATTAATGACGTTCCGCAGATGGGGTGCGATGGAGCTGCTGGCTTTGTTGAAGATGTGGTGCGGGAATGGGTCTGACAGGGAGCCGGAGTGGACTGTGCTCATGGTTTGGAAGGTGTCATCGATGCTCACGTTGGCCCAGGCTAGCAGGGGGTCGTGGTCAATGGTGTGCGGAGAGTCAGTTGTGTTGATGTCTGTTGGGGCTGTCTGGGTGTTGAAACTGTCCTGGATGTCTGCTATCTTGCGGTGGAAAAAAGTGGCGAGGGAGTCGCACAGGGCTTGCGACAGCATGATGTCGTTGGTGTTGGAGCTGCGGTTGGAGAGTTCCTTCACGATGTTGAAGAGCTCCTTGCTATTGTGTGCATTGTTGTCGAGGTGGTCTTTGAAGGAGGTCCTCTTGGCAGTCCTGATGAGGTGATGGTGGTTGCGGATGGCGTCCTTGTGTGCTGCGTGGCTGGTCGGAGTCTGTTCACTGTGCCATTTCTTCTTTAGTTTCCAGCAGGCTCGCTTGGAGGCTAGGAGTTCTGGGGTGAACCAGCTGGCCCTCTTGCTGGTGTCTCTGTGGGAGGGTTTCTTCAGCGGGGCGAGGGTGTTGGCGCAGTCGTCGATCCAGCGTTTGAGGCTGTGGGCAGCGTCGTCGGTGTTGGAGGGTTCGGTGGGTGGGCTGAGAGCGAGGGTTGCGTGTGTTGGTCTTCGGTGATTTTGCTCCAGCAGCGGCGGGGGGTCTGTTGGGTGCGGTGGTGTGTGGTGAGTTTCTGGTAGGTGAAGTGGATGCAGCGGTGGTCAGTCCAGAGGAGTTCGGTGGTGTGGCTGAAGGAGACGTGGGAGCTTGAGAAGAAGATGGGGTCGAGTGTGTGGACGGCGGAGTGGGTAGGCGTTGTGACGAGTTGCCTCAGTCCGATGTTGGCGAGGTTATCGATCAGGGTGGTGGAGTTGCTGTTGTTCTCAAGGTGAAATTTCAGGTCTCCGAGGAGGATGTAGTCGGTGGAGGTCAAGGCGTGCGTGCTGATGAACTCGGCGATGGAGCTGCTGAACTGTGGTCAGGGTCCGGGGGGTCTGTAGACGAGGGTGCCTCTGAGGGTGGAGTTGGGGTCTGTGTGGATCTGGAAATGCATGTGTTCGGTGGTGCTGAGAGTGTCGTCGGTGCTGGTCGAGACCCTGATGCTGTTCTTGTGGACGATGGCGATTCCTCCTCTGATTCCGTTGGTGCGGTCTCTGCGGGTGATCTTGTAGCCGTCAGGAATGGCAATGGCGATGTCGGGTGCGGAGGAGTCGTTCATCCATGTCTCTGTCAGGAAGGCGACATCCGGGGATGAAGTGTTGTGCAGGTCACAGAGCTCAACGGCATGTTTGCGTGCGGAGCAGGTGTTCAGTAGGATGCATCGGAGGTCATTGTGGCCTTTCTTGGCGGGTGGTTTGGCGGTGCTGAGGCTGGTGTAGCTGCAGTTCCGGCAGGTGAAAGGGCACTGTGTGCGTTTCGGGGCGGCTTTGAAGCAGGTGTGGGTCCGTCTGGAGTTGAGAGAGTGGAGTGTGCTGGCATCGTAGTGGCGGTGGTCGTCATGGCGGGCACGGGGACCAGGGGTTCTGGCGCTGGGCACGGTCCAGGTGCAGATGGACGCAGACGGGCTTGCCTTAGGCGCATCTTAGGTGCACCTTTGGCGCGCCAGCGGCGCGGCCGCCATATATGGGGAGGTGGGAGGGAGGAGCAGCTGGGAGGCGGGAGGCAGGTCAGGGGCAGCGAATAGGCGGTCAGGGGGGCGGAGCCACAGGGGTCATCGATATTTAATACTATTGATATATTAAACTCGATATTTATGTATATCGATATTAAAACATCGATATTATCACTACTTACCATTTAAGAGGCCACACAGAGCCACTTTACGTGGCTTTTCATGGTCTTGTAGATATTGAGTAATGGAAAGCAGCGCAAGTCGCTGTGTTGCCTTACTCTGCATCAAAGAGGCATTGCATGGGCGTTGTGGTGGGCATTCCCACGCGACACCCATGGATTTTGCCGCATTCCAAGATTTACAAGGACTTGTAAACCTGGCAATGCGTCAAAAGCCTATGCCTTCCCAGCAGAGGCATAACGAGGAGAAATATCTTTATTTCTCCTTGTTTTTTCTTCTTTCTATGTGTGCTGCATTCTGTAGCACATATAGGAGGAAAACACCCCTATTGTTCGTTTTTGTGCAGGAAGGTCTACCTTCCTGAACAAAAACAATCATTCTTGCAACACAGACACCTGCCTGCGTTGGAGCTAGACAGCAAATTGTGCACCAGCGCAAAGGAAAGGACAGGGATGCGTGGTATTGTTGCAAATACGATGTAGTCTCCACTTTCCCTATGGTGCTGCACGACGCAGCAAGCTGGCTCTTTGATGCTGCGTTGCGTCATTTTGTTGTAAATATGCCCAGTGTGTTTTCTCAGACCAATTTTATAAATATGGGTTATGTTGAGCAAACCAGCTGATGCCAAAAATAATAGAATAACAAGGGGAAGACATTAGGTCAAAGTGACCTTCTCATAATGTGCAGCAATGCTGAGAGGCAAAGGCTGAATTTCTTCAGGCACGAGATCAGAAGCTACTAAGATACCATCAACAGCTTCCGCAGCGACTGTTATGGCTTACTTTTGAAGAGGAATGTGATGGTTTGTAGCCCACTAAATATCCATGTAGACATTGATTGCTCCGCAGTCTACTTGGACAGGAGTAAGGAGAGCTGGGATTAAAGAAAACATTCCATGTAACAGCACAAAGTTAGATGGTTGGAGACGAGAAGGCATGGATGGTTGCTCTATACTCACCAGTGGCATAGCAAGGTCAGGTGGTACCCGGTGCAGAAAATTTCTTGTCACCCCCCCCGTGTCGAGTTCAGCCGCATTTCATTGCGTTTGTTGACTAAACTTATAAGTTTCAATACGTACATATTTTTGCCATTTTGTCACCCCCCTCAGTGATGACACACGGGGCGGCCCGCACCCACCGCACCCCCCTTCCTATGCCACTTATACTCACCTCTGTTCCCTGCACAAGGGGCGAGCTTGCTAGTTTTCCTTCCCCTTTGATTGACTGACAGGTCATATTGGACAAGAGCTCAAGAGATGACCCTTCTCTCCACAGTATAATCAGAAACCTAGCTTAGGTCACCTTGATCTTTCTTTGTCTGTTAGAGGACCTCTAATAAAACCCACTGGCTCCTTCAGGATCAGACGTCTTGAGTGAGGTCTTAAGTGATGTCTTGGGAAGAGGTTTAGACTGAGAATGATTGTGGCGTTCTAGTCCTCATTCTTAAAGACGACTGTCGGTTTCAAAGGGTAAGTTCATAAGATCTGATGAAGTCGCTGGCCTAGCGACGCTCGTGAGTTCATCCTTCAGTCCCTCGGTCACCCCCTTCTGAAACAAGGGGAGTCCATTGCCATTCAATCTCTCCAGCTAAACTCTGAACTTAGAGATGAAAGTGTGCATCTTCATGGATCCTTGACCACGGTCCAAAATCTCCTCTTGGGCGAAATCTTTTAGATCAAACTTATTCTTAAATTCAGCAAAGAAAACAGGTAAATTATTTAGCAGTGGACTGGCATCTGAAACTAAAAACATGGTCCAGGTCAAAGGATTTCCAGTAGCATTACTGACAATAAAGCCTACCTTGCTTACATGTGAGGTTTAAAGCTAAATGGACCATGCCTGTGTCCAGAAAGGCCTTTAGTTTTCTGGAACTGCCTTCAAATGTATTTAGCTTCCACCAAACCAGCGAAGGCAGCATCCAAACGCCCTTGGACTGCAAGAGATTGAAGCAGCAAGGCAGTTTCCATGGTAGGATTTTGGACTTGAAGAGTCAGGTGATTGACTGCTGTCAATAGTTCCTGGACGTCACCCATCTTTGGATTCTGTTGACGCTGCAACCTATCAAGGGCTGGTCTTTTTATCAGCGCTTGGGAAGTCTTCATTGTTCATAGGAACGGCCTCTCTTTAGAGGCTGTGCTCCAGAAATAATATCCAGCAGGAAGATAAAAAACTAGGGACCGGAAAAAAACTTCAAGCTGTCCAGGCCAAGCAGTGAGGCAAAGAGAAGGAAGAAAACAGGAACTGGGGAAGTCCAGGGTGCAAGCAATCTAGCAGAAAAAACTGCAAGGCAACTGGACCCAAAATATCCTCTCAGTAGAATAATAGGAAAGAACACTTTTACATAAAAAGTATTTATGACTACAGGAACAATCTTGTTTCTCCATACATCTAAAACAAATACAAAAAATATTATAAAAATAGCAAGAAGACATGTTATAAATAACGAGAACAGGATAAACATTTCCAGCATTGCTAAAATGTCATTTAAAATGTTATCTAGATCCCAACACCCTAATGCCTACTTCTATGAGCTATACTACGAGAGCATGAAAGGCAGAGCAACTTGCAATCTAGAGCTTCTTAGAGGAAGAGACGCTCTGCACACCTTGTTGACAGCAAAGGCTGTCTTTATCAATGGAGGCATGAAGACAGTGCTCCCTGGGAAGGGCAAACACCCACTGCGGTAGCAGTCAGTCGCTCTTCATCCAGGACTCGGCTTTACCAGCTTGAGGGGTCCATTAGGACCCTAGCGGTGCTGGAACCGGCCGCCAGTGGAGCGGCGGTCCCGCACAGCTAATTAGGATGCGACCGCCATGGTGGCGGTCACATCCCACATATACAATGTTGTAAATGCATGTTGTCCATTGGCATGCACAACGTGACATGCACCGCGCGGTGCCTGCCACCTTGTTTATGCCAATGTAGGAGGGTACCATGGGTAGCCCCAAGTACAGCCCCCCCAACCCGCCTGTGGGCCCACAACGGGCCCCTAAAGCGATTCCCGCATGCCTTTCAATGGCGGAGTCTCCATCATGGAAAGGCATGAAACCGCCATCATCATAATATGGATGGCGGTGCCTTGCAGGCACCGCCACCATATTGTGGGCCTTTTCCACCTGGTAGGCAATCGTGACGATTGCCTACCGACGGAAAAGCGGCGGACGGTCTTGCTAATGTGGCAGGGGGTAACAGGCCGTCTGCCTGGGTGTTTTGGCGGGCAGATCGCCATCACTGGTCGGGCGGTGGCGATCCGCCCGCCATCCTAATGACCCCCTTAGTCTTCAGGCGAGATGCATCATCTGCCAAGTGTGAAGTGCGCCAGCAGCAGGTGAGATCATCTCTTGCAAAATCCCGGGCAATAATCTGGGCGAAGGACCTCTCCTGACAAGTGGTCAAGTGGCCAAGACCGTATATATTAAATGTTATACAAAATTGGAATTTCTGACTTAAGTTTAGGAATGTCTGACATACATTATGTGCATCAAGCTATGCATCCCAGAAGTTTCCTTATGAACATATAAGGCAAAAGGACGTCAATTCAGACTACATTATTTTGGTAATATGTCTGTATGTGTTCTTATTTGACCTTGAAATGGTGAGGAGTAGCCATTTGACCCAGACAAATGTTGCATTAGATATTGCATCTATGTCATTAATTAAAAAAACTTGATGATATCACAGTTCCAAAAAGATAAGGTTTAGGGAAATCTGCATTAAGTGGCAGACATAACAATGATTCTGCATAAATCAGGGGTGATGGCGAAGGCCATTGTCTAAGTTAAGGAAGATGGTGGTCTTCATTAACTAAGATGGAGTCCGGTCCTACATTGAATGAAGTCAGACCTTATGGACTTTACGTCAAAGGATTCAATGTAGGCATTGCCTCTCCTTGCTTGATTAAGGGAGGGGCGCAGAAGGCACTGTGGAATGTGAGGCCATTTCTTCATCGTAATAACCTTTATTTTGACTGGCCCTGCAGAGAGCATGCATTTTAAATCATTTGCATCTCTAGTCCATAGGGAATTAGGCACTTGATTAAGTCATTCTTCAAATTCTTTGGCATCATACATTTTGGTTAGACTATCCCTTTCCTCTAATTAGCATAACACAACAAATGCTTCATTTGCCTTAGCCTTTTGGACTTTTAAGAAGACCCCAACCATCCCATATGCAATAAATGGCTCCATTTCATTTGCACGGATCTCTACCTAAACCTAACTAACTGGGCATACCTGCCTGTTGTGGTTGGGTTCAACAGACAGGTATTCCCAGGTGCAGCTGCTACCGGATGTCAGGGTCTAAATACTTATTGCTGTCTGAACCACACAGGAGCAGAATGACGCTAGATCCCAATACCCTTCTCAGAACCAACCCTGCTAGGTCTTTTAGTATTCCATTGCAGGTAAGTTCTAAGGGGGGAAAAGGGGTTGGGACAGAGAAGAGACTGCTCCAATATTCTGCCTGTTCAGCTACGTCTTCTTCTTCTTCTTACAGGACTGCAACATTAACATGTAAAAACCCTTATATACTGTGCCTTTTAACTTACAGATTTTTCTATGGTGGATATATAACTTATCTTACCAGAATGTTTACTGAAGCTTACTTCTCTTCTACTTCTCATGTATTGTTTGCATGGTTGTATGAGTAGTCTTCACTCAAATCTCTTTTCTTTTCGTTCTCAGGTACAATCTGCACTTGATCCTGCTATTCCTTAATGTAAGAAAGACAAGGTAAGTATTTATCTCTGTATTCCTAATTAACGTATTGTTTGGGTTTCTCTTTCTTTCTATTAACTCACTGTTAAGAGACTGGAGTGGGCCTTGAACTGGGGTTTCTGAAGTAGGATGACTGGTTTTCTGTCTTTAATTAGTTTTTAAACAATGCTTCAGAACTTAGGTTAAATGTTAAAAGGAAGCGTTCCTTTTATTCAGGCATTCAGTTTTAATGTTTGCTGGAAGCACAATTTATTCTTCCCCGGGTTTTAATGTTTGCGGAAGAGTTCATTTATTCTGGCCATAGAACATTACTGGAGTTCTTTAACTGGGCCTTCACTTATTTATCTTCAAACCTAACACTGGCATGAGAAAGAAATATGCCGGGCTTTTGACCCTGACTTTCACCTTTTAATTAATTCTCTGAAGAGTGAACAGCCGGCTTGTGACCCTGACTTTCACCTTTTAATTAATTCTCTGAAGAGTGAACAAGTTTCATTCAAAGAAGACATGCATCAGGGTCTGAAAGATTCTGGAACAGCTGAATAAGACAGCTGATTCAAAAAGCTGTTTATTTAATCTTCTAGGCTAAGGAAAGCAATTACTGAAAGGTAGTTCCAGTTTTTGCAAGGAAGGAAAATATATTCTGACTTCGTTTCCTTTTTAAATAGAAATTTACCTCTGACAGGATAACCTTTTCTCACAGAATGTTTTATTTTAGCTACATAGTTTAACACTAACCTGATTAGTTCGGGAAAGTAGTTCCGAAGAAGCTAACCCCGATTTTATCGCAACTACCCTAACTGACTTCCACGACGCTGGGGAAAACAGGTGCTCTTCCAATTATTTCTTCAGTGAAGTGCGCAGTGGAATGTTGAAGCACACTTCACCAGGTGTTCTGAAGCCTAAAAGACTAGACTGCTAACAGCGGTGTGCTGTTGCAGTATGTGCATGTTGGCAGCCATCTTGGAGTTCCATCGGTGCCAACAAGCACTCTAGCTTGAGGGATGAACTGACCTTTGATAATTTAGTAGGGGGGAGATGGTAGCCAGCGTTTCGTTAAAAGGAGGAAACCTTTTGTGAGTCCTGACACCGGATGGGAGTGGTGGGGCAGGGAGGAAGCTGGGGTATGAAAAATATCTATTTTTTAAAAACACACACTTACCTCAATACGGATGGCTGGCTGCCGCCGCCTCTCCTTAGTCCTCTTCCTCTAGTCCGGCAGCAGGAAGCACCCGGGCTCCCAGGTTCCCTACAGCCAATCACAACGCTGCAATGCAGCCTTGTGATTGGTCTGAGCTCCGTGGCTCTGTATTTAGACTGAAAGTGGGAACCTGGACATTTTCTCCAACCAGGCTGTAATGCAGACTCTTTGGAGAACATGAAAAGTGCGCATGACGCTTTGGTCGTCCCTAGACGGCTGGCCAAAGTGTCATGAGCACTTAGAAAGTGCCCACCACTCCTCCCCCTGCAGTGCTCTGGCATCACAGAGCCCAGATCCGCACGCATATACCAACTGAGCCACTGCAGTAAGAAAAATAGAATGATAATAACTCTATGTTATTATTATTCTATTTTTTCTTCTTGAACTGCTCGGAGATCAGTGGGGCGACGCTCCTTCGCCTTAGCGGAGGAGACACCGCTGGGTATGCCAATCGTTGATGGGTCTTAAAGTGACAGAAATAGGATTGGTGAAGTGGTCGGAAATCTTGGAGTGAGGAAAGACACTGCATCAATGGGCAAGCCAGAGAGAGGTAAGGAAGGGAAATCATAAATTTTCATGGTTGAGCTGCTGGCCCCAGTATCAAGAAGACATGAGGGGGGCTCACTATTTATTGTACAGTTCACTCCTGCACAATCCTTCTCAATAGAGGTCAGGGAATCACAGAGCAGTTGGTGTCTCTCGGGCAGTCCTAATATACCCTTATAGCCCGCCGTAGCAGGCAATACTGGCCATTAAAAGCCAGCTCCAGCATTAATGGCGAGCTAAATGAGAGGGCCTCTAACAAGGGAGCAGGACTTTAATGCAGGTATAGCTCAGCTACAGAGGGCTATAAGGCATTGGAACATTCCACCACCGGATGTCAGTATGTTCTAATTTGTAAAACAAAGGCCCTCAGGCTCCGTGAGGCGTTTGATCACAGCAACAGCAGTGAAATGCACACATTGGAATGTTGGAGTTCCGGGCTTTTACCGGCCATTAGAAGCCCGGAGAACTGCATTGTTTTCAATGGAGCTCCCGACATTCCAATGATGTAATACTCAGTTCAGTCAGACTGAATGATTTGACTGAATTTAGGAGCTTCAGGTTGAGCAACATTCATCGCCTTTGGACCACGATTGAAACGTGAACCTCCCTTGTCCCCATCCCCTTTGCCCTTCCTTATCTCCTCCTCTCTTTGCCGTTCCCGTTCCTTCACAGACTGTTGAAAAGATTGCATTTGTGCAGACATTAATTTGGATTTTTTCTAGTCTTTTCTACTTTCTTGCAATGCTAGGCAGTGATTAGCAACAGCAACTAATTCAGCTAGACCTGCTGCCACCCAATGCAGATAGTTTGTGATGCTCTGGCAACGCTCTCTGTACACAGGCATCCCCCACAGCTGCTGTGCTTGTTCCACCTGAGAACCTTCCAGATGTGTCTTTCAACTTATCCAAGTAATAAGCCGGGGACATTATCATTTCTCCTGTTTACAATTCAAGGTTTTGACCCAGTCAGTCTTAACTGGGCCCACCTCTATCAACAACCCAACTTACACTGTCGTTAGCACCACATCATCGTCAGTGCATGGCGCGGCCAATTTCCCTTCTCTATTAATCATCATCGTCATTGATAACTTTATTTGGCAAATTCATAAGCCATAAAAGTACACAATAAAAATCACAATAAAACACTAATATATAATAGATACAAAAAAAGATAAAAATATAAAATTAGGAGAAAGGATAGTGTATTAAGCCACATACATTAGTAGCCGGCGTATTAATTAATTAGCTTATATCTGTGGACAAAATCCACAGGTCTCATATAATATATACAGCAACTAGCACATTCTATTTTTTAAATTCTTAAAACTAGAACCTATACACTATAGACTAATATTGTCCTATCTTGCAGACACCGCTGCCTTACCCTCCATATTGCCAATAAAAACTGAGTTACTGAAAATATAGTTAGATAACTTACATCATTTTTCAGTATTCGGAATGCATTAGAATAAGATCTTGTGCCCATGGCCCGGCAAATTGGTGTAAGCCACTTCTTCCTAGATAGGGAATAGTTTGGGCAGAAAAAGAACACATGCTATATAGTTTACTTCGCTGCTCCACAGGACGGACAGTGCCAATCTGAGGGATGAATGGTTTGAGACCATTTACTGGTATTTGTGGGGTCCCATGCCTAAATTGCAAGTACAGTCTGCAGGCTAATGGGGGCTCTACAGCATCTAGACATTCTTTGAAGCTATATGAGAGTTTAACTTGCAGAAATTGATCAGTCATAGTTCCTATTTTAGAAGCTGACAAAATCCGGCCCAGTTTAAATTGGCGGTAACTTGGTAGATGAGACATACTCGCGTACATTCCAGAGATCTCTACATCCAATCTTACCTAGAGTGTCACTAACATATTTGAACCAGGGGATATGACTTGTCCCTGGAATCCCCAGCACATCCTTGTGGCCATCCAAAAAGGATGAAAGTGTAGGTGTTGCCCAGATCTATCGCCAGTAAAGAATGGGCAAAACCAACTTCCTCTGAGAAGGGCTTAATCCCAAAATAAATCTCAGGGGGGCTCGTTGTGTACTACTAGGAAGGCCAAATAATTGGCGCATAAAACAATTCTCTGAGACTTGTAGGTTATAGATGTTTCCATAACCCCAAAGTTCCGAACCATACATTGCAGTTACCAGTGTCTGTGCCTTATAGATTTGCACAACTGCCGAAATTGGATGATAAAATGATTTTTTGAAAACTCTGAGTATTGCCCCACTATGCTGCACAACTTTAAGCCTCCTATTTTCAATGTGATTACACCAGTCCATACCTTCACTAAGGGACAGCCTCAAACAGATAAAAACTTTAACTCTCTCTAAGAGGACACCTAGAAGTTTAGGATTGGGTCTTGTAGAATGGCCTGGGTTTAATATAAAAAATTTAGTTATCGCTACATTTACTTCTTGGCTCCGCAGTTCACGAAATTCTCAAAGTGACATAGAATATTCTGGAGGCCCATAGGAGATTTGGAGATTAATAGATTATCGTCTGTGAACATTAGGGCTGGAGCCCTAGTGTTCACGAATCTAGGTGCATCCCCATCACAATCATCCAGGAATTAAATTAAGTTGTTCATGTACGGTGAAAACACATATCCCTGCTTCACCCCACGATCCACAGAGAAAGGGGCTGCTAAATTGCCTGACGTCCTGCTCCGCACTTGTGCATAATTTCCCAAGTGGAGCCTTATTAAAATAGCCAGAAGATCCGAAAGGACACCCATATCAGATAACCCTCCCCAGAGATTATATCGTGGTACTATATGAAAAGCTGAAAATAAATCAATAAAAACAATGTAAAGGCTGCCCCCACCCAACACCATAAATGTCCAATAAATTAGCAAAAAGACGGAAGACTTGATCAATTGTACTCACACCTTTTCTAAAGCCTGCTTGGAAAGGGGTTAAAGTTTTATGCTCCTCCATCCAGGAATGTAGCCAATTTAAAAGTATGGTGCCAAAGAGTTTTTGAGAGCAATCTATTAAGCTAATTAGTCTGTAGTTACGTGGATCCTCTCGGGGACCCTTTTTCTGTATTGGGATAATTTGAGCCCCTGTCCACGTTGGGGAATAGCTGCCCCATTTAAAATGTTATTAAATAGTACCTTGAACTATTGTCCCCACACATCCTGGTTCTGCCTGTGGAGGTCCCCTGGGATTCTGTTGAATCCAGGAGCTTGATCGCAACTTAATTTACCAAGCCTGAATGAGCTTCCTCCAGGGAAATAGGTATAAACATTTTTGCCTGTGGCAGGTCACACCCTTCCTTCTGTAAGTTTTCAAAAAAGTCAACTGCTGGTGAGAATTACCACCACCCGCCGGTGAATATAATGCCGCAAAATGTGTTACCCAGTCTGCAGCAGAGATATTGGACGTAGGTTGACCTACTCCACCGTTGCTGCCCAACGAATCCAAATTCCAGAAGCTGCGCTGGTCTTTATCAATAACTGCCGTTAACACAAGCTTCCAACGGGCCATTTCCCAAACCTCTCTAGCCCTTCAAATGGTAAGGTTTCATGCAGCCCTCAGAACTTTAGTTTCCCCCATTCCTGATTCTTAATGGCTAGAAATAAAGCATGTCTGGCATTTTTACAATCCACGTTATACCAAAACTGTGAAGGAGGAGGTTTGCGGGATTTCCTAAATCCTACAGAAAATAAAACCCGCAGTTTATTGAACAACGTGTTATGTATTTGGGAGATGGATTATAAATACCTCCTCACTGTGCTGTCCCATCCCAAGTTGAGTATCTGATGTAAACTTGTAGCTACACAGGAATGTGTTTTACCCATCTGTACCTCCGAGTCCTTCATACCCGCCCATTTCACTCTGCACAGAATACTAGGTACAACTATATTCAAATCAATACTGTTCTCTTTGACAGACTTTAGGCCTCATATCGTGAGGTCCATTTCTAGTGAAAGGGCTTCATGGTCACTCTCTACCTGATGGATCACCGTAAAGTCAATGAGGGAAGACCGTGATCATAGATCTATTAGAATATAGTCAATAAGACTAGAACTGAATGGTCTATTGAATATCAGCAACCTCAGACCTACCCATGGAACTTACGAGGTCTACAGGCGCACCTTTCTCATGCAATTCCTCTTGGTCGCGGCCTTCACTGTGACCATGGGGGAAACCGATCTCATGAGTGGAGCTGGGATACTGGATTGTGCCCGCCTCACCCCTTGCCACTGCCTGCCAGATCGGCAAATCCCCTTTGGCCCTCCACTGATGTTATAAACCCCTCATGGCACACCCCCTCGGAGGTGGCAACCCTAGTGCCCACAATTGCTTCTCTACCTGTCTCGATTAATCAATCTCTCACTTCACTAGCCATCACCAAGTTCAGCATCCACCCATTTTGACTTGTAACAATCAGATGTATTCCGCAGCTCCTCAAATTTTAATGTACGTTGTGGAAATGTTTTTTAATGTTAACTAAGTGTGCCAGGGACCACTGGATGTGAATAGTCCTTCTTCCCTCAGCCTGGGGACTGTCAGACAACAAAGGGCATCGATGGGCTGTTCTCGGGGTTCACCCTCAGGTATGTCACTAAAGGATAGTGTATGTGGTTGGTTATGTGTATCCAGGACCAAGGCTCTAGCCAGTCGTCTCACTGTGTGTCTGAGTATCTCATTGTATCCACGATAATAGTTGGAGTCCAAGTTCATTTGGTTCATGGTCTAGCAGGGAGTGATCAGACCCACGACATAGATCTGGAATGTGGGGTGAAACCGTCAGCCTCTAGTTGTGCATGCTGCACACGGTACCTATTGCTGTGCTGTAATTCATGCTGCCAGCCATTGATCTCACTGAGCCCACTGCACACATTGTCTCCGTCTGCCACGGTGCCAGGAATCCTGAAGATTGTGCTCTCCAGGGATGATGTCCAGTCTCAGAGGGGTGTGGTCACATTGTTCAGACTCCAAGAAACAAACTTGCTATAGCCTAGCCTTTGAGACTGTGGCAGATGGCCCAGTGGCAGCTGGGGTGGTAAAAGAGCGTGGAGACACAGGTTGAGACAGATCAGCACTTCCAAGGTGAGAAAAGAGTCAGACATTCCTTCACCCTTTCCTACACAGATTCTGAGGTTTGCTTGCTACCATTCTGGGATTCCTGCCCCAATTTGAAACACTCCAAGTGTCCTGCCTCCTATCATCTCTACTAATGGTGGTGGACCTTTGTATTCAGTTCCCAAACTGCATCTTGGTCATCTTGGGGCTACTTATGGTCTCTCCACCTCCATTTACATTCACCATTCAACTGCTTCTCACAAGAAATTGTATCCTCTGGCGCCCCAGTATATTCAGATTAATGATACCCTGGCTTACAGGATTGCAGGGGCCGTCAGTCCATCCAGTGCTGACTGAGGGTCCTTGCCACATGCATTCCACCAGCCATGCTACCAAGGTCAGCAGGAGAAGACCCTCATGGAGCATTCCTTTTCTCCCTACCTACCTCCCCCTTTCTCCCCCTGAACCGTCACTTCAGATTCTGGAGTTCATTGCAGATCTTATTTGATCTCAACTGCTTTTGTCGGATCAATTCAAGTTTACCTTCATCCCGCCATACTTGGTCAAGGATGCCGTGGTGTAGACAATCTCATTAATTAATAATAACATTCACTTTTTGCCTAATTATTCCCTTTTCCTGGAACAGTTAAAGAAAATCTTTGGTAAATGCCCCACTAACCAGCATACCCATATGGGGCTCCCTACTCGAGTCGAGAGATCTGACTATCTAGTCTCTGAAGGAAATTTGCCTTTTCTGTGTAGTCACCCCATTTGTTTTGCTGACCCTGTATTTGTGCTGGCTTTAGAACTCTGTGCAATTAACCCCTTCTAACCAGCAGTAAAGTGCTTGTGGTCTCCCTTTAAACATGGTTAAATTGTCATATTTTTAATTGGCATATTTAACTTACCTATACATCCCTGTTATAGATTGAAAGGTGCACCTTAGGGCCTGGAATTTAAATGCCACCAGTGGACTACAGCACTTATTGTGCCACCCACGACAGTGGCAGTCAAACGTGGATTCAGGCCTACACTTTGTAGCGTGACTATAGCAGGGTAAAAACTGCAATTCAACCTCTCAAAATAAAACTTTTTGACCGGTCAAAACCTCCTTTTTAAATATTCACCCAGAAGGCATGGTGCATGGTATTTAAAAGTAGGACATGTAGAAATGCAATGTTAACATGTTTTTACAGTGATTAGCACCCAAGAGCTACTTTTTACTGTGGCAGGCCTAGCTGTCCTATGTAAAAAATGTATTTAGACATGGGACAAGCTAGAAAAATAATGAAACAGCTATTTTTTGTCATTATTAGAAATCCAATTCAATGCTGAAGTCAGATTATTATTAAATATTAAGGAAAAGTAACTTTCAGAAAATTACCCTTTCCCTGCTTGAAGTTCCAGGAGGCTGAATTTGGATTTGTTCTCCCAGCCAGCAATAAGCATTTGTATGTGTGTGAAAAAGG
Source organism: Triturus cristatus (assembly GCF_964204655.1). Taxonomy (NCBI): domain Eukaryota; kingdom Metazoa; phylum Chordata; class Amphibia; order Caudata; family Salamandridae; genus Triturus; species Triturus cristatus. The sequence continues at coordinate 1,283,604,512 of NC_140592.1, read as the reverse complement.
TGCAAAGTGTTTCCCAGGAGCAAACAATACGATGACCTGAATGGGCAGACATGACTCATCTGAACAGGATAGAATGTGCAGGGTGGCACTATGTGCATCCTTTTTGTCATTTTAGTGTCAATCCTGCTTCAATGTCAAATGCTGCTTGACAGGTATGCTGAGTTTTTACATATAACACCTGGAGCGGGTCTGCTGGGTGTTTACATATAACACCTGGGGCGTGCTTGAAAGGAAGGTAAACAGGATGCCAAAGGAAACCTTGCAGATCCGCTGTCTCGCTGCAGAAGGACCTGCTTTGTCTCACCAGAACTCTTTCTCTCGGTCTTTACATTTCACACGGGGGGTACACTTGATAGGAAGGGAAACAAGATGACAAAGTAATTAGTGTGTGTCCACTGTGGTTGCTACAGTAATTGTTCCAAACTGGATTTTTGTGTTAGATGTTGGTTGGCACTAGCATCACCATAGTTCACTATAGTACACTCTGCACACATGCCAGCCCTCAGAGTCCAAGTTGAGAATGGCTCAAGCCCTTCTGCCATCATCTCCAGGCACCCACTTCAAAACACTCCTGGACCTAAGGACGATCTGAAGAGGACTGAACCTCCTGTCTGCAACCTGAGAAGAGCCCAAAAGGACTGGGCCTATTCTCTCTTGTACGTAGGACAAGGAAGTGGACTCCAGCGATCACAAGGCTGACCTCCTATTCAAGCTAAAGGGACGCAACAAGCTACAAGAGGATTTTCCTGCAACTGACAATCTGACCTGGACAGGACCCTACCTGTGAGTCTCTTAGTACCTTTCCCTGTGGTTTTGGAAGTGTTCTCCTGTAGGAGATTGGTACTTAAAGGACTAAAGCCAGAGGATAAAATCTCTGACCAGGTCAAAACTGGTTGGTGTATCCAACCCATGCTCCATTGCAGTCAGCGTCAAACTGCACCTAGTCCTGGCTCCCCACAACTATTGACTACCATTGGCACTTTATGCTTCTTGGCGCTATTACTACTAAAAGTTTTTTAAATCATTTCTTCGGTTCCCCTTATTGGATTTTCATCATTCTGTTGTAATTTTATTTATTATATGTTACTCTATCTTTCTCATTTGGTTTGCAGTGGCGGCTGGTGATCCCTGAAAGTGGTGAGGCTTCATACTTGACACAGGTTCACCTGATTGTTCTCAAAATTTGCAGTGGGTGCCCTCACACACAAATTTACCCATACACTCATATTCACTGTCTCTCACCCACAAAAACACATGTACCCTCACACATTCACAATCACTGACCCTCCCTCACAATTACTGGTATACCAAGCTCTTATTTGAACCACATGTGAGCTCCTGAATGAGCCCAGAGGTGGCCCCTCCACATACCTTGCAGGGGGACCCCCTCCAGTTTCGTTACGCCACTGATGATACATACTTGCTATGGAGACCTTGGAGACTGTAGCACATGGCCCAGTTGCAGCTGGGGAGGTGAAGGAGGGTGGAGTCACAGGATAATACAGATCAGCACTTCCAGGTCAAGGTGGGAAGAGCCAGAACATTCCGGAAGATCCATAGCATTCCGGAAAAGCCAGAACATTCTGGAAGGAGACTTAGGTTCCGGATACTTTCAGGTCAGTAATGCCATGGAGGATTTCAGCACCAGTCACAGCACTACACTTTGCCTGTCAACGGCGGCTGATGGATTCTCTACTCAGGTCGCATAGGTCACACCGTTTGCGTTCTCTTCACCTCTTTGTTTGCCCCCTTTTGGTTTCCTCGGGTGGTTAGGGCAGGTCTGGTGAAGCCTTTCCTCCACAGATACTCAGCTTTGCTGCTACCAATCCAACATTTGTGCCCCAACTTCACTCACTCCAGTTCACCCTGGATTCTGGCATCTCTGCCTTCGTATTCAGGTCCAGATCTGGCTCTTGGCTAGACACGGCTCTCCAGCTTCCATGGTAAACCATTCCACTGGTACTCACAAGACATTGTATCATGTTGTACACCACTATATTTAGACAAATGGTAATTCTTCTTTGTGGTACATTACGCTGTGTTCCGTTTCTATGTGTTGTTAATTACAGTGCGTTTTTTCAGTGTCTTCCCCTGTTTTCAAAACTTGAAGACAGCAGTGGTTATCGGTGTTTACACTTTTTGCACCATAAACAATGTTATAACGACAGGGTTTCTCTGGTGTTTACAGAGCATGTTGATTTTAGGTTTTTCTCTGGCTACACTGGCATTGTGTATCCCCTTTCAGGCATAAATTATGCAAAAAGAAGAATCATGGAGCACCCTGCAACACCACCGACACTCTGAATCTGCTCACCTCAATTGTCGGTTTTTCTAGTAAGGTTTTTAGGGATAGGATTAGCACAGTGCCGCTATCCAAGCCGAGCTAGAAAGTGACAAACCCTGTTGGCATTTTTACAGCAAAGTCTTTAAGCATCGGTTCAGCCAGTGCCATCCACACTGAGCTGAAAAATGACAAAGGCCTTTTACCACTCCAGGCACGGTATGACACCTTTGGATTAGTAAAATAGTATCCAAGCCAACTTGTATGAATAAAATCTACAGCTGACACGTGTTTCGCTCTAATATGAGCAAAGGGCATGCGCGGTGGGGAAGTTGGGTGCACACGGGGACTAGGATGCAGGAACTGGACGCTTTCCAGCCTGCGTGCCCAACACCTCACCACACAGAGCCAAAGGCCGTGCACGGTGGGGCGTTGAGTCCCTGCAGAGGGGTTGGGTGCAGGACCTGTCCTCAGGATGTGATGGGTGCCAGCAGGGGCTGGGTGCCATGTCAGGTTGGGTACTGGGCATGGCCGTAAGGTTCAGAGTTTTCAGTAGTAATTTGGAGAATAGTCGGAGAGGGGATGAGGAAATAGGGGCACAAACCCCAGCTCTGTCCTTCAATTGGCTAATTTGATATTGGAGTTTTGAAGTCTGTTACATTCCTGCATTGGTGACTCCTGTTTTCTCTTGTTTTGTGCGTGGCTAGCCTCGTGCATACTTACTTAAAGAGTCAGGTCTTCAGCTTCTTGTGAAATTTAAGAAGAAAGGAGGAGGCTCTGATGTGGCCGTTCCATGCCCTCCAGGGACCACTGCCTGCCCTTAAAAAATTAAACAAAAACGTTTCATTTTTTTTTTTCAATGCATCCCATTTTCCTTTAAGGAAAGGACAGGCCCCCATCCCTGGGAAGGCCTGTCATTCCCAATGGGCTGGCAAATTGCGAGAGGCTCATTAATATTCATAAGCCTCGCAATTTGCGACCCCATTGGGAATCGCAAACAGTGTTTAACACACTGTTGTACATGCAAAATAGTGCCTCGCAAATTGCGAGTTGCAAATGCGACGCAATTTGCGAGGCGCTATTTGGCAGGTCATACATCTGGACCCAAATGAATTCACAGACAAGTTGCTAATAGAGGGTGCAAACTCTGCGATCATTTTTTCCCACCTGTTTGTTATTTTGTAAGACGCCTTTGTACTAAAAGATCGCATCACAAAATATCCATTAAGAGGGGATTGCAGATGACCTAATAATTAATATTAATTATGCAGCTAACAGCTTGTGATCCCACGCAGTTGGCTACCACTCCAGGGATGGAGGCCTGGAAGGGACAACAGACCCGCATCCCTATGTTTGCATTCACAAATGGAAACTATGTTGTAAGTATCCTGTGTCCACTAAAGAAAAAGCATGTGACTTCGCAGAGGCTGACCAACACTATTCCCAAAGAGGACGCTATCCAACAAGGACTACACCCCTGTGCAAGTAAGATATCCCCTGCTTTGAGGGGTTGGTAACTTTTCAATGGTTTGAAACCGCAGTTGTGACCCAAAGCATTGATATATCTCATTACACCCCCCTAATGACCCCTCCTAAATATGATTTGGAATGAGAAGCAAATCCTCTGTTGAAATTCAGAAAGGCTTATCCGATTTGCAAAAAACGTTTAAGTAAATTTTAAAATCAAATTGTGTAGTCGCAAAACCTGTGATTTTGCAGATTGCAGAGTTTTTCAACCACTGAAGGGTTTCATGCACCCAGCCATTAGTTTTCAAGATTTCCAAGAGTGTATGTGCTGTCCACAGAGGGTGGCAGCATCAGCACACATTAGGTGGACGCAACTGTGTGACTGGGATCCTGCCTGCGTCACAAACTGGCGCGATTCACAAAGGTAAACTTAGACATTTCGTCTAAACTTAGAGCAAATGTTGAAGTTTACGACTTTGGAAATTCACAAAGGGCATTTACAAGTAGTATCTTTATATCCGCACTCGGGCCCGATTCACAAAGGTAGATCGCACTCCTCAATGCCCCGTGTGATTTCGGAAAGTCGTAAACTTAGAAGTTTGGTCTAAGTGTAGACCAAACGTCTAAGTTTACCTTTGTGAAGCGGGCCCACAAATTGTATACTTGTGATGAGGCATGCAACACTTTTGCAAAGTGTAGCTGTGATAACTCCTGAAACATTCCGGCATACTATGGTTGTGGTGATGCACATGAAACACTTATGCATAGAATGATTGTGGTAATGTATGCAACACCTATGGCGTATGTCCTGGAATACTCCTCGTATCTCTTGCCAATCCCCAATCTTTCAAAAATCGACTCCGTCCTTCGGAGTCATCATACAGGAGGGGGTTCCTGACACATTTACTTGCCTCTTTGTAACAAACAGTCCCACATCCCAAAACCAGGTCAGCTGCAGATTTCTGAATCCTCTAAGGCCGGGAGAAGGCTCACACACAGAGAGGTCCAACAGTCCTGTTGGGAAAGAAGCTTAGACCGGATAAGTGTGTTATAAAAAAATGTGATAGAAAGAGCGGAAACATTTTTCACTACTTTTAACCCAAAGGATCCGATGGATAGAAGCTGGTTCTTTGATCTTCGAAGGCTAGCTGGAAGTTACATTCAAGTTACAAATAGAGGTGGGTGCATATTTACTGGGATGGTGGCGGAGGGCAACACAGCAAGTCACCTTACTGGGCTGCCCTGCGTCACAGGGAAAGGGCAGGAATGCACCGTATTTTTCCAATACAGTGCATTCCTGTCCTTTCTTCATGCACTGGCTCTATTTTAGTAGCCTAGCCCCAACACAGGCGCCCTTGCACCAGGTGCAAGGGTGCCCCCGTTGTATGCAGAATTGTCTTTGTACAGGAAGGGGCACCTTTCCGCAGAAAAACAATCCATAGTGGTGTTTCCTCTTTCTCATTGTGCTGCAGAATAAAGAGGAAACAATGAGGAGAAATAAACATATTTTCCTCGTCATGCCTCATCTGGTGAGGTATAAGATTTTGATGCATTCCAAGGTTTACAAGATCTTGTAAATCTATGAATGCATCAAAAACCATGGAGGTTGAGTGGGAACCCCCACCGGAACACCCATGGAATGCCTCTGTTTGCATAGTGTAAGGCAACGCAGGGTTTTGCACTGCGTTGCATTACTCAATTTTTGTGAATCTATTCAAAGCCATACAAAGTGACTTTGCGTGGCTTCATAAATATGACTGAGATGTTTGTATTACACATGTTCCGAGTTGTGTGGTGCAAAGGCCTCATAAATATCCCCCTAGGTGTATTGCATTTATAGAAATACCACATAAGTTACCTTACCTTGATTTGTTAATTGTTACTTTTAAAATGTACAATAAGATAAAATGTGTGAATAGACTTTTACAAATGGATATTACTAAATTGAACTTATAGGTGAAATGTTAGTACAATTTATATTTAAAAAACTGTGTAATTTACTTAAAAACAAAGTTTACAAGGACGTTATAGTTAGGAAATAGCATTGAAAACTGTAGAAATTCACTAAAAAAACAAAGGTTACAGGGACGTTGTAGTTAGAGAATAGAATTAAAAAAAATTAGAAATTCACTGGAACAAACAAAGGTTACAGGGACGTTATAGTTAGGCGCGGATTTTACAAACACAAAACCATTGAAAATCAGCAGTCATAATTACCTGAGCTAACTATAACATATGCCCCCGCAATGCACTGCTTATGAACCTCACATATTAAATAATTCATGAAATGGTCAGTGACATCAATGATGACATCTCAAATGACATCACTCATGGAGTCATAAATCAATCAATCAATCAATCAAGGCGCTTATGGTGGTAGGGGCTGCTGATCCATCTGGGTTCAGTCAGAGAGCCAGATCTGTAGATCCTTCCTGAATTGGGTCAGCGCCGAGGGTGGCCTAGGGTGGAGGGTCAGGGTGTTCCAGGAGTTGGTGGCGACGTAGGAGAAGGGTCTACCTCTGGTTCTTTTCTTGTGGATCCAAGGGCCAGCTGGGTGGAGCAAAGGTGTCTGGTGGGAATGTAGAATGCGAGGCGGTGGTTCAGATATGCTGGTCCAGTGTCGTGGAGGGCTTTGTAGGCGTGCATGAGGACCTTGAAGATGATTATTTGTTGACTGGGAGCCAGTGAAGTTCTCGAAGATGTTCTGTGATGTGGCAGCAGCAGGGGGTGTTGAGGACCACTCTACCTGCGCCATTTTGAACGTTCTGTAGTTTCCTGGGGAGTTTCTGTGTGGTGCCGGCATAGAGTGTGTTGCAGTAGTCGAGCCTGATGGTGATGAGAGCGTGGGTGAACATCTTTCTTGCTTCAGTGGTGATCTATATGAAAGTCTTGCAAAGCAAGTGTAGTGTGTGGAAGCATGAGGAGAATACGGGGTTGATCTAGCGGTTCATTGTGAGTGAGGAGTCCAGTATGATGCCACGGTTGCGTGCGTGCGTGGTCTTTGGGGGTAGGTAGGTGGGGTTCCCAGTGCGGCAGGCCACCAGGAGTCATCACAGGTAGAGGTGGTGGGTACCAGGATGAGTACTTCAGTCTTGTCCAAGTTGAGTTTGAGACAGTTGGCCTTCATCCAGGAGGCAACGGACTTCATCCTGCTGTGAAAGTTGATTCTGGTGGCCAAGGGTTAGTTAGTGAGGGATAGGATCAGCTAGGTGTCGTCCATATCGGAAACAATGTTAAGTCTGTGGTTTCATACGATGGTGACGAGGGGAGCCTTGTAGATGTTCAAGAAGGTGGGCCTCAGGGAAGAGCCCTAAGGTAGTCTACAGCTGATCTGTGTAGGTTCGGAGCGGAACAGGGCCAGTCTGGCTCATTGAGTTCAGCCAGAAAGGAAGGTGTGGATCCGGTCCAGGTCATTGCCACGGATTCTGGTGTCATGGAGATCATGATTAGGGTGCTGTGTGAGACTGTATCAAAGGCGGCTGAGAGGTCCAGCAGGATCAGGGCTGCGGTTTCACCCCAGTTGAGGTGGGCACAAATGTCGTTGGTGGCGGCAAAGAGTTCTGTCTACTGCTGTGGTTGCTTCAGAAGCTGGATTGGGAGATGTCCAGAATGTAGTTCACTTTGATGAATTCATAGAGTTGGGAGTTGATGGCCTTCTTGGTGACCTTTGTTGGGAAGTGGAACAAGGAGATGGATCAGAAGTTTTTGAGGGCTTTCAGGTTGGTTGATGGCTTTTTCAGCAGAGGGTTGATTTTGGAGTGTTTCCAGTCATCGGGGAAGGTGTTAGTCTCAATAGAGCTGATGATGGTGCACTAAAGTTTAGGGGGGATGGAGGTGGCTGCTCTGTGAAATATGTGGTGCGGGCAGGGGTTCAATGGGGCCCAGGAGTGGATGTTCTTCATGGTCTTGAGTTTGTCGTTCGTGGTGAGCAGGTTCCAGTTGAGCAGGGTAGTTTCAGGTGCGGTCTGGCTGGGTGCGGTGGTGTTGTGCTCGGTGGCAGGTTCTTGGGCATCAAATCTGTAGTAGATCAGTCTAATCTTGTGGTGGAAGTAGGTGCCAATTTTGTCACAGAGTTCTTGGGATGAGGGGATGTCCGTGGTCTCGCTGCAGGGCCTGATGAACTCCTTGATGATGGTGAAGAGTTCTTTACTGTTGTGTGCATTTGTGTGGATTCTGTCTTGGAGGGCCATCTTCTTTTTGGATTTAAGGTGGAGGTGGTGTGTGGTGGCGGCAAATTTGAAGGTTGTCTGGGTTTCCAGGGTTTTGTTGTTCCTCCATCTCTTTTCGAGTTGTCTGCAGGTGCAACTGGACTCGTGGAGGTAGGGAGTGAACTAGCAGGCTTTCTTGGTGTGTGTATACTTCATAAAATACCTTTTACATTTGAAACAATAATAATAAGAAGAAACTGGTGAGAGACATACAGCACAGAGCTCAGTCTAACCTTATCAACTACTACACTCACTTATGACATAGCAGACAGTTCAAAGCAGCTAGTCCTGTCCTTTCTGAACCACTACTGTAAACACGAATGACCAAATTAAAACGTCTAACCGTATAGGCCAGTCTATTGCAAATCACAAGAACACCATTCATGAACCTGGAATAGGTTTTAGTGCAAATGTCAGATTTATACAAACCACTACAACATACAACCAGTAGACAGGCCACTGTGTCATAAATCACGAGTAAAATGATTCTTTATCCTGGAGAAAGGTGTGAGTAGTGAGGTGAGCCTGTTGTAAATGTCTACTCCACTGAGACATCAACCCTAGAGAATTGTCCTAGTGAACAGATGAATTTATTGTTATTAGCTACTACAGTCATTCATCTCAAAGGAGAGAGGTCTAAGGAGACTGGTCAGAACGTCATAAACCAGAAGTATACTCGGCCACCACGGTGGAGTGAAGTCTCAATGAAGAGCTTAGACTGTCGCAAAGCACTACTGTACACATGCATCAGCGGGGGACTTGTGTCAGTGTAAAGGCTAGTTCACTGATAAATAGTGCACCTGCTTTAAAAACAGGATTATAGATAAGATGACATATGTTAGAAATAGTGTAACTTATTAGTACAGAAAGAATAGTAATTTCCCTTTTGCAGTAGCTTAGTATAGATCTTTAAGTCTCAGAAACTTTTATGAAACACTTACACTCACTGGATTATGTCATCAGTGATGTCATTTGAGATGTCCTCAGTGATGTCACAGAAAATGTCACGAGTGATGTAATATGTGAGGACATAAGCAGTAGATTGCGGGAGGGTAAGTTAAGTTAGCTCAGCTAACTATAACTGCTGAATTTCTCTGGTTTTGTACAAGTAAAATGTCAACCTAACTATAACGTCCCAGTAACCTTTGTTTTTCAGTGAATATATATATATATATATATATATATATATATATATATATATATATATATATATATATATATATATATATATATTACCTACTGGTGGTCGCCAGTAGGTAGTTATAGTTAGGAACAAGTTCCCATAGGAAGAACATTTTTTGTTTTGCTTTTAACTTTGGCGTCATTTGATGAATCTTCATGAAATTTCCCAAACTAATTCTTTGTTCATATCAGTTCCTATGTGGGAAGTTTGGGGGTGATTCGTCAGGGGGGGCGAGAAAAAAGGAGGGTCCCAAAACGTGTTTTCTCCATGTTAATTTCCATAGGAAACTTTAGACAAGGCTACAGGTCGAAAGGGTGAACGGAATTACCCCAAATTTGGCAGGGAGAAGGGTCTTGGTCTAGAAAGCATGCTTTTGTTTATTTGGTGTAAATCCGTTCAGTAGTTTTTGAGAAATATCGAAATGTACAGATATCGATATTTGGGAATTCTGCCATCTGATTGGCTGAGGCGTTACGAGAACGAGCTTGCTGCTTATTGGTTGTGAGCGCTGCGAGTGGTTGCAACTAGGAAGTGTTGGCCGCCATTTTGTGATTCCATCGAAGCGAGTAAGGGGAAAACAGGGCACTAAAAGTGGGAAAGAGGAGGGTAGGAGCACTGTAACCTCTGTGGGGTGTTTAGGGTGTGCTATAGATGGGGTGTGAAGCGAGGTATTCACCCCTAGTGGTGTGAAAGTGCTGGGCTACGGAAATTAAGTGAGGTATTGCCTAGAGTCTGATGCTACTAAGGTGAGCTGGTGCAGGAGTTGGGGATTAAAGCGTGAGCCCAAATTGTGTGTCTTATGCTGTGAAGTCATGTGCCATGGCCGCTGCACTACACCTGTGGAAGTAGTGTCAGCATGTGTTTATACCTACTAGGACGAACTACTGACCTGTACTGGTCTGAAAGTCCTGGGGTACGGAAAATATGTGAGGTATTGTGTACAGTCTCATTCATTAACAAGAATTTTTGGTAGTAGTATTTTCCCTTACAGGAAAGCGGAACCGCACAATCATTAGTTGTTTCTTTAACAATCTTTTACGTGTGACAATAATATGTTTATGTGTTCTTCTGTTATTTGGGTGCTAATCTCTTCTTTCTAGCACCTACTACCAGAAGGTGCCATATGCCCCAACCCGAGGGTTAAACAAGCAAGCAATTTTTTATAGTAATTGAAAGAAATATGTAGCACTCCCTGACATTTAATTAGATCAGTCACAATCAAAATATAGCACAATCCAAAATGGCTTATTTTTTACCACGCCTATGATCTCCCATATGTTGGTATACAATACTGCTCAAAAGCAGACTCCACATTTTTGGCTTGTCTTCACAGATATATTCCTCTTTATTTTTCTCATTGGTGGTACATCCAAAACAGAACTGCCTGCCAATACGTGTTTCGTCTCCCCTTAGACTTTGTCAAGGCTGTAATACAAGATGTATTTACCATTTGAAATTTTGCCAAATTAATAAGATATATCCAAAGGAGAAAAGTTACAAAATTGTCTAACAAATACCACCTAAACCTGTGGAAATACATTTCAGCTAATACAAATCTTGTTTATTTACTCTAACCATTTAAATCACATTTCAGAAAGAAAGAGAACAAATATCCTCCAAAATTTAAAACATATATGTCCTCCAACATTTATAGCTTAGTAAGGACATATTTATATTTTATCATCCTGAAAAAGGTACTAAACACTTGCAGAAAGAAACCAAAGAATCCAAGGTAATCCAGTGCATAAAGAAAAAAAGCCTAAAAAGTAACACCATATAGAAGTGCATTGAGAGAGTCGATAGACACCCAAAGTTTGTCCTGAGAGTGATAGAAAATCCACTCACAAGACTCACTCTATCTTCTCCTCAAAGTTTGCTAAAGTTTCACCAAGTATCAAAAAAAGAGAAAGTAAGGGTGCCCAAAGTTTGTAGTGAATAGGATGTGGCTCTCCTATCCAAAAAGCGAACTATTTTATGACCAATTAGTATCCTCTCGAGTAGTCATGAAAATTAGGTCTCATTAAGCCAAAATATTCTCCACGAATCTATTCCAAAAAGAAGAGTCACAAATCAATTAGCTACAGTCTCCCATAAGTTTTTCATAATAATTTATTCACAATGAAAGGCCCAAGCTCATACCTAATTCCACTATCTGTATGTATGTCAGTATTAGTTAGTCAAGGAAACAAGATAATTAAAAATTATTTTCTTAGCGTAATCTAGGAAAAATTTGTAAAAAGCGGTAAGAAATACGATCATACGGAGACACACCTCAGACACATCACGCCTCTAGTGCTGTTACTAAGTCTTTAAAAACTCTAAATTTAAACTCAGGTTAAGTACACCCATCGTACTAATCTCAGTAATACCACTTAAACCTGTTCTGTTATCAGCGACCAAATCTCACCTGTTTTTAAAATTATTTTTGAAGATTCTATTTCAAGTTCCAACACGCAAATTCGACTACCTTGATAAGTGCCGTTCTACAAGGAAAAGAACAAAAGATTTTTTTGTACTGGTATAGCATCATTCGCTTGATAAGAATTCCTCCCAGCCACAAACTGTCAAAAAACAAGAAAACCAGATATTTCTAAATGTTCTGAAGCTTACCAAGCATCTGAAAAGCAGCGTCCGCGTCCTGTTACAAAATTCCTTGCTCTGTGTATGAGCGAGCGCTTGAGACTTCCGCATTTACGTCACTATAGTCGTGCGCGAGATACGTCTACCGTCACATGGCAAACCATGTGACCATAGTTAGAACGATGTGTTTCTTCGTTAATGGCAAGAACACCTCGCCATTTCGGATATATTCATATTGTTATGACATCGCTCAAATATCCTACAATTAAATCACCAAAAGCCACACGCAATATGCGTCTACAGTCGCTAGACTAGTAATGTGATCATAATATTTTATTATAGGCTATTGGATAAGTATCAGTCGAGCGCGATGTCATAAAGTCAGTCTCACACTAATACATTTATAATCGCATGTTACCATTTGCCAAGTAAAATTGTGGTAGTTACAAACCAATGTCAAAATCTAGCCAATCTATTTTTCCTTTTTCAAGTCGAATCTATTTGTTATCATTATATTATCATTAGAGCATATTCCCTTACTGTTCTAATTATGTCTGTATGAGCCTTTCCCATGAGAGAAATATATAGAAGAGGATAGGTAGCAAAGAGATATACGGAATAGTTGAACTCGCTATATTGGTTCAATAGAGAGTGAGAGACATTTATACAGGGAAAAGTTATATATATAAACAACAAAACAGTTCTTCTGTATAGCAATTCACATAGACAGACTCCATAGAGCACAGAGTTTATGCAATTATGACTTTTTTCTTGCCTTCATTGTCATGTTTCCTAACACTTAGAGTAAAAATTAACCAATAGGATATTTGTTACATATGCTTTGTATAACATTAGTCATTATCAGTGAGTGCATTCTGACATTGTTCTCAATAAATATCCTTCCTTATTTGTCATCAATAAAAAAGCTGGAACATTATACTCAACAATTATTACATGAAAATTAAATCTTGTAAAAATACATGTAATTCCCTGTCAATATTTATTCCAAGGTCCACAGCCCTCAGTTTAATCAGCCACCTGGATTCCAATTTGCGTAGGGCTAATGTGCGGTCCCCTCCTCTTAGATCTGCATCTACTGAAGCTATTCCATGAAACTTAATGTTAAGTATTTCTGAAGATTGATGTACACTGTTGTAGTGAGCAGCCAAGGGATAGTTGCTATTGTTATTTTTAATTGCCCTAATATGTTCCTGTATACGCTCTTTTAAAGGACGGATTGTACTACCAATGTAGATTAACCCACACTGGCAAATAATACAGTAAACAGTGTATTTGGTATTACAATTCATGAACTGATTAATTCGATGAGTTTGTCCTGTGTTATAACTGAAGTCTTTTATTTTATCCATGGCAAATTGGCATATGTTGCACATTGTACATTTGTAAAAGCCCACTGGCTTACTGGGTAACCAATTCTTTTTTTGCCCCACTATGGTGTTTTTGGGTATCGAGGGACTAAGGATATTTTTTAAAGTCTTTCCCCTATTGTGAATTATTCTTGGTTTCACTGGGATGTATTTTTTCATACTCAAATCCAACTTTAACAAGTGCCAATGTTTGTTTAAGATTTTGTAAATGTCATGACTTTGTGTATTGTATCATGTTATTAGTGCAACCCAATCTTCATTTTTCTATCTTTTTTTGTTGTTTTTCTTCAAGAGATCTGTACGTTTGACATTTTTGATCTTATTCTGTGCTTTCTCCAAAGTCTGGCTATCATATCCACGGATGTGAAAACGATTTCTCATTTTAGTAAGTTCTTCCTGAAATACCAAGTCATTACTACAGTTTCTTCTCAGTCTTGTCATTTCACCATCTGGTATACCTCTCAGTTGTGTAGCAGGATGTGCACTCTGAGCATGTAATAGTGCATTACAGGCTGTCGGTTTCCGATACATTTTACTCTCCAAACTATTCCCTTGGACATACAGAGTTATGTCCAGGAAATCTATTTGGTGTTTATCGCTATTGTGAGTGAAAGTCAGGTTATAATCATTGGTGTTCACATACTTAATGAAATCAATTAGGGAGCTCTCATTACCTCCCCACATCATGAAAATATCATCTATGTAGCATCCCCAATATATGATCGAACCTGTTAAAATATGGGGACACTCTTTCCATAGATGAAATTCCTCAAAAAAACCCATGTAAATGTTAGCGAAAGATGGTGAGAATTTCGCTCCCATTGCCACACCGGATGCCTGTCTAAACCACCCTCCATTATGTTGAAAAAAGTTATTACCTAAGGCCAGACGAGTGAGTTCTAGAATCATTTGGGTGTGCTCATAAAGTGTTGCATTTCGTTTAGATAGAAAGTATGTTAAAGCCTCCATACCCCTTGATTGTGGGATACAAGTATAGAGAGCACAAACGTCTAGTGTGACCAGAGTAAAATCATCACACCAGGATAGATCTTCCAGTTTGTTTAGTAAGTCCTTGGTATCAATCTATGAATGATGGTAATCCTCGTACTATCGGTTTAAGATAGATATCTATGTATTCAGAGATTTTTTTCTGTAGGTGCACCTATTCCTGTGATAATTGGTCTCCCCGGTGGCGTCATCATGGTTTTGTGTATCTTCGGCAGAATATATATGCATGCTGCTCGTGGTGTTAGATTCAGCATGTATCTGTATTCCATATCCGACAAGAGACCAGAATGGAGGTAAAAGCTAAGGGTCCTCTCAATGAGTGTTGTTAACTCTCTCATTGGATTATCTGAAACTTTGATGTATGTTTCACTTGCTGTCAGTTGCATGTCTATTTCTTCAGTGTACATTTACAAGTCCATCACGACAATGTTGCCCCCCTTATCTGCTTCTTTTATTGCTATATCTGTATATCCTTTAAGTTTCTCCAGTGCAGCTTTTTCTTTTTGATTTAGATTGTCCTTGAAACCCTTCTGTCTTTTCTGATTATTATCTTCCAATCTATAAAGGTCTTCCGTAACAGCTCGGTAAAAACAATCTGTCATATTGTCAGTAGGTAATATGGGTGTGAATCTGGACCTGGTCCTGAGTCCACTGTCCAAATTCAGATCCATATTAATCTCCAGATCTTGTAAAATCTCCGTAATACTAGGAGCAGTTCCCATACTCTCATCAATTGACAATAACATCTGTAAATCATGTATATCCTTAATTGTCTTATCACTCATAGCTACAGTATACAGTGGTATCTGACACGGTTTATGATTGTCATCAAAAAACTTTTTTAAATTCAGTTTGCGAACATACTTGAAAAGATCCACATGTATTTGTACAAAATTTGGTTTGGAAACTGGACAAACACTTAATCCCTTTTGTAATACAGCAATCTCAGCATTTGATAATTTATGTTTAGATAAGTTAACAATAGAAACATTCTCAGTCATATTAATGGGGTGCTTCGTACAGGTAGACGTATGTCGCGCACGACTTTAGTGACTTAAATGCGGATGTCTCAAGCGCTCACTCATACACAGAGCAAGGAATTTTGTAACAGGACGCGGACGCTGCTTTTCAGATGCTTGGTAAGCTTCAGAACATTTAGAAATATCTGGTTTTCTTGTTTTTTGACAGTTTGTGGCTGGGAGGAATTCTTATCAAGCGAATGATGCTATACCAGTACAAAAAAATCTTTTGTTCTTTTCCTTGTAGAACGGCACTTATCAAGGTAGTCGAATTTGCGTGTTGGAACTTGAAATAGAATCTTCAAAAATAATTTTAAAAACAGGTGAGATTTGGTCGCTGATAACAGAACAGGTTTAAGTGGTATTACTGAGATTAGTACGATGGGTGTACTCGACCTGAGTGAATAAATTATTATGAAAAACTTATGGGAGACTGTAGCTAATTGATTTGTGACTCTTCTTTTTGGAATAGATTCGTGGAGAATATTTTGGCTTAATGAGACCTAATTTTCATGACTACTGGAGAGGATACTAATTGGTCATAAAATAGTTCGCTTTTTGGATGGGTGAGCCACATCCTATTCACTACAAACTTTGGGCACCCTTACTTTCTCTTTTTTTGATACTTGGTGAAACTTTAGCAAACTTTGAGGAGAAGATAGGGTGAGTCTTGTGAGTGAGTGGATTTTCTATCACTCTCAGGACAAACTTTGGATGTCTATCGACTCTCTCAATACACTTCTATATGGTGTTACTTTTTAGGCTTATTCCCTTTATGCACTGGATTACCTTGGATTCTTTGGTTTCTTTCTGCAAGTGTTTAGTACCTTTTTCAGGATGATAAAATATAAATATGTGCTTACTAAGCTATAAATGTTGGAGGACATATATGTTTTAAATTTTGGAGGATATTTGTTCTCTTCCTTTCTGAAATGTGATTTAAATGGTTAAAGTAAATAAACAAGATTTGTATTAGCTGAAATGTATTTCCACAGGTTTAGGTGGTATTTGTTAGACAATTTTTTAACTTTTCTCCTTTGGATATATCTTATTAATTTGGCAAAATTTCAAATGGTAAATACATCTTGTATTACAGCCTTGACAAAGTCTAAGGGGAGACGAAACACGTGTTGGCAGGCAGTTCTGTTTTGGATGTACCACCAATGAGAAAAATAAAGAGGAATATATCTGTGAAGACAAGCCAAAAATGTGGAGTCTGCTTTTTGAGCAGTATTGTATACCAACATATGGCAGATCATAGGCGTGGTAAAAAATAAGCCATTTTGGATTGTGCTATATTTTGATTGTGACTGATCTAATTAAATGTAAGGGAGTGCTACATATTTCTTTCAATTACTATAAAAAACAGTCTCATCCATGGTGCTAGGCTGAGCTGCTGCCGGACTTGGGGATGAAAGCGTGAGTCCAAACAGTGTGTCATATGCTGTGAAGCCATGTGCTCTGGCCGCTGTAACACATCTGTCTAAGTACTGTCAGTGTGTAGTTATACCTACTCGGAGGAACTTTTGTTTCGAACATTGTAACTTGTGTATGGTGCTTAGGGGGTGTTATACAGGGAGTGCGAAGGTAAATTTGCGCGTATCAAATCAATTCGGTATTTGTAAAGTGCAAACTACTCACTCCTACGGGTATGATGGCGCTGGAGGCGTAAGCCGAGCTACTGCCGGACTCGGGGTAAAGCCGGTGAACTACTGACCCCTACTGGTCTGAAAGTGCCAGGTACGGAAATTAAGTGAAGTATTGCCTAGAGTGTCATGCTGCTAAATTGAGCTGCTGCTGGACTCAGGTATGAAACCGTGAGCCTGTGTTTGCTATGCTGTGAAGTCATGTGCTCTGGGCGCAGTGCCACACTTGTCCAACTTGTATGTGGTGGTTAGGTGGTGTTGTATAGGGAGTGCAAAGGTAAATCAATAAGGTATTTGTAAAGCGCAAACTACTCACCCCTATGGGGGAGTAGAGGTGGTGATCAAAGCGAGAGCTCTGTGCTGCAAAGTCAGATAGTCTGGCCGCTGCATCACAGCTGTGTGGAGAATAAATTTTGGCGAGGGTGCGGGAGTTGCCGTTACCGGTCCCTAAAATAGCGGGCCTAAGTTGTCAGTTATAGGGTGGCTCTAAAAAGAGCCCTTGTGTTGATGAGTTGGAGCTACATATAAGTGCGGATGCACAGCTTCAAGTTATTCAGGAAAACTCGATTTCCGTGATCTGTGAAGTGTACTCCATCACTTCTGTAGATATCAGCCATATCAAAATGTATGTTGTTGTTGTAGATCGACCCCATTCTATGGTCTATGAGGTATGCAGACACAGCTTTGTTGACATTCTTCCTAGATTTTTCAATCTGAGGATAAAATTGGTTTCACATTTCCACTTCTGTCTTTGGCATATATTGGAATATACAAAGACAGTTTGAGGGAAAAGTAACATCAATTGTCCAGAGGTGTCCTTCATTAGCATTTCCAAACCAACCCCAGTCAATGTGCCTACGTCGTTTCCACCGCAATGCACAATCATGAGGTCAGGGTGTTGGTGATGCAAACAGGTTTTAACCAAAGGCAGCAATTGGTGCCACTTCAATCCTCTCTGTGCAAACCATTCAATGTCCACATTTTGTAAACCTAGGTCTAAGTCAGTACGTCTCTGTTCTGCATACCTCTTGCACCAGAAAATATAGCTATGTCCTAAGATCCACACTAGTATTTTGAAGGTATGGCTGGAAGGTATGGAAAGATGTCTGTAGCTCATGCAGTTCCTTCGTAGAATAAGAGATATGTTTAAAGATGGGGAACTACTTTTTATTGCCATACAAAATGATACGTGATTGGGAGTCGAAAAGCATTCTTTTTAAAAGTAGGGTGCACATTCGTTTTGTGGAAAAGCATCTTTGTGATTTCTTAAGAAAAAGCAGTTTCAACGTGGAGTACATATCATAGGATAAAAGTTGTCAACTCAAAAACACCTGCTACTTGCATTTGGAAGGCACTGTTCGAACTTAAACCAATCGTGAACTTTTAACCTGCACGTGCCGTTAAATGTTCGAGAAAATGTGGCAAAAAAATATGGTTAAGTTTAAAAAGATTGATGAACTTTTAACCTGAACGTGTTGTAGAATGTTCTAGAAAGTGTGTTGATAGAATACATTACACTTCTGACTTCTATGTGTTGTTGAATATTAAAAAAAATGTTTATATGGAAATTAAAAAGAAACCAAGAGAGAGAAGTTTTGAAACCTAAAAGAATCAAGGAACTATTCTAATTTGTTCTTTACATGTATTTATGTGTGGAGCAACAAAAATAGAGACAGGTCAGCACCAGGAAGAGGAAGAAGCAGGGAGTGGGGGGACGGGGGAGATGGGCAGAATGGCAGACATGCACAATTAAGTATAGCACAAGTATAGACAAACAATAGCCAAAATGAAACACACCAACAAGGAGCACAAGTCACACAACTCGCCAACATCACACCAGTGAACGAGCATAGAAGTGAAAACCACGCTGCATTCATAGAGGATGTGTACAAAGGCGGTTCGTTGGTGTTGTGGGATGTGTGCGACTGTGGACAGCATGGATGAGATGCCCAGCACGTGGCACATAGGATAGTTCACTGTTTGTTACGTTGCAAACAGCTGCTCTTCCCTCCCACGAGCTCCCACACTTTTCTACGGTGCGCTGTTGTATCTTGTGCACTCGTACGGCACACCATTGTAATGCCTATTTGCGCATGTGCTGCTGCATTCCAACTACACCATCACAATGCCGTTTGGAGGTGGTGCATGCCACTTTACAACATCGACTGCTGCGGCCCTTGTGGCAGGCCACACCAGAACACAGAGACACACTTACCGCACTTCCTGTACACGGAGATGTCCGAGACACCCCTTTCCTGTTGTCGAATAGGCACACCCCTGCGCTGACCTGTGTACTCCGGACCAGCACACGCCGGTTGTGCATGCAGGAGGATGCGTGCGTAGCTACATGTCCAGGCACACTGCCAGCGCTGAGGTGATAGCACACTGTGATGTTGCAGGGCTGGTGCCTATCATGCTAACACAATGACCAGAGGGACACACTTGCTCAGATGCGGGTTTGGAGGGCCTTGGCGGTCTTTCAAGGTGCAGGTAGTCATCCTGCTTAACACCATCAGAAAGCAGGTGTAAAATCCCTGGTGCTAACGTGGCTTATCGACGGAATTTGTTTTGCATTGCAGTTGGTGTGAAAGTTGTGATGAGATTTTTTGCGTGTGCAGGACAATATACAAACTGGGCAGTGTATCTCGTCAAGATCCAGCACCTGACGCACTATTCCCAATCAATATAAATACAATGAGGTTTCGTAAATGATTTTGTGTATACACTGTAAGTGCAGCCACTACGTCAGTGCAATTCAATACAGGATTTTAGTATTTAGAATAAATCGCAAAGGTGCACCTTGTGTCTTTTTGCACGGGAACGGCTAGTCTGCATTTCATTATCAGCACTTTAATGGAAGTAAAGTTAAGATAAATCTAACACACTATTCAGAAGTAACCCTGGGCGTAGTTCGCGAAGTGCTACTTCACGAAGCTACGCAAAGTGCAGTTCGCACTACGCGAGCTACGCGTAGCACTTCGCGAACTGCGTAGTACCTTGTTCGCACTGTGCCAGATGTCGTTTTCAATGATTGCACAGTGCGGACAAGCAACCGGCACTGTGCAATAATTGAAAATGGCATCTTGCACAGTGCGAGCTGCAGTTTTCTGCTGCTCGAGTAGATTTTTACTCGAGCGGCAGCTTTCTCAACGCGAACTGGTAGTTTCTCATCGCGAGCGGTCGCGTTGGGAATCTCGCCGGGAGGTTTATTTTCCATGCTCGCGATCGCCAACTTGATGTTGCTGATCGCGAACAAGGAAAAAGTCTCGCCGGGATGTCATTTTGCTTGCTCGCGGTCGCCAACCTGACGTTGAGGACCGTGAGCAAGCAAAAAATGATCGCAGCACTATGCAACACTACGCTACGCGTGTTCACACTGTGCTACATGCCGTTCGCGTAGTGCGAAGTAGCGCGAACTTCGCAAACTACGCGAGCGTAGCGTAGTGCTTTGCCCAGGCTTATTCAGAAGTTGGTGGAAACTGCAGACATCCCCAGTATTTCCGCGATAAGTCCTTCAAAATTTAAGACCATGGTGGACTTCATCAAAGAACAGTAATAAGAACAAGAAAGAGTTACACAGCAGGTAAGAAAACAACCAGTACCGTTATTAATTTTTTTTCAAACTTTATTTTTTTATTAACATATATCAACGATAAAGTAATAAACAAAATGTATAAAAAAAATACAAAATAACAAGGTGGAACACTGCTGTGGGGACCATGGATGTGGACGACAGAGCATGGAAAATAAAGCACAAAATAAGGACGTGTGTAATGCGCATATCAAAGGAGATAGACATATAGAAAAAGAGAAGGAAAAAAAAGACAGAGAGAAAAGGGGAGGGAAGGAAAGAAAGGGAGTGAGAAAGGGAGAAGGAAGAGAGAGAGTTAGAGAGATAGAAGGAAAAGAAGGAAGAGAGAGAGAGAGAGAGGGGTGGAGAGAGAGGGGAAGAGAGAGAGAGGGGGAGAGAGAGTGAGAGAGAGAGAGAGAGAGAGAGAGAGAGAGAGAGAGAGAGAGAGAGAGAAAGAGAGAGAAAGAGACACTGCCGCCCTTGCGCATCTATGAGCAAATAGTTACCTGGTGCCACCGGAGTGTGCAGCAGTGGCCACTCCACGTGCCCGTCAAAACTCATCCCAGATATGTCTCTGAGTCCTGAGTAATGAATGGCAGAGACAACATCAGGTGCTTGGCGGATCGCACAGATGTCGCTGAGTCTTGAGTCATGAATGGCGGGGACCACATCATCATCTCCACGGCCCGGCAGATCTCACACATGTCGTTGAGTCCTGAGTCATTAATGGCAGAGACCACATCAGCTTTTGGGGCCGCTAAGCCTGTGGAAGTTAAGTTCATGCCACGTGGTGGTAGGCCCCTGATGGCCATATGAGCTTCGGTGGCACTAACACTGTGCATCTGAAGTCTGCCTCAAGGGGGTGCTAGGCCCCTGAGGGCTATACAGCTTAGGGTGCGAGTAACCTTCTGCGCAAGTTTTGGTAGACTCTTTATGGTTGAGACACGTGGAGCGTCCGGCATCTAGTCAGCACTGGCAATAAAGGATGTGACGGTGTCGATTTATTATATTTGCGTGGTCACATGGCCTGTAACGCATGTGCCGGACGGGTGTGGTGTGGGTAAAGCTGCCCTCAGGGAGTGGGCGGGAGATGTGGAGAACTAGACCACTGACCTGCACAAGAACAGCGAGTACGCCTGCGACAGGTAGGTATGTGGGGCCATCGTCAGAACGTAATCTGAGTGGCATGGCATGGCGTACAACTGAACAGGGCAGGGACAGCTACAATGGTGCGGACGGCTCGTAGTACTGCATCTGTGAGTGGAGTGGACGGGCCCCAGCTGTCCCTCTGCGAGCTTGGGTGTGAACTGTTCATAACTCACACTACATAAATATTGAAAAATCATTTTGTGATTCAGTCCGTCAGCTGGCATTTGTCCGAGGTATTTGTGAAAACATATTGCAGTTCTTTCTGTGATAGATACCCCTTTGACGCTGCCTCCCCCCACATCAGCAGGTAACGCACCCTCTTCCTACATTACCATCATACCCCCAACAACCTTCTTGGGCCCGGAAGTGTCCCTGTGCAGTTGGACAAAGAAGAGTCTTAGACATGTATAGATTTACATATAAAAAAATTGTTTAAAAAAAAGAACAACAAAGAAAGACTGAAGGGAGTCTGGTGCTGTGGTCGCTGCCACGAAGTTGGGGTGACTGCCATTCAGGATTCAGGACACAGTTACACATGTGGGATCGGTTTGTGTTAAAGAGGGTTAGTTGGACTACATGTCACCGACCTTGCATATCGAAATATGCCTCACAAATCGAAGGGAGTGTGGTGCTGTGGTCGGTGCCTCGGACTCGGGGTCACTGCCATTCAGGACTCAGGACACAGTTACACATGTGGGATCACCTTCTGTTAAAGAGGGTTAGTGGCACCAGAAGTATTGAGAGTGTGTGAGCCTGTGATGATGCTTGGTGTGGACGGGCCGCACTGGGAGCAATGTGTCTTGGCTATAGGACTGCGTCATGTGGAATCACGACTATCTGAATTGTGAGGCCTGCTGATCGTAGTGTAGGCCAGAGGCAGCGGTGAGCAAGGGCCCACAGCCATGTGCATACATTGGTGGCGTCACCGGCCTGCGTAGTGCAGGTTCAGTGGCACCACTTGTCGCCAGCCTTCAATATGAAAATACTCCTCACTAATCGAAGGGAGTGTGGTGGTGTGGTCGCTGCCATGAAGTTTTGGGTCACTGCATATGGAAATATGTCTAAATGATCAAAGAGAGTTTGCTGCCTTGGTGGCTGCCATTGACTTGGGGTCACTGCCATTCAGGACTCAGGACACAATTACACATGTGGGATCGGCTTGTGTTGGACAGTGTTAGTTGACACCACGTGTTGCCGCCGTTGCATATGGAAATATGTCTAACTGATCAAAGAGAGTTTGCTGCTGTGGTTGCTGCCACAGACTTGGGGTGACTGCCATTCAGGACACAGGACACAGTTACACATGTAGGATCGACTTGTGTTGAACAGGGTTAGTGGTTGTACATCTACATTCCTAGTTTGAATTTTATAATGAGCACATCAGCAATAAATATAAACATAGTTGGGATTTTCACCAGAAACTACTTTAAACTTTGTTATTTCTTTTTCAAACTTCACAACAGTATTATCTTCCATTTGTTGATCAACACCTAGCCATATCCAACTGTTGTTTGCTGTACAGTCCTCTTGACTAGCAAAGAAACGTAAGTCTATATCATCACAAATTTGTTTTATAACATTTATATTAAAACTCGATTTCATGACTTATCCAGATGGTTCCTGTTGACTTTGAATATAAACTTGCAGATGTCTATCGATCCGAACATTGGTAGGATCCAATTTCTCGATGTGAAAGTATCTTCAAACTGAAGCTTACAGTGTCTTCTCCTGTGAAATTTCTTCCCACATTTCTTTCAATTCTGTCTTCTCAGAGTTGGTAAAATATGACGTGACATAGTGAGAAACAGCAATTGAGTTATGTGCATCATATTGTATGTTCATATTTGCATTTCACATCTTCAAAATCTCCGTATTGTAATCATTATTGTACTTCGATGCTTCTGTTCTTTTTAAATTATAAGTATTTTTGGATGATTTTTGAGTGATTGTATGTCTCAATGCTGACATAAAACTGTTCACTCTTCCTTTGGAAATTACTGGATGTGGAAAGGGAAATCGACAGTTTGTATAAAATTTATCTTTTGCGTTATCTTTTCGTCTGCAATACTTTCCACATTGATGACTTCGATATGCAAATACACCACACTAATCGAAGGGAGTCTGGTGCTGTGGTCGCTGGCAATTTGGGGTCACTGCCATTCAGGACTCAGGACACAGTTCCACATGTGGGATCGGCTTGTGTTGAAGACGGTTAGTGGTACCATTTGTCGCCGGCAGAGGTAGCAGTGAGCTAGGGTCCACAGCCACGTGCATACGTTGGTGACCCAAACAAACCTTGTGTAGCACAGGTTCAGTGGCACCACATATCGCCGGTCTTCCATGTAGAAATACCCCTCGGTGATCGAAGGGAGTCTGGTGCTGTGGTCGCTGCCATTGAGGACTCAGGACACAGTTACACATGTGGGATCGGCTTGTGTTGAACAGGGTTAGTTGGCACCATGTATCGCCGGTCTTCCACAGTGTAGGCCGGAGGCAGCGGTCAGAAAAGGCCCACAGGCAGGTGACGTTGACTTGAGCTGCACAGATTGGGAGCATTTGGTCTTCTTAACCTATTATAGTCTCTTACACAAATTGCGTCGCTACTAATGTTGAATTGTGAATCATGTAACTCCAGTGTAGGGCGAAGGCAGCGGTCAGGATGGGCACACAGCCATGTGACGTTGAGTTGAGCTGCACAGTTAGTGGCACATGGAGTACTCAGCGTGTACACACCCTGCAATGAGACGTGGTCCCAGCGGGCCGCACTGGGAGCAATGTGTTTTGTCTAATGAATTCTGCGTTGATAATGTCACGTGGCGCTGACTTATGGTGCAGTGAGCTAGTAGTACCTGAAGCACACAGCGTGTGCGCACCCTGCGATGATGCGTGGTCTGGGTGGGCCGTACTGGGAGCAACGTGTCTTGCAAACTGGACTGCGATATCTGCACTCGCCCCTACATCTGAATTGTGAGCCATGCTGTCCGTAGTGTAGATCGAAGGCAGTAGTCGGTACAGACATAAGTCTGCGGTGCTGTGCCGCTGGGTTCGCAGGGGCCCTGTGTTGAGGAGGCTCACGGTTATGGCGGTTGCCATGTGCCAGGGTGAGCGCTGCCGTTCGAACAGACTTGTTGTTCTTCCCACAAGTGAACCACGCCTAGGACCTGGTCTATTTATTCATACTCCTACGCTGGAGTGGCGTACGTTGGAGCAGCCCACTCCGCTTCCACTTCCAGGGGGGACAACACAGCTACATGACCGAAATCTTCCCCACTGCCTGAGGTAACATGGTTGCGTCCACTGTGCACTACACTACAAGTATCAATAGTATATCTCCACATGGAGAGGTTTGTGCTTTGCATAGTGAGGTCTGTGCAGCACATGAGCGTTACACTTGGCATTGTGTGCTTTATCAATGATGGGTGACTTTCCTCCTTCATATATAGTCGGTTGCTCATCTCCCAACATTCAGCTATTGTGTGGCTGTGTGGCATGGCGTTTTGGGAAGGTCCGTTGTTCTGTTTTGTACTGCCTTGGTGGTATGAGGGGGATGGTCCGGGGGGGGAGAGTCTGGTGGTGGTGGGGCTGGGTGTTGTGGCGTTGTTGGGTGTCGGAGCTGCATGATCAGTAGCTGTATCACGTGTTGGTCTTTAGATGTTGCTGTGAGTTGGGTCGAAATAACTGAGTAGAAAGTCGACCTCCTTACACCAGTTAAAGGTTGATGTTAATTTGTTACTGCTAACTCAGCTTATCACCTGCTTTTTGGATCGCATTGCAGATTTGGCTGGTCGTGAATATATGGGGAAGTGGTGTTTTCGTGTTTTTTTTGCACTGGAACGCCTACTGTACATTTCATTGGCTCTTGTTTGTGGCGATTTTGTTGGTGTAAGGTATTGATGGAAGAGTGGTGAGATTTGCAGTTTTCATCAAGTTGAGAATGGGATGATAATTAAAAAACACAGAAAAAAAGATAGGTTTAATGAACGTTATAAATAGAAATTAGCATTTAAAAAACCTTTGAAATTCACTGAAAAAACAATAGGTTTCAGGCACGTTATAGTTAGAAATTAGCATTTTAAAAACCTTTGAAATTCACTGAAAAAAACCATAGGTTTCAGGCACGTTATAGTTAGAAATTAGCATTTAAAAAACCTTAGATATTCACTGAAAAAACCATAGGTTTCAGGGACGTTGTAGTTAGGAATTAGCATTTAAAAAACCTTAGAAATTCACTGAAAAAACCATAGGTTTCACGGACGGTATAGTTAGTTGGACATTTGACTCATAAAACCAGAGAAATTCGCCTGTTATAGTTAGTTGAGCTAACTATAACTCGCGCCCCCGCAATGCACTGCTGATGACGTCACATATTACATCACTCATAACATGGTCAGTGACATCACTGATGACATCACTGATGACATTATCCACGTGAAAATCAGATGCACCTGATCAGACCCTAATATAACACTTGATACACCCATTATAAAATACAGACTAGAATTTTCGAAACCGTGAACACACCAATACCAGTTAGTGCATATCCACTCTCTAATTTGTAGGTCTGCACACATCCATTCATTCACCTATACACTCACTCATACATACAGTCAGCCATCAATACAGCATTATCATATCCAGTCACATATCTATACAGACACTCACACACCGCCTCTCATTCTTAGAGTTAATCACACACCCTGTCAGTAATGGAAATAATCAATAACACTTTCATTTACTCACCTGTACAGTTATACACATACCACGCCACTTATTTAAACATATAATAACACATACTTACACTCTAATACAATAACGTATACAAGGACACACTGATCCATGCAGGCACTCTCACAATCACTCATTCTCACATATAGTCATTTATATAGTCCAACACTCATATATACTGCCTTTTACATATGGAGTTACTCACATGTACCACTGAGGTAGCCATTCACTCACTGAGACACTCATACACACACTCACTCAGCCATACAGACCTTCACAGATACAGACTCGAACACATATACCTAGTGAATTAGCCACTCACACATCTATGTAGAGAGTCACATCCCCCCACCCACCCATGCAGATACTCAGGTACTCATTCAGGTACTCAGACAAGCAATGAATAGCTCATATAGATCCTCATTTAGTTGCAAACCAAACCATGGAACTGCTTACAAACCAACTAACAACCTAAACTGTGTGAATGTCTGTATCAGTCGCTAACACATGCATTAAGACACAATTAATTAGTCACTTATACAGTTAGCCACACACCTACCTAATCATCCATCCTGAGTCTTATACACTCATTCATTCTTCAATACACATTGGCATATATATATTTATAAAACATATTTAAACTTTACAGAAACACACATTCACTGGATGATGCCATCAGTGATGTCATTTGAGATGTCATCAGTGATGTCATCAGTGATGTCACTGACCATGTCATGAGTGATGTAATATGTGACGTCATCAGCAGTGCATTGCGGGGGCGTGAGTTGTAGTTAGCTCAACTAACTATAACAGGCGAATTTCTCTGGTTTTATATGAGTCAAATGTCCAACTAACTATAACATCCCTGAAACCTATGGTTTTTTCAGTGAATATATATATATATATAGCATGTGAACAAGGCCAGTGTTATGGAAGATGATTGTGCAAATAAAGCATTTTCCTGAAGAGAATCTGGTGTCTGCGCCTGGTCCATAAGGATTAGAATGGAAGAGACGGAAAGCAAGTATATAAATATAAGAAGGGTGAGTATACCTTGACCCCCCCATTCCCCTCAGGCCAAATGGACCCTCCATTAGGTTAAGTTAACAAAACAAAAATAATTTGGGGGTACAACAGTACCCAGTAAGAGTCCTGTGTGATAACATGGGCCCTGTTCTGTACCATGGTACCCAAAAAATGTTCTTTAGTTAGAAGGATGTGGACATTGACCAGATCCTGTGCCAACTTGCCTGTGCACACGGCCAAAGGCTGTGTGTAGAGGGGTGTTGGCTGTCTAGGGGGAAAGATGGGTTGGGCACAGAGTCATTGGGCTCAGGGTCAACCCCTCACTGCACATGGCTGTAGACCCTGCCCGGTGGGGAGGTGGCCTGTGTACGGGGGGATGGCAAGATGCCATACTTCACCTAGCCCAGAGGTTACAGAGGTACACCTCTGAAGACTTGGACACCCCCACAGGCACATATGTCATGTTCCACTTCTCACCCTTCTTCAGCATCACCATACAAGCCCCTCCCAGCAGAACTAGCTGCATGAAAGAGCTGCTGCTGACCCTCTGGTCATTGTCGCCTCCCATCTACTTGCAGTAAACTATCCTGACACTAAAAACTGTATGGACTGATGTGGGGTGCCCCGATTTGAGCTTAGAACAGGCGGGGTGCGATGTGTGTGCTTGGATGTGAGCATTGAACAGGCAGGCTGTGTGATTTGTGCACTTGGATGTGAGCGTAAAACAGGCGGGGTAAAACGTGTGTGATTGGATGTGAGTTTAAAAGGCAGAGGACCCATTAAAACAGAGGAAATTAACTAACAAAATATGTTACTGATGCCACGGAGGGACACAAAATGTGGAGGAGGGAAATATTAACAAAGAACAATAAGGTCAGAGTACAAAACCTACAAAAAATAAACAAACGAGAAAAGCAAAACGAAAAGGAAATGCAAGTCGAAACTCTCGGTTAAATTTGGAAAAAATAGAGGGAAGAAAGAAGTTCAAATGAAAATAATAGCATCTTTCCCTGAGAACTGGTGGTTCCTGGATGGGGAAAGAGTTTCTATCCATGCTGGTCTCCCACTGCGGAAGAAACCAGGTATGTGGGTGCAGGTGGGGATGAGGGGTGCTAGGGTGCGGCAACGCCACAGGGGGCGGGCCCAGGGGACAAGGTCGGGTAGGAGAGCGAGAAGGGTTCACAGATAGGGTTGGGGTTTGGTGAGGACAAAGGGGCAGCTCAGGAGAACAGCAAGCAGGGAAGATCCCAGTGGCGGCTACATGTGCCCCCTGAGGGGCAGCAAACACCAGCCCCCACTAGGTGCTTCAGGGGCGACCTCTGGCGTGCCTGCTCCCCAGCCTGAAGTCACCCTCGAAGCACTCGTACACATGTACACCCACTTAGCACTTGACACTCAGGATAGCGCGGCAGAGCGGTGATGAGCGGGAGGCACTCAGGACTCCATACAGAGCTGAACCACCCCTCAATAAATCATTGTCTCGTTGGTGCTTTACATTTAATAAAAATAAAAGCACTTTAAGGTTCAATTAGCTAAATACTATATATAAAAATAGAAACAATGAAAACAGCACTTACTAGACCCTTGGTAACTGGAGAGCTGAGTTCAGATTTCTCTATAGCACTTGGGGTCTAAACACTGTGGCCCTGTTTACAAAGGTCAATGTACATGTGTAGGTTTACTCATGTGTAACCTTTCTCTTACACCTATGTGTAAAGTGACACTTTTTTGTAATTCATCCCTTCTAAGTGTAGATTGATGCCTAGGTGTAGACTTATGTGTGGGTCACCCCACAAAAAAAAAGGGCTGGAGTCGAATAAGGCTGAATTCACGAGTGTAAAGTTACTACTAGTAACTATTAACGGTAAAGTATAAGGAAAAACAATAAATGTTATTAATAAATATTAAAAAATATTGAAAATAGTTTAATATAAAAGAAAAACAAATTACATTTGAATAATTAGTATTATCCTAGCACTGATAAAATAAAATAGTACAGCACATTAACTCATCAAATTAAACAGTGTCTCTTCCAACCTGGAACCCACTGGACATAACGCTCTCCTTATCAGATATCCACCGAACCCATCCAAAAATGCGGCAAAAAACTTCAAACATAGACTACTTAGAACACATCCGGATACCCTGATCATAGACCCATACTTCTCTACCGGAAAGGGTGTTACCATAAACGACCTCATCCTACACACTAAACGGCATGCCCAA
The DNA here is from genome assembly GCF_964204655.1 of Triturus cristatus. Classification (NCBI taxonomy): domain Eukaryota; kingdom Metazoa; phylum Chordata; class Amphibia; order Caudata; family Salamandridae; genus Triturus; species Triturus cristatus. The sequence continues at coordinate 1,283,575,035 of NC_140592.1, read as the reverse complement.
TGGCGGAAGGCCTTCTACTCTCTGCTCAATATCTCCACTTCCCTGAAAACGCCACATGGCCTTCGATTGATAGTGGCGCCCTCCTCGGATTTCAGAGCTGATGCCACCATCTCCCTCTACAAAAGTGGAACCATCCTTATACAAGCCTCAGACCACAATCTAGTGTTATTTGACAAACATTTCCCCACCATCATTAATACAGTAGTTAACGCCATTTCTGGCCCCCTCGGATGGGTGGGACCTCCAGTGGTTCCCCAACCCGCGCAATCTCTATCTCCGACCTCTACTTCTCCACCTCTCCATTCCCAGCCCTCACAATATCTATCTCCTACCTCTCCACCCCATCTTCGGATCCCACATCGTCGAAGGGTCCCTTCTAACTACCCCTACTCTTAATACCAACTCACCTGCCATACATGCAATGTGTGAACAGAGTCAGCCGAGTCATCAAGCTAATCTGCCTGTTCCCTCCCCTACATCATTAGCATGGCCTCACTTCACTAACTTGGCAGTTCGGGCTGGACTGTTCCCATGAGGCACAGGGTCAAGACTGATTTGCATATGGCCAGGTCTAAACTGGGGTGGCATGGTGAGCAAAATAATGATGGATTTAACCCAGATCTCTTGACTGGGGGTGAATGTTTTGATTTGTTCTGCATTCTGTCCATCAATTGTGTGTCTTTTGCTTTCTCGCCCTAAGTGCGCCAGGTATGCTCGGACGTGAGTCCTGGGCTCACTGTGCCACTGAAATCAAGCTATCCTGGCTGAAGAGGGGTGAAACCCCGAAACCGGTCCTAGGATACTTGTTTCCGGTCCAGGGAGGACCTGGCTTGGCAGTTCGGGCTGGACTGTTCCCATGAGGCACAGGGTCAAGACTGGGTTGGCATGGTGAGCAAAAGAATGTTGGATTTAACCCAGATCTCTTGACTGGGGGTGAATGTTTTGATTTGTTCTGCATTCCGTCCATCAATTGTGTGTCTTTTGCTTTCTCGCCCTAAGTGCGCCAGGTATGCTCAGACGTCATTCCTGGGCTCACTGTGCCACTGGAATCAAGCTATCCTGGCTGAAGAGGGGTGAAACCCCGAAACCGGTCCTAGGATGCTTGTTTCCTGTCCAGGGAGAACCTGGCTTGGCAGTCCGGGCTGGACTATTCCCATGAGGCACAGGGTCAAGACTGATTTGCATATGGCCAGGTCTAAACTGGGGTGGCATGATGAGCAAAAGAATGATGGATTTAACCCAGATCTCTTGACTGGGGGTGAATGTTTTGATTTGTTCTGCATTCCGTCCATCAATTGTGTGTCTTTTGCTTTCTTGCCCTAAGTTCGCCAGGTATGCTCAGACGTGAGTCCTGGGTTCACTGTGCCAGTGGAATCAAGCTATCCTGGCTGAAGATGGGTGAAACCCCGAAACCGGTCCTAGGATGCTTGTTTCCGGTCCAGGGAGGACCTGGCTTGGCAGTTCGGGCTGGACTGTTCCTATGAGGCACAGGGTCAAGACTGGGTTGGCATGGTGAGCAAAAGAATGATGGATTTAACCCAGATCTCTTGACTGGGGGTGAATGTTTTGATTTGTTCTGCATTCCGTCCATCAATTGTGTGTCTTTTGCTTTCTCGCCCTAAGTGCGCCAGGTATGCTCAGACGTCATTCCTGGACTCACTGTGCCACTGGAATCAAGCTATCCTGGCTGAAGAGGGGTGAAACCCCGAAACCGGTCCTAGGATGCTTGTTTCCTGTCCAGGGAGAACCTGGCTTGGCAGTCCGGGCTGGACTATTCCCATGAGGCACAGGGTCAAGACTGATTTGCATATGGCCAGGTCTAAACTGGGGTGGCATGATGAGCAAAAGAATGATGGATTTAACACAGATCTCTTGACTGGGGGTGAATGTTTTGATTTGTTCTGCATTCCGTCCATCAATTGTGTGTCTTTTGCTTTCTTGCCCTAAGTTCGCCAGGTATGCTCAGACGTGAGTCCTGGGTTCACTGTGCCAGTGGAATCAAGCTATCCTGGCTGAAGAGGGGTGAAACCCCGAAACCGGTCCTAGGATGCTTGTTTCCGGTCCAAGGAGGACCTGGCTTGGCAGTTCAGGCTGGACTGTTCCCATGAGGCACAGGGTCAAGACTGATTTGCATATGGCCAGGTCTAAACTGGGGTGGCATGGTGAGCAAAAGAATGATGGATTTAACCCAGATGTCTTGACTGGGGGTGAATGTTTTGATTTGTTCTGCATTCCGTCCATCAATTGTGTGTCTTTTGCTTTCTCGCCCTAAGTGCGCCAGGTATGCTCAGACGTGAGTCCTGGGCTCACTGTGCCACTGGAATCAAGCTATCCTGGCTGAAGAGGGGTGAAACCCCGAAACCGGTCCTAGGATGCTTATTTCTGGTCCAGGGAGGACCTGGCTTGGCAGTTCGGGCTGGACTATTCCCATGAGGCACAGGGTCAAGAATGATTTGCATATGGCCAGGTCTAAACTGGGGTGGCATGGTGAGCAAAAGAATGATGGATTTAACCCAGATCTCTTGACTGGGGGTGAATGTTTTAATTTTTCTGCATTCCGTCCATCAATTGTGTGTCTTTTGCTTTCTCGCCCTAAGTGCGCCAGGTATGCTCAGACATCAGTTCTGGGCTCACTGTGCCACTGGAATCAAGCTATCCTGGCTGAAGAGGGGTGAAACCCCGAAACTGGTCCTAGGATGCTTGTTTCCGGTCCAAGGAGGACCTGGCTTGGCAGTTCAGGCTGGACTGTTCCCATGAGGCACAGGGTCAAGACTGATTTGCATATGGCCAGGTCTAAACTGGGGTGGCATGGTGAGCAAAAGAATGATGGATTTAACCCAGATCTCTTGACTGGTGGTGAATGTTTTGATTTGTTCTGCATTCCATCCATCAATTGTGTGTCTTTTGTTTTCTCGCCCTAAGTGCGCCAGGTATGCTCAGACGTGAGTCCTGGGCTCACTGTGCCACTGGAATCAAGCTATCCTGGCTGAAGAGGGGTGAAACCCCGAAACCGGTCCTAGGATGCTTACTTCTGGTCCAGGGAGGACCTGGCTTGGCAGTTCGGGCTGGACTATTCCCATGAGGCACAGGGTCAAGAATGATTTGCATATGGCCAGGTCTAAACTGGGGTGGCATGGTGAGCAAAAGAATGATGGATTTAACCCAGATCTCTTGACTGGGGGTGAATGTTTTAATTTTTCTGCATTCCGTCCATCAATTGTGTGTCTTTTGCTTTCTCGCCCTAAGTGCGCCAGGTATGCTCAGACATCAGTTCTGGGCTCACTGTGCCACTGGAATCAAGCTATCCTGGCTGAAGAGGGGTGAAACCCCAAAACCGGTCCTAGGATGCTTGTTTCCTGTCCAGAGAGAACCTGGCTTGGCAGTTCGGGCTGGACTATTCCCATGAGGCACAGGGTCAAGACTGATTTGCATATGGCCAGGTCTAAACTGGGGTGGCATGATGAGCAAAAGAATGATGGATTTAACCCAGATATTTTGACTGGGGGTGAATGTTTTGATTTGTTCTGCATTCCGTCCATCAATTGTGTGTCTTTTGCTTTCTTGCCCTAAGTTCGCCAGGTATGCTCAGACGTGAGTCCTGGGCCCACTGTGCCAGTGGAATCAAGCTATCCTGGCTGAAGAGGGGTGAAACCCCGAAACCGGTCCTAGGATGCTTGTTTCCGGTCGAGGGAGGACCTGGCTTGGCAGTTCAGGCTGGACTGTTCCCATGAGGCACAGGGTCAAGACTGATTTGCATATGGCCAGGTCTAAACTGGGGTGGCATGGTGAGCAAAAGAAGGATGAATTTAACCCAGATCTCTTGACTGGGGGTGAATGTTTTGATTTGTTCTGCACTCCGTCCATCAATTGTGTGTCTTTTGCTTTCTCGCCCTAAGTGCGCCAGGTATGCTCAGACGTGAGTCCTGGGCTCACTGTGCCACTGGAATCAAGCTATCCAGGCTGAAGAGGGGTGAAACCCCGAAACCGGTCCTAGGATGCTTGTTTCCGGTCTAGGGAGGACCTGGCTTGGCAGTTCGGGCTGGACTGTTCCCATGAGGCACAGGGTCAAGACTGATTTGCATATGGCCAGGTCTAAAAAGGGGTGGCATGATGAGCAAAAGAATGATGGATTTAACCCAGATCTCTTGACTGGGGGTGAATTTTTTGATTTGTTCTGCATTCCGTTCATCAATTGTGTGTCTTTTGCTTTCTTACCCTAAGTTCGCCAGGTATGCTCAGACGTGAGTCCTGGGCTCACTGTGCCAGTGGAATCAAGCTATCCTGGCTGAAGAGGGGTGAAACCCCGAAACCGGTCCTAGGATGATTGTTTCCGGTCGAGGGAGGACCTGGCTTGGCAGTTCAAGCTGGACTGTTCCCATGAGGCACAGGGTCAAGACTGATTTGCATATGGCCAGGTCTAAACTGGGGTGGCATGGTGAGCAAAAGAAGGATGAATTTAACCCAGATCTCTTGACTGGGGGTGAATGTTTTGATTTGTTCTGCATTCCGTCCATCAATTGTGGGTCTTTTGCTTTCTCGCCCTAAGTGCGCCAGGTATGCTCAGACGTGAGTCCTGGGCTCACTGTGCCACTGGAATCAAGCTATCCTGGCTGAAGAGGGGTGAAACCCTGAAACCGGTCCTAGGATGCCTGTTTCCCCTCCAGGGAGAACCTGGCTTGGCAGTTTGGGCTGGACTGTTCCCATGAGGCACAGGGTCAAGACTGATTTGCATATTGCCAGGTCTACACTGGGGTGGGATGGTGAGCAAAAGAATGATGGATTTAACCCAGATCTCTTGACTGGGGGTGAATGTTTTGATTTGTTCTGCATTCCGTCCATCAATTGTGTGTCTTTTGCTTTATCGCCCTAAGTGCACCAGGTATGCTCAGACGTGAGTCCTGGGCTCACTGTGCCAGTGGAATCAAGCTATCCTGGCTGAAGAGGGGTGAAACCCCAAAACCGGTCCTAGGATGCTTGTTTCCGGTCCAGGGAGGACCTGGCTTGGCAGTTCGGGCTGGACTGTTCCCATGAGGCACAGGGCCAAGACTGATTTTCATATGGCCAGGTCTACACTGGGGTGGCATGGTGAGCAAAATAATGATGGATTTAACCCAGATCTCTTGACTGGGGGTGAATGTTTTGATTTGTTCTGCATTCCGTCCATCAATTGTGTGTCTTTTGCTTTCTCGCCCTAAGTGCGCCAGGTATGCTCAGACGTGAGTCCTGGGCTCACTGTGCCACTGGAATCAAGCTATCCTGGCTGAAGAGGGGTGAAACCCTGAAACCGGTCCTAGCATGCTTGTTTCCGGTCCAGGGAGGACTTGGCTAGGCAGTTCGGGCTGGACTGTTCCCATGAGGCACAGGGTCAAGACTGATTTGCATATGGCCAGGTCTAAACTGGGGTGGCATGGTGAGCAAAAGAATTATGGATTTAACCCAGATCTCTTGACTGGGTGTGAATGTTTTGATTTGTTCTGCATTCCGTCCATCAATTGTGTGTCTTTTGCTTTCTCGCCCTAAGTGCGCCAGGTATGCCCAGACGTGAGTCCTGGGCTCACTGTGCCACTGGAATCAAGCTATCCTGGCTGAAGAGGAGTGAAAGCCCGAAACCGGTCCTAGGATGCTTGTTTCCGGTCCAGGGAGGACCTGGCTTGGTAGTTCGGGCTGGACTGTTCCCATGAGGCACAGGTTCAAGACTGATTTGCATATGGCCAGGTCTAAACTGGGGTGGCATGGTGAGCAAAAGAATGATGGGTTTAACCCAGATCTCTTGGCTGGGGGTGAATGTTTTGATTTGTTCTGCATTCTGTCTATCAATTGTGTGTCTTTTGCTTTCTCGCCCTAACTTCACTAACGACACGGCTTACAGTACCGCCCCGATTCTCCCCAAGACACCTGCTTACAGTCCAACACATAACCCCATCAGGCTCCCACCGGCCCCCACACAGCTCTAGCTCCTCCCCTATCCTACCCATCCTTCCGAGTATGCAGCCCCATCTTCCAGAACTTCTGCCTTCAGGGCACATTCAGTCGCCACCTGCCCCGACATCTCTAGCTTCTCCCCTATCCTACCCATCCTTCCGAGTATGCAGCCCCATCTTCCAGAATTTCTGCCTTCAGGGCACATTCAGGGGCAGATTTACAAGCCCCTTGCGCCTCTTTTATGCCGCCGTTGCGTCACTTTTATTACACAGCGGTGGCGCAAATCCTGCGCCATGGTGCGGGGTACTTACAAAGTGACGCATCTGGGAGATGCGTCACGTTGTAAAGCCCTGCGCCACATGTAGGCGTTCCTGCGCAGGCGGGGGCATTCCAGCGCAGGAACGCCTCCTAAAAGTGGCTGAGTGAAATCTACAAGATTTCACTCAGTCACTTTTGGGCCCATGCTCGTTCAAAACCCTGCGCCTGCTTGAAGCAGGCGTAAGGATTGACGCAGCATTTTAAAGATAGGGCACCCCCGAGCCTTGCTTGAGCTGCGTCGCGCTTGCTGGAGCTGCGACGCAACTCCAGCAATGCGCCGTCTTTACAGCAGCAGATGCATCGCGTATCTGTCCATTTGTGCCCCATGGTGTGCCGCATTGTAAATGCGGCGCACCATGGTGGCGGAGACGTGACGCACAATAACTGGCGCATCCCTGCTGATATGCAGGGAAGCACCAGTTATTGTAAATATGCCCATCAGTCGCAACCCGCCCCACTTTCCCCGGACTTCCCTTGTTCTCACCAGCGCCATGGTCCCGAGGACCTACCCTCCCAATCCCATCCTCACACCTCACTGGAAGGACATCTGAGCGAGATAGCACTCTGCTTACAACAACTTAAGACAGAGGTTCGCAGTCTACGACATATCACTGAGGCTTTGTCGTCTAACTCCAGACTAAGCTGCTACACCAAAGAAAATCACCATCTTAGCTCCCTCCCAGATTGTGTGTGTACCATGCCCCTCTCTGCCCACTATACTCGGCAGTCACCTGCTCATGTCACCCACACACCTCATAGGTGGTCCACCATTCCGCCCCCTAACGACCCTGCTCGCCCCTCCAGATGTAGAGCCTCCCTGTCTGATGCTGATACTCATTCTCTCCTACATTCCTATGCTCCAGCACAACACCCCACCATAGCAAACATGCAACAAATTGAATCCATCCCCAATGACCCCTTCAGGGAACCTAGATCAAACACCAGAACCTTAAATGTGAACAACCTCACGAGAGTCACCACCACTCCGCAGGCACTAACTAACACCAACATAAGTCTCAAATGCGTACTTCTAAATTGTAGATTGGCGGCTAAGCACGCTGCGGATATTGCCGACTTCACCCTGGCGCAGGATCTTGACCTTGTAATGCTAACGGAAACCTGGCTAAATGACTCAGCTGCCCCCATCCCGGACCTTTTAATACCTCCCAATTAGGAGATCATTAGGTCAGACAGATCCAGTGGTCAAGGTGGAGGCATAGCATGTTTACATAATAGCAATCTTACAGTGAAGGTACTACAGACTGACCCCCTGCCGTCTTGTGAATACCTATGCATCGAAATGGCTGGGGGCAATAATCACTCCTGCAAACTGCACATGTTTTACCACCCCCCCCCCCCACCCACCCCGTGACAACCTTTCCTTCTCAGAACTGATCATGGACATTATCTTGGCCAATGCAGACTTCCATGGCACTCAGATCTTCCTGGGAGATTTCAACCTCAACCTAACCCAAATATGTGACAGTCCCACTCACATCAAAGGAGCTACCTTAGATCTCATTATTGGTAAGCCCAACTTCATCCTCCTGTACTCCATACTCCCATGTGATTGGACAGACCATTACTGCATTTCCTTCTGCATTCTTGATTCGGTTAGAACATGTAAAACCCAGCCTGAGAACCCAAAACAGATGCCTACGGAACATCATCCCGCAAGATCTGCCCCCCCCCTCCGAGCATGTCTGATGTTCACGACCTTATAACCCACTATAACCACGCAATGCTGAACGTACTAGACTCGGTTGCACCACTACAGCTTAAAAGAATGTCCTCTAAACGCTTCAAACCTTGGTTTACAGAGAGTCTTAACTCCGAAAGAAGAAACTTAAGGCTTGCCGGAAGGCAATGGCGGTCTTATCCCTCCCTTGAGCATCTCCACCACCTGAGATCCTTGAGAAGCATTTATAATGAACGCATCAGATGCTCGAAGGCCACCTTTTGCAGAACTCAACTAGACCAAGCAAAAAAAGTCCCAAAAGACTGTTCAAACTCATCAAGTCCCATGCCAATAGTCATCCGAACCCTGCGTCTCTGGGTCAAGGGACACTGCCTAATCGTGAAGAATTTGCAGACTTCTTCACTGCTAAGTCTAGTAAGATCAAAACTGAATTACGATCTGCCCAGGACCAGCTGTCGATCAGGGCACGGACCTCCTTCTGTTCACTAGGCGGGGCTATCTCTGACCCTGTCCATCCCGTCCCCCCTAAAAACAATGCATCCTGGAGTCTGTTCCAAACCCTGGATGAGTGCACTATACGCAAAACACTGTCGTCTCTGAAACATTCCAATCATTACAATGACACTCTGCCATCGAACTTCTACCCGGAAGTGAGATCCTCCTTACTAACATTGTGGACTAAGATCGTCAATGCACCACTTAAGCAAGGGGATATTCCGGACTGCCTAAAATTGGGGCAAGTTACCCCGATCTTAAAGAAACCAACAGCTGATCCCACGGACCTGCAAAACTTTCGCTTAATCTCCAACATCGCCACCCTGGCAAAGCTCCTGGAGAAATGTGTGCTGGCCCAACTCTGCAACCACATCGACCATTTCCAACTCCTGGACCAATGCCAATCTGGTTTCCGCCCGGGCCGGACCATAGCACAGAGTCGGCTCTAACGCATATTGTCGATGATGCGCTAAGAATGCTGAACCACAATGATTCGTGCCTACTGATCCTTCTTGACCTCTCGTCAGCATTTGATACTGTCAAACACGATAACCTAATTGACCTCCTGGAACACAGGATGGGGTTGTCTGGGCCGGTGCTTAACTGGTTCTCTTCGTTCCTCCTGAATAGATCTCAATCCTTCAAGGTGAACCAATCCTTGTCCCGTCCTGCACCGGTTCCACTGAGAGTTCCACAAGGTTCAGCACTCTCTCCCACACTCTTTAACTTGGTCATGGAGCCTCTAACAGAAATTCTGAAATCATCAGCATTCACTATCATATGTATGCTGATGACACCCAACTTTATTTGAAGCTCGCCTACCCTGAGGACATTCAGTCCCTCAATTCAGTCCTGCTGGAAACACAAAGCTGGCTGACATGGAACCACCTGAAGCTAAATGCTCTAAAAACAGAATTGCTCCTAATCTCACCCCACAAGCAATCCCCGGTCTTGGAACAATGGCTGAATCAGCTTACTGCTCTCAACTGTAGACCTCACCTTGTGGACTCGGCATCCTCGCTTGGTATTATATTAGACAATAGTCTGAACATGCAAAAGCACATCAGCTCCCTCACCAAAGGAGCGAATTACCAACTCAACATCTTAAGGAAGCTCAAACCCTTTCTCCCTGCCCAAGACCTAAAGGTTGCAAGCATTCGTGATCGCAAAGCTGGACTATGGCAGCGCAACGCTGTGTGTCTTGCCCAGAGGAAAAACGGCTCCGCTTAGGGTGGCCCTCAATTCTGCCGCTAGGCTCATAATGGGAACTAAAAAATACAACCACATCTCTCCGGACCTGCTGGCCCTGAAGTGGCTCCCACATGCATGGCACACAAAGCCATCCACTTGAAGACCCCACTGTACCTCGCCCAGAAACTGGAGCTCCCATGTGGTAAAAGAGCCTCCAGAAGTGCCAGCACCCTTTTACTCAAACCACAAAAAGTCAAGAACAAAAAGACTTACAATCGAACCTTCCCTGGCATGGCGCCGAGGATCTGGAACTCTCTCCTCCCCCGAAGTCAGGGTGATCCCTTCCACTGTCTGCTTCAATATGGAAGTTAAAGGGCTCTTGATGAAGAAAGATCTGCCTCAGTCCGCCTTCCCCACTTGACCTGGGATCCATAGCTGCTGTTTGTAGCCCAGAGGCCTTGCTGGCGTGATTGTTGGACATTTTTTTAAATATTGTGCTTTTGGCTTTCTTGACTCTGTATGTTTACCTATACCTTCCTGGCTGCATAATCTGTAAAGCGCTCTGGTACCCTCGGTGGTCATGTTCGCGCTATATAAAACTTTATAAATAAATAAATCTTCATTAAATAATGTAAAAATTAAAATGCAATTTTCAATTGATATCTTCACACATTTCTTTTTTAAACATCACTATCACAAGCATTTCAATATCTAATTATTATGAGTAAATTTAAATAGATGTTAATTAATTTAAAATAATTTTACATTTTTATTGTTTAGTTTTATTTTTTAAATATGTTATTTTTTACAATTCTTAAATTTTATTTGACTGTAATTTAACTTTATTTTTAAACTAAAATCTATTATATACATAAACATTTATTTTAAAGATCAAACTGATATAATTATTTTAACATTATTCCTCTGCTGTGGTATTTTGGTCCGAACCTCCATTATTTTCCACGTGAGTTCATTGCTGTACCTGTGAGTGACCATGTGGGGCGCTGTTCTGCAGCACATTTATGTCTGTATGCAGCCTTTTGGCTGTAGGAACTTTAGAAGTGCAGTTTGTGAACAGCTATAGGCTTCCTTTGTTGTGAATGTGGTGTGCGAGCATGAGCCTCTCTGAACCCCTCCTTACCCCCCCTTGAGCCCCTTCCTTTGGTAGTAAGTGTTCCCCATGTCCCTGCCACACCCCCAGGTCCCACCCACATTTACTACTAAGTAATAAACTTAGGTGTGGCGATCTCGTCTTACAAAAGATGGTGGCGGTAGAGATGACCACCAGGAGGCTGGTGACTAGCATCTTGCAGTGGGTAGTCCCACTGTAGGACTAGTTTACGTACTACAAGATGCAGTTTTGAATCAGGCCCTTTTCCACCTGCGCGGATACGCACTCATGAATGGTGAATCTACAAATCCGGATCTGCAAACCCAGATCCGCAAAGCCGGGCCCTCAGATTTGCAAGTGCAAACACAGTTCTGGCGAGATTCAAGCAGGCAGCCACTCGCTTTATTTGCAGTCACATCAAAGGTGGATGTGTCATTGTGCTCAGCCGTGTGGCCTCACACCACTTCAAAGCCTTGGCAATGTTACCAGCCTCCGGCACAGCCAGGCAGGTGCCTGTAGTGATCTTGAGGTAGTTGTAGGAAAATGAAGGATTGCAGCAGGTGAAAGGCAAGAAATATGTATTTATTTCTATGAGCTAAGTACATCAAGGACAAACAGCTCGGAAGGCAAAAGCAAGTAGTCTCCTAACGAACTCCTGTTCGTACCACAACATTCCTATTACCTAATCAGGTTCTAGTAATAGAACTGGAACTATACTTAAAGCGATACACCATTACTACACATCTCCCTTCTTAATGACATTTTTACAAATACTATATTATACACAACACATATACAAATAATAAAAACAAATAACACTGCAAGAAACACACAAAGGCTCAACAATTAAAAACGCACAAAATGTTCAAGTTTCTTGGGAGCAATAATGCGTCTGCCAAATTTGCTGGTTTTGTTTTCAATGGTGAAGTCAATGACCACCCCTTTACCATGTGCGTCCAAGTCTCTAACCACCTCCTGATGCTGCCCATCAGTTTCCTCCAAACAAGACTTCGCCATTTGCTCCATCCTGCAAAGTCTGAGAGTCCAAAGGAGGGACAGCCTGTGCACTACTCCCCGCTTCAGTGTTCCCACACATCTCATTACGTTTTTCAAGGGAAGGCAACACATCCATCCACCAATAGTCTCTTCTCCCTTCCGAAACACATTTTTTTGGAACACCAAGATCTGTGGAAATCGCGATGCGACTCATATGATGGACACTGCTGTCATCGAGCCGCACCGTGTTTCTCATGACCTTGGTAATGGTTCTAGGATCCGAAAACCTGGGTTGTACTTTGCTTGACTTTTTTGCAAGCTTAACCCTGGCGCTTTGTCCCACCTTGATACATGGTTCTCTAGTACTGTGTTTAGCATCAAAATATAATTTATTTTTGCATTGTGAATTAATTATGGACTCCCTTACAAGTTCAGAATCCCAGTCATATTTCCTGCTTCTACCAATCCATCCTGGATTAATTTTGCAATGGGGAAATCGACCTCGCATTAGGCCAAAAGGACTCTCCCCAACCGTATCATGGGTAGTAATTCTATACGACCAAATCAATTTACTAAGTTCGTCATCCCAATTCTTATTGCCTTTCTTTGCTAATTGTAAAATGCCTTTTAAGACTCTGTTCACTCTTTCCACTACTGAATTTCCCCTTGGGTGATACAAGGCTGTGAACTTCTGCTCAATGCCAGTGTTTTTCATGAAAACCTTCATCAAGTCAGACTTGAATTGAACTCCATGGTCTGTCAGTATGGAAGCCGGAAAACCTTCTTTCAAAAAACATTTCTCCAAAAAGCTAATAACTGTTTCCTTATTTACTTTCGTGACAACCTCAACTTCAAGCCATCTTGAAAATAAATCAAGAAGAACTAAAATACACTTGGTGACACCATCCCGCCACACTAAGGGCCCCATAATATCTAGAGCGACTTCTTCCGAAGGTAAATTTGGGCATGGAAGAGATGACATAGGAGGATTTAGTGTCTTCTGTGCTTTGTCAGAGGACTCGCAATTAATACATTCTCGTACAAATCTTTCTATTTCTAAAACAATCCTATGCCACCAATACAGTGCTTTAATGTTCCTCTTAGTTTGAGAAACTCCTCGGTTTCCTTCGTGGCCAATGATAATGATTTTTTTCCGCATTCCTAACGGGGGTATAATTTTTCCACCCCTACACACAAAATCTCCATCTGCTCTCAGTACAGTATTGTGTTTGCAATCGTTGGACCACCCTTGGATGACCTTGTTTCTAACCATCTCTAAAATCTTGTCCTTGTCACACTCCTGGTGCCAATCATTTCTACGTAAACCAGACGTGTCATCAAATACACCCGCTACCGAAAATTCACAGCGAGGATCAAGATCAACCTCTCTTATGGGTAGAGAAAGTCTGCTGAGAAAATCAGCTATGACATTTTTTGCACCCGGTACATATTTCACCTCGTAAACAAAATCCTGGAGTCGCATCGACATCCTTGCAATCCTCGCTGAAGCTCTAGATAGACCTTCAGTCGTGAGTAGTTTCATGAGAGGTTTATGGTCAGAACGTAACAAAAATGTCTTCCCCCATATAAATTTCCTAAAATGTTCTATGGCCCAAACACAGGCTAAAGCCTCTCGCTCTATTACTGAATACTTATTTTCCGTTGGAGAAAGGGATCGAGATGCAAAAGCTATGACTACCTCTTTACCATGGTCCGACATTTGAGATAAGACACCTCCTAGGCATGTACCACTGGCGTCAGTCGTGATGCTGGAAAATGCCTGTGGGTCAAAACCCTGTAACGTGGGAGCATAAGCAATAGCTTCTTTAATGCTAACAAACTCTGACACGCACCCGTCCACACAAACGTGGCCTTGTTTTTCATTAAAGTACGCATTTCGGTAGTTTTTTGTGCAAAATTATTAACAAATTTCGAATAAAATTCAGCCAAACCAAGAAAAGATCGGAGTTCATCCTTAGATTTGGGTGAGGGTGCATTGAGAATGGCCTCTACAAGACTACTTTTTGGTTTGATACCTGATCACCCAATTTCGTGTCCTAAATAGGTAACTGATTTCTCAGCAAATTTACACTTGTTGCCTTCAGCAACCAACCCATTGTCTCCGAGAATGGTCAAAACTTCCCTTAAAATCGTGTCGTGATGTGTCTTATCTTTCCCCATAATTAAAATATAATCTTGGAAGAATGCAACTTCTCGAATGTGGCTGAAAAGGTTTGACATCAGCCTCTGAAATACCGCAGCGGCTGATGCCAAACCAAAAGGCATGCTGCAATCCTTCATTTTCCTACAACTACCTCAAGATCACTACACAGATTTGGCGACGATTTGGGGGTACGAAATCTATTGGTTTCCTGGAATATTTTTTTGAACATTTTTCTTTGATCTTCGTCCTGCAAAAAGGAGAAAAAAAACTCAAAGCGGATTTCCAATCATCACGATCTACAGAGAGCAAGATCCGTGATAGCTTTTGGCCACTAAGCAAACATCCCATCCTCGTCGCCAAATCTGTGTAGTGATCTTGAGGTAGTTGTAGGAAAATGAAGGATTTCAGCAGGTGAAAGGCAAGAAATATGTATTTATTTCTATGAGCTAAGTTCATCAAGGACAAACAGCTCAGAAGGCAAAAGCAAGTAGTCTCCTATCGAACTCCTGTTCATACCACAACATTCCTATTACCCAATCAGGTTCTAGTAATAGACCTGGAACTATACTTAAAGCGATACACCATTACTACAGTGCCTCTTAGACCCAAACAGAAGTGCCACCCAAAAATGTCCAGATGCAGAGGATCACAGCACGCAAAGGCGGCTGAAGGGGACACAGATGGTCCATATGTGGTCCCAGGGCCCATCAACCTGCATCCCCAAACGTCAATAGTTGCAAGCACGACAACTCTGCACACACTGACTGCGCGTATGATGCACAAGTGCCGGTGTGATAACACTTCAAAGGCACTTACATTCAACCCAATCAATCCTACTTGGCTTTTCTCATACTAATGCATGTCCACCGCTCCTGCCTGCTCTTCCAAACCGTTCCATGGGTTTAGACGCAGTTTGTGGTGCTGAGCTGAAGGCTCCGACCCTCTCTGCCAATCTCCAGGTGAGACCAGGGCACGCCTCAAGCTCTTGTGGGACTATCTAGGGGACAACGGTGGAGTCTGAGCCCAAGGGACTCAGCACGGACAGCTGTAGGAGATGACTCTTCCCTGGACCTGAGGCAGTGTAGATGGGTCTTCCTCATGCACAGCTGCTGAGGCCTGGTGGTCTGGAACAGGCCCGACGTCACAGTGCTCCACAGATCCTTGGAAGTAGCTGTTCTCTTCTATATAGGCTCTCCTCTGCAAGCACACCCCAGATTCCCTCTCCATAGAAGGGGGGGCTCTCTGTTCCTCAAGGCAGCCCATCAGTACTCCTAGCAGCACTCCCAGCAGCACATGGCACTCCAAGCAGCACTCTCAGCAGGACGCCCAGCAGCACTCCCAGCAGCACTCCCAGCAGCACTCCTAGCAGCACTCCTAGCAGCACTCCCAGCAGCACGTGGCACTCCCAGTAGCAATCCAAGCAGCATTCCTAGCATCATACCTAGCAGCACTCCCAGCAGCATTCCCAGCAGCTCTCCAAATACCACTCGCAGCAGCATGTGACACTCCCAGCAGCACACCTATCGGCATCCCCAGCAGCATCTGGCACACCAAGCAGCACTCCCAACAGGGATTGTGAGCTTGGTAGGAAGGCAGCAGTCAGATAGGTTTGTCTCCTGGACATCAGTATCTTCTCATGCACACCGGTGTGCATGTCATTTTGGAATCCTGAACCATCCAGAGGAGCCCATGCTATGCACAGGCTAGCCAATCTGCTCCTGTGCACAGGGTGAGTTATGTCACCATAAAAGATGGGCCTCGGGTTGTAGTATGTTATGTGTGGGTCAGTGCCAGCCCTCCCCCAAGTCCTGGAAACAGGGTCTACCTCAAGAGCTTTAGAATTACCACAGTCGAGAAACGAAGTAGTAATCGCCTGGACCACAGTGTTCGGCAGTCGGTGGGCAGAAGGTGGAGGCCCGTCATTGAACCCCTTGGTGACCAGTGCCGAGGGACAACCTAGAGTTCATCACAGGGAGCTACTGCCTGGTGCAGCCTTTCCCAGGGGCTCAGACAGGAGTGCATGAGAGACCATGCCGGAGGCAGCGGGCATGTCCAGAAGCACCGGATATGCTGCTATCCCCTCGTCCGCTGCCCTATGAAGATCTGTCCCTCTACACTGTGCTATGGAGATGTCCCCTCGTCCTCTGCCCATAGAAGATCTCCCCTTTGACACTGTGCTATGGAGGTCTCCCCTCGTCCGCTGTCCTATGAAGATCTCCCCTTTGACACTGTGCTATGGAGATCTTCCCTCGTCCTCTGCCCTATGAAGACCTCCCCTTCTACACTGTCATAAGGATATCACCCCTCGTTCGCTGCCGTATGAAGGCTCCACTCTTCCACTGTCCTTTGGAGAAGTCCGCTTTTACACGGTCCTAGGAAGATCTCCCCTTCTACACTGTGCTATGGAGATCTTCTCTCGGCCGCTGCCCTTGAAGATCTCCCTTTCTACACTGTGCTATGGAGATCGCCCCTCGTTCACTGCCTTATGAAGAATCCTCTCTTCCACTGTCCTTTGAAGAAGTCCCCTTTTACACTGTCCTATCAAGATCTCCCTTCTACACTGTGCTATGGAGATCTTCCCTTGTCCGCTGCCCTATGAAGATCTCTCCCTCTACCCTGTGCTATGGAGATCTCCCCTCGTCCTCTGCCCATAGAAGATCTCCCCTTTGACACTGTGCTATGGAAGTCTCCCCTCGTCCGCTGTACTATGAAGATCTCCCCTTTGACACTGTGCTATGGAGATCTTCCCTCGGCCGCTGCCCTATGTAGACCTCCCCTTCTATACAGTCATAAGGATATCGCCCCTCATTCGCTGCCGTATGAAGGCTCCTCTCTTCCACTGTCCTTTGGAGAAGTCCGCTTTTACACTGTCCTAGGAAGATCTCCCCTTCTACACTGTGCTATGGAGATCTTCCCTCGGCCGCTGCCCTTTAAGATCTCCCTTTCTACACTGTGCTATGGAGATCGCCCCTCGTTCGCTGCCATATGAAGAATCCTCTCTTCCACTGTCCTTTGAGGAAGTCCCCTTTTACACTGTCCTATCAAGATCTCCCCTTCTACACTGTGTTATGGAGATCTTCTCTCGTCCGCTGCCCTATGAAAATTTCCCGTTCTACACTGTACTATGGAGATCTCCCCTCATCCGCCACTCTATGAAGATCTCCCCTTCTACACTGTTCTATGGAGATCTCCCCTCGTCCGCTGTCCTATGAAGGTCTCTCCTTCACCACTGTGTTATTGAGATCTGCCCTCGTCCCCTGTTCTATGAAGATCTCTCCTTCTATCTACACTGTGCTATGGAGATCTCCCCTCGTCTGCTTTCCTATGAAGATCTCCCTTTCTACACTGTGCTATGGAGATCTCCCCTCATCTGCTGCCCTATGAGATATCCCCTTCTACCCTGTGCTATGGAGATCTCCCCTCACCTGCTGTCCTATGAAGATATCCCCTTTTACACTGACCTGTGGAGATCTCCCCTCAGCTGCAGTTCTATAAAGCTCTACCCTCCTTCTAGGGCAGATTTACAGGCCCCTTGTGATACTTTTGTGCCGCCATTGCTTCTCTTTTATGATGCAGCGCCGGTGCAAACAACGTGCCACGTTGCGACACATTTACAACGTTACGTATTTAGAGAAATGCATCACTTTGTAAAGCCCTGTGCCACAATGTATCTGCATCAGGTATAATGTATGCAGGGTGGGCGTTCCAACGCAGGAAAGCCTCGTAAAAGTGATGCAGTGAAATCTACAAGATTTCACTGCACCACTTCTACAACGCTACTGCGCCAAAACCTTACGCCTGCTTGTAGCAGGTGTAAGGAGTGACGCAGCACAAGAGGTATAGGCCTTCCTGAGAATTGTTGCCGTTAAGCCGTACTTGCGACACGACTCCAGCAATGTATGACCTTTGCGCCAACAAATGCGTGATGCATCTGTCAATCCTTGCGCCATGGTGCACCGCATTGTAAATGCGACGCATCAATGGTGGCGCAAGGCTTTTTTAGCGTGACACAAGTAAACTGACACATCTCCGCTATGATGCAGAGATGCGTCAGTTTCTTGTAAATCTGCCCCTCTGTGTCCTATAAAGATGTCCAATTCTACACTGTGCTGTGGAGATCTCCACTCGTCCGCTGTTGTATGAAGATCTTCCCTTCTACACTGCGCTATTGAGATCTGCCCTCGTCCGCTGTCCTATGAAGATCTCCCCTTCTACACTGTGCTATGGCGATCTCCCCTCTTCCCCTGTCCTATGCAGATCTCTCCTTCTACACTATGCTATGGAGATCTCCCCTCAACTGCTGCCCTATGAAGATCTCATCTTCTACACAGTCCTAAGGATATTGCCCAGCGTTTCCTGCCATATGGAGACTCCCTTCTTCCACTGTGCTTTAGAGTAGTCCCCTTTTACACTGTCCTATGTAGATCTCCCCATGTCCTCTGCCCTATGAAGATCTCCCCTTTGACACTGTGCTATGGAGATCTCCCCTCGTCCACTGTCCTATGAAGATCTCCCCTTTGACACTGTGCTATGGAGATCTTTCCTCGGCCGCTGCCCTATGAACACCTCCCCTTCTACACTGTCATAAGGATATCGCCCCTCTTTTGCTGCCGTATGAAGGCTCCTCTCTTCCACTGTCTTTTGGAGAAGTCCACTTTTACACTGTCCTAGGAAGATCTCCCCTTCTACACTGTGCTATGGAGATCACCCCTAGTTCACTGCCGAATGAACATTGCCCCTTCTACACTGTACTATGGAGATCTCCCCTCATCCGCCACTCTATGGAGATCTCCCCTTCTACACTGTGCTATGGAGATCTCCCCTCGTCCGCTGTTCTATAAAGATCTCTCCTTCTACACTGTGGTATTGAGATCTGCCCTCGTCCCCTGTCCTATGAAGATCTCTCCTTCTATCTACACTGTGCTATGGAGATCTCCCCTCGTCTGCTTTCCTATGAAGATCTCCCTTTCTACACTGTGCTATGGAGATCTACCCTTGTCTGCTGCCCTATGAGATATCCCCTTCTACCCTGTGCTATGGAGATCTCCCCTCGTCCGCTGTTCTATAAAGATCTCTCCTTCTACACTGTGTTATTGAGATCTGCCCTCGTCCCCTGTCCTATGAAGATCTCTCCTTCTATCTGCACTGTGCTATGGAGATCTCCCCTCGTCTGCTTTCCTATGAAGATCTCTCCTTCACACTTTGCTATGGAGATCTACCCTCGTCTGCTGCCCTATGAGATATCCCCTTTTACACTGACCTGTGGAGATCTCCCCTCAGCTGCAGTTCTATAAAGCTCTACCCTCCTTCTAGGGCAGATTTACAGGCCCCTTGTGATACTTTTGTGCCGCCATTGCTTCTCTTTTATAAGGCAGCGCCGGTGCAAACAATGTGCCACGTTGCGACACATTTACAACATAACGTATTTAGAGAAATGCATCACTTTGTAAAGCCCTGTGCCACAATGTACCTGCGTCAGGTATGATGTATGCAGGGTGGGCGTTCCAACGCAGGAAAGACTCGTAAAAGTGATGCAGTGAAATCTACAAGATTTCATTGCGCCACTTCTACAACGCCACTGCACCAAAACCTTACGCCTGATTGAAGCAGGTGTAAGGAGTGACGCAGCACAATAGGTATAGGCCTTCCTGAGAATTGTTGCCGTTACACCGTACTTGCGACACAACTCTAGCAATGCATGACCTTTGCGCCAACAAATGCGTGACGCATCTGTCAATCCTTGCGCCATGGTGCGCCGCACTGTAAATGCGACGCATCCATGGTGGCGCAAGGTTTTTTTAGCGTGACACAAGTAAACTGACACATCTCTGCTGTGATGCAGAGTTGCGTCAGTTTCTTGTAAATCTGCCCTTCTGTGTCCTATAAAGATTTCCAATTCTACACTGTGCTGTGGAGATCTCCACTCGTCCGCTGTTGTATGAAGATCTTCCCTTCTACACTGCGCTATTGAGATCTGCCCTCGTCCTCTGTCTTATGAAGATCTCCCCTTCTACACTGTGCTATGGAGATCGCCCCTCTTCCCCTGTCCTATGAAGATCTCTCCTTCTACACTATGCTATGGAGATTTCCCCTCGACTGCTGCCCTATGAAGATCTCATCTTCTACACTGTCCTAAGGATATTGCCCCGCGTTTCCTGCCATATGGAGACTCCCTTCTTCCACTGTGCTTTAGAGTAGTCCCCTTTTACACTGTCCTATGTAGACCTCCCTTAGTCCACTGTCCTATGAAGATCTCCCCTTCTGCACTGTGCTATGGAGATCTTTCCTCGTCCGCTGTCCTATGAAAACATCCCCTTTTACACTGATCTGTGGAGATCTCCCCTTGTCTGCAGTCCTATTAAGATATCTCCTTCTACACCGTGATATTAAGATCTCCCCTCATCTGCTGTCTTATGTAGATCTCTCCTTCTACACTGACCTGCAAATATCTCCCCCGTCCACTGTCCTATGAAGATCTCTCCTTCTACACTGACCTGTGGAGATCTCCCTTCGTCTGCAGTCTATGGCTCTCTACCCTCCTTCTGTGTCCTATGAACATCTCCCTTTCAACACTGTCCTGTGAAGATCTCTCCTCTTTGCTGCCCTATGAATATATCCCCTCCTACGATGTCCTTTAAAGACCTGCCCTCCTCCACTGTCCTGTGAAGATCTCCTCTTGTCCACTGTCCTATGGAGATATCCTCTCTTCTGCTTTCCAATCAAGATTTACCCTCCTATGCTGTCCTATGGAGATCTCTCCACCAACTCTGTCCTTCCCTCATCTGCTATCCTGTCAATATCTCCCCTCATCCACTGTCCTATGAAGATCATCCCTTCTACACTGTCCTGTGAGGATATCCCCTCTTCTGCTGTCCTATGAAGATCATCCCTTATACTCCGACCTGTGAAGCTCTCCCCTTCTCCTCTGTCCTATGAAGATGTCCCCTTGTCTGCTGCCCTATGAAAGTCTCCCCTCCTAGACTGTCCTATGGTGATCTCCCCTCTTCCATTGTCCCATGGCGATCTTCCCTCGTCTGCTGACCTGTGAAGATCTCCCCATTCCCACTGTCCTATGATGATCTTCCCTCGTTCACTGTCCTGTGAAGATCTCCCCATTCCCACTGTCTTATGATGATCTTCCCTAATCCACTGTCCTGTGAAAATCTCCCCATTGCCGTTGTCCTATGATGATCTCCCCTCGTCCACTGTCCTGTGAAGATCTCCCCATTGCCGCTGTCCTATGATGATCTCCCCTCGTCCACTGTCCTATGATGATCTCCCCTCTTCCATTGTCCTATTATGATCTCCCCTCATCCACTGTCCTATGATGATCTCCCCTCTTCCATTGTCCTATGATGATCTCCCCTCGTCCACTGTCCTATGATGATCTCCCCTCTTCCATTGTCCTATGGCGATCTTCCCTCATCTGGTGTCCTGTGATGATCTCCCCATTGCCGCTGTCCTATGAAGATCTCCCCTCGTCCACTGTCCTATGATGAGCTTCCCTCGTCCACTGTCCTGTGAAGATCTCCCCATTTCTGCTGTCCTATGAAGATCTCCCCTCGTCCACTGTCCTATGCTGAGCTTCCCTCGTCCACTGTCCTGTGAAGATCTCCCCATTGCCGCTGTCCTATGATGATCTTCCCTCATCCGCTGTCCTGTGAAGATCTCCCCATTCCCGCTGTCCTATGATGATCTCCCCTCGTCCGCTGTCCTGTGCAGGGGCGCAGCTCAGTCAGTGAGATTTAAGGGACGTGAATCTCAAATTTCTCAAATAAAGGCAGTGAGCCAGGGGGTGAATGTGTGAGATGGCCAAGGTTCGGGGTGGAACCGGTCCTGAGGAGCAGGGGCGGTACTTACGTGCATTTGGTGGGCCTTTGGGGCGGGTTTAGATCGTGGCAGACAGCCGAGTACTCTGTCTCCCAAACTCAAGGTTCGCCCGCCCGATATTACGTCCGGCGGACTGCACGTTTTACGCCGACGAAGTAAAGTATAGTCTGTCAGCGTCAAACGTCCTTTGATGGTACAGTGGAGTACTATAGTCCAAGAAGGGGGGAGTTAGAAGTGATACAGGGTTCGCTCACCTCCCCAAACATCTAACCATTTAAAAACAACGGGAGGGAACCCGTACCGGTGAATATGAGACGTTATTTCGCATTCCATTACTTCCCATGCTATTACTACGCGGTTATTACTTAGCAATAACCGTTACTCCGCAAGTTTTTACTTCGCATACCATTACACTGAAAGTGTTAATGTATGCGAAGTAAAAACTTACCTAGTAATAAAAATGGTCTGTGGAATAACGTGTCATACTACCTTACGCCTCTAAAACACTAAAACACTACACTACCCTACACTACTGAAACACCACTACACTACCCTAAACCCTAAATCACTACCCCCTGTACGAACACACACATTCCCCTACTCCTGTCCCTACACTCATTCACTACCCATCACAACCCCCCGACACTACACTAAACCCTAAAACACTACCCTACACTTCACTAACCCCACAACACAAGCCTAAACCCTAAAACACTAACCCCAGCACGACCCTGCCCCTACCCCCAGTCCGTTCCCTACACCCAAACACTACCATTCACGACCCCATACAATACACTACACCCAAATACACTACTTTACACTACACCTACACAACCGTACACACAGCTTCACTTACCTCTCTCTCCTCGTGGATCACCTTCCACTGCTCCAGCTTCCTGCGTCTTCAGAGTCGTGCTACTTTTTTTTAGAAACGGAAGCGCCTAAATAAAATCAACGATGTGGCTATCCTGTGAAGTAATGCTCATGCGCAGTAAAACCATGCGAAGTAATGGTTTCTGCGCACTAACGATCCGAAGTAAAGGCAATCCAAAGTAGTGGCCACGTAGAAAAGGTCACCCACCCGTACCGGTACCCGGACAAGGACTCCACGATGAAGCCCCTACGACCCCAATGCTTGAGAGTCCTTTTAACACCACAGAGTGATCCCTTGGACGGGGACGGAGAGATAGGCTAAGCACGGTAGGGCTCCATCGCCAATGGTACAATTGGGCCTTATCACAGTGGACGGTCATATGGCTTTCTTTTCACAGTCTGCCTCCGCCACAGATATCCTGGTGGTGAGGTACATCCATGACGGCAGTTCCTGCCAGTGTATAGACATATCTGCCGAGCTTAGGGACATCTCTAAATTTGCCAGCCAGAGTATCTTTACTCCGTTTGCTGTCCTGTGAAGATCTCACCTCCTCCACTGCCCTGTGAAAATCTCCCCATGTCTTCTGTCCTGTGAAGATCTCCCCTCTTACACTGTCCTGGGTAGTTCTCCTCCACTGTCCTGTGATGATCTCCCCCCCCTCTGCTGTCCTGTGAATATCTCTCCTCCACTGTCCTGTGAAGATCCCCCTCCTACACTGTCCTATAAAGATCTCCCTTCATCCACTGTCCTGTGAAGATCTCCATTCATCCACTGTCCTGTGAAGATCTCCCCTCCTTCACTATCCTGTGAAGATCCCCCCTTGTCTGCTGTCCTGTTTTGATCGCTCCATGTCCATTGACCTGTGAAGATCTCCCTTCATCCACTGTCCTGTGAAGATCTCCACTATCCTGTGAAGAACTTCCCTCATTCACCATTTGGTGAAGATCTCCCCTCCTCCACTGTCCTGTAAAGATCTCCCCTCCTCCACTGTCCTGTGAAGAGCTCCCCTCCTGAGCTGTTCTGTGAAGATCACCTCTCCTTTACTGTCCTGTGAAGATCCCCTACCTCTACTGTCCTGTGAAGATCTCCCTCCTCCACTGTCCTGTGAAGACCTCCCTTCATCCACTGTCCTTTGAAGATCTTCCCTCCTCCACTGTCCTGTGAAGATCCCCCCTTGTCTGCTGTCCTGTTCTGATCGGTCCATGTCCATTGACCTGTGAAGATCTCCCTTCCTCAGCTGTTAAATGGAGATCTCCTCTCATTCGCTGTCCTATGAAAATCTCGCTACATCTGATTTTTTGGGAAACTCTATCTCCCCTTGTCTACTGTCCAGTGAAGATCTTTCCTTCTCCACTGTCCAGGGAAGATCTCCCCTCATCCACTATGCCATGAAGCTCTACCCTTCTCCGCTTTCCTTGGAAGATCTCTCCTCTACTCTCCTGTGAAGATCTCCCTTCTTCCTTTGTCGTGTGATGATCTTCCATCATCCACTGTTCTGTTAAAATGTCAGTTTTCCGCTGTCCTGTGAAGATCTCCCCTTGTCTGGTGTCCGATGAAGATCAGCCCTCCATCTGCCCTCCTCTGCTGTCCTGTGAAGATCTCCTTGAATCCGCTGCTCTGTGAAGATCTTCCTTTCTCTGCTGTCCTCTGAAGATCTCCATTGTCCTGTGAAGATCTCCCCTCCTCCACTGCCCTGTGAAGATCTCCCTTCATCCACCATCTTGTGAAGATCTCCCCTCCTCCACTGTCCTGTGAAGAGCTCCCCTCCTGCGCTGTCCTGTGAAGATCACCTCTCCTCAACTGTCCTGTGAAGATCCCCTACCTTCACTGTCCTGTTATGATCTCCTCTGCTGTCCTGTGAAGATCTCTCCTCGTCCACTGTCCTGTGAAGATCTCTCCTTCTCCGCTGTCCAGTGAAGATCTCCTCCAGTGTTCTGTGAAAATCTTTCCTCCTCCACTGTCCTGTGAAGACCTCTTCCGCTGTCCAGTGAAGCACTCTCCTCCACAGTCCTTTGAAGAACACACCACCTCCACTGTCCTGTGAAGATCTCCCCTAGTCTGCTGTCCTGTGAAGATCTTCCCTTTCCCCTATGCTGCAGGGCATTTCCCCTCTCCCTTGTGTTGCTGGCACTGTCCAGCTCAGACCCCACCATTTCTTCCATGTGCTGCTGGCACTGCTCAGATCAGACCCAGCCAAACCCTGCCCACTCACCCCTGTGCTGCTGACACTGCCCAGCTCAGACACTGCACCCTTTCTCCTGTGCTGCTGGCACTGCCCAGACCCACCCACTTCTCCTTTCAGAGCCCGCCCCCTCTCCCCTGTGCTGCTGGTACCGCACCCTCTCTCCTGTGCTTCTGGCACTGGTCAGACCACCACCCCCTCAGTCCCTGCCCCCTCTCCCCTGTGCTGCTGGGCACTGCCCAACCCCAGACCCTTCTGCCCTCAGACCCCGCCCCCTCTCCCATGTGCTGCTGGCACTGCCCAGCTCATACCCGCCCCCTCTCCTGTGCTGCTGGCACTGCCCAGCTCAGAACCCGCTCCCCTCCCCCATGTGCTGCTGGCACTGCCCAGCCCAGACCCTGCCCCCTCTTCCCTCAGACCCCGCCCCCTCTCCCCTCAGACCCGACCCCCTGTCCTCTGTGCTGTTGGCACTGCCAAGCTTAGACCCTGCACCCTCTCCTCTGTGCTTCTGGCACTGCCAAGCTTAGACCCTGCACCCTCTCCCCTGTGCTGCTGGCACTGATAGTATATGTGAGAAGTTGGCCTGGTATATGCTGTCCACTAGTTCTAGTGGGCACCTTGCACCAGTCCAAACAACCCCTTATGGTGATAGGTTAAAGACAACCTTTATTGAAAGCTATCCTAGTGGTAGCTATGGAGAGCAGCCTTCAGGCTAAGTCTCAGAGGAATGTAAAGCAGCTTGTTTTACCAGTCTATAATCTCTTGAATGGCTAAATGAAAGGAAATCACACCAGGTATATATATAAAATATATGTATTTATTACTAAACACACCCCTCTAGTCTGTTTATGAGGCTAGAGGTAAAAGCACATAAGATACACTTCAAAATAGACAGTAAAGTAGCACAAATACACGTTAGGCCCTAGGGGCGAGCCAAACCATATACTAAAATAGTGGTATAAGAACCACAACTTAACTAGACACAAGGCCTAGAGCCTGCAGAATCGCTGGGACCCCAAGGAACCACCCAAGGTAGTGACACAGGGGACCCACGGGGGCCGTGTGCAGTGTGAGAACACAACCGCGGACTCCTATGGGGAAAGTTGGGGTTAGATTTTTAAAGATAAAGGACACTTAGAAATGAACTAGGACCAAACCCTCTTGGACTTGGACAGTTCCAGGGTCAACACCCACGGGAGCACCGGAGTACTCGAGTTACCTCACCCAGGGAAGCCGGGTGCATAGGTGTCAAATGGTGTCAGGTCGCGTCGTCGTTTTCAATGGAAGCTGGCGAAGACGTGCTGCTGCCGGGAAGATGCGAAGTGTCCGAAGAGATCCAAGCCTGGATTGAAGATGTGAAGAACCTGAAAGCAGAGGGGACAGAGTCTGGGTCACTTGCCAGTGACCAGGGCCACGATAGACGAATGCCCACCGATGTCGGGTGTTTCAGGTGAAGAAGGTGAAGCTTGACTCTTCAGCCATGAGGACCAGGAGGCTTCGAGGATGACCAGGCGCTGGAGTCGAGCTGTCCCACAAAGAATGTCGAGTGCTGCAGCGTCGGTGCCCGGATTGGACACAACAAGCCTTCGCAACAGCAACCCATGCAGAAAAGAGAAAGATGCTTCGGTGCAGACCAGCAAGGTCCGAGGGACTCCACCAGAGAGGAGGAGTCAGGGCACGTCTGGAGCAACTAGGGAAGCCCAAAGAAAGTCAAAGTCACCTTCACAGGGACCCACCTGTTGCCCGACCAGGGATCACGATGGGCCATCGAGAGGAATCACAAAATGGCGGCGCACGGGTCACTCGGAGTGACCAGGCTCACAACCTTTGGTGGATTCGCTGCTCGGGGTCTGGGCTACAAGTAACCCAATACACAGTCTCAGGGGACGTCGAGAAGCTGATGCACTTGCAAATGTGCACGGTGTCCAGGGGTTCCAGTTCCACAGTACCCACGAGGGCTACGGGTCTCAGCTTTGCTGGGGACTCGGTTCGGCCTCTGGGAAGTCTGGAAATCCACCTCTGGTGTTGCAAAGTCTTTGGCGTCCAGCGGGAGCTTTGGAGATGCAGACCGGACAGATGCGTCATCTGGCATTGAGCAGAACGTCGAAGGTCCAGGATTCAGTTTCAGAGTTTCGTCCAGGAATATCTAAAGTCCTGTTGCCAGGGGTTCCTATCTTACACCCAAGGAAGGGGTTGGACTAAATCAGGGGACCCAACTATGGGAGGGTTTGGAAAGAGGGGTGGCTACACTCATTTCCTTTGTCCAGTTTCGTGCCTGAGCAGGGGCTGGTAGCCCCTGTGACCGGTTTGAACTGGACTATGCACAGGGACACCAAATGTGCCCCAAGTGCAGGACTTCAAAGCACTCTCAGAATGCACCCACCCAGCCCCATTACACTAAAGCCTGTCTGGGAGGTGGTGATACCTCCCTGTGACAGGAAACCTATTGTCCAGGCCCCCCCTACCGGAGTTTCGGTCAGCAGCAAGAGGCCTGACTCCTGTTTGTGGCTGCAGCATCCATTTTGTGATGCCAGGGCTCTTATAAGTTGGTACCGGGTAAATCGGTGCTGTCATGTCTCTCCCTCTAGAAGGGCGGGATCATACCCCCACACCAGTTACTGGTGTGGGGGTATGATTCCAAGGTGTTTGACACCAAACGCGACATGTTTCTGTGCAGCCAGTCCAAAGTTAGCATTTACCGTTTGGTTATAATGCACTTAAGAGTATATGGTCAGGCTGCATCACTGACAACACCGGAGAAGAGATTCCGAAGGCTGCAGAGGGGCTCTGCTCATGCATGGGCACCGTCTCACACAAAACCAAGTACCCTGCGTTCAGGATTGATAAGGCCTGCCATAGGGGTGACTGATAGGTTTCTATGTGCGGTGATAGGTGAGATATAGTGAACCTATATCTCAGTAAGGGGTGCATACACCACCTTACCCAGGCTGCAGTAGCAGACCTGTGGTGTCATTTTGGAGTGCTTCCCAGGGGTGGCATATTACATGCTTCAGCCCCTGGTAGGCCTCTGAGGTACCTATGCCCTGGGTACATAGTATACCATATACTAGGAACTTATAAGGGCACCTCAGAATCCAATCTGTGGTGTACCTCAGGCACTAGGAATCAATTTAGAGAGGAAGCAGCTAGGCTGGGGTCCTGAATAGCAGAGCCCCAGCCAGACTAAAGTCGAAAAACAGTGAAACACCAGCAAAACATGGGGGTAACTATAAGAAGCAGATCCTACTCTCCTACAGTATAGCACACCCGAAGCAGAGACATAAAACTACACAATATTCAATATTTGCGATCCATGATAATATAACACACCTGAAGCACAAATATAAAACTACTCAAAGATTTTTGGCTCTGATAGTATAACACACCAGAAGCGCATACTTTATGTCTGCGTTTCTGGTGTGTTATACTATAAGATTTGAAAAATGTTGTAGCTCCAATGGTATAACACACCCAGAGCACAGACCTAAAATCACACAATATTTAATGGCTCTAATGCTATAACACACCTGAAGCACATATATAAGAACTACACAATAGTTGGTAGCTGTGATAGTTTGACACACCTGAAGCACAGATAAAAAAACGACACAATATTTGTCGACTCTGGCAGTATAACACACTCAAACCACAGACATAAAACTAAACAGAAGTTGTTGGCTCTGACAGTATAACACACTTGAAGCACAGATACAAAACTCCACAATCTTTGGTAGCTCTGAGAGTATAATGCACCCAAAGAACAGACATAAAAATACACAGCATTTGTCGGCTCTGACGGTATAACACACCCGAAGCACAGACATAAATCTACACAACATTTGTCGGCCCTGATAGTATAACTAGGGCTCCTGGTTTTATGGTATTTATTTTTTGGGCATTTCCGTCTGTATTTATCCATATTTATTTTTTGGCAAATTTATCTGTTATCCATATTTATTATGGGTTTTGTGAACAAAATAGAGCTGAACCTGGTATATTTCCACATTTATTTAACACACACATTGAATGCCTGCAGGGTTTAAGTGCTGTAAACACTTGCATAAGATAAATTAATGCACTTATATGAAACTTTTGACATTTCAGTGTCAACCATGTCAACTGCTGTTAAATATAAAAGACAGTTCACTAAAAGAAAAATATAAAATGTTAGAAAAAAAGTTACTGAGTGAGCAGAGCAAGTGGTGGGAATCGAAGTCCCTCCAACGGTACATTGATGTCAACAGAATTCCACGGGGCTTACGTATTCTCACAGCCCCAAGCTATGAGAACCCTAATCCAGAGCTAATGCGCGAATGGGCGGAAAGTAATTTGGAAGCATCCCGGAGATTGGTGTTGATTGGTGTTGATTTTAATTAAATACGCAGATATTGATAGAGCGCAACTCCTGAAAGAAATTGATGAAATTAATGAAGAGTTGGATAAAATAGAGATCACTGGTGAAAAAAACAAGTTAATTGATGAGATGACCTCAAGACTAAAAAAGGAAGAAGCCAAAATTATGGAAAGGAAAGCATTTAAATTCCAGAGGGATCGCAATGATTACCAACTTGGCCAGATTTTCACATTCGCCAAAAAATATGATGCACTACGTGTTCCCAAGACTAAGGTGCCGATCACGATCCGGTAAAAAATGTCCCCGTACGACTCGTATCGGGTCTTTTTACCGTACGAATCGTACAAGTGCCGTACGAACTGGCAATCACGATTCGCATGGTAAAAAGTCCATACGAACCGCACTGGGAATATTTCCCCACACGTCCTCGGGTCGGAAAATGTGTCCGACACGTCCTCGGACGATTCACCGTACAAACGTGAAAGGTGAACTCCGACCGGGGAATCACGATCCATCCCGGGCGTCCGAATGTACAACCGTATGGTGAAAAGACCGTCCGCACCGAACTCCCATAACAACCATGGAGACGTCCAAACAGGTGCCCGGTACGTGCCGTACCCCCCCCAGCCCCCGTAGGTACGCGCCGACCCCCCCCCCAGCCCCCGTAGGTACGCGCCGACCCCCCCCCAGCCCCCGTAGGTACGCGCCGACCCCCCCCCCAGCCCCCGTAGGTACGCGCCGACCCCCCCCAGCCCCTGTAGGGTACGCACCGTACATACACGGGTGGGGGTACGACTCGAACGTACACGGGGGGGGTCCGACTCGAGCGTACACGGGGGGGTTCGACTCGAGCGTACACGGGGGGGGTACGCACCGTACATACACGGGGGGGCTTCGACTCGAGCGTACACGGGGGGGTTCGACTCGAGCGTACACGGGGGGTACGCACCGTACATACACGGGGGGGGTTCGACTCGAGCGTACACGGGGGGGTCCGACTCGAGCGTACACGGGGGGGTACGCACCGTACATACACGGGGGGGGTTCGACTCGAGCGTACACGGGGGGGTACGCACCGTACACGGGTGTACACACAGGGGGGGTCGGCACGTACCTACGGGGGCTGGGGGGGGGTCGGCGCGTACCTACGGGGGCTGGGGGGGGGTCGGCGCGTACCTACGGGGGCTGGGGGGGGGGTCGGCGCGTACCGGGCCACCTACACTGGTCGATTTGCGCCGTACTTCGCTTTTGCGGCACTTTTTGGGTGCCGTGAAAATATTGCCGTCCGGACTGCTGTCGGTTCGAATCGTAATTCCTGGTTCGTGAAACGCTGCCTGAAAGCGTCCCGACGTCACGTCGCAGCATTCCCGGATCACATTCGTATGTATATTTTCGTCGGTCGGTGTTTTTTACGATTCGTACGGAAATGGTGTTTCCGTGCGAATCGTAATTCCATGTTTGTAAAGTTTTACAACCGGGTACGAGTCGGACGGGGAATTCGCTCCGACCGACGGTTCGTACGCGGTTTTTAACGGATCGTGATCGGCACCTAAGTTTACATCAATCAATAAGGGACCCAGCAGAAATACTAATGTGGCTGACACTTCACATTCTGAACTAAGCTCAGCAGGGGGTAGTGATTCGGAGTTTGAGTTACGCAGTGGACTAGCAACGGGCCAGATTTCCAAACCATCTCCAGCAGAGGAAATCAATTTTTTATGTGCGGAGAGGAGACAAACTTTACGTCCAAGACCAACAACAATGAATCACGACGAAAACATTCAAACTATAGGCGCAGGCAGAGGTGCAGGGCGAGGAAGAGGGGCCCAAAGTCAAAACAAAAAGAGGGGGAGAGGGCATTGGATGAAGAAATAATTTCTAATGACACTAGTACTAATACTATAGTCAATTTGACCCCTCTAACCCTCACGGAGGACGAAAAAACGATTCTTAAACTTGGGCTTTCCTTCTCACCCCAAGTCAACTTTGACTATGCCGCCATGAGATTGGACATATACAAAACGGTGCGTAAACTCAAATTAAAGAAATCCTTTGCACTGAAAAGTAACAAACAGGGTAACATCATGGCTACATCTGAGGTATCACTATTGGATGCTATGCAGGATCTATGGGACACGGAGGGAGCAGGTAGCTCTAGCAATACTACTGAAACCAACGGTACCAAACAATTAGTTCCGGCAACTCCGTTCAGACTACCCTCCACATTTAATCCCATTATGCCCCGAGACTCTCTCGATATTTTCCATGAAAATGTGATAGCCCAAGTCAAGGAACTACATATTGAGACCGAGAGAAAACAACGCCGATACAATCACCAAACCCAGCAGTATGAGCATCTCATGCATAAACTTAAACAAAACAAAGATATTATTGTTCGCCAAAGTTACAAAGGAGGTAACATCGTACTCCTGACAAGGGAGGACTATGATCATGAAGCATATTCGCAGCTCAACGACAGAGACTGTTATATTCGGACTACCTCAGCAGCCATTCATTTATCTAATAATGCGTTTTATACCAAATTGGCACGCTGGAGGAGACAAAACTTAATCTCAGAAGCGGAATATAAGTTTATGAAAAAAGATAATCCTGTCATCCCTACTATATATTTTATCCCAAAGATACACAAAAACTGTGACAAACCGCCAGGCAGACCCATCATTTCTGCTCGCAATGGGATGTACGAGAAAACTTCACAGTATATTGATTTTTTTCTGCAGGACTTTGTCAAATCACTAGATTCCTATGTCAAAGACACTGGGGATTTTTTACGTAAAATCATGAATGTGACATGGAAAACAAAGTATTGGATGTTGGTACTGGATGTAACATCTTTATATACTGGCATCAGACATAAGGATGGTATCCAGGCCACCCAATATTACCTTTCCCTTAAACCACCACAATTTAAAGATCACAATGAGATGTTGGTTGAGATGTTAGAACATTGCCTTTTAAACAATAACTTTATGTACAATAACCTTCTGTACCGGCAATTGAGAGGCGTAGCTATGGGGGCTAGTTTTTCCCCTAGCTACGCCTGTCTCCATATGGGTCACTGGGAAGAACTTGTACTTAAAAACAAATATGCTAAGTACTTGAAAGAAAATGTGATTGTCTGGTTACGATATATCGATGACCTGTTTGTGATATGGAACGGCACCATTGAAGAAGCTGCTAATTTTATTGTCGTATTGAATGACAATGAACTCAATCTTCACTTCACTGCCTCCTTTAGTCAAACTAATATTACATTTCTCGATACAGAGGTGTACATACATAAGGGTAACATCGAAACCAGGCTTTACCGTAAGTCCACTGCAGGTAATTCTACACTACATGAGACTAGCGCACATCCCCTCTATCTTATTAGCAGCATCCCCTACGGAGAAATGCTGCGCCTAAGAAGGATTTGCAGTAATGATGATGACCTTAGAACAGCACAGGCTTTAAGCAAACAGAGATTCAGGGAAAGAGGATATTCGCTGTACACAATAGACAATGCCATTACTAAATCCATGAACTCCAGTAGAGAAGAGTTACTAGGACGTAATATTACTATGGCCAATGTACAGTTGCAACAGGATAATCCAGAGGCAGGTGTCAAAGTTTCTACTAGTCCATTTAGAATTATCATGGGCTACAGTCGACAACATACCAGCCTCCGTAAGATTATCAACAGGAACTGGCCGATTGTTCGCAGTGACCCTGTCATTGGCCCTATGCTCCCTTTGCAGGCTTCGATCACACATAGCAGGGCACCATCGATGAGGGACTGTCTAGTAAATACCAATCCGGAGGTGATTGAGAAGACCACCTGGTTACAAACCAACAGTGGCTTTTACAGATGTAAGACTTGCAAGGCTTGTCTCCATGGTATCAATACTAAGACCTATGTAGACCCCTTCAGTTGTAGGGAACATAAGATCGTGTAAAACGGAGTATGCTATTTATGTTCTTACATGTCCGTGTGGTCTCAGATATGTAGGCAGCACTAAGTTAGCTGCACACAAACGCATACTACAACATCTACGTGCAATCTCCAACCAGGATAATACTTATCCTGTTGCTAGACATTTTAGAGAAGCACACAACAGTGACATCAGTGGTCTGAAGTATTTTGTCATACCATTGTACCCAGCAGGAGGGGTGGCGATAGGGAGACCAATTTGCGCAGACTGGAGACACGTTACATTCTCCAATTGGACTCCAAGTCTCCAGCAGGTCTCAATATTACAGAGGATCTACATACATGTCTAGGCTGAATAATCGACCAGCACTTTCCGGTATTCACCACTGTATACCTATACCTGTTGACGTCCTATTTTTAACTCTGATACCATGGATTAGGGAGTGTTAGTTGATTGAGATGGTCACTAAAACACTATAACCAAACTCGAGTAATGACAAATTTGGAAGGAGGGTTATTAGGTTTTAATTCCCTTGGGTCAATGGATATCATGTACATAAGTAATTGTTTTTAATACTACTATCTTAAACCTATTTATTCTTCTATTTTATGGTAATTTATTTGACATATTTAAGTATTTACTATGCTATTTATTTCAAATACTAGTACTGTATGCAGGAGTTTGCACATCGTGGCATAATCCATGATCCATCTTTCGAATATCATCTGTTACCATTCAATGCGAGTTAGTGATCACCAAACAATCTTAATCAACTGAGGATAGCCCCCTCTTTTCGAATAACACCCCCTCATTCTGCTCAGTCTCACTCTGTTTCCATTAAGATACACCATTAACGCAGGATCGCATAATCTGATTTTTGAAATACTTAATTCCATGCGATATGTACCATTAGTTTTTAAGAGATATATTGTTCCAATTCTCTTTTTCCTTTTTTCTATTTATGCACAACACCACTTTTTTATTCATGATGGGAACGGCCATTTGGTAATATGGCATTATATGTACATCCAGACTCTGGCTTTGATCACCAGTTTGTCGAGCTACTATTAGGCTCCTTAAAGTTGAATTATTCATCTGAAATTCTCTTTGAACTAGGCATTTACGCTTTGATTGTATAACCTGCAATGCATTTTATATTTATGTTTATAGGAGTCACATTACTTGTGACCTATAATAGTGTGCTTTATCTATTCTATTTATTTATATATAACTGTGGGTTACTTGTTGATTCAACTCCATTGAGTCTTGGCAATTCGATGCAGTATTTCTTCAATGTCTATGAATGTGTTCCCCACGTGATGCTGATTGAACTGGCACTCTCACTTTAAAAGCTACGCTTAATGTTTGTTATGTTGTCATGTGAGCAAGGCTCGGAGGAGCCGAAACGTTATGGCTGTTGCTTTTGGCAATAAATTATAATTGGCACTTTATTGAGGTCCGTGTTCCTTGTTTTGTTGATGTCTGGAGGATTGCCAAAATTCACAACACGGTAATCAGTATATATATATATATATATATACAGTCACGCTTGAAGGCCTGCCGGGTTTAAGTGCTGTAAACACTTGCATAAGATAAATTAATGCACTTATATGAAAATTTGGACATTTCAGTGTCAACCATGTCAACTGCTGTTAAAACCTCTTTACTAAAATCCCTTTTTTTTTTAACCCCCTTAACTTTCAATCCACACATTTATTGGCAGCGTCAGACTGGGAACCAAAACTGGCTCTGGGAAACTGCTCGGCCACCCCCCCTTGGGGGAGGGGGGTGCGGACGAGCTGGTTGCTACGCTGGTTTCGGACGATTTTGTTACAGCGGGCTGATATTGCCTGCCCCTGTAACAAAAACGGCTCCACAGGGTCGTAAAACCAGCCCCCACCTTGGCGGCCCACCGGGGAAACGCCCGGGGCCTACTATGGCCAGTCCAGCCCTGGTTATTGGCCTAGCTGTCATGACAAAGTGTATTTAGAGTCACTCAAAAAGCACCCAGTTTCTGTTTTTATCCACATTTAAAAATAAATACAGAAAATAAATGGTTTTCTGTCTCTATTTATCTGTACAAATCAGTAGAAATGCAAAACAGGGTGGCTTAATTATAACACACCTGAAGCACAGAAATAAACGACACAATATTTGGTGGCTCTGAAAATATAACTCAATTGAAACACAGACATAACACTACACAATATTTGTTGGCTTTGTCAATATAACACAGACAGAAATCTGCACATTTTTTGGTGGTTCTGATAGAATAACACAACTGAAACACAGACATGAAACTACACAATAGTTGTAAGCTCAGGCAGTATAACACACTTGAAGCACAAACATAAAACTACACAACATTTAAAGGCTCTGCTAGCACAACACATTAGCAGACAAGATATACAATTACCCAACATTTGGTGATCCTGATAGTATAACACACCCAAAGCACAGACATAAAACTGCACAACTTTTGTCAGCTCTGAGACTATAACATACTTTAAGAACAGAGAAAAAAAATAAAAAGTATTTGGTAGCTCTGATAGCATCACACACCCAAAGCACAGATATAAAACTGCACAACTTTTGTCAGCTCTGATAGTATAACACACCCGAGGCACAGACATAAAACTTCCCAACATTAGTCGGATGTATACCCGAAACACAGACACATAACTGCAAAATATTTGGTAGCTGTGATAGTATAACAGACCAGAAGCACGGATATAAAACCACACAACATTTTTCGGCTCTGATAGTATAACACACCAGAAGCACACACATAAAGCTACACAATATTTTGTAGCTCTGATAGTATAACACACCTGCAGCACAGAAATAAACTACACAATATTTGGTAGCTCTGAAAATATAACTCAATTGAAACACAGACATAACACTACACAATATTTGTTGGCTCTGTCAATATAACACAGACAGAAATCTGCACAATATTTGGTGGTTCTGCTAGAATAACACAACTGAAACACAGACATGAAACTACGCAATATTTGTCAGCTCCGATAGTATAGCACACCAGAAACACAGCCCTACATCTACACAGAACTTGGTAGCTCTGATAGTATAACACACCTGAAGCATAGACATGAAACTACACAACATGTGGTGGCTCTAATCGTATAACACACTTGAAGCACAGACGAAAAACTAAACAATGTTTGGTAGCTCTGATAGTATAACACACCAAAGCACAGATATAAAACTACACCAAATTTATCGGCTCTGATAGTATAACACACAAGAAACAGAGACATAAAACTACACAATATTTTGTAGATCTGATAGTATACCACACCTGAAGCACAGACATAAAACTATACAATATTTAGGAGCTGTGATAGTACAACACACCGGAAGCATGGACATAAAACTACACAATATTTGTCATTTCTGTTACTATGACACACTTGAAACGCAGACATAAAATTACACAATATTTGTAGCCTCTGATAGTATAACACACCCGAAGCACAGATATAAAACTACTCAAAGATTTTTGGCTCTGATAGTATAACACACCAGGGGGCATATGTACAAGACCCTATGGCCACCACAACGTCACTTTTACTGACGTTGTGGTGGCGATAGTGGCTGCGCCTTATGTACAAGACAGTGCTAAGCCACTTAATGTGGCGTAATGCTGCCTTGTACATAAGGCACCCTTTCACACTATGGTTAGTGTGAAAAGGGCGTGCAGAGGGTGTTGTGGTGGGCGTTCCACTGCAACACCCATTGTATTTAACGCTGCCCATAGGAGGCAGCGCCAAAATTAAGACCAGGAAAACCCTGGTCTTAAGTTCCCGAAACAAGGAGAAATGCATTATTTCTCCTCGTTTTTGCTTTCTCCATGTGTGCTGCCTTGGGCAGCATACATGGAAACAGCAAAAAGCCATGGTTTGTTTATGTACAGGAAGGTGTCCCTTGCTGTACACACACAAACCTTTAAAAAAAGGCCATTTTGTCACTTTCATGTGTGCTGCATGAAGCATCACACATGAAAGTGACAGACTTGCATTTTAGGACTGTTTATGTGCAGAGAGGGGGACCTTCCTACACATAAACAATCCTTTCCCTGCACTCAGACACCCTTGCACTCTGGTGCCAGGGTGCCTGTGTTGGCGCTGAGTTGTTCAACTTAGCGCCATCGCAGGGGGAAACGCCAGGCTGCACTACATTCTTGTAAATATGGTGCAGCCTTGCATTTCAGAAGTGGCGGAGAGTGTCGTTAAGCCAAGGATACTAACAACACGCTTCACCATTTCCTAGTACATAGACTTTATGTCTGCACTTCTGGTGTGTTATGCTATAAGAGTCGAAAAATGTTGTATCTTTGATGGTATAACACACCCAGAGCACAGACCCAAAACTGCTCAATATTTGTTGGCTCTGATAGTATAACACACCCGAAGCACAGACATAAAACTATACAATATTTCAGAGCTGTGATAGTATAACACACCCAAAGCACGGATATAAAACTACACAATATTTGTCGGCTCTGACAGTATAACACACTTGAAGCACAGACATAAAAGTACTCAATATTTGTTGGCTCTGATAGTATAACACACCCGAAGCACAGACATAAAACTATACAATATTTCAGAGCTGTGATAGTATAACACACCCAAAGCACGGATATAAAACTACACAATATTTGTCGGCTCTGACAGTATAACACACTTGAAGCACAGACATAAAAGTACTCAATATTTGTTGGCTCTGATAGTATAACACACCCGAAGCACAGACATAAAACTATACAATATTTCAGAGCTGTGATAGTATAACACACCCAAAGCACGGATATAAAACTACACAATATTTGTCGGCTCTGACAGTATAACACACTTGAAGCACAGACATAAAAGTACTCAATATTTGTCGGCTCTGATAGTATAACATACCCGTAGTACAGAAAGAAACGTCACCATATTTGGTAGCCTTGGAAGTATAACACACTGAATCACAGAAATAAAAATACAGAGCACTTGTCGGCTCTGATACTATAACAGACCCAAAGCAAAGACATAAATCTACCAAACCCTATAAGACCAATTGTAGGAGAGTAGGGTCTGCTATCCTATGGTCACCCCAAATTTTTGCTTTTTGCTTCACTGGTTTTTGATATATTGAGGCTGTGGGCCTGCCAATCAGACCCCCAGCCTGCTGTTCTCTCTACTAAATTAAAACTATGCACCCTAGGTGCATAACCAATTGGAAGTGGATCACCCTGTCAGCCCCTGTACCAGTGTACACTAGGTACCCAGGGCATTGGTGTACCCAAGGCCTGCCAGGGGCTGAAGCATGTATTATGCCACCCCAGGCTTGGCCTAACAATTTGACACAACTGGCTGATCACTCA
Organism: Triturus cristatus; assembly: GCF_964204655.1. NCBI lineage: Eukaryota > Metazoa > Chordata > Amphibia > Caudata > Salamandridae > Triturus > Triturus cristatus. Next base: position 1,283,536,575 of record NC_140592.1, on the reverse strand, counting down.
GCTGGGGTAAGTTGGTGTAATCACCTCTTACTTAGGTGTAGTATACCTATACCTAACCTTAAATGGGACACCTGGTAACCTATAAGTCACTCCTATGGCAGGCCTTAACAATCCTGAAGGCAGAGTGCTTGGTTCCATGTGAGATGGTGCTCTGGCATGAGCTGAGCCTGTTTGCAGTGGTCGGAACAACTTCCGTCTACTGTTTCCAGATATCGTCATACCATATACTCTTAAGTGCATTATGAACCTCGCGGTTAAATGCTATCTTTGGTTTGGCTTTATCAAAACATGTCGAGTAAGGTGTCATACGAATTGGAATACTAACCCCTCGCCAATTCTGGCGACGGGGTTAGCATTCCACCCTTCTAGAGGGGCACGACATGTACAGTACCTGAAACCCGGGTAAAATCAGACATAGCCTCAGCTCCACAAAATGGATGCTGCCACCACAGACACAAGTCTGCCCTCCTGCTGCTGGGAGTCCTTCCAGCTTGGGAGGTGTGGACAAAGGGTTTCCTGCCAGGGGAGGTGCATGCACCACCCCAGACAGGATTTTGTGTATTGGTCAGGTAGGGCTTGAAAGAAACCAGACATGCCTGTGGCTCACAAGGAGCCTCGGTGCATATGCCAGTTCAAACCGGTCCAGGGGCACACCAGTCCCGGGCCTGGGGCGAGCTGGACAAAGGATTGGGGGTGTAACCACCCCCCTTCCTGGTCCCATCCATAGGGAGGGACCTAGCAGGTAGTCCGGCCCCTAGAATCCGCTTAAAGGTAGGAGCTGTGTCCTAAGACTTCAGACATCCTGGAATCAACTTGAAACTAAGAAGAAGACGGGAACTTCGACATTCTGCTGCACAGAAGACTGAAGGAAATCTCCCCTGTGGTCAGGGAGTGACCACCTTGCTAACGCAAGCACCATCCAGCGAATCAACATCTGCTTTGCCGCCGCCTCCCGCCGGAGCCCGAGCCCAGAGACTGACAAGAGCTGGACCTCCAGACCTCTCACCGCCCGATCCACAGTCCCTGAAAAGAGGAGACCCGTGGAGGCACCGAGACACGTGGAGCCAGCCATCTTGAAACAACCACGACAAGCTGACAAGTGCAACAACCAAGGCTCCCTCCAAGTTGTGCTTTGGGATCTGAGAAGCCCAACCCTCGAGCAGCATCTGCACCAAAGGTGAGCCCTCCAGCATCTCCACGATCTGCGTGGGGCCCTTCTGCATTTTGCCACTCGACGCACCTAACCGGTTGCTGGCCGCTGGCTAGTAGCCATCTTGGCGACGAACTTTACAAAATACACCGCTGGTCTGGTTGCTCCAGACTGGCCCTTGCTCCCCTCCAAAGGAGCAGTCCCTCTGACCTTGCTGGTCAGAACTATCAGCTTATTTCATCTCCTACAACAATTGCTTTTGCCAAGGCTTGTTTGCTTCGATCAAGTCGCCGACACTGCCGACAGCGAGAGCCTGCGTGGGACAGCTCGTGAACCGACTCCTGGACATCGTCGACCTCCAGGGACCACGTGGCTGCAGAGACAAGCTACACCTTTCTTCCTGTTTGCACCCGACATTGCTTGGTACCCACCTGGTGCCACGCTGGTCACTGGCTAGTGACTGTGAACACTGTCCCCTCTGCTTACAGGTCTTCAACATCCCCGATCCACTCTTGGATCCACCGCATCTCTCCCGGACCGACCGCCTGCAGCATCTTTGTCCACAGGCTCCACGGAACAGATAGAAGAAACCCGACGCACTTCGAGGCCTATGCACCCGCTTCCTGTGGGTGAGGTAAAGCTGGCACTCCTGTGCCCAAGTGTAGTATTACATCTCTAGTGCCTGTGTTCCAAATCTTGAGTTCCTAGTCCATCCGGAAGATCCTTTTTGCAGTAACTTTGTACTTTTTACGCACCCATTGAAACCTATGGGAGCACGCGTGTGACTATTTGCTCTGCACACGCCACCCGTGGACCTCCTGGTCACTAACTGAAGTTAGCTCCTTGTAGGCCCAGCGATTCTAGAGGCCCTAGGCCTTTTCCCTTTTCTGTTCGTGGTACTTATACCACTATTTTAGTATATGGTTCGAGCGGCCACCAGGGCCTATCCATATAAAGTGCAACTTCTGTGTATTCTACTGTAATCTTGTTTGACGATTTGTGCTCCTGTGCTCATAAAGAGACTAGGGGTTACTTTGAGAAATAAATACATATATATTTTGAATATATATCTGTGTGGTGTCCTTTCATTGGTATAAAAGGGGGTTGCATTTGGTAAAACAGCTGGCTTAACACGCTTCACGAGTTTAGCCTCAAAGACTGCTTAGCCTACGCTACCACTAGGGCAGCTAGTCCGAAAAGGTTGACTTACAACCACACCATAAGGGCTGTTTGGCATGGTACAAGGTGATCACTTTAACTAGTGAGCATCATATACCAGGCCAACTTCTCACATTGGTGAGCAGCGGCTGGATTTGAGCTTGCTGTGTTTTACCATTGTAATCTCTTGGTTACCAATTGAAAGATCACATAGGTACCTGTAGGTACATATAAAACAAGATTAGATATACATAAGTTCTACTGAACTTAGTTGTTGTAGACCAAAGGGAGTAACACACCCTGACTACAACTACTAGATAGGTTTAGTAGGTAAACCCAAGTGTAGGTAGATTGCAACACATCCACCCACACTTAAGAGCAATGGCTGGGGCAGAGGGGTCCACTGTACCCATCTCTGTTGAGAGTGACCCCCAGAGGGCACCATCCATCTTTGCTACCCTTAATCAGAATGAGCGCAGGCATTTGGCAACTCTTAGAGGCCTTAAACAGCCCAAGAACCCTACCTCTGCTGAGCTCAGAGAACTCTTGCAAAATGATGAAAATCAGAGAGAGCTCAAGAAAGCTTCCCAGTTAGCCCCCTTAGGGTCAGGAACAGGAGGCCCCCCTTCTGAAGATGCTACAGAGGTACCCAGTTCCAATAGTCACCCCTTAGATGGCAATAATACCACAGAGGATGAGAGTGATAAAGGTACTGATACAGAGAGTAGTGATGATGAAGGGAGAACTAGCCCAGTTCCAAGTGTTATACTTGGCCCAGCTAAACTAAGGCTATTGGGGACTGACAATGGGACCATCCCATTGGATCTCCCCAGTGGACTTAACCAGGGGCTTGGGAGGCAAAGGAATCGCTCAGGTGACTCTAATGCTTCTCATGCCTCTAGAGGCTCTCAAGGTCACTCCAGGAAAAGGATGACCACCCCTCAGAGGAGGGAACATGAGGCCAGAATGCAGGAAGCCCAGCTGAGGATCAGGAAGCAGGAGCTAGAAGTAGCCCTGATGGAAGAAAAACTGAACAAGGCTAGGCAACCTAGAGAGAGTGGGTCTATACCCACTGGTGGCAGCATTGTCCCTAAGGACAAAGATAGGGTCTTTGATAATAGGAACCTGTCTAAGGTTGTGCCCCCCTACAAAAGTGGGGATGACATCCACAAATGGATAACTGCTCTTGAGAGAGCCTGCAAAGTACAGCAGGTTCCTGAAGACCAGTGGGCAGCAATCCTCTGGCTCTCCTTTGAAGGAAGAGGCAGAGACAGACTCCTCACTGTTAGAGAAGAGGATGTCAGAAATTACAGAGTCCTGAAGAGTGTTCTGGTTGATGGGTTAGGCTTAACCACTGAACAGTACAGGTAAATGTTCAGAGACACCCAAAAGACACAGACTCAGGACTGGTCTGAATACATTGAATGTGCCACTAAGGCTTTGGAGGGTTGGTTGCTGGGAAGTAAGGTATCTGATTTTACAGGATTGTATAATTTGATGATGAGAGAACAGATTTTAAATAACTGTCAAAACCAGCAACTGCATCAACACTTGGTTGACTCTGATCTGACCTCTCCCCAAGAATTGGGAAAGAAGGCAGACAAATGGGTCAGAACCAGGGTTAAGCAAAAGACGCAGGGCCAAGGGGGTGATCAGAAGAAAACAGACCAAAAGGGTGGAGATCAGAAATCTAAAGACCAGAAGTCTTCAACAGGGCCCCAAACTACTGCTAAGGAGGGTGGGTCCCAACAACAATCCAAGGGAAAGAAGAAAAAAGGTCAAAAGAAACCCTGGTGCAATCATTGCAAGAATACAACTCACTGGACTAGTGATTGTAAGAAGGGTGGAGCCCCCAACACTGTTGCCCCCAAGGCACCTGCTCCCAGTACTACTGTTAGCAGTGTTGGTCCCCAGACAAAGGGTGTAGTGGGAATCACTATGGGAACTGAAGGAGATTCTGACTTAGACAGAACCCTGACACAGGCAGTCTTGATCTGTGATGGGGACATTGATTTGTCCCTGACTGTGAGCCCCAGTAACCTGGGCAAGTACAGACAGACTCCTTTAATTAACGAAAAAGTGGCTCAAGCCTACAGGGACACATGTGCCAGTGTCACTATGGTGACACCAGGCTTTGTGGACCCTGGACAGTACATACCAGGTGAGAATTACCTGGTGACCAATGCCAGCAATGCCACTACTTCACATAGTGTGGCAGTTGTTAACTTCTCATGGGGAGGGGTAACTGGCCTCAAAAGGGTTGTGGTTAGTGCAGACCTCCCAGTAGAATGTTTGTTGGGCAATGACCTAGAGAGTTCTCTATGGTCAGAAGTGGAGTACAGGACTCATGCAGAGATGTTAGGTATATCACCACATGTCCTTGCTGTGACCAGGTCACAGGCCAAAAAGTGCCTCACTGAACCTCAGGTCTTGGATCCTGGAACAATGGACCAAGCACCTACCAAGAAGAAGAACAGGAGGGTCAAGGCTGTGCGTTCCCCCCTGCCTCAGGGTGATGATCAACCTTCCCAGGAAGCTGATCTATAGGACCCTGAAGGAACTGTCCCTGAAGAGCTTGAACCTGATCAGGTTGAGTTTCTGGGGACAGGGGGACCTTCAAGGGCTGACTTGAGGCAGGCTCAGTTATCCTGTCCCTCTCTTGAACCCCTCAGACAGCTGGCTGCTGCTGAGGCTGCTGGGAATGCTCAAGGTACCCATAAAGTGTATTGGGATGAAGGGCTCCTTTATTCAGAGGCTAGAGACCCCAAGCCTGGTGCTACCAGGAGGTTGGTTATACCTCTGCAATTTAGGGGCTTCCTTCTTACCTTGGCCCATGATATTCCTTTAGAAGGACACTTAGGCCAGAACAAGACTTGGGACAGGCTTGTCCCTCACTTTCACTGGCCTCATATGAATGAAGATACAAAGGAGTTTTGTCGCTCCTGTGTGACCTGCCAAGCCAGTGGCAAATCAGGTGGCACAACAAAGGCCCCCCTAATACCACTACCGGTGGTGGGGGTCCCCTTTGAAAGAGTGGGAATAGATATAGTGGGTCCCATGGATCCTCCCACTGCATCTGGGCCTAGATTTATACTGGTGGTAGTGGATCATGCCACCAGGTATCCAGAGGCAATTCCCCTTAGGACCACTACAGCTCCTGTTGTGGCCAGGGCCCTGCTGGGAGTATTCTCCAGAGTGGGGTTTCCTAAGGAGGTAGTTTCTGACAGAGGTACCAACTTCATGTCAGGATACTTGACAGCTATGTGGAAGGAATGTGGTGTCAACTACAAGTTCACCACCCCTTATCACCCACAATGCAATGGGCTTGTTGAGAGATTCAACAAGACCCTAAAGGGTATGATCAAAGGATTACCTGAAAAGCTCAGGCGAAGATGGGACATCCTTCTACCCTGCCTTCTGTTTGCTTACAGAGAGGTCCCACAAAAGGGGGTTGGCTACAGCCCCTTTGAATTGTTGTTTGGGCACCCTGTAAGAGGCCCACTGTGTTTAGTGAAGGAAGGATGGGAGTTACCTCTCAAAAGCCTAAGCAAGACATAGTGGACTATGTACTTGGTCTCCGCTCCAGGATGGCTGAGTATATGGAGAAGGCATCCAAAAACCTTGAGGCAAGCCAGGCCTTACAGAAAGCTTGGCATGACCAAAAGGCTGTCTTGGTTGAGTTTCAGCCAGGACAGAAGGTATGGGTGTTGGAGCCAGTGGCCCCAGCAGCACTCCAAGACAAATGGTCTGGACCCCATACACTCCTGGAAAAGAAGGGAGAGGTCACCTACTTGGTAGACCTAGGAACTCCCAGGAGTCCCCACAGGGTACTCCATGTTAACAGGCTTAAAGCATATGTTGACAGGGCAGACATGGGCTTGCTCATGGCTACAGATGAGGGACAGGAGGAAGAGAGTGACCCTCTCCCAGACCTGTTGTCTCAGAACCCTGAAGATGGCTCAGTTGAAGGAGTGACCCTTGGAGGCAACCTCACTGCCCATCAGCAGACTGAATGTAGACAGGTTCTACAATCATTTTCACATATGTTTTCCTTGATACCTAGTCAAACTGACTGGTGTACCCATGTGGTGGACACTGGTGACAGTCTGCCTGTAAAGAACAAGCTTTACAGACAACCTGACCACGTCAGGGACTGTATAAAGGCTGAGGTACATAAAATGCTGGAATTAGGTGTCATTGAACCCTCAGAGAGCCCCTGGGCTAGCCCAGTGGTTCTGGTCCCCAAACCTCACACCAAAGATGGCAAGAGAGAGATGAGGTTCTGTGTGGATTACAGAGGACTCAATGCTGTCACTAGGACAGATGCACACCCTATTCCAAGGGCAGATGAGCTCATAGACAAACTAGCTTCTGCTAAGTTTTTGAGCACATTTGACTTGACAGCTGGCTATTGGCAAATCAGATTAGCTGAGGAGTCTAAGGCCAAAACAGCATTCTCAACCCCAGGTGGGCACTACCAGTTTGTGGTGATGCCCTTTGGTCTGAAGAATGCACCTGCCACCTTCCAAAGGCTGGTGAACCAAGTCCTTACTGGGTTGGATGACTTTTGCGCAGCATATCTTGATGACATTGCTGTCTTTAGTTCCACCTGGGAGTATCACCTGATCCACCTGAAGAAGGCTCTTGAGGCTCTGCAAAGGGCAGGCCTCACTATCAAGGCTACTAAGTGCCAGATAGGGCAGAGTAAGGTTGTATATTTGGGCCACCTTGTAGGTGGAGGCCAAGTTCAACCACTGGAGAGTAAGATACAATCCATCAAGGACTGGTCTCCTCCAACCACCCAGACTCAAGTTCGAGCTTTCTTGGGCTTGACTGGGTACTACAGGAAGTTTGTTAAGAACTATGGGTCCATTGTGACTCCTCTTAATGATCTGACATCCAAGAAGATGCCCAAAAAGGTTCAGTGGACAGTAAGCTGTCAAAAGGCATTTGATGACCTGAAGGAGGCCATGTGCTCTGCACCTATCCTGAAAAGTCCTGACTACTCCAAAGAGTTTATTGTCCAAACAGATGCTTCTGAGTTGGGTGTGGGAGCTGTGCTGTCACAACTTAATGTAGATGGTCAAGACCAACCCATTGCTTTTATTAGCAGAAGGTTGACCCCCAGAGAGAAGAATTGGTCAGCTATTGAGAGGGAGGCCTTTGCTGTGGTGTGGGCCCTGAAGAAGCTGAGGCCATACTTGTTTGGCACTCACTTCAATATTCAGACCGACCATAAGCCCCTCTTGTGGCTAAATCAGATGAAGGGTGAAAACCCCAAACTGCTTAGGTGGTCCATTTCCCTACAGGGGATGGACTTTACAGTGGAGCACCGGCCAGGTACTGACCATGGGAATGCAGATGGTCTCTCCAGGTACTTCCACTTAGGACATAAAGGCGAGACTGGTCAAGGCTAGTTTAATGTCCCAGCGTTTGGGGGGGGGGGTTGTGTAGGAGAGTAGGGTCTGCTATCCTATGGTCACCCCAAATTTTTGCTTTTTGCTTCACTGGTTTTTGACATATTGAGGCTGTGGGCCTGCCAATCAGACCCCCAGCCTGCTGTTCTCTCTACTAAATTAAAACTATGCACCCTAGGTGCATAACCAATTGGAAGTGGATCACCCTGTCAGCCCCTGTACCAGTGTACACTAGGTACCCAGGGCATTGGTGTACCCAAGGCCTGCCAGGGGCTGAAGCATGTATTATGCCACCCCAGGCTTGGCCTAACAATTTGACACAACTGGCTGATCACTCAGCTGGGGTAAGTTGGTGTAATCACCTCTTACTTAGGTGTAGTATACCTATACCTAACCTTAAATGGGACACCTGGTAACCTATAAGTCACTCCTATGGCAGGCCTTAACAATCCTGAAGGCAGAGTGCTTGGTTCCATGTGAGATGGTGCTCTGGCATGAGCTGAGCCTGTCTGCAGTGGTCGGAACAACTTCCTTCTACTGTTTCCAGATATCGTCATACCATATACTCTTAAGTGCATTATGAACCTCGCGGTTAAATGCTATCTTTGGTTTGGCTTTATCAAAACATGTCGAGTAAGGTGTCATACGAATTGGAATACTAACCCCTCGCCAATTCTGGCGACGGGGTTAGCATTCCACCCTTCTAGAGGGGCACGACATGTACAGTACCTGAAACCCGGGTAAAATCAGACATAGCCTCAGCTCCACAAAATGGATGCTGCCACCACAGACACAAGTCTGCCCTCCTGCTGCTGGGAGTCCTTCCAGCTTGGGAGGTGTGGACAAAGGGTTTCCTGCCAGGGGAGGTGCATGCACCACCCCAGACAGGATTTTGTGTATTGGTCAGGTAGGGCTTGAAAGAAACCAGACATGCCTGTGGCTCACAAGGAGCCTCGGTGCATATGCCAGTTCAAACCGGTCCTGGGGCACACCAGTCCCGGGCCTGGGGCGAGCTGGACAAAGGATTGGGGGTGTAACCACCCCCCTTCCTGGTCCCACCCATAGGGAGGGACCTAGCAGGTAGTCCGGCCCCTAGAATCCGCTTAAAGGTAGGAGCTGTGTCCTAAGACTTCAGACATCCTGGAATCAACTTGAAACTAAGAAGAAGACGGGAACTTCGACATTCTGCTGCACAGAAGACTGAAGGAAATCTCCCCTGTGGTCAGGGAGTGACCACCTTGCTAACGCAAGCACCATCCAGCGAATCAACGTCTGCTTTGCCACCGCCTCCCGCCGGAGCCCGAGCCCAGAGACTGACAAGACCTGGACCTCCAGACCTCTCACTGCCCGATCCACAGGGCCCTTCTGCATTTTGCCACTCGACGTGCCTAACCGGTTGCTGGCCACTGGCTAGTAGCCATCTTGGCGACGAACTTTACAAAATACACCGCTGGTCTGGTTGCTCCAGACTGGCCCTTGCTCCCCTCCAAAGGAGCAGTCCCTCTGACCTTGCTGGTCAGAACTATCAGCTTATTTCATCTCCTACAACAATTGCTTTTGCCAAGGCTTGTTTGCTTCGATCAAGTCGCCGACACCGCCGACAGCGAGAGCCTGCGTGGGACAGCTCGTGAACTGACTCCTGGACGTCGTCGACCTCCAGGGACCACGTGGCTGCAGAGACAAGCTACACCTTTCTTCCTGTTTGCACCCGACATTGCTTGGTACCCACCTGGTGCCACGCTGGTCACTGGCTAGTGACTGTGAACACTGTCCCCTCTGCTTACAGGTCTTCAACATCCCCGATCCACTCTTGGATCCATCGCATCTCTCCCGGACCGACCGCCTGCAGCATCTTTGTCCACAGGCTTCACGGAACAGATAGAAGAAACCCGACGCACTTCGAGGCCTATGCACCCGCTTCCTGTGGGTGAGGTAAAGCTGGCACTCCTGTGCCCAAGTGTAGTATTAGATCTCTAGTGCCTGTGTTCCAAATCTTGAGTTCCTAGTCCATCCGGAAGATCCTTTTTGCAGTAACTTTGTACTTTTTACGCACCCATTGAAACCTATGGGAGCACACGTGTGACTATTTGCTCTGCACACGCCACCCGTGGACCTCCTGGTCACTAACTGAAGTTAGCTCCTTGTAGGCCCAGCGATTCTAGAGGCCCTAGGCCTTTTCCCTTTTCTGTTCGTGATACTTATACCACTATTTTAGTATATGGTTCGAGCGGCCACCAGGGCCTATCCATATAAAGTGCAACTTCTGTGTATTCTACTGTAATCTTGTTTGACGATTTGTGCTCCTGTGCTCATAAAGAGACTAGGGGTTACTTTGAGAAATAAATAAATATATATTTTGAATATATATCTGTGTGGTGTCCTTTCATTGGTATAAAAGGGGGTTGCATTTGGTAAAACAGCTGGCTTAACACGCTTCACGAGTTTAGCCTCAAAGACTGCTTAGCCTACGCTACCACTAGGGCAGCTAGTCCGAAAAGGTTGACTTACAACCACACCAGGAGGGCTGTTTGGCATGGTACAAGGTGATCACTTTAACTAGTGAGCATCATATACCAGGCCAACTTCTCACACCAATGAAACTTCTTTAACTCCTCGCTCCATGGCAACACGTTCGGCAAAGACAGTTCTATGTTTTCCATAATCAGGTGATTAACTCTCTCAACCAATCCATTGGCTTGAGGTCTGAACAAAGTCTCTCTTTCATGGTTCACTCCCATTCGGCACAAAAACTCTCCTAGACACCAGACGCACTCCATTGTCTGATACTAGGATTCTAGGAATGCCTTCTTTTATGAACAATGTCTTTAAAAATCCTACGACTTTCTCTGCGTCAATAGAATCAGTGGTTTCAATAACAAACCATTTGGAATGTTAGTCCACCAGGGCCATTATGTACTTACTTTGCAAGCCAAGCTTAAATATCGGACCCAAAAAAATCGATCGTTAGCCACGCTTTCCCAAGGCCTTTTGGGTAGGACCATACAACTCAGAGGGGGCGGGGGGGGGGTTGTCTCACAATTCTAGTTTTATCACTGTTTGCACATTCATAGCATTCCTTCACCACACTTTCTATCACTTCATCCAACCGGGCCACCAAAATGACTGGCAGACACGCCTCTTAGTCATGTTCCTACCCGGATGTCGCTGATGGGCAATGTTGATTATCCTCTTTCTGAGTTTCTCAGGTGGTACGAACTGATCCCTCCTCAACAATTACCATCACGCAGACTCAATTCTCCCTCCACGTTGAGATATCCTGTGAACCGTGTATCCTCTACTTGATTCCTCTCCCAACTTTCTGACACACACCTGACTACCTGTTCCGATACATCATCCTTCAGCATAGCCACCTCCCATTCCATTCTCTCAAGAGCTACTTCCTCCGCTCCACCTTTCACTACTTCAATCTCTTCATCTAACTCCAGATCTAACTCATCCAGCATTCTTGATAGACAATCAGCAACCACATTCCTTAATCCTTTAACATACACCATTTCAAAATTAAATTCCAGGACAGATAACATCCACCTGGAAATCCTAGGTGTCACATTTCCCTCTAAACTCCTTCCTCCTTTGAACAAATGGATAAGGGGCTTGTGATCAGTGCGGATTTTGAAAGGCAAACCCCAGACAAAGTATCTGAAATGTTTTATCCCCCAGCAACATGCTAAGGCCTCTCTTTCAATAACAGAATAAGAAACTTCCGCACCTTGGAGCCGCCTAGAGGCAAATGCTACAATCCTACCTTGACCGTCCTTCAACTGAGCCAGGACAACACCAAGCCCCACACGGCTAGCATCAGATAGAATCTATGTCTTAGCTGTAACTTCAAAATGACCTGGTGTAGGAGCATTAAGAATCCCATCCTTCACTTCGTTAAAAGCCTCACTACATTGCTCCTTCCACTCAAATATGGCACCTTTCTTCATCAGCAGCCTTAAAGGTTCCACAATTTCAGTGAACCCCGAAACTAATTTTGAGAAATATTTTGCCAGCCCGAGGAAAGAATTCAATTGCTCGTTACTAAGCGGAATGGGAGCCCGTTCCACTGCGGAAACACTACTCCTCATCTGCCTAATCCCTTCTTTGGATATCTCATGTCCTAAATACGTGACCTGCTCCCTCCTCAGCTGGCACTTTTCCTTTTTTATTGTCAGATCTTGGCTCCCCAGACGTCTCAACACTTCATCCATTAACTCATCATGTTCCACTCCATTCTTTCCCACAATTAGCATATCATCCTGGAAACAAAGAACCTCCTTAAGCCCTCCAAACATTTGCTGCATGATCCTCTGAAACACCGCTGAGGCAGACGCCAACCCAAATGGCATTCTGCAATTACAGAAAACTCCCAGCGGTGTTACAAATGAGGTAAGATGCTTGGGCTCGTCATGCAAAGTGATCTGGTGGTAAGCCGCAGACATGTCAATCACACTAAAAATCTCACCACCACCCATTGCTGTCACCTTCTCAGAAATGTTTAGCAAAGGTTGCCTATCCACCCATATGTTTCTGTTGAGGTCTCACAAGTCCACATATAGACAAATGTTTTCCCCTTCTTTGGGTGCCACCACAATCAATCAATCAATCAGGGAATTTGGAAGCGTGCTACTCACCAGTGAGGGTCTAAAGGTGCTGGGGGAGGGGAGCAGCTCCAGTCAGTCGAAGAGCCAGGTCTTTCGGGTCTTCCTGAAGATGTTCAGAGTTGGGGCACGTCTGATGTCGATCGGGAGCTCGTTCCAGGTTTTGGCCGCGATTTAGGAAAGAGTTCTTCCACCTGCTCATGCTCTGCGGATACATGGGGTTTCGGCGATGGCAAGGTCGGTGGATTTGAGGTTTCTCTTGGGTACATGGAAGGAGATTCTTTCGTTGAGATATTGGGGTCCGGTGTTGTGAAGACATTTGTAGGCATGGGTGACACCCATGATGTGTTCATGTCGAGGGATGCCGAGGACATGTCTGGCAGCTGTGTTCTAAATGGTCTGGAGTTTGCGGAGTAGATGGAGTTTCTGTAGTTCAGTCTGCTGGTTATGAGAGCAGGGGTGACGTTTTTTCTTGATTTGCGGGGGATCCTTTTGAAGGTCTTCTGAAGGATGCGGAGGGTGGTGAAACAGGTGGAGGCGATGGCATTGATCAGTCGGGTCATGGAGAGGGAGGAGTCGAGTATGATGCCATGGTTCCGGGTGTGGTCCGTGGGGGTGGGGCGGCTGCCGAGGGCAGTGGGCCACCAGGTGTTGTCCCACGCAGATGGGGAGGGTCCAAGGATGAGGACCTCTGTCTTCTCCAAGTTGAGCTTTAGGCAGCTGCTGATCATCCAGGATGCAGCATCCTGCATTCCTTCCTGAAAGCTGAGTCTGGTGGTGATGGGGTCCTTAGTGAGGGAGAGGATGATCTGGGTGTCGTCGGCGCAGGATACAATGCTGAGTCCGTGCTGTCTGACAATGGCAGCGAGGGGGGCAATGTAGATGTTGAAGAGTGTAGGGCTGAGCGATGACCCTTGGGGTACCCCACAGTTGATTTTTATGGGTTCCGAGAGGACGGGTGGAAGTCTACTTCTTTGGGTTATGCCAGTGAGGAAAGAGTAGAGCCAGTTGAGGGCGGTTCCCTGTATGCCAGCGTTGTGGAGTCTGGCGGTGAGTGTGCGGTGGGAGACGGTGTCGAAGGCTGCAGAGAGGACGAGTAGGATCAGGGCCGCAGTGTGGCCTTGGTCGTGGAGTGTGCGGATGTCTTCTGTATCAGTGAGGAGCGCAGTCTCGGTCCTGTGGTTGCTGAGGAATCCGGATTGGGAGGGGTCGAGGATGGAGTTCTCTTCAATGAATTTCGTTAGTTGGACGTTGACAGTCTTCTCTGTCACTTTGGCCGCGAATGGAAGGAGCAAATGTGTTGGTAGTTCTTGAGGTCCGTTGGGTCTGCTGAGGGTTTCTTGAGTAGGGGCTTGACTTCAGCATTTTAACAGTCGTCGGGGGAAGTGCCAGATTCGAAGGTGGTGGTCATGGTGCGTCATAGTTCCGGTGCGATGGCGTCAATGGCTCTGTGGAATATGTGAGGAGGCAGGGTTCTGTGGGGGCTCCTGAGTGGATGCATTTCATAGTTGATGCAGTGTCTTCGGTGGTGACTGGGGTCCAGGAGGAGATGGTGGGCTGGCTGGCATTTCTGGAGGAGGGAGTGGTTTGGGCGTCTGGTGTTTATTGAAGTTGTAGTAGAGGGACTTGATTTTCAGATGGAAGTAGGGGCCGAGCATGTTGCAGAAGTCCTGTGAGGGGGTGATGTCCGTGGTTCTGCTGGTGGGTTTGGTGAATTCCTGGATGATGCTGAAGAGTTCCTTGGAGTTGCTGGAGTTGGTAATGATCTTGTTCTGGATGAAAGTCCTTTTGGTGGATCTGATTAGTTGGTGGTATTCTGTCATGGTGTACTTGTATGTGGTGCAGTCTTCCGGGGATTTGCTGTTTCTCCAAATCTTCTCGAGACGTCTGCAGGTGTGTCTGGATTCTTGGAGGTCGGCGGTGAACCAGGTGGCCTTTCTGGGGCGCTGTCTATCGGGGTTGCGGAGGGGTATGAGCTCATTTGCGCTAATGGTTATCCATCTGTGAAATTCTTTGACTCCGTGGTTGGCGTCGGTCGAGATGGGAGGGTGTCGCGGTTGAGGGTGGAGTTGAGGTGCTTCTCAGTGACCTTGCTCTAGTTTCTTCACGGCGGGAGGGGTGCGGGTTTGGGGGTGGTGGGTTGTCTACGTTGAAGTGTACGCAGTGGTGATCCTTCCAGGGCGGATGCGTAGTGTGGCTGAAGTGGATGTTGGTACCTCCTGCGAAGATGGGGTCGAAAGTGTGTCCTGCCTTGTGGGTGGGTGTGTTGACGAGTCGTATCAGTCTGAGGTTGTCCAGGAGGGTGGCGGAGTTGGGGTCACTGAGATTGTCGAGGTGGACACAATGGGCGCCAACCACTCTGAAGCCTCAATAGGCTTGATTATACTTTGTTCCACGAACATCTCAGGTACCTTACGCAAGAGTTCTCTCATTAAATGAGGAGCATTCCTAACCTTGTGCACAGCTGGGGCAGCATTATTTTTTAGAATGATACGGTGAGAAAAATCTTTGTGTCTTCCTAACTTGCCAGTAAAGACATCAAGGTATTTTTTTGTTATCGCCACACTGTAATCCTCCAAAACATTCTCAAATTCTTTTTCAAAAACGCGCACAACTACGGCCATAACTGGTCTCACATCATTGGGATTTAGGCTCATGTTGAGGTATTTCTGATGCCGTGATCCCAGGAGATCAGAGCCCTGCTTTGTCATGTACACTCGACCGAATACTTTCTTACCATTGAAGCTTATTACCATCCACTTCAGTCCCAATGTCTCTATGGTCTTCCCTTCCGACCCCACCGCTTTAAGGTCTGATTTATCCCATGCAGGATTCATCTCCTTCCAGTTTTTAAAATACGTATCTTTAGACACCAATGTGTATAAACTCCCAGAGTCCACTAACATCTTGACGTCACACCCATCCAAGCTCACAATGCAATCCTCCAGAGATTAGTAAGAAAACTGTTGTTTATTCCAAATCCAACACCTTCAGCTTACACCATCAGATGCCCAGCTCCAGCTCCTTGTTTTCCAAGAGAAAATATTGCACCCCAGATATTTATTTTATGTATTTATTTTTAGAGTTTTCTATAGCGCAAACAAGACTCAGAGTATCAGAGCGCTTTACAAAACAAAGCAGAGTAATTATAAAACGTTTTGCCAAAACATAGCAGAGAAATTATCAAAACATTTGTAACAAGTTTCGGTAGGTAGCAGATCACATTAGGTTCTACTTTCCATGCTGTATAGAAAGTTCCATGAACTCTACACTGTGCTTCAGTTGTGTTATGCTATCAGAGCCGACAAATCTTGTGCATTTTAATGTCTGTGCTTCGGGTGTGTTTTACTATAAGAGCCGACAAGTTTTCTATATATTTATGTCTTTGCCTTGGGTTTGTTACAGTATCAGAGCCGACAAGTGTTGTGTGGTTTTATTTCTGTACTTAGGTGTGTTATACTACCAAAGCTACCAAATATTGTGTCGTTTTTTTCTGTACTTCAGGTGTGTTATACAGCAGAGCCAACAAATATTGTGTCGTTTTTTTCTGTGCTTCAGGTGTGTTATACTATCAGAGCCAACAAATATTGTGTCGTTTTTTTCTGTGCTTCAGGTGTGTTATACTATCAGAGCCAACAAATATTGTGTAGTTTTATGTCTGTGCTTGGACAGTGTTATACTGTCAGGGCCGACAGACATTGTGTAGTTTCTGTCTGTGCTTGGGATGTTTTATACTATCAGAGACACCAAATATTGAGTAGTGTTATGGCTGTGCTTCAAGTGTGTTATACTACCAGAGTCAACAAATGTTGTGTCGTTTTATGTCTGTGTTTCAAGTATGTTATACCACCCGAGGCAACAAATATTTTGTAGCCTAATGTCTCTGCTTCCGCCATCTTATAGCAGCATAGCTGACAAATATTGTGTAGTTTTCTATCTTTGCTTTGGGTGTGTCATGCTATCAGAGCCGACAAATGTTGTGTAGTTTATATCTGTGCTTCGTTGTGTTATACTATTAGCCCCACCACAGATTGTCCAGTTTTATGTCTGGATAGTTTCATGTCTTACTGCACGTCTGTCATGCTATCAGAGCCTACAAATGCTGTGTAGGTTTATGTCTGTGTTTCAAGTGTTTTATATTTTCAAACTACACAATATTAGTCGCCTCTGATAGCACAGAACACCCGAAGCACAGTCATAAAACTGTGCAATATATGTCGAGTGTGATAGTATCACATACAGGAAGCACAGACATAAAACTACACAACATTTTCCTACTCTGCTAGTAAAACACACCCGGAGCGCAGACAAAAATCTACACAACATTTGTCGGCTCTGATAGTGTAACACACCTGAAGCACAGACAAAACAAGGATTTACAATGCAATAGGTCTCGCAATGACATTATTTTGAGCTATTGACATTGTAAATGGCAATGCCTTTAAAAAAACTTAAAAGGCAATGTTATTTACAATACCAAAAGCAACACCTATTGCATTGCATAGCGCGATGTCCGTGAAGACGGCATCGTGCTTTTTAAAGTAAAAAAAAAAGTACCTTTTTTATGTTTATTTAAATGAGTGTGTTGGGGGGGCAGAGCCCTGTGGTGACTCACTGGAGAGCACCTGGAGTGCTGCGCTCAGTTCAGCAGTGCCAATGCGCCCGTGCTTGTCACACGTCTGTCACTCTGCTGTTCATCTTACCGAGGTCGATATTAGTGCCTCTGATTCGCCGCATAGTAACACCTCGCCGCGCTTTGATGGAGAGCTAGCAAAGTGTTCCATAACATAACCGGATATTATTCAGTGAGAGGAGCCGACGCACAGGAGGCGCTAAGGGCCTCTCCTGCTGCCCGAGGCGCTTTATCGTCAGCAGTCAGTGGCAGGACCGAAGCAGTAGCTTAGTGCAGACTCCGGTACTTATTCACCCACTCATCCAGCAAACGAGAAACCGTGAAGGCACCGGTCCCGGTAGCTGTCCTGTAGTCCCATAAGGTGGCCACACATTATGGAGGCACCTCACCACTCCACCCACCCCGTACCGGGCATCAACTGACGCTGCTTATCCCCAGCTGTCTCTCATGGGTTCAATTGTGGCACTGGCTCACTCTTGGCACTGTGGTACCTTCATGTTAATCGTGCCCAGTCCGTCTCACCAATCCTCCTCAAAAACTAACTACAAAGACCAGTCCTCGCGTCCTATAGACCAGAGTGACGCACGGGGGCCAGCCGGGCAGAAACAAACTGTGCACGGCATGGAGAGAGGGGGTCGGTGTTCCGTCTTTTCCAGCTCCCCATCGGAATGTGCTACCCCTTCGCGGAAACAGCGGCAGCGCTTTAGGGGAGGCATAGACATACGGCCAGGCAGCAACATACAGGTTAGAGCTGTATTTATAAGCTCCCCTCTGACATAGGGGAGACACAAACCGATGGGGGAGCAGATCTCGCTAGAACGCGCTTCCCACAAGAGTGTGCAGGGGGGTGGGGGGGGATGGAGACCCATCCTTCAATGTCAGGGCTTTCTCGGAGCCCAGCAGGAAGGTGGGGAGAAGGGATACTTTGCAAGTATTTTCCAGTCTATCGTGAAACTCCACACCAAGCCCTTAAATCAAAACAATGTCAAACTTTTCGAATGAAAAAAATAAAAATAAAAAAAGAGGAGGGGCCACGGCGAAACGACCCTCCTCAGGGCAGGCTTGTAATGTGCGCCAAAAGGTGTTTTGGTTGTATTTTCTGGGACACGCTTTTTCCGCTGTGTAGGAGAGTAGGGTCTGCTATCCTATGGTCACCCCAAATTTTTGCTTTTTGCTCCACTGGTTTTTGACATATTGAGGCTGTGGGCCTGCCAATCAGACCCCCAGCCTGCTGCTCTCTCTGCTAAATTGACACTATGCACTCCAGGTGCATAACCAATTGGAAGTGGATCACCCTGTGAGCCCCTGTACCAGTGTACACTAGGTACCCAGGGCATTGGTGTATCTAAGGCCTACCAGGGGCTGAAGCATGTATTGTGCCACCCCTGGCCTGGCCTAACAATTTGACACAACTGGCTGATCACTCAGCTGGGGTAAGTTGGTGTATCCACCTCTTACTTAGGTGTAGTATACCTATACCTAACCTTAAATGGGACACATGTTAACCTATAAGTCACTCCTATGGCAGGCCTTAACAATCCTGAAGGCAGAGTGCTTGGTTACCTGTGAGATGGTGCTCTGGCATGAGCTGAGCCTGTCTGCAGTGGTCGGAACAACTTCCTTCTACCGTTTCCAGATATCGTCATACCATATACTCTTAAGTTCATTATGAACCTCGCGGTTAAATGCTATCTTTGGTTTGGCTTTATCAAAACATGTCGAGTAAGGTGTCATACGAATTGGAATACTAACCCCTCGCCAATTCTGGCGACGGGGTTAGCATTCCACCCTTCTAGAGGGACACGACATGTACAGTACCTGAAACCCGGGTAAAATCAGACATAGCCTCAGCTCCACAAAATGGATGCTGCCACCACAGACACAAGTCTGCTCTCCTGCTGCTGGGAGTCCTTCCAGCTTGGGAGACGTGGACAAAGGGTTTCCTGCCAGGGGAGGTGCGTGCACCACCCCAGACAGGATTTTGTGTATTGGTCAGGTAGGGCTTGAAAGGAAACAGACATGCCTGAGGCTCACAAGGAGCCTCGGTGCATATGCCAGTTCAAACCGGTCCTGGGGCACACCAGCCCCGGACCTGGGGCGAGCTGGACAAAGGATTGGGGGTGTAACCACCCCCCTTCCTGGTCCCACCCTTAGGGAGGGACCTAGCAGGTAGTCCGGCCCCTAGAATCTGCTTAAAGGTAGAGGCTGTGTCCTAAGACTTCAGACATCCTGGAAGCAACTTAACCACAAGAAGAAGACGGGAACTTCCACGCTCTGCTGCACAGAGGACTGAAGGAAATCTCCCCTATGGTCAGGGAGTGACCATCTTGCTAACGCAAGCACCAACCAGCTATCCAACGTCTGCTTTGCCGCCGCCTCCCGCCGGAGCCCGAGCCCAGAGCCCGACAAGACCTGGACCTCCAGACCTCTCACCGCCCGATCCACAGTCCCTGAAAAGAAGGAACCCGTGGAGGGACCGAGACACGTGGAGCCAGCCATCTTGGAAGACCGACGACAAGCTGCAAGCGCAACGACAGAGGCTCCCTCCAAGTTGGGCTTTGGGTCCTGAGAAGCCCAACACCCGAGCAGCATCTGCACCAAAGGTGAGCCCTCCAGCATCTCCACGATCTGCGTGGGGCCCCTCTGCACTTTGCATCTCGATGCGCCTGCCCGGTCCCTGGCCCGTTGGCTAGTGGCCATTTTGGCGACCTATTTTTAAATCAACGATGCTGGTCTGGTTGCTCCAGACTGGCCCTAGCTGCTCTCCAAAAGAGCAGCCCCTCTGACCTTGCTGGTCAGAACAATCAGCTTTCCTCTCTTTCCACGACTCCTGCCTTTGCCAAGGCTTGTTTGCTTCTTTTGAGTCACTGACACCGTCGACAGCAAGAGCCTGCATGGGACAGCTCGTGACTCAACTCCTGGACGTCGTCGACCTTCAGGGACCACGTGGCTGCGGAGACAAGCTACACCTTATCACCTGTTTGCACCCGACATCGCCTGGTACCTACCTGGTGCCACGCCGGTCACTGGCTAGTGACTGTGAACACTGTCCTCTCTGCTTTCAGGTCTTCTACACCTCCGATCCACCCTTGGATCCAACGCAGCTCTTCTGGACCGACCGCCTGGAGCATCTTTGTCATCAGGCTCCATTGAATCGATAGAAGAAACCCGACGCACTTCGAGACCTATGCACCCGCTTCCTGTGGGTGAGGTAAAGCTGGCACTCCGGTGCCCAAGTGTAGAGAAACATCTCTAGTGTCTGTGTTTTGAATCTTAAGTTCGTAGTCCATCCAGAAGACCCTTTCTGCAGTAACTTTTAAACTTTTACGCACCCATTGAAAACCTATGGGAGCCCGCGTGTAACTTTCCTCACTGCACACGCGACCCGTGGACCTCCTGGTCACTAACTGAAGTTAGCTCCTTGTAGGCCCAGCGATTCTAGAGGCCCTAGGCCTTTTCCCTTTCCTGTTCGTGGTACTTATACCACTATTTTAGTATATGGTTTGAGTGGCCACCAGGGCCCATCCATATAAAGTGCAACTTCTGTATATTATAACGTTGTCTTGTTTAACGATTTGTGCTCCTGTGCTCATAAAGAGTCTAGGGGATACTTTGAGAAATAAATACATATATATTTTGAATATATATCTGTGTGGTGTCCTTTCATTGGTATAAAGGGGGGTTACATTTGGTAAAACAGCCTGCTTAACACGCTTTAACGAGTTTAGCCTCAAAGACTGCTTAGCCTACGCTACCACTAGGGCAGCTAGTCCGAAAAGGTTGACTTACAACCACACCATAAGGGTTGCTTGGCATGGTACAAGGTGGTCACTTTAACTAGTGAACATCATATACCAGGCCAACTTCTCACACACTCCAAGTGGGAGGGTACAGAGCCCCAAGGAGGAGGACCGAGTGTGGGAGAGGCCACCCCAGTCTTTGGTCCAGCTGCCGGGTACAGGCCTGGGGCTGGTGGGTCAGTACCAGGATGTCATACCTGACCTGACAGGAGGGAGAATGGACAAAGGTTGCCAAGCACCTGGGGCTACTGCCCCCCGCTCCCTGGCGCCACAGAGGTTTGAGAGCCCTGAGAGGCATGCGGCCTGGGTCTCATCCCTGACTACTGTCAGTGGCCACTGTAGCATTTTGCTGTCTGTCTGTTGGGACACACCTGTGGGCCAGTTAAGGTTAGGTGCTGCACAGGTGGTGTCCACAGGTGAGGAGAAGGGTTCCCCGTGGATTGGCTGGGTGGGCCCTTAGAGTATGGACAGAGGGATTCCAATAGGTTCAGATTGACATAGAACTGGAGTCTGCCCCTGCAGTTGCGGCCCAGGTCCTTGTTCTATCGCCCCAAGCAGGGAAGACCATCACGGTGGTGATTGGTCTACCCTGCGTTTTGGCTGGAAGGGGGTTGTGTTGGACTTGGACCTTTTTGCAGGGTCATCCCTAAACTTTTTGCCTTCCTCCTGTATTTTTCCTGACCTGTTGTTGGCTGTTTTATGACTCTGGGCACTTTACCACTGCTGATCAGTGCTAAGGTGTATATGCTCTCCCTATGGTAAAATGTATACATTGATTGGTGTCCATGTTTGGCTTATTTGGTTTACTATCAGCCCCTAGTAAAGTGCACCAGGAGTGCCAGGGCTTGTAAATACAAATGCTGCTGGTGGGCTTGCAGCGCTGGTTGCGCCACCCACAGAAGCGGCCTAGTAAAATGTGTCTAAGGTCTGCCACTGCAGACCCTGCGTGCAGTCTGGTACTGTCGCGCTGACTGCGCAAGTGCACCCACTTGCCAGTCCCTAAACCTTCCCTTAACTTCATGTTAGTCACCCCTCTGGTAGGCCCAAGGGCAGGGTGCATTGTAGGCATAAGGTAGGACATGCCCTGATGTGTGTGGCATGTCCTAATAGTGAATTACAGCCATTTTCGTTTTTCACTATTGAAGGCTACCTGCTCTCCAAAGGCCAGAATGGGCTGCTGGAATTACTACACGCTGTAATCCCAGCGGACTCAGAGAGCATGGTAGAAAGTCAAGTTTAGTATGCCTGAACTCAGAATAATAAAATACTTCTTTTAGTAAAGTTTATTTTAATATCCTGTGTTTGTAAATACTACTTTTAGAAAGTTAGTATTTACTTGCTTAGCCATTCCAGTCCGCCTCTGCTGTGTGTGTGTGTTCTGCCTAGCAACAGGGAAGGAGCAGGGCTGGGGAATTCCAGGAGGCAGGCTGGCTGCCAGGTGGTGGGTAGAGAGATTACACCAGGATGGGTGGGAGGAGTACACCTTGACTCTGAATAGACCTGTGCTCTGCC
Organism: Triturus cristatus; assembly: GCF_964204655.1. Classification (NCBI taxonomy): domain Eukaryota; kingdom Metazoa; phylum Chordata; class Amphibia; order Caudata; family Salamandridae; genus Triturus; species Triturus cristatus. The sequence goes on along the minus strand of NC_140592.1, from coordinate 1,283,514,301 downwards.
ACCACAAAGCCGGCTCCGCCCCCTGTGGAGCGGCTGATGTCTCTGCCCTGCTGCTGAAAGGGAAGAGCAGAGTCACCACAACAAAGTGCTCCAAAACCGGACTGAGCCAGGCCCGGGCCCCCTGGCGACAAAGAACAAAAGAAACTGTGTATAAAAGAAGGAGCCCTGCTCCTAAGAAATCAGATCCTGTTTGCGCCAAGAAGAACCTCTGCCCGAAGAGAAGGACCTGGGAAAGCTGCATGGAGGAGTACTGTCTCTAAGCCTGAGAGACTGGCCTGTGGTGGGTGCCTTGCTGCTGGAAGGAGAGGAAGAAAAGACTGAGAAAGACTTTGAATTCAACTTGTGCCTTAAAAACAATCTCCAAGGGCTTGCTTGTGAACTTGCCCCCTGAACTGCGCCCCAGGAACAGTGGGCTCTACCTTTCCCCTGGAAGAAGAGGAAGCTGCTGTGGGTGACCCTGCAACGCTGACCCCAGAGAACCTGTGTGCCCCCATCTCGCTGAGCACCGCGACTTATGGCTGCCCGGACTGCTGTGAGCACCGTGACGACCAGCCCGCCTGGTCTGATCAAAGCAAGCAACTGCCCCCTCGAGCCGGAGCTCGCAACGTGAGGAGAGACGACCGGTGTCAAAGCGCCAAGCCTCTGCGACCCTGCGCCGCCGAGACCACTGTAAGGACCCAAAGGCACCCTGTTCGCCATCTGGCCGAAGCCGACAGTGCTGCGCCACTGAGGATTGCCCCTGAGCTGCCCCTCCTGCTTCTGACCCCTTCGTTGTGTGCTGTGATGTCCCCGAGCGCCCCACGAAGCATCGCCGTCCGCTGAAGAGCCGGGACTGCAACGCGACGTGGGACGCCCTTTACGGGACTACTGAGGTGGTGCCAGCGTCACGCTACATCACTCACGCGTGAAGCGGGAGCGTTGGTACGGTTCGTACCAGCTGTGCGAGGCGTCCCCACGAAGGTACGGTTCGTACCGGTGAAAATATATAAGCGTTGCTCACGCGGGAAGCGTGAGGTTCGGAAAGAGGCGTACCAGACTTGTACGACGCGTACCTATGTGGGTACGGTCCGCACGGCTTCAGTCCAGCGTACGCGTGCTCATGCGGGAAGCGTGAGAAACGGCACGACGCGCCTGAAACATCGTACAAAATGTACCGAAGGCGTTACGAAGAGCACAGACCCCAAAAGAAACCTATTTTAACCTGAAAAGTTCCTTTTAAGAACTGTGGACTCTTTGAAAAGTATTGCAAGTAACTGGAACCCCATTTTGAGAAAAGAACTGTATTTTTGAAAGCCTGCTTAAAAGAAACCTTTTATATAAAGAGTATATTTTTACAAAAATACAGCCTTGTGTCTCTGTGTGGTGGGTTGGTGGTTGTTGTGTGGGACATCTTGAATGCTTAACCTAATGCCCTTTGGAATCTAGCCTGACTGCTCGCGCCACGTTACCTAGAGGGTGAGCAGGGGTTATTTTCGCAGAGTAATCCTTCGCCCTGACGTAGAGGAAAGGGTCCCTGCTTGTCGCAAGTGCATACCTGCGCCAACCAGAGACCCCGGATTCTAACAATTAAGATCTTGGATTTGCAGCTGGCACAATTCACAAATTCTCTTCTCTCCAGGTGTTTTATCTCAGATACCAGTGCCATCTCTTAGAGGCAGCAAGTTAAGTCTCAGTAGGAGTATCAGCCTTCTAATCCCGTGGGGGATATTCCAAGTTAGATAAGGCTGTGGTTTATTCCCCAAAGCACTCCCAATGACTGCCTCATTATTGGACCTAGACTGGCTGGAGGCAGCGTCTCTCGCCAAGCTGATAGGGGATATAACTTCTTTAGAAGTTGTTTCAATACAGGTTTGGACATAGGAGAAGCGGAATTCAGACTAAGGCCGAATGCATCATTTGCACATATAAAGGAGCTAAAAACATTGATCATTCTTTTTGCATGTCAAAATTTTCTATTCTCAGGGCGGCCCTGAGTGTACCCTCCTCCCCCAAAAGCAGGGAGGTACCCCACCTAAGGACTGCAACCAGGGAAATGGTAAAGGACGAGACTAACCCAAATTCGAGGCGTGGTGCATGTGGGGCTGCCAAGGAGTTTAAATTGCAACTTTGACGCAGGATTCGTCCTTCCGCCTTATCGAAAGAAAGCCAATAATTCATGTCCAGCACCTCAGCAGCATATATTAACGAGGGAGAGATTTTGACCTTAAAAACAGATAAAACATGGCCAAAGTGACGTCTCCCGCAAGTTTTGTAGAATCAGTTTAGTGCACTTGCCTGGGAGACAGCTTTACTGACACAATGTTTAATATGCTCTAAATCTCGGCCAGTTTTGGAAAAAACCTTCCTCAAATATAGGTACGAGTCAACCAGTTCCAGTTTTTCGTAACCTAGATTTCATCTTAAACATCTCCTTATTTTAAGCCCCTACTTACGAAATACCAAAATCTTGCTTTTTGCGGTATTGATTTTCAAGAAGCGAGCCTCTGCATATTTACTTAACGCATCTAGCCGACGAATATTGCAACATCGTCTGTATATAATAGAGCGCCAACGGACATTGTACCAATTTTTGGGGCATTCCCTCTTACCGAGTTCAGAGTGCCGGGGAGATCAGCAATATACAGAGAAAATAAAAGTGGTACCAATAGGCAACCCTGTTTGAGCCCATTGTGCGTTCTAATTTTACATGATAGCCCCTGCGAACCTCCCATCAGAACCCGGCACCACGTGTCTGTATGCAATTCCATGATCAGACTCAAGAGATGATATGGTATGCCGTGGAGGACAAGTTTTCTCCACAGCGTTTGGCGGTCCACTTTATCGAACACCGTGGAGAAATCAATAAAAGCTGTATATATTGCATTCTTCGGACAAAAACATATTTCTCTACAATTGTCTGAACAACCACTATATTATCCAAGGTGCCACGGTTCTTTCTAAAACCAGCTTGTTCCGGGGGAAGGATGTTCTGATCATAAACCCATTGTTGAAGATGGCTTAATATGCTTTTTGCAAATAATTTGCCTACGGCATCCAGAAGGGCAATCTGTCTAAAACTAGTCGGCAACGTTTTCGGCCCTTTTTTGTACAGGGGGACTATAATGCTCCCCTACCAAGAGGGGGGGATTTTATTCATAAGAAAGCAATATTTAAAAAGAGGCTCTAAAAAGTCACCCCACGCTCCTGGTTCCTTTTTAATTAGTGCACCCGGGATTCCATCCGGCCCTTGTGCGCCAGAGGTTCTTGCATTCTTTATATAACTTACCACTTCCTTTGCTGACGGGGGGGCCAAATTCAGTCAATGTAATAGATGCGGGTTTAACCCCATCTGTCATCACGGAAGAAACTGAGCTATTGTTTCCATATAATAGGGAGATGTAATCCACCCGGTCCTTTTCTGGAATTGGTATGGGTAGTGCCCTCTGCCTTGAATCGCAGTATTCCGCGATCAAGCGCCAATACTTTCTTGAGTCTTTGGCCCTTGCGGCTTCCCTTAGCCCAATCCACTTGTCACCCAGCTCCCTTCTTTTTTCACAGAGCATAATACGTCTTTTCACTCGCTTAAGGCGATTGATTTCCCGCTGCCGGCCAGTGAAAAAATGTATATGCTGTTTTCGGACAAGATGGTTAATTGCTTGTTTTAAAGAAATCGTATGAGATGTTTCCTATTTATACAAGCGAGATACAGAAGATATAGAACTTAATTTACAAATCTTCTCCATTTTTGCGTCCAAAAAGACCAACCATTTGCTTTGTTAAAGGTAGCCCTGCCCTGACCAGCATTCCCGAATCCAATGTGGGTAGATCAAAAGCCGCTGTCATGCCCACTATGCTATGGTCGCTCCATATCGACGAGCAGACAAAGAAGTTATCACAAGCCCCAAACATTTGGTAGGACACAATCACGTAATCTAAAAGGCTCTGAGTGTGTTGTGAGTGAAAGGTAAAATGTGCTGTTTTGTCAGCGGGCGCTCTCCCATTTAAAATAACAAGATCCAGATTTCCTCTTTGTCTGTATTTGCATAAATCCTCAAGGCAGAGTTCAAAATGTTGGCATTTAAATCCCCCACTAATGTCACTGGAGGGCATTCTTCCCTGATAACTACGTCATGAATAAAAGAGAAAAACGCACGCAAAAAGTGATCGGAATTTTTCCGAGGGGGGATATACATATTCGACACAAGGAAAAAAGTGGACCTGCCAGATTCTCGCAGACACGCTAACTTTGCACATATACATAGATTTGAGGGGTGATAAAAAAAACGTCTGGTTCCAATTAATGGAATTTTTAAGTAAAATCGAAACCCCCCCACTGGCATGACCCCTATCCGAACGCCTAGCATGGCAGGAATAAAAAAAATAGCCATCTCATTCAAATTCTTTACAGGACCACGTTTCTTGTAAGCATATAATTAAAGGGTTAATAATTTTTCAAATAATTAAATTTTGTTTCATTGGGACCCAAGCCGCCCACATTCCAGGACAAAGTAGCCCACCCAGGCTACCTCGACAAATCAGTCCTTACTGCTCCTTGATGAGTTTTATTCGGGGCTCTTGCAACCCCCACTCCATTGGGCAGATTCGTCTTCTATGTCTAAGTCCTGAGGGGCAACTGGCACATTGGGCAAAACACTTATTGAGCGCCCCCTCCAGCCCACGGAAACCACTATATCTTTGGAATTGCCCACAGGATACTCGGTTTCGGGCCCAATGCATCCAGCACCCCTGAATTAGTGGCCCCAGAAACTTTCAAATAATGAGTTTTTGGGCCCGCAGTTTGGTATTCCTCATATTCATTGACAGGTGTTATATCGAGCCCTCGTTTTGAAAAATGCTCACAATTTTTCAAGACCACATTGGCCACTATCAGGGAGCAGAAGGTGACCCTAGAATACGGAACAGGGCCACGTACATTAATCATCACATTTAAAAGATCCTTGCTTGCTATCAGCTTTAATGCCTCTAGTTCTGAGAATAAACTGAGAATATAACCTCTGTTTACCGGAGTGGATTCATTGTCAAATAGCCAGGTAAAATCCACCATGGGAGATAAGCCGGTCTGTACCCCACTGGTTTTCTTTGGGGCATCTCTCCAGGGGATCCATATAGGATCCCTATCCGTGAATCTGGCAACTTGTGTCCCACCATGGTGTTGGGCTTTCGAATATGAAGCCATATTAAGAGTTGGGCCTCAATGTTTCTATCAGATGGAAGTGATGTCCCTGTATGGGTTCTATTCGGCCCAAACTGCGGGCTAATTTGAGCTTGGGGCCCTCCCTCTGTGTCTCTGCCCGCCCTGGGATCAGCGAAGTCTATGGCCCCAATCCTTGTCTGCAATGAGGGGACCCCAGAACCCATCTGTATTTCCCTCCCAATGGATCCGCAAACTCCTTAGAGGGAGGATGGATTACTTGGAGGGACTGCGGCAACTGAGTTAGAGGAGGAGCTCCCGGTCCAGAGTCCCCCATACTCCCAGTGACTGCCGTGGGCGCTCTGACGAGTTCTCTCGAGTTGCCATCTGCTAGTGATGTTTCAGGACCTCCCTTCTCCGTTATTAAATGGATAATTATGGAAAAGTGCAATTTTGACACTTTCCGTTTAGGAAATCGTCTCATTTTTTTATGTTTCTTTTTCATATTTTCCCCCTTATGTTTTATTACTAGGCAATCCCTCTCACCTACTTTCTGTCCCCTCTTCCCTAGCGGAGTAGGGGAGTACACCCAGGAGGTAGTTGGACAGATTTGCACCTCCCCTTCCACCCTCCCCACCTGCTTAGTTTGCTTGACATGGCCCCTGATTTTCCCGATTTCTCCAGCGCCCCCCCCCCCCCTTCTACCCTTCATAAACAGAGGGAAGATTTTCAAACTGGACTTCTCCACAGGGGGACTCAGTTCGACCTCCTCCAATAACATATTTAAACATAACTCTTCCTTATCGAGGCTACATACAGGAGCCACGGGGGGTACCAGCAAAAGGGGGGTTCCTGCCTGTACAGAGACGTCTCTCGCCTCAACGGATGGGGGGTGTCGGGCAGGCCTATCGCTCTGCCATTCTCCCATCTGGGGGGGAATCGTGGGGATAGGTTTAGTAATGACCGACTTATTTATCTTATGCACTTCAAATAACATTACGGAAATCATTTCCAGTATGTGGTCAGAACTCAGTACAGACTTTTCCAATAAGGACAGAATGGAATTTAAGATTTTTTCAATACAAACAAGGTATTCTGAAGGCGCACCCTCGCTCTCATTTCCCTATTTCTGTTGCAAATCAGGCAAGAATACATCATGTGCAGATTCCATAGAGGTACCAATCAGATGACTTGTACTAAAGTATAAGAGAGGCAAAGAGAGACGCCTAGGAGAGGAGCTTACGACTGGAGTATTTTCTCCCCGGTAACCATTCATTAACTGATTGTCCTTATGGCTACAGTCAAAATGGTCAGCCCAGCCCCTTTTTTGAGCTTCGATGTCAATGTCCGGGAGTGTAAAATCTTCCCCTTGCAGTGACTCTTCACATAAATTTGCCTTCTCCACCGTAGGAGTGCCAAGGCGAGCGTCCGAGTCGCCGTCCCCGCCTGATCCCTCGTGGAGGTCCGCTTGGGCTAGAGAAACAACGGGTGTGATGGCGATCGCGCTGCCCTTCCTTGACCGCTTTGTCCTGTTTGATAAAATGACTGACTGACTCTGCTGGCTAGAAATGGGCAGATTCTGCATTTGTGGGCACTGATAGTATAACACACCCGAAGCAGAGACACAAAACTACAGAAGTTTGGATGGCTCTGATAGCATAACACACTTAAAGCACAGGTATGTAACCACACAATTTTGGGGGGCTCTGATAGTATAACACACCCGAAGCACAGACACAAACCTACACAATATGTGGTAGCTCTGATAGTATAAAACACCAAAGGTAGACATATAAAACTACACAATATTTGAAACACAGATATAAATCAACACTATATTTGGTGGCTTTGATAGTAGAACACAACTAAAACCAGACATTAAACTACACAATATTTGTTGGCTCAGGTAGCACAACACACTTGAAGCACAGATGAAAAACTAAACAATATTTGGTAGCTCTGAAAGTGTAACACACCAGAAGCACAGACCTAAAACTACACAACGTTTGTGGGCTCTGATAGGATAACACACCTGAAGCACAGACACAAAACTACACAATATTTGGTATCTCTTATAGTATAACACACCAAAAGCACTGTTATAAAACCTCACACCATTTGTCGGCTCTGATAGTATAACACACCAGAAGCATAGACATACATCTACACAATATCTGTTAGCTCTAATAGTATAACACACCCAAAGCACAGACCTAAAACTATGCAATATTTAATGGATCTGATAATATGACACACTTGAAGGACAGACATACATCTACACAATATTTGGTAGCTCTGAAAGTATAACACATCTGCAGCACAGACATAAAACTACACAACTTTTGCCTGCTCTGATAGTAAAACACACCTGGAGCGCAGACATAAAACAACACAATATTTATAGCTGTGACAGTATAACACACCCAAAGCACAGATATAAATCTACACAATATTTGTCGGCTGTTATAGTATAGCACACTTGAAGCTCAGACATACAACTACTCAATATTTGGTGACAGTGACAGTTTAGCACACCCGTAGCACAGACATAAAACTACAAAATGTTTGTTGGCTCTGAAAGTATAACATACTTGAAGCACAGATATAAAAGTACACAATGTAAGAAACTGGCTCTATATATACTGCACCAAAGTGAGGTACAGTGTGTATAGAGTCCAGGTGACCCCAGAGGTAGGCAGAGGTTAAAGTTAGATAGAACCTTACTCTCTAAAGTGGTAGCTTGGTCGAGCAGTAAGGCGGTATCAGAGGACAGTGTAAAGCATTTGATGTACACACTCAGTCAGCAAATGAATTCACACACTCGAGAACTGAACTCCAGGCCAATTGTTTTGAATAAAAAAAATATGCTGTTATTTTATTAGAACCAAGCAAGCCTGATACAGGTAAGCATTCAATTCTTTGCAGTAATAAGTTACTTGTTGTCAACAGTTTTAAAAAGCAATGAAGATTGAACTTGTTTTGATTGACAGGGGATGCAGTAGGCTGCAATACTTAGTAAATGCAGGACATTGATATGAATGGCTTTTTAAAGTAAATGCAGGTAAAATTACTTTTGCGTTCCTCTTGTAATCCAATGCTGGACTCCTAGGTTCAGCACTGGGACATTTACTTAAAACAGGTAAGTAATTAAGTATTCGTAGTTTGTACGATTTTTAAAGAATATTTTCAGATTTCAAAAGTCCACACTTAGAAACTTTTTGGACCAGCACATTCAATTACATAGGCTTTTCCTGTAAATTGCAGGTAAATTACTTTTTCGTTACTTTTGTAATCCAGTGCTGGACTCATAGATTCAGCACTGGGACATTTACTTGAAACAGGTAAGTAATTACGTTTTTGTAGTTTGCACGATTTTTAAAGAATATTCTTGTATTTCAAAAGTTGACAAACTTTTTCACAAAGAAACCCCAATGTTATCCTATGGAAGCAAATTCAATTCACAGGTAAGTTACTTTTTAGTTACTTTTCTTACTCAGGGCTGGACAGCTGGGTTCGGCACTGGGACCTTTCCAGCAAACAGTTGAGAAAATTTAGTTAGGTTATTTGAGCGATTTTTAAGGAATATTCTTAGTTTTCAAAAGTCGACACTTTGAAACTTTTTGGGAGAAAAAATGTCAATGTTTTGCTATGAGGAAAAACAGGTTATCGGTTTCGAGGTAGGTATTCGGTTTTTGAAGTTAGGGTTCTGGGGTTAGGCTCAGGGGTCTCCCTGGGTCAGTGATGCACTGTTGTTGCACCGCCAGTGGCACTAGGGCGCCCGGGTGCAGAGTGTTGAGGCCCAATGTTATCCTATGGAGGATAGAGGGACTCCGGTTGGTAGCTGCTGGTAAGCAGGCCATGGAGTTGTGGGAGCAAAGCTCCTAGGGTTAAGCTCAGGGCAAGTTGGGGACCAAGTTAGCACCAAAGTGGCACCCTCAGCGGCGCTCATACATCGGCCACATTGCTGCGAGCGCGCTGGACTAGCGCTGTGTGTTTTTAACCCCCCAGCGTTTTTCATTTATGTTACTGCTTTTGTTGTACTTACCCTGTTTTTAGACTTGGCTGTCTCCAGCCTGCGCCCCCTCCCCTCACTGCATTTAAAAAGGGCACCTCTGTGCCTTCAAGCACCACCACTTAGGTGGGTCCGGGTCCTGGGCATCCACTGCGGGCGCCATCTTGGTTTGGGGATCGGGATTCGGCGGCGGCCGCCATCTTTAAGCGGACTCGCGCGCCAAGGACTCACTGGAGAGTCTACTTAAAGTCGCTCCTCCACGCGCAGCGTGACGCGCAGGTGGACGCCCTCGCTTAGCCTGAGTCGTGCCGGAGTCCTGCCCGTCTGCGCCCGTCAGCGTCCCGGAGGCGCCGGGGCGACGGTGGACTGCGGCTCGGGCAGTTGAGGGGGAGGATGATCACCTATACTTCTTCGGTGCTGCGCGCCATGCAGACTCATTCTTGCTCCTGTCGCTCGGTTTTTCCGGGGCGCATTAAGGGTAAGCACCGCTGTCCAGCCTGTGGCTGGACGCCCACGTGGACTGTGGTTAATGTCGGCAGGCCCGTAGAGGCTCGGGTTAGGCACCTATGTCTGCTCCTGAATACGAGGTCGCTGGGATGTCATGCCTTGCATCTTTATGATCACCTCGTGAGGGAAAACCCCCTGTGTCTTCTCCTAACCGAAACCTGGCTGGGTGAAGCGTCGAATCCGGATATCTTTTCCGCTATTCCCCCAGCCTATAACATCTTTCGGCAGGATAGAGAGAAAGGCAGGGGGGGTGGTGTGGCTGTGGTGGTGAGGAAGAATGTTTCCTGCTCTGTTCTCCCTCTTAATCTTATTGGGGGGTCGGAGTCCATTGCTTTTACACTCAGACTGTCCTCGATCCAAGCATTTAAGGGGCTGTTGGTCTATAGGTCACCAGGCCCGATGGGCTCCTTCTTGGAGGATTTGCAGATAGCAATTTCCGAACTGGCGCTCACGACACAGCACTGTGTAGTGGCGGGCGATTTCAACTTCCACCTAGATGTCATAAGCGACCCGGACACTATCAAGCTGCTGGACATTACATCTCCTCTGGGTCTATTACCGTGCGTGTCAGGTCCTACGCATGAGAGAGGGCATACCCTCGATCAAGTCTTTTCTTCAGTTCCGCTTGCCGATGTAGAGACTCTGTCTGTGCTCTGGACGGATCATAGGCTGATCAGGTTCTCTGTGTGTGAGAATGGGTGGCCGGATAACATCGCCCCCATGCTACCTAGACCGGCCTCGAGAGCGCTCCATAGAGTGACACCTGATATGCTGGAGCAGGCGCTCGCGGAACATCCCTGTGAGCTCTCGGGTGATCTGGAAAGAGACACGGAGGCTTTGCAGTCATGGCTGACTGAAAGGCTTGACGATCTTGCCCCACTGTCAGCCCCTCGGCCCACGGCTGTACGGCAATCTGCGCCGTGGTTCACTGAGGCGCTGCGGCTGGCCCGCAGCCAATGCAAGGTTGCTGAGCGGGCCTGGCGCCTTCAGTACAACGAGGTGGACAAACTCGCCTACAGGGCGGCTATTAAGGCCTATCATCGGGACATCTTACATGCCAAAAAAGAATACCTTGCTAAGAGGATTGAGGTGGCGGCGAACTCCTGCAAGGAGATCTTCACGGTGGTGAAGGAGTTCACGACCCCCAGTTCCTACCCAGCTCCACCAGTGCCATCGGAGGCGTGGGCGTGTAATCTCGCCAGCTTTTTCACTAATAAGATCAAGGCAATTCAGGCCTCCTTCTCGGAAAGCGCTGAGGATGGTGGATGTGGCCCCGGAGCGGAACGTGAGCTACCGCCCTTGCCTACCGCAGTGTTGACAGATTTTCCAGCAGTCACCTGCGAGGCATCACGGGCGCTGCTTACCAGCCTTAAATCTGGCTCGCCACTTGACCCATGCCCTGCCAAATTTCTGGCCGGGATGGCGGCGGTGGTGAATCCCCTGGTTAACCCCATCCTCAATGCCTCCCTGAGGGAGGGAAGGGTGCCTGCCACCTGGAAGAGGGCGATGGTGATCCCCCTCTTGAAAAAGCCGGGCCTTGATGCCGAGGTTTTGGCCAATTATAGGCCAATTTCACTTCTCCCGGCTCTGGCCAAGATTACCGAGAAACATGTTCATGGCGTCTTGTCGAGCTTTCTTGAGTCTAACCATCTGCTCCATCCTTCCCAATCCGGCTTCCGTCCCAACTTCAGTACGGAAACGGCATTGTTGGAGGTCTCCGAGATTATCAGAGAGACCTTGGATGTTGGTGGCAAGGCCATGTTAGTCATGTTGGACCTGTCGGCGGCCTTTGATACCGTCCCCCATGCGGCGCTCCTCGCTAGGCTCCACGACATCGGCATTAGGGGGACGGTGCTCAAATGGTTTACGTCTTTCCTGGAAGGCCGCCGCCAGACGATCTGGGTCTCCCAGAGCTCCGCCGAGATGCCGCCTCTGGGGGTTGGGGTTCCACAGGGCTCTGTGTTGAGCCCATCACTGTTTAACATCTTTATGTCCCCCCTGGCGGCGGCGGTGGAGGCTTTCGGGGCCCAGATCGTGTCCTACGCCGACGACACGCAACTCCTCTTCACTTGTGGTAAAGACCAACCATTTGATGGAGAGAGTATTCGGGGTTGTTTGGGCAGGGTATTCGATTGGTTCCATCATAACAACCTGAAGGCCAACTCCAGTAAGTCGGAGGTCCTATTTTTCGGCTGTGTCACCGACCCTGAGTGGCGGCAATGGTGGCCATCTGAAATGAGCCCTCCGATACAATCATCTGCGGTCGCTAAAAATCTTGGCGTCAAACTTGATAATAAGTTATCATTGAGAGCGCACATCTTGGGTCTGGCCGGAACCTGCTTTGGTATTCTGAAGATGCTCCGCAAGTTTCTTCCACTGCTTTCTGCGGAGCATAGGCGGATTACAGTGCAGGCGCTCATCGGGTCCCGGCTCGACTATGCCAATGCCCTCTTTCTTGGCCTCCCGGACTACCTGGTCCAACGCCTGCAGGTGGCACAAAACTCTGCTGCCCGTGCCATCTTTGGCCTGCATAGGCGGTCACGAGCCTCTGGGCTGTTGCAGAGGCTTCATTGGCTGCCTATCCGTAAGCGGATTATGTTCAAATCCCTTACGTTGATGCATAAAGCCTTGTTTGGCTTAGGGGCTGGGTACCTACGGCGTAGACTGAACTTCTATCGTCCTGCCCGCTCACTGCGGTCCGAATCTCTTTTTACTGCTGTGGTGCCACGTGTGCTGAAGGCGCGGACTGGGGGCCGTTCCTTCAGCTTTAAGGCACCCCAGTTGTGGAACTCTCTGCCATTGGCGCTACGCAGCACCTCGAATCTGCTTCAATTCAGGAAGAGCCTGAAGACTTGGCTTTTTAATGTTTAACTGTTTTCTTTGCGGGGTTCTTTCTTTTTCTTCTTTTCAGTATTAGTTCTCTTTTCTTGTTATGTTATTACACACGGAGCCGCTTGTGGAAAGCGCCGGGACACTCTTTTAGAGTAGCTGTGCGCTATATAAGTTTATTTTAACATAACATAACATAGGGCAGCCGGGTGCAGGGTGCAGTTTTGAGGTCGGGTGCCCTGTTGAATTCAATGGAGATTCTCCCAGACAAAGAAACACTGCAGGCTCAGGGACGAGGATCTTCCAGGAGTGACCACCACTTCGAGGGGTAAGTTGGGATGTTGAGGGTTGGTTATGCACCGCTGGGTTGGGCACACAAAGCCGTGGGGGGTCGGGTGCAGGGGTGCCTTGGGATGTCGGATTTTCTTACCCCCTCTGGTCCTGGTAGGGGGGGGTCCTCTGGATTGAGACTGCAGGCGTCGTCAGGAGGCTTGAGGCAGGTCAGGGGTCACCGGATCTCGGTTCAGGATCACTGGGACCTCCTCGTGGTGTTTTTCAACTCGAACTCGGGCCGGGTGCGGCGGGTGCAGAATGGGCTGGATTCGCGGGTCCTGGCTGGCACCAGAAGCTGCAGTTCAAACACGTCCGGTATAAACGGGAGAAACAGCTTGGAAAGTGAAGGCTTTAGTACAAAAAACAATGTTCACAAGGAACTCATTTACCTAGGTCAGTACAGAATCTGCAACTCAAGTAGTTGCTCAAATTAAATCATAGCTGGAAGTTATTGTATATAATCATGACTCCCTATCGAGTCCAAATTTTTATTTGCATTAATAGTCTCTTCATACAAACTAATTGAAAAGCCCATACACTTTGTTCATCATGACTACCTAACTTCAGCTGAAGTAGGTAATTTTATTATGCAGTTCTAGTCTGTAACACAGACGTATTCCTCATATATAAGTCAATAAAATATTTACATATCATTACACATTCAAAATATTCTTGTGAACCCCAGTGAAGTGACCATAACCTATTTGGGATGTCGGATTTTCTTACCCCCTCTGGTCCTGGTAGGGGGGGGTCCTCTGGATTGAGACTGCAGGCGTCGTCAGGAGGCTTGAGGCAGGTCAGGGGTCACCAGATCTCGGTTCAGGATCACTGGGACCTCCTCGTGGTGTTTTTCAACTCGAACTCGGGCCGGGTGCGGCGGGTGCAGAATGGGCTGGATTCGCGGGTCCTGGCTGGCACCAGAAGCTGCAGTTCAAACACGTCCGGTATAAACGGGAGAAACAGCTTGGAAAGTGAAGGCTTTAGTATAAAAAACAATGTTCACAAGGAACTCATTTACCTAGGTCAGTACAGAATCTGCAACTCAAGTAGTTGCTCAAATTAAATCATAGCTGGAAGTTATTGTATATAATCATGACTCCCTATCGAGTCCAAATTTTTATTTGCATTAATAGTCTCTTCATACAAACTAATTGAAAAGCCCATACACTTTGTTCATCATGACTACCTAACTTCAGCTGAAGTAGGTAATTTTATTATGCAGTTCTAGTCTGTAACACAGACGTATTCCTCATATATAAGTCAATAAAATATTTACATATCATTACACATTCAAAATATTCTTGTGAACCCCAGTGAAGTGACCATAACCTATTTGGTGATTGTTGTGTGACATAGTGAACAAAAAAAGGGGGAACAGGTTATTGGTGAAGTACAAAAGGATGAGCTTGATACAGTAATAATTAATTAAATTTAGGCCCTCTCGTTTGTCTGTAGTCGACGGCGTTTCGACCCTCTCTAGATACGGGGTCTCTTCAGGACTAGGGTTCTGGGGATTGCTGTGTGGACCAGTGTACTGAGAGTACATCCGGTGTAGCACCTACAGCGGGGGCTCCAGGCGTCTCAGCGCTGTGGTGATTGTAACATTAAGGGTATTTTAAGAATGGAACCCTCTCCTCAGCTCCATATGTATCAGTTGACGATATAGCACTAATTTTCACGCTGCTCTGGTCAGTGCTGAGTACAATAAGTGGTCTGGAGAAGCTTACAAAGGCGGCTGCCCATCCTAGGGTAGGAGACCTAGCACCTCGCCCAGGATGTGCATTGTTGTAGGCCAAGGAGAGCGGATGGCTCTCTACCCAGGGGTCCAGCGACATGTTTGGTGGGTGGCAGCCTAAGCAGCCACTCAGTCGGGACACTGGTTGTGGGTCAAGTTCAGGGGGGCATTTCTAAAATGCCCTCTGTGGTGCGTTTTACATTGAAACCCACACTGGCATTAGTGTGGGTACAATGTGCTGAGAAGTTTGATACCAAACTTCTCAGTCTTCAGTGTATCTATCATGGTACTGTGGAGTTCGTAATGACAAACTCCCAGTACCATATACTCTTGATGGCAGCACTGCACTCACAATGTCTGAGCATGGACTCAGACACTGTAGGGGCACAGGGCTCATGCCTCTGTGCCCTCACCACTGGCATAGTGCACCCAGCTAGAGGGGTGACTGACCTAGGCCAGGGCAGTGGTTTGTAGGCATGGCACATGTGTGCCATGTCGTCTCTTTGTTTTGTTCTGCACCCAGACACGCAGCCTGCAAAGGCAGTGGGTGTGTGCCAGGGTACAGGGCCCCTAAGGGTGGCACAATTGGTGCTGCAGCCCTTAGGAGCCTTCTCTGGTCACAGTGCCCTGGGTACAGGGGGTACCATTTGCCAGGGACCTACCTGTGGCCAGAGTTGCCAATAGGGTTTTGTTTTGAGGAAAGAACACAGGCCCTGGGGTCCTGGTTGGCAGGGCCCCAGGGCACATCAAGTCAAAGTGCATCAGAAGTCTGGCGGGGGGAAAAAAGGGGGGGGGGGGTTACTGCAACAGAAACCCACTTTCTCACACACAATATTTGATGTTTCTTATATTATGACATACCTGAAGCACAGACAGAAAATTACACAATATTTGTCAGCTGTGATACTGTAACACACCCGAAACACAGCCATAAAACTACACACTATTTTACAGCTCTGATATTATAGCCCACATGAAGCACAGACAAAAAACTGCACAATAATTATCGGCTCTGATGGTATAAAACACCCGAAGCAAAGACATCAAACTATACAATATTTGTCAGCTCTGGTAGTATAACACACTTGAAACACAGACATAAAAATGTGCAATATTTGTTGATTGTGATAGAATCACATACAGGAAGCACAGACAGTAAACTACAAAATCTTTAGCAGCTCTGAGAGTATATTAGACCCGAAGCAAAGAAACAAAACTACACAATATTCGGTAGCTCTGATGGTATCACAGCCATAAAAAAACTTCACAATATTTTTTGCCTCTGACAGTATACACACCTGAAGCACAGATATAAAAAGACACAATATTTGTCCACTCTGATATTATAACATAACTGAAGCACAGACATTAAACTGGGCAATATTTGTCAGCCCGGATTATGTACACAATTGAAACGCGGTCATCAAACTACACAATATTTGGTGGCACTAATAGTATAACACACTTGAAGTGCAGACATAAAACTAACCAATTGTTTTTGGCTCTGATAATATAACACACTTGAAACACAGACATAAATCAACACAACATTTGTTAGCTATGACACTATAACACACTTGAAGCATAGACAACAGAAGTGCACAACATTTGTGGGCTCTGATAGTATGACACAGTTGAAGCATAGACAACAGAAGTGCACAACATTTGTGGGCTCTGATATATGACACAGTTGAAGCATAGACAACAGAAGTGCACAACATTTGTGGGCTCTGATATATGACACAGTTGAAGCATAGACAACAGAAGTGCACAACATTTGTGGGCTCTGATATATGACACAGTTGAAGCACAGACAACAGAAGTGCACAACATTTGTGGGCTCTGATATATGGCACAGTTGAAGCACAGACAACAGAAGTGCACAACATTTGTGGGCTCTGATATATGACACCGTTGAAGCACAGACAACAGAAGTGCACAACATTTGTGGGCTCTGATATATGACACAGTTGAAGCACAGACAACAGAAGTGCACAACATTTGTGGGCTCTGATATATGGCACAGTTGAAGCACAGACAACAGAAGTGCACAACATTTGTGGGCTCTGATATATGACACAGTTGAAGCACAGACAACAGAAGTGCACAACATTTGTGGGCTCTGAAATATGACACAGTTGAAGCACAGACAACAGAAGTGCACAACATTTGTGGGCTCTGATATATGACACAGTTGAAGCATAGTTTGTGGGCTCTGATATATGGCACAGTTGAAGCATAGACAACAGAAGTGCACAACATTTGTGGGCTCTGATAGTATGACACAGTTGAAGCATAGACAACAGAAGTGCACAACATTTGTGGGCTCTGATAGTATGACACAGTTGAAGCATAGACAACAGAAGTGCACAACATTTGTGGGCTCTGAAATATGACACAGTTGAAGCATAGTTTCGTTTCGTTTCAAAAATCTTTATTTCGATCACAGATCATAAAAGATACATAACAAAATATACACAGTTATAAACGTATTAAACATGATGTGATCCAATAGTTAAGACATTAAAATACATTAAAAGGAGAACAGAGGGTACAGTGTACTGTGCTAAAGTCTATCAGGGGGTCTGTTATACAAGTCTTTTCAGCACGCGACTACGAGTAAACCACAGGGAGGTTAAAAATTTTGAAAGTGCAAAGACAACAATAGGAGAAAGATCTGTCTTTAAGACTCTATAGGCAGGTTGGAAGGATCTGAAGCCCAAGTTCCTGAGTAACGGGACTAACCAACGTTTCCTGCTCCTCTCGTAGCCCTTGCAGAAGAAAACAGCGTGAACTTCATCCTCCTTCGGATGAGCACAAACAGGGCAAGTTGCTATGGTGGAGCGAGGAGACCAAGACGCTGTAAAAAATGCTAGAGGGAGGCATCCGTATCTCCATTGAAAGAATAGTTTCCTCGTTAGCAGAGGGGAGATCGCATCAAGAGTACTTTCGAGACAGTAAGAGTCTTTCGCTTTCAGGAATAAGTGTGTCAGGGATCCTTCACGGCTGTCGTTGATAGCTCTTGTGAGCATCAGTTCGTAGTATGCTCTCGCGAGTACCTTCTTTGAAATCTTTGTACAGGAGTTGGAAGGATCCGTCCATAGTTCCGGGTAGCCCAGATCCTCGAGCCTTCCCTTGACATAGGTCAGCCACGGGATCCTCGTGGCATTCCGCAGCTGCAAGAATTCCTGGAGTTCCTCTCTGTAATTTAAGAGATCGGGGCTGCACCACAAACGCCTCCAAAAGGTTAGGGGTTTAAGACCTAGCTCCTCTGTTATTGGTCTTACTCCCAGATCTAATCTGAGGGGGAGTAATGGAGTGCTCTGGGGGAGGGCAGTGACCTGTCTCAGGAATTTATTTTCGGTGGACTGTAACTTTGGGAGATGAGTGTGACCCCAGAGCTCACCCCCATATGTGACACCCGCCCGTGCTTGAGTTTTATATATGTGAATAATTGGGGTTAGTGGACGATAAAAGGATTTGTTCGCCAGGCGCATAGTGCCACCCGCCAACTGTGCCAGTTTGATGGTCACTTTGGCCTGATGAGACGTCCACGATAGATGTTCGTTTAACGTGATCCCCAAATATTCAATATTGTGCACACGTTCCAGTTGTGTTGTGCCTAGCCTGGGTGGGGCTCGATTCTGGGGGTTGGGGTTCAGGATCATGAACTTAGTTTTTTGGGGGTTGATTTCCAATCCCCGATCATTACAAAAGTCTAGAAAACCGTCCAAAATGCGCTGAATCCCCATGGGGGATTTAGACAGCAGCAGGGTGTCGTCTGCAAACATGATTGCAGGCACCCTGCTGCCGGTCAATTTTGGGGCATCGGAGTTGGGGATCCTGTTTAGGTGGGCAACAACCCCGTTCACAAAGATGCAGAACAGGGTCGGTGCGAGCACGCAACCCTGTCTCACACCTCTGCGAACGGGGAACCTTTCGGTTAGTTTGCCACCTTTGCCACACCTTACGCGAGCGTAATTGTTGTGGTGGAGTCTCATCAGGATTGTCAGGATGTCAGTAGGGACATTCAACTCTTCCATGACTCTCCATAGCCTCGCTCTGGGAACCAAATCAAAGGCGGCACGTAGGTCTACAAAGATGGTATATAGACTGCCGCCCTCGATTGCAGCTGTTCTCCAGTAGAGGAGATTTAACCTGAAGATTTGGTCTATGGTTGATACACCCTCCCTGAATCCTGCCTGGTAAGGGGACAAAATTTCCATTTCTTCGGTCCAGGCCTGCAGTCGATTCAGAATCAGTCTACCAAACAATTTTTGGGATATGTCGATTAGACTGATAGGACGATAGTTGGAAGGGAGCAAGGGGGATCCCTTTTTGTAAATTGGGACCACCTCTGCTCCCCTCCAAGTATCAGGCACCTCCAGTCCCCCCGCAATGGCATTGAATATTAGTGTAAGATAGGGTGCCCATATCCCGGGTTCCTGCTTAAAAAGGTCACCACACCCCATCAAGTCCTGGGGCTTTTCCGGCAGCTAGCCCTTTAATGGCGTCCCTCACTTCTTTTTCGGTGAAAACAACCCTAGTGGGACAGAATGAAATTGTGGGACCATCTCTGTTCTGTTCACCCCCACCCTCTGCGTACAGGGCCTCAAAGTGGGTCTGCCATACCGTAGGGGCTATATTGGGCTCTATTGCGGAGGATAAATCCTCCGTGCCGTTCGCCACTACGCGCCAAAATTTACGGGAATCTCTAGCTGTTAATGCATTAGTGAGGTTTTCCCAGTAATCATGGTCCCATTCTGCCCTTGCGTTCTCCAGGAGGATTTTATATGATCTTCTCCTGGCGCGGATTTCATCTTTGTTATAGTGTTCCTTTATAGCAAGTAGCAAGTGGGCCTTGGCTTCCCTGCAAGCGGCATTATACCAAGATGTCTTCGGTTTAGGGCCATTCCTTTGCCTTGCAGATGAGAATAGATCCTGCTCTAGGGTGGTGAGGATGCCTGCATGTATTTGTGCAAGCTCTCCTCTAGTAGCATCATCTAAGACCCTAGTTCCTAGCTGGAAGGCATCCTCCAGTAATGGGATTATCCTTTCATATAGCCGGGATATTCGTTCTTGGTTGCTGGCCAGTTTCTCCCACTTGACCTTCCTACGATTATTTTCAAGTAGGAGGCCCGTTTTATCTTTGTCCGACCCATTGATTATTGCCTCTCTCCCAGGCAGGGAATAAGTCAGTTCCAGGGAATTGTGGTCACTGTCTAATCTTGGGGTGACTTTAAAGTCGACTATTGCTGGCCACATAAACAGTTTGACCATAATATAGTCCAATCTGGATTCGCTGCCGGGTTTGTTAAAAGTATGGGTACTTGGTGTGTCTGATTTGGTACGACCGTTGCATGCCCTTAAACCAAGGTTGAGGGTGAGGGCAGTTATCTGTAGGGCTAAAGGAGTCCAGGCCCGTGGGGGTGGTGCCACCGTCTCAGGTATAAGCCAATATGAATCTTCCTCCAGGGAAGGACCATCACGTAGCCCAGGCAGTGGTTCGTATTGAGCATTGAAATCGCCTCCTACCAGGCAAGCAAGTTCGCTTGGGATTCCTTCTAAGAGCTTGGCTAGCTCATCCACTGTGCCAGATTCTTTGTGCATTGGAACCGGCCTCGAGTAGATATTGATTACTAGCAACTTCGATGAGTCCGGCCACTCGAGTGAGACAGCCAATAGATCATCAGAAGCGGTCTCTAAATAAGTAGCTTGGCAACCTAAGTCCGTGGCTACCCATGTAGTTAGTCCCCCAGATGGCCTACCCCTTCCCCCCCATTTAGCTGCTTTAAAGAAGGAGGCAAAACCCGGGAATGCTGTTTCTTCGCGCGCCCAAGTTTCTTGTAGAAGAATTATATTTTTTGATCTGATGTATGTACCCCATTCTGTGCAATCTATTTTGCTAGCAAGGCCTGCCACATTCCAAGAAATCACTGTTATTTCTAGTGGTTGGGTGGAGGCCGTGCCCATAAAAACCGAGTTGGTAGTAGTACACTCGTGGGGCGGCCGTGGATTTGTGGGGACGAGGAACGTACCCTTGGGTCTGTTATCAGGGGAAGGAGAGGAAGGCGTAACGCTTGGGACCTGTCTGGGATCAACTGTGCCAGGTGCTAAAAAATAAGTATCAGCAGCTGTGGCGAATTTGGGCTCGTTTGTGGGAGATATTTGAGTTGCGCTCCCCTCATCAACCGCATGTCAGTCTACCATATCAAGACTGCTGTATCGGTTATGGGTAGATAAATAGGCGGGGTAGTGTATTCTATGTGGCCCTGGAATTCCCCTCCTGTGTCCACCACCTCCCCCCCTCCTTCTTGTGACAGTTTCCCAGCCGGCCTCATCCCCATATGTAGGGAACTGCTCTGTTGGTCTTTCCCTGTGTGACGGATAGTTGTTGTTCTCCCTGTGACAGTTTTCCCAACCCTCCAGCAACTCCTGATGGTACCTCCACCTGTGGTCCTCAAGGTTATACAGATTTGAGGGGTAACAAAATGAGAGGGGTAATGGTTGGATGATGCTCGCAAAATCCTCATCAGCAGCACAGGTACAGATATATGCGGCTGTATTCGGATCTCTGAAGGTGACCAGAATACAGTCACCTCTAATGGATTTCTTAGTGTAGCCCACCCACGTTGCCCTCCTAGCCATGGATATATCGCTAGTAGTTCCTCTCGGTAGCGGTCTGTTTACGGAGAGCCAGTTGATTACTTTGTTTTTGAGTGAAGTGGTGGATTCAAATGTGGTGGAATTTAGTTCAGGAACCCCCGCCAGAACTAGAGTGTAGGGTGCTGCTTCTGGGGGGAGGTTTATGGATTTAGGTTTGGGAGTAGTATTAGGTTTCTCTCCAGTAGTAGGAGGATCTCTATTAGCTTTAGCCGGAGGCTGAATATTATCTTTCAGTGGAAGGGTTGATTTTGGGGTAGCAGTTGCCGTTTGTTGGGTAGGGATAGGGGCCTTGTTTGCGACTGGTGATGCCGGAGCGTTGATTGGTGCAGGTTGTGAGGGTTTGGGATTAGTTTGTGGGGGTTTATTAATTATTGTTGTGGGAGGACCATTGCCTTTGGTGGATTTTGGTCCTGGTCCCTCTCTTGTTGTTTTGGTCCCACTGTTAACAATTTTCCTTGAGTCGGCAAGTTGCACGGTTGCCTTTTCGATGCTAACTAGTCTAGCTTCGATCTTGATAAGTCTTGCCTCAAGGGGGCTCAGCAGAGACCTAACTAGTGTGCCTATATCCTCTAAAGTGATGTCGTCTGAGGTAGTGTCTAATGGTGCGTTGCTGCTGAGTTGTGGTAGTGAGGTTGAATTGATCATTCTAGGGGGAGATGGCGGTCCTGATATATTCACAATAGGGTCAGAGGAAGCACCTTTCTCCCTTTTGCCTCTGACTTGCTTGGATTTCGGAGTTTTGGTCCTATGATCTTCTTTATTTTGAAGCCCCTGCTTCTTTTTAGGAATAGCCCCTTCCCTAGTACCCCTATTGCTATCTAAGTTGGTTCCTACAACTTTGGCTGTCTCAATGTTGAAGCATAGACAACAGAAGTGCATAACATTTGTGGGCTCTGATATATGACGCAGTTGAAGCTACGTCATAAACGCCAGGCTCCGCCCTCCAGCGGCTGGATCGAAGGTTTTTAATTCGGGGTTCATGTGCATCGCCTACAATGGTTGGAAGCGCACAGTGTGTCTTCAATGCCCCTCACACACCGTGGTCCAAGTGGGGGTGCCCCTACTTCTCTAATTTCTTAGATTCCATTCCCCTACTTTATTTTAAACAAGCCCCCCGGACGGCAGAAATTGCCAAAGCCGATAGTTAAGCCCCGGTATTTTGGGCGGGCGGAAGGGGCAGAGAAGGAAAAGGACTCGTCTTTTCCTTCGTGCCCAGAGAAGACACGGGCAGTGCCCAGTCCTCCTGCCGCTGGCAGCTGCCCCCCCTCCCCCCACCCTGTTTTCTGACATTTTTCAAATTCTAAGTGCAGCCTCGGGGTGGAGAGAAATAAAACGTTCCAAATATGAAAACTAAGGGGCATATTAACAAGCCAGGCGATAAAATTATCTCTGCTTTAGCGGCAGAAAACTGCCGCTAAAACGGCGATAATGGGCTTGATAATATGCTCTATGGAATTCCAATTGAAGCCCAGGTTAGACGTCCTTCACATCTAACATGGGTTTCAATTGGAATTCCTTAGAGTATATTATCAAGCCCATTATCGCCGTTTTTTCTGCCGCTAAAGCGGAGATAATTTTATCGCCTGGCTTGTTAATATGCCCCTAAATAACTAACTAAAGCAAGAGAGAGGGGTTGCAAGGCGGCCAGATTGATTTATTCACACCTAAACACATTAGCGCCTCTTTACAGTGTTTGCCAGTGAAGCGCTACCTTTGTTTTGTTGTCTCTCTTTGAACAACATTGCTTTCCCTGGGTGGGGAAGTGCACCTTTCCTGGAGGTTCTGAAATACCTGCTTGATGGGTGGATTGGAAAACAAGATGTGTTCACGAATGTGGTCTCTTTAAACCACACTGCCTGTGTTTAGAAAGGATATGAGCAATGGGCACCGAAACGGGTCCCTTCCAGGCCCTGTAGTCATGGCCTTAACTTTTCAGGCTCAAGCACTCACTGATTTCTGAATGCTGAGTGTAAAAGTGTTAAAGTAGCCATTTTGTTCCTGCTTACATTTCACATGCTTTCCTTAATCTTGTATTCCCTAGGAGTGTTTGCTTTTTCTAGGATGCTGTTAATCTTTTCAGGCAGCGTATTGCTCTTGTCTAGTGCGCAATTTGAATGGAGTCCCATCCAGGTGTTTACAGCAGGTCAGTGCAGTAAGCGTTTCTCTCAGTGGGGCAGGGGATGTGGCGCTATGGTCAGAGCTGCTGGATTTAGAACTGGGGAACCAGGCTCAGCCTTAATGACCAGTCCCCCAGCCCCCCCCCCCCCCCCCCCTGAGAGAGCACATTCCCATGCTAGACCTTGGTAAGCACAGCGAGACCTTAAAAGCCCTGGTGTCTCAGCACTCCTCAGATTATGCAGCAGATGATGTATTATGTGGCAAATATGGCAGAGCCATAATTATGTGGAAAACATTTGCAAACTAGGATATTTTGCCATTCATGTTTGAACTGCTCTTGTGGAAAAAGGGAGAAGTGCCGATGACAGAAACTCCAGGGCTCGGCGACAAATGGCTTGGGATCCCACTTTTAAGGATATTTGGGACATTCTGTGATTGGAAATGTATCCCACTTTGTGAGTGTATTTTAATGTCAATAACTCATATTAAACCTTAGATAGACATGTGTATCCATTGGTTACATTAAATAACGTAATGAACTATAACCGGTCAGTGAAATGGGAAACAAATACAGAAAATTGGGATATGTTGCTCTTTCTGCCACACCTCTGACTCCGCCCACTGACACAATTCATTGGTTATTCCCGCCCTCTGACTCTCCGCCCACAGTTCCCCTACTTTTTTACCCCCACTTCGACCACTTTTCACACACCAAAAGGGCCCTTGGTGTCATGCTTCATCATAGGGGTCATCGCACCCCTCTACGGGACGCGGCGTGCTACGACCTAAGGATACGCGGGAGCACTAATTTTGTTCACTATGTCTGGTGTAAAAATGAGTGAGTGGAAGGGTCAGAGGTGAGTAAAAGTGAGTTTAAAAAATACCTAGCTCCTGTGGAGTAGAAAACTTTCATATTCCGTGGGGCAGGTATTGTTAAAAAGGTGTGGGTCGCAGGTGTATTGTTTCAATGTACAAAGTGCATGTGAGTATGGCACAGCCGATTTAGGGAGGTCAGATAATGGATTCATGCTCAGGTAGATCCGAGTACCCCGTGTTTCAGCTACAATGGACTCGAGACCCTTCAGATCTGATCAACCCTTTCTCTTATCTACAGAGTGCAAAAGGCACATTGGCCCCTCGTTTCAAAGGCTCACGAGGCGTTGCCTTTAAAACAGACAAGTATGTATTCCTTTATTTCCCTTATTTCCGCATCCCAAGTCTGGTCACAACGACTCTTCAAGTCCTACAAAATCACTCATGGGATGTTCCATGTAGCGTGTGTGTTTTCTGTTCAATGTTTGTACGTTTTGTATCGTCTCGCTCTTTTTACAGGGCACTGCTCCAGTGTAAACAGATCACATGTTATCCAACGATGGTGAATAAGCACAGGAAATATCACTTGTTTACAGGTCGCCACTTTCTGTACACGCAAGACATCGAATGCCGGACGCCTCTTAAATGCGGTGTTTCTCTTTCAGATCACCTTTTAGGATATTCCCTTTTGGTATGGTATTCTAAAATGAGACAAGTCTGTCTCTAACACGCAGCATTCACTACCTGTGTCTATAGCACTTAAAAATACCTGACATTGGCAATAGAGCTTTGCGAGAACGGAAGGGATCTGTCATCCTGTCCTGAAGAAGAAGCAGTACGCGTCGAAACATGTTGACACACACAGGCGGCTTTGTCCATTGAAACAATACACCTGCGACCCACACCTTTTTAACAATACCGGCCCCACGGAATATTAACGTTTTCTTCTCCACAGGAGCTAGGTATTTTTTAAACTCACTTTCACTCACCTCTGACCCTTCCACTCACTCATTTCGACACCAGTGCTCCCGCGTATCCGTAGGTCGTAGCACGCCGCGTCCCGTAGTGGGGTGCGAAGACCCCCATGATGAAGCATGACACCAAGGGCCCTTTTGGTGTGTGAGGGGTATTTAAGACACACTGTGTGCTTCCAACCATTGTAGGCGATGCACATGACCCTTGAATTAAAAACCTTCTATCGAGCCGCTGGAGGGCGGAGCCTGGCGTTTATGATACATGACAAGGGGAGGACGCGGCCACCCCCGGTGCCCGGTCCCGACACGACCTGTCCACTCCCTCCTTTCTTAACAATACACTTGAAGCAGAGACAAGAAAACTACACAAAATGTGGTGCCTCTGTTGGTATAACAGACAAGAAGCCCAGACATAAAACTACACAACATGTATGAGCTCTGATAGTATAACACACCAGAAGCACAGACACAAAACAACACAATCTTTAGTAGCTCTGACAGTATAACACACTTGAAGCACACACATAAACCTGCACAATAGTTGATGCCTCTGGTAGTATGACACACTTGAAGCACAAACATAAAACTGCACAATATGTGATGCCTCTGGTAGTATGACACACTTGAAGCACACACATAAAACTGCACAATATGTGATGCCTCTGGTAGTATGACACACTTGAAGCACACACATAAACCTGCACAATATGTGATTCCTCTGGTAGTATGACACACTGGAAGCACACACATAAAACTGCACAATATGTGATGCCTCTGGTAGTATGACACACTTGAAGCACACACATAAACCTGCACAATATGTGATGCCTCTGGTAGTATGACACACTTGAAGCACACACATAAACCTGCACAATATGTGATGCCTCTGGTAGTATGACACACTTGAAGCACACACATAAACCTGCACAATAGTTGATGCCTCTGGTAGTATGACACGCTTGAAGCACACACATAAAACTGCACAATATGCGATGCCTCTGGTAGTATGACACACTTGAAGCACACACATAAAACTGCACAATATGTGATGCCTCTGGTAGTATGACACACTTGAAGAACACACATAAAACTGCACAATATGTGATGCCTCTGGTCGTATGACACACTTGAAGCACACACATAAAACTGCACAATATGTGATGCCTCTGGTAGTATGACACACTTGAATCACACACATAAACCTGCACAATATGTGATGCCTCTGGTAGTATGACACACTTGAAGCACACACATAAAACTGCACAATAGTTGATGCCTCTGGTAGTATGACACACTGGAAGCACACACATAAAACTGCACAATATGTGATGCCTCTGGTAGTATGACACACTTGAAGCACACACATAAACCTGCACAATAGTTGATGCCTCTGGTAGTATGACACACTTGAAGCACACACATAAAACTGCACAATATGTGATGCCTCTGGTAGTATGACACGCTTGAAGCACACACATAAAACTGCACAATATGTGATGCCTCTGGTAGTATGACACGCTTGAAGCACAAACATAAAACTGCACAATATGTGATGCCTCTGGTAGTATGACACACTTGAAGCACACACATAAAACTGCACAATATGTGATGCCTCTGGTAGTATGACACACTTGAAGCACACACATAAAACTGCACAATATGTGATGCCTCTGGTAGTATGACACACTTGAAGCACACACATAAAACTGCACAATATGTGATGCCTCTGGTAGTATGACACACTGGAAGCACACACATAAACCTGCACAATATGTGATGCCTCTGGTAGTATGACACACTTGAAGCACACACATAAACCTGCACAATATGTGATGCCTCTGGGAATATGACACACTTGAAGCACACACATAAAACTGCACAATATGTGATGCCTCTGGTAGTATGACACACTTGAAGCACACACATAAACCTGCACAATATGTGATGCCTCTGGTAGTATGACACACTTGAAGCACACACATAAAACTGCACAATAGTTGATGCCTCTGGTAGTATGACACACTGGAAGCACACACATAAAACTGCACAATATGTGATGCCTCTGGTAGTATGACACACTTGAAGCACACACATAAACCTGCACAATAGTTGATGCCTCTGGTAGTATGACACACTTGAAGCACAAACATAAAACTGCACAATATGTGATGCCTCTGGTAGTATGACACACTTGAAGCACACACATAAACCTGCACAATATGTGATGCCTCTGGTAGTATGACACACTTGAAGCACACACATAAACCTGCACAATAGTTGATGCCTCTGGTAGTATGACACACTTGAAGCACACACATAAAACTGCACAATATGTGATGCCTCTGGTAGTATGACACACTTGAAGCACACACATAAACCTGCACAATATGTGATGCCTCTGGTAGTATGACACGCTTGAAGCACACACATAAACCTGCACAATATGTGATGCCTCTGGTAGTATGACACACTTGAAGCACACACATAAAACTGCACAATATGTGATGCCTCTGGTAGTATGACACACTTGAAGCACACACATAAACCTGCACAATATGTGATGCCTCTGGTAGTATGACACACTACACACGTAGTGGCGGCTTTGATCGTACAACACACCCGAATCTCAGACATAAAGCGCCCGCACTTGTGTCAGCTCCGACATAACTCGCATGAAGCACAGACACAGCCCTGCTCGTACCTGCCGCAGGTACAGGAATTAAGACGTCTGTGACGTGCTCTTTTCTGTGCACAAACAGGTGTTTTAGGGGCGTCTGGGGGGGGGGGCTCAGGGGGCCCCCGCAGCTCGAAGCACAAATGACCCTTGCCTTGTGAGGCACCTCGGGTTGTGTCTGATTGTTGCGCTGTGTTATTTTGTGTTCTTACGTCTCTCGGGCCCCGACCGTGAAACGGTTAATGGGGAGGGCAGGAGGGGGCGGGGGGGGGGGCAGGGGCACCTCCCAGAGGCAGCGAGGGGACAGGTGGAGGGGTGGAGGGGAGGGGAGGAGAAGTGAAGGAGAGACGAGGTAAAGAGGGAAGGAGTTAGGGAAGAGAGAGAGGGATCGGTGGGGGAGGAGGGGCAGGAAAGTGAAAGTATGTGGAGGGAGGGGGGCTGGGAGGGAGGGGGAGGAGGAAGAACTCCACAGCAGCCTTCAGCCTCCCACCTCAGTCCGCACCTCTCCCTGCTCAGGTGCACAGGGCGCTGAGAGCTAGGCGCAGAGGTAGGCGCTGTGCCTGCTGAGGGCGGCTCTAGCGCTTTCTGTGTTGAGGGCATCAGGTGGGCGCTGTCTGTACTGAGTGCT
Organism: Triturus cristatus; assembly: GCF_964204655.1. Taxonomy (NCBI): domain Eukaryota; kingdom Metazoa; phylum Chordata; class Amphibia; order Caudata; family Salamandridae; genus Triturus; species Triturus cristatus. Next base: position 1,283,485,881 of record NC_140592.1, on the reverse strand, counting down.
CCGAGTGGGCGCTGTCTGAACTGAGGACAGAAGGTGGGCGCTGTGTCTGCTGAGGGCGGCTCTAGCGCTGTCTGTGCTGAGGGCTCCGAGTGGGCGCTGTCTGAACTGAGGGTACCAGGTGAGCGCTGTCTGAACGGAGGGCACCAGGTGGGCGCTGTATGAACTGAGGACAGCAGGTGGGCGCTGTCTGAACTCAGGGCATCCAGGAGAGCACAGTCGCCGCGGACCGCCGGCTGGAGGGACCCCCTGCAGTTCTGGACAGTCTCTGAGGGGGGTTCTCCGAGTTTGTCCTTCCCAGGCTGAATGTCTGCCGCTGGCCCCCCTCTGCCATGATGTTAGGGGCGGTGAAGATGGAAGGACATGAGACCCCCGACTGGAGCAGTTACTACTCTGAGCCCCAGGAGGTGAGTGTTTGAGGCTGCTCAGAGGGGGGTGCAGGGGGGGTCACTATCTGTTGAACAGTCTGGAGAATGAATGTCCCGTCCACCTGGTGCAACCACCCATCTAGTGCACAGTGGGGGTTTAAAGAAACCCCTTCCGTCCAGGGGTCGGACTCCTGCTCCCGTGGAGTCCCCGCGGGCTTCTGGGGGTGCCCGGGATAGGCGCCTGCCACCACGGCATCTGGGGTGCCCGGGGCTGGTTTCTGCCACTACGCCCCTGGTGGTGCCCGGGGCAGGTACCTGCCACCACGGCCTCTGTGGGGTGCCTGGGGTAGCGGCCGCTCGGCTCGCCCCTTGGGGTTCCAGGGGCAGGTACCTACCACTACGGCCCCCGGGGGGGCCAGGGAAGGTTCCTCTCGGGTCAGCCCCTGGAGATGCCCGGGGCAGGTGCCTGCCAGCTCGGCCGCTGCCCTGGGGGGCCGTGGCAGGTACGTGCATCTCGGCCTCTGGGGGTGCCCGAGGCAGGTGCCTCCCGGCTCGGCCTCTGGGGTGCCCCAGGAGGTCCCCCAGAGGCCGACCTCGGAGCGCCCGCCTACTGTTCTTGGGTTCCTGCTGTAAGTTGCGGGGCTGTGCGTCCAACTTTGGGGGGTCCTATGTTTGCTGTAGGTCTGTGACCCTGTTTGGGGGTTCCTGCTGGTTTGCTGGTGTGTACCTCCTGATCCCGCAGGTTCTAGCTAGTGCAGCAGGTTTGTACCTCCTGGTCTTTGAATCCTGCCATGGGGGTTCCTGCAGGTGCTGTAGGTAACTACTCCGCCCTGCGGCTGGTCTTGATGTTCATTCAGGACTCTACATCCTGCTCTGAGGGGTTCCTGCGGGTATGGGGCAGATATGTGTGTCCTGCTCTGAGGGGTTCCTGATGGGCACACGTGTACCTCCTGCTTTGAGGGGTTCCTGTGGATGTGGAGCAGACGTGTACTTCCTGCTGTTAGGGGTTCCTGCGGGCGTGGGGCACACGTGTACATCCTGCTCTGCGGGGTTTCTGTGGGTGTGGGGCAGACGTGTACCTCCCTGCTCTGGGGGTTGTTTCGGGTGTGGGGCACACGTGTACCTCCTGCTGTGAGGGGTTCCTGCGGGTGTGGGGCACACGTGTACCTCCTGCTGTGAGGGGTTCCTGCGGGTGTGGGGCAGACGTGTACCTCCTACTCTGCGGGGTTCCTGCGGGTGTGGGGCACACGTGTACCTCCTACTCTGCGGGGTTCCTGCGGGTGTGGGGCACACGTGTACCTCCTGCGGTGAGGGGTTCCTGCGGTTGTGGAGCAGGCGTGTACCTCCTGCGGTGAGGGGTTCCTGCGGTTGTGGAGCAGGCGTGTACCTCCTGCGGTGAGGGGTTCCTGCGGTTGTGGAGCAGGTGTACCTCCTGCTGTGAGAGGTTGCTGCGGGCGTGGGGCACACGTGTACCTCCTGGTCTTGAGGTCCCTTCGGGTCTCTACCTCCTGGTCTTGAGGTCCCTTCGGGTCTCTTCCTCCTGCTCTGGAGGTCCTTGGTGGTCTCTGGCTCCTGCTGATTTGGGGGTTCCTGTGGGTGTGGGGCACACGTGTACCTCCTGGTCTTGAGGTCCCTTCGGGTCTCTTCCTCCTGCTCTGGAGGTCCTTGGTGGTCTCTGGCTCCTGCTGATTTGGGGGTTCCGAGTCTTTGCTTGCCGGGCCGGGGTTCTTGCGGGTGGGACAGATTCCTGTCATCCTCGAGGGGTCTTTGAAGTCTCTGCCTCCTGCCAACCTGCGACTGCTGGGTTATAGGGAGGTGTAGCTCCAGCAGTCTTGGGGTTCCTGCAGGTGCAGCCGGTCTTGGGGTTCCTGCAGGCACAGTAGGGCTCTGAGGCCCCTCGTGTGTGCTGTTCCCTCCTGCTGACAGACAGGGTCGAACTCGCCAGATGTTCCCTTGGCTGGTACATGGGGGGCTGGGGCTGCAGTGGTCTTGGGGTTCCTTCAGGTGCAGCGGGTCTTGGGGTTCCTGTTTGGAGTTCCTTCAGGTGCAGCCGGTCTTGGGGTTCCAGTATGGGGTTCCTGCAGGTGCAGCCGGTCTTGGGGTTCCAGTCTGGGGTTCCTGCAGGCACAGCAGGTCTTGGGGTCCCTCGTGTGTCCGGGTCCCTCCTGCTGACACAGACAGGGCCAGTCTCGCCACATGTCCCCATGTCTGGCCCTGCCGGTGTTCACCGAAGCCGCCGGGTGGCGCTGTTCAGCCATCTCTCAGCACTGCCAGTCACGGGCTCAGCCGTCAGCCTTCAGGGGATCCGGGTACAGGGGAAGGTACTGGGGACAAGGAACGAGGCAGAGAGTGCTGGGGGGCAGAGGGGACAACCAGGCGGGGCTGGGGTGCAGAGGCAGGAGCCAGACAGGGCAGGGGCAGAACAGGGGGCGCTGTGCCAGCTAGGAGCTGCAGGAGGGAGGGGCACTGGTGCCAGGCACGGAGCAGGATGTCGGCACAGAGTACTAACACCGTGCTGGGGGCCAAGAGCTGGGGGGGGGTGGGGCTGCACATCCAGGGTGGCACCAGAGCAGAGGGGGGTCTGGGCACCGACACTAACCCCTCCCAGACCCGAGTCTCTCCTCTCAGAGTCTGTGAAACCTTTCCAAACTTCCTTAAACTCCTGTGTGACTCAGAGTGGCATCGTACCATGGAGGGGGGAGGGGGAGTGGCACAGGGGCAGACAGAGCCCGACTGGCTGTAGCGGGCACTGGGCAATCCCCCGGTGCGCCCCACGGGTGGGGGCCGGTTTAGCTGCAAAATCGGCCCTGTAATAAAATCGGACGAAAACCGTCCCTGGCAAAGAGCTCGGCCTCACCCCCAACCCCAGGGGGGGGGGGGGGGGCGGCCGAGCACTTTGAGGGGGCCGGTTTTGGTTCCCAGTCCGGCCCTGGGGGCAGAGGGCAGTTACCAGGCGAAGGCGGTGGCAGAGGCATGTTAGAGTGAAAAGAAGCGTCCCCACTGCCGGCCTGTCTATGCCCCCCTTCACTCACCTGCTCTCTGCACGGGGTGGGGGAAGGAGGGGTATTAGGGTGATCCAACCCCTCACCCCCATCCCCACCCCAACAGTCTGGGATAAAAAGAAGGGCTCTACGCATACATGAGAGCTTTGAGGGGTTCCGCCCCCCAGGAAAGGGGGGTGAGTGGTTGCACCCCTGCTCTTGTATTTGTGGGGTGGGATTGGTGCCAGGGAGGGGCTTCGTTTTTGGTGACGTCAGGCTGCGCCCACCACTCCTGCAGCCCCTCCACGCTTGAACTAGAAACCGGACGGAGTGTCCTGTCTGGAGTACGGGCGGGATGACCTCAGCCCCCCCCCCCCCCAGTGTCCCACCCCTCACCCCCACAATGTTCTCTCTGCCTCCGAACCCACAGTGCCCAGTGTCCTAACCCCCTCTCCGGGCTCCCCTGGCTCCACCCCCTCCCCCAATACATAAAGCGCTGCAAGAGTTTCAGTCGAAGACGAGCCTGTCGTTGACACCGTCCCCCCCCCCCCCCTATCCGAACCCCCACAGTCTGCGAGGCTCCTACCTGGGCCCCCACACTGTTTCCGAATTTTCGTTGACTAAGAAACGACGGGCATTTAAAAAATAGGGGGTTCGATGGCGTGGGGGGAGGTATAGTGCCTGGACTGCGAGGTCCGTCGGGGGTGGGGGGACGCCACACTAACAATATATAGTTGGGAGGGGGGGGGGGGTTATGCGACCCTGCCACCGCGCCTTTTTTCCGTGTTATTGTGGGTTTTCCACCTTTGCCACATAATTCATCGTCTGCATCATAGCTGTAGATTTTGACACAGATAAATGCTCGTCGCAGCGGCTCAAACGGTACAAAACGGCGGCGACGCTTCGCTGGCGGCGGAGACTTTTCACCAGGGTTAATGGCAGCTTCAGTGGCTCGTTTCTGATTTGGCCGCTTAAGTGGCGCTAAAAGGTGAAATCTTTTCTAGGACAATGTTGCCATGCGTAAAAATTACAAACTAATCAAGTAAAAATGTGCCTCATTATTTCGCATAAATTGCTTTTTCTTGCCACATAATATGGTGCTCCCCGCCACATACTTCCAGTGACTCTTGAATAGCGCTTCATGTCACGCTTCTGCTGTTTCTAAGCGCTGTTAGTTTAGTTGATATTACCTCATTCAGTGGTTCTTGCTTCAGAAAGAGGACGGACGGGCCGCGCACTAACATTCACCGCCACTGACGGGGGCTGGAAACAGCTATTTAAACCCACTAAACCTCCCGGTCTGGGGCTGGACGGGGGAGTGCGGTGGGGTCTTTTCTTTAAATTGTAATATCTGAACCTCGATTACCTGGGGGGGGGGGGGGGGGGGGGAGTGCGGCAGGAACCGGTGTTAAACGGGTGCTCTGCGCCCAGCACCCGGATCATCAACGGGATACCCCTACAACGAATGGAGATCAGTTTTATTTTTAATATGCTTATAATGTGTATATTACGACATCTAATATTCCCCTATTTACAATTATTACTTCGCCGCCCTCGGTCGCCGTCCTTTCTAATCTAAACCCTGATCTTTTTATATTTCTCGGTTTGTCATCCGCGCTCCTTCACTGTCTACAATGTATTTATTTATTGTCAGTTTGAAGGTAAAATCCGCTCATCTTTCACATCACGCCAGTGTCCAAGAAGGAGGCGAGCACCCGCGCTTACAGTGCTTGGAAGCGGCTGTCGGGCTGGAAGCGCTATGAGCAGGCAACGAAGTTTTAATATTTTGATGTGTTCTGATTTATTGTTAATGCTTGGGTGACGACCCGGGTCCTGATGGATTCCCCCGCACTTTGTGTGTGTGTGTGGGGGGGGGGGGGGGGCTGGATAGGGCTCCTCCGATGTGTCCCTACAGCCCAAACCCCCTGACGGAGCCCGGACAGGGTCACTCGGGTCCCCGCCGAAGAATGTCTCTTTATTGATGCATGAAGCGTTTCATCTTTATTTCTATGGCGCCCCCCCCCCCTCCCTCTCCGCCCGCAAAACCAGGCGCTTTACAGAAAACGAACCCCTACTTTGCAAGTGAGGCGGAGGGCGCAGTCAGGTGCGAGGAGAGAGCCGGGGGCCTGAAAGAGTGGGGTCACGCACCTCACGGTGGGAGGGGTGCGTGAGGTGATGTGGCATCTCCGCCGGGTGCGAACCCTCACTTCAAGGGGTGCGGACTCAGAAACCAGAGGGCAGGGGTGTCACTCTCGCCCATCACCCCTCCCGGCACCCAGTCGGCACTTTATATGTGCGTGACCCTTAGTCGAAGCGCTGTGCACGCCCGCGGGCGTCCGTGGGGCGCCTCGAGGACCCCTCGCTCCCACGCTCGCTGCTGACACTCGCGGTGCCCTGAAGTCATGTCTTCGAATGCTGACAGCCACACTCAGGTCCGTACATGACTCCCATCACGTTTGGTAATAGAAAAATGTAACTCGCAGAGCCTCGAAACGAAACTGCATGCTATAAAGCGCTGTATAAATTAGGTGGTCATCAATATTATAGGCACTAGTGGAAGTTGGCTGCGTTTATAGGAAGCGACCGTCCTTTCTCTTTTGAATTATCGAACGAGTTCCCATATTCGTTTCTTAAAAGCTCTACTAAAGTAGGGGGGGGGGTCCATATACTGTGAAGCCGAGGGGGGGAGGGGAGAGTACGGGGGCAAATCAGAAAGCACCCTGCTCGCCCAGTGCCGACGAGAGATGTATTTTGAAGGAATCGGTCCCTCAGCAAATTCCTAGAAGAACCCAAATCTGTTAACAGGCGCTCTTTAAAGGGAGATTTACACCCATTTTTGCACCAGGTACAGTCGGATTGCGTATTAACAAAATATATATTTGAAAACACTTTTGTGTTTCAAACATGAAATGTGTTGACAGATTTTGCACAGCTCAATATAGCGTTTAATACTATTTTACGTTTACAGAGTGCGTTCTGCCCCTGGGTCCGGCCTCGTAGCACTATAAGGACACAGGTCACTCTCCCCCATTACAGGACAATACACACAGACATCTGCAGGGGTCGCACCCCTCCGACCTCGTAGCATTATAAGTAAAGTACATGTCACTCTTCCCCAGTGTAGGGAAGGATTCACCGCTGTGACTCTGGTCGCACACAGACATCTGCAGGGGTCGCATTGCTCCCAGGGTGCGACTTCGGGGAACTATATGTACACAAGTTACTCTTCCCGGGAGGTATTCACTGGTGTGACTGGTCACACACAGACATCTGCAGGGGTCGCACCCCTCCGACCTCGTAGCATCATAAGTACACGTCACTCTTCCCCGGTGCAGGGAGGTATTGACTGGTGTGCCTCTGTCGCACACAGACATCTGCAGGGGTCGCATTGCTCCCAGGGTGCGACTTCGGGGAACTATACGTACACGTCACTCTTCCCCGGTGCAGGGAGGTGTTCACTGGTGTGACTGGTCACACACAGACATCTGCAGGGGTCGCACCCCTCCGACCTCGTAGCATCATAAGTGCACGTCACTCTTCCCCGGTGCAGGGAGGTATTGACTGGTGTGCCTCTGTCGCACGCAGACATCTGCAGGGGTCGCACCCCTCCGACCTCGTAGCATTATAAGTGCACAGGTCACTCTTCCCCGGTGCAGGGAGGTATTCAATGGTGTGCCTCTGTCACACGCAGACATCTGCAGGGGTCGCACCCTCCGACCTCGTAGCATTATAAGTGCACAGGTCACTCTTCCCCGGTGCAGGGAGGTATTGACTGGTGTGCCTCTGTCGCACACAGACATCTGCAGGGGTCGCATTGCTCCCAGGGTGCGACTTCGGGGAACTATACGTACACGTCACTCTTCCCCGGTGCAGGGAGGTGTTCACTGGTGTGACTGGTCACACACAGACATCTGCAGGGGTCGCACCCCTCCGACCTCGTAGCATCATAAGTGCACGTCACTCTTCCCCGGTGCAGGGAGGTATTGACTGGTGTGCCTCTGTCGCACGCAGACATCTGCAGGGGTCGCACCCCTCCGACCTCGTAGCATTATAAGTGCACAGGTCACTCTTCCCCGGTGCAGGGAGGTATTCACTGGTGTGCCTCTGTCGTACGCAGACATCTGCAGGGGTCGCATTCACCCACTGAAGGTTCTTTGTCATAAAGCATTTCCCTTTGACTTGCTTTGACGCGTTTTCCCCCGTTTCTTTTAAGGTGCGCTCATCTGTTCTAGGCGTTCACCTGAAAGACAAACTTTACTTGCAGTATATTATTTTTTTAGCCACGTGTTTGACCCTTTCCCACGCTCGATGACCTGGGACGTGGGCTTGGGGCCACAGTTCCGCTACTTTGTATACATTACATAGGCGCTGCTATAGAGTGGATAAATACGTGACCTGCGGCTCTAGGCGCCATAGATGCCTTCCATAAATACGGCCGAGCACCTCATGTGCACCATATGGGTGATTCATAGCTCCTCCGTGCACACATTAACAGGCCCCATCTGTACATCTTATAAATAATACACAGGAGGGCGTGCCCCGGGGGCACTTCTGAGCGCGCTAAGCACACCTTGTAGACATCACTGTGTACATTTAACAGCCCCTCCTTCTCCCCCGGCATGCTATGCCCTCCCCAGAAACAAGCCCTGCTCTCTGTGAACACCCCCTACTGACACTATACAGACACGTCACGCACAGGGCGTGGGACCTACGCACTCTAAACGCCCAACACCTGGATCTCCTAGCGCCTAAAAACGAATGTGTCCTTGTGTGATGTAACCGGTGCTCACGTAAAGCCCCCGACACCTTCGGGGCGAGTTTGCAATATTTAACTAAAAAAAACCACATGGTGGAAATATACAGAAATGTCCAAGTGCGTAAAACCCACCGCGGGCTCGAGGCGCTGTAAAGATGTTACCAGTACCCAGAGCCACCCCCTCCGGCCTCGGGTGGTTGAAAGGCCGAACCAGCCCCGCCAGCACCCCAGGGCGCTTCCTAGCTGGCCTCAGCTACAGGCGCGGAACCGACCGAGCTATCTCCCTGCTCCGCGTGTGACCGGCGTGACCCGGCGAGGCCCGGGGTGACCCTCTGCCTCAGCCCCGCGTCCCGGCCCCGGAGCGGGTCATTACAATGAGCGCATCGACAGTAATGAGCGTCCATCCTGGCCCCTGTGCCCGGTGCATGGATGGGGGGGGGGGGGGCGGTGTATGGATGCAGGGATGGAGGGGGGGGGGGGGGCGGTGCAGGGTTGCGGGGCGACTGGTGCTAATATTAATAGTTCTATACTTTTTAAATTGTACTTGTTTTTTCTGTCTGCACGTCTGTCTGTTTGCACAGCTGCCTGATCCAGTGCGTGAGCATCTGTCTATCTCCGCATTTGTGTGCCCCTGTCTGGCTGTCTCTGCGCGCGCCACCTACCCACCCGTCCGTCCGTCCGTCTTTCATTCTATCTGAGTGAATGTGCATCTATCTATTTTTCTGTTGGTCTGTCTGCGCGTATGCTCGCCTGTCTGTTGGTCTGTCTGCGCTTATCAGGGCCGGCTTTAGCGCTGGTGGCGCCCGGTGCCAAAATCATTTTTGGCGCCCCCACACCCCTTAAATTCCCTCACTACCACTGGGCAAAAGTGCCCCTCATCTCTCCAATCTTAAGTTATTGCTAAACACAGCGCCCCCTACCTGAGGTCAGCGCTCCTTCCAGGTCAGCGCCCGGGCCCGGTGCGGCCGCGCCAGTCGCACTGCCCTAAAGCTGGCCCTGGCGCCTATGCTCGCCTGTCTGTTGGTCTGTCTGCGCATATGCTCGCCTGTCTGTTGGTCTGTCTGCGCGTATGCTCGTATGCTCGCCTGTCTGTTGGTCTGTCTGCGCCTATGCTCGCCTGTCTGTTGGTCTGTCTGCGCGTATGCTCGCCTGTCTGTTGGTCTGTCTGCGCGTATGCTCGTATGCTCGCCTGTCTGTTGGTCTGTCTGCGCCTATGCTCGCCTGTCTGTTGGTCTGTCTGCGCGTATGCTCGCCTGTCTGTTGGTCTGTCTGCGCGTATGCTCGTATGCTCGCCTGTCTGTTGGTCTGTCTGCGCGTATGCTCGCCTGTCTGTTGGTCTGTCTGCGCGTATGCTCGCCTGTCTGTTGGTCTGTCTGCGCGTATGCTCGCCTGTCTGTTGGTCTGTCTGCGCGTATGCTCGTATGCTCGCCTGTCTGTTGGTCTGTCTGCGCGTATGCTCGCCTGTCTGTTGGTCTGTCTGCGCGTATGCTCGCCTGTCTGTTGGTCTGTCTGCGCTTATCAGGGCCGGCTTTAGCGCTGGTGGCGCCCGGTGCCAAAATCATTTTTGGCGCCCCCACACCCCTTAAATTCCCTCACTACCACTGGGCAAAAGTGCCCCTCATCTCTCCAATCTTAAGTTATTGCTAAACACAGCGCCCCCTACCTGAGGTCAGCGCTCCTTCCAGGTCAGCGCCCGGGCCCGGTGCGGCCGCGCCAGTCGCACTGCCCTAAAGCTGGCCCTGGCGCCTATGCTCGCCTGTCTGTTGGTCTGTCTGCGCGTATGCTCGCCTGTCTGTTGGTCTGTCTGCGCGTATGCTCGTATGCTCGCCTGTCTGTTGGTCTGTCTGCGCCTATGCTCGCCTGTCTGTTGGTCTGTCTGCGCGTATGCTCGCCTGTCTGTTGGTCTGTCTGCGCGTATGCTCGTATGCTCGCCTGTCTGTTGGTCTGTCTGCGCGTATGCTCGCCTGTCTGTTGGTCTGTCTGCGCGTATGCTCGCCTGTCTGTTGGTCTGTCTGCGCGTATGCTCGCCTGTCTGTTGGTCTGTCTGCGCGTATGCTCGTATGCTCGCCTGTCTGTTGGTCTGTCTGCGCGTATGCTCGCCTGTCTGTTGGTCTGTCTGCGCGTATGCTCGCCTGTCTGTTGGTCTGTCTGCGCGTATGCTCGCCTGTCTGTTGGTTTGTCTGCGCGTATGCTCGCCTGTCTGTTGGTCTGTCTGCGCGTATGCTCGTATGCTCGCCTGTCTGTTGGTCTGTCCTCGCGTAACTCGCCTGTCTGTTGGTCTGTCTGCGCGTATGCTCGCCTGTCTGTTGGTCTGTCTGCGCGTATGCTCGTATGCTCGCCTGTCTGTTGGTCTGTCTGCGCGTATGCTCGCCTGTCTGTTGGTCTGTCTGCGCCTAGCCTGTCTGTTGGTCTGTCTGCGCGTATGCTCGCCTGTCTGTTGGTCGGTGTGTCTGCGCATCTATTTCTCGTCCTGCCTCTCTGTTCAGGTGTGTGTGCCTCTGTCTGCCCACGGGCACGTGTCTGTCCCCCGTGCCCTCTCCCCCCAGGGCACCTGCAGTACCCCTCAGGTTGGTAAAGTCTCTTCGCACCGGAGCTGCGCCCGCGGGCACAGCGGGTTTACTCCTTCCAAGCACACGTGTGTTTGTTAATGACAGATAAAGGCTCAACATGTTACATGTGACGCGTGTTGTCCAAAGGGCCCGGTGCCCCCGCCCTCTCGCGCCTGGTGGGGCGCTGTCCACTGGCCTAATGAAACTCGAGGGGCCCCAGACATGGGGGCAGATTTATGATGCCTGGCGCATCCCTGCAAATCAGCAAGGATGCGCCAGGAATGATGCGTCACGCAAGTTTACCCTTGCGCCACACATGATGCGCCGCATTTATAATGCGCCGCATCATGGCGCAGGAATAAACAGATGCGTGACGCATCCAATGGCACTGTTCCAACCAACCCTATCCCTAACATGGTGCGTCAAGCCTTACGCCTGCTTCAAGCAGGCGCAGGGTTTTGGCGCATCAGCGTTGGGAAAGTGACTCAGTCAAATCTTATAGATTTGACTGAGTCACTTTTCAGGGGCGTTCCTGCGACGGAACGCCCCCCCCCCCTCTGTCGACACGCCCACGTGAAACCTGACGCAGGTTTTACGTTGCGCAGGGCTTTACATCGTGACGCATCTCCATAGATGCGTCACGATGTAAATATGGCGCAACGTGGCGCAGGGTTTACACCGCCGCTGCGTCACAAAAGTGACGCAACGGTGGCGTAAAAGTGGCGCATCTCCGACATAGATCTGCCCCCATGGTTTATAGAGGGGCCCCTCCGAACTCAACCAGGAGCTCTCCGGTCAGAGCATTGTGCTGAGGGGGCCCTCTGGCGGTTGGGCCCCCCGCACCGCGGGGCCTGTGTTACGTCACTGGCACTGTCGTTGCTAATGCCAGGGGACATAAATCCACCTAAGGGGTGCCCTGCTGAGGCCAGCTCTGGGGGGTCGCTGGGGGTGTGGGCCGATGGGTCCGCGCCCAACTGTGAATGTCCTGCCCCACCTTCTGCCGCACCCCAGGAACCGCTGCTGCCGGGCATCTACGGCAGACCCAGCCATGAATCCAAGCGCACAGGTCACCTTTTACGCACCCTGGCATTCCCGAGAGGAGGTGTGTGAGCAGCACTTTACTCGTGTATAGCGCCTAGTGTGGCGAGAGTCACCTCGAGGCATCTGTGTGAGGTCAGACTGGGGACGGGATTGACCACTCTGCAGCAGAGGCTGGCGACAGAGAGAGGTCCTCTCAGTGCCCCTCAGGGGGGCACAGACTGGGGCCTTTCGGAACACCTGCGCATCCAATCCTTGGCCTCTCTGTAGGGCACATACAGCAGTGGCCACGTGGGCCAACTGTAATTGTGATTCTATTCAAAAGTGTGTGATGGAGGCGCAGAGCTGTCGAAATATTGACAGAGCGAAAGGTAAAGACAATGCAGGGCTTAGAGGTGAGCGGGGCGTGGTGTGCGGGAGGTGCGGGGAAGGGAGCCACAAGGAAGTGTGTGGGGGCGGGAGAGGGTGCGGACAGGGAAGAGGGGAGGTGGGGGATTCACAGACGGTGGGCTTCAGAAAGAGGTGGGGAAGGATGGGGCACACGTGTCTCAGAGAGCGGGACAGGGAAGAGGGGAGGCGGGGGATCCACAGACGGTGGGCTTCAGAAAGAGGTGGGGAAGGATGGGGCACACGTGTCTCAGAGAGCGGGACAGGGAAGAGGGGAGGTGGGGGATCCACAGACGGGGGGCTTCAGAAAGAGGTGGGGAGAAAAAGGGCATATTGTCTAAGAGAGACTGTGGAGGAAGGTGGTCTCAAGGGGGGGACAGGAGTGATTGAGACACCCCGAAGACCCCTAACTACCACTTCCACTGCTTAACATGTTTACATTACAGGGTGTGTGTGTGTAAATGGGTGTCTACATATATATACAGATAGCTGTAAATCAAGGACACTGGAATGATGCGATTATGCGGCAGTGGCGTGTTTTACATAATTATATATTTGCTACAGTGGCCGCATAATCCACTATCTGCTACATATTCACCACATTTTAACATAAACGTGTTTCTATCTCAAATGTTTCAAAAGTTACTAAAATGCAACGACATGTTGTGGCGCAGTGCCCTGTCACTGCAAAACAGTGTAAACATGAAGTAATACTATTTCAAAATGTGCCGCATTGCACCACATAATTTGGCTTTTCTTGGCACATAAATTATTCACTCTTGCCACATAATTGGCCACTCCCTGTCACATAATTCCAGTGTCTCATGATATGGATCTATATTATGGCTGCTGTTTGTTAACGGAAAAGAAAGACTCTTTACCAGCACCAAATCGGTGCCCGCGCTCCAGTGCTTGTGGGATTGCTTCAAGTGGTGGGTGGAGTTCTGTCGATATATATATATATATGTTCCGATACGGTGGTAGTCCTTTGCTGAGAATCACACGACAAAGTGGCGGAGGCTACCAGCCCCGACAACAGGTACAGATGCAGTTTGTGTGGCTAGTTCATTCAAAAGCGGTCTGCGCGCTGCCTGACGCGTTTCGTATATTTACTTCCTCAAATGCCTTACACATGACGGAGGAGGTATGCACACCGCAGCACGCTATTTCCGTGTACCTGTTATTGAGGCTGGTAGCCTCCGCCACTTTCTCGTGTGCTTCTCAAGAAAGGACAACCACCGTATCGGCATCTATAGACGGCGGTCCAGCCGTCGAGTAAAGCACCACCCCGGAACCAGGGGGGCCGCGATGTTTGATGCACGAACCTCGTATCGGAGGAGCGGTGCAGGAATGAAGATGGTTTCGAGTGGCTGGAGCTCAATATGGGCTCTATCATGCAGGAATTGTACACTGCTACTATGCAAGGTGCATACAAGCACTCCAGCCCCCATGATGCCTCATACACAGACTCATTGGAGCCACCTCGTACAGGGGTGTGTCATCGTGGATAATAAAAGGGAGGAGGTATGCACACCGCAGCACGTTATTTCCGTGTAAAGCCTTTGAGGAAGTAAATATACGAAACGTGTCAGGCAACACGCAGACTGCTTTTTAATGAACTAGCCACACATACTGCATCTGTACCTGTTATTGGGGCTGGTAGCCTCCGCCACTTTCTCGTGTGCTTCTCAGGAAAGGACTACCACCGTATCGGAATATATATAAATATATATATATATACACATACATACATATACACATATACATATATATATATATATATATATATATATATTACCTACTGGCGGTCGCCAGTAGGTAGTTATAGTTAGGACCACGTTTCCATAGGAAAACCTCAACATTCTATTTTGAATAACTTTGGCGCCGGTCGACGAATCCTCGCGAATTTCTCAAAATAGGTGGGGCGCTACGCTCCGCTCCTACCCTGAAAGTCTCGGGGGGATCCGTCAAGCGGGGGCTGAGATAAAAGGGGGGTCCCAAAACGCGTTTTTCCCATGCATTTTTCCATAGGACCTTTAGAACGAGCTACAGCCCGAACGGCTGAACAGAATTACTCAAAATTTGGCAGAGAGGTAGTCCCTAGGTCAAGGAAGTGCCTTTTGTAGGTTTGGTGTAAATCTGTTCAGTAGATTCTGAGAAAATAGCCTTTAAATCAATATATATATCTGAGCCCGCTTACGGTACGCTTACCGTACGCTTACGGTAAGCGTACGGTGGCGTGCGCGAGCGCGATTCTGATTGGCTCTTAGATCTTAGTAAACATTCGAATCGGCCGAAACCAGGAAGCGGCGGCCGCCATTTTGTGTATTTCACTCTGAAAAAAAAGAGTGAAAACAAGGAAAGGGGGCAATGAGGAGAGTTACAGACCCCCTAACATTTGTAAGGGGGTCAAAGAAGGACAGAAAAGTACAAAAAAAACATTTATTGATTTTAAAAAAAATCACGGGGTACGCGTACGGTAAGCTTACGGTAAGCGTACGGTAGAAAAAAAAAAAAATAAAAAATGAAAATCAGATTTAAGTGTTTAGATATTAGGGGGCTCTAAAAAGAGCCGTTGTGTTTATGAAATGATTTTTTAGTGGTACCTACAAGTAAGTACCGATGCAGAGTCTAAGGTTCAAGAGGAAGACTCTGTTCCCTTCATCATTGAAGTGCACACCATCTCCTCTATAAATGTCTTGCATGTCATAACGCAAGTTGTTGTGGTAAATGGCACCCATACCATAGTCACGGAGGAAAGCAGAAACAGATTTGTTGACGTGCTTTCTTGCTTTGTCATCGCACCGCGTGCCCACCGTGCGTGCACGGCACTAACTGCGTAAAGTGGGCGCGCGGTGCGCGAAGCGCACCGCGTGCTCACTGTGCGCGCACGGTGCGCGAAGCGCACCGTGCGCGCACGGAACGAACTGCGTTAAGTGGGCGCGCACGCCACGAATGGCGTAAAGTAACTTAGCATTTAAAAAACCGTACAAATTCACTGAAAAAACCATAGGTTTCACACACGTTATAGTTAGGAATTAGCATTTAAAAAACCTTGCAAATTCACTGAAAAAACCATAGGTTTCACACATGTTATAGTTAGCGGAAATTTTACTGATAAAAAACCAATGAAATTCCCCCGTTATAGTTAGTGCAGGCAACTATAACTCACGCGACCGCAATCTTCTGCTGATGACATATGTGTCTTTATGAAAAAAAAATATTTGTAATATATGTATAGCTAAAAATGTATGGAAGAAGACATGGGCAAATAAGTGTCTAAATACAGTATTAGCATCAGCAGAGGATTGCGGTCGCGTGAGTTATAGTTGCCTGCACTAACTATAACGGGGGAATTTCATTGGTTTTTTATCAGTAAAATTTCCGCTAACTATAACATGTGTGAAACCTATGGTTTTTTCAGTGAATATATATATATATACACATATATTTATGTACACACACACACACACACAAACACACACACACACATATATATATATATATATGACTCAATCCTCAATTCCAAATACTTCACCAAAGAAGTTGGCACGGATTCCTTCCAGGTGCGAAAGGGCTTTTATTTAGTTAATCCATATAAACAAGCTAAACGCTTTGTCCATGACGCGTTTCGACTGCAACCACACTGTCTTGAACACACGATCGCGCAGCGGATACTCACATTCTTTTAACCTCTTGTGCCGCGTGTGCTACTCAATCATGGAAATAGGCAACAGACTTCCATATTCTATGTTAACTTTACATACTTATACCAAACCATGATATCGTTTCAGTTTTCCAAACACCTTAAATAGTCAATAAATAAGTATGTGATTATCAATTTGGGATTAAAAAGTATGTACAAAGCAAGTAATGAATGTGCCTTAATCCTCAAGCTTTTGCTGTTGCAGAATCTAATATTGCCGTCCTCCTTAAAGTGCAATCTGCTCAACAGAGTGCAAAATATGTGCAAAAGGGCGAACTGAGGGCCATTCAGCAACATCATAATGTTATTACCCAAAGTTTGACAGCACTCTGAATATATCACTCCCTTTAGTTTGAATAGGTTATTGTAAATACAATGACTGGTGCAAGAATTAAAAAAGGCGGGATCTTAATTATCACACCCTTTGCCTATAGGAAATCGTGCCATATTATTCTATACTGGATCTATACCCATCATATCACAGCATAAATGCTTTTTTATTCTAAGGTACCTTCAATCTAACCGCCTCGATACACACTGTTATCATTTTAAATATAGAGCAACCTATAACGAATTCTTGAATGCCAATATAATATATACAGTAATCCCTGAAGAGCCCTTTCCTTCTCTCATGCCATGTGTGAGGGCAACGGTTGAATCGTCCATTGATTGTTATTTCCATATTCACGCCTTCATTGTAGTATTGATAGTTGTATTAAGTGCTCTGCGTGTTACTCCACATCGCAAAGTGACTCGTGCATACATTACCTTAAGAAAACCTTTCAATATTCCTAAAACGTGCAGTGCCGCCAACATCATGATTTTGACTTAATGCTGAAAATAATTTCCAGCCTCGCTATAAATACGGTCACAGGCAGATGCTTCAACATGCCATAAAAAAATGTTTGTTTTATCAAAAAAAAGTGTGGCGATCGTGACCAGCGTGGAGCCCATTAGGGATCTCAGAGCCCAATTCCAAAATAAATTTAGATTCACGTTGCCTCAATAGTCTCTCTGTCGCCGCCTCTTCTTAAGATCGGTGCGGCCCCCATTACATAATAACTAAGATGGCTTAAGTTGTTATGAACCAGTTTGAAATGCTGCGCAACAGGGTGAGAAGGGTCAGAGTTAACAATCGCTGCGAGGTACTGTCATATCCTACTGTGTACCTGCACTTTTGTGCTTCCAATATATTTAAGGCCACATGCACGCTCCAGAACATAGACTGCATATTCCGTTCTACACGTACAATGACCCTTCATTTCAACTTGTTTCGCACTGAAAGCTGACTTGTAGCTGGTCGTATTTACTCCAAATCTGTACGCTCTGCATGGGCTGCATTTGTAAAATCCCTTTTTAAGGGACAGCCATTTGTAACTCGTACTTATCTCAGGACTGCTGTTGACCAGGGAGTCTCTCATTGATGGGGCTCGTCTCCGTGTCGGAGTGGGTTCATCAGGAAGAACTCGCCCCAGTGTGACATCAGTGAGTGCAAGGGCCCTTGTTGGTTAACTATCGATCTCGTTTGTTACTCCTGTTTGCTAAACGTGCTGATCAGCCTGATGTTGAGGTTCAACTAGAGTCACGGAGTCAATATTCTTATCCTCAATAGTACTGGTTGGGATCTTGCCAAGAATAGATTCCCTGGCTGTGGCGCTAGCTTTTATTTTAGCCTCATTAACAGACTTCAAGTTATATCCTCGCTCTAGAAATCTCTCTGTTGTTTCCCTTCGACACGCATTCAGATCTTCCTCTCTGCTACAAATTCTGTGCATTCTAAGAAATTCCCCAATGGGATGCTCGGAATTACATGCTTTGGATGGAAAGTGGTAGCGTGTAGGATTGAATTTCCTGATGTCTCCTTTCTTCACAAACTCCCTTCCCTAACGTATATTCGAACATCCAGGAAATCTACTCATTGGCTCCTGATCCGATTCGTAAGCTCCAAGTTCAAGGTGGTTTTATTAATGGTGTCCACAAATAATGCAGCCCTATTCTCTGATCCCCTCCAGACTATAAAAACATCATCTCTAAACCACCACCAATTTACCACTTGGTTATTCCAGTCCTGACCGTGGTTCACCATGAGAACCGCTCCTCCCGCCAGCCTACATGCCGACACGCATAGCTGGGGGAGAAGCAGGCTCCCATGGCGGCTCTCCTCAATTGCTGAAACATTTATTTTCCAAATAAAAAATAGTTATTTGTTAGGCATAATTTGATAATATTTAGCAGCCTACGATTGTGATTGTAAAAACGGATTGGTCACTTACTTCGATAATATTCAGCCGCTCTCAGACCCTCCTCATGCGCTATCCCAGTGTACAGCGAAGCCACGTCCATGGTTATGAAGATGCAATCATTGTACCAAGTCACTTCTTGTATTTTCCTTTGAAAATGTCCTGTATCCTTTATGTAAGATAGTAAACTCGTGACAAAGTCTCGCAAAAAGAAGTCAACGTATTGGGAGATCTTGTCGAAAAGGCCTTTCCTCGCAGAGATGAAAGGTCGTCCTGGTATCAGTGTCATTCCCTTGCGCACTTTAGGGGTAAAGTCTATTACTGGCACAGTCGGGAATTCATTGAGTAGAAATTCAAATTCATCTCTTCATTGAGTAGAAATCTAAATTCATCTCTTCATTGAGTAGAAATCTAAATTCATCTCTTCATTGAGTAGAAATTCAAATTCATCTCTTCATTGAGTAGAAATCTAAATTTATCTCTTCATTGAGTAGAAATCTAAATTCATCTCTTCATTGAGTAGAAATTCAAATTCATCTCTTCATTGAGTAGAAATCTAAATTCATCTCTTCATTGAGTTGAAATCTAAATTCATCTCTTCATTGAGTAGAAATCTAAACTCATCTCTTCAGTGAGTAAAAATTCAAATTCATCTCTTCATTGAGTAGAAATTCAAATTCATCTCTTCATTGAGTAGAAATCTAAATTCATCTCTTCATTGAGTAGAAATCTAAATTCATCTCTTCATTGAGTAGAAATTCAAATTCATCTCTTCATTGAGTAGAAATCTAAATTTATCTCTTCATTGAGTAGAAATCTAAATTCATCTCTTCATTGAGTAGAAATTCAAATTCATCTCTTCATTGAGTAGAAATCTAAATTCATCTCTTCATTGAGTTGAAATCTAAATTCATCTCTTCATTGAGTAGAAATCTAAACTCATCTCTTCAGTGAGTAAAAATTCAAATTCATCTCTTCATTGAGTAGAAATTCAAATTCATCTCTTCATTGAGTAGAAATCTAAATTCATCTCTTCATTGAGTAGAAATTCAAATTCATCTCTTCATTGAGTAGAAATCTAAATTTATCTCTTCATTGAGTAGAAATCTAAATTCATCTCTTCATTGAGTTGAAATCTAAATTCATCTCTTCATTGAGTAGAAATCTAAACTCATCTCTTCATTGAGTAGAAATTCAAATTTATCTCTTCATTGAGTAGAAATCTAAATTCATCTCTTCATTGAGTTGAAATCTAAATTCATCTCTTCATTGAGTAGAAATCTAAACTCATCTCTTCATTGAGTAAAAATTCAAATTCATCTCTTCATTGAGTAGAAATTCAAATTCATCTCTTCATTGAGTAGAAATCTAAATTCATTTCTTCATTGAGTAGAAATTCAAATTCATCTCTTCATTGAGTAGAAATCTAAAAAAATCTCCTGTAATCAAACCCTCACCCTTCCATTGGGCTCATTTTTCTTTCAATGTTGTGTTTTCCGTCCTGAAATGCTGCCCTGTTGATCTCAAACAGCAGTCGGTGTTATCCAGATGTCTGTGGCCTCTCTAAGACGTTCCACTCGGGCCACCGTACCATATTCCCTTAGTGTCAGATTGGATCATCATGAGTTCAATGTTGGTCCTCAATGTCGTCATTAGACTGTGATGTCATATTTCCAAATGATTGTGTTTTTTATTGCTTGTTTTGATTTTGTAATTGCGCTTTTTCAACTCATCAACAACACGATCAGTGAAGCTACCGATGCCTCCCGGGCACTGATGGCACAAACCTTGAAAGAGATGTCTGTACCTGCTTCAGCCAGTGCTTGTTGGGTCCTGATGGCTGGTGCGAGGGTCTCATCTTCCTCCTCTGGTGCTTGTAGTGTTCTTAAAGTTTCCACATCTGAAGCCTGTAAACTCTTGTTCTGGTCCAATCGCCGAGTTCCTTTGGGTGGCGGATTAGAAACACTCTCCAGCTCATAAGATGTTGTTAGCTGAAGTTTTCTTATACATTTCAACGCGTCGATGCTGGTTTGATTGTAATTAAAGCTGCTTTCTGGACAAAAGGTCCGGCCCAAAGATAGGAACTGCCTCTCGCCCCTGTTAATTCAACATCCGGTAAATGATTTACTGCTGTCAGTTACTTTACTTTCTCCTGCCCTTCTTGTTGTTTTGTGGTCTCTTGTTTAGGTTGCTTCTTAAGTTTTCTCCTCGCCCGTCTTTATATATATCTATATATAGGTCTCCACGAGCAAGAATAAAGGAATTGAAATCTGCAACAAACTGCGCTCCGGGCCGCATCTCCTGGGTGAACTGGCGTTGTAAAGTGAAGTGCAGCTGATATATATACACATATATATATATATATATATATTCCAGAGCTGCACAAAATCTCAAGATTCCCGCTTCTGGGTATTGTAGGGTGCCCCACTACCTTTATCTGTGTCGTGTCCCCTTGTGTGCCACCCTAGAGATTCACCCTTCAGACACCGCTGGCCAGGTGTGATATGGCATGATGAGCAGTTTGATGAAGCCCCCTGCCAGGGGCAGGGCACCGGGGACAGACTGCCAGAACCCCATGGGAGAACAGGGGCAGGGCACCGGGGACAGACTGCCACAACACCATGGGAGAACAGGGGCAGGGCACCGGGGACAGACTGTCAGAACCCCATGGGAGAACAGGGGCAGGGCACCGGGGACAGACTGCCAGAACCCCATGAGAGAACAGGGGCAGGGCACCGGGGACAGACTGCCAGACCACCAGGGAGAACAGGGGCAGGGCACCGGGGACAGACTGCCAGAACCCCATGGGAGAACAGGGGCAGGGCACCGGGGACAGACTGCCAGAACCCCATGGGAGAACAGGGGCAGGGCACCGGGGACAGACTGCCAGAACCCCATGGGAGAGCAGGGGCAGGGCACCGGGGACAGACTGCCAGAACCCCATGGGAGAACAGGGGCAGGGCACCGGGGACAGACTGCCAGAACCCCATGGGAGAACAGGGGCAGGGCACCGGGGACAGACTGCCAGAACCCCATGGGAGAACAGGGGCAGGGCACCGGGGACAGACTGCCAGACCACCAGGGAGAACAGGGGCAGGGCACCGGGGACAGACTGCCAGAACCCCATGGGAGGACAGGGGCAGGACACCGGGGACAGACTGCCAGAACCCCATGGGAGAACAGGGGCAGGGCACCGGGGACAGACTGCCAGAACCCCATGGGCGAACAGGGGCAGGGCACCGGGGACAGACTGCCAGAACCCCATGGGAGAACAGGGGAAGGGCACCGGGGACAGACTGCCAGAACCCCATGGGAGAACAGGGGCAGGGCACCGGGGACAGACTGCCAGAACCCCATGGGAGAACAGGGGCAGGGCACCGGGGATAGACTGCCAGAACCCCATGGGAGAACAGGGGCAGGGCACCGGGGACAGACTGCCAGACCACCAGGGAGAACAGGGGCAGGGCACCGGGGACAGACTGCCAGAACCCCATGGGAGAACAGGGGCAGGGCACCGGGGACAGACTGCCAGAACCCCATGGGAGAACAGGGGCAGGGCACCGGGGACAGACTGCCAGAACCCCATGGGAGAGCAGGGGCAGGGCACCGGGGACAGACTGTCAGAACCCCATGGGAGAACAGGGGCAGGGCACCGGGGACAGACTGCCAGAACCCCATGGGAGAACAGGGGCAGGGCACCGGGGACAGACTGCCAGAACCCCATGGGAGAACAGGGGCAGGGCACCGGGGACAGACTGCCAGAACCCCATGGGAGAACAGGGGCAGGGCACCGGGGACAGACTGCCAGACCACCAGAGAGAACAGGGGCAGGGCACCGGGGACAGACTGCCAGAACCCCATGGGAGGACAGGGGCAGGACACCGGGGACAGACTGCCAGAACCCCATGGGAGAACAGGGGCAGGGCACCGGGGACAGACTGCCAGAACCCCATGGGAGAACAGGGGCAGGGCACCGGGGACAGACTGCCAGAACCCCATGGGTGAACAGGGGCAGGGCACCGGGGACAGACTGCCAGAACCCCATGGGAGAACAGGGGCAGGGCACCGGGGACAGACTGCCAGAACCCCATGGGAGAACAGGGGCAGGGCACCGGGGATAGACTGCCAGAACCCCATGGGAGAACAGGGGCAGGGCACCGGGGACAGACTGCCAGACCACCAGGGAGAACAGGGGCAGGGCACCGGGGACAGACTGCCAGAACCCCATGGGAGAACAGGGGCAGGACACCGGGGACAGACTGCCAGAACCCCATGGGAGAACAGGGGCAGGGCACCGGGGACAGACTGCCAGACCACCAGGGAGAACAGGGGCAGGGCACCGGGGACAGACTGCCAGAACCCCATGGGAGAACAGGGGCAGGGCACCGGGGACACACTGCCAGAATCCCATGGGAGAACAGGGGCAGGGCACCGGGGACAGACTGCCAGAACCCCATGGGAGAACAGGGGCAGGGCACCGGGGACAGACTGCCAGAACCCCATGGGAGAACAGGGGCAGGGCACCGGGGACAGACTGCCAGAACCCCATGGGAGAACAGGGGCAGGGCACCGGGGACAGACTGCCAGACCACCAGGGAGAACAGGGGCAGGGCACCGGGGACAGACTGCCAGAACCCCATGGGAGAAGCGATTTACAGACCCAGGGATATTCCAAGGGTAATACTTGTGACAAATCACTCATACCTAGATATTTGTGGACTTTCTTCTTTTGTTTATAATATCTGGGTGAGTGTATTATTATACCTGGGTATCTGCGGGCATTCCTTCATCATTTATTGTGAATAATGTTTGAGTATTCGTTGACGTTCATGCAGTGTTTATCATTAATAATACCAGGGTACTTGTGCGCCTTCCTACACTGTTGCTTAATTATTAATAAAACCTGAATATATGTGGGCATTCATGCGGTGTTTATCATTAATAACCTGGGTACTTGTGGGCATTCCGTCATCGTTTGTTATGAATAATACCTGGGTATTTGTAGTTATCCCCTCATTTTTTATTGTTAATAATATCTGAATAGTTGTCAACATTCATCGGTGTTTATCATCATTAATACCTGGGTATTTGTGGGCATTCCTAAGTGTTTATTCTTAATAATACCTGGGTATTCGTAGGCATTCATGCAATGTTTATCATTAATAATACCTGGGTACTTGCGGGCATTCCTGCAGTGTTTATCATTAATAATACCTGGGTATTTGTTGCATTCATGCAGTGTTCCCTATTAATACCTGGGTAGTTGCTGGCATTCAAGCAGTGTTTATTATTAATACCTGGGTATATGTGGGAATTCCTGCAGTGTTTATTATTAATAATACCAGGGCATTTGTGGGCATTCCTAAGTGTTTATTCTTAATAATACCTGGGCATTTGTGGGCATTCCTAAGTGTTTATTCTTAATAATACCTGGGCATTTGTGGGCATTCCTAAGTGTTTATTCTTAATAATACCTGGGCATTTGTGGGTATTTCTGCAGTGTTTATTCTTAATAATACCAGGGCATTTGTGGGCATTCCTGCAGTGTTTATTATTAATAATACCAGGGCATTTGTGGGCATTCCTAAGTGTTTATTCTTAATAATACCTGGGCATTTGTGGGCATTCCTAAGTGTTTATTCTTAATAATACCTGGGCATTTGTGGGCATTCCTAAGTGTTTATTCTTAATAATACCTGGGCATTTGTGGGTATTTCTGCAGTGTTTATTCTTAATAATACCAGGGCATTTGTGGGCATTCCTGCAGTGTTTATTCTTAATAATACCTGGGCATTTGTGGGCATTCCTGCAGTGTTTATTCTTAATAATACCAGGGCATTTGTGGGCATTCCTGCAGTGTTTATTCTTAATAATACCAGGGCATTTGTGGGCATTCCTGCAGTGTTTATTCTTAATAATACCAGGGCATTTGTGGGCATTCCTAAGTGTTTAATAATACCTGGGCATTTGTGGGCATTCCTGCAGTGTTTATTCTTAATAATACCTGGGCAATTGTGGGCATTCCTGCAGTGTTTATTCTTAATATTACCTGGGCATTTGTGGGCATTCCTGCAGTGTTTATTCTTAATAATACCAGGGCATTTGTGGGCATTCCTGCAGTGTTTATTCTTAATAATACCAGGGCATTTGTGGGCATTCCTGCAGTGTTTATTCTTAATAATACCAGGGCATTTGTGGGCATTCCTGCAGTGTTTATTCTTAATAATACCAGGGCATTTGTGGGCATTCCTGCAGTGTTTATTCTTAATAATACCTGGGCATTTGTGGGCATTCCTAAGTGTTTAATAATACCTGGGCATTTGTGGGCATTCCTGCAGTGTTTATTCTTAATAATACCAGGGCATTTGTGGGCATTCCTGCAGTGTTTATTCTTAATAATACCAGGGCATTTGTGGGCATTCCTGCAGTGTTTATTCTTAATAATACCAGGGCATTTGTGGGCATTCCTGCAGTGTTTATTCTTAATAATACCTGGGCAATTGTGGGCATTCCTGCAGTGTTTATTCTTAATAATACCTGGGCATTTGTGGGAATTCATCCAGTGGTTATTCTTAATAATACCAGGGCATTTGTGGGCATTCCTAAGTGTTTATTCTTAATAATACCTGGGCATTTGTGGGCATTCCTAAGTGTTTATTCTTAATAATACCTGGGCATTTGTGGGCATTCCTGCAGTGTTTATTCTTAATAATACCAGGGCATTTGTGGGCCTTTCTGCAGTTCTTATTGCCAGTAATACTGGGGTGTTTTGGGACTTCCATTCCACTTGAGGTGTTGTTTGGGAAACAGTCCATGCCACATAAATATGCTTATATGAATCACATCGCCACGGTGGAAAGTGTGATATATTTTTTTCACAATGATGTGACCTTTCTAGTGCTGCCAAAACGATGCAACATTGAAAAGGCGCAAACACAGTGAAATGCCTTTTCAATGTTGCATTATTTTGGTAGATTATGTAACATGTCCAAAAGCCATGATAGACTAACTTTCCATTCATCTATCTTTTCAGATCTTCCAGATATAACATAAAATCGGTGATGTATGTATATGTATTTTCTAGTATGCAGTGGCATTTCAACTAAATGTTGACAGGATTGGTATCGGGGAGTAGCAATCCTTGCCCCAAAGAATAGCCTTGGGGTAGGGCTTGAAACACCTAGACTTCCACAACCACCCACTCCTATTGTTCTCTTCATCTGGTATAGACACCAAAAAGTGCTCCCACGTGGGTCATAGCACGCCTTGTTTCACAGCGGACCGGAAGAGCCCAATGATGAAGCATGCCACCAAGGGGACACCCTGGGGGGTGAGGGATATCGAAAGAAAACTTTCAGTTTTCCAAACAACCCCTGAAGCGGAAAGGAAGTCCCAAAAGATGGGCGGGCTCTCTTTGCTTACAGTACGACTAATAGGCGGACGAGTCCTTCTGTCTATATCATCTACCTCTCCGTTCTTGTTTTTTGAGCATTACCGATAATGCTCTGGGATTACTGGATTGTTTTTTCAGATAATGCCCTGTTTTTATTATAGTATCAACTGCCAATAATGCCCTGATATTAAAACAGTGTTTATTACTGATAATACCCTGCGATTACTTCTGTGTTTACTACTGATAATGCCCTGGCATTGTTACATTGTTTATTACTGATAATGCCCTGGTATTGCTACAGTGTTACTACTGATAATGCCCTACAATTACTTTTACGTTTACTACTGATAATGCCCTGACACTATTGCATTGGTTATTACTGATAATGCCCTGGCACTATGACAGTGTTTATTACTGATAATGCCCTGGCACTATGACAGTTTTTATTACTGACAATACTCTGGTATTAATCTGGATAAGTTCAGTGATTTTTACAGACAGAAAGGTGAGTATGTTTACTCTGTTAATTAACAACAAATCCCTGGTAATATAGCAGTGTTTATTACTGATAATGCCATGGTATTATTGAAGTTGTTAGTACTGATAATCCCCTGGTAATATAGCAGTGTTTATTATTGATAATGCACTTGAAGTTTTGCAGTGTCTATTATTGATAATGCCATTGAAGTTTTGTAGTGTCTTGTACTGATAATGCCCTGGTATTAATGCAGTGGCTATTACTGATAATGCCCTGGCGTTCATGCAGTGTTTGTTACTGATAATGGCATGGTATTATTGTAGTGTCTATTACTGATAAAGCCCTGGTATTATTGTGGTGTTTAATATTGATAATGCCCTTGCAGTTTTGCAGTGCCTTGTACTGATAATGGCCTGGTATTATTGCAGTGTCTATTACTGATAATGTCCTAGTATTACTGCAGTGTCAAATACCGATAATTCTCTGGTGTTGATGCAGTGTTTATTATTGATATTGCTGTGGTGTTATTGCAGTGTCTATTTCTGATAATGCCCTGGTATTATTGCAGTGTCTATTTCTGATAATGCCCTGGTATTATTGCAGTGTCTATTACTGATAATGCCCTGGTATTATTGCAGTGTCTATTTCTGATAATGCCCTGGTATTATTGCAGTGTTTATTTCTGATAATGCCCTGGTATTATTGCAGTGTATGTTTCTGATAATGCCCTGGTGTTAGTGCAGTTTTTGTTACTGATAGTGCCCTGGTATTATTGCAGTGTCTATTACTGATAATGTCCTAGTATTACTGCAGTGTCAAATACCGATAATTCTCTGGTGTTGATGCAGTGTCTATTTCTGATAATGCCCTCGTATTATTGCAGTGTCTATTTCTGATAATGCCCTGGCGTTAGTGCAGTTTTTGTTACTGACATTGCCTTGGTATTATTGCAGTGTCTATTTTTGATAATGCCCTGGTATTACTGCAGTTTATTATTTCAGTGTCTATTTCTGATAATGCCCTGGTATTATTGCAGTGTCTATTTCTGATAATACCCTGGTATTATTGCAGTGTCTATTTCTGATAATGCCCTGGTATTATTGCAGTGTTTATTTCTGATAATGCCCTGGTATTATTGCAGTGTATGTTTCTGATAATGCCCTGGTGTTAGTGCAGTTTTTGTTACTGATAGTGCCCTGGTATTATTGCAGTGTCTATTACTGATAATGTCCTAGTATTACTGCAGTGTCAAATACCGATAATTCTCTGGTGTTGATGCAGTGTCTATTTCTGATAATGCCCTCGTATTATTGCAATGTCTATTTCTGATAATGCCCTGGTATTAGTGCAGTTTTGTTACTGACTGTGCCCTGGTATTATTGCAGTGTCTATTTCTGATAATGCCCTGGTATTACTGCAGTTTATTATTGCAGTGTCTATTTCTGATAATGCCCTGGTATTATTGCAGTGTCTATTTCTGATAATACCCTGGTATTATTGCAGTGTCTGTTTCTGATAATGTCCTAGTATTACTGCAGTGTCAAATACCGATAATTCTCTGGTGTTGATGCAGTGTCTATTTCTGATAATGCCCTGGTGTTATTGCAGTTTTAGTTACTGATAGTGCCCTGGTATTATGGCAGTGTTTATTTCTGATAATGCCCTGGTGTTATTGCAGTGTTTATTTCTGATAATGCCCTCGTATTATTGCAGTGTTTATTTCTGATAATGCCCTGGTATTATTGCAGTGTTTATTTCTGATAATGCCCTCGTATTATTGCAGTGTCTATTTCTGATAATGCCCTGGTATTATTGCAGTGTTTATTTCTGATAATGCCCTCGTATTATTGCAGTGTCTATTTCTGATAATGCCCTGGTATTATTGCAGTGTTTATTTCTGATAATGCCCTCGTATTATTGCAGTGTCTATTTCTGATAATGCCCTGGTATTATTGCAGTGTTTATTTCTGATAATGCCCTCGTATTATTGCAGTGTCTATTTCTCATAATGCCCTGGTGTTAGTGCAGTTTTTGTTACTGACAGTGCCTTGGTATTATTGTAGTGTGTATTATTGAAGATAATAATAATAATTTTTTACGTGCGGTTAATTAAAAACATTACAATTATTTAGCAAACAGTACACACATTTCAAAATTTTCAGTTCGAGAAACATAAAATCACAATCTCAATGTAAACAATGAACTATCACTCAATCAATTCCTTTGTTTGACGTATACATTTTGTAGCCATAAAAGTGCAATAAAATACATTTTTTCCATAATGTTCAAAAGTGCTAAAAACGAACATACATTAAACATACAATGGGTTCGGTGAGGGGTTTAGTTTGAAAAGGAAGAATGGCGCTCAAACATATCACACAAAAGGTCGAGTTGAAAAGTAAATACGGTGCTGCAAGATCAGGGGAAACAAACCCTGGCTGAAAGAACTCCTGCGAGATTGAGGGTAGGAGACCCCCACCAGAAAATTGAAACAGGTTCTGCGCACACGTTTTAGGATGTAAGTAAATGGTGATAAAATATACAAACAATAGGTCAAACAGGGGTCAGAGTGGGTGCCTTTCGTCGTCCTCACTCTGACCCCTGTTTGACCTATTGTCTCTATATTTTATGATGTTTCTTGTGTCCTTCCCAGCCCTGAAGAGTCACGGGATGTTTCCCGTTTGACGAAACACGTGTCGGCTGGTTGTTTTCCTATCAATCTATTTGAAGAATCGCATTATAAATTTTCACTGAAAAGACATTTCTGGTGTTGACCCTAACTCAACTCATCCAAAACAATGGTTTTACACCATTTACTTACATCCTAAAACGTGTGCGCAGAACCTGTTTCAATACATTAAACATACAAACGTTACAATGCATAGAATACGAGCTCGTCCAGCCACCTATGGGCTCTTCGGCTGCTTTCAGGAGGTGCCCGGGGGGTGAGATGCGCCCGCACCCCCCAGACGGAAGAACAGCTGTGTGCACCTTTCAGAGCTCGAACTCCTCGTCTCTTTAAAAGAGAGACCAACAATGCTTTGAATACTTCTCACAAAATGCACAATAAACGTAAAATGTCCTGTTGATTGTCCTGACGCACCATCAGAGGGCCAGGGTGTGGAACCCAGGATGGCATTAAAGCCCAGTGGGAAAGAGGGCAGGTGTTTTATTGTGCCACCCTGCGTCGAAATAAAAGGCTTCGCCCCCACCGGCCATTTGTTGGGGGCGGCAAATGTATTGTCTGGGGGGGGGGCAATGTAAAAACAGACATCTCTGATGGAAGGCCGAGTCTGTGCCCTTTGGGCATGTGACTCGTAGGCCAGTGCCAGTGAGTGCAGCATGCCACAAGCGGTGCCAAGTCCTGCCTGTCTCCACGGCTGTGGTACTCTATCCAGGAGCCACAGAAGGACCACACAGCAGCCGTGTCCAATCAGCAGAAGCGGGCACCCCGCTGTGATAAGACAACCGTGGCAGTGTGGGCGCATCTCAGATGAGTGAGACGATCATCTGATGAAAGGGAAGAAATGACAGAGAGGAAGGGGAGAGGATGTACCCTAACGGCTAGAGCGGTCGACCTCAGAAGCTGGGGACCCGGGTTCGAGTCTCGGCAATGACGCCGAACACCCTGTGATTCTGGGCAAATCACTGAATCTCCCCGTGCCTAACAAAAATGAACGTGTCCGTCTGTAACGAAACTGGTGCTCGTGTAAAGCGCTCTGATACCCGATTCAGGTCAAGTTCGCGCTATATAAAAACTTCAAAAAATAAATAAAATAAACAAAAAGATGCCAGGGTAAAAGACTAGGTTTTAGGAGACAAGGGTACCCCGATATGTGAACCTGGGGTGATAAGGAATAGTTAAGAACAATGGTTCAAGTATGGCCCAAAAGGTCCCAAAGCAAGAGGGGTGACCCAAAGAGAGGCACTGCTTTTTCTAAAAAGTGAAATCAATTCAATAGGGAGCAAGAGACAAAGTACGTAAAGGGTCACGTAAGTCAAAGGATGACAGGTATTTATTCAAAACAAATTCAATTGTAGAGTGCTCACATAAGAAAGCGTGGCGTGAAACAGTGATCGTGGATTTAAGGCATCGCATTGACAACAATAAAGGAGTTGAACTCTGTAAATGATTTTAAAAAGTTATAAGGAACTCATGTTGTGGGGTGGTCGATGGCGTTTCGAACCCAATTACTACAGCAAATCCCAGTGAGAGCAGCCATTGGTGAGGTTAAAAAGTGCCCTCTAACAGGTTTACACCGCACAGACGTCATTGACACACTGGGGAATGCACAGAGTCCAGTAGTGGATAACAAGTCTTCAGTGAGAGAATCATCTCGCAGCATTGGATGACGGACGAGTCCAACCCTAGTGTTCATGGAAAGGGACAGATGATGCCAGCAGGGCAGAGAGATGGGCTCTCACAGGCGTCGACGCAAGGGGCGTAGACTCGTGTTGGTGAATACACTCAAGACTGAGAGAAAGGGCCCGTGTCCGCCCGGCGAGGGGCGCAGTGTGAGAATGAGCAAAGAAAATACCGTCGAAATACATGTTGAGACTTAGACACCCTGAAACTCCGGACAAGCAGGAGCAGACAGGTGACTCTGCATGCCATCCTGGGGGGGTGCCAGAGGGGCAGGCAGGGCCCCCAATGACACCCTTGGAGGGGCAGGCAGGGGCCCCAATGACACCCTTGAAGGGACAGGCAGGGCCCCCCATGACACCCTTGAAGGGGCAAGCTGGGCCCCCCAATGACACCCTTGAAGGGGCAGCACGGCCCCCCAATGACACTCTTGAAGGGGCAGGCAGGGCCCCCCAATGGCACCTTTGAAGGGGCAGGCAGGGCCCCCCAATGACTCCCTTGAAGGGGAAGGCACGGCCCCCCAATGACACCCTTGGAGGGGCAGGCAGAGCCACCCAATTACACCTTTGAAGGGGCAGGAAGGGCCCCCCAATGACACCGTTGAAGGGGCAGGCAGGGCCCCCCAATCATACTCTTGGAGGGGCAGGCGGGACCCCCCAATGATACCCTTGAAGGGGCAGGCAAGGCCCCCCAGTGACACTATTGAAGGGGCAGGCAGGCCCCCCAACGACTCCCTTGAAGGGGCAGGCAGGGCCTCCCAATGCCACCCTTGAAGGGGCAGACAGGGCACCCAATGACACCCTTGGAGGGGCTGGCACGGCCCCTGAATGACACCCTTGGAGGGACAGGCATGGCCCCCAATGACACCCTTGGAGGGACAGGCATGGCCCCCAATGACACCCTTGGAGGGGCAGGCACGCCCCCCCAATGCCACTCTTGAAGGGGCAGGCAGGCCCCCCAACGACTCCCTTGAAGGGGCAGGCAGGGCCCCCCAATGCCACCCTTGAAGGGGCAGACAGGGCACCCAATGACACCCTTGGAGGGGCAGGCACGCCCCCCCAATGACACCCTTGGAGGGGCAGGCACTGTCCCCCATGACACCCTTGAAGGGGCAGGCAGGGCCCCCCAATGACACCCTTGAAGGGGCAGCACGGCCCCCAATGACACCCTTGAAGGGGCAGGCAGGGCCCCCCAATGGCACCTTTGAAGGGGCAGGCAGGGTCCCCCAATGACTCCCTTGAAGGGGAAGGCACGGCCCCCCAATGCCACTCTTGGAGGGGCAGGCAGGGCCCCCCAATGACACATTTGAAGGGGCAGGCAGGGCCCCTCAATGACTCCTTTGAAGGGGCAGGAAGGGCCCACCAATGACACCCTTGGAGGGGCAGGCACAGCCCCCTAATGACACCCTTGGAGGGGCAGGCACGGCCCCCCAATGACGCCCTTAAAGGGGCAGGCAGGGCCCCCCAATGACACCCTTGAAGGGGCAGGCAGGGCCCCCCAATGACACCCTTGGAGGGGCAGGCAGGACCCCCCAATGACACCCTTGAAGGGGCAGGCAAGGCCCCCCAATGACACCATTGAAGGGGCAGGCAGGCCCCCCAACGACTCCCTTGAAGGGGCAGGCAGGGCCCCCCAATGCCACCCTTGAAGGGGCAGACAGGGCACCCAATGACACCCTTGGAGGGGCTGGCACGGCGCCTGAATGACACCCTTGGAGGGACAGGCATGCCCCCAATGACACCCTTGGAGGGACAGGCATGGCCCCCAATGACACCCTTGGAGGGGCAGGCACGCCCCCCATGACACCCTTGGAGGGGCAGGCAGGGCCCCCCAATGACACCCTTGAAGGGCAGGCACTGCCCCCAATGTCACTCTTGAAGGGGCAGGCAGGCCCCCCAACGACTCCCTTGAAGGGGCAGGCAGGGCCCCCCAATGCCACCCTTGAAGGGGCAGACAGGGCACCCAATGACACCCTTGGAGGGGCTGGCATGGCCCCTGAATGACAACCTTGGAGGGACAGGCATGGCCCCCCATGACACCCTTGGAGGGTCAGGCAGGGCCTCCCAATGACACCCTTGGAGGGGCAGGTACTGCCCCCCAATGTCACTCTTGAAGGGTCAGGCAGGGCCTCCCAATGACACCCTTGAAGGGGCAGGCACGGCCCCCCAATGTCACTCTTGAAGGGTCAGGCAGGGCCCCCCAATAACACCCTTGGAGGGGCAGGCAGGACCCCCCAATGACACCCTTGGAGGGGCAAATGCAAAAACAACAGTTGATGGACAGAATGCAGAACAATGTCATACATTCATCCCAGTAAAGAGATCTGGGCCTAAATCCGTCGTTTTTTTGCTCACCATGCCATTCCAGCTTGAACCCAGCCATATGCAAATCAGTCTTGACCCTGTGCCTCATGGGAACAGTCCAGCCCGAACTGCCAAGCCAGGTCCTCCCTGGACTGGAAAAAAGCATCCTAGGACCAGGTCTAAACTGGGGTGGCATGGTGAGCAAAAGAATGATGGATTTAACCCAGATCTCTTGACTGGGGGTGAATGTTTTGATTTGTTCTGCATTCCGTCCATTAATTGTGTGTGTTGGAAGGCGGACCCCGAGGAGTCGGCGAGACCACCAAGGGGGGCCCTCACACTGGTACGAAGTAGCCGAGCGCTGCCGAGAAGTCTCCTGAGAGATCCTTCTCCTATCACGTACTAGCACAGTAACACCACCACACAGGACTCAAGGAGGTTGTCTCAAGACAAGCAATTCTTTATCAGCAATAAAAAGGTTACGAGGTCAATATTTACACGAAGGGATCGAGGGATCCACCAAAAGTCTCAGTGTCTCTTTGGAAGGGTAGGGGTAGCGGGACAGTCTTTGGCAGGAGTGCGGTACGAGGGTACCTGGGGCCCAGTTCTTATCCTCAAGCTGGAGGACCTCCGGATCTCGGAGGGGTCGAGCCGCGACGGCGTCAGCAGGGCTCCGGCGTACAGTTCGTGGAGAGCCGCGATCCAATCAGCAGGGCTCTCAAGATGGTTTCTGCTCAGCTCGAGCCGCGACGTCGTCAGCAGGGCTCCGAGGGAGGTTTCAGCGAGGTTGGGCCGCGACAGCGTCAGCAGGGCTCCGATGTTCCAGGTGGCTTCAAAGTGTTCACAAGAAGGAGCCGCGACGCAGTCAGCAGGGCTCGTGATGGTTCCGACAAGAGTTCTTCTCCGTAGGGTCAGCCGCGATTCAATCAGCAGGGCTCTCGACTCCGGGATACAACTGCCGATCTGTGGCAGGGTCGCCCCAGATATAGGTCTGGAGCCCTTTGATGTCCGGACCCAGGCACCCGGTGGGGGCGGAGAGGCCGGGTGGAGGTGGCCAGACGCCCAGCAGGAGAGGCACCAGGCCCAAGGGAGTTGCAGGGCGATCACACCTCGAGAGGGGAGGACAGTTGGGGGTCCCATCGATACTGTCCTCCGCCGGGGGCGATGAATGGTTCCTGCGGCACCCCCTGGCCAGTTCGTGGTGCCTCGATGTCGGGGCTTCGCTGGGGTCGAGGCCGGGTTGAGCGGGGTCGCGCTGGCTGGTGCACAGAGTCACGTGGGTGCCAACAAGATGGCGGAGCCACGAGGGGTATGCGACCTCGTGCAGCTCAGGATGAAGGGCCTCGGTGCAGTTCAGAAGGGTGGCCCGTGAAGGCCGGGGCGGGGAACGGGCACAATCCACGGGGGTAAGGACCATGCCACGAGGCCGGGTCCAACAGGCGTCCCCCCCAGCCGAAGGCATCGAGAGTCACCCATCTCCTTGGGGATTCTCCTTGTCAAGGCGGAAGAAGCGGGACAGGCCGTCGGCGTTGGCGTGGTCATTGCCGGGCCGGTGTTCAACGTCAAAGTCCATCCCTTGTAGCGAGATGGACCACCGCAGCAGCTTGGGGTTCTCGCCCCGCATTTGCATTAACCACCGCAGGGGCCGGTGGTCGGTCTGGACCCGGAAGTGGGTACCGAAGAGGTAGGGCCGGAGTTTCTTGAGGGCCCACACCACAGCGAAGGCCTCACGCTCGATGGTGCTCCATCGTTGCTCCCGGGGCAGTAGCTGTCGGCTGATGAAGGCCACTGGTCGGTCGAGCCCCTTTTCATCGGCCTGGGACAGGACGGCCCCAATCCCATACTCGGAGGCGTCCGTCTGCACCACAAACTCCTTATTGTAGTCAGGGGCCTGTAGCACCGGGGCAGTACACATTGCGGTCTTTAGGGTGTCGAAGGCTGCTTGGCAGCGGGGTGTCCAGTGCACCTTCTTGGGCTGCTTTTTGGATGTTAGCTCTGTGAGGGGGCCAACAATGCTCCCATAGTCCCGGATAAACCGCTGGTAGTATCCGGTGAGACCCAGGAAGGCCCGGACAGCGGTCTGGGTAGTGGGGGGTTCCCAGGCCTGGATGGCATCTATTTTCGGTTGGAAAGGGGCCACCTGCCCAGTCCCCACTTGATGGCCCAGTTAGGTCACGGATCCGTGGCCGATCTGGCATTTGCTGGCCTTGATTGTGAGCCCGGCCCGCTGGAGGGCGGCCAGGATGGCTTTAATGTGAAGGAGGTGCTCTGCCCAGTGGTTGCTGTACACGGCAATGTCATCTAGGTAGGCCGCGCTGAAGGCCTCAAGCCCGGCCAAAACCTTGTTCACCAGTCTTTGAAAAGTGGCCGGGGCGTTCTTCATTCCGAAGGGCATCACCCGAAAGTGGTAATGCCCATCCAGGGTCGAAAAGGCGGATCTTTCTTGGGCGCCGGGGGTGAGCTGGATCTGCCAGTACCCGGCGGTGAGGTCCAGCGTGCTCAAGTAGCGAGCGGCCCCTAAGCGGTCGATGAGTTCGTCGGCCCGGGGTATAGGGTGGGCGTCCGTCTTGGTCACTGCATTCAGGGCTCGGTAGTCCACGCAGAATCGCAACTCCGGGGGGTGGCCGGGAGCTGCGGCCTTTGGCACCAGGACGACAGGGCTGGCCCACGGGCTGTCGGAGGGTTCGATGACCCCCAGGGCAAGCATCTTCGTTACTTCGGCCTGGATGCATGCCCGCACTCGGTCGGGTACCCGGTAGGCTCTGTGTCGCACGGGGGGGCTCTCCCCGGTGTCGACGTCGTGGACGCACCAGTGGGTCACCCCCGGGGTGAGGGAGAAGAGGGCTGCGTAGTCCTGCAGCAGTTGCTGGCAGTCGTTGCGCTGTTCCGGAGTCAGGGAAGAGGCGAGTTGGACACCCTCGATTGTTCCATCATGGACGTTGGACTGCAAGAGGTCGGGCAGGGGCTCGGAGTCGTCCTCGCCCCCCTCGTCGGTCGCCAGTAGCAGGCTCAGTTCGGTCCGGGCAAAGTGGGGTTTTAGCCTGTTAGCATGTAGGACCCGGAGGGGGTTCCGGGGGGACTCCAGGTCGACCAGATAGGTGACGGGACTTTTCTTCTCCACTACCTTGAAGGGCCCGGTCCACTTGTCCTGGAGGGCGCCGGGTTCAACCGGGGCCATGACCCATACTTTCTGACCTGGCTCGAATTCTATGGTAGAGGAGTTCCGATCGTACCACCGCTTCATGTCCTCTTGGCTGGCCTCGAGGTTGGCTTCGGCCATGGCTCGGAACTTGCGGGTCTGGTTTCGGAGGGTCAGGAGGTATCGGTAGACGTCAGGAGGGGCGCCTTGGGGCTTCGTCTCCCAGCTCTCTTTGACCAGGCTGAGCGGTCCGCGGACCGGGTGTCCGTACAATAGTTCAAACGGGCTGAACCCCAGGGACTTCTGCGGGACCTCCCGATAGGCAAACAGGAGGCACGGCAGCAGGACATCCCATCTCTGCCTGAGGGGCTCTTCTAGGCCCCGGATCATTCCCTTTAATGTTCTGTTGAACCGCTCAACCAGTCCGTTCCCCTGAGGGTGATAGGGGGTCGTGAACTTGTATGTGACCCCGCACTGCTCTGCTGCCACAGGGACCGCATGTATCTGGAAATAAAGTTCGTGCCTCTGTCGCTCACCACTTCGCGGGGAAATCCCACTCGGGAGAAGATCCCCCATTAAGGCCCGGCCTACCACGGGGGCCATTATAGTTCTTAGCGGGACCGCCTCCGGGTACCTGGTGGCGTGGTCCACGAGGACCAGGATGAAGCGGTGGCCCAGGGCGGTCTGGGGGTCCAGGGGCCCCACGATATCGATTCCGACCCGTTCGAATGGGGTGCTGACGGCTGGAAAGGGTTGGAGGGGGGCCTTGACCCGACCCCCCGTCTTCCCGCTGGCTTGGCAGGTCTGGCAGGACCGGCAGTGGCTGTCCACGTCTCTCCGCATCCGGGGCCAGTAGAAGTGGGTCACCAGACGGCTGTACGTTTTGTCTTGCCCCAAGTGTCCGGCGAGGGGCACATCATGTGCCAGGTTGAGCAGGAACTCCCGGAAGCGGAGGGGGACCACCAACACTCGGCTGGCCCCGAGTTCTGCCACTTTCTGCTCACTGTATAGCAGGCCCTCGGTCCAGTAGACCCAGTGGGTGCCGGTCTGGTCCCCGTTGGTTTGGGCGGACGCTTGTTGGCGGACCCCTTCGAGAGTGGGGCAGGACTGCTGCTCTTGTTGGAACTGCTCCCGGGTGGGGCCCCCTTCGTGTCGCCATTGTGTCAGCTCTGGTAGGGCGCACGGGGAATCCATCTCTTCGGGGGAGGATTCACTAGGTCCAGGGTCGGTGTCCGCCTCCCCCTCGCTGCTGGCGGGAGGTGGTGCGAGCCCCTCGGGCTGGGCGGCCCCGGAGGCCGAGGATGAGCAGGGGGCCCGGGCGGTCATGGACCGGGTGATGGCACAGGCCCAGTCAGATAGTCCCAGCATTCGGAGGTGCTCTCGTCGCTCTACTTGAGCCCAGGGGGAACTCTCCAAGTCGTTCCCCAGGAGGCAGTCGACGGGGGCGTCGTCGCGTACCGTCACCTTCAGCAGGCCCGTCACCCCTCCCCACTCGAAGGGGACCAGGGCCATCTGGCACAGGCTTTCGCTGTTGTCGGCCGTCCGGACGGGACACAGCACATTCGGTAGGATCTGTTCGGGGGTCACCAGGTGGCAGCGGACAGCGGTGACACTGGCGTCGGTGTCACGAAGGGCTTCGGCCCGTTGTCCATTGACCGTGACCTGCTGCCAGTACTTCTGGGTGTTGCTTGGGATGGGGGTGCAGGGTACCATTTCTCGGCTACCCAGGCGGACCAGGGACATGGCTGCCGGCTCCCATTCAGTGGTCCCTCGGTCGAGGGTCTCCTCTTCCTCTTCTCCTTCTCCCAGGGCGGCAGCCGCCAGCTGTCGGGGCGGGGGCCCGCCGGCCCCGTTTCTTCGGTTCAGGGGGCAGACCGGATCGCTGGCATAGTGTCCGGTTTGTTGGCAGCCGTAGCACGTTACTGGTGGCCGTGGTCCGGGTCTGGCCGGGGGCGCCCCCCTTCGGGCTAGGCTCGGGGAGAGTTGTTGCTGCGGTGGCCCTCGAGGTGGGCTCCTGGGGGCCCCGGCGGGAGGGTCTCGGTTCCTGTTCGGCCCTCCCCCTCCACCGCGTTGGCGGGGGGGTCCGGTGGGGTTCCTCTGGTACTCCCCCATTGAGTTCCGGGGGACCCGGGAGTTGACCCATCGATCGGCCTCGACGGCGAGTTTTCGCGGGTCGGTCATTTTGCTGTCGAGGAGGTGCTGTCTCAGTTCCACGAAGCAATTGTTGGAGAGATGTTCCCACACGATGAGGTCGACCAGCTGCCCGTAGGTGGTTACTTTGCTACCTTTGATCCACCCTTCTAGGGCCCGACTGAAAAAGTCCACATATTCCACCCAGGTGGTACCCGGGATTTTCTTGCAGTCTCTGAACCGCTGGCGGTACATTTCTGCGGTTAGCCCGTAGCGGGTGAGCAGAGCCTCCTTCATGTGATCGTAGGAGGTCATCACTTCCTCCGGCAGCTGGAG
This sequence comes from Triturus cristatus, assembly GCF_964204655.1. Classification (NCBI taxonomy): domain Eukaryota; kingdom Metazoa; phylum Chordata; class Amphibia; order Caudata; family Salamandridae; genus Triturus; species Triturus cristatus. Next base: position 1,283,447,717 of record NC_140592.1, on the reverse strand, counting down.
CAGTGTGTCTCGACCCACACTCAGGAACCGCCCCCACAGGCCCGCGTCCCAGTCTTTTCGGGGCACCCGATGAGAGGTCATGGCCACCTCGTAGGCCTTGAACCATTGTTGGATGTCGTAATTCTTGTAGTACTCCTTGACGACCTCTTTCGGGATATGTACCTTGGTCTCGGCAGGCGGTAGAGTGTCTCTAGTACTGGGGGCGTTGGTCCCTCCGTTCTTGGCCTTGATTTCGAGCTCCTTGAGACTGCGCTCGTGCTCAAGGGTCAGTTTCTTTTCCTCCAACTCCCGGTGTCGTCTCTTCTCCTCTATCTCCTCTTGAAGCCGTAGCTGCTCTAGGGCCAGTTTCTTTTCCGCCAGCTGGAGTTCGCCGTCCAGCCGCAGTCGTGCGAGCTCTAGCTCGTGGTTCCGGACCTTCTCCCGCTCTCGTATTTCTTCTTCGGAGAGGCCGGTTTCTAGGCTCTTTCTTCCTCCGGTTGCCGGAGTCAGTGCGGTTGATGTGGTCTCAGTCAGGGGCAAGGGACCTTCTTCCTGGGAGGGGCCTGCCCCGGCCTCCAGCCATGTCCTCAGAGCTTTCTGCATCTCCTCTTTGGTACCTAGGCCGGTGGTTGCAATGCCTTTGTCTTTGCAGAACTGTTTTAACTCTTTGTGCGTATATTCTTCCAGCCGTTCGGGCTGGAACTCCATTGTCGCGTTGTTTTCCTGGCTGCTCATGATTACTGTTCGTTTGGATGGGTAGCTAGTGGGTACTGGCTGGTACGTACTGCGTTCGGCTCGGATCCCGTCGCTGGCCACCAAATGTTGGAAGGCGGACCCCGAGGAGTCGGCGAGACCACCAAGGGGGGCCCTCACACTGGTACGAAGTAGCCGAGCGCTGCCGAGAAGTCTCCTGAGAGATCCTTCTCCTATCACGTACTAGCACAGTAACACCACCACACAGGACTCAAGGAGGTTGTCTCAAGACAAGCAATTCTTTATCAGCAATAAAAAGGTTACGAGGTCAATATTTACACGAAGGGATCGAGGGATCCACCAAAAGTCTCAGTGTCTCTTTGGAAGGGTAGGGGTAGCGGGACAGTCTTTGGCAGGAGTGCGGTACGAGGGTACCTGGGGCCCAGTTCTTATCCTCAAGCTGGAGGACCTCCGGATCTCGGAGGGGTCGAGCCGCGACGGCGTCAGCAGGGCTCCGGCGTACAGTTCGTGGAGAGCCGCGATCCAATCAGCAGGGCTCTCAAGATTGTTTCTGCTCAGCTCGAGCCGCGACGTCGTCAGCAGGGCTCCGAGGGAGGTTTCAGCGAGGTTGGGCCGCGACAGTGTCAGCAGGGCTCCGATGTTCCAGGTGGCTTCAAAGTGTTCACAAGAGGGAGCCGCGACGCAGTCAGCAGGGCTCGTGATGGTTCCGACAAGAGTTCTTCTCCGTAGGGTCGGCCGCGATTCAATCAGCAGGGCTCTCGACTCCGGGATACAACTGCCGATCTGTGGCGGGGTCGCCCCAGATATAGGTCTGGAGCCCTTTGATGTCCGGACCCAGGCGCCCGGTGGGGGCGGAGAGGCCGGGTGGAGGTGGCCAGACGCCCAGCAGGAGAGGCGCCAGGCCCAAGGGAGTTGCAGGGCGATCACACCTCGAGAGGGGAGGACAGTTGGGGGTCCCATCGATACTGTCCTCCGCCGGGGGCGATGAATGGTTCCTGCGGCACCCCCTGGCCAGTTCGTGGTGCCTCGATGTCGGGGCTTCGCTGGGGTCGAGGCCGGGTTGAGCGGGGTCGCGCTGGCTGGTGCACAGAGTCACGTGGGTGCCAACAAGATGGCGGAGCCACGAGGGGTATGCGACCTCGTGCAGCTCAGGATGAAGGGCCTCGGTGCAGTTCAGAAGGGTGGCCCGTGAAGGCCGGGGCGGGGAACGGGCACAATCCACGGGGGTAAGGACCATGCCACGAGGCCGGGTCCAACAGTGTGTCTTTTGCTTTCTCATCCTTGGAGGAGCAGGCAGGACCCCCCAATGACACCCTTGGATTTCTATGCCTATTAGTAGCGAGGGAGACACATTTGGGCAGTGCAATGTTCACCAAGGTGTTGTCCAGGTTCAGGGAGGCAGTAACTGCAGACAGAGCAGATTCCTAGGTTGTTCCACTCTCGCCTTAGTCTGGCTTTTCGCTCATCCAGAAGAGGCTGACCACAAGTTCGAGTGATTCCTCGCACTGGCAACCGTCTCTGCAGGTTGTTCCTTCCATGGGTCAACACCAACTGGCAAGGTGTTTCAAGAGCCGCCATTACCCAAGCTTGAGAGCCTTAAACCTTTCCTTAAGATGGTTGGACTCGGTACAGGCAAGCTAGGATGAAGTAGATGCTGGCTGATAAATGTTGATGTCCGCCCAGGCGTGCTTACGTTTGTCTAGTGTAGACCAGAGGTGGACACATTTTTTTTATACCTAGTTTAAAGGCAGGTTAGATAAGGTGTGTGGCCCAAAGTTAATTTGCGTCTGTGTTACGCTGGTAGTCCTTGAAAAGCTGGGCCGCTGGAGTTGATTTCGGCCCATAATAGTGCCTCTAGGCTGCCACCCCTGGCCGCCTGTAGTTTGCGACACAACTTGAGATAGGCACCAGCGCTGACTGCCCGCCGATCTGAGAGGCCCAATTCTAGTCATATCTGCTCCGTGGGGAACGACTTTGACAGCCAAGGGACACATTTGTATATCCAAGTGACAAGCTTCTTCAGCAAGCGGCTATCTTTACCCAATAATACTTCACTTCCATAGTTTAATTATGGAAAAAGTTTTGCCCTCATAACTTCCAAGAGAGGGGATGGGCTTGGCCCCAACAATGAGTTTGATAGTTTGGATAAGGTCACATGGAGAGCCAGGGCTTTTGCTTCGATTTCCTTCTGTTTCCTTCTGGTCACCGCCCCCACATACACAGCGGAACACACTCTCGGTCCCCTCTTCGCAGAAGGAAACAGTGTCACCTACAGCCACACCACGGAACTCCTCTGCACAGACCACCATTTCATCCACTTCTCCTTCGGAACACCCACCATACACAAGCACGCCCACTACCTGCCCCGCAAAAGCTAGAATAAAGTCACCAAAGACCAGCTCAACTCCTCCCTCATACGCACCCCACCACCAAAGACTCCAGACGCTAACACCGCGGCACGCAACCTCCACCGCGGGATCACAAACTGTGCCGACACACTCACCCCCTCAAGAAAGCCACAGGATGACACATCAAGAAAGCAAGCCAACAGCAAAACAACAGATGTCCCTCCCTCCCAAGATCGCTAAAACAGACTCAGCACCTTTGTTCCCCTCAAGAATAAGATGATCTATGACAACTTTGACAACCAAGACCTCCGCACCAATCCAGATCCCACCCCCAATGACCCCACCCAACAGACCCTGCTCACCTGGACCCCGCTCTCGACAGAAGACACCCTAGAGACCGTGAAGAGCATTCATTCTGTAGCACCATCAGACCCCTGCCCACTCCATATCTTCCACAGAGCCGCTACGGCCATCGCACCCGAACTACGTCGAACAATCAACTGCTCCCTCAATAGCGCCACATTTCATGATGACTGGAAACACACCGAAGTCAACCCCCTCCTGAAGTAACCCTCCACAGACCTGACGGACCTCAAAAACTTCAGGCCCATCTCCCTGCGGCCGTATCTCTTGGAATCTTCAATGGCTGCCTTTGACTCCCTGCGGCCGGCTCTCTTGGAATTTTTAATGGCTACCTTTGACTTCCTGCGGCCGCCTCTCTTGGAATCTTCACTGGCTGCCTTTGACTCCCTGCGGCCGGCTCTCTTGGAGTCTTCAAAGGCTGCCTTTGACTCCCTGCCGCCAGCTGTCTTGGATTTTCAATGGCTGCCTTTGACTCCCTGCGGCCAGCTCTCTTGGAATCTTCAATGGCTGCCTTTGACTCCCTGCGTCCGGCTCTCTTGGAATCTTCAATGGCTACCTTTGACTCCCTGCGAACGGCAGCTCTCTTGGAATCTTCAATGGCTGCCTTTGACTCCCTGTGGCCAGCTGTCTTGGATTTTCAATGGCTACCTTTGACTCCCTGCGAACGGCAGCTCTCTTGGAATCTTCAATGGCTGCCTTTGACTCCCTGTGGCCAGCTGTCTTGGATTTTCAATGGCTGCCTTTGACTCCCTGCGGCCAGCTCTCTTGGAATCTTCAATGGCTGCCTTTGACTCCCTGCGGCCGGCAGGTCTCTTGGAATCTTAAATGGCTGCCTTTGACTTCCTGCGGCCGCCTCTCTTGGAATCTTCAATGGCTGCTTTTGACTCCCTGCGGCCAGCTCTCTTGGAATCTTCAATGGCTGCCTTTGACTCCCTGCGGCCAGCTCTCTTGGAATCTTCAATGGCTGCCTTTGACTCCCTGCGGCCGGCAGGTCTCTTGGAATCTTCAATGGCTGCCTTTGACTCCCTACGGCCAGCTCTCTTGGAATCGTCAAAGGCTGCCTTTGACTTCCTGCGGCCGCCTCTCTTGGAATCTTCAATGGCTGCCTTTGACTCCCTGCAGCCAGCTCTCTTGGAATCTTCAATGGCTGCCTTTGACTTCCTGCGGCCGCCTCTCTTGGAATCTTCACTGGCTGCCTTTGACTCCCTGCGTCCGGCTCTCTTGGAATCTTCAATGGCTGCCTTTGACTCCCTGCGGCCAGCTCTCTTGGAATCTTCAATGGCTGCCTTTGAGTCCCTGCGGCCGGCTCTCTTGGAGTCTTCAAAGGCTGCCTTTGACTCCCTGCGGCCAGCTCTCTTGGAATCTTCAATGGCTGCCTTTGACTCCCTGCGGCCAGCTCTCTTGAAATCTTCAATGGCTGCCTTTAACTCCCTGCAGCCAGCTCTCTTGGAATGTTGATGGGTCAGTGCTCCCTTGCAGTTTTACTGAGATATATAAGGACAGACCACATTTTCTCTGGCGTACTTGTGCTCTCGGAGGGACAACTTTCTGTGCTCGATGAAGCCCATTATAGGACAAGTCGACTTAGATCATGTTTCCTGCAAGGCGATGATATCAAAGTCATTCAAGAAGGCTATTAGATCGAGTGTCATACATTTATGCGGGAAGCTGTTGATGTTCCAGGAGCAGGGGGATAAAGATATGGACTCAGGGCATGGGGACCCCGTAGGATTGATTCAGTCAGAGTATCTGTGGGGCAGGGCTGATAGCAGCCAGTTCCAGTCGTTAGAGATAATGCCCTGGTATTAATGCAGCGTCCACTACTGATAATGCCCTGGCGTTGATGCAGTGTTTATTACTGATAATGCCCTGGTATTATTGCAGTGTCCATTACTGATAATGCCCTAGTGTTGATGCAGTGTTTGTTACTGATAATGCCCTGGGATTGTTGCAGTGTTTAATACTGATAACGCCCTGGTATTATTGCAGTGTCCAATACTGATAATGCCCTGGTGTTAATGCAGTGTCTTTTATTGATAATGCCCTGGTGTTGATGCAGTGTCTATTACTGATAATGTCCTGGTATTATTGTAGTGTCCAATACTGATAATGACCTGGTATTATTGTAGTGTCCAATACTGATAATGCCCTGGTATTATTGTAGTGTCAATTACTGATAATGCCCTGGTATTATTGTAGTGTCAATTACTGATAATGCCCTGGTATTATTGTAGTGTCCAATACTGATAATGCCCTGGTATTATTGTAGTGTCCATTACGGTAATAATCAAAAAGAATGAGTCACTGAGGTCATTTTCCAAAGTCTCTTGTAAATTTGTTGGTGAGGCCTCTCAGCCACGCTGTCACGGCAGCGGTATATCTTGGCCCCTTAGCCACGCTGTCACGGCAGCGGTATATCTTGGCCCCTCATCCACACTGTCACGGCAGCGGTTTTTCTTGGCCCCTCAGCCACGCTGTCAATGCAGTGGTATATCTTGGCCCCTCAGCCACGCTGTCATGGCAGTGGTATATCTTGGCCCCTCAGCCACACTGTCACGGCAGTGGTATATCTTGGCCCCTCAGCCACGCTGTCACAGCAGTGGTATATCTTGGCCCCTCAGCCACGCTGTCACGGCAGCGGTATATCTTGGCCCCTCAGCCACGTTGTCACGGCAGCGGTATATCTTGGCCCCTCAGCCACACTGTCACGGCAGCGGTTTATCTTGGCCTCTCAGCCACGCTGTCATGGCAGCGGTATTTCTTGGCCCCTCAGCCACGCTGTCACGGCAGCGGTATATCTTGGCCCCTCAGCCACGCTGTCACGGCAGCGGTATATCTTGGCCCCTCAGCCTCGCTGCCACAGCAGTGGTTTTTCTTGGCCCCTCAGCCACGCTGTCACGGCAGTGGTATATCTTGGCCCCTCAGCCACGCTGTCATGGCAGCGGTATATCTTGGCCCCTCAGCCACGCTGTCACGGCAGTGGTATATCTTGGCCCCTCAGCCACGCTGTCACAGCAGTGGTATATCTTGGCCCCTCAGCCACGCTGTCACGGCAGCGGTATATCTTGGCCCCTCAGCCACGTTGTCACGGCAGCGGTATATCTTGGCCCCTCAGCCTCGCTATCACAGCAGTGGTATATCTTGGCCCCTCAGCCACGCTGTCACGGCAGCGATATATCTTGGCCCCTCACCCTCGCTGTCACAGCAGTGGTATATCTTGGCCCCTCAGCCACGCTGTCACGGCAGTGGTATATCTTGGTCCCTCACCCTCGCTGTCACAGCAGTGGTATATCTTGGCCCCTCAGCCACGCTGTCATGGCAGCAGTATATCTTGGCCCCTCATCCACACTGTCACGGCAGCGGTTTATCTTGGCCTCTCAGCCACGCTGTCATGGCAGCGGTATTTCTTGGCCCCTCAGCCACGCTGTCACGGCAGCGGTATATCTTGGCCCCTCAGCCACGCTGTCACGGCAGCGGTATATCTTGGCCCCTCAGCCTCGCTGCCACAGCAGTGGTTTTTCTTGGCCCCTCAGCCACGCTGTCACGGCAGTGGTATATCTTGGCCCCTCAGCCACGCTGTCATGGCAGTGGTATATCTTGGCCCCTCAGCCACGCTGTCACGGCAGTGGTATATCTTGGCCCCTCAGCCACGCTGTCACAGCAGTGGTATATCTTGGCCCCTCAGCCACGCTGTCACGGCAGCGGTATATCTTGGCCCCTCAGCCACGTTGTCACGGCAGCGGTATATCTTGGCCCCTCAGCCTCGCTATCACAGCAGTGGTATATCTTGGCCCCTCAGCCACGCTGTCACGGCAGCGATATATCTTGGCCCCTCACCCTCGCTGTCACAGCAGTGGTATATCTTGGCCCCTCAGCCACGCTGTCACGGCAGTGGTATATCTTGGTCCCTCACCCTCGCTGTCACAGCAGTGGTATATCTTGGCCCCTCAGCCACGCTGTCATGGCAGCAGTATATCTTGGCCCCTCATCCACACTGTCACGGCAGCGGTTTATCTTGGCCTCTCAGCCACGCTGTCATGGCAGCGGTATTTCTTGGCCCCTCAGCCACGCTGTCACGGCAGCGGTATATCTTGGCCCCTCAGCCACGCTGTCACTGCAGCGGTATATCTTGGCCCCTCAGCCTCGCTGCCACAGCAGTGGTATATCTTGGCCCCTCAGCCACGCTGTCACGGCAGCGGTATATCTTGGCCCCTCAGCCACGCTGTCACGGCAGCGGTATATCTTGGCCCCTCAGCCACGCTGTCATGGCAGCGGTATATCTTGGCCCCTCAGCCACGCTGTCACGGCAGCCGTATCTCTTGGCCCCTCAGCCACGCTGTCACGGCAGCGGTATATCTTGGCCCCTCAGCCATGCTGTCACGGCAGCGGTATTTCTTGGCCCCTCAGCCACGCTGTCATGGCAGCGGTATATCTTGGCCCCTCAGCCACGCTGTCACGGCAGCGGTATATCTTGGCCCCTCAGCCACGCTGTCATGGCAGCTGTATATCTTGGCCCCTCAGCCACGCTGTCACAGCAGCGGAATATCTTGGTTCTCCGCTGATTTGATTAAGAGGGATGAATCCTCTTGGGTGCTCTCTCAGGGGTCAGACGACAGGGGCTGCCTGTCAGACCTCCCTCTCCCCGGGCTGCTGTGCCTGTCACTGGACTGGTCATAAATTATAATAGGGTGTCGCAGTGACATGCAGAACCTGGGGAATTACAGCTGCATAAAAGCAGGGGTTCTGCCACGAAAAGGGTCATTGCTTTCTATGAGTAGAGCATGTCCACAAAGATTTAGGACAATCAATTAATGATATATAAAGCCGCACTACTGACAGATATTAGAAATGACAACGACACTGTTTGCTTGCAAACATGTATAAATTACTGTTATATTTAAAGACAAGTATGGTCTGTGCTAATACATGAACAAATATTGAGGAACAAGACTAAATACAGACTGTGAACAATGTTTGTGACATATATGTACATGTGTGGGAGTGCACCTCCTAAATAACACCAGTGCTATCACAATAAACAATCGAAGGCAGTCAACACAATTAACATATACACACAGAAATTCGCTCTTGCGCCCAAAATGTAGATGATGTCCTAAAAAAAGACATGTGTTTTTCATCCTGTGCTGTACATTTCTATTTGAGCATGGTACACTTTGTTCATATAACGTACACGTTTCGACCCCCAGAAAGCGAGTGAGGTTGGGCAACATCACAGTGGGGTCTTCATCAGGCCTAGAGACACAGTGGTGCACAGCCTGTTATGCCAACTTCTCAGGAAAGAAGGAGAGCGCGTTATCCTCTCTCATTGGTAAAAAACCTTAATGTGCGGATGAGAACTTCAAATCCGCTTCGACTTCATGAGGGAGCCAAGTGTGCGCTTCCTCTGCGATGGCCTCCAAGATCCAGGAGCATCTCAGGTACCGCCGGCGCGCTGCGACGTCAGCAGGGCTCGGTCGTTCGGTCCCACCTCTCTGTAGAAGTCACCTGTGTATATATGTTCATTGTGTTGACTGTCTTCGATTGTTTATTGTGAGAGCACCGGTGTTATTTGTGAGGCACACTCACACATTTATATATATGTCACAAACATTGTTCACAGTCTGTATTTAGTTCGGTCCCTCAATATTGCTTGATGTTTTAGCACAGACGGTCTATGACTTTAAATATATCAGTCATTTTTATATGTTTTCAAGCAGTGTCTAATGTCTGCCAGCAGTGTGCTTTTGTGTATTACTTGATTGTCCTAAGTCTTTGTGGACACACTCTCCTCTAGAAAGCAATGAGCCTTTTCGTGGCAGAACCCTTCTCACGGGACCGTGTCAGTCGCCGAAATGCAGCGCTGCCCATCTTCGGTCGGGCTTCACCCCGCTGCTTTCTTCGGCCCATGGGTGCCGGTTCTTCAGAGCGCACACAGACTGGACCGCGCTCGCACACTGGCCGCTTTCTCTCAGCTCACTCTATTGGTGGTTTGGGGCCCCTATCACTCCGCCTGCCATGGAGTGCTTCCGCTGCAATGCACGAGGGACTATTTGACCCCCAAAAGTCCTCTGAGGCAACAGACATTGCATATTCTCATCCAGACAGCATTGCGCCCCTCTTGTTTCTACACCGCCGCGTTCTTCTTTAATAAAAAGTTGTAAATATAGCTTCACCATCATCGACTTTCTTTATTCGTCTTTTTATTTAAGCTATAAAAGATACAATGATTTGATAACAATAAAATACAAGTATCAATAAAAACACCAATAAAACAATCATTTTCCTTAAAACATTACTAATCTACAAAAATAAAATCTACAGACCATCATAACAATCCTTCGAGTTCCTCTATGTGGCCGCCAGCAACAAACCATCCCAATAAAAGCAGGAACGCTGATCTAAAAGCATTTATAAGTGCAACAAGGCAGGGTCAGCCGGAGTAAAGTGCTTCTCTTTTAACTATGGAATGATGCACTTTAACACACATTTGCATAAGAAGAACACAATAGTGTAAAGTGCATCAGGGCCTGCTCTGAAATCAGATCACAATTTCAAGGTTCTGCTCATTAGGACTTAAAAACCCCGGTCCATTGGCTTTGCTAGTGCTTGTTTTTTCCTTGCGGTTGAGGGCTGGGAGCATGTTTGAGGAGAGGGGTGTGACCCTCCTTGGTGCTGGGGGGGGGCCCAGACTAAGCTTCCCACGCCCACCACCTGCTGCCATGGGACACTGTGTACCTTGTTGTTTTGAGTGGGGGGGGGGTGAACTGCCTCCCGGATGTGTGCACTCCTGAGGCGCATGCAATGTAACAACACAACAAACCACATCCGGCGTCAGCGGCCACCTGACTAGTGCTTCACATGAGTCACACAGCGCCTCAAGCTGAAGCTGAGCCTCGTGGCACCCCGGTGTCCCAGGACGCCTCCCCCCGCCCCCGCCTGCAGAGACTCAGCCTGTTGGGCCTAGTGCTCTATATCTGTGTACAGTGACGCTGCACTCGTGTCCTATATCTGTACGGAGTGACACTGCACCAGTGTTCGATATATGTGAGGCGTGACGCTACACTAGTGTTCTATATCTGGGCGTAGTGACTATGCACTAGTGCTCTATATCTGTGTGCAGTGACGCTGCACTAGTGTCCTATATCTGTACGAAGTGACACTGCACCAGTGTTCGATATATGTGAGGCGTGACACTGCACCAGTGTTCGATATATGTGAGGCGTGACGCTACACTAGTGTTCTATATCTGGGCGTAGTGACGCAGCACTAGTGTTCTATATCAGTGTGAAGTGATGCTGCACTAGTGTTCTATATCAGTGTGAAGTGATGCTGCACTAGTGTTCTATATCAGTGTTTAGTGATGCTGCACTAGTGTTCTATATCAGTGTGAAATGATGCTGCACTAGTGTCCTATATCTGTGTGGAGTGACGCTACACTAGTGTTGTATATCTGAGCGTAGTGATGCAGCACTAGTGTTCTATATCAGTGTGAAGTGATGCTGCACTAGTGTCCTATATCTGTGTGGAGTGACGCTACACTAGTGTTGTATATCTGAGCGTAGTGACGCTGCACTAGTGTTCTATATCTGGGTGTAGTGACTATGCACTAGTGTCCTATATCTGTATGGAGTGACACTGCACCAGTGTTCGATATATGTGAGGCGTGACGCTACACTAGTGTTCTATATCTGGGCGTAGTGACTATGCACTAGTGCTCTATATCTGTGTGCAGTGATGCTGCACTAGTGTCCTATATCTGGGCGTAGTGACTATGCACTAGTGTCCTATATCTGTATGGAGTGACACTGCACCAGTGTTCGATATATGTGAGGCGTGACGCTACACTAGTGTTCTATATCTGGGCGTAGTGACTATGCACTAGTGCTCTATATCTGTGTGCAGTGACGCTGCACTAGTGTCCTATATCTGTGTGAAGTGACGCTGCACTAGTGTCCTATATCTGTACGGAGTGACACTGCACCAGTGTTCGATATATGTGAGGCGTGACGCTACACTAGTGTTCTATATCTGGGCGTAGTGATGCAGCACTAGTGTTCTATATCAGTGTGAAGTGATGCTGCACTAGTGTTCTATATCAGTGTGAAGTGATGCTGCACTAGTGTTCTATATCAGTGTTTAGTGATGCTGCACTAGTGTTCTATATCAGTGTGAAATGATGCTGCACTAGTGTCCTATATCTGTGTGGAGTGACGCTACACTAGTGTTGTATATCTGAGCGTAGTGATGCAGCACTAGTGTTCTATATCAGTGTGAAGTGATGCTGCACTAGTGCTCTATATCTGTGTGCAGTGACGCTGCACTAGTGTCCTATATCTGTGTGGAGTGACGCTACACTAGTGTTGTATATCTGAGCGTAGTGACGCTGCACTAGTGTTCTATATCTGGGTGTAGTGACTATGCACTAGTGTCCTATATCTGTATGGAGTGACACTGCACCAGTGTTCGATATATGTGAGGCATGACGCTACACTAGTGTTCTATATCTGGGCGTAGTGACTATGCACTAGTGCTCTATATCTGTGTGCAGTGATGCTGCACTAGTGTCCTATATCTGGGCGTAGTGACTATGCACTAGTGTCCTATATCTGTATGGAGTGACACTGCACCAGTGTTCGATATATGTGAGGCGTGACGCTACACTAGTGTTCTATATCTGGGCGTAGTGACTATGCACTAGTGCTCTATATCTGTGTGCAGTGATGCTGCACTAGTGTCCTATATCTGGGCGTAGTGACTATGCACTAGTGTCCTATATCTGTATGGAGTGACACTGCACCAGTGTTCGATATATGTGAGGCGTGACGCTACACTAGTGTTCTATATCTGGGCGTAGTGACGCAGCACTAGTGTTCTATATCAGTGTGAAGTGATGCTGCACTAGTGTTCTATATCAGTGTGAAGTGATGCTGCACTAGTGTTCTATATCAGTGTGAAGTGATGCTGCACTAGTGTTCTATATCAGTGTGAAATGATGCTGCACTAGTGTCCTACATCTGTGTGGAGTGACGCTACACTAGTGTTGTATATCTGAGCGTAGTGATGCAGCACTAGTGTTCTATATCAGTGTGAAGTGATGCTGCACTAGTGTTCTATATCTGGGCGTAGTGGCGCAGTGCTAGTGCTCTATATCTGTGTGCAGTGACGCTGCACTAGTGTTGTATATCTGAGCGTAGTGACGCTGCACTAGTGTTCTATATCTGGGCGTAGTGACGCAGCACTAGTGTTCTATATCAGTGTGGAGTGACACTGCACTAGTGTCCTATATCAGTGTGAAGTGACACTGCACTAGTGTCCTATATCTGTGTGGAGTGACACTGCACTAGTGTTCTATATCTGGGCATAGTGACACTGCACTAGTGTCCTATACCTGTGTGGAGTGACACTGCACTAGTGTTCTATATCTGGGCATAGTGACACAGCACTAGTGTTCTTTTTCAGTGTGGAGTGACACTGCACTAGTGTTCTATATCTGGGCGTAGTGATGCAGCACTAGTGTTCTATATCAGTGTGAAGTGATGCTGCACTAGTGTTCTATATCTGGGCGTAGTGGCGCAGCACTAGTGCTCTATATCTGTGTGCAGTGACGCTGCACTAGTGTCCTATATCTGTGTGGAGTGACGCTACACTAGTGTTGTATATCTGAGCGTAGTGACGCTGCACTAGTGTTCTATATCTGGGTGTAGTGACTATGCACTAGTGTCCTATATCTGTATGGAGTGACACTGCACCAGTGTTCGATATATGTGAGGCGTGACGCTACACTAGTGTTCTATATCTGGGCGTAGTGACTATGCACTAGTGCTCTATATCTGTGTGCAGTGATGCTGCACTAGTGTCCTATATCTGGGCGTAGTGACTATGCACTAGTGTCCTATATCTGTATGGAGTGACACTGCACCAGTGTTCGATATATGTGAGGCGTGACGCTACACTAGTGTTCTATATCTGGGCGTAGTGATGCTGCACTAGTGTTCCATATCAGTGTGAAGTGATGCTGCACTAGTGTTCTATATCAGTGTGAAGTGATGCTGCACTAGTGTTCTATATCTGGGCGTAGTGGCGCAGTGCTAGTGCTCTATATCTGTGTGCAGTGACGCTGCACTAGTGTTGTATATCTGAGCGTAGTGACGCTGCACTAGTGTTCTATATCTGGGCGTAGTGACGCAGCACTAGTGTTCTATATCAGTGTGGAGTGATGCTGCACTAGTGTTCTATATCAGTGTGAAGTGACACTGCACTAGTGTCCTATATCTGTGTGTAGTGACACTGCACTAGTGTTCTATATCAGTGTGAAGTGACACTGCACTAGTGTCCTATATCTGTGTGGAGTGACACTGCACTAGTGTTCTATATCTGGGCATAGTGACACTGCACTAGTGTCCTATACCTGTGTGGAGTGACACTGCACTAGTGTTCTATATCTGGGCATAGTGACACAGCACTAGTGTTCTATTTCAGTGTGGAGTGACACTGCACTAGTGTTCTATATCTGGGCATAGTGATGCAGCACTAGTGTTCTATAACTGGGTTGAGTGCTGCTGCGGTTGTTTCCTATCAGTGGGTGAAGTGTTGACACTTTAGTGTTTTATAAGTGGGTGTAGTGACACTGTAGTAGTGTTATATAAGTGCATGGAGTGACACGCAGTAGCGTTCTAAAACTGGGTGGAGTGACGCTGCACTAGTGTTCTATATCAGTGTGAAGTGACACTGCACTAGTGTCCTATATCTGTGTGTAGTGACACTACACTAGTGTTCTATATCAGTGTGAAGTGACACTGCACTAGTGTCCTATATCTGTGTGGAGTGACACTGCACTAGTGTTCTATATCTGAGCATAGTGACACTGCACTAGTGTCCTATATCAGTGTGGAGTGACGCTACACTAGTGTTGTATATCTGAGCGTAGTGACGCTGCACTAGTGTTCTATATCTGGGTGTAGTGACTATGCACTAGTGTCCTATATCTGTATGGAGTGACACTGCACCAGTGTTCGATATATGTGAGGCGTGACGCTACACTAGTGTTCTATATCTGGGCGTAGTGACTATGCACTAGTGCTCTATATCTGTGTGCAGTGATGCTGCACTAGTGTCCTATATCTGGGCGTAGTGACTATGCACTAGTGTCCTATATCTGTATGGAGTGACACTGCACCAGTGTTCGATATATGTGAGGCGTGACGCTACACTAGTGTTCTATATCTGGGCGTAGTGATGCTGCACTAGTGTTCCATATCAGTGTGAAGTGATGCTGCACTAGTGTTCTATATCAGTGTGAAGTGATGCTGCACTAGTGTTCTATATCTGGGCGTAGTGGCGCAGTGCTAGTGCTCTATATCTGTGTGCAGTGACGCTGCACTAGTGTTGTATATCTGAGCGTAGTGACGCTGCACTAGTGTTCTATATCTGGGCGTAGTGACGCAGCACTAGTGTTCTATATCAGTGTGGAGTGATGCTGCACTAGTGTTCTATATCAGTGTGAAGTGACACTGCACTAGTGTCCTATATCTGTGTGTAGTGACACTGCACTAGTGTTCTATATCAGTGTGAAGTGACACTGCACTAGTGTCCTATATCTGTGTGGAGTGACACTGCACTAGTGTTCTATATCTGGGCATAGTGACACTGCACTAGTGTCCTATACCTGTGTGGAGTGACACTGCACTAGTGTTCTATATCTGGGCATAGTGACACAGCACTAGTGTTCTATTTCAGTGTGGAGTGACACTGCACTAGTGTTCTATATCTGGGCATAGTGATGCAGCACTAGTGTTCTATAACTGGGTTGAGTGCTGCTGCGGTTGTTTCCTATCAGTGGGTGAAGTGTTGACACTTTAGTGTTTTATAAGTGGGTGTAGTGACACTGTAGTAGTGTTATATAAGTGCATGGAGTGACACGCAGTAGCGTTCTAAAACTGGGTGGAGTGACGCTGCACTAGTGTTCTATATCAGTGTGAAGTGACACTGCACTAGTGTCCTATATCTGTGTGTAGTGACACTACACTAGTGTTCTATATCAGTGTGAAGTGACACTGCACTAGTGTCCTATATCTGTGTGGAGTGACACTGCACTAGTGTTCTATATCTGAGCATAGTGACACTGCACTAGTGTCCTATATCAGTGTGGAGTGACACTGCACTAGTGTTCTATATCTGGGCGTAGTGATGCAGCACTAGTGTTCTATAACTGGGTCGAGTGCAGCTGCAGTTGTTTCCTATCAGTGGGTGAAGTGTTGACACTTTAGTGTTTTATAAGTGGGTGTAGTGACACTGTAGTAGTGTTATATAAGTGCATGGAGTGACACGCAGTAGCGTTCTAAAACTGGGTGGAGTGACGCTGCACTAGTGTTCTATATCAGTGTGAAGTGACACTGCACTAGTGTCCTATATCTGTGTGTAGTGACACTGCACTAGTGTTCTATATCAGTGTGAAGTGACACTGCACTAGTGTCCTATATCTGTGTGGAGTGACGCTGCACTAGTGTTCTATATCTGGGCATAGTGACACTGCACTAGTGTCCTATATCTGTGTGGAGTGACACTGCACTAGCGTTCTGTATCTGGGCATAGTGACACAACACTAGTGATCTATATCAGTGTGGAGTGACACTGCACTAGTGTTCTATAGCTGGGCGTAGTGATGCAGCACTAGTGTTCTATAACTGGGTCGAGTGCAGCTGCAGTTGTTTCCTATCAGTGGGTGAAGTGTTGACACTTTAGTGTTTTATAAGTGGGTGTAGTGACACTGTAGTAGTGTTATATAAGTGCATGGAGTGACATGCAGTAGTGTTCTATATCTGGGTGGAGTGACGCTGCACTAGTGTCCTATAAGTTGGTAGTGTGATGTGCAGTAGATTCCTATCAGTAGGTGGAGTGTTGACACATTAGTGTTCTATAAGTGGGTGGAGTGACACTGCTGTAGTGTTATATAGGTATGCGGAGTGACATGCAGTAGTGTTCTATATCTGGGCGGAGTGACGCTGCACTAGTATCCTATCAGTGTTTAGTGTAACATACAGTCATTTCGTGTCAGTGGGTGGATGTTGGCACTTTAGTGTTTTATAAGTAGGTGGAGTTACACTATAGTTGGAATGAGTGGAGTGGCTCGCAGCACTGTGGTTGGAAAGGGTGGAGTGGCTCGTTGCACTGTGGTTGGAATGGGCGGAGTGGCTCGCTGCACTGTGGTTGGAATGGGCGGAGTTGCTCGCAGCACTGTGGTTGGAAAGGGTGGAGTGGCTCGCTGCACTGTGGTTGGAATGGGTGGAGTGGCTCGCTGCACTGTGGTTGGAATGAGTGGAGTGGCTCGCAGCACTGTGGTTGGAAAGGGTGGAGTGACTCGCTGCACTGTGGTTGGAATGGGTGGAGTGGCTCGCTGCACTGTGGTTGGAATGGGTGGAGAGGCTCGCAGCACTGTGGTTGGAAAGGGTGGAGTGGCTCGCTGCACTGTGGTTGGAATGAGTGGAGTGGCTCGCAGCACTGTGGTTGGAAAGGGTGGAGTGACTCGCTGCACTGTGGTTGGAATGGGTGGAGTGGCTCGCTGCACTGTGGTTGGAATGGGCAGAGTGGCTCGCTGCACTGTGGTTGGAAAGGGTGGAGTGGCTCGCTGCACTGTGGTTGGAATGGGTGGAGTGGCTCGCTGCACTGTGGTTGGAATGGGCGGAGTGGCTCGCTGCACTGTGGTTGGAAAGGGTGGAGTGGCTCGCTGCACTGTGGTTGGAAAGGGTGGAGTGGCTCGCTGCACTGTGGTTGGAATGGGCGGAGTGGCTCGCTGCACTGTGGTTGGAAAGGGTGGAGTGGCTCGCTGCACTGTGGTTGGAATGAGTGGAGTGGCTCGCTGCACTGTGGTTGGAAAGGGTGGAGTGGCTCGCTGCACTGTGGTTGGAATGAGTGGAGTGGCTCGCTGCACTGTGGTTTGAATGGGTGGAGTGGCTCGCTGCACTGTGGTTCGAAAGGGTGGAGTGGCTCGCTGCACTGTGGTTGGAATGGGCGGAGTGGCATGCTGCACTGTGGTTGGAAAGGGTGGAGTGGCTCGCTGCACTGTGGTTGGAATGAGTGGAGTGGCTCACAGCACTGTGGTTGGAAAGGGTGGAGTGGCTCGCTGCACTGTGGTTGGAATGAGTGGAGTGGCTCGCTGCACTGTGGTTGGAAAGGGTGGAGTGGCTCGCTGCACTGTGGTTGGAAAGGGTGAAGTGGCTCGCTGCACTGTGGTTGGAATGAGTGGAGTGGCTCGCTGCACTGTGGTTGGAAAGGGTGGAGTGGCTCGCTGCACTGTGGTTGGAAAGGGTGGAGTGGCTCGCTGCACTGTGGTTGGAATGGGCGGAGTGGCTCGCTGCACTGTGGTTGGAAAGGGTGGAGTGGCTCGCTGCACTGTGGTTGGAATGAGTGGAGTGGCTCGCTGCACTGTGGTTGGAATGGGTGGAGTGGCTCGCTGCACTGTGGTTGGAAAGGGTGGAGTGGCTCGCTGCACTGTGGTTGGAATGGGCAGAGTGGCTTGCTGCACTGTGGTTGGAAAGGGTGGAGTGGCTCGCTGCACTGTGGTTGGAATGAGTGGAGTGGCTCACAGCACTGTGGTTGGAAAGGGTGGAGTGGCTCGCTGCACTGTGGTTGGAATGAGTGGAGTGGCTCGCTGCACTGTGGTTGGAAAGGGTGGAGTGGCTCGCAGCACTGTGGTTGGAAAGGGTGGAGTGACTCGCTGCACTGTGGTTGGAATGGGTGGAGTGGCTCGCTGCACTGTGGTTGGAATGGGCAGAGTGGCTCGCTGCACTGTGGTTGGAAAGGGTGGAGTGGCTCGCTGCACTGTGGTTGGAATGGGTGGAGTGGCTCGCTGCACTGTGGTTGGAATGGGCGGAGTGGCTCGCTGCACTGTGGTTGGAAAGGGTGGAGTGGCTCGCTGCACTGTGGTTGGAAAGGGTGGAGTGGCTCGCTGCACTGTGGTTGGAATGGGCGGAGTGGCTCGCTGCACTGTGGTTGGAAAGGGTGGAGTGGCTCGCTGCACTGTGGTTGGAATGAGTGGAGTGGCTCGCTGCACTGTGGTTGGAAAGGGTGGAGTGGCTCGCTGCACTGTGGTTGGAATGAGTGGAGTGGCTCGCTGCACTGTGGTTGGAATGGGTGGAGTGGCTCGCTGCACTGTGGTTCGAAAGGGTGGAGTGGCTCGCTGCACTGTGGTTGGAATGGGCGGAGTGGCATGCTGCACTGTGGTTGGAAAGGGTGGAGTGGCTCGCTGCACTGTGGTTGGAATGAGTGGAGTGGCTCACAGCACTGTGGTTGGAAAGGGTGGAGTGGCTCGCTGCACTGTGGTTGGAATGAGTGGAGTGGCTCGCTGCACTGTGGTTGGAAAGGGTGGAGTGGCTCGCTGCACTGTGGTTGGAAAGGGTGAAGTGGCTCGCTGCACTGTGGTTGGAATGAGTGGAGTGGCTCGCTGCACTGTGGTTGGAAAGGGTGGAGTGGCTCGCTGCACTGTGGTTGGAAAGGGTGGAGTGGCTCGCTGCACTGTGGTTGGAATGGGCGGAGTGGCTCGCTGCACTGTGGTTGGAAAGGGTGGAGTGGCTCGCTGCACTGTGGTTGGAATGAGTGGAGTGGCTCGCTGCACTGTGGTTGGAATGGGTGGAGTGGCTCGCTGCACTGTGGTTGGAAAGGGTGGAGTGGCTCGCTGCACTGTGGTTGGAATGGGCAGAGTGGCTTGCTGCACTGTGGTTGGAAAGGGTGGAGTGGCTCGCTGCACTGTGGTTGGAATGAGTGGAGTGGCTCACAGCACTGTGGTTGGAAAGGGTGGAGTGGCTCGCTGCACTGTGGTTGGAATGAGTGGAGTGGCTCGCTGCACTGTGGTTGGAAAGGGTGGAGTGGCTCGCTGCACTGTGGTTGGAAAGGGTGAAGTGGCTCGCTGCACTGTGGTTGGAATGAGTGGAGTGGCTCACAGCACTGTGGTTGGAATGAGTGGAGTGGCTCGCAGCACTGTGGTTGGAAAGGGTGGAGTGACTCGCTGCACTGTGGTTGGAATGGGCAGAGTGGCTCGCTGCACTGTGGTTGGAAAGGGTGGAGTGGCTCGCAGCACTGTGGTTGGAATGAGTGGAGTGGCTCGCTGCACTGTGGTTGGAATGGGTGGAGTGGCTCGCTGCACTGTGGTTGGAATGGGCGGAGTTGCTCGCAGCACTGTGGTTGGAAAGGGTGGAGTGGCTCGCTGCACTGTGGTTGGAATGGGTGGAGTGGCTCGCTGCACTGTGGTTGGAATGAGTGGAGTGGCTCGCAGCACTGTGGTTGGAAAGGGTGGAGTGACTCGCTGCACTGTGGTTGGAAAGGGTGGAGTGGCTCGCTGCACTGTGGTTGGAATGGGCGGAGTGGCTCGCTGCACTGTGGTTGGAAAGGGTGGAGTGGCTCGCTGCACTGTGGTTGGAATGAGTGGAGTGGCTCGCTGCACTGTGGTTGGAATGGGCGGAGTTGCTCGCAGCACTGTGGTTGGAAAGGGTGGAGTGGCTCGCTGCACTGTGGTTGGAATGGGTGGAGTGGCTCGCTGCACTGTGGTTGGAATGAGTGGAGTGGCTCGCAGCACTGTGGTTGGAAAGGGTGGAGTGACTCGCTTCACTGTGGTTGGAAAGGGTGGAGTGACTCGCTGCACTGTGGTTGGAATGGGTGGAGTGGCTCGCTGCACTGTGGTTGGAATGGGCGGAGTGGCGTTGCACTATGGACATCATTCAGGGTTCGCCAGGGGTCATATTTACACCCCTGGCCTGCCCTTTGCGACCTCTGGCCTGCCCCTTGCGACCCCTGGCATGTCTTTGCGACCCCTGGCCTCAGCGCTGGTACAGTCAATATCAAGAACACAGGGGTGAATCCCCACTCTTTATTTTCTGTCTGTTTTTTCGCTATACTGATAGTGAATAATAGTGCATTATTCACTGTTGGTGTAATAAAGAATGGAGCACAATTAGCTGAAATGGGATCTTGGTGGCAGCTAAGGTGAGTAAAAACATGCTTTTAAATATCTGTTGTGTGTGTTCTTAAGTGTGAGATTGTGTTTATGTGAGAAGGTGTGTTTAGGTGTGATAGGTATGAATGTATGTGTAAACGCATGTGTGAGAGATTTAGTGACAGGTAGTGAGTGAAAATGTCTGAGACTAAGGGCCTCATTTATGAAAAGTGTTGCATTGCTGGTTGAAAACATCGATGCAACACTTTTCACTGTGCCCTCCTTGCAACACCATGGATGCGCTGTATTTACTGTACAGCGCTTCATGTCGCAAGGATTGACCAGGTATGTCTTGACGTATCTGGTGGCGCTGTAATGATGCATTGCTGGAGTGTGTCGCAAAACAGACGCAACTTGATTGATTTGTCATTTCACATGGGTGAGTCCCATGTAAAAGGGCCTGCGTCAGTTCTTACGCCTGCGTAAGGATTTGACGCAGTGAACTCATAGAAGTGGTGCAGTGAAATCTCATAGAATTCACTGCGCCACTCCTAAAAGCCTTTTATACGGGCGAACACAAACCCTGCATACATTATACCGTATAACGTGGCACAGGGGTTTACAAAGTGACGCATCTGCCTGGATGCGGCACTTTGCAAATGTGGCGCATTTTTCATGCCACTGCAGCATCACACAAAAAGTGACGCAACGGCGGCGTAAGCCCTTGTAAAGTAAGGGGCTCAGTGCCAGTAAGTCTGAGTGAACCATAATGAGTGAAGATAAGTGACTGCAAGGGAGTGAGTGCGAATGAATATGAATCAGAGTAAGGGAGTGTTAGAGAATGTGAGTGGGAATGAATGAGTGAGTGAGTGTGAATTAGAGTGGTAGACACTGGGGATAAAATACAGACACACTACAGGTAATCGTTGAGATAACAAACACTCCAATTCAGAGCTATTGTTACGTCCCTGAACTTAAAAAAATCAAGTAAGACAAATTATATAGATAGCATCCAAAATAGATGTGTGTCTATGTGCATGCGTGTGTGTGCATGTGTGTGGGTGTGCATGCGTGCATTTGTGTGCGTGCATGCATGTGTGGGTGCATGCATATGCATGTGTGCATGCCTGTGCACCAGATCTGAGTTAAGACACGGGCCGCATCACGAAAAGCGAGCACTGGGAGATCTGAGTTAAGATACGGGCCGCATAATGTAAAGCGAGCACTGGAAAATCTGAGTTAAGACACGGGCCGCATAATGTAAAGCGAGCACTGGGAGATCTGAGTTAAGACACGGGCCGCATCGCGTAAAGCGAGCACTGGGATCTCTGAGTTAAGACACGGGCCACATCGCGTAAAGCGAGCACTGGGATCTCTGAGTTAAGACACGGGCCACATCGCGTAAAGCGAGCACTGGGAGTTCTGAGTTAAGACACGGGCCGCATCGCGTAAAGCGAGCACTGGGAAATCTGAGTTAAGACACGGGCCGCATCGCGTAAAGCGAGCACTGGGAGATCTGAGTTAAGACACGGGCCGCATCACGTAAAGCGAGCACTGGGAGATCTGAGTTAAGATACGGGCCGCATAATGTAAAGCGAGCACTGGAAAATCTGAGTTAAGACACGGGCCGCATAATGTAAAGCGAGCACTGGAAAATCTGAGTTAAGACACGGGCCACATCGCGTAAAGCGAGCACTGGGAGATCTGAGTTAAGACACGGGCCGCATCGCGTAAAGCGAGCACTGGGATCTATGAGTTAAGACACGGGCCGCATCGCGTAAAGCGAGCACTGGGATCTCTGAGTTAAGACACGGGCCACATCGCGTAAAGCGAGCACTGGGAGATCTGAGATAAGACACGGGCCGCATCGCGTAAAGCGAGCACTGGGAAATCTGAGTTAAGACACGGGCCGCATCGCGTAAAGCGAGCACTGGGAGATCTGAGTTAAGACACGGGCCGCATCACGTAAAGCGAGCACTGGGATCTCTGAGTTAAGACACGGGCCGCATCGCGTAAAGCGAGCACTGGGATCTCTGAGTTAAGACACGGGCCGCATCGCGTAAAGCGAGCACTGGGAGATCTGAGTTAAGACACGGGCCGCATCGCGTAAAGCGAGCACTGGGAGATCTGAGTTAAGACACGGGCCGCATCACGTAAAGCGAGCACTGGGATCTCTGAGTTAAGACACGGGCCGCATCGCGTAAAGCGAGCACTGGGATCTCTGAGTTAAGACACGGGCCGCATCGCGTAAAGCGAGCACTGGGATCTCCGAGTTAAGACACGGGCCGCATCGCGTAAAGCGAGCACTGGGAGATCTGAGTTAAGACACGGGCCGCATCGCGTAAAGCGAGCACTGGGATCTCCGAGTTAAGACACGGGCCGCATCGCGTAAAGCGAGCACTGGGAGATCTGAGTTAAGACACGGGCCGCATCACGTAAAGCGAGCACTGGGAGATCTGAGTTAAGAGACGGGCCGCATTGCGTAAAGCGAGCACTGGGAGATCTGAGTTAAGACATGGGCCGCATCGCGTAAAGCGAGCACTGGGATCTCTGAGTTAAGACACGGGCCGCATCACGTAAAGCGAGCACTGGGAGATCTGAGTTAAGAGACGGGCCGCATCGCGTGAAGCGAGCACTGGGAGATCTGAGTTAAGAGACGGGCCGCATAATGTAAAGCGAGCACTGGGAGATCTGAGTTAAGACACGGGCCACATCGCGTAAAGCGAGCACTGGGAGATCTGAGTTAAGACACGGGCCGCATAATGTAAAGCGAGCACTGGGATCTCGGAGTTAAGACACGGGCCGCATCGCGTAAAGCGAGCACTGGGAGATCTGAGTTAAGAGACGGGCTGCATAATGTAAAGCGAGCACTGGGAGATCTGAGTTAAAACACGGGCCGCATCGCGTAAAGCGAGCACTGGGAGATCTGAGTTAAGACACGGGCCGCATCGCGTAAAGCGAGCACTGGGAGATCTGAGTTAAGACATGGGCCGCATCGCGTAAAGCGAGCACTGGGATCTCCGAGTTAAGACACGGGACGCATCGCGTAAAGCGAGCACTGGGAAATCTGAGTTAAGACACGGGCCGCATCGCGTACAGCGAGCACTGGGAGATCTGAGTTAAGACTGTCTCTGCCACAGTCTTGGGATGACTGAGGTCTCAAGTAGTTGGCGAGCAGGAGCAGTGTGATTTCACCACATTGGACAGCTTGGAGCACAAACCTTCAAGTCATGCGCTGCTTTTTGCTGGAAACGTAGCAACATTTGTTGACACATCTAATGTTAACACTAGTACATAACACAGTAACATACACAAAGCAACGTTATGCAATTAAAACAAAATGACATATCGCATCAAAACAGAACGCAACACAATAACAACAGCACATACAATAAAGTCACATTACAATCATGCACAATAGAACCAGGGCAGCGCCAAACACAACACAAAACATCACAACAAACTGCTACCCAAGAAGCAGACAGAAACATTCCTGCCACAGATGAAAGGCTCTAGAATCCTGTTTTCATAATACGGTGGTGAAAAGCGTGTGCAACGACGGCTGCCTTACCAGGGTTGTAACACAGGCCCCCGCATCCCCCACAGTGGGGGGGGGGGGGCCCTCAGCACTCACTTCAGCCGGGGAGCTCCTGATAGAGTCCGAAAGGGGCCCCTCCACGTACCTTGCAGGGGGCCCCCTCAGTTATCGTTATGCCACTGTGCCTTACCTCCCCACCAAGAGCGTGAACGAGCGCCAGACAAAAGGGTTTTCAATCCGGTCCCGAGTCTTAAATGAGCAGTTGCAGCGCTCACTCGGGGGCAGATTTACTACGTTTTCATGCAACGCAGCAGTCCAGGTTGTGTGAGAGGGAGAGAGTACAGCAGTGCTGTTCTCGGCTCTTGCTGCACTGGCCCATGAGCCTGAGCAAACACTACCAGCAACGCCTGAGCCAACACACCCACGCCAAGGGTGTGTGCGTGATGTCAGGCATAGGTTTTGTACTATAGTATATGGGGACACTTTCAGAACAAAATGTTAGCCCATGGCATAGTTTAACACTTTTCCGATCTTGTATGTGCGCTGTACAGTGCAGCACACAGCACACATACAAAGTTTAGGGAAATGAACGTATTTCTCAATGTTAACACCAGCCTCAATGAGACATACAGGCCTATTTACAAGGAAACTGTCGGAGTGCGCTGGTTATGCCAAAATTGCTAACACTGCGCTCCAACAGTTTCAATACGCAGGCATGTGCCAGATTTATAAAAATGTGGTGCACCCCTGTGTTTCCCCTAGAGCTGGCACTAAATGTAGCTGCCTAGCGCCAGCGTAGACACGCTTCCACCATAGTGCAAGGGTGTCTGCTTTGCAGGAAATGATTTTTTATGTGCCTGACAGTCCACCCTCCTGCACATAAACATTCAATGATGGCGATTTGTAACTTCTGTGTGTGCTGCAGAACATGTAGAAGTTCCAACTCAACATTTTCTAATGATTATTTATGTGCAGGAACGGACACCTTCCTGCACATGAACAATGACTGCTGGCGATTTGCTTTTGCTATGTGTGCTGCAGAATGCTGCACACACAGACAGTGGCGTAGCTAGAGCTTTTGAGGCCCGGGGCGGTCCCTTCGTTTGTCTTCCAGTGCCGCAAAGAGGGGAAGGGGGGAGGGGGGGGTGCTGGTGAAAGACCACAAGGAGCGGTGGGGGAGCGAGCGACAGACTACAATAAGCGGGGGTGTTTACCGATGACGATGAAGGAGAGTAAAGAAAAAACAAAACTTACCTTAGACTCGCGGTTCACCGTGGCCCCAACAATGAGACACCTGGGGCCCACTGCCCCCCCCCCCGTACCTCCAGGCTATGCCTCTTCACATAGAAACAGCAAAAACAAGGAGACATTAACCGTTTCTCCTCATTGCTCCAGGTTAAGACCAGGTTTCCCCTGGTCTTTTTTTGGCGCTGCCCCATATTTACGCCACCCTTGTAAATAGGAGCCAGAATCAAAAAGCATTGGGTGTTACGGCAGAACGTCCACCGCAACGCTCATTGCCCCCCTTTAATGCTAAGTGCTACGTACAAGGGGCATTATTTAAGAGGCAGCGTTAATCCACGTTAAGTGAGTTAACACTGGCTTGTAAATAAGGCCAAGGGGTTATCGCTATCAGAACGTTACAAAAAGTGACGTTCTGGTGGCGATACGCCCTTGTAAATATGCCCCATAGTGTTTTGGGTGAAAAGCTCTGTCAACAAATGTTAGTAGGAGGCCTTTGCATCAAAAACGATGGGATGTTCGTGCCAGTACCCATGTACCACCCATGGTGCGCCTCGTTGACACAAAGTAACATAATGGAAAGCAGTGCATAATTTTACTTCGTGTTTGTCCAGGGCTACTTTAAAGGGCAATTAAGTTTAGAACTGGAAGTTAAATCCCAATTTTATATTTTGCGCTGGTTTGTGTCACTTATGACCATTATTTTAAATTCATTAAAAAAAAGTATTTTAGATACATTTACTAAACATTAATTAATATAAAAATGCTAGTGAGGTGGGATTTTAAAATGATGTTTAATAATTATTAATACATTACATGAATCTTTCAATTAAGTTATTTAATGAACATGAACTTTAATGAGATAATGTGCTGTACCATTTTTTCTTAGCAGTTGCAGGTTAATAATAATGAGGTTAATTTACATTTTTATTTGGCATTATTTTTTTTGTGATATAATTTTTTCCTACTTTATGGAGTTTTCGTCCCAGATGTGAAGATCTATGCCTGCCAGTGAACAGTTACTAGTGGGAACTTCACACTCGAAATTTCATTCTTGCATGGCTCCACTCCCTGGCTTCAGTCTACATGTTGAATAACAAAAAAACAAAGGGCCTCATGTATGAGGAATTGGCGTAGGGCAGCGCCACAAGTCTTCTTGCAGCCCTGCCCTGCATCCATGTGAAAGGCAGGAATGCGCTGTATTTATAAAATAGGGTGCAGTCCTGCCCTTTCGCCCTGTGCTGGTGCACCATTTGCTGCCTAGTGCCAACATAGGGACCATGGTGCAAGGGAGCCTCCGATGCAGGCAGGATTGTTTTTGTGCAGGAATTGTCACCTTCCTGCACAAAAACAATCCTAAGAGATGTTTTCCACCTTCTATGTGTCCTGCAGTATGCAGCACACATGGTTAGTTGTAAAAACGAGGAGAAATAAAAATATTTCTTCTCGTTACGCCGGGTCCGGGATCCTTGAGGCTTCAAACGGATATGCCTCTTTAATAAACTCGTTTCTCTCCCCCATTACATTTCTTGGCGGATTTTTTCACTGTAGATATTTTTCACACAGCAGTCCACGGCAGGGTGAACCTTAGCGCGTTCATACCACCGGGGCTCCGCACTCCCACTCTGGTCCTGATGAAAGCCTGTTGAACACTCACTGAGGCAGAAACATGTTGACCGCCGCGGAGTGAAACAGGTCTTCTATTTTTTGACCTTCACTCCTTTTTACTTTCTTCCAATTAGCAAAATTATTTAAACTTTATTTTTTGACTCAATTGTAAATTTTAAATTCACTACCACCTCACATGAACCCCGCTCCGCAGCAACCTGGCGTTGTAGCACACTGGGATGACATTCGGTCATCCCAGTGGAGCCCGATGATGAAGCATGTCACCAACCAGGTTGGCGAGTGAGGGCTTTTATACCAACTGGGTAATATTCATGGAGGTCTGCATTCTTCTCAACAACATACCGGCTTGTTCTGAACTTGTGGATCTGTGCCCTTCTGATTAGTGGTGCCTTGTTTATTTTACACTGACTTTGTTGTTTTTGAACAATTCCTTGAGGGGATTAGTCGTGTTGTTCCCTTCCTCTCCTGTTGGTTATTTGTGTGAATAAAAGTGCCACTCCGGCGGCGCAGGCTTTCTGCAAAGGTGGCTCTTCCGCAATGGCAGCGGAGCGTCGCCTGACTGTTTCGCAGCCAGCGCCTGCAACATAAAACGATATACTTCATGGTTTCATTTTTCAGATGCTAGCTGAGCCTGCGTGCAGTCGCGGGGGGTGGGGCCAGGGCCATGTGAGTGCTATGTGCACTCTCTACGTGCACATGTATGTTTGAGCAGCTGTCTCAGGTCGGCCAAACACACATGCAAACTTAGGTTTCTCCCACCCGGCTGCATTGAACAGCCGTGCTGGTGAAACTGCGCCGCCTCCCTGTCCTGCGCAGGGCGTCTTCCCAGCCGCTCCGGCCTATCCCGGGCTGCAGGGCGGGGATTGCACAGGGAGTCTGTGGCATAGTCCCAGTGTCTGCTAGGACCAGGAAGACGAAGGTGCGGCGCGGGAGGCGGGCGGCAACTGGACGTAACTTTTCCTTTCTTTTATTTAATTACTATTAAACTCCCCCCCTCTCCCTGCTACACCCCCTTCCCCTGTGCCTCCTCTACCCATCCCACCACTTTTGGTTCGTGATGGCCGTCACTGGTCTCTTCTAAATACAATTTAAAAAGGGTGGATTTTCCACTACGTGCAAGGGTAAATACATACATGAGTCAACCTGAACATATAAGATTATTATTGGGACTCGGATCAAAGGCCATTGCATGTTCCATGCCAGTTGTGCCCCCTTCAGGGGTTCTTACCAAGGTGGACTCATGCCGCCTGCCAGGCCGCTCTCGGGCATGTGGTGTCCTGTGTCTTCAGGCCGCAGAATAACATCCCAGCTTCAAGCCTGGCCCCCCTACACCTGTGCCCCAAAAGCGGCTTCCACAGGTCCTGGACCGGTGGCCTCGGAGCACCGGTGGCGGCTCGGTGGAGGCCGCGGATCGAGGGGCGAGCGCGGAAGGGGCCGGCCTTTAATGGTCCCCGTCAAGAGCTGCCGGCCTTCGCCCCGACAGCTCATACTGTGGACGTCTGGCGTCCGGCAAAGGGGAGACTCGGCTGGCTGGAAGTCCTGACTCGAGCACTGCGCTGTGGTCGGCTCAAAAATTGGGAGCGCGGTGAAACCAACCTGGGTTTGATAGACGGGACGCCAGAGGTATCTCTACGGCAGGCCATCTATGATAAAAGGGGGGAATACTAACATTTGCAGAATTAAGAAAAGATTATGATCGGGCTCAGGGAGAGGTCTTCCGGTATTTACAGATCCCTCGTGCTCTCAAAGCGGCCCTCCCGGCAAACAAAGGTATACCGGAGTCATCCCCCGGAGGACAGGACACCTTCTGAACCCTTGCTGAAAAGGCCGTGTCACTAACATATCGGAAGTTATGCAATAACCTATCCGATCCATTACAAACCCTCCGAGAGAAGTGGCAGAATGATGTCAGACCAATGGAGGAGGCTGATTGGCAGATAACTTTAATGTCCCCAGAAGAGGCGGCCCTCCCTCTTCAATGTCGCCTTATTCAGGGAGCCTATTTACAGGGGTCACTCTTGCGAAGATAGGGCGCGGAGGAGATGCGCTGTGCCTCTGCCAATGTCGCGAGGAGGCAACCTCCGATCAGATTATATGGGAATGCCCATAGTACCCCCAGGATTGGATAATTAATTTCACGCGCGAGTTCAGCAACGCGAGCGGTTTAGTTGAGAACGGAGCATTTGGGTCCTATGTAGAGAAACACGAAGACCGTATTTTGCTGTTATACCAGTCTGTCCTGACGGCGTGAGTCAATAACGGCCGGGTCCTAGAGACGCTCATTTCTAATTAAGATTGAAAGAACATGTCTGGACATTTATTTTGGAGACACTCAAATGAAATTTAACTGTGATGAAACAGATAAAAAGAACATTTAATAATGTATTTGTGAAAAAATATTCCATTATGTTGCTTTAATAGAGTGATTTTCATTTAAGGAATGTGATTTAAACTATTGCAACACATCCTGTGTGATTAGTAGGGCAAGGAGATCATTGCATATTGTTAACAAGAGAGATCAAGAGACTAAGATGTATATATGTTTTGAAAGAATGTGAAGAGAAACTCACTACAAAAACCATACAAATACATTTTATTTTGCTATACATTTGTTTATAAATTGTTTTTTTTGGGGGTGGTGGCTCATTGGATTCTGGATTGATTTTTAAAAAAAAAAAAAAAAAAAAAAAAAAAAAAAAAAAAAAAAAAAAATATATACAGATTCTTTCGATTAAAATGAAGTATTTTGATAGAAATAACTAAACTATTTCTACATGTAACTAAGTCCATATCCATCCCAAGGCACTACATATATTTTTTACACATAGTACCCCCAGGGGCACCCCGCTCACCACCTTCCCCCAAATTTAGGTTACCCAAAGAAGACACAAGAAACAGTTGTAAGTGGGTAACAAATGCTGCAGGATTTATTACATAATTCCAGGATATGTAATAGGTGGGTTATCTTACGGGCGATCCAAGGGCAGGCGGCCATCTACTTCACCTGCCCCGCCTGATGAGCCGGGCAGCACGGGAACGACCCGCAAGTGCTGCCCCCCAAGTGATTCTTTTTTTCCGATCACGTGCCGTTGAAATTCTACTCACACCCCCCCTCTCGGGGCGGAGCGTCGCATAGCAAGCCCCCGGTTGTTCAGGCCCACAACCGCCCGCAGGCCTAGCGGGGCGCCGACCGGCTTCCGGGACCTCTCTGGAGGCTCCTCGTTTTGGCTCAGGCACCACGTGGTGCCGCGCAGAGGTACCCTTTGTACCGGCCTGCTTCCAGATCGCCCTGTAACTCCGCCTGCAACGAAAAATAAAACATTAAAACGTTCAGCCAAAAACCCCACCCCACCACACCACGCCGGGTAAGCGGTAGGGAGGGTAAAAAGGCGAGGTGGGCGACAAAGAGGTCGCCAGTGAGGGTGGGGGAAGGCTAAATAGCCTTCCCCTCACACCTGGGCCCGGAAGTGACGCGCCTTGCGCGTCACTTCCGGCCCCCGACACGGAGGGGGGCACAATCAGGATCCCTGCCCCCGCCCCCCCCCCGAAGGAGGGAGTGGGGAGGGGTGACCGGGGCCCCGGGGCCACTAAGGCGCCGACCGCCGAGTGGCCCCCTGCGGGGGCCGCGGTCAGCGGCATAGTACCCCCAGGGGCACCCCGCTCACCCCCTTCCCCCAAATTTAGGTTACCCAAAGAAGACACAAGAAACAGTTGTAAATGGGTAACAAATGCTGCAGGATTTATTACATAATTCCAGGATATGTAATAGGTGGGTTATCTTACGGGCGATCCAAGGGCAGGCGGCCATCTACTTCACCTGCCCCGCCTGATGAGCCGGGCAGCACGGGAACGACCCGCAAGTGCTGCCCCCCAAGTGATTCTTTTTTTCCGATCACGTGCCGTTGAAATTCTACTCACACCCCCCCTCTCGGGGCGGAGCGTCGCATAGCAAGCCCCCGGTTGTTCAGGCCCACAACCGCCCGCAGGCCTAGCGGGGCGCCGACCGGCTTCCGGGACCTCTCTGGAGGCTCCTCGTTTTGGCTCAGGCACCACGTGGTGCCGCGCAGAGGTACCCTTTGTACCGGCCTGCTTCCAGATCGCCCTGTAACTCCGCCACAGCCCTGGAGGCGGCTAACCGTCGCAGCCAGGGCCCCCCACCAACCTAGCTCTTTACCTGCACCCTCTATTCACCAATGCTTCGCTTAAATCCAATAAAAACAGGTCCATGCCTATTTGGGAGAGGTGTACTCCATCCAAGTCGAAGTACCCCTTCACATTCCCCCGAATCATCTCATGGCGAATAAAGCCCAAACCCCTTTGGGCTGTGAACTTACGCATTGCTCCATTAATGCGCCTCCTGGAGTGCTCCACCGCTTCCAAGGATTTAGCTCCCCGCCAAGACCTGCGGGAAATAATCTCAGACCACACGATCTCACACTCGCCCAGACGTTTGCAGATTTCCCCTAAGTCTCTTTTCATGGCTAATAACAGCAATCGTCTCCCTAGGGTAACAAGGTCGTTACCGCACAGGTGTATCACCAACAGGTGGGGCAAGGTGGACCCGTGTGCTCTTAGTCTCTGCTCGATCTTATTCCTGAGTTCGAACCATCTCATCCCCGGCACCCCCATCCATTCCACTTCGGTCTGCGGGAAGTGTCGCATCCAATTACGGTGCAATGCCCATTGGGCCGCCCGGGCGACAAATGAATGCCCGATCACCCACACCACTCATCCTAATAAAGAGGAGACATGGTGTACACACAAGTTATTTAATCAGAAAGGGTGATTTCAACGATACACACCATAAATCACAAACACATTACTGACCGCTGCCTCACGGGCGAACGTATATCTTATAGCAATCAGATTCCCAACGCCCCAGTTTCTTCACCTGAGCGGCCTCTAAACCCGCCAGGTGAGCGGCGGTGGCAGCGCCAATGCGGAAGGAGTGGCTGGAATACCTTCTGTCCGGCCGGGCGAGCCCCGCCCTGGCTAAACTGGCCCTGATTACCTGCTCGAACTGGTATCTAGTTACAGGGGTACCATTTGAATGCAACAGGAGATAACCAGGGCCAGGCGGTCTGTGTTCCAAAAACGCCTTTACCCATTGTACTGGGCAGAACCTGGGGTCACCTAGGGGCTGGAGAACCACCCTGATCCCCCGCCCCGACTGATCAGTCTTGGACTTGCGTAAAAGAATGGTCAGTGACCCGGAAATGGACACGTCTGAAATTGCCAGCGCATCCCCTGAACAGTCGACCTTGGACCTAGCCACTAACTCACTGACTCTGAAAGCCCCGAAGAATGCTAAGCAGAATGTGGCTGAAAACAGCGTGGCCTCGTAATGAGAGTAGGTGACTAACTCGAGAGCCCCTAGCATGCCTTTCAGGATTTCGAAATCAATGGGCGCTCGATTATCAGGGGCCCTGGGCTCCTCCCTAGCCCAACCCTTCAAGGCGGCCCGGATGGGATAGGAGTTAGTGGGATCCGCCCCGCCAGACAACCTAGTGTCGTGGCTTACGGCTGCCAAGTGACTGCCCACCCATGAGCGGCTCTTCCCTTGTCCCCTAGCCCACACCAGGAATGCTCGGACCTGGGACACCAACGCAGCACCTGAAGTACCCAGTGCCCCAGAAGTTGCTCTGAATGTTGCCATGTGGGCGCTGTAACGCTTTCTGGTACCTGGGGCCAGAGCTCTTTCTCCCATCGCTTTCAGGCTCAGTCCCACTGCAGGATCCTCCATAGATGGTCCGGGAATGGGGTCATCTGCGCTCTCGCCCGCGGCCAGGCCTCCCTGAATCGGAGCCACTGAAAACGAGAAAGAGCGTCAGCTGCCACATTTTGAATACCCTCAATGTGCCTGGCTTTAAACTCCACATTGATACGCAGGCAAGCCCGGACCAACTCCCTTAGTAGGCACAGCACCAGCCGGCACCTGGCGGACTGGTTGTTAATTGCCTGAACGACCGCCATGTTGTCAGACCAGAAAACCACCTTTCTGTCTGACAATGCCGCCGGCCATAGGTGTAATGCAACAACAATCGGGAAGAGCTCCAACACAGTAACATTTTTGGTGATCCTACGCCTGCGCCAAACATTGGGCCATCCCTGCGCGCACCATTCTTCGCCCAGGATAGCCCCAAAACCTTCCCTGCCTGAGGCATCTGTGAAAAGACAGAGTTCCTGACTATCAATCCAGGGCTGCTTCCAAATAACCGTCCCGTTAAAGCAGGCGAGGAATTCGCTCCATACCGCCAGATCCTGCTTCAGCCCTGTCCCCAACTTGACCCAGTGATGTTTCTTCTTTATACCAGCAGTCGCCCTAGCTAGCCTGCGTGCAAAGACCCTCCCCATGGGTATGACCTTTAGCGCAAAATTCAGGGTCCCTAGCAGGCATTGGATTTCACCTAGAGTAGCCTTGTCCCTACCCAGTAGTTCGCAGATCTCCTGACGCAGGGCCTGTACCTTATCCGCAGGGAGTCGGGACACGCCCTTTACCGTGTCCAACTCGATGCCCAAGAATACCAAAACCTGCGCCGGACCCTCGGTCTTACCAGGAGCTAAAGGTACGCCCAAGTGTCCTGCCAATTCCTTGAAACATTGCAGCGCCCGTGCACAATCTTGCGAGTCAGCTCCCCCGATGAACAGGAAATCATCCAGGTAGTGGGTCACTCCCTCAATGCCATACCTGTTTGTTAAGGCCCACTGTAGGAAGGAGCTGAACGCCTCAAAGTACGCACAAGACACCGAGCATCCCATGGGCATACACCTATCATAAAAGACCTGGTCCCCCCACTTGAAGCCCAGAAGGTGTTGGCTGTCCGGGTGTACTGGCAGGAGCCGGAAGGCCGATTCGATATCAGACTTGGCCAACCAGGCTCCCTTCCCTGCCCTCCTGATCATGTCGACTGCCAGGTCTAGGGAGCAGTAAGACACTGAGCATTTACCTTCGTCCAGCCAGGAATTCACGGAGTCCCCTTCTGGGTGTGATAGGTTGTGGATAAGTCGGAAAGCCCCTGGCTCCTTTTTTGGTACCACCCCCAGGGGAGAAATCACAAAGTGGGGCATAGGGGGTGATGAAAATGGGCCCGCCACCCTGCCCAAAGACACCTCCTTCGCTATTTTATCCCGCACTACCTCCGGGTGTTCCCTAGCTGACTTCTGATTCTCCGCATCCCTGCTCACTAAGGGGCCTTGATAAGGAATGCGGAAACCGTCTAAGAAACCCTCAGAAATGAGGGACCCTTCCTTGCCAGTGTAACCGCGGAGTGCGCTGAGGAGGTTCTTTACGCAGATGGGAGAGGGCCCTTTCACATGGTCGTGTGGGGCTAGGTCATGCGCGCTGGCAGCTGTGTACGCAGGGGGCCAAAGCGCAGGAGGGGGGGAGCCCCCCGGGCTACTTGCTGGATGAAGGCTTGTCGGGGGTGTCGCGCTTGGAGCATGCGGTAGCGGCATGGGGGGCCCCGCACACGCTGCAGTTGTGGGAGAAACGGCATGATTTGTCCCAGGAGCAGAACCCTGCATTGAAGAGCCTGCAAGTTCCAGAAGACCGTGCCCGAAAGCCAGGCCTGCGACCCCCCCCACGCCCGCCCCGAAAGGACTTCCTGCTCTCCCATTTCCTCTCCTTTTTATCCTCTTTCTCTTTGCTCTTTACACCGCTCTCTGTACCTGACTTCGTCGTAGACCCCTCAGTATGCTTGCCCATGTGTTTTACCCATAAACGGACCTCCAACTGGTCCCATTCAAGATCTGGGCAGATTGCTCTCTGTCTGCGGAAGTCACAGTCGTAGTGGTACCATCCCATGCCCCCACCCTTAGCAGCCTCTTCAGTAATCACGCTTGCATAGTGGAAGAGACCAGGCCCTTCATCTGGGAATTTCTCCACTATCACTGCCGCAAAAATGGCAAAGGCCTGACCCCAAGTCACAATATTTTTGGTGGGATATACATGATACCGCACCCGCTTGTCCTCTTCCTTGTTGCCCATCCTTCTGGTATCTACCCCCTCCGCCCCATGCATGAGAAGGGTGAAGATATCAATAAATTCCCTGCGCCAAATCCCTTCTTTGGCCACTAGAGGGACCATCCAAGCGAGTGAACAGCGGCCCGATACTAGCGGGGCCGTGGTAACTAGAGGCTTAGGTGCTACGGCTAGCGTTGGTGCCGGCGTCGGTACCACTGGGGGAACCACTACTGCAGTATCAACCGCACTTGCCGCGCTCTCGGCCACAGCAGCAGCTGGGGGTGTGGGCCGCGGAGGGGGTTCCAACGCAGCCGGCGGCTGACACCACACCTGCGTGAAGCCCCCCGGCGCCGGGATAACAGTCGGCGGCGGTGGGGCGGCCGGACCAACCCCTAGGGGTGACCTGGCAAGCAGCAGACCGGATCTGACCTCAGCCATGAAGTCTTTTAAAGTGTCTGCAAGCTTACCCAAATCCTCTGCTGAGGCAAATGTCGCCTGGGGCGGGCCAGGCAGACCGTTGTGCGCCCCCGTCCCCAAGCTAACCGCCGCCTGGGGGGGCGCTGGGGGCCTGTGAGGAGGGGCCGCTCTATTCCGAGCCGGTGGCTGTTCTACCGGAAAGTCTTTGCTCGTCGGGCGGCGGATTCTTTTCGACCGTGACGGGCCCGCAACCTCCCCTACATCCTTATCCGTAGCCGGACCGTCCATCGCTATCCCAGAGTCTGGGGGGGTACTGGCTTTCAATAGTTCCGTCGCCCAAGCTAAACCCTTGGCCCTCGTCAGCTCCAGGAAAGCGGCAATCCGTGCTTCCTCCGAAGTGTCCGGCACAGACTCCTCAACCTGTGTCCCTGGTGTGAAAAGGGGGGGGGATAATCCTTGGCTGTCCATCACTTATCGGTTGTTCTCTCTTATCTGCAATTGGGAAAGAGAGAAAGTTAACCGCCTGTTCACCCCCTTTGAGGTTAGTTCTTCGCTCCTGAGTGCCACATGCTACTCCGAGAGGTACCCCCATCCCCCAACTTCCCGTACTTACTCCCGTCTGAGCCCCGAATACGGATGGTGTTTGTCTCGCGTCTCTCTGTCGCCAATTAATAATCCTCCAGTCAGTGAAAGCGGACGAATGTACTGCAAAAGAAACCAGCATAAGCGCAAGAAATATGCATACACGAAAAGGCGTGGCTGTACCGCAAGAAAAAAGGGGGGGGGAGAGTGGGGGGGGGGGGAGAGAGGACACAGGTGCTCATACATCACGTTAACCATGCACACCCTGTTCGCGTCTGCCCTCATCCCCACCCTGAACCTGGCAAGCAGCATGGTGCTCGCTTGCGCCCTCCCCCCATACTACCTTCCTGGCGCCGATTTGCCCCAAAATCACAGTCTCGCGTGAACGAACACGACCAAATCTGCGTTCATTGCCTTTATCGTAGCGTGCCTACACAATTATTGGCACACTTTACATTACATATTGCATACACACGGGGAATAAATGCTTTGTCCAGGACTGCGATGCGACCCGCGGCTCGCAGCCCTCCCCTTGGGGGGGGGGGGGGATCTGGAGCACAGAGCGAGAGCCCAACGGGTGGTCATACATATCACTTCTTACAATGCCCACCTCGCTCGCCCCGACCCCCACCCCAACCACGGCAACCGGTGCGCACCTGCGCCACACCACTGAAGTTTAGGTTGCCCATTTAGCCATCGCCCCACCGGCCAGATGCAGCGGTGCCCACCTCTATCATGCTGCCCC
Organism: Triturus cristatus; assembly: GCF_964204655.1. Classification (NCBI taxonomy): domain Eukaryota; kingdom Metazoa; phylum Chordata; class Amphibia; order Caudata; family Salamandridae; genus Triturus; species Triturus cristatus. Next base: position 1,283,411,273 of record NC_140592.1, on the reverse strand, counting down.
CGCCGCAAAGGCACCTCCTATGTAGCGTCGAGATAACCCCAAGGTAATGGGAGTGTTAGACGCAAGCGGACAAAGAGGTCGCCAGTGAGGGTGGGGGAAGGCTAAATAGCCTTCCCCTCACACCTGGGCCCGGAAGTGACGCGCCTTGCGCGTCACTTCCGGCCCCCGACACGGAGGGGGGCACAATCAGGATCCCTGCCCCCGCCCCCCCCCGAAGGAGGGAGTGGGGAGGGGTGACCGGGGCCCCGGGGCCACTAAGGCGCCGACCGCCGAGTGGCCCCCTGCGGGGGCCGCGGTCAGCGGCAGGTATACGGACCTTATGGGAAACAGCCACACGCCACATGCAAAGAGCCGTAGGTACCGAGATTAAAATGACATCACAACTGGGGCTCCTTAACATATACGAGGCAACAGACCTTACGGGGGTGGAACAACAATGGGTCACATTGGGCTACACACTGGTGAAACGCACAATAGCAATGAACTGGGGTGCAACTGGGGTGCCATCTCCCGGGAGCTGGGCAAGAGAACTAGATAAATGCATGATTGCGGAAAAAGAGGTATTAGAATCCAGAGGATGTCCCAAGAAATGGGATACAAAATGGGGCAGGTGGAACATGTGCCGGGGAGAACTGTGTACTTCACCTACTAGTGAGATGGAGATGCAAAAGAGAGGCTTGAATGAGTAAATACAGATGGCTGAAAAGAAATGAATGTATCCTCTGGTCTCTGGTTCTGTGTATTCTCTGGTCGCTGGTTCTGTGTATCCTCTGGTCTCTGGTTCTGTGTATCCTCTGGTCTCTGGTTCTGTGTATTCTCTGGTCGCTGGTTCTGTGTATCCTCTGGTCTCTGGTTCTGTGTATTCTCTGGTCGCTGGTTCTGTGTATCCTCTGGTCTCTGGTTCTGTGTATCCTCTGGTCTCTGGTTCTGTGTATTCTCTGGTCGCTGGTTCTGTGTATCCTCTGGTCTCTGGTTCTGTGTATCCTCTGGTCTCTGGTTCTGTGTATTCTCTGGTCTCAGGTTCTGTGTATCCTCTGGTCTCAGGTTCTGTGTACTCTCTGGTCTCTGGTTCTGTGTATCCTCTTTTGTTGGTTCTGTATATCCTCTGGTCTCTAGTTCTGTGTATCCTCTGGTCCCTGGTTCTGTGTATTCTCTGGTCTCTGTGTATCCTCTAGTCGCTGGTTCTGTGTATCCTCTGGTCGCGGGTTCTGTGTATTCTCTGGTCTCTGGTTCTGTGTATCCTCTGGTCGCTGGTTATGTGTATCCTCTGGTCTCTGGTTCTGTGTATTCTCTGGTCGCTGGTTCTGTGTATCCTCTGGTCTCTGGTTCTGTGTATCCTCTGGTCTCTGGTTCTGTGTATTCTCTGGTCGCTGGTTCTGTGTATCCTCTGGTCTCTGGTTCTGTGTATCCTCTGGTCTCTGGTTCTGTGTATTCTCTGGTCTCAGGTTCTGTGTATCCTCTGGTCTCAGGTTCTGTGTACTCTCTGGTCTCTGGTTCTGTGTATCCTCTTTTGTTGGTTCTGTATATCCTCTGGTCTCTAGTTCTGTGTATCCTCTGGTCCCTGGTTCTGTGTATTCTCTGGTCTCTGTGTATCCTCTAGTCGCTGGTTCTGTGTATCCTCTGGTCGCGGGTTCTGTGTATTCTCTGGTCTCTGGTTCTGTGTATCCTCTGGTCGCTGGTTATGTGTATCCTCTGGTCTCTGGTTCTGTGTATTCTCTGGTCGCTGGTTCTGTGTATCCTCTGGTCTCTGGTTCTGTGTATCCTCTGGTCTCAGGTTCTGTGTACTCTCTGGTCTCTGGTTCTGTGTATCCTCTGGTCGCTGGTTCTGTGTATCCTCTGGTCTCTAGTTCTGTGTATCCTCTGGTCCCTGGTTCTGTGTATTCTCTGGTCTCTGTGTATCCTCTAGTCGCTGGTTCTGTGTATCCTCTGGTCGCGGGTTCTGTGTATTCTCTGGTCTCTGGTTCTGTGTATCCTCTGGTCGCTGGTTATGTGTATCCTCTGGTCTCTGATTCTGTATATCCTCTGGTCGCTGGTTATGTGTATCCTCTGGTCTCTGGTTCTGTGTATTCTCTGGTCTTAGGTTCTGTGTATTCTCTTGTGTCTGTGTATACTCTAGTCTATGCTCTCTGTGTATCCTCTAGCCTCTGGTTCTGTGTGTCCTCTGGTATCTGGTTCTCTGTATTTTCTGGTGTCTGGTGCTGTGTACCCTCTGGTCTCTGGTTCTGTGCATCCCCTGGTCTCAGGTTCTGTGTATCTTTCGGTCTCTGGTTCTGTGTATCCTCTGGTCGCTGGTTCTGTGTATTCTCTGGTCTTAGGTTCTGTGTATACTCTAGTCTCTGCTCTCTGTGTATCCTCTAGCCTCTGGTTCTGTGTATTTTCTGGTGTCTGGTGCTGTGTACCCTCTGGTCTCTGGTTCTGTGCATCCCCTGGTCTCTGGTTCTGTGTATCTTTCGGTCTCTGGTTCTGTGCAGCCTCCTGTTCTTGGAACCTGTTTCTTCCTTCGATGCTATTTTTAGGTCTCGGCAGCCTTGTGTCATAAAAATCCTTAAATAAAAACGAACCATATATTCATATACAGAGGCCTTTTTGGGTCACCCCTCTTCATCTATTGGTCAGCTCACTGTTATTCTAGGTCCTTGGATCCCGGGGTGTGTATCACCTCCCAGTTATGTGAGCATGTTATCACGCAATCCCTGGATGTATTTTCATCTCAGATTACTTTAGCTCGCCCACTCCCAGACTCTGAGTGTGTGCCCCCCCCCCCAGGTATCAAGCATGGGGACCCCATAGTCAGTGGATGTGGTATCCCCCGGGCTAGGCATCCTTGGATCTCTGCATATGTATCACCTCTCATGTTTATAAACTTGTTATCCTCCAATACATAGATGTATTATCATCTCTGCTTCAGCCCTGAGCGCCCCAATATCTGAGGGTTGAACCCCCCTCCGGAATTAAACATGTTGGCCTCTTGGTAAGTGAATATGACGTCCCCCGGGGTCTCTGGGACCTTGAATCCATCCATGGGTCTGTGTCAAATCTGGGTTATATGAACATGTTATCACACATTCCCTGAATGTATCATGTATCATCTCTGCTCACTTCAGCCTCCCCACCCCCACTCGCTGAGTCTGTGAAGCCCCCCGCCCCCCCTCCAGGTATCAATCACGTTGACCTCATAGTCAGTGGCTGTGGTGTCCCCAGGTGTCTCTGGGACCTTGAATCCATCCATGGTTTGTGTCACCTCTGGGTTATATGAAGATGTTATCACACATTCCCTGAATGTATCATGTCTGCTTACTACAGCCCCCCCACCCCCTGAGTCTGTGAAGCCCCCCGCCCCCCCCCCCCAGGTATCAATCACGTTGACCCCATAGTCAGTGGCGTCCCCCGGGGTCTCTGGGAGCTTGGATCCATCCATGGTTTGTGTCACCTCTGGGTTATATGAACATGTTATCACACATTCCCTGAATGTATCATCTGTGCTCACTACAGCCCCCCCACCCCCTGAGTCTGTGAAGCCCCCCGCCCCCCCCCCCGGTATCAATCACGTTGACCCCATAGTCAGTGGCTGTGGCGTCCCCCGGGGTCTCTGGGAGCTTGGATCCATCCATGGTTTGTGTCACCTCTGAGTTACATACACACTTATGCTCCAGTCATTGGATATGCTGTTGCTTTGGTTTCTGGAGCTCTGTTGAATCCTTGTCATTGAACTTGTTGTCATCCAAACACTGTGTGCGAAGTTTCTTTTGGGTCTCTGAGCTCACCAATGTCTCCTCGTCTTCTCCTTTAGGTTTACTCCTCGGTCCCAGTGAACAGCATGAACCCCGGCCTGGGGCCCATGAACACCATGAACACCTACATGACGATGACGTCCATGAACCCCAGCGGCAACATGGCCTCCAACTCCTTCAACATGTCCTACGCCAATCCTGGCCTGAGCCCCGGCGGGATGTCTGGACTGCACCCAGGATCCACCGGGCCCATGAATGGCATGTCTGCTGGAGTGCCCACCATGGGCACCGCTGTCAGCCCAAGCAGCATGAACACCCTGTCTGGCCAGCAGGCCTCCATGAATGGGCTGAGCCCCTACTCCAGTCTCAGCCCCATTGGCTACGCCCCGTCCAACCTGAACCGGAGCCGAGACACCAAGACCTTCCGGAGGAGCTACCCCCACGCCAAGCCCCCGTACTCGTACATCTCGCTCATCACCATGGCCATCCAGCAGGCCCCCAGCAAGATGCTGACGCTCAGTGAGATCTACCAGTGGATCATGGACCTCTTCCCGTATTACCGCCAGAACCAGCAGCGCTGGCAGAACTCCATCCGACACTCGCTCTCCTTCAACGACTGCTTCGTCAAGGTGGCCCGCTCCCCCGACAAGCCTGGCAAAGGCTCCTACTGGACCCTGCACCCCGACTCGGGCAATATGTTTGAAAATGGCTGCTACCTTCGCAGGCAGAAACGATTCAAGTGTGACAGGCAGCCAGGGGGCTGCAAGGGTGCCCCAGAGGGCAGGAAAGACCCCTCGGGAAACTCAAACTCCAGCTCTGGGTCACCCCTGCACCAGGGACACAGTCGGCTCAACCAGATGGACTCTGTGTCTCCAGTGTCCAATGCTTCCAGCAGCCCCAGGACCCAGGACCATAACAACTCAAGCCACGAGATGAAGTCTGCGTCTGGATCTTCTGGGGGGTCGTCCTCCATACCTCACGCATCTCACCCCGCTCACTCTTCTCATCCTCACCACCTCTTAGCACACGAGTCCCAGCTCCACCTGAAGGGAGACCCACACTATTCCTTCAACCACCCATTCTCCATCACCAACCTCATGTCCTCCTCGGAGCAGCAACACAAGCTAGACTTCAAAGCCTACGAGCAGGCTCTGCAGCAGTACTCATCCTACGGGGCCGCCCTGCCCTCCATCCCCCTGGGCAGCACCACCATGTCCGCAAGGGGGGCTATCGAGCCATCCGCCCTGGAGCCTTCCTACTACCAGGGCTTGTACTCTAGGCAACTCCTCAACACGTCTTAAGCCCTGCCCGTTCCCACCCTGGTGTAGCCCATCCTGTCCAGGGGGGCTAGCCCCAGTACGTCACTGCTCGCCTTCACCCAGAGGAGGTCTCTTACATCACAGCGTTGCGCTAAGTGAGAGGCTGCTGGTTCTGAAAGTTTAGTAGAGCTAGGACAGAGTCCATCACATTTCAGACACTACCTGACTTATGAGTGACAATAGCCCAGCCCTACAGGCCTTTCAGAGGCATTGACTTGTCTGGATTTTGCCCTACCTGGTCAGGCTGGGGTAAGAATGAAACAAGATGTCTCTCCTCTGGTGGCTCTGAGCAGTCATAATGGAGGTCCGGCTGTCCGTCTATTGGACAGAGGGCAGCAGGTCCTGAAGGCTTGTCGAAACCACTAAAGTGGGTTGGAGGTGCTTCTCCGTCCCCTCCTCTTCCCCGGTGTGACCCCAGTGAGTTCACAGCTATTTATATTACTGGCAGGACATTTGCCCACCTCTGCATATTCACACCCACAAAACCACCGAAGAAGCGGCGCCCCCCGGAACCTCTCTGAGGGGGAACCTTTGACAGACACTGCTTGGATGTGGGGCGCCGGCAGGTGCAGCCCCATCTATTCAGAAATGTACATTGTGTCCGCAGAATGTGTTATATATTATATATGTACAAACGCTCCTCTCTAAATGTTACCTTTTGTCGCTGGATAGTAACTTAGGTCTCTGACCATCGACCCACCCTCCGGTTTACATTGCGCCCTTTTTTAGTATTCTATGTTGAAGTAGCAGGCGGCCGATCCGGTCCCAGGAGGACGGACATATTTCTTTCCTTTGCTATTTACTAAAGTACCAAAGTTGCGCAGTTACCCAACTACAAATAGGTCAAAATGCAGAGATCAGCCTGTGATGGTAGAGTCACAGGCCTGGGATGGGTCTCAAACTCATGTACCCAGGTCAATGCTGATGTGATACCCATGGTCTGCGTGGCCAAGACCTTGTCCCTGACTCATGGTGCGAGGAGGCTGGGGACCATCTCCTTTTCTTCTTAGTGTGAAGGCCATGGAGAATGTCTTTGTTCCATGGTGCAAGAGAACCTAGGGGGCATCCTTCAGCTTTCTGTGAGGGCACAGAGCTTCTTTCTCCAGGGCCATGAGGCCTGGCAGCGCCTGCTTCTCTATGATGTCAGGAAGCCTGGGAATGTCTCCTTCTCTATGGTGTGATGAGGCCTGGAAGTGTCTCCCTTGAGGACGTCTGGGAGTGTCTCCTCCTTTATAGTTTGAGGAGGTCTGGGAGTGTCTCCTCTATAGTTTGAGGGGGTCTGGGAGTGTCTCCTCCTCCATAGTTTGAGGACGTCTGGGAGTGTCTCCTCCTCTATGGTGTGAGGAAGTCTGGAAGTGTCTCCTCCCCTATGGTGTGAGGAAGTCTGGAAGTGTCTCCTCCCCTAAAGTTTGAGGAGTTCTGGGAGTGTATCCTCCTCTATAGTTGGGGGGCGGTCTTGGAGTGTCTCTTCCTCTATGGTGTGAACAAGTTTGCGAGTGTCTCCTTCTCTATGGTATGAGGAGGTCTGGGAGTGTCTCCTCCTCTATGGTGTGACGAGGTCTTGGAGTGTCTCCTCCTCTATGGTTTGGGGAGGTCTTGGTGTGTCTCCTCCTCTATGGTGTGAGGAGGTCTGGGAGTGTCTCCTCCTCTATGGTTTGGGGAGGTCTTGGAGTGTCTCCTCCCCTATGGCGTGAGGAGGTCTGGGAGTGTCTCCTCCTCTATGGTTTGGGGAGGTCTTGGAGTGTCTTCTCCTCTATGGTTTGGGGAGGTCTTGGAGTGTCTCCTTCATGGTGTGAGAAGGTCTGGGAGTATCTCCCCTGAGGAGGCATGGGAGGGTCTCTTCCATTATGGGGTGAGGAGGCCTCAGAACCTTTCCTGGGCTATGGGGTGAGACCTGGGAGAGCCTTCTTTTGGTACTGTAAGGTTTTAGGGGAGGGGGAGTTTGTGAGGTTGTAACAGGATACAGAGCTTCTCTACTGGCCACTGTAGAGGCAAGGGAAGTTGGCCTACACTTATTCGGAGGAAGAGGGAAGAACCCGAGGGAGCTTAGGGCATCTTTCCCTCTGTCCTCAAGTTACAAGGGGGTAGGTAGCTTCTATTTCCTTTACTATGATGGGGTCGTGATCCCTCTTCTACTTCCATATGCGGAAGCGTCTCTTGTCCTTCCAGAAGGTCTGAGGTGGCAGGGACCTTCACCCCCTTCTCATCCTATGAGGGGTGCAAACCTTTCCTCATGGTTTGGGGGAGGGGGGGAGTAGAGGGGCTGGCCCTCCAGCTTGCTGCACTATGATATGATGCGACAAAGAACTTCTCCTGTGCTGTGGTAGGAGGTGAAGGGATTATCCCTTCTCCTGCCCCATGACAAGTAGAATCAGGGCATGGTTCCTTTCCCCCTAAAAAGAGGGGATTTTTCTTGTGCCTTTAAATGAGGGGGCCAGGGAGCTTCCCATTCACAATGGTATTAGAGGCTGTGGAACACCTTCTCCTCCTGCCCTTTGATGGGAGGGGCTGTGGGGCTTTCTCTTCTCCTGCCCTTTGATGTGAGGGGCTGTGGGGCTTTCTCTTCTCCTGCCCTTTGATGTGAGGGGCTGTGGGGCTTTCTCTTCTTCTGTCCCTTGATGGGAGGGCTGTGGGCTTCCTCTTCTCCTGCTCCTTGTTGTGAGGGTCTGCGGGGCTTCCTCCCCTCCTGCCCTTTGATGTGAGGGGCTGTGGGGCTTTCTCTTCTCCTGTTCCTTCATGTGAGGAGGTGTGGGGAGTTCTCTATTCCTGCCCCGTGATGTGAGGGGCTGTGGTGCGCCCTCTTCTCCTGCCCCTTGATGGGAGGGCTGTGGGCCTTCCTCCCCTCCTGCCCCTTGATGTGAGGGCTGCGGGCTTCCTCCTGTCCTGCCCCTTGATGTGAGGGCTGTGGGCTTCCTCTTCTCCTGCCCCTTGTTTGAGGGCTGTTGGGCTTTCTCTTCTTCTGCCCCTTGATGGGAGGGGTGTGGGCCTCTCTCTTCTGCCTTTTGATGTGAGGTGTGTGAGACTTTCTCTTCTCATGCCCCTTGATGTGAGGGTGTATGTATGTCCCTGCTCCTGCCCCCTGAATGGGGGTGAGGGGATCTTTCCAATCTCCTGCTCCTTGGTGTGCTGGGTGTTCCCTGCTCCTGCCCCTCCACATCAGGTGCACCAGTCTTTCTCTTTTCCTGCCACAGGGTATGAGGGGGCAGTAGCTTTCTTCATCTTCATCATTGTGTGTGGAGCTTCTCCTTTTCCTGTCCTAGTGGTAGGGGGTGTGGCTATTGTCCTCTCACCTTCTCCATGGTTTTAGAGAGTGAAGGACTTTCCTCTTTTGTTCCTATTATGGGACAGTGAGTTTCTTTTCTTCCCAAGGCACAAGTGACGTGGTTCGCTCTATTCTCCTCTCCGATGTGAGTGGCCGAGAGCACCTCCTTCCCTTTGAATGAAGAAGGTTTCCCTTTCCCTGCCCCTTATATTGGGGCAGTGACTTCCTTATTCCTTGTACTCACATACAAGGAGGCGCGGGTCGCTCCCTTATCCTGCCCCTTGATGTCAGTGGTTTTGGTCTTTTCCTTTTCCTGCCCTCTCAACAGTGCTTAATTTGTGCTGGTGTTTGCCAAGCTTGGCCCTGACACTTATTCTAAACACTGACACTTATTTATGACCCTCCACCACATGGTGGCGCTATTATCGAGAAGAGCTCATCAACAAGGTGTTCAATATACTCAGAAAGATGAAACTAGCTGATCATCCTAACAGCTTGAGAGGACCTGGAATTCTGCAAAATGTTACACATTTGTATTTGGGGGGACAGTGGGTAGGACCAACCACGGTGGCCTCGTAAGAAGTTCCGTGGGCCCTGGCACTTATATTTTTACAAATCAAGCACTGCTCTTTGTACAGGGAGGCGTGGGCCTTCCCGCCTCCGGTCCCTCTCTGTGAGGAAGCAGGGTGCATTCTCTTCTCCACCCCTACAGTGTCCTTAGGGTTCACATTATCCAGACATTTGATAGGGGGGAGTTTTTTTATTTCCCTTGTCTTAGTGCTTTCAGATTTTATTGCTGTTTTATTTTGGAAGACCCTTAACTTATTGCATGGTTTACACCTTATTTTGTTACTTTTCTGATGAAATTGCTTTAAATGATGTTCGAATAAATAAATGGGGCTCACATGCTGAAATGTGTTAATTTTATAAAAGTAAATGTGATTGAGAAAGAAACATTAATTTCAAAGGTGAAATAAAAGAAAGACTTCAATGGCTGCCTCTCAGTGATTTACGAAGGGTAAGGTGTTCCGGGAGCCATGGACGCCTGTCTAGAGGCTACTTTTGAAACATTGCGCATGCGCGATTATACCAAGGCAGCAAAGAGGGGTTTCCAAAAAACATGGCGCTGTGCCAAACCAAATGTAGCGGATTTAAGCTAAATTAGGGCTTGCTTTTGACCCTGGCGATGTCATGCTGATGTCCACCCCACCGTCTGGACTACTGCTTGCCAAATAACAAGATTACTTGCATAAAACACTTGGGGTTTGTCTCCTCCGTGGTCTCCCAAAATGGGGGTTGTTTCTGAAAAACAAAACACGAATATCCCTCGCACACTAGAAGACTTTCTTGGCAGTGACGGGCGGAAAAGAAAGACATCAGAACATTTACACTAAATGGAGGGGCGTAATATGTTATGCTCGCTATAAAAAGACAGTGCCCCTCCTCCATTGGGCTATCGGAGTAGGTTCTGCGATGGCAGAGCCCGTGGGTCGCCCAATGCAGAATAGAGCCAGGGGACTGAAAGAGCATGTTTGTGATGGAGTAACCTGTCCGCTGAACTCTAAATCAGGACCTTGTTCTTTCGTGTGTTCTTCTCCCGCTCTACCGTCCTTTCTTATTCAGGGTGGTATGCACAATGAAAATGCTACTTGATTCCTAATGCTTGGTGCACTGCATGTGCTGCTTATGACACGAAATCCATTACCGAATTCCAAATTGTTAACAAAATCTGAAACCACTGTCCTCGGTACTGGGACAGCATCTGCTTTAGTACAGCCAACATCTTCTCCATGTCCAGAATTAAAATAATTTCGGGGCATATTTTCAAGGGCTTTATCTCCGCTTTTTTGGCTTTTAAAGCCAAAAAAGCGGAGATAAAACTATCGCCCTATTAACAAGAGGGTGCTAACATGCATTAGCGCATGTTAGCACCCTTTTACCCAACGCCTCCCTTTGCATCTCTAATGAGATGCAAAGTGAGCGTCACTGGGCAGGACAACCTTGTAAATATCGCTGATGTTCACATCGCAATATATAGACAAACCTGCTCCAGAATTTTAGCAGATGTTAGTTTTTGGAGAAAACCGCGGTTTTCTCCAAAAACTAACGTCTGCTAAAATGCAGACTTACCTATCCCTAACATTGGGGTGGATAATGCTATTATGACCCTGTGGGTCGTATCAGCAAGGTTATTGCCGTTTTGCAGGGAACATCGCTGGAAAACCAGCGATGTTCCCTGCAAAACGGCGATAACCTCGCTATCTCTGGAATTGTTATCGCCCTGGAGAAACGCGTTGTTAATAACGCACTACTAGGGAGATAAATTCCAGAGATAGCCTGCGATAACAAAATTATCACTAAGCACGGCCAGCGATAATTATCGCTGGCCGTTGATAATATGCCCATTCTACGCTATACATAAACTTACAGCAATTAGGCATTTAGATGAAGGTCATCTGAGGGTGGACAAAAGGTCCGCATGGGAGTGGGGGGTGCAGCGGGTGTAGTCTCAATACCTTTTCCAATATTGTGAGCTTGACAAATGGACCAGGTAGAGCAATACTGCTGGGCTCTTGAAGGGGAACATGGGCAGGCCAGTGCTCTTAAAGCGTCGCAGCATCTGCTCTCTGCCAGCATGCGCACGCCCATGGGAGATTCATGCTAAACTGGAAAGGAGAATTTTTGGGGTGATCCCCCTCCCGGAGCGGTTCCCCGCCCCCCATATGGGCCCTTTTTACAGTTTTGTTTCATCCTTGCCTGTTTCTTGACCTCTGAGGTGCAATTCTTGAATAGAGACAAATATTTGAACATTGGTACGGATGATACGTCAGTTTGGGACATGGACCTTGTCGTAGTCGATGTTACAGTCAAAGCTGTATTTCCTTTCAATTCTTCAACTGTTTTGTGATACATTTCACAAGAGCAGGTCACACTTTTCAAAGGTAACATAAGTGCATCTGTAGGAAGGTGGAATCTGACTGCATGGTTGCCCCCAGTTTTTCCTGGTGTTTTGCTGGTTTTTGACTTAGTTTGGCTGGGATCCTGCTATTCAGGCCGCCAGCCTATCTACTGTCCTCTCTAAATGGATTACCAGTACTTTAGATGCACTCCAGATTGGATTCTGGGGTACCCTTATAAGTCCCTAGTATATGGTGTACTATGTACCCAGGTCATAGGTACCCCAGAGACCTACCAGGGGTTGCAGCATGTATTGTGCCACCACTGGGAAGCCTTTCATAATGACACCACAGGTCTGCTACTGCAGCCTGCGTAAGGTGGTGTATGCACCCCTTACAGAATTATAGGTTACCTATATCTCTCCATATCACTGCACATGTAAACCTCTCAGTCACCCCTATGGCAGGTCTTAACAATCCTGAAGGCAGGGTGCTGGGTTTTATGTGAGAGGGTGCCCATGCATGAGCAGAGCCCCTCTGCAGCTTTCGGAACCTTTATTCCGGGGTTGTTTGTGATGCAGCCAAACCATATACTCTTAAGTGCATTATAACCTCGTGGTAAATGCTAACTTTGGAATGGCTGCATGGAAACATGGCGTGTTTGGTGTCAAACACCTTGGAATCATACCCCCACACTAGTAACTGGTGTGGGAGTATGATCCCATCCTTCTAGAGGAAGAGACATGACAGCGCCGGTATACCTGGTACCAGCTAACAGAGCCCTGGCATCACACAATGGATGCTGCCAGCCACAGAAACGAGTCTGCTCTCCTGCTGCTGGACGAAACTCCAGCAGGGGAGGCCTGGACAATAGGTTTCCTGTCACAGGGAGGTGGCACCACCTCCTAGACAGGCTTTAGTGTATTGGGGCTGGGTGGGTGCACACCAAGAGGGCTTTGAAGTCTGCACTGGGGCACATTTGGTTGCAGGAGCTACCAGCCCCTGCTCTGGTGCAAAACTGGACAAAGGAAATGGGTGTAGCCACCCCTCTTTCCTGACCCTCCCATAGGTGGGTCCCTAGAGGTTGCCCCACCCCTTCCTTGGGTATAAGATAGGAACCCCTGGATACAGGACTTTAGATTTACCTGGACGAAACTCTGATACATAATCATGGAACTTCAATGATCTACAAGGTGCTAGATGACTGAAGAATCTCCCTCGGAGTAAAGAAGTTACTACCCTGCAAGGCAGGCACCTAAGACGGATCTGACCGGTTTGCATCTCCAAAGCTCCCGTAAGACTCCGAAGAATTTGCAACACAGGAGGTGGGTTCTCAGACTTCCCATAGGCCGACCCGAGCTCCCAGCAAAGCTGAGACCCATAGCCCTCGGGGAGTGTGGAACTGGAACCCCTGAACACCGTGCACATTTGCAAGTGCATATGCTTCTCGTCGATCCTTAAGGCTGTGCTTTGGGCTACTTGTAGTCCACACCCCGAGCAGTGTCTCCACCAAAGATTACTGGCCGACACTCACCAAGTGTTCCGTGGGCTGGTATTGTGTGATTCCTCTCGAGGTCCCTTCGCGATCCCTGGTCCGTGGACTGGTGGGTCCCTGTGAAGGCAACTTTAACTTTAATTGGGCTTACCTGGTTGCTCCAGATGTTCCCTGACTCTCCATTGCTTAGGGAGTCCCCAGGACCTTGCTGGTCCGCACTGAAGCATCTTTTCTCTTCCTGCGTGGGTTGCTGTTGCCAAGGCTTGTTGGGTTTAATCCAAGCCCCTACACTGCAGTACTCGACGTCCTTCGTGGGACAGCTCGAGTCCAGCTCCTGGTCATCGTCAATGCATCCTGGTCCTCATGGCTTTAGAGTCTAGCTTCACCTCTTCCCACGTGAAACACCCGACATCGGTGGGCATTCGTCTATCGTGCTCCTGGTCACTGGCAAGTGACCCCGACTCTGTCCCCTCTGCTTTCAGGTTCTTCTGATCTTCGATCCAGGCTGGGATCACAACGGACACTTTTCTTCTTCCCGGCAGCAGCACTATGCAGCAGATCGCCTTTGAAATCAACGACAATTCCCGACACCATTTGACACCTATGCACCCGGCATCCCTGGGTGAGGTAACTTGAGTACTCAGGTGCTCCCGTGGGTGATGGTCCTAGAACCCCCTAAGTCTAAAGGGGTTTGCTCAAAGTCCTCTCCTAAGTGTCCTTCACTTCTAAAATTCTAACTGCGACTTTCCCATAGAATAGTACGGGGCTCGCGCCTGTGTTCTCACACTGCACACGTCCCCCGTGGGTCTCCTGTGTCAGTACCTTGGGGTCCCAGCTATTCTACGTGCTCTAGGCACAGTGTATAGTCAAGTCGTGGTTCTAATACCACTTTCTTAATATATGGTTTGGTCCGCCCCTAGGGCCCATTTATTATTGTGCTATTTACTGTCGTTTTAGAACTGTATTATTGTGTGCCTTGCTCTCGAACTTCATAAAGAGGTTAGTAGAGAGTGTTTAGAAATAAATACATATATTTTGAATATATACCTGGTGTGGTTGTCTTTTCATTTGATCATTCAAGAGATTATAGACTGGTAAAACAAGCTGCTTTACATTCCTTCAAGACTTAGCCTGAAGGCTGCTCTCCATAGCTACCACTAGGATAGCTTTCAATAAAGGTTGTCTTTAACCTAATCACCATAAGGGGTTGTTTGGACTGATACAAGGTGCCCACTAGAACTAGTGGACAGCATATACCAGGCCAACTTCTCACATTGGTGTGCTGCGTGTGGGATTCCAGCTTGCTATTGTTTTACCAGATAATCTAAATTGAATTGATCAACTGAAAACCACTAAAGGTACCTGAGGTACATATAATATCAAGTTTAGCTACAGTACGTTCTACTGAACTTAGAGTTGTGTGTTAAGGGATAGCATATATCAGGCCACCTTCTCACAGCATCAAGCAATCTTTTCGCATGAATCCCATTTTAAAAAGGTGTTCGCAGAGAGGTTAGGAAACGACGTTGCATTAAGAGCGATCCGAATCCGTTTGCCGCTCAAAAGACATCTTTTTCAGGAGCAAATATTGTTACAAGTGTTTGTAAGGTTAACGTGCAAGCCTCTGCCATTATTATTATTCATATCATTTGTAAAGCGCAATGTCCACCTGGCAGGCGTCTTGGCGCTATCAGTAAGATCAAGGCGAGGGGTAACAGTTTTGCTCTTTTGAATAATGCAGACTCCGCCATAGATTTTTTCAGGAAAGAGCCAAGTTTTTAGGTCCTTTCTGAAACTAATTAGATCTCTGTTTCTTCTAAGGGAGGCGGCCAGCTATTCCTGTGGACATCATCAGTTCTGCAACCTGTATCCAGTGCACTTGTGGCCAGGGCTTTAAGTGGGCCGGGTCTCACCGGGTCTGAGCAGCGGCAGTTTTTTAAGGGGGCCTCAAAACGGGTCTCTATCGGGCTCTGTTTTGTGCCCTGGCACAGTTGGACTGCAGTGACAACATGCACATCGATGTGCGCTGCTCACACTGCTCACTTCTCACTAGTGGAGAAGTTACGGCATGACGTCATGCCAGGGAGCGTTGTAGGGAAAGGGAAATCCTTTAAAGAGACCTTCTCTCTCTGGATTTCCCTTCTCTTTTTGAAACTCAGGAGGAGCAGCATTGTCTGGTGTCACCAGGGCTGTAAGTGGAAGTGTTTTCAATAATAATACAAGCCATGGTTGCTGCTTATTTATCTTATGCAACTAACAACCACTGACAAAGCCAATAGCCCTGACTTGTTGTAGGTATGATGTTACTTGTATCATATATCTGGATGCAGTGACAGAAACAGCAAAATACAAATCGGGTGGCACCCTCTGCTAAACGCACTTTTAGCTTATGTGTTTTAAGCCACGCCCTTAATACATTGGTCTCGCACCTTTGAGAGACTCTCGCCCCCCCCAGTTTTTTCATCCCACTCAAAGCCCTGCTTGTGGCAATCTTATATTTTCATCAACCCCGTACGACGTGCCTAGAGCACAGTGTGTTCATTTCCAAGACGTGAACCATGGGCTCTGTCTGCAGGAAGGCACTGCCCACCCCTGTGCGTCCCTGTGAGATGGGGGCGGGTCTTGGTGACTACGAACAGCTTTGAGCCTTTCTGCGGCTCATTGTCATGACCCAGGTGATGAACCCGGGTCAGAAAAAAACATATTCATTCCCTCAGAGCTTTGTGCAAATAAAATGAATCGCACATCACTGTTCCCGGGGCTTCTAGGTACCAGCAACCATCGACGTATGGTTGGAACCAGCGGAGACCATGCGGGGGAGACCAGGGAACCCAGGCCCCGCCTGGCAGCTTTCCTGCACCATGTCCCGTCTTTCGACTGACCCCCTCCTCCCTGCACAGCTCTTACATCGCGTCTACGAGTTCCTCCCCTCAACCCCCTTTTCCCATTTAGTCAGAGATATCACACACCACTCTAACCACTTTTGGAAATCAGCAGAGGTTTATTTAACAAAACATGCAAGGTGCAGGGTTACTATTCGGAGCACGCCCCCCACAGGTATTGAGCGTCTAATGCTAACCCTTACTCAATTTGCATGACTTGTTAGAGGTTTTCCACATACATTGCTTCAAATGAACATACATGTGGCAGAAACTGAAGCTCCGAAAAGAACGTGCGCAGTTTACTCATGAGAAGAGCGCACAAGGACCTTGAAAAAGAGACAAGAATGTAAAGTCCCAGAGACTCAGCTACTCACTGTTGGATCCATGCTTCATAGTGCGAAGCATGAAACTGCGGCTGAACATGACAGAAGCAAGCGTGCACTACACGCTGTATGACGGGCACATATAAGAAAGGCAAACTGCAGTGACTACGTCAATAAGGCATCGGCTGCAACAGTGGCAGCTCGGGCTGGACTGTTCCCATTGGAGCAGGGTCAAGACTGATCTGTGCATACTTGGGTGTAAGCAGGGGTGGCATGGTGTGCAAAGTAACTATGGGCCGGGATGTGGCCCGAGTAATTACCAGTGACCATGTCCATGACATTTGTATATTTCAGTGTGCTGCCCTCAGAGGGAAGGGTATGCCCCGATGTGAGTCCCAGGCACACTGTCAGTGGAACCAGGCTGTACCCGGTTGACGAACCCTTACTGGGGTAAAAACGATCCTAGAGTTCTTGTGTTCCGGTTCGGGGAGCACCTGGCCTGGCAGTTCGGCTGGACCACCCCCATTGGAGCAGGGACAAGGCTGATTGCCACGTGGCTGGTCCAAACTGAGGTGGCATGGTGAACAAAAGAACAATGGACTGACAGGCAGCCCGAGTAATTACTAATTAATAATTGCTGAGATTAATTCAAGCATTCTGTCCATCACTTTTTTGCATATTTTTGGAACAGTGATTAGAAGAATACTTTTGGTCAATCACTCAGTCGCTCCCATTTGTACTGCAATGAGCGACATTATTCTCTTTACTGCATCGTTCAAAAAGTCATCATGGCACTTTTCACTGTCAGAATCAAAGCTACTCTTATCGCTGACACCGTCTTTAGGGGTACTCCGAGCCTTTCTTAGTGGGCAGACGATGAATAACAAACATGCAGCCCCGTATGAGTATGCACATATAAAGGGCCAGCACAATTTCAAGAATCTTCATTCCCCAGACCACAAGGATACCCTTCAACAAAGATACTCCATCTTAAGCAAACCCATGGGGTACTTTATGTATTTCTTCAACACTACTTCGAATGAGATCTATCTGTTCAGTAGGGACTACAAGCAACACACTCTGCTCTCATGATCGCACATATCAAACCCTTAGCATCAAGGGCAAAATCCAAAACCATCCTATTTTGCAATATAACATTCCTGAGAGCTTCTAACTGTGGTGACAGGAGTCCCAAAGTTCTTAGCAGCAGTTAGAACTTTACAGAAGGTCCACTTCAGTACATGGGAAACAGGGCAGAACAGAAGTGGGAATTCTTT
Organism: Triturus cristatus; assembly: GCF_964204655.1. Lineage (NCBI taxonomy): Eukaryota > Metazoa > Chordata > Amphibia > Caudata > Salamandridae > Triturus > Triturus cristatus. The sequence goes on along the minus strand of NC_140592.1, from coordinate 1,283,394,087 downwards.
GAGATAGTTCTCTTTGATGCAGAGGTTTGTCAGAAGTGTGTGGCATGACAGGGACAACACATGTGTAGTAACTGGATCCTGGCCCGTCTCTGGGCCGCCAGACATAGGCCCTGTTCGCACAGTTCTTTGCTTCTCATCGGGTTGGCTGCAGTAGTACTGGACTCCAGAGGGGATCCAGAACGAGTAGCATTCTTCAGAGCCGGGTACAGCAGGGAGAACGATGTCACATTCGCTGTGCCCACAAAGACGCTGCCATTTCAGGACTAGCGAGTCTGCCACGAGCAGTGTCATCAAGATGGAAGGCACCAGGCAGGGCACTCTGATTGGGCAAACAGAAGCCAACATGATCCAGAGGCAGTGCGACAAGGATGTTCTTGCATTCATTTGGGCAGTGCCCATGGAAGAACACATCAGGCGAGTAGCTTCATCGTCAAAGGGGAGAGAGACGCAAAGGACAGACCCTCTTGGGCTTTTGGGAAAACAGGTCTAAAAGCAGGAGGAAAGGTTGATATCCCGGCAGAGTGTTCCCAAGAGGTTCTAAAAAGTGGTTTCACTACACAACAAGGGCAGTGGGTAGGGTGCACTTGGTTTTGTGGTGCCCATCACCTTTTGTGTCAATGAACTACCACATTCTGGCCCAAACAACAAAGCTCACGGCAAACAGAGCGGCCAGACCTTCATTGAATTTGGATAGCGGTAGGCCGACCCACTACTTTGTGCAGAGCTGGTAATAGCGAGCAGGAGAAGCCGCGTCCTGCGGCGATGGGGCTGCACCCACACAGCCGCAGGAGCCCTTCCAGCAGCCTTGGGATGGGTTTTGTTGATGGTGATTGGCTGAGAGCAGAGGCAGAGAAGCAGTATGAGGCACAGCAGGTGTGGGTCATACTTCATAGGAATTTAACTTTGGGCCCCATCTACAAATTGGCAGAGAGGGTACTTCGTTACAATTGCGACGGAGTACCCTCCCTGCCAAGCTGAAGGTCCGCCCACCTCATTTTGAGTCGTGCGTTCCTTTAGTATGTCTATGGCAGAGATTTCTCTGTCTCCGCTGCCAATATAAACCTCCGACAGAGTTAGGCCCTTCTGAGGTTTCGCATTTGTCTGCCTACTTTATTTAGAGCAGATGATCAAAAGGCCTGTTTTAACTGTCCGTCACTGGCAGTAAGGGACAGTGAGACATGTAAAATGACCCCCGCGCCATGGGAAAAAACTCCATTGGCAAGGGGGTCATCGGTTATTTTTATTTTCAAAATAGAAATCCAGCTTTGGAATTTCTTTTTGAAAATAAAAAAAAATTGAAAGTTTGCCACATAGATGTGTGTGAATTAATGGAAAATGAAAGCCGAGAAACCTCATTTGAGGAAACTAAATCATGAAAAGATTATTGAAAGGAAATATAGAAAAATCGAAAATTAAAGGAAAGACAATTTTAAGGAAAACCACAAAATTACATTAAATTTGGGTGGAGTTTAGGACTACTGTGGACTTTTTGGGTTTAGGGATGTGCAATGTTTAGGGTGATGATGGGTTTTCAGGAGTCAGGAATAACTGGGCATAGAAAGTGGGTTTAGGGTACAGAGATGGGTGGAGTGTAGGGGTGGTGAGGGTTTTTAGGGTTCATGATGAGTGGTGTTTAGGTTTCAGGGATGGGTGGAGCGTAAGAGTGTTGAGGGGTTTTAAGGGTCATGGATAGGTTGAGTTGAGGGTTTTCAAGGTCCAATAATGGGTAGCAGCTGGGGTGGTAAAGAGCTTTCAGGGTTAAGGATGGGGTGGAGTTTAGGGTGGTGTGGGGTCTTAAGGAAGTGGGGATGAGTGGATTTTAGATGTAGAAAGAGGTTTTTAGGGTTCAGAGATGAGTAGTTTAGGTTGATGAGATCTTATGGGTCATGGATGGCTGGTGTTTAAGGGCGGGAGTGTTTTTTAGGGTTCAGGGATGGGTGGAGTTTTTGTTGTGCCGAGGTGTATTACGGGGTGTGGGTAAGGGGGGGCGGCAAATTCCATTCCGCTCGCGGAACTTGCGAAATTTCGGCATTTTCATGTTCCGCGCGGAACGCGAAAATGTCCAAACTTCCGCGATCCGCGGCGGAACGGAAATATGCAGGGCAGGATTCATTCGGGCACAATGCTCCTGTCACAAAAATTAAACCTCAACAGGAAGCACTTACAGATATAAATAAAGCAGGTGCCCGAGTTGAAGCTCAAATTCAGTAACGCATTAATCAGCACAAAACATTCGTGAGCACGCGAAATTTCGCGTGTTCGCAGAGATTTTTTGCCGTTTCGCGAAATTTTGCGAAAGGCAACTTCGCAAATTCCTCCCACCCCTAGGTGTGGGTTGAGTGGGGTTTGGAAGTAGAAAGGGAGTTTTAGGGTTCAGCAATGGGTGTAGTTGAGGTGTGGTGAGGGCATTGAGGGGTGTAGGAAGTGATGGGTTTTAGGGGTTGTGAGGGGCCAGCGATGGATGGTGTTTACAGGTGGTTAATTAAAAGCACTCAAAGTAATTTTTTGACAATGTAAAGATATAAATATGAAATAATATCCCCTGGAGTAAAGCACTGAAATAAATACCTCTGATAAAACTGGTGTTGAAAGTAAGAGCTGCAACCATCGCAAAATTACAATATAAGCTTTCAAAAGCCAGTTTTGGCCCAAAAGACATTCGACGAATTGGTTTCTATGAAAGTAAATACCATTCATTCAGGAAAATTCCATTAAACTGTTTAGATTAAATGGTCTCTCACCAATGGTATTCCATTAAATCGTTTTTCTATGAAATCACATAAAACTTTTCCACACGGCTCCATCGTGATGGAGATGTCTTTCGAACTTTCAATGCACTTACAGGAGCAGAGGGTTTATCTAGCTGCAAGAGTTGTCCGCTGGGCTGGCGGACATCTCAAACTTGGATGGGTGGGTAGTCCCTGAGGGGGACGAAGTACTCACTCCATTACCCTGACAGAGTAAAGATATGTCCACCAAACTCTAAATCAGGCTTCCAGTCTTCTTGGAAGGTGGAGCTGGATGGATCAGCGTGCTACGGGCAGTTCGCCAGGCCACTTAAGGTGAGTCTCAGGGCAGATTTGGGCAGTTTGTTCTTGCACATCCTATTGTAATGCTCGACTGTCCCAGATGAGTCGGAGTGATAAGTAAAATGGAAATACTGCTTCATGCTTAGGGTTTTACGCACTTCCTGCACTTCGGGAGAGAAAAAGTGAGTTCCTTGATCACTAGACAACTTTAGTAGTATCCCAGATCTCAGAATGACGTCTCTAAGTGATAATTTATCCACAGTAATAGTGTTGGCTCAGGTGTGAGGGTAAGCCTTGGCCACCCGAAGAACATCCATACGATTACAATAACATAACAATAAATAGTGACTTCAAGGCACAGAGACGCTCGGCATCAGCAAATGACTCTCCTTTGGACACTTCATCTGATGGGACGTAGTCTTATCAAGAGCAACTTTGTGAAAGTTCCACTTAAACACACTGACCCCATATGTGGAGATATCTTCCGCTCACACACACTGACCCCTGTGTAAAGATATCTTCTGTTCACACACACTGACCCCATCTGTGAAGATATCTTCCACTCACACACACTGACCCCTGTGTGAAGATATCTTCCACTTACACACACTGACCCCTATGTAGAGATATCTTCCACTTACACACTGACCCCATGTGTGAAGATATCTTCCACTCACACACACTGACCCGTGTGAAGATATCTTCTGTTCACACACACTGACCCCATCTGTGAAGATATCTTCCACTCACACACACTGACCCCTGTGTGAAGATATCTTCCACTTACACACACTGACCCCTATGTAGAGATATCTTCCACTTACACACTGACCCCATGTGTGAAGATATCTTCCACTCACACACACTGACCCGTGTGAAGATATCTTCTGTTCACACACACTGACCCCATCTGTGAAGATATCTTCCACTCACACACACTGACCCCTGTGTGAAGATATCTTCCACTTACACACACTGACCCCTATGTAGAGATATCTTCCACTTACACACTGACCCCATGTGTGAAGATATCTTCCACTCACACACACTGACCCGTGTGAAGATATCTTCCGCTCACACACACTGACCCCTGTGTGAAGATATCTTCCACTCACACACACTGACCCCTGTGTGAAGATATCTTCCGCTCACACACACAGACCCCTGTGTGAAGACATCTTCCACTCACACACACTGATGGCTGTGTGTTCTTTACAGGCAAGTAGGAATATATGTTCCACTCACACAAACTGATCCCTGTGTGAATATATCTTCCTCTCACACACTGATGCCTGTGTGTTACCTACAGGCAGGTAGAAGATATTTTCCACTCACACATACTTACCCCTGTGTGAAGATATCCTGCACTTGCGCACACTGACCCCTGGGTGAAGATATTTTCCACTCACACACACTGACCCCCATGTGAAGATGTTTTCCAGTCACACACACACTCCCCCCTGTGTGAAGACATCTTCCCCTCACACACACTCAACCCCTGTGTGATTGAACTCTCCGGTCACTGCTGTGAAGCCCGCAGAGGTTCTGGGGCGGCTAGACCTGCACACCTCTTTCCTCACCCACTCATCTGCTAGGGTCCAGGGTCTCACACCTAGCATCCTCTTTCATAGAGTCCACCTACTCTACACTTTGAGTGTCATTCACATCCCTACCTCATGAGACCTCCGTACTGACAGACCTACAGGGTACGGCCATTCACTGTGCCCAACAGGCTTTGCATGCAAGAAGTGGCTTTCACTGACTCCTTTGTGCTCAGCTCCAGTGCTTGCATAGCTTGTTGAATGAAGCCTTGCATTAACTGAGCCATGAACTGCACCAGGTGGAGTTCACATAAAGTCGGTAAGGCCTGAATCCATCTTGGATAGGCTCTAAACCATCTTGGATAGGCCGGACTCCATCTTGGATAGGCCTGAATCCATCTTGGAGAGGCCTGAATCCATCTTGGATAGGCCCGAATCCATCTTGAATAGGCCTGACTCCATCTTGAATAGGCCTGAATCCATCTTGGATAGGCTTGAATCCATCTTGGATAGGCTTGAATCCATCTTGGATAGGCCCGACTCCATCTTGGATAGGAGTGACCCCATTTTAGACAAACCAAGTCTACTTCTTCTCTATTTCTGCAGAATGATTGTCATGTGTGCTTTGTCGCCGATGTTTCCTGACTGTATCTTTCCAAGAACTGTGAAACTGTCAAGTTATTCAGACAATGACATGGATAAAACACCTGATGCAACATCAGTCTGGGACAAGTTTCTTATTATCACAATGTCAAGCTCAAATAAGAGCAAATACAGACAAATAGTCAAAGCAGTGTTGCCTGAATTGCCATCCATTTACCTTATATGATCATCAGGATATGTCTGGGACACACACCTTAATGCAAATATTCTATGTCAGAAATTCCTGAATTGACATCAGAAATTCCAATCCTTGATTAGAGATAGCATAAAAGGGCTCCCACTTGGCCACTCGTCAGGATTGGTCCTTAGTCCAGTTTATCGCACAAGATACAGCCGGAGACGGTCCTGTCTGCTGCCAGCACACCAAGAAGATGCTACATCGCACCTGATGCAGATAATGAGCCGCGTCCAGGAGAAAGGACGCTGCTAAGGCATGTGTTTTCCTTTAGCAGGGAACACTGCCTTCACGCCTCTATGATAACCATAGCTTTGGCTGTCAACAAGGCATGCAGTACATTGCTTTTCCCTACGAAGCTCTAGATTGGAAGTTGTACTTTGCCTGCTCTTTTAGTGGAGCGCATAGAAGTAGGTTTTAAGGTGTTAGGTTTTAAAGGACATTTTAACTATGATAGAAATGTTCATTTTATTCTTGTTCACAACATGCCTAATTACTGAATTTACGGTCTTCAGTGTGGTTATTTTAGATGAGCTGAGAAACAGGTTTACCCTGTTGTAATAATTTTTTTTAGTTAAAATTGTCTATCCTTTTTAGTCCCATTTTTGGGTGTGTGATATTATGAAGAGCGAAATAGGTTTGTTTCCAGCACCACGGGGCACCGAGTCCCTGTTTAAGGATTGTTAGTAACCTAAAGGCAATGAATCCACTTCAACAATGTATTGGGTGGGGTTCTGCAGGGCTACAATAACTTGTCTCTCACATTCAGCATTGGTGCATTGAACCAAGTTCACCTGTGTCAATGGGTGGGAAAGCAAACCTTGTAGAGCTAAGCCAAAGTTGTAGTTTATGTAACAGAGTCACAGTATTAAGACACATCCTGAAACCAGTTCCTAGGCATACAGAGTGCTCTAAAAATGCGTTCAGACTCAAAACACAGACAGGGGCATTGGATGACTGTTAATGCAGAACACCCTATCTGCAGAGACCACCAGATATGACCTTCAGTCTTGATTTCAGACTAGCCCTCCAGTCCCTAGAGTCAACTGGACACCTGCACTAGAGACATCAGCACTCACTATCATTGGTTATCTCTGGCTAGGTAACTTAATTAAGCAGCATTTACAAATCCCAATTTACAATACAAAGCTATTTATTCAACATCACACAGTTTCCAATCAAATGTATAGAGGCGCGTTGTCGGTTGCAAAATTCTTTATTCATATTAGTACAAAATGCTCATGCCAATGAAGTCAGCGTGTTTCGTCCCTTTCTCAAGACTTCTTCAGGGCTTAGTCCTTGTGTACTTATATTCTCATGTCACTTGTATGTATACAGATTCCCGAGATGAGTATTGACCTTAGTTATTTGGCTGATGGTTGCTGTTCCTAAAGAGCAGTCGTGTTCACCAACGGTAAATTCTGGCCCATTTTGGCAGCCGAACCTGTCAGTATGCTGGCATCGGTGCACCATCTCTCGAGTTGAAGGTTTGATGTGGACATGAACTACTTTGAATAAATAGCTTTGTATTGTAAATTCGTATTTGTAAATACTGCCTTAATTAAGATATATAGCCATAGAAAACCAATGATAGTGAGCGCTGATCTCTCTAGTGCAGAAGTCTGTGGATAATTCCACTTATGGGGGATTAGGAGGCTGTTCACCCTGATCAAATCCCCACTCTTTGGGGCAGATTTACAAGCACTTGCACCGACTTTACGCCGCTATTGTGTCACTTCCGTCCTCAGACAGCTCTGACGTAAGAGAGGGCACCAGTACCAACTTAAGAAACCCCAACACCCATTTTTTAGGGCGAGGCCAATCAGAACCACCAAAGCGAGGGCGTGTCAAACTACAACCGCGATGGCAGAACCCCCTGGGGGAATGCCAGACACGCAAGAAATTCTACCAGTTGTAACATCAATAATGGAAACCAACAACCCTAACAACAACCTTACCTTTCCCATTTTCAATCTCTCCACACACCTACTATCCGAACATGAATTGTCAATATTGAGTAAAGGACTCTCTTTTGTCCCCACTTCCTACCCCAATTTTCTTGATTTACAAACGGAACTACTACGCTTCTTCCGCAAGATAAGATTACACAGTTATTTTTTACAGAACCCTTGCCCCACTAATACCTCTAACACACCATTACGCCGTCCATCCACCTTCTCACCTTCCTCTAATATGATCCCCAGTGAGATCATCACTTTTGAGAAACTGGTCCTTAAAAAGGTTGGGGAGCTTGAAAATACATACCAACACATTCCCTACAACCTCACTAGAGCAGAAAAGACTGCCATCACTACCCTATGCCAGAATGAAAACCTTGGGGCATATCTGCAACGAGGCGATAAAAGATTATCGCCGCTTTTGCGTCTGTTTTCGGGCGAAAAGGGACGATAATTTTATCGCCTAATCAGCAAGGTCACGCTATCGCGTGAAACCTTGCATTAGCACCTGAATTCTGAACGCCCAGCTTTGCATCTCTAATGAGATGCAAAGTGGGCGTTCCTGCCCTGACATGACTGGAGATATGTCGCTTAGCGACATTTCTCCTATCATCAAGCCCCACGCTATGAAGCATAGCGGCAAGAAAAGTAGCGATAACTCCTGTTATCGCTACTTTCCTTAAGTCTGCTTCAGGACTGACTTAGCCATGATATCCTATGGAAGGTGGATATCATAGCTAAGTTTGCCTTGCCCTATCATCAAGCTAACGCCAAACTTCTTGAGATTATCGCTGGGTTTCCAGCGATAATCTCATGTTTGCAAGTTAGCGCTAGGATTTTTATCGCTTTTGAGATAAGCGTTGCTAATAGCACGCTATCTCAGCGATAAAAATCCACATTAGCCGGCAATAATTACCCTAGCGGTAAGTGCGCTTAGCGATAATTATCGCCGGTCCTTGATGATATGCCCCCTTGTGATTAAACCGGCCGACAAGGGTGGCGGCATAGTACTCCAAGAGATTACCACATATAGGGAGGAAATCAACCACCAATTGGCTAATACAGACCATTATTGCAAATTACCTACCAACCCCACTAAAGAGCTCCAAACTTTGACTCTGCAGGTTACCAATGTTGGCCCAGAGCAGGGCTTCCTTAGCAAACACGAACATTGTTATCTCAATATCAAATCAGCACGGACCACAGTGATTTACACCTTGCCCAAAGTGTACAAAAATCTGGATAGACCATCCTGGCTGCCCTATTGTCTCAGGTTGTGGGTCTATTTTAGAGCCTCTGGGCCAATATGTAGATTGGTGTCTGGAGTGCTGACCGTGAATGAGTGAGTGAGTGAGTAGAATGCTGGTGCCTGGCGTGCAAAGAGTAAATGAGTGAGTTAGTAGAATGCTGGTGTATGGAGTACTGACAGTGATTGAGGGAATGAGAAGAATGCTGGTGTCTGGAATGCTGACAGTGAGTGAGCGAGCGAGTGAATAGAATGCTGGTGTGTGGAATGCTGACAGTGAATGAAGGAGTGAGTAGAATGCTGGTGTCTGGTGTAGTGACAATGAATGAGGGAGTGAGTAGAATGCGGGTATCTGGAATGCTGACAGTGAGTGAGTGAATAAAATGCTGGTGTCTGGAGTGTTGACAGTGAATGAGGGAGTGAGTGAGTAAAATTCTGGTATCTGGAGTGCCAACAGTGAATGAGTGAGGGAGTAGAATGCTAGTGTGTGGAGAATTGACAGTGAGTGAGAGAGTGAGTAGAATGCTGGGGTCTGGAATGCTGACAGTGAGCGAGTGAGTGAATAGAATGCTTGTGTCTGGAGTGCTGACAGTGAATGAGTGAGTAAGAAGAATGCTGGTCTCTGGAGTGCCAACAGTGAAAGAGTGAGTGAATAGAATGCTGGTGTATGGAGTACTGACAGTGATTGAGGGAGGGAGTAGAATGCTGGTGTCTGGAATGCTGACAGTGAGTGAGTGAATAAAATGCTGGTGTCTGGAGTGCTGACAGTGAGTGAGTGAGTGAGTGAGTGAGTGAGTGAGTGAGTGAGTGGGTAGAATGCTGGTGTCTGGAGTAACAACAGTGAATGAGTGAGTGAGTAGAATACTGGTGTGTGGAGTATTGACAGTGAGTGAGGGTGTGTGTGAGAAGTTGTCCTGGTATATGATGTTCACTAGTTAAAGTGACCACCTTGTACCATGCCAAGCAACCCTTATGGTGTGGTTGTAAGTCAACCTTTTCAGACTAGCTGCCCTAGTGGTAGCGTAGGCTAAGCAGTCTTTGAGGCTAAACTCGTGAAACGTGTTAAGCAAGCTGTTTTACCAAATGTAACCCCCTTTTATACCAATGAAAGGACACCACACAGATATATATTCAAAATATATATGTATTTATTTCTCAAAGTAACCCCTAGTCTCTTTATGAGCACAGGAGCACAAATCGTCAAACAAGATTACAGTAGAATACACAGAAGTTGCACTTTATATGGATAGGCCCTGGTGGCCGCTCAAACCATATACTAAAATAGTGGTATAAGTACCACGAACAGAAAAGGGAAAAGGCCTAGGGCCTCTAGAATCGCTGGGCCTACAAGGAGCTAACTTCAGTTAGTGACCAGGAGGTCCACGGGTTGCGTGTGCAGAGCAAATAGTCACACGCGAGCTCCCATAGGTTTTCAATGGGTGCGTAAAAAGTACAAAGTTACTGCAAAGAGGATCTTCCGGATGGACTAGAAACTTAAGATTGGAAACACAGACACTAGAGATGATTCTCTACACTTGGGCACCGGAGTGCCAGCTTTACCTCACCCACAGGAAGCGGGTGCATAGGCGTCGAAGTGCGTCGGGTTTCTTCTATCTGTTCAATGGAGCCTGTGGACAAAGATGCTGCAGGCGACCGGTCCGGAGGAGATGCAGTGGATCCAAGGGTGGATCGGAGATGTTGAAGACCTGTAAGCAGAGGGGACAGTGTTCACAGTCACTAGCCAGTGACCAGCGTGGCACCAGGTGGGTACCAGGCGATGTTGGGTGCAAACAGGAAGGAAGGTGTAGCTTGTCTCTGCAGCCACGTGGTCCCTGCAGGTCGACGACGTCCAGGAGTTGAGTCACGAGCTGTCCCACGCAGACTCTCGCTGTCGGCGGTGTCGGCGACTTGATCGAAGCAAACAAGCCTTGGCAAAAGCAATTGTTGTAGGAGATGAAATAAGCTGATGGTTCTGACCAGCAAGGTCAGAGGGATTGCTCCTTTGGAGGGGAGCAAGGGCCAGTCTGGAGCAACCAGACCAGCAGTGTATTTTGTGAAGTTCGTCGCCAAGATGGCCACTAGCCAGCGGGCCAGCAACCGGTTAGGCGCGTTGAGTGGCAAAATGCAGAAGGGCCCCACGCAGATCGTGGAGATGCTGGAGGGCTCACCTTCGGTGCAGATGCTGCTCGGGTGTTGGGCTTCTCAGATCCCAAAGCACAACTTGGAGGGAGCCTCGGTTGTTGCACTTGCAGCTTGTCGTGGTCTTTTCAAGATGGCTGGCTCCACGTGTCTTGGTGCCTCCACGGGTCTCCTCTTCTCAGGGACTGTGGATCGGGCAGGGAGAGGTCTGGAGGTCCAGGTCTTGTCAGTCTCTGGGCTCGGGCTCCGGCGGGAGGCGGCGGCAAAGCAGACGTTGATTCGCTGGATGGTGCTTGCGTTAGCAAGGTGGTCACTCCCTGACCACAGGGGAGATTGGCTTCAGTCCTCTGTGCGGCAGAGCGTCGAAGTTCCCGTCTTCTTCTTAGTTTCAAGTTGATTCCAGGATGTCTGAAGTCTTAGGACACAGCTCCTACCTTTAAGCGGATTCTAGGGGCCGGACTACCTGCTAGGTCCCTCCCTAAGGGTGGGACCAGGAAGGGGGGTGGTTACACCCCCAATCCTTTGTCCAGCTCGCCCCAGGCCCGGGACTGGTGTGCCCCAGGACCGGTTTGAACTGGCATATGCACCGAGGCTCCTTGTGAGCCTCAGGCATGTCTGGTTCCTTTCAAGCCCTACCTGACCAATACACAAAATCCTGTCTGGGGTGGTGCACGCACCTCCCCTGGCAGGAAACCCTTTGTCCACACCTCCCAAGCTGGAAGGACTCCCAGCAGCAGGAGGGCAGACTTGTGTCTGTGGTGGCAGCATCCATTTTGTGGAGCTGAGGCTATGTCTGATTTTACCCGGGTTTCAGGTACTGTACATGTCGTGTCCCTTTAGAAGGGTGGAATGCTAACCCCGTCGCCAGAATTGGCGAGGGGTTAGTATTCCAATTCGTATGACACCTTACTCGACATGTTTTGATAAAGCCAAACCAAAGTTAGCATTTAACCGCGAGGTTCATAATGCACTTAAGAGTATATGGTATGACGATATCTGGAAACAGTAGAAGGAAGTTGTTCCGACCACTGCAGACAGGCTCAGCTCATGCCAGAGCACCATCTCACATGGAACCAAGCACTCTGCCTTCAGGATTGTTAAGGCCTGCCATAGGAGTGACTTATAGGTTACCAGGTGTCCCATTTAAGGTTAGGTATAGGTATACTACACCTAAGTAAGAGGTGGTTACACCAACTTACCCCAGCTGAGTGATCAGCCAGTTGTGTCAAATTTGTTAGGCCAAGCCTGGGGTGGCATAATACATGCTTCAGCCCCGGGCAGGCCTTAGATACACCAATGCCCTGGGTACCTAGTGTACACTGGTACAGGGGCTGACAGGGTGATCCAACCAATTGGGTATGTACCTAGGGTACATGGAGTCCATTTTAAAGAGAGAACAGCCAGGCTGAGATCCTGAATGGCAGGATCTCAGGCCAACTAAGTCGAAAAACCAGCTAGACACTGGGCAAAAATTTGGGGGTAACCATAGTCAGATATCCACCTTCCTACACAACCCCCCCCCCCAAACGAAGGGAGATAAGGCTGACCTTGACCAGGTAAGCCTATATTGCCCAAGTGGCCATATAAGGAGGAACCAGCACTGGCATGGTTACCCCCTGTCTCATGGTCCACTAAGCAATCCCTCACCCTAAGGGTATCAGAGGGTCTCCACCATAGGGAATCTCTACCTTTGGTGTGTCTTGGCAAAGTAAAAGGCTGGTGTTGAGATGGAGTACTGAAGTGAGTGTCCTCAAAGTGAGGCCTCAGCTTCCTCCAATCATCCTCCACCATGGATGCCTTTCTTTCCTTAACTGAGTTGCACTGTGCTCTCAGGGTCAGCCTCTGGCTACCTAAAGCTGGAGGCTGGGTCCCTTTTGTGGGCTTACTGGAGGGACAGGTCAGGTTTGGGGCCCTAAGGTCCCATGTTTGCCTGTGCCCAACAGAATCCCTCTGGGGGAGGTCCCTAACTACCTGTAAAGTGGATCCCTCAGGAATGTTTTTAACCATCACCTGGCTAGGGCTACTAGCCAGGCAATCCTCATTCTTTTGATGGGGGGGTTCTTGGGGACAGGGGCCCTCTTGGGGTCCACTGGCCTCCCTGACCTCTGCAGCCCTGGGCTGACTGAGGCAGGGTAGAGAGAGGCAGGCTACCTGCACCAGACTGGGTCCCACCTTGGAAGGGGCCACTGACATCAGAGGCTCTGCCAGGCCAGGCCTGGCTACCTCTGGGGCAGTTCCTTCACAAGGGGTGAGGTCAGATCCCTGAGGAGGCTGACCTTTTCCTAATGTCTGGGGAGAGGGAGACTTTTCTTCCTCCCCACTACTCTCTGTTTGTGTGGAGTGATCCATAGTTTCAGGCTTCACTACACCTATATCAGTCTGAGTATAGGCTGAGACCATTACAGCCTTGCCAACCTTTTCAGGGGGGCACTCAGTTTGTGTTTGAGCTGTGACTGCCACAGCTCTGCCAGTCTCTACAGGGAAGTCTGTCTGTGCCTGGGCTGTGGCTACCACTGCCCTTCCAACCTTTTCAGGGAGGAAATCTATTTGGACAGGGGTTGTGAATGGCACAACCCCCCTACCCTTTTGTGAAAGGCCTACCATTTTAGAATGGGTGTCTTGTTCAACTCCAGCCCAAGCTGAGAGTTCTAAGTCATTCCCCAGTAAGACGTCTACAGGCAAGGTTGGGGACACTGCCACCGTTTTAGGGCCAGTGACCCCTCCCCAGCTGAGACACACCTCTGCCATGGGATGACTGTTCTGTTTGCCATCAATGTTAGTTACCTGGTAGGAGCAACCAGGCAAAAGCTGTTCAGAGGGAACTAGCCAATGGGCCACCATTGTGATGCTAGCTCCAGCGTCTCTGTAGGCCTCAGCTTTGGTACCATTGATGTAGGGCTCCTGTCGGTACCTACCCAAAGTGTTGGGACAGGCAGTGAAGTTGGCAAACCCCATGCCACCATCACAGACAAGAGTAGTTGCTGCAGGGGAATTGGCTAAGCCAGGGTCCCCCTGTGTTCCCCAAGTGAACCCACCCAGATTTCTGGGGGCACTCCCACCACCTGGGGGATTACTGCTGACAGTAATAGGTGGTGTGACAGGAGTAATTGGAGGAACAGTTTTGTTTTTAGCCCTTGGGCAACTGCTGTCAGTTTTCCAATGCCCAGGAGTTTTACACTCATGGCAGTAAGGCTTTTTACCTGTGGTAGAGGAGGGAGCTTGGGACCCACCACCCTGTGTGGAGTTTTGGGGCCCTGAGGAAGATTTCTCTTTTGCTTTATCCCCACCCTTCTCTTGAGGTTTGGTGGTATCTTTCTTTTGGTCACCACTCTGATTCTTAGGCCTGATCCTCGTCCTGACCCATTTATCTGCCCTCTTTCCCAATTCTTGGGGAGAGGTCAAATCTGAGTCTACCAGGTGTTGATGGAGGAGCTGGTTTTGACAGTTACTTAAAATCTGTTCTCTCATCATCAAATTGTACAATCCTGTATAATCAGATACCTTACTTCCCAGCAACCAACCCTCCAAAGCCTTAGTGGCACACTCAACATATTCGGACCAGTCCTGAGTCTGTGTCTTCTGGGTGTCTCTGAACATTAACCTGTACTGTTCAGTGGTTAAGCCTAACCCATCAACTAGGACACTCTTCAGGGCTCTGTAGTTTCTGACATCCTCCTCCCTAACAGCGAGGAGTCTGTCTCTGCCTCTTCCTTCAAAGGAGAGCCAGAGGATTGCTGCCCACTGGTCTTCAGGAACCTGCTGCACTTTGCAGGCTCTCTCAAGAGCAGTCATCCATTTGTGGATGTCATCCCCACTTTTGTAGGGAGGCACAACCTTAGACAGGTTCCTATTATCAAAGACCCTATCTTTGTCCTTAGGGACAATGCTGCCACCAGTGGGTATAGACCCACTCTCTTTAGGTTGCCTAGCCTTGTTCAGTTTTTCTTCCATCAGGGCTACTTCTAGCTCCTGCTTTCTGATCCTCAGCTGGGCTTCCTGCATTCTGGCCTCATGTTCCCTCCGCTGAGGGGTGGTCATCCTTCTCCTGGAGTGACCTTGAGAGCCTCTAGAGCCATGGGAAGCATTGGATTCACCTGAGCGATTCCTTTGCCTCCCAAGCCCTGTGTTAAGTCCACTGGGGAGATCCAATGGGGTAAACCCACTGTCAGTCCCCAATAGCCTTAGTTTAGCTGGGCCAAGTATAACACTTGGCACTGGGCTAGTTCTCCCTTCATCCCCACTACCTTCTGTATCAGTACCCTTCTCACTTTCATCCTCTGTAGTATGAACCTCATCTAAGGGGTGACTATTGGAAAGGGGTACCTCGGTAGCATCTTCAGAAGGGGAGCCTCCTGTTCCTGTCCCTAAGGGGGCTAACTGGGAAGCTTTCTTGAGCTCTCTGTGATTTTCATCATTCTGTAAGAGTTCTCTGAGCTCAGCAGAGGTAGGGTTCTTGGGCTGTTTAAGGCCTCTAAGAGTTGCCAAATGCCTGAGCTCATTCTGATTAAGGGTAGCAAAGATGGATGGTGCCCTCTGGGGGTCACTCTCAACAGAGATGGGTACAGTGGACCCCTCTGCCCCAGCCATTGCTCTTAAGTGTGGGTGGATGTGTTGCAATCTACCTACACTTGGGTTTACCTACTAAACCTATCTAGTAGTTGTAGTCAGGGTGTGCTACTCCCTTTGCTTTACAACAACTAAGTTCAGTAGAACTTAAGTATATCTAATCTTGTTTTATATGTACCTACAGGTACCTATGTGATCTTTCAATTGGTAACCAAGAGATTACAATGGTAAAACACAGCAAGCTCAAATCCAACCGCTGCTCACCAATGTGAGAAGTTGGCCTGGTATATGATGTTCACTAGTTAAAGTGACCACCTTGTACCATGCCAAGCAACCCTTATGGTGTGGTTGTAAGTCAACCTTTTCGGACTAGCTGCCCTAGTGGTAGCGTAGGCTAAGCAGTCTTTGAGGCTAAACTCGTGAAACGTGTTAAGCAAGCTGTTTTACCAAATGTAACCCCCTTTTATACCAATGAAAGGACACCACACAGATATATATTCAAAATATATATGTATTTATTTCTCAAAGTAACCCCTAGTCTCTTTATGAGCACAGGAGCACAAATCGTCAAACAAGATTACAGTAGAATACACAGAAGTTGCACTTTATATGGATAGGCCCTGGTGGCCGCTCAAACCATATACTAAAATAGTGGTATAAGTACCACGAACAGAAAAGGGAAAAGGCCTAGGGCCTCTAGAATCGCTGGGCCTACAAGGAGCTAACTTCAGTTAGTGACCAGGAGGTCCACGGGTTGCGTGTGCAGAGCAAATAGTCACACGCGAGCTCCCATAGGTTTTCAATGGGTGCGTAAAAAGTACAAAGTTACTGCAAAGAGGATCTTCCGGATGGACTAGGAACTTAAGATTGGAAACACAGACACTAGAGATGATTCTCTACACTTGGGCACCGGAGTGCCAGCTTTACCTCACCCACAGGAAGCGGGTGCATAGGCGTCGAAGTGCGTCGGGTTTCTTCTATCTGTTCAATGGAGCCTGTGGACAAAGATGCTGCAGGCGACCGGTCCGGAGGAGATGCAGTGGATCCAAGGGTGGATCGGAGATGTTGAAGACCTGTAAGCAGAGGGGACAGTGTTCACAGTCACTAGCCAGTGACCAGCGTGGCACCAGGTGGGCACCAGGCGATGTCGGGTGCAAACAGGAAGGAAGGTGTAGCTTGTCTCTGCAGCCACGTGGTCCCTGAAGGTCGACGACGTCCAGAAGTCGAGTCACGAGCTGTCCCACGCAGGCTCTCGCTGTCGGCGGTGTCGGCGACTTGATCGAAGCAAACAAGCCTTGGCAAAAGCAATTGTTGTAGGAGATGAAATAAGCTGATGGTTCTGACCAGCAAGGTCAGAGGGATTGCTCCTTTGGAGGGGAGCAAGGGCCAGTCTGGAGCAACCAGACCAGCAGTGTATTTTGTGAAGTTCGTCGCCAAGATGGCCACTAGCCAGCGGGCCAGCAACCGGTTAGGCGGGTCGAGTGGCAAAATGCAGACGGGCCCCACGCAGATCGTGGAGATGCTGGAGGGCTCACCTTCGGTGCAGATGCTGCTCGGGTGTTGGGCTTCTCAGATCCCAAAGCACAACTTGGAGGGAGCCTCGGTTGTTGCACTTGCAGCTTGTCATGGTCTTTTCAAGATGGCTGGCTCCACGTGTCTCAGTGCCTCCACGGGTCTCTTCTTCTCAGGGACTGTGGATCGGGCGGTGAGAGGTCTGGAGGTCCAGGTCTTGTCAGTCTCTGGGCTCGGGCTCCGGCGGGAGGCGGCGGCAAAGCAGACGTTGATTCGCTGGATGGTGCTTGCGTTAGCAAGGTGGTCACTCCCTGACCACAGGGGAGATTGGCTTCAGTCCTCTGTGCGGCAGAGCGTCGAAGTTCTCGTCTTCTTCTTAGTTTCAAGTTGATTCCAGGATGTCTGAAGCCTTAGGACACAGCTCCTACCTTTAAGCGGATTCTAGGGGCCGGACTACCTGCTAGGTCCCTCCCTAAGGGTGGGACCAGGAAGGGGGGTGGTTACACCCCCAATCCTTTGTCCAGCTCGCCCCAGGCCCGGGACTGGTGTGCCCCAGGACCGGTTTGAACTGGCATATGCACCGAGGCTCCTTGTGAGCCTCAGGCATGTCTAGTTCCTTTCAAGCCCTACCTGACCAATACACAAAATCCTGTCTGGGGTGGTGCACGCACCTCCCCTGGCAGGAAACCCTTTGTCCACACCTCCCAAGCTGGAAGGACTCCCAGTAGCAGGAGGGCAGACTTGTGTCTGTGGTGGCAGCATCCATTTTGTGGAGCTGAGGCTATGTCTGATTTTACCCGGGTTTCAGGTACTGTACATGTCGTGTCCCTCTAGAAGGGTGGAATGCTAACCCCGTCGCCAGAATTGGCGAGGGGTTAGTATTCCAATTCGTATGACACCTTACTCGACATGTTTTGATAAAGCCAAACCAAAGTTAGCATTTAACCGCGAGGTTCATAATGCACTTAAGAGTATATGGTATGACGATATCTGGAAACAGTAGAAGGAAGTTGTTCCGACCACTAAAGACAGGCTCAGCTCATGCCAGAGCACCATCTCACATGGAACCAAGCACTCTGCCTTCAGGATTGTTAAGGCCTGCCATAGGAGTGACTTATAGGTTACCAGGTGTCCCATTTAAGGTTAGGTATAGGTATACTACACCTAAGTAAGAGGTGGTTACACCAACTTACCCCAGCTGAGTGATCAGCCAGTTGTGTCAAATTTGTTAGGCCAAGCCTGGGATGGCATAATACATGCTTCAGCCCCGGGCAGGCCTTAGATACACCAATGCCCTGGGTACCTAGTGTACACTGGTACAGGGGCTGACAGGGTGATCCAACCAATTGGGTATGTACCTAGGGTACATGGAGTCCATTTTAAAGAGAGAACAGCCAGGCTGAGATCCTGAATGGCAGGATCTCAGGCCAACTAAGTCGAAAAACCAGCTAGACACTGGGCAAAAATTTGGGGGTAACCATAGTCAGATATCCACCTTCCTACAGTGTGAATAGAATGCTGGTGTCTGGAATGCTGACAGTGAGTGAGTGAGCAAATAGAATGCTTGTGCCTGGAGTGCTGACAGTGAATGAAAGAGTGAGTGAGTAAAATGCTGGTGTCTGGAGTGCCAACAGTGAATGAATGAGTAAGTAGAATGCTGGTCTCTGGAGTGCTGACAGTGAATGAATAGAATGATGGTGATTGGAGTGCTGACAGTGAATGAGTGAGTGAGTAGAATGCTGGTATGTGGAATGCTGACAGTAAATGAGGGAGTAAGTAGATTGCTGGTGTCTGGTGTGCTGACAGTGAATGAGTGAGTGAGTAGAATGCTACTGTCTGGAATGCTGACAGAGAATGAGGGAGTGAGTAGAATGCTGGTATCTGGAATGCTGACAGTGAATGAGTGAGTGAGTAGAATGCTGGTATGTGAAATGCTGACAGTAAATGAGGGAGTGAGTAGAATGCTGGTGTCTGGAGTGCTGACAGTGAATGAGTGAGTGAATAGAATGCTGGTGTCTGGAGTGTTGATAGTGAATGAGTGAGTGAGTAGAATTCTGGTGTATGGACTACTGACTGTGATTGAGGGAGTGAGTAGAATGCTGGAGTCTAGAATGCTGACAGTTAGGGAGTGAGTGAATAGAATGCTGGTGAGTGGAATGCTGACAGTTACTGAATGAGTGAGTAGAATGCGGGTGTCTGATGTGCTGACAGTGAATGAGTGAGTGAGTAGAATGCTAGTGTCTGGAATGCTGACAGAGAATGAGGGAGTGAGTAGAATGCTGGTGTCTAGAATGCTGACAGTGAGTGAGTGAAAAGAATGCTGGCGTGTGGAATGCTGACAGTGAATGAAGGAGTGAGTAGAATTCTGGTGTATGGACTACTGACTGTGATTGAGGGAGTGAGTAGAATGCTGGAGTCTAGAATGCTGACAGTGAGTGAGTGAGTGAATAGAATGCTGGTGTCTGGAGTGTTGACAGTGAATGAGTGAGTGAGTAGAATTCTGGTGTATGGACTACTGACTGTGATTGAGGGAGTGAGTAGAATGCTGGAGTCTAGAATGCTGACAGTTAGGGAGTGAGTGAATAGAATGCTGGTGAGTGGAATGCTGACAGTTACTGAATGAGTGAGTAGAATGCGGGTGTCTGATGTGCTGACAGTGAATGAGTGAGTGAGTAGAATGCTAGTGTCTGGAATGCTGACAGAGAATGAGGGAGTGAGTAGAATGCTGGTGTCTAGAATGCTGACAGTGAGTGAGTGAAAAGAATGCTGGCGTGTGGAATGCTGACAGTGAATGAAGGAGTGAGTAGAATTCTGGTGTCTGGAGTTGTGACAGTGAATGAGAGAGTGAATAGAATGCTGGTGTCTGGAGTGTTGACAGTGAATGAGTGAGTGAGTAGAATTCTGGTGTATGGACTACTGACTGTGATTGAGGGAGTGAGTAGAATGCTGGAGTCTAGAATGCTGACAGTTAGGGAGTGAGTGAACAGAATGCTGGTGAGTGGAATGCTGACAGTTACTGAATGAGTGAGTAGAATGCGGGTGTCTGATGTGCTGACAGTGAATGAGTGAGTGAGTAGAATGCTAGTGTCTGGAATGCTGACAGAGAATGAGGGAGTGAGTAGAATGCTGGTGTCTAGAATGCTGACAGTGAGTGAGTGAAAAGAATGCTGGCGTGTGGAATGCTGACAGTGAATGAAGGAGTGAGTAGAATTCTGGTGTCTGGAGTAGTGACAGTGAATGAGAGAGTGAATAGAATGCTGGTGTCTGGAGTGCTGACAGTGAATGAGGGAGTGAGTAGAATGCTGTTATGTGGAGTGCTGACAGTGAATGAGTGAGTGGGTAGAATGATGGTGTTTGGAATGCTGACAGTGAATGAAGGAGTGAATAGAATGCTGGTGTCTGGAGTGCTGACAGTGAATGAGTGAGTGAGTAGAATGCTGGTGTCTGGAGTGCTGATAGTGAATGAGGGGGGAGTGAGTAGAATACTGGTGTCTGGAGTGCCAACAGTGAATGAGGGAGTGAGTCGATTACTGGTGTGTGGAGTATTGACAGTGAGTGAGGGAGTGAGTAGAATGCTGATGTCTAGAATGCTGATAGTGAGTGAGTGAGTGAACATTATGCTTGTGTCTGGAGTGCTGACAGTGAATGAGTGAGTGAGTGAGTAGAATGCTGGTGTCTGGAGAGCTGATAGTGAATGAGGGAGTGAGTGCATAGAATTCTGGTGTCTAGAGTGCCAACTGTGAATGAGTGAGTGAGTAGAATGCTAGTGTTTAGAGTATTGGCAGTGATTGAGGGAGTGAGTAGAATGCTGGTGTCTGGAATGCTGACAGTGAGTGAGTGAGTGAATAAAATGCTGGTGTCTGGAGTGCTGACAGGGAATGAGTGAGTGAGTGAGTAGAATGCTAGTGTCTGGAGTGCTGATAGTGAATGAGGGAGTGAGTGAGTAGAATGTTGGTGTCTGGAGTGCCAACAGTGAATGAGTGAGTGAGTAGAATGCTGGTGTGTGGAGTATTGACAGTGAATGAGGAAGTGAGTAGAATGCTGGTGTGTGGAGTATTGACAGTGAGTGAGGGAGTGAGTAGAATGCTGGTGTCTGGAATGCTGACAGTGAGTGAGTGAGTGAATAGAATGCTTGTGCCTGGAGTGCCAACAGTGAATGAGTGAGTAGGTAGAATGCATAGAATGCTGGTGATTGGAGTGCTGACAGTTAATGAGTGAGTGAATAGAATGCTGGTATGTGGAATGCTCAAGGTAAATGAGGGAGTGAGTAAAATGCTGCTGTCTGGTGTGCTGACAGTGAATGAGTGAGTGAGAAGAATGCTAGTTTCTGGATTGCTGGAAGAGAATGAGGGAGTGACTAGAATGCGGGTATCAGGAATGCTGTCAGTGAATGAGTGAGTGAGTAAAATGCTGGTATGTGAGATGCTGACAGTAAATGAGGGAGTGAGTAGAATGCTGGTGTCTAGAATGCTGACAGTGAGTGAGTGAGCGAATAGAATGCTGGTGTGTGGAATGCTGACAGTGAATGAAGGAGTGAGTAGAATGCTGGTGTCTGGAGTGCTGACAGTGAATGAGTGAGTGAGTAGAATGCTGGTGTCTGGAGTTCTGATAGTGAATGAGGGAGTGAGTGAGTAGAATGCTGATGAGTGGAGTATTGACAGTGAGTGAGGGAGTGAGAAGAATGCTGGTGTCTGGAATTCTGACAGTGAGTGAGTAAATAGAATGCTTGTGTCTGGAGTGCTGACAGTGAATGAGTGAGTGAGTGCGTAGAATGCTGGTGTCTGGAATTCTGACAGTGAATGAAGGAGTGAGTAGAATGCTGGTGTTTGGAGTGCTGACAGTGAATGGGTGAATGAGTAGAATGCTGGTCTCTGGAGTGCTGACAGTGAATAGGTAGAATGTTGGTGTCTGGAGTGCTGACAGTGAATGAGTGAGTGAGTAGAATGATGGTATGTGGAATACTGACAATAAATGAGGGAGTGAGTAGAATGCTGGTGTCTGGTGTGCTGACAGAGAATGGGGGAGTGAGTAGAATGCTGGTATCTGGAATGCTGACAGTGAATGAGTGAGTGAGTAGAATGCTGGAGTCTAGAATGCTGACAGTGAGTGAGTGAGTGAATAAAATGCTGGTGAGTGGAATGCTGACAGTGAATGAATGAGTGAGTAGAATGTGGGTGTCTGATGTGCTGACAGTGAATGAGTGAGTGAGTAGAATGCTGGTGTGTGAAATGCTGACAGTGAATGAAGGCATGAGTATAATTCTGGTGTGTGGAGTAGTGACAGTGAATGAGAGAGTGAATAGAATGCTGGTGTCTGGAGTGCTGACAGTAAATTAGGGAGTGAGTAGAATGCTGTTATGTGGAGTGCTGACAGTGAATGAGTGAGTGGGTAGAATGATTGTGTTTGGAATGCTGACAGTGAATGAAGGAGTGAATACAATGCTGGTGTCTGGAATGCTGACAGTGAATGAGTGAGTGAGTAGAATGCTGGTGTCTGGAGGGCTGATAGTGAATGAGGGGTGAGTGAGTAGAATGCTGGTGTCTGGAGTGCCAACAGGGAATGAGGGAGTGAGTCGAATACTGGTGTGTGGAGTATTGACAGTGAGTGAGGGAGTGAGTAGAATGCTGGTGTCTAGAATGCTGATACTGAGTGAGTGAGTGAGTGAGTGAGTGAATATTATGCTTGTGTCTGGAGTGCTGACAGTGAATGAGTGAGTGAGTGAGTAGAATGCTGATGTCTGGAGAGCTGATAGTGAATGAGGAAGTGAGTGCGTAGAATTCTGGTGTCTGGTGTTTAGAGTATTGACAGTGCGTGAGGGAGTGAGTAGAATGCTGGTGTCTGGAATGCTGACAGTTAGTGAGTGAGTGAATAGAATGCTTGTGTCTGGAGTGCCAACAGTGAATGAGTGAGTGAGTAGAATGCTGCTGCATGGAGTATTGGCAGTGATTAAGGGAGTGAGTAGAATGCTGGTGTCTGGAATGCTGACAGTGAGTGAGTGAGTGAATAAAATGCTGGTGTCTGGAGTGCTGACAGTGAATGAGTGAGTGAGTGAGTAGAATGCTAGTGTCTGGAGTGCTGATAGTGAATGAGGGAGTGAGTGAGTAGAATGCTGGTGTCTGGAGTGCCAACAGTGAATGAGTGAGTGAGAAGAATGCTGGTGCGTGGAGTTGTGACAGTGAGTGAGGGAGTGAGTAGAATGCTGGTGTCTGGAATGCTGACAGTGAGTGAGTGACTGAATAGAATGCTTGTGCCTGGAGTGCTGACAGTGAATAAATGAGTGAGTGAGTAGAATGCTGGTATCTGGAGTGCCAACAGTGAATGAGTGAGTAGGTAGAATGCACAGAATGCTGGTGATTGGAGTGCTGACAGTTAATGAGTGAGTGAATAGAATGCTGGTATGTGGAATGCTCAAGGTAAATGAGGGAGTGAGTAAAATGCTGCTGTCTGGTGTGCTGACAGTGAATGAGTGAGTGAGTAGAATGCTAGTGTCTGGAATGCTGGAAGAGAATGAGGGAGTGACTAGAATGCTGGTATCAGGAATGCTGTCAGTGAATGAGTGAGTGAGTAAAATGCTGGTGTGTGGAATGCTGACAGTGAATGAATGAGTGAGTAGAATGCTGGTGTCTGGAGTGCTGACAGTGAATAAGTGAGTGAGTAGAATGCTAGTGTCTGGAGTGCTGATAGTGAATGAGGGAGTGAGTGAGTAGAATGCTGGTGTGTGGAGTATTGACAGTGAGTGGAGGGAGTGAGAAGAATGCTGGTGTCTGGAATTCTGACAGTGAGTGAGTGAATAGAATGCTTGTGTCTGGAGTGCTGCTTGCAAAACAACAGGGTTATAACCAATTGACCCTTTATATACCTGGGTATGGGACGTAGTTATATACAGAAACGAGGGAGTATAAAGGAATTAATACACACATTATTTTTTGAAAAGAGCACATTTAATTACTCTCTCTCTAGTTTATCAATCTAGCTAGAGTATATCAAAACAATGTTAGCAATCTACATAAATAATGACATCTAATCAAGAGGAAAAATAACATTACATATATACATATACATTTTTGTACTTATACAAAAAGAATAACATAACATGAAACAACTCATGCACATACGCTAACCCCACGAGTACATTCCACTAGTGTCTTCCCATTAATTCAGGACGGACCACTAGGAGGTATTCCAAACGGTATACTGGAAATCTATCCGTTAGTGTAGACCTTCTCAGAATACTGTCGTGCTGTATCCGATCATTATTTTATATCTGCGACTCCTCCTTCCAAAAGTTTCCGGCCTAATCTTTCCTTGGCCTCCTCAGGACAGGGTTAATACATGACTGTGCCCACAGCTTCAATCTGAGGTCCTCCTGCCACACAAATAATGGATCCGTGGCGTTCGTGGCAGTCCCGAACAGTGTGCAGGACTCTCGAAAGTTTTGAAATCATTGACAAGTCAGACAGGGAAGTAAAGATATTTTTTCTGACACAGGGGTGTGTCCATAAGGAAAGCCCGTTTATCGGGCCAGTAAGGTGCTCGGATTATAGCACCGAGGCACTGTGGATTGGGCCACTTTCATTATTTGTGTGGCAGGAGGACCTCAGATTGAAGCTGTGGGCACAGTCATGTATTAACCCTGTCCTGAGGAGGCCAAGGAAAGATTAGGCCAGACACTTTTGGAAGGAGGAGTCGCAGATATAAAATAATGATCGGATACAGCACAACAGTATTCTGAGAAGGTCTACGCTAACGGATAGATTTCCAGTATACCGTTTGGACTACCTCCTAGTGGTCCGTCCTGAATTAATGGGAGGACACTAGTGGAATGTACTCTTGGGGTTACCGTATGTGCATGAGTTGGTGCATGAGTTGTTTCATGTTATGTTATTCTTTTTGTGTAAGTACAAAAATTTATATGTATATATGTAATGTTATTTTTCCTCTTGATTAGATGTCATTATTTATGTAGATTGCTAAAATTGTTTTGATATACTCTAGCTAGATTGATAAACTAGAGAGAGAGTAATTAAATGTGCTCTTTTCAAAAAATAATGTGTGTATTAATTCCTTTATACCACTTCATTTCTGTATATAACTGTGTCTGGAGTGCTGACAGTGAATGAGTGAGTGAGTGAGTAGAATGCTGGTGTCTAAAGTGCCAACAGTGAACGAGTGAGTGAGTAGAATGCTGGTGTGTGGAGTATTGACATTGAGTGAGGGAGTGAGTAGAATGCTGGTGTCTGGAATGCTGACAGTAAATGAAGGAGTGAGTAGAATGCTGGTGTTTGGAGTGCTGACAGTGAATGAGTGAATGAGTAGAATGCTGGTCTCTGGAGTGCTGACAGTGAATAGGTAGAATGTTGGTGTCTGGAGTGCTGACAGTGAATGAGTGAGTGAGTAGAATGCTGGTATGTGGAATACTGACAATAAATGAGGGAGTGAGTAGAATGCTGGTGTCTGGTGTGCTGACAGAGAATGAGGGAGTGAGTAGAATGCTGGCATCTGGAATGCTGACAGTGAATGAGTGAGTGAGTAGGATGCTGGTATGTGGAATGCTGACAGTAAATGAGGGAGTGAGTATAATGCTGGTGTCCGGAGTGCTGACCGTGAATGAGTAGAATGCTAGTGGCTGGAGTGCTGACAGTGAATGAGTGAGTGAGTGAGTAGAACGCTGGTGTATGGATTACTCACAGTGATTGAGGGAATGAGTAGAATGCTGGTGTCTGGAATGCTGACAGTGAGTGGGTGAGTGAGTGAATAGAATGCTGGTGTGTGGAATGCTGACAGTGAATGAAGGAGTGAGTAGAATGCTGGTGTCTGGTGTAGTGACAATGAATGAGGGAGTGAGTAGAATGCGGGTATCTGGAATGCTGACAGTGAATGAGTGAGTGTGTGAGTAGAATGTTGGTGTCTGGAGTGCTGATAGTGAATGAGGGAGTGAGTGAGTAGAATTCTGGTATCTGGAGTGCCAACAGTGAATGAGTGAGTGAGTAGAATGCTAGTGTGCAGAGTATTGACAGTGAGTGAGGGAGTGAGTAGAATGCTGGTGTCTGGAATGCTGACAGTGAGCGAGTGAGTGAATAGAAGGCTTGTGTCTGGAGTGCTGACAGTGAATGAATGAGTGAGTGAGTAGAACGCTGGTGTATGGATTACTCACAGTGATTGAGGGAATGAGTAGAATGCTGGTGTCTGGAATGCTGACAGTGAGTGGGTGAGTGAGTGAATAGAATGCTGGTGTGTGGAATGCTGACAGTGAATGAAGGAGTGAGTAGAATGCTGGTGTCTGGTGTAGTGACAATGAATGAGGGAGTGAGTAGAATGCGGGTATCTGGAATGCTGACAGTGAATGAGTGAGTGTGTGAGTAGAATGTTGGTGTCTGGAGTGCTGATAGTGAATGAGGGAGTGAGTGAGTAGAATTCTGGTATCTGGAGTGCCAACAGTGAATGAGTGAGTGAGTAGAATGCTAGTGTGCAGAGTATTGACAGTGAGTGAGGGAGTGAGTAGAATGCTGGTGTCTGGAATGCTGACAGTGAGCGAGTGAGTGAATAGAAGGCTTGTGTCTGGAGTGCTGACAGTGAATGAATGAGTGAGTGAGTAGAATGCTAGTGTCTGGAGTGCCAACAGTGAATGAGTGAGTAAACAGAATGCTGGTGTCTGGAGTGCTGACAGTGAATGAGTGAGTGAGTCGAATACTGGTATATGGAATGCTGACAGTAAATGAGGTAGTTAGTAGAATGCTGGTGTCTGGAGTGCTGACCGTGAATGAGTAAAATGCTGGTGGCTGGAGTGCTGACAGTGAATGAGTGAGTGAGTGAGTAGAACGCTGGTGTATGGATTACTCACAGTGATAGAGGGAATGAGTAGAATGCTGGTGTCTGGAATGCTGACAGTGAGTGGGTGAGCGAGTGAATAGAATGCTGGTATGTGGAATGCTGACAGTGAATGAAGGAGTGAGTACAATGCTGGTGTCTGGTGTAGTGACAATGAATGAGGGAGTGAGTAGAATGCGGGTATCTGGAATGCTGACAGTGAGTGAGTGAATAGAATGCTGGTGTCTGGAGTGCTGACAGTGAATGAGTGAGTGTGTGAGTAGAATGTTGGTGTCTGGAGTGCTGATAGTGAATGAGGGAGTGAGTGAGTAGAATTCTGGTATCTGGTATGCCAACAGTGAATGAGTGAGTGAGTAGAATGCTAGTGTGCAGAGTATTGACAGTGAGTGAGGGAGTGAATAGAATGCTTGTGTCTGGAGTGCTGACAGTGAATGAATGAGTGAGTGAGTAGAATGCTAGTGTCTGGAGTGCCAACAGTGAATGAGTGAGTAAACAGAATGCTGGTCTCTGGAATGCTGACAGGGAATGAGTAGAATGCTGGTGTCTGGAGGGCTGACAGTGAATGAGTGAATGAGTGAGTGAGTAGAATACTGGTATATGGAATGCTGACAGTAAATGAGGTAGTTAGTAGAATGCTGGTGTCTGATGTGCTAACAGTGAATGAGTGAGTGAGTAGAATGCTTTTATCTGGAATGCTGACAGAGAATGAGGGAGTGAGTAGAATGCTGGTATCCGGAATGCTGACAGTGAATGAGTGAATGAGTAGAATGCTGGTGTCTGGAGTGCAAACAGAGAATGAGTGAGTGAGTAGAATGCTGGTGTATGGAGTACTGACAGTGATTGAGGGAGTGAGTAGAATGCTGGTGTCTGGAATGCTGTCAGTGAGTGAGTGAGTGAATAACATGCTGGAGTGCTGACAGTGAATGAGTTAGTGAGTAGAAAGCTGGTGTCTGGTGTGCTGATAGTGAATGAGGGAGTGAATAATTAGAATGCTGGTATCTGGAGTAGTGACAGTGAATGAGGGAGTGAATAGAATGCTGGTGTCTGGAGTGCTGACAGTGAATGAGGGAGTGAATAGAATGCTGTTTTGTGGAGGGCTGACAGTGAATGAATGAGTGGGTAGAATGCTGGTGTGTTAAATGCTGACAGTGAATGAAGAAGTGAATAGAATGCTGTTGTCTGTAGTGCTGACAGTGAATGAGTAAGTGAGTAGAATGCTGGTGTCTGGAGTGCTGATAGTGAATGAGGGAATTAGTGAGTGAGTAGAATGCTTTTATCTGGAATGCTGACAGAGAATGAGGGAGTGAGTAGAATGCTGGTATCCGGAATGCTGACAGTGAATGAGTGAATGAGTAGAATGCTGGTGTCTGGAGTGCAAACAGTGAATGAGTGAGTGAGTAGAATGCTGGTGTATGGAGTACTGACAGTGATTGAGGGAGTGAGTAGAATGCTGGTGTCTGGAATGCTGACAGTGAGTGAGTGAGTGAGTGAATAGAATGCTTGTGTCTGGACTGCTGATAGTGAATGAGGGAGTGAGTGAGTAGAATGCTGGTGTCTGGAGTGCCAACAGTGAATGAGTAAGTGAGTAGAATACTGATGTGTTAGTATTGACTGTGAATGAGGGAGTGAATATAATGCTTGTGTCTGGAGTGCTGACATTGAATGAGTGAGTGAGTGAGTAGAATGCTGGTGTCTGGAGAGGTGATAGTGAATGATGGGGTGAGTGAGTAGAATTCTGGTATCTGGAGTGCCAACTGTGAATGAGTGAGTAGAATGATAGTGTGTCAAGAGTATTGACAGTGAGGGGGGAGTGAATAGAATGCTGGTGGCTGGAATGCTGAGTGAGTGAATAGAATGCTTGTTTCTGGAGTGCTGACAGTGAATGAATGAGTGAGCGAATAGAATGCTGGTGTGTGGTGTGCCAACAGTGAATGAGTGAGTGAGTAGAAAGCTGGTGTATGAAGTACTGACAGTGATTGAGGGAGTGAGTAGAATGCTGGTGTCTGGAATGCTGACAGTGAGTGAGTGAGTGAATACAATGCTGGTGTCTGGAGAGGTGATAGTGAATGATGGGGTGAGTGAGTAGAATTCTGGTACCTGGAGTGTCAACTGTGAATGAGTGAGTAGAATGCTAGTGTGTCAAGATTATTGACAGTGAGTGAGGGAGTGAATAGAATGCTGGTGTCTGGAATGCTGAGTGAGTGAATATAATGCTTGTTTCTGGAGTACTGACAGTGAATGAGTGAGTGAGTGAGTATAATGCTGGTGTCTAGAGTGCTGATAGTGAATGAGGGAGTGAGTGAGTATAATGTTGTTGTCTGGAGGGCCAACAGTGAATGAGTGAGTGAGTAGAATGCTTGTGTGTGGAGTTTTGACAGTGAGTGAGGGAGTGAGTAGAATGCTGGTGTCTGGAGTGCCAACAGTGAATGACTAAGTGAGTAGAATACTGATGTGTTAGTATTGACTGTGAATGAGGGAGTGAATATAATGCTTGTGTTTGGAGTGCTGACATTGAATGAGTGAGTGAGTGAGTGAGTGAGTAGAATGCTGGTGTCTGGAGAGGTGATAGTGAATGATGGGGTGAGTGAGTAGAATTCTGGTATCTGGAGTGCCAACTGTGAATGAGTGAGTAGAATGCTAGTGTGTCAAGAGTATTGACAGTAAGGGGGGAGTGAATAGAATGCTGGTGTCTGGAATGCTGAGTGAGTGAATAGAATGCTTGTTTCTGGAGTGCTGACAGTGAATGAATGAGTAAGCGAATAGAATGCTGGTGTGTGGTGTGCCAACAGTGAATGAGTGAGTGAGTAGAATGCTGGTGTATGAAGTACTGACAGTGATTGAGGGAGTGAGTAGAATGCTGGTGTCTGGAATGCTGACAGTGAGTGAGTGAGTGAATACAATGCTGGTGTCTGGAGAGGTGATAGTGAATGATGGGGTGAGTGAGTAGAATTCTGGTACCTGGAGTGTCAACTGTGAATGAGTGAGTAGAATGCTAGTGTGTCAAGATTATTGACAGTGCGTGAGGGAGTGAATAGAATGCTGGTGTCTGGAATGCTGAGTGAGTGAATAGAATGCTTGTTTCTGGAGTACTGACAGTGAATGAGTGAGTGAGTGAGTGAGTATAATGCTGGTGTCTAGAGTGCTGATAGTGAATGAGGGAGTGAGTGAGTATAATGCCGCTGTCTGGAGTGCCAACAGTGAATGAGTGAGTGAGTAGAATGCTTGTGTGTGGAGTTTTGACAGTGAGTGAGGGAGTGAGTAGAATTCTGGTGTCTGGACTGCTGACAGTGAGTGAATGAGTGAATAGAATGCTTGTGCCTGGAGTGCTGACAGTGAATGAATGAGTGAGTGAGTAGAATGCAGGTGTCTGGAGTGCCAACAGTGAATGAGGGAGTAAGTAGAATGCTGGTCTCTGGAGTGCTGACAGTAAATGAATATAATGCTGGTGATTGGAGGGCTGACAGTGAGTGAGTAGAATTCTGGTATGTGGAATGCTAACAGTAAATTAGGGAGTGAGTAAAATGCTGCTGTCTGGTGTGCTGACAGTGAATGAGGGAGTGAGTAGAATGCTGGTATCTGAAATGCTGTCAGTGAATGAGTGAGTGAGTAGAATTCTGGTATGTGAGATGCTGATGCTGACACTAAATGAGGGAGTGAGTAGAATGCTGGTGTCTGGAGTGCTGACAGTGAATGAGTGAGTGAGTAGAATGCTGGTGTATGGACTACTGACAGCGATTAAGGGAGTGAGTAGAATGCTGGTGTCTAGAATGCTGACAGTGAATGAGTGAGTGAATAGAATGCTGGTGTGTTGAATGCTGACAGTGAATGAAGGAGTGAGTAGAATGCGGGTGTCTGGAGTAGTGACAGTGAATGAGGGAGTGGATAGAATGCTGGTGTCGGTAGTGCTGACAGTGAATGAGGGAGTGGGTAGAATGCTGGTGTGTTGAATGCTGACAGTGAATGAGTGAGTGAGTAGAAAGCTGGTGTCTGGAGTGCTGATAGTGAATGAGGGAGTGAGTGAGTAGAATGCTGGTGTGTGGAGTATTGACAGTGAGTGAGGGAGTGAGTAGAATGCTGGTGTCTGGAATGCTGACAGTGAGTGCGTGAGTGAATAGAATGCTTGTGTCTGGAGTGCTGACAGTGAATGAATGAGTGAGTGAGTAGAATGCTGGTGTCTGGAGTGCTGACAGTGAATGAGTGAGTGAGTGAGTAGAATGCTGGTGTCTGGAGTACTGACAGTGAAAGAGGCAGTGAGTAGAATACTGTTGTGTGGAGTGCTGACAGTGAATGGGTGAGTGGGTAGGATGCTGGTGTGTGGAGTGCTGACAGTGAATGAGTGAGTAAGTAGAATGCTGGTGTCTGGAATGCTGACAGTGAATGAAGGAGCGAGTAGAATGCTGGTCTCTGGAGTGCTGACAGTAAATGAATATAATGCTGGTGATTGGAGGGCTGACAGTGAGTGAGTAGAATTCTGGTATGTGGAATGCTAACAGTAAATTAGGGAGTGAGTAAAATGCTGCTGTCTGGTGTGCTGACAGTGAATGAGGGAGTGAGTAGAATGCTGGTATCTGGAATGCTGTCAGTGAATGAGTGAGTGAGTAGAATTCTGGTATGTGAGATGCTGACACTAAAGGAGGGAGTGAGTAGAATGCTGGTGTCTGGAGTGCTGACAGTGAATGAGTGAGTGAGTAGAATGCTGGTGTATGGACTACTGACAGCGATTAAGGGAGTGAGTAGAATGCTGGTGTCTAGAATGCTGACAGTGAGTGAGTGAGTGAATAGAATGCTGGTGTGTTGAATGCTGACAGTGAATGAAGGAGTGAGTAGAATGCGGGTGTCTGGAGTAGTGACAGTGAATGAGGGAGTGAATAGAATGCTGGTGTCGGTAGTGCTGACAGTGAATGAGGGAGTGGGGAGAATGCTGGTGTGTTGAATGCTGACAGTGAATGAGTGAGTGAGTAGAATGCTGGTGTCTGGAGTGCTGATAGTGAATGAGGGAGTGAGTGAGTAGAATGCTGGTGTGTGGAGTATTGACAGTGAGTGAGGGAGTGAGTAGAATGCTGGTGTCTGGAATGCTGACAGTGAGTGCGTGAGTGAATAGAATGCTTGTGTCTGGAGTGCTGACAGTGAATGAATGAGTGAGTGAGTAGAATGCTGGTGTCTGGAGTGCTGACAGTGAATGAGTGAGTGAGTGAGTAGAATGCTGGTGTCTGGAGTACTGACAGTGAAAGAGGCAGTGAGTAGAATGCTGTTGTGTGGAGTGCTGACAGTGAATGGGTGAGTGGGTAGGATGCTGGTGTGTGGAGTGCTGACAGTGAATGAGTGAGTAAGTAGAATGCTGGTGTCTGGAATGCTGACAGTGAATGAAGGAGTGAGTAGAATGCTGGTTTCTGGAGTAATGACAGTGAATGAGTAAGTGAGTGAGTAGAATGCTGTTGTCTGGAGTGCTGACAGTGAATTCGTGAATGAGTAGAATGCTTGTATATGGAATGCTGACAGTAAATGAGGGAGTGGGTAGAATGCTGTGTGTGGAGTGCTGACAGTGAATGAGTGAGTGAGTAGAATGCTGGTCTGTGGAGTGCTGACAGTGAATGAGTGAGTGAGTGAGTAGAATGCTTTTGTGTGGAGTGCTGACAGTGAATGAGTGAGTGAGTAGAATGCTGGTGTCTGGAATGTGACAGTGAATGAGCGAGTGAATAGGATGCTGCTGTGTGGTCTGCAGG
Source organism: Triturus cristatus (assembly GCF_964204655.1). NCBI lineage: Eukaryota > Metazoa > Chordata > Amphibia > Caudata > Salamandridae > Triturus > Triturus cristatus. The sequence continues at coordinate 1,283,361,707 of NC_140592.1, read as the reverse complement.
GGACGTCAGGAGATAAAGACCCTTGAATGGAGGATGGAACCCTGACAGGACCTACCTACTGTTGCTGTAACCTGCAGGCCTAACATGAAAAAAAGAACTTACCTCCTGCCTCAGTGGCTCCATACTCTTGTATAAAGACCCTGTCTCCTAATTTCAACAGATGCCCTTTGAAGTTTACCGTAGCGGCTGGTAGGGAACGGTGGCAGGGGCGGATTGTGGTGTAGGTAAAAAAAAAAAGAAACGTATATGCTGGTCGCCAGCCTCCGCCTCTCCTCCATACAGGGACTAGGAAGCAAGCACCCAGGCTCCCAGCCAATCACAGCACTGCAATGCAGTGTTGTGATTGGTCTGAGCGCCATGGTTCGACATTCAGACGGGGAGTAGGAGCCTGGGCATGTTCTCCACCTAGGCTCCTATCTGGCTAGGCCAGCCTGGGTGTAGAACAGCAAAGTGCGCATGATGGTTTGGCCGCCCAAGAGGCCCGGCCAAACCATCATGTGCCCTTAAGGTGCAGCCACCACTCCTCCAGCCTGTGACGCGGGGAGCCCAGCCACGCCCGCCCCTTCAACTGCCAGCTAAATATATAAAAACAAAATGATAATAACGGGGTGTTATTATCGTGATATCTTTTTTATTGAGCTTGCAGTTGTAGCAGTGAGGCGACGCTCCTCCGCCTTAGTGGAGGACCCGCCGCTGGAAGTTTAGGCTCCTGCACCCTGTCAAGGCAGTCCCGGCTCACCCTCTCTTTCCTCTGCATCTGTGCAGCAAGGGCTGTGGCTGCACCAGTCTACGTGGAATAAACAGAAAGGCAGATTCTGTCTGAACCCAGATTCGGGGGAGCTCCTCTGGAAGACGCCCCTCGCATGCCCTGGGCATACATGGCTCACGTCGGGAGCCAGTAGCCTTGAATGGAGGGGTGCGCAAAATCTGAACATTACACAAAGGTGATGGTCAGTCCAGGATGAAATACTGCGCAGCAGCTTGGGCACTGTGCCAGAGGCGTGAATGACACCAGCATCCACTGTGCCACTCTGCCCAGAATAACATACATGAGAGGTGACAGGTGTCTCTTCTACAGGGTCACAGCTTTGAGGAAACCCCAGAAAGGGGGAAAACCTCCTTGGGCAGCCTCTCTATATGTTGATTAAAGATGAGACAGCAGTGGTAAAACACCAAACTCCTCTTGAATATCAGCAAGGGGGAAGGACCCCTCAGAACAAGCAGAGCCAAGAAATGATCTACAAAGAAGATTGTCCAACTTGTTAGAGGGAACAAACCTTGGCAAAGACAATAGATCTCCTCTTTGAGGCTGATTGGCTTCACTAATGACTTTGACGCTGCTTCCAGCATGGGCAAAAAAAGGTGTGATGATGAGGCTGCGCCATTTTGTAGACGTGCATGTGTGGTGACGTATCCATATACAAGCTATTACACATGTGCATACCTATAAGGTGGCACAGGTAGATTTGTTAAAAAATGTCCCACTCAAGATGGGTTCATAAATAAGATGTGATAGAAGCAGTAGAAAAGCTCTTTTTTAAGGTGAAGGGGCGGCATCAATTTGCTGCCTGGTTCTCAAAAAATAAAACAAATGAAAGATAAAATATATTTTTTTTAAAGATCGTTGGGTGGGACTGCGGAGGAACAGATCAGGGTGGAGGCAACAGTGAATCGGTGGACAAGTGAGGAAAGCCGCACACGAGGGTCAGCAATACAGAGGGTTGGAGGGGGAGTTTGGTGGGGGAGAAGCACACGAGAGAGAGCTTGCAACATGAGATGGGAAACATCCATTACAATGTGGTCATTACATCGCACTGCTTTTACAACGCAGCTGTTACAACGCAACTGCCTTTAAATTGCATGCCATTACAATGCAAGTCACTAAAACGCATGCCATTACAACGCATTATAAGGTTAGTAATGGAGATTTTTTCGTTTTAGAGTGGGTATGGGTTTTGGGGTAGATGAGAATAGTAGTTTTTACCCCTACACTATCCAACACTTTCCGTACTGTTGCACTCACTGGAGTGAGAATAGTAATTTTTCCCCCCTCCCCCCGCTATCAAACACTTTCCCTACTGTTGCACTCACTGGAGTGGGAATAGTAATTTTTTCTCCCCCTCCCCCCGCTATCCAACACTTTCCCTACTGTTGCACTCACTGGAGTGGGAATAGTAATTTTTACCCCTACATTATCCAACACTTACCCTACTGTTGCCCTAAAAGTATTATGCGTTGTAATGGTATGTGTTGTAATGGCAGTTTTTAAAAATGCTCTGTAATGGAATGCGTTGTAAAATCATGCGATGTAATGGTAGTTGCTATGTAACAAACGTGTTTTGGAAGCAAGCGTTGTATTTGTTTCCATTGTAACCTCATATATTCCATGAGATGGACAGCAAAATGGGCTATGTGCTCGATAATTGGCAGAAAGAAGAAGCAGACGAGGGGAGATCTGAAAAACACATGCACTCTCATGGAGTGCTTACTCAAAAGTAAAAAAATGTAAAGTCATGTGTGAAGTGCACTATCACCCGGGATTTTCCTGGTGCTGAGCTGGTGTGCGTTGAGCCCTACGTATGAAAGGTTGGTTAATTGAAAAGTCAGGTCTTCTGCTCCTCACGGAATTCAAGAACAGAGGAGGAGGCTCGGCTGTGGAGTGGGAAGCGGTTCATTGCTGCAGGAGTGACGTAAGAGAGTGCTTGTCCTCCTGATCTAGGTCTGTGTATGTGTGAGATGTGTGCATGTAGCAGTCCTGCAGAGCTGGGGTGTCTGGGTAGTTGGTGGAAGGAGATGTGACTGTTCAGGCAGGTGTGGACTGAGTTGTGTAGTGTCTTGTATGTGTGTGTGGAGTTTGAATTGAGCACGTTTGTATATTGGGAGCCAGTGGAGTTTCCTGAGTTGTGGTGTGATGTGAGTTCAGTGTGGGAAGTTGTGGATAAGTCTGGCTTTAATTTAATTTTTAAAATTTCTATAGAGTTTTATACAGCGCAAACTTGACCCGAAGGGATCGGGTATCCGAGTGCTTTACATAGCACCAGTTGTGTTACATGAGGACACATTCAATTTCTTCAGAAACAACAAAAGAGCAACTGTTTAAACCAACAAGTTGGGTAGCACAGAGGAAAGACTTATTTCTTTTAAAAGAACCCTCACTCCCCAACCTGGTTGGTGACATGCTTCATCATCGGGTTCCCACCAGAGAGGCCGAATGCCTCCCTGGTGTGCTACGACGCCTGATTTACAGCGGAGCAGGTTTTTTGGGGGAGGGTACAAGGATGTGAGTGTTTGTGAGTGATATGAAATGTTAAAAGGTAACGGGTTTTTACCAAAAATGAATTTTAATGGTGGAAAACCCAGTGACCGTTAAAAGAAGTGTGACGGATGTTGGCTGGCTGGTTAGGTTGACCAGGACCATCCGATTTGGTAAAGTGAGTGAAAACAAATGGTCAACATGTTTCAGCTTATCTGTGCACGTTCGCTAAGCATTCTTCAGGACCGAAAGAAGTTCCATGGCGGTATGCACTCGCTAAGGCGCACCCTAACCAATGGAATTATGTGTGAATGGTAATACTCACGGTTCTACCTCAGTGGACTTCCTGGGATTTCCTAGGCCACTAGACTCTGTAAAATAAATCAACATGACACACAAAGAAAGATGACACACAGAGAAATTGTACGATACATTCAATGGTCAATTCTTTCAGTGCTATCAGGAAGATATCTGTGCCCAATAGCAAACTCGTGCTGATTACAAGAAGCGTTTATACATTGTGACTATTTTGTTCATCTTAATCTCAAGCAATCGTATTCATTAAATGCAGCTACTCCGTAAATAAACGTCATTCCTTTTTAACGGAGGGATCAAAACTACAGAACGACATCACTGTAGTATGTACAGCCCTCTAAATGAAGGCGATTACGTGCATCATTAGCACGTAGAACTAACGTATGTAATGGAATCATTACTACTGGTGCTCAGTGACTTATACTCCTCAAAAAACATATACAAGGGTAAAAGGGACGCTGAAATAAGTATATTACACATTAAATTTTTGTCAGGCACGGGGAGATTAAGTGATTTGACCAGAATCACAGGATGTTCAGCATCATTACCGAGACTCGAACCCGGTTCCCCAAATTCGAGGTCCTTCGCCCTAGTCATTAGGCCAACTCCTCTCCCCATGGCTGCCAAGTTGTGGATGGTTTGTAGTCTTCTAGAGAGTTTCTTGGTGATCCCGGCACAGAGGGTGTTCCCATAGCCCACCTTGCTGGTGACTAGGGCATGAGTGACAGATTTCTAGTGTTGCTTGGGAGTCATTTGAGGATTTTCCTCAGCATCTTCAGGGTGTGGAAGCAGGATGGAGTGAAGGCTCTGACTTGTGGGGTAATGTCCAGTTTGCAGTTGATGATTATTCCGAGGTTCCTGGCATGGGTTCTGCATGTGGATATGTGTCCGAGTTCGGCCGGCCACCAGTTGGAGTCCCCTGGGAGGTGTTCTAGCGAAACATTACTACTTCTGTCTTGTTGATGTTGAGCTTGGGACTATTGGCTTTCATCCAGTTAGTGACTTCAGTCATGCAGGCGGTGAACTTGTGTCTTGGTTGTGAGTCATTTCCGAGAGGGAGAGTATGAGTTGCGTGTCGTCAGCGTAGGAGAGGATGTTGACGCTGTGTGCACGGATTATGTTGCTCAGATGGATCATGTATGTGTTGAAGAGGATGGGGCTGAGCAATGAACCTTGAGGCACTTCGCAGATGAGTTTTCTGGCTTCTCAGAAGTAAAGTAGTCAGCAAAGACAAGGAATGGTAAAGAGACATTGCTCCATGGGAGAGACAAACACAAATATAACAAGGTGGACAAGGAAAGCCACTGAATGAGAAGCAAGCAAATGAAAGTCAGGAAGCCAGCCAACTAGCCCTTGGAGTCACTCTAGTGGTCCTGGGATCAACAGATGCAGGTCCACTACTTTTCACCCAGGCAGGAGAGCAGCAGGCAGCTTGTCAGTACAACAGGGAAGCAGTTCTTTGGAGCAGCAGACCAGCAGAGTGGTGGTCCTTTCAGCAGCACAGCAGTCCTTCCTGGCAGAGTATACACCGGTCTGAAGAGTTCATGTGTGGGGTCCAGTATTTATACCTGGGCCTTCCTTTGAAGTAGGAGAAGCTTCTAGAGGTTTCCCTTTGAAGTCCCCAGACATCCACCTTCCTTGTACTGGCTAAAGACTAACTACAGGGGTATGCAGCTCTTTGAGTGGAGGCAGGACCCAGCCTAATCAAGTGTAAGTAGTGTTGTGCCAAGCTCTGCCCTCCCATCCTACCAGCGATGGCACATAGAAACACACCTAAGCTCTAGATTGTGTGTGGCTGGCTATGACGAATAAACAAGCCCAACTATCAGATACACCCTGTTATGTGACCCAGAAACAAGCTGCAGACACTAAATGGCTAAGGCAGAAAATGCCAACTTTCTAAGAGTTGCATTTTCAAAGTTATAATTTAAAATCCGACTTGGTGTCTTTGGAATTGTAATATTTGTTTAATTACAATTCCAAACACACCAAGCATGAATGAGCTACCTGTTCCGGTTTGGAAGTTACAGCTTAATAAATGTAATAAGGTAAAGCCAAAGTTATCCTACGAGAGAGGTAGGCCTTGCAGTAGTGAAAAACACATTTAATAGCTTTTTACTACGAGGACATGTAAAACTTAATAGTACATGTCCAACTTTTTAAATACAATTTACCCTGCCCTTGCTGTCCAGGGCCTACCCTGGGGGTGACTTATATGTACTAAAAGGAAGGTTTGAGCCTGGCAAAAGGTTTATTTTGTTAGATAGATAGATAGATAGATAGATAGATAGATAGATAGATAGATAGATAGATAGATAGATAGATAGATAGATAGATAGATAGATAGATAGATAGATAGATAGATAGATAGATAGATAGATAGATAGATAGATATTGAGCTTTATTCGATATGTAAATACAGTATCAAAAAAGTACACATGAATAAAAATCCTTAAAACAGCTAAAATTACATGCAGTCAATAACGTAAGTAAAATCACAAAAGTTAAAAAGATAGGTACAGCTAAGCAAAAAAACAGGTTAGGGTTGCATTGATGACCTCAGCCTCATCGTCATTTTCAGGTAAGATGACATAGCTGCCAGGACTAAAGGGGTTTCCAAAGATTTTAATTTGCAGTATGCCAGTTTGCATGTGCGTATACCCCAAGATCTCAGCAGTGGTTTTAAAAAAGTAGTCCTTGGCAGGTGATAAAATCTGCAGAAAAGGATGCAATGGATGTTGGATTGGGGCGAGAGGCCATCACAGGGGCATTTTTGTAGGTCAGTGTCCCAGCAATTTGGATTAGGGAAAGTAAGGAGTCTGAAGAACGTGTTAGTGCGAAGACGGGTCAACCTATTTTGTTAGGTTGAAATGGCAGTTTTAAACAGCAAACACAGGATGCAGTGGCAGACCTGAGACATGTCTAAAGTGCTGCTTGAGTGGGTGGCACAAACAGTGCTGCAGGCCCACAAGAAGCACTTCATTTACCGGCCCTGGGCACAGCTAGTGCCACTTTGCTAGGGACATATAAGTACATTAAATATGCCAATTGGGTGTGAGCCAATTGCATCGTGTTTTAAGGAGAGACAACAATCACTTGAGCACTGTTTAGCAGAGTGCAGATTCCAAAAGTCAGCAAAACAGGAGGCCTGAAAGCAAAAACTGAGGAGAAAAGCCACACCAAGTATGCCAGGTCTAACAAAGGTCATGCAGCTTTCTGGAGCCAGGCTGCTTTCCCTTGCACTCCAAGATACCTGTAAGGTGTGGAAACCCCTCTCCTGGTCACAGTAGCGTTAAAGCAGTGGAGCACCTCCTATAGTGAGGGTGCTCCACATTTGAATTGACGTGGTGTTCTGCAACGCGCTGGTGTGAACCACGTACGAGGCTTCCTTGTCTTCTTCATCTACGCTACCTTAGGGTCGTTGTTAGTATGGTCTTCCTCACAAATGTGACATCTTGCCTGTTGGAGGAGGGGTTCTTGCTGGAACTGAGGAGTGCAAAGATCCAGAAGGGTCCGTGACTGGGTGGGAAGGGGAGGGGCTCTTGTGGAGTACACACCCCTCTGCCCCTAAAGTGAAGGCCCCCTGCTGAGAGCCTTCCTGCCCCAAGCTGTGACTGCGATGTGCCTGCTTAGTCCCACTTTAAAGAAGTGAACTTTTCCCACACGTGTGCATGATCATTGGTGACAGCTGCTCATATTCCTGAAGCTAGGCCTGCGCAGAAATTAGGGCAATACTTAGGGGGATAATCTCAAGAATGTGTGATAACCATCGCAAAAGTAACTTAACGCAACCTTCAATATCGCAGTCTATCGCGGGAAATATATGCCGTGTTAACAAAGTATTCACAACACGGCAGTACCATGCGATAGTCTCCAGATAACGCGTCAACTGACCGGGTTAAAATCAACGCCACGCTGCAAAAATGCGAAACAGGAACGCAAAAAAAGCTGCAATGAGGCCGATCGCAATAAAAAAATCAGCAAAAACCAGCTATAGGCCTGCAATTCACACGTGTCAGGCGGGAACAATCACCATAAAAGTAAAAACAAAAATGACAAACAAATGCCAAACAACAGCGAAGCACAATGGACGTTGCCGGAGCAAGTACGGAGGAGAACCAGAACCCCACAAGCCCCCCGGAGGACCAGCCTGGGACCTCGGGGTCAGGGAAGGCCAAGGAGAAGAAGAGTAGGAAGAAAAGGTTCAGTCCGCAGGAAAACAGGATCCTGATAACGGAGGTGATAGAACACCATCAACAACTGTTCGTCACCTCCACTGTGTCATTGGCAACAAAAAATGAACTATGGCAGTCCATCGTGGACAAGCTGAATGCGGTCGGATTTCTCAAGAGGACAATGGAAGAGGTCAAGAGGCGCTGGAATGATGTCAAGCGCAAAACCAAGCAGAAACTCGCCAACAACCGGAAGGCAGGAATACAGACTGGAGGTGGGAGCCCAGCGCCACAAGAGGAGCTGGAGGAGATGGAGGAAACGGTGTCCACAGTCATCAGTGGGAGAAGGTGGCAGGAGTTGGGGGACCGGACACTGCTGAACATGACGGGACACAACAGCACCAGGGTGAGTAAAGACCAGGGCTTGGGGGAACGGGGGGAGATGGGCACAATGGCACACATGCACAATTAAGTAGAGCACATCTGTGGACAAACCATGCCCCAGCCCCCAACTCCCACCAAGAGACCAATGTACCCAAATATGCAACATGTCAGCACTGTACAAGCACAGAAGTCAAAGGCACACCGCATGTAAGGGATAAGGGGCAGCAAAATCAGAGCTTCAGGGGCGACTCTCCCAAAATGCAGCACACACACAGAACATGCAGAGCACATAAACAATGACAACAATGTGGCACAATCCGCAAAACACCTACAACAGAACACAGGACACAACTGGTGCCGCTTGGGTGCTGACACTGGCCAATCACATTTGGCATTGCAAGAAAATGTGAGTTGATAATGTACAAGTACAAACACACACACACATCTGTTGTCAAAATGTCGTCTGTCCCCCATCAAATAGGCAGCTCCTCCCAAACAGCCACAATGTACCCAGTCACACAGTCTGTATGAAAACATGTACAATGCGACAACATACATGCGAACACATTGTTAAACTGCATCTCCCCTTCACATTGCAGAGGGAGAATCAACACCTCCTGCAGAGCAGCCCGACCCTCTCTTCTCTGATGACGAAGAGGACAACCACAGCTTCGACTCCGACACCCTCCAACAGCTCGTGGACAGCCTACGCATCCCACTTCCAGGAGCTGGGCAGCCCAGCTGCTACGAGGAGACCCCACCCCCTGCACAGACCACACAGCAGGCAGCACCCATCACCACGACTGCCTCCCAGGACCCCCACGAAGAACACATGGCCTTCCAATGCCATATGTTGGGGTGCCAGTAGAATTTGGCTGAACAGGTGCGGGTGGGCTTCGACTGCATGGCAGACAAACTAGATGCCATACATGGGTTTCTAAGTCCCATCAGGGACCACTCACGGTCCCTAATGGACACCCACAGTCTGCTCCATGCTCTCCAATGGACCATGGGTGACATCGCTGGTGCCCTGACTCAGAAAATAGAACAACTGTCCAGTCAGAGTGGCTCTAGCGATGTCACATGGGAGTTGGGAAACATGCGGAGGTTAATGGAGACCATGGAGCGGACGAATGCGGAACGAACGGCTGCCATAGCTGCACACCAGCGAGAGGTTGCAGGGTTCCTCAATGACCTCAAAACCATCCTCATGGCATTGCTGCCACCAGGCCTGGCGCTGATGCATGCTGCTGCTACCACTCCATCCACATCTCTGCCCCCTGAAGTGTCAGTGCCACACAGTGCGGCAGACATTCCACCTCCGGCCCCTGACGTGTCACTGCCACACAGTGCAGGAGACAGAACACCACCACCCACACGTGAGGCACATGAAACAGCAGAGGACGAAGATGTGGATGATACTGCCCTTGTGGTAAGAACGACGCAGTAGCATTCATCTCCGCCATATGGCCTGTTTTTGCACTCTGCATCATCACCTTCCACTGTCCCCCGATGCACTCTGCGACACTCTCCTTGGACCTCGACATGGATTGTCATATACTGTTTGGTCACCAATGACACAGCTATCAGACTGGGGACTAAACTCTTCCTCTTCCTTTGGACTTGTCATTCCCTGAAGGACTCTGGCTGGCCCTCCATGGGCCAACTTCATCATGTGGAGTTTGCACGACCCTGTACTGCTCCAGATGCAACACTCCAAAGGATGTGCATTAAACATTCATATTCACACAGATGTGTCATGTCTATGGTCTTTCATGTTTGGAAGAATGGACGAATGAAGGCTCACTGGACTCCTCTTACGTTCATGTGGGTCATGTCATAGAACAGAGGTCACAGGGTGACACATTGCCGAATGCGGTCCGGGTGGCGCTGACACAACAACAGGAACACACGCATGAGTTACTTCCTTCTCCAGCCCTTACACTGGACTGGCATACGCCAGGCCAGCCCACTCCGCTTACGCTCACGGGGGGGGCGGCAACGCTACATGTCCCAGGTCTTCCCTGTAGTGATCTGCTGCTCACAGGTCTAGTTGTCAGCATGCCACAGCCACTCCCTCATGGCGTGTTTACACCCACACCACACCCATCCAGCAAACGAGTCACAGGATATGTGATCCTGGTAATAAAAAGGGCCGGCCCACGCGCTGGATGCCATTTCCACTCTCTATCTGGGTGCATCCGTGTGGTGTTAATAGAGGCATGAGGGCCCCGGGCCCTGCAACTTCACATTCCCCAGGACCAGAGGTGACATGATAGCGTCCACAACACGATTCCCAATCATACAGGGTCCATGACTTTGGGGCACAGACTTGGTGCCACCGGGTACATTGCGGCCGGCACAGGCACACCGCCACGGGACGGTGACTTTGGGTGCACTGAGGAATGGGACCCTTAAGTGCTGAGCAGGTGTGCAGCCTGCGATGATGCACCATCCCGGTGGTCTGGACTGCTCAGGATTTGTGTGCCCTGCTGGACCGCAGTGTAGGCCAGAGCCAGCAGGCAGCGCGGGCCTACCTCCACGTGGCGTCGCATCCCGGATCACAGAGTTAGTGGCACCTCAAGGGCAGAGCGGATGTGCTGCCTGCGATGATGCCGGGTGCACTTGTATGTCTGTTGCCATGGTGAAATCAAGACCCAGATTCAAATGTGAGACCTGGTGGCCTGCAGAGCGTGGCTGCATGATGTGGAGGATGCCATGTCTGCAGGCCCTGGGCATGTGGCTTGCAGTGCCACGTGGTGGGCACTCATTGCTACGCGCCAAAGGCGGAAGGTGAGCAGTGAGGCCTGGGTGCGCTGGGGCGTGCATGCACCGCTGGGTGGCGGGAGGGGCTGGGGTGCATCTGCCTGGGTGCGCAGGGGCGGGCATGCACCACTGGGCGGCGGGAGGGGCTGTGGTGCATCTGCCTGGGTGCGCAGGGGTGGTCATGCGATGATGTCTTGTGAAATTGTATGTACTTTGCCATTCATGTATCTGGACTCTGTTTCAGATGACGGATCTGTTTCAGATGTGTGACCTGGTGAACTGCACTACATACCGGCACATGGTTGGAGACACACCGGTGGCAGCAGGTGAGCAGTGTGGCCTGGGTGCGCATTTTCGGCACTCTCTCTCCCTGTCCATCTCTTCTGTTATCTGTGGCTCTCTCCCCCTCTTTGTCCGTCTTTCTGTCACTCCCCCTCTCTGTCCGTCTTTCTCTCGCTTCCCCTCTCTGTCGGACTTTCTCTCGCTCCCCCTCTCTGTCCGTCTTTCTCTCTTTCTCTCTCTCTTTCTCTCTCTCTCTCCTTCGCTCTCTCTCTGTCCTTTGATGTGCGCAAGACACACCTTCTCATCATGATTTTTGTCTTGCAGGCTGTGACCCACGGATTGTACCGAGGGGAGCCGCCAGGCGTCTTCATTTCAGTTCTGTGTTTCTTTGAATACATTTTCATTTGTTACATCGAAGGTGAATGTGTGATGCTCATTTTTGTGGCGACACATGCGTGTCACCAAATGTGATTGTGCACCATCAGGCGGATTATTTGGTACATGATTCCGTGTTGTTCGATGTGGCATGTCGTTGGCCAAGGGCGGGTTGCCCGGGGAGGTGGGGTCCTGGGGTTGGTGCCAGTGGGTGTTGTGGCCCTGTTGGGGCTCCGAGCTGCATGATCAGTGGCTCCATGGCATCTAATGCCCTTCAGGTGTGGCTCTGGGCTGGACTCCATTTTGTGGTGCGGGCTGTGGTCCGACTTTGCACCAGGTCAGAGCAGGTGTTAATTTCCTGAAGCTAACACGCCTTCTCGCCTGTTTTGTGATCTTCTCGCCGATCTGGCTGGTCGTTGAGAATGTTGTGGATTGGTGTTTTTGCGGCTTTTTGCATGGGAACGCCTACTCTGCATCTCATTAGCGCAAGTCGCAGGGGTCATCTGTGGTGATGATTTTGTGGCTGCTATCGCAGGTAAACTGGTGCTATGGGCTGTTAGCTCCAGCTGGTGAATGGGGTGATGAATTTATCGCGACTTTGGCTGCAATAAATTGCCGTTAACTTGGCGATAGCTCTTTGAGAATATGCCTCTTAGTGTTTTGTCACGCAGCACAACACAGCAACACACCTTGCTGCGCTTTGTGAACGGGAATGGGCAGGAATGCACGAACCTATCAAGATGTGGCACATTCCTGACCTCTCCTTGCACTGGCACACCTTTGGCTGCCTTGCGCCAACGCAGACAGCCTTGCGCCATGGGACACCTTTCTGCACAAGAACAATCCTTTGAGGCATTTTCCTCTGTCTACATGTGCTGCATTCTGTTTGAAGATATTTCTCCTCATTGCACCTCCCCTGGGGAGGTGAAGCATTTTGACGCATTTCCAGGGGTACTTGCTGTAAGACCACACTAGGACTGACTATGTACCGGAATGGGCATGGTGTGGAGGCGCTCCCTTACTTTCGGAACCTTCAATTGATAACGTCGATAAAACAAACAGTCCACGTTGGGACCGGGACCTGCATAATAAATGTTTGCTTCTTATCGACATATTGGAAAGTACGGGACGGAAATACACCCGGCATTGAGGAGATTTGAAAAAAAGATTCTAGCCCTGAGGAAGTCACGGGACAATTTTCCCATCTGTGCGACACAACTTGTGTTGGCTAAAGAGTTATACAACTGAACAAAATCAACAATAAAGAACACAAAAAGAAGAGGACTATTGTTATACAATGGTTGTTATTTGATTTGTGCTGTGCATTCCTAGGTGTACCACCCATGGTAAATCGGAGAACACCCATGGTCCACCCATGGAATGCCTCCCTGGGACAGAGTAGCCCGAGGCCGCGACTTGCATTTCTCCAGATTTACCAAGTGCCGCAGGGCCACACAAGGTAGTCTTGCATGGCTCGGTAAATCTCATTTAGATTTTGCATTGCCCTTGCGATACCTTGCGTGGCAAGAGTGACACAAAGCTTCGATTAATATGCCCCTCGGCTTCTTCAACATAACAATGAAATATTTTCTCCTCTCCACAAGGCCTGACCCCAAATCCAGTAGTCAGCATGAAAATGTTAAATGTGAAAAACATTTTGATAAATATAGTAGGCAGGAATTTTATATTGTGTAAGCCTTGTGCCAAAGCCAATAGGTAGGAACTACTGTTTTATGCCATTGCTTTGTATTTACTTGTGTACATTTGTGTTGTTTATGTGTAGTATTGACTTGGGTGAGTAGAATAAAGTACTTTTGCTTCTTAAAGTACAGCTCCGGCTGGAGTGGTGGTGTTCTTGAGACCCATCACTCTCTCTCGGCCGTGTTCTTGGTATACCAGCCCCTGCACCTCCTCCAGTAACCCTCTCTGACCTGCTATCTTGAGGCTCGAGTCCCACAGGTGTGGGCTTGATGCTCTATTTTGGGTCCAATAGTGAGCTGGTCACAGGACCCCAAAGGTAAAAGACCTCACATTGATTGCCCTGGGAACCTCTGAGCCACTTCCCACACTGGCCCAAAGAAGACCCCAGAGACGCAGCGTTACCAGAGCGCGTGACTGCTTCCTGCAGCGCAACCAGAAAACATCCCAACCCAGAGAAGACCCAAGAGTCCAGGCTATCATAGAGCAGATCCCATGGTCCCAGTGTATCCAAGAGCAGATCCCAAAGGCTCAGTCTATACCCTAGTAGATCACATGGACCAGCCTATCCCAGTGCAGCTCTCATGAGTCCCACCTATAATAGAGCAGCTCCCATGGTCCCAACCTATCCCAGTGCAGCTCTCATGAGTCCATCCTATAATAGAGCAGCTCCCATGGTCCCACCCTATCCCAGTGCAGCTCTCATGAGTCCATCCTATAATAGAGCAGCTCCCATGATCCCAACCTATCCCAGTGCAGCTCTCGTGAGTCCATCCTATAATAGAGCAGCTCCCATGGTCCCACCCTATCCCAGTGCAGCTCTCATGAGTCCAGCCTATAATAAAGCAGCTCCCGTGGGCCCAGTGATTCCAAGAGCAGATCCCAAAGACCCAGTCTACACCGGAGCAGATCACATGGACCAGCCTATCCAAGTGCAGATCGCATGAGTCCAGCCCATCCCAGACCAGACTCAATGGGTCCAGCCTATCCCATACCAGACTCCATGGGTCCAGCCTACCCCAGACCAGACTCCAAGAGCCCTGCCTATCCCAGACCAGACTCAATGGGCCCTGCCTATCCCAGACCAGACTCCAAGGACCCTGCCTAACCCACACCAGACTCCATGGGCCCAGCCTATCCCATACCAGACTCCATGGGCCCAGCCTATCCCAGACCACACTCCATGAGTTCTGCCTATCCCACACCAGACTCCATGGGCCCAGCCTATCCCAGACCAGACTCAATGGACCCTGCCTATCCCAGAACAGACTAAATGGATCCAGCCTCTCCCAGACCAGACTCCATGGGCCCAGCCTATCCCATACCAGACTCCATGGGCCCTGCCTATCCCAGACCAGACTCCATGGACCCAGCCTATCCCAGAATAGACTCAATGGGCCCTGCCTATCCCAGACCAGACTCCAAGGGTCCTGTCTATCCTAGACCAGACTCCAAGGGCCCTGCCTATCCCACACCAGACTCCATGGGTCCAGCCATTCTCAGCCCAGACTCCATGGGCCCAGCCCATCCCAGACCAGACTCAATGGGCCCTGCCTATCCCAGACAAGACTCCAAGGGCCCTGCCTATCCCACACCAGACTCTATGGGCCCAGCCTATCCCATACCAGACTCCATGGGTCCACCCTATCCCAGACCAGACTCAATGGGTTCAGCCTATCCCAGACCAGACTCCATGGGCCCAGCCTATCCGAGACCAGACTCCATGGGCCGTGCCTATCCCGGACCAGACTAAATGGGTCCAGCCTATCCCAGACCAGACGCCATGGGCCCAGCCTATCCCATACCAGACTCCATGGGTCCACCCTATCCCAGACCAGACTCAATGGGTCCAGCCTATCCCAGACCAGGCTCCATGGGCCCAGACTATCCCATACCAGACGCCATGGGCCCAGCCTATCCTATACCAGACTCCATGGGTCCACCCTATCCCAGACCAGACTCAATGGGTCCAGCCT
Source organism: Triturus cristatus (assembly GCF_964204655.1). NCBI lineage: Eukaryota > Metazoa > Chordata > Amphibia > Caudata > Salamandridae > Triturus > Triturus cristatus. Next base: position 1,283,346,486 of record NC_140592.1, on the reverse strand, counting down.
ATCCCAGAAAAGACTCCATGGGCCCAGCCTATCCCAGACCAGACTCAATGGGCCCTGCCTATCCCAGACCAGACTCCAAGGGCCCTGCCTATCCCACACCAGACTCCATGGACCCTGCCTATCCCAGACCAGACTCAATGGGCCCTGCCCATCCCAGACCAGACGCCATGGGCCCTGCCCATCGTAGACCAGATTCCATGGGCCATGCCTATCCCAGACCAGACTCCATGGGCCCAGCCAATCCCATATCAGACTCCATGGGTCCAGCCTATCCCAGACCAGACTCCATGGACCCTGCCTATCCCACCCCAGACTCCATGGGTCCAGCCTATCCCAGACCAGACTTCATGAGCACAGCCTATCCCAGATCAGACTCCATGGGCCCTGCCTTTCCCATACCAGACTCTATGGGCCCTGCCTATCCCAGACCAGACTCCATGGACCCTGCCTATCCTATACCAGACTCCATGGGTCCACCCTATCCCAGACAAGACTCCATGGGCCCAGCCTATCCCAGACCAGACTCCATGAGCACAGCCTATCCCAGACCAGACTCAATGGGTCCAGCCTATCCCAGACCAGACTCCATGGGCCCAGCCTATCCCAAACCAGGCTCAATGGGCCCTGCCTATCCCAGACCAGACTAAATGGGTCCAGCCTATCCCAGACCAGACTCCATGGGCCCAGCCTATCCCATACCAGACTCCATGGGCCCAGCCTATCCCAGACCAGACTCAATGGGTCCAGCCTATCCCAGACCAGACTCCATGGGCCCAGCCTATCCCAGACCAGACTCAATGGGCCCTGCCTATCCCAGACCAGACTCCAAGGGCCCTGCCTATCCCACACCAGACTCCATGGGCCCAGCCTATCCCATACCAGACTCCATGTGTCCACCCTATCCCAGACCAGACTCAATGGGTCCAGCCTATCCCAGACCAGACTCCATGGGCCCAGCCTATCCCACACCAGACTACATGGGCCCTGCCTATCCCAGACCAGACTCCATGGGTTCTGCCTATCCCACACCAGACTCCATGGACCCTACCTATCCCAGAACAGACTCAATGGGCCCTGCCTATCCCATACCAGACTCCATGGGTCCTGCCTATCCCAGACCAGACTCCACGGGTCCAGCCTATCCCAGACCAGACTCCATGGGCTCTGCCTATCCCAGACCAGACTCCATGAGCACAGCCTATCCCAGACCAGACTCCATTGGTCCTGCCTATCCCAGACCAGACTCCATGGGTCCAGCCTGTAGGAGAGTAAGATCTGCTTCTTCTACCCCCACTTTTTGCTGATGTTTCACTGTTTTTCGACATTAGTCTGGCTGGGGCCCTGCTAACCAGGACCCCAGCCTATCTCCTTCCCCTCTAAAATGATTCCCAGTACTTTAGGTACTCTTCAGATTGGATTTTGGGGTACCCTTATAAGTCCCTAGTATATGGTATACTATGTACCCAGGGCATAGGTATCTCAGAGGCCTACCAGGGGCTGCAGCATGTATTATGCCACCCATGGATTGCTACTACAGCCTGAGTAAGGTGGTGCATGCACCCCTTACCGAGATATAGGTTCACTATATCTCTCAATATCACTGCACATATAAACCTATCCGTCACCCCTATGGCAGGCCTTACTAATCCTGAAGACAGGGTGCTCGGTTTTATGTGAGAGGGTGCCCATGCATGAGCAGGGCCCCTCTGCAGCCTTCGGAACCTTTATTCCGGGGTTGTTTGCGATGCATCCAAACCATATACTCTTCAGTACATTATTAACAAACGGTAAATGCTAACTTTGGGATGGCTGCACGGAAACATGTCGTGTTTGGTGTCAAACACCTTGGAATCATACCCCCCACACAAGTAACAGGTGTGGGAGTATGATTAACACCCTTCTAGAGGGAGAGACATGACAGGACCGGTATACCAGGTACCATCACAAAATGGATGCTGCCTGCCACAGACACGAGTCTGTCCTCCTGCTGCTGGATGAAACTCCGGCAGGAGAGGCCTGGACAATAGGTTTCCTGTCACAGGGAGGTATCACCACCTCCCAGACAGGCTTTAGTGTATTGGGGCTGGGTGGGTGCACTCCAAGAGTCCTTTGAAGTTCACCACTGGGGGCACATTTGGTGTCCCTGTGCATAGTACAGTTCAAACCGGTTGCAGGGGCTACCAGCCACTGCTCTGGTGCAAAACAGGACAATGGAAATGGGTGTAGCCACTCCTCTTTCCTGACCCTCCCATAGGTGGGTCCCTAGAGTTTGTCCAACCCCTTCCTTGGGTGTAAGAAAGGAACCCCTGGCTACAGGACTTTAGATTACACCTGGACAAAAGTCTGATACTGAATCCTGGAACTTCGACGATCGACATTGAACTAGATGATTGAAGAATCTCCCTTTGAGTAAAGGACTTACTCCCCTGCTTGGCAGGCACACAAGACGCATCCGTCCGGTTTGTATCTCCGAAGCTCTCGCAAGACTCCGAAGAATTTTGCAACACAGGAGGTGGGTTTCTGTGGTCTCTGAGGTCGATCTGTGCACTCAGCAATTCTGAAGTCTGTATCCCTCTTGGAAGACCGTGCAACCCGAACCCCTGGACACCGCAACCATTTGGAGAAGCATCAGCTTTCCAACGACTCCTACAGCTGAGCTTTGGGTTACTTGTAGCCCTAACCCCGAGCCGCATATGCACCGAAGATTGCCTGCCTACACTCCACGAGTGTTTCGTGAGCTGGCCCTTTGTGTTTTCTCTCGAGGTCCCTTCGAGATCCCTGGTCTGCTGACTGGTGGGTCCCTGTGAAGGTAACTTTAACTTTAATTGGACTTACCTGGTTGCTCCAGACGTGCCCTGACTCTCCATCACTGGAGGAGTCCCCAGGACCTTGCTGGTCGGCACCGAACCATCTTTTCTCTTCCTGCGTGGGTTGCTGTTGCCAAGGCTTGTTGGGTCTAATCCGGGCACCAACACCGCAGCACTCCACATCCTTTGTGGGACAACTCGAATCCAGCTCCTGGTTGTCTTCGACGCCTCCTGGTCCTCGTGGCTGCAGAGTCAAGCTTCACCTCTTCGCACCTGAAACACCCAACATAGGTGGGTATTCGTCTATCGTGCCCTTAGTCACTGGCAGGTGACCCAGACTCTGTCCCCTCTGCTTTCAGGTTCTTCTGAACTTCGATCCAGGCTTGGATCACACCGGACACTTCTCTCCTTCCCGGCAGCAACACTTTGCAGCAGATCGCCATTGAAATCAACGACGATGCCATTTGAAACCTATGCACCCAGTTTCCCTGGGTGAGGTAACTCGAGTACTCCGGTGCTCCCATGGGTGCTAGCCCTAGAACCCCCTAAGTCTAAAGGAGTTTCCTCAAAGTCCTCTCCTAAGTGTCCTTAACTTTTAAAATTCAAACCGTGACTTTCCCATAGAATAGTACGGGGCTCGTGGCTGTTTTCTCACACTGCACACGTCCCCCGTGGGTCTCCTGTGTCACTACCTTGGGTGGTTCCTTGGGGTCCCAGCCAATATACGTGCTCTAGGCACTGTGTCTAGTCAAGTCGTGGTTCTCATACCACTTTCTTAATATATGGTTTGGGCCACCCCTAGGGAGGATTGTCTATTGTGCTATTTACTGTCGTTTTAGAAGAGTATTATTGTGTGCCTGGCTCTCTAATCTCATGAAGGGATTAGTTGAGTGTTTAGAAATAAATACATATATTTTATATATATACCTTGTGTGGATCTCCTTTCATTTAGTGATTCAAAATGTTATAATCTGGTAAACCAAGCTGCTTTACACTCCTTCAAGACTTAGCCTGAAGGCTGCTCTCCATAGCTACCACTAGGATAGATTTCAATAAAGGTTGTCTTTAAATCTATCATCAGTAAGGGTTGTTTGGACTGGTACAAGGTGCCCACTATAACTAGTGGACAGCATATGCCAGGCCAACTTCTCACATTGGTGTGCAGTGGTTGGATTCAAGCTTGCTATTGATTTACCAGATAATCTCTTTGGGTGACTAACTGAAAACCACTATTGGTACATAGGTACATATAAATCAAGTTTAGAATACAGTAAGTTCTACTGATCTTAGAGTAGTGTGTCAAGGGCTTAGCACACCCTTTCTACAACTCAAGAGAGTTTAGTAGGCCCCACTAGAGTAGGTAGGTGCATACACCACACCACACTAGTCATGTCTTCAACGGCAGAAGCCGGTGAGCCTCTCCCAACTAAATATGACAATATTACATATCAAGAATTGAGGACTATGTGTGCCTCAAGGAAATTGAAGACAGGGAAAAGCCCAACCACACAACATCTCATAAAGATGTTGCTAGAAGATGACCTCAGAAAGACCCCAGGGTCTGATGTGGTAGGCAGAGCGGGTGGGGCAGCAGAAGAGGAAAGGCCAAGAGGTGACCACACCTATGACCTGGACTCTGACGATGACCAGGAGGATCAAGATGATTCTAACCTGGAAAATCCAATCCATCCTGAAGGTGAGGAAGAAGGCCTCAGTGGCCTTCTCTATACCTCATATGGAAGGGTTGGTGGTGTGCCAAGAAGATCAAGATCTCATTTACTGGAGTCTAATCATTTTGGTACATCTGGAGGGACCTCTGTCTCTCATAGGACCATTTTCCCCCAGAAGAGTAGGTACTCTTATGAGAGAAAATGCAGACTGATACAATTTGAAGAAGCTAATCTTAGGATAAAGAGGGAACAGTTCACATTAGACAGGGAATCCCTGGGGCTCCACAGAGCTTCACATAGATGGGAGCTAGAGCCCCATGGTGGCAGCAACGGTGGCCCTAGAGGTAGAGATCATACTCATGACCATAGGAACCTGAACAAGATTGTCCTTCCTCACCAGAGTGGGGATGACATCCACAAATGGATAACTGCACTGGAAAGGGCCTGTAAAGTACAGAGGGTGCCACGGGAGCAGTGGCCACCAATCTTGTGGCTCTCTTTTGCAGACAAAGGTAGAGATAAGCTCCTCACTGTAAGAGAAGAGGATGCTGGCAATTACACAGTCTTGAAGAGTGCACTGATAGAAGGGTTTGTCCTAAACACTGAACAGTACAGGTTGAAGTTCAGAGATAACCAAAAGGCACAGACTCAAGACTGGGTTGACTTTGTTGATTGTGCAACCAAGGCTCTGGAGGGCTGGTTACTTGGCTGTAAAGTGTGGGATGTTAAAGGATTATACAATTTGATTATGAGGGAGATGATCCTTACTAATTGTCAAAATCAGCTGTAGCAACAGTACCTGATGGACTCTGATCTGACCTCTCCCCAAGAATTGGGTCAGAAGGCAGACAAATGGGTGAGGCAGAAGGTTCAGAACCAAGGTGGTGACTCCAAGAAGCAGGATTCCAAGAACTCTGATAAGGGTGGGGACAAGGGTTAAGACCAGACGTCTTCTCAATGGCCCCAAAAATCTGCATCTAGTGGGGAGTCCCAATCTAATAAAGGAAAAGCCCAAAAGAAACCATGGTGTAAAATCTGTAAACAGAAAACCCATTGGACAAGTGATTGTACCAAGCCCAAAGACTCAACTCCAGCCACCATTGCTCCTAAGGCAACTGTGCCCCCTAGTTCAGCTCCAAGTGGTGGTACTCAGAGTAAGGGTGTATTAGAGTTAACCCTGGGTTCTAAGGTGGACTCTGGCCTAGTCAGAGTTCCAACTCAAGCTGTACTGATCTGTGATGGAGGCATGGATATGGCCTCCTTTGTGAGTCCCAGTAATCTGGGCAAATACAGACAGCAGCAATGGAAAATAGGCTTTGGCATTCAGGGACACAGGAGCAAGTGTCACAATGGTGACAAAAGATCTTGTGGCTCCTGAGCAGATCATACTTGGTGAAATGTACCAAGTGACCAATGCTAGC